>NC_138349.1:30131649-32531649 GCF_046562875.1 Panthera onca
ATGAATTTGGACCCAACTAAAGGGAAAGAAAAATCTTTTATGGTTTTCCTCCATCTGTTCTGCCTATAACAAGGAAAGATCAAAGAATTAAGTAAAAGCTTGCCAGGAAGTAACAGAAGGCAGTCCCAGATAAGGCTGGTAGGAAAACCACTTAATTAAAGTCAATGCCTTGAGAGAGTAGGTCAGATAAATGGATTTTACCCTTAATATGTAGCATGCTTTGAAGTATAGTCGTATACCTTTCTTAGTAGTCAATACCCCCAAGAATATAAGCTTCAAAGTCCCCTTAGCACTAAAGATTTTAGATATTAATATTATTATTTTCTTTATTTTTTACATTCACAGATGCTGGTAAAAATTCAAACCTTACTGCAATATATAGAGTAAGACATGATCGTCTACTTCTATCCCATCTAATTCCTAGGGTTAGCTGCCAGTATGATGGGTCTCTGGATATGTGAACATATATACTCATAAATGCACAGAGAGCTTTCAAAACCTCAAAATGGAGCCATATTGTACTTATTGTTTGTTAACTTGCTCTTTTTCACTCAATATCAATATCACCATGATATTTTCCCAGATATCATATACATATTTCTGTGAGTACAAATCAATCAATGTTAATTGTTTCTAGTGTTGTATTATATTCATGGTAGATATGTAACTTAATTTTTAAAATTTATGGAAAAAATTTTAAACATATGCAAAAAAACCCATTGGTTTGTACCCAAGGATTGTACAATGAACCCTTCATTCAGTTTTAGCAAGTAACAACTCATGGCAATTTTCTCTATACACTCACCCACTCTCCTATTCACTTATGAATAGACACTAAAGTTATGTCTAAGATTTTACTAAATAAATGCAACCATAGTAGATACATTTGTAAATGTATCTGTGCATGCATATTATCAAAACTTGGAACCCTAGAGCAGCAGCGTGAGTGTCAATTGGGATATTCTCTGATAGAAGAGTCACCTGGGAAGGTAGATATCTGGATTATACTACATTGCAAAAGAAAAACTAAGCAGAAAACAAAAATCTGGAAGTTAGCTGTTTTGTAGAGCTGGAGGCTTGGAATGGAAATCAGTCATTAGAGATAAATGTTCTCAGTTAAGATAAACTCTATCTTTCAAGTTAAGCTGGTAAACTGGAACTTCAGAGCCATGTAGCTAGGACACTAATTGAAGATTATCAAGACTGGAACTTTATGGCACCTTTGAAGGTCTCTCTAAATGTAATAATGGGAATATAGTTTTTTATCTAGAGACTGTAAAATTAGGGATATGTGAGCTGTATTTGAGAGGGCCCAGATTGCTCTCAGATTTTGTTGGTGTGATTTCTCTGAAGATTATCAGATGTTTGCATTATTCAGACCTAGTTATATATAACATGCTTTACTAATAAAGAGGACTTTGTGTTTTCTGGCTCAGAAAAAGGACTTATGTCTTTTTAAGCTTCCCCAAGTGTTAGTTGAAGGGGTTCTTGATTCTCACTTAATTTCTAGAACAGTTCAGAATTCTGATTTCTTGACTAAACATTATATGCTAGAAATTGTATTTGATTGACCACATGAGCTGTTGCATTAATTAGCTTGTGAAATTGCAATGTCCCCTATTAGTGGAGTTGGGAAGAGTGTGGAGCAAATAAAAGAGATACTTCTGAGGAAGAATCACTCTTCTTTGGAGTTGAATTGGGTATTGGGGATGAGGGATTTAAAAAATGAAGGATGAGGCTCTAGTTTTAGATAGGATGACCAAGAGGCTGATGGCCCCATCAATATAAACAGAGGATTTCTGTGAGGGGAAAAATAGTTTGGGGGTCTGATGATGCGTTCATAAGATTCTTAGGGTCAGAGAACTGTTGACTAAGGATGTTGATTTTAGAACACCTCCTATAGAGATGTGGACTGAAGTCACACAAATGAATTATCTACTAGAGTTTGTAAAAGAAGTCAAAACTGAGGAATAGGTCTTAAAATATCTCTGCATTTAGTATACAGAAGGATAAAGTGAAGCTAAGAAGAATCTTCCAGAGTCCAAGGAGTCTAGTCAGAGCAGTAACCCTGGAGAGGAGAGTCAGCCCTTGTCTATGTCCTCCACACTAACTCATTCATTAAAGGGAAGTCAAGGGTGTTTTCGATTTGCCCATCAATATACTTGAATAAGTGGCTGCAATAAGTTGAGAAACTCCTCACTTAGGCTACTGGAGCTTGTTTTATTACTATTATAATTAAATATTATCACTAAGGTATAGAGAACTTCATTACTTTTCTACAAAGACCATTATCATATTAAAAACTTAACTAGGTTTATAGGTCCCACCTAAATAAGGTACAAGGAACAATGAAGAAATGTTAAGAAAATACAAATAAAATTGAGAGTCATCACAGCAGTGAAATGGAATCCATTGTGTTATCAGCACAGCTTCTTTGGGAACAGTCATATCATACGAATAGGTGGGTGAATGAACTAACAGTTACTAAGTGCCTCTTATGTGATGTTACAGTGCTTTCTTTAAACTTCACAGCAACTTTGACAGAGAGGTTATGACACTCATGAAGAGGGCACTGAGGAGAGAGAGCAAAAAAGTCACATGTGAATTTGGATGGAAATTGACGTATTAGGTATCTGATTTAAAAAAATGAGATTCTCATAATCATGGAGTGGATAGGTGGGAAGTGGGTGGAGATTTAGCTAATATAAGAATGGCAGATACAAATGGGAATGTACTGAGTGCCACCGAACTGTACACCTAAAAATGGTTAAAATGGTAATTTTTATGCCGTATGTATTTTACTCCAATAAAGAAAAAAAAATGGCAGGATTTTGAAAATATTAAAGCTAGGTTACAGGTACATGGGGATTCATTATATTCTATTTACTTTGTATACGTTTGAAATTTTTGATAAACAAAAGCTTTTTGAAATTAAGATTCTTTAAGGGCAAATCTAATTTGTTATGTTATGCAACATCTTTTCTGAGGCATGAGAGTTGGGGATACAAACTACATGTTACACCACAGTCACATGACAGTCTACTTATTTGAAAAATCAGTGGTGTTGTATCCATAGTGATGTTTTAATGACTTCTTTACCAGCCTTCTGAGGCTCCCAACCTGAACTGTTTGCTCTCTAGTAGTGTCAATGTTGGGTAGCTTTTGGAAAGTCAATGAACTTTAATCACTTAATTTTTTCCTCATTTGAAAACTAAGAGAACTGAACTGAATGACAGTCTTGTTTCTTCTTCATCTCTAAAATTCTACAGATTAGGTTTGATGGTAACTTTGGCACAAATAGAGGCATAAAAATAAAAAGGGAAGTAGCAGTCTTGTTGTATGTGCTAGGTCACATAGAGGGTTTGATTTCTGGATACCATATTTTAAGATATACATTGATGGAGAAAACTAAAACCGGAGAACGACCATACTCCATGCCCTCATGATCCAGTGATCTCATTAAATTCATGTTATAGAACTTCTTGCTTAATCCCTACCCACTCTCATTCCTTCTGTTTTCTGTACAGGCTTTAGATTTGCTGGTCTTTTTCTTCTCCATCATTCCTAGTGACAAAATTTCAAACCACACCTTTCTTGTTTGTCTGTTTTTAGCTAGTATTTATGGCAAAATAAATACACTACGCTACATGATGCTCGAAGGGAGGCTCCATTATAGTGGAGACCCTTGCAGTTGCCACTGGGTGTGCACTCATTTCAGTTTCATATGTGCTCAGCAACGCCTTTTCACATTGCTTATTATGTAAGAGCCACTTATTTATTTACCTAAATATTTAGTTTGTTTCATTTAAACTATATACATTTATATTTGTTGGAAGTTTTTATTTGTTGGAAGTTTGTTAATATATCTTTTTCCTTATTAATAATTCACATTCTGTTTCCCATCTTTCTTCTTTAATCTAGTGGCTTCTGAGGTTTTCCTAAAGCCCTATATTCAGGGTTTGAGCAAGGGGGAAAGCCTTCTTGCATTTGCATTTAAGTCAGAATTTGTCAACATTATACTTCTGTTTTTAGAGTTGACATTGTATTTTTGCTGCCATCTAAAACATGAATATACATTGATCTTTCCCTAGCAAAAATACATTTTTTTCATCCTATCTCCATTGCATATTAGTAATGGAACAAACTGATGTTGTGTACCTCCTGATATACTACATTAAAAAGGATAAACTTCATCACCTGCATAACCTGAATCTAATCTCAAGGAAACATCAGACAAACCTAAATTTAAGGACATACTATGAAACAAATGGCTGGTACTTTTTAAAAATATCAATGTCATGAAAGGCAAAGAAAGAATGAGGAACAGTTCCAGATTAAAGGAGACTAAAGAGGCATGAAAATTAAATGAAATATGTGATCCTGGGTTGGATGTATAAAATTTCTATAAAGAACATTTTGGGGACCATTAGCAAAAATTAAGTAAAGTCTATAAATTAGATAATATTAAATCAATGTTATATTCTGATTTTGATAGTTATTGGATATGTTAGTGAAATTTTCTTCATTTTGATAATTGTACTTTCACAATTGTCATTGATCTTAGGAAAAACACACTAAAACATTTAGGAGTTTAAACAAAAAAAGCACTTCACAGTGTTTGAGGTCTTCCATGTATAACTTCATGATTTAGCAGTCCCAGTCTGCCTCTTGGATCTCTTATAACTCATGAGCTACCTCCCACTACCTTTCATTAGGGTTCAACGTCCTTGTCTCTCTTTTTTTCCTCAAAATTTTCAAGCTTGTTCTGCCTCAAAACTTTTATACTTGCCATTTTCTCTGCCTGTAACATTCTTTTTCCAGATCTGTGTATGGTTGGCCCTGGCCCAAATGTGATACTGCCTGACCTCTCCTCAAGGCAGAGTCTCTGACTACTCACACAAAAGTCGTTACCCACCCAGTCTCAATTACATTAACCTGACTTATTGTCTTCATAGAACTTCCCACTATCTGAATTTATCTTGTTTACTACCTGTCATCTCCCTTACTCCCATTGTTCTTTTTCTACCTATTTAGAATATAGGTCCATGAAAGCAGGGAATTAGTCTATCTTAGCTTGCTATAAACCCATTGTCTATAATGATACCTGACACATAGCAGGTGCTCAGTAATATTTGTAAAATGGATGAATGCATTTTTATGTACAAAGACCAGAGATGAATAGCAGAAGAACAAGAAACCAATTGTACGGAGTGATATTTTGTGTAACTACAAATTTATTTAACACCGCTAGCCCAGTTGATTTTATACTAAAAAGTGTCCAAGACTCCAAAAGAGTTAACACCTAAAGTGCTATCTGCTATAATGATAGTAGTGATTGGTTACTTTCTACCTATAGCAGAGGCCTGAGGAGCTAGGACATGATGTAAGGATTAGGGAGAATAGTTTCCAAACTTAATTGGTATGACAGGGGAGAATGTCTGAAATCCAGACTATCCTGGGGTATTCGTGAAGCCTGTTGATATGTCCCAGAGAGAGGAGGGGACTCCAGGCTGGTGGAAATAGGGCCTTCACATACTTTGAGAACACCCTGGGCCTGAGGGCCCATCCTAATGAAAGATTTTACATTCCAGTTATTTTTTTGTGTGAAGTGGGCATGTCATTATTACTTTGCCACATTTTGAGACGTGCTGGAGAAGAGCTAAGTCAAGCATTTGTTTAATAAAGGCACTAAGTAACAACATTCCTCATTTCATCTTCTTTCGACCTTTTCAAAGCCCTTCTTCAAAGCTCTTCTCTGTGAGGCTGTATTTACTCCATATTAAATGTCTCTCTGAGTAAATTCTTTGGGTAAGGGCCAGTCTTCATGGTGTTCTTGCTAATGCAAGACTTTCGAGTTATCTATAAATGACAGGTCTCCTTTGTACAGTTGGTTGGAACAGTAACCACCACTCTGACCCCCGGGTGGCAGGAACCATTTCCCATTCTTGATTTTTTGTCAGAATTTGAAAGGAGCTGGGCTTCATTAGACTCTTTTAAATACATAAAAATGCCAACCACACTTTGCAGACATGATATTTTCAGACACTTGTGAGTTCAAAAATACCCTTTATTCTTTGCAATTCAGTAAAAAGGCTGTTTCCCCCATGGAGGCCTAGCCATAAAACAAGTTTGAAGTTTTCTTTTGTTTGACTTATATGGAGTTATTGATGAATTAGCTATAGAAGCCCTTCTACGCTTTTCTCTGTTTGGGGTAGAGGAGGTAAATGGGAGAAACAAAGCTAAGACTGTCTTCATGTCATTCTTCTTTATGTTTAAAGGGATCAACACAGATTTTCACACAAATAGAGACACTGATCATGTTTTTTACCTTGATGATGAAAAAAAAGATAACACAAATGGCTAATGATTGCACTTACTGGCTGAAAAGAAAACTGTTTTGATTTGTGTGGTTGAACTGTTTGTTCTTTTTTTTTTAAGCAGAAGTCCTTATACACCCAAAATAGGCACAGGGTTTTTATCTCTTCAATGGTACATTAATTTATAAGTTCTTCTCTTAGGTTCAGCTCAGTGTCATACTCAGCTTTGTAAAAAGCATAGACGATAATGAGCATATTTTTTCCCATACTATTCTGGAGGCAGGTAAGTTTTAACTATTACCTATCTAAGATGCATGGAAAATAGTCAAAACAGGGGAATTTCAAAGAGCCATTCTCATTTTATGCATTCCAGAAAAAATAAAATTAGATAAGTGGAAAACTTGAACTAGAAATCACATAAATGGGTATGGAATTAGGCATCAGAAAACTGGTCCATGGCTCTGTTTCTGTCTTTCTGTGACATGTGAGGCAAAGCTTGTGATCTGTCTAGGCCTCTATTCAAATATTCACTCTATGAGCAATATAAGATGAGAAATAGGTATGAAATTATTTTGAAAAGAAATAAGTGGTATAATATTGGGGGGACTAATGGAATTGTTTAGTTAAGTAGAAGTATCTCTGCAACACAAATGCATTTGTGCTGTAGAGGTGTGGTATGAGGCCAACTGCCATTTAACAAGTGCTTTGGTAAAATAATTGAAACGTATGAATAAGGCAAACAAACCCATGTTTGAGAATGAGTTTCTTATAAGGAAAAAAATCCCTGGTTTCCCTTCTGTCTTTCAAAGCAGATGTGCTCAACACATAGTCTGTCTACTCTCACAGCACACTGTCAGTCCTCAACACCAGGCAGTCTGGTTTCCATTTCTAACAGTTTTAGTTTTCTTGAAGTTCAGTCGTTATCTGATTACCAAATCCAACAGCCTTCTGTTAAGGCTTTGTGCTGAATATCTGTGATAGCATTACATTTGCTCCCTCCTCCAAGTTCTAATGCCTGCCCCCCCAACTCCCGCCAATGAATTCCGATACTCATTATGTCTTCATATTCTAAAGGGAAAACAATGACAAGCTGTGGGAAAATGGTAGAACATGAAACATAAGCTATATGTGAAGTTGTGAAGCATAAGATATTCTCTTTGTTCTATGACAATAAAAAATTTGCAGAATCTATGATAGAAACTCAGAAAAAAAGGAACTATGAGTGCCATCTTGTGGCAAGGCATGCCCTGCCACATACAATTTGACATACCTCACAGTCCACGGTACCACCCATCCCCCTGCCCCTCAGATATTTTAGCTGTGTTCTGCTTTTCTGTGTCATTTGACACTGCAGTGCATTCTTTTGTGAAGATTTATTATCCCTAGTCTCTAAGTCACTGAAGTAATTTTCAGTCTTTATCTTCCTATATCTATATTCTCTACTTTTCAAGGTTCTCTATCATCATCCTATTATTTTAAAAATCACCCCCTTCCTTATATCTCATTACTATTACTTCATTTTGGCTCTTGAATCATTCTGTGACTTCCCCTTATCTCTTCATGACAATTCTACCTACTTCTCTCCTGACAATTTTGGCTTTACTCTAAGACTCAGTCTTTAGTATAGAGTTGCCAGATAAAAACAGGACACCCTGTTAAAATTTGAATTTCAAATAGACAACAAATAATTTGTTAGCATAAGTATGCCCCAAATACTACACGGGACAGGTTTCTATTAATGAAATAGCATTATTTGTATTTGTATTTGATAAATCTGGCAATCCTATTAGCCTTCTCTTCTTTTCTCATTTGTGGTATTATATGGAGATATATTGCTCAGATTTCCCTTCAGAGAAGTACTTGTCACGTAGATTTGGGAAGTGATGCCAGCAGACAGCTTCTAGCTGTCAACTCCTTTAGGATTCTCCTTATTCAAGGTCAGCGCTTCTCAGGACAGCCTCACATTAGTGACTAAATGAAGTGGGGGTATAAGACCCAACCATTTTGGTCTGATGCAGGACAACTCTGACAGCCAATATTTGCCTCAGAGCTCTCCATCAGGTTGGCTGAGGCATTTCCAGCTTGCACTGCAGTTTAACTTCTTCCTCTGTCCAATCCACTTACTTCCTTTTCTTTCAAAAGTATTGATCCTTAATAAACATCCAGACTTTGTCTCAGCTTCTGCTCTTGAAAAACCCCACCTGCAACATTTATCTCTGAAGGAACTCATTTCTGTGTCTTCTGCTATGAGCCCTCCAACTATGTTGATTTTTCCCAAGTATGTGTCTATGGATAGGTCTTTCATACTTGAATTCACAGCTGCATCTTATTACCTCTCTACTTGAAAGTCTGACTGTTTTCCAGACAGAACTAAACTTGACTTTCTATTCATCCATCCAACAAATATCTCTTGAGTGCCTACCATGTTCCAAGCACTGTATTGCTGGGGATACAACAATGAAGCAAACACACATATACATACCCAGCCCTCATGGAGGACATTCTACTGGGGAAGAGAGATAATAAATAAGATAAATATATAAAATGCATTATAAATTATAGAGTGACAAGTTCTAAAAGAAAGAAAGGATGGGAAGTGTGTATGTGTATGTTGGGTTTTTCTGTGGAGAGGGGGATAGGAAATTTTAGATATGGTAGCAAGGGGAGGTATACTAACCAAAATAGCCTATGCTGTACTGTAGTAATAAATCTAAATATCAGTGGGTTAGCCCAACAAAAGTTTAGTTTTTGTTCAGAGGAAGTCTGATAGGTGATTCATTACTCCATCCAACAATTCAGGATTCCAGGCTTCCTCCATATTTTGATGCTACCCCATTGACGTGTAGCTTATAGGGATAGAGACAGATAGAGGTAGATCAATAGACAATAGGTGCCTTGGCCTGAAAGTAACACATCACTCCTGCTCACATTGTCTTTTGCAAAACTAAGTCATGTGTTACTACCCTTAACTATAAGGGAAGTAGGAAATGCCTTCCTGTCTGCCTAGAAAAGGGAAATGATGTGGTGATTGTGCCATTTTTGTTTCCTGCTATAGAAGGCTTCATGAAAAAGTGACATTTGAATAGACTTGCAGGAATTTTTCCAGAATTTTTTCTCTATTTCAAGATCTGTTCCAAATGTATTTTTACTCACAATTCTTTTCCTGTTGAAAACATGCATTTATCTTGTGGTTTTTTCTTTCATTTTCTCTATCTAAACAATCAAAAGTCTAACTCTGCTCTATAGTATTGCAACAATGTACTTACTATATTCTATTTTTATCCCTAGACCTAACCCACTCTCCAGTCCCCAATCCATCTTCCATGTCACAGCTGGGTGAAAGTTCTAAAGCAAAAATTGTGTTGATGTATGCTTTATTTAAAAATATTTTTTATTTATATGAGAAACCCAATTGTAACCATATATCCATGATTTTCCCACCAGTTACTATTATTTGCACATCTCAAAAGTTATAACAAAACGCAAGATTGAAAAAAATTCAGTACAAATGAAATACTTTCCAATAAAAATTTAATCGTCAGCACTAATTGATAAACACCTATTTTTCTGTGAATTAGAGATTTTCTATGCTTTGTGCTTGACTATGGTTTCATTACCTATATTAGCATTTTGCAAGCTTCCTTCAGCTCTTAAATTATCTGCCTCTAATTTATAAGAAGGTATCACCTGTTTTCTGAGTACCTTGTAAATAGTTCTCAGAACCTCTTTTATAAATCTGCCTTTCGGCATCTACTATTTCTCTCTTTCCCTCTCCTTCTCTTCCTTATTTTTGTTCTTCTAAGGGAAACAATTTTAATTTTATGTAATTAAAAAAATTGCTCAGAGAGTTCCAACTTAAAGGAGGAAAAAAATGCCTTATGGGAAGTCACCTATGCTTGCAGCTAATGTTTGGTTGTCTAGTAAGTCTCTTCCAAATCAAGCAACTCTTACCCTTTTATGTCAGCTTATTTTTTATTTTATTTTATTTTATTTTATTTTATTTTATTTTATTTAAATCCAAGTTAGTTAAAATATAGTGTAATAATGGTTTCAGGAGTAGAATTTAGTGATTCATCACTTACATATAACACCCAGTGCTCATCCCAACAAGTACCCTCCTTAATGCCCATCACCCATTTAGCCCATCCCCCCCACCCAGCACCCGTCCAGCAACCATCAGTTTGTTCTCTGTATTTAAGAGTCTCTTATGGTTTGCCTCCCCCTCTGTTTTTACCTTATTTTTCCTTCTCTTTCCCAGTGTTCATCTGTTTTGTTTCTTAAATTTCACATATGAATGAAATCATATGATATTTATCCTTCTCTGACTGACTTATTTCACTTGGCATAATACATTCTAGTTCCATCCACACTGTTGCAAATGGCAAGATTTCATTCTTTTTGATCGATGAGTAATATATTCCATTGTGTGTATATACATAAATATGTATATGTATATACACCACATCTTCTTTATCCATTCACCAGTTGATGGACATTTGGGCTCTTTCCATAATTTGGATATTGTTGATAGTGCTGCTATAAATATTGGGGTGCATGTTCCCCTTCAAATCAGCATTTAAATTTTTTAATGTTTATTTATTTTTGAGAGAGAGACAGACAGACAGACCATGAGCAGGGGAAGGGCAGAGAGAGAGGGAGACACAGAATCCAAAGCAGGCTTCAGGCTCTGAGCTGTCAGCACAGAGTCCAATGTGGGCCTCAAACCCATGAACCATGAGATCATGACCTGAGCCAAAGTCAGACGCTTAACCAACTGAGCCACCCAGGCACCTCCAAATCAGCATTTTTGTATCCTTTGGATAAATACCTAGTAGTGAAATTGCTAGGTTGAAGCGTAGCTCTATTTTTAATTTTTTGAACCTCCATACTGTTTTCCAGAGTGGCTGCACCAGTTTGCATTCCCACCAGCAGTGCAGAAGAGATCCTCTTTCTCCGCATCCTCACCAACATCTGTTGTTGCCTGAGTTGTTAATTTTAGCCATTCTGACAGGTGTGAGGTGGTATCTCATTGTGGTTTTGATTTGTATTTCCCTGATGATGAGTGATGTTGAGCATCTTTTCATGTGTCTGTTAGCAATCTGGATGTCTTCTTTGGAAAGGTGCCTGTTCATGTCTTTTGCCCAGTTCTTCACTGGATTATTTGTTTTTTGGGTGTTGAGTTTGATAGGCTCTTTATACATTTTGGATACTAACTAACCCTTTATCCAATATGTCGTTTGCAAATATCTTCTCCCACTCCATCAGTTGCTTTTTACTTTTATTGATTGTTTCCTTTGCTGTGCAGAAGACTTTTATCTTGATGAGGTCCCAATAGGGACTTTTGTTTTTGTTTTTGCTTTTGTTTCCCTTGTACGTCCAGTGACGTGTCAAGTAAGAAGTTGATGAAGCCATGGTCAAAGAGGTTGTTGCCTCTTTCTCCTCTAGTATTTTGATGGTTCCCTGTCTTACATTTAGGCCTTTCATCCAATTTGAATTTATTTTTATGTGTGGTGTAAGAAAGTGGTCCAGGTTCATTCTTCTGCATGTTGCTGTCTAGTTTTCCTGACATCATTTTCTGAAGAGACTATCTTTTTTCCATTGGATATTCTTTCCTGCTGGGTTAAAGATTAATTGACTATACATTTGTGGATCCATTTCTGGGTTCTCTGTTCTGTTCCATTGATCTATGTGTCTGTTTTTTTGCCAGTACCATACTATCTTGATGATTACAGCTTTGCAATACAACTTGAAGTCTAGAATTGTGATGCCTCCAGCTTTGGTTTTCTTTCTCAACATTACTCTGGCTATTCGGGTCTTTTCTGTTTCTATACAAATTTTTAGAAAGAAATGCATTGATAATAATAACAAAATAGTAGGGGACTTTAACACTCTACTTACAATAATGGACAGATCATCTAAGCAGAAAATCAGGAAGGAAACAATGGCTTTGAATGACACACTGGATGGGATGAATTTAACAGGTATGTTCAGAACATTTAATCCTAAAGCAACAGAATGCACATTCTTCTCGAGTGCACATGGAACATTCTCCAGAATAGATCACATACTGAGTCACAAATCAGCCCTCAACAAGTACAAAATTTCATATCATACCATGCATATTTTCAGACCACAACATTATGAAACTTGAAATCAATCACAAGAAAAAATTTGGAATACTTGGAGTTTAAAGAACATCCACTAAATAATGAATGGGTTAACCAATAAATTAAGGAGGAACTTTTAAAGTACATGGAAGCCAATGAAAATGAAAACATGACAGTCCAAAACCTCTGGGATGCAGCAAAGGCAGCCATAAGAGGGAAGTATATAGCAATCCAGGCCTACCTAAAGAAGGAAGAAATGTCCCAAATATACAACCTAACCTTATACCTAAAGGATCTGGAAAAAGAACAGCAAAGAAAGCCCAAAACCAGCAGAAGAAGGGGAATAATAAAGATTAGAGTAGAAATTAATGATATCAAAACAAACAAACAAACAGTAGAACAGATCAAGAAACCAGGAGCTGGTTCTTTGAAAGAATTAACAAAATTGATAAACCTCTAGTCAGATTTATCAAAAAGAAAAAAGAAAGGACCCAAATAAATAAAATCACGAATGAAAGAGGAGAAATCAGGGGCGCCTGGGTGGCTCAGTCAGTTAAGCATCTGTCTTTGGCTCAGGTCATGATCTCACAGCTTGTGAATTTGAGCCCTGCATCTGGCTCTGTGCTGACGGCTCAGAGCCTGGAGCCTGCTTTGGATTCTGTGTCTCCCTCTCTCTGCCCCTCCCCCACTCACATTCTGTCTCTCTTTCAAAAATAAATAATAAAACATTTAAAAAATTTTTTAAAAAGTGGAGAAATCACAACCAGCACTGCAGAAATGTAAACAATAATAAGAGAATATTATGAGCAATTATACGCGAATAAATGGGCAATCTGGAAGAAATGGACAAATTCCTAGAAATATAAACTACGAAAACTGAAACAGGAAGAAATAGAAAATTTAAACAGACCCATAACTAGTAAAGAAATTGAATTAGTAATCAAAAATCTCCCAACATGCAAGAGTCCAGGGCTGGATGACTTTCCAGGGAAGTCAACCAAACATTTAGAGAAGAGTTAACACCTTTTCTTTTTAAGATGTTCCAAAAAATGGAAATGGAAGGAAAACTTCTGAACTCATTCTGTGAGGCCAACATTACCTTGATTCCAAAAACCAGACAAAAAGACCCCACTAAAAAGAAGAACTACAGACCAATTTCCCTGATGAACATGGATGCAAAAATTCTCAACAAGATACTAACCAAATCCGACAATACATTAAAAGAATTATTCACATGACCAAATAGGATTTATTCCTGGGCTGTAGGGGTTGTCCAATATCTGCAAATCAATCAACGTGATACACCACATTAATAAAAGAAAGGATAAGAGCCACATGATCCTCTCAATAGATGCAAAGAAAGCATTTGACAAAATACAGCATCTTTTCTTGATAAAAAAAACCCTCAAGAAAGTAGGAATAGAAGCATCATACGTCAAAATCGTAATGGCCATATACAAAAGACCCACAGCAAATATCATCCTTAATGGGGAAAAACAGAATTTTCCCACTAAGGTCAGGAACATGACAGGGACGTCTACTCTTACCACTGTTGTTCAACATAGTAAGTTCTAGCCTAGCAATCAGACAACAAAAAGAAACAAAAGTCATCCAAATTGGCAAGAAAGAAGTCAAACTTTCACTCTTCGCAGAGGACATGATACCCTATGTGGAAAACCAAAAAAAACCCACCAAAAAAACTTCTAGAACTGATACGTGAATTCAGCAAAAGTCGCAGGATATAAAATCAATGTACAAAATTTGGTGGCCTTTCTATACACCAAGAATGAAGCCGCAGAAAGAGAAATCAAGGAATAGATCCCTTTTACAACTGCACCCAAAACCATAAAATACCAAGGAATAAACCTAACCAAATAAGTGAAAGATCTGTACACTGGAAACTATAGAAAGTTTATGAAAGAAATTGAAGAAGACACAAAGAAATGGAAAAAAATTCCATGCGTATAGATAGGAAGAACAAATACTGTTAAAATGTCGATACTAGCCAAAGCAGTCTACACATTCAATGCAATCTCTATCAAAATAACACCTGCATTCTTTACATAACAAACAATTCAGGTCCGCTTGTTAGTAAAACTTTCTAAGTTAACTCCAATGGTTTGAACTTCAAGATAAATGTTTTTCTAGTATTACTACTAGAAGTACTACTAGTAGTGTTACTACTTTACTGAAGTTTTCCACTCAATAAAAGACTGGAACTGTGGAAAGCAGTACCCTTCCCGCATTTGTGTTCCCACTGCCCATATTGAATGAGCTGAATGATATGGGAGTGATCCTTCCTCTAGCTTTATTACAAATGATTCTAGCCCACCCAAGTGTCAGTTTCAATGTGTGGAAGGAACTCTGAGTCTTTTACAAGAGAGAAAGAGGGAGAGATTGAATAATTTTAAGATATTCCTGTGTTAGTGATTTCAGGCACTGATCTTCCTCAGAGCTTTTCATGATTTATCTCTGCATCTAACAGGTAAGGGAAAATGAGACACTAAGAAGTGAATTTTTCTCCCTCATGGGCTACATTCATATCTGTGCATTTAATCACTGCCCGCTGAATCCATTTTCTTCCCAGTAACCAAAATTGAGATACTGCAACTTAAAATTCATCTCTCACTTAACATCTGTTTCACCATATTATTTAGATTTTCGTATGTAATTTGATATAAATCTCAAAGATGACACATTTTGGATTTTTGTTATAACATCAGTGAAGTCCATTAAACTTGACTGTGACTTGGAACTTTATACTTTATTTGACTTTTAAAACTTCTTTGAGATGATTTCTCTTAAGAGAAAAACCTCTTCTATACCAGAATATATCACACAATTCTCTTGTGATTTCTGGAGGCAACTTCTTAGATTCATGGACAGGGAGGGCAGAGAGCAGATGGACATTGGACATCACCTGGTTTAACAAACTGCCTTTTATAGATGAGCAAACTGAGGATCAGTGAGGATAAGGGACTTTCCCTAGTAGTCATCCTGGAAACAGAATCCTGATGACCTGACTCCCTGTGTGTATAGATTTGGCCTTTGATGTTTTGTGTCTAATATTCTTGTATTAGGCATGCCTATAGCATAAAGGGCTACATCACATTTCTCTTGATTCAGACCACCCATCAAGAAATCCTGGTAGCACTGAGAGAACCTATGCCTCAAGAAGGTACAAGAAGTTAAATGTAGCTATAGCATAAGGAATAAAAAGGGGATATGACAAGGGAAGAGAAAGGATAGGGATCTTCATAAAGAATTTTCAGGTTGTTTTCCTAATGCAGCAAGGATTTTATTGAGGCTTGACATAGAGTTTTTAAAAAATGTTTTGTTTTATTGTGAGGCAGAGGAAAACTATAATATAGAGGACAAATAACAAATTAATAATGTTATTAGTACACAAAGCTTCAGCCATCCCATTTTTAAAAGGTTAGTAAGTTTACTCTTTGCAGACTTCCAGTATCACATAATAATGCACTTTATTGGTCTGACTGCTATAAAAACTCTGGGACATAATTCAGTTAGGTTTTCCCTTATTTTTTCTCATTGCTAAAATGAAGCCAAAGATGTCATTTGGTTATTATGAGGATTCAATGAAAATCTGCTTGTTATTGTTTTCATATTCTTTTGTGTGAAAGAAAATGGCTGGCTTAAATTTAATTTGTCTGTTGAACTACCTAGCCACTTCCATATATAGCTTTTAAGTCTTGTGTTAACTTGCAATATGGTGCTTAATTAGGAATTAAGCCTGCCAAGGTGCTTGGGATCAAAGTAATTGGCTTTGATAATTCAACCTTAATGACCTCTCTACCATTTTTTTTAATCTCTAAGAAATTCAAGTTGTTTTTGTAACATGGAATATATCTACTTGAAGAACTGTTTAGCAGTGGTGATTGGTTGCTTTCTGTCTCTTTTTTCCCCTTACAATTTTTATTTTGAAAATTTAAAACCAGAAGGAACGTTGAAATATTAGATCCATCAGTTGTTTACATTTACTACATTTGCTTTCTTTCTGTCACCTGTCCATCTACCTATGTAATTTTTGCTGAATCATTTTTGTAGTAAACTGCAGACATCATATTTCATCACTAAACACCTTAGCATGCATCTCCTAGGAATAAGAACTTTCTCCTGCATAAACACAATACCATTACAAAACCTATGAAACTCAACATTTATTGATTCAGTATCATCTAATACATAGCTAATATTCTAGTTTTCCCTAATTATCCTAATAATGTCCACAGTAATTATTCCCACCCTTCTCCATCAATCCTGGATGCAAAGAAGGATCATGTTTACATATAGTTTTCTTCTTTAGTCTTCCTTAATCTAGAACAGTTCCTTCAATTCTATTTTTGTCTTGTGACATTGACATTTTTGAAGAGTCTGAGCCAGTTTTCTTATAGAATGCGCCTAAATCTGAATTTACCTGATTGTTTCCTTATGGTTAAATTCTGTTTAAATATGTTTGGCAAGACTGCTACACAGATGATGTGTAGATCTCCTTTGTAGAAAGCTTTCTGGGTGGTAGTATGGAGACAGGATTGAAAGGTGCTAAAGGGGAGTCTGTGTTCTCAGTTTTTTGGGTGAATGATATGGTGGCCTGAATTAGGGGAGAAGTGGGGACTAAAGAAGGGAAAATCTGAGAAAGGTTTAGAAGATGGACTTGATGACTAACTTTGGTTGTGGTAGGTGATAGAGAGGAAGGCACATGGGATAATTTTCACCATTACTAATAAATGACTATATCATTCATCAAATCAGAGAATATAAAAAAAATATTTATTGGCATGGGTGGTGAGTATATTTTTCACAAGTACCATTTGAAACACCTGTGGATCATTCAGATAGAGATAATTGATATGACCAGTCTGGCTGGAGTTCAGAAGATGAACCCTGCACCACAGATTTAAATTTGGGTCTAAAATATTAGCATATAGGTAGGGGTAAAGCCATAGGGATGGATCAGATTGCCTAGAGGGAGTATTAGGTGAGTAGTCGGGGGGGGGGGGGGTGATGAAGCATTCTTAGTTAAGATTTGGCCAGAGCTCCTAGTCCAATGCTCTTTCCCTAGAGTTCTTGCTTAGTCTTCTCAGTATTTAAAAAAATTTTTTTTAAATGTGTATTTATTTTTGAGAGAGAGAGAAAGAGAGAGAGAGCCAGCATGAGTGGGGGAGGGATATAGAGAGTTAGGGAGACAGAATCCGAAACAGGTTCCAAGCTCTGAGCTGTCAGCACAGAGCCCGACATGGGTCTCGAATTCTGAACAGCAAGATCATGACCTGAGCCAAAGTTGGACGCCCAACCAACTGAGCCACCCAGGCGCCCCAGTATTTTAAGTTCTGAGGTTGTTTCATTGATTTGCTCTTTAGTCATCAAGTAAATTTACAGTTGTTGGTCCTTATCACAGATTTCATTTGCCCCAACTGGAGTAGAGAATCACTGGCACTGACCCCATACTCCTAGCAATCCATATTTCATCAAGGTACCCTTGAGTAAGTGTGGGGCTATATCCCCTAGAGGAGCCACATCCTATTTAAGATGGCACTACCAGACCTTCCACACTGTTACTTGGTTCAATCCTAGAATGTGCTGAGGTACATTATGCAAATCAACCAAACACAATAAAGATGATCATACATCAGCTGTGCATGTGCACATGTGTGTTTATGCAATCTGGATTGTAATTCTGTGATGAAATGGTTCCAGGCTAACCTAGCAGAATTAAAAAGAAATGAACCCAAAGAATATTCTCTTAGCTCCATTTAATGCTTTGACTTTATCAGACTTGTGTGCTGAGTTTCTGCCTGTAGTTCTCAGCACATGGAGAAAAGAGCCAGGACCCAATCATTCTTTCCCACTCTGCCAGGAAATCTTTTATACTTCCTCCACAAGTAAGACTCTAGGTCACCAGCAACATTAGGGAGTGTTTTATTGACACTTGTGGTATTCTATCTTCAAAATCTTCTCAATCCCAACACACTTCAAATCATATCTGATGAAGATCTACAAAGTGGAAATTTTTATTTGATTATCTCTACAGAGGAGACCAAGGAGATCAAGACAATGTAAGAGGAAAAGGGAAAGCCTAAATACTTTTTGCAAGGAAAGGGAATGCTGAGCCTGGTGGGGAAAGCAGACTATCCAGCTGCCAATACCTGTTACTTAAGGACTGACACTTTCCAGATCTCACTTCAGGGAAGGCAACACCTGATTTCACTTAAAACTGTAGCATCTGCCCTGCTGTTTTCCCCTGACCAGACCCACACCTCACCAACCAGAGCCATGATGACTAAAGAAGGAAGATGCAGTTAATGGGTGAGTGGAGGTTCTGATGACTGGGAACCTCTTGAGAGTTCTGATCTGATGGTACGGCTGACTGAGGAGGTTTCTCCCACACACTAACATGCATCAATAGTAAAGTCAAGTGCCAAGAAAGCAAGAGAGAGAGCTGACGCATTTACAATTTTTTAAAATGTTTATTTATTTTTGAGAGACTGAAACAGAGCGGAGGAGGGGCAGAGAGAGAGGGAGACACAGAATCTGAAGCAGGCTCCAGGCTCTGAGCTGTTAGCACAGAGCTTTGACGCGGGTCTCGAACCCATGAACATGAGATCATGACCTGAGCCAAAGTTCAACGCTTAACAGACTGAGCCACCCAAACACCCCACACAATCATTTAGAACATGTAGCATTTTGTTTTGGTGGTTGTTGGTGTTGTTGGTTTAATAGTTGTGACTCTCTAGCTTCTGCTTTCTTGAATCACTAACATTGCAGGGCAGATAGGAAAATATAGAGCAGATAGTAATTCCTCTCTTAAATATTACATTATCCTTGCCAAGGAGAACTGTACAAGTTGATCAGGACATTAATGTTCAATCATATTATTTTCTATTCTGTTTTTTAATGTCTTTATTAAAATACACTATAGTTTTATATGTGCACAAATACATATAGTGTGTACACACACACAGATGTAAAAAATATTAAAATATATGTGTGAGTGTGTGTGTGTGTGTATATATATATATATATATATATATATATATATGTTTACCCAAAAGATAATTAAAATTTCTTGATACTAATTTTAATCTAAAAGATCTCCATTAAAGCTAGAATAAGACAGAAAGTTCAGAATTACAGTAAAAGCAGAAAACTTCATTTTTTTCTGTTCAAACACATTAATTTTTTAAAAAAGAAAATTCGTTCAAACATCTTTTAAATTCAGTATGTTTGTTTATTAGGGTATTAGGGTAAATTACTAATATTGACTTTTTACTTATTTTTTTTTTAATTTACATCCAAGTTAGTTAGCATATAGTACAATAATGATTTCAGGAGTAGATTCCAGTGATTCATCCCCTATGTATAACACCCAATGCTCATCCCAACAACTATTTTCCTTACTGCCCCTGCCCATTAAGCCCATCCCCCACCCACAATGCCTCCAGCAACCCTCTGTTTGTTCTCTATATTTAAGAGTCTCTTATGTTTGTCCTCCTCCCTGTTTTTACATTATTTTTGCTTCCCTTCCCTTATGTCATCTGTTTTGTATCTTAAATTCCACATAAAAGTGAAATCATATGATATTTGCCTTTCTCTGACTGTCTCTAATTTCACTTAGCATAATACCCTCTAGGTCCATCCACCTTGTTGCAAATGGCAAGATTTCATTAATTTTGATTGCTGAGTAATACTCCATTGTATACATATATATCTTATTTATCCGTTCATCTATTAATGGACATTTGGGCTCTTTCCATACTTTGGCTATTGTCGATAGCGCTGCTATAAATATGGGGATGCATGTGCCCCTTTGAAACAGCACACCTGTATCCCTTGGATAAATGCCTACTAGTGCAATTGCTGAGTTGTAGGTAGTTCTATTTTTAATTTTTTGAGGAACACCCATACTGTTTTCTGGAGTGGCTGCAACAGTTTGCATTCCTACCAGCAGTGCAGAAGAGATCCTCTTTCTCCGCATCCTCACCAACATCTGTTGTTGCCTGAGTTGTTAATTTTAGCCATTCTGACAGGTGTGAAGTGGCATATCATTGTGGTTTGATTTGTATTTCCCTAATGATGAGTGATGTTAAGCATTTTTTTCATGTGTCTGTTAGCCATCTGGACGTCTTCTTTGGAAAAGTGTCTGTTCATGTCTTTTGTCCAGTTCTTCACTGGATTATTTGTTTTATGGGTGTTGAGTTTGATAAGTTCTTTAGATTTTGGATACTAACCCTTTATCTGATATGTCATTTGCAAATATTTTCTCCCATTCTGTCAGTTGCCTTTTAGTTTTGCTGCTTGTCTCGTTTGCTGTGCAGAAGCTTTTTTATCTTGATGAAGTCCCAAATATTCAATTTTGCTTTTGTTTCCCTTGCCCCTGGAGACATGTTGAGTAAGAAGTTGCTGTGGCTGAGGTCAAAGCAGTTTTTGCCTGCTTACTCCTCTAGGATTTTGATGCCTTCTTGTCTTAAACTTAGGTCTTTCATCCATTTTGAGTTTCTTTTTGTGTATGGTGTAAGAACGTGGTCCAGGTTCATTTTTCTGCATGTTGGCTGTCCAGGTTTCCCAACACCATTTGCTGAAGAGACTGTCTTTATTCCATTCCATTGGATATTCTTTCCTGCTTTGTCAAAGATTAGTTGGCCATACGTTTGTGGGTCCATTTCTGGGTTCTCTATTCTGTTCCATTGATCTATGTGTCTGTTTTTGTTCCAGTCCCATACTGTCTTGATGATTACAGCTTTGTAATACATCTTGAAGTCTGGGAGTGTGATGCCTGCAGCTTTGGTTTTCTTTTTCAGGATTGCTTTGGCTATTCAGGGTTTTTGTGGTTCCATACAAATTTTAGGATTGTGTGTTCTATCTGTGTGAAGAATGCTGGTGTTATTTTGATAGGGATTGCATTGAATATGTAGATTGCTCTAGGTAGTATTGACATTTTAACAATATTTGTTCTTCCAATCAGGAGCATGGAATATTTTTCCAATTTTTTTGTGTCTTCTTCAATTTCTTTCATAAGCTTTCTATAGTGTCCAGTGTATAGATTTTTCACTTCTTTGGCTAGGTTTATTTCTCAAGATTTTAAGGTTTTGGGTGCAATTGTAAATGGAATCAATTACTTGATTTCTCTTTGTGTTGCTTCATTATTGGTGTATGGAAATGCAACCCATTTCTGTGCATTGATTTTTACATCCTGTGACTTTACTGAATTCATGTATCAGTTCTAGCAGTTTTTTGGTAGAATCTTTTGGGTTTTCCACATAGAGTATCATGTTGTCTGTGAAGAGTGAAAGTTTGGCTTCCTCCTTGCTGATTTGGATGCCTTTTATTCCTTTGTGTTTTCTGATTGCCAAGGCTAGGACTTCCAGTACTATGTTGAACAACAGTGACATGAGTGGATAACCCTGTCGTGTTCCTGACCTTAGGGGAAAAGCTCTCAGTTTTTCCCCATTGAGGATGATATTAGCAGTGGGTTCTTCATATATGGCTTTTATGATCTTGAGGTATGATCCTTCTATCCTACCTTCTTGAGGGTTTTTATCAAGAAAGGATGCTGTATTTTGTCAAATGCTTTCTCTGCATCTATTGAGAGGGTCATGTGGTTCTTGTCCTTTCTTTTATTGATGTGATGTATCACATTGATTGTTTTGCAGATACTTAACTGGCCATGCATCCCAGATATAAATCCCATTTGATTGTGGTGAATAATTCTTTTAATGTATTGTCAGATTTGGTTTGCTAATATCTTGTTGAGAATTTTTGAATCCATGTTCATCAGGGAAATTGGTCTGTAGTTCTTCTTTTTAATGGGGTCTTTGGTTTTGGAATCAAGGTAATGCTGGCCTCATAGAATGAGTTCAGAAGTTTTCTTTCCATTTCTATTTTTTGGAACATCTTAAAAAGAAAAGGTGTTAACTCTTCTTTAAACGTTTGCTAGACTTCCCCTGGAAAGCCATCCAGCCCTGGACTCTTGTTTTTTGGGAGATTTTTGATTACTGATTCAATTTCTTTACTGGTTATGGATCTGTTCAAATTTTCTATTTCTTCTTATTTCAATTTTGGTAATTTATATGTTTCTAGGAATTTGTCCATTTCTTCCAGATTGCCCAATTTATTGGCATATAATTACTCATAATATTCTCTTACTATTTTTTGTATTTCTGCAGTGTTGTGATCTCTCCTCTTTCATTCTTGGTTTTATTTATTTGGGCCCTTTCACTTTTCTTTTTGATTAAACTGGCTAAGGGTTTATCGATTTTGTTAATTCTTTCAAAGAACCAACTCCTGGTTTCATTGATTTATTCTACCATTTTGTTTATTTCAATAGCATTGATTTCTGCTCTAATATTTATTATTTTCCATCTTCCAGTGACTTTGGGTTTTATTTGCTATTCTTTTCCCAGCTCTTGAAGGTGTAAGGTTACCTGAGACCTTTTTTCCTTCTTTAGGAAGGCCTGGATTCCTTATGACCCTCTTGCTGTATGTCCCTCTTATGACCACCTTGCTGTATCCCAGAGATTTTGGGCTGTGGTGTTATCATTTTCATTGTCTTCCATGTACTTTTTAATTTCCTCTTTAATTTTGTGGTTAACTTAGTCATTCTTTAGTAGGCTATTCTTTAATCTCCAAGTATTTATTGTCCTTCCAAATTTTTTCTTGTGGTTGATTTCAAGTTATAGATAGTGTTGTAGTCTGAAAATATGCATGGTATGATCTCAATCTTTTTGTACTTGTTGAGGGCTTACTTGTGTACCATTATGTGATCTATTCTGGAGAACATTCCATATGTACTGGAGAAGAATGTGTATTCTGCTGCTTCAGAATGCAATGTTTTGAATATATCTAAGTCCATCCTGTCCAGTGTGCCATTCAAAGCCAGTTTCCTTGTTGATTTTCTGCCTTAGATGATCTGTCCATTGTTGTAAGTGGGGTGTTGAAGTCCCCTACTATTATGGTATTATTGTCAATGAGTTTCTTTATGTTTGTGATTAATCAATTTATATACCTGGGGCTCTCATGTAGGGGGCATAAATGTTGACATTTGTTAGGTCTTCTTAGTGGATAGACCCCTTAATTATGATATAATGCCCTACTTCATCTCTTGTTATAGTCTTTTTTTTTCAAATCTAGAGTGTCTCATAAGTATGGCTAGTCCAGCTTTCCTACGGCAACTATTAGTAGGATAGATTTTTCTCCATCCCCTTACTTTCAATCTGAAGGTTTCTTTAGGTCTAAAATGGGTCTCTTGTAAACAGCATAGAGATGGATCCATATCCATTCTGTTTCCCTGTGTCTTTTGATTGGAGCATTTAGTCCACTGACATTTAGAGTGAGTACTGAAAGATATGAAATTACTGCTATTGTGTTGCCTGTAGAGTTGGAATTTCTGGTAGTGTTCTCTTGTCCTTACTTGTCTTTGTTGCTTTGGTGTTTTTTGTTTCATTTCATCTTTTCTCCCCTCAGAGAGTCCCTCTTAAAATTTCTTGCAGGGCTTGTTTAATGGTCACAAACTCCTTTAGTTTTTGTTTGTCTAGGAAACTCTTTGTCTTTCCTTCTATTTTGAATGTCAGTCTTGCGGGATAAAGAATTCTTGGCTGCGTATTTTTCTGACTCAGCACATTGAATATATCCTGCCACTCCTTTCTGTGCTGCCAAGTTTCTGAGAATAGGTCTGCTGCAAACCTGATCTTTCTTCACTTGTAGGTTAAGGACTTTTTTTCCCTTGCTGCTTTCATGACTCTTTCCTTATCTGTGTATTTTGTGAATTTAACTATGATATGCCTTGTTGATAATCAGTTTTTGTTGAATCTAATGGGTTCTATATGCTTCCTGGATTTTGATGTTTGTGTCTTTCCCCAGTTTATGAAAGTTTTCTGCTATGATTTGCTCCCATAAACCTTCTACCTCTTTTTCTCTTTCTTCATCTTCTGGGAGCCCTATGATTCAGATGTTGTTCCTTTTTAATGAGTCACTAAGTTCTCTAATCTTATGTCATGCTTTTTTGCCTTAGTTTCCCTCTTTTTTTCTGTTTCATTATTCTCCATAAAGTTGTCCTCTATATTGCTGATTCACTGCTCTGCTTCATCCATCTTTGCCGTTGTGGCATCCATTTGAGACTGCATCTCAATTATAGCATTTTTTAATTTTGTCCTGACTAGATTTTACTTCTTTTATCTCCACAGAAAGGGATTCTATGCTTTTTTCAATCCCAGCTAGTATTCTTATTATTGTGATTCTAAATTTTGTTTCAGACATCTTGCTTGTGTCTGTGTTGATTACATCCCTGACTGTCATTTCTTCCTGTTCATTCCTTTGGGGTGAATTCCTTCATTTCATCACTTTGGAGGAAGAAAAAGAATTAATAAAACAAATTAAATTTAAAAAATTAAAAACAACACAAAGAAATCAAATAAAGGAAAATAGATCCTAGGTGTGTTTTGGTTTGGTTGTTGAAAGAAGCTTGGTAGAATAGAGAAAAAAGGGAAAGAAAAAAAAAAGGAAAAAAGTAGGAAAAACATTTGAAAATTAAAAAAATGAATACAGTAAAATAGAATAAAATGAAATGATGAAAATAAAATAGAATTTAAAAATTACAATAATAAAAAATATAGTAGAAAAAAATTTAAAATCTTTTTATAAAAATGGAAAATAAAAAATAAATTTTTTCTTTCTGTAGTCAAGAATAAGAAAAGAAACGAAAAAAAAAAATTGAATAAATGGACCAGTGAGCACAATGAAATACAGTTGGAATTACATCCAGTTTCCCCTAGAAGTCAAACTGTGAAGCACTTTATAGTCTATAAACCAAGTAGGTGGAGAGACTTGTGTTCCTCTAGAGCATGGTGGGTGTAGTTTTACGGGGCTTGGTGTAACAGCTCCATTCTCCACTAGATGGTGCTGCTTAGTTTACTGGGGTGGATCATTGTGGCATATATACATGTATATGTGCATGTGCGGGAGAGGTGAAAATGGCGTCACTCAGCTACCCAGTCTCTAGTGTCAGAGCTCTGTGCTCTCCCCACCAGCAGTCAAGCACCCCTCCTTTGTCTTGGCTTCCATCCACTCCCTGTTTCTATGCTGTCCACAACCAAGCCATCAGCCTGCCAGGTGGCACCTCACTCTTGAATTTTATCTCAGATGGGGCTGTGTTTCCAAACCCCTTACTTCTGGGAGCCCTGTGGCTTTGACCCACTTCAACCCCCATCGGGGAGGGTCTCGTGGAGCAATAGCCAGTGCCTGCCTGCCCGCAGGAATATTCGAGGGACCATGCTGCTGCAGATGCCTAAAGACTGCAGCCAGGTGCCAGCCACCCCAGAAAAGGTTCCTATGATCCTGTAGCAGCAGCGTTTCAGAGATTATGGTAAATCACAACACACATCTGGCACCAGACTTCACTGCCCCCTAACGTCCTTGTTCCAACACCAGCAAATGTGGCTGTTCTCCAGGGTCTGCTGGGACCTTTGCCTGTGGGGAGGCTGCACAAAATCTACCAAGTGTCCTCTTAGCAGTGGAATGCCTCTTCCCCTGTGATCTGAGGACCCCTCAGACATCACTGTCTGCTCCTGGGGATTTGTGCTTCCCGCCAGAGCTCCATCAGGTGTCGAGCTGCAGAGTTTCTGACTCTGCACTCCCCTGTTTATAGAGTCCTAATGGCATTGAAACTCTCTCCTTTCTCCTTTCTCCCTTTCTCATTTAGTCTCTTATGGGTGTTTCCACTCTTTCTCTTTCTCTCCAGCTGCTTTTGGAGCTAGTGCTTTTCCTGTATTCTCCCCCATCTCTGTTCTCTCTCCACAAGCAAACACAGCTGTCTACCCTCTGTGGCTTCTCTCCCCCATCCCGATCACCTCTCCATGCTGTGTACCTGCTGAGTTCTGTGGGTCAAGTTATGTAGATTGTTGTGTTAGTCCTCAGATCAGTTTTCTAGGTGTGTAAGATGGTTTGATGTTGATCTAGCTGGATTTCAGGGATGAGAGAAACAGAAAACTTCCATGCTGTTCCACCATCTTGGCCCCTCCCACCCAAAGGCAGAAATCTTTAAAAGCACATAAATATTTAGTGATTTTTTTAAACAAAAGTATTGTATTTATTCTTTTGCAACTTATTTTTTACTTAGAAATATGAATATTTTGCTATGTCAAAACACATTTTTCTATAGTGCATTTATTGAATTGGTGATAAGGATTTATTTACTCATTTCCCCTATTATGGAAATTTAGCCAATCTCACTCTCTCTTTCCCTCAGCCATTAAACAAAGCTGTGATGAACATTCTTATGCACTTGGAATTCAGTTCTGTAAATTCCTCAGAGAAAATATTTAGAAATAGAGTTTTTGAGTCAAAGGGTATATGCATTTTTAAAGCTTTCGATGCATGTTGCCAAAATAGCTTTTTCCAAAGGAGGTGTTTAAAGTCTTATGAGGATTATCTGATCTGAAATTTTCATAAACAGAGTAGAGTTTAGAGCAGGGAATTAGAAATTACAAAGGGAGGTCATTACTGTGTATCCTAAAAGTGTCAGGACCAGAATAATTGGGATAGTTGTTCTTAAACACTGTGCAAAAGTAAGTTCTCTCTACCCCTGTGGACTGGTTTAGAAAAAGAGCTAATCTAAAAATTGGGCCTCTTATTGTCTATTAATGGTGTACTCATTGATGCATTGGTAGTTTTGGTATCTCAATGAACCTACAGGTTCTGAGTTGCAAAGTATTAAAATCCTAGAGCCTCATTTTTTAAAAACCCAGAGAAAATATATGGAAATAATATTATAGTAGAAAAATAATTAAACTGTAAAGGAACAGATTCATGCCGTGTCTACTGAATTTAATACTTCTTACATAAAGAATAGCCTTGACTTTGGGTGAAGGTTCTTATACTTCTGGCTAGGATCTCAAGAACAGGCCACCAAAAGTAAGCTTTTAAATAGAAAGCAGCAAAATGGAAGTTAAGGGCCTGAACAAGAAGCAGAAATAGATCTTCCTTAATCAGTCATAATTCTTTGCTGTTCTCATTAGCTTACTGCAGCCTAATGGAAGGGCTGTCCTTGCAATTTTCATTTTTCCTAGAAGCCTCTAGTGTCTAATAAATTTCTATTCAGAGTTCCAACCTCATACTCAGCACTTTTTGCTAATGATATTTTTGCTTCTAGAATTTACACATGGAAGATCACTTTCTGTAGCCATGTCCAAGGGCTAGAACCTTTCTCTTTATTTTCCATACTCCTTCCTGTAGTAAATCAAATCAATCAATCAATAATAGACATCTAATTTTCATTAGGCACAATTCTAGGACTCCATTTATTACCTGACCTTAATAATCTCCATTCTAATATGAGGGCCATGTTGACACCTTGAGTCTCCAGGTATCACTGTCCACTCAGCCCTGTACTAAATATTCCTCAGAATGTGTGGGTGCTTTCTTTTCTTCAGTGTACAGTTATCTGAGTAAATGACTATAGGTACTTTTTTGTGGGGGGGCGGGAAGGAGAATCATTACCTGATGCTACAGTGTTACTCCTAAAGATCTGGCCATGTCTTCAGTCAGCAGATTCTGGATCTAAAAATTGGCTCAGAACAAACAACTAGCAAGAGGTTAGGAACTTTTCATTGGAGAAATCATCCTCAACTTCCTGCTTATCCATTTTTGTCTTTTTGTAGTTGTAGATATTTAAATAATACTCTTGTTGGCTGCCCATATTAGGGATGAGCATGTCATGCTTTATTAACCATCTTCACAATTCCCTGCTGGTTAGATCCTCTTGGCTGCCCCTCTAACCTTGCTGGCCATCATAATAATTGTAACTTTTTGGGTTTTTACAGTTGAAGTACCACCACTTGAGCTCTAATCCTTTGACCCCCATCATCCCAACTTCATGCCTATTGACAAACCCAAACCTGACCTGTGGCTAATAGTCACCACTGAACTTATTAGTGATGCTGTACCCCTCTCACCAGCACATTTCTTTCTTTCTTTTTTTCCACCACACATTTCAAATGGCCTTGGTGGAATGGTGTCATTTGGCTTCTTCTATGCACCCTACTCCTCTGGTGGGTGTTCCAGTCTTATTCATATATCCATTCTAGCATGACCTCTTCCCTCAGTCTCTTTTATTCTTCCTTCTACTATCTGCCAGGGCAACTCAGTCACTTCTACTCTGCTCAACATAGCCATTACTCTTTCTAGGCTTCTAAATGTTATCTCAGCAGTGAATTTGCACCATTCTCGAATCCTTGCTGGGGTGTTAAATTCCATGTTCCAAGCAAACATCCCTGAGTCAATGAATTCTTGATTATCCAGTCTTAAATTCTGGCCCTCTTGATCAGGCATCCTCAAAATTTAATCCCAGGAATATAGCCCTGGTTCCCGTTGATACATGCTAGCTAATTCTCTCAACTCCTGGACTGTGGAGTATCTTAATTTCCTTAACTGGGTAGTGCTGGGCTTCAGTCCAGGCATCAGCCTTTCAGCCAGGAGAGAAGATGGGGCATTTCTGAGGAGGAAAACTGCTGTCTTAAAGGGAAAGTCTTCTGCACTGTTCTGCAACACAGAGCAAGTGCAACCTCTTACTGGCGAAGAGGGGACCACCTTGTAAGCTCTGGGGCCTCAGGGGCATATTCAGCTCCAACATCTGGGCATCAATCCAGATATCCCTAACCCATATTTCAGGGTACTGTATTTTTCCATTCTGAGTCCTGATGTGATAACAGACCTATCTCAATTAAGCATTCAAATGTCTCTGTGAAGCCCTGTGAGGATCTGACCTTCAGTTTTCTATTTAGCTTTGTCTGCTCTTCTACCACAGGATATAAGTGTGCCTTTATAAACAAAGGTGCCTCTTGTCTCATGTCATCACCAGTGAAATCTTTGACACCCACATACCACATTCAGGATGGTATTCTTCTTTCCTACAAGGTGGTGAGTGAGCCAGTCCCAATTCCCCATCTTACTTGGACCTTTCTCATTCTCATTTGCAGTAGTTTGAGTATGTCAAGAAGCAGACACAAAGATAGGATTATATATGCCAGGGATTGGAAGCATGGGTAGTTTTAAAAGGGGAAGAGAGCCTTGATGTCTGTGGAGAGAGGAAAGAAAGAATAGGGCATACAGAGTCTTAGACTATAGCACAGTTCCAAAAAAAATGATTCTGTCATGCTGATGGGAAATCCTCAAGCCAAATTTGTTTGTAGGACTGCTGCAACTTGCTGGAATGGGCACACTTTAGTACCTTTGATCACCATGTTTAGTCACTGTCTGGGAAAAACAGCTCATGGGAAATAGAGGCTCAGCATGAACACAGTTGTGAATGCAGAAGGGCAGCAGCTGGAGCAGATAATTGGTTATACTCCGTGTAGAAGGATTTCTGAGTGGCATATTTCATGGCACACACATACACACTCACACAGAGTCATTGCTTAAGATCAGTGAATCTTCATGTTCAATACTAGCAGATGAAATTGTCTGAGGGGCTGTATCCAGAGAAAGAGGATCCGGGCATCTCCAATTCAAATTCAAAATATACAAACACACACATATATTGTACACATAGGAATCAGACTCTACCATACCATTATTATTACAATTTTTTTAATTAAAATGGGTTCGTACAACCTTTCCTGGCCTGTCTAAAAAATGACCCCCATTTGTGGTTTTGTTTCTGTGTGAATATATATGCCAGATTTCCCACAGCTTACTGATAAATGAGTCTTTGGAACACAATAAAATTATAAACTGACAACTCCCTGTAGCAATGAGAGGCACATTTGGGCTTCCTCTAGGCACATGAGATACAGATCACCGAGTGTGTGCACTATCACTCTTTCAGTGGCCTTGGCAAAGCAATTTGTCTATCCATGCCATTTCTGGACAAAGATTCTTAGCAACAACGTTCCACCTTTACATCCAAGAGAAAACTAATGCAATATAAAAGTGTGGCTTTTGTATGTGACCAACATGACTAGTGCATATGTTTCTGTCTCATTATTCTATTCCATGTTGATAATCTGCTGGTTGTATCCAAGTCTATCCACAGCCTATAAATTCCTTGAAAGCAAGGACCATGTCTCATCATTGATTACACTCAATACCCAAGTGACTAAATCAGTGCCAACAAGTATTTAGTGACCTTTTCCATTAACCCTCTCCCTCCTTCTCTGGATCAGTTCTTTATTGTTCCCCATTAGAATCACAATATTTGGAGAGATGCCCCATATCTCTGTATAATCATTTCTTTTCCCTGAATTATTTAGCATCCCCACCCCTCCCTCATGGGAGAGCTGAGTCTGCCCTAGAGCCAAAATGGTTTTAAGTCAAGTAAGAAGTGTTGTACTTCTTACTGCCATATAGTAAGATTTACCACTGGCTCAATGGGACCTTTGCCAAAAAACTGGTTAGTGTGTCATCATGGCATCTTAAGAAATATCTTCCTAAGAAAATATTTTTTCATGACTAAAGAAGCCAATTTTCATAATGTCCCTAACCAGAATCATAACTGCCACCTCCACCTCCACCCCACCAGAACACGCCATATTTAGAGGCTTCAAGACACATATATGGAAGTAAGATTTTTTTTTTATGGTTACTGACATGTTATGGAAGTGGTTGGACTGTGGATATTAATGTGATGGTATGATTTCTTGGGAATTCTTCCCAGTCTTTCAGTGATATACATTTTTTTTCAATTCAAATATGCTTTATAATTTTCAAGAAAATGGATATCTGTTTTCTTGTTTAAAATTTAAAATAGGCTTGGGAAGTAGGCAAGACAGATATTATTATTTACACTTGAAAAATAAGGAATCTGAAGTACCACAGAGTTAAATGGTGTAACTAAGGAGTAAATTTGTTACCAGTGATTAGAAAACAGAGAGATAAAAATGGACTATAATCTTTAGGAAATAAAATACAGCAAACAATAAATATGTACTGACTACACTCTAGGTGCTGGGCACTGCAGCTAGACTCAAGAACACAAGGACAAGTAAGATCAAGGCCTCCAAGAGTTTAGAATCTATAAAGTGGTCTTAAACTCTTCCAGTAAAAGACCATCTTTCATTAAAACAAATAAAAATCTTTTTATTAGAGGCACCTGGGTGGCTCAGCCAGTTAAGCATCTGACTCTTGATTTTAGCTCAGGTCATGATCTCACGGCCATGGGATCAAGCTTCACTTTGGGTTCTGCAATGAAAATGGAGCCTGCTTGGACTTCTGTCTTCCCCTGTCTCTCTGCCCCTTTCTGGCTAGCATGTATTCTCTCTCTCCCTCTGTCTAAAATTAAAAAAAAATCTTTTTATTATAGTTGTAAATCAACAAGGTTACAAATCAAATAGTGCAGAGTTGCTTATGATGAAAAGCAATAGTCTCCTTCTCCTTACCTTTCTGCCGCCACTTATCTTAGCCCCTCTCCAGAGGCAACCTTTTTCATTAAAATAAGTATGTTAAACCTTTTTTTAGTAATTTTATTAGGAAAAAAACAAACTACACAAAAAGTGTATAGAGAATAATGAAATAAATACCACCTACTCACCAATAACTATCTTTGTTAAGATTGAGAAGTCTTTACATATGGACATATTTGCTTCAGATCTTTATTTTTTCTAAGAGAAAACATCTCATATAGTTAAAGCCACCTGAGTGTTCCTTTCCAATCCCACTGTCCTACATCTCAACACATAGGTAACCACTAAGCACTGAATTTTTAACTTACATTTGTCCACATTTTTATTTTACTTATACTACATACATGATACACATAGATGTGTGTATATATATATATATATATATATATATATATACACACCTATATACATGTAGAGAGACATATGCACAGGTATATACATAGTATGTTATATAATGCTGCAATGTATTTCCATAGTGAATGTATGATGTTATTTTTATATTTTGACAATCTATATCATTCTGCAACTTGCCTTTTTTTATTCTGCTTATGTTTTTGAGATTTCTCTCTCCTAATACATGTATCTCTAGTTCGTTTTCTTTAAATTACTTATCAGTTCTTACTGATGGACATTTAAGTTGTTTCTTATTTATTGTTACTGCAAACAACATAGCATTCGGTCTTTCCCCATTAAATATGAAATTAGTAGGTGAATTTTATTAAGCCACTCTATTGAGGTTTTAATGACATATAAAAAGCTGTAGATATTTGATATATACAACTTTATGTGTTTAGAGATAAGTATATACCCATGAAACTATCATCACTATTAGCGCCATAATCTTATTTATTTCAAAAAGTTTTCTCCACCCCCTTGACTTTGGAAAGAGGTGTTGTTTGTTTGTCTTTTAGTGGTAAGAGCACTTAAAATAATATATCCCCTCTTAGCAAAATTTTAAGTATACAGTATTGTTAATCAGTGGATCAGTATTGTTAATCAGTCATACAGTGGATCTCCAGAACTTATTTATTTTGCATAACTGAAACTTTGTACTCTTTGATGAACACTTCCCCATTTATCTCCCCCAACCCCTCACAACCACCATTGTACTCTCTGTTTCTGTTTGACTATTTTATTTTTTATTTAAAAAATGTTTTTAATGTTTATCTATTTTTGAGAGAGAGAGAGAGAGACAGAGTGTGAGCAGGGGAGGGACAGAAAGAGGAAGACACAAAATCTGAAGCAGGCTCCAGGCTCTGAGCTGTTAGCACAGAGCCCAACACGAACCATGAGATCATGACTCGAGCCGAGGTCCAACGCTTAACTGACTGAGTCACCCAGGTGCCCTTGTTTGACTGTTTTAGATGGCACATATAAATGAGATCATATAGGCTTTTTCTTTCTATGTCTGGACTATTTCATTTAGCATAATGTCCACCAGATTAATCTATTCTAGCAACCTAAATATCCATTAACAGTTAAATGGGTAAAGAAAAGGTGGTACATGGATCTACAGCTGCCCAGAGAAAATGGCCACCCCAGCACTTTCTGGGCTCTCCCTGCAGGTGCCATACTTTAGTATAGTACATCTGTGGTCAGGCTGTTTGCCAAACTTGTGAGGCAACCGTTTCAGATATATGGTATCGAAGGTCTGTATGCCACCGCTATTTATTCAGCATCTAAACAGAATAAAGTAGATAAGGAATTGTTGAGAGCACAATCTTGAAAGAACCCAAAATGACTGCTTCTGTTATGAATCCCTGCATAAAGTGTTCAGTGAAAGTGAAAAGCCTAAATGACATGAAAGCAAAAGAGAGGTTCTATCTCCTCACATCTAACCTGGTCAATTTGCTTGTTGAAAATGGTCACTTGAACACTATCCCTGGAGTCATTTCTGCCTTGTCAACCGTGATGAGCATCCACCCTGGAGAAGTCCCTTGCACAGTTACCACTGCACCTCCTTTAGATGAATCCACTCTATGAATTAAAAACAGTACTGAAGACCTTCCTAAGTAAAGGCCAAAATTGGAAGTTAAGGCTGAACTGTCAATCATGGGTGCACTGCTTGTACTGGAGAGAAATATGCTGATACATCTGTGAAAACCAAGATTCAGAAGCTAAGCAGGGCTTTATGGGAAATTTCCTGAAAGTGTTGATTCTCTGTCAGTGAAAATTCCTAACCTTGGAGCAACAATAAAATGCTTCCTGAATGACAGCAAAAAGAAAATGTGGTGCAAGCATACAATGGAGTATTTTTCAGCCTTACAATGGCAGAATTTCCTTCTTTTTAAAGGCTGAGTAATATTCCATTGTATCTATATGCCACATTTACTTTATCCATTTAACTATTGATGGATATTTAGGTTTGTTTCCATATCTTGGCTATTGTGCATAATGCTGTAATGAAGGTGAAAGTGCAGATGTCTCTTTGAGACCCAGATTTCAATTCCTTTGGATATGTATCCAAAAGTGAAATTTCTAGATCAAATGGTAATTCTATTTTTTAAAGTTTTTTTTTAAGTTTACTTGTTTATTTTTGAGTGAGAGAGAGCATGAACACACATGTGCGCACAAGTGGGGGAGAGACAGAGAGAGAGAATCCCAAGCAGGCTCTGCACTGTTAGTGTGGAGCCTGATGCAGGGCTTGAACCCATGAACTGTGAGTTTGTGACCTGAGCTGAAATCAAGACTTGAATGTTTAACCGACTGAGCCACCCAGGTGCCCTGGTAATTCTATTTTTAATTTTTAAGGGACCTCCATATTGTTTTCCATAGTGACTGCACTAATTTACATTCCCACCAAAAGTGTACAAGCATTCCCTTTTCTCCACATCCTCGCCAACACTTCTTCTCCTTTGTTTTTTTTGACAATGGTATCCTAACAGGTGTGAGGTGACAGCTTATTGTCGTTTTGATTTGCATTTCCCTGATGACTAGTGATGTTGTACACATCTTCATATCCCTATTGGCCATTTGTATGTCTTCTTTGGAGAAATGTGTATTCAGGTCCTTCGCCCATTTTTAAATTGAGTTATTTGTGGTTTGTTTCTGCTGAGTTATAACATTGCCAAATATATTTTGGATATTAACCTCTTATATGATATATGGTCGGAAAATATTTTTCCCATTGTAGGTTGGTTTTTCATTTTGTTAATTGTGTTTTGTTTTTGTTTTTGGTTTTGGTTTTTTTTGCTGTGCAGAAGCTTTTTAGTTTGATCTACTCTAATTTGTCTAGTTTTGCTTTTGTTGCCTGTGCTTTTTTGATGCCATATCCAGGAAATCATTGCCCCATCCAATATCTAGAAACATTTTTCCTATGTTTTTTTTCTAAGAGTATTATGGTTTCAGGTTTTACATTTAAGTCTTCAATTCATTTTGAGTTTATTTTTATGTATAGTGTGAAACAAAGGTCCAGTTTTAGTCTCTTTTTTTAAATATGAAATTTATTGTCAAATTGGTTTCCATACAACAGCCAGTGCTCATCCCAACAGGTGCCCTCCTCAATGCCCATCACCCACCTCCCCTCCCTCCCACCCCCCATCAACCCTCAGTTTATTCTCAGTTTTTAAGAGTCTCTTATGGTTTTCCTCCTTCCCTCTCTGTAACTTTTTTCCCCTTCCCCTCCCCCATGGTCTTCTGTTAAGTTTCTCTGGATGCACATAAGAGTGAAAACATATGGTATCTGTCTTTCTCTGTATGACTTATTTCACTTAGCATAACACTCTCGAGTTCCATCCACATTGCTACAAAAGGCCATATTTCATTCTTTCTCATTGCCAAGTAGTATTCCATTGTATATATAAACCACAATTTCTTTATCCATTCATCAGTTGATGGACATTTAGGCTCTTTCCATAATTTGGCTATTGTTGAAGGTGCTGCTATAAACATTGGGGTAAAAGTGCCCCTATGCATCAGTACTCCTGTATCCCTTAGGTAAATTCCTAGCAGTGCTATTGCTGGGTCATAGGGTAGATCTATTTTTAATCTTTTGAGGAACCTCCACACTGTTTTCCCGAGCAGCTGCGCCATTTTGCATTCCCACCAACAGTGCAAGAGGGTTCCCATTTCTCCACATCCTCTCCAGCATCTATAGTTTCCTGATTTGTTCATTTTAGCCACTCTGACTGGCGTGAGGTGATATCTGAGTGTGGTTTTGATTTGTATTTCTCTGATGAGGAGTGATATTGAGCATCTTTTCATGTGCCTGTTGGCCATCTGGATATCTTCTTTAGAGAAGTGTCTATTCATGTCATCTGCCCATTTCTTCACTGGATTATTTGTTTTTTGGGTGTGGAGTTTGGTGAGATCTTTATAGATTTTGGATACTAGCCTTTTGTCCGATATGTCATTTGCAAATATCTTTTCCCATTCTGTCGGTTGCCTTTTAGTTTTGTTGATTGTTTCCTTTGCAGTGCAGAAGCTTTTTATCTTCATGAGGTCCCAATAGTTCACTTTTGCTTTTAATTCCCTTGCCTTTGGAGAGGTTTCAAGTAAGAAATTACTGCAGCTGAGGTCAAAGAAGTTTTTTCCTGCTTTCTCTTCTAGGGTTTTCATGGTTTCCTGTCTCACATTCAGGTCCTTCATCCTTTTTGAGTTTATTTTTGTGAATGGTGTAAGAAAGTGGTCTAGTTTCATTCTTCTGCATGTTGCTGTCCAGTTCTCCCAGCACCATTTGTTAAAGAGACTGTCTTTTTTCCATTGGATATTCTTTCCTGCTTTGTCAAAGATGAGTTGGCCATACGTTTGTGGGTCCAGTTCTGGAGTCTGTATTCTATTCCATTGGTCTATGTGTCTGTTTTTGTGCCAATACCATGCTATCTTGATGATTACAGCTTTGTAGTAGAGGCTAAAGTCTGGGATTGTGATGCCCCCCACTTTGGTCTTCTTCAGTATTACTTTGGCTATTCGGGGTCTTTTGTGGTTCCATACAAATTTTAGGATTGCTTGTTCTAGCTTTGAGAAGAATGCCGATGCAATTTTGATTGGGATTGCATTGAATGTGTAGATTGTTTTGGGTAGTATTGAGATGTTACAATATTTGTTCTTCCAATCCATGAGCATGGAATGTTTTTCCATTTCTTTGTATCATCTTCAATTTCCTTCATAAGCTTTCTATAGTTTTCATCATACAGATCTTGTACATCTTTGGTTAGATTTATTCCTAGGTATGTTATGCTTCTTGGTGCAATTGTGAATGGGATCAGTTTCTTTATTTGTCTTTCTGTTGCTTCATTATTTGTGTATAAGAATGCAACTGATTTCTGCACATTGATTTTGTATCCTGCGACTTTGCTGAATTCATGTGTGAGTTCTAGCAGACTTTTGGTGGAGTCTATCGGGTTTTCCATGTATAGTATCATGTCATCTGAAAAAAGTAAAAGCTTGACTTCATCTTTGCCAATTTTGATGCCTTTGATTACCTTTTGTTGTCTGATTGCTGATGCTAGAACTTCCAACACTATGTTAAACAACAGTGGTGAGAGTGGACATCCCTGATCTCAGGGGGAAACTCAGTTTTTCCCCATTGAGAATGATATTAGCTGTGGGCTTTTCATAAATGGCTTTTATGATCTTTAAGTATGTTCCTTCTATCCTGGCTTTCTCGGGGGGTTTTATTAGAAAGAATGCTGAATTTTGTCAAATTCTTTTTCTGCATTGATTGACAGGATCACATGGTTGTTATCTTTTCTTTTATTCATGTGATGTATCATATTGATTGATTAGTGAATATTGAACCAACCCTGCAGCCCAGGAATGAATCCTGCTTGATCATGGTGAATAATTCTTTTTGTATGCTGTTGAATTTGATTTGCTAGTATCTTGTTGAGAATTTTGCATCCATATTCATCAGGGACATTGGCCTGTAGTTCTCCTTTTTTGCTGGGTCTCTGTCTGGTTTGGGAATCAAAGTAATGCTGGCTTCACAGAATGAGTCTGGAAGTTTTCCTTCCCTTTCTATTTTTTGGAACAGCTTGAGAAGGATAGGTATTATCTCTGCTTTAAATGCCTGGTAGAATTCCACAGGGATGCCATCTGGTCCTGGACTCTTATTTGTTGTGAGATTTTTGATAACTGATTAAATTTCTTCACTAGTTATGGGTCTGTTCAAATTTTCTGTTTCTTCCTGTTTGAGTTTTGGAGTGTGTGGGTGCTTAGGAACTTTTCTATTTCTTCCAGGTTGTCCAGTTTGTTGGCATATAATTTTTCATAGTATTCCCTGATAGTTGCTTGTATTTCTGAGGGATTGGTTGTAATAATTCCATTTTCACTCATGATTTTATCTATTTGGGTCATCTCCCTTTTCTTTTTTTGAGAAGCCTGGCTAGAGGTTTATCAATTTTGTTTATTTTTTCAAAAAACCAACTCTTGGGAAGATGGCGGCGTAGGAGGACGCGGGGCTCACAGCGCGTCCTGCCGATCACTTAGATTCCACCTACACCTGCCTAAAGAACCCAGAAAACCGCCAGAGGATTAGCAGAAGGGAGTCTCCGGAGTCAAGCGCAGACCAGAGGCCCACGGAAGAGGGTAGGAAGGGCGGCGAGGCGGTGCGCGCTCCACGGACTGGCGGGAGGGAGCCGGGGCGGAGGGGCGGCTCGCCGGCCAAGCAGAGCCCCCGAGTCTGGCTGGCAAAAGCGGAGGGGCCGGACAAACTGTGTTCCGACAGCAAGCGCGACTTAGCGTCTGGGAGGTCATAAGTTAACAGCTCTGCTCGGAAAGCGGGAAGGCTGGAGGACAAAGGGAGGGAGAGCTGCTGAGCCCCCGGACAGCAGAGCTCAGCTTGGCGGGGAACAAAGGCGCCAGCGCCATCTCCCCCGCCCATCCCCCAGCCAAAATCCCAAAGGGAACCAGTTCCTGCCAGGGAACTTGCTCGCTCTGCACAAACACCCAACTCTGTGCTTCTGCGGAGCCAAACCTCCGGCAGCGGATCTGACTCCCTCCCGCTGCCACAGGGCTCCTCCTGAAGTGGATCACCTAAGGAGAAGTGAGCTAAGCCTGCCCCTCCACCCCCCGTGCACCTTGCCTACCCACCCCAGCTAATACGCCAGATCCCCAGCAACACAAGCCTGGCAGTGTGCAAGTAGCCCAGACGGGACATGCCACCCCACAGTGAATCCCGCCCCTAGGAGAGGGGAAGAGAAGGCACACACCAGTCTGACTGTGGCCCCAGCAGTGGGCTGGGGGCAGACATCGGGTCGGACTGCGGCCCCGCCCACTAACTCCAGTTATACACCACAGCACAGGGGAAGTGCACTGCAGGTCCTCACCACGCAAGGGACTCTCCAAAATGACCAAACGGAAGAATTCCCCTCAGAAGAATCTCCAGGAAATAACAACAGCTAATGAACTGATCAAAAAGGATTTAAATAATATAACAGAAAGTGAATTTAGAATAATAGTCATAAAATTAATCGCTGGGCTTGAAAACAGTATACAGGACAGCAGAGAATCTCTTGCCACAAAGATCGAGGGACTAAGGAACAGTCACGAGGAGTTGAAAAACGCTTTAAACGAAATGCAAAACAAAATGGAATCCACGATGGCTCGGCTTGAAGAGGCAGAGGAGAGAATAGGTGAACTAGAAGATAAAGTTATGGAGAAAGAGGAAGCTGAAAGAAAGAGAGATAAAAAAATCCAGGAGTATGAGGGGAAAATTAGAGAACTAAGTGATACACTAAAAAAAAATAATATGCGCATAATTGGTATCCCAGAGGAGGAAGAGAGAGGGAAAGGTGCTGATGGGGTACTTGAACAAATTATAGCTGGGAACTTCCCTGAACTGGGGAAGGAAAAAGGCATTGAAATCCAAGAGGCACAGAGAACTCCCTTCAGACGTAACTTGAATCGATCTTCTGCACGACATATCATAGTGAAACTGGCAAAATACAAGGATAAAGAGAAAATTCTGAAAGCAGCAAGGGATAAACGTGCCCTCACATATAAAGGGAGACCTATACGACTCGTGACTGATCTCTCCTTTGAAACTTGGCAGGCCAGAAAGGCTTGGCACGATATCTACAGTGTGCTAAACAGAAAAAATATGCAGCCGAGAATCCTCTATCCAGCAAGTCTGTCATTTAGAATAGAAGGAGAGATAAAGGTCTTCCCAAACAAACAAAAACTGAAGGAATTTGTCACCACGAAACCAGCCCTACAAGAGATCCTAAGGGGGATCCTGTGAGACAAAGTACCAGAGACATCACTACAAGCATAAAACATACAGACATCACAATGACTCTAAACCCATATCTTTCTATAATAACACTGAATGTAAATGGATTAAATGCGCCAACCAAAAGACATAGGGTATCAGAATGGATAAAAAAGCAAGACCCATCTATTTGCTGTCTACAAGAGACTCATTTTAGATCTGAGGACACCTTTAGATTGAGAGTGAGGGGATGGAGAACTATTTATCATGCTCCTGGAAGCCAAAAGAAAGCTGGAGTAGCCATACTTATATCAGACAAACTAGACTTTAAATTAAAGGCTGTAACAAGAGATGAAGAAGGGCATTATATAATAATCACAGGGTCTATCCACCAGGAAGAGCTAACTATTATAAATGTCTATGCGCCAAATACCCGAGCCCCCAGATATATAAAACAATTACTCATAAACATAAACAACCTTATTGATAAGAATGTGGTCATTGCAGGGGACTTTAACACCCCACTTACAGAAATGGATAGATCATCTAGACACACAGTCAATAAAGAAACAAGGGCCCTGAATGATACATTGGATCAGATGGACTTGACAGATATATTTAGAACTCTGCATCCCAAAGCAACAGAATATACTTTCTTCTCGAGTGCACATGGAACATTCTCCAAGATAGATCATATACTGGGTCACAAAACAGCCCTTCATAAGTTTACAAGAATTGAAATTATATCATGCATACTTTCAGACCACAATGCTATGAAGCTTGAAATCAACCACAGAAAAAAGTCTGGAAAACCTCCAAAAGCATGGAGGTTAAAGAACACCCTACTAACGAATGAGTGGGTCAACCAGACAATTAGAGAAGAAATTAAAATATACATGGAAACAAACGAAAATGAAAATACAACAATCCAAACGCTTTGGGATGCAGCGAAGGCAGTCCTGAGAGGAAAATACATTGCAATCCAGGCCTATCTCAAGAAACAAGAAAAATCCCAAATACAAAATCTAACAGCACACCTAAAGGAAATAGAAGCAGAACAGCAAAGGCAGCCTAAACCCAGCAGAAGAAGAGAAATAATAAAGATCAGAGCAGAAATAAACAATATAGAATCTAAAAAAACTGTAGAGCAGATCAACGAAACCAAGAGTTGTTTTTTTGAAAAAATAAACAAAATTGACACACCTCTAGCCAGGCTTCTCAAAAAGAAAAGGGAGATGACCCAAATAGATAAAATCATGAATGAAAATGGAATGATTACAACCAATCCCTCAGAGATACAAACAATTATCAGGGAATACTATGAAAAATTATATGCCAGCAAATTGGACAACCTGGAAGAAATGGACAAATTTCTAAACACCCACACTCTTCCAAAACTCAATCAGGAGGAAATAGAAAGCTTGAACAGACCCATAACCAGCGAAGAAATTGAATCGGTTATCAAAAATCTCCCAACAAATAAGAGTCCAGGACCAGATGGCTTCCCAGGGGAGTTCTACCAGACATTTAAAGCAGAGATAATACCTATCCTTCTCAAGCTATTCCAAGAAATAGAAAGGGAAGGAAAACTTCCAGACTCATTCTATGAAGCCAGTATTACTTTGATTCCTAAACCAGACAGAGACCCAGTAAAAAAAGAGAACTACAGGCCAATATCCCTGATGAATATGGATGCAAAAATTCTTAATAAGATACTAGCAAATCGAATTCAACAGCATATAAAAAGAATTATTCACCATGATCAAGTGGGATTCATTCCTGGGATGCAGGGCTGGTTCAACATTCGCAAATCGATCAACGTGATACATCACATTAACAAAAAAAAAGAGAAGAACCATATGATCCTGTCAATCGATGCAGAAAAGGCCTTTGACAAAATCCAGCACCCTTTCTTAATAAAAACCCTTGAGAAAGTCGGGATAGAAGGAACATACTTAAAGATCATAAAGGCCATTTATGAAAAGCCCACAGCTAACATCATCCTCAACGGGGAAAAACTGAGAGCTTTTTCCCTGAGATCAGGAACACGACAGGGATGCCCACTGTCACCGCTCTTGTTTAACATAGTGCTGGAAGTTCTAGCATCAGCAATCAGACAACAAAAGGAAATCAAAGGCATCAAAATTGGCAAAGATGAAGTCAAGCTTTCGCTTTTTGCAGATGACATGATATTATACATGGAAAATCCGATAGACTCCACCAAAAGTCTGCTAGAACTGATACATGAATTCAGCAAAGTTGCAGGATACAAAATCAATGTGCAGAAATCAGTTGCATTCTTATACACTAACAATGAAGCAACAGAAAGACAAATGAAGAAACTGATCCCATTCACAATTGCACCAAGAAGCATAAAATACCTAGGAATAAATCTAACCAAAGATGTAAAAGATCTGTATGCTGAAAACTATAGAAAGCTTATGCAGGTAATTGAAGAAGATATAAAGAAATGGAAAGACATTCCCTGCTCATGGATTGGAAGAATAAATATTGTCAAAATGTCAATACTACCCAAAGCTATCTACACATTCAATGCAATCCCAATCAAAATTGCACCAGCATTCTTCTCGAAACTAGAACAAGCAATCCTAAAATTCATATGGAACCACAAAAGGCCCCGAATAGCCAAAGTAATTTTGAAGAAGAAGACCAAAGCAGGAGGCATCACAATCCCAGACTTTAGCCTCTACTACAAAGCTGTCATCATCAAGACAGCATGGTATTGGCATAAAAACAGACACATAGACCAATGGAATAGAATAGAAACCCCAGAACTAGACCCACAAACGTATGGCCAACTCATCTTTGACAAAGCAGGAAAGAACATCCAATGGAAAAAAGACAGTCTCTTTAACAAATGGTGCTGGGAGAACTGGACAGCAACATGCAGAAGGTTGAAACTAGACCACTTTCTCACACCATTCACAAAAATAAACTCAAAATGGATAAAGGACCTGAATGTGAGACAGGAAACCATCAAAACCTTAGAGGAGAAAGCAGGAAAAGACCTCTCTGACCTCAGCCGTAGCAATCTCTTACTCGGCACATCCCCAAAGGCAAGGGAATTAAAAGCAAAAGTGAATTACTGGGAACTTATGAAGATAAAAAGCTTCTGCACAGCAAAGGAAACAACCAACAAAACTAAAAGGCAACCAACGGAATGGGAAAAGATATTTGCAAATGACACGTCGGACAAAGGGCTAGTATCCAAAATCTATAAAGAGCTCATCAAACTCCACACCCGAAAAACAAATAACCCAGTGAAGAAATGGGCAGAAAACATGAATAGACACTTCTCTAAAGAAGACATCTGGATGGCCAACAGGCACATGAAAAGATGTTCAACGTCGCTCCTTATCAGGGAAATACAAATCAAAACCACACTCAGATATCACCTCACGCCAGTCAGAGTGGCCAAAATGAAGAAATCAGGAGACTATAGATGCTGGAGAGGATGTGGAGAAACAGGAACCCTCTTGCACTGTTGTTGGGAATGCAAATTGGTGCAGCTGCTCTGGAAAGCAGTGTGGAGGTTCCTCAGAAAATTAAAAATAGACCTACCCTATGACCCAGCAATAGCACTGCTAGGAATTTACCCAAGGGATACAGGAGTACTGATGCATAGGGGCACCTGTACCCCAATGTTTATAGCGGCACTCTTAACAATAGCCAAATTATGGAAAGAGCCTAAATGTCCATCAACTGATGAATGGATAAAGAAATTGTGGTTTATATACACAATGGAATACTACCTGGCAATGAGAAAAAATGAAATATGGCCTTTTGTAGCAACATGGATGGAACTGGAGAGTGTGATGCTAAGTGAAATAAGCCATACAGAGAAAGACAGATACCATATGGTTTCACTCTTATGTGGATCCTGAGAAACATAACAGAAACCCATGGGGGAGGGGAAGGAAAAAAAAAAAAAAAAAAGAGGCTAGAGTGGGAGAGAGCCAAAGCATAAGAGACTGTTAAAAACTGAAAACAAACTGAGGGTTGATGGGGGGTGGGAGGGAGGGCAGGGTGGGTGATGGGTATTGAGGAGGGCACCTTTTGGGATGAGCACTGGGTGTTGTATGGAAACCAATTTGACAGTAAATTTCATATATTAAAAAAAAAACAAACAAACAAAAAAAAACCAACTCTTGGTTTCATTGATCTGCTCTACTATGTTTTTAGATTCTATATTGTTTATTTTTGCTCTGATCTTTATTATTTCTCTTCTTCTGCTGGGTTTGGGGTGTCTTTGCTGTTCTGCTTCTATTTCCTTTAGGTATGATGTTAGATTTTGTATTTGGGATTTTTCTTGTTTCTTGAGATAGGCCTGGATTGCAATGTATTTTCCTCTCAGGACTGCCTTTGCTGCATCCCAAAGCGTTTGGATTGTTGTATTTTCATTTTCATTTGTCTACATATATTTTTAAATTTCTTCTCTAATTGCCTGGTTGATCCATTCATTCTTTAGTAGGTGTTCTTTAACCTCCATGCTTTTGGAGGTTTTCCAGACTTTTTCCTGTGGTTGATCTCAAGTTTCATAGCATTGTGGTTTGAAAGTGTGCATGGTATGATCTCAGTACTTTTATACTTATTAAGGGCTGTTTTGTGACCCAGTATGTGATCTGTCTTACAGGATGTTCCATGTGCACTTGAGAAGAAGGTATATTCTGTTGCTTTGGGATGCAGAGTTCTAAATATATCTGTCAAGTCCATCTGGTCAAATGTATTATTCAGGGCCTTTGTTTCTTTATTGATTCTGTGTCTGAATGATCTATCCATTGTTGTAAGTGGAGTATTAAAGTCCCCTGCAATTACCACATTCTTATCAATAAGGTTGTTTATGTCTGTGATTGTTTTATATATTTGGGGATCCCATATTCAGTGCATAGACATTTATAATTGTTAGCTCTTCCTGATGGATAGACCCTGTAATTATTATATAATGCCCTTCTTCATCTCTTGTTACAGGCTTTAATTTAAAGTCTAGTTTATCTGATATAAGTATGGCTACTCCAGCTTTCTTTTGACTTCCAGTAGCATGATAGATAGCTCTTCATCCCCTCACTTTCAATCTGAAGGCGTCCTCAGGTCTAAAATGAGTCTCTTGTAGACAGAAAATAGATGGGTCTTGGTTTTTTATCCATTCTGATACCCTCTGTCTTTTGGTTGGAGCATTTAGTCCATTTACATTCAGTGTTATTATTGAAAGATAAGGGTTTAGAGTCATTGTGATATCTGTAGGTTTCATGCTTGTAGTGATGTCTCTGGTACTTTGTGGTCCTTGTAACATTTCACCCACAGAGTCTTCCTTAGGATATCTGGTAGGGCTGGTTTAGTGGTGTAAATTCTTTCAGTTTTTGTTTGTTTGGGAAAACCTTTATCTCTCCTTCTATTCTGAATGACAGACTTGCTGGAAAAAGGATTCTTGGCCACATATTTTTTCTGTTCATAAATTGAAGATTTCCTTCCATTCCTTTCTGGCCTGCCAAGTTTCAATAGATAGGTCTGCTACTACCCTTATGTGTCTTCCTTTGTATGTTAGGGCCTGTTTATCCCTAGCTGCTTTCAGAATTCTCTCTTTATCCTTGTATTTTGCCAGTTTCACTATATGACGTGCAGAAGATCAGTTCAAGTTACATCTGAAGGGAGTTCTCTGTACCTCTTGGATTTTAATGCCTGTTTCCTTCCCCAGATCAGGGAAGTTCTCAGCTATGATTTGTTCAAGTACACCTTCAGCCCCTTTCTCTCTCTCTTCTTCTTCTGGAATTCTTATGATACGGATATTGTTCCATTTGATTACATCACTTATTTCTCTAATTCTCCCCTCATACTCCTGGATTTTTTTATCTTTTTCTCAGCTTCCTCTTTTTCCATAATTTTATCTTCTAATTCACCTATTCTCTCCTCTGCCTCTTCAATCCATTCTATGGCCACCTCCATTTTATTTTGTACCTCATTTATAGCATTTTTAAATTCCTCATGACTATTTTTTAGTCCCTTGATCTCTGTAGCAATGGATTCTCTGCTGTCCTCTATGCTTTTTTCAAGCCCAGCGATTAATCTTATGACTATTACTCTAAATTCTTGTTCCCTTATATTGCTTAAATTGGTTTTGATCATTTGTTAGCCGTCACTACTTCCTGGAGTTTCTTTTGAGAAGAATTCTTCCGTTTCGTCATTTTAATTAGTCCCTGTGGTAGCTCCAACCTGCAGGGCACTTCCCCTGTGGTGTCTGGAGAAACTTGTGTTGGTGGGAGGGGCCGCAGTCAGACCAGATGTCTGCCCTCAGCCCACCGCTGGGGCCACACCACAGTCAGACTGGTATGTACCTTATCTTCCCCTCTTCGGGGGGCAGGATTCACTGTGGAGTAGTGTGGACCCTGTCTGGGCTGCTTGAACACTGCCAGGCTTGTGGTGCTGCTTCGATGGGATCTGGCCAAGGGTCTATTAGACAGGGTGGATCCATAAGGTGCACAGGGGTGGGAGGGGTAGGCTTAGCTAGCTTTGCCAGTGGTGATCCCCTGCAGGAGGGGCCCTGCAGCATCGGGAGGGAGGCAGGCCCCTCCAAGGCATGGATCCACAGAAGCACAGCATTGGGCATTTGCCTTGTGCAAGCAAGTTCAGTGACAGGGACTGGTTCCCTTTGGGATTTTGGCTGGTGGATGGGAGAGGGAGATGGCGCTTCCCAGCGCCTTTGTTCCCTGCTGAGCTGAGCTCTGTCTTCCGGGGCTCAACACCTCTCCCTCCCGGTGTCCTCTCACCCTCCTGCTCTCTGAACAGAGCTGTTGACTTATAACATTCCAGATGTTAAGTCCTGCTGGCTGTCAGAACTCATGGAGTCCGGCCCCTCCACTTTTGCAAGCCAGACTTCAGGGGATCTGCCTTGCCAGGCAGGCTGCCCCTCCACCGCCTGGCTCCCTCCCACCAGTCCGTGTAGCATGCACCGCCTCTCTGCCCTTCCTACCCTCTTCCATGGACCTCTTGTCTGCGCTTGGCTCCGGAGAGTCCATTCTGCTAGTCTTCCCGCAGTTTTCTGGGTTATTTAGGCTGATGTGGGTGGAGTCTAAGCGATCATCAGGACAAGGTGAGCCCTGCATCCTCCTACGCTGCCATCTTTGCCCTGTCCAGTTTTAATCTTTTGCATATGGATATCCAACTTTCCCCAATATAATTTATTGAATGGGCTATCTTTTCCCCACTGCATATTCTTGGCACACTTGTTGAAGATCAGTTGAATATATGTTTATGGTCCTATTTCTGGGCAGTCTTTTCTGTTCTATTGGTCTCTATGTCTGCTTTTATGCCAGTATCATAGTGTTTTGATTACTGTCGCTTTGTAATATGTTTTGAAATATGGAATGTGGTACCTCCAGCTTTGTTCTTTCTCAAAATTGCTTTGGCTATTTGAAGTCTTTTGTGGTTTCAAATTAATTTTAGGATTGTTTTTGTATTTCTGTAAAAAGTTCCATTGGGATTGGAGTGGAGATTGCATTGTATCTATAGAACATTTGGTGAAGTATGGATATTTTAACAATATTAATCCTTCTGGTTCAAGAACATAGAATGTCCTTCCATTTATTTGTATCTTTTGACATTTATTTCATCATTGTTTTGTAGTTTTCAGTGCGCAAGTCTTTCACCTGGTTAAATTTATTCCTAAGTATTTTATTGCTTTTTATCTAGTCTAAATGGAATTGTTTTCTTAGTTTATTTTTTTGGACAGATTGTTGTTATTGTATAGAGATGCAAATGAATTTTGTATGTTGATTTTGTATTCTGAGACTTTACTGAATTTTGTTATTAGTTATAAATTTTTTTTTGTAGAGCCCTTACTTAGGATTTCTATGTTTAAGGTCATGCCATTTGTAAACACAGAAAATTTTACTTCTTCCTTTCTAATTTAGATGGCTTTTTTTTTTCTTGCCTAACAAGGCCCACAGCTAATAATATACTAAGCAATGAAAAGCTGAATAATGAAAAGCTCCAACTTGCTCTAAGAGTTGGAAATTTTTTTGCAGATGCCCTTTATCAAGGAAGAACTCTTCTATTCATAGTTTTCTAAGAGTTTTTAATCATAAACGGAGGTTGAATTTGTTAAATGCTTTATCTTCATCTACTGAAATGAATGTAATTTTTCTTCTTTAGCCTGTTGATTTTGTGAATTACATTGATTGAATTTTGAACATTGATTTTTTCTTCTTTAGCCTGTTGATTTTGTGAATTACATTGATTGAATTTTGAACATTAAATCAGGCTTCCATTACTGGGATAAACTCCATTTGATCATGTTATTTTTTATATATAAAAACATTTGGAATTTAATTTGTTAATATTTTCTTGGGGATTTTAAAAATGTTTTCATAAGAGATATTAGTACGTATTTTTTATTTCTTGTAATTTCTTTGGTTTTTTGGCATCAGGGTGATGCTGGTCTATTAAAATTAGTTGAAAACTGTTCTCTTCTGTTTTCTGGTAGACATTGTGTTGAGCTGGTATTTTTTCCTTAAGTGTTCACTGATGTAGAATTGGTTTCACCAGTGAAACCATCTGAGCCTGTGTTCTTTATTGGAAAGTCTTAAACTATGAATTCAGTTTCTTTAGAATGTAATGCTAGATGTATGACTATTCCTATAATATTCTTTTACTGAGTGAATTTTGGTAGTTTCTGTATTTCAAAGCATGGTTCCATTTTATGTAAATGCTTGAATTTACAAGTTGTTCATAATATCTTATTTTCCTTTTAATGTTTATATGGTTTATATTAATTCTTGTCTTTAATTCTTGAAATTGGTAATTTGTGTCTTTCTCCATAGTGTTATTGGTCAGTTTTTGAGAGTTTTGTCAATTTTATTGATTTTTTTCAAAGAACTAGTTTTTTATTTGATTTTATCTAGTTTTTTCAATTTATTCATTTGTATTCATTATTATCTTTCTCTTCCTATTAGCTTTGGATTCTATTTGCTTTTCTTTTTGTAGCTCATATTAATGATGTAAAACCTTTCTTCACTTTACATGAAGCAATTAAAGCTCACAGTTTTCTCTTTAAGCACTGTTTTGTTTGTATTCCACAAATTTTGATATATTCTAGTTCCATTTTTACTCTGTTCAGTGTATTCATTAATTTCCCTAAAAGTTTTTTATAGTGTGGTATAATTTCCAAGTATTTAGGAGAATTTTCCAGACATATTTCTTTTATTAATTTTCTGGTTAATTCCCCTGTGTTTTCATGCAGTTCTGTGAGACTGGGGCCACCTTGCAGGCAAATTGGTGAGAAAGAAGAAGGTGAAAAAATACCAGGGAATTCCTCCACATTATTTGGGCAGTGGGAGCCCATTTTTACAATATTTCTATTCAGACAGATGAATCTTTTCTCAGGGTTTTAGGTGCCTGTGTCATCACCATCACAACCATAAAATTTTCCAACTAGTCAGCCTACTGGTGGGACTTGGAGAGAAAAGGGAAATAAGGAAAAGGTTAAAGGAAGTGGGTATTTCTCTACAAATTGTCTTGCATGCAGGAACCTCTTTTCCTGGTTTCATGGCTAGAGGTAATGTTTTGTTTCTGATAATTTTTGCTTTCAACACCCATGGCACAGTTCTGCCACTTGGGACTTTTCTCAGTCAAAGCTTGAAGATAAAGAAGGAAAATAAGACCATGCAACTTGCCCTCATTACAGATCATTGTCCAGATTTTGAGTTCAGTTTACAGGCTTTTTGCTCATGTTTACTTTTCAGAGTACTTAGGTGGTTGTCTTTGTATTCTACTCAGAGATCGTAGTTATAATCAGTGTGAGAAATATGCTGTAGTTGGCATCTTGATTGACATGGATGGAAGCTTAGAAGTCCTGTTTTCATTTTTTGAGGATATTTTCTTCTGGGTAAATGATTCCATATTGAAAGTTTGCACTTTGTAAACTTTAAAGGTGCTGTTCATTGTCAGTTGACTTACATAGTTTTGATTGAAAAGTGAGCTGTCAGTCTCATTGTTGATATCATGAAAGTAATATGCCTTTCCTTCACTGTGATTGCTTTTAAGTTGTTCTCTTGGCTTTGAGTTTTAGCATTGTGGCCATGATATTTCTAGATATCTTTTGCATTTTTCCTATTCACAGTTTCCTGAGCTTCTTAAATCTTTGAATTGATTTCTTTTGTCAAGTTTGGAAAATTCATGGCTATTATTTCTTCAAATATTTATTGCCCCTTATTCTCTTTTTCCACTCATATAAGACTCAATTACTCATATGTTAGAACTTTTATTCTTCAGCTTAGTCCAGAATTGGCAAATGTCAGCAGAGAATAAAATGGATGCAATGATTAACTAACATCACCGGGCTCCCCATTCTATGAAATTCTTTGCTCTTTACTCTTAAATATTAACTTTAAGATTACTTTGTCAAATTATGTGATAATCTCTGGTGGAACTTTATTGTAATTACATTATACTCATATATTAATATAGGGAGAATTGGCATTTTAAAAAATACCAAGACTTCTTACCCCCAAATAAGGCATAATTTCTATTTATTCAAACCTTCTTTTACCAACAAGGTTTGTAATTTTCTCCATAAGGGTAATACACATTTTTGTTGGACATATGCCTTGTTATTTCATAGATACAGTAAAACCTTGGATTGTAAGTTGTTCTGCGAGAATTCTGCAAGATGAACAAACATTTCTAATAAATTTTAACTTGATAGATGAATGATGTCTTAAGATATGAGTAGTACATGATGCCAAGTATCACATGATTATAAATGAGCCAGTGCTTCTCTCTCTCTTTCTCTCTCTCACTGTGGGATTGTGGGTGATCATCTCCCACGCTGAGATAGTCAGGCCACCTTGTTTGGCAGAAATCAGTGATTTTCAGAACATTGGAAGGTAGCCACAATTGGCAGTAGTGTATTTTTTGTCACTTCAAAGCACCTATGAACAATCCTTTGCTTTTCTATACAAGAATAAGCTTAGGAATGCTTTGCTTCATTCTAGGCCAGGCTGCCTGCAGATAAAGACCCTTTCCTCTGCTGCCCTATTACCAGTTACCAGTTAAATACAGTATATGACAAGAGTTTATTAATACTGTACTTTAGTCAACATCTGTGTGAGCATATACAATGGTCCCCATGCAGAAGAAGGTGCAAAGAAAGGTGGTAAAGAGATAATTATGGTGGAAGTTAAGAAGGAAATCATCGAGAAGTTTGAATGGGGTATGAGAGTAGAAATTGCAAGATTTTATAAGAAGTCTATGTCTGCATCTTGTCTGCAGAGAAGGAGGAGAAAAGGGTGGAGGAATTCCTCACTTCATATGAGATTAAGGACATGTATAACATGTGGGAAGCAGTGCAAAATTTTGTAAAAAAGCACCACCCAAATAAGACTGTAGCAGTGCTAGCGATGAATCTGTTTAATGACAATGCAATGTCACATTTCCGTGAAATTATCAAAAGGAGGCAAAAGCAAATGTCATTGGATAGGTTTCTTGTTAAAGTTACACTAAAAGAAAAAAATTCCATTGAGCCAATATACAACAGTGGTTCTGTTAGTGATAGTGAAAGTTGTCCCATACAATAGCCCTCTTCTCTCTTATCTCCCTCACAGCAGTCGTGAAGGTTTTCAAAGGTAAAAGTGCAGGCTAATTTGTTTATTTTTATTTATATTTTGTATTTTCTTTATTATTTTGCATTATATTACAGTATTGTAATCAGTTTTATGTGAATATTTTTGGGTTGTGTAACAAATCATCTGAGTTTGCATTATTTCTTATAGGGAAATTGCTTTGATATACAACTGCTTTGGATTACAAGCATGTTTCTGGAATGAATTATGCTTGCACATCAAGGTTTTACTGTATTTATATTTATATATTCTAATATATCCATAATATGTTATCATGAATGGTAATTTTTTTCTTTTGTATTTTTCAAATTGGTTATTGCTAACGTGTAAGATTACTGCATCTCAACTGCAGTCACATAATGCTATTTACATATATTACTATCATGTGAAAATACTTCAACAACAGGTATATTTCCTTTTTCTTTGCTAAAATTGTTGTTCTATGTCTTTTCTCCACTTTTTCTTTCTCTCTTTCTCATCAAACTTGATAGAGATTTTACTATTTTATTAGTCTTTCAAAGAATTAGCTTATGATATTATGGAATTTTCTACTGTTTTCCAATCTTTCCATATTTATCACTTTGTGATCAAATAAAATGCTCATACCTCCTTTTATTTATTTAATAACTTTGGCTCCATTGACTCTGCTGAGAAACATGAGGATTTGGCTAACTTAACAATGTTCTTTTCCCTCCTCTTTTCTTCCCAGCATTTGATAGCTTTGTGATAAAAATATATTTGATAAAGAATATATATTTTATTCATATTAATCAATTATATAAACCACTAAAATATTAATAAATATATTTAAATATATAAATATTTTAGAATATTTATTATCATTGTAACTTTATTTATTCATTTGTTTATTTATTTTTAAAAGTTTATTGTCAAGTTAGCTTACATAAAATGTAGTTTTGGTTTTAGGAGTAGATTCCCATGATTCATGACTTATATTACAACACCCAGTGCTTATCCCAGCAAGTGCCCTCCTCAATGCCCATCATCCATTTTCCCCTGCCCCCCCAACCCCCACCTCCATCAACTGTTAGTTTGTTCTCTGTACTTAAGAGTCTCTTATGGTTTGCCTTCTTCTCTGTTTATAACTTATTTTTCCTTCCCTTCCCCTATGGTCTTATGTTAAGTTTCTCAAATTTCACATGTGAGTGAAAACATATAATATCTGTTTTTCTCTGGCTGACTTATTTCACTTAGCATAATACCCTTAAGTTCCATCCACATTGTTGCAAATGGAAAGATTTTATTCTTTTCCATCACTGAGTAGTATTCCATTGTGTGTGTGTGTATGTGTACATGTATGTGTATATACACACATACATACACACACAACTTTTTGTATATATGTATACACACATCTATATATGACATCTTCTTTATCCACTCATCTGTTGATGGACATTTGGGCTCTTTCCATAATTTGGCTATTGTTGTTAGTGCTGCTGTAAACATCAGGGAACATGTGCCTCTACAAATCAGCACTCCTGTATTCTTTGGATAAATTCCTAGTAGTGCTATTGCTGGGTCATAGGGTAATTCTATTTTTAATTTTTTGAGGAACATCCACACTGTTTTCCACAGTGGCTGCACTAGTTTGCATTCCCACCAACAGTGCAAGAGGGTTCCCCTTTCTCTGCATCCTCACCAACATCTGTTTCCTGAGTTGTTAATTTTGCCACTCTGACTGGTGTGAGGTGGTATCTCAATGTGATTTTGATTTGTATTGCCCTGATGATGAGCGATGTTGAGCATCTTTTCATGTGTCTCTTAGCCATCCGGATGTCTTCTTTTGAAAATTGTCTATTTATGTCTTCTTCCCATTTCTTCACTGGATTATTTGTTTTTCAGGTGTTGAGTTTGGTAAATTCTTTATAGATTTTGGGTACTAACCCTTTATCTGATACGTCATTTGCAAATATCTTCTCCCATTCCATTGGTTGCCTTTTAGTTTTGTTGATTGTTTCCTTTGCTGTGCAGAAACTTTTTATCTTGATGAGGTCCCAACGTTCATTTTTGCTTTTATTTCCCTTGCTTTCAGAGACATGTGAAGTAAGAAGTTGCTGTGGCTGAGATCAAAGAGGTTGTTGCCTTTTTTCTCCTCTAGGATTTTTGATGTTTTCCTGTCTCACATTTGGGTCTTTCATCCATTTTGAATTTATCTTTATGTATGGTTTAAGAAAGTGGTCCAGTTTTATTCTTCTGCATGTTGCTGTCCAGTTCTGTAACTTTAAATGACATATTTTAACTTCTACTTTTTGTTCTGTCAACTTTTGTGTTTCTTGATACCCTGTTACGTAAGATAAACATATTAATACTGCAACTCTTTCATTTACTTCCCCTTGAAGGAATCTTCCATTTTCAGTAACACATTTACTTTTACTTTATCATTGGTGTTATTCCCATTTTGTTCTGCAATCCTTACCGATTCTCTACACTTTGCTATAGAAAGTATCCAAATATTGAAAAGCAATAAAGAGGAGCTACATAATTTTGACATAAAAGTCTTTTTTTGCTGGGACAAAACCTATGGTAGATTGGCATTTTCTATTTTATACTCTAATGTCACAACTCCTGGGCCACTCAAAGAATTTCCCTATCATCAAGGTCAAATAATCTTTTTTTTCCTTTATACTCCTTTAACTGCTTAAGACCATATCACATTTTAGATTATTTCATATTTGAACTTAAATTTCTTATTCAGATTTTTTTGTTCTCAGTTTTTAAATTGCTTTTTTTCCCTTACAAAATATATCTTTATCACATTTACACATTTTTTCTATTCTTTTCATTCACTGTAAAGTCGTTCCCCTCTAGGTATTCCGTATAAGTCTCATTCGTAGACTTTTCATTATTACTCCCTGAATTTGATCTACTCTTTCTGGATCTCATGGCTTCTTCTCTTGTTTGAATGAATTGCAACCTTAAGTAATTCCCTTAAGGGAGTAGGTGGAAGTTACACTTTCTGAGTCTTTGTGTGAGAAGTCCTTTTTAATATTAAGACATTTAATGAACACTCCACATAAGACCAGTTACAATTTTGGTGTCCACTGATGATGAAAATTAATAGGGACAGGAGGTTTATATGAATTCAGTAATGCTTTTTAAAATAATTTGTTTTGTGTTAATCCTAAAAGTATCTATAGCTATTCAAGAAATACCATTAAATATACGTATGAACATATGTTATTTATCCAGTGTAGAGGTGGAATGCTGTCTGGAATTCTACAGTAAATTGTGCATGCCCCTCAGGTTCAGAACCCAGTATGAGCTAAGAATGACTTTTATATTTTTAAATTGCTATTTAGAAAAAAAAAGAATATGTGACAGAGATGATATGTGGCTCACAAATGTAAAATATTTACTATGTGGTCCTTCATAGAAAAAGTGATGTGATTCTTAGCTAAACTCTCATAAACCTAGATAAAAATAATCTACGTGTTCTTTGTTTCACAACAACAAAATGCTAGGTTGTATTGTTTGCTAGCAGTGAGTGAGAAATCTTTTCATTCCAGAAAGCATGTGAACCAGACTCATGGAATACTGGGGATTATATGCAAAAGAATATAACTTATTTAGAAAATTTAAGCAATACCACTGAAGACTTAATTTTTTTCACAAAAGCAGATCCTTAAGTTATATGGTAAATAGTACAGATTAAATACTTTCAAATTTTCTTTTATTCCTTTATTTTAATATAGAGAGGTATAGAAAAGAAATTGAGAAAAGGGCCATAATTTCTTGCCTAGATAATCCTTGTTTGTATAGAAATGCAGACTTGTTGAAAACTGAAAAATAAAAGTCTCACTCCCCCTCTTACCTTCACTTCCTTTCCTCCCAAATTACGAGTTTTTAAGTTTTGTTTCCTTACAACAAAATGGTTATTTATATACCTAATTGTATATACATATAGGGTTGTGTATTTGTGTATATATGTACGTGAGTATATCACTTAGAAGAGATCATACTATACCATTCTGGTCATTGCCTTTTTTTCTTTTTCACTTTTTGTTTAAAAATTTTAACGTTTATTTACTTGTGTGTGAGAGAGAACAGGCAGGGGGCAGAGAGAGGGAGACACAGAATCTGAAGCAGACTCCAGGCTCTGTGCTGTCAACACAGAGCCTGACACAGGGCTCAAACTCACAAACCATGAGATCATGACCTGGGCCAGAGTCAGGTGCTTAACTGACTGAGCCACCCAGGCACCCCATCTTTTTAACTTTTTAAAACAAAAATACATTGTGACGTTTTTCATGTGAATGTATACAGATCTGCTTTGTTCTTTTTTAACATATATTGAATTATTTTTAGCCTTATGAAAAAGTTCATCAAATTTTATGAAATCATAATTCATATGTTTGTAGAATTTTAATATGCTCTTCATCCAGCTTCCCCTAACGTTAACATTTGACATAACTATAGTATTATTATAGAAATAAGGAAATTAACATTGATATAGTACTATTAATTAATCTATAGATCTTTTTCAAATTTGGCCAATTTTCCCACTATTATACTTTTTTCTGTTCTAGAATTCCATTTAGGACACTACATTGCATTTAGCTATCCTGTCTTTCAATTTGGGATGATTTTTCCTTAGTCTTTTTTTTTTCACTTTTGAAGAGTCCATGCCATATATTTTATAGAGTGTCCCTTAAATTGAGTTTGTCTGATGTTTTCTAATGATTAATCTCAGGTTTTACATTTTTTATCAAAATATCACTAAAGTGATACTCTACCCTTCCCAGGACTTCGTATCAGTGTACTTTGTGTCAATATATCTGCTAAGGTTAATTTTGATCACAAGGGTAAGATGGTGTCTGTCATGTTTCTCCTCTGTAAAGTTATTATTTTCATCTTTTATGTTAGGGAAGATACTTTGAGACAATCCAAGTCTTTTTTGTCATCATACTCTAACATACTAATTTTAGCATCCATCAATAGTCCTTGATTGCAATAGTTACTACTGAGGTGTTGCCTAATGGCAGTTTTCTATGTCCATTCTTTTACATTTATTAAGTGGTATTCTGTAAGGAAGAGCTGTTCCTTCTCTCCCTTTTATTTATTTAGTCATTTATTTATACAATATGACTTTGGGGTCTTGTTTTTATTCTGAAGGTTATAATCCAGTGCTATCATTATTCATTTTGTTGTTTAAATTTTCTCAACTTTGGCCACTGGGGACTCGTTCATATTGGCTCTTATGACCTTTTTACATACCTCCATCACTTTTTGAGCACTCCTTTAATTTCTGGTACCACAAAATACTCTAGGCTTATCTTTTTTAATGTTTATTTTTGAGAGAGAGAGAAAGGGAGCAAGCATGAGTGAGGGAGGGGCAGAGAGAGAGAGAGAGAGAAGGAAATAGAGGATCTGAAGGAGGCTCCACACTGACAGCAGAGAGCCTGATGTGGGGCTTGAACTCAAGAACTGTGAGATTATGACCAGAGCCGTAGCCAGCTGAGCCACCCAGGCACCCCCCTAGGTTTATCTTATATCTTCTCTGATCTAGCTCTGGTATTAGCCATTTCTTTAAGGAACACTGGTTTCTTTTATGAGAGAATGGTATTTAGAAACCAAGATCTGGGTGCTAAGTGTGCTCATTGATACCAGAATGTTATTGCTTCCAGGCTTGCTCAGAGGACAGGAGAAGTGTGTGTGTGTGTGTGTGTGTGTGTGTGTGTGTGTGTGTGTGTGTATCTCACCCATATACACATTTATATATCTGTATCTATCCATATATACATATACTAAAAACTGTAAGTTATACTGATACCTATAGTCCAATTCAACACATGGTTTAGTCTAGCCTGCTCCTTTTCCTTATTTGGAATCTCTTTCTGTACAATAGATTCTTTATAAGTTATTGAACAGTCCCCATTTCATAGACATTTGGATTGTTTTCAGTTACTGGCTATTAAAAAGAAAATGCAGTGATAATCTCTGTATACCTTTGGGAAATTATTATATATGTTTATAATGCCTAGCAGTGGGATGGCTTGGTCTAAAGGAACGCACATTTAAATTTTGATAGATATTTCTAAATTGTCCTCTAGATATATTATTTGCATCTTTTAAAATCATTTACTTAAGGGCATATTTCTTAAAAACAATCCTGGCCTCTTTACTAATGTCAGTGTCTCTTTTGTTCTTTTCCTGTCATACTTTAGATGGACTTCTGATGGGATCCAGAGATCCCATTATATTCGGTGGCATTTAGTTTTACTTTTAAATTTAGTTAAGTTGATTAATGCAATAATTAGTCTCTATCACAGTCTTTTGAGAGTGTTGTAATTTTTATTCACAGATATTTCCCAAATCTCATTCTTCTTCAACAGCTTCAGTCAAATTATAGATATATAGGCTGATTTCTTTATAACCTAGTTAAGGTTTCATTGCCCTGACTAAACTGGAGATATTTCTATTCATATTAAAATTAGCTCTTAGCTTAAAGATGTCTTCATTCTTTGTGAAATGGCTCTGTTTTTCTCCCAGGCAATTTTCAAACTGTTCTCTCTTAATAGCTACAATTAAAATGTTCCCCTTTTTATTGGTTGTACTCACTACTCAAATATTTCCCCATTAACGGATGGTTTCTCTCTGAATTACAAGAGACAGAGTTGGTAAAGAGTTCACCTCACTCTGATTTTTACTCTCATATTTCTTTCTGGCTTCCATTAGAAATTCCTCTGTTCTTCCAGCTTCTGGTGGATACTCTCCTATACCTCCCCCATATTATTCACTCCAAATTGAACTCTTAAAGCAATTGGTATATTATGTGAGTGCATTTAAACAGCATGGAGCAATAGACATAATCTAGAGGGAACTTGCTACAGTGAATAATGATAACTGAGATTGAGTATTTATGGTACAAGGCAGATCATAAGTGGCATTGAATGGGCCTAAATAACACCTGTATGAGTTAGATATTTATTAAGGCTTATCATATATCAGACATTTAAATGGATGCTAAAAGGGAAGACATGATACTTTCTCTTTGGAAAATGGTCCAGTATGCCTTAAGAGGGTGCGGGCAGAGTTGAACAACGATGGCATAGTTGACTCTTGCTATAATAGGAGTTGATTGATTAACTTTTTCCTACCCCATCCTTCCTTCTCCCAATCTCCCACACTTTCTTCTTCAATGTCAAGTTTATTTATCTGTTTCTCAGGTCAAAAAGTTTGGAGTTTTCCTTAACTCCTTTTTTTCTTCATACCTTACATCTAACCCTTCAGCAAATGTTATCAGCTCTACCTTTAAAATATCCCAGGAACCCAGCCACTTTAACCACTCTGCTGCTACCACCCTGATCCAAGCCAGTGTTATCCCTTGCCTGAATTATTATTATAGATTTCTAACTACTTTCTTCGCTTTCACCTTTGCCCTCTCCTCCCCTCTAGTCTCTTTTTAGCTCAACAGCTATTTTGGTGCTTTTAAAATGTGATTTGGATCATATTCAAAACCATCAGGGCCACCTGGGTGTCTCAGTCAGTTAAGCCTCTGACATTTGAGTTCAGCTCAGGCCGTGATCTCAGGATGGTGAGATAGAGCCCCTTGTAAGGCTCTGTGCTGGGGTGGAGCCTGCTTAAGATTCTCTCTCTCTCTGCCCCTCCCCAGCTCTCTCTCTCTCTCTTCAAAAAAACCAAACCAAACCAAACCAAAACACCAAAAAAACCAAAAAACACAACCCATCATTGTTTTCTTGTCATTCAGGGTAAAAGGCAAAGTCTTTATTTACAATGGCCTTTAAGGCCCTGCATAATCTGGCCTTCTACTGCCATTCTTTCTGGGGAAACCACACTGGGCTCTTTGCTGTTCTTCACATTCATCAGTCTCATACCTGTCTTGGACCTTTTGCCTATATGTTCACTTGACTTACTCTCTTACTTCCATATGGCCTTTGCTTAAATGTTCCCTTATCAGTGAGGCTTATTTAAAATATACCACCTCCAAAAAATATATTATATATAAATATATATGTATATATATATATGTACATATATATTTATATATGTATTTTATATTTATTATTTATATATTTTATATATATACTTTATTTATATGTATACACACACACACACACACACACACACACACACACACACACCCCACACCCCACCTCCATTGGTTCTACAATCCCCTACCCTGCTTTACCTACCCCATTGAACCCCATGGCAACCACACTAAACATAAACTCCATGGGGCTCAGACCCATGTTTTCTGTTTGGTTCATTACTATAACCTTCAAGTAGGTGCCTAAAGTAGGTGCTCAGTCAATATTTATTGAACAGATGAGTAAATCCTACTAGAAACTTCAGCCTCCAGCTTCTTAGATTGATGAAAATCTTATTTTTTTTGTCTGTTGGATTGTCTTCTGTCTACTTGGTTTTTAAAGTACCAAGTCCTGAGGAAACTAAGGAAAAGGACCATCATTCATATCTTAGTATAAATTCATTGAACTTATCTGTTTATAATATAAAGCCGTGATTAGCCTTATTGAAGAAATGGCTTTTTGATAAAATGAGATCTTGAATCTTGGGTTTTTTTCCCTACATTTAACTTTGGTGCTTCTCTAGTAACTTTTTTGGTTTTCTTCCTCTCTATTATTGCCACAGAACCTCAAAAAATAAGTTGAATGTACCAGGATTGTTCCTTGTTCTTTACCACTCATTCTTTAAGTTTACACCCCAACCTAAATCTAGTTTCTAACCTCACTGTTTAACTGTAATGACTTTTTGTCTGAGTTTGTTTTCTTCTTAATTTCTCGTCATTATGTACTGTCACTAACTAACATCTCCTTGAAAATATCTTCTTTGGGGTTCCTTAAGATGACATTTCTGTGTTCTACTTCTCTGCCCTTTTTCCTGATCTTTATATGCAGACATTTCTTAAGGTTTCATCCTCAGCCTTTTTGTTCTTTAGAAGCCTCAAGAACTTTCACAGCATCAACTATCAGCACCATATAGATGACTCCCAAGCCTATTCTCCTTTTCAACCCAAGCCCCGGCTCCTTATTTTCAGTTGCCTGCCAGACAAGGCTGCTTAGAATTCTATTTATATAAGATGCCAGGGAGCCTGGCTAGAAGGCATAGAGGCATTGGCACCCTCTGGTGGAGAGAGTAGAAAGTCATACTTAAGTATCTGCTTGGATGGAACCTGACACCAGATATTCCAAGGAAGATTACATTGGCTGAGCATCTACTAAATGCTCTGTATTCAAATATATGTAATATTCTTTTTTAAAATACATGTAATCTTCTAATAAACTCTAGAGTACATATCCTGAGCTAACAATAATAATTATTAGATTTTTCTTTGGGCCCTTTCAATTTCTTTTTACTTTTTAAAAATTAATTAATTAATTTTTGAGAGAGAATGAACACAACTGGGGGAGTGGCGCAGAGAGAGAGAGAGAGAGAGAGAGAGAGGGAATCCCAAGCAGGCTCCACAGTGTTGGCACAGAGCTAGACGTGGGCCTTGAACTCACAAACCATAAGATCATGACCTGAGCCAATATCAAGAGTCAGATGCTTAACTGACTGAGCCAAACAGGTGCCCCTGGTCCTTTCAATTTCTTACTAGACCACGTATATGCACTTATATGCAACAGACAGATTTGGCTTGTAAGAATACTTCAGCATGATTTTAAGGCAGAAAATTGCTCTCAGATAGATGCTATGAAGGATACAATGAGATACAGAACTATACTTAAGGAATTTAACAGGTTATCTGGGAAAATAAGCCATTCACTCTGGAAAAGTGACTAAATCAAGTGGTAAATCCTAAGGTAAGATAATGCCATAGATGTCACAAGGCACTCAGATGCTAACAAATTGTGTAGCACCTGTTTAGAGAAGGTCAAGGTCAGTATAGGGAAATTGATGTGTTCAGGAATGGCTTCATGAGGAGGTGGGACTCAAACTTATCCTTAAGGAAATATTTCCCAAACTTCTGGCACTCTAATTCCCAATTTTTGCCATATTAACAAACCATCTATATTTTTATTTCTCCACACTTTTTCTATATTCACATCTTCTTTTGGGTAAATACCTTTGCCTTGTCTTAAACCATCAGATCAATGAAATCATAGGTTGGATGTGCTTTTGTGTTTGATATATATTTATTTTTCTAATATACATGAAAACAACATAGGAAATCCTCATTATGTAAGGTAATTAATTCCAGAAAAATGCCGCTTAAAGGGAATCAGTTTACCTAAAAAGAATATTAGCCATTCATATTCAATTTTGATGCAAAAGTTTGATTTATAAATGACACTAAAAATTATGAAAATAAATGTAATAAATTGTAAGGTGTTATTGTAACTATGAACAGTTTCAATGAACAGAACATTATTTAATTAAATATTGAGTATTTTTCTGAGAAAATAATTTTTTTCTGACATGAGAATAAATATTAAAAAGACTCCAAAATAGACCTCTCCATCTTTTAATATTCAAATTATTTTTGAGCAGTCTATTGTGTTATCCTTGTGAATTTTCTCTTGTTCAGTTCACTGACCTAATTCTTCTGAATCCTTATTTGTTGATGGATTTGCATGCGATTTGACCAGTAATCAGACATTATTTTCATTGATTTCATGAAATCCTGCCTCTTTTCTCAGACTTGTAACTTGGTTCTCCACTAGATTTATAATGGCTTTGCATTATATTGGAGAAATTAAAAACACTGATTTGATTAGATAGGATTTTGCCAAGTGGGAAGAATGTTTAAGTCAATTCTCAATTCAACAGTGAATATTTTGGTGTTCAGATGACTTGTTTTTCTATGCATTCTTTAATTCTAGAAGTGCTTTCTCAAACTTTTTATACCAGAGGAACACTTGAATAAATTCTCAAGTTTTAGGGTTCCTTTGGATAAAAATATCTAAATCTCATTGTATGTCAGTGAGATCATTTAGTTGTAGAAATTATTATCCAATAATAATTGCCAATGCTCATTTAAATAGATAGCGGTATTTTCCTGAGAATCTGTTTAGCCAACTTCTTAGCCTATTCTTTTGTAGGTTTCCCTTCCCCAAAAAGCATACCAACTCCAATGTAGGTCAGTGTTATAGATAGAAGATACTTCAGTTTTTCCTTTTTAAAATTTCTACTTGATTTTTTTTTTACCTTAGCCAAGTAGGGCTGGAAGTCTTACCACAAATTTCTATCCTACTATTGAGTATGCTATTCAATATGGGGGGGGGGGGGGGTATGGTATGTGGTACATGGTAAGTATAAGGATAGATTTGTACTAAAAATTACTTTTTAGAAAACCTTTCTTGAAGAGAAAAAGGAAAAACAAATAGTTAACTTTCTTTCCTGAAATTATCCTATCCCTTTCTTTCCTTGTCATGAATTTGCAAATTTATAAGGCAAACGTAATATGTTTTTGTTAAATAACTGGATTAAGCCAAAATGGGATAAAATTTTACTAAAGGTAGGACTTGTTAGGCTTACTTAAATAAAGTTTATGAATTTAATTAATGTTCTTAATATGAAAATAAATTAGCAATGTTGAATAGTAAAGTTAATAAAACTATATGTCAGAGCAATATGAATAACATTATAGCCTAAGACACAATTTTATATAAGACTTTGAAAGAAGCCATTTTCTTAATGAGCGGCATAGTTACGGTCACATAAGATAATTGTAAAATTAGTAAACACATCTGTTGGTTTCATGATCACTTAAAATTTTTTTTAAATGTTTATTTTTGAGAGAGACAGAGCATAAGCAGGGGAAGAACAGAGAGGGAGACACAGAATCTGAAGCAGGCTCCAGGCTCTAAGCTGTCAGCATAGAGCGTGATATGGGGCTTGAACTCACGAAGTGGGAGACCATGACCTGAGCTGAAGTTGGATGCTTAACTGACTAAGCCACCCAGGCGCCCCTCATGATCACTTTAATAGGCTTATAAATGCATTTTAATTTTAATTGCTGTTTTGGAGCTAAAAAGAAATGATTTAGTTTATTAAGAAATAATTGTTTATTAAATTAAGTCTATTAAAGAAATAATTATTTCTTTAATGTGAACCTATACTTTTTGTTGTTGCAAACTACTAGACTCTGGGTTAAATGTGAGATAAATTCCCATGGATTTTATTTTTAACTAAAATGAGACAGTTTCTGTCCTTGTTCTTGGTGCTTCTTAAAAACTACTTTCCCATATATGTAAGAAAATAAAAATGACAACCCGCTCCCCCTTCCCCACTTCAAAAACTGATAATGGACTCAACCAAATGATCATGGTTCTGCTTTACAAGACTTAAGGTCTTATAACAATTGCTAATGGGGCACTTTGGTCACTCTGCATCATCTTTTGTAGAAACCTCTAGTGTTCCACAGAACCCCATTTGAGAAACTCTGCTCTAGGGACTGGGATAGTGAATACTAGATAGAGTAAGGTGAATCCTTGTACATAATTATTAACCTAATTTTTTTTCAATCTGTTTATCACTTAAAGTCATATCATCCATACCTTGCAAAACACTGTCTAAAAGGACAAGTAAGATCTGGGTATGTTAGGAAGAGGAAAAAAGGTATGCTAAATGAGAATAATTAGAGCAAAGCCTAATGCAGCAGGGGATTCTGTGATAAACGGAACTGGCTGACACCAACAAAGAATTCATTGATAACAGTAGAGAGGCTTGAAGCGGGGAGAAAATTATGGTTGAGTCATAGAGTCCTTGAAGTAAAGAAGAAGAAAGTCTTAAAAATCAACTAAGTTTTTTTTTTTTTTTTAAGTTTATTTATTTTGAGATAGAGAGCATGGGAAGGGTAGAGAGAGAGAGGATCCCAAGCAGACTCCACACTGTCAGCACAGAGCTCAGTGCAGGGCTTGATCCCATGAACCGTGAGATCATGACCTGGACAAAATCAAGAGTTGGGTGTTTAACTGATTGAGCCACCCAGGAGCCCCTAAAAAAATCCACTAAGGTTTGAAGGGTGAGTGAAACTGATGAAAGAAATTGGAAGAAGGATGAATCTGGAAGTAGATAGGCAAATACAGATATTGTTGTGATAATTCATACAAGTGAAACTGAGAGCGAGAACCAAAATAGTGGCAATAGATATGAAGGAATGGGGTGGGTATGGGACATGTGAGTAGAACTGATGGTATCAGGGATCAAACCAACAATAAATATATTTACCCTAATGGTGTTTCCATTCTCAGAAATATTAGAAATGTGGAATTGAGTCGATTTTTTTGAAGTGCTGCTAGGCTGAGCAATTTTCCCAGACTTACCAGCCAGTCATCTTTCCTGGCCTTGCCTCCCAACACTATTCCTATCATTTCATAAAGGAATACAGACCCAGCAGTGTCAGATCCTCTGATTTTTCAAGAGAAGCTAGAAATCTAGCTACTTTGTAATACCATCCCATTTTTAAATGTTAGCAATCTATTTTTTGTTGTTGTTGTTAACAATAACATACTGTGGACTAGACTTGGTTGCTAATTTGCAACCTATGTCTAGAATTGTGTGTGCTGCTTTCTAAATCACTTCAAAATGTACTCTGAACCAAAAGGTAATATAATCCTTCTGAAGCCTCTCTGCATAATTCCTAGCAGGAATTAATTAGCAGGAAGCTCATAGAAAGCCTTTTTGTAGTAGCTAATAATTTCCTTTTGTTGGAATGTTGATTTTAAAGTTACAAGCCTTATTCTGCTTCTTCCCAGCCAGGTCTCTAGACAAACTTTATAACTTTGCTGATTGTTCTGGACTCCACCTGATATTTGCTCTAAATGCACTGCGTCGTAATCCAAATAACTCCTGGAACAGTTCTAGTGCCCTGAGTCTGTTGAAGTACAGTGCCAGCAAAAAGTACAACATATCTTGGGAACTGGGTAATGGTAAGTAAAGCTGTCATTTCCTCTGAATTGACAAGATAAAAAATAAGTTGGCCCGGGACATAGCCTCAGTTAGACCATCTCTAGCATACTGGCCCAGAAAACACTTGGGATGTTTCACTTCATATTAAGGACACCACAAGAATCTGGTAAAAGAATACTATTGGCCAAAGGATCTGAATAGACATCTCTCCAAAGAAAAAATATAAAAGTCTGAAAAACACATGAAAAGATACTCAACCACATTAGCCATCAGGGAAAACCAAATCAAAACCACAATGATAGGGTACTTCACACCCACTAGGATGCCAATAATAATAATTAAAAAAAAGATTATAGTAACAACTATTGGCAAGAATGTGGAGAAATTGGAACCCTCATATACTGCTGCTGGGGATGTAAAATGGTATAGCCACTTTAGAAAACAGTCTGGCAATTCCTCAAAAAGTTAAACGTGGTGTTGCTATATGACCTAGCAGTTCTACTCCTGAGTATATATTTAAGAGGAATGAAAACATAAGCCCACAGAAAAACTTATACACAAGTATTTATAGTAGCATTATTCATAATAGCCAAAAAGTGGAAACAACCCAAATGTCTATCAACTGATGAATGGGTAAATAAAATCTGGTATAGCCATATGATGGAATATTATCTAGCCATTAAAAAGGAATGAAGTACTGACACCCACTACAACATAGATGAACCTTGAAAAGATTGTGCTAAATAAAAAAACCCAGTCACATATTTATATAAAATGCCCAAAATAGGTAAATGTAAAGAAACAGAAAGTAGATTAGTGGTTGCCAAGGGCTAGGGGAGTGAGATGATAAAAATGTTCTAGAATTTATTGTGATGATTACACAGCTGTGTAAACATACTTAAAACCATTGAGTTATATACATTAATGTGATGATTGTATAGGTGTAAATTATATCTCAACATTGCTGTTACCAAAAACAAGGGAAAAATACTGTTAGTCTTTTTTATTTTAAAGGGCATATGATGCATATTTTCTGCCACTGGTTAGTGACAAAAGCCTTAGAGTTACTTCCTTAGGGAGTTTACATTTGTAATTATCAACAATATTGTCATCTTATAGTTGATAGTATTTAGTTTACATAGCATATCCAAATACTCTTCTATTTGGACCTTAAAGTCCTAAATGAAGTGCCTAATAAAGGACATATCATGCAGGTGAGGAAATATGTTGAAAAAGGTAAAGAGAATTGCTAAAGACAGCAGGAAGTACTAAATCTATGTCAGGAACTTGGGACTTCTAACAGAAAGGGAGGTACTTTCTACTACCTTCTGGTTATTTTTCTTTAGTGGTATTAAAACTTCTTGGCTTTCTTCACTTCCTTCCACTTTCCTTCAACAAATAGTTATTGACTGCCTAGTATGTGCCAAAGGCATATTATACTACACTATACTAGTTTTGAGAGATATAATAGTAAATGCCAGATAAATATCCCTGCCTACATTCTAGTAGAGGAGATAGATAATAAAATGGATTTGAAAACAGTTCATCATTATCTTCTCTCACACAATATTTTTGTCCTATAGCAATTCAAACTGAAATGCTCAACTTGACCCTATTGTTTTTATAACAATTAATTAATGCACCCCTCTGTTCAGTCCCTCCTGTCTCCTCCTACCCTTTCTCCTTCCCCCACTCTCACTCTCCTTCTCCCCCTTCCTTCCTCTTCAATTTGCAATTCAATTAACAAATGTATATACTCCTACAACCACCTCTGAAACCAATTTTAGAACATTTCCATCACTCCAGAAAGATCCCTCATCCCCATTTGCCATCAATTCCTGTAACCATGCCCAGTCTCAGAAAACTCTAATCTGTTTCTCATCTATAGATTTGTCATTTATGGACATTTCATATAACTGGATCATATAATAGTCTTTTGCATCTGACTTCTTGCACATAGCATGTTTTTCAAATTTATCCATGCAGTAGCATGTAAAAGTAGTTCATTCCTTTTTATTGCTGAATAGTATTCCAGTGTGTGACTATATATCACATTTTGCTTTTCCATTTACCAGATGATGGACATCTGGATTGTTTCTACTTTGGGGCTTTGATAAATAATGCTGCCATAAACATTCACATACAAGCCTTTGTGTGGATATATGCTTTTACTTATCTTAGGAAGATACCTGGGAGGGGAATAGAGTTACTAATCATATGGTAAATTTGTTTATTTTTGTTTTTTAACAACTGCCAAATTCTTTTTCTTCTCTAACAATGTATAAGGATTCTAGGTTTTCTACATCTTTGGAAACACTTGTTAATGTCTGTCTCTGATTATAACCTTTCTAGTGAGTTTGAAGTAGTATCTTAATATGGCCGTAATTAGCACTTCCTTAATGACAAATGACATTGAATGGCTTTTCATGTGCTTATCAGCTATTCTTACATCTTCTTTGGTGAAATGTCTGCGCAAATCTTTTGCCCTTTTAACTGAGTTACCTTATTATTGAGTTGTAAAAGTTTTAAATATATTCTGGATATGAGTTCTTTGTCAAATATATGATTTGCAAATATTTTCCCCAGTCTATAGCTTATCTTTGCATTTTCTTTATGGCATCCTTTGAAGTGTAGAAGTTTTGAATTTTGATAAAGTTCAATTTATCAATTTTTAATTTTATGGGTCATACTTTTGGTATCATTTCTTTGCTTAACCCAAAATCACAAAGTGTTTGTTTGTTTTCTTCTAAAAGTTCTATAGTTTTTGCTCTTACATTTGAGCTACAAGTTAATATAACAAATTAATTTTTGAGTATAGCATGAATTTAGAGTCTAAATTCATCTTTTTGCATGTGAATATCAAGTTGTCCAGCATTATTTAAAAGATTATCCTTTCCCTATTGAATTCTCATAACACTGTTGCCAAAAATCAACCAAAAATGGATTTATTTCTGGACTCCTAATTCTGTTCCACTGATAAGTATGTCTGTCCCTATACTAGGACTACATTGTCTTGATTACAATAGCATTGTAATGAGTTTTGAAATTGGGAAGTATAAATCATCCAACTTTGTTCTTTTTTAAAAATTGTTTTGGCCATCCTAGGTGTTTGCATTTCCACACGAATTTTAGGATCAGTTTTTTAATTTTCTCAATAAAGCCTGCTGGAATTTTAATAGAGATAACATTGAATCTATAGATCATTTGGGGGAGAATTGCCATCTTAACAATACTGAGTCTTCCTGTCCATGAACATAAATTATCTCCCCATTTATTCAATTTTTAATTTCAGTAATGTTTTGTAGTTCTTAGTGTTCAAGTTTTGCACTCTTTTTGTTAAATTTAATCTTAGGTATTTTATTTTTTTCCCATGCAATTGTGAATGGAATTATTTTCTTAATTTCATTTATGTATTGTACATGGCTAGTATTTAGAAATATGATTGATTTTATATATTGATCTTTTATCCTCCAGCTTTGCTGAATTTATTTCTTAGATCTTGTATTTTTTCCCCCACATGTGTGAGTCATTTAGGATTTTCTACGTGCAGCATATGTTGTCTCAGAATACAGACAGTTTTACTTCTTTCTACACAATTGCGATGCTTTTTATTTCTTTCCTTAGCTGACTGCACTGGCTAGAACCTCTAATACAAATGTTGAATATAAGTGGCAAGAGTACACATTCCTGCTTGTTCACAGTCTTAGGGGTAAAACGTTAAATATTTCAGCATTAAGCATGATGTTTTGCCATTAAGCTTTCAGTATTTCATCATACTATTTATAAGATTGCAGAATTCCCTTTCTACTCATAGTTGTTGATAATATATATCAGGAATGAGTGTTGGATTTTGTCAAATGCCTCTTTTTTTTTGCACCTATTGAGATGATAATGTGTTTTTGGTCTTCTATTAATATGATATTTTACATTAGTTGGGTTTTTTTAAGTTTTTTTTAATATATACATATATATATATATATATTTTTTTTTTTTTTTTTTGAGGGCGAGAGAGAGAGAGAGAGAGAGGGAGAGAGAGCGCACACTAGTGGGATAGAGGCAGGGAGAGAGGGAGACACAGAATCCAAAGCAGGCTCCAGGCTTTGAGCTGTCAGCACAGAGCCTGATATGGAGCTTGAACCCACAAACTGCTAGATCATGACCTGAGCTGGTTAGATGCTTAACTGACTGAGCCACCCAGGCACCCCTTCTTTAGTTGGGTTTTTGATATTAAATCAATCTTGCATTCCTGATGTATATCCTATTTATCCACGGTATTATAATACTTCTTATATATTGCTGGGTTCACTTTGTAACTCTTTTGTTGGGGATTTCTTGGTCTATATTTATGAGGGATATTCATCTGTAATTTTCTTTTCTTGTGATGTCTTTGTTTGATTTTGGTATCAGGAGAATAATGGCCTCATAAAATGAGCTGAGAAGTGTTCCCTCTTCCTCCATATTCTGGAAGAGTTTGTGAAGGATTGGTATTATTTTTTCTTCAAATATTTGATAGAATTCACCAATTAATCCATCTGAGCTTTCTTTGTGGAAATATTTATAATGACTAATCCAGTGTCTTTTGTTGTTATAGGCCTATTCATATTTTCTATCTCTTTTTGAATTGGTTTTAGTAATTTGCATCTTTATCAGAAGTTTTTTATTTTATCTAAGTTATTTAATGGCATAAAGTTGTTCATAGTAGTCCCTTATCCTTTTAATTACTGTGAGGACCTTAGTGGTGTCCCTTCTTTCATTCCTAATTTTGATACTCTGTGACTTCTCTCTTTTTTCTTGATCAGTCCAACTAAAGGTATGTCAGTTTTGTTGATCTTTTCAAAAAACCAAACTTTGCTTTTATTGATTTTCTCTATTTTTTTATGTCATTGATTTCCACTCTAATTTTTATTATTTCGGTCCTTCTTCTTGTTTTGGGTTTAGTTGTCTCTTCTTTTCCTGCTTTCTTAAGATAGAAGCTTAGATTACTAATTTGAGATATTTCTTTTTTTCTAATATAGGAGTCTTTTTATCTCCTAAACAACAGGAATTTATTTTCTTACTGTTCTGGAAGCCCAAAGTCCAGAATCTAGGTATCAGCAGACCTGGTTTCTTTTGAGGCTTCTCCTCTTTGTTTGCAGATGGGCAACTTCTGTGTTCTCATATGGCCTTCTCTCTGTCTGTGCATCCCTAATATCTCATTGTGGCTCTCTCTTTTTTTTTAGAACACCTTTTTTTAGAGCAACTTTAGGTTCACAGCAAAATTGAAAAGAAAGTAGAGATTTCCCTTATATTCCCTGCTTCCACATATGCATAGCCTACCCCACTATCAACATCCCCCACCAGAGTGGTTCACTTTTTACAATTGGTGAACCTACAGTGATACATCATAATCATCCTGAGTCTATAGTTTACATTATGATTTACTTTAGTATGAACATACTATGGATTTGGGCAAATGTTCAATGACATATCCAGCACTATTGTGTCATACAAAATATTTTTACTGCCCTAAAAATCCTCTATGGTCCATCTATATATCCCTTCCTCCTGTCCTCAACCTTTGTCAACCACTGATCTTTTTACTCTCTCCCTAATTTTGTTTCTCCTAGAATGTCATATAGTTGGAATTATACACTATGTAGCCTTTTCAGGTTGGCTTATTTCACTTAATGTTATGCATTTAAGGTTCTTCCATGGCTTGCTACCTCATTTCTGTTTAGTACTAAATAATATTCCATTGTGTAGAGGTACCACATTTTATGTATCCATTCACCTATGGAAGAAAATCTTCAGTGCCTCCAAGTTGTGGCATGAATACAGCATGAATACAGCTGCCATAAATCCATGCATAGCCAAAAGTAAAAACATAAATTTTCAGCTCTTTTGGGCAAATAACAGGGAGCACAATTGCTGCATCATATAGTAAGAGTATGTTTTGTTTTATAAGAAACCACCAAACTCTTCCAAAATGACCATATCAATTATCATTTCTGCCAGCAATGACTGAGCATTCCTGTTGCTTCACATTCTACATAGTTTTTGGTGCTGTCAGTGTTAACAATTTTTGGTCATTCTAATAGTATAGAGTTGTATTTAATTGTTGTTTTAATTTGCATTTCACTGATGACATATGTGGAGCATCTTTTCATATTGTTTTTATCTTTTCACATTTTTTATTTGCCATTTGTATATCTCCTTTGGTGAGGTGTCTGTTGAAGTCTATGTCCCATTTTTAAATTGGGTCATTTGTTTCTTTTTTGCTAATTTTTAAGAGTTCTTTGTATATTTTAGATAACAGTCCTTTATCAGATGTGTCTTTTGCAAGTATTTTCTCCCAATTTGTGGCTTGTCTTCTCATTCTCATAAAATTGTCTTTTGCAGAGCAAATACTTTTAATTTTAATCAAGTCTAATTAATCAATTATTTCTTTCATGGATTGTGCATTTGGTGTCATCCCATGTGCTTTTACATACTATATTTTTATTTTCATTTCATTAAAAATATTTTCTAATTCCACTTTCTTCTTTGACTCATGGATTATTTAACTTCCAAATATTTATAGATGTCTCAAATTTCTTTCTGTTGTTGAATTCTAGTTTAATTCTGTTGTGAGAAGGGCACATACATTAAATGATTTAATCCTTTTAAATATAAGACCTGTTTGATGGCTTACCATATGGTCTATCATGAAGGATGTTCTATATACACTAAAAAAAGAATGGGTATCCTACTGTTGAGTGGAGTGTTCTAAGGATATCAATAAGGTCAAGTTGGCTGATAGTGTTATTTAAGTTTCCTATATCAATGCTAATTTTCTGCCGAGTTGTTCTACTGATAACTAAGAATACCATATTGAAGTCTCCTATTATTGTTGGATTTTCTATTTTTTCTATTTAATTTTGTTTCATGTATTTTGGTGTTCTGTTTTTGGTATGTATATGTTTATAACTGTTATATATTCCTGACAAATTAACACTTTTATCATTATAAAATGCCCCACATTATGTCTAGTAACACTGTTGTCTTAAAGTCTATTTTGTCTGATATTAGTATTGTCATTCCAGCTCTCTTATGGTTACTGTTTGCATGGTATATCTTTTTTCATCCTTTTACTTTCAACCTATTTGTATCTTTTACTTTAAAGTATGTCTGTTTAGTTGGATCTTAGTTTTCTTATTCATCCTGACAGTTTCTGCTTTTAATTGGAGTGTTCAATTCATTTACATTTAATGTAATTGTTAATATTGTTGAATTTATATCTGCCATCTTGCTGCTTTCCATTTATTTCATTTTTTGTTCCTCTGTTTATCCTGTACTGCCTTTATTTTTTACCATTTTATTTAATTTATTATTTTTAATTTACATCCAATTTAGCATATAGTTCAACAATGATTTCAGGAGTAAGATTCCTTAATGCCCTTAACCATTTAGCATACCCCCCTCCCACAACCCCTCCAGTAGCCCTCTGTTTGTTCTCCATATTTAAGAGTCTGTTTTGTCACCCTCCCTGGTTTTGCTTCCCTTCCTTCTCTTATTTTCATCTGTTTTGTATCTTAAAGTCCTCATATGAGTGAAGTCATATGATGTTTGTCTTTCTCTGACTAATTTTGCTCAGCATAATACCCTCTAGTTCCGTCCACATAGTTGCAAATGGCAAGATTTCATTCTTTTTGATTGCCGAGTGATACTCCATTGTATATATATGCCACATATTCTTTATCCATTCATCCATTGATGGACGTTTGGGCTCTTTCCATACTGTGGCTATTGTTGATAGTGTTGCTATCAACATTGAGGTGCATGTTTCCCTTCAAAAAAGCATACCTGTATCCCTTGAATAAATACCTAGTAGTGCAACTGATGGGTCATAGGGTAGTTCTACTTTTAACTTTTTGAGGAACCTCCATACTGTTTTCCAGAATGGCTGCACCAGTTTGCATTCCCACCAGCAGTGCAGAAGAGATCCTCTTTCTCTGCATCCCCGCCAACATCTGTTGTTGCCTGAGTTGTTAATGTTAGCCATTCTGACAGGTGTGAGGTGGTATTTCATTGTAGTTTTGATTTGTATTTCCCTGATGATGAGTGATGTTGAGCATTTTTTCATGTGTCAGTTGGCCATCTGGATGTCTTCTTTGGAGAAGCGTCTATTCATGTATTTTGCCCATTTCTTCCACTGGATTATTTGTTTTTTAGGTGTTGAGTTTGATAAGTTCTTTATTGATTTTGGATACTGACCCTTTATCTGATATGTCATTTGCAAATATCTTTTCCCATTCTGTCAGCTGCCTTTTAGTTTTCCTGATTGTTTCCTTCACTGTGCAGAAGCTTTTAATTTTGATGAGGTCCCAGTAGTTCATTTTTGCTTTTGTTTCCCTTGCCTCAGGAGATGTGTTGAATAAAAAGTTGCTGCGGCCAGGGTCAAAGAGGTTTTTGCCTGCTTTCTCCTCAAGGATTTTGATGGTTTCCTTCTTACATTTAGGTCTTTCATCCATTTTGAGTTTATTTTTGTGTATGGTGTAAGAAAGTGATCCAGATTCATTTTTCTGCTTGTCACTGTTCAGTTTTCCCAGCACCATTTGCTGAAGAGACTGTCTTTATTCCATTCCACTGATTATTCCTTCCTGCTTTGTCAAAGATTAGTTGGCCATATGTTTGTGGGTCCATTTCTGGGTTCTTTATTCTGTTCCATTGATCTGAGTGTCTGTTTTTGTGCCATCCTGTACTGCCTTTTTATGCAGAAGAGATATTGTATAATGTACCACTTTAATTTCTTTGTTTTTATTTTGTTTTACTTATTTTCCTAGTAATTTCTTATTGTAATATATCTGAATTCATTACAATCTATTTTAGAGTAATTCTAACTTAATTCCACTTAACTATAGAAAATTTACTCCAATAGAACTCCATTTCTCTGTTTTGTAGCCATTATTATTATAAACATTACATTTTCATATGTCATAAGCCCAACAACACAGTTTTATAATTTTTGTTTTTATGCAACTATTATTCAAATTCATTAAAAAAGAGTAATGGAGGGGTGCCTGGATGGCTCAGTTGGTTAAGTGTCTGACTTTGGCTCAGGTCATGATCTCCCAGTCCATGGATTTGAGCCCCATGGACTCTCTCTCTCTCTCTCTCTGTCAAAATTAAATACACTTAAACAAAGGAGAGTAATGGATATTTTCAACTATCTTTTATATTTTCTATGTAATTGCCATTACTAGTGTTCTATATTTCTTTGTGTGGTTTTGAGTCACCATCTGGTATCATTTCCTTTCAACCTAAAAGACTTCCTTTCTTATTTCTTGTAAGGCAGATTTTCTCACAAGTTCTGTTCTTTGTTTTTCTGGTTAAGGTCTAAATTTTGGGACACCTGATGGCTTAGTCGGTTAGGCATCTGACTCTTGATTTTTGCTCGGATCATGATCTCGTGGTTTGTGAGTTTGAGCACCCCATCAGGCTCTGCACTTCAAAATAAATAAACTTAAAAAAAAATCTTTAAGATGTAAATTTTGTTTTCAGTTCTGAAGGATAGATTGCTACATATAGAATTCTTGGCCAATTTTTTTTCTTTCAGCATTTTGAATATGTCATTCTACAGTCTTCTGACCTCCATTATTTCTGGTAAAAATTCAGCTGATAATTTCATTGTGTTCCTCTGTATGTGAAGAGTTATTTCAGGTCCCAGATTTTCATTTGATCATTTTTATAATGTCTCTCTTCATTTATATTTGATTAGTCGATACAATCATACTTTCCTTTAATTTTGTATTGTTCCTGTTAGTTCTATGAACATATTTATGATAGTAGTTTTGAAGTCCTTCTCCCTTAGGAGACAGTTTCCATTGACTACTTTTTTTTTCTTCTTTATGGATCCCTCTATCCTATCTCTTTGCATGCTGTAATTTCTGTTGTTGTTGAAAACTATACATTTTAAATAATATGTTGGAACAACTCTAGATTCCAAATCCTCCATCTCAGAGGTTGTTTCTGTTGTTTCTTTTTTATTTGTTTGTTTAGTAACTTACCTGGACTAATTGTGTAGCATCTGTCTCTTTTGCATTTTATAGCTGCTGATATATCTTGTTTTTCTATTTTTTAATCATTGTCTAGGCCAGCTTCCTAAAGATTGCCCCTGAGTCATCATAGCTTAATGGTGAGACAATGATTGATTAGAGGTTGTGCTTACCTTAAGCCAGTAAGACTTCTAACCTTTGCCAGTGGATCTGTGTGTGATTTGGGGAACACATTCCAAATTTAAACAGTTTACAATTCTCACTGACTTTTCCTTTTTGACATGCTTTGTTATGTCCCCTTTATGAATGTGCTAGGTTTCACATTCATCTGTCAGTACATGGATAGTTAGTGCCCTCTCCAGTCTACTGAGCACACACAGCTTTCCAGACTACAAAGGGTATGTGTGGGCTTATCAAGGCCCACTGTGACTGTCCTATTCCCAAAATTTCCCTGTTAAATTTCTTGCAAGTCTGCTGGTCAATTTCTTGACCCTACCAGTATCAAAACTTGTAGGTAACCAAGGTGTTGGCCTTACCTGGGGCATGTGCTTCATTCCAAATCAAGTTAGCTCTTTCCAGCAGTGGAGCTGCTGGTTTTTAGGATTTTCCTTGCCCTTTTAGAACACCAAGTTAATAGAAACTGAGGGAGGATGTTGTACTCTAAATTGTTTAACCCAGCCACTTTGTTATTATTGAAAATTAAGATTTTTCTTTTGCTTTCTTTTTTTTTTTTTTATTAACCATTTGTTTATTTTTGAGAGACAGAGAGAGACAGAGTGCAAGCAAGGGAGGGGCAGAGAGAGAAGGAGACACAGAATCTGAAGCAGACTCCAGGCTCTGAGCTGTCAGCACAGAGCCTGACGTGGGGCTTAAATGCATGAACTGTGAGATCATGACCTGAGCCGAAGTCGGATGCTTAACTGACTGAGCCCCCCGGACACCCCAAGATTTTTCTTTTTGGTACAATGACCATCTTTATAAAGCCTTGCTTTCTTACCATTTATATCAGTTTCCTAAGCCTGTCATGACAAATTACCACAAACTCAGTGGTGTAAAACAGCAGAAATTTAGTCTCTCACAGTTCAAGGAACCAGAAGCCCAAAATCAGAGCATTGCCAGGGCTGATTCCTTCTGGAGGCTCTATGGGAGAATCTACTCTATGCCTTGCTCTTAGCTTCTGGTAGCTACCAGCGATCTTTGGCATAACATCATCCCTCCAGTCTTTGTCTCTGTCAACACATGGCCCTCTTCCCAGTATGTCTGTGTACCTGAACCTCCCTCTCCTTCCTTTTATAAAGACACCAGTCGCTTGATTTAGGGTACACCCTGATCCCATATGGCCTCATCTTAACTACATCTTCAAAGACCCTATTTCCAAATAAGGTCACGTTCTGAAGTTACAGGTGGACATGAACTTTGGGAGACAATATTCAACCCAGTATTATTCATTATAATTCATTATAAAGTATCACCCAAAATCAGTATGGTCTCTCTTTTGTGGAGTAGGAGATCTTTTGAAAGATTCATTTGAAAATGAGGAGAATGGTAAAATAGCACTTGACTTTTTGTTATGATGGTTCCTCGAGTTAAACTAGTTCACACCCTCTTTTTGGGTATTTTATTCACATTGTTAAGAAAAAAGCAGAGAGATATGTGGACAGGAAAGGGTTGGCAGAGCCTTACCCTTCTCAACTCTGACTTGCATGTCTGCTTTTAATCTAGAGCCAAATAACTATCGAACCATGCATGGCCGGGCAGTAAATGGCAGCCAGTTGGGAAAGGATTACATCCAGCTGAAGAGCCTGTTGCAGCCCATCCGGATTTACTCCAGAGCCAGCTTGTATGGCCCTAATATTGGGCGACCCAGGAAGAACGTCATCGCCCTCCTAGATGGGTAGGTCATATTTTTTAGCAGTTCATATGACACTATTCATAAGTGTAATGGATTAATGTATTTGTATTTTTCCTGGTTACTTGTAGTCTTAAGAAAGATGGAGAGACTTTTTCCATAGTGACTTCCCCAACTCTAAATTAATGATTCTCCATCAAACAGCGGAAGAACTTCTCATCTCTCCAGGCCTTCCACAGTCAGCAGGAGGTGGTGGGACTGGGGAAGGGTATCACAATCTCTTGGGCAGGTTGGAAGGGATTACATTGTTTTAAAAAACACATTTAATATTAAAGCATTTGATTGCATTTTATATTTTTAAAAAGTCAAAATACTATTACTGTATTCTTGTGACCTCTTATAGAAAGTAAACCTTAACATAACCCTAGCCGTTGGAGCTGGATTAAAAATTTGAGAATCACTATTACTACTTGTAGATTCAAGCACTACTTAAATGATAGACTCATTAGTAGGTATTCTAGAGAATTGCTACCATGTGATTACTTTGACTGAATCTAATAATCATTTTAAGCATTGGTTATGGATGAGGCACTATGCCCAGTCTTGCTGGTGGGCCAGGCCCAATTGAACCATGCAGGTTAGGTCCAGTTATATAGGGTCAAAGGGAATGTCTGAGAGAATGGTATGAGGAAGGCTGAAGAAGAGGAAGGCTGTATGTTGAATCCAAGACCCAAAGTGGAGATGTGACTTAAGCAGGAAGGGTGGGAACTATGAAGTGGGGAGAGTCAAAAGTTCCCCCAGAACACAGAGTATGCACCAAGACCCACCTGTTCACCAAGACCCACCTGTTATGTGCCATCCTGTCATACTCTGGGATGAATATGGTTACTCCTGAGAATTCAAAGATGAGTAAGACATTTTCCAGTGAAGTGCACGTTCTAAATGAGGTTAGATAAATGCCATATGAATACAAAGAGAGATTATCTGAGGAGAGAAACCTTTGGCTAACCTCCAGGATGGCCCTTGTGACTTAATGGCTCTTAGAACTCTCTCTCCTCCTTTTGTGGTGCCCTAGTCTTAATCTAAGGTAATTAACATAGCAGACATTATTGAAGGTTTGGGAAAGCATACAGATTTACAGTGTAACACCATTAATAACCTGAAATTTAATTTTAGGCACTTTCCTTTTTACAAAGAATCCCTAAGTCCTTACTTCAGCTCTCCTTTCCCCATCCTTCTCTTTTCTCCCCTTGTCTCTCAAGAGCAACTTCCCCTTTTTCTTACACAACAATTTCATGATTTTGGCTCCTACCCACAAATTCAGCTCTTGGTTTCCTTTTGCATACTTTCACTGAACTTTAAAATTACTCTGTGTGTGTGTGGGGGGGGGGGGGTTGTGATGGAAATAGGTTGATTTCATTTTATGTATTACAATTGAGGAATAAGAATCACATGTATAGAACTTTATTCATAGTTCATAATATATAATAAAGCAAGGTGTGTAACTATCATTTTAATCCATGTAGTTATTCTTTTGGATTGTCCTTTTTCCGTAATGATTTCATCAATGTATTTCATGGTACTGAAATGCCTTTTCACTAACATGGCCTACAGGGTCAATTCACTCATCCTGCAAACGTTCCTTGAGTAACTGCTATGTTCTGGGTGTTATGTTCAGAATTAGGAATGTAATCATAAACAAAAACAGATACTTTCTCTGCCTTCATGGAGTATACAGTATGGTAAGGGAGACATGGAGATTAATTAGCTGATCTTAAAATTAAGACAATAACAAGGAGAGGAACATGGTGCTATGAATGACTATAAAGGCTGGGATTTAACTGAGTTAGGAGGTCATGGAATATGGAGTCCACTTCCCCATACATCCAAAAACTAATAGGACTCCAGAGAATAGAGAAAGTCATTTAGGGAAAAGGAAAGGTACTGATAAGAACTTTTAAAAATTTTATATGCCAGAAAAAATGGAAATTTATCTTTATTAATGTGTATGTAATAAATATACAGTGAATTATAACTTGAAACACATAAACATTCCCAGCAACTCAACCAACAATAACAAAAATGTCAGCACTCTAAATTACCAGCTCTTTTCCAATCCTCCTGGTTATACCGATATAGTTTTACATAGTTATGATCATTCTACATGCATCATTTTGAGTTCTGCATTTTTTATTCATTGCTTTATGTTGCCCTTTTATTATTTCTACATAGTTTTCATATTTGTCATTCTTAATAGCAATGAAATATTCCATTGCATTAATGTACCAAAGTCTGCTTAAACATTCCCTCACTGCTGGGCATTTGGGTTGTTTCCAGTTTTTGTCTGTAATATATAGCACAGCTATAAACATCTTTATACAAATAGGTTTTTTATTTCTTTTGAATTATATCCTTGGGCTATATTCCAAAAAGTTGTGTTTCTGGGTCAAAGTATATGATAATTTTTATGGCTTTCATATTTGTTGCCAAATTTCTTTTCAGAATGACTTCACCAGGTTGTAGGGCAGCAGTGTATTAGTATATCTTTTCCCCCAGTACCCCACAGCAATGACTATAGTCATTTTTATTCATTTACTCTAGTTTAATTAATGCAAGACTATGCCACATGGCTGTTTAAATTAGAATTCTGTTAACTATGAAAAGAACTGAACATTTTCCAAATCCTTAGGTTGTCTCCTTTCCTGCTATCCCACGTTTGGTTAATGACACCATATCCATTTGCCCGAGGTGTGGACCAGGAGGCCATTTTACATTCATTCCTCTATTTTGTTCACATACTCCATTAGTTAGTTATTAAGTTCTGTTATTTCTGACTTCTTAGTATCACTCACATCCCAGCTTCTTCTCATTTTTATTTTAAACCTTATCATTCTTTCTCTTAAATAGTTTTTCTATATGTAGTCTCAGACTCTAATTATTTCTCCATATATTTCTTCTGAGTAGTTTTCTCTTCTTTAATACAGCATGTGGTCAAATCACTCTTGCTTGAAATCCAAACACTTTCACATGCACCCCTGGCCTGTAGGGTCTAGTGCCTGCCTCACTTTGCAGCTAGGAATCAGCTATACCCCCTGTGCACAACCTGCCCTTAACTACATCAAAGTATACCGATGCCCCTTTTTAGTTTGTGTAATTTTCTTTGGAATATCACTCTCTACTCTCATTTTTCTTCTTTCCAATAGGTCTTCTCTGACATCCTCAGGCAGAATTTCTTACCACCGCCTCTGTCTTTATAATAGCATTTTTAATTTTTTTTCTCTAGCACTTATCAAATTGATAATAAATTATTTATTTATATATCTGCCTTCCCTAATAGACTGTGGACTAGGATCAGGACATGGTCTATATTTTACTCATTTAGCCTCAGAACCTATGAATACTGTAGGTGTCTTATAAATGCTTATTGAATGAATGTTGACTTATTCAACAGCTGGTTCTAAATTCATTGATCTAAAAGCAGTATGCATAAATGTGATTGTGAAGCATTGTAAATCATTGTATAGTAATTTAAATAAATTATGGTGATTTATATAAATCATAATCATTAGCTTTAGCTTTACAGAACCAGTTTTAAGCTTTTTTTCTTAGGTAGTTACAGGACTAAACAGGAATATCTTCTCAGGATATAACTTCACTAGGACAGCAATAGAAACATGAAGTCTCATGTTTCTTCAGGGACTAACATATTGCCTGGAATATGAGAAATAGTTCATAAAATGCTTGTTTTATTATTTCCATTTCCTCATTGGTGAACTGGCCTTTTTTTAGTCAGTGATTTGTATCTAAAGTGTAAGAATTGTTCTTTAGGGTTATATCGGTTTCCTGTTTCTCTTTTGTAAACTTGTATGCAACATCTATATAATGATAATTTTATCTGAATCTATTGCTTTTCTTGTTACTTTGAAACATGTTTTTGTTTTTTCAGAAGTTTATTTTTATTATAATTGTTCTTGTCTACTTTCTTGTTGATAGCCTTTGCTATTTATTCCCTTATTCATTTAGGATAAAGTTACTATCTAATTTTCATCTAGGCTTTCTAATGTTTTAATTTCCCAGCTCTTTTAACTTACAAAGTTTTAACAAAGTTGGAGTTTGTTGCTGTAACTGCTACAGAGTAAGGACCTAATCTATTTTTGGTTAATGTGGCAGTGTGAAGAAAAGCAGATATTCAGTGAAATAGTGTTTATTGAGGCTCTTTTTGAGGCTTTTAAATCCTAGTGAGATGACTACTAAATTTCCACCTCAACATATATTGAACACCTACTTTGTATTTGATCCTTGCTTAAGTGCTGAGTATATATTGAAGAAAAAAGTCAACATGTTTCTTACCTTCTTGGAGCTTAGCAAGAGAGCCACAGTAAATAAGAAAATGAATTATTACAAAATATGTGTAATTCTGTGAAGGAAATGATCAAGATGACTGGGGTTGAGGGTCTATTTAGACAAGGTGATCAGAAAAGACTTATCTGAAGAATAATTTATTTAAACCAAGAACAAAAGAATGAATGGGAGCCAAATGTTCAGAGTAGAGGGAAGAAAGTTCTAAATAGAGGTTCTAGGTCATGTTTTTCAATGACCTGAATCAGAAATAAGGATAAGACATTTGAGGAATAGAAAGATGGACAGTATAGTGAGAAAAAGAATGGTAGATAGGCCAGGACCAGATCATTACTGGTCTGTGTATACCATGGAAGAGAAGTTGTATATTTTATTCTATGAGCAATGAAAAATCATTACAGAGGTTTTTAAAAAATTTTTTGATGTTTTTATTTATTTTTGAGAGACAGAGGGAGACAGAACATGAGCAGGGGAGGGGTAGAAAGAGAGGGAGACACAGAATCCAAAGCAGGCTCCAGGGTCTGAGCTGTCAGCACAGAGCCTGACATGGGGCACGACCCACAAGCCACAAGATCATGACCTGTTCCAAAGTCAGATGCTTAACCAACTGAGCCATCCAGGTGCCCCATTACAGAGTTTTTGTAAGAGCAGTGACATCTACTGTATTCTTTGTGCCAAATAGATTTCAAGGTACAAAAGTAAGCGATCAGAAGAGCTCAGCATGAAGACTGTTTCACTACAAGACCATGGTAGATTGGGTTAAGGTAATGGCCGAAGAGATGGAGAGAAGTTAAGGTAGACATGATTTATTGATGGGTATCTCAGCAAGGTAGGGATGAGAGAATTGATAAAGGATGAATTCATCCTTTTGGAAGTTAACATCTCTTTCAAGGGCCATCACATGCAGAAAAGGGAGCCTTTCAAAAGGAAGTTATACCAAGAGGAACACACATTCATATTCATGAAATACTATCTCTAGAGAAATAAAAGATGGCTTTAAAATTATTGGGTGTGCTTCACGTTCAGGATAGTGATCTGAGGACAAGCTGCATTTCCTTCTAGAACCACCATCCCAATTCCTATTAAAAATTGATTTAAAAAAAAAGTTCGTAATAACAAACACACAAAAAAGGGATCAGAAGCTGATGAGAGATTTTTGATAGATTTCTATAAGACAGTAAACAGATGGAAGCCTGTTGACAGATTAAGCAGAATGAGGAAGTGGCAACCCAGACAACATGGGCTCTGGGAAAAGATAGCCAATCCATCTAGCAGAAGGCTGAGAGTCAGGAGGGTTTGGAGTGAGAAAAGGGGACCAAGCCAAGGGGTTTATATTAAATTCTGTCTGCAGTGGAACTACACTTACAGTTCATCTCTCCCTTCCATTATTTTAAGTCCCCTAACCTGCCAATATAGAGCAAAGACAACTCAATCTATCATCTCCAAGCAAATCCCTTCACCAAAGAAATTGAAAGGATAACCTAGGGATGAGCTAGTATTGCTAAGATAGAGATATTCCTGCATAATAAAACACTAAGATAAAGCACTATGGGATACCCTAGCCCAAAAGCTGTCTATGCCCTACTGTACTCCCCCTCTAAAGTGAAATGTGTTGGTGAACAAGTTCTGCCCATAAAATAGAGATCCCAGTGAAAGGAGAGACTTACCTAAAAAGCCCAAATATTCAACAGCTGAGAAAAATCTGTTCATGCTACCAGAAGAATTTACTTAGTCCCCAACTTTTAAATATGAATAGATAGCCAAAGACCACAAGACATGAGAACAAAACCAGTAGAGGGGCGTCTGGGTGGCTCATTCAGTTAAGTGTCCAACTTTGGCTCAGGTCATGATCTCACAGCTTGTGAGTTCGAGCCCTGTGTCAGGCTCTGTGCTGACAGCCCAGAACCTGGAACCTGCTTCAGATTCTGTGTCACCCTCTCTCTCCTCTGCCCCTCCCCTGTTTGTGCTGTCTCTCTCTATGTCTCCCAAAACTAAATAAACATTAAAGAAATTTACAAGTGAAACCAGTAGCATGAAGGAGAAAACCCAATAAACAAACAAGCAAACAAACAAACCCAGGAAGAATCATAATTCAAGACCAGAATTTAAAAAATAAAAACCTCTAATTAGTATCCTCATAAAGATATAGGAAGCTATTGTACTTAAAGAGTAAAAACACATTTCTGTGAAAAAAGTACCATCAGAACAAAAAGATATCTTTTGAAACTAAACATAATTGCTGAAATTAAGTCCAATAAAGGTTAGACAATGATTTCTTGGGTACAACACTAAAAAGATAAGTGATAAAAGAAAACACTGATTAATTGGACCTCATCAAAATTAAGTTTTGTGCATCAAATGACACTATCAAAAATGTAAACACACAGAATGGGAGAAAATATTTGCAACTCACATAACCGATAAGTGACCTGTATCCAAGATTTATATAAAGTACTCTTACACATTAGCAATAAAAAGACAAATAGCCTATTTTAAAGATGAGCAAAAGGGACTTGGACAGACATTTCTCCAACGAAGATATACAGATGGCCAGTAAGCACATGAGTGGATGCTTAATATCATTAGTCATTTAGGGAAATACAAATCAAAATCACAATGAGATAACACTTCAAATCCCCTGGGATGGCCAAGATTAAAAAGACATACAAGAATAAATATTGGAGAAAAGAAAAAGAATACAAATTGGAGATGTGGAGAAACTGGAACCCTCATACACTGCTGGTAGGAATGTAATATGGTGTAACTGCTTCAGAAAACAGTCTGGCAATTACTCAAAAGTTTAAACACAGAGTTACCATTATGATTCAGCAATTCCACTCCTAGGTATATACTCAAGAGAAACAAAATGTGTGTTCATAAAAACATGTATACAAATATTCATAGTGGCATTATTCATAATAGCCAAAAGGCATAAAAAAACAAAATACCCATAACTGATGAATGCATAAATGAAAAGTGGCGTATCTCTACACTGGAATATTATTGGCCAATAGAAAGAAATGAAATACCAATATATGTCACAACATGGATAAACCTTGAAGACATTGCTAACCGAAAGATGCCAGTCACAAAAGGCCCTACATTGTATGATTTCCTTTATATGGAATGACCAGAATAGGCAATCTATAGTTATAAAAATAGATTAGTGGTTGGGTAGGGCTGGTGGAGCTTGTGGGAAAATGGAGAGTGACTACTCATAAGTATGGAGTTTCTTTTTGGAATTAAATATTCTAGAATTAGATTATGTATAATTCTATAAATATAACTTATTGAGTTGTATACTTAAAGAGTACACTTAAATAAATTTTTATTGAATCATATCTTCAAAAAGCTTTTAAAAAGAATTCTTTTAAAGAAGTGGAGGATAAAATCAAGAAAATCTCCCATATGCAGAGCATTAGACAGAGATGGAAAATTTGAGATAAAATATTACTGTTTAGAGGATCATTTCAGGATTCTCAAGCTGTCTTATAGAAGATCCAGATACAGAAACAAAGAAGAAAATTGTGGTTACAGAAAAGAAGGAAAATTTTATAACTTTTATAATGTAAAAGTAAAGGAACAAGTGACAGAAAATAGATGATGGAAGTGGAGAGAAGAAATAAATCATACAAGGGCTGATATCTCAGATAATATATGTGGAGTCAGAAAATATTGTGTAAACCACTGAAATAATAAACAAGGAGGTGGAGAAATGGGGTCTCAGTAAACCAAGAACAATGAGTTAACTCTTGGTTAGAAGGATTTAAGGTAGCATTTCCTTAAATATGTTCTGGTGAATATCACTTTTTGTAGGATATTAACATTATGTTGGGGGAGGGGGTAATAAAACATTCCATGCCCAAGTAAGTTTGAGAAATACTGGGATACACAAATATATTTTTGTGTATACACTTCCCAACACCTTTAATACATTAGTTTACATCCTGAATCTCCAAGAAGGGGCTTTAGCATGCAAAATTTCTTTTTTCTTTCTTTTTTTTTTTTTTTTTTTTTAGATTCAGGAAGAATTTTTGTCAATGGATGTAGAAATTTCAGAAATCTCCACTAACCACAATTGAATCTACAAATTCCATGAATTATCCAGAAGACATATACCCTAGGTTTTTTTTTTAATGATTTTTTTTTCAATATATGAAGTTTATTGTCAAATTGGTTTCCATACAACACCCAGTGCTCATCCCAAAAGGTGCCCTCCTCAATACCCATCACCCACCCTCCCCTTCCTCCCACCCCCCATCAACCCTCAGTTTGTTCTCAGTTTTTAAGAGTCTCTTATGCTTTGGCTCTCTTCCACTCTAACCTCTTTTTTTTTTCCTTCCCCTCCCCCATGGGTTTCTGTTAAGTTTCTCAGGATCCACATGAGAGTGAAACCATATGGTATCTGTCTTTGTATGGCTTATTTCACTTAGCATAACACTCTCCAGTTCCATCCATGTTGCTACAAAGGGCCATATTTCATTCTTTCTCATTGCCACATAGTACTCCATTGTGTATATAAACCACAATTTCTTTATCCATTCATCAGTTGATGGACATTTAGGCTCTTTCCATAATTTGGCTATTGTTGAGAGTGCTGCTATAAACATTGGGGTACAAGTGCCCCTATGCATCAGTACTCCTGTATCCCTTGGGTAAATTCCTAGCAGTAGTACGCAAAATTTCTTAAACTTATTTGATCAGAGTCTTATTTTAAGAGACCATCTTGAGAGACTCGTGTACACTAACGTATTTGGACTACACTGACTGGGAAAGTGAACCCTGATTTAGGTGAGGGATGGCAGTAGAGCCGACAATAACAAAAGAATTACTATTTGGAGAATTCAGAACGTGGACCACTTTAATAGTCGAGTTATCAGTGTACTTGCTTCCATTTTTTTCCTCTCCAATCTATTCACCACTCAGTTGTCAGAAAATCTTTTACAAACATATAATTCACATAATGTAAGTCTCTTGCTAAAGACTCTTTAATGACTTGTCATTGCTCTTAGAATAAAATTTAATGTCCTTATCACATCTGACAAGGCTCTATAATGAACATTCTGGCTGCTTCCTAGCTCTTCATTCTTATTTTCTCCATTTTTCCGTTTTTCTTACTTCACTCAAGCCTCACTGGCTTTGTATGCACTAAGCTTCTCTTTATTTGAGGGCTTTCACAAGTGCTTTTCTTTCTAGGGTGTTCTCTCTGCTTGCCACATGGCTGGTTTCTCCTCATCTATCAAAGACCTTTCTTGTGTAATTTAGCTAAGTAATTCTCTATCAGCATACTCTGTTGGTTTTCTTTATGGCATTTATCATAGTTTAAAACTACATATTTATTTTATGTTTATTTGTTGGTAAAGATTACAAACTCCCATTATGAGGATGGGAAGTATGTCTGTTGTATTTACCAATGTGTATGTAGTGCTGGCAAAAAGCCTAATGCATAGCAGGTGCTCCAATTTGTTGAATAAATGAAAATGGCAGTTATCCTAACATCTACAGAGTAGCTAGTGGAATATTCTAACCTGAATCTATGCTAGAAAAGAAAGCTAGACAGGTCCTTTAGCTCCCATGGCAGCCCAAAGAGCTGTGGAAAGCATTCTAATGTGGGCAACAAGGATAAAAGCAGAAGAGAATTAGGCAGCAAATAATGGCCTTCTCCATCACAGCAGACCACATGATCTATGCTATATGCTCAATGGTCTACAAACCAGAAACAGAAAAATTGCCTTTTTATGTCCAGAATTTCTATCTTGAGTTGTGTCAAATTCTTCTACTAAGTCTAATGCTGATTTATGGACTCCACTTAACACTTCAAGCATAGATAGTAATGAAGGCTCTATAGGTAAAGATGAAAACCACTCTGTGTTCGTATTACTGGGGTCCCATTATGACTTTTGTGAGCTGTATGCATGTTTTTTACTTCATGGGTCCCTTTCTCCATAAAGACATTGAAACAACAGTCTGTTTTCTACTATGGTGCGTAGGATTAGGGAAAAAATAGCAGGATGGTGAAGAGCATGCACTTTGTAACTAGATGACACCCAGGTTAGTGACTCATTAGGTCATCTTGAGGAATTGTTTAAGGTCTATAAAACCTCAATCTTCTCCTCTATAAAATGGGACTAATTAAATTACCTACTCTTTATTTTGTTTTTGTTTTTGTTTTTGTTTTTAATTTATTTGAGAGAGAGAGAGAGAAAGTGGGGGAGAGGACAGAGGGAGAGAGAGAGGGGGGATCTTAAGCAGGCTCCATGCTCTGTGCAGAGCCCGATGTGGGACTTGATTCCATGACCCTGGAATCATGACCTGAGCCAAAACCAAGAGTCAGACGCTCAATCTACTGAGCCTATTTCTTAGGTTTATTGCAGAGTTAAATGAAATAATGAATTTAAAGTTCTTGGCGCAATTGACACCAAAAGGAATATCAGACATAATTGTTAAGAATAAGTATATTTCAAGGATGGAAAGGTGGGTTTTTTTCCTGTTTTATTTGCATATAACTTTATGTAGCTTTCCTAGAAGTTTAGAGAATTGAGTTGAGATGGAAACGAGAAAGATTAGTTACAAAAACATGTCAGGATAATGAGGGTGATCACAGCTCCACCTCCTGCATAGAAACCACCACATTCTCATTTGGAGTGAGAAGATGCACAGCTGGGGACAATTTGGTGTACAGGGTAATTATTACAATGTTATTCCTAATAATTGTTCTGTTTTATTTCAACTGTGAAAGAGTTATATGACTTGACCAAACGACAAGAGGAGAGAACAATTTATTCCTCTTAGTTCCTAAGAAGAGAGTTTCCATCTCTGCCTCTAGAGAGGAAAGGCCCCCAGCAGCTGTTCAGTACTCATTAACAAGGAAGCATTGGCTACTGCAAGAGTCTGCTCCCTAGCTAAGCATTGTGTTAGCGACTACTACTACTAAACTTTCTTTCTTTTATTTTTTTTCTGGAAAGGACTTCTTTCCTAATTAGAGAAACAACCCAATTCCTTCCCTAAGCCCAAGGCTATCAATTATTGCCATTATGATGAAGGATGTTTTTCTCTTCCTCCAGAGTCAGAGAAGTCAGATGGGGATTAGAAAAAACATTGAAGAAGGAGGCTAGAGTCCTGGGGCATAGACTTAGATTTGACACAGATGGTCTTGGAAAATATTCTTCTTCACTTCCTTTTTTTCCATTTCTTTTCTCATTTTTTTCTTCTTCTACTGTCCCTTAGAACTCTACTTTCTCTTCCAAGAATGGCCTACCCTAACAGGTGCTACTAAGATCAGAATTTGTCAAAGGTATGCACTATGGTCCTGCTGCATTAGAAGCACCTAGAGAGTTTCTTTAAAATGCTGCATGTTTCTTAAGGTCCAGTGCATACCTACCAAACCAGAATGTTGGGTGATGGGACCTAGATAGGATTTTGAACAGCAACTCCAAGGCATCCTTTGCACACCAAACCATGAGAATCACTACCTTTTAGTATAGGAGAATGAGTTTTAATATCTTTGTTTTACAGATAAAGGAATGGAGGTGCACAGATGTTAAATTATTTACCAAACTCACATTTATTGAGTGTCAACAGTATACCGGGCAGTACCCTTGTTCCTTCATATTATCTTGTTAATCTTCACAAGGCCTTTGAGAAATAGGTGCTGTTACCTTCCATTTGAAATGGTTTAGGGAGATTAAACAACATGCCCAAGGCCACATGGCTCATAAGCTATGCAGCCAAGTCTTAAATCAGATACCTGTCTGACTCCTTGGGCCTGTGGTCTTTCTACTCTATGGTACTTTTTTCTTGAATCTTCATTTTTTAATAGAGCCACATGATCTAGCATACTAGAAAAAATAGAATCCTTTCCCACCTTAGTTCAACACTGTTCATTCTTCTGGACTCAGCTTCATACCAAGGCTTGAGCTTTTGGAAAGTTTAGTTTTACATGTGAAATTTATCATGACATCTTGATGCATTTTTCCTTCTTCCCACCAGGCTCCACAGCCAGGGCAAATCATATCAGGCCTTCTTTGCTTGAATCCAAGCCTTTATGACTTCCTTAGCAACATTTTAGACAGTCAAGATGTGTCTGTAATAACACTCCCCTAACCAGCACCTTCCAGCTCCAACCATAGCCTTCCAGATCTGTTTCAGTATCTTCTCTCATCATCCCCCAGTCCACTGCCGGTTGCCTTCATTTTAATCAAGCAAACTTATTTTGCCCTTATATATTATTATCTCACATCTGCCTCCATTTTGTTCCAAACATGGTCCTATAGCCTCCCTCCTTTTAACTCCCCATTAGCAGCAAATAGTCTTCATCCTGGGGGCCAGTTCCAGGTAAGAGTGCCTGGCAACATGTCTTGAGAAGGATTCTTAGGTCAATTGTCAGATTAGTGAGACAGTATTGAGATCTATTACCAATATCTTCCATGGGCTCAGAAAAAGGGGGCAGCACTATACACATCACAAGTTTGCTATCTCTACATGGTTAAAACAAGGGCTTTAGACTCAGAACTAGGTTTGAATCTCAGCTCTGCAACTTATTACCTGGGTGATCTGGATCACAGTTTCCTCATCTATAAAATGAAAGTGATAATACAGAACTTACAAGGCTGTACATTATGTAAACCACTTACCAAATGCCTGTTAATCAATAAATGATAGCCAACTTTTTTTTTTCCTTTTTTTCATTCAAGTTTGCCCTTAAATTAAACCTCATGGATGTGACTTTTATTGGCAAGAAAGATTGGTTGAAGAATCTCATCCATCTCAAGTTCCTGTATATTAAAAGCTCTATAAATCTATCAAATTGAAGGAATTGTAAGCCAGAAGGGAAGCCTAAATAGAGAGTTGCACTAGTTATTAAAGTCAATGAACATATAGCCATGCTATTTATCAGCTTACTGCCCATGTAATATTATATATAAATAGGAGTGGGGAGAAAAAGGGAAGTGAGGGAGAAAGAGGAAGAAGGAGGGAGGGAGGGAAAGAGAAAGAAACAGAAAGAGAAAGAGATGTATTAATATATCATTTGTTCTATGCAGTGTCTAGTATATATAGCTCAATATATAATTAGCCATGGAAAAGTAAGTGGCTTTGGACCAAATAGAAGATGCCTGGTTTGCTGTAACTCAAGATGAATAATTTTCTCACAGGTTTTTCCTAGGCTTTGTGCAGAATGGCTGTCATATCTTATTCATGCTAGTTACATAACCAAAGTTCTCTTTGTGGACAAGGGAAAAAAGATCATACTGCCACAGTCATATTGAAGTTTGTACCTATTTTAGACATCCAGTTCCCTGTGAAGGATTTATCCTCCTTCCTGGGAGCAAAATTCAGAATCCAGTTTTTAGGGTTGCATTCTGTGGTCCAAAAGTAGAAATCAAACCCCAAAGACCATGAGTAAAGATGTGCCTTATTATAAGAGAGAGCTGTGATATGCCCTGGGAGAGAAGGCTCAACAATATTTCAGATACGTCATATGTGCAGGTGGATAACAAAGGAAAGAAATTCTCCCAGATTTGGGATCTCTTGGGGGAGGAAAGGAACTCTCACAATGAAAGGGGATATTTTGTTCTTTTCCATAGCAGCAGATTGGCTCCAATGGGAAAGAGCCTCCCAATACTGAAAGGTCTGCCTGGCACTGGCCAATTTCCTTTGATATAAGTCTTTGCCCTTTCCCTCTCTTATCCTTTGCACAACTAGGTGTCAGCATGAGGGCAGACATCTCTTGTTCTCTGAGATAATCATCCAGGATTTCTGTCTTCATAATTCAGGTGTGGAGACATCCAACTTTGGAAAACCAAGGTCTTCCCCTTTTGTTATTCACATCCTGGGTCATCTTTTACTTATACATTCATAGACCTAAATCTAGGGATTAGAATGGAAGTAGATGGCTGAAAATCCTTGGATAATACCAGACACTAAACGGAATTTCACTTTCCCAGTGGTATTTCACTCCTGACAGCACTAGTCTGTGTGCATGTTATTCCACCTCTAATATTACCATTGCTGAGCATTCTGCAGCTGTGTTGAAGTCACTCAGTTATGTGGTTTGGGCTAGTTTCTGAGAAACACGCAGAACTAGAGAGCAGAAGAATCCATCAATGTTAAATTTGAACAAAGAAAATGATGATCTTTTTGGACTTGTTACCTTCCACAGTGCCAATATAGATATAAAAACAAAGTATAGAAATGATACAGATATAGGGTAGTTACAGAGAGCCCTAATTTTCAGGGAAGGAGCATGGGGGTGGGGGGAAGCCCCCAGACTCAGTAATGTCTATTCCTTGGGGTTTTGTCTAATTAATTTCCTTTATGTGTTATTTCTGTGGTTGTTTTTTGTATTTTAGTTTTAAAAATATATATCAAAGACTTCTGAAAACAGAACATTTCCCTCATTTGAGATAAGTTTTTTATACTTCTCAAAAAATAAGGGTATGTTTGGTCATCTTAGTAGTATTGGGAAAGGCATATTTTGTTTGACATTATTTGTGAATTAGATTTTTGCTCCTCAGAATAAGTGTAGAAATGCTTCCATATGTTTGATGTTGGTTTCATCATTTGGCTAGGAGGGAAAAAGGAAGAACGTAGTTTATAGCAATTTTCATGTGAATACATATTTAATAATGGCATTTCCTCAAAGTTAGCTAAAACAGCTTTTCTATTGCTTCAATATACTACTAAAGATAATAATATCGTTTGTTTCTAAATATTACATTGTAATTGAAATATTCTTTAAATATAATGAAACTAAACCATATTTTACTATTTTGATTTCTTATACAAAATATGATCTTAAGTGAGGATCTGACTTTAATTTTTTTCCCCCAAATAGCCACAAATCACATAGCATCATTAAAAAAATGCTTCAGTTTTTCATATACTAAAATTCTTTTCCATGTAATAAATTCGTATGTATAACTTAAAAAAATTGTTCTGTGCCATAGGTCTCCTTACTAATTCCTAATCTCTTTATTAGTTCCTAAGATCTCCTTTCTAACTCCTAGGAATGTTTTAATAATTGTGGGGTTTATGGTATATTTTATTATATGGTAGATCAAATAAATGTCCCCTCATTATTCCATTTTTTAAGAATATTCTTGGCTTCCTCGAGATGAATGTTAGAATGATTTTTCAAAGTTTCAAAAATATCTGCTGGGTTTTTTTATTAGAATTTCATTAAACCCATAAATTAGTTTAGGAAGGATAATTGATTTTCCTATCCAGGATCATGGTAGGTCTTTTCCTTTATTCAATTTAAAAATATTTCTCTGTAAACTATAATATTCTATATAAGGGTCCAATATATTTTATATTTAATTATAGATTTTATAGATTTTCTTTGAGGAATATGGGGTAGGTTGTGGGGGGAGAATATTAGCCTTACTTTGAATGTTCCTAACTCTAGTTTTCCCACTCTTTTTATACTGCTACTTTTAATAATGGAAAGTTACTTAAGGACTTAATTATCAACCTATAGCAGAACAAACTATCCAATACATATGAGGATCCCCAGATTATAGTATCATGAAGAACAAGTTTCCAACTTTTAAGACACCAAATTAGATGAGTTCTTATTTTTTAATTTTTTAATTTTTTTTTTTTTTTTTTTTTTTGAGAGAGAGAGAGAGAGAGAGAAACAGAGTGCAAGTGGGTGAGGGGCAGAGAGAGAGGGAGACACAGAATCTGAAGCAGGCTCCAGGCTCTGAGCTGTCAGCATAGAGCCCGATGTGGGCTGGAACTCCAGAGCCAGGAGATCAAGCCCTGAGGCAAAGTTGGACACTTAACCCACTGATCCACCCAGGCACCCCAGGTGTCTTCTTAATTGCCTACCCAGCCCAGACCCTTTTAGCCAAGCAGGGCACTGATGATTTTTTTTTCCTCCTAATTTTCTTGTGAATGCATAGCTGTTATCATCAGTGACTATTTACTTCCAGTTCTTTGAGGCATTTTCAAGAGAATTGGAATATATTCACCAACATCAGCATCAAAAGTCTGTTCCTGGGTTGCCCATCAACTTCTTGAGTGCTCCATCAGTGTTACTCGGTGGGTCTTTTTTCATTCTTATATTCCAAGCCTCCCATCTCTCTGCAGTCATCTCCTTCCTGTTTGTCCACAGCAGTACCTTTCACATTTACCATAGCCAGAGTGATCTTCCTGAAACTCAAATCTGATCCTGATACTCCCTCATTTGTTTAGACACAGGATAAATCCAACAAATATATGTGAAGAAAAAGCCAGCTGTATTTTGCAATATTATGTTGGGTACTAGTCCTACAAAGATAAATAGGAGCTGAACTTGTACCTAGTTGTTAAGGGGGAGAGACCAAAGTTGTTAGCATCATAGGCTAGCAGCTAGTGACCTGACCAGCCTGACTTCCTGTCATTCCCTTACCTGTCCTCTAACATCCAGTCATGTTGGACTCCTGAGAACACACCACCTTGCTTCTACCTTGCTTTGCTCAGGCTGTTCTTATGTCTGGCCTGCTCTTCATGGCAAAATCCTACCCTTCTTTCAATGCCATATTCAGTATCATGTGCAGTATAAAGCTTTTCTCAATGTTTATCTCTCTTATAACACCACAGAAGGTAGAGCTAACTGCTCCCTTGACTTGCTGTCCCACAGCAATTAGTTTGTACGAGTAGTACAGCAACAGAAACTCTGATAGCTGATGGTCTCTGGGTCTTTCTTCTTGGCTTTAGGGTGGTTGTAGTATGGCAGAGGCCCCTGGTCAGTCGCTTTTGATACCTGCTTCATCATATTCTCTTACAAATAGGCATGAAATGCTCAAGTCTGAGAGGAAGCCAACAAGCAAAGAAGGCAAATTGCTAGTATTTTCTCAAGGCAAGAATTCAACTTATTATTATTTATTTATTTATTTATTTTGCATCTTAGGGTTCTACTGTACTTCTTGGCCTCAGTGAAAACAGCTTGGAGGCAGCATAGAATCCTTGAAAGAGGGTAGGGCTTGGAGTCAGAGAACCTGGGTTTAGTCCACACTAGCTCTATGAATTTGAGCAAGTCACATAACCTCTACCAGATTCAGCCTTCTGCACCATAAATCAGAAATATTCACTACGTTCCAGGTGGTTTTGAGGCTATGTGAAATTATATCTACAAGAAGCTAAAAAACATCTTATAATGATAAATCACTATAAATGTTAGTGTTATTTTTATTATGGTTATTTTATATGTAAATTAAGACAATTTTACATAAAATATTTCTATTTTCAAAATTTTCCAGCTTGTATTTATTGCTTTGCTTCGTCATGCCCTGCTTCCCAAGAAGTGCTACTAAGAGGGGTGGCATAACTCCATAAAAATGGGCTGTTTGGGATGTCTGGAGACACTCTTTCTCCAGCCAGGAGAGAAGTTAGTAATTCATATAATGGAATCAATAATAACCATCTTACCAAGCAAAAGAGTTTTGAGAATTATAAGAAATAACACATGTGAATGGCTGGTACTAAGTACGTACTCATTCCCTTCAATCTCCATTTACATTTTGGTCTTACCCATCAAACCAATTCCATTCCTTGATCACGCCTATGTTCCATTTCCCATATTCTTGCTCCTGGACTACTAAATGGTACTGGAGAAAACAGACAAAGCCGTACAGACAAGAACCAAGCTGCCACCTCCTCCCCTTCCCCTCCTCTCCCATACTCTTTCTCCTATCGACCCCATCTCCCTCTCCTTCTTTGTCATCTTTTATAAAGTTCACTGCAGTGCTAAACAGCAGTACTGGCATCCTCTCTCTCTCTCTTTCAGTCCTGCAAAGATTAAGTACTCTTCCACCATCATGACAAAGCAGAGCCTCTGTTTGGGCAGCACATGGCAACCCCTTTGCCATGTGTCTCCCTGCCAGATTGTGCTGGGATAGGGTGGGATAGGACCTTCTTGACAAAACACTGTCTCCCTTCTTAGCGAAAGAGTTCTTTGGTTATGATGTATTGATGGAAGAGTGCTTCTGTCTGAAGAAGAGTTCCCCTCCGGGGTCTCAGGGTTGAAAGGAATATCTTGAAGAACTGAGAAACTCCTTTTGATTTCCTGTATCTGGGTGTAACTGTCTCAAATAGTAACAATGGCTTTGACAGCAGATGGCCTCAGAACATGTGGATGGAGATAACGGAGACAAGTAGGTAGTTGGGTCATTCACAGACTTGAAGTTTATGACACCTTGTGGCATCTGTGGGGCCTTGTATGCTTCTTCCCAGTTCTTTGGTTTTGGTAGAAGCATAGAAGGCTGGGGGATTAATAAAGCAAGGCTTTGCTGTGTGTTTTGTGAGGAAACAGGTCTGGTTTCCCTTTTGAGCTGAGCAAATGTCAGATGACACTCAGTCCTCTACTTCACTGCTTCAGAAATAGTTAGATGTCTCTGTGTTATATGTAAGTGATGAATCACTAAATTCTACTCCTGAAACTAACATAACGCCGTATGTTAGAATTTAAATAAAAACTTGAAACACTAAAAAAAAAAAAAGATTTCTCTGTGTGGTATTCAGTTTTCTACACTCAGATAGGCATGGCAGCCATCCCTGGGGTGTATTTGATAGTGCTTTATACTTACATAACTAAATTGGGTTTTGCCATGCTCTCTTCAGAAGGAGAGGACTAAGGTTTTTCAAAGGCATCTATCTATTGTGGTATCATTCTGGGAAATGTTACTGTTTATTTGTTTCCTAGCAGATTTCAGAGTCTTCAGAGAATAGAAAATGGGAGAGAGAAATTTTGTTCATGGGGAAAGTGATGTGGAAGCCATCAGGCAAGGGCTTGGGAAGACAGACATAGAGAGCATGCTGTACTGGGGTCTTGATTTCTAGATGGTAAAGGACATGTGGAGAGCTGAAAGTAACCTTACCTTCACCTTCTGTATACTTTAACTTGTAGTAACTCCAGATAGGCCATAATTGTGGCTGTGGACTCTCAGCCCAAAGATTGGCCTGATCTATGTCTCAGCTTATTTTATTTGTTCTTTCTGTTCCTTATAGATTCATGAAGGTGGCAGGAAGCACAGTGGATGCAGTTACCTGGCAACAGTAGGTATTCACCATTTTTGCTCTTACTTATTATCAGCTACTGTGAAATGAGAGATAATAAGTTGTTACGAAGTTTATACCTGACATCTAATAAGCCACTCTCTATCCTCCAAGAGAAAAAGTTAAAACTAACTCCAAAGCTGTTCTTATGATGCATACTATCTCATGGGAATATAATTTTGTTTTGTTGTTGCAAATTTTTTTTAAAAAACACTAAAAGCTCAGCTATTATGGACACTTTTAAATTAATATGTCATCAGTGAACAGGTAATGGGAATCTGAGCATGCCACCACTCATCTGAGCTTTTCCTTGAGAATAAATTTCCTTAAGAGAGGAAGTAGTGTTCAATAGTCAACATATCATGTGAAAAATAGCAACACTTCATTATGGTAATGGCAGTGGTCTTAAATAGTGCCTAGAGTGTTACTAACATGAAGCAATTTTAAAAAATGGAATATGAAGGGAATGAAACAGCCTTAAGAGAAGATAAACCCCAGTATTCCAGGAAGAAGCTTACAGTGGGAAAGACCTGTTACCTTAAGGGTATCTTGATTTGTAAAGATAATTATCAGATACATAAATTAATTTTAAGTTTCCTTATGGTATTTGTGCTGGCATGTCAGTATCTCACAATGTCTCACCAATTTTTTACTGGAATCTTGCCCTTCCTTTTTGTAAGAAATCTATCCCACAGCATCTTCCAGGTCATCTCTCATCTAATGTAGTCCCCACGGCTCAGACATGTGCTCCTATTCTGGGCCCTCATAGCTGTCAACTATGACCACCTTTCTCAGTGACTCTAAACCTACCTGCCTAACACATTTACTTCCTCTGTTTTAAGTGGTCACAGTATCCTTTGGGATGCATGACAGTTGTGAAAGCAAGAACAGTGGATAAAATCTTCATTAATTATCCCAAAAGGATTTTTGACTGTTAGCCATCAATAACTTCAATCATAATGGAAAATATTTTATTAGCCATTTGTACTTAGTTTCTCTAAACATCAAGTTCTAAAGGTTTCCAGAAATTTTTATCCTCCTTCAGTTTGTTTTGTGAGTCATGGATTGAGTAGGTCTAAGGATCTTGTCTTCCCCATGTTTAAAACCCCTCAGTGGCTTCCCTTTGCACTTAGACAAAAGGCCAAACTCTCTACTCTGTCCTATAAGGAAGGTGCCTTGTGTTTGACCTCTGCTGCTTCTAGTAGTTTGACCTCTAGTACCACCCTAACCTTACTAATTCTGTCCCAACACCATAATGGTCTTTCATTTTTTAGAAGGTTCACATGCATGTCTTCCTCAGGATCTTTGTATGTGCTATTGTCTCTGCCTAGAATGCTGTTGTCCTATTTGTTTATGTGGCTAGCTCCTTCTCATCTCTAAATACTCAACTGACATGTTATCTTCTTTGAGAGGCCTTCCCTGATGATCCTATCTGAAACAGATTGTGTTTAATTTTCTTTCTTAGCTCTTTTTTTTCCATGGTACTTTATGCAACTTATATTTTTCTCTTAATTTATTATTGTAATTTGTGTGTTTTTCTGTTCCACCAGAATATCATTTAGTTCCAAAATGCTTATTTAGTCTATTGTTTATTGGGCCTTTACTGAGAGAAGATAACAATAGTGATGATCATAATGTGGCAGGAACTGTTGTAAACCTTTTATGCCTTACCATAACTGATCTTCACAGCAACCAAATGAGTTTGGGGATACTTTTATCTCTTACATAACTTAAAGGAAGTTGTAGAAAATCCAAACATTACACAGTAAATGGCAGATTGTGAACTTAAAGTTGAGTCTGTCTCACTCCAAGGGCTATTCTCTTAACTGTTACTACTTTGATTACACAACAATGCTTTTTTTACTGAAAACATTACATTCTACTGGGCAATTCAAATTCTCTTCACTGTCTTTAATCAAAGGCTATCTGGATAATGTAGTGTAAAGGCTGGAGCTTGAAGAATTTGCAGTGTTTATAAGGAGAAATTAAGAGATCAGTGTATGAAAACTATTGGGTAAGAATGTAAGGCTTACTCAGTTACTATGACTGACAAGGAGGATTGGAAAAAGTTTTTCTTCCATATCCAAACACTTTCCATAGCACAGATGGAATGAAGTGAGCACAGTATTTTGTTTATAGTGGAGAAATAAAATTTTTATAAATATATTTTGTTTATTAGCTATTTTTAAAATATTGGCCACTTCTCAAGATAAATGTCATGTGTTTGCAACTACTCTAAAAATACCCCCCAAAGCAGGCAAGGGGTTGTGTTTCTTTTGGCTCCAGGACCAGCACTCATCTGGGGACAACCAGTAGCACCTGGAATCCACCATTTATCCCTTCCAGCCATAGTTTTCAATCAAGACTTGGAGTAGTCATGGAACAATTCCAGGAAATCCTGGCCAGGAGAATTCAATGAAAATTAAAGCCAAATACCATGTTTCTCTAACCCTGAGAAATGTCGAGGTGAATTTCTTAATAATGTAAAGAAATCAAGAGTCATTATCAGAAAAAATTAAAAGAACATAGAATTTGCCAATATATATCGATATATAGGTAGCCAAAAGAATCAATTCAGTACTGGAATATTGAGCTTGGAGCTTGAACAAGAACCCTGAGTCCGAAGTAATAAATAAATAGGTCTATATAGTTAGCCTGTTTTGATTTGAAAGTTCATGCTCTTGGATTTTGAGTAGAAGATACATGACTTAATGATTGGTCCTGCCCAACCCAGCAAGAGTTACTGGGATGAAGCTCCAACTACAGAAGTAGTGCAGTAGTTTGTATCAGTTATCAGTGCTAAATCTGGACCAAATAAATAATAAATAAATAATACACACACGCACACACACACACACACACACACACACACACACACACTGGAGAGCGACCAAAAGGCAGCAAAAACTGGAAAAAGTTATTCAATCCTTGAAAGAAGTGAATGATACTAGTGAGATCTGTGGTTACTTAAGAATCCATGCAGTATGTTGTGGCTAAAACTCAAACAAAATACATGATTATATTGGTTTGAGATCTCAGAAGGAATCAGAAGGTAGAAATCTCAGAAAGAAGGAGCTATGGGCAAAACACCAAATATGCACATAAACTTCCTTCAGATCTTTGCCTGATCCATGAAATGTGCATATTCAAGGGAGACTCCAAGGAGCCTGGTAGAAAATAACAACTGGAAACCTGAAAAAGTTGAACAGTGATTTCAGCTGCAATCTGTCACATGAGGGACAGCTTGGAACTTGAATTTCACAGATTTAGAGAGACTTGATAAACACCTTGTGCTTTCCAGTGAAAATTAGGAGTTATGCATCATGAGGAAAGTCTTGTCCTGGGACAAAGGATTTTCCCTAATTCTAATGTATAGCCAAAGCAGATTCACCCTAACAAAGCGTAAACTGAAGCTGCCACAAGTTGGATGATCAGCCGTTCATCCAACTTCCTGCTAGATCCAAAACAAACACTCTTCTGTTTCTATAAAATATCATCCACACTTCACAGTATACAATTAAACAATTACTAGATATGCAAAGAAACAGAAAAATGTGACCCATGGCCAAAGAATGAGCAATAAATAGAAACCCTGAGATAACTTAGGTAATGGAATTAGCCCCACATTGGGCCCTCTGCTGTCAGAGCAGAGCCCGCTTCAGATCCTCTATCTTCCTCTCTCTCTCCCCCCTCCCAAAGCTCTCCCTCTCTTTCTCTCTCTCTCTCTTTCTCTCACTCTCTCTCTCTCAAAATAAATAAATAAACATTAAAAAAATAAAGAATGTTCATAGCAGGCAAAAACTAGAAACAACCCAGGTGTCCATCAGCAACAGAATAGATTAAACAAACTGTTGTGTATTCATACAAAGGAATGTGCCTCAGCAAGGTCAAAGAACAAACTAATGATATACTCCACAACATGGATGAATCTCAGAGTCATTATGCTAAGTGGAAAAAGCCTTATATTAAAAAGAACATTTCTCTATTGCAATTATATGAAGTTTTAAAAATTAGAACATTGCTTTTATAGGTTGTAGAGGGTAGGGATATGGATTGAGAGGGAAGGGCACATGAGGAATTTTTTTGGGATGATTGTAATCTTGATAGGGGATTTGGGTACATAGGAATGTGCATTTGTTAAAATTCATCAAATGGCATTCTTAAGATTTGTGCATATCATTATATATGTAAAATTTACTTAAGAAAAAGAACTATAAACAGATGTTAACTCTAGTTAACAATATGGCTGATAAAGTGTTGTCTACAACTTACTTTGAAATGCTTAAAAACATAAAATGGATCAATGAATGGATAGAGTGATAGATTGATAAATGTGAGATAGAGAAAGTGTAGTAAAATGTTAATTGTAGAACCTAGGTGGTAGACCTACGGTTTTCACTATACATTATATATATATATATATATATATATATATATATATATATATATATACACACACACACACACACACACACACACACACACACACACACACACTATATACACTATATATTTCTACCTGTCTCTGTTAGAAATTTTTTATAATAAAATATTGTGGAAAAGCCTAAATTGTTACACTAAATAATGGTATCTATTATATAATATAATAAATTGCTGTGAAAATATTTATGTGGAAAACATAAGAATTGGGAAAATGCTTTTGTTAAGTGAATAAAGTAAAATATAAAATATACAAATCATACTTCAATAATATATAAAAATTCACATAAACTCAAAAGGCACTAATAGGTTAATAGTGTTTATCTTTAGATGTAGGGAGTATTGAGACTCTTTTATTCCCATTTTTACTTTTCTATTTTTCTGTAATAAGCACATGTTGCATTTTTGTTTATAATAGAAACCATCAGTACCCAGCTCCACCCTTCTCACCCCCATATTCACCTCTCCAGAAACAAATGTCACAATTTTAGCCACTTCTATTTGTTTCCATATTTCTAAACAACAGTCTGATGCTGCTATGTCTTGATTTTTTTTCCAGTTCAAATATTATCTATAAACTTCCTACTATGGAATATGAGAATTTAGCTCTCATACCTCTCTAGCTCTTCATACGCTGAAATACTTTACTTTCCCCATCTTCCAATATTTCATATCGAAGTATTGGTTAGATCAGAGTTCAGCATTCACATTTTTATTACTATGTAAATATGACTCACAGCAGAGAATGTAGTGTGCTATGGTTATTTTCTTTCTTTCTTTCACAACTTCCTGTTTTCCCTGGAGCTAATAACTGTCTCTTTTTCATTCACCTGGTTTCCTATTAATCTATCCCTAATTCATCCCTAAACTCTGTACCAGAGGGGTAAACCTCCTCTCTCTCTCTCTCTCTCTCTCTCTCTCTCTCTCTCTCTCTCTCTCTCTATCCAGACACCCCAGGTAGCCATCAGTTTCATCTTGTCCTTGTCCTGCTGTCCTGAAGCCATCCCTCCTCTGATCCCATCTGGACTGGGTTGATCTCAGTGCTTCCTGCACAGCTGTTGTCCTGGGATCTCCCTTCACCATCATCGTAGGGATTCCTTTTGACTCTCTTTGTTTATTGGATCCATGCCTTTTTTTGAGGTTTACTCCCTCATTTTGGTGGAACATTTTTTTTTTTTCTAGGAACTTCCTGAGAAAAGATAAATGAGGGGTAAACATGTTGAGACCTTGTATTAGAGTTTGATTTATATTTTGGATGCATACAGATTTCCCTCAGATTTTGATGCTTTAATTCCATTTTATTCTAGTTTTTCCTGTAACTGTTGAGAAATCCGATGCCTTTTTAATCTCCAGTTCTTTTATTTGCCTTGTTTTGTTTTTTTTTTTTTCTCTCTTGGTACATTTAAGATCTTTTCCTTGTCCCCAGTGATCCTTTATGCAACTGTCTTTATATTCTGTTCACTAGATGTAGATCCTCTCAATCTGAAATTCATACCCTTCAGTTTGGGAAATTTTCTTGATCTTTTTTTCTTTGATAATTTTCTTCATTTTATTTTTTGTGCTTTCTCTTTCTGGAACTTCTGCTAGTCAGATATCAGGACTCCTCAAATAGTACTCTAATTGTTACATATATTTTCTCTCCTTTCTTTTTCTTCTGTTTTCTGATAAATCTACTTAATCATCTAAATTTTCTGTTGAAATTTTCATTTCTGTTATCATATATCTAATTTCCAAAAGCTCTTTTTGTTCCTCAAGCCTTCCTGTTAATGACCTCTCCTTTACTTATTTACTTATTTCTGGATGCAGTTATCTTCTGTTTTCTCTCTGAGGATATCAACTTTAGGTGTTTGTTTATTTTGCTCCTTTTCTTCTTTTCTATTCCTTCCCTCCCCACCTTCATCCCTCCCTCCTTTCATTCCTTCTTTTGTTTCTTCCTTTCTCCAATATTTTTTTTTTATGATTTCTGTATTAAATTGTTTCCTCTATGTTCTTCTCTCCTTCTGCCATTTCTTTATTTTGGTTTTTGTCTTTCACATTAAAGATTTTCCTCAAATGTCAAATGATTCTTGGATCTCTACTCATATTTAAGAAAGAGGCATGTAAAGCTGATTGGACATTTTTGTTTATGGATATTTCTTCTTAATAATGGGGGTCTATGTAGGGTGATCTGGCTGGGTTGTTATATTAGGGTACTCTTAACTGTCTATATCTGTTGGTTTTTTCTCTTATGTAATTTAGTTTTTCCAGAGAAGAATTCTCCCTTCTCTCATCTCAGAAATATAAGTCAGCAGGTATTCTCACATTTGAGGAAGGGGACTAGATATCTTATTGTTTACTATGTAGGCTTTTTACTCCTCTTGTTTGCAGTATGGTTGACCCCACCTCAACTGTGCATGGTGTCTCCGACTCTGGCTTAACGGCTGATGCGCTGCTTTATCGGAAATGCAGCAGTTTCTTAACTGTGTAGGGGGCAGTGGTCCTCCAACATTTTTGTCTCAGAACCCTTTCACTCTTGAAAAACATTGAGTGCCCAAAATAATTTTTAGGAAAATCATATTTATAGATATTTACTATATTAGAATTGAAACAGAAATTTTTTAAATGTTTATTTTAAAATAATAAACCCATTACATTTTACCATAAAAAATGTATTTTATAAAATAACTATATTTTCTCAAAAACAAAAAAAATTAAGTGAGGAGATTGGCATTATTTTATATTCATGCAGATCTCTTTAATACCTAGCTTAATTGAAGATGTGCAGACATGTCTTCTTATATGTTCTATGGCAATATGTTGTTTGAGTTTAAGCATATGAAGAAAATTTTAGTGTGCCTGGGTGGCTCAGTCAGTTAAGCATCGAACTTCAGCTCAGGTCATGATCTTGCGGTTAATGAGTTTGGGCCCCACATCAGGCTCTGTGCTGACAGCTCAGAGCCCGGAGTCTGCTTCAGATTGTGTGTTTCCTTCTGTCTCTGCCCCTCCCCACTCACTCTCTGTCTCTCTCTCAAAAATAAATAAACATTTCAAGAAAATTAAAAAAAAAAAGATTATGAAGAAAATTTTCCCTCCCAGAGATACGTATCTAGGAAAGGGAGGATTACTTGAATAACCTTTTTCAGATTTTTATGGCTATTTTTCTAGATACTACACCAAAATTCAGTTAAGTGATAGTTTCCTAAAGGTTAGTTGTAGTGTGAAATATGAAGCCATATCACTGAACTTTTCAGACTCCGATGTATAAAAGTATGTTGGTCTTATGTTTTGAATATATCTTTTACCCATGCATGATGCTGTAACATCATGCATTGATCATTTGGAAAATATTGCTTTACTGAGTTATGTGTTATACAGATCTCCCAAATGCTAACACATTTCATTATGAAACCTCAAAAAAAAAAAAAAAAAAAAGCACATTCATTAATATCACCACTGACCTAATCAGAAAAGCCTTGTTAAGGTTTGGGAAGCTGACAAGCTCATGATAGCAGGTACAAATATTCTAAAATTCTCATTTTCACCTAACAGCTCAAAATTTATAATCAGCAGCAAGTTCTGATTGTTTTCATTGAAGTGACATGCTTGTTTTGTTCATTTTTGAAAAAAAATATCTTCTAAATACCCAAGTCTGAACAACTAAAATTTGCCTGTCATTCTTTTAATAAAAAAATTGTCCTATGAAAAACATGACCAGTTCAGTTTGCAACTCAGTTGCTGTTGAGGTGAAGTCTTTTATGTTTATTTCTATTTATTCATATAGAATATTTTTTTAAATGTGTACTCAGGTTAAAATTTAATAAAGTTATTAGTTTTATTACTTGATCACAGAAATTATTAAGTGAAATTGCCATTTTTGTTTTATTGCAAGTATGTGACAGTAGTCCCCAGCAGTCTGCTGCTCCTGACTTGATTGTGTACTTTTGTCCACTGTTGCTTTTGTACCATCAGTTCAAATGTCAACATAGTCTTTCCAATACAAATGAGAACCAAATAAGTTATCTAACGCTTTCTATATTTCATCTATCTATATGTAGTGCCAATACACCAAGTATATTTTAGTGTCATTCCCATGAAAGAAGATCTTTATCAATGATTAGTTGGTGTTGACATTAGATGGATACAAGAAAAAAAGCTTCATCTTTAGGCTTATACAGACATTAATATTCTGAGATATTAACTTTGTCTTCACCTTTGCAGCTAGATCTTTAATTTAACAAATTCCTGAATTGTTGAGAAGTGGCACTAGGGTGATTTCTTTCACTAACTTACCGGCTTCATTCAGCAGGCATTCAGTAATGTCGATTGTACAGACTCTGTCAGTCCCTCAGCTATGTGGTGCACCACATGCAGTATGATTACCTACTCTTTAAGATGCTTTTTATAAATTTAAAATTTAGAGAAGTCTTCAAAATAATTTTAAAATGTTATTGCAACACAAGACAACAAAGTGTTTTTATTTCCATAATCATAAGAAAAACATTAGAATTTATAAATAACTTATTGAATGATGATGGGGTTACACAGGTTACAGAAGGTATAATAGAAAATAGATTATAAAGAATACAGTAGAAGTGTTGAGACCAAACTGAGTTAACTTTTGAAAGCGTATGTACTTATACACAAAAATATCCCTTAGAAAAGTCTAGAATAGAAAACAAGAAAATATGAGTTATATGTTTCATTAATCACCAAAGCGGTGACACTGTCACATCATATGAACTGTGGAAAACCCCACTATACACTTGTGGGAAAATGATAGTGAACATGGCAAATAATTGTGTAATTATGAAAATAGTTTTGATTTCATGGACCCCCCCCCGAAAGGGCCCTGGGGCTTCCCAAGAGTCCCTGGACCACATTTGAACAACCACTGATGTAGCATAAGGGTAGGGATCTGACAATCTAGTTGTTTTTCAATTGCCCTGTTTCAGTTCACCTATCCCTTCTATTCCTGATGACACCTTGTGCTTCCAGCTCTGAGGACTGATAGGGAATTCAGCCTCCTCTTCCTTCTGTTTTCTAATAACATCTTTATTGTGATCTTTTTCTGTCCTGTTCTTTGAGACCATGTAGGTGAATGTCCTTTTGGTTTTCTTTCTTCTTTTTTTTTTTGGTCGCATTGCCATTGTTTTAGTGGGGTTTTGGGAGAGAATTCAGTAAATACCTGTTGTTGTTGTTTTTAATTTTTTAACATTTATTCATTTATTCATTTTAGAGACACAGAATGTGAGCAAGTGAGGGGCAGAGAGAGAGGGAGACTCAGAATCTGAAGCAGGCTCCAGCCTCTGAGCTGCAGCACAGAGCCCGTCATGAGGCTTGAACTCACAAGCCACGAGATCATGGCCTGAGCTGAGTCAGACACTTAACTGACTGAGCCACCCAGGTGCCCCAGGAAATGCCTGTTTTTAAACCACCATATTTAACCTGAAATTCTGCTGTCTGCTCTTTTGTTTCTCTCAGATTGTTTTTTAAGTGAACCTTTTATTGGCAGTCATGAAAAGTGTGCTGAACCATGAAGGGAAAACACTACTAAATAATGTTGTATGCCTGTAATGGTCCACACACTATTTTGGGATATTTTATATATTTTATCTTGTTTCATTCTCACAATCATCTTGGGAAAAAATAATATTCCCATTTTATAAGTAAGTAACCTTTCAGATTATTCTTAGATAAAATTTGAAAATTAATTTCTGAAAAGATATGAAATCCATTTTTAGTATTTGTCAAGTTAGGCAAGCCCAGGTGTTCTCATTGTGTGAGCGATAGCAGAGACCAACAGGATAAAATTCTATGGCTGCATTTCCCAGACATCAGTACTTTTAAGAAGCTCATCAGTTGGTTCTGACATTTAGTAAGGGTTAGGAACTACTGCCCTGGAGCTTTCTAATTGAGCATGAGTAGCCCCTGGGCACTTAAACTGCAGAGAGCACACAGTGTGTGCTTCTAGACCGTCAGCAGCAGCAGCAGCACTTGGGAACTTGTTAGAAATGCAAATTCTCAAACGTTATCCCAGAGCCACTGGCCGGGACCCAGCATTGTGCCCTAATATGCCCTCCGGGTGATGCTGGTCACACTCTAAAGCTGGAAGCCACTGCCATCAAGATTGACTGCCTAGATCTGATCTCTAAGAATGCATTTATTACCAGGGTTTTTGGCATAAAACTTTCTTCAGAAGCTTCTTTTCTGACATGTGGATGGGAGAAAAGATGTAAGAAAAATTAACCTGGGAATTGGCCTTCAGAAAATCCCTGCCCCTTGTAGTCAGAGTTAAAACTTTAAGTCATCTAATTTTCAATAAGTTTTTCTCTTATAGAGAAGTCAGCACTTTTCTCTTGTTGGTCTTAGTCTGCACTTATATATATCATTCCTCACTTCTGCTGTTGCAGAAAAATGAAATATGGTGAGTCTACTACAGCTGTAGGCTTAAAGAGATCAATTTTAAGAGATCAATTCTATAATTTAGATTTTTAGCTACATTTAAAAGCATAAAAATGAACATTAAAAAAAGTCATTGCAAGTGCAACTATAGATTTGCCTACAATATAAGTAAATGTGAGCAAAATGACTCTGAGAATAGCATCTATTGGAAATTCACGGGTAATGGGACATTAGAATGACTTAAGCAGAGATTCTGTTTAAAATGAAAAATTGAAGGAATCCATCATATCAATACTCAATTTTAGAGAAAAGAGTGCTAATGAAATGTGGACCCTATTTAGAAAAAATATAGAAGCAAGATTTAACAATGTAAGTGAATCATAAGAGTGTTTTAAGAGTGTTAAAACTTATTTAAAACACTATTTTGGAAGCAAATAACCTATGGAGCTGTGCATTATGGTTTGTTAGAAAGAACAAGGGCTTTGAAGTCAAACAGTCCTGGACAAAATCCCTCTGACCCTTAGTAGATTTGTGGCCTTGAGGAAGAAGTAAATCCTTCAGAGGGATCCTTCAGTTTTCCCATCTATTAAGTGGAGCTAATGCCTACCTCACAGAACTATTGAGAAGGCTAGGTGAGGCATGCATGAAAAGCACTTTGCACAGTACACTCAATAGGTTGAGCTCTTACAAATGTGAGTTCCCTTCTTCCTTCCCCTTCTGTCTTTCTGTGATCCTTCTCCATCTCTCTGTGCTTTTGAAAGTGTCCACTATATACAGATGCTTAGCACATATTCTATTACTGAACATTTTTATAGCATTCTGCAGATGCTCCAAGGCTTTGGCTTATGGTCTTTTCAGCCAAAGGAGGAAACCGGGTGGTTCTGTGGAATAATCCTGTTGTGTTTTATTGATTAATCCATTCAAAACATATTTATTGAGCACCTACCAGGTTCAGGCACTGTGCTAGATACTATGGATACACTAGGGAGAAAGGAGAGACAAGATCCTGCCCCCTGGGGAGCTTAGTAGGAGTCTAGTTAGCAAAGAGTTTATCCTTCTAGTGATCACTTTGGAAACCATGCTTTTTCTCCTTCTTCCAGAAGAGGAGGGAGAATGGGAGAGGTGCTCCTGGTGGAGGAAGTAAGGATGACAATTGGAAGAAAATCCTTGTGGGCTCGAGAGAGCCGTGCTAGACAAATATCTGCTGTAGAGGATTTAAAAAGGAAAGGATAAGCAGGGAAGAAAGCCATAAATGACATATGGAACTGGGCTGCAAACAAAATTAGAGAAAAAGGAAGAGAGAGAAAGGGAACTTTCTAAAGTGAATTGAAAATTCAAAGAGCTCTTTGTGTTAGGAAGACTATATATACACAGCTGCATGTGTGTGGTGTGTTTGTGTGTGTGTGTGCGTGTGTGCATGTGTGTGTATTTAATTTTACTTGAGCATTTTCTGGGGGCAAACTTTATGTGAAGTTCTTTATGGAAGTGATCCGGAGCACAGATTTTGCTGCCTAGCAGACTGCATTCAAATCCTTAGTACCTACTGTTTGTGTGAACTTAAGCATGTTGGTCAGAACCTCATTAGCCTTAATGACTTCTTTTGTAAATTAGGCGTCATACCTATGACACAGGTAGTAGGTTCCTTATCATCAGCCAAAGGGATATTTGTAGCTTTTCTCTCAACCTAATTCTGGAAGGCTATGTAGCCACCATTAGTGGCTCTCTTTACCTCAGCCATTCCCGGGGTAACTGGCTTACATGGCTACTGTTGATTTGGACTACTCCTTTCTCATTTGGAGTGTACACACATATGCAAAACCCCAAAAAAGGCATGGCATTATCTCCAGGTTTCCACAGGTATCTCCTTTGCCTAAGGAGGAAAAGTTTGAAAAACACTGGTCCAGGGCCTTGTGCATAGCTAATAACATCTGTCATTCGTTAAAGCTGCCCAGGCACATTATGTGCATTACATCAAGGGCATCTGTTAAATGTATGGGCATTAAATGGGCTGCTTTTAGAGACTTACGAGGCTTGAAATCCCAGGATCACCCCTTCTATCTTTGTGCCAGGTCCCAATCGTCCTTGTCTCAATCACCCTGGAGCCCACCCTGGGGAAATGCTAGTTGGCAACTTCATGGGAAATGGAAAAGTGTGGATGCCAGCTTCCTCACGCTTACTTTCTTTATTCCTCTGTTAAACAAGTTTTTGGCTAGTCTGGAGTCAGACAGTCTGGTTTTAAATTCGGGCTCTAACACGTTTTTATCATGTCCAAGACCTTTAGCTGCACTGAGTCTTAAATAGGGTTTAAATGAATAAAGGAAGTGCTGGGGGGGGCGGGTGGAGAGCAAACCACAGTATTAAATAGAGTGATCTTCAAGAATGTGACATTTGAGCAAAGATATGAAAGAAGTGAGGGAGTCAGCTAAGCAGACACCCTAAGGAAGTGTGTTCCAGGTGGAAGGGACAGCTAGATCAAGATCTCCAAGGTGTGAGTGGGTCTTAGATGTTCTATAATTACCCACCATGGAAGATTGCTCTGAGGATAAATGCGATGACGCATGTAAAGCGTTTAGCATAATACTTACAATCAGGAGTGTTTAGTAACTTTTGATCATATGATTGCTCAATTTTTTTATGGAAGTCACATTTCTAAATGTTCAATATGTTGCAGAATCTTTCAAAATGATTAATCTACATAGCACATGAGTGGAATGGTACCTTTTTGAAACTGGTTTTCTTCCACACATACTCTTGACTTTTATACATACTACTTTGAGGTAAAAAAATGTATATTTATTGTCTCTGAATAAGTTCCTTCCTTGGCAACAGGCATGAAAAAGCTTTAAACTGTGTTATATTAAAATTTTTTGAAGCTAAATGGGAGATGTGACCACTGTTCCCATGTCTCCAGTTCTTTTATCTTTCCTTCATTGTTTATTATCAGAAAGGTTACTACAGTCAAAAGTACAGCCACCTTCTAAGGAGGACTTTCCAATATTTCCAGCCAGCCGAACCATTTTTCCTTTCCATGTCTCTTTTCATTTTAGAAAAAAAAGAATGAAAGATTTTATGTTATTAGAATCCCATTTTGGCTGTCTCAAACTGCAAATCCTTGGAGAAATTGAAGCTCTATATACATAGTGTTCTGTGTGATATATTGTGTGGGGTGAGCATGATGAAAATAAAAGGGAAGAGCACTAACTGAAAGCCTTCCATCTGCCAAACGTTGTTTTAGCTGTTTTATATAAAATTAAATCCCTGAAAGACCTGACTACCTTGCTACTCAAAGTGTGGTCCAGATCAGCAGCATTAGCATCTCCTGGGAGTTGTTAGAAATGCAGACTCTTGGGCCTCAACACAGGCCAGTTACTAAGTCAGAATCTGCATTCTAATAAGGTCCCCAGGTGTTTCATATGCACATTATGGTCTCAGAAGTATTGCCCTGACAAGGCAAAATGAGAGCAGGTATCTTTTCTAAGTACTCACAGCTAATAAGTGATGATCCAGGATTTAACTGAGGTCTGTTCACAGAGAAGAGTGCTTACTCTATCACTATACTATTTCCCTCACCAGTTCTTTTTAATAGGTGTATTTTGTAATCTACTTTATAGAGAAAAAAAGAAATAGATCAGCTTCCCCTTGAACGTACTTTGAAAGCATTTGCCCCGACAGGATGTGTATAAACACCTGGTCCAAAGCAGTGGGCCTAAAAGATGAGAACTGAGTTTGTGTGTGGCTGTGGGTGGATGAATCACATGTTCCTCTGCTCTTCTGAGGTAACCTGCCTTTCTGTTGAATTAGGGAACCCAAGTGTAATTGTTGGCAGGCTTCTCCCCAGATCCTACACTGATGAACAGAAGAATGGGGAAAGGCAGACCATGGCCTGAGGAGATGAACAATCTGGCGTAGAAGTCAGAGAATGTCTTTTTTTATGAGCAAGGAGGTATTTTTATGGTTTGCCTTGAGTGAATAGCCTCTGATGTTGGGAAAACAGACTGGGAACAGCTGGACCACACTTTGGATCAGTTGCCACAACAACTTGATACATTTGTCTCTGGTGTCACTTGATCCCTTTGAGAGCTGTATTACCTCAATGTGGATGTTTGACTTTCAGGCTTACTTTGTGCAGTAAGCACGTCTGTTTGATTGTATTCCTCAGATTACATGGAGTGTTGATTATACTCCTTTGGGAGTTTGGATTCTAGGATTACAGAACATGGTAACCTCACAAGTGACTGGATCCCAGAATCTCATAGAACCATTGTTATATTTACCACCATCAAAACTCTGATTCCCAAGGGCAAACCCTACCTGAATAGCATCTGGGAAAATTATAGAGATATTTGAAGACATCTCCAATTTTCAATTTCTGGTAATATATTCTACATTCTCATCTCAGATGATCTTTGTGAGCAATACTTTTGAAACTTGATATCCGTACAAAAGTTATTATGTTACTATCATTATTTAGTATTTAACCTTTTTCTTGGAAAAATTAAACAAGGAATACTCACCATTTGAAGGTTTGCAAAGTAGAATGGAATGCACGTATGTGATTCCAAGAGCATCTTAATCTTTTCTCTTAAGAGATTTAGAAATGACCAGTCCCTTGATGACAGATTGAGAGTGAGCCTAGCTACTGTCACACTGGAAAGGGCTGAGTGTTCTGCGTGAATCATTTACCCTGACAGACATTTGTTCTCCTTAAGAAAAGTGGCTGCTTTCTCCTCTCTTTGATAAGAAATGGTCAGGCACTTCTGTCCCAGCTCCCAATTAATGGCAGCTGAAACTAGAGGTCCTGATAAACTTCTATTACCATGTCTGTGTCCATCATCATCACCATCACCACCTTCTCTGAAAGCCATAGGCTCTTTTCTAAAACAAAATCTCCTCTGAGAGTTCAAGAAAGCAAAGAACAACAACAACAAAATTTATGTCATTAGAAGCTATGGAGGATGGTTTTGAGCATGTGCAGGATGTAATTTCATTATAGTCTAGAGTTACATGGCTGTTTCTGGGATCAGGGAGTTTCTTAAACAGAATATACTGTTAGATGGCAGCATAACTGTGGTTTTCTGCTGGTATTTTGGTGCGGAGGTGGATGGCTGTTTCCTGTCATTTTTCCTTTGTTCCCCTCTCTATTCCCACTTCATTTCATGTAAATAAAAGGAAACAAAGAGTAACAAAAGCACCACCACCAACAAACACTTATGTTAAAGTTCCAAACTTGGCCTATAGAAGTCAAGGAATTCAAATTTTCTATAATTCTTAACAATTCACTTACATTGTAATTAGTATACTTTTTTCAATGCTTGTTCAACTTTTACATAAGATGCTTTAATGTGAATCACATGAAAAATATGGCCAAACATTATGAACAGTTTAACATTTGCATTTCCTGTTCTGTGTGGGTAATTTTGTAAACCTTGGGGTTAGCCTAACAGACTAGGAGGGGGGTGAAGAGGAAGTTGGCCAGCTGGGTTTGGAAAATGCCCTTCTGGATATCTGGCATGCCCAGAGTGAAGAGATGGGTGATTTCCCAGTGGCACGGGGGACGTTTTTATTTCACGGAGAGCAGAGTTTTGCCATAAGGAGAGCATAAAGCCTCTACTCCAGACAGGGCAAAATCAGTGGTATCACCAGCAGCAGCAATCTTCCTTTGCTTAAGAAAACCAGCCTAGTGAGGGAGCAGTCTATGGGCTGGTGGAACTCAAAATCTCAGGAAGGACCTCTAAATCTAAAGAGATTTCCCAGATCCTTATCCACTTATCACAGGAGCCAAATCTCTAGTGCTGTTTCTTTGGGTATAGGGTACCTTTTAAGGTAATCAATCCTTTTATAATTCTGATGAAAACTATCGATTTTCTTAGAAAAATGCATGTGTATACGCCGAAATACACACACAGTTTTAGACAAGATTTCAAGGCTTTTATGGATTCCTTGAAGCCCATCCTTGGACCTCATAAGGAATCCAAAGACCCTATGTTAAGAACTAGGTTTGGACGTCTCTTCCTCCTGCCCTCACACCACACTACTAACTCATGCCCCCAAGTCCTCATTTAAAATGCTTTTGAAGTAGAACACATAAAGGCCCAAGGATCATAATGTAAATTAACTTATTCTTGTGTAACAAAAGACAGAAAAGGGTTGTGGTTCTTTCTTAGTCCCTCCTCCGTTACTTCACATAGTGTTTTGTATGCGATTAGTGTTCACTAAATCATGAGAGAGAAATGGAGAAGACACACGGAAGACACATATGACTATCTGAAGACATTTTATTTTATCTTATTTTTCCTGGACCAGAGTTTGGGTGTGAGAGAACAAAAGGCACCGAAATGTTTGTCAAAGATCACGATCCATACAGTTTTATGAATTTCTCCCTCAGATTCATGGGATATTTTTAGCTGGCACATTCTCCTTCCAACACTCCTGGGAATATCTGTAGGAACAAAGCATTTTTCCTGCAGTTGTACTAAGAATTTTAATTAACAGAAAACAATGCACAGCCCAAATATCAGATTTAGTGGACAGATTGCAAAAAGATGCTGATTAATCCGGCACAACCTCATTTTTCAGAATCTATTCAATTAACAGTTGCTTTTTGCTCACTTGCTTCTGTACTCAACTTCAGTTTTCCAAGAGCTACACTGTGAGTGAGTGTAGCAGACAGACAGGAAAATCCTCTTGACTCCCTCCCAGTCTCATCACTTCCTCTTCTCTCCCCTCAGTGCTGTATCTACTTCCCTTTACTCAGGTTATAATCATTTACTGCCTCCTGGAACCCTCAAGTCATGTGGTAGCTGTTGCTTGTCTCCTGTGCTCTCTGCCCAAGGCACACACATTATTGAAGTTACAATTGCATTGTCTCCAGGAGAAAGGGAATTGATATATTTTTGTAGGAAATTGTTATTTTATTTCACTTCTTTACTTCTCAACTTCTTTGGAACTCTTAGAGCTTCTCAACCCACTCAGTCTTCCCAATGTCCTACCCAATTTTATTTCATTGTTGAATCACTGTCTTTTAAATTGTTGTATTGTTTTGTAGTACAGAAGAAATACCATCCTACTTGAAATCCAGAGATCTTAGGTTTCTACCTATAATCTGCTATTAACAAGTTGTAGAGCCTTAGGCAAATCAATTTAATTTTCTGAGCCTTCACTTCTTCATCTGTAAAATGAGGGTAACATCATATACCTTGTAGCATAATTGTAAGAGAAAAGGGAGATAACACGTTAAAGTATTAGGTTGAGCCATATAAAATTGCCAACGTTGACTGTTCTTGACCCACAAGAAGGGCAATTTCGTGTGGTTCAACCTAATATCAAATACAGACCATTGTAAATGGAGGACATTTGACAAATGTTGAATGTGAATCTGTCTCAACTGGGAGAAAAGTGTCACAGTGATAATACAGGGTTGTTTTTCAGAGACCTTCCCCGATCACACTGTAAAACACATGCTTTACTCCTGAAGCACACCTTTAACAAAGTGGTATGGGGAGACAGTTCACGTCTGTTCTATATCACAATTCGCCCCTGAGGATAAAACACGAAATTTCAAGGCCACAGTGTTTTCAGGATCTCCAGAAAAGAATAACTTCAAATACAATACCTTTAAACTTTTCAACAGTCTTACCAAAGTTAGATTGTTATATAATTAATAAAAGTTATGTATAGCACATGTATTAAGAGTATTGTTCCTGGAACTCTGCTTTTGGTCAAAACAATATTATTTTATTTTGTAGATGATGAAAAAGAGGTTGTAAAAGGTGAAAGCATTTAATCAGTTTATCTTTATCTATAATAAATGCTTTTATTATCTTCATATATAATTATTTTATCTGTGTTATCTTTATTATAATTATAACTTTGCTTATAATTTATTATAATACATCTCTACTACTTTATAATTTATATTTATCATTAATTATATAACCGTTTAGTATATTTAGTTACTAGCAGAGCATTTATTAGAACCTAGGTTTCTAGAATTTCATGTCTTCTTGTATTTCTTCACTCAGTTGGACACATACTTATTGAGTACCTGCTAGTTGACAGCTCTGTGCTCTTTCTGTTTAGTCCTGTGGTACAGTTTACTGGTTTGTATGCCAGTCGTGCTCTCCACCTGTGCCTGGGTTTACCCTGGAAAGGTCTATCTCTGAAGTTGTTTTTAGTCTGTGAAATTAGGTGCTTAAGCAGAGTCACCTCTAGGTTCCATTTTAGTTTTAGATACAATTCTAAGTAGAAGCAAGACAAGTAATTGCCAAATGTCACTATAATAATGATGCTGCTTTTTCATATTCCACCCAAAGAGGTGAAATAAGCATCTGTAAATGGATTGGAAACAAGATTGGTTCACTGTCTAATCAATTTTGTGGTGACACAATGAGGTACTTTGTAATCAGGTATTACATTTACATTGGATTGAAGTAAATAAGGAGGTGAAGTAGAAGATAAAAGAGCAGAAGAACAGGAACAGGAAAAAGATAGGAAAATGAAAACAGTGGGGAAATAACAATGCCCAAGTGTGCTTGCTGTCTTTATCTTTTGTCTCTGGTAGATTTAAACTGTTGAAACTATTTACGGTGCATTTTCTAAAAGGGCTTTTATTTTTGTTAGCATCCATTAGGAGGACAGTTAAAGGGAGATGAAAAGTAGGAATGCTAAAAACAAACTTACCCCTTAAAATGTGACCAGTTTTCCCATGGCTAAGCCTGCCTTTAGTATCTACATTAGGAGATGTTGGATTTGGGGAGAAATGCCACCTCCTTCATATTAGCTGGAAATGTACCCACCTCAGGTGGTCCAGAATGAAAGTTTTACATGTCCTAGAATGGTTTTTTAAAGATTAAATCGCTGGCTTACTTTATGTCCTCAAGTGGTAACTTAATTAACTAAAATGTGAAAAATCAAGGAGGCAGGAAATGATTATATTTCATGCAGGTCCCAAAAGCAGTTAGTGCCAACTCTTCTAATGTCAGTTGGCCATCAACCAGCATTTCAGGGCCAGCTGGCACTGTGACTAGTGCCTCTATGCCATGTATCTCAAGACCCCAGAACCTTCACAGTTAATTGACACACTTCTTGAATATTCTCATTGCCAAGGGCCCCAGGCTTGTACTTTTAGAGCCTTAGACATAAACTTTACCACCTGACTACTTTTAGAGCCTTAGACATAAACTTTACCAGCATGGTTTATCCCTTGCAGGGCTGGCTTCATGGCTTTGTGACCTATGCAGTCACTGAGGGCTCTGTGCTCAGAACGGCCTTGCATTTGGTTTAATGCTCTGTGTCACCTTTGAAATTCTTAAACAAAGGATCTTGCATTTTCATTTTGCACTAGACTCCACAAGTTAGGTAGGCAGCCCTAATTTCTTATAACCATTTTTAGTCTTTTGTTGTTGTTGTTCTGTTTTAAAATTTTTATTAAAATGCTTGACTTTGTTGGGATTATTATCAAATATCTATCCAACCTGGTACAGCAAGGGGCATGAAGGAATAAGAAGTTAATAGCATGATTTAGTGTGATTCTGTTCTGCTTCCAAAATTTCAAGCACATTCCCCTTTCTATTACTTCAGGTTAACCTTTCCTAAGTTGTTTTTACTTACAGAAACAGCCCTTTGCTTTCTTCCTGATGAAATTAATAGCAATATGTGTCACATACTTTATTATGTGCCTTGTACTTTGTGTTTATCATCTCACTTAATCCTCACAACCACCATAGAATGTTGGTACTGTTTTCCCCTTTTTAACAATGAAGAAGGCAAGGCTCAGGACTTAAAGCTACCTCGGTCTGATTGTTTGTTTGCATCCCCAGAATCCTGTTACTTGAATGTCCTTTTTTATGTAAGACCAATATTTAGTTCTACTTGAGTCCTCTCTGAATGTCTCTCAACCCTGACCTCTTTCACTTTCTTTGTCTTGTCTCCTATCTTTTCTCATATTCTTGTTAATTTTTATTCCTCAGCTCTTACTCTTCCTCAACCTGGACTCTCTTTCTTACTCGCTCTCTAGTCCCATTGAAAATTCTTTTTTATTTTAAGGATTTCCTCTACATCCTTAATATTTTCACAAATAATCCCTTTGCATTCTCACCTTTTGCAATTTTATGACTCTGATATCATGTCCTAAAGAATTTTGTAGGGGCACCTGGGTGGCTCAGTCGGTTAAGTATCCACTCTTGATTTTGGTTGGAGTTATGATCTCACAGTCCTGAGATCCATCGAGCCCCACCTCAAGCTCCAGGCTGGGCATGGAGCCTGCTTAGGATTCTCTCTCTCCTTCTCCCTCTGCCTCTCCCCTACTCACACTCTCTCTCTCAAAAAATAAAAAAAGAATTATGTAAACCAGACATCACTGCAAGAAAGGATTAACTATTTTGCGTACATTGTAGAGAATATTATTCTCCAAAGTAAATGAATCAGTTACAGCAGTTTTAGTATCATAGTCATTGCATATTGATTGATCACTCAGCCAACAAAGCAGATTAGATGACGTAGAATTAATGGCTTTCCTACATTAAACTTATAAATATTTATCAAACACCCCTGCATACTAATATTTTTTAAGAAAATGTAGTTGTTATTAGCATTAAATTATTTAAATTCATTCAACAAAGTTCCTATTGATTATATTTAAGAACATTGTATACCTGGCCTACTGACTCTCACCTAGACTGTCAATAATCTACTAACTAGCTGCCTCTTTTCTCCCTGCCCCTTTTCTATCTCACTTCCCAGGCCCTTCCAATCAGTTGCCTGTTGTTTTGTTTGTTTGTTTGTTTGTTTGTTTGTTTGTTTGTTTGTTTTGAGAGAGAGAGAGAGAGAGAGAGGGCACAAGTGAGCAAAGGAGCAGAGGTAGGGGTGGGGGGTGGGGGTGGAGAGAATCCCATGAGGGGCAGAGAGAGAGAGAGAGAGAGAGAGAAAGAGGGAGAGAGAGAGAGATAGAGGCAAGGCTCACCAGAAGCAGGGCTTGAGCTCACCAGATGTGGGACTTGAACACCTGAACTGTGAGATCATGACCTGAGCCAATGTCAGATGCTTAACCGACGGTGCCTTCTGGGTGCCCACCAGTTATTTTTCTAAAATACTATCTGGTTATGTCATTCTTATGTTTAAAAACAGTGATTCACTTGGTGTCTATTTAATGAACACCTACTATGTGCCAGACATGTGATAGACACTAAGAATACAATAGAGAACAAAATAGGCAGAAGAACTTGCTGTCATGGTGATCACATTCTAAAGATAACTTCCCATTTTCTCCTTGGTAATGTTAACACTTTAGAACAACATACAGAGTTTATCATAATCTAAATGCCACTTAACTTTTCAGATCTGCCCCTCTCTGTTCTTCTACCTTACTTACCACCCTGGGGCATATTGTGCTCCATTTGGGGCAATGGTTCTTTTTCCACAGCATGCATGTTCATATAGTGCTATTTCTTCTCCCTGGGATGCCTTTCTTTCCCTTCTCTATCTTACAAATCTTAGCTCTCCTTTATTTATTTATTTTTATTGTTTTAATTTTATTTTTTATTTTTTTAAATTCACATCCAAATTAGTTAGCATATAGTGCAACAATGATTTCAGGAGTAGATTCCTTAGTTCCCCTTACCCATTTAGCCCATCCCACCTCCCACAACCCCTCCAGTAACCCTCCGTTTGTTCTCCATATTTATGAGTCTCTTCTGTTTTGTCCCCCTCCCTGTTTTTATATTATTTTTGTTTCCCTTCCCTTATGTTCATCTCTTTTGTCTCTTAAAGTCCTCATATGAGTGAAGTCTTACGATTTTTGTCTTTCTCTGACTGACTAATTTCACTTAGTATGGTAGCCTCCAGGTCCATTGCAACGTAGTTGCAAATGGCAAGATTTCATTCTTTTGGGTTGCCTAGTAATACTCCATTGTGTATATATATACCACATTTTCTTTATCCAGTCATCCATCGATAGATATTTGGGCTCTTTCCACACTTTGGCTATTGTTGATAGTGCTGCTATAAACATGGGGGTGCATGTGTCCCTTTGAAACAGCACACTTGTATCCCGTGGATAAATGCCTAGTAGTGCAATTGCTAAATCGTAGGGTAGTTCTATTTTTAGTTTTTTGAGGAACCTCCATACTGTTTTCCAGAGTGGCTGCACCAGCTTGCATTCCCATTAGCTCTCCTTTAAAGTTAAGTTCCCATGTCACACTTTCAACTTCTTTAGTAAGCCTTTCTTAACTAATCTACCTCCCTCAACGTAGTAACTATTGATTTGTAACTTCCTCTTTCCCTTTCCTTTCTTGCTTTTTGAAACTGGAGCTTGTTCTTAAGGACTAAATTTAAAGATTCACAGAAAAATAAAAGAAGTAGTGGGCAGTACTATATTATTTGAAGATTGTTTATTCTCAATCAGTTGATTAACACTGGATGATATAGAGGGGTATTAGACAAGGTCCCATCTTCTAAGAAATTTACAATGTAGTAGGGAACATACAGTTCTTTACACGAAACTATAGCAAGAAATACAAAAGAGTAAATAATGGAGTGCTAATTTTGATGCCCCTAACTCCAGGCAAGAAATTAATGACCCCATTTTACAAGTGGGGTAAGTAAGGCCCAAAGAGGTTATGTGGGCTACTCAAAGTCATGGGACCAAATAGTAATAAGACAGACCAGAACCCAGGATTTTTCCCTCCTTATACAGAACACTTTGTCCTACACTACCATCATTCAATCCATCACCAAATCCTCTTAGTTCTACTTTCAAAATATATCTTGATTCCAAACCCTTCTAACCATTTCCACTACTACTACCAAAATTCAAAACAATTTTTATTTTTCCCCAGACTATTGCAAGATCTCCTTGTTCTTCCTATAGCTTATTTTCAATAAGCAGCTAGAGGTATCCTACCATTTCTCTGCTCAAAATCCTTCAGTGTCTCTTCATCTGACTTAGAACTAAAGCCCTTAAGTTGACCTATAGGCCCAAGTTAACTGGCTCTCCTACTACTACCCTCCTACCCCCTGTGCAGTCCTCCTCCCTTGCTTACTGTTCCTTGAATATGACGGTCACGTTCTCATCTTTGGTGTTTGCATTTGCTTTTCCCTTTGTGTACAATACTCTTCCCCCAGAAATCTGCACGACTCTCATTTCTTTCAGGACTCTGCTCCAATGTCTGCTGACCAAAGTGGCCTTCCCTGGCTACTTTGCAAAAGAGCAATTTTCCCCCAGGCCAATACTCCTTGTAACTCCTTTATCCTGCTTTATTTTTTTCTTCATAACATTTATCCCCACTCTGACACATTTATTTATTTTTCCCCCCTTCTAGAATGTAAGTTCCGTGAGAACAGAGGCATTAATTCGTCTTACTCACTGGTATATCCCCAGTACCTAGAATGGTCTCTGGTACATAGTAGATCCTCAATAACAAATTGAATGAGAGAATGAAAGGATTATTGGTGAAGACTGGTGGCCTAGTCAAACTGGTTTCCAATGTGCCCGGAACATGCCTTATGTTTTCTTGACTCTTAGAATGTCTAACATTCACACCTCTGCCATTGCATCTGCTCATCCTTTGTGACCAATATTAATTCTCACATCCTCTGTAAATTTCAAATGACCTTCATCTGTCTCTAACCTCCTGTAGTTAGCATGGGGCAATTTATTTGACAATTCATCATACCTTAGTCTCTTCAATCTTTTCTTTGGAGTTCTTTGAATCTTTTAAAATTTATTTTACAAGTTTATATTATCTTCCTAGAGAGATTAGTGTTTAAAACAAGCTGTTCAAGCATGTGCTAGATGCTGATGATGCAGATGAGGTCCAAAGCCATCTGCTGGACTTCCTCTTGTTCTCTCTTACTTGGGAAAACCTATCTTTTTTTCTACTCAGGCCTTCAACTGATGGGATGAGGCCCACCTACATTATAGAAGACACTCTATTCACTCAGAGTATACCAATTTAAACGTTAATCTCATCCAAAAATACTCAACAAGTTAACACATAAAATTAACCATCAATATCTGAAAAAAGTCACCCCATTATTAAACAAGTTTGTGAAAGCCTGGATTAATTACTTTTTGTTCATTATGGTCTTCTCAGAATCTAGTTTGGACTATCAAGTTGCAGGGTGTACACCCTTTCGGACTAGTGTTCCATGCATATACTTTGGGAAAATGCTAGACTGGGGTGCCTGAGTGGCTCAGTCGGTAACTGTTCTACTTCAGCTCATGTCATGATCTCCTGGTTCGTGAGTTCGAGCCCCACATCAGGCTCTGTGCTGACAGCTCAGAGCCTGGAGCCTGCTTCAGATTCTGTGTCTCCCTCTCTCTCTGCTCCTCCCCTACTCACACTCTGTCTCTCTCTCAAAATAAATAAATAAATAAATAAATAAATAAATAAACATTAAAAAAAAGAAAATGCTAGACCAAATGGTCATTAAGATTTTTTCCATTTCTAAAAGGTCAAAATACTAACATGTGGCTCAAGGCCACATGGCTGCATAGTATTAGAGCTTAGAACAAAACTTAGTTCTCTTAGAAATCCATTGCACAAGGCTATTTATTGCAGCTTTGCTTGTAATAGCAAAAGATTGAAAATAACTTAATGGTTTATTAGGAAGGAATTGGTTAAATGAAAATCATGGTATATGCATGGTATTATATACCATATAGCTTAAAAAAGAAAGAGGACGTTTTTTTGTATACTAATATGATACAATTCCCAAAATGTATTATTTAGGTGAGAAAAAGAAAGCTAACAACAATGTATCTAGAATACTATCTTTTGTGTAAAAATGTGTGCGTAGAGAAGAAGTAAATATATGTTTTACTTAACATTATTGATAACATTTTTTTTGCCTCCTAGGGAGAGATTTGGGTCACTAGGATATAGAGGTGGGAGGGAGGCTTTTCACCATACACCCTTTGTTCCTTTTGATTTCTGAACCCTGTGAATCTAGTACTTATTTAAACAAAACTTGAATAAATGAAAAACAACTTCAAGTGATTATAGTGAAGCAGGGATGTGAAAACCACTGGTCCATATGTTGTCCTCCTAGACCAGAACCCCTTGAGCCTTCCATTCAAGTTTTATCATGCTACCTCCAGTGACTTTCCTTATGCATCCTTTGAAAAAGCTAATTATGCTCCCCTCCCTTTCACACAGGCTTATGATTCCCAAGGCAGTACCAGTACTGGTTATTCTGTGTCTCCCAGACCCAATACAACCTGGGAGGAAGGCTGTATCAGGGCAAAGAGGACCCAGGGAATGGCTAGCAGCCAAAATTCAAGGTGGGCATGCCAACATGAGCCCTGGTCTCTGGTGCCAATTCAGTGCACTCCTTCCTTGCATTTCAACCTTCTCCTCTGGAAACTTGGGATGATAGGGCCTGACTTACTTGTATCATGAAAGTTTTGAGGTTCAAATGAGACTATAGATGAAATGTGCTTGGCAAACACAATGGGTTCCATATATATGGAAATGAGAGATTTGTTGTGGAGAGTAAACTACTACAGGTACATCTATTAACATGACAGTAAAGCACCACTGTTCCTGGTGACTGCATCACCATCCCTCATAAAGGAAGCAGAAAGTGGCCACGTCTTCTTCAAGCTCTGGAATCTGAGTGTATAAGAGATATTATGGGAAAGCTGAAGCCCAGAGACACTGCTGATGCCAGGAATTACCTCCCCTGTTCAAATGAGTTCACTTGCCACCCCACTGCCAAGGTCTTTCCTGTGGCCAAGAGAGGCTATGGTGTGTAAAGGGTGACTTTAAAAAGCTGCCTTTTTAATAGGGGTGGAATAATTTTAGAATTAGAACATGGAATTATTTTCAGAGGGGTTGGAAGGAAGCCCAGTAATGAGTTGTATGACCTTGGACCAATGATTTACCCTCTCTGGGTCTCAGTTTCCAAGTCTGTAAATGAGAAGGTTCTTAGGACCATGTAGTTCTTTCCAGTTCTAAAGTGAGAAAACTACCCAGCAAAACTGGAAAAAAGAAAACAGAAACCCTAGACATTTGTGCAGTTCTTCAATCAAATTGTCATCAAATTTAAAAAATAAATTTGCAGTGAGAAAATAGTGCTGAGAACCTCTGCAGGATCAGCTCTGTCTTGTTCATTAATACATGACCATTCTTTGCCCCTCATGTGTACTTCAATTCGATCTGCCCCACGAGCAGCACTTCCTCTTTTCATTGAGACAAACAAATAAATAACCAGTCTAGTAGCCAAGAATGAAATTAGTAACAGGCAGAAAAAATTAATTTTAAAGACTCTGTGACCAAATTTTAATTGAACTCATAACTTCCCTGTTCTTAGCCCATAATGCCTCACAAGTACTCAGTGGAGTTGGCCACATCTATCTCCCAGGGAGGAAAATGCTAACAGTTGGCATCTATTGTCAGCTCTCCATTCCACCCTTAGAAAAGAACCCATTTCCTTATAAAATTTCTATTTCACTTTGGCCTGGGTTTTGTTTGTTTGTTTTCTTTATCTTTAAAATTTTTGTGTAGAAGTTTGTTCCAAGGAGACTCTTTATTGACTCTTTTTCTAAGATGAGAGGGTGATTTATTATAAATTAAAGAGCCATTCATAGGGTCCTCTGACTGTCTTATTTTATAAGTCTGAAATAGCAGCAGAAATTATTATATGAAAAATTACTATATCCATACTCATAATTAATAAGTGTTAAAATGTTTTAAAGTTTCACTTATGATATTTTTATATAAAATGAAACATCACAGATATGAAATTGAAGTCAACCTGTTCTGCTAATTAGTCTCATGAATTCCCAGGGATAACCACTTATGTAACTTTAGATTGCATGCTGCCAGACTATATTTATTTTTATATTTTTACTAAAGCCAGGAGAATCTCTAAAGTATCTATTGTTTTGCTTTATGTGCTCTAAAGATGTACATAAATTATATCATTGAAAATTATATATAATTATATAAATATGAAGTAAAAAGCCTGCTTATTCTGCAAATTGCTTTCTTTGCTCAACATGTTTTTAAGAGTTATGTGTATTATTCCATATACATTTATTTCATTTATTTTCTCTTCTGTACAGTATAATGAAAACCATTTCCTATCATAAGATCATAACGATTTATTTTTTCCTTAGATTTTTAAAGTTTTTTTAATGCTTAGGTCTAATTCCATCTTGAATATATTTTTATTTATGAATATGAATTAAAAATCTGATTTCATAATTTTCTTCATCTAGTTTCTGTGCATTTGGATAGATTAATTACCAAAGATCTTACAGGTTTGCTAGTGTTGTGAATGTTATCTTTTTAATACATTTTCTAATTAGTTGTATTTAGTATTTGAGAACACTGTAGATTTCATATGTTCGTCTTTTAAGTAGCTACTGTGATAAATTTTATCACTAGTTACCAAAATTTTTCAATGATGTCTTTTAGATTTTCTATTGCAAATAATGATACATTTGTTTTTTTCTTTCCAATAGCCGTGTGCTTTTCTTTTTAATTTTTATTTTTTGAACTAGTTAATAGACCCTTCAATACAGTGTTAAATGGTAAGGACAGTAGAAGGCATCCTTGTCTGTTCTTCACTTGAATGGGAATGACTTAATTTTCATCGTAAAGTATGTTTTCTCTGGATTTTTGGTAGACGGTCTTTATCAGGCTCAGAAGATTTAACATCCGGGTCCATTATTAGAGTGGTTTTATTTATTTTTTTTTCAAGTAATGGAAATTGCAAATTTTCTTCCACTTTTTTTTTTGATCCCCAATTGAATTTTTAAGAAAATAGTTAATAGATTTTTTTCAGTACATTTTTAGATTTACAGAGCAATTGCTCATAGTACATGGAATTCCCTATACCCTGCCCATTCCCACTTACTACTCCCCACACAGAGTTTCCTCTATTAACATCTTGCATTAGTGTGGCACTTTTTTTTTATGGTTAATGAATCAATATTGACACATTATTCTTAACTGCAGTCCATAATTTAAAATAAAACTCACTCTTTATAAAGTTCTATGGGTTTTGACAAATGCGTAAAGACACAGATCCACCATTACAGTTTCATATGGAACAGTTTTAATGCCGTAATAATCCTCCAGGTTCCACGTGTGCATTCCTCCACTCCCTCCCACTGAATCTCTGGCAGTTGTTGCTCTTTTAACTGCTTCTGTTTTTTGCCTTTTCCAGAAATGTCATGTACTTGGAGTCACACAGTATGTAGCCATTTCAGACTGGCTTCTTTCACTTGACAATATGCATTTAAGATTCTTCCATGCCTTTTCTTGGCTTGGTTGCTCATTTCTTTTTGTCACTGAATACTATTCCTATTCCACTATATGGATGTACCACAGTTTGGTTATCCATTCATTTATGGAAAGACATCTTGGTTGCTTCCAGTTTTTGGTGATTATGAATAGGCTGCTATAAACCTTTGTGTATAACTTTTGTTCTGTTTTGTTTTTATCTTTTATTTTCTTTTGTTTTAATTTTTCAAATGTTTGTTTATTTTTGAAGGAGAGAGAGACAGAATGTGAGCAGGGGAGGGGGCAGAGAGAGTGGGAGACACAGAATCCAAAGCAGTCTCCAGGCTCTGAGCTGTCAGCACAGAGCTCAACGCAGGGCTCGATCCCACCAGACTTGAGATCACAACCTGAGCTGAAGTCAGATTCTTAACTGACTAAGCCACCGAGATGCTCCTGTTTTAATTTTTTAATTATTATTTATTTTTATTTTTTAATTTACATCCAAGTTAGTTAGAATATAGTGCAATACTGATTTCAGGAGTACAGTCCAGCGATTCATCCCCAATGTATAACACCCAGTGCTCTTCCTAACATGTGTCTTCCTCAATGCCCCTTACCCACTTAGCCCATCCCATCACCCACAACCCCTCCAGCAACCCTGAGTTTGTTCTCTATATTTAAGAGTCTGTTATGTTTCATCCCCCTCCCTATTTTTATATTATTTTGTCTTCCCTTTCCCTACGTTCATCAGTTTTGTATCTTAAATTCCACATATGAGTGAAGTCATATATTGTCTTTCTCTGACAAATTTCGCTTAGCATAATACCCTCTACTTCTATCCACATCATTGCAAATGGCAATATTTCATTATTTTTGAATGCTGAGTAATACTCCATTGTACACACACACACACACACACACACACACACATCCTCTTTATCCATTCATCTGTCAATGGACATTTGGGCTCTTTCCATACTTTGGCTATAGTTGATAGTGCTGCTATAAACATTGGGGTACATGTGTCCTTTTGAAACAGTACACCTATATACTTTGGCTAAATACATAGTAGTGCAGTTGTTGGGTTGTAGGGTAGCTCAATTTTAATCTTTTGAGGAACCTCCATATTGTTTTCCAGAGTGGCTGCACCAGTTTGCATTCCCACCAGTAGTGCAAAAGAGTTCCCCTTTCTTCACATCCTCACCAACATCTGTTGTTGCCTGAGTTATGAATGTTAGCCATTCTGACTATTGTGAGGTGGTATCTCATTGTGGTTTTCATATATATTTCCCTAATGATGAGTGGTGTTAAGCATTTTTTCATGTGTCTGTTAGCCATCTAGATGTCTTCTTTGGAGAAGTGTCTGTTCATGTCTTTTGCCCAATTCTTCACTGGATTATTTGTTTTATGGGTGTTGAGTTCGATAAGTTCTTTATATATCTAGGATACTAACCCTTTATCTGATTTGTCATCTGCAAATATCTTCTCCCATTCTGTTGGTTACCTTTCAGTTTTGTTGATTGTTTCCTTCCCCGTGCAGAAGGTTTTTATGTTTATGAGGTCCCAATAGTTCATTTTTGGTTTTGTTTCCCTTGCCTCTGGAGACATGTTGAGTAAGAAGTTGCTGCGGTCAAGGTCAAAGAGGTTTTTGCCTTCTTTCTTCTCTAGGATTTTGATGGCCTCCTGATTTACATTTAGGTCTTTTATCTATTTTGAGTTTATTTTTGTGTGTGGTGTAAGAAGGTGGTCCAGGTTCATTTTTCTGCATGTTGCTGTCCAGTTTTCCCAACACTATTTTCTGAAGAGACTGTCTTTATTCCACTGGATAGTCTTTCCTGCTTTCTCAAAGATTAGTTGGGCATATATTTGTGGGTCCATTTCTGGATTCTCTATTCTGTTCCATTGATCTGAGTGTCTGTTTTTGTGCCAGTACCATACTGTCTTGATGACTACAGCTTTGTAATACATCTTGAAGTCTGGGAGTGTGATGCCTCCAGCTTTGGTTTTCTTTTCATGATTGCTTTGGCTCTTTGGGGTCTTTTGTGGTTCCATACAAATTTTAGGATTATGTGCTCTGTGTGAAGAATGATGGTGTTATTTTAATAGGGATTGCATTGAATATGTATATTGATTTGGGTATTAGACATTTTCACAATATTTGTTCTTCCAATCCATGAGCATGGAATATTTTTCCTTTCGTGTGTGTGTGTGTGTGTGTGTGTGTGTGTGTGTGTGTTTGTGTGTGTGTGTGTGCGCGCGCGCTTTGATTTCTTTTATAAGCTTTCTATAGTTTCCACTGTATAGCTTTTTCACCTGGTTAGGTTTATTCCTAGGTATTTTATGGTTTTTGGTGCAATTGTAAATGAGATCAATTCCTTGATTTCTCTTTCTGTTGCATCATTATTGGTGTATAGAAATGCAACCAGTTTCTATGCATTGATTTTAAATCCTGCAGTTGGATTTAAATGGATCAGTTCTAGCAGTTTTTTTGTGGAATCTTTTGGATTTTCCACATAGAGTATCATGTTGTCTGTGAAGAGTGAAAGTTTGACTTCCTCCTTGGAGACTTGGATGCCTTTTATTCCTTTGTGTTTTCTGATTGCCGAGGCTAGGACTTCCAGTACTATGTTGAACAACAGTGGCAAGAGTGGACATCCCTGTCGTGTTCCTGACCTTAGGGGGAAAGCTCTCAGTATTTCCCCATTGAGGATGATATTGGTGATGGGTCTCTCATATATGGCTTTTATGAACTTGAGGTATGATCCTTCTATCCCTACTTTCTTGAGGGTTTTTTATCAAGAAAGGATGCTGTATTTTGTCAAATGCTTTCTCTGCAACTATTGAGAGGATCATGTGGTTCTTGTCCTTTCTTTTATTAATGTAATGTATCACATTGATTGATTTGTGGATATTGAACCAGCCTGAATCCCAGGTATAAGTCCCATTTATAAATCTTTTTATTGTTGGATCCAGTTGGCTAATATCTTGTTGAGGATTTTTGCATCCATGTTCATCAGGGAAATTGGTCTATAGTTCTCCTTTTTATTGGGGCCTTTGGTTTTGGAATCAAGGTAATGTTGGCCTCATAGAATGAGTTCAGAAGTTTTTCTTCCATTTCTGTTTTTTGGAACAGCTTCAAAAGAATAGGTATTAACTATTCTTTAAATGTTTGATAGACTTCCCCTGGAAAGCCATCCAGCCCTGGACTCATGGTTTTTGGGAGATTTTTGATTACTAATTCAATTTCTTTACTGGTTATGGGTCTGTTCAAATTTTCTGTTTGTTCCTGTTTAAGTTTTGATAGTTTATATGTTTCTAGGAATTTGTCCATTTCTTGCAGATTGCCCAATTTATTGGCATATAATTGCTCATAATATTCTCTTATTATTGTTTGTATTTCTGCAGTGTTGGTTGTGATCTCTCCTCTTTCATTCTTGATTTTATTTATTTGGGTCTTTTTCTTTTTGGTCAAACTGGCTAGGGAGTTATCAATTTTGTTAATTATTTCAAAGAACAAGCTCCTGGTTTCATTGATTTGTTCTACTGCTTTTTTGTTCTGTTTTGTTTTGTTTTGTTTTGTTTCAATAGCATTGATTTCTGCCTTAATCTTTATTTTTTCCCATCTTCTGCTGGTTTGGGGTTTTTTGTTGTTCTTTTTCCAGCTCTTAAAGTGTAAGTTTAGGTTATCTGAGACCTTTCTTCCTTTTCTAGGAAGGCCTGGATTGCTATGTACTTCCCTCTTATGACCACCTTGCTGCATCCCAGAGGTTTCAGGCCATGGTGTTATCATTTTCATTGACTTCTATGTACTTTTTAATTTCCTCTTTAACTTCTTGGTTAACCCATTCATTCTTCAGTAGGATGTTCTTTAATCTCCAAGTATTTGTTGTCCTTCCAAAATTTTTTTGTGGTTGATTTCGAGTTACAGTGTTGTGGTCTGAAAATATGCACGGTATGATCTAGATCTTTTTGTATTTGTTGGGGGCTGATTTGTGTCCCTGTATGTGATATCTTCTGGAGAACATTCCATGTGCACTTGAGAAGAATGTGTATTCCTCTGCTTTAGGATAAAATGTTCTGAATATATCTGTTAAGTCCATCCCGTCCAGTGTGTCATTCAAAGCTGTTGTTTCCTTGTTCATTTTCTGCTTAGATGATCTGTCCATTGTTGTAAGCGGGGTGTTGAAGTCCCCTACTATTATGTTATTATTGTCAATGAGTTTCTTTGTTTGTGATTAATTGATTTATATATTTGGGTTCTTTTATGTTGGGGGCATAAATGTTGACAACTGTTATATCTTCTTGGTGGATAGACCCCTTAATTATGATATAAAGCCCTTTATCTCTTGTTACAGTCTTTATTTTAAAATCTGAATTGTCTCATATAAGTATGTCTACTCTGGCTTTCTTTTGTTGACCATCAGCATTATAGATTTTTCTCCATCCCTTTACTGTCAATCTGAAGGTATCTTTATGTCTAAAATGGGTCTCTTGTAAACAGCATATAGATAGATAAGATGTTTTATTATCCATTCTGTTTGCTTATGTCTTTTGATTGGAGCGTTTAGCCCACTGACATTTAGAGTGAGTACTGAAAGATATGAACTTACTACCATTGTGTTGACTGTAGAGTTGCAGTTTCTCGTGGTGTTCTCTGGTCCTTTCTAGTCTTTGTTGTTTTTGGTATTTTTTGCTTTGTTTCATCTTTTCTCCCTTCATAGAGTCCCCCTTACAATTTCTTGCAAGGCTGGTTTAGTGGTTACAAACTCCTTTAGTTTTTCTTTGTCTGAGAAACTCTATCTCTCCTTCTATTTTGAGTGACAGCCTTGCTGGATAAAGAGTTCTTGGCTGCATATTTTTCCAATTCAGCATGTTGAATATATCCTGCCACTCCTTTCTGGCCTGCCAAGTCCTTGTGGATAGATCTGTTGTGAACCTGATCAGTCTTCCCTTATAGGTTAAGTACTTTTTTTCCCTTGCTGCTTTCATAATTTTTTCCTTGTCTATGTACTTTTTGAATTTGACTATCATATGTCCCATTGATGGTCGGTTTTTGTTGAATCTAATGGGAGTTATATGTGCTTCCTGGATTTTGGTGCCTGTGTCTTTCCCCAGGTTACAAAATTTCTACTATGATTTGCTCCCATAAACCTTCTACCCCCTTTTCTCTTTCTTCATATTCTGGGACCCCTTTGATTTGAATGTTGTTCCCTTTCAATGAGTTGAGTTCTCTAATTCTTATATCATGCTCTTTTGACTGAGTTTCTGTCTGGTTTTTTTTTTTTTTTTTCTGTTTCATCATTCTCCGTAAGTTTGTCCTCTGTATCCCTAATTTGCTGCTCTGCTTCATCCATCCTTGCTGCCATGGTACCATTTGAGATTGCACCTCAGTTATAACATTTTACTTTTTTTTATTTTTACTTTTTTTATCTACACAGAAAGAGATTCCATGCTTTTTTCAACCCCAGCTAGTATTCTTATTATTGTGATTCTAAATTCTGGTTCAAACATCTTGCTTATATCTGTGTTGATTAAGTCCCTAGCTGTCATTTCTTCCTGTTCTTTCTTTTGTGGTGAATTCCTTCATTTCATCACTTTGGGGGAAGTAAAAGAATTAATAAAGTAAAAAAATTATATTAAAAAAATTAAAAACAACACACAAAAAAACAAATGAAGCTAGATCCTAGGTGTGTTTTGGTCTGGTTGTTGAAAGAAGCTTGATAGAAGAGAGAAGAAAGGGAAAGAAAAGAAAAGAAAAAAGAAAAGAAAAGAAAGGAAAAGATAAGATAAGGAAAACATTCGAATATTTTTAAATGTATACAATAAAATAGAATAAAATAAAATGAAGTATGTAAAATATACTAAAAACTTTACAAAAATATAGTAGACAAAAGTAAAAAAAATCTTTTTTATACAAACAGAAAATAAAAATAAATTTTTTTAATCTTTCTGTATCCAAGAATAAGAAAAGAAAAAACATGAATAGATGAACCATCGAACAGAATGAAATCTGAACAAAATTACATCCAGTTTCCCCTAGAAGTCAAACTGTGAAGCACTTTATAGTCCATACACTAAGCAGTGGGAGAGACTTGTGGTCGTCCTCTAGGGCTTGGTTTGTGCCTTGGACAGGACTTGATGTAATGACTCTGTTCTCCACTAGGTGGAGCTGCTTAGCTTACTGGGGTGGTTCAGCTACCATGTGGCATGCCTACCAGTGTAGGCACATCTGCAGGGGAGGTGAAAATGGCATCACATAGCTTCCTAGTCTCTAGCATCACAACACACCAGCAACCAAGCACCCCTCTTTATCTCCAGCTTCCATCCACTCCCAGCTTCTACACTGTCCACAACCAAGTCGTCAGTCTGCCATGTGGGCACCTCCTTCCCAAATTTTATCTCAAATGGGGCTGTTTCCAAACCCCTCATTTCTGAGGGCCCTGTGGCTTAAACCCACTCTGACCCTCTGGGAGAGGGTCTCAGCAAGCAATGGCCAGGTGCCGGCCCGCCCCCCAGAACACTTATGCCACCATGCCACTGCAGAGACCAAAAGACTGCACCTGGGTGGTAGCCCACCTCTGAAAAATTTCCCATGATCATGTAGCAGCAGCATTTCAGGGATTACGGTAAGTCACAACACACATCTGGAGCCAGGCTTCACCACCCCTGATGTCTTTGTTCCAACACCAGCAAAAGTGGCTGTAATTTGGGGTCCCCTGGGACCTTTGCCTATGGGTAGGCTGCATGGGCTCTAACACATGTCCTCCCGGTAGGGGAACCGCCTCTCCCGGTGTGGCCCAACGACCACTCAGACCTTCCTCTCTGCTCCTGGGGATTTGCCCTTCCCGCTTCCCATCAGAGCACCACAAGGTATTGAGCTGTGGAGTTTCTGACTCTGCACTCCTCTGTTTATAGAGTCCTAATGGTAATGAAACTTTCTCCTTTCTCCTTTCTCCCTTTCTTGTTCAGTTCCTTGCACATGTTTCCACTCTTTCTTTCTCTCCAGCTGCTTTCAGGGGGAGTGCTTTTCCTGTACACTCCCCACTGTCTCTGTCTTCTCTCTGCAAGCAAAAACAGCTCCCCACCCTCCATGGCTTCTCTCTCCCCCAGTTCACCTCTCTGATCTGCATACCTGCAGAGTTCTGTGGCTCAAGTGATGCATATTGTTGTGTTAGTCCTCAGATCAATTTTCTAGGTGTGCAAAATGGTTTGGTGCTGATCTAGCTGCATTTCAGGGATGAGAGAAGCAGAGAATTTCCATACTGCTCCACCATCTTGGCCCCTCCCTCATTTCTCTGTATGTCCAATTTATTTTCTGTATCTATCAAGATGATCCTGTGGTTTTACTCCCTTAATATGTTAAGATAGTATATTGTATGGACAGTTTTTGATATTGAACTATGCTTTTATTTATAGGATGAACCCTATCTATACTGGAGTGTTTTTTTAATACATTGCTGTATTCTCTGTGTTTATATATTTTTTTAATGTTTATTAATTTATATTAAGAGAGAGAATGTGTGACCAGGGGAGGGACAGAGAGAGAGAGAGAGGGAGAGAGAATCCTAAGCAGGCTCCGATCTGTCAGCACAGAACCCGACATGGGGCTCTAACCCATGAACCATGAGATCATGACCTGAGCTGAAACCAAGAGTTGGACACTTAACCAACTGAGTTACCAAGGCATCCCCTCTGTGTGTTAATATTTTATTTAAAATTTTGTTTCCATATTCATAAGCTAAATGATCCTGTAATTTTGTTTTCTTTTACTGTTGTTTACTGCCTTCAGAATCAGGGTTCTAGCATTCTAAAATGGTTTGAGTAGTTTTCCTTTTTTGTCTATCCTTTGCAGAAATGTATTTAATATAGGGATTATTTTTTCTTTAAGTATTTTGTTAACTTGTTTATTGAGAGCTTCTAATCTGGCCATGATGAAGTAGTTTGTATTGGACTGACCCTCCTACTAAAAACAACTCTAAAAGTTGATCAAATAATAAAATAATCTTTTGAAGGCACTGGACTATAACCAACACAGGGAGACTTGATGGGCTGGTATCCTTAAAAGAAGGAAAATTCATGAAGTGAACCCCCTAGAATTTTTCCTAAAAATATTTCCATATTACAGCCTAGGGAAATAGAGTTTAAGCAGCAACAGCATTCTTATTAGGCTAGGAATTCAGAGTTAGAATTTGGGGCCATTGGAGTGGCTGGGTATTAAAGGGCAAAATTCCAGAGAAGAGCAAAACACAGAGAAGGAGCCAAAAAATGTGACAAAATTTCCACAAGTCATGGGCCACTTCTTCGGCTGCATGTACAAGTATACATGTACCCCTAGAAACCAAGCAAAAACCAACACCTGAGAGGCTAACATGCTGCACAAAGATTTCAGCAACCACAGGGTGATAAAGAAACCAATTGGAGCTCAAGTCCTGTCAATGTGTAGCGGCTTTAATAAAGTCCCCTCATTTTTAGCTGTGGCTCTACAAGGCTTATACCTTAGAAGTAATGACTATGCCGGGGTGCCTGGGTGGTTTAGTCGGTTAAGCGTCCAACTTCGGCTCAGGTCGTGATCTCATGCTCTGTGAGTTTGAGGCCTGCATCGGGCTCTGTGCTGACAGCTCAGAGCCTGGAGCCTGCTTCCAATTCTGTCTCTCTCTCTCTCTGCTCCTCCCCCGCTCACACTCTGTCTCCCTTTCCTTCAAAAATAAATAAACATTTAAAAAATTTAAAAAAAAGAAGTAATGACTATGCTTTAGAAGTAAGGACAGTGTCATAGAGTAAGGCAAATGTGAAATAGACCAAACCTACTAAATAAAGCCTTAAACCAAGCTTCAACAGAATCAAGGTAATCTGCTGGTATTCTATATCCTTTCCAGAAGAAAACATAACTGTCTTTGGAGAATGGAAAATCATCCATACCCTTAAAATTTTTTCATTTGTAACATCCAAGATCCATTTGAAAATTATAGGCATGCTAAAAAATAGAACTAAATTGTATGTACACACTCAGGTGAGCTTGGAATTTAAGTTACCAGACAAGGAACTTTAAATAATTCTGATCGGTATGTTCAGGAAAATGTGAATGAAAGATGAAAAGTAGAGAATTTTAAAAGAGAACTGAAATCTGTTTTACAAAAATCAAATGCACGGTCTAGAAGTGCAAACATATCTGAAATTAAGAACCCTCTAGAGGTGTTTACCAGCAGACAGGTTATAGCAAAAACAAAAACCAAAACCATACGATTAATGAACTTGTGGCCAGATTAATAGGAAATATAACCAAAATGAAGCACAGGGGGAAAAAAAGAATGGTGAAAAATGAGTGCATGGAACAGGAGGGATACAGTCAACTTTTACTATACCTAGAATTAGAGTATCAGAAAAAGAGGAGAGAATATAACAGAAGCAAGTTTTGAAGACAATGACCAAGAAAATGTCACAAATTCAAGAAGCTCCCATCTTCAAAAAGTTAACCATAGAATTACCCTATGACTCAGCAGTTCCATTCCTAGTTCTATACCGCAATGAATTTAAAACAGGTATTCTTCAAACTGTAGACAAGTGTTCTTAAAAACAAATACTTGTATGGAAATGTTTATAGCAACACTATTGACAATAGCCGTAAGGTGGAAGCAGTCCAAATGGGCATGAATGGATGAATTGTGTAAACAAAATGTGGTATACCTGTTTGATGGAATAAGTACCTGATACATGACACAACATGGATGAACTTTGAAAACATTATGCTGAGTAAAAGGAGCCAATCACAATGGATCACATATTGTATGGCTCCATTTATATGGAATGCCAAGAATAGGCAAACCCCTGGGGACAGAAAGATTAGTGGTTTCTAGGGGCTGGGGAGAGGGAGGAATGGGAAGTGACTGTTTAATGCATATGGGGTTTCCTATTGGGGTGAAAATGTTTTGGAACTAAATAGCAATGATGGTTGCACAACATTATGAATGTACTAAATGCCAACGAATTATAAACTGTAAAATGGCTAATTTTATGTTATGCAATTTTGCCTCAATTGAAAAACATTTAGAGAAGAAGCTTATTAAGTTACAATAAGGATTCATTCATACAAAGAAAATCACACCTGAATAAATAATAGTTATACTGCTAGAAAGTAAAATTAAGTTTTTACTTACATTTTTACATTACTTAACATAATGTTTTCAAAGTTCATCCATGTTGTGTCATGTATCAGAACTTATTCCATCAAACAGGTATACCACATTTTGTTTACACAATTCGTCCATTCATGAATATTTGGACTGCTTCCAATTTATGTCTATTGTCAATAGTATTGTTATTGAAACAAAAGTCATTTTATTATCTTCTAGTTTCTATAGTTTTTATTGGTAAGTCAAATGTGGTAATATGATCACTTTTTTGGAGGTAAAGTCTATTTTTTATTTGGCTGCTTTTAATATTTTTGCTTGATCCATACCTCACACCATGAACAGAAAATATTAATTCAAGAGAGATCACAGGCCTACATGTGAAGGATAAAACAATAACACTTCAGAAGAAAATAGTATATGCTCATGACCTTGAAGTAGGCAAAGATGTCTTAAGTAGGACATAAAAATCATTAACCCAGGAAAAAAGATTGAATAACTGGACTTCGTATCAGTCAACAATGTTCATTAAATTAAAAAAAAGAAAGACACCATACAAGAGTGGAAAGACAAGTCACAAACTGAGAGAAGTTATTGGCCATGTAAATATAACAAAAGGTTTGCATGGAGAATATATAAGACATTCCTCCTAGTCAATAAGAAAAGAGAGTGAATTTGATCTTTAAAAAAAGCAGAAGACATGAACAAGTGCTTCACAAAATTCCCTGTTTCAGGTATGGAGCAACCCTCTGAGATTTCTGGTATAAGATGTGGCCCCCAGTCCCTGCCCCTGTGGCCAATGCCTGATCCAGGTTCTCTTGATTCTATTCAATTACCATTCTGATTTTGAGTCCTTATTTACTGCTACTATTTGGGACTTTCCTTTCATTTCAAGTTTAGCTAATAGTCTTTGTTTTATTTGTACAGCATCTTTACATATTTAAGATCAGAGCAGGGATTCTTAGCATACACTCAGTCATGTGCAATTACTTAGAAGTCCAAATTACATTTTTATGAAGTCAGTTTAGATTACAGTGAGTGATATCGCCTTGAATTGTTTCTAGATTCAATACTTTATATTACTATAAATTATAGTGCACACAGTAGATTAGAAGAGTTCACAGAAAAGAAAGCTATTTAGAGCAGGAAGAGTGAAATAAAGAAATATGGGGGGTTATACAGCTACTGGAAACGAGTGTCGGAAGGCCAAGTGTATTTTGAGCACCTTCTTTGCTGCTTGATCTTACTTTGAACACTTGCTGTTTGTCACTAGGGACCAGGTGGGCTTTTGTTTGTTTTATATAGGCAAAGTATCTAATAATTTATCATGCTCCACTGATTTGCAAAGTTTGGATCTACTCACAAATCGTATTACCTGGGATGATGGTTAAAATGTAGATTCAGGGACTTTGCCCAAGGTCACAGAATCTACATTTAGCATACTTTGTGTGATGATGATTCATATACTTATGTATGAAAATCATTACAGATAGGTACCAGAGCTTGGTATGTTAACCCTACTAATGGTGATTGTAAATCAACTGTGGGAAACCTGGCTGATAATGTTTAGTCCAAGAGGATAACTGGTAGTTTTCTAGTGTTAGAGAATTTTAATTGTTTGGGGTGGCAGGGACTAGCAGCCTATGACCTGCAGGACAAATCCAGCCCATCATGGGTTTTTGTATAGCCAGTGAGCCTTACAAAGTGCTATTTGCATTTATAAATACTTTTAAAAAATCAGAAGAAGAAGAAGAATACTTTGTGATGTGAACATTCTATGAAATTCAGATCCTAGTGTCCATCAGTAAAGTTTTATTGGAACACACTTATGCCTATCAAGTTATGAATTGTCTATAGCTGCTTTTGCATTACCAAATAAGAGTTGAGAAGTGGCAACAAAAATAGCCCCAAGGCCTAAAACACTTATTACCTACCTTTTTACAGAAAAAATTTGCAGGCCCCTTGGCAAAGCTATAGGCCTTCATGTACTATGTAGGCCTGTCAATCTCCCCATAATCCTAAATCAGCCTCCACTTCTCTATCAACGTCTAACCCTCTCCCCTCCTGCAACACTCCACACACACCCTGACAGAATGTCCTGCAGTGAATCTCTGGACTGCCTTCTTCATTGTGAAAGGAGAAAACAAAACTGCCCTGTTCTCATTCAGAAAGATCCCTTAAGTTCACTTACCTGTGAAGTATTCTGTGATCTTTGGAGAAAAAATGTTCTGGAAGGATCTGATTATATTAATTCAATTCCTACCAACTCTTGGGACCACTTATGAGAGCCAGCTCTAGCCCCAGGAAAACATAAAAATGTCTAAAAATTCTTAGAAGGGGAAATCCATTTACAACAAACTAAAGGTTAATAGATTCATGATTCAACCTCAAACTATATTATATCAAATAAAACATTTGACCTGACAAAGAATAGAGTGCTTTTAAAGTTGCTAGGAGAATAGGACTTCCTGAATTATTTGATAAAATTAAAGATGGATTTTGGAGAAAAGAAATAAAGCAGAAAATAAGACTAAAGGGCTTTGCTTTGCTTTGTATATATAGAGGACTAAATACATAGTTTATAAATTATTGAGTGTCTTTTCTTTTCTCACAGCTTCCTTCAGTCTTCTGGTCACTTTTCTGTCTAAATAGAAAAATGAAAAAATAAATAATTGAGGAAATAAGAATAAATAGAAAATTTAGAAGAATAATAAATCAGTGGGAAAGATTAACATTCTAAAATATGTATCAGCTGGTTTTATTCTCTTGTTAGTGATAGGCTACAAATTTGGTTCTGTGCTTCTAAGTAGGTAACCAAAGCAAAGTAGAAAACAAAACATAGTAGTCATAAGTCAAAAACTAAACTAATTTTTCATGAGGAACATCATTTTCCTGTTACTAAGCCTTGAGATAAATTTTTCTGGTAGGTCCTTATAAAAAGTCTATCATGTGGTGATATGGATACTGTTTTACACACACACACTAGACACTTTTTGTCTATCCTATTCTTTCAAAGGCATGGATGCAAAACCCACATTAAGGAAAAACCATAGCATAGGGACTGAGGCAATGCAAAACAACAGTAATTTCTCAATCTCATCCATAAATGAGAGTGTGAAAAATCAAACCCAAATAGAAAACTTACATGAGACCTTTGGGCAAGTCATTTTCTTTTGATTTGCTCATATGTTGGATATATCCCTGTATACATTTTTTGGACAATATTGTATGAAAATACAATTGCATTAATATTAACTGAAATAGGATTCTCATATGTATTGAGGGGACCCCAGTGTTATTCCACTCTTTGTCAAAGAGGAGTCGTTGATCCTTGAATCTGGAAAGGGACTTAGAAATAATTTTGATCAAAATGGCAAATATGTGGCTTCATTCCCATGGCAGACATGACTAATTGATCACATTAATACACTGATTCACAATACAGGGTAGAGGGAAGGCTATTTCTCAACACCACCGTTAATGCTAGTACTGCCAAAAGATCAGTGCTGGCCTATAAAATAAGAATATTTTTAGTGGACTTCTGGTTTTAGCCCCAGCATGGAAAGAGCTTAGAAGTTTTTATTTTCATTCAACAAGAAAAAGCTGAACCATTCGAAAATGAATGACTTTTCTTGGACCCGTCAGAGAATTAAGATTGTAGGGCAAACCACCACCCTGAAAATCTGAAAAACTAGGTGAATCCAGGGAATCACCAAAATTTGCTTACCTGGAACAGAAAATGCTGAAGCCACAAACCTGTAGGAACACTTTAGTGGTAATTTTGATGACTTGTTAGAGACTTAGTGTAGACTAGCTTGAGAGTGGAGGCTATAGTCTCAGCACCTCCCCCCCTCCACACCCCCCCCCCCCCCAACACACACACATACCTTTTGTGGAATCCAGAATTTTCTAGTAGTTCTGGTAGGGGGAGGGTAAGAGTAATCATTATGAAATAGGACCAGAACACTCTCTCTATAACAAAAGCCAGCTCTCCAAGGGGAAAAACATAAACAGAACCTTATCCCAACTGGGGGAGGAATCCCTTTCACTGTAGCCCCTTTTAGCCTTTCTGTCTCCCCTAGAGGTAAAAAGCTATTCCACTGGAAAAAATTGTGAAGTTTATAGCCCAGAGATATAGACCCACTAAAAGACTAAGATTTACTTATAAAGTTAGAGAATACTTTCTTTCCTCTGTAGTCAACCACCTCACAAATAGGGTTCCAGTATAACAGTGAATTATAGCTGAAAAGGCTGAAAGATACAGACTCTCTGAGAAGTAATTAGGGAAGCCTGAAGTCAAGAGAGGACAATAAACACGGACATTAGAGGAATTCACAGCCTCTGGTACCTACAGCTACAGCAAATATGAAACATAGTCCAACTTACAGTGCAAATCCTCACACTAAAGATCTGTTTATCTCAGTTCCTATGACCCATTTCAGCATGTTGACCTTTACCAGAAAATTACAAAGCAAGGAAAAAACATAGTCTTAACAAATAAAACAAGCATCATAACTAGACCCAGATATGAGCTGGAATTATTAGACAGGAATTTTAAAATAACTATGATTCATATGTTAAGGGTTCTAATACAAAAAGTATGCAACATGCAAAATTGATGGATAATATAAGCAGAGAGATGGAAATTATACAAAAGATTCAAAAGTAAATATTGGAAATCAAAAGCACTGTAACAGAAATGAAGAATGTCTTTAAGGTGCTCATCAGTAGACTGGACATGGCTAAAGAATAAGTGAGTTTAAGGAAAGGCCAATAGAAATTTCCCAAACTGTAATGAAGAATGGAAAAAAAAAAAAACAAAACCAGAACATGTAAGAACTGTGGGACAGTATGACATACACATAATTGTAATACCGGAAGAAGGAGAAAAAGAAAGAGATAACAGAAGAATAATGAAATAATAACGGCTTGAGGTAATTGAAATACTGAAGTAATAATAGGTGAAAAATTTCCAAAATTAACAAAAGACAAAACCATAGATCCAGGAAGCTCAGAGAATATCAAATCCAATAAATACCAAGAAACCTACACCTAGGAATATCATATTCAAACTGCAGGAAGCCAAAGAAAAAGAGAAAACCTCAAAGAAAGCCAGGGGAAAACTACACTTTACCTATAGAGGACAAGGATATGAAGTACAGTGATATGAAGCAATATGAACAAAGATACGAAGTCTCAGTAGGAAACCATGCAAGCATGAAGAGAATTGTGTGAAATAATTAAAGTCAAAAGAAAAAAACTCACCCACATAGGGTTCTATATCCAGCAAAATCATCTTTGAAATGTGAAGGGGAAATAAAGGCTTTCTCAGACAAACAAAAACTGAGGGAATTAATCACCAGCAGATTTGCCCTACAAGAAAGAATGAAAGAAGTGTTTTAGGGAGAAGAAATATAGTATAGGTCAAGAATTCAAATCTACATAAAGAAAAATTGTCAAGGAAGGCATAAATGAAGGTAAAATAAATCTTGTATTTTTCTTACTTTTAATTGATCTAAAAGATATCTGTTTAAAGTAATAATAGTAACAATGTATTAGATAATTTTAGTATATGGGTAAGTGAAATGAATGACAGTAGTACCAAAAGAGGCAAGAGGGAAAAATTGAGGATAATGTTTTAAGTTACTTACAGTACATGTAAAATGTTATATTTTTATTTTTAAGGTACATTTAGATTAAAACATATATTGGAAACTCTAGAGCAACTACTTAAATTTTTAGAAGTATATTGCATGCTAAGAGAGGAGATAAAATGTAATGATATACAATGTTACATTAAAACCAGGAAAAGAGGAGACCAAAAATAAAATAAAATAAAAAACAAAAAAAATATTCAAGGAATAGAAAATACTCATATAGTAAATCTTAATCCCAACTATAGCAATGATTACTTTAAGTATGAAGTAAAAGACACCAATTTAAAGACAGAGATGTCTGGAAAAGTGTTTTGGGGGCTAGTTGTTGAATGGTGAGGTTTGGTGGGCTGTGCAGAGATAAAGTACAGAGGCCAGGATGGCAATTTGAGTTTTGGGGAAACCGAAAGATCCCTGAAAGGGAGATGCCCCCTGTCCCATTTTCCTATTCTTCTCGTCTTTACATAGTTCCTTCTACTCTAATTGCCCAGCATGTAACCAGAATATTAAGTGAAGTTTTACTATTTTGCTCTTAATTTAGAAATCAAGCTATCATCTTCCCTCTCAAAGAAAAAAAGAAACAGAATTTCTTTGCTTTTTATTTCTGTCTTGATTAAATTTTGGTTAAGTCTTTAAAATAAAGAGAATCCATGGGGGAGGGGAAGGAAAAAAAAAAAAGAGGTTAGAGTGGGAGAGAGCCAAAGCATAAGAGACTGTTAAAAACTGAGAACAGGGGCGCCTGGGTGGCTCAGTCGGTTGAGCGTCCGACTTCGGCTCAGGTCACGATCCGCGAGTTCGCGAGTTCGAGCCCCGCGTCGGGCTCTGGGCTGATGGCTCAGAGCCTGGAGCCTGCTTCCGATTCTGTGTCTCCCTCTCTCTCTCTGCCCCTCCCCCGTTCATGCTGTGTCTCTCTCTGTCTCAAAAATAAATAAACATTAAAAAAAAAAAAAATTAAAAAAAAAAAAAAACAAAAAAAAAACTGAGAACAAACTGAGGGTTGATGGGGGGTGGGAGGGAGGGTGGGGTGGGTGATGGGTATTGAGGAGGGCACCTTTTGGGATGAGCACTGGGTGTTGTATGGAAACCAATTTGACAGTAAATTTCATATATTAAATAAATAAATAAGTAAATAAATAAATAAATTAAATAAAATAAAGAGAATTCTTTAAAGGGGGGCTGTTCTTCTACCTAAAAATCTTTGTAGTCAGTTTGTTTTTTCTTCATGTTCAAACAAAAGCTCCTTTAATCACAGAGAAGACAACCTGCTAATGCTTTCCCTGATTCTCAGCCTGCTTTATGGTTTAATGATGACAGTGAATTTGTAAGATATTTGAAGGAAAAAAAAAAACAGGACATTTTAGGGTATGATAAAAATTTCAATTTTTTGAAAGTTTTTGAAGGGAAGGATGGTAAGGAATCATTTCTTTGTTGAGAGGTATGTGACATTTTACCTTGAAATTATGACATTAAAATTCCTACTTGCTAAATAAATCTAATCAAATCATATGTCAGGTACAAATCATGTAATTATACATTCTGAGTACTAGCCCAAGGATTTGAATTTTATTTCATGGTACTGATGTGATTTATCATATTTATTCAGCTAGAAAGTAAGTATATGTTGTGATTAAACATGATACATATCTAACTTCAAATATTGGTCTGTGCCATTTACTAACAAGATATTCAACTTCTCTGAGACTCATTTTTCCATATGTAAAACATGAACACGAATAGATTCTACCTAGACTCCAGAATATAGCTAGCATATAGCATGAGTTCCACAAGTGTTTATTGAACAAATAATCTCATAATATTGTGTATTATAAATATATATGATGCATGACACATACTAAGCATTCAGTAACTATTAGTTTTATACTGTCATCAGCATCCTTATCATGAATTTCCCTATTTGATTGGAAGGGGACATTCAGCTAAAATGGAAGAGGGTGTATTATTGTTTCTAGGAGAGTAATGTCTAAGTATTTCTCCTAAACAATCAGAACTAGCTATCTTCTAGTTATAACCAATTGAAAATTTGATATTTAAGGTGTCTTATTTATTGTGGAAGACTCATAACAGCCAATTATATACACCAAACTTACCTTTCATTATAGAGGCAGCAGAATGAAGTTTTCAAGCATATAGAAACTTAGGAAAAAGTTAGTTATGCACAAGACTTTGTTGAAAATCTTCTACTTGAAGATGAAGTAGCCAAACAAAAATGGAATCATGATGGGTAAATGGTGGTAAAAGGGATTGGTTGTAAATATAAAATAAATATAACTATTTTTATATTTAAGGATTAAGATTAAAAATTAAAATTTCTGGTATTATAGTTAAAAATAAATTATAGAAATTTTAGCTTCCAGAAAAGATGGAGTATACATACTTTTGCTTATTCCTCTATTTAGGTAATACTAAAGCTCTAGCTATTGTTTGTAGACATAAAAAATTCTGAAAGATGGAAAGAATAAGGTAGCCTAGGAATCAGGGAACAGCACAGTGGTGAACTCCTTGGTTTGGGGTTTTTTTGTGTGTGTGGTGTTTTTTTTTTTCTGCATAGATCCCAGACGTGGTTCTAGAGGAGCTGGCAACCGAGAAGCACCAACAGATACAAACAAAACATGCTCCAACAAAGGCCAGCTCTCCCTATCCAGAGGTCCAGGAAAGGAACAGCCTAGCAAAATAGAAAAATTTTAGACAATAACCACTGTACTCTAGTCAAACCCCACAGAAAAACCATGGTACTGTCCCCACCCCAACCCCTGCCAGCAAAGGTCAAACAAAATGCTGAGACTTTCACCCTGACCAGACTATGAATAAGCATCTCAAAAACCCCACTGGGGTGCCATCAGTGAAGGCCTAATGAGGAGTGCTGGGATTTTCACTTCTGCTAGTTTATAATGAAGACCCTCTCTACCATCCCACTCAGTGTTAGTGGAAACAAAATGGGGAACCTGGACTCCTACCTCCACTTGTCAGGAATGACACATCTCTTCCCTCCCCTCTGGGATTCTGTCAGAAGATACCTACTGGAGACTCAGGACTTTCACCACTATCCAGCAGTAGTGAGGTTACTCCACCATTTGTGTCAGTGGAGGCCATGTGAGGAGCAGTAATGAGGCACTCCTACCCCTTGAACTTAGGGTAGTATATCAGTAGTATATCAGATGTCTAGTGGGGAGTTGGAACTTCTACACCCAAGCACCAGTAATGAGTTCCCCTATCTCCTGAGTGTCAGTGAGGGTCAGGTGGGGAACCTGGACTTCCAACCATACATGACAGTGATGAGGCAGTGTTCCCTTCTTACCCTGCCAGAGTGGTGTCTGAGGAGGCCAACCAAAACAGAAGAGTTAAATAAGATGCAGAGTCTTATAACACAATTCCCAAAATGTCCAGATATCATGTAAAAAATCACTTGTCAGGGAACCTGGGTGTCTCACCCAGTTGAGCATCTGACTTCAACTCAGATCCTGATCTTGAGGTTTAAAAGTCCTGCATATATGATGTATACAAGTTAGCTCAGAGCCTGGAGCATGCTTTAGATTCTGTGTCTCCCTCTCTTTCTGTCCCTCCTCTGCTTGTGCTCTCTCTCTCTCTCTCTCTCTCTCTCTCTCTCTCTCTCTCTCCCTCTCTCTCAAAAATAAATAAACATTAAAAAAAATTTTTTTAAATCATTTCTCTACCAAAAACCAGAAAAATATCAACTTGAATGAGAAAAAATAATTAATAGATGCAAACATTGAGATAACAGAAATGTTCAAATTATCTAAGGATTTTAAATCAGCCATCATAGTGGTGCCTGGGTGGCTCAGTCAGTTAAGTGTATGACTTCAACTCAGGTCATGATCTCAGGGTTTATGGGTTCTAGCCCTGTGTCAGGCTCTGTGCTAACAGCTCAGAGCCTGGAACCTACTTCAGATTCTGTGTCTCCCTCTCTCTCTGTCCCTCCCCCACTCATGCTCTGTCTCTCTCTCTCAAAAAAAACCTTAAAAAAATTTAATAATAAAAAAAATCAGCCATCATAAGACTATTTCAATGAACAATTATAAAGACTCTTGAAGCAAATGAAAAAATAGACTCAGAAAAGAAGTAGGAAGTCTCAACAAAGAAATAAAAGGTATGAAGAATAACCAAATGGATGTGAAAATACAGAAAATGAAATAAAAACTCAGTGGATGTGTTCAACAGCAGAAATAAAGAGAGAGATTTTTAAAAACCAGTAAACTTGAAAAAAGAATAATAGAAATTACCCAATCTGAACAACAGAACAGAGACTAGAAAAAAATAAGATAAAATAATGAGCAGAGTCTCAAGGATCTGTAGGACCAAAACAAAAGATCTAACATTTGTGTCAAAACTTGTCTATCTAGCAATCTCTATCCAGCAAAAAGATCCTTCAGGAATAAAAGGGAAATCAAGACATTTTCAGATGAAGGAAAAAATAAGAGAGTTTGTTGACAGAAGACCTACCTAAAAGAATGGCTAAAGTAAATTTTCTAAAAAGAAAAGAATTAATAAAAGATGGAAACTTAGGGGCGCCTGGGTGGCTCAGTCAGTTAAGTGGCCGACTTCCGCTCAGGTCATGATCTCGTGGTCCGTGAGTTCGAGCCCCGCGTCGGGCTCTGTGCTGACAGCTCAGAGCCTGGAGCCTGTTTCAGATTCTGTGTCTCCCTCTCTCTGACCCTCCCCCATTCGTGCTGTGTCTCTCTCTGTCTCAAAAATAAATAAATGTTAAAAAAAAATATGGAAACTTAGGGCATCAAGTAGGAAAATTGAAAAACAGAAAGGTAAAAGTTGAATACATGCAGTAGACTTTATTTCTCCTCTTGAGTTTCCTAAATTATGTTTGATGGTTGAAGCAAAAATTTTAACACTGACTGATGTAGTTGTCAATAATTGTAACACTGGCTGATGTGGTTGTCAGTGTTGGAGAGACATAGGAGTAATACCCTTCTCTTTTTAAATTTTTCATAAAAACATTTGAAGGGACTAGTATCCAATATTCATTATTACTTATTATACTTTAACTTCTTTCTCTTCTATTACACTCAAATACCATTAAATTTTATCTATTTTGTTAAGAAAACAGAATATATAACATGATAACATTGCTCTAAAATTGATATCAGTGTTTTATTATGAATATATATGAATATATATTATGTATATATATACATAATATATATATACACACACATACAAAGCTGTCTGCAGTGATTTTCTCTGAATGTTGATAAAAGTGGTGCATTGGGGTATGGTATGATTATTAAACTTCTTTGTACTTTTTGTTATCATGTTAAAGTTTTAAAATGAGTATGTATTTTTATTACAGAATCATTGTTTTGTTTAAAAATTAGTAAACCATAAGAGACTCTTAACTACAGAGAACAAATTGAGCATTGCTGGAGGAGGGGAAGGTGGATGGGGGGATGGGCTAAATGGGTGATGGGCATTAAGGAGAAGGGCACTTGTTGGGATGAGCACTGGTTGTTATATGTAAGTGATGAATCACTAAATCCTACTCCTGAAACCAATTTTACTGTATATATTAACTAACTAGAATTTATTTATGTATTTATTTATTTATTTAATTTTTTTAGAGAGAGAAAGCATAAGCAGGGGAGGGGGAGAGAGAGAGGGAGACACAAAATCTGAGACACAGAATCTGAATCTGAAGAGTCTAAGCTGTCAGCACAGAGCCTGATGTGGGGCTTGAACCCATGAACCTTGAGATCATGACCTGAACTGAAGTCGGATGCTGAACTGACTGAGCCACTCAGGCACCCCTTAACTAACTAGAATTTAAATAAAAACTTGAAATAAAGAAATTCAAAAAATAAATATTATGAATCAAAAGAATACAGCAATTGAAAATAAAGTATTTAAAGGAAAATTACAATTTTATTTTTAAATATTAGTGATACTGAAATTAAATCACACAATAATGCAATACTGAAATTTAAAATATCCTGCCAGAAATGGTTTCCTTGGGGGCTCAAGTAACATTTTCTATGCAACACAGAAACTGATTTTATGTTTACCACAGTCTTGAAATCTAAAAGATGAGTATGTCTCTCCATGTCAACCTCTTAGTCTCTCTTAACACATATATACACATATGCATGTGTGTACACAGACGTATGTTCATGGTAAATAGTGTCTTCAAAGGTTTTATATGGTGAGAGCCAGCCTTTCTTTTTAAATGAATAAGTGGCAATTGTCATGAAAAGAGATATATTGATGTAAGATTTTCTCTAGGTGTAATATTCTACATGGTGAATATACTTCAAGGAGGTATAGCTCTATGACACTGAATTTGCTGGGAATAAAAGTTAAATGCAGGAACTAAAATATATAGGATGTTGGCAGGTGTAGTTACAGAAGCAGTTTCTGTGTGTGTGTGTGTGTGTGTATGTGTGTGTGTGTGTGTACATGTGTGGGTGCGTGTGTATGTGCATGTGCACATTTGTGAACATTGGGTATCTGTACATAAGCAGCCTCATGAAAGGTAGAGGTGAACCTCTGGGTTTCTGCATATGTGATGTATGCAGATTAGAATATGTGATTTTCTTCAGAGTGAGAATGCCTAAATAAATCTACCTCAAACTATCATTGTCCCTCAGAGTGAAAACTCAGGTTTTCCACGGAAACCTACTAGAGAATACTGAATGTAGAGTTAAAAGACTGCCACCTACTGATATGTGACCTTTAGTAATTGGCCTGCCTTCCAAAGTGCAGATTCCATGTCCTCCTTGGTCAGCAGTAATTGCCTTGGTCACTGTTTTCATCCTGGACAGATATTCACCTTGCCTAGATGTAGAAGAAGAAAGATGATCTCTCCCCTCATCAACTACTAGTCGCATGGCATAAGAATTCAACCCCCTGTTGACAGTCACCCAGTTGATTCAAACTAAAATTAACTAGGATTCTCTAGGTTATTCTTTTTATTTTCATACCAGGGACCATTTCTTTCCAAAGGATGCCTCTTTATTATGAACTGCTGATCAAAAAGATTGGTGAAATGAAGTTTTGTTGTAACAAATACCTATGCACTAGTAAATAGAACACTAATTGCTTTAATAAATAAACCCCCAAATTTCAGTGGTCTAAACAGTTTGTTTTTCATTAATGTCATATCCAATCCTGATATACCTGATAGATGGCTTTATATGTGGTCATTCCAGGACCCATGCTTTTTCCATCTCATGACTTCTCCTTGGAGACTTTCCATTCCTCTGGCAGTGGGGAAAGAGGCTATATGGAAGACATGTTAATTTCTGCTCAGAAGTGATACACATCTCCATCAAGTTCAGCCCAGAAGTGATATATTACTTCTGTTCACTTTGCTTTGGGCTGATTAGTCTTTTAAGCCCCTTTCCTTTGACAGTGGCAGAGAAATAATAGGTTCTGGCTGAGCAGCTGCTTCTTGGCAAACAGCTCTGCACTATAGAAGGAGAGCACCAAATTTTGGTGGTCAGTAAGCTTTCTCCACCCCATCCAGGGGCACAAGCTCTGGTGAATGTGGAGCTCGCTTCATGTGCCTACCCCTCTGTCAAAGATCACAGCCTGAGTGGTTGCTCTCTAAGTCCTTCAAACGGTTGTTTTATATATTTTGTCTTGGATTTTGAGTTGTCTGTGACAGAATGGTAATTCTTACACCAGTTATTCCATTATGGATTGAATAGGAAGTAGTTCTTGATTTTAACCCCAGGCTTTCTTTTTTTCTTTAATTTTTTTAAAATGTTTATTTATTTTTGAGAGAGAGAGAGAGAGAGAGAGAGCAGGAGAGGGGCAGAGAGGGAGACACAGAATCTGAAGCAGGCTCCAGGCTCTGAGCTGTCAGCACAGACCTCACAAAGCTGTGAGATCATAATTTGAGTTGATGTTGGATGCTTAAACGACTGAGCCACCCAGGTGCCCCTAACCCAACATTTCTTAAACCTGTTTGACCATGGAACCACTTTTCTTCATATAACAGTTATTAAAAGACTTTGAAAAACATTTTTGCAGAGTAAATCTATACCACTTCCATTCCTTTACTTATCTCCCCAGGTGTTTGCTTTTGTTGTTTTGGTTTTCTTTTTATTTTGTTGTAATGTTTTGTTTTCTAGAGAAATTTGAGTTTAGCTCAGTTTTGTTCAAATGGTCGGTGTTGTTAAAGTAGGCAAGACTAAAGGCAGTTGGAAAGCAATTGTACTGGATTACAGGACAGATGAAGTAAACACAGTACTCTCTAGCTCCACATGGGCAGAACAGAGAAGGAGTGCTTGCTATCTTTTGCTTAGTACATACAAGATCTCGGGTTTCCTACTTTATCTCTGTGAGCCACAGTTTGTAACCTGCAAAACAAGGAGTGTTCATGACGTTAAATGAGACCCATTATGTAAAATATCTAGTAAATAAGAAGTAACTTAATACATATAAGGCTCCTTCCTTCCTCTTTCTTCTATGTTCTCCTAGTTAGTAAGGCACTAACTTAATTATAGTTAAGTTAGTTGTGCTATTCTGCTACAGATATTGACAATTATATGAAAAGATGCCAGGGAAAGAATGAGGTAACCATATAGGCAGTTCCCAATAAATAAACACTGAGTTTCAAAAGTATTACATATAGATGGTTAGGTTCTAGTAACTTAGAACTTGACATTCTTACTATTGATGCCCCACAGTTAATTGGCCATGAAGCTAATGACTGAAGCTTTGAGCCCCTCACTTGTCTTGGCTCCCCAGAGTGCAGGAGATGCTGAAAGTTGTAGAATGTTCTAGGTGGAAAGGGGTAGAGCAGTTTGCTATCAGGAAGTAGTACTATGTAAGCATTTCTGATAAATTGCTGAAAAAGCTCTCAGAAAAAAAAGAGTTTGATTCTCTAAGTTTCTGGGGGGTTGTTGTGATGTATTTTGTCACTCTAAATGAATATTTACTTTTGTACCTAATTTTGTACTTCTGATTTCTTTTCCTTAAAGATGGTCCCACAAATTGTTTAAGTTTCAGAACTCAAACACATGGATCTGCTCCTGCCCATACTTTTGGTACCATCATCTGCTACTATTCTGAAAAGTCCCAGAGGTACTCTCCTCAGAGCCCACTCTGATGGCTGGAGCTGCAGATAGCTTTCCTTCTCCTTCCTTGCCTCCCACACAGCTCACCTCAACATCGCTAGTATCAAAGGTCAGCTGTTTGAGCCTCTGCCAAGACATTGTGTCTCTCTACATACACCTGATCCACTGGGGACAATGACCTGGGCTCAAGACTCAGGACCCAAAGTGTGCAAGGAATTAGGAGAAAGAAAAGGTCAAATAAATGGGGCCCTTGGCAGTAATTGTGCCTCAGGGCCACACTTTTGGCTCATTGTGGATTAGCTTATTCAGGCACTCATGCTTTTATTAAATATAGTTTTTGAGTACCCATTGTGTGTCTGTGGGATTTTCTGCAACCTTGACCTTTACTTGTACCATTTTTCAATGATAACATTTTTCCAGAGTACAAAACTTTATAATTCCTGAAACTTTTTGTCAGCTTGGTGACTCCTGAATGGATTTATATGAACTAGTTTAAGAAAGCTAAAGAAACGAGGGGTTGTGGGAGGTGAGATGGGCTAAATGGGCAAGGGGCATTAAGGAATCTACTCCTGAAATCATTGTTGCACTATATGCTAACTAATTTGGATGTAAATTAAAAAATAAAATTTAAAAAATAAAATAAAAATTAAAAAAAGAAAGCAAATTACAAATGGACACATGGAGAGTAATACAAAAACATATAAACTTTACAGAAAATTATTAGAATGTGGATTTATACTCTGCATAATGTTCGCTAAGGGTTTGGTTGTTTCATGAGTGGGACATTTGTATAACAAGTTTTATTTACTTATCTGTGTGTCTTAATAAACTTAATAAACTTAAAGTTTGAAAAAAATTAATTAATTTAAAAAAAGAAAGCTAAAGAAATATCTATATTCTGTAGGATCTTTTTTTCATTTGTAACAGTTTTCATTTCATCCAGGCTTTACCTGCCCAAAGTTGTTCAGAACACAAGATAAGAAGGTTGACCCAATTGCAAAGAAGATCAAGGATAAGGTAGCCTCAGAAAGAAAACCTAAAGGCAAGTGTGAAGAACAATGTGCTCAGCAGGAGCCCAGGATGAGGGCCTTTGGAGGAGGGGCAAATACAATTTATAAAGCCTTAGAGTGACTCAAGTCAGCCTCTCCAGTGTTTGGCTTCAAGGTGTCAGAATAGGTTTTATAGGTCAACAGCGTTGTTCTAATGATTATCCAGGTTTCTCCCCCTTCAGTGGGGAAGGCCCCAGTTTTATGGAATTACCTGCCCACTCAGCAGGCTGGGTGTTAGAATTCAGAGCAGACTGCCCCTCCTCCCTAAAAGCAGCAGGCAGCAAAATAGGTCCGGAAATTCCTGAGCATTGGGAAGCCAGCACTAATGCAATTACCTGAAATAAAAGAAGGGGTCAGATAATAAGGGGCAAAGGTTTTTCCTTTTAAAGTAAAGAGCCAGGTAAACAAAACCAGCTGCCCCTGGAGCCAACAAATTCTCCTCATTAAATGTTTTAAGAGGCTAATGGACATAAGTAGCTAATTGCAGTACAATCCTAAAGACTAAATCTAGGGTCCTGAAGAAGGGGGAGAAGGGGGATCAGGGTAAAAACCTGGCAGGCAGAGGTAGAAAGGAGATGAGACCTGCCCCTGGCAGAGGATCCCAGATGGCCAAAATGGAATTAAAATTAAAGTAAGAATAAGATGATTTGACCTGGAGTCACTAATGTTTCTGTCAGTATCCTTATGGGATGGGCATGGCTGGGACAGTTTTAAATTTATACACTAGTAGAATAGGATCTGGAATAAGTTTTTTAAATAACTAATTATGGGAAATTTTATGTGCATTTACTATGAAAATCTCTGAAAGGCTATACAGCAAAATGTTAATGGGTTTCTCTAGGTGTTGGGCTTAATGGTGATTTTTCGTTTTCATATTTTAATTTTATTTATGTGCATCTTCTAATTTGCCGATAATGAATGCTTATTTCTTTTATAATAAATAAAGGGCAAAGTTTTAAATAAGATGAAAGGTAGTAAACTAGACATAAACATTAAGGGGGGCATGAGAGTTGGTGAAGGAATTGGTAAGAGGCTTTAGTTACTTTGTATATTCTGCCATGTTTCCCACCTCCCCAGATGTGTGCTTGATATGACCTGCCAATCTAGAGGCCAGCAGAGGGAGGAATAATGGTTGTTGGTATTGAGCCAGACAGGCTATTTGTCCACACACAAAGGTTTCAACCTCATTGCATTTGTAATAGTTCCCAGAAATGTTATTTCTACGCAGACTCTCTTGGCTTCAGCTTTTAGTTGAACAACTCAGCCACTTGTGGTATGATCCTAAGAGATGCTGAAATTTCAAGAACGATTGGAGGAAGAATATGATTTACCTAAAAGTGTCCATCTAAGTGTTTGTAGAACCAACTATTCTGCCAGGGTTTATGTGGGAGATGCCAAAGCACCTCTAATTAATGAATTTGCTTTCTCTCAATCCTTACTTTCTTCTCTGATTTATTTGGTCTTCTGACACTTTTGTAACCATTACTAAATTAATTAACTCTTTGGAGAGACTGCTTAATAGCTAAGAATCATCTTTATCTTCCCAATGAGAAAGACAAAGGAAAGCAGAAAGAGTTGCCCTCAGGTCACTTGACAGTCAGGTGGAATCCAGTCCCATTTCCTTTTATCCAGTCTTGGTTAGAAATCACCATCTTCATCATTTTTAATGATTTAGTCTTACCAAATGGTTATGTCAGGCTACGCTACCTCCTTCATGTGATATAGCAGGCTCTTACCATAGGCAATCACTATCAGAGAACAGAAGCTCTGTTAACAGGCAGGAATTTTTCAAATAATCACAGATTATTGACACTGAATGTTTTCTTAGAAGCATTGCATTTATGAAGGGTAAATGTAGCAAGCTAATTATCCAAGCATACCCAAGAAAAAGGCTAACGGTTTGTCAGACTCACATCAATGGTTAAATTGGCCCCTCTCTTAAAAGTGACACTAAATCATGGAGACCATAGTTCAAAGTACCATGGAAATAGTACAATATATATGTGTATTTAAGGCAGCACATGAATGTTGCTGGAACTCCAGTATTATATGGGGATTCCTTTGACATCCAAATGTAAATTTGACTCAGACTGAAGATATTAAAAAGACAATGTGGTGGTCAAAGTGGGAAAAGAAAGGACTCTTAGCTGAGTCAAATGTAGATAGAGGCAGTGCCCAGGGCCATAAGCATTTTAGAGGGTCTCTGACCTCTCTGTTAACTTCTCTTATCTTCTTGGAGAACTCATCTGCAGCCATGACTTCCTCCATTACTCATAGTCAGAAGACCCAGGTCTTTTCCTATCTCAACTTTTATCTCTACCTCCTCCTCCTATCTCCACTGGCCTATTGTGTATTTCCTCTTTGATGTTCTCTGAATCCTTGATATCTCAAACAACATCATCCATCCCCTTGACAAACCTAAAACCTACATGTTTTTGGCATCAGTGTTCTCCAAAATATTCTCTCTCACAAGCTCCTGGTCATCACTGATTCCCTTCCTCTTTCTCTTACACTCTATAGAAGCCTTCTTTTATTAGTTTTTCCTTCACAGCCTCTCACTTTTACTTCTTTCTGTGACCCAGATTCTTGCCTGCAGTACTGAGATAAGATAACCTTGTCACACTGCTTTCCTGCCTGGAGCTCTCCCCTCTCCAGTCTAATTCATAGTCCACAGAAATAGCCTGAGACCAACTGAGAATGACTGAATCCAGCTTGTTAGGTTAAAAGTGGGGCCAAAATGGCTCTAAAAAGCTTAAGCCAAAGTTTTTATTGGAATTGCTTCCCCACATGTCACATGAAGGAGAAATTGGACTATTTCTTGGTCCAAGAAAACAGCCATTGAATGGACAGTAAGAAGGAGCAAATTTTAAACTTATATTAGAAGAGCCTTTCATGGATTCAAGCTGTAGTACAGTGGAAAAGTAGTAGTAGTATATGAGAGTGGGTTCTCTGTCCTAGATAATCACTTCTCAGGGATACTGTAGCAAGTTTACATGCTTTAAGCCACATGGCCATTAAGGTCTTCTCAAACTCGAAATTTTTGCAATGGAAACACCGCTCTTACCATCCCTTCCTTTGCCTCCCACCTACCAGAAATCCAGAGCCTGTTTTTGCTGTTCCGTACTTCCCTCATTCCAAATCATGCTCTCCTTCAGACAGATATTCCCCTGCTCACCTCATCTCATGGCTTTCCAGTCTAGGTTGCTGCCTCCAGTAACCTGGAGGGTACATTTGGTTATTGAATACCTTTTATGTGCCAGGATCTATGCCCAGCATTTTTCCTGATTTAATTGGTACAGTATACCCTGAAAACTGTGGGTTTGGGATTCTTTTTAACCAACTTCAAAGAAAGGGAAACCTAATATAGGTGGTAGGTGACAAAGCTGAAACTGAGCCAGAGTTTTCTAGGTTCCAAGTTCTGAGTACTTGAGAAAAGAGACAAAAAGAAGGAGTGGAGGAATGGGAGGCCCCTCAACTAATGACTAGGTTGGGTAAGGAGGGCATTCATGGGAATCCCACACATTGAAAAAGTGCATCTGATATTTTTATTTCAATAAGCGTTAAACTATATGTGTTGCCAGCAAAACTTATAAATTATGATGTTTAAAATAGTTACTGAAGATTAACAGAGAGAAAAGAGGGGACAGTAATATATTTGATTAAAACATAAAAGAACACTAATTACAGTGCATGTGTATCATGTGCCTAGTAATCATATAATATAGTAACAAGTATTCACGTCCTTCGGTGTGTATTAGATTAATATTGCATGAATTATTTTTAATTTTAATATTACTATGTTTTGGGGCACCTTGGTAGCTTAGTCAGTTAAGCATCTGAATCTTGATTTCTGCTCAGGTCACAATCTCACAGGTCAGGAGATGGAACCCTGTGTAGGGATCTGTGCTGACAGCGCAGAGCATGCTTGGGATTCTCTCCTTCTCTCTGCCCCTCCCCTGCTTATGCTACCTCTCAAAATAAATAAATAAATATTTAAAAAATATTACTATGTTTTAATATACCTAGTTTCCATGTGGCAAGCTATCTAATCACACTTTAAAAAAAAATCAGTAATGCTAATAGTTAAGTACTGATAGGAAGAGGTAGGGGTTATAGGTAATGAACATGGCCATACCCAGCACTGTGTGTTGTACACAATAAATGTTTATTGGATCTGAGTCTAGTATCTATACCAAGAATGAAGTGAAAGGTCATGTCATTGTTTTGTTTTATTCACTAATGAAAGTAACCACCAAATTTTCAAAATCATGTACTTTGACATAGTAATTTTACTTTTAGGATTCTGTATTCATACATAATTTAACCATCAGTCCCTTGTTGTTTATGACCCCATCTTTGCAGCTGAAAATGAAATTAAAAAAGAACTAAGAGTTGTTGAATGCCTACTATATGCCATACACTTTAGGTTTAACTGCTTAATCATTGATTAATACTGAGAAGTAAATATGTTACCTCTTTTTTTTTAATGTTTATTTATTTTGGAGAGTGAGAGAGAGAGACAGAGCATGGGCAGGGGAGGGGCAGAGAGAGAGGGAGAACAGAATCTGAAGCAAGCAGGCTCCAGGCTCTGAGCTGTCAGCACAAAGCCTGATGCAGGGCTCAAACCCACGAACCATGAGATCATGACCTGAGCCCAAGTCAGATGCCTAACCAACTGAGCCACCCAGGTGCCCTGATATGTTACCTCTTTTAAGAATAAGAAAACTGAGGCATGTAGAGACCAATATCTTGCCCAAGTTCACACAGGTAGTAAATAGCTGATTTGGAATTTGAACTCAGATATTTCTGGGTCCAAAACCCATACTTTTTCCAACATACCAATGGTTTAAATGTTGGATTTCGTGGAAATGTCTGAGGTGGTAAAGGAGGCCAAGGGGAAGGCTGAGTAGGTGGAACTCACATCTCACCCTCACTTCAACTAAAGCACCTGCTTTACAATTAAACAAATTTTTTAAAACATTCTAATACATCATGCATTGGTATGGGAATTTAAAATTAAAAATAATTTTCACATAGTTCTATAATATATACTGATAGGTTGATGTCTTATTAAAAATGAGATGATCTATCATTAGCCATCAGCTGGGGAGACCTAAGTGGGATGGAAAAGGCACCCAGGAGTCATAAGCATTTATTTTAATTCAGTTGATTTAATTTGGAATTTTGTAAAAATGGGGGTGGGGAAAGTTTAAGATAATAAAGATCACCTAAACCTGGGCCAGTCTTAGCTTAGTCTTCAGAGTAAGGATCCACAAAGAGGGGCCTCACAAAGCTGGATCAATCTGTTTTGGTCAAATGTTCACAACATACTATCAGCACAACTAACACAACCTGATAAAACCCACAGTGAATGCCGAACTTGTTACTACTATTTTAGGAGAGGGCTGGAAGACTAAGTCATCTGTCTGATTTATTTCTTCATTCATTCATCCATTCATTTATTCTGGAGCTGGTTGGTAGGAGAGGGTTGACTACAAAGTGAACTGAAGATGAAACCTTTCAGACCCACTCACTACACTGTATCAGATTTTTGTGGTCAGTATTTGTTTTCTTATTTAAAGGTGTGGAAACCTATAAAAAATGTTTGAATATTCTTTCTAAACCTGTCACATACCTTTACTACTTTAAGGTGGGGACAGGGGGTGGTATGGGATGGATGTTAAATTACTCTTCCTGGGGGAAAAAAGAGTAAGCTTTTCCTCCATTACTTAATTTGTATTATGGATTCCTGTCCACTCCTACAGAGTAAGCAATGCAGGTTCATGTGACAGAGGTTGGAAAAAAATGACTCCACAAATGGAGGTAGAAATGAAGAAAATAAAAAGGAGATTACTTGTTTGAAAAACACCCAGGGTAAAAACTTTTCAGGATGTGAAAGCCCAAGTGAACTCTGGGCTGTTTCCTCAGGCAACAGAGACCTCTGGTTAGAGAAGTGTATTTGTAGTCTCCTGTTCAAGATTTTACCTGATTCTTATTTTATTTTTATTCCAGTTGCTACATTGATGGCCGGGTGGTCAAGGTGATGGACTTCCTGAAAACTCGCCTGTTAGACACACTCTCTGACCAGATTAGGAAAATTCAGAAAGTGAGTAAAAGTCTCCTGGGAAGAAGGAGTGAGTTTGGGAGTAAAGCAAGGAAAAGGTCCTGGGGTCCCAGCTAGATGTTAGCACTGTGGAAACCAGGGTAGAAAAATAGTATAGTCCAGATCTCCCTTTCACAGCTGATGATTGTTGTTTATTGTTTTTTAAATTGAGAACAGTTTGAATGTGCCATTTCAAGGTTTAAAAGCTTCTCTATTTTAATAACAACTATTTTGTAATAGCTTGTTTCTAAATTGTGAGTTTCTTAAGGGAAGGCTAGATTTGCTTTGTTATTTTCTTTTTGCAGGGGCCTATTTGGGCCTACTTTAAAGAGAGAATGATTATGTTCATTCAGTGAAATTCTTGTCTGGGGCATTGGCCATATTTATTGGTTCTAAATAGTGTTAAATATCTCAGCCATATATACATTATTCCTAGGTGTCTTAGAATAGCCAAGTAACACCTTACTTTTGTAGAAATGTGGGAGAAGCTGTATTATATTAAGTAATGGCATGTAGGTCCTAATAGTAAGGCACCTTTGGTCAACAGTTCTCACACTTGAGTGCAGTCAAAATCACCAGAGGTTGCTCAGAAGGTTTACAGTCTCACTCCTGATGTTCTGATTTAGTGTGTCTGGAGTGGATCTTAGATACTTCTTTCTTAGTAGTCATCTGTCAAGTAATTCTATGCAATGCAGATAACATTTTGAAATACACTGGATTAGTTAATTCTGAACCGTGAAGACGTTCTGTCTGCAATTTCCATCTGCCTCTACAAAATGATATCACATCTTTTGTTGCCTAGTCAGTTCATTTTTCCAGGTAATGAGGACCTTTTGAACATTCAACTACATCTTGAGCAAATTAAACAAATCTTTGCAGAAAAATAGCAGTGGGTAAACCCCCATTAATATGGGATGAATGAATAAATGAATGGACAAATGAATGAATGACTCATGTATAAAATTATCTGTGAAATAAAATTATACTTGGAGTAATCATAGAAAAGCACTTTTGATTGGTAGAGTGGTAGTCTATATGCTTTTTTTTGGTATTCAAATCAATGTCCTGTTCAGATTACAAAAGCTTTTTCAGTCCTCTTGTTCTCAAAATGTTTTAGCAGCTAGGAAGCCTCAGGCCTTCTGGACTCCTATACCCCAGTCTATCCCTCTGGGGATCAGGTACACTAGCCAGTATCTTTCTCTGTCACTGCCTCCTACCAAGCAAAGCCTAAGAGAACTAAATAATTTGAAATGTCTCTGCCAGTCTCTGTTTGACATTCATTTAGGTTTTAATATTTAAATATTTAATATTTACTGAACACTTAGCTAGTACCAGGCAAAGTGCCAGGTGCTGGGGATACAAAATGGAATAAGACATGGTCTCTGCCTTCAAGGAACTCAGAGTTTTAAGGTTTAACAGCTGCTTTGAGCAGGTTGCAAAACATTACTTAAGGCAGTCAAATACCCTATTGAACACTGCAGTCTACTAAGCACTTTATGCTAATCTAATATTATATATTATTCTCTAAAAGGAGGGAGGAATGTCTTTCATTCATTCATTCATTCATTCATTCATTTGTTTATTCTTCCATCCAATAGATATTTATTGAGTGTGTACCATGTTCTAGGCATGATTCTAAATGTTTGTGTTACAATAGTATACATGATAGACAAGTCCCTAAATTTTTGGCTTTTCTGATATTAAATGTAATGACCTGATCAAGAGGCTGTCATTGGAAGTAAAATGATTCAGTGGTATCATGGCACTGAGAGTGAAGGTTCTAACTGTGCTCTTGTAATTATTTAAGTAGAACAGTTAACTCTAGGTCAGAACTAAGACAAAGGTGTTGGGAGTTAGGTTCTTCCCTTTCTCCCCACTACCCATTACTCTCCACCACTGCGTACTTCTTACCCACCACAGAAGGTTCAAAGACTGAAATAAGTGGCTAAGCTCATCTTCTGATGTGTCCAGGCAGGGCCAAAGGAACTTAAAGAAAAGAGCTCAAACCCTGTGCACAACTGAGATTCAGACCTCTCATAGCATGTCTAATGGACTTGGCTGGGAGGGCCAGGTGCAGTTGCAAGGAGAAACAGTGGAGCCTCTAAGAGAAATGACCTGTATAAAGAAGGTGCCTGGCAGGGGTCGGCTAGAATTAGCAGTAGAACCTGATTTCACTTTTGGCTGTTGCAGATAGAACATGCCAGAGGTCCCCTCAGGACCTAGGTTAGGGTTCTAGTTATGATGTGCTGTGCAACAAATTACCCCAAAACTTAGTAGCATAAAACAACGATTTACTGTGTCTATGGATTCTATGGGTCAAGAATCCCCACAGGGCACTATAAGGATGGCTTGTCTTTGGCTCATGATGTCTGAAGCTTCAGCTGAAAGACCTGAAGGCTAGGGTGACTCAAAGGCTGGTGACTGGAATAACAAGGCTTGTTCACTTGCATGTACTGCAGTTGATGCCAGCTGTTGGCTAGTACCTTTGTTGGGTTGATAACTGGAATACCTACATATGAACTGTCTATGTAGCCTGGGTTTCCTTCCAAGGTTCAAAAGTCAGATGCCCAAGAGAGAGAGCCAGGTGGAAGCTGTACTACCTTTTCTAACCTACCCCCAGAAGTCACAGGGCTTCACTTCAACCATAGTCTACTCATTGAGACAGTCATCAAGACCAATGGAGATTTGAGGAGAGAGGAAATAAACTCTTCTTGATGGGAGAATAGCAAGATTCTAGAAGAGCATTTAAAGCCAGAATTATTTTTCCAGTCATCTTTGGAAAATACTGTCTGCCACAGTTTCATCTGCCCTGTATCATTTAGTAGCCCTTCCATCATTTCCCTGTCTAGTTTCTTTTTCCAACTTTTCTTTTACAAGCTCTCACCAGATATTTCCTTAAATGGGTATCTGCTGGAGGTGTTGCTGGATCACAGATTCCCCAAGATTTGATTTATGGGGTAGACATTCCCTTGGCTGCACAGCCTGGACCCAGTGGCTAGGGCCTCCAAGATGCGAGTCTCTCTCACCACAGCCCAGGATGTGCTAGGTACTGGTCTGCTCTGAGGAGATGGGGACTGGGAGACTAGAGAAGGGTCACCAAGTTTTGCCAGTTAAAAAGTTGCTTTAGCTGTTCCTGAAGTCCCCTGTGGGTGGGAGGGGGGTCTGGGGAATTAGAGTCCAAGATGCACACCGGCACAGACTGGCCAAACTTTTTTCTTCAAACTTCCAAAACCAGTTTATAGAGGGGCCAAGTAAGATTTTAATGCATATATACCTAGAACCCTCATCTAAAATCTAAAAGTATAATCTTTGTTTCTACTCTATTTTGAGAAGCTCACAGAAATTCTAATGATCCCCCTTAGGCCTACAGTGATGGGAAAAGGGCAGATTTCCTACCAAAATCAATTCATGAAGGAGTGGTTAGCTAAATCAGTGATGAGACTGTTTGAATAAGAGACAGAATACAGGATTTGAAATCTAATGCTTGATTTGGAGTTCGGGCTTAGCTGTGTAACCATGGGTTGGGTTATTCACTTAACTTTTCTAACTTTGTTTATACATCTGTAAAATGATGGTGCTAAGAATACTCTCATCTTTCCCTTTCATGGAGATTAGGAAAGTCACATTCGGCCCTATTTTGTTGATTGCTATTGAATGCTAATCTTATTGCTATTACTATTGTTGTTTCAGTTGTTGTAGTTTTTTATGTCTTTATTTTATTTTGTTTTTATTTTTATTCCATAAAAATATGGAACGCTTCACGAATTTGCGTGTCACCTTTGCGCAGGGGCCATGCTAATCTTCTTTGTATCATTCCAATTTTAGTGTATGTGCTGCTGAAGCGAGCACTATTGTAGTTATTTTTAATAATAATTCATATGACTGGAGAAGCTTCCTGCTACCTTTATCCTCAACTTGTTCTTTGCTTTTTTTCTTCTTTCCTCTTTCTTTGAACCCTGGGGAGTATGGTAGGTGATATTTTTGGCATCTGAAAGGCAGTGACTCAATTGCTAAAAACAGCTGTGGTTTTCAAATTTGGACTGCCATTTACAGAAGAATTCTCTGTTTTCTGAGCAGTGGGCAAATTCTGGTTATATGAAAATCTACATTATGTATTTGAAAGCCAAAAGAGACAGTGTTTGGACAAGCCACTCCTTTGGATGATCTACACATTCTCTCCCTTCTATTAGAATAAGGATAATCATCTGTACTTTGGGAGATGAGTCAGGGGAAAGAGTTGAGAATCTAACAATGTAAGCAAGAGTCAGATGGGAAAGTAAGAGATGTTTCAGATACAGTGCAGATGGTATAGTGTGGATACCTGGGCTGACTCCAAAACAATGACATAAGAACCAAGAAGAACCACTTTGGCTTAAGTCACTTGGACCCTATGATTTGTGTCTTCATCTCCTGGAGGAATCAGAAGAGGAAATAACACTTTTTGATATTATTTTCAGCAATTCAATAAGCACAGGAAGGAGTTGGTGAAATCCCAGTCATAAGGGAAGTATTTCCAAAAGTACTGTCCATATGAGTGCATTTTGAATACTAAATAAACTGGACAATTTGCTTCCCTAATATTTGAAAAATTCCTTCCTTCTTCCTTCCTTTCTTTCCTTTATTTATCAACTGTTTTTAACATTCTTAGTATTTTCCAGGCCCCTGAGGATTAAATGGTGAGAAAGACTTACATGTGGTCTAGACCTTGTGGTCTAGTGGAAAAATAGTTAATGAAGCAAGCAATGATAATAAGATGTGATGACTCTTATAACAGAGATGTGTAGGGTACTATGGGCACCCATGGTGGGAAATACCTATCTTAGTGTATAAAAGAAGGGCAGTCCTTCTAGAGAAAGTGACATTTAGGCTAATATCTAAAGGACAGGCACCTTCTAATTTATTTAGTTCTGAGAGTCTGATCAGAGGACTACCAGTGTTAATATATATGGTGGAGAGAATGGTTTATATGGTTCATAGTATGACCATTATCGTTCTTTTGTTAATATCATCATTGCTTATGATTGCTTACAGTATTTAATGAAGATGAACTCTTTTGAAGTGTCTTTACTTTTTCCAATATATGTGAGTTGCAGGATCAAGGAAGTAGGTGAGGCAGAAGAATATTTAATCCTTTTGAAGTAATTAATACATAAAAAGGAAGCTTTTGCTCTTAGCCAACCTTCTGGTTTACCCACTTATTTGAGCCTCTTAGTATATGAAAGGGGAAGGGGATTAAAAAATAACAGTTATTCTTGAGTATGATACAATAACTAGAAGCACAACTAAAGGAAAAATGAGGACAACAGTAGTGTTAACCTTTTGTGAAGAGAAGTAGAAAATGAAAATGACATTACTAGGGTAAGAACAGTAGTATTACCACAAAAGTCAGTGTTTGATTCACTCATTTATTTGTTAAATGTTCATTTCAGTGTGCCATTGCCTGTTTACCATAATGCCTATCACGTGGCAGGTGCTTAATAAATGTTAGTGGAAGGGAAATAGGCAGGAAGGAGAAGGTAAGCGAGCAGAGTAAAACAGTGGAAGAAGTGTACAAGAAGTAAAGTAGTGTCTCTGTCTCATTCACATTTGGATCTGCTATCTCAGCCGTTCACATGCAGAAGAATCTAATCTGCTCCTAACTATGCAGCATAGTGTTGACTAGATAGAAATTGATTCAGACAGCAATAAATGGGCTGTGCTTACATGTAGGCATAGTAGGAGAGTTTCTTCTGGGTATGTGTTGAGAGGTGAAGGAAAAGTCTCTTTGTTGTTCAAAATAACATTTCAGTCTGATTACTAATGCCAGATATTTCATTTGAAAAAAATAACCTTTCAGGGGCACCTGGGTGGCTCAGTCAGTTGAGTGTCCAACTTCGGCTCAGGTCATGATCTCACAGTTCGCGAGTTCGAGCCCCACCATCAGGCTCATTGCTGTCAGCGCAGAGTCTGCTTTGGATCCTCTGTTTCCTTCTCTCTGCCCCTGCCCTGCTTGTGCTCTCCACCTCCCAAAAATAAATAAGCATTGTTAAAAATGTTTTAAAAAGAGAGAAGAAAAAAATAACCTCTCATTCTACACATTAGGAAGAGGATGCAAAATGTAAATAACCTGAGAAGAGGTAAACTACACTGGTTCAAAGTCACACTAAGGTGTTAATATCAAACAGAAGGTCCTTTCCCAAGAGCAGATTTGCATAGGCAGGGAGGAGAAACACAGGCCAAGGATATACTCAAGAGAGTCAGAGTACCCCAAATACAAATGGTGCCACATGAATATCTTGGAAGACATCCCTGAGTGTCTTAAGTTTTATGGGGGCTGAAATTCATACAACAGGAAACTCTTTAAGAAAAAGAAAACAAAACAAAATTGCATGTTTTAGAAATATATCTGACCACATGAACACAGTACTAGGGCCCCCTTCCCAGGATACCAGCAGAGGCCTGTGAGAGTGGGAAGCTGGAAGTTCGAGCTTCATGAACTTCCCAGTAAATTAGTTTCTGTGATGCCACTTGGCTGTGTATTTACAAATGGGACAGTATGACCCAAGGGAATCTTTGGCTCTTCTCTTTCATATAGAAGACACTAATAATAAATAGGGGAATCTAGCTGGAAAGGTATGTTTACCACAAAAGAGCTCCAAAGCTTTAGTGGTTGTCATCTTATGAACCATATCTCCTTGACTCTTAAACACAAATAATTATAAAATGTACCATAATTTAATATAGCCAGGGAGTAGAGGAGAGATAGGAGATAGGATAAACAGCTGGCAAATTTCAGCTCACAAGTTTCTTTTGAGATTGATTATAAAAAACGTTCTGATTTCAAAACCATTAAAATGTGAAAAATGCATCATTAACTTACAGAAATACAGTAACCATATTACTTTTGAGGATACAAATGCCATTTATTGAGTGCATCGTATATTACTAACCCATTGAAGAAACCAGTCACTTACTCAAAGCCATTAGTAGTAAAATTAGAATTCAAGGCCAGGCCCACCTAACTCCAGAGCCTACACTCTTATCCAATCCACTCTTCTTTTGTTGTTTTTGTTTTTTTTTTTAATTTTTTTTTTAACATTTACTTATTTTTGAGACAGAGAGAGAGCATGAACAGGGGAGGGTCAGAGAAAGAGGGAGACACAGAATCTGAAACAGGCTCCAGGCTCTGAGCTGTCAGCACAGAGCCCAATGTGGGACAGGGACAAAGTGCAAGCAGGGGAGGGGCAGAGAGAGAGGGAGACACAGAATCCAAATAAGGCTCCAGGCTCCAAGCTGTCAGCACAGAGCCCAATGTGGGACTTGAACCTAGAAACTGCGAGGTCATGACCTGAGCCAAAGTCTGATGCCTAACTGACTGAGCTACCCAGGCGTCCCTGTGTCTTATTTTAAACAGCCTTCTCTAATGTGAAATTATTTCATTTTAGCTTATATTGTCTTCTAACATTTTTAGAATCACGTTTTTATTTACTCTGGAATCTACTTTGTAAAGGTGCAAGATAGAAATAATCCGCTTGTAAAGTCAAGTTTAGAGAGCTCCCGACCGGGCATCTAGACTATGAATCTGATTTGCTATTATCAGTGCATGCAGCTAGTGTTTTCACAATTTGAAAGTGAGAGATTTTGTAAGCAATGGCAAGGATCTGGTGTGGTGAAGGAAGGGTGTGGGGGAAATGGATGTGACACGAGGGTCACATCCTCCTAGGGCTTAGTTGACTGAGGTACAGACTTTGGTCTTGGTTCCCCCTTTCCCACCCTTCAGTATGAAAATGGCTCTAGGCAAAGGAATGGTAGGTGATCCCCACAGGGTCCTGAGAGGTCCATCTATGACCTGAGCTGAAGTTGGATGCTTAACTGACTGAGCCATCCAGGCGCCCCCAATCCACTCTTCTGCATCTACCATACTTGTTAGCCATTTATTTTGTAGCCAATATAATATTTGTATTCCTAACCACCCAGGATTAGGAAGACTTTTAAATAGCACTGAATGTCCTGATGAAAGAACATCAATTCAATGCCACAATCAGTTGATATAATCTGGCATAGGTGTCCCAGAAGTTAGAGTCCAATGAAAGTTATATACCCCAATGTTAGGTAATGTCTAATATTACCACAGTATTAGATAGTGGAAGAGGACTGGGCTTTTGAGGGAGTGATTTGCATTTATTCACTGGACTTCATTCTTACATCCCATGTGCACAGGCTTTTGGTCAATGCATAGTGAGTTCTGGTTATGTGCAAGGCAATCACAATGCAAAGGTATATGCTGCCCATAGACACTTGGAGGAATGGCCCTGGGGACACATTGTGGTTTGGGGTAAAAAGCTTCTTCAGGAGGAATAGGCACCTTGAGGTGACCTTCCAATTTTCCACATGGAAGGGGGGATTATATGGTTTGTCTTGAATGAGAGAAAATTACTTCTGAGGATGATAAAGCCTGACTCGTCAGTGGGTAGCCTGTCCAGTAAGCCTAGGGACTGGTTACTCATGGAAAATAACTGGGGAAGGGAGGAAGAGTCATTCTTGTGTGAGTAGCTGCTGTCCAGTCTCTCCCTCTTCTAGCGCTTATCCTTGATCGTAGACTCTGCTTTGGGACTCTGAAATATTCTTCCTTATTTTCTTGCATATACTAATAATTTCCTTGGCTCCCCTGTGACTTTATCTTCATTGTGTATTCTCTTATTTTAATTTTATATTTTGTTGCAATTATATACATTTGCTTTTCTGTGGTTGGAGATAACAAGAACAGAGAATTCAATTTTAAATCCTAAAAATGACACATAAACAGAAGCCACAAATTAAAAATTGATCTGATACCAAAAGAAAATGGGTAAATATGGCACTCCGGAACAGGGAGACGATAGAAAGCAATTATACAGAAAAAAAATTAATGAAACTGACAGGAAGTACATTAGACAAAAGAAATAAATCAGGAAGAATGTGATGAGATATTAGAATGGCTGAGCTCAGAATAGCCTAGCTTGTCTAACCTAAGAAGGACATATTAAATATGAAGGCATTTTAGTCACCCAGAAGCTTCCAGGTCTCCTCAAATAGGGAAATTCAATTAGAAAGTAGATAGAACCCTGAAGTGGAACTGTGAGGATTTGGTGTTTGCTCTTATGGTTTTGAGGTTATTAGTTATCTCCACTGAAACTTGGCCTTTTCAATAGTAAAATATTATCTCCCTCGTATATTAACAAATAAGTTATTTCGTTATCTTATTATTTAATGTACTTAATAAGCAAAGTACCTGTCAAGCGACATGCCAGGTACTTAGATACTTCTATAAGGCATACAGAAAAGGAAAAAAATGTGGCTTTCTCAAGTATTTCCAGTATAGTTGAAAGACAGGCAAACAGAAGATTATAATTCAGTTTAAAAAGGTCAAGGTCAGAGATAGGTTTGAAGAACTTTGGAGCCCAAAGGAGAGATGAATTAATTTTCTAAAGGTTTGAGGAAAGTTTCACAGTGGAAGTAAGATTTGAAATAAGCCAGAAAAAAAAAAATTAGACAACATGGAGGAGGAGTGGGTAGGGGAGGAGGCAATTAGTAAAAACCTAAAAGAAGGTCCTATAGTTGGAAAATGTAAGTCCACTCTGTGGTGAACCATAGGTCTTGTGGGGAGGAAGGGGAGAAGAGACAGCTAAGGGGTAGTTATGAAGGGTCTAAGATACCAAGGTAAATGAAGCAGTTGGCATGTATCCTGTGGGCCGGTGGTTCTCATAATCATTGTACCATGTCTAACGTACTCCAATAGACAAATAGATAAAACAGACTAGGGGTTGTGTGTAGTTACTGGCTCCTTAGCTTTTTTCCGAGTTGGAGAAACATTTCATACTTTTGGTGAATGAAAAGAATGTAATTGGGGCAACTTTGAAACCATTCTTTTTTATTTTTAAGTAAATCATTCCCTAGATCGCTTTCAATATTATCATAGCACATATACCAGTTAACAACATAGACCTCTGTGAACACATGATTGAGTTCTTCTGCTGGTAACGGCCAAAATACACAAGAAGGATGGACAGAAATGCAGAATGTTACTGAACTCTCACCTGGACCTCTAGTAAATACAATAGGGAACAAAGAGGCAGGGGCACCCCAAGAGGTGCTTTGTGCATAGGTGAGGTTTAAGAAGCTTCCTGAAGCTATTTGGCTCCTTCTAACCAGTGATTAGGGACCAGTTCTGGTTACTCAAAGAGCTACTGCTCTTCCTGAAGTCCTGGGGAAGGTTGATTTCCAAGTAGATGAGATGCTGGAATTAATGGACTCCAGGTTCTTTTGGAGGTTGGGCCTCCTGCCAGGGCTGATTAGCCCAGCTGGCCTGTCCACTATTCCTGTTTTATTGCTTCCTTTCTCATTAAGGAAGGTGTTGGGTTTGGATAACCATAAACAACATGTCTGCTGCTACAGGGCCACCATCTCTTGCACAGCCAGTGGCTGAAACCAGGCTCTCAGGAGTCTTTTTTAAAGACTTAGATCACAGTTTTGGAGAAACAGGAAAAGGAAGCCCAAGTTTGAAAACATGCCACATAAATGATTATTTTCCTATTTTCCTCTTTTTTTTTTTTTTTAATTCAAAGTGGCAGGGAAAATAAAACTTTAAAAAGTAAAATAAAACCAGTACTGTTTTCCTCATTTTGTTTTCTCTCTCACCCCTGCTCTCTCAACATAGCCACATGGAACAGTCCTGATGTCCTCAACCCCTGAGATGGGAGGGAAGGGAGTTGGAGGCTTCCCTTCATATCAGCCTGCCCCCAGCAGGGCCAAGGAGTCTGAGCAGCCACTGACCACTTGCTGAACTGTTATGTGGGTGCCTCATGGCTCCCTTGTCTACTTGGGCCCAAGGGCTGAAGTCTATTTAGGACCACAGAACCCTTAAAAGAGAGCCAGCCACCCAACCCCTCTCTAACCTCACTCCAGTAATCTCAACACTTGTACTTCTTCCCCCTCCCCAGACAATGTGTTTCTTAAAATGACCTTCATTGGCACATCATTTCTCACCAGGAACTGTACCCTTGTTCTTTCCAGTCCTGCAATTTTCTCTCTTCCAGCACAGGGAGAATCATATTTACTCAGAAAACCACAGTGTTGAACTATAGCCCTCGGTTTCTTAGAGTTTCACTTTCTAAGGGAATTTTGCAGCTGGTTCCATCTGCTTGTCCTGATTTTTTTTCTCTCCTCTTTTCCCCATGCTGATTTCTTCCCCAGTCCTAACCAGCACCCAGCCTCAGTACCTTCCCCACATGTCACCATGATGGTCTTCTTTGCTCATGGTAGACACACAATTCATCAAACCTCTCACCATGTCCCAAACGGTAAATGCTCAGAAAATCCTTGTTGATTTGTACCAACTACTCCCAGAACTTTTAGTATTAATACTTTCTAGGAATCTCTCCCCTGCAGAACATTTCATAATGCTGGTTTAGGTTGTATATAAAAGTTCTAGCTCACTGTGTTTTTTGTTCATATGGCTTCTCTAGACAAGGACAGGAATTACCCCTATGCTAAGAGTTCATAAGTAAACTATGAATGCTAATTATGTTAATGTGAATAATCCATGTGCCTTTTAAATCTTAAGCAGACCTTTCCTTTCTAGTTAGCATACATCTGGTCTATTACCTACCTCCTAAAACATGTCCAAAAGAAAAGCAAACAACTCCAATGTTAGATTGATCCAAGCCCAACTCGTGAGCTTTACACAGGAGGGTGGTCTAGGTTAACAGGTTAACTTTAAGAGCTTACCAACAGGGGTGACTGGGTGGCTCAGTTGGTCAAGTGTCTGACCTCCACTCAGGTCATGATCTCAGGACTGCATTGGGCTTTCTGCTATCAGCACAGAGCCCGCTTTGGATCCTTTGTCTCCCTTTCTCTCTGCCCCTTCCCCCTCCTCTCTCAAAAATAAATAAACATTAAAAAGAAGAGCTTACCAATAAGACAGACACACCTTTCCAAGTGCTTTATAAATATTAGGTCATTTAAATATCGTAAAATGCTCTGAGATGGATCTTATTATTATTCTGGTTTTACATCTGAGGAAAGTAAAGCACAGAGAGATCACACCAGTCAGTAAACCACAGAATCAGGATCCAAACACAGGGAATCTGGGTGCAAAGTCCATGCACCTAACCATTACTTAGTGCTACCTCACCAACAATAGCAATTTTTAAATTGTTTCCTTCCAAATCTCCCTGCAAGTTAGAATTCAGATGAACTTCTATTTATACAGTGTCTGTATCCCTGCAGAGTCTTATGTACACAATATTTTATAAATCCAACCATTTTCCTGAATCAAGTCCTCATTTAAAAGAGCTAGACTTTGGGGGCATCTTGGTGGCTCAGTCAGTTATGTGTCCGACTCTCGTTTTCGGCTCAGGTCATGATCTCACGGTTGGTTTGTGAGTTCGAGCCCCACGTGCTTAGGATTCTCTCTCTCTCTCCCTCTCTCTCTGCCCCTCCCATGAGCTTGCTTGCTGTCTCTCAAAATAAATAAATAAACTTTAAAGATCTAGACTTTGAACTCCTTTTGGAATATAACTATTTTGTACAAATTTGCTGCTCTTTGTTGGGCATGCTACCTTCCAACTAAGTATTTATGACAGATGACCTCACAGAATAGGTGGTAGGAATATGATTGTCTCTTTACCTTCAATATCAGAACATTATGATAAACTTAATACATCATAAAATACTTCTGGTCTCCAAATATCATTGGATGGTGATTTGCCTTTACCATTTCTGGGGGTGTTGGATTCCATATATAAATTACCTGGTAAGCAAAGGCATAATTCCCTTTCCTTCTCTGAAATTTCCATCTTTCAGAATTCAAGGGGCAGACCTCAGGCCTCATATCCTGAGCTTTAGCAAATAGACATGTGTTGCTCTTATCTAGATCTTTAGTGCTATTGTAGGTTTTCATGGCATGCTTTTATTTTTCCTGATCTCTAAGGTGGTTTTTGCATTCAGGGTACTGCTTCCAATTCTTTGACCAGTTTAGTTGCCCTGTCTTAGGTCATATAACTTCTTTAAAGAGTGAGAGTCTCCTGTGAGCTTGTGCATGGGCAGGTTTGTAATTATATTGAGTTCTTCATGTGACTAGAGCACCACAGTCTCCAGTTAAGCACTTACTCTGTGCCAGGCACTCTCCTAGGAAGTAAATACAAAAGTAAACACTATAGGATCCCTGCCCTCACAGTGAGGGACCTTTAGTAAATATAATAAAGAACAAGAACTGATAGTTCAGGGTTCCTAAGAAGTAGTCCATAGATTCCTGGATTCCTTTGTTAGATCATAAATGATAGTTCAGAATCTTACCACCAAATTGTAACTCTCTTTAGCATGAGTTCATTTGAATTCATGCATCACCTTAGATGGGCACACATAAATGTTCATCTGCTACACCTGCTGTCACTTCCTGCTAATTCTCAGGATCTTCCTGTGATTGGCCTACTGTTATTTATCCTTTGACTAGTAATCAGGATCACTGACAACTCTGTCAAGTATTATTCCAGCTTATGGATGAGGAAATTGAAGCTAGAGTAGCCACAGAAATAACAGAACTTGGGGTGCCTGTGTGGCTCAGTTGGTTAAGTGGCCAACTTCAGCTCAGGTCTTGATCTTACATCTCATGCAGAGCCTGCCTGGGATTCTCACTCTCCCTCTCTCTCTGTCCCTCCCCCACTCTCATGCACACACATGCTCTCTCTCTAAATAAATAAATAAACTTAAAAAAGAGAGAAATAATGGAACTTTAACATATTTATCTTTTCACAGTTTTCACTATAAATGTGTATATGATTTTGTCACAGCTACAGTGATCTTGGCATAAATCACTTCATATCCCTTTCTTGTTTAAATCCCTCAAATAGCTTTCCATCACACTCAGAATGAGAAACATCCATCCTTTCTTCTCTTTTTTTGTTTTATTTTATTTTATTTTATTTTATTTTATTTTATTTTATTTTATTTTATTTTCATCATGATAAGTGTACTCTTAAATTCCAAACCCTATTTCCCCTATTCCCCACCCCTGCCAGTAACCATCAGTTTGTTCTCTATAGTTAAGAGTCTGTTTTTTGCTTTGTCACTCTCTTTTTTATCCTTTGCTTGTTTTGTTTCTCAAATGCCACATATTCCACATTCCCCTACTCACTATACTCCAGATGGTCTTCTCTTGGTTCTACAAACAGCAGTCCTGTTTCCATATCTTGTCCTTTTCCTGTGCTGTTCCTACCAATCCATGAAGGGGCTGGTTCCCTTGTCACTCAGGTCTAAGCTCAGATACCATCTTTCCAGGGGGGTGACCTGAGTACTATCTAAAGTGTCCACCCCCCCCCCCCCCCGCCGCTGCTGCCCCACACCTCCTGCCAAGTTACTTTCTATCAGATTACTCTCTTTAATTTTCTTTCTAGCTCTTATTATTTCTAAATTTCTTTTTTTTATTTACTCATTCATTGTTAGTCTTTTCCCCTTGACTAAAATGTAAGCCAAAGAGAACAGAGCTTTGTCCTGTTTCACTCATTGCTGTATTCCTGCCCCTAGAATCTGTTTGGCATATAGAAGGTGCTCAATAAGTATTGGTTAGAGTGAATGAATAAATGTATTTGGTAATGCCTTAGTGTTTTGGGATGGAAACCCTTAGCCCTTTTCTAGTCCCACTTTTAGATATTTCCCTTAGGTAATTTCATCCACTCTGGTGGCTTTTTCTACCGCTCTGTCTCCCATATTTGTTGTTTATGTAATTTTCACTTACATAATCAAAGATACTCTTGACTGTTGAGGGATAGGAGCCAAGGGAACTGGCAATAATACTATAAAATACTAATACATTTTAACATTTTGTATTTAGAAGGAACTTAGATTTCATCTACTCCGAATTCATGGCTTACATGTTGATGAAGAAAGTTCAAGATAATAATAAGCCAAAAATCTCATAGCTAGTGGGTGGTAGAACCCAGAACTTCCAGGGTACTTTACTGTTTCCACAGTAGTTATCTGCCTGTTAGACTCTATCTCTCCTTTTGCTAATGACACCAACACACACACACACACACACACACACACACACACACACACACACAGAGTTTTATTTTATTGAGATAAAAGTCACATGCCATGAAATTGTGCATACCCTTTAAAAGTGTGCAATTCTGTAGTTCTTAAGGTATTCACAGAATTGTGAAACCATCTATTTAATTTTAGAACATGTTCATCACCCCCTAAAGAAACCACATATCTATTTGTAGTCATTACCCCCTCTCCATTTCTCCCTCCATTCTCCAGCCCTAGGAAACAACTAATCTACTTTCTGTCTCTACAGACTTACCTATTTTGGACATTTCATGTAACAGAATCAGACACTATGTGGCCTTTTGTGTCTGGCTTCTTTCACTCAGCTTAATTATTTCAAGGTTCATTATGTTGGGACACCTGGGTGGCTCAGTCATTTGAGCATCTGACTCTTCATTTCAGCTCAGGTCATGATCCCAGGATCATGAGATCGAGCCCCAAATCAGGCTCTGTGCTGAGCATGGAGGCTGCTTAAGATTCTCTCTCTCTCTCTCTCTCTCTCTCTCTGTCTCTCTGTCTCTCTGTCTCTCTCTCCCTCTGCCCCTTTCCTTTGTTCCTGCTCTAGCTCTCTCTCTAAAAAAAAAAAATTAAGTTCATCATGTTGTAGTTTTACTTTTTTGTTTTGTTTAATCCCTTTTCTCTAACTGCCTTATTTTAATGTCTTTTTTATATGTTTATGTTTTTAATGTTTATTTATTTTGAGAGAGAGAGAGAGAGAGCAGGTTGGGGAGGGATAGAGGGAGAGGGAGAGAGAGAGAGAATCCCAAACAGACTCCATGCTATCAGAGTATAGAGCCCAATGTGGGGCTCGATCTCATCAACCATGAGATCATGACCTGAGCCAAAATCACGAGTTGGATGCTTAACCACCTGAGCCACCCAGGTGCCCCTTAATATCTATCTTTGAACAAAAATTAAACTCTGAATATCTTGGAAGCCAAAGGCAACAAAGAAAAATACAAATATATTTGTTAGCTCTTGTTAGCTGTAAAGGAAGCACAAAGTTTATCAAGAACACAGTTTTTGTAGCAATACATTTTGAGGGGAATCATCAATGCAGTCCAGTTTCACCATATGGCTCTGTCTTTTGATCATCTAAGGTATATTTCTTGTTTTCTTATTTATACTATTTCCAGTTCCCTTTGGGTTGGGCATGGTGAGCAGTATCGAGAAGGGAGAGAGAACTACCTTGTGGTGTCCTCAGTGACTCTTGTCTTTCTGGGTACAAGGGGGAATTCTTACTCAATTTTTAATAACCCTCCAATTTGACCTCCACTATTAATTCTCAGGATCTTTCTTTCATTTTTGATCACAATTCTTACTTCTTTTTTAAAAAAAAATTTAACATTTATTTATTTTTGAAAGACAGAGAGAGACAGAGCATAAGCCAGGGAGGGGGAGAGAGGTGGGGCGGAGACACAGAATCCGAAGCAAGCTCCAGGCTCTGAGCTGTCAGCACACAGCCTGATGCGGGGCTCAAACTCACAGACAGACCATGAGATCACTACCTGAGCTGAAGTCGGACTCTTAACCAACCCAGGCGCCCCATAATCTTTACTTCTACATCAAATTGGTGAAAAATTTTTACAACTTTATTCCTGAAAAGTTCAAGCACTTTGCCAACTCTTATTCTAAAGTAGGTCTCAAATAATGCAAATACTCTAGTAGATGAGGGGAGAGGACAAGCGTTATGCCTAGGGAGAGATGACAGGAGGAATATGATTGTTTGCTGATGTCTGCCTATGGGTTTTGGAAAAGGAAAGTTCTGGTATTTATGCTATGTCTCATATTATTTTTTTTTCTTTTTTGGGATCTGAGGTAAAGGGAATTAAATTAAAATCATGCTCCTCAACCACAGCAAACTATTATCATCAGTTCATGCAAAAGCCCTGCATTTGTTTTGATTTTCACCTCAATCTCTAATCTGTGCTCACATTCACCTCCCTCTTAAACATGCCTTCCTTCTGTGTTTGATACAGGTCCTTAAGAGACATGTATCTTTATAAACTATTTCATCTTATTGGATGTAACTGAGTACATAAGTAATATTGTGACCTGAATTTCATTCTGTTGGTATTTTGTTAACTCACCACTAAATCTTTAAAGCTAATTTACGTTGCTAGATTTACATTGACTCTATTGTTCTAACTGCTGCATAATGTCTTATGGTATGTATCTACCATCTTTTACTTTTCCATTCCTCCTGCAATGGAAACCTGTGTCAAACAATGACATAGTAAACATCCTCGTACTTGACTCCTTAGAGGCCTGAGGAAGAATTCCTTTGGTTTGCATGTCTAAAAGAAAAATTGGTGGCCCATTGGATCTAAATACACTGTTGTCTTTATCCAGCCCCCCTTGTGCATAAATGGCATCCCCATCCTACCTCCTATACTGACTATTGCTGCAGGGATTTGAGCTGGGCAGATCCACAGCTGTAACCAGCTTAGTGCTGTCGTGATACAGTACAACCTTGCTTCTTATTTCCTGCTCTGGGACTTCTCTAAGACAGAGATGCAGAACTCAGGGAACCTGCTCAACACTTATGCCTACACAATTAAATGGGGTAATGGGGAAGAGCAGAGGTTACAGTCCCAAGGCTACTCTTGACCTTTTGGAGGATAGGAGCCAAAGGATAAGTATGCTTCCTCTTGAATTCCCTTGGGAGAAAGTTCTGAGACATATAGTTCTTAAGACTCTTACCAAGTTCCCTGTGGAATTGAGTGTAAGTTGCCAACACCGGTTGCCAGTTTGGAAACCCATCCTGGTATTGGTTTTCCCTTTTCCCTAATTCAGCCCTGCAGTTCCTCATTCCTGTTCCCTGTTATGACTTCCCCCAATGAATTACCTATAGATAAGCCTTTGTCTCAGCCTCTGTTTTTAGGGGCACCCAAAGTACATGATCCCTAAATACTGCCAGATTGCTATCTAGGGGATCTGGGCCTTAATCTGGGTAGTATGGCCAGCTTCCAACTTGTGGACCAGAGACTGGGCCATTTTAAAACTTCAGAGGGCCACCTTTTAACAAGATGCTGTTCTTCTGCTTAGAAAGTTCCCTAGGTAGGATCTTTCACCCCTGGATCAGTGATTTTGTTTTACATTCACTGCAGTTATTCTCCAAAATATGGTTGTAATATATATACATGCCTTAGTGATTATAAAATACTTCTCACAAACATTGACCTCTGCCTTCATGATTCATGACTTCTAATGCATGGATAGTAGACTCATCCTGGCATGTGCCATACCAGAGTATTAAGAAAATTTCCTTCAAGGGGCACCTGGGTAGCTCAGTCGGTTAAGCGTCCAACTTCTGCTCAGGTCATGATCTCACGGTTTGTGGATTCAAGCCCTACATCTGACTCTCTGCTGACAGCTCAGAGCCTGGAACCTGCTTCAGATTCTGTGTCTCTCTCTCTCTGCCCCTCCCCTACTCATGCTCTGTCTGTCTGTCTCTCTCTCAAAAATGAATAAACATGAAAAAAAAAACTTAAAAAAAAGAAAATTTCCTTCTCAATACTTGTTAATAGAGAGATATCATATGATTTATACTTTCCAGCGACTGGTGTTGCATTCAACTTGTGTCCTAGAAAATGCACTTGTCCTACTGTCACATCTTCACTTGGGTTTACTTAGGAAAAAAATGATCATTTCTTTGAGTGGACATGTGTCAGTGTTAATGTGTGTGTGTGTGTGTGTGTGTGTGTGTGTGTGCGCGCGCGCGCGCGCGCGCATGCACGTGCGTCAGCTCATTGCATGGGGTGAGTCATCATGAAAAAAGCACAGATCATGACCATCTGGGAGCAAGGTATCAACAGAACTCCCTTAAGGGAATGTGTGTTCCTTCTCACTTGGGAGTAACTTTTAAAAATCTCATATCCCCTTCTGCTTCTGTTATGTGAACAGGTGGTTAATACATACACCCCAGGAAAGAAGATTTGGCTTGAAGGTGTGGTGACCACCTCAGCTGGAGGCACAAACAATCTATCAGATTCCTATGCTGCAGGATTCTTGTGAGTAACACATGCAATTTCATTCCCAGGGATTTTGAGGAAAGAAAGTGTGTTATTCTGCCTATTGGAGGGGGAGGTTCATTTCCTATTGAAAGTTCTTTATCTGTTCCTTTGTGAATGGGTTTAACCCATTCAACAAACAGTGATAAGTGACTTCCCTGGATCCTAAGACGTCAAGCACAGGCATCAGAGCAAAGATAGTAGTAACAGTAGCAGTAGTAGTGACCATAATAGTCATATGACCTTTATTTAATGTCTATAGTTCAAAACACAGTGCAGACAACATACAATTTCTCATCCATTTTTCACCATAGTCCTAGGAAATAGGTAAGAGTAAGATCGGAGGAACAGAAAGAGGAGCTAAGAAAAGGTGTGGGAGATTAGTGCCATAATAATAATAAATAATAATAATTTTAACTATATGTGTTACATGCTTTCTGAAGCGCTCTCTCTATATCTAATAATTTAACAACCAGTGATACAGTTACTATTATTTTACAACAACCCAAAGAGATAGATGTGAGAGCTTTGACTCAAGCCCAGGCAATCTGCTTCAGAGTCAAGCCTCTTTGCCACTACCTTAGACCATCTTCCTTTCTGCTTCAAAAGCAGTGGTAGTCATGCAAAGGAACCGGTAGTTTCTGTCCCTGGGAGGATCAGGAAGGGCTTCATGGACAAAGTGGCATTTGAGTGGGACATAGAAAGATTACTCTAATTTCTATAGGTGGAGAATGGTGGTGATAGTGGAGGAGAGCATGCTAGGCAGAAGGAACATTTCCAGCAAAGGCACAGGGGAGGGGAAATGATTCGTGTGAAGAAAGCCTCAGTAGCTGCAGGGATGTAGTGAGGGTTGAGACAAGGGAGGAGTTTTCCATCAAGCATGGAAGGCCTTGAAAGCCAGGCAGAGGAAATGAAGCCTTGTTCTATACTCCGTGGCAAGCCATTGAAGATTTTGGAGGAAGGAAGAGATACCATCTGACCTGTGTTTTTAAATGTTGGCTCTGAGAATAGTATGCACAAGAGTTTGGAGAGGCAGGAGATGGGAAAGTGGATTTGAAGGCTACTGCAGTTATCTGAATGACTTAACACCAGAAGCATAAAGGGCTCTGACTGGCCTGCCAGCATCATGTGGCAGGGACAGACCCCTCAGGATCACAGACTAACCAAATGCCCTGTTCCTGTTCCATTCTAGTCCTGTGGCCCTGTTTTTTTTTTTTTTTGTCTGAGCAAGGTCCTCCTAAGAAGTGAGCTCACAAAGCCCTGAGCTTTGTGTTTCACTACTAACAGCTGTTCCTAATTATACACTCGTAGTTTCCCTCCATTAAGGCTTATTTTAATACATTTATAAAAGACAAATCAAGCCAGTCAAGCAGATTGTCTTTGCAGATGGAATCCTGGCACATGCAGATGAAGATAATGAGTCAGTAAAATATATGATGATACCTTGTGTCTTCGATTCTTGTGTTCTCAGCACCTACCATTGAGTGGCACAGAGCAGTTGTTCAGTGAGCATGGTTCAAATGAATGAAATGGAATGAATCAGCGTTTGATACAGTGGTTCTGAGAGTCTTCTTTCAATAATATGCTTCCCACCAGGTTTCACTGTGAGCCGTGGGGTAAGGATGAGAAGCCAGTGGCCGTTAGTACGGCAGGGAGGGGCCTCTGAGAATCAGCAGAGGAATGGCTTTTGCGCAGCCATCATAGACAGACTTTGCTGCAGGGCCAGCAAGCAGCCCAGTTGTAACTGTTTTCCTGAGCATTCTTCCCTTTAGGGAATGATGTGAAATGAGAAACACCACAGCCCTTCGGAGGGGGGTGGAACTGGAAAGATATCTGAGCACCAGCCAAATATCCATAGATCTCTGTGGTCACTTTGCAATAAATCCAGATCAACAGAGTTGTTCAGGGTTAGGTTGTAGTTCAGGTATTCAGTATGTGGTTGACACAAATCAAATGAAAACTAGCTCACTTGGCTCCTGGTTCTCTCTTACCTCTTTATCACCCATTTGCTCTCACCTCTGCTGGCAGCACCCAGCCAAGTGTCCTTCGAGTCTAGTTCTCCAAGGGACATAAATTGCTTCCTGGAGGGGAGGGGGGAATTGAAGCATTCTAAGAAGCTCCAGAAGACTAGCAAGATTCCTTGGAAAAAGGCACCTTTCAGGCTTTTTTTCATATATGGCATAACTGAGAGCTTGCCAGGACACTTGAATGTTTATGCATGAAGCAGAATTCTCTGCTGCCAAGTATTCAAGGGTAGTTTTCCCAGTTAGGGCTTTATGATTCTCTGATGCACCACAGATATACCCTTGGCACACTACTGTGTCTCTAGCACCCAGTAGTGTCTGCCACCCAGTAGATATTCAATAAACTTTTGTGGAATGGAAAATAATGGCCGCAGTAGTATCCTTGGTGGGATATACCAGTCATCTTGCCACTTTTCTATACTTGTGCATGAAAGGGAGACTTGGAACACCATTTATTTCCCCTGTCAGAGTGCTTAGTATTTACAAGAGGAAGAGGAAGACAACTTAAGTACAAACCATTCCACTCTGAAGAGTACGGGGAAGGAGAGGTTCTGGCTATAGTCCTTTTGAACGCTCCAGACCAGAACGTGCATAGAGGATATGGGTTTGGAAAGGAGGATGTATATTCTTCTCTCTCACTTTAGAGTTCCTTCAAAAACTGCCCATACTAGGAAAACAACATCAACAACAAAGACAAGCCAGATTTACTAGTCAGCATTCATTTGTTGAGTATATATTTTTTGCGGATCACTGTTATAGGGTCTGCAGAGGTCACAAGTAGGAATTTATACATTTGTATAAATGAATACAGGTATTTACATACCCAGTGCTTTACAAATGACTTACATGGTCACACAAGCATTTTCGTATCTATCCTCAATGCTGAGAACAAGGTCTGGCATTTACAGCCGATTAATTAATGTTGTTGAATGAATAATGAATGAATGAACAAATGGAATATTTTAAATTCCAAAATACATTGATATCCAGCTGCGGCTAGATGTGATTATGTGTTTACTTATCATTTCATTTCTTCATTCAGCAAGCATAGGGATAGGAGGGTGAATTAGACATACTTGTTTTTATAGATAAATACTTGTTAGATATAAATCCTATTGTATTTGTGCTACATTAGTGGAAAGAGCACTGACTTAGGAGGCATCAGTCCAGAATGCACGTGATAGTTCTACCCCAGGACATTAATATGTGTCTCAGTGGCTAAAGGAAAAACCAAATGGGGTTGGTAAATTAATAAAAATAATAAAGGCAAATAGCTTAGCCATGTGATATTCCCAAAGTAATTTCAGTTCCCGGGTCACAGTGTCCCAGTCTGAACAACAACAACAACAACAACAACAACAACAAAAACAACAACAACAACAATAACAGTTCTATTATATAATTGTTGGATTTTCTTTTTGATTTAAAACTTTTGTTTTTGCATTTTTCTTTGTTTTGTTTTTATAACTCTAATTATCAGTAAATATTTCTTAGTTTTTATGAGAATAAAATAATTGTCAATGTGAAACAGATTTTAAAATGCTAATAATATTCATTCATAACATAAAAATTAGCAATGTGCTTTATTCTAGTAAAGAAAAAGCTTAATTCTACAAGTCACTGGTTTGGCATTCCATATGGTTTCAAATTTGGGAAATCATAGCTATGCATAATTTGTCCCTAGTATGCTGAATGCTGATTCTCAAAGTTCCTCCAATCTAATTTTGTCCAGATCAATGTCAACTTAACAGAGTGTGAAGCACCCACATTACACTAGGAACTGAGATGAGTGTTTTGGGTACAAAGCTAAACCATTGTGTCTGTTCTCAGTTAGCTCATAACCAACTGGAAGACAGCAGAGAAGCAAGAAAGAAATTATCGTGGGCAGGCAGAGGGTATAAATAAGAGTTCTGGGAAGGTACAGAGGAAAAAGGTACTACTGTTCTGTACCAGCAGGGTTTGGAAGGAGATGGCACTTGACTTGGAGACATGTTAACAGATGGGAAGAAATTTGCCAGATAAGGTGGGTTAGAGGAGGAGAGGAAGGGAATTCTAAGCAGAAGTTAAAACATGTATGGAGACTCAGGTGAGTATGTCAAAGTATGCTCGTTTGGGGCAGCCAAGAATAGTTTTAGAGTCAGGGAATGGAATTTAGGGTGAGAGCAGAGGGGAGAAGAGGTACAGATTATAGGCTCATACGCATGCTCAGGAAAGATTGTGAAATGCCTTATCTTTTACACTGGAAGACTGAAGCTCCCAGTCACATTTGTCTTACATATATTCTTATAATTAGAAATTTCCATAAGTTTCAGAATTTGGAATACAGAAGAAAATTAAATGAATAAGTGAATGAGTGAACAAATTGAATGAATAAATAATAAAGGCAGAGTTAGCAGTGGGTGTTGGAAGAACCAAGAGGGAAGTACTTTTGAAGGATAGCATGCCCTGGAAAGTGGATATTTGGCATAGTGGAATATGTGATAATGTGTGAACAATGCAGGTCCTTAATTGTGATATGTGTAATGGTAGCATACTTGAATCTCTGCATGGTTAATTATAGTGCCAAGGAAAATTATTATTTTATTGACTGTTGACAGTGATATATGAGGGATGCAAATGGCTGACCCCTTCTTGAACCGATAGGTCATAAGAGTATGTTAGAGTCCCAGGAAAGGTACATGTATGGTGATAGGGTGCAAGCAGAGGAGTTTGAGTGACAGAGAATATGGTGTGCATGCTCCTGTGATTGTGTCCCATGGCCAGGGGGTGGAGGGATGATAATTAGGCTTACAAGTGGCTAGGGTATTCATTTTAGTTAGTTCATTTTTTTTTTTAATTTTACTTCTTTATAGGAGTAAGTCATTAGCAACAAAATATTCTATGGCCAAGGGCAATTTATTTTCCTCCTCTGGATCTCTGCTTCTTTTCCTATAAAATGAAGAGGCTGGATTTGAAAATCTCTAAAGTGTCTTCCAGCTATGTACTCACTGCTTAAAATAATCTTCTCCTTTAAAGTACTAGGTAAATTTCATGGTGGGTGTTGGTGTATATGCATGTGTATTAGCCAATCCCGACAAAGCTTGTTATATGGCACTTTTAAGATGTATTGATGTAGCATTTTTTCCTGATTTTTAGATGGTTGAACACTTTAGGAATGCTGGCCAATCAGGGTATTGACGTTGTGATACGACACTCATTTTTTGACCATGGATACAATCACCTTGTGGACCAGAATTTCAACCCATTACCAGTAAGTGTGAGATAAAGATTCCTAACTCCTTTTCCATGTGATTCAGTTGTTTTGACTATACCTTGTTCCACAATGGGAGAATTTTCCTCCTCCCTCTGTTACCTGTTAATTTCATAAATTGGACAAAAGCATTCATGTCGTTGTTCTCTTGACCCATTTCACAGACTTTTGGCTTCACTACACACATCTATATATACACACCTATGTAATATGCCTGTATGTATATACATATATACATTTATATATGTATATGAATTTTTATGTATTTATATATTTGTTTACTACCATTATTTAAACAAACCTTGTGCAGTTGAGATTCCACATCTACTTGTAGCCTGTTTGAACTCTGCTTGAGAGTGAATTTTTCCAGATTGTTTTCTTTTAATGCTAATAGGAGACATTAGTTAACGTCAGATGCAACATGTTGAAAGCAGATGGGAGCGCGTTGGCCATGATCAGATGCAGTATGAACCCATCTCTTGGGAGTGGCTTAAGTGCACTTACAGTTAGGTGTTGATCCCTATGTGATAACGAGGGGATTTGCCCAGAACACCAGCTTCTCTGGGAAAAGGAAGGCTAAAGAAGAATGGCAGGAGCAGAGAACTTAGTTTGGTTCATTCCTGTATTGAGCAATCACAGAGATCCCACTTAGTCCAGAAAGCTGCACTCATCAGAAATATTACATGGATTATCCTTTTCACAGACATCGTGGTCATGGAGAAAGGTCAGACTCCTCTCATTAGCTCACAGACTATGAGAGCTGGGGTTCCCCTTTGAGGAGATCCGGTCACATCTCCGGTAACAGAGGAACTGAGGGGCACTGGGTGGCTCAATCAGTTAAGCAGCCGACTTCGGCTCAGGTCATTATCTCAAGGTTCTTGAGTTCAAGCCCTATGTCAGGCTCAGTGCTGACAGCTCAGAGCCTGGAGCCTGCTTCGGATTCTGCGTCTCCCTCTCTCTTTGCCTCTCCCCGCTTTGTGCTCATGCTCTCTCTCAAGCTCTCTCAAAAATAAATAAATGAAAAACAAACGAAAAAAACAAAAACAGAGGAGCTGATAGTCCAGGTAGGAGGAGGGGAAGGGAGATGTAGAGCCAGCTCTAGAACCCATCCCTGCACCCTATCCAGTGCTCTTCCAACAGAATTAGTGCTGCCCTTGGGTTCACACTAAGCAAACCCAAGTGGAATCAGTGAGTGTCTGCCGTTTACTTCCTTCTGCCTATTTCTACCCTGTATTCCTCTCACTCTCACCCCTGCCCTGAGCCAGGAGGCCTCCAAACCCAGAACAGAGACCAGTGTGGCACCCAACAGTACCATTTTCATGTCTCCAAAGAGTCCCTCTAGATTAGAGTACTCGGTAATGATTATATCACTGATTGTACATAACTCCAGTCAAATCACAAGTATTAAAACTGATTAGCACAGTCGCTTTTGTTGGCAGGCCGGGATACCTCTCTGAAAGTGTGTGTGTTTGGGGGCAGGGTGGGGGGGCAAGCTAATGTACAGTGCAGAGGGAATTTTCAGTTTGTTTATTTGAGCTCATAAACTTGTAGAGATAAAACAAAATAATAACTAGAAAAGTCTCTGTGAGGTGTCAGCATTAAACAAATATAATGTCATACAAAAATAAATATTTATTGACCCATCAGGCACTGGGGAGGAGATTAATAATAAATAAATGAATAAATAAATAATAGAGTACTAGAACAAGAAGACAGTATGGGCTCTTTTGGAATGCGTGTATAGGAAGGCTTCTCTGAGAAGGTGACATTTAAGGCAAGAGCCCAATGACAAGGAACCAGCCATGCGGATTTTGTAGAGGAACTTTCAGGTAGGGGAAGGGGCTAGCACAAAGGCTCCAAGGCAGGAATGGACTGGGAATGTTTGAGGAAACACAAGGACACCAGAGTGATGGGGGCCTGACAGAGAAGGGGGAGACTGGTTGGACATGAGGCCACATAGATCACATAGGGCTTTGTCAGTTAACAGGAGTTTGACTTTATTGTATGTAGTATGAAAAGCCACTGGAGGGTTTTATGCAGGGAAGCAATACAACCTAGCTTATATTTTTAAAAGATCTAGTACAATTAATGCATCAGCTGTTATTTGTAGTTGTAATAATAATGTACAGACCACTTTCATATATGGTACCTCAACAATGCTCCATATACGCTGTCCTCCCTCTTCTCTGTCCTCCCTTCTTGCCTTTATCCCCTCCCTTCCTCATTCAGATTTCATTCACTCCTCCTGATCATGTGCTACATGCTGATAATTATTCCTGGCAGAGGGCCTCTTTGATGAACCAAACAGACAAGGTTCCTGAACCCTTGGAGCTTATAAGCTAATGAAGCATAGTGAAAAATGGAAAATAAATAAACATATAAACAAGGTAATTGCACTTGGTCGTAATTGCTCTGAAGAGAAGCTGGTGAGAGAAGTAGAACTATTTATATTTATTTTGCTGAAGAGAAACTAAGGCTCTGTGAAGATATTAAGTGGCTTGTCCAAGGTCAGACAAGTACAAGGAGCTGGAGCTCTCAGAGTTTTGTAGTTAGTTCTACATCTGATTGTCTTCTCTCTTCCTTGAGGTACTCTTTGGTGTCTGTCCTGTGGTCTGCAGCCAATACTTGCTTCATTTGGGTCTGGAGATGGAAATGGGCATCTTAAGGAACTGGAGAGAAGAAAACCTTAAGCTAAAAAAAGATGGGTCTTCGGGTGACTAGACAGGCTTGATTTCCAGAGTTGGACAAACCTGGATTCCATATCAGTTCTCTGTGCACCTTTGCTGGCTGTGTGTAGGTTAAAGGTGCAAGTCCTCATGGCTTTGGTTCTCCCCAAATGAGTGTTGTTGCAGGGGACTTCCTTTACAAGCCCAGCACAAGAGACCTCACTTGATAGGTGGTGGCAGCAGAGCTCACATGAGTTCATGGCAAGCTAAAGTAAGTCCCACTGATTCAGCACAACCGCTCAAGTGAGCTGGGCAGCTGTATTCCTAGAAACACCACACTCTGATAAAGTGTAAAAGCACTTAAGGTAGCAGGCTTCAGGCTTTCTTTTTATCTTTCTTTGTGCCAATAAATTCTGCACCTTATAAGTTGAGAACTTGATAGCTGGGAGAACTTGACCCTGGAAAAAATTTCCTAGGCTAGACCAGGGCACCAGTCAAACAGACCTTGCCAGCAGGCTCTGGAATGGGTAATGGAGACAGACCTGGGAGTCATACTGGTTGCCACTTCAGAGAGTTGTGCAGTTGATGACCGAACATTGCCAGTAAAAACTTGTGGATTTTATGTTGTGATTAAATCTTCAAGAGAGTTTGTTGAAAGCTTAGGGGATTCATGAGTTGTGTTTTGATTGTCTTCCAGAAAAACCAGTATTCTCCATTCCAGTTTCTTCAAACCCAGCTCAGTGCATTTAAGGAAAAGACCTTATTAGCAAATACTGTTTTGTTTTTGTTTCTGTTTTGTTGCTGCTCTTAGATAAACTTAGAAAAAAGTGAGGATCTTGGCCTAATGGCTGCTTAGCCCATATCCCATTTTACGCCTCCACCTGCCCAGTCAACTTTGATCCCAGCTTGTAGGATTCTAGCAGCTCTGACAAGGCCATTCCAATAGTGCTGCTCCAGTCTAAGGTAAGAGAGAAGATGAGGGTGGCCCTTTAAAAAAGAAACTTGTCTTCACAAAAGATCATTTCCAGCTACATCCCATGTTCTTTATGGTTGTTCCTCTAGAAAAGTGCCAACACTCCTACTGTTGGAGATTTTCCCTCTCCTGGGAAGAGGAGAACATTTAGTTCAGCAGTGCTTCATCACCAACTCCCACCCCTTTCCCCTGACCTGCCTGCCATTGGGAAAGAGGGAATGTGTGAGTCTCCACAGCCAGTCAGCCAGTCAGGGGCTCCCTTGGGAGTAAGTGATGTTTGTGCAGAAGAGATCTGCACATTTGGTGGACATAGTCCAGACCCCACCAGCCGTGGGCATTTCTCCTACGAGAGGGTTTTGGAATTTAGCTTGTGCTTTTTTTAAGAGCTTGATTTACAGAGCTTCCAGGGAAGGGAATGGTGAATTACTAGTCAACATCTTTTTAACTCCCACGCCAGCCGAGCAAATATAATTCAATTCAAAAAACATTGACACTTCAAATGTGTCTGGCTCTGTGCTAGGTATTCTGGGGACACAGAGATAAATAAGATATGGTTCCCTCATCTGCAGAGCTAACAGTCTGGCGTGTGTTTGTGTTTGGGGGATTACAGTTTAGTCTTCTAGAATAAAACAGAAAACTAGTTCCCACTGGACTGTGTTTTCTCTACTGGGTGTAGTGCTGGTGATAATTATATTTGCTGTCACCTTCTTTTTGCTGATTGTCACTGCTGAATAATAATATTCAGTTCAACCCAATGCACATTTACTGAGCACTTACTGTATACATCGTTCTATATACTAGGATATAGTCAGTGGTCATAGACTGGAATATTACTCACTAGTTTATGGTGGGATTGAGCCTATGGCTCTGGTTCCCACAGCAACATGCTCCAAGCCAAGCCTTCAGGTGTCATTTGGTTACTGGAAGGAGATTCTGAATCTTAATGGTGCCTGCCTAACTCTGCTGGTTAGCCTGTCACAGGGATGAGGTCCTAAGTGCTCCATCCTTGTTTTCCTTGAACATGTAAGACAGTGCCCCTGATGCACTGCACAGCTACGACACAGATGCAGGATTAGCTTCAGTCTGTCTCTTTCCTGAGAATGTCCAGTTACAAACCCATGTTCCATTGATGCTGGATTAATGCACAATTTCTTCTTGTAAGAACAACACCACTTACATAGGAGGCCCCATGGGGAGCAGCAGGAGCCTGGGACTATGACAGGATTCATAGGTACTGTTCTTAACTCTGCCATTAATTAGCTGTGTATCTTTGGTACCAGTTTTTTCATCACTTAAATTGCAATAAAAAATGTCTTTTCTATCTAGCTCCAAAAGATACTGTTATGTTCCTTGAGAAAATTAGATAGGACAATAGGATTCTGATTATAGGATTCTGATTTCATATATATTTATACACATAGAAAATTACTGGAATCTCTTCATATATCTAAAAGTGGTTTTGTTTGGGTAGTGGGATTATAGACAGTTTTAATTTTCTTCTTTGTGGATTTCTTTTATATGTAAAATTGCTATAGTCAGCATTATTGCTTTTTTAATCTGAAAAAAAATAAAGGCTTTAAAAATTTTTTTTTTAATTTTTATTTTAGAAATAGAAAGCACATGAAGGGGAGAGAGGGGCACAGAGAGAGAGAGAGAATCTTTTTTTAAATGTTTATTTCTTTTTGTGGGAGAGAGAGAATGCAAACAGGGGAGGGGCAGAAAGGGGGACAGAGGATCCGAAGCAGGCTCCACGCTAATAGCAGCAAGCCTGATGTGGGCTCAGACTCACGAACCATGAAATCATGACCTGAGCTAAAGTCAAACATTCAACCAATTGAGCCACCCAGGTGCCCCGAGAGAGAGAGAATCTTAAGCAGGCTCCACACTCAGTGTGGAGCCCAATGTGGGGCTCGATCCCATGACCCTGGGATCATGACCTGAACTGAAATTAAGAGTCAGATGCTCAACTGACTGAGCTACCCAGACATCCCTAAGGCGTTTTTTTTTTATTTTTAGTATTTAAAAAAATTTGTTTAATGTTTATTTATTTTTGAGAAAGAGAGAGAGACAGAGTGCAAGCAGGGGAGGGGCAGAGAGAGAGAGAGAGGGAGACACAGAATCCGAAGCAGGCTCCAGGCTCTGAGCTGTCAGCACAGAGCCTGACGCAGGGCTCAAACTCACCAACCATGAGATCATGACCTGAGCCAAAGTCGGCACTTAACTGACTGCACCACCCAGGCACCCCAAGGCTATTTTTTAAAGAAAAAAATCGTGTTTTGAAAGAATTAAGTCTTTAAGTAATTAAGCAAATATTATCCCAGCCTAATTCATTTATTATTCATGATTCATTTATTCATAAACACTCATTACACTTATGCTGTATGCTAGATGCAGTGATGGGCCCTGGGGACACTGTCCTGGCCATCAAGGAGCTTAGAGTGTGGATGGAGGACAGAGGAGTCAGCAGGAACTGTGGCAGATGTACTTTAGCAGGACAGAAGAGGAACAGAAGCCAGCCTGGGTGGAGGGCAGGAATGGGACATCAAGGAAGGCTTTCTGGAGGAGACAATGCCTGAGCTGGATCTTGAAAGAGAAGGACATGTTAGCCATAGGAAGAAGAGCTTGGGGTCTGGGGAGGATCTTCCAAACAGAGGCAATAGCATGTGCAAAGGGACAGGGCATCAATTTCCCAGAGTCGTGGCAGATGGATTATGAAAAATTTCTTAGGAAAGCTTTTCCCATTGTTGTCCAGTGGCCACACAGGGTGTGTGAAAATTAAAGAATTTCAAAGCTACAGCCCTGGAGGTGGTGGGGCGGGGGAGGTACAAACCCTAGCCAAACCAGCCTGTGACCTGTTTCTTGGTATAGCTGCCTTTCTTTTTCTTTTCTTTCCCGTGGGAGCCATCAGGAAGATGAAAGAAGCAGAATGTACCTGTTTAGGGGTAGCTGTGATGTGAAACCCAATCCTCTCATTAGAGGCCCTGACAAAGACTTCTCCATGAGCAGCCTTTCTTTGTGGGGCCCTGCAGCCGCTGAGAGAAGGGCTTCCACCGCTGCGCCATCAATCACTGAGATCCAGGCTGGCTCATGTCAGTGGCCATAGCTCCCGGGCTGCATGCCCAGCAGGTGTGACTTGCTTCTTTCCTCCTCTGTGCCTCTAAACCCTGGCCTCTCAGCTCAGAGCTTGTGGCTGCCCCATCAGACCGGGCTGGCAGCTCTTCTGCCTCAACCGCTTTAAATGGAAGCCCCTCTGATTTTGAACTACCAGTCCTCATCCTTTGCTTAGTTCTCAACCTGAGCGGTGCACATGGGATGTGAGCAACACACCTGAGCACTTACACCAGCTCGGCCTGATGCAGGCTGCCTCGGGCTGGAGAAAGAGCTCTGCGTGTGAAGTCAGAAGGCACGGGCGCGGTGTGCAGCACCGTGTTTCCGGCTCTAGAAAGGGGGCCTAACTATGCTGGGGTGGGGAGTGGGGAGTATTTGAAAGCAGTACTTAAAACTATTGGCTTTGGAATCAGGCTGACCTGAGTTTCAAACCCAGCCTCACCATTTACTAGCTTAGTAACCCTCAAAAAAACATCAATCTCCCCTTGTAAAATGGGGGCAACAGAAGTGTCTGTCTCATAGCATTGCTGGAGAGGATGGGACAAGCCAATGCCTGTGTGTCTTTGACCACATAGTAAGTACTCAATAAGTGTCAACTGCTGTTATTGTTTATAAAGTCACTTTGTGAGTGTAAAATTCTGTAAGTCATAGTGATAATTATCATTAATGACGTGACTTAGCTGTAGTGAGATAGTATTCATTTGACTATTTGTACAGATAATCTGGAAATCAACTAAAGTAATGGTAACTATCATATGAAAAGTAGATATTTTTGCAAAAATTAAATTACAGGAAAACTAGAGAAACAAAAAAGGAAGCGTGATTCTTGCCCTTGAGAGGGATTGACTGCAAATGGTTAAAGGCAAACTAAAAATTACAATTTATTTTCCTCCCGAGAAGACGCTGCCAGCTTTTCCCAGTGAAGGCAATGAAGGCAGTAACCACACTGCAATACCAACTCTAACACCTTCATTTGGTATTTATAAATGGCCCAATAAGCCCTGGCAACCATGATATGTCACATCAAAGTGCTAATGACAGCACATTACGTGAATCACCGAGAAGCAACAATTGAAAATCTCTCACTGCCATCAACCATTTATATTGCTCCCAGATTGCAGTTGTGAGGGATTTCAGCTACGGGAAGGCGTGCGGCAACCTAAATAAATTAGGGAGAAGAAGCAATTATAGCCGCACAGCATTTGAGCTCAGGAGCGGGTGCCATCCTCAGAGCGGCCTTCACATGATGGAGGAGCAAGGCAAGCTCTGGAAATGAGAGAAGCCGCACCTCACCTAACCTCATCAGTTCACCTAAAACACTGAGAAGGACATTGTTTAAAAATAATCTGACAAGAAAGAGAGGAATGGAGGGAGGGGGGAAGAGAAAAGGGAGAAAAAATAGAATGCTCTTTGGTGGGTTGGAAAGATTGTTTGCGACCGCCACAGTTTGACAAACTTAAGGTTATTTCTTAAGCATTCTATTGAAAACCTACGGGCACAATGAGGTCTGGTTATGACATTTAGGAACCAACAGGACTCTGATAGAAGTGACCTGAAAGCCAAAGAGAATACATTACGTTCTTTCTAAACTCAATTGTGTTCTTGTTGTTGTGTAAATAAAAGCAGGAGTCTTTTAAAATAGAGATAGAATAAATACACAGGAATTTTGTTTTTAATACCTATTTAAATATACACTGTAAATTTTTAAAAATCTGTCATTAGCTACCTCACTTTCAACTATTGTCTATCTCTGATTTGGTTTTATTTTTTATTTATTTATTTATTTTTTTTTTTTCTGATTTGGTTTTAAGCATTGAAAGGATTAAATAGAACACATCATTTTGACTCACTTTAAACTTAACTTGAGCAGGCCTGTCTTCTCCTCCAGAATTCACTGTTCTTGTCTTGACGTCAAAATCCTTATAGCCTCTCTTCATTAGAACGGTGAATCTCAAGTCTACGCACATTACAGTCGCCTAGGGGGCTTTTAAAAAATACCTGTGCTTAGGCACCACCACCAGGGATTCTGATTCACTTGGTCTGTAGAGGATACCAGGTGTTGGTATTTTTTAAAGCTCCCCAAGTGATTCTAACATGCAGCCAGATTTGAGAACCACTGGGTTAGAAGTTTCTTTTTACCCTGATTAAATAGCAATTATCTTCCCCTTTTCTCTTTTGTACTTAACTTTTGCTTCACCTATCAAGATATTAACAAAATTTTAATACTGTCTGTCACAAATTCATTTGATAAATATTCATTGACTATTATTTGCCAGACACTGTTCTAGTTTCTGAGGACATAGAGATGAAGGAGAAAGGCGAGACTCTGCCCTTGTTGGAGATTATAGTCTAGTAGTGGAGACTAAAACAAGTAAAATAGCAAATAATTAATTACAAAGTTCAGAATGGTGTGTAGGAAGCAAGCAGGCTGCTCAATTGAAGAATAATGGGGAGAGAGGATATAGAAAACCGGAGCAGGCAGCTGGCCATTGGGGGAGCAGGTAAAGAGCACAGCATTCTCTCAGAGGTAGTAGAATCTGCAAAGGCTGCTGGCGGGGAGAGGCTCAGCAGCACGTCAGAGGTCATGAAGTGCCTCTAAGGCCACCCTGAATCCTGGTCCACCCGTAGCCAGGCGCAGAGACAGCCAGTGAACTGCCTGGTTCAGTTTATCTCGGGCTCCCCCTATACCTGGTTCCTACTCTACACTTGGCAAACCATTTTGCTTCCAGTCTCTGTGAGAATCATGGTGGTGCCCCTACATCTGGGATCCTCAATTGAGCCTCATGCCTACTGTATCTCTCTGCCACCGACCTGGCCATCTCCACATACAGCCCAAGTCACCTCTCAACAGGCTTTGAAATGAGAATGGTGGAATAATGATACTTGCAGAAGCTGGCAGTGAACATTTAGGATTTCATCATACTATTCTATTTTGGTGTCTGTTTAAAAACTTCAGTGATAATTTTTTATGTCCTCATGCTTAGGGTGTTGTAACATACACTAAAGAAAAGCAGTGTTTCAGTTGCTCTGGGACATAAAGAATAAAGACATGTTCTTTCTCTCCATGTTTGCAATCTGTTTGGAGAGATAACACATAGAACCTTGGAGAGGTAGCTGATAGGTGATGTATGTGAAGGTCTGTCTTGTTCACTCAGTATCTCCAGAGCCAGATCTCTGGGTAGGAGACATTAGTACCGGCTGGAGGGAAAAGACTAGAAGGGATAATTGGGGAAGGCCTGTGCAACATGTCAGGAGTGGACATTTGTAATATTAGTTACCCAAAGAATACTTGCTCCTAAGAAAGCTCCTTGCCCTGTGGTGCTAGAAAGGAAGGAGTGTCTTAGGACAGAAGGAAAAGCAGGAGTCCTAGATCTGATATCAGGTTCTGCCACCAACTCATTCATCCTGGGGCACTGGGTGCTCTGGATCCATCTCAAAAGTGGTTGTTGAATGTGACCATCTGAGGTCCCCCTTTAGCTCTGATGTTTTCTGATTCGTCTTCGAGATTTCCATACCTGTATCTTCATACAGACCTCCCAGGTGAACTTATATTATTAAAACCTTTAAAATAAAAAAGCACTATTTCACTTTTAAATCATTCAGGAAGGGATCCCTCTTTTCTTAAGACTCTTGTAGCCCTGTGATAGCAGTTATCATTTTCTTTTGTTATTAGAGTTGTTTGGTTACATTGAACTTCCTCTGTGTCAGCTTCTTGAAAACAGAAGCCACCTCTCCTACTCTGCTGTATTTATATCCCCCCATAATTCCCACTCATAGGCAGTCCTTACTGAACTCTCAAGATGCTTAGTGACTGGGATTCCAGGGGCTGCAGTGCAGTGCTCAGTGATGGAAATATGGGAGGCAGGCTTTTACTGTCAGGTGTTGTGTGCACACTGGGAGACAGTAGATCTTGGTGCTTAAGAGATGGGGCTCTGGAGTCAGACAGATCTGGATGTGAATGCCAACTCTTCTGTCTACTTTCTGCATCATGTTTTGCAGATTCTTCATCTTCCATCATCTGTATGATGGGGATACTAATGGTCTGTGCCTCATGGGCTTAACAATAGTGCCTGACACTTAGTAAGTACATAATAATGTGATCATTATTACCTATTCTAAACAGATGTGAAACTTATTCCTTGCAACTGGATGAAATTCTTACATCTTCGGAAAGATGGGAACATGTGGGAAACAGCCATCCCCAAAAGTAGGTTTACAAATTATAAATTACTATTTACAAATTGTAAGTAACATGAAAAATTTTAGTTACAATTATGTTAGTTGGCACATGTAGATTGTTTTAGAATCTTCAAAACCCTTTAAAACATCATTTCATATTCCATAAACCTGTATAATAATAGTTTTCTTCTTTGGCTTCTTTGACTTTATTATTTAAGGCCCACTATAAGTTTCCACAGCTTATTTCCGTCTATTAATTCATGTGGCCTTCCCAACTCCCTGATAAGGCAGGTAGGATATACCCATCCTGCTTGGCAGAGAAGAAAAATGAGGCCCAGAGAGGTCCAGCAGCTTACCCAAGGGAACACAGCAAGGTAGAGCCAGTGGTTCTGAGTTCTGTGACTCTTCACTACTATTTCATTTTATCCCTGTGGTTCTGCCACAGCTTTGTTAAGTCAAAAATTCAGGTTAATTCTATTTGCTAGCAGGCAAGGCAGATAGAAATGGCAATGAGGAAGCAGAAAGGCTGGCTTCAAGGTAAAATAAAATGATCCAGGAGATAAAACCTGGGATTTAACAGTGGCTGACTCTTGTAGATTTCCATTTTTACTGAATAATGAAATAAAAAAAAGAAAGGAACAAAATTTCAATTTCATGCAGCAGCAAGTTGGTTTCACTGCCTATATTGAATGTATTAAAAGAGCAATATAGTGCACCTTGTGGCTCAGTCGGTTGAGCGTCCGACTTTGGTTCAGGTCATGATCTCATGGTTTGCGAGTTTGAGCCCTGTGTCGGGCTCTGTGCTGATAGCTCAGAGCCTGGAGCCTGCTTTGGATTCTGTGTGTGTCTCTCTCTGCCCCTCCCCTGTTCATGCTCTGTCTCTCTCTGTCTCTCTCTCTTTCTCAAAAATAAATAAACATTAAAAAAAGAAAGAGTAATATAGAGGGTCTACCTCTCTTAAGGCAGTTACCGTTTTGCCCCATTATTATATATGTATGTGTCTACCTCCTTGACAGTGGGACCACTTTAGAACCTTTAAAACCCTAGAACCATGAGTAGTGCAGGAGCTGGACCATCCTGTAATGTTTAGCCATTTGATGATGGATAGCAGATCCAGATCCAGGAGTCAAGTAAATTGTTTGGGAGAGCCACGTTGGGACATTTGTGTTCTTATTTTTTTTAATGTTTATTTATTTACTTAGAGCACGAGCAAGGGAGGGGCAGAGAGAGGGAAAGAGAGAATCTGAAGCAGGCTCTGTACCATCAGCACAGAGCCTGACATGGGGCTCGATCCCGTGAACTACGAGATCATGAGCTGAGCCAAAATCAAGAGTCAGATGCTTAACCAACTGAGTCACCCAGGCACCCTGCATTTGTGTTCTTGAGGAAGATTCCAAGATGGCTCTGAAGGACAAAAGATCATTAATGCCCCTTCGTTAATCTTACCTCCTGGGAATTACTGCAAATGTATTGGAGGCTTTGCCATGAATATGAATTGATCCAGACCCTTGCCTTCTGGCCAAGTGGAATAGGAAAGAAGGTGTTGGTGGTATCCATGACAGCATACAAAGTGCCATCAGTCCCTGCAGTGGGATTCAGGTATGGTTACAATGTCTGGAACAGCTGGGGCTGTAGGGGTAACAACTGGACTCAGTTGGTGATTATCTGCCATAAATTTCGAGGTCCTATTCCTCTGTACACACAGGGCTATAGTATTGAGAGATATTACGTCTCTAATTATCCATGCTACCTTTTAGATCTTCATCAAGTTTGGGATTTCCCTTTCACCTCCTGGGACCACTCAAAATGGAATTAGTAGGTGGGTTGGGGAATGATTTACATGTCCTACTACATGTGAATATTCCCACTAAATGTCCCACTACTTCTCCACATGTGACTCTCCTCAATCAGGACAATCCCCTGTGGACATTATGAGCATTCACGGCACAAGCATGCAAAACATCAATGCCAATATATATTCAGTAGGGAATGTATGTTGGAAGCCACAACAGGACATTGAATTGGTCCCATGAGCCTTACCCACAGGTCACTTTAGATTTATTTTCCCTACTGGGAACCTTGCCCAAATCTTATTAGTTGAATTCGAGAGCCCTCCTCCCCAACAAAATGAACAGGATAGTGACTTGGGAACTTGTATCTAACAGAGTCATGAGAGTTTGAGTTCCTTCCTCCCTGAAGTTTCTCACATACTTGAATGTATACACATGCCTCTCAGTCCCCATGGAGACAGGGAAACCTCAGTCCCACCTCTAGTCATTTTTCTTCTTAAAACAGCTAGAGTTGGGATAGAAGGGAAGGGAAGGATTGGAGCACTAAGGGAGAGAATAGCTTCCCACCAGTAAGCAAATCTTTGCATTTACATTAATTTAGGGTTTTTTTTTAAACAACAGCTTTTTGAGATAAAATTCACTTACCATAAAATTCTCTTTAAAAGTGTACAGTTCAGTGGTTTTTAGTGTATTCATGGAGTAGTGCAACCATCACTACTGTCTGTTTTCAAATATTACCTGAAATGGAAACCCCATACCTATTAGCAGTCACCCCTCATTCTTTACCTCCAGCCCCTGGCAACCACGACTCTACTTTCTATCTCTGTGGATTTGCCTGTTCTAGATATTTCATGTAAATGGAATCACACAATATACGGTTTTTTTGTGACTGGCTTCTTTCACTTAGCCTGATGTTTTTAAAGTTCATCCATATTATAATATGTATCAATACCTTATTCCCTTCAGTTGCTGAATAATATTTCACTGTGTGGATACACCACAATTTATTGTCTATTTATCAGTTGATAGACACTAGAGCTGTTTCTACTTTTGGCCGTTGTGAAAAATACCGCTATTAAACCTTAGTGCACGTGTTTTTATGTGGCATGTTTTCATTTCTCTTGGGCATATACCTTGGAGTGGAATTGCTGAGTCATGCATTAACTTTTTGAGGAATTGCCAAACTGTTTTCCAAAGTGACTTCACCATTTTTTATTCCCACCAGCAGTGTATGATGGTTCTAGTTTCTCCATATCCTCACCAACACTTATTATTGTCTGTCTTTTGATTAGACAACACTGACTTTGAAGAATCCTAGTGGATGTGAAGTGGTATATTATGGTTTTGATTTGCATTTCTTTAATGACTACTGATGTTGAGCATCTTTTCATGTGCTTAGTGGCCATTTATGACTTTTCTTTGGAGAAATGTCTATGCAAAAGAGGGGACTATTTGTCTGTGGTCACTTTGACCCATTTAGTTGGTGTGTGAGTAGCTATATTAGCTCCTCTTTGTCAGAAGACATAAACTTGGCAATGTAGCACACTCACTGAGAGCATGCAGCAGTAATTGGGGCTGGTGGCCAACTGCGTCTCCCAATAATCCACTTCTTGGCTTTACATGTTCTTGGCTGAACTCAAATTTACACTTGAGGGTGCTACTTTATCAGCCACTCTGATTAATCTGATTGATAGAGACTGGGACCAAATTTGTTCCATTTGTCTCATATAGTATGACGATTGATATTGTATATCAAGTTGGCTAGGCCGTGGTATCCAAATATTTATCCAAACATTATTCTAGATATTTCAGTAGAGGTGCTTTTTAGATGAGATAACATTTAAATCAGTAGACTTTGAGTGAAGTGTATTATCTTCCATAATGTGGGTGGGCCTCATCCAATCAGTTGAAGGCTTTAATAGAAACACAAGTGAACTCCTCTGAGCAAGATATAATTCTTCAGACTCTAATTTCAACATAGCTCTTCCCTGGGTCTTCAGCCTTCTGGCCTACCCTATAGATTTTGGACTTGCCATATTCCACAATCAGGTGAGCCAATTACCTAAAATCAAGCTTTTGATAGAAAGACAGACACACATATACATTCTATTGGTTATTGGTTCTGTTTCTCTAGAAAACCCTAATATATATGGCATTTAATTAAAGTTGATACCAGCAAGACCTTTATAAAATAATGACCAGGGGCACCTGGGTGGCTCAGTCAGTTAAGTGTTGAACTTCAGCTCAGGTCATGATCTCGCAGTTCATGAGTTTGAGGCCTACATTGAGCTCTGTGCTGACAGTTCAGAGCCTGGAGCCTGCTTCAGATTCTGTGTCTCCCTCTCTCTCTGCCCCACCCAACCCCCACTGGTAGTCTCTCTCATTGAAAAAAAATTTTTTTTAATAAATAAAATAATGAGCATATTGTATTGTAATTCACCTGTTCATCTCTTTCTTCTCCTCTCCCATGATGGGAGTTGAAAGAGACTGTGAAATGTTGGGTGCACAGACTTTATTTTAGTAATCTCTGTCTTCCTTAAATGTAGTTGGCACTCAGTAAAGGTTTGTTGAATGAGAGAGGGAATGCATGTGTGAGTGCATGATTAGAATTCTATCGCCCATAGTTGCCTTCCCCAACATCTCCATCCAGCAAAAAAGTACAGCTTTCTTTGAAGGTCCATCTCACTGATCAACTCTGGAAGCTTTTCTTTAATTCTTCTAAGTGAATGTTTTCTCTCCTGCTCCTAAATCTCATTTTATCCGTATCCCTTTATGCATTTAGTAGGCATGCTGTTATCTACAAATGCTTATAGTCTTTTACAAACTTGTCATATTTCCCTTCCTAAAATATAAGTTCCTTGAGAGTATACTGATCCTTCTACCTCCAATAGCATCCAATACACCATCAGTACCTAATAAACACTCAAAAATTGTCTGCTGAATTGGGTTGTCTCAAACCAGAGTAGGGAATCACTGGTGCAAATGTGCTAATTACCCACAGCTGGTCTTAAAGGTGTTTCTGATTATTACTTAGCAGTTCAGCTTCCCTTTAGGAAACATGGCCTTTTTGCTAATGATCACTTTAAGTACCACACATCTCAGTAATGACTGGTTGCCTTTAAAATGAGCCAATAACTAGACGTTTATAGACAGCATGTATGTTAAAGACCTGTGCATAGAATACACAAAAGGTTCAGAGACCCAGTAGCATGGGTGTTGAATTGTTCCAGAAATCCTAGTTCATACACTTCATTATCATTTTCATCTTCTGAGTTACCACGAAGTGAGAGCCTACTGTATGAGAGCAACGAGGTCGTTTCATAACATGTTTCTTAGTCCTTAAAACAACTGGAAATACTATCTTTAAATTACTGTTGATGAAATAGGGGTCCATAGAGTTTTGGTTATTTACCTGGAGATCACTCACAGCCCATCTAATTTTCATATTGTGTTCATCTCTAAGCCCTTTGTAATCTATCTCAGGAACGTGTCTCAAAGCTAAGCCATCCACTGTTGTTAGTCTCTGTCATCATTTGGCACCTCTTTAGCTCTTGTCTGGATCATCATGGTGGCCTCATCATGTTTCTCCTGCTTGTACCTTCTCCTACTTCCAGTATGTCTTCCACAGTGTTAGTCAGAGTCATGGTCATGTCATCCACCTTCTTCAAAAACCTTTGTTGAATCCTTATTGCCTACATAGTGCCCTGAATTCCTAAGCATGGCATTCAAGGCTCCCCATAATTTGGACTTGCCCTACTTTTATAGTCCTGTTTCCACCCACTTACTCCCAGATTACATGTCTGCTGCTAGAATCACCTATTCATTGTTGCCTTCAGCATACCCCGTACTCTGCTCCAAAGCCCATTTCCATTGCCGCCTTTTCTGATGTCCCCAATAGGAATGTCCCACTCCAGTTCTCTTGAAGCACTTTGATTATGTCACACTTGGTTCTCACTATACAATGCTATCTATCATAGTTATAAATATATAAGTCAGTCTCTTCTTTTAGACAGTGACCCAAACTGAAGGCAAAGAATATTACCAATTTTTGTGCCTGGCACATAATAGATACATAAGGAAAGATTATTAAATTGGCTGAATTACATTGAAAAGAGCTTGAATTTGGGGTGAATAAGTGATTAGAAGCCATGCCCCACTCTGAAGCACAGTTACTGCTGCTGCCTAAAGAGACACTGATTATAAATTCTTTAATCATTCTCTACACTGTAAGACACCAACCATTCAGGCAGCTGTGTATTAACTACAATATGAACAGAATGGCATCTCAGATATATTCTGGGCTCTTTCAACTCTGAGAAGCACCTGGAAGTGGTGGTTCCATACCAACTCAAGTAAGACTTGAGAGGGGATTCAAAGAGTGAAAGAGAGGTAGCTTGCCAAATGAAATGTCTTAGAAACACCAATTTAATGACTTACATATAAATTAATCATAAACATGTGGATTAAATTTCCCCAGAAGAGGCATATTTTGGCTCTCCATGGACCAGAAATGATTGAAAAATGATTGGAGATATTTCCTGAGCCCAAAGACGAAGAAGGAGCAGGTCTATACTTCTTTAACTGCAAATATTAGCGCAATAGATAAATTATCCAGGGGGTCTGGGGAAGTTGGAAATATGGACAGGAAATAAGAAAATGAGATTCAGCTTGAAAGTATGCTCCAGGTACATCTGGGGCAAAATAATCAGAAACAGAGAGATTTTGTTTGAGTGAGAACCTAATAAAGTTATGGAGACTAGATATTCTAGGTGATTTCTAGTTGGCATGGCTCATGTGATACAAAGCAGGTCATTCTTATTCCTGAGGATGCAATAGTCCTGGACTGTGAAATATGAGATGGTACTCATTTCCCAGAGAATGTAGACAAAGCCTTTGCTTTTGATATCAAGATTTACTGGTGAAAAAGGTTTGGCTAAAATTAGACTATAACTTTTGCAGATAACTCAAGGAAATAAGTGACCACAGATAAGACTGTGGTCTTTGAGCATAGAGTCCAGAGGCAAGATGGAGTCTGAGATCCAAAGCAAAAGAAATTGAAGCTCAAGTTCCTTTCCTAGAAAAAGACATAATCTTTATGTGAAGTCATAAATGCATTTTGGACCATTCATCTACAGGAGACCTTCCTAGAAGCATTTATTCTTCCTTGCCATTTTATTTTATTTACTCTTTTATTAATGTTTATTTATTTTTGAGAGAGAGACCACACATTCAAGGGAGGGGTAGCTGGGGGAGAATCCAAAGCGGGCTCTGGACTGACAGCAGAGAGTCCATGATGCAGGGCTCAAACTGAGGAACTGTGAGATCATGACCTGGGCTGAAGTCAGACGCTTAGCTGAGTGAGCCACCAAGGTGCCCCTCTCCCTTGCCATTTTAAAACACTTCTTGGAGCGCCTGCGTGGCTCAGTCAGTTAAGCGTCCGACTTCAGCTCAGGTCAGGATCTCTTGGCTTGTCAGTTTAAGCCCCGCATGGGGCTCTGTGCTGACAGCTCAGAGCCTGGAGCCTGCTTAGGATTCTGTATCTCCCTCTCTCTCTCTCTCTGCCCCTCCCCCACTTGCACTCTGTCTTTCTCTCTCTCAAAAATAAATAAACATCAAAAAAAATTTTTTTTAAAAACCCACTTCTTGAAGAGATCAGACATTCGAACAGACAAAACTAAAGCACAGTCATTATAGGCAAGTTCTGACCATGGCAGTTGGGCCATGCAGTGTTTTACAAGTACACTGAAGTAAATACCAAATGCTCTAATGTCAAGGAAATGCAAAGAGGTTTCCTTTGAGTCTAGAAAAGAGTTGAGGAAAGTAACCTATTGCTTTCTAGGAGGCAGGATGTCTTATAGAAGTCTGTAGGTGTCCAATGAAATGTGAAACAAATAATAATGATTAATGACGATAACAATCTTTTACATTTGTATAATGCTTTGCTATTTACATCATGCTCCATGTAAATTGTCCTATAATCTTCTCAGTAGCTATCAGGTAATATTACTATCTCATGTTTACAGATGAAGAAATGAAGAACAGAAATGACAAATAATTTGCTAGCCAGTGGCAATGTCAGGAAGTCAAGTCTGGTTCTTCTGATTCAGTATTCTTCTGTATCTAAATAACTTAGTAGCTTACTGGTCCAACTTTATAGGAAAGAAGATTACTATAGCTTGTCGAAAGTCTGTTTGCATCATTCAAATTCCTTTGTGATTGGATTGATGAGATGGTCTAAGCACTTTATTACTTCATTTAATGCTCACAACAATACTGAGGTGACTTTATTATTACCCTTTTTAATTTTTTTAAAGTTTATTTATTTTGAGAGAGAGAGAGCACACATGCATGAAAGAGTGGAGGAGGAGGGGCAAAGAGAGAGGGAGAGAGAGAATCCCAAGCAGCCTCCGCACCATCAGCGTGGAGCCCAGTGCGGGGTAGGGGGGCTCAAACTCATGAACCATGAGATCATGACCTGAGCCGAAACCAAGAGTCAGACACTTAACCGAATGAGCCACCCAGGCGCCCCTCATTGCCCTTTTCTAAAGATAGAAACAGGTACAGAGGGATTAAGTGACTTGCATCCTGGTTAGCAAGTGGAGGGCTGGAATTCACATCCAGGCATTCTAGCTCTAGGACTCACTCTCTAACATTGTACTAATTTTAGGAACTACTTTGTCGTAAGTATCATGTTCCCTGGTAAAGGAAAATTTATATCAGAATGAAGTTGACATCTAGTTCTGGGAGTATCTAATCCTGGGGTACAGATTTTAACTAACTGCAAAGAGAGTTTCAAAAGTGAAAAAATAGGGAGCGATATTTAAACAGTATAGTATGTAAATGATGTGACCCCTGGAAGTATAACCAGAGATTCCCATTAGCAGCATGGTTGCTTCTTTCTTCTTAATGGGGAATGGATAGAATGGAAAGTTATCTTTTTTGATTAGAAGAAAGAGGAAAGTCTTTGGGTTTTGGTGTTAGGCATGCAGACAGCCCTGCCTTCTCTCTTATTTTTCTACTCTTGCTTTATAGAGAAGTAGTGATCAGGGGACTTGGACCCTACAGCTGACCTTCTAATTCAGCTCATCTCTTTGTTTAAATGGAGACAAGTCAGGGAAAATTGTGAACATATGGGTAGTTGAGTCACAGCTGCCACAAGTCTTTTTCCTGACAGGCTAAATTCTGCAGTAATTCCATAAAGGGTTTGAGTCAAAGATGAGGATTCAAGAGGAATGGAAAGAACCATTACAATCAAAACTGAGGATAAAGGAGAAGTCATGTGAAGCAGTGATGTGCACCAGCATGGAATGAGTGTGGTGTGAAGGGAACAAAGACAACTTGTGAATGCTTCTAGGGAGAGCAATCTGAACAGTGAGGGGACCGTGAATCAGATGGTATGACCATGGGGGAAACTCCTGGGGAAAGTAGGAGAAAGAAGGGCAGACTTGCAGGTGATGTGTGGTTGTCTTGTGACATCTGAAAGGCTGTCACACTCAAGAGAGTTTAGATTTCTTTTATCAAGCATTGATTTCTCGTAAGGCACAGAGATGTACCACTGTCTAGAAACCAAAAGGAAAAAAATTGCCTACTCCTGCTAAAAGTGATGAGTCAGGATTTGAAGCCCAAGCCTGACCCTGGGTCACTTTGTCTTAACCACTGTGCTATTTTTTTTTTTTAATTTTTTTTTCAACGTTTTTTATTTATTTTTGGGACAGAGAGAGACAGAGCATGAAGGGGGGAGGGGCAGAGAGAGAGGGAGACACAGAATCGGAAACAGGCTCCAGGCTCCGAGCCATCAGCCCAGAGCCTGACGCGGGGCTCGAACTCACGGACCGCGAGATCGTGACCTGGCTGAAGTCGGACGCTTAACCGACTGCGCCACCCAGGCGCCCCCACTGTGCTATTTTAACAAGAGGGCTTGAATTTATACTCTACAACTCAGATAATTTAAAAAAAAAAAACAAAAAACAAACTTTCTTTCACTAATTGATCACTCCTGGCCCCTAACTGTACTTGGGAGTAACAAAACAACAGAAATCAACTTGCCAGTTAAAGGTAGCTCAGTCTTTTCTTCCTGGTAATTTCACAGACTTTTCAGAGTTTTAATCTCTTTCTCCTTCTTTTCTTCCTCTAAGATGCCATCTGGGTACAAAGGGGTGCTGACATTATATGCTGGTAATGGGGACGGGCTGCATGGTTCCTGTGCTGTCATTGGGTTACTCAGTGACCTTCAGTCATCACTCCCTAATTACTTGACACACTACCTGGTATTTACTGAGGTGTAGTGGGTGCTGCCAGGCCTCCTTGGCTTCATGCTGGCAGCAGCTGTTGAGCATTGGCATTCCTATTGCTGCATGCTCAGCTTCCCATACTCTGGGACTTCCTTGTACTGTCACCAAGATTATTCTAGAACACTGGTCCCCTCAGCAGTTCTGTGTGGTTCACAGAGCCCATGGGAACTTGGAGATCCCCTGTAGCCAAGTGGAGGCCATGGCAGATAGGAAGCACTGACTCAGGCCCTCCCTTTGCAGAATCACACCAAGCCACCATTTCTGTGCCACTGTAGCTGCCATCTGTGTTGATATGTAAGGTTACCCCCATCCTGGAACCCCGAGTTCCAAGTGGAACACATGTATGCTCTTCTGTCAGTCTCCCCTTCTTCCTGGCCTGAGAACTCAGGATGGACTAGGTCCCTTTTCTGTGATCCAGACAACTTCCTAAACCTGGTCTCATCCCCTCAAAACTTTCTCTAAGTCATATCCTCGATCTTCTCCATAGTAAGGCCTCCAGTGAAACCTTATGTTCACATTGCTGAGCTTTGCTAGTTAAGAAAAGCTTTAAGAATTTGGTGGGGGCGGTGGGGGTCTACTTAACAAAATCTGTTTTCCAAGACTTTGCCTCACTGAGGTTTTTTTAGGCGAATTTGAAACTCAAAGCTGAGCACTGACCCTTCTGTTCTTAAGTGGTTTATGACCTTCTAAAGAAGCTTGCATGTCCTTGATTTAATATAAAAGGAGCTGAAGGGCAACAAGATTTACAGAGAATAAAACTAAAAGTGGTTACAGAAAATAAAAACTAAATTGGTTATTTCATGTATTCTTCTGTTTCAGTGAAATACTTTATCATAAAAAATTTAAATACATTGGTTTAAGATTTTAAAATACCATTCTCATTATAGTTTACTGCCTTCTGTAGTAAAGAAAGTCAACCAGAGCACGTTAGCATAAGCCTTTATTCAAAAATGCCAGGCAAGAAAAGGTTCTGAAGGAGTGTTCTAACTTGGGAAAACAAGGCAGAAGTTTTTAATAGGGCTTTAGCAGAAGGGGTTAGCCGAAGTTCAGCTGGTTTCGGGAATAGTTGGATCAAGACAGTTCTCAGAAGAGGGAGGAATTGTATGTATGAGTTAGCAGCCATTGTTTGGGCAATTTGATTTTATTAAGAGTGGAGAACAGCTGTGGGAGACAAGGACATGCTAGGGCCATAGTGGAAATTTCTCTGGCCTTAAGTGTCTCTTAATTTACAAAGTGGAAGAATATACCAGTTGCTCTGTTCAGCATGTGCAAATCTGTTTTCTGAGCAACTGTTCTAATGATGTGGCCATAACCCACCTTGAGTATTCTGTCTGTCCATAACCAAATCTGCAAATTTTTTGTGACATAATGATATGGTTCAAAAAGCATTGAACGTAGTAGACTTTCACTCAATATCTGCTTGGCTGGGTTAAGAAGAGGCCCTGCCTTTGAAGAATTCACCAAACAATAAGTAAGACAGATATAAACAAATTATCCTATCAAAATGATAGCATGTTCAGAATGTTGTGAAATTTCAGGGAAGAAAGGCATTTCTGCAGAGGGAATAACATTTTATTTATACCTTGAAGGCTGATAATGATAATGGTTATAACAATAATATTAATATGAGCTACTGTTCACTTAGACCTATTGTGTGCTAGCCACTCTAGATACACTTTATTTCAAATCCTCAAAATATCCTACTGTCTTTATCCATCAGGCTGAATAAAAATACCATATAAAAAAAGACACCATAGACTGGCTAGTTTAAAACAATATTCATTAATTTCTCACAGATCTGGAGGCTGTGAAGTCCACGTTCAAGGTACTAGCAGATTTGGTATCTCATGAGGTCTGCTTCCTGGTTCATAGAAGGCTGCCTTTTCTGTGTGTCCTCACATAAAAGAAGGGAAGAGAGGTTTCTCTGAGGTCTCTTTTATAAGGGCACTGATCCCATTCATAAGGGCTCTACTTTCACGACCAAATTAACTCCCAAAGGCCCGACCTCCAAATACTATCACCTTTGGAGATTAGGATTCAACACATGAATTTTAACTAGGGACAGAAAACCAGTTTACATAACACCCACTAAGATGAGGGAGAAGAATCTAGGTGTTCTGTGAACAAGATTAGGAAAAACTGGTATAACACTGAATCCCACAGTGGGGGAATTATTCTCATGTCATTGTTCTATTTAAGTCTAAGAGAAGGTTCCAGTTTGATGGAATATGTCCATACCCCTGTCTAATCTTACCAATCTCCCATTTTACAAAGAGCCTCAGGCTCAGAGCGTTTAGTATTTCTAGCTAGAATTTACTAATGCATTTGTTCATAGTACTTATTTTTATGATTACTTTCTAATTATAGAAAATGATGCTTTCTAAAAACTTACACAACTTTATATGAAGTTTCCAATGTATACAATTATTTAAGTTAAAAAGTAAGACTTTTTTAGAGTGTCTGGGTGGGTCAGTCGACTAAGCAGCTGACTTCAGCTCAGGTCATGATCTCACAGTTCATGGGTTTGAGCCCCGCGTCGGGCTCTGTGCTGTCAGCTCAGGGCCTGGAACCTGCTTCAGATTCTGTGTCTCCCTCTCTCTCTGCCTCTCCTCTGCTTTCTCTCTCTCTCTCTCTCTCTCTCTCTCTCAAAAATAAACAAACATTAAAAAAATATTTTAAAAAGTCTTTTTTAGATATTGGGAACATACTAAGGAACATCCCCTTAGTATGTTCTCAATATGATGACCAAGTGATAGTGGCATGATATTTGGGCCTCAGGCTCTATACCTTACTGACCAGGATTTCTCTAGATAAATGGTGACAATGGGAAATAGCTACTGGATGTGAAGGGAAAAGAGCACTCCAAAGAGAGGAAGGGGCTCCTAAAATGAGAAGCATGTCAAAATATGATGCATTTAGAAACAATGAACAGTTTGGGGAGCTAAGGGATTTATGATGAATATTGAGGCATGGAACTGGCAATGTTATTATTCCACAGGAATCCTTTACCTCATGATTCCATAATAGAGATGTGGCTGATAGTAAATAGCATTCTTGTCTTTTTTGTTATTTATTGTGAACTCCCCTTTTTTGTAGGAAGCTGCCATAACCTTGATTAAAAATTAGAAAAGCTTTATTCTATGGAAGTAGGTAAGAGATGAGGATGAAAGGAATCAGAATATGCCACCCCAAAATATGCTGCTTGTTGGGGGCTTAAGAAGCAATAAACAGGAAAGAACTATCTGCCCCCCCCCCACAATTCATTGGCCTAAAAGCAGGACATAAATTTCCCTTTATGAAGGTCTTCCCCTTCCCCTCTTCCATACCAGGAGGAAGAAAACCTATGGCTATCCCAAGTGACAGTAAGTCAGCACCAAGATGGGTTGGCACAAACAAACCTTACTAAGATAACCCTTATCTTCTATCAAGTATGCTGGTTCCCCTATATATTTACCTCCTCACGATTTACCACTCCTAGAAGCCCAATATCCTTTTCCTTTAGTCTTGCCACTTATCCACAAATGTATCACATATCACCCTTTGTTAAAATGGCAAATAACCCATAAGTCTCACTGCTTCTTTGGGTCTACACTTATTTTCTATGAACACCTCTATGCAGTAAAAATTAAAATATTAACATCAAATAAAACGTGTGTGCCTTTTCTCCTGGTAATCTGTCTTTTGTCAGTCTAATTCACAGGCCTCAGACACAGAACCTAAGAGGGTAGAGGAAAATTGTTTTTCTTCCCTCACAAAGCCCTTTTAAGCAAATGAGCCCTAATCACAAGTTTCTCAGAAGGGAAGTGGGAGAAGAATGAAACTATGTTTAGTTTGAAAAATATGCCCCCATATTGAGATATGTTGTCTCCTTTGAGAAATGTATTTTTAGGAAAATTTCTGACTTTTTCCAATCCTCTACCTCAAGTTATTTCAAGTAAAATAATAGTAAGAAAAATAGGTGAAAACTTATATGCAAAGTAAGTTATACTCATTTCCAATTATGTAAGTTAAATAGTATGTAAGAAGGATGAAACAAAAGGAGTTTGATGACAGTTAAACCTTCTTAAGCAGAAAGCAAAGCCTAAGAGACCATTATGCTCCCTAGAGCACACTGCCCTCTTTTGCTTTATTTCTCTCTTTCACTTGTGATTTGTACAGAAAAGAGGGAGGATCTTTTAGACAGGGGAGGCAGGAAAAGAGAATTGAGGCCCTCTTATGATTTACCTGAAACACCTTGGGTGAGGTGTGGATAGTGGAATATACCAAAAGCCATAAATAATGATTGTCCTATGTGCTGTGTCACTGAGCGGCCTTAGGCTGAGGGAAGAAAAGGAGAAATAAAGCTTAAGGCAGAGGTATGTCTTTTTCCCAGGGTGGAGACAGCTTCTGCCTCTTCATTTAATCATTAACAAATCATCACTTTACAAGAATATACCTATAGTATAAAACATTCCGCATCAAATAAACATCAGGCAATCATTCTCTCTCAAAGAAACTACTTTAGAACAATTTTTAAAACAAAAGAAGTTCTTGTGGTATAATTTGGCACCTTTCTTGCTGATGATAACTTTCCATGGAGCAACCCAAGATTCAGGGCAACCATGTGACTTAAGGCATTCTAGTCATGGCTTTGTCACACTATCACCATCTGGTAGCAACAGACCAAACTACAGGAGTTTTCTTGAGTGACTGAGTCATTAGAATATAAGAAAACTCTAAAAGAATTTGTATTCTTACAGAATATTTAAATTTTGTTTTCTGTCTTTGTGTTTCTCATTTTACTACCACAATATTCTGTGACTTTTTTTTTTTTTTCAATCTCCTTGGTAACACAGGAGCATTTTACTACTCATCCTTTTTCAGGTCTGAACTTTTAGGTAGGATGACAAGACACCTGTCTACTTAAGTACTTGGGGCTGCTGGCTTCCCTTTCACAAACATCCACTGTTAGATGCTAACTTTCCAGAGTATCTTCAAAGCAACTGTTGGTTGATAAGAAAAAAATGTTTGTTTTGCCAGTAAAGAAAACACTACTTAAACAGTCTTTGTATACATTGTGTGAGCTTGGCTAGGATTGGGTAAGAATCATGATAAAATAGATTACTTTTGGTGGACAGCCAGGTGAGGATTTTGAGGTGAGGGATTCAAAGGAGTCTTGGGTTCTAAACTGCTTTTTGCTGTTATCTATCAAAGGGTTGACGGGTCTTACAGGAAGTTCCTGAAATATACCATTAAATTATTTCTATATCTATCACTCTTGGGCAAGGATTTCCTGAAGCAGTAAAGTTATATTGATGAAGACAGTGGAATAGTTAAGTCAGATTACCATGGACAATGATCTATGTAGGTATAGATTTGGTTCATACCACCAACCACCTAGCTCCTTATTTCTGCCCTTACACAGCTGAAGATTCATTCATTCCAGTAAAGGCTTTTGGTCTTTAGGGTAGCACAGTGAAAATTGTCCAAGTTTTGGAGTTAATAGATTTTGCATAGCCTCGTGTTCAGCAAGGGTTCATTCTCTCCACACTCCCTTTCCTGTCTCTGCCTTCAAAGGCTTCTGTTAAAATGTGGAGAAATTGGAACCCTTATACATTGCTGGTGGGAATGTAAAATGGTGCAGCCACTTTAGAAAGCAGTTTTTGAAAATGTTGAACATAGAGTTACCATATGCCCCCAGCATTTCCCCTCCTGGATATACACCCAAGAGAATTAAAAACATATCTCCACACAAAAGCTGCACATGGATGTTGACAGCAGTATTATTCACCATAGCTAAAAAGGGGAAACAGCCCAAATGTCCACCAACTGATGAATGGGTAAATAAAATCTGATATATCCATGCAGTGGAATATTATCTGACAATAAAGGGAACAAATCATTGTACATGCTATGACATGGATGACACTCGAAAACATGAAGCTAAGTGGAAGAAACCGGTCACAAAAGACCACATGTCATATGATTTCATTTATATGAAATGTCCCAAATAGACAAATATAGAGAAACAGAAAGTAGATTAGTGATTGCCTGGGGCTGGCTGGTGGCAGGGAGGGGGTGAGTGGGAGGAATGAGGAGTAACTATTAATAGTTATGGGGGTTCCTTTTAGGGGTGCTGAAAATGTTCAAAAATTGATTGTGGTGATAGTTGCACAGCTCTATGAGCATACTAAAAACCATTCGGTTGTACACTTTAAATGGGTGACTTGTGTGATATGTAAACTAGATTTCAATAAAGTTGTTTTTAAAAAAAGTTTCCCATAAAATGCAAATATTCTCTTTGCTAAGAGTTGTACTATAAAAGAATACATTGCTGATAAAATAGAACCGATTGCTGAGAGCAAAATTCCAGAAAAGGAAGTTTTGGTTGGTGAAGAATGAGATATGGGTGCTGGGAAGGAACATGGCCTTGAAAGAGGAGTGCCTGCCTGGGCATACCCTAACATAGGCCAAGTCCTGTGGGGGCGTGCACGCTCAGTGCGTTTGGCACCCAGAAGGGGATCACTTTTTTTAACATTCCCATTCTTCAACATGACAGTTTTTTGTAGTCATAATCAGTAATAGCATCTTCTTTTGACTCCTTGTTTAGTATTAAAACAGTTGACAATTTCACAGTGAATACATTTCACTTTTAAAGATGTTTCTATTTAAAGAGAGTGTTCAAATTCAGTTAAAAAAAAATTTAGTGTGAGCTAAAATTTGTGTTGTCGAACAAGAAGAGTACACCTCATAGCTGGTATTCTGTTTTAGTGTTTAAATTTTAAACACAAAATCTCCAAGTGGTCCCATAAAATGACAGAATTGAAATAACTCTAGTTCTATTTTATCATCTTTAAGGTCATGGAGCAATCACTGTCTATTTAGAGCCTGTGGTTTAAATGTAGGGATCTTCAGTACCACTGGGGTTGGAGATGTGAAGTGCAGGCTGGAAGACAGCTCACACAGTTCTGAGCAGTTTGAATTGTTACAAACTTGTTCTCCAAAGGAACATGTGTAGCCAACTCCATGTGTGTAGGGGGCCCACTGAATAACTGGGAGTTCTCAGAATTAACTTCCACATCCAAGATAGTGTTTCCTAAAAGATACATTATGAAAATGTGCTAATTTGAAGCTTACACACATATTATTAAAACTTACCAGTAACCACTGTGGTTGTTTCAAAGTCAGACCGACAAAAGACTTTTTAAGGGAGGAGTATTTTATCACTGGCAATGTTTAGAATTGTTGGCACATGGTGATAATAAAAAGCAGACTGACTTTTAGTTGGTTTTATTATTGTTTTTAAATCTCTACATGTAATGCACCCCCCCCCCCCTTGATGCTTGCATGCAAGACAGCCTGCCCCTACCTCCCTACACGTGGAACACCACTGAGGCTAAGTCACAAAAGTCTGTGTAGGTTAAACTGCATCCATGGTAAATGATTATGTATATATTCTAACAACTATAGTTACTGTGAATAAAACAGGTCAACTTAAGAGCAAAAAAAAAAAAAATCTGTCATTTAAATCTAAATTTTCTACAAGTCTGTTATATAATCCTAGCACTGGAATTAAAAGGTTAATTTTTATTAAATCTCTGAGCTCATGGAGGCTCTAAAGTCCACACTAAGTTGTAATAAGTTAAAATGGATTTCTCAAGGTAAAAATTGGTTTTGTTTGTTGAGAAGAAAACACTAACTTTTATAAACTATTCAGCCAGATGTTGAGCTCTTGGGGCATCTAACACACATTTTGTTTTTAAGTGCTGAAAATCTTTTAATATAAAAAATAGGACATGAGGGGCGCCTGGGTGGCTCAGTTGGTTAAGCGTTCAACTTTGTCTCGGGTCGTGATCTCACAGTTTGTGGATTCAAGCCCCGCATCTGCACTGTCAGCACAGAACCTGCTTCAGATCCTCTGTCTCCCTCTCTCTCTGCCCCTCGCCTCCCCTCAAAAATAAACATTAAAAAAATAGGACACAAAAAGAGGAATAATAACAAGGAAATAATTATAACAATACTCTATGAAAGCATTTGAAACTACAACTCGTAATGGCATATTGTGTGAGTTCACTCTTTTTCAACAGAAAGGTGGTATGACATATACGAGAAATATATACAAGGAAAACAAGACCAACTGGCCGTATAATCTGATTCATTAGGAATTCTAGAGATATCTTATACAATTTCCTCATATGTTAGAGATCTAAAGTTCATTTGAAAAAATGAAATATCCCATCACCCTGTCCATCCATATTCTTTCCTTCCTGGCCTGCCTGCCTTTCTGCCCTCTTCACTCCCCTCCCCAGCCTCTGCCACCATTCTTCATTCACTCGGTTTCTTTTATATTCCAGACACTGTGCTCAGTAGTAGATTACAAAGATAAGTAGGTTATCATTTCTGCCCTCAAAGATGTCTCAGTTTGGTGGCAAAGACAGGCATATAAGCAACTGGCTATAATTGAGTGTGGTTAGTATGGTAAAAATGCACAGAGAGCTGCAGGGAAGGGGTAATTAGCTCTATCTGGGCAGAAAGAAACTCTCTACAGGAGGTGACATCAAACTGAGTTTGAAGGGCTTCAGGATTTCTCCAAGTAGTTATTCACACAGGTGGCATGGGAAGCAAGATGGAGCAGAGGAAAGACATTCTACGGTCAGAGTCCAAGACTTGATTTACTTTTTTCTTCTCATGTTCCTCAAGTTTAAATTGAAGTAATTTAAAACTCATTTATTCTCAACATTTTGTTGAGCACTTCATATGTACAACATTCAATGAATGGGAAATTCCAGGATTATTGACAATTTAACAAATCATGAGTTGCTTTTTAGAACTGGTTGTCAAGTTCACTTAAGTAGGATCAGCACCCATTTGAATTCTAACTCTAAAAATCTCCTTTTTTTTCCTGCTTGGCTCTGCACAAGAGCAGGTTTTGGACAAGCAGTACTTTATAACTTTTCCCCACTTCCATCTTTCAGGTTTGAGGGGTCTTGTTAATTCTGACAGTCCATAACTTGGTTTGTAAAACCTGCTTACCCTGGTTGATTCCCTTGAGAGCAGAGTTAGGGAAGCCAGTAGCCCCCCCCCCCCCCGCCTCCCCCCCCCCCCCTCGACACCTCTTTCTCCTCAGAAAGCCGTGTTAGGGTGAGGGGCATACTCAGTCTCATTGGTTGAAACACCATTGGGCACATACAAGGCCTACCTTACCTAGCCCCTGAGATTCCCAACCATAGCAAAGTTAGACAGTTGAGAAAAGGAGAGCTGCTCCCATATGTACTTAGAGCAATGAACATTCACTCAACCCGAAGCCTGGAAGTATGCTCACACCTAATTGTTTTCCAAACTACCACAGCCATATCTCCCATCCCATGCATACTTCCTCCGTTATGACTTTGACATTCCCCTCTTAGAGGGGAGGGCTCTGTGTTCACTCTTCTTGAATCTGGGCATGCTACTATGATGGCCTCCACAAATAGAGTACAATGGAGGGCACGCTATATCATTTCTAAGACTAGTCATTAAAACAGATGTTCTCTCAGGACACTTACTCTTATATCCCCACCTCCATGCTGTGAAGAAGCCCAAACTAACCAACACAGAGACACAGAGAGGCCACATGTAAGTGCTCTAACCAATAGCCCATCTGAGGTCCCAACCAACAACCAACATCAGCCACCAGATATGTGAGTAAAAGTGTTTCCAGATGATTCTAGTCCCCGGCCATTGAGTCCCTGTAATTATTATTAACATTTTATTTTCCAGATTAATCTGATACTTTTTAACCTATAAATCCCTATGACCTAGTATGCTAAAATAGCCTAGTATGTGGATTCACCATGATGAATATTTTACTTCTAGGCTTGTATTGGGTTAATTTAAGTAGGATACACTATAATGGGAAATGTCACCTAATTTCCTTTCTTCAGGCCTTCCTCCACATCTACTGGAGGGGGAAAAAAAAGTTTGTCTAGCTATTCTGCCCCCTCCTGAGATTATAATGCTTTCATCATGGCTGGGAGTCTGAGAGCTGTAAATGGAATCTAATGTGAATGATTTAAGGTAACCCTGCCTGTCAGACTATCAGTCAAGATTTGACTTGGACCCTCTTCTCTTCCTCCCACTTCCTGACTCTACTCAGCAGGACATATCGTCTCATTATCCACCTGGCTTCAACATACCCACACAGTCTCCTGTCTTTCTGTTTTTCCTGTTGGTCAGCCTAGAAGAATGGGCCCATACATAGAAGTTTCAGGAGCTTTGGAGAGAAAGAATGGGCATTTATGTGGTGCTGGGAATAATAACAACCTACCTCTGATTTGTCTATTTTTTACAGTTTCAAGTGCTTTATACGGCTCATGAGGATGCAGAGAAACTTGATCTGTCACACATTGCTGTGGAATGGTACAGCCACTCTGGAAAAGAGTTTTAGTTTCTTAAAAACTAAATACACAGTTACCATATAACCCAGCAATCATATTCCTGGGCACTTATCCCAGAGAAATGAAAACTTGTGTTCACATAAAATCATATACGCTATTGTTCATAGCAGCTTTATTAGTAATAGTTAACAGTCTGTTAACAACCAAAATGCCTCTCAGTAGGTGAATGGTTAAACTGTGGTACATCTAAACCATGGAATACTACTTAGCAATAAAAAGTGAACTGTGGACACATACAACAACTTGGATGGATTTCAAAGGCAGTATGCTTGGTGAAAAAAGCCAATATCAAAAGTTAAAATAATGTATGATTCATTTGTGTAATATTCTTGAATTAATGAAATTATAGAGATGGAGAACAGATTTGTTGCCAGGGGTTAGAGAATGGAGGAGGGAAGCGAAGGGGTGAGTATGACTATAAAGTGGTAGCATAAGGCAGACCTTTGTGATGAAACAGCTTTATATCTTGACTGTGGTGGTGGTCACACAGACGTACACATGGGGTTAAATGGCATATAGCTATCCACTTATCATGCCTATGCCAGACTCCTTGTTCTTATATTACACTGTAGTTACGTTAAGATGGAATCTTTAGAGGAAACTGGGAAAGGGTACAGGAGATCTCTGTACTATCTTTGCAACTTCCTAAGAATCTCTAATATTTCAAAATTAAACCTTTTAAATAAGTTTTTTTCTCACTCTCAAAAATCCTTTCAGACATATAAGCATTTGATATTCGTCCCCATTTTTCACATGAAGAAACTAAGTTTCAGAAGGGTTTTGACTTTCCTAAAGCCACATGGCTAAAATGATTCTGGAATTGGTTCTTCTGACTTCAATTCCAGTTCTGTCTCATTCAGGTTGTAGCAGAGCCACCTCAGTTCCAGGAGTCAGAGGCGTAACCCTTCTGTTCTGGTTTCACTAATGCTTCACTGGCTTACTTTCACACAGTTTATTCAGCCTTTTTTTTTTTTTTTAACCACTTGAACTTAATAGATAGTGTATCATTTTATGGAATCATATTTGTACCTCTGTAAATTAATTCTTTATTTATATGAATGGAAATGTTATAGAACCAAAATAACATGAAGTATGTATTTGAGTACTAAGGCTGAACTCAAGATTTTTTTTTTTTTTTTTTTTTTTTTTTTGAGAGAGAGAGAGGAGAGAGAGGGAGTGCAGGCTGGGGAGGAGGATAAAGGGAGAGAGAGAGAATCTTTTTTTTAAAGTTTATTTATTTTTGAGACAGAGACAGAATGTGAGCAGGGGAGGGGCAGAGAGAGAGGGAGACACAGAATCTGAAACAGGCTCCGAGCCCTCAGCACAGAGCCCAACATGGGTCTCGAACCCACGAACTGTGAGATCATGACCTGATCCAAAGTCGGACGCTTAACCAACTGAGCCACTCAGGCACCCAGGAAGAGAGAGAGAGAATCTTAAGTAGACTTCATGCTGTTAGCACGGAGCCCAATGCCCCACAACCCTGGGACCATGACCTGAGCCAAAATCAGGAGTCAGATACTCAACCAATTGACCCATCCAAGCACCCCAAACTCAAGATATTTTTAAAAGCCATATAGTACATATATTTGGAATTTTAGGGATTAAAAGTGTTTAAGTCTTAAAATATTTTGGGGTTTTCTTCTGCAAAATGGCAGGTCAAAGTTTGCCCCTCATTTTGTAGTCTCAGTATTTATATGACTGAAAAAAAGAATATGAAAGTTATTCATCCAAAATGTACATAACTCCTTCTGACTTTTTCTAATATCTTTTTTTAAAGCATATCTAGATATTAAAGATACTTGAGAAAAATCTGGGACTAGAATCTTTGTATATTTGTGTATATTTTCCCCTGTTTTTGTCTACACCTAAATTGGCAGCAATTTTCTTTTTGGTGGGCCTCTCCTATACCAAGTCTTTTCAAAACATTCAACTTAGCTTTCATAGAAATAACAACTCTCTTCATATTATTAGTTTACATCATAAATCGTATATATATATGAGAATCAACCACCATTGGCATTAATAAATTGGGGGGGGGTGGGGAACACAACTCTTCTTGATAGGTATTCAACTCCTCTGATGGAAGTAGGAATGTGGGCAAACCTGTGAGTGGCCTACTAGCCATGAGTATGCAGCGAGTTATTGTGCTTCTCAGAGGGATTGGAAAGCTTCCATTAATCCAGTAAATTGGTTGATGGAAGCCAGCTAAGAGGGCCTCTAGTGTATTATACTCAAAAATTGGAAGAGCAGGTTATATTATATATTGAAAAGGGGAACAGTTAAAAAATAAAGATCTCTTGGAAGTTAAAAATATGATTTCCAAAATAACAACAACAACAACAACAATAGCAGCAATAATAGAAAGTGAAGTAGAGAAAAGTCCCTGTGTATGGAGCAGGAAGAACAAAGAGACAGCAAAAATGAGATAAGACTTATGATGTGGAGAGGACTAGAAGGCCCCAGTGTCACTAGTAGGGTTCCAGTAAGAGAGAACAAGGCAAATGGAGGGGAGAAGAGGAAGTGGTTAAGAAGTAATATAAGAAAATATCCAGACATGAATATGTCCCAGAATAGAAGGAAAGTAAAAGTCTTGATATTTTAAAGGCTTAGATAATTCTGAGCAGAATGAAAGAAAAATTATCTACATCTATACACATCACTGTAAAATTTCATAAAACCAAGAATAAGGAGAAAATACTAAAGCCTTCCAGAGAGAAAAGAGAACAAGGCTTAGATGGCATCAAATTTCTCATCAACAACATGTGAGGCCAAAATTCAACAGAGCAATGCCTTCAAATACTAAGAAAAGGTAGTTTTTAACTCAGAAATCTGTACTTCATCTAACTTTGACTCAAATATGAGGACTAAATAGAGAAATTTTCAGACATGAAAGTCTACAAAGGACCAGCTGGGTAGCAAATCTACAGAGCTGGAGTCCAGGAAGATGGAGGGCTCCCAGAGGAGGGTTTCTGGGAGACAATGGCAATTTGATGAAGCAGGCAGTATGCTGGAGATTCTAGGGGAAATTGAAACATGATAAAGCAACAGAGCTCAAGAATAACAGAAAGGCTTTTCAGATACTCCGAGGTGGAGAGGAAGAGTGGGGGGTGGGGGAGTGGAGAATTAAACAAGAAAGTCGTGATCCAAATATGAGCAAACTAAAAGTTCATATGACTTTCAGTGGTGGTTTTCAATATTTAGAATACACCTTTAGACAAATAATGTAAAATAATGACAGTTATAGAATAGACCATAAATATTATCAAAGCCTTGGAAAATTATAAAAGTAAAGGTACAGTTGATAGAAATTGGAAGGTGGAAGGTGAGAGAAGAGGGGGAGGGAAAGACAGGAAGATTAATGACCTTATTTTACAAAATGGAATAATAACCTGTTACTATGGAAGAAAAACAGAAAAATAATCTATTGATATGGCAAAACTGACTGTATTGCCTACCACAGTAATGGAGACCACTACTGTAGCAAATTTTATTCTATTTTAGTTCTGAGATTCTTTAAAAATGTACAATGAGGATAGATGGTCTGGTAATAAGACTCATTCCCATTTCAGATTTTGCTTGCATACTAAATCTGCTATTTCTGGTTAAAAGCCATTCACAAAAAGTGAGGAGAGAGGTGGAGTCACCTCTGCTTCAGGATCCACTCCTGAATGTTGTCTGAAATTGTTAAAGAGCTTATCTTTGAGGTCTCAGATGGACTCATCCTTTCTTTACTTATAAGACCGAATTGGAGCTCCCTGTACAATTCTGGGTCTTTTAAGTCATCTTCAGGGTCTTCCCATTCTGCTTTCTCCATCTGAGTTTTTGCCTCTGAGTTTTTTCCCACTAACATATGAACGCATGGTGTAGACCTGGAGCCCTGGATTATACACAACTAAAACTGTTTTAAATTCCTCTGCAAATTTCAGTCTATCTTTTGGAAAGCTTTTTTTCAATGACTTCTCTAAGCTCAGATCCAGACCAGAAATCAAAAGCCAGGGGTGTTCCCTGTTCTGAAAGGGGTTTTACTTTAAGGGGAACTTGAGCTTTGAGGGTGTCTGGCCAGCCAGGAGAGAAGAGGAGAGGGTGAAGAAGAGAGAGAAGCAGAGGGACATGGAAGATAATAGGATGGGAGAAGAGGAAAAATGAGATGAGGGCCATTTGTTTCAAGTTGTGAGCTGTGGGGTCATCTAAAGAAAGTTTTAAGTGTTTTACATGCTTCCTTTTCCTTGGCCAGGGAATCTCTTAAGGAAATGATTTTGGAATTTAAATTTCTTTTGGATGCTTCTTCATGGCAGTCAGAAAATTTGATATTTACAAGCTTTTCATTCTGAGACGTTTCTCAAATGAGCATTTTTTCCCCATGTGAAAAATTCTGTAATTCTAAATTATCCTTGGTGAAATTATGCCATATAGAAAGTAAATTCATGAATTTGGACTTTGTATGCATACATATAAGAATGGGCTTGATCTCACAACCACAAAATTGTGAACTGAGCTGATACCAAGAGTTGGTACTTTGGTCATTTTTTAAAAAGAGGAAGAAAGAAAGGAAGGCTGTTAGCAATGGAAAGTTCCAGAGAAAGGCCATAGAGAACAAGGGCTGCTTGAGAGAAAGGGTCATTGATAATCTTCTCCAAGTTTCCTCAGAGCGGTGTAGGGGGGCTGGGAATGGCGGGGGGGGGGGGGGGGGGGGGGGGGAGAAGAGGAGCAAGGGGGAGCAAAGGGAATGCCTGGGCAGTGTAGGCAGAAAGAAAACAAAGAAATAGGGTAGTCCTGAGGAGGGCACTCTGTGAGAGGGAGCAGCCTGACAGAGACACCCTGCTGAGTGTCTTCGTTTCTCTCCCCTTCACTCCCTCCCTCTCTGCTTCTCCTTTTCCTCTTTCACTGGCTGTGACATGGGTCTGGAGTAGTTTTTATTACAATTTTTGGTGTATTTATTGACTATAGTTTTATGTTTCCTGTTCATAATTGAAAAAGCAGATGAGTTAAACATTTCATGTTCCTCACGAAAAAAAATATTAAACCAAATTGAGTTGCTTTTTATATCTCTGTGGTCTTCAGTTGACTTGTTCTGTGGGTGAGTGGTCTTCAAAGACTCATACCTCCCCCTCCCCCTCCCCCCAGCCTACACTATTCCCTTTGGTAAATGTAATCCACCTTCTCAGATGCCAGAATTTTTATTGTTTCCCTGGTGATTTGTGCTCTTCTATGACTCCTTTGATTATTTTAACCTACTCTGTGATCGTAAGTTGGTCACTTTGTAGCTTAGTATATAATATTCAAATTATTTCTGAACTCATTATTGCCCTTTACATATATATCTTCCAGTAAAAAGTGAAGCAGGGTTTTTGCTCCACTTAGAAGCTCAGGAGTCAGTTTCAATTTTTAAACAGTGACAATAAACTCCTAGGTTATAAAATCATCATATGAAAATATTAACTGGTGGTTCACACCAGGATGAACAAATGTCTAGCAGATAATTATTTACTAAAATAATCTCTTGTCTTTATTAGATGAACTTAGCTCAAATATACTATTAATAATAACAAGAAAAGTTTAAGAAGGCTGTCTTCAATTAGGAAGCTGTAGGGAATTAAAGATTTCAGTGGTTGTAGGAGGCCTAAGCCAAGAAAGTCAGGAATTGGCATCATGGCAATAATATTAGATTAGAGTCAGAAAACATGAGATGTAGTTCTAGTCTCTTACTAGCTGTATGACATTAAGCAAATTAATCTCTCTGAGCTACTGTTTCTTTATCTGTAAAATGGGGATGATGGTAGCATCTGCATCATAAAGCTGTTGTCAGGATTTATTGAAATAATATGAAATGCTTAGCATAATTCTTGACACATAATAAGCACTTAATAAATGTTAATTATTTTATCATCAATGTTTCTCTGACTCTTGCCACTACAAATTCATCATTGGGCTTCAGGCAAGTGACTTTGCCTATTTGGGCATCTGTTAAAATAGATGAGTTCTACTTTATCTCTGTTTTTGTGACAGTCCAGTTCTCTCTTTACCTAAGATCTACCATGAACCTCCACAGCTGTGTGGTGACCTGGCTTCTATCCCTGGATAGGTAGATAGCAGACATACCTCCCAAGGTTATTATTATATATGCAAATTCAGTTATGCTTGGATCTTAAGCAACAACATAGTCTATTGAAAACGACTAAATTCTAAATTCTTCTCATAATCCATAATTAGCTGCTTAAACCCAGGACCCTATCTGATGCCTTTTCCTTTTCAAGGCTGTGCAAGCCTGTTCCTTAGGGATCCTCCTCTACAATGGCCGCAGAGGTAGCTGCCCAACTTCTCTTCCCTGTTCTCCCAGGAAATAGTAAAAAATTAAAAAGAAAGAGATAAGAAAAAAAGAGAAAGTTCCATTTTTCTCTTTTGTTTTAAGAGCTACTTCACTAATCTCCTTGTAGACCCTAATCTCCATGGAGACTACTGAGGCTAGGGTAGTTCCCAAGTTTCTAGAAATTGAATCTTGCTCTTTGTGTAACCATCCTGGATAATGTAGTTCCTGGCTCCCTTTTATTTCCTGGATCCTGACAGTCTCGCTCAGTGCTCACAGTCCCCAGTCTCCCACTTTCCTTTAAATTAGTAGGAAACTGAGCACAATTTGGGGTTATCCTATGGTTGAAGAAGACCTTGTTTCTGACACCAGTACACAGAGGGGATCATTCCCCCCTGGGCTTTGCTCTGGGCCTAAATTTTATCCAAGGAGTTACCTGCACATTGGGTCAATTGGATGGGTCTGTGATATCTGAACAGTTCCAAGTTCTCTGGGAGCTCTCAGGGTGCCTAGGACTTCCTGACCAGCTTCCCTCTTGGGGCTTTCCAAGGAAAGCCTGCTTCTCTCCCTCTCTCTCTCATTTCTGATGTTTTATTTTTCAGTCTTTGTTCTCTTTGGTTTCTGTTTTTCAAGGATTCTTTGGGGTGACCTATCTGGTGGAGGTAAAAAAAATTCACCCAAGGCAGAACAAAGGAGATAGAAGTTTATTGAATACACTGCAAGGGAGCAGCAGTCAGGACAGCAAAGGGGAGACTGCCTGCCAGCAGGCAGGACAGCAAAGGGGAGACTGCCTGCCACCCCTATCAGCAAAGGGGTGGTGGGGGCTGTAGTTAGGGAGGGGGAAGTAAGGAGGTATGGGAACATGTGGAATTTTCCTTTTTTGGTACCTGTGCCCAGTTGTAAGTAGCCCATTGGTCAGCTAAGTCTTATGGGTATTTTGAGATGGGTGGCCTGATGGGCCTGTTTGCATTCAGCCCAGGGGACATGGTGGTCCCTTTTACCTTACTTAGGTTTCCATTTCTCAAGCCTGTTGCCTAAAAGTGGCCTCTACAGATTCTATTGCTATGTCCTCTAGCTCAGAGGTTTGGTTTTGTTTTTTTCCTCAGCTGTGTTCAGTCTACTAATAAGCCCAGCATAGATGTTCTTCATTTCTATTACAGTGGTTTTTATCTATAGCATTTCTTTTTGGTTCTTTCCTAAGATTTCCATTGCTCTGCTTATATGTCTATTTGTTCTTGAATGCTGGCTACTTTATCCGTTAGAGACTTCTGTATGTTAATCATAGTTGTTTTAAATTTCCAGCTTGATAATTTCAATATCCCTGTCATGTGTGGTTCTGATGCTTGCTCTGTCTCTTCAAATTGTGCTTATTTTACTTTTGGTGTGCCTTGTAAGCTTTTCTTGCTAGCTGGCCATGATATACTGGGTAAAAAGAACTGCTATAAATAGATCTTTAGTAAGGTGGTGGTGAGGTGTGGGGGAGGGGCAACATTCATAGTCCTATGATTACGTCTCTGTCTTTCTTTGAGCCTGTGCCTCCAGACTGTGAATCTAACAAATGTTTTTCTCTCTTTTTTTTAACTCCCTTACGTGAGACAGGATGGCTAGAGTGGGCTGGACTTGGGTATTTTCCTTCCCTGGGTCAGTTAGGCTCTGATAAAACCCCAGCAGGTTAGGCTGTAGTTAACTAGTTTTCTCTGAGGGCGGGTCTTATTAAGAACAGTGCTTGGGGGCACCCGGGTGGCTCAGTCGGTTGAGCCTTCAACTTTGGCTCAGGTCATGATCTCATGGTTCCCGAGTTCGAGCCCCACATTGTGCTCTCTGCTGTTAGTGAGGAGCCTGCTTCAGATCCTCTCTCTCCCTCTCTCAGCCCCTCCCTCGTTCATTCTCCCGCTCTCTCTCTCTCTCTCTCTCTCTCTCAAATAAATAAACATAAAAAAAAAAAAAAGAACTGTGCTTTGTTGTATCTTAAAATGGTTCCTTCTCCCCTTCCCCTGCCAGAAGCCCAAGGATATTTTTCTCTATTTGCCTTGGGAACCTAATCGGGCTCCAGGAGGTAACTCTGACAGTATTGTGGGGCGCCTCTATGACTGTGTCCCCCTGGGGTTTTTAATTCTCAGAGTCAATTATAGTTCAGGTTTCCCAATAGGCCACTTGTTCCCACAATGGAATCTGCTCCCAAATCTCTGCTCTTGTTAGCAGTGATGACCCATATTCACCCGCTACTAATCTTGGGGGCAGGTGTTTGCACTGGGTCCTCCCCTCCCTTATGGATCCAAGAAGAGTTGTTGATATTTCAGTCTGTTCAGTTCTTACTTACTGTTAGGACAGAGTGGCTACTTCCCAGTTCCTTACATGTGGAACCAGAAACCCTAAGTCTTATGTTCTCCTTTTAATTAATTTTTAATTTTAAATAATACATGAATAAATTATCCTTGAAAAAAATTAACATATTCCAAATAAGGAGAGTCTTCTTTGTATTCCATCCTCAGTCATATTCTTCTCTCCCCCTCCCTGAGGTCTGTACTTTTATCATTTTGATGTGCATTCTTCCAGACTTTATATTTGTATGTACATATTAGAGACCTTTATTAACATATGTAGACTTACCTAATTTTTTTTAAATGCCACAGTAGTCCACAGCATAGCTGCACTCTGCTTTATTTAGCAACTCCCCTTTTGACAAACTTTAGGGATACCTCTGTCTTCAGGAATATAGTAGTGCTAAATGAAAGAAGCCAGTCACAAAGGACCACATATTGTATGATTCCATTTATATGAAATATCCATAACAGGCAAATCTATAGAGACAGAAAGTAGATTAGTGGTTTCTCAGGCTGGGGACAGGGATGGGGGAGAGTGTTGAGGAGTGATGGCTGAGGGGCACAGGGTTTTTAAAAAATTCTAAAATTGGGACACCTGGTTGGCTCAGTTGGTTAAGCATCTGACTCTTGGTTTCAGCTCAGTCATGATCTCACTCTCTCTCCTTCTCTCTCTCTGCCTCTCCCCTGCTTGCACGCACTCTTTCTCTCTCTCAAAAATAAATAAATAAACATTTTTAAAAAAATATTCTAAAATTGATTGTGGTAATGGATGCACAACACTGTGAATATACTAAAAGCTGTTACATTTTACACATTAATTGATGCATTGTATGGTACATGAACTATATCTCAAAGCTGTATAAAAGAAAAATAAATATAGTAGTAATCGCATTAGATATGCTTCATCAGGACTAATTATATTAGAGGCAGCCACCAGGACTATCTAATAATGCTGGTGGTTTTTAACTTCAGTTCCTTATCTCCTTATACAGGAAGTATACTCTGTGACAAGCCTATTCTCTTCAGCAGTTAAGATATTTTTAGGTCTGGAGCACCTGGGTGGCTCAGTTGGTTAAGTGTCCAGTTTCAGTTCATGCTATGATCTCATGGTTTGTGACTTTGAGTCCCTCATCAGGCTCACTGCTGTCATCACAGAACCCACTTCAGATCCTCTGTCCCTCTCTCACTGCCCATGCCCCACTCTCTTGTGCTCTTTCTATCTCTCTCTCAAAACTAAACAAACATTAAAAAAAATTTTTTTTAAGTTTGAACCATGACCTTAAACTCAAGTAACTGCCCCAAGGTCATGCAGATCTGCTGCCCCAAAGTCATTGCCCTCTCTACTACATCATGCTATCTTCTATGTGTTTTAGCCTTGAATATCATACTAAGGACCTGAGGGCTCTTTGAGGTCAAAGCCCTTACTCAGTCTCTGTCTTGTTTGCCACTGTATGGAGAGTGCTTAGCACACGGTTGGCTCCTAGTGCATGTTGGTAGAAATGCATTCTTAGAATTCTCTGTTTTACTTTATCTGTGTAGGTCTTTCCTGAGTGTGGCCATGTACCACCTAAGGGGTCTGAGCTCCCTTGGGGGGGGGTTCACACAGGAGGCCTTGTAGAGCCTCTGACTAACTCCAAGAAGGGGATTTTTCTTTTTAAAGAGGATGTTAGGAAGAGTCTACAGGGAAATGTTAGGAAATTAAAATCTGTGGAATCAGCATGAAGGCTGCTTATGGATTACATTAGTCATGGAAGGTGAATTCATTCTTAAGAAAACAGAAATACAGGGGTGCCTGGGTGGCTCAGTCGGTTAAGCGTCCAACTTCGGCTCAGGTCATGATCTCACAGTCCATAAGTTCAAGCCCTGCGTCGGGCTCTGTGCTGATAGTGCAGAGCCTGGAGACTGTTTCAGATTCTGTGTCTCCCTCTCTCTGACCCTCCCCCACTCATGCTGTGTCTCTCTCTGTCTCAAAAATAAATAAACGTTAAAAAAAATTAAAAGAAAAAGAAAACAGAAATATGTAGATGGGGAGGATGCAGTTGGCAGGATGAAAATGACAGGTACAATAGTTAGCAAAGCACCTTCAGAAGGAAGAAACCCAACCCCAGTCATCCCTAATGCACATAAGTGTGTGTGGATCAGATTAAGAAGGAGGGCAAATTAGAGTAGTGGCTGAAGCAGAAAGAGGCACATTGAGATATAGTTATATGTTCATAGAAACAAATAAAATTGACCTCTGGAACATACAGATGCTCTCCCTTGATAAATAAATAAATAAATAAATAAATAAACAAACTATAGCATCTTGCCTCAGTGGAAGGGGATATATGGAAAGCAGTTTGTTTTGAAATTAGAAGTAAGGCCAGGTAAGAACAGAAAAGAAATAAAGGAATTCTCTTCTTCTGGGTTAGAACTCTAGGACTTGGAGTCCAGAGTAGACAGACCAAAGTCCTCATGAGATGGACAGCTGTGAAAATTAGCCTGGCCTAACTACCAGTGCCTGAAGTGAATACTTAAACAGGTACACCTGAACACCCTCCCTTGCCTAGTAATTATTTTGTGGGAGATTTTATGGAACTTAGTTTGGAGGCATCTTTGTGCTCAGTTCTGTTCTCAATCTCTTCATCTCGTGAAATAAGTCAGCAGTCCATGAATATTGTAACTTCAAAATTGGAATCCAATCTGGAGTAAGTAAATCTTGAATTCAGCCCTAGGTCTACTGTGGACATGTTAGGAGACACAAGTCAGTTATCTCATTTTTCTCTTCCTCCATTTCTCTCTTTGTAACAGAGATAATGTACTTTTACTAGTTACCTCAAGATAAATTTTTTTTAAAATATGAAATTATTTTACCCCTTGGAAACCTATTCAACGATCATTCATTAAATATTAGTCTCCTTTGTGCAAGGTACATGGCTTGAGTCTGTGCAACATGACCCCCATGCTTAATCCACAGGATTATTGTACCAGGCAGCAAATGAACCAAGCACAGACATGCATTAGGTCTTTTCTACTTTCTTTTCTAGAAATATCTCTCCTGGAATCTAACTCTGGAATTTCCTGACTTTTCCAAGTTTAGATAATAAATCTTCCATTGCATTAGTATAACTTAATGCCTTTATTTGCCTGAATTATATTTTAAAAAGAAAGTTGTACAGTCCCACTGTCTTCAGCAAGGCTACAACATATTCAAGCATATTTCATTAGATTTATACTCTTGATATTTTACACTGTACAGCACTAAGAACTTTAAACATACAATAATTAACACTATACAGTTGAAAACAGAATCTAGGAAGGAATAGTATTTTTAAAACTGGACAGGATTTATTTCAAGCCTCAAACTTAGAGTCAGAAGATAAAAGGTGCAGTTTGAAAGAAGCGGCTCCAGTTGACCTATCCTGGTTAGTGGTCTACCCCGAACACCCCCCCCCCCCATCTGTGGTCACAAGGTCACATTGTGCAAAGGGCTGCTTCTATGGTAACCATCTGATGGCTCTACATTACATGAAAAGTTAAGAGAATTGGTAAATGCAGGCTGAGCAGACAAAACAATGAATCCAACTACCAGGTCACTACTAACTGCTGGTTTTCCTATTCTAATGACCAGGTCCAAAAAAAGCGGGGGGGGGGGGGGGGGGCGGGGTGGGGGGGGAGGAGAGGAAAGAGTTCCCACAGTGCCTACCACAAAGACAACGAAGAGTTTATTAATTAGTTAAAGTTTATTATTAAAAACAAAACAAACTTCCTCATGGTTTAGAGGCAGGACTCTGAAGCAGCCAGGAGGTTCTTCTTAAAGAGGAAAATTCAAATTAGCAGACATTCATTTGAGTAGGTACTGGGTACAGTGAGTGTATCAAACTATGTGCTTAGGCCATAACAGCAGAAGTCATGCCATGTAGGTATTACCAGTAAGGGCAAAATCATGGGGGTCAGTGGAGTAGGGGGATCCAGGAGGCAGGAAGGTCTTCTGGGCATCAGCCCTGGTCTGAGTCAGAGACTAGGAAGCTATCCTGGAAGAGATGAATGGGAAAGACTCCTAGGTGGATGAATCCCCCACGGTGGTCCTATTAGTATCTGCCTTCACCCCCTCATCTCCACACCTTAAAACCCGGTCCCATGCAAAACAGACAGGTATAATGAAACGCAGTTTTGATAAGTGGTTAGAGAGAGGAGACTTGCCAGTGGAGACCAGAAAAGTCTTCATGGAATAAATCTGGAAAGATAAATTGAATTTTGATTGATACAATGGTACTTGAGGAAGAAGAGAGAGACAGTGAGAAGGAACATAGATCTACAGAAATAGAGGTAGTATTTAATCTTGGTTCAAAATGCTATGTGCTATGTGATGGCTCTTTATAGTTGAATTAAATTTATATTTTGTAATTTGTGTAATTTAAATTTATAATTAAATTATAATTTACATTTCAATTAAAACCAGAGAAGGACAGAAGAATGTAAAGCTAACTATAGATATTCAGACTTATTTTGTTTATATTAGCTTTATTGAGATATAATTCACATACCATAAAATTCACCCTTTTAAAGTGTACCATTCAGTGGTTTTTAATGTATTCACAGAGTTGTGCAACCATCACCACTGTCTAATTTTGAAACATTTTTATTATCCCTAAAAGAAATCCCATCCATACCCATTAGCAATAGTCTGACCTATTTTTAATTTAAAACTCACAAACACAATGAGAATGGAGGCTCTGGTTGTCAGGAGTTGTCTGTCTTTTCCTAGCTGGTAGAAACCTGGAATGGCTCTCATTAATCTGAGTGCCATGTCCCTGCTGCTGTATGGAAAAACACCCTGCTGTGACTAGGCTGTGGGGATGGAGATGAGAGGAAAGGTCCTGGATCCCAGAAAGGAAGGATGCATGTGAGAACCTCAAGGGATAGAAAGGTGGGAGTTGGGCCCAAGGGAAGGAGAAGCCAACCAGAGTCAGTGTCGTAGAGCAGATAACAAGGCAGCACTTCTCCCAGCAATCCCAGGAATGTGAGAACCTCACAGGACAATCATGCAACTGCTCTACCCCCACAGACCTTCTGGGGCATGACTGAACAAGAAATAGTTTCCCTTTTTCTCTCCATCCTCCTTGGAGCAGCTGGGAATGCTCATCTCCCTCTTTCTACCATGAGGCTGCTAAGTGCCAGATCCCAAGTTAGAGACTTTCTCTGTGTTGTCTCACAGAGATAACTTAATCCCCATACCAGCCCTAATGAGGTAGATATGACTATCCCTTCACATTTGGAGATAAACAAACGTAACCTCTCAAAAGTAACTTGCTCAGGATCATATGCCTGATAGCTACTAGAAATGATTCCAAACCTAGGACTCCAACTAGTACTCGTTTAGCTTCTAGATCTTTACTGCCACTGCCTCAGTGGGTTCAACATCCTTCTGAATCCCTCCTGACCCTCCAGGACAAAGAACCAAGATATAAGAAAATCTACTACTTAAGTCTGATAAAAGCACTGTGGTGACTAAGGTTATAAAAATTTTTGAAGCCTTCACTAATGTTTTTGAAAGCGATGTAGTCTTCCCAGCAGTGTCTTTTCTGTTTTAGCCCTTTGCACATCTGGCATGCTAGATCCCAGATGTGTGATTTTCATCCCATGCGGTGGGGCCACAGTACTGGGGATCCTGCCGGTTCAGCTATTCTCGAGAAGGCCTGTTTCTTTGACAGGGCCTGCAGGAGGTGGATAGTGGTGGTTTTGTAGCCCCTGATTTATTACTGTCTCCAACCAGAGACAAGTGCTACACAATTGGTATACACACATGCAAACGCACGCACGCACGCGTGCACACACACACACACACACACACCATCCACTTGGAGAGGAGCATGAAGAAGGAAACATTCACAAGGCATCACCATTGATTTCTCTTTTCTCCCAGATCAACTGGTCTGACTTCTCCCTGTTGCCTCCTTTGCCTGTGGTCTGTCAGCTGGAGGTGATGACAAGGAATATTTCAGACTCTTTCCCCATCTGCTCCAAACACCAGGAAGCTGCAGGCCTGCTTCCCTCCAGGCCAGCTTAGAAATCCTGGTGTCAGGATAGCACAGGCTTCCAAAAGCCAACCACAGAACATTTAATACCTGTGCAAACCCCACGTAGAATTCATATGCCATAGGGTCATGGCTTTATGAGTGTTTCCATGACATGGTATTATTACACCCCAGATCTCTCACCTCATATGTCACTCAAGCATTCTCTGTCAGGAAACCAAGGATAAACATCCAAAAAGAAGATTAATATTAGAGAGACTAAAAGAGTAAAGTTCACCCAAACCATATGGTTCAGCTCAGAAGGGATGTGTGTCAGCCCTTTTCTCTATCCCTTCGCCCCTGCCTTCTACCTCATCTTGCCGCGTACTCCAAACAGGAATCCGTTTACAGCAGTGGTATGTGGGATACCTGTGTCAGAGTCAGCAAGGAAATTGTTAAAAATGCAGATTCCTGGGAATCAACATTTTTTGGACATGACCTGAGAATCTACATTTCACAAGCTCCCCAAGAGATGTCTGTAAATGGCAGATCCCCATGGGACCTCCCCAAGAAGCAAACCACCTACCCCTGTTTGAATCCATGTTGTCATGTAGAACTCACTACTTACTTGGGCAGCTAAGTCTAGTGTAAGATGATTGTAATGAGGGGAAAGATCTCTTTTCCTGGGCTGAATTTGACCTTCTATAATTCTCACCCACATTTCTTTCCATTTTCCTCTTCCCTCTGGAGCCACAGGGCCTGCCACCCCTCTTCCACAGAAGAGCTTTCAGAGCTTTCTGTGTCCCAGCTCAGGAAGCAGAAAACTGAATCTACCCAGTGGACTGGCAGAGCCAGTCAGGGAAGGGCACTGAAGCAAAAGGTTGTGACCTGCCAGAATCTTGCAGAAGGCCTGGAACTGAATGTCTTGGTTAAAAGTCCAGCCTCTGGACTCCTATGACGGGCAGGTCCAGCTATATACCCTTGGGCAAGGTACCCCTGTGACCCATTTCTTCATCAGCAAAAAAAGGATAGTGTTAAAAGTTTTTTGTGAAGATTAAATAAAATTATAAACATAGAGCACTCAAAAGAGTGCCTGTTATATATTAAGTACTCTATAAGTATTGAATGGAAAGAAGGCAAGGAAAAAACTTCAAGTTTTGCCTGCTTGGACTTCTGCTCCTTTTTTTATGTTCCACACATTGACAAAAAAAGTAAAAGTTTAAGAATATAAGGTTGTTACATAAACCATGAGAACCAGTTCTCTTCCACTGAGTACTAAGTAAAACTCTGTGGGCAGCACTCATAACAGCACTCGTAACTAATTGCCATTTGTAGGGTAACTATACATCCCACCACTTTGCCCAGGCTTGCCCCACTTTGTTTCTGTGGTAACTATTACTATTCTTTTTTTTGGTAATTATTAATATTCTTAAAGATATCTGTTTGGATAATAAACTATTGAGTTGCTCCAGACATTAGATTTTCAGAAGACTTTCAATATGGGTTCAAAGCATTAAGACAGGTTACTAAGAGAGTTTGTGAAATCTCTTCTTTGGAAATATTTAAAGCATGCCCATTTGGCTGGGATTATTTAGAACAACTGCAAATAAGTACTCATTTATAAATCCCTAAAGTGCTTTGCTTGGTTCAGTTTAACTAAACTGCCTTGCCCTGACTCTAGGAGGTACGTAGATAGTAAAATTAATGGAAACAACATTCTTAACTACTCAATTTGCCAAATAAGAATTGCTTTGTGCTGTGGGCTAGTGGATGTGGTTGAGCAACCATTATGAGCTTAGAGCCAGTAACATTCTGCCTCCGATTGTAAAAAAGAGATACCATAGGTTTGCAAGCTAAATCCAGAACAACTAAAAGTCTAAAATAAGAATGTAGTCTACGACTTGGGTGAGAATATTGTAATAATGTTAACAATGTGACAGGTGCTGTATAAACACTAACACATTTTATCCTCAAAAAAGCCCCTATGAAAGTACTATTATACATATATACAGATGAGAAAACTGAGACACAGAGAGTTAAGGAACTTGCTCAAGTTAATGGCAGAATCGCAGTTTGTCCCGAGTGGTTTGGATCCAGAGCCCGTGTTCTCCACTCTGCTGCATGCTCCCTGGGAAGAGAGAACACGTTAGTGTAAATGGTGGGGATGATCACAGTAGCACTGGTTAGTTTTTTCTGAGCAGGCTACTGGTGAGAGCAGACTGCCTTGCGAGTGAGGGAAACAAACTTGTCCTCACTGAGGAAGGAGTGAAGAAAAAAATAGTACTTATAGAACTTTACATGTAATCCTCATGACATCCAGGGAAGGTACTTATCGTTTCACAGTTAAGGAAAGTGAGGGCTCGGAGAGGTTAAAGAGTTTTCCCAGAACTCACTGTAACAGCAAGATTCTGACTCTGGAATCCTGTCTGACTGGGAACCCCTGGTAGTATCTGCGGAAAATGCCTGCCATCACTCGTAGGCCAAACAGGCTACAAACTTAAATATAGAAAATGATCCTAGCTGTGTGTGTGTGTGTGTGTGTGTGTGTGTGTGTGTGTGTGTGTACACACACAGAAATGTCAGCAAAAATGTCAGCAGTGGTTAGCTCTGGGTAGTAGAATAATGGGTAATTTGTTTCTTCTGGGTGTATTTAGTTTCTAAATGTTGCTTAATGAACATGTATCTTTTTATAAGAGTTTTATTGGGATTTAATTTACATGCCACACACTTCACCCAGTTAAAGTGCATAATCCAATGGTTTTCAGTACCTTCACAGAACTGTGCTACCATCATCACTAGAATTGCTTTTAGAACATTTTCATCACCCAAAAGAGAAACCCACAATCATTAGCAGTCACACCCTGTTTGTCCCAACCCCTCCAGCCCTAAATAACCATTGATCTTCTTTCTGTCTCAGTTGAATTACCTATTATGGGCATTTCATATAAATTTAATCATGTAACATACAGTCTTTTGTCACATGTATAAGTACTTTATTTCTTTTTATTGCCAAATAATATTCTATTATATGAATATATCACATTGTATTTATCCACTCATCAGTTGATCTGAGTTGTGTCCATTTTTTAGCCATCATGAATATTCATGCACAAGTTTTTGTGTGCATGTGTTTTCATTTCTCTTAGGTATATACCTAAGAGTGAAATTGCTGGGTCATATAGTAACTCTGTGTAAACTTTTGAGGAACACATGTATCTTTTTATTTACTTATTTATTTTTTAATGTTTATTTTTGAGAGAGAGAGAGAGAGAAAGAGAGAGAGAGAACGGGGGAAGGGGCAGAGAGAGAGGGAGACACAGAATCAGAAGCAGGTTCCAGGCTCCAAGCTGTCAGCACAGTGCCTGATGCAGGGCTCAAACTCACAAACTGTGAGATCATGACCTGAGCCAAAGTCGAACACTTAACCAACTGAGCCACCCAGGAGACCCACACATGTATTTTTTTTTTTTTAAGTAATTTGTTTTAAAGCTACAGCCCAAGGAACCACTTATATGAAAGTTGGAGCAGGAAAGACTATCTTCTTAAAGTTAGATGTTCCATATCAAGCCTCTTTTAAAATCAAATCATCCAAATAATGAAAAGAAATAAAGTAAAAAAAAATAAGAAATTTAATCCTCAAGAGAGATTGATATGTATATTGAATCATTTGTTCATACTACAAATATTTTTGAGTATTATATATAAAAAAGGACCAGTGGATTTGAAGTCAGAAGACCTAATTACTGCCTTTTCAGGCTCTCTCTCGAAGGGTATCTGTGAGGATCTGATAGAATCAAGTGTTTTGTACACTGTAAATGTCAGTTCAACTGTGAAGGAACTGCAGTAGGAAGGATCTCAGGGAAGCAAAGTCCTCCTGAGGTGGACCAAGAAAATGTACTCAGTGAAGAAGAAAAGGCCCAAGAGGCAAAGAAGAAGCTGGGGCCTGCATGGGGACAGGACCAGGCCTTGGTCTCAGGCTGCTCAGGGTTTATCAGGAGACCCCAAAGGGAGGGCAGGGCCCAGGACCATCTGTGAGGTGCATCTCAGGGGAAAGGCCAGTCCTGTGTGGCTCTGCTCCGTTCTCTAGCTGTTCTTTATCCCAACCAGATCTAGTCACACTTCAAGGGGACTGCAGGCTCACCAACAAAGGAACAGGGAGAAAGAAGTAGGTTGTGGCAACACCCCCAGTACCTAGACTGCTGTGGTGGTTGAGGGAAGGAGATTTGGGGATGTCATTGACAGTAATCGTAAGTAGGGCTTGAGGTGGGGAGATTTGCTAAGGGATTGAGACAGAGTGTGTGAGGTGAGCACAGATGAAATGGGATGTTTCCAGCTCTGCACTCCATTCTTCAAAACCTTTCAATAGTCTGTACTACCTATAAAGTGAAGCCCTTTGTGAAGCATACTCAGGTAAGTGCCAGTGCGGCTAGGAGAGAAGGTTTCATGGAGAGATGACTGGAGATGTGCTGAGTGCGGTACAGACAGGAGCGGGGATTGGTGGTGGGGTGCAAGAGCAGGCAGAGAGGAAGGGAATATACAGGGCAAAGAGTAAGCTCTACCCTAGGGACTCAGACTTGAGATAAAGAACCAATAGAGCAGATTTTATTCCTAGGAATGAACTCAGATGCCTATAGGGGCTAGCCATAGGGCATCAATGAGTAAGGAATAATGCATGCCCTATCTGATGAGAGTGGATTCTTAGAGGTGAGGCACCATGGACAGGTCTCGAAACATTTTCAGAAGAAGCCAGAAAGATGCATTTTTTGGTGAAATTTCCCCTTTGTGAAATATTACAAACGAATTAGGGGTTTAAAAACTTTATTGAGGGGCGCCTGGGTGGCTCAGTCGGTTAAGCGGCCGACTTCGGCTCAGGTCATGATCTCGCGGTCCGTGAGTTCGAGCCCCGCGTCGGGCTCCGTGCTGACAGCTCAGAGCCTGGAGCCTGTTTCAGATTCTGTGTCTCCCGCTCTCTGACCCTCCCCCGTTCATGCTCTGTCTCTCTCTGTCTCAAAAAATGAATAAACGTTAAAAAAAACTAAAAAAAAAAAACTTTATTGAAACGTAATATATATGCATAAATGTACACATATCCTATTGGATTTTCACAAACTGAACACATTCCTGTAACCAGTACTCTGCCCAAGTATCAGAATGTTACCAGCAATTCAGAGGCACCCCCATCTGCTCCCTTCCAGACCTTACTGTCCTTAGTAACCACTCTTGACTTCTAATATCATAGAATAATTTTACCACTTTTATACTCTATATAAATGCAATCATGTAGTACTAAATTTTTTGTACATCTAGGTTTTTTCAATCTACATTGTATTTGTGAAAAACATCCATATTGTTGGATATAGTTATGGGATTGCTCATTCTCACTACTGTATAGTATCCCACTGTGTGAATATACACAATTTATGTGTTTATTCTACTGCTAGAGGACATTTAGTTTTCAGTGCTTTAACTATAACACACAATACTGCTAGTTGGTGTCTTTTGGTGAACATATGTGCCCATTACTACTACGTGTACCTATGAACAAAGTAGCAGAGTCATAAAATATGTGTATGTTCAGCTTTGATAGATACTGCCAAAGTGTCTATACAGTTTTGCATTCCCACCAGCAGTATATGAAAATTTCCACAACCTTATCTACACTGATTTTTTTTTCATTTTAGCCATTCTTGTGGGTGTGTAGTGGTATTGCATTGTTGTTTTGATTTATATTGTCCTGACAAATAACAAAACTGAGCACCTTTTCCTTTGTTCATTGGCTATTTAGATAGACTCTTTTATGAGGTGACTGTTCAAATTATTTGCTCATTTTTCTACTGAGTTGTCTATCCTTTTCTTTATATATTCTGGATATGAATCCTTTGACTTATACATTACTATGAATATCTTCTCCTACTCAGTCACCTGACTTTTCACTCCTTTAAATGGTGCCTTTTGGTAAACACAAGTCCTTAATTATCTAATTTATCAATTTTCTCTTTATAATCAGCATTCTTTGTGTTTTAATATTTGCATACCCCACTGTCACAAAGATGTTCTCCTGTGTTTTCTCTAAAAACTTTATTGTTTTCATCTTTCATATTTAGCTCTGCAGTCCATCTGGAATTGCTTTATTGTATGGGATAAGGTATGGTCAATAAACATTTTTCTATGTGGATATCCAGTTGTCACAACACCATTTATTGAAAAAGATCATCCTTTCCCCAATGCTCTTCAATGTCATAAACCAGGTTTTCGTATATGTGAGGGTCTGTTTCTGGATACTGGATTGCATTTCATTTGTTAGTTTGTCTATTCTTGCACCAAAACCTCAGTGTCTTAATTATTACAGCTTTATAATAAATCATCATATCTTCCAGTTTTGTCTTTTTCTTCAAGATTACATTGGATTTGGGGGGTCTTTTGCATTTCCACATGAATTTTAGAACCAAATTGTTAATTTCTGCAAAAGAACTTCCTGAAATTTTTATAGAGTTTGCATTAAATCCATACTTTAACTAGAGAGAAATAACATCTTTACAACAGTGAATTTTCCATTCCATGAATATGCTAAGCCTCTTCATTTATTTAGATTTCTCAGTTAATGTTTCATAGTTTTCAAGGTAGAAGTTAGGTCTTACCCAGTTTTTATTAGATATATTCCTAGGCATTTGATATTTGTTGAAGTTATATCTTTTTTAAAGTTTTAGTTTCTATGTAGTTGTTGCCAGTATATAGCAATCAAAGTGATATTGTATGTTGACCTTATAACCAATGATCTTGCTAATAACAAATTCACTTAATTCTAATAGTTTGTAGACGCTTGTGGATTTTATACAAACACAACAATACTGTCAGCAAACAATTATAATTTTGTTTCTCCTATTCTGATTATTATTCATCTTTGATTAGGGCCATCTATTTGCTAAATAACTATGTTTATGGCTGTGATGTACTGTTTCTATTGGGATTTTTTTGTATATATTTCCTTCCACCAACTTCATATTCCTTTTGCTCTGGAAGCATATATACTCCTTCCTCTGTTCTCTGTGTTCCAAGGGTCAGTGTAGCTTACAGTAAATTTCCTTAGACTGTCTGTTACTATCTGGTGAGCTCACCCTTCCTTTTATCAACACCAGTGTGTGTTGCCAGAAGTGTATGTGATAAACAATAAAAGTGGGAAGTCCACCTGGCTTCTTGTTCAACTCAATCTTTTCTGTAGTGTGGAGCTAAGTTTCTACTAGGAACACTCTCCATTTCTCTGGTGGCCCCCCTATGCCCTTAGATTTCTTAGTGCCAACCAGGATATGCTTTTAAGACTGACTATTCTGCCTAAAACAAACAAGCCTAACATTTGGTAAGGATGCTAATTATGGTGTATGGTGCTAATTACGGTATATTTAGTTGTTTCCTTGTTTCATTGGTAATGGACCTTCTTCTTGATGCTGCTTTTCATTCTTTTTGTTTTTGTCAGTGGGTTTTGAAGGAGGAGAATAAAGTTAAAATTCCTTTATTACATCATCTGCAACCAGATGTCCCCTTTCACATTCCCCCCCCTTCACATTTTAAAAAACTAAAATTTATAGTTCTTTATTATAAACATTATACATGGCCATTGTAGAAAGTATAGAAAATAAATGGAAATACACAGAAGAATTGTTAAGAATAGAGTAGTATGGACTTCGTTGCTTGAGGCAAGAGCAGCAGAGACTTTGGTATAACTGCAAGACAAGAGGTGTTAATGGACAAAAGAATCCCTTAGAGAGCCAGACTGTGCCAAAATATACAGCCCTCAAAGGGGAATTTAGTTAGACAAATCCACAGGACAAGCCGAGTATGCAAACATAAACAGCCCTCAGAGGGGAGATCTGGTCAGGCAAACCCAGACAAGGCCCTGCAGGAAAGCAGAGGCTACAGAAAAGGCAGAATGTGCAAACAGCACCACTCAGAAGGGAAGCATAAAGAGGGTGGAATCCCAGGCATTAGAGGTGCTAGAAGGCTTATTAAGTTACATTTCTTTCCCTGGGGCTAATGCTGGATCATTCCCAGTTAAAGATTCATTGAATGCATTTTGCTAAATGGCTCAGAAGGGGCATGGCTTCCCAAGAGAAGACAGCTATTTTGCTGGAAGGGATCTCAGGGAGAGTCTAGGCCAGCACCTCCCAAAACTTGGTCCATGGGCCACTACTGGCATAGGAAGTTATTTTAATGATACAGAGATTTTCTTTTTACTTTGATAGTTATTTTTATTTTAATTTATGTTAGAAAGAATTATAGCTAATGCAACGAAACCACAATTTCACAGATATCCTTATTTAGGATGAGGCTAAATTTGGTGGTAATGTTATGCCTGGGCTAATGTAAAGAAAATTATTAAGCAAATAAAGTATAGGGTTGGGCAGACATTGCAAAAATCAAGGTTTGGGAATTCTGTTCTAGGGAAACCCTCTCATCTCAACTCTGAGGAAACTAAGCCAGAGAAGAGACATGGCCCCCACAAGGCAGCACCGAGACAAAACCAAGTCTCTTCATTTCCAGACCAGTACACTTTCTTTCGCAACTGACAAGGTTTCCTAGTTAATTTGACAGATTTCAAAATTGGAAGAGTTTCTAGGTATTCAACTCAACATTGCCTTCTGGCTACTATTAATCGTTATGACACATGTATATTTGTAAATAAACTCTGTCTCTATGTAGTCATTCACTTAATAAGCATTACAAAGCATTGTAGGGAGTGATGTAAGGAATACTGAAGTAAGATGATGGGGTCCCAGACCACAGTGAACTTGTAATTTTATGAGGAATTAGATGTTTAAGTATAAATAAGTATTCAAGACACAATAAAGTAAGTGTAGATACAGTAATACAAGAAAAGAATGGTGGAAGAACAGAGAAACAAGCAATTATTTCCAGGTAGAGTCTGAGAGATTTCATGAAGTAGGATGAATGAGTAGGATTTCAATGTGCAAAACGAGGGAGAGGACCTCAAAGAGACACACCTGTTTGTACACCTATGTTTATAGCATTATTCCCAAAAGCTAAAATGTGGAGGCAACCCAAGTGTGCAACGACAAATGAATGGATAAACAAAATGTGATATATGCATTCCATGGACTATTATTCAGCCATAAAAGGGAAGGAAATTCTGACACATGCAGCAGCATGGATTTTGAGAACATTCTGCTAAGTGAAATAAGCCAGTTCTAAAAAGACAAATACTGTATGAATCCATTCATATGAAGTACTTCAAGAAGACAAAATCACAGAGACAGACAGTAGATAGTGGCTGCCAGGGACTGGGGGAGGAGTAAGTGGAGGGTCATTGTCTAATGGGTATAGAGTTTCCATTTTGCAAAATAAAAAGAGTTCCATTTCACAAATAGATAATGGTGATGATAGCACATCAATTTGAATGTACTTGGTATTACTGAACTCTACATTTAAAAAATGGTTAAGATAATAAGTTTTATGTTATATGTATTTTACCACAATAAAAAACACTGGAGAAAAAAGGAAGAAAATTCTAGGCTCAAATAAACAGCAGGAACAAGATTGAGAGCTGCCTGAATATGTGGTGAATTTGGATAATGGTAAATAGTCTGATCTGGCTGGAGGCCTAGGTGGAAGAGGCAGTGTGTAGGATGTTCTGAGAGGTAAGACTTTAAGGACAGATGAGTCTGAGTCTCGACAGGCATTGGAAGCAGTACCAAGAAAGTTGAACTTTACTCCCTAGGTGATGAAAAAAGGTAAATGGGACTGAGGAATCACATATTCCCATAGTGACCATGACATGCCTATATTGAACACCAAGAGTACTCAAATTTCCCTGAATCCTCAGTGAGTTCTAAGGAGAGAGACTAATGAAACAGATCATGGTACCAGATTATACTGTAAAAAGAAACAAGGGCCAGAGGACCAGCAAGACAGACACAGTTGGCTGGCCACATGCAATAAAGGAATCTCAAAGAGGATGAAAAGCAACTCCTCAACCAGCATAGGAAGAGCCATACAGAGAAAAGAGAGAAACAGAATAGCAATCATTGATAGGGACAATTAAATTCCTCTTTCTCATTGTGACATTGGAGAGGCTTCAGAAGCCTATAGCCTTGGAAAAGAAGGAAGGCTGATGACTTCATGTGATCTGAAGATCCAGAGATGAGAGGTGAAATCAGGGCTTGAGCAATGGGATGCCAAGGCCAGAAGTAGTGAAGAGAAGGGTGATAGAAACATTATCTGGGGAAAACCAAGAGAATTTACCTGGCCATTGCCAAGGCTTGGGTATGCTGTGTGCAAAGTATAGGCCTGGGCAAGAGATGAGCCATTTACTTTAATAAAGATCCATGTCCAAGCATATAGTTGGTCCCTGAGGATCCTGGGAGACTGAAAACACAGGTAAGGGCCACCCAAAGTCCCACATGTCAACAGGGAAAGGAATAAAGCTTCATTAACAGGTAGAAAGAACAGATAATACAAGTTGAGATCACTCAGAGAGAATAAGCATCTACTTCAATTGATTAATTAATGTGTGTGAACATCATTCTCTGTTCTCACAGAGAACTTTGTGAAAGATTTCTGGTACTGTCTTTTCAGTATTCTCTCCCAGAATGCCGGGAATATATTTTCTTGAAATAGTTCATATAATCAACTACCTGTGGAATTCATGTGACAGATGCCCTGAATCAGGTGTACTGAGAGTGATCTGAAAACAAGTGTGTGTATACATGTCAAGTTAACAATGGGGTGGGAACAATGATGAGGCTAATTGCAATAATGAGGCTAAATATCAGAAATTCTAAAAATAATTGACATCCTTCTTTGGAATCCAATTTAATTCAAGAAATTTTTACTGATGGTTTACTGCAGGCAGAACCATTTAGTGTGTCCTAGAGAAACAAAAAGGAGAATCAGGTCCTTTCTTGACCCCTTGGGGACCTTGCAATCTAGTAGTTAATAGACATCACTGTACAGGCAGGCTAAAATATGTATTATAAGGAAAGCTCATCTAGGGTGTCTTGGTGGTTCAAAGAAATGGTCCACACTTCTTATATCTCATTAAGTCTAAGATGCTGTCAATTGAATGACACACCATTATTTTATGAATCACTAAGAAAAAAAGAACTCTGAGAGTAAACTATGGTATGCCATTGATTGTAGGAGACATCCTTTTTCCAGAGATGTTAAAAATATGAAAAAAAGCCATCTTAGAACTGATGAAATGTGGTAATTGAAGAATTTTGACAGATTGAAATAAAAGAAGCCCACCACGCAGGGGTCCTCCTGGTTTTATACACTATGTACTTTCTTTGATTATTCACATGACTTCAATCACTGCCTCTAGGATAACTCATAAATCTTCATCTCCTGCCGGAATTTCTCCCTTAAATGCAGACCTTTATGTCCAACTTTATTTCATTCATTTATTTTACACTTATGTACTACCTTTCATGTGCTAGGAAGTGTTCTTAGTGTTTTGTATTAAGTTCATAAAAGCCCTATAATAATAATAACAATAATAATAATAATTATTATTATTATTATCATTATTATTTCCATTATACACAGAGATTAAGTAACTTGCCCAAGGTCATAGAGCTAGTAAGCAGCAGAACTAGAAAAGATGGTCATGAGAGACTGCAAATCACAGGACTTGAATCTATAGTATTTGTCAACTGAGTGGGGAGGGAAGGTGAGAGAGAAATAAGGTTTTAAAAGGGAGATGGCAGGAGGAATCACTGTCTTAGCTCAGGCTGCTGTAACAAAATACCACAGACTACACTAGTATGTAGAATTGGGCAGATATCAAGCCACGGTTACTGATTTGGGAGTCAGATGACGAGCTGAGCTGTGGGAATGGATGGTGTTCTGAGGAAGAGATCTGGTAGAAGCAAGCGAAGGACAACTGGAGAAAAATCCACATCTAAGAGAGAAAGAAAAGAAGGCTCAGTCGAGTAGGAAGAGTTCAAACCCTCGAGGGTCACAGAAGGCAAAGAAGAGAGTTTCAGGAAGGAGCAAGTTGTTGATGTTAAATTGCTACTTGTTAAATGCAGAGGTGGAGAAGAGTGACTTAAATAAAACCCTCATATTCACTAAGGAGAACTTCACTGGCGATGCGAAAGCACACTTGCATCTGATTAGATGGAAACTAGTGGATAGGTGACTTTAAAAGAAAGCAGGAGTTGCAGATATTTTTTAGGAAGTTTGTGCTGTGAGGGAAAGCTAGAGTCCTGTAGCAGGAATGAGGACATAGATTTTCAAAATGGAATTCTGAAGTAGTGAGGGAATTGACTTAATGGAAGGAAGTCAAGATGTAAGAGGCAGATCATTAGAGAGTCCTCCTTTGAAGGAGGCCGAAGGAAAGGGGTATCCTTAACAAGTAGGGAACTTCATTCTCTGCATTGAAGGGATAATAATAACAGTATCATTGCTTTGGACTTTTGTTAAGTTTCAGGAACTATTCTAAATAGTTTATATGTAATTGATCTTATCAAAAACTCTGTAAGGTAAAACTATTGTTTTCCTCATTTTACCAATGGAAAAAAAAAATGAGGCTCAGAGTTTTAAACAACTTGTCCAAGGTCTCAATGCCAGTAAGTGGTATAGAGCAAGATTTAACCCCAAGAATTAAATTATTGATTCCAGAATCTCCACTCTAAACCAGTATACTGTAAAATAATAAAGATGGTGAGATTGCTAAAATGAAAGTTTAGGATCCCTGTGTCAGATAGCCTAAAACTCTGTAGTAAAATAGAATTTGAGGTTTTCTGCTGTAAGTAGGCAAAAGATGGTGAGGTTGAGGGGCTCTATGGGAACAGAATCTACTGTAAGAAATTCAATAGAGATCTAGAAAGAGATGAATCAAAATATCCATATCCTTCTTACCTGCCACAGTGAGAGAAATATGAACATTATGGTAGGATTACTGTGCTTATTTTTCTTGACCCTTCCAACATGTATCCAGATGCTGAAGTACTTGACTATAGAATTAAGGGTGGGAGAATGGACCTAATGTCTCAGCTTCTCAGTGTACTAAATGGGATTCCTACAACGGAATGCCTATGCCAGTATTCAGAGGAGCTCTTGCTCTGAAGGTTAAAAATAGTAAGTATCCATCTCTGAATCTCTGAAATTATGCAGGAAGATATTGGGGAAGAGAATTTGTCCATTCATTGTCAACATTATATTTTTTGTTGACATTCATTCACTAAGAGATTCAAGATTACAGTCAGAGTTTTCTAAGAGCTATTAGATATTTACATCCTTCTTCTCTGTGGTCTTAATGTTTTATCTTCTTATGAAATCTATAACTTTCATTATATCACAGTTATTTGTGGGCATTTTTTTGTCCTCCTGTCAGGCCATCATCTTTGGATGGCAAGTACTATGTGTTGCACATGTCTCTATTTCCAGTGCCTGGATTCTCCTCAGTGCACAATACGTCTTTAAAGTGAATTATTGTAGTGGAGAAAGACCTCTTGCCCAACTTTTTGGAAATTATATCTAATTCAAATAATTCTGAATTTAAATGAATTCTTGTACATGGACAAGTCATGTTCAATATCCTCACTTCAGTTTTTATTTAAGTGATTTGTGGAGACAATGGCAGTGTTTCAGTAAATATAATGCTTCTGTGTGGTTCAGAATTTGACATGTGCATCACATTTCAGGGAAGTAGGGTTCAACTTTGAAAAATCAAACTTTAATAATTAAACCCTAATGTGGCAGTATAAAGACATCCTAATGTTAAAGCTTTTTAAATTATAATTGAAAAGTAAAAAACTAATTTTTCCAACTACAATGACTCTAAACATTTATTTCATATTAAATCATTACATTAAAACCCTGTTTTAAAAATTATAAAAAGGGAATTAATGAAAAATTCTCTATTGAGTCATCTGAATCCTAAGTAAGAATTATTTCTAAGAGAATGGCTATTCCTCTTCACATTGTTCTTGCTTCTCCTTTATAATTTGATACAGTTTATATTATAGTCCTCAAATCTATACAACCTTAAATTCAATTATCCTGATATTTCCTTTTTATATCTAATATCCAATTATATCATAGTGGATGCATTTGGAATGGCTATGCTTTCAAACTTGCTGTTTCTAACTGGATTATAAGTCTTAATGTGCTATGGTTTAGTTGTTTTTGTTTACTTAATTTTCTTGCTGTTTAACTTTCCCTCTGTCTTGCAAACTATATTTTCAGAGAGCAAACATTATCTATTTAAGTTATTTATGTGCTTTTGAAGGAGTTTATGTTTTATATCTTCGGTTTACTGCTCCAAGATCCTTTGGACTCTGTTCTCTATTCATATGGTCTATTTTTTTAAATGCTTCTTTTGCTCTCTTCATATGCTCTTGATTTGCTCAAAAATGTGTTTAAGACACACTTGTAAATTATTTTAGAGAGTGGCCAAGCCAACCATAATTGCATTTAGCCCATTACATCTCCATGGTCCAGTAATGGTCAAGGTCACAAGCTCTTTACCACATGGGCCAGTTTATGTCACACTGCTTTACAGATCACAGACCTTGCTCATGACCTTATTCAAAATTCACACAAATGTGTATTTTTAGACACAAGAAAAACTAGGAGACAATATATATGCATAAATCCAAATCCAACCCCACTACTAAAAAAATGGTTTAATGTATGTGCTCTACCATTGATGGCTTATTCAACTAACACGTGGTTTCATTATTTTAACAAAGATTATTTACTTGTTCCTATATTCCACATACTCTTTAATTTACTAGAGATACACAGTGAACAAAAGAGACTATCCCAGCTCTCGTGGAATTTTCATTGTTATAGACCCCCACCCCTACCATAGATAATAAACATAATAACTAAGTAATATATATAATATGTTTCATAAAGATAAGACCAGAGATTTTTTAAAAATGAAATAAGATAGAAAGTATTAGAGAGAAAGGTAAAATTTTAGAGTGGCATCTCTGCAAATACCTATTTTGTACCTGCTCTGTTCCATGTATGTGGTAAAAAGGCAGACACAGTTCTTATAGGTGAGACAGATACTGAACAAGCAATTACCAGTCTGATGAGTGATCTAAAAAGGGGAGAGTAGAGTACAACCAGGTATTATAAGGGGTGGCAATCTAAGGGTCAGGGAAAATCTCCTTGAAGAGGTGGCACTCTTTTTTTTTTTTTACTTTTTTTTTTTTTTGAGATTGAGAGAGAGACCAAGTGGGGGAGAGGGGTAGAGGCAGAGAGAGAGAGAGAGAGAGAGAGAGAGAGAGAGAGAGAAAGAGAGAGAGAATCTCAAGCAGGGTCCATGCTCAGCACAGAGCCTAGTGTGGGGCTCAATTCCACAAAAATCATGACCTGAACTGAAATCAGGAGTCTGACACTCAACTGACTGGGCCACCCAAGTGCCCCGAAGAAGTGGGACTTAAATGAGACCTATTGGATGAGGAAGGAATTAGGGGATGATGAGGAAGCCCAGTCAAAGTTGTAGATTTCAGGGAGCCCTTAGACATCACTCTTTTCCATATTCTCCATTTCATATATGGGAAACTAAGCCCTAAGAAGATACAAATATTTGCCTAAGTTACACAATGAATTAGGGACAAGGTTAGGACTAAAACCCAGAAACCCTAGAATGAAAGCTTCACAGGAAAGGGATTTCATCTGTTTTCTTCACTACTGTATTCTTAGTGCCTAGAACAGTGAACATTTATTGAATCAAAGAATGAATAAATTGCCTGATTGACTTGTCAGTGTTTTCCCCCCATTCCATCATAAAGTTCATACATAATACTGTATGAGGCCAAAAGGGCTGAATGTGATATGTGAAGTAAAACAGACACATTCCCTGTCCTCCCATATCTTGTCATATTAGACCAGCAGGTCTCAAACTTTTCGGCCTCAGATCCCCGGTACACTCTTAAAAATTATTGAAGAACACAAAGATGTTTGGGTTATATCTATAATATTTGCCTTATAGAAATTGAAACTGAGAAAAAATTTTAAATATGTATGTATTAATTCATTCAAAAATAACAATAAATCCTATTATATGTTAACATAAATAACACTTCTTATGAAAATAGTTTTATTTTCCAAGACAAAAAAGTAGTTAGTGAGAGGAGTGGCGTTGATTTTCCTATTTTTGTAAATCTTCTTGTGTCTGGTCAACAGAAGACAGATGAATTTTCATCTACTCCTGCATTCAATTTGTTGCAATATGTTGTTTTGGTTGAACTATATGAAGAATATCTGTACTTATACAGACATATAGTTGGAAAAGAAAAGGGTATTTAATAGCCCTTTCAGATAATTCAGATATTCCTGTGATTACTATACCAAAACTCAATTAGTAGTAGTTAATTTGCAATGTGGAATCCAAAACTCTCCCATGAACTTTTCATATTCTGTTACATTAAAATCTAGGATCTGTCTTACAGTTTGAATGGGTCTGTTACATATGCCATGATTTTATAACATCATTCATTGATCTGGAAAATTCTGGTTCATTCAGCTATATGAATCTTCCAAATGTCATATAATTTCATTATACAATATTTAAAAATCACCTTGTTGATATCACTAGCAATCTCATGAGAAAAGTCATTTATTATTGAGAAGCTTTCAGGCTCACAGAGGTAGATACAAGTTTTCCAAAATTCTAATTTTTCACTCAAAAGTTTAAAATTTTATTATTGGCAACAAATGCTGTCATTTTCCTTGAAGTGATAGACTTACTCCATTTTGGAGAAAATGTCTGCCAAGTATCCAAGTCTGAATAATCATGGCTTGTCTGTTAGTTGTTCACTGAAACAACAGTTACATTCTATGAAAAAAGCAGTTAGTTTAGCTCATAACTCAATCACAACAGTGCCTCTTGAGATAATCGTTGCAATTCAATATACACTGGAAGTGTTTTATGCCTGCTTCCCATTTTGTCACATGTAATATTAAAAAGATATGTATTTGAGGGTGGGGTGCCTGGGTGGCTCAGTTGGTTAAGCACCTGACTTGGTTTTGGCTCAGGTCATGATCTCATGGTTTGTGAGTTCGAGCCCCTGTGTAAGACTTTGCACTGATGGCTCAAAGCCTGCTTGGGATTTCTCTCTCCTTCTCTCCACCCTTCCCCCGCTTGCGCTCTCTCTCTCTCTCTCAATACATAAACATTAAAATAAATCAATTAAAGGGGCACCTGGGTGGCTCGGTCAGTTGAGTGTCTGTGATCTCCCAGGTTTATGGGTTTGATCTCCACGTCAGGCTTTGCACTGACTGCATGGAACCTACTTCAGATTCTCTATTCCTCTCTCTCTGCCCTTCCCTCCCCTCAAAAATAAATAGAAATTTAAAAATATTTTAAATAAATTTTTAAAGGATATGTATTCAAGGTTCAAGAATTAACAAATAATTTCTTTTTACTTTTTCATCAAGAACACCTTGGGGCACCGCGGTGACTCAGTCGGTTAAACGTCTAACTCTTGATTACAGTTCAAGTCATGATCTCACGGTTCATGAGATCGAGCCCCATGTCTGGCTTTGAGCTAACAGCAAGAAGCCTGCTTAGGATTCTCTCTCTCTCTCTCTCTCTCTCTGCACCTCCCCTCATGCTGGCATGTTCTCTCTCTCAAATAAAAACATTAAAAAAAGCATCTTAAGGGGAACTGATTTAGTTGCTTTTATTTACTACAAGTGTGTTGTAGTGTAAAGAAACTGAAGGAGGCAGATGGGTGGGAGACAGAGAAGGAAAGAGAAGGAAGTGGAAGGAAAAAGTGAAGATGTGAGGTATGGGGGTGGAGAGAGCCATGAACAAAGAAAAGAGATACAGAGGTGACAAGAAAAAGGTGGGTGGAAAAGTTGCTGAAGTAGAATGCCGCTACACTCTTCTAATAACATGAGTAAGATGTTAAAAATAGGATCACACAAACAGCTTTCTTAACACGCCTTTTAAGGAAGGGTAGGCATCATGCCTTCACTTACCAGACTGTTAAATATTGTGCAGTTGATTTGCTGATAAAATAGTTTGACAAGAGAGGACCAGAAACAGATTTCAATCTCTCCACCACTTTCCTGAGCCTAATATTAAGCAGTCACCAATTTCTTTCTCCATAGAACGAGTCATTAATTCTGGACAACAGTATTCTGTTTCTCTATTTCGTGCTGCTACCACAGAGTCAGTCTATGTCACTGGTCAACTGTGGACAATGTAGACAATGTCAAAGTACAGTAATTGGCAGTGTGTAAGAAATCATCTGCTGTGGACCCATCAATGTTTTCACTATCCCCACAAGTAGGCATGCTTATTCCATTTACTTGCATTCCTTAAGAGTCTGCTCAAGCTTTTCACTTCTTCTATTAAGCTAAACAAAGCAGCTCTCTAGAGATAAATATATGTCCCTCATTAGGAAACACTAATGCAAGATCAGAAGCCATCTTAATTAAGGTCAATTGTTCTCAATCTTGGCTACACATTTAAGATCACCTGGGGAGCTTTTAAATATTCCTATTCCCAGGCAACATTCTAGACCAATTAAATCAGAGTTTTGGAGGGTAAGACCCATTTATCAGTATATTTTAATGCTCCCCAGATGATTCCAGTGTTCAGCCAAAGTTCTCAACCATTGACCTGAGCCTTCTTAATGAGATATACTGGGGGACATTACAGAGACCCAGAGAATTAATAATCTGCCTTATTTGCTCTCAGCTGCTACAAGAAAGTAATGTAAAATAGTAAATACATTCCAAAATCTGCTGGCAATATTAGGCAAACCAAGCTTCAGAAAGGTTCATGACTGGCAGGATCCACAGAAAGATGTAGAAAGCCCAATGGGAGGAGGAAGCTCATAGGTGCTTGACATTGAGATACCATTCCTCCTGGCTCCCTGCCTACCTTTTTGGCTATACTTCATTTGTCTTTGCAAGCTCTTCTTCCTCTACCCATCCTATATCAGTATTCCCTAGGGTTCTTCTTTTCTTATTCTAAATATACCCTATGTAAGCTCATCTATCCATACAGCTTCAATTACCATCTATTCATTGGTCTTTCATAAATACATATATCTAGCCAATTTCTCTATCCTGACTTTGATCTGATTGAATGCTTCACAGGCATGTGTAAATGTAAACTCAACACTCTATTCTCCTACCCCTCTACTCTTGTGCCATAAATTTGAAAGTTCTCTTATGCCATATTTAAATGAATGGCACCACCATCCACCCAATTGCCTGATCTAGAAACCTTGACATCCTTTCACCTCACTCCCTAAGTCTCCTTAATTTGTCTCTGTCCTTCAGCTTCACCTCTCCTCAATGTATTTTCTATACTGCAGCCAAAGTGATTTTCTAAAACACAATGCCTGTTAACATCTGCTAAAACAAAACAACACAAAACAAACAGAAAACCTTTAATATATTGCCTCTGGAATAAAATTCAGAGTCATTAAAATGGTGCACAGAGTCCCACATGATTTGGTCTCTACCCACATCTCCAGCCCTATCTCCTGCCAAATTGAATTTCTTTTAGTTCTTTACATGTGGTTTATTTCTTTTTCATCTCTGGATAAACACTATTGTGTTCATTGCAATCCCAGTGCCTCCCACAGTACCTGGTACAGACTAAGCACCCAAGAAGCACTTGTGGCGTGTGTGTTTGCATGTAGGAAAGACTGAATATGTTTTTAGGTACTTAAAGCCTTAGATGGTCTCCTTTCTTATAATGGGCTAATTCACCGGCACTAATCTATTGATTCAGAATAATAATTCATCCCTTCCCTTACCTGACTCTGATCTCTATTTTTCTTGGCCTTGACTCAGCAGACCTGTCTCTGGCCTCTTATGCCATTGACCTCACTTCTTGATGTTTTACTGCTAACCCTGACCTGTCCCTTTCTTCCCAGTCTCTGATAACCAGTTCTGTCTCCACTTAATTCTGCCATAGTAATTCAGTAGGAAGGACAGTAGTATTTGCTATTCACATCAGAAACACTCTCTCTTTCCAGGATCACCTCACCGGTTTCTACTGGATTTGCTTCTTTAGCAGTTTTATTTGGGTTCTCTACTCACCCAAAATAAAGCCAAAGAAATAGTTATGTCTGAAATGATTTTTCTAATGGTAAACTGAGACTGTCCTTTCAGCATTCCCTTGGCTTTGATTCTCATTGAGCCTTTGTTTTGTAACAAATGGAACTTTTCTGTTGTCCATTTCAACTGAGACCCCCAAAGCTAAGGTCAATGGGTATAAAGTGCCACACATCTTAAAGAGAAGTTAGAGCTAGATCACTCATGCAAGATCTCCTACAGGGTAGCCCAAACCAATTCTGGATGCAAACCAGATGGGATCTATTGCCCATGTCATGTTGACATAGAAGAGGGACTGGAAGGCTGATGAGAGAAGATACTGTCTGTGTCTGGGAGTAGGGATGGGAAGAAGGTTCTTTCTCTCTACCCCAAGCCAAGTAAGTGAGGTCCTCAGACCTAGAAGTGTTCTAGAAAGAGTATAAGGAGAATTCTTAGGAGGACTTGACATGTGTCCCCTGTAGCTTGACAGGCGTGGAGTCCAGTGTCTGGTTCTTGCCTGGAAAGGTCTAATGAAGAGACTAGCTGCTGTTGTCCTTAACAATTGAATGAGGTGAGAGAGCTGGCCTAAAGTAGATACCACAAAAGATAACCAGTTGTCTTAAAAGAATCACACATAATAAAGAGACATATTATCAGGGTAGAAACTTAGAGGAGTTCTAAGTAGTCAACCATAAAGTCTATTGTCTGCATAAGAGAATAGCAGAATATGAAGAGTCCCAGCAGGAAAATATTAGAAGAAGCCACAAAAATGTCTTACAGGAGAAGGGTCCATGATTTGGGCATCTCCCTCAGAGGGAGATTGCAATGACACTAGTCACCAGTCAATAAGGCATTTTTGCCTCCATCTTACCTTTCTTCTTCCCCTCTAGTCTTCAGGAATTGATAAAGAAGAGGATTAAACAAACAAAAAAAACTGTGTATCCCCTCCTTCCACTGCAGTTTTCTGATTTGTATCAAACCTAAACTGGTCATATATGAATCAAATTGGATGAAAGATGAAAATTTTGATATAATATTGGGCTGGACTTTTTAATACCTGAAAATCAAATTATTTACTAATATTCAAAAGCTAAGAAATAAACTTTGAGATGACATTCAGGAGTAAGAAAGTGGGTCTGAAAGGCAGTGATTAAAAACAATAGTGTAAAATTGTTTTCTGTGGGTACTTCACTGAATTGAGCCCTTTCAATAAACCATTACACTTGTACTCCTAACATCTAATGGGATGGGATGGGAGACAGGGAAGTACCTCACATATGAAGTAAGCAAGGGGATAACCTGCTAAATTTTTAACAAACATGCCAGAACTAATATATCCAAATGAAAGAAGGTCTCTTCAGAAAGAGCCATTTCAGAAGGCTCTACAGTTCTTTTACTGATACTGCCTTTGCTGAAAATATCTGTGAAACATCTCTTTAGGAGTTGCTTCCTGAGTTTGTGGCACATTCTTTGGTGCCTTATCCATGGCTAATCTTTATCCTGTAGTGGTGGGTTGGATTTTTTGATATAGCCAAATGTTACTTGGAGCCAAGACAAATTAATAGAGTGGATAATTTAACTGAGAAATTTAACTTGGGGTGAAAAAAGTCCCGATTATGACTGTGGAGTGGATTTCTTCCATGACTTTTACTGGCTCAAAAGGCAATTCCAATTTAAATATCCAAATGGTTGTGAGTCATGGCAGTGTTATATGAAGCACCAGGTGACCGAGTTGGTGTCCAGCTTTAAGGATCAAACTGTCCTCAGTCTCTCAGTAGGAAGAAACAGGTGGTACCTGTCAGATCTTCAGAGCAGATGCCACTCATGCCCCTCAGTATCATGATTTTTACCAGTTCTTCCAATTGTGATGTCCTAGCATTTAAAGCCTTATGTCTAACCCATATTTCTGTGATTTTTAAACTATGAATTTCTTCTTGTCCTGAAAAGCTAAGTCATCCCCCAGCCTCCTTTTCTTCAGACAAAACAACAATCACAGTTGTTGGACACCAACAAAGAGTCTGGTTAATTGCTCTCTGAGGACCAAGTAAAACTGTTTCACATCATTAGAAAAAAATGAAAATGGTCATTTTGAAATTCAGGATGACTATTAATGACCAACAAAATCAGTGTGTTCTCCATCTGCATTTAAAGTCCTCACAAAAGGGTTCTATTGGCTTTCGTTTTTCTGTCCAATTTTGACATTTCCAGAGCCTACCAAAGTCTGCCGGACAGCTTCCTAACTCCCTCCATTCCCCAGAGTGAGGAATATTCACTGAGCTATCCCAGGCCTTCATGCTTTGCTTCAGGAAAGGCCTTTTCACTTCCTCTGCTGACCTGGTTGCTAGAGTGATCTAAGGATTTCTCCCCATCTTGAATACCAATCAGAGCCACCTCTGAAAAATCAGACCCTAATTTCATCAAAGAGTTAACTGTTGTTTGGAACCATACAGGTCTATTCAATATAAAAAACATATGTTTAAAATTGACATTTGGACCAATTTTTGCATCCATTAGGTCCCAGATTTAGAAGAATTGCATGTGATTAACATTATGAAACATAAACACTGTGTTCCAGTGACTCAAAAGAAAGCCAGGAAATTTTGTATTAAGGCATTATTATATCTTTAGAATGTCCAATTGTGATTCCCCTAAATAGCTCCCCAAACCTATCTTCTTCTATAAAATTCTACTTTGCGCTGTTTAAGCCTCAAATTACTGTGATACTTGATATCACAGCTGCCTTATTTGCAGTCTAGCCCATTGGCTGCAATCTCTGTTGCCCACACTGCCCATGAATGCATCCAGCTTTGTAACAGTCTCAGCCAAACACTCATTGGAAAAAGGTACCGGCTGAGATCTATAGACTCATAGAACATCGAAACTAGAAGGCACTTTAGAGATCATCCACTTTCTATAACTGAGAATATTGAGGCTCCAAGAAGGGGCTTACCTGGTCCTAGGTCCTCAGTGAATATCAAGATGCCAAGGGATCAGAGTAAGTCCAGAGCATCTTGCAGAAATGGAAATAGATGCAGACCCCTGGAAAAGAAAGAGCCAGGTCAGCCCTCCTCCATGAGAAGCAGTAACACCAACAGCAATAACCAGTCAAAAGAGACAAAGGGAAGCTTTTCCAGGGTCTGCAGTCTGTTCTCTAAATCCCAGAGAGTGAGAAGGCTATTGTTCCACCCTCTCAAAGGTAAGATGATCAGCTAAAGTCAGCTGCCTAGACTTGGGAAGAATCTTTTGAGATCATCTTCTCCTGATTCTTTATTTTATTTTAAAAAAAAGTGTGGGAACTAAGGCCTCAAGACATTGTCTGATATAAAGATTATTAGTGGCACACCTCAACTAAAAATCTATTACTTCAACTTCCAATCTGATCTTTCCCTTATGCTACAAGACCTAATATTATTGAGTGCTTGTTATGTGCCAGGCACTATACTAACAATGCTTTACCCAAAATATATTATTTGATCCTCTTAACAACCTCTTGAAGTACGTATTCTTATCACCTCCATTTTTTCAGGTAAGTAAAGTGAGGCAAAGAGTGGTTAAGGTACATACATGCCCAGGAACATAAAGCAGAGGCAGGATCCAGACCCATGTAACCCAGGAGTCTGTGAACTTAACCATTACCTATTCCCTTTAGAGGCAGAGGTGGTTCAAGGCTTCTGTGTTGGTTATTTGCATTGTAAACTGTCCCCTAGGATCTGATGTGCCTTCTCTACTCTTTATAACTTTGTAGCTCATAAACAATTTCCAGGAAGTATTGAAGATATACTAGAAACTTTCAACATAGACAAAAGAAGAGAGTTTTCATCCCCTAAGCTCTCAAATATCTGAAGAACTGCTCAGCCATAAAATTTAATTAGGGACCTTCCATGTCGAAGGGGCAAACATTGCACATGGCCCTTATGAAATCCAGACAGAATTCTGAATTAAAGATATTTTTGAAAGTGGAAATGTGAGAGCCTTTTGGGTGTATTCACCTAAAAATATAGTTGCTTAGCTTAGTGTGTCACTAGAAAAAAAAAACAACAACTAGTAGTTATTGGGTGCTTACAAATATTAATTAATTCATTTTCACAACAACCCTATGAGTTTAGGTATTATGATTCCCTTTTATGAGTGAGGAAAATTGAGGCACAGAGATGAAGTAACCTGCTAAGGATTACATAATTAGGAGTCAGACAGTAGACTAGAATTTCAAAGTCAGTAGAAGGCTTTCAGTGTTGCATTTTCGATTAGGTATCCAGAAAAATCACTGCTCCATTTCCTATGTCACAGGCTATAGGTAAAAAAAAAAAAAAAAAAAAAAAAAAAGGGGCCAACTTTCTGAAGTGTTGATACATATTTGAAAATGAGATGTATAAGATTGAATTTGTTGTCCTACATTTGAACAACTGGATATCTTTCCCTAAAAGGACCCTCTTTGGGGTTTTAAACTATTAATATTACTTAGTAATCAGTAATTAAATCAGTAATTCAGGCTGCATCTGCACTGAGGTTGTTAGGCCCAGAGTAAAACAGATCATGGCAGCAGCTGGAAACTCAGGAAGTTGACAAATACCCCGAGGGCAGAGCTGCACTTGGAAAACCCCCATGTTCTTGATGGCACTAAGTAAAAGCTTAGAAATACCCCGCTTCCCCATCTCTTCCTCACCCAACTCCCATCACACAGAAGGGCACTCAACTGTGGAGAGGTCCTAATAGTTTCTGTTCTGAAAGCATAGACTTCTTGCTCTTCCCATTCTCCTTCTGGGAGAGGGGGAGCTAGAATGGCACCCGCTGTTTGGAGTCTCTAATTTCTTCAGTCAGGAGTAACTGTTCTTATTTCTGGGCTCCCTGTACTTCCACACATTTGCATTTTAGCACTAAATGCTTTTGATCTTCTATCGTAACCACTAAGATGTCTGTCTCTTCCATGGGGTCTAGAGTGTTTTCTACATTTGTTGTCTCCAAAGTCCACAGTACAGTGCCTGGCACAGAGCATACATTCAGTTAATGTTGGGGAAGAAAGGAAAGAAGAAAAGTGTTGAGTTGGGGGAAAATGACATAATAGAGAGGAATGGGTGACTAACATATCAGGTCCTTCTCCACGGGGCCCAGAACCCTTCCTACGATGACATGCTCACTGAACAGTCTGTCTGCTCACTCCCCACTCTGCTCCAGGAGGCCACCTTCCCTGGGAGGCTGAGTGGCAGCACGATGCTGATGGTGGGTGAGAACACAGGGATGCATCCTCTCCCACACCCGACACTCCAAAGTCCTGCTAGAGGTTATGTATGGAATGCTGTGTACACACTGCAGGGTGGGCGGCTGGAACCCTGGAGGCAGGCAGAGGCAGAGTAGAGACATTCCAAAGGGCTATTTGCTGCCTGTCTAAAGCAGAAGTCATTGGAAACTGGTCAGATGGCGAAGGCAAGGCTTTGGATTGAGCACTAACAAAACGGATGTGTGCTCTCCTGTATGACCTCATGACACTTGCCTCAGAATCCCCATGCATGGGGAAAGGAGGATCAAGGTTACTCCACTAAAGTAGTGATTCTCAAAGTAGAGTCCCCAGACCATCTGCATCACCTGGGAACTTGTGAGAAATGCAAATCCTCCGGGCCCCTGGGTGGCTCAGTCAGTTGAGCTGTTGAGCATCTGATTCTTGGTTTCTGCTGGGGTCATGATCCCAGGGTCATGGGATCAAGCTTGAGCCTATTTGGGATTCTTTCTCTCTCTCCCTCTGCCCCTCTCCCCAACTTGTGCATGCTCTCTCTCTCTCTCTCTCTTTCTCTCTCTCAGGGAAAAAAAAAAGAAAATGCAAATTCTCAGGCCCACCCCAGTCTTGCTGAATCAGAATCTCTGGGGGGTGAGGCACAGGAATCTGGGTGATTCCTTCAGGTGGTTCTTTATGTACTTTATACACCCTCACTTCCCTCAGTTGGAGGGAACAGAAGTAAGTCTGACAGGACTTACCACCTTTGGGTGGGAAAGACCACCTACCCTACCCTCACCCTATCCCATCTGCACACATCCTCCATTATGTCTGTCTATAAATACAAATGAGGCAGCCAGAAGAAGCCAAAAGGAGCCAGTGGGCACCAATGTGGTCTGCAGGTTCTTTGCATTAGACAAAGCCCTGGCAATTGGTGAGGATCAAGGAGCTCTGTGTCAGAGGCATCAGGGATGATTCTAACCCTCTAAGCACTTCATAACTAAAGGCAACTCTCTGTTCCTCACTGTTAGCAGAGGAACAATAGGAGTGTTGCTTGATTTGTGGTTTTTAAGTTATAAAATGTTACAAAGGGATTAAATTTACTCTGGAAGACTAATCTTTCTAGCTGGCCAGATTGAACTTTTTAAAGCACGAAGTCTTCTGTGACCCTCTAGTTCTCTTCCAGTTAAATGCAGACTACTTTCTCTCCATACAAGGTCCTTCCTGATCTAGTTACAAATCTACCTTTTTAAACTGTCACATTCAATGCAGTTATTTGTAGCCACCTCAAGCTCATTTTTTTGTAAAAAGGCAGAGCAGGCCTCTGCCTTTTTAATCAATGAAAAGGGCTACTTACACATGTGTCCTTTACCCCAGTAGCTTCTAGCAAACAGGACCTAGTACCTCTTGGAGCAGAAACACAATACAAAGTTAAGATTTTGTTGTTAATTAATATATGTTTGTATTTTAATCTTAAGAAGTTTTTTGAATTATAAAAGTAACATAATTATGGTAAGAAGTTCAAGCTGTATGTGGGGACAGAAAGGATTCTCTCTAAACAGAAGTATCAGCTGTTCATAGTTTCTCATATTAATTTCAGGAACTTTTCATGCATATGCAATAAAATATTTATGTGTGGCATAAGCCTTATTATTGTTGCATTGAGAGGGAGAGTGAGAGAGAGAAAGCTTGTGTATGCACAAGTGGAAGAGGGGCAGAGGGAGAGGGAGGGAGAGAACCTTAAGCAGCCTCCAAGTTCAGCCTGGAGCCTGACTTGGGGCTCAATCTCACAATCATGAGATCATGACCTGAGCTGAAATCAAGAATTGGATGCTTAACTGACTAAGCCACCCAGGCACCCCAACATAAGCCTTTTTAAATACCGTGTTCTACAGTTTGCTTTTTTTAATTTTACTTAATATATCTTGGACAGTTTTCTGTCTCTGTGCAAATAGTTCTACTTCTCAGTATTTTAAGGACATGCCATCATTTATATAACCTTTCACTTATTAATAAACATTAACGTCTGTGTTTTTTTGCTATTACAACAATGCCGTAACTGACATTCTTGTATTCATTTATTCATTTACTCAAATATTCATCAGTATTTATTGATTTCTATGTGTGACATACTGTCGGAAGGACTAGGCATACATATCTGAAATATTCCCTGCCTGGTGAAACTTACAATCTTAGTAGCTGAAATATATAGAATAAATGAAGAAGTAAATAGATAATCACAAACTGTGATAAGTGCTATGAGGAAAATGAAGTGTGCTGATGTAAAGTTAACTGGGAACACTTACCTGAAGGACTTTTTGAGAAATTGATATTTAAATTGGAACCCAGAGATGGTAGAGCATTTCAGGCATGTGGAACAGCATTTGGAAAGCCCTAGATAGAAAAGAACTTAGCATTTTCAAGGAATTGAAAAGAGGCTGTGGCTAAAAGGTGATGGATGAGAGAGTGGCATGAATCAACATTGGAGAGGTAGACAGAGACCAGTCATAAAATATCTTGTAAGCTATGGTAAGAAGTTTGGGTTTTATCTGAAATGTTATGGGAAACCACTGAAGAACTTTATTCAGAGGAGCAATGTGATTAGATATGGATATAGATATGGATAAATAGATACCAATATAGATATAAATGATAGAGATAGAGATAGAGATAGAGATAGAGATAGAGATAGAGATAGATAAGTCCACTCAGATACTCTGGAGAATAGATTGTAATGAGATGGGGTCAGGCCAGGAAGGAAACTATTTCAGTAGTACAGGGAAGGTGATGATGGCGGTTTGGGCTAAGTAGTGGCTATTGAGATAGACAGATTCAACATATATTTAAATATAATGGTAAGTGAAATGATAGAACTGCCATGAACAACAGGAGTGGATGTTGGAATCAAAGAAGAGAGTCCTGGACAACTAATGAGTGGTGCTTCCTCACTGTGTGAGGAAGAGTAGGGGAAGAATAAGTTTGCAGGGAAGGATGAATCAAGGGTCCTCTTTGAACATGTTAAGTTTGAGATGATTCGGAGACATCCAAGTGGAGTATCAAGTATGCAGATGAATCATAAGACCGGAGCTCAAAAGATGTTTGGACTAATACAAATTTGTCATCATATTTAAAGGTGAGAGTATGAGGATTGATGACCCAGAAGAGAAGGTGGTTTTGAGATGATAGACAGAGGCTAACCTTCTTTAGGAGAAAGAGCACTTCCGACTTTTTCAGGAAGGGAGTAAGATACACAGGCAACCCTGCATGGATTGGACGATGGGAAGAAAACGAGCTCGCAAATCATGTTTCCTTGTATTATTTGAAACATAAGGCAACATGATTATCTGAGAGGAAGGAAAGTGAGTGGAGAAGAGGATTTGAGCAGAAAAGAAATGTACAAATTAGTCATCTCAGAGAATAGAAAAGCAAGCTTGACGAAGACACTAGAGAAACGTCATAGGATTACTGGTAGCACTGAGAGCACATATGAGACAAGGGATCATATTAAAAGAGAAACCGTCTGCCTGAGTGTGTGCTTTCCTACAGCTACATTCAGCCATTCAGCTGCTTGGGTGCAAAAATGGAGAAGATGGGTGTATAAGGATGTCTTTGTGTAGTGTAAGTCTGTAGTAAAAATACCTAGAAATAAAATTACTAAGTCAAAGGGTACGTGCATTTTATTTACTTTTAATTTTTTTTAATGTTTATTTTTGAGAGAGACAGAGCACAGGCAGGGGAGAGACAGAGAGACAGGTAGGCGCAGAATCCAAATCAGGCTCCAGGCTCCAGGCTCCAAACTGTCAGCCCAAAGGCCCACAGAGGGCTGGAACCCATGAGCGTGAGATAATGACCTGAGCCGAAGTTGGATGTTTAACCAAAGAAGCCACCCAGGTGCCCCAAGGGTATGTGTATTTTAAATGTTGACAGATATCACTACCAATCAATATATTAAAAACCACTCTTTTTAGCCTTGTTAGTCTATCTCAACAACACAAAAACGAAAGCACTAACTGGATAATAACTCAGAAGTTTCAAAACAGGCAGAAAAGTATAGTGCAATTTAAGGAGAAAAATGAAAAACTTACTTGCATAATTTATCTTGTATGTATGAGGTTGTTATTACATGTGTGTTGGTTGAGTAAATGGTGTGTGTGTGTGTGTGTGTGTGTGTGTGTGTGTGTGTGTGTGTGTCTTTGAAAATGGAAGGCGACCTACCCTGTCCTGAGTGGACCTAAAAACATCATGATTGAGCCCGGAGTGTACCATAAGCGGTTTGCGGTTGTTCCCACTGGTTTTTCATAATGTCTTCCCGCTGTGCAAGTCTCTATCAGGGAAACAGAGTGGTCTGGCTAGAGATGGTTGGGATTTGCTATTAGTGGGGTGGAGCTGTCAAATTTATATGGCTTTTTCTTCTAAAATTATATGGCCTTCCTTTTTCATTCACAGTAACTGTGAAGCTCATTTGGGGCTGTTGCATCCCAATCACTTGGCTCCCCAAATCCTAAAGAATGCACAACACATTGCTCAGAGGGACTAAACTTCCGGCTGACACGTCAGATGGGAAATTCCCAGTGGTTTGGTCCCAAAATTCTTTCTGGGTGTCCACATTTTCCATAGTTCTCTCCTTTCACTTACCAGTCAAAGGTTATTATAACTAATTGGGTGTCTGTCCTCCACTGACTCTCACAGGTTGATCGGCACACACTTAGCTCCACTGATGGAATCACCATGTGGCCTGGAGAACAAGTGTTGATCAGAGGACCGTCCATCCTCTTGCTCTCTGACTTTTTTTTTTTTCTTTAATTCCAGCTCTGCCTCCGGAAATGTCCTCTAAAATTCACATCATATGCTTTTTTTGGTAAAATGACATGACTCAGAGAATGCATCTAGAATTCTATCTCATAAAGCTCAGCTTTCAAAACTTAAGTGTGTTGAATCAAAGCCAGTCAAATGAACTAAAAGCTGGCTGGGGGAAGACAAACACTGGAGAGTGATGAATGGCTCTGGGCTGAACAGAGGAATGCCTGCTGTGAGGCTGTCAGGGAGGAGGAACCATTTTATTGTTACCCTTGCCTCTCATCATCATTGGGCCATCTAGAAGGCTGATGTTGAACCCACCTTAATGAGAATGTAGGTGATGCTAAATTTAGAGGCATTCCCCAAGGCATAGAAATGTAGGTGGAAAGCCCACAAAAGAAAAAAATGTTTTTGCCAAAGTTGCCATTGCTGCAATAGAGGGTTCAGAGATCACCTGACCAGGCACTATATCCACCTGTCCCACCCCTGAAGGGCCTCTGCTAAGCAACTCGGGAGGTTGAAAATATGGTTTATTTTACTGTCCAGTTACGTTCATCAGCTGTGTAGCTGCAGGTACCTTCCCCAGGAACGACCATAGGATTCAGAGGTCCAGTTTTAAAATATGCTGGGCACTGCAGTGGCCTTGTGGCAGGAGATGGGTTAGTTATTCACACATTCTTATTGAGTGCCAGCTTTGTGCTAACACTGTGCTAGGTTCTGGCAATATGGCTATCATGGAAACTGATATGGCTTCTTGCTCTCAAGAAGCTCAGAGTCTATCTTGGGGAGAGACAAATAACAAGTAACCAGATAAATAAAATAATTACTACAGATTGTGAGAAATGCAATAAAGGTTTGGAGAAATCTGGTGAAGGGACTATTTCAGATGAAGTGACAAAGATAGATCCCCACAGAGGAACTTAAGCAGAGACCTGAAGGATGAGAATGAGGTGGCCTCAAGAAGAGTTGGGGGGAACACTTTCATGCAAGGGCCCTAGAAGGGAGCAGTCTGGAGGATTCATGGAGCGGAGAAGAAAGCTAAGTATGGTAGTGAGGTAGGAGAAGAGGGATGTAAAGGCAGCTGGAGAGCTAAGCAGAAGCCAGATCATGCAAAGCATGAGGACCACCATGAGGAGCTCGGGTTTTAGTCTAAGAGCAATGAGCAGCCACTGAAGGGAACTGCTATGACCCGACTTAAGTTTTAGGAGGGTGACTTGAACTGTTCTGTGGAGAACAGATAGCAGGGAGTCCAGAGCTGGGGCAGAGAGCCTAGAGAGATGCTACTGTGGACCAATGAGAAACTGTGATGGCTCAGACAAGGGCATTGGCAGTGGCAGTGAAGAGCACAGATGGGGAGAGATGAGAAATACAGTAGGAGGTAGAAATGAAAGGCCATGTGAATGGATCAGATGGGAGGGAAGAAGGATAACAGAGGAACAATTTTTTTTAACCTTCTGCCTCCTTTTATACAAACTCCAAGATAGCAGGATCCTCAATCACATCAACACTGTACAAACCCCAGAATGGGTTTGAGCTCTCCTAAAAACATGTTTCCATCCCTCCCCAAGAAAGGGTGGACTGGCTGAACATCTTTGCAAGGGCCTTGAATTAATATTAGCACAGTTGGATACTGGGCCCTCTTCCAGAATGCTAGGCCACAGAAATTTGTACCACCTTCACCTCCCCCCAACCCCAATGAGCCCTGATCCTAATCTAGACATGACCACATGAAGGCAGGCCTTCACCATCATTCAATTTTATGGTTAAGATTTTCTCTCCGGGCCTCTACCCTGCATTTATTCCTATTTGGAATTCCCAACCCACCCTTCTTCCCATTAGTGTCATCTGTAAACTTAATGATGACCATGTTCTGTATTTTAGCCCCCAGGTCCTTTAGAAACAATGTTCTCTGTATTTATTTTTGAAGTCATGAGCAGATGGCCATTCTGCATGAACACAGGCACTGAAATCTGAACCAAGGAAATGTGATTTTGGACTGAGACTGGTTCCCGATGACTAGTGCTAAACTTTATGCTATAGAGTTTAATTTAATATTGGAGTTAGTGTTGTAATCAAAATAAAATTTACAGCAGAGTTGATCTGATACATCTAATAATGTGATTGTTATTATGCTGTGAGAGAAAGAACATTTGTATAAATGACTTATACACATTACTATTTCACAGCCCCACCAAAGATATAGTTTTATTATAAGAATTTTCCTTGTCACCCATGTGAATACAAACTCATGAAAGATAAAGATTCTATCTAGACTTTAGTTCTAATCATTGTACTTACAGGGCTGAGATTTCCCTTGATATACCCAGTCCTCTGCTATACCTACACCTACACCCAGGCCCTTAAGTTTCCACATCTAACATACTAGAAGGCTAGAAAGAGCAGAAACTCTAGCTTCTGGGGATATGGACTTTTTGCCTGAGGTATGATGACAATCATCATATTCCTATTCTGTGGGGTGATTAAGGGATGTGTAATGTTGGAAATTACATCGTAGACAACGCATTCTTAGACAATTCTGCATGTAATTTTGCCTTGCACCCATGAAAGCATCCAATCTACAGAAGAGTTACATCAAAAATTTTATGTTGAAACATTATTTATGGTCAGTATTGAAAGATGCCAAACACCACTTCCCTTGTGCTGCCAAATTCGGAAATTCTTTTATGGAGGTAAAATGTTGAAGAATCTTTCTACCAGTCTTGTCCTTCTGAGTTTAAATGCTCCTCAGCCCAGCCCACCTCCATGTTTTCCCACAGGTAGCCCACCAGTCTCTCTCTGGTTCTTGGATTCCTACCCTGTTATTTGGGATATGCCTGTGAAATACATAAGAAGGGGATATTGCAGTGCTGCAGAGTTGTTAAGAAAAGTGAGGACTGATCATGCCACCTGCCTAATTTGCAGGAACCCACGCAAAAAGAAAATATGGAAACTCAACCGAAAAAGTGCCATTAAACATACTAAAATATAAAGCTTTTTTCCTTTCTGCCAGTCTCTCTTCTGAATTACAGTATCTTTTATTTGCTATTTAAGTTTTTCTAAGTAAAGAACAATTAAAATTTTAAATAATTAACATGAGTTTTGCCATTTATCTTTCTATTGTGTATGTGAGACTTAAGTGCCAATGTAAGAGCATTTAAATTGCAAGAAAACTATCAAAATTGTACAATTTGTATTTCATATCTTGTACATGCACATGTATTTTGTTCTTTCAGAACAATGGACACATTGCATAAAACACACACTCACCTTGCACTCATTTCCAGACTCAATGAGCTCCCACATATCATGATCTACCCAAATTCTGTGCTCATTGGGCATTGTAAACACTTTATGTCACTTAGGTAGCAAAGAACTACAGACACAAATATGGTGCATTTCTCCTCTGCTCATGTGCATGCTCCATTGCCTCATTAGGCTTTGCTCACAAAACACAATTTCAAAGACAAAACTAAGAATTTCAAGATGGCAACGGTAGAGCATGAAGCCAAACACAGGGCTGTTTTGAGCACAAGGCCCTTCTGAATATGGGGTCTTGTGCAGTTGCATAGATTGCATGCCCATGAAGCTGACCCTGGGACTGAGAAGGGGTAATAGGATTGGGTAGTTGGGAGAAGGCAGGTGGAACAGGACCTTGACTCTGCCAGAAGAAATCCCTATGTTATGAAAGGCCCCTAGCCTATTGGATTTCTGGTTCAGTAACACCCAGAATTTTTGTTTATGTCTTTGGCTAAGGGGGTAGAGAAGAGAGGAGGGAGTTCTGCCAATTTTTTCATTATAGTTGACACAGAAACTTCTCTGAGGTAGAAGGGAGAGACCAGATAGTGAACCTATATGACACAGGTTTTAATTCCTAATCATAAGGGAAACTTTTAAATGCATTTTCTGTGTCCCACTTATACTTTTAAAACAACTGCTGTCACTTAAAACTAAGGAATAGTAATCAGAGAAAAACAGAATAAAATTTTCCATCCAGCTTGTTCTGTGTGGAGAATTTGACTTTGTGCAATTCAAGACTTAAGTCAGTGTGCTTTTGCAAATGTCAGAATTATCAAATTATGTAATGAGATTTATAATAATGTCTTCATTCAGGGTTCAATAAGCTGTTTTCCAGCTGGCAATTTTCTGGAATTGGACTTGCCTTTGAACTTTGAAATTTTTGCACATTTCAGAAAGTCCATATTCTATTTCTTACTAGGTTTCTGTGCCAAGGTTGCTATTCTTTCCAGCTTCTCCGTCAACTAATATTTCTTTATTCAAAGTCTATAAAACCCCATAAATGAAGGTCTTCAGGTTTATAATGATTGATTTCCAATATGTGAGAGTTGTGTTTGAAAATATCAAATATCAAATATAAATATGAAAATATCAAATAGTTACTGAGTTGGTAGTGTGGTTTCCCATTTGCACTTGTTAAGAATAGTAATATATATTGGTAAAGTACCTGTTCCAAAGTGTTCCTGTCGCTAACCCTCAGTAACTCCCTGAATAGTAAGGATAAGGTAATAGATAGAGATAAAAATCTTTTCCAGTGGTTCTGTACTGTGCCCAACCAAGAGTACTGCTTGTTGACCCTGGTCATAGAAAAACATCCAGATAGGAAAAATTGAGCCAGACTGCTGTATGGATGACCACTTTAGTTGATTTTATTTCTAGTATATTTTCTGTTGAGAATGATCCAACTTGGCAACATGGGTTTGCCAGTTAATTATCAATCCTCCACTTTACTTGATGTCAACAAAAATGGTCACCATAATGAGAACTATACTCAAGGTACAGGATAGATGCAGGTCTCCTACCTTTTCTCTCTACTGCCTCTGTCTCCTCTTCTCTAGATTCCTCGATGGAGGTGGGTTTTATTCCATAAGATCTATTTTCTCACAACCTGGAACTGCCTCACACACTGCTTTTCACAAATAGCAAAGTACCTACCAGCTTCCATTATAAGATATGGAGTACAGAAAGATTCTCTGTCCCTCCCCAGCTTGACTCTATCTATTCATATTTCTACACATATGCCCTGACTTTGGGATGCAGTAAATGCACTTCGGTGACTGTAAAGTTAACTATACTTTTAAAATCACATGAAGTCTGATATCAATGGAAATATCCTAAAAACCATTAGATATACAGTTTCTTCTTAAAAGATGGATCTTACCCTGAACCTTGAATCTCACTTTATTGGGATGTTTGGATCCACTTGAGTGTGGGTCTTGTAGAGCAGGATCTGGAGTCCAGACAACCTTAATGGACCCCATAAAAGCACAGACAACATATTCATATTCTACACTTAAAAAAGTAAAATGTGAGGTTATTTGGGACAATTTCCTGAAAATCAGTTCTTAAATTTCTCCATAGATGTTCTGAGGGTCTAAAAGCTGTGGTCTGCCCAGCAATTTAACTGCTGCTCAGGAGCAAAGGGAGACATGGAGGGACCAACCTAGTTGTCTGCAGCCAGCATTTCTTTTCTCAGGAAAGACCCTGAACTCAGAAGTGCCTCAAGCATAGAAAACCCTTCTCCAGCATTCAGAAAAAGTAAGGAGAGCTAGCCCCTTCTCCTCACACCAGTGGAGTTCTGGGCATCTTTGTCCTGTAGACAGTGGATTGATAGACAGAACTGCTTCGGCCATGCTTTCCCACCAGTTACACATTGTAGCCATTTCAGCTGCAGCCATGCGTGCCAGATTGAATTAAATGCTTTTTAAAAAGTCTCCAAAGCAGGAAAACATCTTTCTCTGACTGGTATTTTTTTTACATATTTGTTAATGAGTGTCTGCACAATAAAGATGTGGTCTGTAGCTTGTTTTCCAAGGAGAAATCCAATTTGGCTCTCATGGATGTTGCTGCTACTCAGATATAGTTTAAGTCTTTAATTGAAGCAGCTGCAAAATAGCTTGTGGACAATGCACTGTTCCTGCACGGGCTTTCCTGGAGCTGTCTGGGTGGAGACCACCTTCACTTTTGTGTTCTGAATCCCCTGAGCTTGTCAGAGTGGCTGTCAAAAAAAATGTCTCCTCTGGGGCTGGTTGACCCTGCCGTTGGCCTGTGAAAGCTGTGGTTAAGTCTGTGGCTGATTTCACAGACTTGATTCTTCTCTTTGTAGTCAGAAAGGTGCTAGCATTATGCCACTCTGCACAAAGAAACAAACCAACTTTTCTCCAAATGCCCTTCCAGAAATCTCTCCACTGGCTCAGCTTCTGTAGCCTGCCTAGAAGGCAGTGTATTCTTATAAAGTCTCTTCTATAAGCACTAAAATGCACTTAACTTCTTGACCTGTACAAGTATGTTGGGTACAGAAAAGTGTTGGTGGTAAAAGAGGGCAAGTTTGGGGAGAGAGAGGATCTGCCCCAGGCCACAGGGGCTTGCATCCCTCTGCCTACCAACACCCAAAGGATGAGGCAATTAAGGAAGGAGAAGTGGGACCTCAGAGTTAGCTCAAAAAGTTTATTTAGAGACCAGGTAAACTATGAGCTCTTCAAGGTGTGAAAGTGTGTCTTCATTGTTCCTGTTTGTCCAGTGTATCACAGGCGCTCAGTAAATATTGACTGATGGTGATGATGATGATATCTAAACAAAAGTCCTTCTATTACCTATTCATTCATTTCTAGTGAAGGCAGGACCTTGTCTCTGGCCTGACTCTTTAAAACTTTGGTGCACACAGGTAACACACCCATAGCTTTTACATAAAAGTGCTGCTACTTTTAACCTTTGTCTTTTTTACCCATTTTTTCTTTCTATCTTGTTCCTGCATTTTCTCCCATATATACCTTATCCTCTACTTGTTCTCATTTGATCAGTTGCTTATTTGAGTTCTGTCTTATCCACTTTGGGCCTTGTTTTCCCCATCATTCATCCTTTCTAGAATATTTTTGATATAATAGATATAATAGGTATTTACAGAAGATGATTATTAATAGTAACATCAGCTAGTATTTTTCACTGTCCACCACTCACCAGGCACTGGGCTGATCCAAAAGACCAAAATTCTTTTCATGCATTAGTCTTATTAATCCTTATGAGGTAGGTGCAAGTATTATCCTATTTTATAGATGATGATCCTAAGGTTTGAAGAACAAGTAACTTGTCCAAGGTAGTAATCTCACCTAGGAAGTAGTAAAGTTGAACTAGAACCCCAATCTGACTTCAGTTACTGCCACCCACAGTATATCTTGCAAAATGAAGCCAGAGAAGCATCCTGAGTGAAATAAAACTTCTGTACCCACAGCCCTCTCACCCTATGGGGACACTCTTCCTGATAAAGCCCACCCACTCAAGCCCAGTCTTCACTTACTGCCTCACAATTTGCTTCTGACCAATCCAGGACAAAGCTATAAGTACATTCAAGAGCCTTCCCTGATTATCCCAGCATGACTTCACCACCTGCCCTCACTGTGCTTTGAGAAGAGCTGAGGGAATATTCTGGGGCACTAGACACTGAGACAGAAGCTTTCTCTTACTCCTATTTTCTGGGTCGTAATCCAAGACCAAGAGAAGAAAACATTTATGAGAAGAAACTGGTTCTGCCTGCCAGGACTGGGCCAGGCACTGCCCCAGGCTCATCTCCTCCTGAATTTTCACTGTGATCAAGCAAGGAATGTTTTCATGGTTGAGGAACCTGCAGCTTAGAGCAGTTGAGTGACTTACAGTGAACACAGATAGATGAGTTTTACCTGGAGTTCCAGTCCAGGGTGCCTGACTCCAAAGCCTAGGCTTTTCTGCCTCTGATAAGAGCATATCCGAGGGTCCAGGAATCCAAAAGTGGTTCAGGGAGCCAGCTCTTTTGCAAAGGCAAAGATTGTAGCACAAGTTTCCATGCTTGGAAACATCATTTGACTGGGGTGAATGGAAGGAAAGTTCTTAAATGATCATTAACAAGATATTAGACATTCTTACATACCACCATCATAGATAAAGTGCAAGGTTAATGGGATGCCTCTTGATTCCACACCACATACATAAACAAGAAGCATGAATGTGTCCACAATATATTTATGAGATAGCCTATGAAATCTGGGGCTGCACCAGTGTTTTCCACTGGCCGTAGTCTAGGTCAGTGGTTTGCCAAATGAGGGAAGGTGATTTGAACCCTGAAAGGAGACTGGGCAATATCTGGAGGCATTTTTGTTTGCCACAGCTGGTTGAAGGGTGTGCTACTGGCATCCGGTAGTTGCAGGCTAGGGATGCTGCTGAATATCCTACACTACGTAGGACAGCCTGTCCCAAGAGAATTATCAGGCCCAAAATACCTGTAGTGCTCAGGCTGGAATCCTGCTCTGTTTTAGGGTCAGGGAAATGGTATGATTTCTCCAGGTCCCTGGGATCCTAGATAAGGGATTATTCCTAGTATATTCCACTGCATCATGGATAAAAAGTAACTTCCTAGGACCAGGAATCTGTCTTAAAAGACTCACTGTTTTTTCCTTTACTCTCATATTCTGCCACACTCACCACACTTCCAGATGTGGGAGAGGGGCGTTCCCCCATACCAACCAATTATCTGATACCAACTAGGTATCCCACAGCTCAGTTTCATTCCGACACTGTCTACTTGGAATAGCATCAGGTCCCACCAAGGCTCCGTCTCACAAGACTTCGCCACTTCAGATGCCAGTTTTAAATCCCAGGTTGTCCCTTGTACTTCTGACCAGCAGCCTGCTATAAGTCAGGGTTCCCGCGACTGTCTCCTCAGTTTGCTAAAACAGCTCACAGAACTCATGGAAACACTCTCTTAGGTTCACCGGTTTGTTGTGTAATAAAGAATATGATAAAGGATAGAGATGAGCAGCCAGGTGAAGAGATACATAGGGTGAGGTTCAGAAGAGTCCTGAGCATAGGAACTCTGTCCCTGTAGAGCTGGGGTACACCACCCTCCTGGCACATGGATGTGTTCACCAACCCAGAAGCTCTCCAAACCCTGTACTTTGGTGATTTTTATGGAGGCTACATCATATAGGTATGATAAATTGTTAATTCAATTTCCAGCCCCTCTCCCCTCTCTAGAGAATGGAAAAGGGGATGCGGAAAGTGTCAAGTTTCTAATCAAGCTTTGTATTTCCAGTGACCAGCCCCCACCCAGGACCCCAATAAAAGTAGCTTCATTAGAACAAAAGATGCTCCTATCACCCAAGAAACTACAAGGGATTTAGAAGCTCTGTGTCAGGAACTGGGGTCAAAGACCAAATATTAGCGGGAACCAAAGGTAGAGTCAAATATATATATATATATATATATATATATATATATATATATATATATATATATTTCATAGAATCTCTCAGAAAATCAAGGAGAACCCAGTGAAATTTAACAAATCCTACTGAAAATCAGAGAGAGTTCTTATCAGTTTTCTGTTTGCTGGATCCCAACCTAAATTGAGATTTTTGACAGCCTGCTCCTTTCCTCTTCATGCAGTGCTCAATTGATTATAAAATTTGTCCCAGCTTAGTTCTTCATATTCCAGACCTTTTCTCACCGTGAGGAGGTCTGGAAAATGCCCTTCACATCTGGGTTCAAGCTCTGCTCTGAGCTTCTAAGTGCAGCAAGAGGAGCACAGGGCATCTTGGTGGGCACTTCACCCACGTGAGGAGGAACGTGTTTACTTCTTGCCTTGCCCTGCACCTAATTTAGCCAGTGAAGCGTGGCTGCTGTTCACTAATTCTCATCGAAGCTTTCAGAGGAGGAGAAAAGATGGGACTGATTTTTATCTCCATGCAGCAATGGCTCTGAATTTTTAAGGACGCTTCACCGTGAATTCACTAATCAGTAAGATAAGATGCTTTCCCCCTTTGGCTGCACACTGACAACTTACCCGTTTGATCAGGCTGGCACTTTTAATTATAATAACATTTTTAAATTATAGATTCAGAGAGCTGCAATAGTGAGTTCTACCCACATAATTTTAGTACATTCATTCCTTCATTCATTCAACAAATATTTATGAAGCACTTACTAAACACCCAGACACCGTGCTAGTGCTGAAGCTACCGCTCCAACCCTTAGGTGCACTGCTGTATATCTCTAAGCCTCAGACCCTCACCTGTGAAAAGGAAAAATAATAGTGCTTCCTCAGAGGATTCATTGGCAAATTCAGTGAGATACTGCATGTGAGACACATAGTAAGCACTCAAGAAATCATGGACCTTGTGGTGAAAAACATGAACCCTGATCTCACCGAAGGGTCCAGTGGACAATACATACAAGTCATTAGGCAATTAGCATACATTGGGAAAACTGCTATAAAGAGGAACTGCAGCGTTCACAGGATCACATACAAGAGAGAACCTAACCTGGACTCGGGGCTTCAGAGAGGCTTCTAAGAGGAAATTTAGACAAAAACCCAAAGAAGGTGAAAGGGTTAGCCAGACAGGGCCTAAGAGGAAGGAGTACTCCAGTGAACAGTGCTTCTAAAGGCCCAGAGGTGTAGGAGAATGGGCCTTTCAAGGAATTGGATGAAAGAAGATAGCATTACTCAGAGATAGGTTTCGTTTTCATTTAGGTGTGTATCCTTCAAGTTTAACTCCACAGAGACAATTCCCCTCGAAAATGGGATTGCCCTATGTTAGTGTCTGCTCTTTTTTTTTCAAGTTTTTATTTAAATTCCAGTTGGTTAACATACAGTATAATATTAGTTTCAGGTGTAGAGTTTAGTGATTCACCACTTACATACATCCAGATGGCCAACAGACACATGAAAAGATGTTCAACATCACTCATCATCAGGGGAATACCAATGCCATCAAAACTACAGTGAGAGGGGTGCCTAGGTATCTCAGGCGGTTAAGCATCTGACCCTTGATTTTGGCTCAGGTCATGATGTCATGGTTTGTGGGATTGAGCCCTGCATTGGGCTCTGTGATGACAGCATAGATCCTGCTTGGGATTCTCTCTCTCCTCTCTCCTCCTCCCCCGCTTGCATGCTCTCTCTGTCTCTAAAACAAAAACAAAACAAACAAAAAAACTACAGTGAGATATATCACCACTCACACAAGTCAGAATGGCTCAAATTAACAACATAGGAAACAACAGGTGTTGACAGGGATGTGGAGAAAGGGGAACCTTCTTACACTGTTGATGGGAATACAAACTGGTGCAGTCGCTCTGGAAAACAGTATGAAGGTTCCTCAGAAAGTTAAAAATAGAACTACCCATGATCCAGCAATTACACTACTGGGTATTTACCCAAAGGATAGAAAAATACCAGTTTGAAGGGATACATTCACCCTGATGTTTATAACAGTATTATCAACATTAGCCAAATTATGGAAAGAGCCCAAATGTCCATCAACTGATGAATGGATAAAGAAAATGTAGAGTGTACACACACACACACACACACACACACACACACATGAATATTATTCAGCCATAAAAAAGAATGAAATCTTGCCTTTTGCAATGGCATGGATGGAGCTAGACAGTATTCTGCTAAGTGAAATAAGTCAATCAGAGAAAGACAAATACCATATAATTTCACTCATATGTGGAATTTAAGAAACAAAACAAACATGGAGGAGGGAAGAGATGAAAAACCAAGAAACAGACTCTCAACCATAGAGAACAAAATGATGGTTACCAGAGGTAGGGGGATGGGTTGAAAAGGTGATGGGGATTAAGGAGGGTACTTGTGATGAACATGGGATGTTGTGTGGAAGTGTTGAGACTGCTCTTTTTCTATACACTATAATGAACATCTTTTGACATCATTAATTATTCTTCTAAAATATAATTTTTAGGGACTGCAAAATATCCATAGTTTGATCTATTATAATTTTTTTCAGTAATTTATTTATTGAACTTTTAATTGTTTTCAGCTTTTTTTCCCCATTAAACATAATGCTGTGATGATCATTGAACCAGTTAAGAGTCTTTGGCCATAGGAAAAAGAGGGAAGGAAGAAATCTAGGGAACTTAAGCAGAGAAGAAATGGGGTAGATGAAAAGCTGAAGCACACAGCTTAGAAGGGATGGAATCCAGGACAACATGGAACCCAGGTGGCAGCACAAATGACACTCCATAGAATAAGTGGCATGTTTGGCCATACCATTCAGTTGCCAGACTTCCCTGGAGAGAAAGTCCAACCGGCGTAGTAAGATCACTTAGTTTCCTCAAGGAGAAACAATTATGGCCGAATCATTTCCCAGTAGAAATCCAGATGCTGTAATAAGAAGGGGAGGAATTTAGGGCACAAAACCAACAATGGCTACTGCAACCATCTTACAGACAAATCTTTGCACATATTATGATTATTTCTTTGGGAAAAGTGGAATTGTTGGGTCAAAGGGTATGCAGCAATTTGAGACTTGGATGCACATTACCACGTATTCTCAAGAAAGGTTATTTCTGGCAATTAATTTTTTTTTCATTCTGGTAAAATATAGAGAACATAAAATTTGCTAATTTAACCATTCTTAAGTATGTAGTTCATTGTCAATTCACAATATTGTGCCACCATCTCTGCTATTTCCACAAAATTTTCATCACTCTGGATAGAAATCTGTACCCATTAAGCATTAACTCCCCATTCTCACCTCCTCCACCAGCCTCTGGTAACCTCTATTCTACTTTCTGTATCTCTGAATTTATTTACTCGAGATATTTCATGTAAGTGGGATCATACAATATTTGTCCTTTGTGTCTGGCTTGTTTCACTTAGCACAGTGTTCCCAAGGTACATCCACGTTGTGGCATGTGTCAGACCTTCATTCCTTTTTATGACTGAATAAGATTCCATTGTGTGGATATATCACATCTAATTCATCTGTGAATGGACGCTTGGGTTGTTTTCACCTTTTGGCTATTGTGAACAATGCTATAATGAACTTTCACTTACAAGTATCTATCCAAGTCCTTGATTTCAGTTCCTTGGGGGTGTATACCTAGGAATAAAATTGCTGTGTTGAGGTAATTCTATGTTTAACTTTTAAGCTTTTGAGGAACTGCCCAACTGCTTTCCACAGTGGCCACACCATTTGGCAATTCATGTTTAATATTAAACACTAGGAAAAAATGTTTCAATAACATGCTGGACTTTCATGATCTGACTATCAAAGTTGTTGAAATAAGAACAGTTTAAATGCATATTTTGCCAAAAATAACTCTCACTGAAAGCATATAATTTGGCTTCTTTTTACAGCAAACTTCTCAGTTCTTCCCCTGGCATTTTGAAGCCAGACAACATCACCTACTTATCTCAGTGAGCAGATTCAATACAGACCTTTATAATTCTTTGTGCAAGCTTATGATTGCTTGCACCTGAAGTATTCCTAGAATTCTGATTTCATACCCCAGTACTTCTGGTGCCCCTTGAGTGATGACCATCTGGGCTGCATTTCTGGTTTGAAGGTTTCCTGGGTCTCGATTCCACCCATTTCTCTGGTTTGGGCATCATACCCATTGTAATGGGCTAGAAGTTCCTCCCTGCTGCCACTGACTGCACCGCAGAGCCCCAGCTCAGCCAGTGCTTCCTCCCACCCTCGCTTAGGTCTAGGATTGATGGGGCTGAGTACAGACAAACTCTGTAATTTGTTTCAAAGTAGATTAAAGTCCGGCTGTAGATAAGACTGAGTAAGAGGAGCAAGGGGCAAGGAGCCAGACCCAGGGGAAGAGGGTTACTTCTAGGCTCTTCTAGTTCTACCTCTTCATTGAGCATTTTTATGTTCTAGGTGCTGTGTTAGGCTTGGGGACACAACTGTAAGAAAACACAGTCCCACCATCATGGAAGTCATAGTCTAGAAGAGAAGAGACATATGAATCAGAAAATCCCATCCATAAATGTGTAAATACAAACTGAATCAAGTGTCCTAAGAGAAACTATTTCTGTGGTTCTATGAGAACATATAACACAGAAATGTGGCTCAGCCTAGGCAGGGGATGGGGGTGGTCCAGGAAGTCTTCCCTGGGAAAGTGACCCTAAAGCTAACATCTGAGTTAAGAGTTAACAAAGTGTATGTGTGTGAGCTAGTGATTGCCCATGCTGGGGAGGGGTGTGTGGGATGGGGTTGGGAGGTAATTAGAGAAACCGGAAGGCCCTGTCTGAGGTGGGAGGTAGAAAAACATCAATGTCCTTGAGCACAAAGGGCCAGGTAGATAAAAGCAGGGTGGTAAGGGGCCAATTCAAGTTAAAATCACAGTTTTAGCCACTGGTCTCTAGCCATTTGATAGTTGTGAGTAAGGTGGTAAAAAAATTGATTGGAGGGGATTTCATTCCCTCTAGGGAGAGCAGCAGGGAAAATTGTAGCTTTTAGTATTTCCAAAGATGCTTTAGTCACATGGAAACTTTCTGGATCTTCCCTGCAGCTCCCTCTCTGTGGAGGAAGTTGGAGCAGCAGGGTTCTTTCCCTTACATGCGAGCTCTGGCATGCCGCCATGTCTAATGCAAACATCCACGGTGATGTTCCACTTCATTTCTTCATGGCTCTCTAAGGTCAGATATCTAGATGAAGGTGGCTATTGGTATAGCATTTGTGCCCACTAGGACTTAACTAGGTTTTTGTGACTTTGGAAGTCAGACAAGAGGCTCCATGAAGGAAAAATATTTGTCATTTTTTGTCACACTTCAGGGCATGTATACCTCCCACAAGAAGAAAATACTGAGATTAAACAAGTTTAGGCAGCTGCAGCATGGCCTGTCAGTGCCCAGGAAATCCATGGCCTTTTGAACCTTGCAAAGTTATCATTTCATTCCCATTCTGCCTTGGAAGTCCCCCACATCAGCTTCAGGAAGTGAACTTTAATTTGATCATTCATTCAATCAAACATTTATTGAGTACCAATATCTATGTTCACTGGCACTGGGGATGCAAAGGTAAGCCTTGATCTGAATGAGGTTCCTTCCAACCTTCTTTAATCTCCCAACACACGCACACATGCATACACACACATGCTCACACCCCCTCAAATACACACAGCCAACCCCTCCCCCCACATACATACAAGTTATGTTTATGTTTCTGGGCAACTTGCAATATAACTATGTACCTACTGGAATATAACTATTTTCATGAGGCTAGAAAAACAATCTTTCAAGGAATGAAGAGAAGAAAAAGCGACATGTATTAAATACTTCATTTACCAGGCACTATGACAGATGTTGCCAGATATATTATCTCATTAAACCCCTACAAGGAAATTGAGGTTTAGAGAGAATAAATTACTGTCCAGGATTTGAATATGTATCTTTCAACTCTAAGCAAATTATTTCACCACTTTTGTTTCTCTGTGAAGCTTTCCTTGAATCTCCTGGTTGTAAATAATTATTTCCTCTTCTGAACTACCAAAGTATTACAGTGGTTTCTGCTCATGTAAAGTTTACTTTAGTCAGCCTCATTTTACAAAGAATTGTTTATATGTATCTTGACCACTAAGTTCCTTGAGGATGGGAAGATGTCTTGTTCATCTTTGTATCACCCAGACTCAACAGAATACTTTGCATGCCACTAATATGTGCTCAGAAAATGCTTGTAGAAGTAAAGAATGTATTCTTAGCTCTCACTTGATTGGTCAGCACCTAGGGCCACAACCCAGCACCCCCTTCCCACCCCTAGTGTATCATCAAAGGTGTCATGGTCATGCAGTGTAAATAACCCAGTCTACAAGCCCAAGACCCAATCAGACCTCCATAACCAGCTGCCCCTTACCTCCTTTTCGGGCTAGGGTGCACGCTTCCCAACTACAGTCCACTCTTAGGAAGCCAGTCTCCTGGCTGAGGTCAATGCAAGTCCTGACTACAAGCTAGGGACTATCTGAACAGAGAATTCTAGGGTCACAGGGACTCAGAATGTGGTTTAGAAAGAGGCATGGGCCCTTGGCTCTGTGGACTTCTTGCCCCATGGAGAAGGGTACTGCTGAAGGAGGACCAGACCTTGGCTTTCTAAAGCAAAGGTCCTCTTACCCAGCTTTAGGTTAGTGGAAATAGTAAATGTGAGAAATAGTGAGTAAAGTAAGTGAATAAAGACAGAACATTTCAAAAATGTGCATTGGACTTGTATGCATTAAAAGTGATAAAAAGAAACTTCAGAACTAAATTTTAGGGATGCATTAGGAAATATTTAACCAGTGCACATTTGTTAGGTATCACTATCACTCTGTTTGATTTTCTTTCAGGTATATTCTTTGTGTATCCCTGGCAGAACTCAATGTCACTAAGCTTTTGCGGGCTGGGTTTGGGTTAGGAGGAGGTGGGGTGAGGGTAGAAGGGATGCACTGCTCTTGTTGTCCTGCCATAGCCATCCCATCCTCTGGAATTAAGGATTTGAGCATTTAAAAAGCTCCAAATCCAGTTTCATGCTCATTCTCTGTATCCAATCAATCACCACACACAATCAATTTCATCTCTTAAATATTTCTCAAATCCCTCTTCTTCTTTCTAACTTCCTCACCTTAATCAAATGATCATTTTTCTTCTAAACTAACCTCCTAAATGGTTTTCTACAATCCATTTTCTGCACAGCTGTGAGGGTCAACTTGCTAAATGTAAATTGAATAATGTCACTTTTTCTGTTAAAATTCTACAATGGTTTCCCATTTATTTTAAGACAAAATCTAGAATCCTGAGATCTACAAGAACTGGCTCTGCCATACTCATCTTGTAGTCAATGCTGAGCTCCAAGCTGAATTGGTTTGCTTTCTGATTCTCAAACATTCCAAACCCCTCCCCATCTCAGAGACTTTGCATAACCTCTTTCTCTTGACCAAAACACTCTCAAGCCCCTCCCCTCTTTCCCTCAAATCTTAAATGAAGTCTCTCACTCCATGAGAGACTTCTTTCCTCACAACCCCACCAGGGCATCACAAGTTCTATTATATTAGGCTCATAGATTCCTCCACTACCATTAGCACTATTGAAATTAATTAATTGCCTAACTCATTGGCTTAAGGACTTCTTCTTGCTAGATATAAGCTTCATAATAGTGAGAACTGTGTTTGTCTTATTCACTACTGTATATCTCCATGCCACTAATGCCTGGCATGGAGTCTTAAACATAGTGCACATTCCATAATTTAATTCTAGCACCTCCTGCAAGGAAAGGGTAAGTAGTCTTAGACCTCAGAGAACACACAGTTCAGTGATTAATCCAGTAAATTCTGCAAAATACTGTCAGTTTGTTTCTCTTTTCCCATTTGTTTTGGTTCAACTCACTCCATATACTACACTGTCTGGCTTTCAGACAACAATTGACTTTTTGACAAATAGTAAAGAAAAAGAAAAGATTTAAAACCTCTGTCTTTTTAGTGTCACCTGTTATTAGTTTTCCCTCTCCAGCTAATAAATGGACACTATTTTTCTTCCACCTCTTATGTCTGATACACTTAAAAAATGTCTGTCTGTGTCTCTCTTTGTATCATGAAAATTGCGATGCACTCCTTGCTTTGGATGTTTTTTTATTATTGACATAAAAAATTATATTAGTCTTTCTTGTTGATGACTTATTGTCTGAAAACTTATGTTTATATTCCACCTTTCTTTCATATAATGTCTTTTTGTTGTTATTGTTGTTGTTAGATATGTATGTGCATTCTTTATTTTTTCCTGTCTATGCATAAAGGTAATTTTTTCTGCCTTTTCATGTCATTTCCTTAAGAGATATTCAGGAATCATTTCATTTGGTTAGTTTTATTTGTGATTATGTAAACGGCACATATTCATAGTAAAATAAAAGAAAGAGGAGAAGGAGGGAGGGACTATTGAAGGGAGGCAGGTAGGAAATATAGTTTGATCCTGCTGAGAGCTGGTGTACGTGAGGGAGACATAAACACAGAGACACGGGAAAGGTGGAGTTTTAAAAAGAGGTAGGATACACAGGGAAGTGAGAGAAGATCAAAGTGAGAGAGGAGTCTGAAAATGGCACATGGAACTAAGTAAAGGGGAAATTTTCACATTCATCTTGGCTTTTAACCTGCCATCAACTGGCACCAACGCAAACCTCCATTACCCTGAGGGAAGAGGTGGTGGACTAGGAACACTATCACCATGAAGCCATCTCTCTATGGGCAAGACAATTCAAAGAGATGCCAGCCTATGGGTGGATTAACAAGGTCACCTTCAGAAGGGAGCTCTGGTAAGCAAATGCATCCATAATGTTCCTGTATTATCTCTTTAATATCTTACTTGGCACTTTTAAAAGATGATCAGTCCTACGTTACTTTTAAAGCAAAACAATGTAATCAGCACCTTGATTCCACCACCCAGTCTCATGCTAAGACACTACTATCAGCCTCTGCATTCTCCCATTATGCCATTCCTCTGATTCCTCCTGCCCCACCCGACATGACCATTATCCTAAGTTTCATGTTTATCAATCTATTGCTTATACACCTATATACACAATGTTATTACAAATGTGTGTGCGCTTAAAATATATGTATGAGCTAAATGTAAGGAGGTTTAAAAAAAAAAAAAAAAAAGCAGGCATTTGCCTCCAGCATCTGAGAAACACACAGCTATTGCCTAGATCACATGCTTTACCCGAGCACACTATCCTTGAATTCTGGGGGCTGGGTGGGGTGGGATGGGAGGTGGGGAAATGAAGGCTTTTGTCTACCCATGTACAGTTTTGGAAATGGAAATGAAGAGATGATCGGAAATAGTTTTCACAGAATACCAAAAGCAGAGAAAAAAGGGAGAAAAGGAATATAGAAGTCCTTTGAAAGTGCTTTCTCTAGAAATGGAAAATCAGTGAATCTGCCAAAAGGGCAAGTTTGGGGCTTAACACCAGATTCTCCTTATTGCTATGCTTACTACAAAATGGTTAACAGAAAACTCCTAAAAATAAAATGTTTCCTGATTTCAGTCTCTGAACTGAAAACATTTCCATGTTTTCTTCTCCTTTCAAGATTTGTTTTCATTGTGGAAGATCTAAGACACTTTCCTAATAGAAAAAGAAATTACATGACTGTGAACTTTGAAAGAAAGAACGAAACAAAAAAGAAACAAAGAAAGAAAAAAAATTCCATAACTAGAAGGAGTTTATGTTTCGCTGCCTTTTGTATTTATGGATAAGAAGATTTAATATTATAAAAATGTAAACTCTTCTCATTTGAGCTGTAAATTCAATGAAATTCCAAAGTCCCAGCAGATTTTGTTTAGATATTTAACAATCTGATTCTGAAATGTCTGTGGCTGAGCAAAGGCCCAAGATTAGCAAAACCATTCCTGAAGAGTAAGATAGGAGGGGTTGCTCTACCAGATTTCAAGACATATATCAAACAATGGTAATTAAAACAGTGTGGCAGTGATACAGGACAGCAAAGAGGGATGGAATTGAAAGCCCCAAAACAAACCCATGAATATATGGAAGTTTGATATATAACACAGAGGACATTGCACATCATGAAAGAAAGAAGACACAATTTAATAAATGATGCTGATATAACTGACTACCCACATGGAAAAATATGAAATTAGATACCTACCTAACACACCATACCCATAGATCAATTGCAGATTGATTAAATATTTAATGATTAAGAAAAAAACCTTCAAAAGTTATAAAAGAAAATATAAAATATCTATGAACCAGACATGAGGAAGGACTTCTTAAACAACACACAAAAAGAACTAGATTTTTGTGCAAAAATTAAGTCAGAAAATAACAGGTGTTGGCAAGGATATGGGTCAAGGGGAACTCCTACAGACACTGCTGGATGAAGTGTAAGTTGGAATAATTGAAGTCATTTTGTAAAGCAGTTTGGCAATTAACCTGTAAAGTTGGATATTTGTGTACTTGTGTATGACACAGCAATTCCATTCTTAGGTCTGTACTCTAGAACAATGCTTCTCTCACTTTAATAAATGTCAGAATCACCTGCAGAGCCCCACAGTTTGGGGGCCCCACCCCCTGGAGACTCCGATTCAATAGGTCTGGGATAGAGCCTGTGAATGTGTATTTCTGAGAAGCACCTGGGTGCTGGGGCTGCTGCTGGTTTCCAATCACGATTGGAGCAATACTGCTCCAGATTTCTTCTCTTATGTCTTGGGAAACAGGAATAAGAATATTCAAAGCCACGATGTTCATAACAGCAAAAATCTGGACACAACCCAAATATCCATCAGCAGAAGAATGGATAAATAAACCGTAGTATGTTCACACAGTAAGGTATCATACAATATTGAAAATGAACAAATATTGAAAATGAACATATAACAACCTGGATAAATCTTAGAAGCATAATGTTAAGTGAAAAAGTATGTCACACAAAATTATATACAGCATGATACCACTTTTATAAAGCTAATATATTAAATAATATATTGCTTTGGAGCAATTATATGGATAAAATTAAAATATGAAGCAAGAGAATGAAAAACACAAAAATGGAAAAGGGAAGAATCACATAACTAGATGCCATCATGTGGGTATTATGGTAGTTTTTCAGGTGGGTGGTGGGTTCTCATATGCTTCCGAACTCTCATGTAAGTTTTATGTACATGAAAAATTGTTGGAAACGATTTGATGAATTGATGGAAGACACATACATAGCACACATCAAATGGGAAAAATTTTTTAAATGAGTGCCAGTCAGGTAAGCTAAATGAGACAAGATTACAAGGAAAGTAAAATTGTAATAACAATTAAAATACTCATTGCACTTGGCAGATGACAGAAATGATCCTGGGGAAAATGTAGAAGACAAACCTGAGATGTCCTCTTGCAGAGTGAAAGCAAAAATGAAAACCAGTGAGAAAGCAGATGATAGAAGTGCAGGACTGAGGATGGAAGGCTACCAGATTCCTAAACCAAAGATTGGAGCAAACAGAGGGAAAAAGAGTTCGAAGCTATACTTAAAGAAAATTCTTACAGGTTAAAAAAAGGCCTTAGTCTTCCTGAACAAAAGTACTCCCCAAATATCAGCAAATTAAGGCGGAAATCCATAGTGACATAGTCCTGGTAAAAGTTCAGATATCAAGAATAAAACATGACTTCTGTAAGCATCCTGGCAGAATATAAAAGAAAGAAAATAAACTGGCTAGATAAACATAGAATAAAATTCACACTAGCCTCAAATTTCTCTGTAACAACAAATGCTACAAAAAATGGTTTCAAAGTTTATTTGGAAAAATAAGTGGATATGACTAATTAAAAAAAGTTTGAATGAAGAAAGAAAAATTATGAATGAAATGAACTTGAAACTCTAGATACTGAAATGTAAACTATAATAATGAAAATGATGTAAAATGGATAATATATTACAAATTATAATGCATATATTATATATCTATATATTTTTACATATATATAAAAGTTGGTATGTGAGAAAGATGGGTTTAGGAATAGGTTATCAACTTTATGATGCTACAACTAGTTGTAGACTAATTTAGAAAATAATTAGTACCATACAGCAAAATATTTTTCAATGAATTAAGAGGTTAAATTTTTAAATAATTATAAAAAGAACTAGAAGAAATATCAGTGAAGATTATTCTGATCCTTGTGTGAGGAAGGGCTTTCTAAAAGAAGTGAAAGAAATCAAAAGATTGATATATTTTCCTATAATTTTTTTTTAAATTGGCCATGTCAAAAATCATAAAAAGTGATAAAAAGTAAACTACAAATTTGGGTGGAATATTCGTTCCATATACATTCCAAAGATTCTTACTAATAATATTAAAAGATATATTATAAATCAATGTGAAAAAAGTGGATATCCCATTGGAAATTGGGTGACTATCACTTCATGAAGTTTACTTCAAATCAAAAATACAGAAATTATAGTCAAATAGGAGCAGATTGAACCGCGATTTTTTTCATTTATATGATTGACAATGATAAAATACTTGGCATTTTAAATGTTAAGATGCCATAATTAACAGCCATTCTGAGGACACTTAGTATGAATTAAGGTAGATGGTTGGACAAGACTTAGAGCTCACTACTCAGGGCAGATTTAGAGCTATTCTGGTGGCAAAGGGGCTTTGAGACTTTATCCTTATTTATGCACTTCAACAGACATTTTTAGGCAGCTGACATTATAGATGACCACACTAGAGGGGGAAAAAAAGAGAAGATCATTAAAAGGTTTCTGCCTGGAAAGGTGAAGGCTGAGAAAAGACGCGTGATGTCTTTAAGGCCTTGAGTAGCGTCAATGCACTGAATGGCATGATTATGGAATTCCAGAACTGGGAGAGGGAGAGAGGGGCGAGGAAGCCCCTAAAACAAATTAGGAACCCCTTTTTTACATGACGAGTTATGAACACTGAAGTCATTGCCCCATAATTGGATATAAGAGCAAATACAAAACAAGTACAAAATACAAAATATATCTTGTATCAAGAGTAAAAACAAAATATGATAATAGCAAGTGCCATAGAAATTAAGGCAGCAGTGAATAGGCATTTGTAAGTTCAAATATACGTGTGGGCCACAGATTGAGTATTTATTAATCAGTTACAAATGGATGCTGGAATGGTTAAAAGCATCACATTCTTTTATCTTAGAATTATTCTTTTTATTTTAGAACTATTGAGAATGACCAAGGATTAGCACCATGGTTTGCAAACATTCTTCTGTTGGTGTTTCTGACGCTGGAATCCAGAACCCTGGTCTTTTGCCTGGAGGACCTTCATCTCCCCTCACCACACTAATCGCCTTTAGTGACAATATTTGGAGGATGACATTTTGGATTCTCATATTGATGACAATTCTAAAGATTGGAAATCTTCTATTCTACAGTTAAATACAGGTCATAGGCCATTATGAAAGTAAAGTCATAGGAAAAGAAAGTTAAAAATGGAAGGCCATACCAGGTTATTATTTCATATGTGAAAAACTTTGATTCATTTGTTTTGTAGGCTGGTCCGAGTCCACCCCACTTACCCCATTTGGTCATTTGAAAAGGCCACTTGAGACAATGCCCATTTCATTATCAACCCAAGGTGAGCACTTCATTGGGTTGACATGCTTAAGGATTAGGATCTCATTAGTTGTGGTTCACTGTACCCCTGGTAAGAAGTGGTTTCTGGTATTGGTATGTTTACTCAGGACACTCAACTTGTATCTTTCTCTGACTCTCCATCTCTCTGTTCTTCTCAGGACTACTGGCTCTCTCTCCTTTACAAACGCCTGATTGGCCCCAAGGTCTTGGCTGTGCATGTGGCTGGGCTCCAACGGAAGCCACGGCCAGGCCGAGTGATCCGGGACAAACTAAGGATTTATGCTCACTGCACAAACCACCACAAGTAAGTCTTCAGGAAGATGTCACAGAAAGCCACTCACAAGGGGCTTCAGGCTTTGGGCCCCTCTTAAAATTCCATAACATTTGGGGACCCCTGTAAGACTTACTGTAAACTGCTTCTGGAATCGTTATTCCTGCTTTTTGCGGGTTTCATATGATCTCTGATAAAGAGCTTTTTTCCAAGTAAAACCGTTTTCTCACTCTCAGAGGATTTATGCACAAAAAGTTCATAAAAATACATGCCATTTGTTCATTTACTTCTTCATCCAACAAATTTTTATTGAGCATTTTCTCTGTGTCAGTTGATGTAATGCCCATGAGGCGTTTTTTGTGTACCTATGCCTGAACCAAGGCTAGAGATATAAAATTTTTTTCCTCTGATCCACCGGCAGAGCTTGAGGAAATAAGTCTACATTTCTAAGGTGCGTGCTGGAGAGCTATACCACTAGGAAGCTAGCCCTAGACCAGTGTGTCCCAAGCCGGCAGTGCCCAAAGGTAGTCATGCCAGCTTTAGAACCATTTTCAGAATTTCAGAAATCTTTCCAGCTACTTTAAATGTTAAGAGGTTAATAAAATCTAGTCTTCCTTTTTTTACAGGGCTAGACTCAGAACAATCAGTGTGGTAATCCTTCTCTTTTTGATCTGAAGCACTGGTTGTCACTACAGTTGTCTGTAAACAAACAAAAAAAGAATTATCATTAGATAAATAAATTTTTGCAGCTAAAATATTTTAAAACATGAAGATCATAAGGTAAAAATTGAACACTGAGCCTAAGGCCAAACCCATCTGACCAAATATGGCTTTCTTACATCACTTCCTATGTAAGGAGCAGAGTAGGCAGCTTGGAAAAAGAGAACTCTTTCTCTTAATGCAGAGAAACCCTGGGGATGGGGGCGGGGAGGGGAGGAGGAAGCAAGCACCTCCAGCCAGACCTTCATTCCAGTGGGCCTATCAGGCGCTGATCATGGGCAGTGGATAGCACAAAGAGCTCCAGTGGTCAGATTACAATAGACGCTCCTTCCCCTTCCTTGATGAGAGAAGAGCCAAGCCAATTAATTTATCATGATAAGGTTTTTCAAAGAATCACTCTGAACATAGCAGGGCCAGGGGCCAGTTGTCTTGTCTATAGATACAAGTGCCTATTGTGGATGAGAGGAGGCTGGTTTGGGCAGAGGCCAGAGGCTTTCAACGTCCCTTTTGCTCAACAGGAAGCTCAATCCAATACCTGACAGAGAGTGACTACTTTATGGCTTTGGCTGGAGTTATCTGATCACCACACAAGGAAACATTGTATTCCATGTCTCCACCCTGGCCCTGAGGAAATCACTCAAAAGGCGGACCCCAGCTTCAAGAGAGAAAAATTACCCTTGGCACCTTTTGTCTCTGTTGGGAAGAGCATCAGTTGTGCCCTGTTTACAATGGGTCTGAGGAACCAGGGGGAAAATGTCAGTAGTCATGGGCTTAGCAGAATTTGAGTGTCCTCACAGAGGGCTCCTCACGTAGTCCCATCTCAGTGCTTATCCTGACATTCTTTGACATTCTTGTGGGAAGTTATCACGAATATTCCAAATATACCGTGAACTCAGGGCCAGTGTCTCATTCATTGTTCTATTTATTCTTAGTGTCTAATATGGTGACTGGCATGAAGAAAATCTCAGTGAATGTTTGATGAATGAATGAATGAATGAATGCAGACATGGGGCATCAAGACATCACTGAGGATTTCCAGTTCTAGTCTCTCTTCCCCTTTGATATCAGCACAGCATCCTGAAGGAGGTGGTGTGGTAGAGTGGTTAATTATTCTACCATTCACTAGCATGAGACCTCAAACAAGTTACTAAAATCATATGGATTTAATACTCTCCCTACATCACCAGTGCACCTCTACTTTCTATGGGAACTCACTTCGAACCTCGCTGGGGAAACAGTGCTGCTGTGCTCCTGTCAGTATCATCCCTCTTCTCCATTAAAAAAGAAAGACAAGACTTGACTAATCTATTGCACATATGGCCTTAACAATAATAATAGGGGTGAAGACCTTTTTGTTCCTATTAGAAAAGTAAGCCCACGATGGACGCACTGAGCTCACTGAAGTTGCAGGTCTCTTCCATGTCTGTGAATGTTCAATGCCCCAGACAGGTAAGCACAGGGATAGGACAAGTGTCTCTGCTCCTTCTCCCTGGGAAGCCATGTGCCCTGTATGTGCCCTCTTATCTTCCACAACAGTCATGAGGAAACACTACTGATTCACTTAGTTTATTCATACCCAATGAGGTCAAGGTCACAGAGTGGGCATGTTGGCTTCCCACTATTCAATCTTGACCAGTACTCTGAAAATATATATCCTTGGCCAAAACAGGGATTGGGTGAGAAAGTATAAACTTATCAGCAGAACGACCCAAAGAGAGTGTCTATTCAAACAACTCCTACACTCCAATGTATATTGAACACTTGCCACATGCCAGGCATCTTGCCAGATATTTGTACTATACACAACTAACAACACTAATAATACAAACAATTTTACATTTGGGAAGAACCCTTAGAGATCTTTTGGTCTGGTGTCCTATACAACAGAAATTCCTTTTACAGCCTCCTTGATGGACAGTTATGCAACCTCTAATTGAATACCTCCTTGCCCTTCCTGGCAGACTTTTGCATTGTGGTTTGGTTTTGACCTAGGAGAGTGTTGTGTTTTAGGCTGGATTTAGGATAAAAAGTTAGGTATGCATACCAACACGAGCAGGTGCTTTCCTGCCTTCTTTCCTAGAATTAACAGATGAGGAGCCTGGCAGCGTGGCAGTTCTTGCCTTAGGTCTTCTTGTTCAGAGAACAAATAAGTTTTGACTGGGAAACCTTGTTTTTATAAACCATTCTGCTGAAACAATGTATGTTTCTGGGGAGGAGTTGAGGTCCTTAGCCAAGTTCAGAACCAATTGGAACCTGGTGGATATTGAAGCAAAATTCAGCCTTTTGGGGTTCAAGTTTGTTTATTATTGGCAAAACACGACTTCCTGTTTTTTAGAAGAATTTTTTTAAAGACTCATAAAAAAGGTTCCTGAGGCTTCTTGGACATCAAATAGCTCTTACAAAACAATATTTTGATGAGTTAAGTGTAAATGAATCAGAAACATGTGGATTAAATTTCCCTTAAAATACACAGGGGCTTTGAAATTAGGGGAAAAAATGTTTGGCAAAACATGGCCTGACTTTTACCGAACCCAAAAACTTTGAGTTAGATTTGGAGACAATGGACCAACCCAGTTTCCAAACACATGGACTTTCACTGGAAATGGACCATGGATTCCAAAGCACCGTCTTCTCTTCCCTTTCCTCTGTCTCTCAGCTTCACTGGAGGCATTTCTAGAACGGTGACTGTTTTTTATCTGGACGTCAAGATGCACCTCTCCATATGATGTCCCCTACCTCTTATATCCAGGATACTCCACTTTGAGCCTCCCTTCCCTGACTCACTTCCTCCTACCCCCATGGCATCACAGAGAAGACGTCAGGCAGCAAAAGAACAGCCAAAAAGATGCACTCCAGATGCATGGATTGTCTGCTGGAGAAAAAGTCTCACCACAATGAGACTTGGAGTAAGATAGATGTTCCACCAGAAAGAAAGGGACATTTGCTAAGAGAACCAAAAGTCACCTGGACTTGACATCAGAAGACGATCAACTGCCTGTCAGCCATGCTTTCTGTCAGACCCCATCTTCTTAGGGAACAGATACTCCTCCAAGCTTACTTTTCTGTGGGCAGAGAATACATATTCTTCAGGAATCTGTATTCTTGACACAGTACTCTCAGGTTGGTGCTGCAGTCTCCACCCAAGAATGTGGCTTCGCAGCCAGAAGACCTCTGCCTAATGCCTTTGCCCATCAGCCAGGCAGAAAAAGGGACAGCTGAGGTAGTCTTCAATGCCAGTTCCTACCTGAGGAGGCTCTGTGCATTCTGTGAGAGCCTCTGCACATTGGTCTGTGAGCTGGCTTTCAGTACAGGTTTTTCTCCCCCAGGGGAACTATGTAAATGGAAATCAGACCATTGCCAAGCAGCTTGAAAAGACAGCTTTCCCTGCAGCTATGCTGTGATTTCAGGTCTCCCTCCCACCCACCACTTCCCCACATCCCACCCTTCTCCTCTGCAGTCTCCCAGGGCTCATTCTGCCCCAGCTCTGCAGAGGAGAAACTTGTAAATGCAAGCACACAGCTTTCCCTCCTCCACTGCTAGCCTTTGAGAAAGTTATCGGCTGGTAGTTAGCAAAAGAGCTTACCACAGCCTGGCAAAATTGGTACCCATCCATGCCTACTTTTGCTCACACTCTGAAGCCCAGAGTACCTGTAATTAATGGTGTTTGCCTCAGTTTCCTCAGCTAAGCTAAACCTAAAGCCCACCCACCAATGGAATATAGTTGGTGTTCTTTTAACGATGGTAACGCTGACACAGGCTAGCAGCATCTCTCTTCTGAGCTCTAGTGACACAAGTTTGCTCAGTAAATGGGCATTCTCTTCTGACCTACTCAGTTGGCTCTAAAAGTTACTTCACATGATTCAGAATATTGAGAAGAAGGACCAGAGGAGGAGGAGCCAGAAAGAAGTCATTTAACAATCTATCAGAATATCAGTGCAGGCATCCAGAAAGCCTTGAACACAATAATGTGCCCTCCTACAGATGCAAGAAGAACCATCTGACACACAGTCAGTGGAATATACTTTGGGAATTATTCTCATAAATAAACTTAATGGATTACTCTAAGCATGTGGTTTCCAAACCCAACTCATCTGCCAAATATCCTAAATATATATGTATATATCCTAGCCCCCATCACAAATGGATGGAATCAACATCTCCAGGATGAGCCCTGGTAACTGTATTATTAAAAAACAAAACAAAACAAAACAAAAGCAACCCAAGTTATCATGTTGACCTGCCCTTAGTCACTCAACTCTTCATTAGCACCTTTAGAAGCAGAGGTGAGTGACCCAGAGGGTAAGGGATGCTGTTTCTGCAAGGAATGATATTTTCCTCTGGGCAAAGTTGACTTAGAGTTTCTCTGAAATCCTCCTTTGAAGGCAGGACTGGGTCATTTCTTCTGTTTCCTCTCATTAACCCATCCAGATGGGGCCCTAGGGGACCCCTTAGAAACAAAGTCTTTTTTCCTACAAGAAAGAAGGAAATCATTATAGTTTTGTTGATACATGCTGGAAGGCTCTTGCATGTAGGCATACAGTTCTTCCAGGCTTCTGAACATCCTGTGCTGGTTTAAAAGGATTCCAAAATGTGAGTAGTTTTATAATCTTGGTCTAGGTAAACAGCAAAAGCAGAAATCAAAAAGATCGATAAATTTGACTACCTAACAGTTTTTAACTTTTTTTTTTTTTTTTTTTTTTGAGAGCTAGCACATACAAGTGCGGGAGGGTGAGAGGGAGAGAGAGAGAGATGATCCTAAACAGGCTCCATGCTCAGTGTGGACCCTGACGCAGGGCTCCATCCCACAACCCTGGGATCATGACCTGAGCTGAAATCAACAATAGGATACTTAACTGACTGAGCCACCCATGTGCCCCAAGTTTTTAACTTCTATACATCAAAATAAAATATAAACAAACTGAATTGGCCAAAGAAACCTGGGGAAAATTTTGCAACATACATGCAGACAAAGGATCACCATCTTTAGTAAATAGTTTTTATAAATTAATAGAAAATGAGCAAAGGACATGAATAGTCAGTTCACACGAGAGATGAAATGGCAAGCAGGCAAATGAAAATAATACTGCACCTCTGCACGAATGTTTTAAAAATACAAATTAATACAACATTGAGATCCCACTATCACCTCTCAGGTTGAGAAATGTGTTTTATTTTATTTTATTTTATTTTTAATGTTCATTCACTTTGGGGGGTAGGGGGAGCAGAGAGAGAGAGACAGAATCCAAAGCAGACTCCAGGCTCTGAGCTGTCAGCAGAGCCCAATGTAGGGCTCAAACTCACTCAAACTGTGAGATCATGACCTGAGCCAAAGTCAGACACTTAACCGACTGAGCCACCCAGGCGCCCGAGAAAGGTATTTTAAAATGTTAATATCCATTATTCTTAAGGGTATGAGGAAATGGGTGCACTTATAGATAGCTGCACAGAGCAAATTGGTATAAGCTTTCTAGAGAATTAACATCAATATTAGCAAAATGTGTGTATCAGTCAGGATGAGTGAGGTGATGCTATGATAATGGAGGACCCACAAATCTCCACGGCTTTCCATAAGGAAGTGTATTTCTCATTCATGCTACTTGTCTGCCTTGGCTCAGCTGTAGCTCTGCTCCACATCCTCCTCATTCCAGGATGCAGGTCAATAGAGTCACCTCTGTCATGAACATCGATGGTCTTGTGACACAGCAAAAACACATGGCAAAACACAGGCTGCCTCTTAAAGCTTATGCCCAAAGATTTTAACAGCACATTTTATTGGCCAAAGCCAATTGTGTAATCTCTAGGGTTCAACAGAGCAGGGACAAAAAATCTTCCCACAGGGAGGGGCATCACTGGAAATGAAGCAGAGATTTGGTTAAGAACCATACAATGTGCATTCCCCTTGACCTAACGTGCCCAACTTCCAGGATTGTATCCGAAATAATGGTGATATGCAAAAGTTTATATAATGGAATATGTAATTTGAAATGGCAAAAATTTGAAAACAATGTAAGTCCCCAAATGTAGGGGGTTAACTAAACAAATTATGTTACATTACTATGATTGAAGAATTTAGCATTCTTCTATAAGTATAGAAGGAAATACAATAACATAATAACATGGGAATATGTTTAAGATGTTCACAAAGTGAAGAAACAATATGGTCCCAATTAAATGAAAACTGAGAAATGTATATGTATGTGTGAAAGTACTCTGTAAATATTTGAATTAATATTGAATTAATAAAACAAAAAATACTGGAAGGATGTTTACCAAAATTTTATCATATCTCAAGATATTTGGATTATAGGATAATTTTCTTTTTCTTCTTTGTATGTCTTTGTATTTTTTCCTTTTTTTCTGCAATCGGCATGTTTTATTTTCATATTCAGAAAAAAGATATTTTGTTTTCTAAAATCATTTTAATACATTTAAACAAAAACAAAAAGAGTTTGGTGGGAAGCAGGTATCTTCTTTGCAGGAAGCCACAATAACAAGGCCTTCCTGTCTTTGAAGGTGTAGGTGACCAAGAGCTATAAAATAAGTGGCCTTTCCTGAGGCAGTCCTGTTTGGTGCAGTCTATAAATTATTTAGCAGTAACTAACTGACAACTTTATTTCCATCTATCCCTTCTCTCTCTCTCTCTCTCTCTCTCTCTCTCTCTCCCTCTCTCCCTCTCTCTCTCTCTCTCCTTCTCAGCCACAACTATGTTCGAGGGTCCATTACACTTTTTATCATCAACCTGCACCGATCAAGAAAGAAAATCAAACTGGCCGGGACCCTCCGGGACAAGCTCGTGCACCAGTATCTACTGCAGCCCTATGGACAGGAGGGCCTGAAGTCCAAGTAAGTGCAAACCTGGAAATAGCTTCAGAACAAGTGCAGCAGGAGCTGGGAGGGGAAGGAGCTAGAATTGCCCCTTTGGTGTTGCTAATTCATTTGGGGGCTCAGTGGAATGGAATCAGGGGACTGCTGACTCAAACCCCTCCCTGTCTCTAGGCTTAGATTCCTCAACCGTGGAGTCAAATGGTAAACACAATATTTCTTAACAAGGGCATTTTTGGTATCTGGGCAAGACAATTCATTATGAAAGGTAATCTCATTTCAAGCTACTTATTAGCATCCTTGGTCCCTGCCCACTAAATGCCAATAGCATCCCCTAGTCACGTGACAACCAAAAACTCTGATAGTTGAAAACCATGCCCCTTTCATCTGTAACATTCTGTCATGCTATAACTCCTTATTTGTCAGCATCTACAAACCTCATGGCATTAGAAGGAGGAGCACTGGACAAAGGGTTGAAAGTTCAGAGTTCAAGAGTCTGTTCTGCCCCTAAATGTATAACTTTAGATCCATCACCTCTTGGATCTCAGTTTCCTTATTTGAATGTTTGAAGAGAAATTATATTTTGAGGGCTCTGTGGTCCCTTCAAACTCTATAAATATATGATTCTGTGATACTCCCTACCTCCCTCCATCTCTGCCAGAGACTATTGACAACACTGACCTCTGCCAAGAGAAAACAGCTCTAGGCCACAGTGAGAAGAGCCTGGTCACAGGCAAGGCCACTTCAGCTCCCCGAGTAAGGCCTCCCAGGCAGGGTATGGGATGCTGTACAGACTGGGAGCATTCCTATTGCATTTTTAATGTTTACCAAGTTTAACAAAGCTGTAAACTTGGAGCAGGTGGCTTGCACTCCCACAGCTGCCCACAACTATTTGCGCTATAATTGTTCGCTGTTTCACTGCAACCTTGGTGGCTTGCATTTGGCTTCCAACTGTATGTGCAATGGGAACAAAACACAATCTGGGAAGTCACTTATTGAGTCTCTTCAGGCCACCCTAGATCTGTATTTTCAGTCTTGGTTCACATACTCGCTCTTTTCTTTGGCTACATGTCCATTGCATCTACTTTTCTTTCCTCTCAATCCTACCTGTATTAGGAGATTCTCTTGAGTATTTTATCCACTCTCTTTCTATTTCCCAGTAGTTCATGACCAGTGTGCTGAATTCCTGGTCTTCATCTCAGGCAGGAGAACCAGTTCTGGTCCCAGCTTCACTAAATAATTATTGACCTGGGCAGATCCTCTAATCCTAATCCCTTGGCCTCAGTGTTCTAATCTGCAAAATTCAAGTGTTGCTGTATATTTGGTAGGGTCCCTTCCAGCTCACAAATTCTCACCCTGGGTCTGATTTTCTGAGGACCATGAATATGTTCAAGTCTCCCACTGCCACTCACTAACGACCTGCAAAGTTACTTCTGGCAGAAGGGCTGACACCTCAGCAGTGATTGTGATATTCAGGGTCCAGTGGAGCCAGTGAGACTAGGAACTGAGCCTGCCCAGCGTTGGAAAGTCATGTGTACTGCGTGGAAGGAACTGGCCAAATGCTTTAGTCCAACAGGCCATTTGCTGGCTGTGTGTCCTTGCACAAGTTACATAATCTGCAAGTCTCAGTTTCTTCATCTCATGTGGAGAGGAGTAAATAAGGTAATCTATGTAAAGTTTCTGACACATAATAAGTGTGCAGTAAATGCCCATTGTGTTCCTTTTCCTCAACTCAGGACTCTAGTTTGTTGGGGAGGAAGAGGGAAAAAAATTGCTCTCTTTCTGACATCTCTAAGATGCTCTTCCAAAGCAGAGTCTTCTCAGTTTTTTAAGATAATATGTTGCTAAAACACCTGTTAAGATTATGATAAGAATGGTACAGATGGAAATCCATGAAACAGGAGGAGATGGTAGTCAGAGGGTAGGATCAGTTTATGAGCTTGTTCCCCCACCAACCGAGGGCACAAGCCTCCAACCCTGTTTACCCCACCCTAAGTCCCTACCTCCAGGATTATGAACCTGGCCACACCTTGGCCCTTCTGCTTGTTTCCATCCTTAAGAGTGATTGAAGCAACTCCCACTGGCTACTGATATCACATACATTCCAATTATGCCGTCTTGTGCCCCACCTTGTCACCACCTTGATGAGTTGTGTTACGGCTTTGTTGAGAATGTAGGAGGAATAGAGAAAAAGAGAATTTCATTCCACAGGAGTCCTGAAGAGGGATTTGGTAATGCCCACTGAGATCAAATAACAATGCCATGCAATTGAAAGAAGAGGGAACTGGACTCAGAAGGCCTGGATATGAATCCAGTTGCTACCATTTAACTGGGCAAACCTCGGCTCCCTTACCTGTCAGATGGGGGTTATTGTGAGAATCAAATTAGAGCATGTGGGTGAAATGAAACCTTCTACAAATGAAAATTTCACACACCCATGCACATGCATATGTATATAGGCATAAATACATGCACATACGATTTTACATATATCATATTAAAGAGAGTTTTGGACTGGGAGTTAAGAGAACTGGATTCCAGACCTAATCCTGCCACTACTTCCCTGTGAAAATTTGAGCCCTTCACTTAATGCTCTAAGCCTGTTTCTCTCCTGTAAACTACTGCTAATTTGGCACCTCTCCCATTCTAGACCTCAGTGGCTCTGACCCTGTGCTGTGCCATCCTGAACTGTTAGCTGACAGTAGGGGCTACCAGGTGCACACTCAGTGCCCCTAGTGCTCTGCTCCATAACTACAAATAAGTGCAAGAGCCTTCAGTAGTTCTGAGATAGGGGTCTCACAGGAAGGGTGTGGTTTTGGTGAAGCATACTCTGCAGGAGAGGATGAAAGGAAATGCAAGGAAGTGATTTCAGCCTTTGGTGTCTCCTTCTCTGTTTTATAAGCCTCGAGGGCCAGATTCTGTGTTCTGTGTCTGCTAATTCCTTGTTGCAGCCTGGAGCCATATTAGCTCAGAAGAGGATGGAAGGCTCTGGGAGCAGAGGAACCTGTGATTGCTCTTGTCTGGAGGAACCAGAAAGAGGATATGGAGCAAGTCAGTGTGCCATATAAGCCAGTTAGACTTTTTGGCCTGGGGTTTCAGGAGTAGAGAAATGCCAGCAAACTTTTATGATTGGTTGAAAACATGGGGTTATTCTCATTCTCTTGGAGCTGCCATCAGGACTGGGTATATTTGAAATCTCTGAAAAGATATTTCCACATGATCTTGGGGGTCAAGTACTGTCAGGTACTGGAAGCACCCTTAGGGCCACAATCAGGCATAGTCTAGGCATCCAAGTCCATAAATGAGGGTTCCTGTTTCTCATTTCAGTGAGTAAACCAATCATAGGACCTGCTACTCAAAGTCTTTAGGTGAGAGATAGTTAGTCTGAAGTCTTTAGGTGAGAGATAGTTCTCATTCTCAGAATCAGACAAAAGGTGGGTGCCCTCTACCCCATAGGATAGGAGAAGGGAAACTTAGAAAACTGAAGTGTGTACAAGAGAAGGGTATTCTGTGCCTGGAATACATATGCTTTAAAGATGGCTGAAGGAAATAGGGAGATTTAATTCAGAGAAGAAAAATAAGGTAAGTCATGAGGACTTTCTTCAGATATTTCAGGGATTAAGTGAAAGAAAACAGATTTAGCCTAGAATCCTCTAAAATGACAGCAAACCAGGAGTACAATTTAAAAGAGAAAGATTTCACCACAAAAAGAGCTCATTTTCCAAAGGCTTGCCTGGTCTGACTGAGGATGGGGTTTCTTAGGAGGTAGCCTATTACTCAGAGAGTGAGCGGCCATGGCCATCTCAGAGGTGCTCCAAGATTCTCACCCAGTGGGAGGTTGAGCTAAAAGAGTTCTGCTTCCCATTGAACTCTAAAATTCAATTATTCTCTTCCATTCTCCTTCCCCCACTCCCACTTCACTTTTGGAGCCTGTTGTCTCCATGGTCACCAGCCAAGTATCTTCCTCAGGCCACTAAAAGGCCACACAAAGAGCCTGTGCTATAAGAGGGAGTGGCAGTAATATTTTCTCCAGAAAATCTCCAGCTGCAAGTCCATCCTCTGTCCTGTTCCCTGGTTTCTCACCTTTCTGAGAGAAAGACTGACCATTTACACCCAAAACAATATTAGTTCCCATTCTGGATAAGTCAGAGAGCACCTTTGGGGCATCTCTGTCACCCACAAAGGAGAGAATCTGCCCAGTGCCCCATGTGCACACAAAGCAGTAAACATTGTCCTCTAGAGAATTATTTCTACCCAAGACATAAATATCGCTAATGTCTTTCAACAAACAGGGAAGCAACATGAAGTTGGGCCAAAGAAGTCAACTTATATCAAAAAGCAGGACTCATGTTTTTAGGGAAAAGTCAAACCAAGAACAGGTGTTTGGTCACATCCCAGTGCCCTGCCCTATGTATCTTGTTCAATTCCAATTTGAAGGGGAAACTATCCAAAAATTAGAAAAGAAAGAAGCAACTTTCATCACATTGAGTATTGTATTCCAACACAGAAACCTAAGGGAATCAGTAGATGTAAAGAATCTTGGGAAGAATGACATTTTGAAGTGATCTGGTTCATTCTCCATACCCTTAGATAGATAGTCTGTGGCAAAGCCAACTAGACTAGAGGATGCTCTAGGTTTGAAGACCTCTGGGGAAGGAGTGCCCACAATTTCAGTCTTGTCTGAACACTTAATTTTATAAGAACACTGTGGCCTACTGTAGCTTGGACTTTATAGATAAAAATAAATGGTTTTAATAGCCATTATGTCATTTGACATTCTGAAGAGCCCCATGAAGAAAATTGAACAATTCCTGCCTCCCTCGTACTTTAGAGTTGAAGAAAACAAGTCTTAGAGCATTAAGTGACTTATTCAAGAGTCACACAACTATTGGGGCACCTGGGTAGCTCAGTTAGTTAAGTGTCCAACATGGGCTCGGGTCATGATCTCATGGCTTGGCTACTGAGTTCGAGTCCTGCCTGCTTGCAGTCTCTCACAAAACTAAATAAACATTAAAAAAAAAGAGAGAGAGAGAGAGAGTCACACAACTATTAAGTGATAGAGCTAGAAAGTATCTAGCACCCCATTTTCCTGGCCCCAAATCCAGTGCACCTTCCTCAATTCTGTGCTACCCCAACAGTCCAGCAATATAAAATTGTAATGACATACTGACAAATACTCAGTACAGATAACCCTGTCACAATACTGTTTGGTTTCATTTCATCGTAGGCTCTTCACAGAATGGATGTGAAGAGTATCAGGTTACTCAACAATATTCTCTTTCCTAGGCTAATTCATCCCAGTTCTGTCAACTTTTCTTCACAAGTCCTAATTTCAGAGCCTTCTTGAAAATTTTTCTCTGAGCTGCTTCTAAGATACTTTTTCCTAGTCATAGAATATTTTTTAATTCAAATTTCATTGGATTTTCTTGAGAGAGAGAGGGAGAGAGGGCTGGGGAGGGGCAGAGAGAGAGAGAGAGAGAGAGAGAGGGATAGAATCCCAAGCAGGCTCTGTGCCATCAACACAGAGCCCAATTTGGGGCTTAAACCCATGAATTGTGAGATCATGACCTGAGCTGAAATCAGGAATTGAACTCTTAACCAACTGAGCTACCCAGGTGCCCCTCCCCCAGTCATAGAATTTTGATAAAGCTATTTTTTTTTCTCAGCCAAATTGGGGAATTCCCTTGTTTCTTCTATGCTCTTATCAAACAAAAGGATTATTAAATGCCAGCAGTAACTATAAATTGCCTTAATTTGGGGCCTATAAAAATTAGTCTTGACTTATTATATTCTGACCCCATACACATAGGCACCTCTAGCTAGCTCCACTTCACCTAATGGAACACAAGCCCAGAAGTACATCTCTGAGGTAAAGATGCTGACATGTGAGCCTTCACATCTATCTTCGTCCATTCATCACCTTTTATTGAGATCCTACTTTGTTCCAGACATAACTTGTTCCCCTTCAGCAGTCTAACCTGCCTCAGGAATCCCAAGTAGACAAATCAGGGGGAAAAGTCTGAACATAAAGTTCAATGCAAATTCTCTCTCTCAGAATATCTCCTGATCTTCCTAATGCCAACCTACATCATCAATAGCCTTCAAGAACTATTTAATATGGGGTGTTTGGGGGAGGGGGAAGGGGATTTTGAGGTCCCTGTCCTAAAGGAGTTCATCTCTCTTACTAGAAACAAACAACTAACAGGAAGCATGGGTGGCACATGAGAGAGGTGTAGAGTATTTCTGCTTTGGGGCTAGTAGGTTCCATATTAAATGTTTAAATTTCCTATCTGCATGAGCCTCTCCTTCAGCTGCCGTGATTTTAGCTGAAAGAAACTTAACACTCCTATGAACCCAGAATCTTATTGCCTATTCTGTAAAGAAATTAACATCTTTTTTTTTCTTTTTCTACATACTGCTTATTTTTTCCATCTCTTCGGGATATGACTTTTGCTTTGATTTCACCCTCATTAAATCCTATATCAAAGAAAAACATTGGCATCTAACTGCTTGCCTTTAGAAGGGTGTCATTTGATGTTAGCCAAACAGAATAGTTCTGAAAATACTCAAGTTGACTCCCAGGTGCTGAGACTTTTAAAAATATCTTCATGTCCCTGTTGGAACAGACCACATTACGATACTTCATCTCCAGATTCAGAGCTTGGCGAGTGTGAGGGTTGAACTAGCTACCACCTGACCTATCACAATCTCTCTCTAATGATGACTAGAAGTGCCACATCTATTTTTGGATATGGACAGATCTGGTAAAAGGAGCTTTGGGAAAAGTCTTAACCCTAAGAATTCTATACCAAGACTTCACCCACACACTCAGAAACAAAACCTGAAGACCTGCTTTCTGGGACCAAAGGGCCATTCATTATTCCACTTACCTCAGCGGACTCGAGACATCTAAGTGTTGAATTTCTATACTGTTGCTGTTAGTTGGTACCTGGAGTTTTTGAACTCTGTTCAACCAGATGTACTCCCTGCAGGTTTCCATTATCTCCACTTGCCTGGGATCATTTAAATTAGTTTCTTCTTAAAATAAACCACTCTATGAAAGTTCTGCAGTTATTAAAAGATGACTTTATAGAGGAAAAATTTGGAAATACTCTTTGAGATCAAGAAGTTTCCTCTATAACGTCCCTGACAGAAAGCCTGTCAGCTTCTGTTTATTGAGACTGCTCATGTCATGAGTCAGCCCACTCTGGGACTAGACAGTTCTGATTGTAGGAAAGATCCTCCTTGTATGTGGCCAGAGGGTGTTTTCTTCCCATTTCTACCCTTGCTTTGGAAAAATTAAGCAGAGTAAATCTATACCTTCTTCATAACGGTTTTTCAAGGTCTCCCTGTAGAGTTCTAGCCTCCAAGCAAACACTCAACTCTTTCAACAATTCTTCAAATGACCTGGTTTCCAGACTGCTCACCTTAGAACCCACTGAGCTATAGAACCTTATCTCCTATAATTAGCTCTTCAATGTTCTTACCTCAGACAAGCTTAGTTGTGGAGGTCTGAGAAGGAGTAGGAAATGTGAGCATTTTGTTATTTCGGATATACCTCACCAACACAGAACAGTATTATTTTTAAATTGTTGCCAACTTCATAATGAAAAATATATTCTCATCTTCATTTGTATCTTTGAGTATTATTAGTAAGCTTGAAAGTTTTTCATGTCTCTTAGTTTTTCTTTTATTAATTTTCTATGTCTTTTGCTTATTTTTCATTTGGGTTATTATCTGTTTGTTAATTATTTGTAAGTTTTTTCTAACATAAGGCAGTTTTCCCTTTGCTAACTATCACATATGTTAAATATTTTCCCCAGTACTTTATTTGCTGTCTTTCCAACTATTTCAGTTTTAGGGTATTATCTTGACATACAGAAGTATTCCCTTTTTATATAGTTAAATCCATATATCTTTTGCTTTGTGGTTTCTTCCTTTCCATTTATATGTCTATGTATTTATGTTCCTAGAATCAGATGAATATGTATCTTTCTTCTAGTTTCTTTTTTTGTTTCATTTTTTATATGTACTTTTTTAATGCCTTTGGAATTTGTTTTGATGTTCTATAAGAGGTAAGAACCATCAATAGTGCTGTTCAAGCTGAAAGTGTGTGAGGAAAGCTATTAACCCACACAGGTGCTGGTTTTAAAAAGTCAGAAAAAAAGAGGATCCCTTTTTTAAATGCAAGCATTAGAATGGAGCACAATGTTTTTCTTTTTCAATGTTAAACGCAGAGTTCATTATCTGTGCAAATGCTTCATCTGATTCGGTTCTTAATTCCTCTCGTAAAGTGCGACGTGCACACTTCTGTGCTGTGTTTTGAGGAACATGTTCATCTCACTAGTGTGCACACTAGTTTCCCCTGTAGCACACACTAGAGGGAAACATGAAATGAAGCAGTTCTTTTGAAATAGCAAAAATGCTCACTTCAGACTGTTAAAAAAAAATTGCCTTTGAAAAGTTCACATCTGACTTTTAGGATAAAAAACCAGGGCCTGTTGACACGGTACTCCAAAACAGTGAGAAAAGCTCTTTTTATTCACAATAAACTCGGAACGTAATGGTTAGAAAGCTGTGTGATTCCCCTCCACCCCCAGCTGCAAACATATCCCCACTCTTCCTTCTACCCCTGGTGCTCAGCCGTGGCTGCACTTGGAATCACCTGAGAGCTTTAAAAACCCCAATGCCCAAGCCACACCCCAGACCAATTAAACCAAAATCTCTGGCCTGGGACCCAGGCACTAGTAGTTTTTAAAGCTCTCCATGTGATTCAAATATGTGGCCAAGGTCGAGAACCACTGTCCCTCTAGAAAAATACTGGAGCAAAATCCCAGCTGATTTGCATCTTTGATTTCACCCAGATTCTATTCTTCATTTAGGCACTAAGCCATTTTGCCAAAGGTGTGAACATGCCATGAGCCCCCGGGAGTTGTCTATGACTAAGTAGAAGGATGTGTACGGTTCCCCAAAGGTTTTATTGTTTGTTTTGTTTGAACTCCCAGATTAGTAATGTACAGATCACTGTGCAGATTAGAGGATTATAAAATGCTTTTATACTTTACAGTGACTTGACATCTTAAACCAAGATGTTTAGGAATTCAGGGTTTTCACTTTGCGCTCGGGGTTATTTTCTGAGAGTTTTTCATTTGCCCTCGGCTCCAGAATACATTTTCTTGCAGCCCACTCCCAGCAGCTGGGATCTCTGCACAGCTGCCCATCAAGGCTGTGGTCTCCCCTCCCCACCTTCGCTCACTTGGGGACTCTGGCTGCAGGCAGAGATTTCCATTCTGTTCCAGATAACCCAGATGAAACACTGGTAAATGAGCACCTTAGGCTAAAGCTCACGTTTCCAAGCAGTCGATTCTAAACTGAGGGGCAAGGAAGCAGAATATGAAGGCAGTTCCACTGGACTGAGAAGAAATGGCCCTTGTCTTCTCCCTTCTCCCCACCCTCCAGAGGCTGTGGTTTGGGGGACAGATGAGACATAGGAAACTGAAAAGTCTTAATCTAGCTCATCCCTGTGGCAGGGCCTGGGCCCTGAATCAGGATTTCTTTGGCTGCCAAGCATCAGGAACATGTGGCTCATTCCAGAATAGGCGCATGGAGCACCGAACTATGGACCAGCTGCGGAAAACACCAATAGTCACTTGGCAGACTACCTCTTCTCTGCTCATCTTTGCAAGAATGATTCAGAGTCACCGCACACTTTGCATTTTGACATCTGTGGGCCCTGGAACAGAGCCTGTGACACCTGGAATGTCCCATTTTTCACTTTTGAGGGTGCACCAGTGCACCTGATATTACAGGGAACACTTTATCAAAATCCCATAAAACTGAGATATTTATCCCCTTGATTTAACATATTTGAATAGGTATCCAGGGAGCTGTGACTTTAGAATGATGGAACTAATTCGGGGTGTGGCTTATGGACTTGATCTCATACTTTTACATACGGAAAACCCATCTGTGCACATGTGCATGTGCGTGCACACACAACTACACATGCACACACCTGCCCTCCTGACTCTCTTCATCTCACCTGCAGACTGCCCGTAAAGGGTACACTTCTCACCCCCACACTGGCTCTTCCAGCTCTACACAGCTAGGGCTCGGGGAACCTGGTCTCTTGCCACAGAGGAGACTAAGACAAGAAGATAAGGCAGACTACAAGAGGGTAAATATAGCAGAGGGGAGTGTAAGGAAGGGAGAGATGAATTCTGACCTGGCAATCTGGGAAGTCCTCAAGGCTGAGGCCCATTAAGCAGGAGCTGGAAGGATGAGCCATACATCTAGGAAACACTAGACAGAAGGAGATTCCAGACAGTGGGATGAGCTTACTAAAGAGTCAGAAGTATAAAAGTTCAAGGACCATTTTATTTGAAAGGGGTGGGTGGTAGCAAATCATCTTACATGACTGGAATACTTTGTAGGGTGAGGGGAAGGGCCACAAAAATATAATAGAGCCAGAACGCAGACCTCAAAATCCAGGCCGAGAAGTGTGATTTTCCTCATCTCTCTCCTTGTATAATGTGTTAATTATGGTGTGTCTGACCATGCATTTGCATGTTTCTGGGCTTTCTGTCTTCACGGGTAAGGTTAGGACTACGCCTGCTACAATTGAATTTGTACATTGCAGAGAACAGTAGGGATATGAATAATGCCCCTTACACACCACTCATGAACGTCAGAGATCATGGCACTGATTCTTTACAACAGGAAGGGAACCAAGTTAACCACATATTAAAGTCTCCCCATAGTTTTTATAGCCGGTTCCTATTGTGTCCTGTGGTTTGAGTGTGATATGCCTATGACATGGAGCTTTGAGATGGTCACAGAGTCAGATTTTCTTCCCAAAGTGCCCCCAGATGATTTGCTCATCTGTTGGGAATTAACAATATCAGTATAAATCCAGGTTCCTTAGCTGGTCTCTCATCTTGTCTGCCAAATGTGCTAAGTTATTTTAAGCCATTAGAAGCACGTGGTAGAATCCCATTACGGCTTGGACCATTATTACACAGACTTGGATAGAACACAGATCAAATCATGACCCCCAAACCTGACTGCAAACAGGAAAAGCCTATATCTCTAACAACTCACCTATAAAATCCCCTAGCTCTTCTTGCGTAAAGAAGTCCCAGTGTTTGCTCAGTGATACAGAAGCCAGATCAAAACTCCTCACTGTTTCAGTAGACCCCTCAAAGAACAGAATGAAGGGCAAATGATCATATCAACCTCAAAACGCCTCAGTGGCCAGGAACTTCATTATATGATGTGGGCTTTGGGGGGCATGAGGGAAACAGGAAGTTTTCGTCTCCATTTGCTCTCTCTCTTACAGTCTCCTGTAACTAACACTAGAGAAAGAGATTGGAGTGTCCAGTCAGGAGAACTCCTTAGAGAGGTTGACTGGGTGGAACTCAACAAACATTAATTAGAATGACTCTCAGAAGCAAGAAGGCACCAAACCACATGCTACTGAACAGTAGGATGAGAACAGTTGGGTCTAGCATGCAAAATGACTCCAGCACACAGATAAAACAAAGCTGAGAAGGACGCGTGCTAAAGAGGGAGCCGCAGATAACGGGCCTCTCTTCCAGCTGGGACTATCAAATAAGGCGCCGTGAAGGAGGCCACATCCAATGGCGGTTGGAGGGAAGAGTGGACTTTTTGACAGATTCTACCACATTCCAGGCAAGGCAAAAAGCAAGCAGGAGGAAAGCTTCAGGGCACACTTGAAAGTAATCCTCCCTAGAACCCCTCAGGCAGGAGCACCCCCCAGAGAGGGTAATGAGCATCCTTCAGCCTTTGCTCCAGCGGGCAAGTGAGATGGGGTGACACCAGCCTGCGGCACTCCTGAGCAGCCCTCATCAGCGGGGTAGCGATCACTCATGGCCATTTCAAAGGAACTTCCTTTCTAAGCTACCCCAGATGCACAGCCGCGCCTGGAGCAGGGGAGAGAGGAGCAAGGCCCCTCTGTCCTCGAACTTCCAGGCTCTAACCTGCCCCTGACCCGGAGAAGGGCAGGGCAGCTGCGCATACCAGCTTCCTAACTCAGCGAGGGGGCCGCGAGGGGGGCAGCTGGGCCTCGGGGGCCTGTAAAGCGCACACAGGTGCGCGGCAGGCGGGGAGGCCGGGGCGCCGGGAACCCGGCCGGGAGAGTGGGGCGCCGGGTCGCGCGGGCGCCGCCAGCCCCGCACCTGCGCGGACCCCCTCCCTGCACACTGGCGGAGAAGCCCGCACCCCGGCGGGAATCGAAGCCCGGATGCGCATGATTCCTTAATATTGGCCACATTCGGGTGGGCCCCTTGCCAAGTGGACCGCAACGAAGTTTTTGTTGGGATGTGATTGACCCTGTGGTTTCTTCCTCCGGGAGGCCAAACGCTCGGGGCCCTGCGGGGACGGAGTGCCGGCTGTCGCGGCTACGCTCAGGCTCTGGCTTCCCCGGAGCCACTGCAGAGTCGGCTCTCCCTCACTGTTGTGTGGAGCAAGAGTGCCCTCTAGTGGCGCCCAGGGGAGTACTCTGTAACGAGAGTCCGGCTTGGAGGTGGGAGGGTAGTAAGGAGCAAGCAGAGCTGGTGCCCACTCTCCAACACACACTCGGATTCTTACACATTCTCCTTCCTCTCCCTCCTTCCTCCTTCTCCCCTGGCCGCCACTCCTTCTTTCCCGCCTTCCCCCTCTCTCATGGTTTAACGATCCAGAAACTGAGACCAGAAGGGACTGTTCACATGTTCAGGCCTGTGCCTTTCATTCCGCAAGTCTGCAAGTCTGCAAGACTCCGGTCTCTGGCCCTCCAGTCCAGTATCTTTTCTTTCTAGGTTCGTCTGCCGGCATATTTATATCCAATCCTTCTATTGAGTACCTGCTATGTAAGTTGGTGTAGGAAAAGTGCAGGGATGAACAGGACAGACACATGGTCTTCTGTCTAGTGGACTGATAAGCAGTCAGCAATGCCAGTACCCTGTGATGAGGGCAGAGACCCAAGAAGTATGGGGTAGCACTTTGGAGCAGCACCTGACCTGAGGGACAGATGGGAGGAGTTAGCCAGGAAAAGGAAGATGGAAGTGGGAGGGAGTAGAAGGCTCCAGGCAGCAGGAACAACATGTCCACAAATTCTGAGATCAGAGATTTGTTTGGAGAAATTGCAGCATGGAATGAGAGGAGGTGGTGGGAGTGGGGAGCTGGAATGGGCAGGGACTAGGGCGAGCCTCTCTAAGGGGCTGGAGAAGTGGGTAAAAGGCTTTGCTTACGGGGTCTTGTAAAGGTGTTGGACAGTGTTTTAAGATCAGCAGGGAGCTACTGAACCCTAGGTAGGTGAATGTCATGATCACAGTTCTATTTGTGCAGGATCATTCTGAGTTTGACATTAAACACTGCCTCAAGCTAGATGTTAGGCTCTGGACAACCACCTAAAAAAAAGACTGGAGGAACCTTAGGTTTCATCTAGTCTGTCTTACACATGGAGAGAAGAGAAGACAAATCAATCCCTCAAAGTAGCTGAGGCAGAACGATTATCTCTAAGTCCCTTCACCTCCCACTCAAGGTCCCAAGTATACCTGCCAGAAGCATACACAGCTCCCAAGCCTGCTCCCAATAATACACAGGCTCCCCCAGCCTCTGCCCCCACAAAAGGTCAGCCAGGGCCAGGCCAGAGTCTAGCAATCTTCATATATCTTCAAGACTGGCAAGGGGTATGCTCACTAGACCTGCTTCTCTGGGACCTCAGAATAGTTGAAAGCTTGCTTCTGTATCCAGGGCCAGTGAGAAACAGGGCAAGACATGATGACCAGAAACTGTAGACAGGTGGTGGGGGGGAAGGAGGGTGACCTGGGCAAGGGGCTCCCATAGAGACCTGGAGAGCAGAGGGCTTGACTCCACACTGACACATTGAATCCCATTTCAAATAACATGCAAAATAAAGAAAACAAATTTAGGAATTGAAAAGTAACTCAGACTTTGTAAAAACAGATGGTGATAAAATGCAGTTGTCCTAATATTTGGATAATTTAAATGCCTTCAGCAGCTAGGGAATTAAGAAAAATAATTCAACATAGGCCGGATCATTTAGCATTTGGTTTGAAAAGTCATGAGCAGTAAAGGAGGTCCCAAAGTATGATGGAAATATGATAAGGAAAGGTTTTGAAATAAAAAAAACATGATCTTGGTGAGTGCCATCTGGAATTGGAGCACCACACAAAATAGTAGAGAGAGGTGTCAGAGGACTGAATTTGAGACCTAGCTTAGCCACCTATTAGCTATGTGACCTTGCCCAGACCACTTAACCTCTCTGACCTCACCTCAATAATAAAGTTACAATAATAATAATAATAACTGCCCCATGTACTTCACAGGGCTCTTTAGCAATCTCGAGGGAGCATTGCAAATCTCACTCCTACCACTTACTGGCTGTGTAACTTAGTTGAGGCACCTCTAAGCGTTGATTTCCTCATGGATAATATAGGGATACTAACCCCCGCCTTAGTTAGTCATTGGAAGGACTAAATGCAACAGTCAAAGGAAATCATAACAAAATGCCTTTTACATAGACCTTGTGTACTAATCAGTGACTTTCATCATCAATGTGATTGTTTTTAAACTTACAAATTTTTCACAAAAATGAAAGATTATTGTAATATTTAGCATAATGTGACTTCATTGGGTAACAGGATAATTATTAAAAGAAAAATGTAAGCAGGAAAAATAGAATGGAGGTGGTAAAGCACATGGTCTCTCTTTATAATGGAGGGACTTTATAGATGAGGATGTATGGGGACTCAGGGTCTCAGGAAATTAACTCATGTTGGCTTAGCTAAGAGATGGTCATATAGATCTTTTTTAAGGATAAAAAATACTATCCATGATCAATGGCCTCATGTCAGGTTGGGATAAGTTATCTGGTGAATGACTGAGAATCAGCGATAATTCAGGTCTTATCTAACATCTCCAGAACCACTGAGAGTGAGAGTAATTGGTAGGTTAATGAAATCTGTGAAGACACTCCACGAACCTCCAGGGAGCCTCTCTCAAGCTGGAGAAACTCCACCCCAGAAGATCAGAAGTAATGCAAAAGAGCCTCAGAGCTCATTCACTTGTCCCAAAATATTTTGTCCCTCTATGCCAACCACCTTGTTAGGCACCAAGGATTTAGGGGTGAAAGACGTGATCCCTTTCCTAACCAAGCTCACAGCCCAGTGAGGGAGAGAGTAAGACACTACAGTTCAGTGAGATGGTTATTGAGAAGTTTGGGATACACAAAAGTCCAGAGTTCGGGCTTCTGCCCAGCCCAGGGATCAGAGAAGGTTCCCCAGGGGGGAAAACACGTGAGGAGTTCTGCAAGGACCCAGTGTGGTTAGTCTAACAGGGGAGGAGGGTGGGCTGTGCTCCAGGAGGAAGGGGCACCACATACGTGGGACTGCAGGGTGTTGAATTCAGTCACTCCAAGTGAGGACGTAGGCTTTGCAAAGGACTAGGGTTCCTCTGTGATGTCGGCACATGTCATGGCCCTGCCCCATTATAGTTAGTGTCCTTTTAAATCTCTTGCTTGAAAAAAGCACATCATGTCCCCCTCCTCCCAACAAAAAGTCTGTTAGGAATTTTATAACAATTTTAAATGAACTTGTGTCTTATTAATCCCAAATGTACTGATATTTACATTTGCAAAATATTTACTATACTTTCAAATGAAGTTGTGTACTTTATTCCCAATTGTAAGTGGGAACTTACACACCCAAATGTGTCTACTTACATTTTCATTTGAGAAATATGTATTTCGTTTATGTGCAAGACTTAACTATCTTTTCATTGTGAAACAATCTTTATTCATGATTATAACTGCCAACTCAGCCCATACCCACCCCCTGAGGTCAGTGAGCCACAGTTAACAGGGGAGTAAGGGGTGCTGGCAGGATCTGAGACTGAAGAGCTAGCCAGAGCTAGGCCTCATTGTCCATGTGAAAGCAGAAGGGATGGGGAGATGCCGGAGAGGTTAAAGCAGTGACAGCAATTGATTGCTCTGTCAGCACTGTGGCAGGCAGCAGGAGGAAGGCGAGGCAGGGGGCAAAGAGATGGGTTACGTGGCAAGTTCTGAACTAGAATAGTAGCAGTGCAGGGAGAGAAAGCAGATATGAAAAATATTAAAAGGTAGAATTGATTGGACTCAATGCCCCTGACAGAGAATTGGGGGTGAAGTCCCAGATGCCCAGCTTTCTGGCTTAGGTAATTGGATAGATGGTGTTACCAATACAAAAAAGGCAGAGAAAAGGACAGGGTTTGAGGAGAAGATTTTGAGTTTGGACGTAGAGACTTTGAAGTTCCTGTGGGACAGCCAACGGGAGATACACTAGTTAGAAGGCTTTAGGTCCAGTTTGGAAGCATTGATGTGGATAACAGTCAAAGTCCTGGGTGCAGGTAAGCGCACTCAGTGGGAGTGTGCAGTGTGGGAGAATAAGAGATCCAAGGACAAAGCACCAGCATCCGAGAGACAGGTAGAAGCCAGTAGTCCCCCCTCAAAAGGCAACCACATGCAGAAATGAAGGATCAAGAGAGTGCATGAGGGAGAGAGAGAGAGAGAGAGAGAGAGAGAGAGAGAGGTGTCCCATGGGAGCTAAGGGAAAAGAGGGCTTTAAGAGGAGCCATGAACTTGTCACTCCCAAAAGCAGTCAAGTACAAGGACCAGTAAGTGTCCCGTGACTACAGCAAAAAGAATTAATAACAAAACACCATCTCCCACTTACGGGTTCGTTATGCTCTCAAAGCACCTTCATACTTTGTATTTCATGTCTCTGGCCCTGCAGCCTATAGCAGTTGCAGAAATGAGAAAACCTCAGGAAGGGAGGTGAAGAGATTTGCCAGACCGTCTAGCAAGTCAGTGATGGGGATCCTGGAATTAGAGATCAACCCAGAATCTCAACCATGCTCCCTGGTTCCACCCATACTCGGGTTAGCTTTTGAAATAACCAGTAAGGAATCAGAATGGGGCCTGTTCCAGGATAGCAATATAGAAATTCAAAGGCTGGCTTGCTTATCACACTGTGTTGCACTTTCCAGAACCCAGAGATACCAGTGCTCTGGGATCACACAAAGTTAAATTCCTTAGCGGGAGGGGCTGGCCCCCAACTCCATATGTAAGAGGGACCACTGAAGGTTTTCAAGTAGGGCAGGGATATCAATTGAGTATTCATTGGAAAGATTAATTACATTATTGAACTTTTATTTGATGGTGCATATGTCTGGTTGTTGGATATTCACACCACCTGAAATAAAATAATGAGAATATACTGTGAAGACCTGTTCTGGCTTTTTTTTTTTTTTTTTGTAACTGGGCCCCTTCTCCTCATCCTGCATCCCACTCCAATGAGTAGATGAGTAGACAGACTGTCTTCACCAGAGAGGGTCACTCACATTTGGATCAAAAGTTCCTTGCAGATTTGATGAGGTCAACACTTACCAGATCTCGGTTCTCCTACTTCTACACTTTTCCAGAGGCAGGCCTGGCTCTCCAGTCCCCTGCTCCCTCTTTCATTCCTCAGTCATACTGACAAGAGGAGGGTGGCTGTTCCTCTGTCAGATCTGGACCAGGCCCAAACTTACCCATGCGGGACAGATCTGGACCTACCTCCCTGCCTCGCTCTCTGCTGGGAGCAATTCACAACACACTCCTCTCTGGGAGTTCACTGCTCTGTTGGGGAGAGGTCTGCTTATTTCTCTCTAAACCTATCATTCATAGCACACAAGGAACATGAAACAAAGACCTTTATATCAGTTTCTAACATTTCATTCTCTTTACAGCTCAGATTATATCACTGCAATGTTATCACGTCGGAGATTGGGCAAGGCCCCAAAATAGCCATCACTATGCAATGTTGATTTTCTGAGGGTGACTCACAGCCTTATTTCCAGCTGGTGGCCTGGCTCTAGCCTTTTCTTCTGACCCAGAAAACTGAGCTTCCATGTGGGTACATAGCCGTACGAGTCATTCTGGGTCAGGAACAGCTGGGAAGTTCTCTGCATTCTGTACCACAGGCCAAGGGTGGGTGATGAGTTATTTCCTTTTCTCCTAAGTGTGCTCCGAATGTGGCCCTCTTTCCAGGATTGGAGATGGCTGGTGCACAGGAAGAATAAAAGCAAGCGGGATGGGTGAACTCAAATTTTTAAAAATGCGTACTTTATCACCTACTCCATTGTGCTGCTAAAACAGAAACATCCGTTAAATATTTGATAAGAAAACTCAGACTAGAAAAAGGAGTCTCTAAATGTCTCTGTCCTCCTTCAGAACAACCCTAGTCAAGTGACATGATGTTAATTCTCTAATCTCTCAAATAAATTAAAGATAGCAATTAAATAGGAGATTTCTGAGACCATCATAAGCCTTCGGATCATTCCACAGGAAAAAATTCTTTAGGTATAAAGTCAAACAGATTTGCTATTATGATTTTAAAAATAGGCCTAAGACACTTTTCAGCTTCTGCATCATGGACTTCTCATTTGTCTAAATGCTGTGTCTCTGGAACTAGACTTCCTGTGTTCAAATTCTGGCTCCCAGCACTACATGCTGTGTGACCTTGGACAAGTCATTTAGCCACTCGAGGTAAAATGGGATAATGGCAATTTCTTTCTCAGAGCATTGCTGGAATTTTTTAATGAGTTTTTAGAAGTAAAACGCCCAGGTGAGCACTTGGGCACAGCAAGTGTCAGTAAGTGACAGCTGGGCAAGTATCAGACAGGCTCTGCTGGGATGATGAATGACAAGCCCGTGCTATTTTTCTTCACTGCAGGTCAGTGCAGCTGAACGGCCAGCCCTTAGTGATGGTGGATGATGGGACCCTCCCAGAACTGAAGCCCCGCCCCCTGCGGGCCGGCCGGACATTGGTCATCCCTCCAGTCACCATGGGCTTTTATGTGGTCAAGAATGTCAACGCTTTGGCCTGCCGCTACCGATAAACCACCCTCACAGTCACAAGCTACCAGCAGGCCTGCTGAACTGCTTTCCACTCTCCTGCCCTAATAGTGTCCTTATTTTTCAGACATCTTCTTAGCAACAAAACAGTCTCTGCTGCCCAATCCTGCTGGAATCAGCACAGACTTGCTCTGCAAAGAGACAAATGCCGTAGCATGAGCTTAGCCTAGGTAGGCCACATCCGCCCCGAAGGAAAATGTAGACATCACCCGTACCTGTGTAAGGAGGAAGGTTTGTGTGTAGACCTGTATGTATCCACGTACACGTACCACGAAAACAAGCTGACGGCACACTCCCAGGACCAAGGAAACAACTCTCCATGATCCTGGTCACATAGCAATAGAACTATGGCTCTGAGCCTTTGATGGCTGCCCTCCGCAGAAGATGAGGAAAGAAATAACCAGGTGGGCCTGAAAGAGCCCAGCCCTCTCCCAACTCCTTTCCTTGGCTGTTCCCTTCTGTTGCCCTGGGTTTCCTACCACCTCTCTTCCCACAGGGGAGCAAGTGGGTGGGTCAGCGCCGGCCTGCTGGGCGAGCTGTTTATGTCATTTCCTGGCTGATGTATGAGTGTGCGCATCTGGGCTTCTGACAGTGGCATCCATCACTCGCTATTCCTCTGGGAAACGGGTGCTTCCAAAGTAAAATTGCAATCATGCTCCAGATTTTGTAAAAGGGTTCTATTCCTCTGTGAATCCAGATTCCCCTTGGGTCGGAATGGGAGTCAGGTAACAATATTCATGGAGTGGAGAGCAATGTATTAGGCACCACAAAAAGCAATCATCATCCGTCATGTGTCTGGGAGGGAGAGAGTTTTAGTATGAAGAGAAAGCACGCTGAACCACCATAGACACATGCACACATGCACACACACCCCAACTGAACAAGCAAGTAATTAGACCTGCATCAAATCTGAGAGAATCTTAAGAGCTTGTAGAGCAAGCCATTCATGGTTTGTTTGACCAAAACCATAAAAAACTGTATAAATCAAAAGTCATTGGATCTAACCTTTCTGCCTCTTCCTAAGTAGCTGTGTGCCTCTCAATGGCATTTACTGGGCAGAAATCTAATCTGGTCATGAAAGATGACCAGGTCTGTGCTATCCCGGACCAGCCAGTGTGAGCACAGAACAAAGTTTTTGGCTCACCACCTGGGGCAAGGGGGAATCTGGAGGTGGAGATCTGGTGGGGAACTGTGGGGTGGTGGGTGGGAAGCCCCTGGGTTGGGGAGGGGGAAGCAGACTGATTTAAAGTTCCTGATAAAGACCTTCTGTATGATTCAAGGGGTAAGACTCAAATAAGCTGCCACTGAAATGACTGTCTTTTTGCGGGTTTGATTTTCTTTCTCAGGATAAAGGACATGAATGGCGCTTTTTCAAAGGAGGAGATATTTGACAATGTCAGAGGGTTCCAATTAAGAGAGCAGTCCAGTTTCTGCTGTTGAGAGAGGGTAGGAGAGGAGTGGAGGGTCAGGGTTGCTGAGGCCAGGGGCCAGGCGGATGCCTAAGATGCCCAAAGGGCCTAGGACAGGGCCAGGTCTGAGGTGAGACTTGGGAGGAAGATTACACAAGGGAGGAAGTCTAGGAGACTCAGCTGGGAGAAGCGGGCATTTGGGAGAGGGAAGCCCACGGGCACATTCTATGCACGAGGCAGAGAGTGGACTCGGTTTTGAGGTGTTTGTCAGCAGGTGTGGAAGGACGACAACACAGGAGGTTGGTGCCACCGCCAGCACAAGGGGGGGCCAAGGACTGGGCTGGACCCGGTCAGTGGGTGTGCTCTGCCTGGAAGCGACGGGGGCCTCCTCTTCTCGGGAAGCAGGCACCTTCTGCCGAAGGCTCAGCTCTGCGAGGGGAGGAGAGAGAAGTGCCAAGACCCGGGATAGAAAGCAAGGAAAGCAGAGTCAGAGGACAGCCCAAGTGAGGAAGAGAGAGGAAAAGAGACAAATAAGTTGTTACTCCAAGCTTTAAAAAATGTGTGCAGATATCAAAACCTCTTCTATGTGCCGTACAGGCATAGCTGCAAGCCCTTGCTGATGACGCGAGTAAGTGGCTGTCTCTGCAGGCCTGGGCCTGGGCTTGGCTAGTTTGCTTTACGAACATAGTAGCCCCCTGAAGGAGTCACCAGTTTCACCCCCACCTTCCTGTGAGCACAGAGAGGTTCACAGCCTACCTGGGGCCACCCAGGGGAGTGGGTTGCTGAGCTCAGAATAATCCAGAGCCTGCTCATTTAACCAGCAGGCCCAGGGGTCGCCCGCCTCACAGCCTCACTCCCTTACCTTTCCACAGGTCCTGCTAATTCACTGCAGCAAACCTCCAGAGCTCTGTGCAAGCACACTCTGTGTAAATAGTGCTGGTTCTTCACTAAGCTTCTAAGCTTGCAGAATACAGGCAGTTTCTGCTTCTTTTATCTTTCTCTGTGTATTAAATGCTCCCAAGAGGTTTAAGTTTTGTTTGTTGGGTTTTTTTGGGTTTTTTGCTTTTTTTGTTTTTGTTTTTATTTTTTTTTAGTTAATAAAGGGATAAGGGAATCACTGAAATGTATCTTTGGGGTCCTGCAATTCTAACTTTGCAACTGTCTCATGGAAGAAGTATTTGCATTATTCAAAGGATACTGAGAAACTCACAATAACATCACATTCTGCAAGGATTTCGGTACAGGGCATCTGTCCTGGCTTTTTCATTTTGGAGTGGAAGATAATTACTAAATCAGTAGGGATCACTTCTTATAAGGGATTCCCCGATCACACTCCCCCCCCCCCCAAAAAAAAAAAACAGCCCGTGGCAAAACTCAGCATCACAGTGCACATTAGGGGAGCAGGCTTGCCAGGCTGGGCCCTGGAACGAGAGAGTTCAGCCACCAGCCTTCCAGATCAGACTTTTCCTCCTAAAACAAGACATGGCCGAGATCATCTAAGACTTTAGAATCACTTTAAACTGAAGAATGGCCTTGCAGAAATGCTTATTTGAAAGCATAATAAAAGTATAATGAGAAGTCTGTGCCTTTTGTTGAAACGATTTTCTGCTCTTCCTGCCTCTAGGAATGATTTTCTTTCTCCTTTCTTATCACAAAGGCTCAGAACAAATTCTCATTGTTATTTGAAGAAAGAGTCTCAATTCTTCTACTACCCTGAAAAAGCTGCAACTGTGGGATATTAGCTTATCTTTGGCCGGAGAAACGCTTGAAAATCCCAGAACTGGGCTACAATGAGACTAAGTAAGGCCCAGGACTCCCAGAACCGCAATTCCTAATGGTCCACTCGCCTTCGTAGCCCCAGCCCTTCCCCAGTAGTTGTCCAGTCCCCGGGGCAGATGGGTCCAAGCCATGTACCCTCCAGAATGGCAGAGGTCATTGGTGGATTCCATCTGAAAGGCCCCCGCTGGCCTTTAGCACTAGGAGTTGCTGAGGCCTCCTGAGGTGGGAGTGGGAAGGACCCCGCAGGGTTGTGACCTGCTGAGCTGCCCAGTGCTCCAGGCCATGCCCAGCCTCTGCAGGTGTGCTCTGCCCTTGCACTCCAGGCCCCTGTGTCTGAGAGGGATGCGGCTGCTGGATTCCCCTTGGAAATCCACTGAGAATGGTTTTATTTCAGAAAACAAGAGGGCAGTGTTTAAATCCAGCAGAAGCAAAGGTGAACCAGGTGGATACCGCTGGCAGTAAAAACACCAGGACAGAAGAGGACTTTAAAAATGTGAAGCATCAAGAGAGCAGCCAAAAATAATAGACATCTGGCTTGGAGAAGGCAAGGGAAGAATACATAAACATTTATGTAGCAAGGCTCCTCCACTATCCCTTCTCTCCAACCTCAGTGCCCCTGCCCCAGCCTGGACACTGCTCATTGCTTTTCCACTAACTTCTCTCCAGTTCCATGGCCTTCCCTCTGCCACGGACACCCAACCCGGAGCGCAGGGAAATCTGCTGTACTGAGAGGGAATTAAATCTTGATTGTAGAATTGTTTGCAATCTTTTCTTGGGATGTGCCAGAATTGCAAATAAGACAGTAAGGGGCACTCACAGATAAACAGTTTTTATAAAGCCCAAACAACTGGAGTTCTATAATCACTGCTTCTGAGTTCCACTAACAGGGACAGATGCTTCTGTAACTACCTTCCCGGGCCCAGTCCCGGGTGGTGACTAGGGAAGACCAGAGAAGTGATTTGTCCAAGGCCATCTAGATAAGCAGAGTCAGAATCAGATATCGAACCCACATCTATTGAACTCCGAAGCCTGCTCTCACTGCATTGTGCTCTCTCTAATTGGACTGGTGGTGGCCACCTTTTTCTCACCTCCAAATTGCCCACAGCTAGCTTTCTTACCGGCCTGTGTGTGTCTACAGAGAACCCTAGCAGTGCCTTCGCCCAGAACAGCTGGTGGCAAGTATGGGAAAGCCAACTCACAGTTCTGATGAGTAGTGAATGGAATGTGTTTTTCTGTAGAATAAAGGACCAGTCTTACCACCACCACCCACCACAGGTGATGATTCCTGATATTTCTAAGTCCTGGAGGTGAGTGGCAGAGCCAGTCAGCACCCACACATGCACTGCCTCTGAGATCATTGCTCCTCCTGCCCCAACTACTGAGAGATTTGGAAGTTTCTTTTCTTCCCAGACTAGATAATAAACCCATTAACTATTGCCTTAAGGGTAGAACTTGCAAAGACCACTCTAAAACAAGAAAGCTAAAATACAAGAAACCAACTGCTTTCATACCCACTTCCTTCCAAACACCAGAGAGCCCCACCCCTGCCTGGGAGCCCTGGGGCATTTGCCAGGAGCTGACCAAGTTCCGAACTGGCTCATGAATAAATCCCACGTCCTATGCTCCCAGCAGAGTAAAGGAGGCCCTTCTTTACGACCCACATCATGAACTTTTCTAATTATTATTCATGAAAATATTCTAGGATTTTTTTCAAGTTGTAAATGTTATGTAATAAATTATATTTTTGGAAGAAGCAAAAAGAAACCTAAGTTTTATTCATCTAAAAGTTGGCAAAGAAAGTGCAGGAACATCTCCCAGGAAAAATTTCTTCTCTGCAGGGGATTTTAACAGGTGTTAATATTTGCTTCCAAAAAACAGATTATATTAAGGTTTATATGAGCTTGGCAATTGCAGAGAATTTGGGTCCATGAGGTAGTTTCTATTTTGAGGTAACACTCTGTAAGTAATAAAATGTGAATACTCTAACTTTCTGTTCTCAGGGTGTTCTGTGGGGAGAGGGGCCCACTGTTGTCCACACTACATTTTGACCCGATGAACTAACACATGATGGGTATCATTGATTTCATGATGTGCTGCTCTCTCCCGCTTCCCTCTTCCCCACAAGCCCTGCTTCAAGTACTCTAAGTGGAAATTAAGTTTTATTTTTCAAGTTAGATGTCATTGATGATGTTTGAAGTAACTGTTAACTGCAATAACAGATAAACCCCAGAATCTCAGTGGTTTAACATAAACGACGTTTATTTCTTGCTAACAGATCGTGTAAAGGTCAATTGGTGGTAGTGGGGTAAGTAGTGGTTCCATGCACATAGTCCGTCAGGGATCCAGACTGGTAGGCTGTGTGCCATTTTAGCACTTGGCCTCCAACATTGCTATGGGCGTCAACATGCAGCGGGAAGACAAGGAGAGTGTGTAGAATCACATGGGAGTAGTTTGGGGGACCTAACCTAGAGTTAGCATAAATTCCTTCCAATCAATTCCATTAGCCATAAGTCAATTACACGATCCCATCTAGATGCTGGGGTTTCAGAAATAAAGTCCCTGACTGGACAGTCACTTCTCAACAACAATTATATTTTGTTGCTATAAATGGAATGTCTTTGATCCCCCCCAAGATTGGTATGTTGAAACCTTACCCTATGTGATAGATTCCCAATGTGATGGTATTTGGAGGTGTGGCCTTTGGGAGGTGATCAGGTTGTGAGGGATGAGCCTTCATGAGTGGGATTATAAGAGAAACCCCAGAGGGCTCTTTCGCCTCTTCCACGACTTGGGGACACATCGAAAGTGGGCTCTCAGCAGACGCTGAAGCAGCTGGAACCTTGATCTTGGACTTCCCAACCTCCAGAACTGTGAGGAATAAATTTCTGTTGTTTATAAGCCAAGCAGTCTATGGTATTTTTGTTATAACAGCCTCAACAGACTAAGACATTCATGAAAAAGGAGCACAAAACTTTGATGGACAGTAGGAAACCAGAAAATTTATCAATGACGTTGGGTCCCTCTAATTGAGCGTCATCAAGTGAGTGTTATAGACCATGTGTGAGGATACCTAAATTCGAAGGATTTTTTTTAATACTTCAGAATGACATAAAGAAGCTTTCTTTTGCCTCTTTCCATTCCCTTAAGTCTTGCTACTCCTAGTACTTGGCTGAATTTTAGCAGAAAACGATCTGTGTTGTTCCACCGCTATCCAGTTAGGATGCATCTAGTACTGGATGCTCTGCCCTCTACTAACAACATTAGTGGCAAATATGTGGGGAAATCTAAATAAATATAAAATAATAATAATAATAATATTGTCTCATGAGATTTAAAATACAGAGAAAATTAAAAATGCATTACAATAGCATACATTTTAAAAGCAGGCAAAGGGAAAGTATTCTAGCATCCTTTCATTTTCAAGGAAGAGGTAATTTATATTAAACTTTCATAAGTTAAGGAAGCATGTTTTAATCTCTAGGGTAACCACTAAAAGAATATTAAAAGAGTGTATTATTTCTAAATGAATGAGGGAAGGAGGGAGAGTAGAATCAAAATAAAAAAAATAGTTGATTTATGGGCACCTGGGTGGCTCAGTCAGTTGAATGTCGGATTTTGGCTCAGGTCACAATCTCATGGTTTGTGAGTTCGAGCCCCATGTCGGGCTCTGTGCTGACAGCTGAGAGCCTGGAGTCTGCTTCAGATCCTGTGTCACCCCCTCCCTCTCTTCTCTTCCCCCGCTCACGTTCTCTTGTTCTCTTTCTCTCTCTCTCTCTCAAAAATAAACAGTAAAAAAAATTTTAAAGATAGTTGATTTAAAAGAAAGCAAGAAATAAAAGAAAACAAAGAACAGGGGGACAAATAGAAAACAGATGATAGATTTGAACACAAATCTATTCTATTTGAGAGAGAGAGCACACACAGGGAGGGGCAGAGAAAGAGGGAGAGGGAGAATCCCAAGCAGGCTTCACACCAAGTCAGCACAGAGCCTGACACAGGGCTCCATCTCACAAATCACGGGATCATGACCTGAGCCAAAACCAAGAGTTGGACGCTTAACTGACTGAGCCCCCCAGATGCCCCTAGTTTTGACTTTTAAAACCACTAATTGAAACAGTATTAAATTGATTACCAAACCTTTTCCATCCCTTTAAATTCTGCACTCAAGGTGAGCATGTCGTTCTCCTCACCCCAGTCCTGGTCCTGAAGCCAATAAAGGAGAAAAAATGGAATCATAAAAGTACTTGATAAATGTTCTTAAAGGCATACAAGGAGGAAAAAAGGAACAAAGAAAAGATAGGACAAATACAAAACAAATAGCCAGATAATGACTGATAGACTTTAAACCATAGTAATAATCACATTATATGTGAGTTGTTCTTAACATACAAGCTGACAATTCAGCCTGGCACAGATTGTCATTCTGGGTAAAAAATAAGACCCAACTATATGCTGCCTGCAAAAAAATTGTGCTTTACATATGAAAACATGAGTAGGTTAAAAGTAAAGGATAGAAGATCACATATGCAGGGGAGGTAGAATGTCTGCTCTACCTCTCAGGGTTTCTGGCTGAGGCTGCCATAAAACAGAGAAATAGGAGACAAGCACAGAGATTTTATTTAGTGATTTTTAACATGAACGTGGGAGCCCCCACAAGAAAAATGAAGACCCAAAGAACTGGCTAGGCCTCAGTGTGTATATACCATGTTGAAGATTGGCAATTGTGGGAAAGTAAACTCTATGTGGAGACTAAAGAAAGGTAAGAGTTAGTTTAACCGGGTCTCTTTGCACAGATTTCTCTTTGCCTAGACTTTCCCTCTTTGGTGAGAAGAAAGCTCCTTTCCTCCTGGGATAGGGAGGGCCTCTTTCCCATGGGAGTTTCATCTCTTGCTTGCAGAAAGAAAAGGAAAGTCAGCGTGCTTTTAGCTCACAATCATCAATATACCAAAGCGGTGTATTTTGGGGGAGCATGTCCTGAACTCTGCCACAGGCCATGTGAGCACTAATCAGAATAAAGCTGAAGTGACCATACCATTCTCAAACAAAGTAGATTTAGTGCAGTGGATAGTGTCAAAGATTAAAAGGTAATTTCCTAATGATACAGGGGCTAATTCGTTAAGAGAACATAACAATCATAAATGTTTATGTATCAAATAACGGAGCTTCAACATATATGAGGCAAAAGCTGGCAAGACTGGGAGGGGAAAGAGACAAATCCATAATTACACTTAGAGAATTCAATACCATTATCTCAATATTTGATAGAGTAAGTACACAGAAAATCATTAAGAAGACAGAAGACTTAAATGTTGCTCTCAACCAACTTGACCTGACATTTATAGATCACTCAACCCAACAAAAGAAAAATACCTACATATTCTTTTCTAGTACACCAGGAACATTCACCAAGATTTACCATATCCTAGGCCATAAATAAATTGAAAAGGAGTCAAGTCATACAAAGCATATTCTCTGACCAAATGGAATTGAAATAGAAACCAATAACAGAAAGATACCCAGAAAACCATCAAATAGTTGAAAATTAATAACACACTTCTAAATAATCCATGGGCCAAAAAAATAATCAAATGAAAAATTAGACAGCATTTTGAACTAATTGAAAATGAAAATAAAACATATCAAAAGTGGGAGCTGATAAAACAGTACCTTGGGGGAAATTTATAGCAGCAAACTCCTTTGTTAGAAAAAAAGACAAAAGGTCTCAAATCAATGGGTCAGGTTCTAAGAAACTAAAAAAAAAAAAAAAAAAAAAAAAAAAATTAATTAAATCCAAAGTAAATAGAAGAAAGGATATAGTAAATAGCACGGAAATTGGTGAAATAAAAAACAGAAAAACCAATGAAAATTGCTGAAACCAAAAGCAGTTTCTTCGAGAAAATCAATAAAATCCTTAGTGTGACCTGAATCCTTCTAAATTTATTGAACAGAATAGAGAGCCCAGAAATAGATCCACACATTTATAGTCAATTTATTTGAGACAAACGTGTCAAAGTAATTTAATGGAGAGAGGATTTTTTTTTCAACAAATGGTGCAAGAAAAATTGGATATCCATATGCAAAAAAATGAACCTGAACATTTCTCTCATACTTTCTACAAAAATCAACTTGAAATGGGTCATAGACTTAAATGCAAAATAAGCTGTGAAACTTCTGGAAGAAAACAGGAGGAAATCTTTGTGACTCTGGTTTAGGCAAAGATGTTTTAGCCAGTGCACAAAAAGCACAAAGATTTCTGTTCTTCAAAAGTCACTGTAAAGAAAATGAAAGACAAAGTCACAGACTGGAAAAAAAAAAAAAAAAAAAAAAAAAAAAAGCAAAACAGATAGCTGATAAAGAATTAACATCCAAATATATAAAGAAATCTTATAAGTAATAAGAAGAAACACAATCCAATTTTAAAATGGGCAAATCATTTGAACACTTTACACATGGCATATAAACACATGAAAAGAAATTCAACATCACTTGTTATTAGGAAAGTGGAAATTCAAACCCCAGTAGGATATCACAACACACCTACTACAATAACTAAAGTTATAAAGGACAATATCGAGTGCTAAGGAGACTACAGAGCAGCGAAAACTCTCAGCATTGCCAGGGGGATGTAAAATGGTGCCTGCACTTTACCATACAGTCCATACCATACAGATATTTACCATACAGCCCAGCCACCCTACTCCTAAATATTCACCCAAGTAAGATAAAAACTTATGTTGACACAGAAGCCCGGACATAATTACAAATGGGCATACAGGATTAAATCGGAATTGAAAACATCTGTGCCAGAAGTGATACCATTAAGAAAACAAAAACCAAACCATGTAACGGGGGAAAGTTTTTTGCAAATCACGTATCTACTAAAGGATTTGTATCCAGAATATATAAAGAACTCTTACAACTTGATAATAAAAAGACAATTAATTTTAAAATGGGAGAAGAAATTGAATTAGTGACTTTTCTTGAAAGAAGATATACAAATGGCCAAAGAGCACATGAACAGACGCTGAACATCGTTAGTCATTAGGAAAACGCAAATCAAAATCACGAGATGTCACTTCACCTCCCCCAGGATGGCTAAATAAAAACAGACAATAAGTGTTGGGGCAGATGGGGAGAATTGGTACCCTCATACATTACTGGTGGGAAATGGAAACTACTAGCGGTTAGAGTGAATAATAACATATCCATTTGATGGAATTTATTCAACCACTGAAATTCCTGCTTAGGAAGAACCTGCCACAGGAGAGAATCAAGCGGAGTGTAGCAGGATGAAGAGCGCACAGCCAGAGGGATCTCAACCATGGACTGCGGAGAGCCATGCCTGTGGCGGGTAGGTGCTGCAGGCGGGCAGTTGGAAGGTTTGGGCCCTAAGGTGGGGGGTTGGGGGGCGGAAGTAGCGAGGCTCCCTTTGTCTGCAGGTGGTGGGAGCATTATTTCCTGGTCCCTGCCTTTCCCCAAGGTGTATGCAAATCTGCCAGACGGCCAGTCCGCACAACTCATCCCCTGCTGGGCTGCACCCACAGCCCCCTGGCAGCACCAGGGCACTGACGCGTGACTTCCGAAGTAATTTACTCCCTTCCATGATCTTCATCAGCAACCCCACACTTCAGCCCTTCTAATTACACAAATTTAAGAAAATCTTGAAAACACTAGTTCTAAACAAAGCCCCTATTGTACACCCCACCCCCAAACGGATTGAGAACCTTTATAAAGAAATTCAAGGGTTGGCACTGTGGGGACAACCAGGCCTTTCTGCAGGCCGTGTCTTCTCCTCAGGCCACGGAAAACAGTCACGGAAGGCAGCTAAAGCCAGAGGGTGGGAAGGAACCTTGCGGGAGCCAGGAGAACTGGGTTCTGATCCTAACTTAGCCCCTCTGCAAGTTAGTTCTTCTTCTTGGACCTGGCTTTCGTCCTGTGTGAAACGGGGCTAAAATGCGCCTGTCCCTAATGCCTCGGTGGGGAATCCCTAGAGCTCAAGCCAGCGGAAGGGCAAGCCCAGGGTCCCTGACGGCTGTGGGCGACACCCCCCCAATTCCGCAGGCCTCTGCGCGCTCCTCGACCGCAAGAGGAACGTGGCCGCTGAACAGCAGGCGCCCGGGCCGAGGGAGCCCAGAAGCTAGGCGGAGCGAACTGGCCCACGGGCACAGGCGACGCCGGGCGGGGGCGGGCTCGAAGTCCGGGGAGCCCGCCCTCGAGTCCAGCCCCTCCCCGGGCGGGGGTGTCACGCGGGCGGTCACGTGGTCGCACCCGGAAGCGCGCCGGCGAGCCCGGCGATCTGGCGGTGAAGGGCGGCTAGCCGGTACGTGGCCCGAGCGCCGCCCTCCCGGTCCCTCCGCGGGCTGCGGGGCTCCCTCCGAGGCCCCCCGCGCGGCCCTCCCGGAAGTGGGGGCGGGCTCCACCCTGACCGCACCGGCCCCGCCCCTCTGGCCTGGGCCCTCTGCTTCTCCTAAGTTTCTGCAGCCACGGAGTTGGGAGGGAACCCCAAGCCGGGCCTTCTTCCCAGGGTAGCTGTGAGCTTCGCGGGGTTTTGGGAGGTGCTGCATGAAGTGTGGAGTGCGGGGCAGACAGGAAGGCTGCCACGTCTCCTGGGCCCTCCAGCCAGGCAGGGGCAAGGAGGGGGGCCCAGACGGAGCGGAGCGGGTTCAGGCGCCGAGGCCTTAGGGGCGGTTTGATGGGGAAGGTGGCGAAAATGGGAGCTGAGGGTTTTCCCCAGGTTGGCCCGACGCCATATGGGCCTTCAGTGAGTCCTGTGTTGCCTCTTTAGAGCAGGATAGAGAGAACGGGGAAATCATAAAATGACACCAGTAAGGTTCTCTTTCAACAGCTTTTTGGAATAAAAAAGGAGACCCTAATGTCCACTGAAAAGCATTTCCATTTTTTCTGGGAATATGTCATTTAGGCCAGTTATGCCGGTGATGTAGCAAGTCTCACTTACGTTGCAAAAGATGCTGAGCCCCTAAAAACCCTTTTGTGCTTCTTATATGCTTACAACGTTTGGTTTCCTAATTCGGTTACACCTTTATATTGTTCCTGCCTCTTATCAAAATGTGAATGATTCTGGAACCAGTTTAGTTCACCCTGTTATTTGACAAAGGGAGGCCGGGAAATAAGAATAGTAAATAAGCCCACGTCCATGTAAGAGTTTGCTAAGGGATTCCTGCCTGGTTATTCTGTTTTTTCACTATAACCGTGTAGGGAGGCAGAGCAAGGGTTTCTGTTTCACAGCAGGAGTTTGAGGCTCAGAGAGGGTTAAGTGCCTTGATCAGGCCAAAACTAGAATCCTGTCTCTGGCGCCTTTTTTATTGGTTTATTTCATCCTCCTGGGATATCACTCCCCTTCTGGGACTGCTTCCCTGTGGGCCTGGGATGGCTGTGCTGTGTGTCTAGTGACTCATAGCAAGCCCCTTGGGGCTGCTCAGGGCAGGTTTGCAGATCACACCATGGCTCTGAGTGACCCACGTGAAATCAGAGTGCCTGGAAGGAAACAGTAGGTGGGAATTAATGTTTGTGGGCATCTGCTATGTCCAAAGGACTGTGCTGGCCGGTTCCTGTTCCCCATTGTGGGAGGGCAGGGGTGAGCGGGATAGAGGGCACCAGGCACCTCCTAAGCAGACTGCCAAAGGGCCAGAGAGAGACCTTCACCAGCCTGTCCTCCCAGAAATGGGCAGCAGTCGGATGAAAGGCTCTGCTTGCCCTCATGACCTCTCTGTTTTAAGCATTTACAGGACCTGAGATGCTGTGCTGCCGCTCTCCATAAGCTAGTCACCGAGTGTGCCTATTGCAGCCCTTTCTGAACCCCTGGCTGTCTGGAGGCTCTGCTGTGCTCCTTGCCAAGGTAGATGATCCTGCCTGACCTGGCAGGTGGCACCCACCCCAGGGCTGCTTTGGGGCCATGGGAGGTACACAGCATGAGGCGGGCAGTAGACTGAGCTTTCCCTGACTCCGCAGAGCCCTGCCCCAGCTCTTCCTCCTGATGTCACCTTAGCCTATCTTCTCCTTCCTCCCCTGCATCCGGGCCGTCAAGGCCTGTGACTCCCAGCTATACCTCTTGAGTCAGCCCCTTCCTGTCCTGGCCTCTGCCAAGGAGTGGACCTTCGTTACCCCACACTAGGACAGCCGGCCTTCGTCACCTTAACCTCACCCATCCGTGACCAGTGTGTGACTCCCCACACCCTTCCCAGCCTACAGGGGGCTCTCTGCTCCTGGCCGCACATTCTGCAGCCCTCCATTGCCCAACACACACACTCCCTTCCCATCAGGCTGGCCCCTTGAGCCCCTGTCTTTGTCCCCCTCACCTGGGTGTCCCAGAACAGTCTCTTCCAGGCCCACCTGCCCTTAGCCAGCAACCTTTACTTCATATTCAGTTGCCCTCCGTGTCTCTGCCTTGTGTTTTGTGGTTCCATGGGAATAGGCTGCACTCTTTCACTGGGGTGGAACCACCTTGAGGCCAGGTGCTCTGAGTCAGAGTTGATAAAGCAGCCGGAGATGTGGGAGGAATTCAGTAAGTGCCGCTAAGCTGGGCGCATAGGGGATCCTGAAGAGTGTGACGGAGTCCCAGACCTCAGGATGCTATGATCCTGTGGAAATTGGACATCCACCCGTGGGGCAGTCAGAGCAGAGTCCCCTAGTCATTGTCACGTCTTAGCACACAGATAGCGTGATCGTGCCCGTGTGGCTCACTGAGGCACAGAAGATGTGAAGCCCCTGCCTGGGGTTTTCTCAGTTGTAGGCAGCTGGCCTGAGAGCTCTGGCCTCACCAGGCGTGGTCAGGCTGTCCCAAGGGTTGAGAGGTCAGTGTCTTGCTGTGCCCCAGGAATGAAAGGCATAGTGTGGGAAGCTCTGGGTTAAGAATCTCCCCACTGATGAATAATGAAACACATTTTATATAATCAGGCATTAAAATGTGCCCCACAGAGGGTGTGTGGGGGGTGGGGGTGGGGAAGGTGCTTTGGAAGAGCCAGAGACGCTGGGGGAGGAGGCTGAGAAAGCTGCAGCCAAGCATGTGTGAGAATGCACAGTGGACAAGGTTAGGCAGCCTCTGTTTCTACCCAGAGCACAAGCAGCTTGTTAATAAAATTATGTAATCCTGAATCCACTCCTCATGGGCTTTGAAGCTTGTCTTCTGGAGATGTGTTTGCCTTGGGGATATCTCTGAACTGCCTGAAGGGAGGTGCACTAGCCTCCCTGCATTCTAGGCCAGGGAGCCTAGATACTGCCGTGAGCCATGATACTGCCTGCCTCTTCTATGTCCAGATCAAGAGCTGGGTCCTTCCTTACGCTTGGTGCAGGTAGGCCCATGGTAAGTCTGACACTTTGGTGAGAGGCTAGAAAACACAGAAGCAAGAGCCCCAGCCTTAGGCCTGGGTTTAAATCCCAGTGGCTCTGCCACGCCAAGCTGTGCTAGGTCCTGCTCTAAAAAATGAGAATAACTAAAGATTCCTACCTCATCAGGTTGCGGTGAGGGTCTGACGAAATAACACCAGGAAGGCCCCTGTAGTTGTGCCAGCTCAGTAGGTATCTGCTGGGATTGTGATCGTTTTCATTACTCAGGCCGAGCTTGTGGATGAAGGGGCCAGGAGGTGACCTTGAGCTTGCTTCTCCCTGTCAGATGAAGTGTGTTTTGGTGGCCACAGAAGGCGCAGAGGTCCTCTTCTACTGGACGGATGAGGAATTTGAAGAGAGTCTGCGGCTGAAGTTTGGGCAGCCGGAGAATGAGGGAGAAGAGGTGAGTGCAGGGCAGGGGGAGGATGGGAGAGAACAGCACAGAACTACCAGGAGGCGGGTGAACCTGTCCACCCACTCCTGGCCCAGCCTGAGGAACTAACAGGGTGGTGCGTGTGGCCCAGCATCCTAAACACCCAGCTGCTCATCCTCAGAGGTTGGCCTCTTGATGCTCTCGAGAAAGTGACCTCACCCCTACTCCACCAGGGCCCCCTAGGCTACATGAGAACAGGAGGAGGAGGTAGAATTTTAATCATACAACGGAGAAATTTGGTGCCCTCGTCTTCTCTACTTAAAAAGTTTAGCATAAGTTTAACACATTAATTTCTTAAATAACTATACTAAGGTATAATTGGCCTACTATACAAAGTGTACAGTTTGAGATACACACATACACTTGTGATTCTATCACAATCAATAAAATAAACATACTCACCATCTCAAAAATGTGTGTCCCCTCCCTCACCTCCCCCAACCTGGGCAACCACCAATGTGCTTTCTGTCACAGTAGATGAGTTTGTATTTTATAGGCTTTTATATAAATGTATTTTATAGGCATGCGGTATATTCTCAGGGTTGGTTTGGTTTTGGTCTGGCTTCTTTCAGCATAATTTTGAGATTCATCCATGTTGCAGTATCTATCAATAGTTTATTCCTTGTCGTTGCTGAGCGGGAGGTAGTCTATTGTATCAGCACACCACAGTTTGTATATCCGTGTACCTGGTGATGGTGACTGTGTCCAGTTTTTGACTCTTAAAAATAAAGCAGCTGTGAACATTCACGTTCAGGTCTTTGTGTGGACATCGCCTTTCACTTTTCAGGGGTAAAATACCTAGGGCACAATGGCTAGATCGTGTAGGTATATGTTAACTTTTTAAGAAACTAGCAAACTTTTCCACAGGGGTTGTATCATTTCATAGTCCACTCCTCATGTATGAGAGAGCTCCACTTCCTCCGTATCCTTGCTAACCCTTGGCAATAGTCAGTCTTTTTCATTTTCACCATTCTACTAGGTATCGACTGAAATCTCATTGTCTGTTAATTTTCATGTCCTAACGATTGATGATTTTGACATCATTTCATGTGTTTATTTGCCATCTGTATCTTCTTAAATTGAAATCGGTCCAAATTTTGCCCATCTATTTCTTGGGTAGGTTATTTCTTCTTATTCTTAATGAGTTTTGAGAGTATTACATATTTTGGACGCAAGTCCTGTATTAGGTACAGGTTTTGCAAATATTTTCTTCCACTCTGTGTTGCCTTCGCATCCGCTAACCAGTATTTTGCAAAAAGCACAAGTTTTCATTTGACAACTCCAGCGTATCCATTTTTTTGCTTTTAGGGATCATGTTTTTGGTGTCATATATAAGAAATCTTTGCCCAACCCAAGATCTCAGAGTTTTCCCTGTATTTTCTTCCGGAAGTTTTATCATTTTAGGCTTTATGTTAGGTCTGATGATCCATTTTGAATTTTTGGATATGATGGCAAGTATGGATTAAAGTTTATTTTTTGCATATGAATATCCAGGGCAACACTGAAATATTACAGCTTGGAGATAGTTGTCATTTTCCACTAATAATTTCTACTCTATGTTTTAAAGGGGTAATTTATCTTGGACATTTTTTCCAGGTGAATTTCGTATTAAAAATCTTTGCAGGGGAAGCAGTAGAGAGCGTTCTTGCATTTCTGCAGCAGCACAGACTGGTGGCCTGCCAGCCCCCTCCTCGCTCTGCTGAGCTTAACTACCCGTTGAGCCAGTTCCACCTCAGCGGGTGAATCCACTTCAACATCACCGATATTCTTGTCACAGTCTTTAGGAATAAAGATATCAGAGATCATGACATTTTAGTGGTTTCATTTAAGCTAAAAAGCAAGTCTATTTGTTAGGCTCTTTTATTTTTAGCAGTCAATACATATAGTTTTTTTTAAGAATTTTTATATATTTTAGTTCTTTACTATTTCAGTCAGGTCAATGTACGAAGCAAACCATCAGTAGACCTCTATATCTCTAGAACCTGCCATAATATTGACATAAAGGCACACAGTATAGAGATGAATGAATAAATAAAATAAAAGCAAATTATCTGCTGGTGTTTATCTTCCTCTTTATCAAAAACCTTGGAAAGGAACAAAATCCTGGTTTTTCAGTTCCTAAATGACTAATGTAAAGAAAAAATTGTCTTTAAAGTTTTATTTTCTATGTATACGACACATTTTTTTTCTGATTCTATGAATAACATGAATTAATTGTAGGAAATTTGGAAATACAGAGAAATCGTTTTTAAATGACCCATAATTCTAGCACCAGACCTATTAGCTCTTCTATGTATTTCCTTTGGGTCTTTATCTTTTATATGTAGTTGGGATCATACCACATTTACAGTTTTATTTCCTGTTTTTTTCCATTTGCCATTATATCAAAAGCATTATTCTTTTGTGTTAAATAGTCTCAAAAGCATAAATCTTAATGGAAGCATTATATTCCAGTGTATAAATAAATGTATCATTTATTTAACCATTTTTCCCATCCTGGACATGTATATTGCTTCTAGTTTGCTAAAACTATTGCTGTAGGGAACATTTATGCTTGAATTTGATCCCACATCTTATTATTTTCTTAGGATAATTTCCTATAAATAGAAACGTTGATTCAGAAGCCATTCAAAGATAATGTACCACTTCATAATTCCAAGTAATAGTAATTCCTTTACACTCTGCCTACGCCAAATATTTTCATCTTCCCCAACCAAAAAAAAAAAAAAAAAATCTTGCTTTGCTACACCTGCAGAAAAAGCTGCTACTCCAAAAATGAGTTGCTGTACACACAATCTAGATTTTTAAGTGACTTTCTATTAACATAATTTGTTGATGACAGTCCAAGAAAATTGTGGCATGTGAATAATTTAACAACCATTTGCCTATGTGGAGGGATATTCATTCAACAAATATTCATTGAGAACCTACTGTGCTCCAGCCTCTGGGGGTGAAGCCATGAACATAGCATGATCCTGCTCTCGTGGAACTTCGGGCCAAAGAGGGAGGGCAGACAGTGAACCCAGTGGCAAATAAACTCATGAGTGCAGGTAATGATAAATGGGCTGAAGAAGTTAAACAGAGAGAGAGGTGGGGAGCAGTGGGGGCAGGGTGGCCTGAGGTGGTCAGGAGCCATCTGAGCTGGGGCCTGAGTGATGGGCAGAAACCACTGCGAAATCCTGACTAACAGACTCCCGCAGCAGCTGGACACAGCTCGGTTCCCGAGCGCTGAGGAAGTTGAGAGAAAATACCCGCCACGGTACTGCGTCTTGGCCCTGTTGTAAATGCTGTACTTTGCCCCTGGCCGGTTGCCTATTTTTCTTTTCAAGACAAGGTCTTACTCCTCTCCTTTCAGATTTCTCAGGCTCAGAGTTGGGACTTGGCTTTCTCCATGATACAGGTCTCCGGAGATCACTGGAGGGAAGGTCACCTCTTCTTTCTTGTCATTCCAGTATGGAGGGTTTGAGTGGTGACCGTTCTACTGGCTTCATGCCAGTTGTAGTTGCAGATTGTCACCAAATTTGTCCAGTTTCTCTTTGGTTTTGTTTATTTACTTTGTTCCTTCTTTGCAAGGCAGAGAGAATGGTTGAAGGAAGATCTTGTAGAAGTAAAGGTTGGCTTGTGATGGAAATAGGGAAAGTATGGAAGCATAAAAGGGGGCAAATCACTCATATTCTCTCTGCCAGGAGGAATAACTTTGATAGCATTGCCTTTCTTAATATTTTCTCAATACTTTGTTTTTTCTATTCATTTTAAAATACAGACCATTCACTTTTTTGTTTTAACATGACATCATCGCAGAGGAATTTTCCATGTCATTGAAACACTCCAGTATTTTACATAGCTGTATATTCTTCCACCATTAAATGGGCTGTTATCTCTCTGTTTCCCAGGCACTGGGCATTTACACTTTTTACAGTTGTTCGCTGCTGTAAATGATTCCATAGTGAACATCTATATGCGTGTGTCTTTGCCCCATCCCAGATCACTTTCCTTAGGATATGTTCCCAAACGTAGACCTACTGCCAACAAAAAGCATGGACTTTGGGTTATGTAGAGAACTTCCTTAGAGTCATTCAGTTCTCCCATTAAATGCCCCAGACATTCCACTGTGGAGATGTGGCCTAATTCCTTAGTGTTTCCTTCTAGATTCAGAGCCTGAACAGCAGAGGCCTTGCTACAAGGCTTGGGTCTTTTCCGTGCCTTTGTCCCCATGGTCTGGCACTCTGAGCAGTGTGACTTCCTTCCCCTCATGCAGCTTCCCGCCCTGGAGGACCAGCTCAGCACCCTGCTAGCCCCAGTGATCATCTCCTCCATGACCATGCTGGAGAAGCTCTCAGATACATACACCTGCTTCTCAACAGAAAATGGCAACTACCTGTATGTCCTTCACCTGGTGAGCGTGTAGCCCTGGGGCCCATGTTCCTCTTCCCTCAGTTCTGTGGGCTGTCCACATGCCTCTCCCTGATCTTGAACTTTAGACTCCTTCATAAGGCAGAAATTGCGCCCTCTCAAAGTCCCCTGGGACCTAAGCCTCCCCTCACTGTCCTCAGGGATCAGGACAGGGAGGGGTCCCCTGGGGCTGGCTGACATCAGCCCCCTCTGCCTGCAGTTTGGAGAATGCCTGTTCATTGCCATCAACGGAGACCACACGGAAGGTGAGGGCGACCTGCGGCAGAAGCTGTGTGTGCTCAAGTACCTGTTCGAAGTGCACTTTGGTCTGGTCACGGTGGATGGCCAGCTCATCCGGAAGGAGTGAGTCCTCGTGGCGGTCCCCTCTAGATCCTTTGCTAAGCACCCTTTCGAGGCTGTGCAGGGTGTGTGTGGCCTCTGTGAAACTGGGCAGTCACATACTCCCCCTGGCTCCTTCCTGGTACCTTCCCGGATCTCTCAGGCTGGCTTCGTGTCATATGTCCGTGTGTGAAGGAAACTGAGAAGTGAAGTGATTTGCTTGGGTGCCGGACTCCTGATTCCGTGCCCATCCCACTCTATGGCCCCGGCCACAGCCCGGACTCGGCCCTTCTGTACCTAGAGGGCCCTCCCACTCATTTGTTCATGTTGCGTGAGCTCTCCTGGCCCTGACTGTCTTCTAGGACTATGCCCCTTTGGTTGAAGGTTGGGACAAGCAGCTTTCTCACGGGTCTTTCCTGCTCTGCCCCCAGGCTGCGGCCCCCAGACCTGGAGCGGCGCATGCAAGTGTGGGAGCATTTCCAGAGCCTGCTGCGGACCTATGGCTGCCTGCGGGAGCAGGAACAGTGCTTCGCCGTGGAGGTGACTACTGGGCATGGGAGTCCTCAGGCCAGAGGAGTGTCAGGTCAGAGGGCTGTGTAGCTTTCAGGCCACGTTTTGACACACACATCCCCGTCATGAGTGAGGTCATAGGCAGACCCTCAACCTCGTGCATTTAGAAGGTTGCGCCTTGTTGTGGCCACGTGGTGGGTTGGACACCCTGATGGGGTTTCCTGAAATAAAACAGATCCTAGATACAACAGACTTTTTCATGTCATTCTGAGCTCACAGTAAATTGTGGAAATTTTAAAGGTCCCCTCAACTCTGACCATCCCCTCCCCCCAAAAAAGTTATACTGAGCTGAAACTAGAGTGGAAAGCAGTGATAAATAAGCAGCACTAAAGGCAAGATTGCCTGAGTGTAGATGGTTGTAACACCACCACCAGAAGACTAACTTAGGCCAGCAGCACTGGGGACTGAGCCCAAGACTCCCTGGTCAAGCCCGGACCTGAGGAGCTCAAGTGGTCACTGCCGGTAGACTCCCGGGCTCCCCGTAGAGACAAGCACAAATTCTCTCCAGAGTGGCGGTTCTCACACTCCAGTGTTCATCCGAATCATCTAGAGGGCTTGTGAGATAGGGGTTGCTGGGCCTCCCTTTTCTCATGGGGGGGGGGGGGGGGTTCTAGAATTTGCATTCCTGACAAGTTCACCAGTGACGCCGGTTATGCTGGTCCAGGAACTGCCCTTTGAAAGCCACTGCTTTAGAGGACAGGTTAAGAGCAAACGAATATGAGCTCACAATTAACAGTCAGATGCACAGGGAAATGAGCCACCACGAGTGAAAGGAAAATCAATCACCGGTAGATTTAGATCCCAAGGAGCTTGATATCCTGGAATTATTAGGTACAGAATATAAAATAACTGTGAAATATTTAAAGACATAAAAGCCGGAAGAGAACCCATATAGATATTTTAGAAATGAAAACATAATTATTAAAATAAAAATCTCAAGGGATGGGTTAAATAGTAGATGAGACATAACTAGGAAGAGAATTAGTGAACTGGAAAATAGATCTGAAGGATTCATTTTCACGCCCCGCTTACTCACTCTTCTGATAAATGTATAGTACCCACTGTATTCTAAGAGGTGTGCCAGGCCCTGGGAATAGAGATGAATAAAGACACAGTCCCTGCCCTTGAGAGGAGATGAGCCAGACATATATATCTGAACATCCAACAAAGCATTCTGGTTGTGCCATATTGGGTTTCCTGTCAAAATCCAAGGTGGCACGAAGGATGACATGGTCACCTCTTTCGGAGACATCCAGAAGAGCTTCTTGTAGGAGCTGGCCTAATGCAGTTAAGATAAAATCCAAACTCCTTCCTGAACCTACCAGGCCCTGTGTGATCTGCCTCCGTGGATCTCAGGCCAGCCTCATCTCGTGCCTCTCTGGCCTTGCTCACTGGGGACTGACCCCCTGGGACTTTTTTCCATTTCAAGAGTGCTTGACATTTAATTCTGTGTAGTAGTCATTAGCTATATTTGGTTATTGAACATTTGAAAGGTAGCTAGTCCAAATTGAGTTCTGCCGTACATGTAGAATACAGACTGGATTTTGATGACTTAGTACAAAAAAAGAGCATCAAATGCCCCATTAATAATGCTTTTATATGTTGAAATGGCACGATAAATTACTAATATTAATTTCACCGATTTCTTTTTATTTTTTTAATGTAGATTACTAGGAAATATTAAATTATGCATAGGGCTTGCCTTATATATTGGTTGGACGGCACTGTTCCAAACTCTCTCCCCACCTCAGGGCCTTTGCATATGCTCTGTTCTCAGCTTGCAGCATTCTCCCCCTCCACTCTCTCTGATAGGATTTCTTGTTCTTTAGATAGCAATTTAAAGGTCCCTTCTGCAGGGACATTTTCCTTAAATACCCTACCCAAGTAGGTCTCTGCTGTTCATTACCATGTGTTTCCTACACAGCACTTATTAGAATTGGCTTTAATCTTGTCTGTTTCCTTGCATATTATCTGTCTCATCCACTGGAGTCTAGTGACCAGACCATAAACTGCAGGAAGGCAGGGACCGTGCTGGTCTGAGTCTCCCCGTTCCCAAGTGTCTGTCACAGAGCACGCACTCAGCATGGACTGAGCGAATGTACCCACCAGCCAGGACCTGGAGCAGGAGAGAGTGGTCGGTGACGTGGTTTCCTTTCCCTGCTCACCCATGGCCAGGCTGTGGAGCGGCTGATTCACCCTCAGCTCTGTGAGCTGTGCATAGAGGCCCTGGAGCGGCACGTCATCCATGCTGTCAACTCCAGCCCCGAGAGGGCCGGCGAGGAGGCCCTGCATGCCTTCCTGCTCGTGCACTCCAAGCTGCTGGCTTTCTACTCCAGGTGAGCCCTGGTCCCAGCAGGCAGTGACCCAGAGGCCCCCCAGCCCCTCCTCCTTGCCCCTTATTCCTCTACCTGAAAAGCACCGCCTCCCCAGCCAAGAAGACCATCAAGACCCATCTCTTCCATGAAGCCTCCCCAGACTCTTCAGTTTGTGACCCCTCTCAGCTCATTCCCTTCTCCGAATTATGTCTTTCTGGAACACTGTCTCCAGTGTTTTATTTTTAGTTTTATTTTTATTTTTATTCTAAAAATTCATTTTTAGAATTAATGAATTGGTTAGTTTTATCTGTACCTTGCCTTTCTCCAAGAAGGATGCGGTCAGCTGACATGTTCCCAAACTCCTTGAGGTCAGGAACCGCGCTACGACGCCCTGCCCCTGCGCCACTGCCCCGTGCCCCAGGCACGTGCTGACAGCTGCCTGTTCTCTCTGCAGCCACAGTGCCAGCTCCCTGCGGCCAGCCGACCTCCTCGCCCTTGTTCTCCTGGTTCAGGACCTCTACCCCAGTGAGAGCACAGTGGAGGATGACGACCCTCAGGTCTTAGGCCAGCTCCCTGGGCAGCTCCAAACCCCCCCCTCTGGAGCACGCTGGGCAGGCAGTCTAGGGAGGCTGTAGTTCAGGGTCACAGTACTGGTCCTGGGGTTGGGCTCGACTTCTGCTGCTTTCAGATGTAACAGGAATTCTAGAATGCGGTTTAGTCGGTGAAAAGTGCAGATTTTTGGAGTGCTTGCCACTCTAAGCCTCGTGTCCCTCATCTGTGCAGCGGGACAGGGTTTGGAGGAGTGAAGGGGACAGTTTGTTTACCTAGAGCCCAGCAGTGCCTGGGGTGTCTGGTAAGTGCTAGCCAGCACCTTCGCCTGTCGCCATCCCCATTATCCTCAGTGGTGGTGGTGTGATTGTCAGTGTGTTGGAATTTCTGTAATTTCTGTAGGTCTGGAGACAGATCAGGCTACCTAGAGTTGAAACCTCTGTGGAAAGTGAGCTCGCCCGTGGCTGCCTTGTTGTGGGGGGCGCAGAGGGTTAGAGGCTGTGCTCTGAGGTGTTGGGCTCCGTGGGGAGGAGCTGGTCAGACACGCTCTAACTAGGTCTTCCTTGACTATGGCAGCCTTGTCCACGGAGGCCCCGGAGCAGCCAGAACATCCCCATGCAGCAGGCCTGCAGCCCTGGTTCTGCAGCCCCCACCAGGAGGAGTTCTGCAGCAACCGTGTGTGGTGGACCCACCCTGTGGAGGGGAGAGGGGCTGGGGTTGAGCCGCCTGGGGGAGGCTCTCCTGGCTGTCAGCCCAAGACACCCTCTTGCCTCCCCCCCCCCCCCCACAGGACACAGACAGCTTCTCCCTCCCTGAGGAGTACTTCACACCAGCTCCTTCCCCTGGAGAACAGAGCTCAGGTGAGGCCCAGGGAGGAGGAGGAGGGGAGGGGGGAGGGGCCCATTGGCATCACCTTGTGAGGGCACGGGGGCAGGTGCAGAGATTCCTAGAGCCTGATGCTTCCTGTGGGTCCTGCTCTGTCCACCAACCCCTGCCCACCCCCACCCCCCGGCTCTGGCATGAATTCAAGGATGGCCCTTCAAATGAGTCCTAAAGCTTTTTGTGACAAATTGATTTCATTTAAAAATTTATTTACCATAAGGTATATTTTCTGCCTTTATTTTCTTGTAATCAATTAGTAAGTAACTAAAATTAATAATCATTTGATTTCAAGTGTAATGACTTAAATTATAAATAGAAACATTTCTGTACTTTGCTTTTTTTTCCAGAGTATTTGGGTGGGTAAACAATAAAAAAAATATATATATTCAAAATGTTGCTAACAAAAAAAAATTGACAACATTGCTTAGAAAAAACAGATAAGCCAAAATCTGTACTGTTACAGTCCCTCTGAATGGGCTCACATTTATCTGTGAATTTCTTTGGGGAAAAGGAAGGATCATATGGTTCATTTCACCTGATAGAAAAAAGCCATGATTTCAGGAGAAGAAACTCCTCAGGGACTGAGTTTTGAACGGAATTTACTGTGTGGTACCCTTAAGCCACCAGTTTTCAACATTGGCTGCACATTAGAATCATGCAGGCAGCTTCAGCCAGACCAGTTAAGCTATATAGTCCACAGACTGGGCCCCAGGTGTGAATACTTCTAGAAATTTCCCCCAAGAAGCCAGTGAGCATCAGAGTGGGAATCAGTACTATGCACAGATTTAAGTTAGAACAGTGGTTCTCAGCCCTGCTGCACAGGGGGCTCACCTAGGGATCTTTAAAAACGGCTGAAGCTGGGCCTGCCTGTGCCAGAGATTCTGACTTAATTGGTCTGGGATGTGGCCTGGGCATCAAGACTTTTATAATTATTTTTTTTTTCAACGTTTTTTATTTATTTTTGGGACAGAGAGAGACAGAGCATGAATGGGGGAGGGGCAGAGAGAGGGAGACACAGAATCAGAAACAGGCTCCAGGCTCCGAGCCATCAGCCCAGAGCCTGACGCGGGGCTCGAACTCACGGACCGCGAGATGGTGACCTGGCTGAAGTCGGACGCTTAACCGACTGCGCCACCCAGGCGCCCCAAGACTTTTAAAAGGTCTCATGTGCAGCCACAGTTGAAAACCAGTGGGCTAGATGTTCTTAACTTTAAGTTCTTGGATGGGCTCCAGGGAGCCTGGGACCCCTGAGGTCATGCACCACCTCCTATAGGCTTGCACATTTCTGAGGGTCCTTAGCTACCCTCAGCTCTCTGAGCTCTCCATGAGCCCAGAGCACATTGAGAAACACTGCTTTGGGGTGATCATGGAAGCTCCTTTCTTCTTGCTGCTCCCTTCCCTCATTCATCACAATCCTCCTCCTGGCCACTTTCTCAGTGGTTAGTTTTTATGCCTCAGAGCTGTAAACAATGCCATTTCAAAGTGCTTGGAAGTCACCGCTTACAAATGGCTTGAGTTGTACTCATTCATTTGTAAATCAAGTGTTTGAAAACATGCAAACAGGCTTCCCTAGAGAAACATGATTATAGATGACCGTTATTTGCAATGAAGTATAAGGGAGAAGGATGTTATTACAAACATGTAATATTTCAGATAGGTAGTGGGTTCAGTAAGTTTCTGTAAGCTAGGCTGGCAAAGGAAATCCAGCTCATTTCCCTACACATAGTAGGTGCTCCGAGTTTGCCAACTGAGTAACTGGGGAAATGTGACTGCCGCCTCCTGGTGAAGAGGCGCTGTGATAGAGACCTGAAGGAGTCTGGAGGGTGGAGTGGAGGAGGGGATTAAGGGGCCCACGTTGGGAGGGGGGTTGCTGAGGAACACACCTGGCGCCATTGCCAGGTCCATCCTCAGGAGCTTGGACCCAGCAGCCGGCCCTGGGATGAGCTTTCTCTTCCCCAGGCTGCTTTAGCCCTGAGACTGCAGAATTCACCCTGTACTTCCGGTTTGGGTCCCTTGAGCAAGGCCATGCTGCTCCGGCCCATACTAAGTGCTCTTGTCCCTGCCAGGTACTCCGTCCCATCCTCCCCTCCTGACATGCTGCTGGGCCATTATTCACATTTTCATGTTATTCATGTTATGTTATTACCTATGTCCTGTAGGCAGCACTGTCTGGCTGGATGGGGGCACCCCACCCACCGATGCTCCCCAGATCCAGGTGAGTTTTTCCTGGGGCAGGGATGGGGGGGTTGGACAGAGCTCATCCCAGAGGCAGGGGCCAGGCAGGTGCTGGGCGAAGGGTGACCTCAGCTCCTGAGAAATTCCACCTTTCTCACACTGGTTGGGAGTGAAAGTCCAGCTTAAGTTTTAATACTTTTTAAAAATTAGATAGTAAATATACTTATTGTAGAAAAATTGGGAAATACAAAAGTATGGAAAAGGAGTAAAAAAGCACTCTGAATCCTCTCCCAGATGTTAAGTACTATTATGATTTTGGGGTGTTTCCCTTCTAATCTTCCCTATGATTTTATATATGTGCAATCATGTATGTATGTGTACTTACACACTGCATATATTCTTTTTTCATTTACCAAATCTGAGTCCTAATGTACTTCATTACACTTTTTTCCTTAAACGTTTTTCCATTTACTTAGCACTGGTTTTTAAGGATTGTTTAAGAGTCCATCACATGCCAGGGTGCCTGGGTGGCTCAGTCGGTTAAGCATCCGACTTCGGCTCAGGTCGTGATCTCACGGTTTGTGAGTTCGAGCCCCGTGTCAGGCTCTGCGCTGACAGTGCGGAGCCTACTTGGGATTCTCTTTCTCCCCCCTCTCTTTCTCTGCCCCTCCCCCATTCTCTCTCTCTCTCTCAAGATAAATAAACTTAAAAACAAGAAGTCGGCCACGTGCCCGTGCTCCTTATTTAGCAGAGCGGCGACGCAGCTGGTGTGCTGTCTCCAGTTATTTTGCTGTTCTAGCTAGGACTGCTGTGCCATCCTGATAGACAACGGCTTGTGGCATCTCTGCTGATCTCCTCAATTTTCTGCTTTTTCCCCACCAGAGGCTTTCTTACTCATTTAGTAAGGCTGGAGTCCTGCTCATTTAGCCCATCTATGCCTCAATTTTCCTCCGTGGTACTGGCCGACAGATGCTCTGAGGGTGGGTAGGATAACAGCGTTATTTAAATGCTTTTGTCCGAGTGAAGGCTTGGGAGGGAGCTCCCCCCACCCCCATTTTTCCTGCCTTTTCAGTGTCTCTTCTACCACCTTCCCCAGATCCTGTTGCCCATGGCCCCTGCCTGCCCTCCAGACCTGACTCTGGGCAGCAAGGCTCAGAAGAAACAGGGAGACAAACAGTAGCAGCCCTGGAGCTACTGGGGCCGCTGTGACAGAGCTCGGGGACTTTTAAGAACTGGATTTCTTGGAGCTGATCTATTTATCCCCATGGTTCACAGGGAGCACAGCGAATGGGCAACCATGGGTAGGTATGTGAGGCAGAGGCCAGGCGGCTCCCCCACCGATGGCTCTTTTCTCCACAGATCGCTGAAGACACCCTCCAGACCCTGGTCCCTCACTCCCCGGTCCCTTCCAGCCCCAGAAGGATTTTCCTGGATGCCAGCGTGAAAGAGAGCTATTGCCCTATGGTGCCCCACACCATGTACTGCCTGCCCCTGTGGCCCGGCATCAACATGGTGCTCCTGACCAAGGCATGAGCAGCCCCCACCTGCTTCGGCAATGTCCCAGCCTGGGCGCCTTCCCCACAGGCTGCCCCGTTCATCCTGCCCTGTGCTCCTTCCCTTAGTGCCCCAACACCCCCCTGGCCCTGGTCCTGTACCAGCTGCTGGATGGGTTTTCCCTCCTGGAGAAGAAGCTGAAGGAGGGGCAGGAGGCCGGGAGCACCCTGCGGTCCCACCCCCTCATGGGGGACCTGCGCCAGAGGATGGACAAGTTTGTCAAGAGTCGTGGAGGGCAAGAGATTCAGGTGAGACCTGATTCCCAGACATGCCGGCCTCCAGGAGAGGAGGCAGGGCCTTCAGGAGCCTCTAGGCCTTGGCCCTGCCCCACCGTAGGTGTGTAACCCTTGTTTCCCCCAGTACAAAATGATAACAGAAACTTACAGCAGCATTTTCAGAGCATTTTCACATGAGTTTGGCACAACACGAATTGTAATTCCCATGGTATAGAGGAGACGGGAGCTCACCTAGATGATGGTTTGGCCGAGGTTACTCAGCTGGTGGGACCAGAGCCTGGCCTTAGGACTCCGTGAGGGCTGGCCACCTGCCCGTGACACCCCTCCCATTGTATCAGGTCACACAGAAATGCAGGACACAGCCTACCACCCTGGGCGGGGCAGGGGAGGAGGCTTAGAGCCCAGGTCAGAGATGAGGTCTAGCGATGCTAAGTAAGCAGTAGCAACAGCACAGGCTATGCCGGGAGCCTAGAGGAAGTTCAGGAGGGATAGACCACCCAGGGGACACAGCTGGTGGTGCTTGGGTCCGTCTGAGGACCTGAGATGCGCTGTGGCTGCAGTGCACGTGGGTCTGAAATGAGAAGAAGGATCAGAGGAGGCCGAGCAAGTGAGCAGAGCCGAGACCCAGGCAGACCCAGGTACCTCTGAGGAGTCCGCCCAGCATCTCGCCATGCTGCAGGCCATCACAGCACTGGGTTAGAATGCAGAGTCCCCCTTTGAGGAGCTCACCCACCTCAGCACCCCAGCGCCTGCCCTGTGTCCACTCCTCTTTGGTGCACTCACCTGTCACTCTGAGAGTATTACTTTACATGTCTGTACCAGCTAGGCAGTGAGCCCAGTGCCTGCCACACAGATACTGCTCTTTAAAGAAGTGCCTGCTGAGTGAATAGAATGGTGTGTTAGGGGGTGCAGAGAGCTGGGGGGGACCTGCTGGAGAGCCAGCTTTGACTGTGTGAAGGCAGATGTGCTCTGAGCCTAAATACAGAGCAGTCAGGGAGCGTGGGTCCCTCTCAGAGCTCGACATCGCAAGAGTCTCCCCTGGACCGCACTGTGGGGACATTATCAGGAAGCTGATCTGTCTTCTGTCCTCCTACAGAGCACCTGGCTGGAGTTCAAGAGCAAGGCCTTCTCCAGGAGCGAACCCGGATCGTCCTGGGAGTGAGTGGGGGCCTCTGAGGATGGGGGGAGTCGTGTGGACAGAGGGACGGTTTCCTCCAGGCCAAGAGGCAGAGAATGCTCAGGAAGGTGCTTATGAGGGCCGATGGGGCTTCAGGACAGTGGAGTCCGGTCCTAGACGCTGGAGGGAGGCTGGGAAGCAGAGGAGTTACAGGTGGAGGCGAGAGCCTGGAGAACTTAACATGGGACAGAGGCTCAGCATCGTGCCCAGCTCCAGCACTGAAGGGCGCACTTCCCTCATTTCTCGATTAAAAAAAAAAAAACCATAGAGGCAGGGGGCGGGGGGGAGATTCTAGAAGCTTCAACCCAAGTACACAGGCACCACATTGGCGGAAAACCGGGGAGCTGCCCTGTCCCTCTGAGGGCAAGGGTGTGCTTCAGCAGCTGTCTGTTGCCCGTCAGGAGCAGGGGCGACTCCTGGGATGAAGGGCGGTCCTAGGTGTGTGTCCTCGGCACACCTGTGGACGGCCCACCCTCCAGGGCCCCTCGTGCTGTCATGGTGTCCTCTCTCCGTGTCCAGGCTGCTTCAGGCGTGTGGGAAGGTGAAGCGGCAGCTTTGCGCCATCTACCGTCTCAGCTTCCTGACCGCGGCCCCGGGCCGGGGAGGCCCGCATCTGCCCCAGCAGCTGCAGGACCAGGTGCAGACACTCATGCAGTAAGTGTGGGTGTGGCGCCTGGGTCACCAGAGTGGGAGCTGGGGCCCCGCACCATACCCTGCCTCCCCTGCTTCCTCGGCAGAGAAAAGCTGACGGACTGGAAGGACTTTTTGTTGGTGAAGAGCAGGAGGAACATCACCATGGTGTCATATCCTGATGCCTGAGCCCCAAGAAGCCCCTCACGTCTGCCTGTCCCCACCACCTGCCACTCTGAAGGACTGCTGGCTTTCTAGAAGGAGTGTATACGTTCCACCGCCTCAGCTTCTTCAAAGAAAAATGATAGGAGATGTTGTCATGGGTGTCTTGTCCGTAGGAACACTCCAAGGCTGAAACTTCACAAACCCCTGCTGTCCCACAGTTGCTTCATAGCTTCAGAGAGTGTTTATGTTGACGTCCAGCCAGCGGAGTGGTAACGGGTGTTGCAGGTGGGCAGGGGTCCTGGGGTCAGGGAGGTTTGAGAGGCCATGTCTTCCTTAGAAGTCACAGTACACAGTGGGACATGAAGGCTCTGAGGAGGCCTGCACCAAATGTGTTTATCCCTGTTTAAAAAACCATCTGCAAGACCTGTTTGACCCTTTTATTCTGGAACACTAGTTTTATCAAATACTAATTTTCCCTGGAACTTTATATAAGGAGTCTTTCCTGTATTAAGGTCTCTAAAGTGTCAGGCCTTCAATCTCCCAAGACTCTTGCCTGTGGTATGCGGGTGAAAGGGATGACAGAGGCCCTCGTTAGCCACCAGCCACCACCCTGCCATGTTGGCTGTTCCCCTCTCCGGTGGGAACCTTCCAGCTTCACAGGTGATGTGTGGAGAGATGAACAAAACCACACCGAGGTGTTTGGGTTGGGTAGTCAGCTAGGCTCATTCATTAGGTAACTCTGCTCTCACACCAGCCTCACCACATGTAAGATTTAAGCTCATCCCTCATGAAAATGATAAAATACAAACAATACCCTATTGCTCTTAGGTCCAGAATTCCCTGTGTTAAGTGTGCTAGTATCAAGGGATCCATTTTATTTGCATCATAGAATTTCTCAGCGCTGGGGAGTTCAGAGGTAAAGAGATCCAGGAAAACAGGGACACCAGGGGTTGACTGACAGGGCAACCTGTGGGGAGAGGAGGGCTTGGCGGGCCTGGTCTCCTGACTCCACTGCTTAGCCTTGCTAGAATCCTAGGTGGAGGACAGAGTAGCACCTTCCCTGGTCCCTGGCTTTATGAGCACCTTAACTCTGACCTCCACCTACCTAGAAGACTTCCCAGGCTTGGTGCATTTCATCTATGTGGACCGCACGACCGGCCAGATGGTGGCCCCTTCCCTCAGCAGTAGTAAAAGGACTTCATCAGAACTGGGCAGGGGACCGCTGGCCGCCTTCATCAGAACCAAGGTAAGCATTGCCCGGCCCGGGTACTCTTCACCCCTGTCGGACAAGATGTGCGGCCTGCCCCCTGCTCAGGAAGGACTGAAGCCCCACCCTTGGGGCTCCCGTGAGGCCCCAAGCGCACCCCGCCCCCCTTACCCCTACCGTACTCTTCTGTCAGCATCTGCCCCCAGCTGCCTGTGGCTTCCTAAGGCTAGCAGCCGGTCTTCGTCACTCTAGGGCCCTGGCACTCGGGGCCACGTGGGCACCTTCCTGGGTGTCTTCTAATATGCTGCATAAGCACATCTGGGCAGTGGGTTCAAAGGGGGAAATGACCAGGACTTAACATTGTGCTTGGCTTAAATAAATTCCAGTAAGTATTTGCTGAAATTAACTCACGTGGGAGGACGAGACACAAGGTCAGTCAGTTTGGATACAGGATTTAACAGGAGGTGGTTTGTACTGAAGAACCATTCCCTGGGGGGTCCGGTATTCATTCTCCTTAACTGACTGTTTCATAGCAAACTAGTATAGGTATATTTATATACTATATATATAGCATGTAGCATAGTATATAAACATATATCAGAGTTGTCTAAAGAAAGTATATGCCGATGGTTAAGGTAAAGAGGGCAACAGAAGGCCTGTGCCGGCTCTGCCTTTCCCTGGCTGTGGGGCTGAGGTATTACTTAGTCTGAGGTTCTGTGTCCTCATCTGTAAAAGGCTAGTGATACTATTGACGTCCCGGAGTTGCAGAGATTCCAGATGCGTGAGATGCTGCATGTTGACTGTTTAGCACAGTACGTGGCACAAATGATACAATTCATTGAGCATTTACTGGTACCATCCTCTTCACCCATCTTTCTGGAAGTTGTTGGAGTTCTCTCGCCGCATTTCTTTTCACTGTTTTTCTGTGCAGCTCGTTGTCCTTGGTTCTAATTGCATATTCTGTGTATGCGGTGTGTTTACCCACATTTTCACTTCACTTTCCATCTGATGCATTTCCTCATGTCATTAATTCTTTATAAACATGATTTTTAACAAGTCCACAGTAGTCCATCATGTGAACGTAACATAATTTCCTTAGCCATTTCCCCAACGTTGAGCATTTAGATTGTTTCCAGGCTTTCGTGGTCGTAAATAATTCTGCAGTGCACACCTTTGTGCGTCCATCTTTGTCCTCATCTCTGATTCTTTTCTCAATATGGATTCCCAGAAATGGAATTATTAAGGCAAATGGGAGGAATGTTTTTAAGGTTATTGATACCTGTTGTCAAATTGCTTTCCTGAAAAATATAGCAAATCCATGTATTCGTTTGCAGATGTAATTAGACATGACATTGTGGTCTGGCTTGCAGTGAATCATGTACACCTTCCGCTAAGCTTTTTGGTGAGAGAGCTCATCAGGCCTTTTGCAGCCCTGGGAAATGGGGGAGCCAGGCTGTCCAGGCTGCCCTCCCGTGGGCAGTTCACAGGCAACATTAGAAGTCCTTGGATGAGGCAAGAGAATATCGCCCGGGGGATGTAACCCATGTCAGCATCGGGTCACTGTGTTTCTGTCGAACTCCTTGGTGAACCCTAGTTGGGACGTCACCCCTGAAGCAGAGGACATGCCTGACTCAGGGTACTCAGTGTGTTCCAACAGTTCACCAGCACCTTCCTGGCACAGAACCTGTGCCAGAGTTTCGGGCCCTGGAGGGGATGGAGGGGAGGGGGTGGAATGGGTGGCCACACCTTCATTTCCTGTTCTACTATCAATGCCCTTGGGCGATTTTCAGGGTCTGGTGATCAGTTTACTAACGGCTTCGGTGTAAAGTTACCTCACGTGTTTTTATGTACATTTTATTGTCACAGTGTTTGGAGGGGTAATCTGTCCTAGTCCATCCATCCAATAATTTATTTCTGAGCTCCTGCTCTGACCCAGGTCACGCCCTGACACTAAGGAAAAGGGGGAGAAGGAGCAGCCGCTGGCCTACCGAGAGCTCCTTCTCTGAGTGCTTTTCTTCCAGAGGCAAGAGCCTGAGTGAGCCCTAGTCCCACTGTGGGGAGGGGGCTGGCCCCGCAGGCCATGGTGGGCAGGGCAGCTTCGAGCACTTTCCCTGTTTCCCCAGGTCTGGTCTCTGATCCGGCGGGCCCGCAGATACCTGCAGAAGGGCTACACCACGCTGCTCTTCCGAGAGGGGGACTTCTGCTGCTCCTACTTCCTGTGGTTTGAGAACGAGATGGTGGGTGTGGCCAGGCCTGGGGCCGGCCATCCTGAAAGGCTCTTCTCTCTGCTGACTCTGATACTCTTCTTTTGCTCTCTGTTCAGTCCCTCTGTCTCTTCATCAATTCTTGTCCCTAGTGGGACTGACAGGTAAGCACAGCCTTTGGGACCCGGGTCTCAGAGGTCCCACTCTCATGTGCGCCTTGTGACCCCTCCACCAGCCGTCTGAAAAGCTCAGGCCGTCAGGCAAGGCAGCGTCCAGGTAACACGTGGACAAATGGGTGTGTGCCCCTTGAGAAGGGCTGCTCAGGTGTGCTTCCATGCTGACAGCTGCTCTTAACGAAGCATGGCACACTGTCATTCCCAGGGTAAAGGCGGATAAACTGAGGTTCAAAGCAGTGAAGCAACCTGCCCGAGGTGAATATGACAGTATGGCCTCCTATTCCCGTATTTCTCTCTCTAGACTCACTGTTTCAACAGTGTAAGCACAGGTCATGGGAGCTTGGTGTCTCTCTCTTGCTCTCTCTTCTCTTTCCTGTTTCTCTTTGTTTTGTGTTCCAGCTCTGTAGGGGCCATTCCTTCTGGCCTGAGAGCGATGGCCAGTGCTTTCCGGAATGTAGGGTGCTTACTGGGTCCCTCACCACTCTTCTGGCAACCTCACATCCTCCCATGGGCCATGGTTGGGGGCGAGTATCACTGGCCCCATTTTTCAGATCGAGACACTGATGCCTGGAGATTAAACTCTGTGGCCAGAGCCACCAGGATCATAAATGATGAAGCCAGAGCCCAGACTCAGCTCTCCTGACCTGCAGGCTCCTCTTTGCACTCGGTGCCCAGGATGTGTGTACAACCTTTACCTGGGTTTCTGGGGGGAGACAGGGCTTCGTGTGTGTGGCTGGCATGACAGAGTGACAGACTGAAGCAGAAGTGTGGGGGACAGAGCTGGCTGTGGGGGCTGCCTGCACCTGTGCCGTCTTGGGCAGCCACTTAATACGCCAAGGGCACCTCACCCACACGATGGGCCCCACAGTGCCCACGTGGGCATTGGAAGGAACCCCGTGACCAGGAGCGGGACACAAGCTGCCCAGCAGGTCTTAATTGCCTTCTCCTCCTCATCCTACCCTGGAGATTTCTGTCCCTTCCAAAACAGGGAGTTGGGCCTTTTGATAATGTGTTGCCCTTCAAGACCCTGCATGACACCTCCTTGGGTCGCTTTCCTGACAGCCTTCCTGAACCCATGCTGGCCACTGACGCAGGTGCACCCATTGATGGAAGTGAGGGCTACCACACGTGGGCCAGGCAGGACACTCGGAACTTTATATACGTCACCTCCAGTGTTCACTGGGTGGTTACTGTTATTCCTACTGCACAGATGAGAAAATGATGCAAAAAGAGGTCCAAACAGCAAGTACTCACCAAGCAGGGCTGAGCCAGTCCTTGAACATGGTGTCTGACTCGTGCCCATGTTCTTTCCACCGTACCTCCACCTCCCATTCAAGACGTTTCTCCTCCTCAGGGGTACAAACTCCAGATAATAGAAGTGCCCGTCCTCTCGGATGACTCGGCCTCCATCGGCGTGCTGGGAGGAGACTACTACAGGTGACCCCAGTTTACAAGACTGTTGGGAAGAGTGGGTGCCCAGATAATGCCACTCCCCCATAGAGGAGCAGCTCCTCCTTCAGGAATGCCCCCCTAGAAGCTCCTTCCTGCCCAGCCCCGTGTTCAGTGAGAGAGGGGTGGGCGCAGAGCACACCCAGGTTTCTGCCCGTCTCCTGCTTCCCACACTCTCGGCAGCATCTGCCGGCATCCGCGCTGGGGCCCTAGGGCTTCCCCGCTGGCTCTGCGGCATCCCTTAGCTTGGACACTGCCATCACCAGACCCACACGGGGAACCCCAGGGGGTGGACCGTGCAGCCTGGGGCTGATCCTCCTGTGGTTAGGTCAGCGAGGGGCGGGAAGGCCTTGCCAGCCAGGTGCTGGGGTCTCGCGAGGTGGCAGTGCCTGTGCCGTGCTGGGAGAGGCCCCTGGTTCTGGGAGGGCTGCCGCGGCCTCGTACCTGAATCCTGTCCCCCGTCTTCCTCCAGGAAGCTCCTGCGCTACTATAGCAAGGGCCATCCCGCTGAGGCTGTCAAGTGCCACGAGCTGCTGGCCCTCCACCTGTCGGTCATCCCCACAGACGTGCTGGTGCAGCAGGCCGGCGAGCTGGCCCGGCGCCTGTGGGAAACCTCCCGCGTCCCCTTGCTCTAGGCCAGGGCACAGTGCTCCGGCGCGGTCTGTGTGTATCCTGGTCCCCTCATATAGCACTCACCTAGGGATAGCACAGTCCCCAGGGTCTCTTAAACCCCTTACACTAGTCTCCCCTCCAAGTAACAAACCCCCAAATCCTTGTCTCTGGAGGAGGAGGGAGGCCAGAGAGGGTCCCTTGGTCTCCTTAAAACAGAAGTGGCTGCGAGGTTAGAACTGGGACGGCTGCTTTCAGAGCTGCCTCTCCACCTATCCCCAGGAGACAGGAAGTCCCCAGTGCCTGCAGGTGTCTGAAGATGCCTCCTCATGCTGTTGGAGTGGAGAAAGAGCTCCCTCAGGAAGCCATTTCCTTCTCCAGATGAAAGGTGCTGCCCTAGCTGGGCTGCGATTCACACTGTGCCTCTTCCTCCCTACGACCCTGGGCAGGTTTCCTCCACCGATAGCCCCTACCTCTCAGGGTGGCCGTGAGGGCTCCCGGACACATGGCAGGTGCTCAATAAATGCTGGTGGTGGTGGTTCAAGCCAAACGTGCCTGGGCTCCTGGGCTGTCCTTGGTGCCCAGCAGTCTGGCCCCTTTGCACCCTGCTCTGTCTCGACTCCTTCCCAGCCCCGGCTCAGAGGTTTGTGTCACTTGGGCATGTGGATCCCAGGTATAGGTTTTTGAAAACATGCCAGCCGACCCCTGTGTGCCCTGGGTTGAGAACCCCAGCCCCGGGGGGTGCAGTCCCTTTCCTCTAACCTAGAAGCTCCCACCCCAGGAGACACACAAGAACAAGAGACCACCAGAGCCCTGGGACTGGGGAGCGTCCGCCACAGGGATGAGAGAAGCGCCATGGCAGAAGTAGGCACCCAGGACCCCTGTATGACATGCTGACAGCAGCCAGGCCTTCGGGTCTCTAGTCTTGAGCCGAAATTCATGCAGAGAAGACTGTTCTTTTCTGTTAAGGGAATAGCTGGTGGAGGTGGAGGTGTGGGGGGGAGGACAGAGGTACTGAAAGAGCTAGGAGGACATCTCACACTAACGTCCTCAGAAGGTGGCAGTGAGGGACATTGTCAGCTGAGGTGACTGGGACTGCATTCCTTCATGATATCTTGACTTAATGAATGGAGATTTCAAACCTCAAGTGTGTAAGACCCAGAAGAGCACGAAGGGGAAAACTAAGTGTAGAAGCCCACTGCTGTGTAGGATATCCACTTTTGTCCCCTGATAGTTTTCCTTAATTTTGAGCAGCTACATGATGTGACCCATCTGGTTTAACCAGTCCCCTGAATGTTTCGATATTGTAGTGGGGTGGACATCCTGCGTCAGATTTCAGCAGAGATTCACACATGGTGTAAACCTGGAGTGTCAGGGTGTCTCAGTCACAAGTAGAAGGTTCCACAGAAAGCTCTCCCACTCAGATGCACCTTCTCCTCAAATTCTCCCAATTTTAAGATGCATTTCTTTCTTTTTTTTTTTAATTTTTTTAACCTTTATTTATTTTTGAGACAGAGAGAGACAGAGCATGAATGGGGGAGGGGCAGAGAGAGAGGGAGACACAGAATCGGAAGCAGGCTCCAGGCTCTGAGCCACCAGCCCAGAGCCCGACGCGGGGCTCGAACTCACGGACCGCGAGATCCTGACCTGAGCCGAAGTCGGACGCTTAACCGACTGAGCCACCCAGGCGCCCCTTAAGATGCATTTCTAATAGTGGGTTTCTAGAATACTGACAGATGTCATAGCAGTACAGACACTCAACTCCTACAGTGCTTTTTTCCTACCGTAGAGAGGTGGCCTGCTAGCCAATGGGCAGAGAACAAAGGAGCACCTGATACAAGCCAGGCCAGAGGGTAGCAAGGAAGGGTGTTAGCTGAAGATCTTTGCAGATGTGATCTTTAATCCTTGAGGATTTGGGGAAATGGGAAAGGTGCCAAAAGACAGAAGACAGATGACCAGGCCTTCAAAAGAAAAAGGTGAACCCCCATCCCTTACAAGCTTCTGAGGTGGCCTGTTGAGCGCAGGGTGCTCAAGTGTCTGGGAGAGAACACGCAGCTCTCGGGGGGACCCCAGCGACAGATGTGGCCCTCATTGTACTGAGGCTCTGGTCACGGAGACCCTGTGGGGTTGCCTGGGCCTGCGGTGGGTGTCGAGCCCCTCACCATCCTGCAGACGGAAGGCTGTGGCCCTAGAGCAGTCTCACAGCACGTCCTCTGGACTTGTTCCCCAGCAAATCCCAGACATTAAACCCCTTAATGAGAAGCAGGACAGTGCTGGGGAGGGGGCCCTGCCAGCACACTCTCTGCCTGCATGACCTCCCCGGTCCCTTCTCTGAGCCTCAGTGGCCCTGGTCCATAAAATGGGGGTTCTAGGGTTTCCGTGAGAGGCTGGGGACTGTGGTCGGCACAGCCCCCCGCACATGGGAGCCCTAGAGTTAACCGCACAGTGCCTGCTGTACGTTTTGGAGGTGGCACGACTTCTGCCCGGTGAACGGGTGACCTCCCGAGACTCTACCCTGCGTGGACTCTGCAGGCTGCATGTCCTCCAAGTAGTCCTGGCCCAGAGCCAAGTACGGCAGCTGGACTGCAGCTCCTCCTCTCTTCCTGTTCTCTCCCTGCCCCTCCCCCTGCCCAGGCAGCACAGAAAGCTGATTGTAAGCAAATTCCTGGCCTAGTACTGGGCAGAAATGGCTGCAAGTGGCCGAGGACTCAGCCGGGTCATAGATGCCTCTTCTTGCCCTGCTTGGAGAGGAGCTCATTGGGAAGCCAGAGGACGCCTAAAGCCTGAGTACGATGCCGTGGTGATAGGAGCAGGTAACCAGGATGTGCTGGAGCTGAGGGGCAGGAAGGCGGCCCTGCTCAGAGCCCGGGGGGTGGGGGAATGGAGTTGGGGGGGGTGCACTCCCAAGCCCCACCCCTCCCTCTCCTCCGTCCACAGGATGACCAGGGTTTGGGCCAGAACAGAGTCGGGGGGCAGGGCGGGGGTGGAAAGCCCACTTAGTCTGCGAGCAGGCACCAAGGTTGTGGGGCTGGCTCTGCCATCAACTTGCTGTGTGGTCTGGGGCATATTCTTGCTCTCTCTGGGCTTTGGTGTTCCCTTCTAGAATGACCAGAGAAGAATAGGTGAGCGCAGGGGTTTCCATGTATCTCCTGCAAAATTAGCCCCTTGGCACCACATTCTTAGCGTATGGTACACAAGGATTGGAAAGAAAGAGCCTTGGGATAACAGACCCATGAAATCCAGTCATACCAAGTGCCCTGACTTCTGGTCGCCACCACTTCACCAGTAAGACCATGTATCCCCCAAGGAAACTGGAAGGTTCTATAAAGGGGGGTTAGGGAAAAATAGAAATGAGTCGCATGTCTGCAGAGGCTAACAGCCCCTGCTGTCTTTCTTGCACATCTGCTGCACTTCGCTGACCCCCAGGCTACAGAGTGATTCTGACACGTGACTGTGTGAGGGCGTGGGGCGTGGGGCTGGGAGAAGGTTGCCTTTGCTCAGATCCTTCCATTCACACTCCCTAGGGGCCTCTTCTGGCATTCTCTCCCACTGGGCTTAGACAGACAATGGCAGGATTGAAAGAAGACGTTCGTTACACAGTTTTAAAGCTGCATCCTGTCCTGACATCTCTTCATTTTTGTATGTTCTAAGAGCAGTCATGGCCAGTTAATGTTTTTAACGGTCGCCTCTCCAGGGAAAAATGTGTGCAAACACATATACGTAAGTTTAGTATAAATACTGAAATGAAAGAAGCATAGCACACGATTTTACAAATAAGATCCGCAATACTCTAAATTCCAGGTGGCCAACTGGCTCTCCCCAAATTTCTGGGATTTTTGCTACACTTAGCAACCTTCTGGTTCCTACTGACAAATAAGGCTAGTGCCCAAGGGAATGTTGGACCTTTTGATTGACTTCAAAGAGTAGAAGCGAAGCAAAGCAACAAAGGTACATCTGAACTTCACTTGTTCCATGACGGGAGAGACTTCGCTCAAACAGATCATGTTTTTCCCGTTCTGGGAGAATACTTTCTTAATTCTTTGTGCTTTTTCACGATGGAACAGCCAGGGACACAGCACATGGTTGGGTTTCATCTGCATTGTTAGTGTTTTCTCCATTGCTTTCCTAACTCTAACCATCAACAAAGCAATACATGGAGCCACGACATGTAATGTTCACTGACTTTCATGGTGCAAATACTCCCACCATGGCCTTCTTCAAGTTACCACGGTGACGCGGTTGCATGTGAATTTGGAAAAGAGTCACAGCAGCCCACTGTGACACTGTGACACAGCGCAGCCTGCTGACGGCTGCTCAGAGGTAAAAAACCACAAGAGCATAGGTAATTGTGACACATAGTAATATGATGTAGGGAAGTTGACAAGTTTTGCGTATGTATTACCTTTGTTTATAATTTATTTCACCATAAGTTTATATAATTTAAATTGTAGCAATGGCTGTGTTTGACAACTGTCACAAACCTCCTGGCTGGGGGAAGCCAGCTGTAGACCTAACTGGGTGCAGTAAATGGCACTGCGCCCCCCCCCCCCCAACTCCCTTTCTGCCCTTGGTGACGGCACACCCCTCCTGCCTTCTGGCAGGGACAGTTGACTCCAGGTCACCAGATGCCAGAGTGAATTGCCCACATGTGTGTGAGTCTCAGTTGTGAGTTTTTGCTTGACATTGTTTAATTGCTACGCATAAAGGGAAGCCCCATTTAAGGGCTTTTGGGGACCAAGTAAGGAACAGAGTGGCCATCTTCCGAGAGAAGGGTTATCTCTGCTCCCTGAGGTCACACCACTACCCGGGAGCCACCTTGAAGATGAACCTGATTAGTCACTTAACTAAATATGCCTAAGAGTGACCCAAGGAGCTTGTTAAAATGCAGTTCCTGGCCTTGCCCCTGGTGATTAGGATTCAGTGGAAGTCAGCACATCTGACCAGAATTTGGAGTGGGCCTGACGCGGGCGGCTGCAGGCCACATTTGAAAGTCCGAGTCCAGAGCAGCTTCCCTCACAAGCCCCACGTGCCTGGCTATCTATGGATCCCTGGAGTCAGGCTGGAGGTTATCAGAGCCTGTAGCTTAAGACCCCCTCACAGGGGAAGGAGAGGTCACCAGAAGCCACAGGAGGGCCCAGGCAGGACTGGGGATGGACTAGTGGAGGAAAGAGGGTCCTGGGCTGATGGGATCTTGACCTTTGTCATTTGAGGTCTGTTTGTGCACCTATGGGCTAACGTGTGATGACTGAACTGGACCGAGTTGCCTGGAAGCTTTTATTCAGTTTCTGAGATTTATGATCAGCACTACTCAAGAGACAAATAGCTACCATTTATTGTGGGCCTGCCCAGGGTCAGGTGCTTTACATATATTATTGGTTTTTCTCCCTCCAACACTGCAAGAAGCCCAAAGCTCATGGCAGGTCAGAGTGACTCTCCGAGGGCCATGTTCTGTAAATAGCAGAAACCAGGTTGAACCCAGGACAGTCTGCCTTTAATCTGATGTATATATTAGAAAGCAGGACTTTTCAAACTGCAGGTTGCAACCCATTCATGAATTCCATCCAGCATATTTTTTAAACCTTATTAAGAAACTTTTCAAAATATATAAAAACAGTATGTTAACTGGTCTTTCCAAATGAAATGTAATCAAATGGATCTTCACATGCTTATCACGTGGATGAGTTGATATTGTTCATGAAGCTTTTGTCTGTTAAATACATTTCTAGGTGGGTTATGTACCAAGTCACAGTGTAAAACGTTCTTCCTCCTGTGGCTCATGGTCAAAGGGAGTTGAAAAGCTCTGTTTTAGAGGTTCCTTTAATGGAAGAGAAGTTGGCTCAATGACTTCTCAAATTCTGGGAGTCTCTGTGTGGAAAATGTAAAACAAAATCAGCTCAGCCATGAAGAAATCCATCATGTGGGTCATTGCTGCCTCCTATTTATGGATGTTTGTCAAATTAATGGCTGAACATTTTATTTGAGTGAACGCCGGGTTCAGGTTGGTGCTCAGAGAACATAGTCTTCTACTGACATCCCTGAAGACTCATAGTGACCTTCTGTCACCAAGGAGGAATGTGTGCCAAGTGTTCCAGACAAGGCCTGTCCCCACTACTTGAAAACAACCAGGGCCTGTTCTCTGCCCGACAAGGGATTCTTCATCAGCAGCTCTGCGTTATCCTGAAAGTGAGGGAAGAAGAGGCCCTCCCACCCCACCGGCTGTGCTTGGCTCTGATAGCCACATCAGAATGACCTGGGGGCTTATGAGAAATCCGTCCCAGGGCCCCGCCTTCGCCCTGCTGAGCTGACTCTGGGGAGGGGTTCTCAGGTGGTCCTGAAGCTTCTCGAAACAGGAGAAGCACTTGCTACCGGGGGGGCCTGGTGTGCAACATGGGATCCCAAGTCAAGTTTAGGGCTCCTAACCCAGGGGCAGCCCTCCTAAGATCTTTGGAAAGAAACTTAAACATGTAAAATAGCAAAGTTCACCCAATCGGCTGGCACTCCGTAAGCTATGTTCAGTTACTTCATTTTGAACTGTTCCCATCTTACCCCAGGAATGTTGGTGGTTGACAAAGACAAAGTCATGTGACTAAAGCCTTCTGGGGCACTACAGTGAACCACGCTTGGGGAGAACAAGCCATGTTGGACAGCAGCCATCCACATGCCCAGCACGCACCTGGACGGCCGGTGATTCCACACCAGGCAAGAAGGGCTTGTCTGCCTAGCAGCATACCAGCCACGCTCCCCTTCTGTCCCTGCCACGGAAACCATGACTCTCCCTCACCAGTCCCTTGCTCATCCCCAGGTGCTGGGAAGCCCAGCAATGCGAGGCTTTGTGAGATAGCTTTTGTCTGATGACTGTGGATTTCTCCTCACCCCTCACTCCAGCGTGGAGCCACTGGCCAGGCCAGGGTGACGGGACATTTTTCGAGCCAGGACAAGAACCAGGGTTTTCTGACTCCCCACAGACCAGGTGTTTTATGGCATCAAGCTAGATGCTGTTGCAACATCCAACTCTCTGCTACGTCCCCAGGATCTTCACGAGCATGGGGACAGGGATGGGTGACCACGTTCCTCAGGTATATGTCTGTCTGCTTGCTGACCACTGCTGCTCTCCTCCTCTTTCCCTTGTCTCATTGCAGGACACAATGGGCTGGTGGCTGTGAGTACCTCCCCCTCTGCCCCACTTCATGACCCCTGGACATGAGGTTGTCGCCGGAATGTGAGGAAGCAGGCAGGGTGTGGGCCACGGGAGACATGGGGAGGCCGGCTAGCCTCCTCTCCAGGGCACTGATCGGTGGCTGTCAAATGGATTTCTTTGGTAGTTAAGGAGAGTATCAGAGGCTCTCTTTCCTATCCTCTCCATAACATATGTGCATTTCCCCCATGACTTTGGGAGAGTCAGGGAGCTTTCAGAAACAAGATGATGAAGAGGTGGGAGCATATGTAACTGACATAGGCTGGGAGACATGTCAGAGCCTGGGGAGCTGAGGCCTGGTGGGTGGGGCCCTCTGACTACAGATGAGGGGGCGGTCCTTGTGTATATAGTCCCTGTGCTGCACAGCTGGGTCTCTGCCATGTGTCACCCTGAAGTACCCAGCAGCCACACAGCCCCAGGTATACCCTGGAGACAGCAAGGAAGCCAGGCTAGCAGAGGAGGCAGGGCCCTGCCCCAACACCACTGGCTTCTAGGTCCAAAGCTGAGCCAGGTCAGGGCTATCCTGAGGCTGTGCTTCTCAAACTCTGGTCCCTGTACCCTAGAAAGCTAAAGTGTGTGCTAGAGGTGTTCACAAGACAAGCACGGTACATCCTCCTGAAGCAGAGGCTGCTCTAGAATATCCATACAGGAGGACTTTGCAATGCTGGGGAGAGGGGGCCGTGAGACTTGCGTGAAATCTTCATCCTTTTCCCTGACATATTAGTTTTACTTGAACATTTTACAGGGAGTGCTATGTAACTCAACTGATCAGTAATTTAAAACATTGATTTTATGTTAATATGAACACAGGCGCATCCCCCAGCTCTGCCACTTTCTATCTGTGAAGGTCAAGGCAAGTCATTTAGGCTATCTCAACCATCGTAAAAGAATAAAAATGCCCAGTCTCAGAGTTGCCATAAAGCCAGCAAGTGACATGCCTTAAGGACCAGCCACACAAAGCCTCACAGATGGGGACTCTTGTTATTGGAGGTTCCTAGCCCAAGGGAGGTTGGTGTCAGTGCCCTCTAGCCGAAGACCCACCCAGACGCAGCCCTGCCATTCAGGGAGTTGGGTGGTGACTGGCTTTGGTTTGGGGGGGGGGGGGGGGGCGGGGAGCGGGAGGCAGCTCAGGAGGAGGGGATTAAGAAGAGCCTATTCTAGGATATGAACTCTGGTTGGATGATCTGGGGGGCAAAAGAGGGGTTTGCTCTACACTGGATACTGTCAGAGCAGGAATGCCCCTGCGACTAGCATCTCGATAAATCTTATCTATGGGGAGAGGGACCAGTAGGAGGAGAGGATAACTGGTAAGGAAGCAGCAACCACTAATTTTGGCCAAGAGAGGGGGCGGTGTTGGGTATCTTGTGGGTGACCCAGAGCCCTTGTTTTATGTTTGTACTCAGACAAAATTGTGAGATGGGCTTGTTCTGTCCCATTTATCATGGTCTCAGTCTGAGGTTGTCATTCTGTGAGGCTGCTCAAGTGTGATGGGAGAGTATGGTTTACGGCCAAGGGCCAGGCGGCTTCCCAATGCCAGAGTGGCTTTTTTTCTTCCACACTGAGATGTGTCAGGAGTATAGATCCTGAGTCCAGACCATCTGGGTTCAATTCCCAACACCTCTACTCTGTGAGCCTGAGGCAAGCTACCTCCTTTGGGCTCAGTTTCCTCATCTGTGAAATGGGGAGAATCATAGCGCCCGCCCCTAGGGTTGTGAGGTGGATTAAATGGGGTGATGCACTCACAGGGTCTGGCACAGAGTCATTGCCAAGTAAACTTTTAAAAACAAGCTTTCTGAGTTACACCGTTTCTGTCGTTATCTTGGCAGGGATGATAGTGGGAGGACCAGCAATGCAGGTCTGTAGACTCAGGTCCAGTTCAGTTTAACAGATACTTATTGATTTCCCACTAAGTGCTAGGAAAAATTAATAAAATCCCTGCAATATTTGTCCCCTCGCCCCCCAAATAAAGCTGTGCTGTAACTGTAGCTTACTCTCTTGGGCACGTGCTGTGTGTCAGGGATCAGTGCGTGAAGCAGGCCAAGGGGGTGTCACCATCATCAGGCCCGTGTTTGCACTGGAGGAAACAGGCCAGATGGATTAGGTGCTGAGGCCGCTCCAGCAAAAAGAGGAAGTAGAGTTTGGCGGTCTAGCTTGGTGCTCACTGGGCAAGCTCACGCGCTGCCTCTGTGCTTCTGAGGAGGCATGAGGCTTGCCCTCACCTAGAGGAGATGGGCACCCTGAGCGGGCTTGGGCAGGGTGCAGTGTGACTTCCCAGAGCTACCCAGGCCATGCGGGAGGGAAGGTCACCTTCAGCTGGGACATGGAGGGGCAGGACCAGTCGTGTTGCATCTTGCAAGACATCTGGGAAAGTGCGAATTTACGGAGGAAGCAAGGGGAATGGCATCCCCAGAAGCGGGAACAGCATGAGCCTAGGGGTAGCACGCTGGCCCTGTAGCGAGGACCCTGAGCTGGCAGGTAGGCCCCAGTGATGAAGGGAAGACCCTGTGTACCCCCCAGGCGGCGTACCTGCAGAGACTGGGGGTGAACACGGCAGTCTTTGAGAGACGCCCAGTGATTGGAGGTGCAGCTGTCACTGAGGAGATCATCCCAGGTGAGCCCTGAGAGGTGGTGTGGGGGTGGCAGAGGGCGACCAGTGGTGACCACCGGTGACTGTCTTTATCGGATTCCATTTCAGGGTTTAAGTTCTCCCGAGCATCCTACCTCCTCAGCCTGCTGAGGCCACAGATTTACATCGACCTGGAGCTGAAGGTAGAACTGCCCCCCCCCCCGTGCCCCCCCCGCCCCAGTTCTACCCATGGCCTGATGGTGGGGGAGGGCCGGTTCCAGCTTCCCCACCTGGGGTGAAGCCTCCCTATTTTGCACCCACGTGGTTCCCTGCACCTAGGGTCTCTCTTCTATCCAAGGGTTTGTCTACCCACATGCTCTCCTTGGTGCATTCCCGCAGATGGGTTTTGTCTAGCCTACCCAGTGCCTTAAAAATGGGAAATTTCACATAAAACTTGGACATCTTTTGAAGAACAAGCCTTGTGAACACCAGGCCCATGTTTCTGCACGCAACACTGGCTGGTGCCTTGCACGGGACTGGGGTTCCAGCTCTGCCCGGCCCCATCACCTCCTGGCATGTCACCTGGCCCTCGCTGGGTACCTGCCTGAACCCCTGGGCCTCTGACAAGAGCCCGATTTCTTCCCTCATTAATCTTTAGATCCTGTTACTATTCTCAGTCTCTTGAGCAGGAAGTTGGACCCCAGGGATTTTCAGTTCCTCTGGCTCCTGGGCTGCTTTGAGGGGTCCTGAGAACGCTGACTGGCCCTTAGATGACTCCTCTTAGTCAGCTTAACCTTGGGCCACAGGCTGACCCAGCTCTGCCCCTGTCCTTGCAGATCACTGCCTCTTTTGTAAACTCGGTCCCCGCATTTCTGGAGCCCACTTAGCTTCTCCCTGCTTGTGCCTGGGTCACCACTACTCAGGGAAAAGGATCCTGTGTATCATCCATACAAGAAGCTGTGAGCACTTTAGCATCAACTTTGCTCTAAATTGAAAGTTTGAAATTTATAATAAGATCTTCAACCACTGTTGCCTACTTAGAGAGAGAAATCACGGCCAACCAGGCAGGACCGGATGAAATCTAGCCAAGGCCTGGGAAAGGGTCTCTGGTCCGCAGTCCACACCAGATTAGTGCTGAAGGCAACCTGCAAATGCACGCATTATACATAGTGGCAGATGTGGCTGCGGATGGGGGCTGTGGGTAGACCCTTCTTTTGAAAAATGTAACTTCTGAAAACTCAGGATGACAGAATGGAAATTTCCACGAGTGTTCTCTTTATAGAAGTTACTCATTTGAAAATGTTTTCTGTCATAGGGTTCCTTTAACTAGAAACTCCCAAGTGAATTGAGTGTATGACTTGACCCCTAACCTTAGGCTGCATTAATAGGAGCGTGGTGCCCAAATCATGGGACAGAACAGTCCTGCTTCGTGATGCACAGAATTAATCCCGGACGGAGCCTGGGGCACCTTATTGACCAGGACCCTGGCAACCTGGAAGGCGTCTACAACAGGGCAACTGAAGTCGTTCTAGGAATGTCCTCTTTCCAGACAACAATAAAGAACAGTTTAATTACCAGTGTCACAACCTGGGCTACAAGCTCTAATGCTCCATCAATTGGGCTGCACCTGTGAGACAAGAATTGTTTTAGTGTTCCCGTTTTATGACGAGGGAACCGAGGTGCTGGGAGGTTAAGTTCACACACTGGGAAATGACAGAATTTGCATCAGGTCTACCTGCCACCTTCTCCCTGTTCTTGAGGTCCAATGTGCCGCCACAGGCATCCTGATAGCGATCCTGCACGTTACAGTTTGCAATGGACAAGGTCACAGGCAGGAGCTCTCCAGGTGGGGTCTGGGCAGAAGACAGGGCTGAGCTCACACACCCTGGCACCTAACAGTTTTGAATCCCTGCTTGATGGTTTTATCAGCTGCCTCCCAGCGCCCTGTCTTTCTCATCTGTAAGGTGGGGATGGTGATAGTACCTACACGGTGAGGCTATTGTGGTGGTTTTAATAGGTTCGCTCATCATTAGTGCAGTGCCTGGGGCATGGTTAGTACTCAATAATTGTCAGCTAGCACTGTAACTCCCATGTAGCAGCTGAGAAAACTGAGGCCGCAGAAAAGGCAGCCGACCCGGGGACCCGGGCCGGCCACTGCCTATCAGACCTGGCCACTACAGGCCTGTCCCCGGTTAGACTAAGCCCTCACCTAAAGTGTGAGGCTAGCCTTTCGTGCCACTGCGTCTCTTCCATCCTTGAGCCAGAGGATGGTTTACCCCACCCACTCGGGGCCTCAATGGGGCCTGCGTTCTGGATCTTAGTTTCCCCAGCTGTCAACAAGAACATCAGATTGGATCGCCTCCCAGGTCTATCCACTATCCTGGTTTGCTTTGATAGCCACCCCACATTAAGCAGTGGAATCCAGGCTGGGAGGGCAGAGTTCTGCCCTGGGGGTCTTTTCTCCCGCATCAGCCAGGGGCTGCTCTTCCTGGGCCAACCTTGACCTCATTCAAGTGGCAACCCCTTGTCCTCCCTCCCCTCTCTCTCTGTTCTTCCGGGTCTCAACCAGATCAGTGTACTCCCACTTTGCTCCCTGGAAACCTGATCCAAGGCTCTCAAACTTTCAGGTCTGTCAGAACAATGTGGGAAACTGATGGGACCCTGGGGGACCTTGATTTGAGGGCTGATTCTGCAGGACTATGCTGGGGCCTGGGAACCACACCCTTTGGATCTCCCTTACCTCTGGTCCCTCATATACACCTTGTCCCTTCCTAGTGATTTCTACCCGGGATGCTATGCATGCTGAGAACACTTGTGGGGAAATCAGAAGAAGGGCTTTGTTTTTATAAGAGAACTGCACAATCTGAACCAATCTAATGGTGATTCAACATCCCTCTTCTGATTCTGACACCACATAATTAAAGCCATCAAGAATGGCAAAGGTTCAATTGATGAGAAAGTCCTGAGTCAGACAAAAAAAAAAAAAATCATATTCAATTAGTTCTACTTGAAATAACTCTTGGGTCCCTTATCTGGGGTGGGTTATTGATTCCTTCATTCAGTAAACGTTTCTGAGCCCCTTCCCTGTGTCCCGCACTGGGAGAAGCCCTTGGGGACACTGTGGTGAATGGGGGCAGCAAGGCTTCTGCCTTAGGAAGGGAACTTGAAGTAGAGGTAGGTGTTGCCTAAAGAAAGGGAAACAAGACAATATGGTAGTGAAGGACCAGAAGTCCAGCCTGGACTGGCAACCAGGAAAACTTCCCTGAGGAGGTGACATTTGAACTGACATGTGGATGCTAAGAAGTCACCAGCCTTGTGGTCACCTGAGCAGAGAACGTTCCAGTCAGAGGGAAGTAGAGGTGGACAGGCCCAAGGCAGAAGAAAGTAGACCGTGATGGCAGAGGGGCAGCTGAGGGTGTGGGAGAGGGGGTCTGGATCAGTTGACATAGGGCCTTGTAGGCTGTGAAGGAGGGACTGCATTTTATTCTGAGTGCCATGGGCAGAAGAAGTGGAGGGATGGAGTTTATGACTTCATGAAAGGTCAGTCTGCCTGCTGGGTGGTGTGGAATGTGGTAGAAGCGGCTGTGGTCTCAAGGAGATGGGTGAGGCGGTGGCTGCGGTAGTTCACAAGATGGTGGCTTGGGCTGAGAGGCAGTGGAGATGGAGAGAAGTAGACAACTTCTGGAGACTCGGCCAGTGAGACTTGGTGACTGTTGGGATGAGGGGAAAGGAAAAGGAGAAACTAAGGATGCTTCCTGGGTGAGAAAGACTAACCTGAGAGAAACCAACCTGAAATTTTCTCCAGCTTGGATCAAATACATTTCCCCATGTTGGTGTTAGAAAGGACTCTGGAGGTCTTCCAGCCCAAACCCCTACCAAACCTTTGGACTCACCTCCACAGAATGCTCTCCCCATGGCAGTCCCACCATCTGGAATATCTCTGGCTTAGGGAAATGTCAGCTGTAATTGTTGGAGAGGGCTTTTTTGGTTTCCTTGTGTTTTCCAGAACTTCTACTCAGATCTTGTTTCTGTCTCTGGACATGTACCTGGTCTGCAACATGGCATTCAATTTATTCAGTCAACAGAATACGTATTGATTGCACTATATCTAGGTGCTAAGGATATAGCACTGAGAAAAGAAACTATGCCCTTGAGCTCATAGAGCTGACATTCCACTTGGGGGAGACTGGGTAACTAAGTATGCAGTTAGCCAGGGGGCAGTAAGTGCTTCAAAGACAAATAAAGCAAGACGAGGGGGCAGAAAGTGCTGGGCTGGTAAGGGAGGCCTTGCTGCTCAGGTGACATGTGAACAGAGCAGTCAGAGAGGAGAGGGAGCTGGCCAAGGATCTGGGAAAGAAGTCTCTAGGTGCCGAATTCATCAGGTTAAACACATTAAATACGTACAGCTTTTGGTATGTCGCTCATACCTCAATAAAGTGGTTTCAGAAAAAAAGAAGTCTTTAGTTGGAATAGTAAGTCTTATTTGTGGGGCCAGCTCAGGCCCCTTGTGTTTTATCTGTACCTCCATTGAAGAAGTAGATGTGCTCTTGGAAAGTTCTGTTTGCCAGTCAAATATTTGTTAAGTCCAATCATATTTTAAATGCATCAAGGGAACTTCCATTTAAAGTGACCCTGGAGTAAATGAGTCTGCAAAGTAAATACAATTTTTTGATGTGAATAATTTATCTACCTCGTAAGTATGGATTTTCACATAACCATTGCTTTATTGTGTCTTTCTAAATTTTAATTATTTATTTCTGAAGTGGGGGCAGTTATAGACTAGTGCTGAGAGTCAGAGCTTTGGAGTCACAGAGATGTGGTTTTGAAACCCAGATCCACCTCCCAAGGTGACCTTGGACAAGTTATGTCACTGCCCTGTGCCTCTGTTGTTGTATTCGTAAAGTGAGGACAATGTACTTAGAGTTGTTGTGAGGTGATCATTGTAAACCTTAGTACAGTCCTTGGCACAGGGTAGCTTGGTGTGGTGTGGTATAGTGTGGTGTGGGATGGTGTGGTGTAGTGTGGCATGGTGTGGTATGACATGTTGTGGTATGGCGTGGCCTGCCAAAGAGTGCCTGGGCAAGCACGCTTTTTATGCACTTACATTAGAAAATGTAAGAACCAGTGCCACGTGCCTCGGGGAACTGTTTGCAGAGACCTAAATTGTTGCGAACCCAATCAGAGAAGGGTCAAGGGCAGAGGCCACAGATCCCTTAAAATGTTGCTTTGCTATGTGTGTTCTGCAGAAACATGGGCTGAGGCTTCATCTTCGGAACCCCTACTCCTTCACCCCAATGCTGGAAGAGGGCACAGGGAACAAGGTCCCCAGGTCCCTTCTTCTGGGCACAGACATGGCGGAAAACCAGAAGCAGATTGCCCAGTTCTCGCGGAGAGATGCGCAGGTAGGGAAAGGGACTGGCAACGGGTCTCCTCCTCCCTTGCCAGCCTGGAGGTTGCTCCCGAAAGGAATTGGGCCTGGTCGGAGTCATCCTAGAGCATGTCGTCCAAAGGCCACGAGGGCTGGGACAGGCCACCCCACCTGCCCTAGGAGGGCTCCGGTCTGTGGTAGCCTCTGATCCGAGCACTTCAGAGAGAAGGGAATGGAAGACGGTGATTAAGGCCGGTGGACACTGGAGACCCTCAAACCTATGAGGCCACTGTTCAGGTGGTCTCTGCTGGCTGAATTTCAAAAGGGAATCCACCGGTATGTACTTCTACTACGGTGCTTCCCATCTTTCCTGCTTACAACTAGAATTCCAGGTGGTTATCAATATTAAAGTCCATGAAAGCCAAAAAAGAGGAATGAAGGGAGGATCAGAGACAATTATGTATAGAATGAATTGGATCAGGAATTTAGGACAAGAGATTTGTAATATTCATTCGATCTGGCATTAATCCCCAGGCAGCCCAAGGCAAGAAATTGTCCAGGATGGCATGCCAGTCTGCTGGAAGGAGGGACATAGGTCTGATGGAGAATGCATAGCTTTCCCTTGGGATTGCATTATAAGGAATTTGTTGGGTACCTTCATGTATATGAGTCATTGAATAATCTTTTTTTTTTTAATGTTTATTTATTGTTGAGAGAGAGAGGAGGGGAGGGGCAGAGAGAGAGGGAGAGACAGAATCCAAAGCAGGCTCCAGGCTCTGAGCTGTGAACACAGATCCCAATGCAGGGCTCGAACTCACAAACGGTGAGATCATGACCTGAGCTGAGGTCAGATGCTTAACTGACTAAGCCACCCAGGTGCCCCTTGAGTCATTGAATAATCTTATGGGCCTGGTGTGACTGGTGTTGCAGATATAGATTCTTTAAATGGACATATTTTTGTACCAAGCCTAGACACAAGCTGAGGCATAGTATTAACTCATGTCTCAGTGAGGACAGAAAGGAGAACCTAGGTTAATACAATCCATGTGTGTTGCTTTTTGTACTCTATTGTTGAGTAAAACCAAGAGAACTACAGACACACAGAATCTCTCTTCAGCCAGTGGTTTCTAAGCCTGGCCGATGAGCAGAATCACCTGAGGAGCTTGCTTTTTCAAAGTGCTTCTCTTTTGTGCAGCGGGTTGGGGACGCCTGCCTCCACCCTCTCCTCTAAACCCTGACCATCTCAGATGCACCAGAGAGGATTCAGGACAAGGCCACGTCCCCAGGCCTATAGGACAGTGGCTGAGGCCTTGCATGCTAGTGACCACAGGAACAGGAGGCAGAGGCCACATCCTGGGGTGGAAAGTAAGGAAACCGAATTCCGGTTTTATCTTTTCATGTTGTCACATTAAAGGCCTACTGTAGAGAAGGCTGCTAAGGTCATTTTTATCAAGACTTCTCAAATGTACTTCCACACAGAACTTTTTCTTCTGTAACCTTATTAAAATTCCATGGATATAGGGGCGCCTGGGTGGCGCAGTCGGTTAAGCGTCCGACTTCAGCCAGGTCACCATCTCGCGGTCCGTGAGTTCGAGCCCCGCGTCAGGCTCTGGGCTGATGGCTCGGAGCCTGGAGCCTGTTTCCGATTCTGTGTCTCCCTCTCTCTCTGCCCCTCCCCCGTTCATGCTCTGTCTCTCTCTGTCCCAAAAATAAATAAAAAACGTTGAAAAAAAAAATTCCATGGATATATTCATGAGTATAGATGAACCAAAAAATTAAAAGGTGAGGGCTGAGGATTGAGACAGGGCCCTGGTGGCAGAGGCCTCCATCCCAGCTCCTGTCACCCACACAGTGAAGGAAGGGTGGGTGTCCTAACCACTCTGTTGAAATGGATTCTGAAAAAAAAGAGAAAGAGAGAAATGGACTCGGCTCGGGGGGGCTTGTGGGGCGATGGGGAGTAGGCTTCTGTTTCTGGATAGGACAAGAAGATGGAGGGGATTTGCAGGCCAGGAAACAATAGTCATCATGCTGGAATACAGGGGAAGGGATCTTTCTTTTACCAGTAATACACGGGAAGACAGGACTGAGAAGAGAAACTTTAAAGTGGTTTCACGGTTTATCACAGAAACCACATCCTAGGATACTTGCCAGTTTTCTGTGGCTGACAACTGGTCTTGGCCAGCATAACTCCTTGTCCCTGCCACCACCCTACTAGCTCATGTACTGCTCAGGATTTCTCCGACCTCCCCTAGCGCTGACATCAGCTCACACAGACCCAGAACTGGGAGTAATTTGCCTGAGGAGTCACAGAGGCCTGGCTAGGAGCAGCAGGCCACATGGGGGCGGTATGGAGGGCAGAGCAGTGGGGCAATGTCCTTGTGGGATTCTAAGCAATGGGGCCTTGACTCAGGGCTCTCTGTTCCAGGCCTTCCCCAAATATGAGGCATTCATGAATCGGTTGGCATTAGCCATAGACCCTCTGCTGGATGCAGCGCCGGTGGACGCGGAGGCCTTCCAGAGGGGTTCCCTGCTGCAAAGGCTCAAGTCGCTCTCCACCCTCAAACCCCTGCTGCAGGCAGGTAGGTCCAAAGTGCAGGCATCTGGGTATGATGAGTGACCTTTGGGGACTCGAGCCCATTTTCCCGGTGATTGGACCAAAGCCTGAACCTTCTTCAGCCTGCCACCTGCCACCAATTAATAGGGGCTGTCCGAGTACTCTGGGGAGAAGGTTTTTGCCCAGCCCGCCCTAGAAACAGAGCCTGAGAAAAGGCTTATATGCAAATAGTTCACTTTGAAGGGTGACCCCAAGGAAAGGAGGAGTGAAACTGGAAAGATTTCCAGCGGGAGACGCTGCAGAGTTGCATGGACAAAGTGTGTGGATTCGGGGAGGAGTGAAGGACCGATCAGAGCCAATAGAATCTATCACAAATGCCAGAAGTAGACACTGCCTCTCGGATGACCAGTCCAAGAAGCTTCACGCGACGAAATGTATTAAGCAAGTGCTGTGTGCCAGACACTAAGCTAGGCACTGGGGCTACAACAGCTAAAGATCACGATCCGTGTCCTCAGAGCCCTTCTGCCCCGTGAGCCTCTGGCGTAGTGTGAATCAGCCTGAGAGCAATGGCCTGGCCAAGCTGGCTGCCTCCCAGGGTATGGGCCTTACAGAGTTCGAAGTAAGGGAATAAGGTACAAGTTAACATTTTCCCAAAAATAATTCTAACAGCTAAAATGTATTAAGTGCCTATGAACTTGCAAATGCTTTACATATGTCACTCAGTCCTCACAGTAGCTCCTGGGATATGAAATATTACTCCCATTTTACAGATAAAGAGGTAGGAGCAGAGATATCACGGATTGGACTGACTCTTCCTTGCCTATCTCAGCCTATGCGTTATGGGTCTTCTCTTTTAGGTCGTGTGCTGGGAGCCCAGCTGCCCCAGTATTACCAGGTCCTCACAGCTCCAATTACAAAGGTGAGGGGCTTCCCAGCCTCAGGCTAGACCCCACATTGCGGGGGACTGTCCTCCCCAGGTCCCTATGCCCTTCTCCCTGACATTTTGCTGTCCTAGGTGCTGGATCAGTGGTTTGAGTCCGAGCCTCTAAAAGCCACTCTGGCAACGGATGCTGTGATTGGAGCCATGACAAGTCCCCACACTCCGGGGAGTGGGTGAGTGTGGGGCGTGGTGGTGAGGGGTGCAGCGAGAGCAGAGTGAATCCCCCACAAGTGCTAACAGCTGCTGTTACCGCTCACCGAGCTCTCTGGGTGAGCCGGGCACGAAGCCAAGCTCCCATCTAACCCTCAGAGCAACATCTGAGAGCCGTGGCTCAGAGAAGGGGCAGGTCTTGCCTGAAGTCACACAGCTAGTGGTTGCAGAACTGATTTCCAGCCCACGTTGTCTGACCCTCCAAAATCCTCCTTCTTAGCCACTACTCCTTACTGTTTCAGTGAGAAAAACCTCTCTCCCTCTGGTATATCTCAACATGAACAACTTCCCACTCTCCTCCTCCTCCCCCACTTCCTCCTTCTTTTGTCTCTCTCTCCCTTTCACTCCTTCTCTGTCTCTCTTTTTATCTCTTCTCCTCCCACAAAGTCCCATTAGCCCTCCCCCACACACACAAAGTTCCTTTCCGTGGGTTCCAAGACACACACACACACAAACACACACACACACACACACACACACACCTTGGTGAGGGTGGAACACTATAGGTGGGGGCTGTGTTGACAGCCTGATCCAAGAGGGGGCAGGCAGACACAGTGAAGTCTGTACCTATGGGATGAGTTAATGGCCACTTGTAGGAGCAGGAACGGAGGGTATGTGGGGTGTGTGTGTGTGCGTTTGTATGTGTGCGTGTGCGTGTGTGTGTATGTGTCTTGGGATAGAGGATACTGCCAAGTGTTGGGCCATTTCTGGTGTATCACAAGATGCAGCTAGAAGCTGCATCAACGTGGCTTTTCTCTGAAAAGATGAGAACCACCCTTGGAAGTGGTTTTTCAACACACATTAAGCCAGCTCTGAATTCCCCAGGGCCATGGAAGAAGGGGGTTGGCAGCGGTTGCCATACTTTGGCCAACTCTGTGATCCACCAGCCAATTTGGATGTTCCAGCTGGTGCCTTCTGTCCTTTTCTCTGTAGGTCTCCAGGAGGCCTAGCTACTGCCCAGTTTATGAAGTGTGCCTTTAAGTAATTTGTTTCTTCATTAATTCTTTCAGTCAATATTGATGGAGCACTTCCCTGTGCCAGGACCTGGGGCCAGGTAGTGAATGGAGCTGAAATCCTAATAGGAGAGGTAGACACAGAGCAGATGATGATACCGGAGTTCTGTGAGGGTTAGGATGGGGGTAAAGCAGGGAAACAATGCTGTCCAGGGTCAGAGAAGGTCTCCAGGAGGAAGGCATGTTTAATCTGAGACTCTCAGGACAGGAGGAATTAGGTAAACAAACACGAGGGAGGAAGGGGCCTTGAAGCTGCCAGAACAGCATGTGCAGACACTGGGGGCTGAGCACAGATGATGCGGGGGTTTACTTTGGCAGGAGTGCGGACCGCAACAGGGAGCATGGTGAGGGAGGAGGCTGGAGCCCCGGAGGTCATTTTCAGAGACTGGCAATGACCCTGAGAGCAACACCAAGCCAGTGAAGGCATCAAAGGAGAGAAGTGACAGGACTCAGCTAGGTTTTGAGATTGGGCTCCAAGCCTGCAGGAAAGAAAGGGTGGGAGAAAGTGGTCCAACTAGAAGAACATCAGTGCAGCAGTTTAGGGATGAGAGGAGAGGCCTGGATCAGGGAAAAGGCCTCAGGGAGCAAGAACTGGAAAGTTCTTTGGGAGGCAGGGTTGATGGCACCTGATGGCATGGAGGCAGTGCCCATTCAAAGGTTGTTGGGAAAGGCAGTACAGGGGGAGGGAGAGGCTAATGGCACCAGAAAGAAAGGTCTATTTGCACCTAAGCTCTGGGATTAAATCCCAGTGGTCTGTCCTCAGGTATGTGCTGCTACATCACGTGATGGGGGGCCTGGAGGGGATGCAAGGGGCCTGGGGCTATGTCCAGGGTGGCATGGGTGCCCTCTCTGATGCCATCACCAGCTCAGCCACTGCACATGGAGCAAGTGTCTTCACTGAAAAGGTGAATGTCCCCCTACCCCTTACCCTGATTATTTGCAAGGATCTCAGTATAGAACCAAATGTCAAATTCAGAAGGTCCTCCTTTAACTGAGGCACAACGTGGGGCTTGGAATCAAGGGGCTGAATTTATGTAGCCTGTTAATGGCTGGGCAGCTGTCAACCAGGCCCCCGTTCTTCGGACCACCCCCTTTGAATTCTCTGGCCCCTAACCCCGTTTGGGCTGAGCCTTTCCATTAGAGTGAGTGGGCTAAGTCTTCACCACTTTGCTGCAGAGCCCAGCAGGGTGGCTTCAGGCTGCGGAAGCTGGCAGTGCCCCAGAGCAGCACAGACAATGGAAATCCTCCAAGATCCAACTGTATTTTTCTTCCTGGGGGGTTTCTGGGGCCTCACTCTGGTGGGCTCTAGGCAGTGGCCAAAGTGCAGGTGAGCAGCGAAGGGCGCGTCCAAGGAGTGGTGCTGCAAGACGGCTCGGAGGTGAGGAGTAAGGTGGTGCTGTCCAACGCATCTCCACAGGTCACCTTCCTGAAGCTGACACCACAGGTAAGGCCTGAGGGTGGAGGCAAGCTGTCCGCCAACATGGGGGGTGTTGGTCAAGGGAGCCAGGACTGCATGAGGATGGGAGATGTAAGTGCCAGGTATCTGCACTGGGGGAAGCCATCTCTTCCTTACCCAACAGGCAGGTAGCAAACAGGGAAGAAGCCTCACGGGTGGGAAGGAAGGTCCGAAGGAATGAGATGACCTAGGCCATGCAGCTGGCGATTGGCAGAGCCGGAGCTAGAACCCGGGTCTGACTTTTAATCCAGAGTTACCCTACTACCCTGATTCCCCCTCTAGCCAATGCTAATTCCAGCATCTGTGTCAATTATGTATGGCCATATGGATGCTCAGCTTGTGGGCATATATTAAGAATACTGATTTAGCACATAGAACTAGAGAATTCAGTTGAACTTGGCTGAGTTCAGCCGATCTGGGCTTGCTCATGCACCTTCCATCAGCTGTGGGTCAACTAGTGGGTCCTGTTCATCTTGGCTGGCTTCGCTCATGTGCCCAGGTTGGCTGGCTGGGGCTAATCCAGGACGATTTCTGCTGGAATGACCAGGTTGACTAGCTCTGCTCCATGTGTCCTTCATCCTCCAATGTAAGTCCAGGCATGTTCTCAGGGCCTGGCAGAGGACAAAAGTGAGCAAACTCATTCATGCAGGTGCTTTTCAGGCTTCTGTTTGCATCCTACTTCCTTACATGAACTTGTCACAAGCGCAGAATCACAGTAGGAGGATGTTACAGAGGTGTGTGTATCTAGGGAGGGGTGAGGATTGGGGGAAATTTTTGCAATTGATCACACCTTCCCTGTCACCAGAAGATATGATAATATGTATATGAGTATGGAGGTCCCAACCATTCTTGGGACTACCTGGGGGGGGGGGGGGGACAAGATACCACTTTTTCTGAGTAATTCCACTAAGAAAATTCAACAAACATCTGTTCAAAAGCATCTTGTCAAGACAATTCTGAAATAACCAAGATTTACAAGAGCTTGGAGACCAGAGGAGAAAAGGGGCCTGTAGCCCACTGGCCATATCCAAAGCAGGAGCTGGTGTGGGCCATATACATTGCTCTGGCAGAGCTCAAAGAAAGAAGTGGTTAGTGTTAAGCTGGAGGGGATCCAGGCTGACTTCACAGAGGAGGTGCTTTGGATGAGCTCTGAAGGATGGAGAGGATTTCTGGCAGTAGAGGTTGAGGGACCATCCTGAGCAAAGGAAGAAGGCAGCCCCTTGGGGCCTCAGCCATCCCCAGGCGTTTTCATGGAACCTTCTTCCAGGAATGGCTTCCTGAGGAGTTCGTGGACAGGATCTCCCGACTAGACACCCAGTCACCTGTTACCAAGATCAATGGTAAGAGGCACACCAGACTGCAGAGCTGTCTCTTCTGACATTACCTGAGTGAGAAATTTCCAAGTCTGGAAAGAACTGGCCTACATCATCACCTCTATTCTCTGCCCTCCAGCCTGCCCCCTAGTTTGAAGGTGAAACACTCTTTCATACTTTTTCTTTCCAGTCCATCACTTGGGTGAGCAGGGTGAAGGGTAGAAAAGGAGGATCCTGGGGTCTGAGGACATGGGCCTTTGGGCCCTCATCCTCCTCTTTGGTCCATCAGTGGCTGTTGACAGGCTGCCTGACTTCCTGGCGGCCCCCAATGCTCCCGGGGGCCAGCCACTGCCCCATCACCAGTGCTCCATCCACCTGAACTGTGAAGACACCCTCCTTCTCCACCGGGCCTTTGAAGATGCCATGGATGGCCTGCCTTCCCACAGGTGGGTGGCCGCTGGGCTTTGGTGTCCCCTGTTACAATCTTACACGCATGGGCCAGGTGAGGGGTGGGTGAGGGGTCTGTCTAGACATGGCAAGGATTGCCTCTTCCTCCTGGTGTTAAACATTCACAGTGTCTCAGAATCTGCCTAAACCCATACTTAAGTCCAAGGATAGGAAGTACATCTAGACAAGAAGCCTATGGGCCAGGGCAGGTAAGGAGTAAAGAGTAGGACATGGTTCAGCCAAGTGTCACGTATTAGCAGGAGAGCAAAGGACTGCAGAGGAAACAGCACTGGTCTTGGAGAAGAATTGCAGAAAATGCTTTCTGGGAGAGAAGGGGTTTCTCTGATTTGGCAGCCCCGTCAATGGGCACACACTCACCCGATTCCCCTGCTCCATATTCTCTTGTCTCTGATAAGATGCTTTCATAGAAAACTTCTAAAAAGCATTTCCTACCTCCCATCCCAGCTGTCTCTCCATCCTTCTGGGAACAGGCAGGGACCTTACAAGAGCAAGTATCTCTCCATACTGTCAACTTCCACCAAAGCCTGTTGAAAACCTTTTCTGGGCGGGACTCTATTGAGTACAGGTTGGGGGAATTGGAGGTCAGGCAGGGGCATGAAACGGACACAGAGCTTATCGTAAGGCAGGCACATAAATATTTATGGCATGAGGTAAAGAGGACAAGTGCCCTGAGAGAAGGGTAAAAGGCAATGCCCATTTACTCATTCATAAATATTTTGGAGCCCCTACTCTGTAACAGGCTTAGTCCAGGAACCTGGGCACAGAGCAGCAAGCAGAGTCAACATGGTCTCTGCCCTCAGGTCACTGACCTTCTGTTGTGGAAGACAAGACAATCAACAAACATGCACTGATAATATGGAGAAAAATAGGTCAGAAGAAGGGAGGATTTGCTAGCCTTTATAAGAAGGTCAGGAAAGAAAGGCATCTCTGATAGCGTGGCACCAGAGACCCAAAAAATTGAGAATAAAAATCTTATCAATATCTGAGGGAAAACACCCAGGTAGAGGGCAAGTCAGGTGCAAAGGCCCTGGGGCAGGAATGGAGTGGTGTGTTGCAGGCACAGGGATGTGACCAGAGAGGCCAGAGGAAGAGAACCTGGGAGTGAAGGGAGGAGTGGGGGGGTGGTCCCAGAGCTACGGCTGCTGTATCCTGCTGGGCCCTGGAAGCTACTCCTGGCTTTTACTCCAGGAAAGTTTGTGCAGAGCCTGACTTACATTTTGGAAAGACCCCTCTGGCCACTGTTTGGAGAAAAAAAGGCATCTGTTGCAATTGGTTACTATTGCAGAATCCAAGAGACAGAGGACTGTGGCCCAGACCAGGGTAGGGGTGGTGGAAGTGACAAGAAGTAGCCAGATAGGGGTACCTGGGTGGCTCAGTCAGTTAAGTGTCCAACTTCGGCTCAGGTCATGATCTCATGGTTTGTGGGTTTGAGCCCCGCGTCGGGCTCTGTGCTGACAGCTCAGAGCCTGGAGCCTGGTTCGGATTCTGTGTCTCCCTCTTTCTCTGCCCCTCCCCCACTCATGCTCTGTCTCTCTCTCAAAAATTAATAAAACATTAAAAAAATTTTTAAAAACAACAACAGCAAAAGAAGTAGCCAGATACTGGGTATTTGAAGGTGAAGCTGGCAGCATCTGCTGTTGGACAAAAGTCAGGTGTGAGCAAGAAAGAGGAGCCGCTAAACGATGGTGTTTGTCTTTACGAAGAAGGGGGATCTGGTGTGTCTGGCTGGGGAGGAGCAGGCTTTAGGCATTCGGGTTTGGACAGGTTACTCTGGAGCTGCCTACTGGACATCCAGGTTCAGAAGACACGTTGTAAATGAGGGATGCAGGGAAAAGGCCATTTCACGTGGCCTGAAGGTGGTCAGATGTGGAGATTAGAGGGAAAACGTGCCCCAAGGAGACAGGGCATTGTTAGCAGGGGAGGGGGTGGGAAACCGCTCAGGGTTCTGTCTGCTGGCCACAGCCCCGGAAGCTCTGATTTCCCCAGCCTGCTCAGGGAAAGGTGACCGGGGATGAAGTCCGGCTACCTGAGCACCTGCTGCCCTAGGCCTGGCCCCTTCCCTCCTTTGTGTGTGCTGCCCGCTGGGCCCCGGAGACCTGAGAGGCCTGGCAGAGCCCAGGCTGTAGTGGAGGAAGGTGGGGACAGGCACCCATTGGGGAAGGAGGCTAAAGGGGACCAGAGGCCCTGGGGCGGGGGGTGGGGAGGCTGGTGAGGGACTGGGAGATCCTCTGGAGCATTCTGGACTGTCCTGGGGGACACGGAGCCCGTGCAGGCAAGCAACCACCACAGCCTTGAAGAGACAGCGACCTTGGCACCAGGTTACCCCGGGCCTTCCTTCGTTATGTCCCTGGCACCTCAGAGAAGCTCCCAGCCCTTCCTTCAGGGCAACTGCTGTTCTTTGCCCCTGACCCTCTCTCCTCCCCCATGTGGCAGGCCTATGATTGAGCTCTGCATCCCTTCCTCGCTGGACCCTACCCTGGCTCCCCCCGGCTGCCATGTTGTCTCGCTCTTCACACAGTACACTCCCTACACGCTGGCTGGAGGCAAGGTGTGGGATGAGCAGGAGAGAAACGCTTATGCAGACAAAGGTAAAGAGGGCCAGACCGTCCTGTCTCCAGAGTGACCGGTGGCCGTGCAGCCCCACTGGACCCCTCTCCTCCTATCTGCTCATTCAGGATTAACAATGCCAGGTCCTGCCCCCAAAGGGAGAGAAGAACCCAAGGGAACCCAAGTCAACACAAGGAGTGCCTGCTAGGGTCCGGCACTGGGCTAAGAAAGCCTGAAAGACACGATTCCTGTCCTTAACGTTACTCACAGTCCAGTCGGGATTTGGGGGGATGAATAGAGAAACCAGTCTTACAATACAACTTACTCTGTGAGTCGAAGAAGGAAGGTATGTGCCAGAGAGATAAGGAAGAGACATTTGAGCTGGGTTTTAAAGGAAGAATGGGAGTTGGCCAGGCAGCAATGGGCATTCCAAGCGAAGAAACAGCTTGAGCAGAGCAAGGAGGTGAAGAAAGCTTTGCATATACACGGGAGACAAGTAACTTTGTGTTTAGGGCTGGGATGAGCAGGTGGGAAAGTGGGGTGGACCCAGAGGCCTTTGTAATGAATTATTTACTTGCCCATGGACTGTTTGTGTATTTTTTGCTTATTGAGATATAATTTGCATATGATAAAAATAGACCCATTTTAAGTGTGTAGTTTAATGAATTTTCATACATTTGCCAAGTTGTACAATCATGGCGTCTCCTCTTCTTCTTGCTCACACCATCTCGTTTCTGTGCTGTTCTGTAATCAGTGTTTGACTGCATCGAGGCCTACGCCCCTGGCTTTAAGGGCTCCGTGGTGGGCAGGGACATCCTCACACCGCCTGATCTGGAGAGAATTTTTGGGCTTCCTGGAGGGGTGAGTATAAGGCATCCCTCATCACATTCTTCTCCCTGCACCCCCACTCCCTGGCCTGCCCACTTGGTTTTATCTTGTCTCTCCACACCCAGCCCGTATCGAGAAGGGAGGACAGTGCAGAGACCACGGTGGAGAGGGGACAGAGAAGTGGTCAGACCTAGGGAGTGGGGAGGAGTAAGATCAGACAGGAGAGGCAGTGCCTGCTGAGAAAGTCACCAGGATGTCCCCTGTCTGGACATCCATGGCCACCTCTCCCATCTGGCTTTCTTCAGAGGGAGCTCCCCTCTTAAGGTAGCAGGTCCTTGGACTTTCCTCTCTGATTTATCAAAGCCTTGTTGAGACTGGAGGCAAAGGGACCAGTTAGGAGGCCAGGTCCATACTGCAGCCACCAGCTTCACGTGGCTCTTGGTGGTTTCAGTGGGTGAGGCCAAACTGAGGCGGGCTGTACACATAAAACACCCACCAGCCTGCAAAGGCTTAGGACAAAAAAAATGGAACACATCTCATTAATAATATTTATATTGGTCACATGTTGAAGTGATAATGTTTTGGCTCTGTTAGGTCAAATAAAATACATTATTGACATTCATTTCACCATTTTCTTTTTAAACTTTAATGTGGCTCCTAGAAAATAAAAATTGCATATGTGGCTCATGTTATGTTTTTATTGGACAGCGCGGGTCCAGATCTAGAGTGCAGGAGGCCAGACGGTGGGAAGGGAACAGAGTGGATGGTTATGGGAGGCATAGGGCAGGCTGAACTGAGAAGTCTCAGTGTAATGTGGTCAGGGTGGAGGTGACGTGAAGGGTCCACCTGGAGGCCCAGGCGGGGAAGGTGAGGTCGCCCACCGAGGTGGGGAAGGTGGAAGAGAGCAGACTTGGGGGGTAGGGGAGGAGGAGCCCAGCTTGGGACATGCTGACGTGGTTAGCCGGAGGGACATCAAGCAGGTGTGATCTTCTTGTCCAGACCCGCCCTGCAAGTTTGACCTTCCCCTTCCCCTTGCTCCCCCTGCCCCCACACCTTCCCAGCTGCTCGGACCCCAGCCAGGGGAGCAGGACCAAGCCTGAGTACCCTGTCCCTGTCTGCCATCCACTGTGACTCTGCTGGGGCTTGGACCCCTGGGACCCAGGCTCAGGTGGGTGTCTTGGCCAAGGAAACATGAGCCGGCTGCCAAAATAGGTCAAATCCTCCATTTTTCAAACAGACTGAGGAGGATTTGTAGTCCTCGGCAAACACTTAACATCTCCCTCTTCTTTCCCTCTCACACTCTGAAGGTGCTCCTCACCTTTCTTTCCTCCTGAAAAATGCCTCTGGAAAACTCCATCCCCAGCCCAAGGACGTGCAACTGTCCTCTCTCTCCCCTCCCCTTTCCAAGAAAACATGCTGGAAGGAAAAGAACCTTCCTTGGAGAAGGGGAGGGGAAGAAACCTGCAAAGGCACGAAAGACCATAACACTCCTATGTCAACGACTGTGGCCCTGCCTCCCGCAGAACATATTCCACTGTGCCATGACCCTGGACCAGCTCTACTTCGCCCGCCCCGTGCCCCTGCACTCCAGCTACCGCTGTCCTCTCCAGGGCCTGTATCTCTGTGGCAGCGGTGCCCACCCTGGTGAGTGACGTGGGCCCTCTTCCCTGTGCGGGCTGTGGGGGCTGGCTGGACGGCAGAAGCTTGCTGACAGGGGAGAAGGGGGGCAGGGAGAGATGGAGGGGAGCAAGGAACTCCCATGAGAACAGGCCATCCCCCATATTGGGGATTCTCAGTGCACAGGAAACAGGTGGGAGGAGGGGACTCTGCCAGCTGGACACACCCTCGGGGTAGCTCCCACCTCCTCCAAACGAGGTTTAAAAATTTGCCCCAGAGGCGGCTCTCCAAATGCGAACTTTGGTTGTGAAAGACCCGTGTCCCTGAATTCCCCCTCCAGATGTCAGACCAGTGAGAATTGGTAACATTACGTTTCTTAATCTAAAAATTCTTGCCTGCGTCCATTCCAAGCCTCGCTGACCTTGCCAGGGCTGCCATCCCCTGTGGACATGCCCCAGAGAGGTCTGAGCTTCCACCCCTTGCCCCTTGAACCTTTAGTCTGACGCTTTAGTTTCACACCCAGAGGGTCTCCATCCAGTGCGTTGGCTTTCCAGACTGAGGGGGCAGGTGCCTGGACTGTGCACTGGGCCCCCTGCCCAGAGCTCTGAGCAGGAAGCCTGGAGGCGAGCCCAGAATCTGTCTTAATAGTCATCCCAGTTCTGATGCTCACGTCCCCAGCACCGCCCTGCAGGTGCCCATGCTCTGCTTCCTTGCTGGCTTCCCCACGAGCTCTGGCCCCGTCTGCTCCCTGGGGACGGTCGTGAGCACCGCTTAGGTTCACGGGAGACTCCCTTCCAGGAGGAGGCGTCATGGGAGCCGTGGGACGCAATGCAGCCCATGTCGTCTTCAGAGACCTCAAGAGCATGTGACCCTGAACCGACTCTGACCCAGGACAAAGAATCCACCCTTGAGATGTTAAGTCCCCATTGGGTCAGTTTCCCAGGATACGGCAGACAAGCCCTCATGCTCAAGGCACTATTTTAGGAGAAACGTACAGGTTACATTTGATACTTGTTAACCTGGTACCCATGTCTTCATGAGTGAACCAGTTTTGTGTTATTAAAAACAATGTTTTAGGTAAGTGGTTTGCGTCTTTTCTATACATTACTATATATTTTGTATGTTTTAGTAGACGCAGAGGTATAGACACGAATATAGATAGATATAGCTATAACCACCTCATTACTTAATCTCGCTCAACTCAGATTTTTCATCTGTAAAGGATTGGCTCTAAAGATCAGGTAGGACAACAGGTCATACTTTAGTCCAGTATCTGGCACACACCATACACATTCAGGGCACGGTGATGGTCCAGCTGCTAATATTATCCATGAAGGTCCTATTGTCATCTTTGTGTTCTGAGGAAGGGCGTCTCTTCAGTGTTCTTTGTTTAACTTAGCACCTAGAACTGAAAACAGCCTGCTGGAAGCAGTGTCACCAGGACAGAGCAGAGTGATCTTCGGGTCCACTGGGCTTTTCGCACAAGAACGGCCGCCAAACTAAGTACTGCGCCCTGTTCGGCGTTGACAAACTGAACTTCTGAGCTTGTTGAAAATTTGATTCTGGTCTGGGTTCTGAGATTTCCGTTTCTTACTTGCCCTCAACCCCACGTGCTTCATCCCAGGGCCCAAAAAATGTTTTTCCCAGGGGAAAACATTTGGAAGAAAGGGAGGGAGGTAGAAAAGGAAGGAAGTGAGGAAGAAGGAACGTGTGGGGCTGAGGGCAAGTGCTGGCTGAAACCTCTGGTGAGACCACGTCTTCATTTTCTGCAAAGTCAGCTGCCTTGTTTACCTCTCACCTGGTCTCAGCACACTGGCCCCTTCCCAACTGCGGGCATAAGGAGAGCAGAACTGAATAACAAATGGGAACCTGCCAAATCCCCAGAGGCCTGGGGCACATCACATCCAGCTTGGTGTTTCAAAATACCAATGATTGGGGTATTGTTTTGTTTTTTATTTTTTGGTGAACAGAAGTCACAAAAGCTTGTGGGAATGTAGGAAATTTCAAAAATACAGTAAGAACATAAAACTCAAAAATAATCTTACCTGCAGAGAAAATCGCCATTACCATTTACAGTATTTTCTTGGGGTGCCTGGGTGGCTCAGTCGGTTAAGTATCAGACATGGGCTCAGGTCATGATCTCACGGTTTGTGAGTTCGGGCCCCGCATGGGGCTCTGCACTGACAGCTCAGGGTCTGGAACCTGCTTCAGATTCTGTGTCTCATTCTCTCTCTGCCCCTCCCCCACTTGTGCTCTGTCTCTCTCAGTGTCTCAAAAGTAAGTAAATGTAAAAAAAAAATTTACGGTATTTCCACATAGTCTTGTAGATAATAGGGATCATATTCTGTATTCAATATGTGGGTTTTACATCTTTATTTTCTTAAAATGTTTTTTGATGTTTATTTATTTTTGAGATAGAGAGATAGAGAGCAAGCAGGGGAGGGGCACAGAGAGGGAAACAGAATCCCAAGCAGGCTGCATGCTGTCAGTGCAGAGCCTGATGCGGGGCTCGAACCCATGAAACACGAGATCATGCCCTGAGCTGAAATCAAGAGTTAGACGCTTAACTGACTGAGCCACCCAGGTGCCCCATTTTTATTTCCTTTTAATTCACATCATGAGCACTTTTCAGCCATAAAAATTATCTGAAAACATTATTTTTAATAGCTGCCTAATATTCTCATTTAAGGGTATACCATAATTTATTATGGAACATTGGGTTCAGCTTTGGCCTTGATTGCTAGCTAGCACATACTCTTTTTTTTTTTTTAATTTGCATCCAAATTAGTTAGCATATAGTGCAACAATGATTTCAGGAGTAGATTCCTTAGTGCCCCTTACCCATTTAGCCCATCCCCCCTCCCGCAACCCCTCCAGTAAGCCTCTGTTTATTCTCCATATTTAAGAGTCTCTTATGTTTCATCCCCCTCCCTGCTTTTATATTCTTTTTGCTTCCCTTCTCTATGTTCATCTGTTTTGTCTCTTAAGGACCTCATATGAGTGAAGTCATATGATATTTGTCTTTCTCTGACTAATTTCACTTAGCTTAATACCCTCCAGTTCCATCCACGTAGTTGCAAATGGCAAGATTTCATTCTTTTTGATTGCCGAGTAATACTCCATTATATACATATACCACATCTTCTTTATCCATTTATCCATCGATGGACATTTGGGCTCTTTCCATACTTTGGCTATTGTTGATAGTGCTGCTATAAACATGGGGGTGCATGTGTCCCTTCGAAACAGCACACCCGTATCCCTTGGATAAGTCCCTAGTAATGCAATCGCTGGGTCATAGGGTAGTTCTATTTTTAGTTTTCTGAGGAACCTGCATACTGTTTTCCAGAGTGGCTGCACCAGCTTGCATTCCCACCAGCAGTGCAAAAGGGTTCCTCTCTCTCCACATCCTCGCCGACATCTGTTGTTGCCTGAGTTGTTAATATTAGCCATTCTGACAGGTGTGAGGGGGTATCTCATGGTGGTTTTGATTTGTATTTCCCTGATGATGGATGACGTTGAGCATCCTTTCATGTGTCAGTTGGCCATCTGGATATCTTCTTTGGAGAGTGTCTATTCATGTCTTTTAGCACATACTCTTTTACCATGTCTACCTCTACTTGAATGAGTCACCATCACGTCTCTCAGGGTGCAGCTGCTGTCCAGGCAAACATTCCCTCAAGGAGAAGGAACTCAGGGGACAAATGGAAAGGAGAGAAAGAGCATCTTAGCACAAAGAGGGAAAGTTCCCCACCGTTTAGTGACTTCCCGTCTCTGCCTTGTGTCTGTGGAAGATAACATTTGGCCCAGACCGAGGTACAGGGTCGATTGATCTGGCTCGGCACTACAGGTAACCTTGGCTCCTACAAGCCCCCAGCATGCCCTCTGGCTGAGCAAGGGGGATCAAGCTTCCCCTAAGTGATGACTGCAAATTGGCCGTGGATCTGGCGATGGGCCCCTTGTTGACTTCAGAATGTAAAACTCTTACAAGGATAAATAAGTCAGTGCCATATCGTTACCTGATTTACAGTTGCCCGTTTCCCCAGAGCAGTAGGGAGCACTTCCTCTGAGGCACAATCGTGTAAAAACCCGAAGTGCATGTGAACCTCACCTGGTTAAGTCATTAGGTAACATGCCAGCCCCTCCTGCTCTCATGGCCCCTGGGTGATGGTGTCCGGAGTCCGGGTGAGAAGTGAGGTTTATAGCTCTGGGAGGAATTCAGGCATCCTCGTCAGAGAGATGACAGATGTGGCTGGCCAAGCCACCTGCGGGCCTAGTGAATGTGCATTTTTCTCACACATGTTCTGTCTGCAAAGCATTGGACAATGCTGGGTTTTCTGTGGGACGCAGATATTACTTACCTCCATGGTAAAAGCAGAGATGAGACTTGTCGGAGCATAGGGCAGCATTCTGTGGGCGGTGGGGTAATGTGAAATAAAAAGGAACATGAAATGCAAATGAGAAGAAACGCAAATGGACAGCAAATCTGAAAAATATTTAACCTCACCAGGAATCAATGAAATGCAATTAAAACTAAACTATCATGTTTTACCTATAAAATGGAGAAAAATTATTGTAATAGAAAATTACTAGTGTGGGCAGAGAAGACACTCTCATAAATTGTTGGCAGCAGCATAAATTTGTATTTGATAATTGGATTCAAAAACAAGCATCTGGAAGTCAACCCATTTGGTGGGTTATTCAACCTCTTGTCACCTACCTTAAGGAAGGTATCAGAGATGCCCATAAGGGTTTAGGCGTAAGCACATTCACGCAGTGTTACTTGCAATGGCAAAATATCAGAAACAGCTTATATGTCCCAAAATAGAGAATTAGTTAAAAGAGTCATAATAATTGCATGTGATGGTATCCCTAATACATATGTATGTGTATGTATACATCTACGTATATGTATAGGAGATGTATGTATAACATATATATCATACATATACCGACAGAGATACAGAGAGACTGGCAGATAGAAAGACAGAGATGGGGGTGGGGGGGCACCTGAATGGCTCAGTTGGTTTAGCGTCTGACTTCAGCGCAGGTCATGATCTCCCAGTTCGTGGGTTGGGGCCCCACGTTGAGCTCTGTGCTGACAGCTCAGAGCCTGGAACCTGCTTCAGATTCTGTGTCTCCCTCTCTCCCTGCCCCTCCCCCACTCACACTCTGACTCTCTCTCTCTCTCTCTCTCTCTCTCTCAAAAATAAACATTTAAAAAATTTTAAAAATAATTAAAAAGAAAAAAAGAAAGATGGAGAAGAACAGAAAACAGACAGATGAGAAAGAACCAAGTATACCCAAATGTTAGCAATAGCCTGAAGTCTTTCTGGCCACTTGGTGGCAGTTTGGAAAATGTTTCTTATTAGCTTCATCCAACCTATCTCAGCTTAAGAACAAGCCCAGAATAAATGGATGGGGCTTTGACATTTTGTTTAAAATGATGAACCAGGCCGGATCTCAATGACTTGTGAATTACTTGTACATTGATGTATATTTATTGATCATAAATCAGGATTTCAGACATGGTCAGGGTCTGAGATTTTCTTAGTGGGAGGGTGGGGATCTCCCTCCCCTAAAGTGCCATTAACATCACAAAGGGGAAGGGCAGCGTGTTGTCAGTGTTTCAATAGTCCAATAGAAACCCTGTGTTCTTGTAAGGAGACTAGAGGTGAACCCAAACCTGGACTATCTTTGGCCTTATCTGAAATTACATCAGCTCTGTTAGGCAGGTTGTCAGATCAGCAGCTCAGTAGCTGGTTAGATATGTCCTTGACTAATAAGAGAACTGGAAGATGAATTAAATGATACTGAGCCAACAACATTTGCTTAGTAGCTTGGTAGGCAGAAATCTTCCAAAACGATGGGTCTCTTAAGAAAAAGTAATAAAGAGCGTTGTCAATAGTGAAAAAGCGCCGGAGCCAGACCTCCACTTTCTCCACAGTGCCAGTTGGCCTTTCCTCCTCTTTGATCTTCCAGCACCTCTGCAGGAAGTGTAGGTCTGGTCACATGCTGCTGTGCGTAAAGGGGTTAGAGATGCCTTCTTCATAGAGGGGAGGGGAGGATTATATATATAAACATAGCTCACCAAAATATGTGTGCCCTCCAATCCAGCAATCCAGTCCCTGGTATATATCCAACAGAAGTGCTGCGTATGTGTGTTCATTAAAGACCCACACTAAGCCACTCACAGTGGCACTATTTGTAACACCTCCAAACTGGAAACTACCTACATGCCCATCAACAGTAGATTGAATAAGTAAACTGTGCTATATCCACACAATGGGATCCTATTCAACAATGAGAAACGAACAACCTAGAACCACATGCCCCAATACTGTGTTGAGTCAAGAAAACCAGACACAAAATGATACAGGCTGTGGGATACCATTTATTAAATGTATAAAAACAAGGAAAAAAGTAATCTGTGCTGTTAGAGATCCACCTTTGGGGGTGTTAGGCACTGGAAGGGAGACTGAGGAGGGCTCTGGGGTGCTGGTAATAGTCTGCTGTTTGGTTTGAGTGATGGTTACATGCATATGTTGTCTCCAAAAAATTCATGGAGCTCTACACTTAGGATGTTACAGTTTTCTGTATGTATGTTGTACTTGAATAGAAAGTTAAAAAGGAAACTAGCTTTTTTTTCCTGGAACAAAATGATATTACTTATTGGCATCATTACTGTAAAGCTCTTACTAACTTCCAAAGCCCTAGCTCTGAGTCTAGACTAGGATGAGAAGGTAAGAAAGGAAAAAAAGAAGGGAAAGAACAAGAAGGATGTGGTGGACAGACCCTCAAGTTGCCTCTACCCACGATCCCTACTTCCTGGTGTTCATGCCCTTGTGCGACCCCTCCAAGTGTGGGCAGGACCTGTGGCTTGCTTCTAACCAACAGAATATGACAAAGGTGGTGGAATGTATGTGATTGTGTCACAAAAGATAATGATGCCCATCTTGCAGGAAGCTCTCTCTCCCTTGGTGGCTGTGGGGAAGCAGGGACCACATTGGGAATCCCTACATGGCAAGTAACTGAGGTGGTCTCTAGGATCTGAGAGCAGCCTCCAGCCAACAGCTAACAACAACAACAACAAAATCCTTAAGCTCTCAGTCCTATAGTCTGAAGGAACTTAATGCTGCCAACAGCCATGTGAGCAGGGAAATGGATCCTTCCCCAGTTGAGTCTCCAGATGACAGTGCAGCCCTGGCCAATGCCTGGATGGCAGCCCTGTGAGACCATAAGCAGAGGATCCAACTAAACCTGCCTGGAGTTCTGACCTATAAAAATTGTGAGATAATAAATGGGTGTTGTTTTAAGTTTGTGGTAGTTCGTTACACAACAGCATATAATATAAGAGAGGTCAAACAGCCAGATCTGGATACAAAATGTAAGTGATGATACAAACTTAAGTTGTGGCCCTCAATTTCAAAATATTTCCATTTAAAATGATCCTGTGATATGGAAGTCTCTCAATGGGGCTAAGCCTGGACTCAGCCATCACTGAGGTCAACAGTCAGACACACCTGGGTTTGGATCCTGACTCTACTGACATTTGAACTTGGGAAAGTTTCTTTACTCTTCTGAGTCTCAGTTTCTTTTGATGAATGCGGATTGTGATATTTTGCATGGCACAGGCACACAACAATGACTAGTTTTCCTTCTTCCTTACAAAATGACATGTTGCCTCACTCAGAAGCAGTGTTCAGACAGGATGAGAGGCATTCTGGAGCATTCTGGGCCCACCTGAAGCAAAGGACTGAAATTAAAGCTACCACATGGAGAATTGCAACGAGATTTCCTTCGGTTTCAGGTTTGGAGATCCCTCAGAAAGAAGGCCCCCAAGTTAAGAGCTTCCATTCTGAGACAGCACACACACACACACACACACACACCCCTCTACAATAAACTACACCAACTCACACACACAGATCAATATGTCAGGGCAAGAGAGAAGGAAGCAGGCAGGGCAGATTGCCAAAGACAGAATCGGTGTGTGGGCTGTTGAGCTGTATTTCTGGTCCAATAAATCAATCTGCCTTGAAAGAGTTCCTCCGACTCCATGACTGTAATTGGAACTACCTTCCTCAGGGGCTGTTTGTTACGTTCAAGGTCAGGTGACAAGTACAGGTTTTCAGAGTCAGGCACAGTCAATCTTCACCTGCCTCTGGGAAGAGCTCTGCTCTATCTGGAGTATCAGCTAAAAATGAGTCCATCTGTGAGCTGTTGAAAACTTGGTAGAAATAGAATTGAGTTAGCCTCTGATTTCTCTCCTTGTTTTATTTCTAAACTCACTTCAACATTCTCTCTAGGATGCCTCCGCTAAAACCAACATCTCCATTAATTTGCAATTTGTTGAATCTTGCTGTAGCAGAAGCATCTGGGCACCGATCCCCCCAAAAACAGAAAATACTAACTGGTGCTGTTTATTGAGTCCTGAATGTGTCAGGCACTGCACCAACCATGCATTTCACATGCATTATTTCACTTAAAGCCACAACAAACCCAGGAGTCAGTTACACTAGCTGCGTTCATAACTGAGGACACAAGCCAATGACATTAACATGCTTACCTCAGGTCACAAAGCTGGGAGTTGACACAGTCAAGATTTGAACTGAGGTCTTTCTCACACCAAAAGTCATGTTCTAAGCAAGAAGCTACACTCTGGATCCAACTAGTAGACAACTGGTTATATTGTAATCAAGTCCCACTAATTGTTGACTGATTTATGTATAGGACTGTACATGAATGTGAAGCAATGATCCCTAGTCTCAAAGCATTTACACTCTAGTTGGGGGGAGAAAAAGAACATGCATATAAAGGATCATGAACATCTCCAGAGTGATGTGATTCTGCACAGAGCACACCAATGAAATGTGACAGAGAGACAGCTGCCTGTGAACAGGTAGGCTCAGGGAGTGTTTCCTCCAGCAGAGGGGCTTGAGCTGAAGCGAGATTGCCCTACACTTGGTGGGCGAGGAGGCTTGTTAAGCCAAAAGGATGAGGAGGGCATTCTGCTTCCTCCAGGGTGCTGTGTGGCAAAGGCAGGGGGGTGAGAATGGGCAGATACAGTGGCTGTGTTTCCACTGGAGAAGGCACGTAAACAAGCTGGGGAACACACAGTTGGCTGGGAAGAGGATCCGTGAAGAGCAATGATGGAAAGTAGGCGGGGCTGAAGGCTCAAGATATTGGGAACCTTCACGTCTGGCTGAGGGCAGGCTTTGTTCTACAGACAACATGGAGTTTGTTTGAGAAGATGTTGGGGATTTTACACAAGTTGGAGAATGGCCAGTCCCTTAACTTAAGTGGCCACATTCACAGTGTTGGCAGAGACCATCCAAGGCAAGTTTTGGGCTTCCCTCACCCCTTCTCTTGGCTCTCTCCTGAAGCACTCACGTGACCTGTTCAGAGATGGAAGTGAACCAGGAATGGAACATTGATCCCAGGAGGCTAGAACCAGTTTTTCAGACCATCACACCAGGCTGTGTGCCCCAGCCAGGAGCTTGGCATAGGGGGTGTCAGCAGGAAGCCAGCAGGGATTCTTCTGGTCTCTGTAGAAAGCCCTGTCACCAGCAGCCTCAGTGCCAAAGCCTCCTTGTTCACCCCCTGCCACAAGAAATCTGTGAGATCCTGTCTATGCGACCCGGATTTGGGGAGCTTCAGTTGGCAGCCCCTGATTTTTTGTTAAAGGTGTTTGTAACATCTTGTAAGTAATGACCCCCAGCTGACCTGCATTTCATCAAGGTTCGGGGCAGGTGAAATCCCAACGGCTGGCTTTCTCCTGGAGCAGGGGAGGAGACTCATCTGCACCCTGCATGAACTGGAGCAGCCCATATTCAGAGTTGGGAAGAAGGTTAATAATAGTAAACAAACTTCCTTGAAGGGATGGCCTAAAGGGGAACTAGTTATTAAGAGGGAAAAAAAAAACCCCAACACCACTGCTTTTATAGTAACTCTTAGTCTATAATGAGAAAACCTCCCTTCTGTATAAACGACCCCCTAATGTGAGTCACCCCAAGACCCAACTCTTCGTCCAGGAAGCAGGAGCATAATGGCGCAGTCAGGTGTAAATTATAGGAGCCCGCCAGGGCAGGAAGCAGGGTGAGTTATAATAGTAGAGTAAATTAATTTCACATAAGTGGGATTAGCAGTTAAATAAATAGCAGCCCCGCCACTAACCCCGTCTGGAATGCTGAGCGTCTGTCCTTTGCCAGGGGGCAGAAACCTTATGGCTGAGTAGGAATTAGGTCACAACATGGTCGCTACCCACTTTTAAGGACAACTCCTCTAGGAATGTAAGGCAGAAAAATGTTTGTGTTAGAACAGCATTCCAAGTTAAAAAAAGATGAGATGTGACCTGCCTCCATTGATGGTTCAGCCACCGCTCATGGTGGCCCCGGTGCCCCATGAGTCATCAGAGACCTAAATGCAACCTGAGCAGTGGGGGAGGGATCACCCAGGATTTGGGGTAAATTGGGGGCAATGAGGTCTACGGATGGACCCATGAGGAGCTTCCGTTCTAGGCTGAGAACTTGTTGGTTTTATTTTTAAGTTGTCAACCTCCCGATTGCTTGCTTGGGCTTTTTAAAGCTTTGGCCCTCTCATAATTTGACAGTGACCTCTGTTCAGGTGAGTGGAGTGCCAGGGTTTGGGGGACCGCAGAGTCTGTGGGCTGTGGTGTGGACACCAGGGTTTGAGCTCATTCAGACGAAGGCAGGTGGGCTGGAATTTCAACACAGCCTCCTGATATACAAGGTAGGGTCAGTCATACTTCATGGAGCTGTTGTGAGGTCTAAATTACATTAAGTCAAAAGCAAAAGGCCTCTAATCCTAGTTCTGACATGCTGAAGAGGAACAGTAAATAAATGGCAGCTCTCCTTCCTCTTTTTCCCCATGATACAGTAGAGCCAAATAAGAAAGTCCATATTGGACACCATCCAAAGGAGACTGTATCAATGATGAAATCTTCCTAAGGTAGGGGAGCATTAACAATGCTTTAGGTAATTCTCAGTAAGGACCTCTGGGAATGTTTCATGAAGCTGTGATTCTTTCTCTGCATTTGTTTAGGACCTTGAACCAAGCCAAAGTGGACTCCCAGTGTTGGCTGCAGCAGGGAGGGGCATTATCATGAGTCCTTTACACAGCTTCGTAAACTTTTTTGACTATACCCACTTGGACGGAGCCAAAGATCACCAACACCCCACCTATTCCATGTCTCTTCTGAATTTGGTAAATTATGGGGATGGGGTTCAGGGGAAGGAGATGAGAATTGCAGAGGAACCAGATGAATCAGTGGTACTGAACTTGTTGAACATGCAACATTCGTTACTCATTTCCTACTTATGTGAGAAGAACCTGACATTTTCTACTTGATTATAAATGAATGCCCTCTGGCCTCAAAAATAACCCTACTAATTTTACTCTACTAACCTGGAGTGTAAGATAAAAATTGTTAGAATAGCATAAATCCACAGACAAGCTAGACACCAATGAAGTGTCCCTAAATAATAGGGGAACAATCATACCAGCCTGCCTAGATTTTCCTGGTTTTAGCACTGAAAGCTCTGCATCCCAGAAAAACCCTCTGTTCTGAGCAAATTGGGATGACTGGTCACTCTACCATACCAGCCAACTGTAAGGGATTATGTACATATCTCCTTTAGCAATACGGATATATGAGCCATGGCTTGCTGAGTTGCAATTCATTTATATACAATGTCTAGATAGTGGGCAATTTTATAGGCCAAAAATATCCACTCAGGACAAACAAAAACCTGTCATCTGACTAAAATGGATAATGAAGGCACAAAATCAATAGTAATTTATAAATAAAAAGTATGAATAATAGCAACTGAAAGCCACAACAGCTCATAACAACTGCTGAAAAACCAACTGAAAAGAATCCTTCCAAAAATTGGAGAAATTCCTATGCAAAGTAGAGGAGGAAAAACAAATTTGAGTCCTTAGTAAACTGTACAAACACTAATTTTAGTTTACGAATACCAAATTTTTGTGGGTTACTGGCAAATAGCCTTTAGTTCTATGTGAGGAGGAAAGTCCACGAAACCTGTCTGTGAGTCACCTGTAGGAACCACAGAACAGATTTGCATTCTTGGATCAGTTCAAAGTTATCAGAATGACACGTAATTTCTACCAGGATATTTTGTCCAACACCTTGGAAGTCGCTGCTTCAGGCGCCTGGGTGGCTCAGCCGGTTAAGCGTCTGACTTCGGCTCAGGTCATGATCTCACGGTTCGTGAGTTTGGGTGCCACATAGGGCTCTGTGCTGACAGCTCAGAGCCTGGAGCCTGCTTCAGATTCTGTGTCTCCCTCTCTCTCTCTGCCCCTCCCCTGCTTGTGCTCTCTCTCAAAAAAATGAATAAACATAAAAAAAAAAAAAATAAGAAAAAGAAAGTCACTGCTTTAGCTTCCTTAATAAATGAGAAAACCAAGGCCCAGACAAGTTAAATGACTTTTCCAAAGCTATAATTGTCACGAAGGCACACAAAAAAGATTTTCTGCATGTTATTGAGCTGTGTAAGGAAGGCAGAATTGTAGGATTTTTAGATACTTAGTCTGTCATATATGGTCATCTCTCCAGATGTATCTGAAATAGTGAAAAGATAAATTCAGTTGGCCTCCACAAGGATGTGTTGAAGCTCTAACTCCCAGTATCAGTAAATGCAACCTCCCTGGGATAGAGGGACTTTGCAGACACATCAGGTGAAGATGAGGTCACTAGGTTGGGCCCTAATCCAATATGACTGGCGTCCTTATAAGAAGAGGGAAATTCACACACACATGCACACGCTCACGCGCACACGTACACGGGACCGTGCTGTGAGAAGATGCGGACGCAAGAGGGAGGTGGAGCTCTGAGTCAGGCAGCCACAAACCGAGGAGCACCTGGGGCTACCAGACCCCAGAAGAGGCCTGGAAGGATCCTCCCCTAGCGGCCTCTGAGCACTCATGGCCCTGCTGGCACCTTGATTTCAGACTTTGAGCCTCCATTCCATGGGAGAATACATTTCTGTTGTTTTAAGCTGTCTAATTTGTGAAATTTTGTGACAGCAGCCCAGGAAACCATTACAGGACCCCGAAGTGGCTCCCAGCTCCCAGGGACTGGGTATCTCCCTTCTCGCACCTCTCCTGGCAGCTGGTTGGGAACAAAAGAGAAGAGGCTGTCCTCATCAGCCTCTTTATTGTGTCCTTCCTGCCTGCCACAGCAGCATCAGAGAGCTTGGGGCCTCCCTACCCACTGAGTGGGCACACATCTCAATCACGGAGAGGGTGGCATAATGTCAGTGCCTGTATCTGGGCACCAGGAGGGTGAGGAAACCCTGGTGGGCACCCCCTCCCTTCTCCATGAAGACACTGTTCTGGCCACGTGCTTCCAGCGTGACCACTTGACATTTTCCTGTTCACACGCCATTTGACAAGGGCAAGAAATTTGATGAGCCATCCTGCCCTTCGCTGTTTTTCCTAGGACAAAAGCAAAGAGCTCATCAGATTACGGGGGGAGGGCTGCCACCTCGGAAACTGAGAAGTTTGCACATTATCTCGCTTTTTTGCCTAACATCTTTTTTAGATGCAACACGCAGACTTGGTTGGTTTTCAAATTACTGTGCCCATAAACTTCCACCCAGAGAAGAGAGTAAGCTTCCCCAGGGTGGGGGTGGCACCAGCCAGTGAGGCTGATAGCTATAGTCACCAGATGCAGAGTATGATCCTAATTTTATAAAATAAATGTACTTAAATGTCTATCTGCATATGAAAGTATCTGGAAAGAAAACACCAAAATGTTATCTATCCAGGATAGAATTATGAATGTTTTTATTTTATTTGACTTTTATTTCTTTTCTAATATTGCTACATTAAACAACAAGGAATGATGTAAGAAAACTAGCCAAAGAAAAATTCATCCGTGATTACAGCTCTTGAGCACAAATACCATGAATATTCTGGTGCCTGATAGAGGAAAACTCCAAGAGTTATAATAACATAGCTGCATATGATATATAACACGAATCTTTTCTTCCTCCAGCAAGGTATAAAGAGAGCTTTTTTTCCAGCGAAGCACTTTTTTCCCTAGTTGGGATCATCCTGTGTTTACAAAACTGTGGTTTCACTTAAAGTCATAACAACCATTTTCCCATGTTGTTCTAAACCCTTCCATCCACAATAATCATAATATCTAATAGGTGCATATAGTCGCATCAGATATACAAACATTCATTTACCTGGGGTTTCCTTGTGTATGTGTGAACCTTCATCCAGTCTGATTTGCCATCATGGAATGGCAACTTCCCTTCTGCTAAAGATGAGATAGTTTGCAGAAATCGGTTGAGAGCCAAGATTCTCCTAAATGTCTGGCCCATAACGCTGGCCCAAGGGAGGAGGGGTCTTGTTGTCCACTGCCTGCCTCCTGTGCTCCTGCCAACACTCGTGAGCTGGAGATCAGCCGAACTGGGTTGAGGTTTGGCCAATTTTTGGATTTAGGTCTGTTTTGCCCTGTGACCAGACACTCCTGCTATTTTTCACTTTGCTACTAACCTTGTGGGACTGAAAGCGATTTTTGATATCAGTTGATATTGAGTCACAAACATTATTTTTGCTACCAGGTCTCCACTTTCCTAATCTACCAGTGATATTTTCAGCTTGAATCCTTCCCTCCCCTCACTCACGTGGCATCCCTGTCTTTCTGCAAGGAGGCAAATATAGGGCATGTCACATCACTCCTCATTCCTCTCCTGTGGCCAAATCACCAAATGGTCACCACATTCTTTCCAGCAAAGCCTGGCCATGGCACTGATTGGCCTGGTGCCTGAGATACAAAACTATGTCGTGCCAGGACCCAATAATGTTTAGTGCCTCTTCTAGCGCTGATATTCTGTGAACCCGACCCAAATCTCTCCACTTTCACCTTTTTAATTTAAAATCTGAGGGGCTCCTGGGTGGCTCAGTCGGTTAAGCGTCCGACTTCAGCTCAGGTCACGATCTCGCGGTCCGTGAGTTCGAGCCCCGCGTTGGGCTCTGAGCTGATGGCTCAGAGCCTGAAGCCTGTTTCAGATTCTGTGTCTCCCTCTCTCTCTGCCCCTCCCCTGTTCATGCTCTGTCTCTCTCTGTCCCAAAAATAAATAAACGTTAATAAATAAATAAATAAATAAATAAATAAAATCTGAAATGTGTAGAATTGCAAACGGAAGGTACAGATCTTGACGCGAGGAATCTTGGTACAAGGAAGGGAGTCTCCCAGGACTGACCAGTGTGGGGCAGGAACAGCCTAGAAGCTTGAGTAAGAGGATCAGCAGTGCATAGATGATAAATTCAAACCAGGTGAAAATGGAAACACTTCCTTAACCGCGCTTGGCTGAGGATTTTCACCAATCCTTGGTGAGGAGTGACTGGAAATTAATATCAGAAGCCCGCTGTGTATCCGTAGTTCACAGTATATAATTATACTTAAGTTTACTTAACAGTAAGCTGTCTATAATACTCATTCCATAGTGTAGGTTCAGACAGTCACAAACAATTCTTTTGTTGTCTTTAGAAATTCTACAATAAAAACCTTAGTGGATATCATTATAATTATAAATCTGTACTGGAAGATGGCCTAAGTGACTCTGGCAAACAAGATTCCAAATCCCAAAGTGAGGGGACCAGGTTAGCAAACCCCTTTCCAGAATGCTGCTCTTCTTACTTATTGCTTGCTTGCTTGCTTGCTTGATTCATTTATTTATTTGAGAGAAGAGAGAGAGAGAGAGAGAGAGAGAGAGAGAGAGAGAGAGCTTGCATACAGGTGCACACAAGCAGGGGAGAGGCAGGGTGAGAGGGAGAGACAGAATCTTAAGCAGGTGCCCAGCATGGAGCCTGATGCGGGGCTCGATCTCATGGCTGTGAGATCATGACCTGAGCCAAAATCAACAGTCAGACACTCAACTGACTGAACCACCCAGGTGCCCCCCTGAATGCTGCTTTTGATAAAGCTCAGTTCTGGCTGGGGGTGCTACATGGTGCAGCTTTGAAGGGCACATGCGTATAGGCATTCTTTCATTTCACAAGCAGTTACTGACTCTTGCAATGGGGCACGCGCTGTACTAGGTGCCGGCAATACAGCACAAAATAAAAGAGTCCATAATCTCAAGCCTCCTGGAAGTGAATAAGCAATAAAGAGATGAGAGGGAATAGGGTTTTAGGAAGAGAAGGTCTGGAATAATCACTAAGGGACAAGGATGAGGAAGACAGTGAGAAATTAGTAGAAGGCCTGATGTAAGACCAGGTCCATACTGGGACAGACTAGATCCCGAGAACCTGTATTAACACTTAGAATAAAGAGATGAGAGGGATTTCTTTTTGTTTCATGGTCCGGGAGCATAAATAGCATAAACAGTGAGGTTCCGGAGGATTTGGATGGTTTCGAACATCAAGACATCAGATGGCAAGCCCCTGTAGTGCGCGCAGATGGCTTGAAGTGGGCATGTGAGTGAAGACAGGAATTCGCATCCTCCCGGGCAGGGGAGGTGGAGCTATTAGCAGCCACGATTGAAGTGCCCATCTCGGAGCGCAACTGCAAGAAGGACAGCCAACAAGACGCAGGCAGGCAGGGAGCGCTCCATCGGGTCCCATCCTTGTGCCATCCCAACCTGCGAAGGCAAAGACGGGCTGCCCGGAGGGACCCCACCTTTGTTAATGCTCAGCCTCAGGATCCTAATTGCCAGAAAGGGTTTAGCAGTTGGGTTCTCAGTGAAGGAGACGGAGCTTAATCAGCTGCAAAATTGCTGGTGGAATCTAGAACCCCGCCCTTAGGCCATTTGGCCTTGGGGTGTGTGACAGAGACTAGCAGAGCCTCAGCTATTCCCAACGCTTGAGGTTGAGAGCGATCAGAAAGTCCAAAAGATTGCATCCTCCAGACTCCCATTCCCCACCCTCAAACCTCCACTCAGGTCCTATGGCTTGCAGCCGCTTTTCCGGGGGCTTATCCCAAGCAGCCTGGCCTCACTTGACAACAATGAAAATTGTAACAATGCCTCCTTGTATCTGGATATAGCTCACAGCTTACAAACTTCTGACAATTTTTGGCTCATTTGAGAGAACAACGCAGAGTACACAATATTATTCCCCCATTTTAGAGCAGAACAAATTGAGGCTCAAAGAATAGGTGGGTATTTTCTTGGCACCTGACAGCTGGTGAATGGTGCTAAGACTTCCAGCCCAAGTCGCTTGACCATAAAGACCCCTGCAGTATAAGTGGTCTTTATGAGACAGTGTATCTACACAACCAATGAGAAGCTGTTGATTGGTCTTCAACCTTGTGGTTGAATCTTGTAAGTTTTTTTTTTTTTGGAGAGAAGGAGATATGCTTCCTCCCAGCAGCCAGGTGTGGAGTATGTGGGGCCCAGCCTATCTCTGCTAGAGAGAAGGAGATGGTAGCCATCCCAATGGCATGACTTAGAGTCAACCTGCAGAGCCTGCCCCAGCCCCAACTCGGTTTGGGGTGGCTAGAATCTTAGCTCCCCATACCTGGAACATTCTAGTGTAGTGGTCATCTGCTGTTTGGGCACTCAGCATCTTTCTTTTTCATTTGCTAATTGCATTTGGAGTTAGATGTCTCTCCCTCATGTGTGTCATCTCAGGTCTCTTGTCTTCCTGGCTTACAGGTACACATGAGGTCCCAGAACAACCAGTCAGGCTCTCTCCTGGGATTGTGACAATTGCAGAGCAAAAGGAAAATCATTAGAACAAATTTATTCCAGGGGCAAGGCCCCAAAGAAGCTATTAATTAGTTTCTCCTGCCCAGACCCTAGATCACTCTGGTTCTTGTCCTTTTTGAAGCCCTGCTCTCCTACATCCTACTGGATTCTGAGCCATCCGGTGGCCCTCCAAGAAAACCTTTCCCACCTAAGTCTCTGTGTCTTGTAACCAGAGAAGAATTGATGGCCTCCATCCTCCTTCTACTCCCCATGCCCTCTTTCTCCTCTATCTCCCTCTTGGGGGAAGTAGAATCATATAAAGGAAAGAACCTTAGGATCAAAGTCAAGAACTGAGTTCAAATCTAGTCTCTGCCAAGACTTTGACTTACCAGTAAGTTAAAAGGGAGTTACAGGACACTATCAATAGTGTTTTTGTCAATAGATCGTGAGACATCGGGTCCATTAAAAATAGCTCCTAAGATAAGGAAGAATTCATAAAAGAATAAGGAAGGAATTCATAAAATAAGGAAGAATAAGGAAGGAATTCATAAAAGCTGAGGGTAAACTGTTTATCCTGAGGGAAGAAGACGGAACTAGAGCAGGATCCACAGTCCTGCCTTGATCTGTAAGAGGATCTTTGTCCTAGACACTTTGCAAGAAAAAGAAGGCAGGTCCAGAAATAATTCTCTATGAAGAAGAGTAAACAAGCTGGCACCCTGGGCACCAACCAGACAACCACCCCTTTCCTCCCGGGGATAATAGAGGGCACTGAGTTTGTGAACATACTGAGGGTGGGTTCAGGTGAAGTCGGAAACTCCAGCTAGGTCGGGCTGGCTCCGAGTCGGGTGCTGTGTTTGGGACCGAACAACCCTTTCCTGTTGTGCATTTGTCTCCTGCCTCACACTGTGTGTAGAAAGAGGGGTCACTGGGGCTGTGTGCAGGCCTCCTGTGTTACCTAGAGGGATGCATTGGTCCCTGGGTGGTAATTAGCCTTCAGGGAGTCAGCAAGCTGCTGAAAGATCAGGGAGGACCTGACTCAGCCTTTTGAAATGTGCAGGCAAAGCCCCAGGACATACTGGACTTGACCCTGCCTGTTTGGGTCACTGGCCACCATCATGCTCTGTGCTCTTCTCTGCCTTCTTCCATCTGAGTTCCTTTCCACTGAACTTGAAAGCGGCATTTAAAAGTTTTTTTTGGTCTTAGATGGTAATGAACTCTTGACTTGGCCCCACACAGCTTCTGACAGCCTTCAAGGCTGGAGCTTCTTAGGTGGGAATGACAGAAGTTCCACTGGTTTGTCCTGACCTGCTGGTCTTTTGTCCTCTGATCTGTTACTGGTTAGATGCGTGTGCCTAGGTGAGCACTACAGATTGGCCTACATCGATAGGCTTTCTGAGATTTTAGATCAGATGAGAACTATCTGAATTTGGCCATGAGTGTGGCCCATCTCGAGTCGCGTCTTTACCCTAGCACTTTCAAAATTGTTAAAATTCTGTGTGTGAAAATGCGGAGGTTTTGGTGACTGACCAGTGAGTCCTCAGAGAGCAAAGCCTGACGTTGAAGAGGGCGAGAAAGAAGAGGTATTCTTCTGATGCCCCCATTGCTGAGGCCATCAGCTCTGAACACTGGTCCCAAAGAACACATTGCTTCCCTTATCCCTCCTTTTTCTCTTCATCTACCGTTGTGAGGGATAGAGAACCATGGGCACCAGTGGATGTCATTGCTAGTGACTAATGTCTGCCCAGAGACAGACTGTGCCCTCTTAGGTAAGGAGCAGGATCTACTTGGTAGCTCCATTGAGATGTTTGATTTGGGTGGACCTCAGTGTTGTCTCAAGCATGTTCTCACTGTGATTAACTTATGTTTCTCTCTGAGGGGTAGGTTCCACCTAGCTCCCCGGCTACACATGTTTACATCTCTGCTCCCACATTTGCTAACTGCATGGTCAAGTGATTCAGTGTCTCCGAGTGAGCTTGCTCCTCCCTAAATGAGGGAGCCAGTGCTTCAGAGAGCGACGATGATTAAATAAGACAACAGGTAAAGCATCTGGCACAGTCCATGACATATAGTAGGTGCTTAATAAATGTTAATCCCCTTCCTGTGGTTGGTTGATGGTAGAAATAGCTAGTTTGTTCCCTGACTTCAGTCCCCGTGGAAGTGCCCTCCCCTTCTCAGTCTGGGCTTGGCCACGTGACTGTCTTTAGCCAGTGCGACAGTAGCAGATGGAACACAGAAACTTGAAGGGTGCTTGCATAGGGGGCTTGCCTTCTTGCTGCTTCTGGAAGCCCCCCGCCACAACTCTGTGCTGGCCCAGTGGAGGGGGAGAGACCACAGGGAGGGGATTGAGGTGGCCCCACCACTTGCTATCAGCTTTAGCTTGCACAGACAGAAGTCTTTAGATGATTTACTTCAAACTGCCATTGATCCTCCAAATGTGCAGTATTTTAGGGTCAGTCTCTTATTGGTCCCACAGCTTTAGCTCATGTTGGAATTCTTTGGACAAGATGATTGACTTAATATTTGGATTTTTGTTCAGCTGTCTTGCATCTTGTAGATTTGCTTCTCAGATGCCTAAAAATCATGGCAAAAATTAAAGTTTTGGAAAAGAAACTTTCTGAAAATTAAGCTAAATTCACTATCCAGACAAATCCATAGACCATGGAGAGGAAAGTGCCCTGATGTCCATTTGGCCAGGCAAACTCAGTAAGGGTCTAACCCAGGAGAGTTAGACTGGGCCAACCAAGGTCATTGCCCAGGCCAGACAGGGCAGACAGGGCAGACAGGGCAGCCTTGGCCAGAGGTAGGTTCAGGGCACACATCCCAGTCACAGTGGTTCTGCTAGTGCTGATGGGGCAAGGAGGCCAGAAGCAGACAGTTGGGCCATAAGGTCACAGTCTGGGAAAATTCGAAATACCTGGGAAGTAAAGAGCCAAGAGGATCATATTAAATGGTTTTTAGGACAAGAACCATGTTTACTGTGAATGATTTGGAGGCTTCCCCAATTTCATCATCTTGGAGCAGTTGACTTTTGGTTTTTGAATTATCAGAGGCCCCCTCAAGGCTTGGCTGAATATGATTTTAGCAGATTAGTGAATGGGTGGGTACTAATGAAGCACCAACCATATCTCATGGTTGGGCTAGACACTCTGAGGAATGTAAGAGCAGGCTAAGGCCCCTGCCCTCAAATGGCTTTACAAGGTCCCTTGGAAGCCATGCCAACCAGATCCAGAAAAGTATATTTAGAACAGTGAGTGCAGGAAAAAGTGGGAGTTGAATTGTTCTGTACTGATTTCTGAAGGAGAAAGGCTTAATTTAGACTGTAAGGAATGGCTATAATTTAACAACAAATAAACTTTTTGGCTTCCCATCAAGACAGGACAGTGTGAAAGAATGCCATGATTGATGAGTGAAGTCTGCACGAGCACAGGAATGGCATCTATTTACCATCTCTGACCTAGATGATATTTAAAGTCCCTTTGATCTTTGATGGTCCGTGACTAATGGCATGTGTTTTAAGATACAGCCGTGGCACCGAGAATTCCTGATACTTAGGGTGGTCACGGGAGGGCAGAGACAGGGATTATACTTTTCTTGTCTAGATTTCTCACCCAGAAACCTGAGAAATTGGTTAGTCTAGTCTAGAATCTTCCCCATTGCAAACATGCTGGTCACTATAAACAGACAAACAAACAAACAGCCAGAAATCTCAGAAAAAAATGGATGGAAAGAAAAGTAAGGGAATGATTAACATAAAATTCAGAATTACTGTCAAGAGGAGAGAGGGGAATTCCATTGGGGAATGCATACAAGAGTAATATTCTTCGTAATATTTTATTTTTAAAGCTGGCTGGTAAGTACTTGAGTGAATGGTATGTGAATATTTTTTGTATATTCACTGAGTTTGCAACTATCACCACAAACAATTTTAGGACATTTTCATCACCTCTGAAAGAAAGCCCATTTCTCCCTAAGCCCCCCAGCTCTAGACAACCAGTAATCTACTTTCTATCATGTGGATTTGCCTATTCTGGACATTTCACGTAAGTGCAATCATGCAGTATGTGTTCTTTTGTGATTGGCTTCTGTCACTTAGCATAACATTTCAGAGGTCATCCTTGTGGCAGCGCATCAGTACTTTGTTCCTTTTTATTGCTGAATAACATTTCATTGTATGGATATACCACATTTTATGTGTCCATTTATCAATTGGTAGACATTTGGGTTGTTTCCACTTTTTCATTATAATGAATAATGCTGCTATGAACATTCATGTACAAGTTTTTATGTCAACATATATTTACATTTCTCTTGGATATATGTCTAAGAGTGGAATTCCTTGGTCATATGGTAACTCTCTGTTTGCATTTTCCTCATGACTAGTGTTGAGCATCTCTTCATGAGTTTATTGACTGCATGTATATTTTCTTTGGAGAAATGTCTATTCATATCCTTTGTTTTTTTTAGTTGGGTTGTTTGACTTTTTATTATTGAATTGTTAAGAACTCTTTATATAGTCTAGGTACAAGATCCTTTTTTTTAAGTTTATTTATTTTGAGAGAGAGAGACAGACAGACAGAGCATGAGTGGGGGAGGGGCAGAGAGAGGTGGAGATACAGAATCAGAAGTAGGCTCCAGGCTCTGAGCTGTCAGCACAGAGCCCAACGTGGTGCTCGAACTCATGAACTGTGAGATTATGACCTGAGCTGAAGTTGGACGCTTAACCAATTGAGCCACCCAGGCACCCTTACAAGATCCTTTTCAAATATAATTTATAAAAACTTCTCCCATTCTGTGTGTTTTGTGTTCATTTTCTTAATCTCAACAGATCAGACTTTGATCTTGAAGCACAAAAAGTTTTCATTTTGATGGTATCCAATTTATCTATTTTTTCTTTTGTTCTTTGTGCTTTGGTGTCATATTTAAGAAACCATTGCCTAATCCAAGATCGGACAGATTTTCTGTATGTTTTAAGAGTTTTATAGTTCTAGCTCTTCCATTTGGTCTTTGATTCATTTTGAGTAAATTTTTGCATATGGTGTGAGGTAAGGATCCAACTTCATTCATTTGCATGTGGACACATTGTATTTTATGACAATGTCAGAAGTGACTTATCATTTTTTTCCCGCCATATTCTGTTGGCCATAAAGGCCAGTTCTGGTTACAATGTAGAAAGAGGCTATATTTCCTCCTCTGGTCATGAAGACCAAGAGAATCATTGGGCACCGTCTTGGAAGCTAGTTACCACACTACAGACTTTTAATGTTTATAAATCAGAGAAATCCCTTATATTACCTTTACTGAATAACAGAACAAGATTACAAAATATTCCCTCAGCTACAATTGATAGCTATTTATTCCTCTGTTATTGATTTACTTTCTTGTATGTCCTGGTAATAAAATTTATCATTTCTTGAACAAATTACTTGGTCCCTTGCACACAGCCAATTTTCCTAGCCATTATTTCTAGTCCCCACTTATTGCTGGGTATTAGAAACAGGATTTTTTTTTTTGCTGATTTTACATATTTATTGATTTAAAAAAACCTAAGGAGAGAGAAGTTAAGTGACATGTCCCAGGTCACCCAGGAAGTGGTAGTCGAGTTCTAAAACCTTGGTTCATCAGACTTCAGAGTCCTTCCTTTCCGCTCCTCAACCATTGTCCAAAAAGCACCTGGGTATGCACATCAGGGCCGGGCCTCTCCTATTTCTCTGCTCCCTCCATGCACAACACAGTCATTCCACAATAACCTGTTCATTCTTAAAATCAGTCTCCTTGAAACACTCAGAAATGAACACTGAGGAGCCATCAACATTAGCTTGTACTAGATCGAGCTGCAGAATTTGGGGAGTTGGGGCTATGGGGGGCGATGGGCCCTGTGGGGTCTGCTCTGTTTAGCCGCAGTTCTTGTTGCAACAGCAGAACTCTAAGGTGTGGTGCCAAAATTCAAAATATAATCGAAGTACATTTTTATTTGCCTTTTATAATTTATTCTGAATAGCTGAACTCCTTAATAGTTATCTAAAGTGTATTTTCCTTTAAAAGCACACTTTAAAATGTTTCACAGCATCCAATATGATTTTATTGCATCTTGGAATCCAAATGTTTTCTAAAATTAATGTCTGGTTTTATGACTCAAGACTATCAGAAAATAAGCCTAGTTACATTCAAAAATTACATTACTGAATTCTTTTATGTGTTCCCATTCCGAAAGGAGGTGGGACAAGATTCTCTCCCTCTCTCCCTCCCTCCCTCCTTTCCTCCCCACCCCCCCCCCCCCACCTCCTGCCCCTGCATTTCAAAGAGAGTCTGAGAGTAACTGATGGGCATAGAGACAACAGAATATTTTTGGCCCCTGAAGAAATTTAAAACCACTCTCAAACATTAAGTTCCTTGTACCTTTTTGGGAAGATGAGATATTGCAATCTGGGGCTTTTTCACTGTTTAAGCATTTGCCATTAAAAAACAGCTGCTGTTTTTCTCCTTTAAAACACACACACCAAACCTCACAGGCAGGGGGTTCTCCCTGTGCTCCAGTCATTTCCATCCCACCTCCTAACCCCTGGGGATTTTATGTTTCTGAGACAGGCAACACATTGGAAATCTAATTCACCTAGCAAACTTCAGGCAGACATAGAGAAAGCAAACATCGCCATAAAAGTGGCTCATTTATTTTGCTGTATTTAGTTGCTTCGTAGCCCTCAGGTGGCTCTCAAGTCCCTCCAGGTCACAAAAACAAGTCTGTAGCTTTAGAGGGATGCCTGCAGCTCCAGCAGGCCTTATAAATGCAAACACAAAGGCCCCCTTGTTTGCAGGAGATAATCTGTGAGGCTGGAAGGCAGCGACTGGTTTAGGAGGCTCCTAACTGGCCTTCCTGCCTCCAATCTCCCTACCTCTGCCCAGGCTGCACTCCACAGAGAGACCTTTCTGAAATGCCTAGCTCTTCTCTTCCCGGTTTAAAATCTCACTGATGGCAGGAAGGGAGACAACCAGGCTTTCTGAACCTCCTGAAGTAGTCTTGGAAAAAAAAACAAAGAATCAAACTTACATCTGATAACATCTCTAGCTCTAACTCCCAATTTACAGGAAGCATGCGGATAAAGGCACATGTTTCATGACACTATCGGCCTGCAGCCCACAAAATCCAGATTATGGAAGACTCTACAGGACAAATGACCAGGTTTCGTCAACAGAAAATTGCAAGGGGAAATAAAAAGAGATGAAAGGGGAACCTTTGAATTAAAGGGACTTTAAAAAGCTATCTACAAATTTTATATGAATTAAGTAAACTATTTTAAAAAGGGAAGGGGGGAGAAATGTGAACACCTGACTGGATATTTGATGATATTAAAGAAATATTGTTAAACATTTTAGATGACTTAAGAGTATTGTGGCTGTGTTTGTTTTTTTAAGAGTCTTGGGGTGTCTGGGTGGCTCAGTCAGTTAAGGATCTGACTCTTGACTTCAGCTCGGGTCATGATCTCACGGTTTGTGGGGTTCAAGTCCCACATCAGCTCCATACTCACAGTGCAGAGCCTGCTTGGGATTCTCTCTCTCTCTCTCTCTCTCTCTCAAAATAAATAAACTTAAAAAAAGAGAGTGTTTATCTTTTAGAGACACATACTAAATATTTATAATCAAAACAATGTGATGTCTGAAATTAGCATCAAATTAATTCAGGAGGGGGAAAAGGGAGGTACAGTGGAAACTAGACTGACCACGAGCTGGACCTTGTTGAAGGTAGGATATTGAGTCCTTTATATTGTTCCCTCTACTTTTGGTATGTTTGGAAAACCTCTGTAATAAATAATATTTTCATTTTTTAATTAAAAAAAATTTAATGTTTATTTCTGAAGGAGAGAGAGACAGAGTGTGAGCAGGGGAGGAGCAGAGAGAAAGGGAGACACAGAATCCAAAGTAGGCTCCAGGCTCAGAGCTGTCAGCACAGAGCCCGACGCAGGGCTCGAACTCACAAACTGTGAGATCATGACCTGAGCAGAAGTCGAATGCTTAACCAACTGAGCCACCCAGGCGCCCCTGTAATAAATAATATTTTTAAATGGGAGCAATGTTCTGATGGGTTCCCAGGGTCTATATCAGCAGTGATGCATCTCATTGAGACTCTGATGAAATGTATAGTTTCCACTCAAAAAAATGCATGCACACTCAGATATGTCCATACAGTTCGGGAGACCACAGACCCCTGTGATGCCGCTTACACTTCTGGACTTCAGGATCAAGTATATTAACCAATGCCCTTTGTGGTCTGGCCCCAACTACCTCTCCTGCTTGGCCCCAACTGCCTTTCCAGCTTCTCTCCACCACCTGCCCCAGGCTTTGCCCACACTCGCTCCTCCAGGCCTCTACTCCTGAGGTCCCCCTCTGTCTGCAGAAGACCCTTTCCTAAGAAGGCCCACATCAAATCTCCCCTCCCCTGGAGTTCTCCTGGACCAGCAGCACACCCACTGCCCTGGCCCCTGCCCTCTCCAGCGGGAGGCTCACTCACCAGCCCCATGTCCAGCCCTGTACTAGAAGCCTGGACTTACAGGTTTGTTCCTGTTATACCGTGAGCTCCCCTGGGGCCAATTCACCGTTTTCTTTTCTATGCTGAAAGCCCAGAGCTTTGCACACAGCCAATAAATGTTGGTTAAAATGAATTCAATGGAAAATTTAAAGCTCCAGGGTCAGGGGAGAGCTAATGGGATCTCAGTAGCTCCAATACTACATGTCAAAGCAGGCGAATGAATAAAACGCTGAGCTCATTGCCGGCAGGTCTTGGTCACATTTGTCAGGTGAGAAGTCTGTGCCCCAGGGTGGCAGGGGTGGAAGGGGGACTTGGCCCAGTCCAGTAGCCAGCAAGGCCTCAGCCCACAGGGAATCCACTCTTGATCTCAGCTAAAAGGTGAAGCCTGCCGAAGCCTGGGGGCCCATGTGAGTCCCATAGCTAGCACTTCATTCTATCCCCGGACAACCTGGAAAGAATGTGTCTGTGGGGTAAGGAAGGGGTCCTCCTGGACAAGGGGCAATCACGCTGCTACGGAAGGTGTGTGCTGGCCTAGAAGCCTGGTGCCTGTGCATTCACACCACCTGCCACCCTCCAGGTCTCATCCCTCCTGTACTTCTCAGCTGCAAATACATTCCCGAGTTAAGCCTCATTCACCCTTCCGTGTAAATAAGTGCAGTCTACTCGGCTGAAGTGAGATGGGGAACTTTGCACATTTGAGAGACAGTCTGAGACCCGAGGCTTCGGGAACTGCGAAAGCCAGACGCTACGGAAGAAAAAGCTCAGAAGGGGAAGGGCCCAACCAGGAGAGGTGGGCAAATGTTAAGTCTAAGGCAGAATCTAAGAAACTAGTGAAACTAGTTTCACTAGTTAAAAGTAGGAAAGAAGCCACCAGGCCCCAGAGGAGCAAACCAGGGGCTCGGTCAGGAGCAGACAGGGCCAACGACAAAGCCAAAAGGTAGACCCCAGGGGCTAAGCCCCCACTGCCCACCATTTGCCGGCTCTTGGTATTTCTTTTAAGAGGTTTAGCCTCTCCCACTTTCTAAAAGGCACCCCAGGCTTGGAAAGATAGGAGAGGGCCAAAGCGGAATCGTGTCTTTTCTGAGCCTGCATCGATGTCTGTGGGCAGCTGCGAACTAAGACTCTATCTGCCTTTCCAGGGACCTTGGTTGCCCTTCCTGCTCTGGAAAGGAAGGGCTTTCTTGAGTGAAGTACTGGGGAATAATCCCGGGCACGGCACCTGTTGTCTCAGGCGCTTTTCCCCGTCACCCTCTGAGGGAGGTAATGTCATTCCCATTTGATAGTTGGGAAAACTGAGACTCGGCAAGGCAACGGAGGGGTCAATTCTATTTCTGAGGAAACGTGGTTAGCAGGGATCAGAAGCCAGGTCTGATGTGCTTACAAGCCCAGGGTCTGTCACGACCATCCTCTTAGAGGCTCCAGTCTGCTTCAGGGAACATGCTTGTGCCTCAGTTTCCTCTATCAGCCGTCACCACTGATGGTAGTGCTGCTCGAACACCAGTCCCAGCATCGAATACAAGCTCTTGAAGATGTGACATGGTATGGAGCAGGGAAGTGACTAGCAGGCTCACCCCAGGAGGTGAGTGTGGGCTTGGCCAGCCTTTGCTCTCTCTCCAGCTCCCCTCCCCTCTGGATGCTGAGACACCAGTTGCCTGGAGAAAGTTCCAGAGTCCTTCCTCTGTGTCCGGGGCTCCTGTGTCCCTGGGCAAGGTTTCTGATATGAAAATCCCTTCTTTCCCCTTCTGTCAGTAGCATCTTAGAGGGGACCCCCAAATCGTGTTGCAGCCGCAGTCCTGCCCACATTCTCTGACAGATCTGGAAATTGCTCTTATTACCTTCTCATTATGCCATTAGGATGTGGTTGTGACTTGCCCCGTTTCTTCCTTCAAAGCTCCTCGCCTCATTCGCCTCCTCCCTCCGGGACCTGAGGCAGGAAGTGCTGCAGGGAGAGCAGAGGCCTTTCCTCCCCCTCCTTTCTTGTCTGCAAGTCGTTAATTCTTACTATTTGTTCTCTCCTTTCTGCTTTAATCACAGACCTCCGTGGCCTGATGCACATACTTGCCATGTTTCCGCTTGGCTCTTTGAAGACTTTCCTGGGCTCTTCCTGAGCCTCCTGAAGCTGTTCTGTCCAGAGCTCATCCTGTGTGTGTTTCAGTTATTCCCTCTGTTGCAATTTTAACTCCTCTCCAGCAATTCCAGGCATCTGGAGCATCGCTCCTTTCTTCTCCCCCAGGAAAATGCCCCCAGGCTGCAGACCTCTGTTTCTCCATCTGTTGTGATAGCAATTTGAACTAAAATGTGGGAGGTGTCCAGCGTGCAAAGCCTGCTCCCTGCCCCACGTGACCCTCCCAGCAACCCCAAGCCTATTTCACAGCCGGGAAACATGTTCAGAGACTCTCCGATGTTGCTTGGCCCCCATGTGAGCCACTGTGGTGCCTGCATTTTGGAAGTGCCTGCTCCTTTTGCCTCATCAGTTGTGACCAGCAAGAGCCCAGGAATATAAGATACATTCTTACTCTGGAAAGACCTAGTTGTGGACATGTGTGGATTTCTCAGATTGAAGTCCAAAAGCATTGCTCCGTGCCCACCCAAGCACCGTGTGAGTGTTTCTGTATATGCTCAGCAACCATGAAAGGGGAGAATTGGGGTCACCTGCTTGTTACTCCTGCAAAGCCTGGGTGCTATCTGCCCTTCTTTGTCTTAAGTCTCTAGGCTTCAGGTCTCTTCTGCTTTGTGGGAGACAAATGAGAGGAAAAAATGGAGGTGAGAGCCCCTCCGTATGCTTGTCTGCCACCAACCTTCCCCCCCACTGCCAGTGGGGCCTCGTCCAGCAGCGCTCCCACATCCTTCCCACCTTCTCAAAATCTAGAGGTGTCTTCCCTGAAGAATGCGTCAGCCCCTGCATTTTATGGTTACCACAGACAGAGTCTATGTGTTCCTTTCTGAACATTTTAAAACACTTTATACCACGTGTGACTTGCACCTGAACATCCTCGATACCCTTGCCCCTGCCTGTCTACCTCCCCTCCCCTCCTGAGCCTCTACATCTTTCCTGATTGCCTATAATTTCTGGACTTTAGCCCTAGCTCTTAACACCTGTAGAACTTACCAAAGTTTTAAGTTCTTCTTTTTTTTCTTTTTAATGTTTACTTATTGCTGAGAGAGAGAGAGAGAGAGCAGGGGAGGGGCAGAGAGAGAGGGAGACAGAGAATCCAAAGCAGGCTCCAGGCTCTGAGCTGTCAGCACAAAGCCCGACACGGGGCTTGAACTCACGAACTGTGAGATCAAGTCCTGAGCTGAAGTCGGACGCTTAACCGACTGAGCCACCCAGGTGCCCCAGGTTTTAGCTTCTTCTTAACTGATGCTTTCCTTCTTGACTGCAACAGACGCGGGACATTTTCTCATCCTCGCTGTAGCTGAACTCCATGGCTTGAGCTACCACATCTTTCAGAGACAGGATTTCCATCCGGGCTGAGGTCATGAGCTTGGCCCAACCCCACAATCCAGAGCCTGTGGCAGCCAACAACAGCACCTGTCTTAGTCGGCTCTGGCTGCTGTAAGAAATTACCATAGAGCGGGAGGCTTACACAAACATTTATCTCTCACGGTCTTGGAGCCTGGGAAGTTCGAGATCAAGATTTGGTGTCAGGTGAGGGCCCACTTCCTGGTTCATAAGAGGCCATCTTTTCACTGTATATCATCACATGATAGAAGGGGAGAGGGAGCTCTCTGGGGGTCTCTTTTATATGGCCACGAATTCCAGTCATGAAGGCTCCCCCTGACCTAACCACCTCCCAAAGACTCCATGTCCAAATACCATCACGTTGGGGATTAGGTCTCAACATATGAATGTGGGGGGCACACAGACATTGAGTCTTGGCAATACCTGCAATCTACCCTTGCTACCCTCTGGGGCCCTCTGTGCCACCCTCTGTGGGACTGAGGAGTACCCAGCTCACACAGCGAGACAGTCCTTCCTGGCACAGGGTTCTCTCTGCATCACTTTCCCCCCAGTCCTGGGGCCTCCCTGAGAAGCCAGAACACATGGAGTGTCTGTCTCGTGGGCATGGGGCGGGGGTGGGGTCTGCCCGTGGATGCATTGCTCGGAGACAGCTCCTGCAGAGATAGGATGAGGGCAAAACTCTCTGGGAGACAGTCACGTGCCCTCCACCAAGGGTCATGGTGATGACCGCCAAAGGAGAAAAGGAAAGCAGGGTCAGAAGACAGAGCTATGGAATCACAGAGTAAGGTAGTTCAGGAAATTAAATTGCAAAACTGATGCGCCTCAGGAAAAAAAAAAAAAAAAGGAAACTATGTGAGGTGATGGATGTGTTAATTAACTTCATGGGGGGATCTTTTCATAATGCATACATCTATCAAATCATCACTTCGTACACTTCAGTTATCTTACAATTGTATCTGCCAATTTTACCTCAATAAAGCTGGAAAAAAATAAAACAGACAAACAAATAACTAATAAAACTCCATTCATAGCTATTCCCACCCCACCTCTTCTTTACCTTTCTGGTTTGGCATTTTTTTTTTATCTTGAAATAACTATAGATTGCCAGGGAAGTTGCAAAATAGTACAAGGATGTACAAAACTTCATTTTGCAGATCTTTATTTCAAAAGAAAGCACAAAACTTTACCTAGTTTCCCCAAATCCTTATGTAATTATTGCACAATCTCCAAACCAGGAAACTGACACGGGGCCAGTGTGTGTCTATGGTTTGATGCCATTTCTCATGTGTGGGTTTATGTAAACACCATCACAATCAAGACACAGAGCTATCCCATCTGTATGAAAACTAGAGCTTCCCTTCTAATGGGGTTCTAAACATGTTGCAGGTGCTATGCTAAGCAGAATCTCCTTTACTTCCTCTAACACCCTATACACCCAGAGAGAGCCTATAACTGTCTCCTGAATTATTAATTATGATAAAGAAAGCTGAAGCACAACGTGAACACGTTTCTTACTGAGGGTCTCACTGCTAGTAAGTAGCAGGGAGAACGGACTCAAGTCGGGGTCTTCGCGTCTCCATCGCGCAGCTAACCATTCAGTACCACCTCAGGGCATGGGTCTGGAGCCCCTTTAGCCTACACCCGTTGAGTACCAGGCTAGCCTGGACACTTTGAACATAGGGACTGAGGAGAATATCATCCTTGCATCTGCCTTGTCTGATCTCATCTCCAGAGCTTGATACTCTTCTGGTTCACATCAGCAAACATTTAGTGTGGAAGATGGTTTGTGGCAGAAAATAGAAAGACAATATAATTTAAGGAGAAGTCTACCCTAAATGAAAGAATGGATTTGTAAGAGGACAGGATTAAGTAAGAAGAATGTCTTCTCCGGGTTAGCAAGGAAGGGCAAGCAGAGGTGGGAGCCGGAGCCTGAAGCAGAAGAAGGGTGAGCCATGTAGCATCGGGTTGGAAGGGCACGGCCAAAACTCCTTGGGAGAGGGGTAGGAGAGCTGAAGCATCTGGAAGGTGTGCTCAGGCAGGGGCTACAGGTACACAGTCCTGCAAATCTCCCTCTTTTCCCCACCACCGCAGCTGTGATGCTGTTCAGAGCAGACTCCAGGGTACTTGCCTCAGTTCCTGCCTCATTCCTACTCCATCCTGTAAAAGAACTTTCCACCTGCAGCTTCATTTGCCATGGAGATATTGAAACTGGATGCTGTGTTTCACCCCCACTGGTTCCACCCAGACAAAACCAAAAAAGGACTGTGAACTGTGAGCAATCCCAGTGTGCTGTGCCCAAAGGAAGACCCTCCTAAACTGTGAAACGTGATTCCTTTTAACTCATCTTGCACAGACTAATGGATTCATCATCATATATTTGATAGTATGGATTCATGGATTCATCACATATGGACTTATGGATTCAGAGTATGGGTTTATCACATATGGACTTACGGGGTAGATTTACTCCACCCTATCCAGGCTGAGAGCTTTATTCTTCCATTAGCATATCTACAATGAAACTCCCTTTTCTAGGACATCAGCTCCCCGGACCATTTTCCACCCTGGAGCCACTCTGTGAATCTCTCCCCTTGTGTGAGTTCCCTCACAGAGCAAGCGGATTATCTCTCATTTAGTTGGTCACTGTTGTGGCCTCTGTTTCTCCTTTAACAATGTATTTCCCTCCTGCTCAGGCAATCACTTCAGAATATAAGGGGGATGATGATGTGTATTACAGAGAAATCTCAGATACGGTTTCTTTCTTTCTTCCCCCCAGCGTGGTTTCTTTACATCTGAAAGAAATGAGTTGTAACATATCATGCCTGATCATGACAACGTGGTTGAGAATGAATCAACCCCCACCATTTTTCCTGCAGGATGCGTCACATTTTTTAAAGTCAGATGCAAGGATGTCTGAGACTCTAGGAAGTTAACTGTGGTCAGATTCTCTGTGTAGTCAGTTAGTGTGGCTGCTGGCAGAATGTCACTAATTTTGAAATGCCTTAAGGCGGTTTCCACTTGGCAAGCCAGATCACTGCTGTTTAGTGAGATGGTGCTTTTGGAAGTGGCTTGTTGTGGCCATCCACGCAGCCATTACTTACACGTAACCTCTTTCCCTTCTTTTTTTATGGCTCCAACATTTTATAGTTACATGGTAATCGCATTTTCTACTCCCTTCTCCGCTAAGCTCAGCCCAGGCAGCGATATGTTTAAGAGCCTCCTCTCAGCACGAAGCAAGGATGCCTGAATTCTTAGCTGACAGCAGCTTGCAGACTTGGAAGCTTTCCCTCTGTTATCCTGGAGAATGTGGGCTTGTTTGAGGTCAGGATGCGGGAAGTATCTGTGTTGGCCAGACCCGCTGGGTCCCCGGGGAGCCATACTTCAACAGCAAGAAAAATGTATAGTTCTTGCTTAGTTGCGAGTCCAGATGTGCACACTCTGAAGAGACAGCACGCTGAGCAGTGTTCAAGGTGAACACTCAGGGCAGCTGCTGTTCAGAAGCAAGGCCTGTAATTCGGCACCACACACCCTCTCCTGCCGTTTGTCTGGAATTGATATTGTTGGTCAGGGTGTTTTGAGATAGGCTATAAATCTCTCCCTGCCTCTGATTGGATCTAGCAAACTACCCACACTCATGGGACAAGCAGGTAGGTTGGCCCCTCCGTGGGGTACCCCCAGCCGTCCTTCAAGAGGGTGGCCTCAGGGAATGAATTACGGCCCCGGGGCCATGATCATTACTTGGAAATTCTGCACATGGAATTGTTACCTATGCGGGGCCCAGAAGGGCAGAAGAACTTGAATGTTCCAGCAGATGGGTGGATTCACTTAGCTGCGATCCAGAAATTCTATGGAGAAGAACATGCGAAGTTCTTGGACGTGAATGTCAAGAGACCTAGGAGAGGCTGGTGTTGATGGGTGAGGACCACTCTTCCACCAATCCAAAAGGCAACTGATAAAACAGTGGGAACCTCAAGTTCAATGTCCAGAGGAGGCAGCCCTGGTGGGGACAGGTGGTTTCTGTTATGGCTGTTGTTTTTTGCTTCCCAGTGATCCATAGATGTTCTTGTCTCAAGATAAGAGCGTCTTCTTTTAAATCTAACATCATCTAGGATAAAGTTCTGCTGTGTCCCAGATACCCTACATAAGACTTCTCACTTAATCCTCATAATAGCCCTCTGTCACAGGTGTTGTGATCCATGTTTCCCAATGGCTACAGGGGCGTCTGGATGGCTCAGTCAGTTAAGCAGACAACTTTAGCTCAGGTCATGATCTCGTGGTTCGTGGGTTCGAGTCCCACATCAGGCTCTGTGCTGATAGCTCAGAGCCTGGAGCCTGCTTTGGATTCTGTGTCTCCCTCTCTCTCTCTGCCCCTCCCCTGCTCATGCTCTGTTTCTCTCGGTGTCTCAAAAATTGAATAACAATGTTAAAAAAAATAACCAATGGCTACAGTGAAGCTCATAGAAAACAAAAGATTATGCCCAAGACCCCTCAGCTGGTAAGTGGCAGAATAGAGTTTCAATTCATCCATCCTTCTTAAAGTTACTTTACCTCTAGGGGCGCCTGGGTGGCTTAGTCGGTTAAGCGTCCGACTTCGGCTCAGGTCATGATCTCGCGGTCTGTGAGTTCGAGCCCCGCATTGGGCTCTGTGCTGACCGCTCAGAGCCTTGAGCCTGTTTCAGATTCTGAGTCTCCCTCTCTCTCTGACCCTCCCCCGTTCATGCTCTGTCTCTCTCTGTCTCAAAAATAAATAAACGTTAAAAAAAAAATTTAAAAAAAAAAGTTACTTTACCTCTAAAAGGCTGCATTAATCTGCTTGGTCTGCTATAACAAAATATCATAGACTAGATGGCTTAAACAACAGAGATTTATTTCCTCATAGTTCTGGAAGATGGGTAGTGCAATATCAAGGTTCTAGCCAATGCATTTACTGGTGGAGCCCCTCTTGCTGGCAAAGAGGGCTCCTGCTGTGTCCTCCCTGCTGTGTCCTCACACCACAGAGACAGAGAGAGAGAAAGAGAAAGAGGGAGAGAGAGAGAGAAAGGGAGAGAGAAGGAGCAAGAGGGGAAGAGAGACAGAGAAAGAGAGAGTGTGCACATGCTCTGGTGTCTCTTCTTATAAGGACACTAATCCTGTTGGATCAAGGTCCCACCCCATGACCTCATTTAACATCAGTCACTTCCTTATAGGCCCCATCTCCAAATACAGCCACACTGTGGGTTAGGACTTCAACATATGAATTCATAACAGAGGACTATCAATCCCTGCTTGATGGGAGTATGTTGAGGTCATGCATGAAAAGCCCCCATATCCAGCTGTCTTGCTTACACCTGTTCTAAGGAGAACAGGTAGAGAACTGTACCTGGGAGGGTCTGCTGAGAGGGGTGGCTGAGAACTGGGGTTACTGGAGTAGAAGGCTAGACTCAGGCCACGCATCCCAGTGAGATGCATAAGTCTGGCTGGAGAAGGAGCACGTGAGCCGTGGGTCCCTCTGAGATGGTGTGGGTGGTCTGAGGTTCCCCAGGGGGGACTTGGGATTGGACATGGAAGAGATTCTCAAAGAAGCAAAATGGCAGAGGTCCCTCTTTCTTTCCCTCCTTCCCCTTCCCCCTTTCCCTTTCTTTCCCTTTTCCCTATTATTTTATATGATTTATTTATTTTGGTCTTTGCCTCCAGAGTCTGACAGGTGGGATTAATTGGGGCCACGGGGACCATCTTCTACCTCATCTAGTATCATAGCAGCTCATTCACCTATAGCATTAATGCCATAAGTTCATTCAACCTCTTCTTGAATACCTCCCCTGACAAGAAACTCACCATCTCCTGAGCCAGCCCATTTTCAAATATTTGTAACTGAATCGAACTCCATCTCCCTTCAGGCCCAGGTTCTACCTGCTGGGGCAACACAAATGGTGTCAGCCCATTAGACGACATTCAGAACAAATCTCTCTACTCAACATTCATGGTTCCTCTACGTGTTCTTCATGCCCAGTGTTTCTACCCATATCTCCACCCCTAAGATGAACTGGCCAGTTTCTAAAATATATTTTATTTCTACACCAGCAGCAAGTTCTAATTAAACAAGCACACGTTCACCGGAATTAAGCCCATTTTAGCTATTCCTTCCATCGCTTCCTTCTGGACCAGGGAGCTGCTGTTCGTACACTCGAAAACTACCTCATGAGCATCATCTATGTGCCCAGACTTCCCAAGACATCAGGACTACAGCTGAGTGACATGGTCAGAATTCCCGCTCTCCCAGAGCTTTGTGTCTAATAGAGGAGACAGATCAACAACTAAGAACGTGAGGTAGGAAATGCCACAAAATAATAACATTTTCCTTCATGGTCAAACTATAGTTTTCCAGTCTAGTGAACACGTATCTTGAGCAAGGCACTTTGCTGATTATGGAACAAGTAACCTTGTGTGCAAGTACAGGGCTTTTTTTTTTTTTTTTTTTTTTATAGGTTTCATACAGCTTTATGATTTTTCTTTTAAAATTTTTTAATGTTTGTTTATTTTTGAGAGAGAGAGAGAGACAGAGAGACAGAGCGTGAGCCAGGGAGGGGTAGAGAGAGGGGGAGACATAGAGACACAGAATCTGAAGCAGGCCCCAGCACAGAGCTCTTCGCAGGACTCGAGCTCTTGAACCGTGAGATCATGACCTGAGCTGAAGCGGGACACTTAACCAACTGAGCCACCCAGGCTCCCCTAGCTTTATGCTTTTGGAGCCTCACAAGAACCTGGTAAAGTAAACAAGGATGTGCACTATTTTGAGGATTAAGCCCATTTTGCAAAGGAGAAAACTGAGGCTTGTTTTAGCAGCAACCTGGCAGCTGGCAAGGGCTTCCCAAGCTAGCTCTTCTTAGGGCATTAGCAGCACTGGATGTCAGTTTTTGACAAATGCATGCATGCATATATTTATTTGATGCCTTTCGTGGTTTAGAAGATGTCTCTTGCATCGCACCATCATAATCAGCCTTTGTAGGAAGGACACTGATTTGGGGAGCCAGGAAGAGGCTTGCCTGGATCGGGGGACATCATCACAGAGCAGGATCAGGAAGTGCAGGGTGAGACATCTGGGGAGGTCATGCGGCCACTGTTGGACAGCCAGGACTTTGGGGCCAGCGGGAGCCCCGGGGGGGGGGGTGGGCAGTGGTCAGGCTGAGCCACAGGGGCTGCGGGAGGAGCAAAATGAAACGTCTCCTAACAATTGAGGAGGCGGCTGCATTTGGCAGTCTGCTAAATGAGGTGACAAAAAGTGCTTCTGGCTCCCTTGGCTGAGTCTCCGCCTTCGCCTTAGCGGGTACTCTCAGCCCTTCCTTCCTCCTTGCACCCACTAACCACGGACAACTCCCAGCACAGTGCACCCATCTTTCTTCAGATTTCTCATTGTTAGTCTTTTAGGCTTAAAAACAAACAAACAACAACAACAACAATCCTACACAGGACATGTTTTATTCATTCTCTGATTGTTTCTTTAATCATTCTGCTGTGTAACTTCTCTGAGATGCACACGAGTATGGATATATATCACCAACCCCTTGTGCTTGCGTGGAGTCGGCTAGACCAGGGCCCAGACAGGGAAGCTCTTGCCACAGAGACGGTGCACGGCTCCCTCAAAGACATCGGATAAAACAGGGGTGGTGGGGAGGGGGCTCTGCGCAAGAAACCAGAGAAAATCGAAGGAAACCCTGACTTGCACAGGAGGGAATGCAGGTGCTGGACTCCAGGGAGCAGAAGCCCCTCATCTTCTTCCTCAACCCCACCCCCAGGCTTGGCAGTGGGCTGCTGACTCTGTAGAAGGTCATCCTTTCTGAAACAGCTTGCCCCCCACCCCCCACCCCTGCCCGCCCCACGGCAGAGACTCAAAGGTAATTAGTACTCTTAGGAAGACAACACCGTCTGCTCGCCCCTGAGTGAGCTCCTGAGCCACACTCTCCACGGTTAGACCTCTTTTTTCTATCGTGAGCAGCTTGATTTGTCCTTAAAATGACATGTGGGATGACAGTAAAATGTAAACCAGGGGGGTAAAGAACAAAGTAAAAATGTAAATCCGAGGAGTCCAATTCAGACAACCTTTGGTTTCATGGCATTTGATGTGTTCTTTAATTAGACACGCGTGACTGAATCCCTGTGAGGCCATTTCCTCCTCTGCAACATGACGGGAGGGGGTCAAATGATCCCTGAGATCTCCCCGAGCTCAGACATACCGGGTTCCCCTGATGAAGCTGCAAGAGAAATGAGAAAGCCTAGGAATGCTTGCAAAGAATTCTTCAAAAACGTTCGAGGTTTTCAAGTCTTGCTAATTTTGCCTGCTTTCATAATCGCACTTCCCAGTTTCTAGTGTTTTCACTTATATGAGCTCCCTCGTTAAGTCCTCTTGGGGGCTGTGCTCAGCCTCCCTCCACCGATGATGATACGGCTCTGTGCATGGAATTAACTGAGTTGACCAAGGTGACGTGCATCCCAGAACCAGCACGGAAACCCAGGCTGTCTGACCTGGACGCCCTTGTTGTTCCTTGTCTGGGTTTGAACCTGCCACATCATCCCGCTTTGTTCATTTTATCTGTTCCTCATCTCGCACGCTCTCAACGTTTGACCTTGACCCTAGCATGTGGCTCATATTCATCCTCTGTCCACGTGGGACTGGGCTTGTTCTCTTTTTATCACTTCTGGGCTCCCTTCGTCACCACAATCCATAGTTAGCCTCGGATTGTGTTTGTTTTTGTTGATCCGGGCAATACTCAGCTCAGACCTGGTGTGCAATGGTGTGACTGGTATCCATGAGAAAGGAATTCAAAGATACCGCACAAAAGAATTATGCACACACAGCAAGAGGGTCTTTCTGCCACATCTCCGAACAGGAAAATCAATTCAACAAATATTTATTGAGCACTTACTCTGTGCAAGGCATGGTCTGTATATTAAAAAGAAAAATGGTACAGCCTTGAGGTGGTGGAGAAAATAAAAACATGGCTCAACCAATTTGTAAATGTCTGAGAGACTACAGGGAACAAGGTAGGCTCCGTAAAGTGCTTGTCCAATCAGACTATCTCTATTTATTCCAAAATAAGAATAATGACATCTCGAAGGATATGTCATCCCTCTGGACAGCGGTATGACTTCTGTTCCAGAAACCAAACAACGAGCTACATCAAAAAGTGGCACTGTGCCTGAGGGAACGAGCCAGGTGATCAGAAGGCAGCCCAGGGAGGTGGCCGCGGGCAGGCACATGGCTGAGGGCAGCTCCCCGTGAAGTGGCTTCCAGGGTTGAAGGCAAAGGTTAGTTGGGAACACTTGCGCTGTTTGCTTCTCCTTGGCCAAGTTTCCAGGAGTCCCTTCCCCTTTCCACTTTTAGTACTCAATTTGGCTCCATGTGTATCTTACGTGTTTGTTTCCTTACGGAAGGACCATTGTCCAGACCTTGGCACCGAGAACTCAGAGATTAATTCAAAGCTCCTAGGGTAGTACTTGACTGACCAAAATTGGAGACAAAGATGAAAGAAAGCAGGTGGTGACTAGGCCCCTGAAGAATACCCCCCTTAGCAGTCAGGCTACAAAAATGTGCCTTCAGGGCATCACACGAAGTCATAGGACTGCAGGGCCATGGGACACTGAAGTCCCTGACACCATTTCCAGAAGACGGCACTGAGCTCAAAACTCAGCACTGGTCATCGTTCCCCATGCTGGCCGACCAGCAGGTGGTTGGGCTACTGCACCCATAGCACACTGTCTCTCAATGCTCATTTCCAAACTGACTTCCACTCTGTGATCATAGTGTCTGGCCCTCGGGGCCATAACGAACAAGCATAGCGCCTCCATTTTTCAGGGTCTGGGAATCTAACGTAAGATTAAGAGCTCCTAGACTGTAGGGACCAAATTAAACATTTGAGATCCTCTTACAATTATGAAAGAAAGACAGCTCCCTCTATAAAATTCGAACCACAGACTCTCCCTTCACCCCTTCCCTTAGGATAGCTGCTATGAGTAGTTTGGTAGCTATGCTTCCAGACCTCTTGTTATGCGTTTCCATTGATCAAGGGTGTGCTTTCCACTTTTAAAAAGCTCTCTCTGGCTGCAGGGTGGAGAATGGACTCCTGGAGGAGCCAGGAGCAAAAACAGGAAGTCCACTAAGACGAGGTGGAAAATAATGGCTGTCTCGGCAAATAGGGCAGCAAGGGGGGTGGAGCCAAGTGGGCAGATGCAGTGTATTTTGGGGAGGTAGAACCAGTAAATAATTGTTCAGTGACTCACTGAACCAATGTTTGAGGTGACCTTCCTTTTGCGGTGCTCCACTTTTGTCCACCTTCTCCCTGGCAACGGTCAGAAAACCAGAGAGCATTAAAAATACATCCAAGCTTCCCCTCACCTGCCATCTAAACACTGTCCCTGGACAGCAGAGCAAACGATAGCGCGGGGAACGGCCACTGCTCATCACAGAGGAAACTTTTCCTTTCAAATCCCTATTTTTAAACACTGAGCTCTTACTAGAAAGTGACCTTCCAGCGTGTACGTATATTTAGTTCTTGATGGTTTCCAACCCAAGGCCAGAATTTGAAGAGGCCGGATATTTGGGAAAATCACCAACTCCTACCACCTTTTGAATTGCCCCAGATTTATCCGTGGGGTGTGAGCCTATTTGCAGATTTCTTTTCTCTTCCCACTTGTTTTTAAGTTGCTGAGTTGTCCCTATACATAGTCAGGGAAGAGGCTGGCTTTGCCACAAAAATAACTGCTTAGAGAAACAGAGCAATTTGGAATGAGCAAAAATAGATCTTTGCGGTAAACTTGAGTGTCTCATTTTCGGTATTGATTTCAGTGCCCTCTCGAGTGTGGTTTTCTGGAATCGGAGGTGGAGGCAGGTCCTGGCACCACCCTTGTTTATTTCCTGGTCCACACAACACACGGTGGCCCTCTGGTCACTTACATTTAGGATGTTGAAATAAACCCAGGGACCAGATTTATTTTCACGCGTGGTCAGAAAACCTGTAGGTGCCACGTTCATCATGGCCCCATGAATGTCTCACACTGTATTTCAGACACCACAGAACATCCCATTTTCTTTTACAAACGTGATTCTTACCACTAGGTGCTACCTGAATTCTTTTCGCTTTCGTGTTCACTGTGCAAGTGACTTTTGGAAATTGGCGGCATTGCTTTCAGAACAGTAGTTTTCAACCACACCACACCTCAGACCTAGGAATCTCTGGGGATGGGGTCTGGGCAAGTGTAATGCGAAAAGGTGGCCTGGTTTGAGCCTTTTCAGTCCTACTGCTTTGGAACCATCTGCACTCGCATGCTACTGGGACACCGGGAACATCTGAGTAATCCAAATGCAAGTGGTAGAAACCCCAGGCCACTGCAAGTCTGTGCCTAGAAACCCTAACAGAGACCTTAAAGAAGTACTCCATGGACCTGCGTCTCTCACTGGGAAATACTTTGTCCACTATGTGTGGAAGAAAAGGACATCCCCCCAAAACAAATCAGTAACAGATAAGATGGATGAATCTCAAAATAACTATGCTGAGTAAGAGAAGGCAGACCAATAAATAAATAAATAAATAAATAAATAAATAAATAAGTGTGTATAGTAGGATTCCATTTACAAAAATCCTAGAAAGTGAAAACTAATCTATTGTTACGGAAAGCAGATCTTCATTTGTTGGGGGACAAGGAGGGAGGAGGGTAGGGATTAGAAAAGGGCACAAGGAAACTTCTTGGGGTGATGGATATTTTCATTATCTTCATTGTGGTGATGATTTCATGAGTAGATACATATGTCAGAGTTCATCAGATTGCCCCCTTGAAGTATGTGCAGTTTATTGTACGTTAGTCATACTTCAAAAAAGATGGAAAAAAGTAAGACTTCTCCAAAAGAATTAGATAGGCTATGCTGTTCTTTACTCTTGAGCCTTAGGAAGAACATCAGACTACAGGAATAGCTCATCTTCAGCACCATGCATAGCCAGTGCCAAGCCTTTACATGCATTATCTCATTTAATCCTCATAACAGCCTTAGGAGGAAAAGCAGATGTACAGACAATGAGTAGTTTGCTCAAATTCCTTCAGTGCATAAGCGATAGATCTGGAGTTGGGTTCATGTCAAAATGACTCCACAGCTTAATCTCTTAAGTCCAAAGAAGTATTTAGTCCTGGCTTTGCCACTAAACAGCCAAATAACTGAGTTGGGAAGGTCCCCAAGCAAATATCCTTTTGAGGGCCTGAACACCCCTTAAGCGTATCTCTTTATAATCTCTTTATAATAAGAGATATTTCCCTTTGAGGGGTAGGATTCACTAAATTCCAAAATTAGTTAAAGCCTGCCTGTAAGTCTTAAATAAAAAGCTAGCTGATGCCATTTAACTATAAGTGGCAATGTGAATGTAAGAGTCACTATTTTGAAATGTAAAAATGCATTTGACTTTCCACTTCATACTTTTAAAAAAATGGGTGGGTTACTGGGGCCCCTGAGCGACAGTCTCTCACAGCCACCTGTCAGGGCAGCTGAGGTAACGGGCCACCCACATGGTCAGTGCTGCTGATGCTAAACACAGGGAAGAGCTGCTCCTTGTCCATACCAGAGGAGAAAGTACAGAATCTTAGAGCTCTCATCTCTTCTCCATATCCCGGTGCTCCATCCTGCCTGGAGGAGGTAAGAAGCTTTTCCTTCTCTTCACTGGGTCTTGGGCTTGTTGTGCCCACACCTCATAAGCCTGCAAATATCCAAGTCTCAGCTTTCCCCTGTTAGTAGGAAAAGAACCCGCTGCTAACTTCCCCCTAAAACTAAAATAGTAGCACTTCATCAGACAATGCCATGACCTTGAGAAAGTCACTTCATTCTTCCCTGCACCAGTTCCTTCAGCTACAAGAAAAATAACAATTCATGAGTCAAAGACATTGGGCAAATCATCTAACCTCTCTGTGCCTCATTTTTCTCATCTGTGAAATGGGACTACACATAGTTGTCTCGTGTCATAGAGTCATTTGACTTACATAAGCGTTAAATGAAATACTGTAAGTAAAGTGCTGAGAACAGAACCCGATACATAATACACACCTGTTAAGCTGTGACTGAATTGCAGTAATGACATTCATTACTCTGCCAATTACAAAGAGCTTTAGGTGTTTTGTACCCATGTTTACAGAGGAGGGACCCAGTATCCAAGAAAGTTAAGTACCTTGCTTAGTTAGTGAATGAAAACTAGAACTTGAGCCTGGAATTGGCCACCACCCCCCCCCCCGACTCTAGCATTAGGTGATTCTTCTTCTTTATGACACCAGCAATGTTAATTCTGTGATATCCTTCCTACAGGGTCTCCCAAATCCCACTTACAACTCTTGGATTGTCATGGGGGGTGAAGAGAAGAGTGGGCAAAAGGATCCCCACTGTAGGACATCACCTCCTGTTGGCCAGGAAGCGGAGGTGAGAGTGGCAGGAGGAACCCCCAATGCCCCTGTTGGCAAGTCAGCTAAACCTCAGGAGCTTCCCTAGTTAACACTTTCCTTCTGCTCACGTGCAGTCCACCGCCTCCAGCAAAAGAGGTTAATTTTCCACTTGCAAAAGTATCTTCAGTGAGTGAGTCTGAAAACTTTCTTCTGATTTGAACTCTGAAGCTATTTGGAACCGGATGTAAAGCATCCCCAGTAATCTTGAATCAACAGCAATCCTGAAGGACACTCAGACACTTGATTTAGAAGCATCTTTGTGAACCAGACTAAAAATCTGGGATAGCAATGCCAAAGCTATAACTTCTGAATCTTCTTTATTTACTACTGCAAAATCCCAAACCTTATCTGTCAGTTCAGTGGTCTGGTTAAGAGGAACATTTCTCAGGGACAAAAATGTTGAACTGAGTTTGCCTTCAAAATTGAAAGAGGGAAAAACAGCTAGTGTGTGCTCATTGTCAGTGCCTTACTACTCAGAGTGTTGGCTTCCTGGTAAAAAAAAAAAAAATCAAAAAAAAAAAAACAAAAAAAAAAACAAAAAACAACCAGAAAGCCACTTGGGCTAATTTAAATAAAATAGTTATGGAAAGAGTGAGGGGAATCTAAAGGTCACAGGGTTATATGCTAATATCCATATTCTTTTTCTTAAAGAATATATTCTTGGAGTTGCATACGCTTCGGGCCCCACAAAAACCGGACTGTTCCTGTGCTCCATGCTTTGGTTCTCTGCCTACCTACCTGTGTGCGGTGTCTGAGGTGGCTGCCTGGGGCCAGACTCTGTGTGCCATTCAGTACAAGGCCTGGGTACCTCTTCTGGAGTTACTGCTACCTTTAGCTCAAGTCCTGGGTGGAAAGGATCTCACCAGTTATTGGCCAACCAATGCCTTGACTCTCCCCCATCCAATCACTTGGAAGAGTGTAGGGGAGGGGATTCCACTGGTATAAAAATCCAACTGTTCTTTTAGTATAGCCTTTGAGTGAGGCGGATTCCCAGAGAAGATAGCCCCAGATTGTGTTAACCACAGTGGGAAGCAACCTATAGCGAAAGACCCTGAAAAAAATAATCAAAGTTTCAAATTCCTCTTCTTCCTCTTCTTTCTCTTTCTTTCCTTTGTCTTCCCTTGGAGGTGGCAGTATAGCAGGGGCTGCGAGGCAGCAGGACCAGGGAGGTGGAGCATGGCCGAAGGGCAAGGAGGCTGTTATGGGCTGAGATGGTGGAGGCAAGGCTGGAAACTCAGAGGCTGCTGGCCTCGTTGGGAGATGGGAGACATAAGGGGGAGTGAGTGGAAAAGTAAATATACTGAGGCTGATTGGAGCTAAGATTTTCACTGTTGGAGAAGGGATTTACAAATAGGGAACAGAGAAAGAAAGAATCCTGGGCTGTGGTTGGAAGTGTCGGTGTAAACTTTTGGTGGGAGAAAGAGAGAGACAGAGACAGGGAGAAAGAGATGAGGGACAGAGATAGGTAAGCAAGCAAGTAAATCAGAAGAGGTGGCTCTTCTTTACCTTAAGATGTCAAACAAAAGTAGAGGGGACAATGGCAATTATCACTGTTTGGCAGTGATTGTAGGGGTTGCTGGCAAAGTCATGAACAAATGCTAAGTCTGGGTAGAGGTTTCCTGAGGAATAAGATATTGGCATAACCTTAGACTATTTCCCCAACCATATTTTGTGATTGAAAACTACTTGTCAACCGCAGAGGGAGAAGTGGTGAGTTGACAGTAGAAAAATCTGGCAGGCACCACCTTGACCAGATAGAGGACTGAGGATTCATCCCAGTGATGTGAAGAATTGACCACAAGCCCCCTGATGAGATGCGCCCCCACCTTCATTTCTGTGCTTTCCCTGTTAAAACACATGGCTTGAGTCTGGGCACGAGGAAACATTGGAAAACCCCAATGAGAAATCCAAACTCTTTATAAACAGTCAAGGTCAAGAACGAGAGGAAAAGACTGAAGAACTGTTCCATATTGAAAGGAAATAAATGTGATAACCAGAAGCAGCGTGTGATCTTGGATTGGTCTTAAGCCAGACAAGAAAAGGAACCATTGCTGGAACAGCGGCAAATTCGGGATGAGATCTATGAGTCCGATGGTCCTGTGGCAGCAGTTAGCTCCTGATTTGGAGGATTTGTGGCTGTTACTGAGGAGAGTGTCCTTGATTTAGGGAAGTACACGCTGAAGTACTCAGGGGTATGAGGGATCATGTCTGCAACTTGTCCACAAATAGTTCAGGAAAAGAATGATGATAATGAGTAGATACATGGAGACAGAGAAGGTAGTGGAGTAGTGGGGTAACATGTTAACAGAGGGGGAATCTGGGTAAAGGCGTAATAAAGGAAGTATGTATTTACAGGTATATAAAGTATACAGAGAAGGCATCTAAAGGAAATTCCTGGTACTCTTCTTGCAATGTTCCTAGAAGTTTGAAAGTACTACAAATTATAAAAATGTGTTTAAAAAGCAACCGCGGCCTCAAATTTCTATCCATGCCCCCAAACTCTTCACAAAAGGAAGGGAATGTTCTTCACTGAGCTGAGCAGAGTCTCTTAAAAAGTGCTAGCCATTATCCACGTCAATGAAGCGACTACATCCCCCTCTTCTGCTGACCACTGCAAAAAATGACAACAATAACAACAAAAGGCAAACTAAAATAAATTTTTAAATCTCTCCTGAGAATAAGTGAGAAACTGGTCCTGCTTTGGTAAGACAGTATGAAGTAACCCTTTGTTTACATACTCAAAAGCAAACAACTGATTCATGCCAAAAATAGAAAGCATTTAAAATTTTACAAGTGCCTCTTGTGGTGTGCCTAGGTGACTCAGTTGGTTAAGTGTCCGACTTTGGCTCAGGTTATGATCTCCCAGGTTCATGAGTTCGAGCCCCGCGTCGGGCTCTGGAGCCTGCTTCGGATTCTGTGTCTCCCTCTCTCTCTCTGTCCCTCTGCTGCTTGTGCTCTGTCTCTTTGTCTCTCTCTCTCTCTCTCTCTCTCAAATATAGATCAACGTTAAAAACAAAAGTGCCTCCCTTTTGGGATGAGCACTGGGTGTTGTATGGAAACCAATTTGACAATAGATTTCATATTAAAAAAAATTAAAATGTAAAAATTTTTAAAAAAAGTGCCTCTTGCAACAGTTGGAGCTGCTCAGTGCCGAGCAAAGTCATTGTCCTTAATATTTTCATCTACCTCCGTCCTGTTACAAATATTGACACCAAAGGAGACAGCGTGGCAGAGCATAAGGACCTCACGCTTGGGAGTCAGACGTGGCTGGGCTCGAATTCAGACTCCACTTCTCAGCTGTATGTCTTCAGGCAGGTTGCTCAACCCTTCTGTACCTTGGTCTCTTCAACTGACTGTAGGGTGTGGATAAAAATAGCAGCTTCCTACGGTCACGGTGAGGCTTGAGGAGACATCATATTCCAAGCATTCTGCATTTGAAAGACCCTCACTAAATCCCTGTCTCCTCACTTTCTGTGAAACACAGAAAAACTTCAAGGCCCACCTGCATCCCTCGGCCATGCTTTGAGAACCACGTCCACAGAGAGGAGGCACTCTGTCAGCTTCATTTGCGTCTCACACAGCCAGGACTCCTGTAGGCTGTGATCTCTTGCCTTCACCCGAATGACATTTTTTTCTGCCTGTCTTTATTTCAACCAGACATCCCTTCATCTCACAGCACAAAGTCCAGGCAACACTTCTGACATGCCCAAATTTATTCTTTTCCCTTGAAGACATTTCCCTTCACTCCTCATGGCTTATAAGCTACGGAGACCAAGAGGAAAAATGTTTGTCCATCGCAGCCTGTCTGCAGAGAGGAGCAGCACCATAAGAAATTGGACTGAGATGAATCTTCAAAGGGCTGAACTTAATAGCAAAAAGCCAAATAAATCTCAAGGAGTGGATACACAAGACCCAGGGCAGTGCTTTGGGTCCTTGTCTCTTAGAGGCTGGTTTATCTGGGAAAGAATGTGTCATCTTTTAAAAGCCAGCCTGATGTCAGGCCCAGCAATTGCTCTTGGTCTGTCCTCTCATCGTTTTTCACGCACCGTAGGGGGATGGCTCAGAAGCTGCTGGGTGGGGACAGGGCCTCATAACCATCTTGTGGCTGATCCCTTACCATCACATCGGTTGGGGTGAGAGGGAGGAGAGAAGGGTGGACCCGCTGGGGTTTCAGGCTCTCACACGAATTGCTTCAAACCGAGTGGGGGACAGAAAGGAAAGGACCATGTAGACAAATGGCCTAGAGATGCTCTGATTCTGTTCAGAGCCCACTTACTCTCCTGAAGTGGCGAAATTCTTCCAAATATGCTTCTTAAAGAGCATCCCGACACTAAGGAGATTCTTCTAGTTTTCCTCCAGAATATAGAACTATGAAACAGTACTGCTCTTTAAAAGTGCTTCTCAGGGCGCCTGGGTGGCTCAGTCGGTTGAGCGGCCGACTTCAGCTCAGGTCACGATCTCGTGGCCCGTGAGTTCGAGCCCCGCGTCGGGCTCTGTGCTGACAGCTCAGAGCCTGGAGCCTGTTTTGGATTCTGTGTCTCCCTCTCTCTGACCCTCCCCCGTTCATGCTCTGTCTCTCTGTCTCAAAAATAAATTAAAAAAAAACATTAAAAAATAATTTTTTTTTAAAAAGTGCTTCTCCCCCTTTTTTCTCATTACCAAAGACATACATGAAATTTTAGTAAATATAGATAAGCCCAAAATAGGGGGAGGGAAAAGAAAGCAAAATAATCCATAATTTTACTGATATCAACATTTTTCTTTTTTCCCCCCAAAATGAATGGTCCTGTGCCTGATCTTTTACAACCTCCATTTTTCATTGAACAAGAACCTGCAAAGCATTATCCCCTGCCATTAAAAGCCTTTCCAAGCTATTCTTTGTGGTAGTTGTTCTACGTTCCTTAGGAACGCAGTGTATTTAACTAGATCTCTAATGGTGAATATTTAGGTTGTTTCCACATTTTACTATATAGATAATGCTGTGAGCAATACTTTTACAGCTCAGTCTTCACGTGCAGCCATGATTATTTCACTAGAATAAGTTCCCACAGACAAAATTAGCATAGCAATAGTAAGCACATTTTATTTTTTAAATGTCTATTTATTTTGAGAGAGAGAGAGAGAGAGAGAGAGAGAGCAAGTGGGGGAGGGGCAGAGAGAATCCCAAGCAGACTCTGCACCCACAGCCCAACACAGGGCTCAATCTCATGAACCATGAGATCATGACCTGAACCAAAATCCAGAGTCAGACGCTTAACCAACTGAGCCACCCGGGCGCCCCTAGTATGCACGTTTTAAAAACTTTTGCGACGTACTGCCAGTTTTCCTGCCCGAAAAGTTGTACCAGTGAAATAACACATTCTTACTTGCAGAAGATTGAAGCTCCCAGTGTCTTCCATCACTTTCTTTACCTCATTGCAGAATTACTGCATGTGATTTGTTTACACAAGTTGGAAAAGCGGGGTTAGGTTTAGTAGCTCGTGACAGAAGTAGAAGCAGGAATGGAGAGCATGCTTTTCCTAAAAGTGCGGACGCCCACCTGCTTGAAAGAGCACTGTTGAAGCAAACGTGGGCTGTGGCTGGTGGTTCCCATCCACCACTAGGACCTCCAGAATCAGGATTTACAAAGCAAGCTTTCTCCTTCTCCCCCGCCCCCCCCCGCCTTTTCTGTTTATAAAAGTTACACAAGCTCAATCCTAAAGATTTGGGGAGTAAAGCAAATTATTCACAAAAGAATCCTCCAAGTTTCCACCACCCAAAGGTTAGCACCAAGAACATTCCAGCAGATTTCCTTTCAGTCGTTTGCCTTTGCGTGTATGTTTTACCCGCGTAAATGAAATAATACTGCTTTTATTCCGTGTTGTGGTCTGTTGTCACATTTTGTCCTTTACCAAGGGCTTTCCCTACCTCCCGCCACTCAGGACATGGCCTTGCTTGTCTCTCACGCTTTCAGGGGTACAAGGGCAAGAGAGCGTCAATGGGGGAGCACTTTCTTAGCCCACTCCCAGGGGGGAAAGCCACACATCTCCCTCAAGCCCTTGACCTCTGGCCTTGACCCTGGCCTTCTGGGCCTACCTCTATAACAATCTGTAAGCCATTAGCAGGGGCTACATGAAATCTAGAAGGGCTCATCACTAAGACCTCAGCTTTTATCCAGGGTCAGTATAATAAACCACCATCTGAAGAGTGTTTCTGCATTTCCTGCAGAGGTCTTTGAAGAGAGTGTGTATTTTGTGCCTCCCTGTCCTTATATTGAGATTCTCGTGATAAATTTGTGCTCACATTGAGTGTCAGGGAAAAGTTTGCCTCTCCTGACAAATGGCTCTACTTCCTTTTATCCAATAACTCATCATATCTCCCCTTTCGCTTTAGCTCAATTTAATGCGCAATTGCAGTAACTATCTTCTGCTAGGTTTCTGGTTTAATCATTTCCTCCCTTCATCCATATGACTTTGGATATTTCATCTCTAATCCCACTGTCCAGGGCCTATATTTTTAATTTCCAGTCATCTCAAATTTCTTTGGAAGTTGGTAGGAGCACTGGTCATAAATAAACAAATAAGAATCTTGACCTGTAGGTCATCTCTTTAAGGTCACATCTGCCTTAGTAATTAATAATTCCCTTCATTAACTCCAAGTTCCTTCCTGGTATTTCCAGGCAGCTGCACTCAGAGATATTATAAGATACAGTTGGGTACATTAGGCTCGAATGAGAGGAATTGGATTATGTTAGGAATAAATTATAATATATTGGTGTCACTTAGTCATTTTCCTGTATGAAGTCCTGGGAAGACTCTCTGGTCAAATGCACTTCTTACTGTTGTGACAGTACATTATTTCCTTGCAAGGACGGTAGCCTGGACACTGCCGTGCCCTCCCACTTGGCGACTGTTGAAGTAAAATGCAAAGGGCCTTATTGGTGTGTGTCTCTCACTTCGGTGTATGTCACCGTGGTGCTTTCTCTGTCTCCTAAATTCCCCCCATCAGGGCCCACCCTTTAGGTGGTAGACTAGAGACCACAGTGCTTTGCCCCTTCCCTGCAAATCCACCCTTACTCTGGCCTCCACGTGGGCGAACGCCCTTCCCCATCGTTTGACGTCACGCTTGTCCCTTCCCGTCATGCGGCTCACTTTGGCCAATAGAATAGGGGCAGGAGTGACAGGGTACCACTTGCGAGCCAAGGCCTTAAGAGGCCTGGCAGTCTTCCACTTGCTCCCTGTGCTTCTGCCGTGGCTGTGAGAAGAGCTTTGGGAAACTGCTGCCCCTTCAGCCTGGGGTCCATACGAAGCAGAGCTTCCCCAGGTAACTTGTAGACCCACGAGCAAAGTAAGTACTTATTGCTGTGTGCCACTGAGATGCTATCGTTGTTTGTTATGCACAGAAGCTGACTGATGCACTCTGTGACAGATCCTTCTGGGAAGATCTGGTTCTTTTCTTGCCCTTCTCCTTTGGCCTTGATTCTGGAGACCATTCGGTTGATCCCCAGGTGCCCCGAAAATTCGACTTCACTCTCACGTGCTGTCCCAACCTGTCTCAAGCACCCCAGCTGAGGCCCGAGTCTCGAGCCCCCTGCTCATCCCATGGCTAGAATCTCTAGGACAGGCAGCTGTAGAACGTGTGCATCTCTGTCCCTGGAATTTGGGTCCTCGACACTAAAGATAGTTAACTGTTACCGAGTGTGTGCTAACAACACCAGAGGCCCTGCACTAAGTGCCTTCAGGTGTCAGGTCAGATACTCCTCGGATTTCTGTGTCAGGCATTAGCTTCCTGTCTGCGGTACACATGAGGAGGCAGACGCACTCAAAGGCAAGGAACTTGCTCAAATCTCCTGGGAGATGGAGGGGGAGCTCAGACCCACCTCTGTGCTGCTGCAGAGCCCACATCACGCCGTCACCCTTTCAGCTGCCTAAATTGTGTGAATCACTCTGTGCCATCCCAGCCAGGCCGGCAGACAGGGCAATCTCGGTCCTGCCGGGCTCTCCCCGTCTCCACGCTCGGGACCTGAAGGCTGGCTGAGGGGCCGTGTCCTGGGACGGGTAGCTGCCATTCTCACCATTGCTCCCTCCCCCAACTCCAACCGCCCCCCACCCCGCAAGTGGCCTCCTACATGGGAATCGTGACAGGAACCTGTGTAGGCCCTGCATAGGACCCTCTTGCTGTGTGCTGCTGAGCAGGAGCAAGGCCTTAGGGAGTGGAGGCTAGAGAAGCCAGAGGCAAGGGAAAGATGGATCATCAGGGAGGCTATCCAGAAGCTTCAAGGAGGTGTTCCACGTGGTTGTGTGAAGGATCACACTTGCCCTTCCAAGTCAGTGCCTAAGCCCCCACTACAGCCCCTAAGCATCGAACCCCAGTGAGGTAAAGCTGGATAGGGCCCTGAAGAACTTTGGTTACAGAGGGGCAAACTGAGGCCCATTTCTTTACACTGCAGGATCTCACTCCTCACTTCCCAGCAGCATCGGCAAGAATTACACTGCCAAGGTAGCATGGTGGTCCCCTTATTAAGACTTATGAGGGGCGCCTGGGTGGCTTGGTCGGTTAAGCGTCCGACTTCGGCTCAGGTCACGATCTCACGGTCCGTGGGTTCGAGCCCCGCGTCGGGCTCTGTGCTGACGGCTCGGAGCCTGGAGCCTGCTTCCGATTCTGTGTCTCCCTCTCTCTCTGCCCCTCCCCTGTTCATGCTCTGTCTCTCTCTGTCTCAAAAATAAATAAACGTTTAAAAAAAATAAAAAAAAAAGACTTATGATAAGCCTTTGTCTTTAACTTAATTTGAGATCATATCCCTTAATCCGAATTCTGCATCATGCGCATTACTGTTAGTGTGATAATTCATTCAGCTGACACAGGAATGTGCCCGACTTCCACCAACCAGACCCTCTCTGGGCCCTACACCATCCAAGGTGCACATCTTGCTTCAGACACGCTTACAGATCTTTTGTTTCGGTGTATACATTTATATCATGAAAACCTGTCCCTCCCCCACTGCACAGGCCCCAGGGACAGTTGAATTTGCCCCTCCCCAACGAAGTCTCTTGGGATGGGAATGTGTTTCTGAGCAGACATGTGCCAATGTCATCCTGAAGAGAAGGGGCTCCTGTCCCTTTCGCTTGTTTTCCAGTTCCCACAAGTCCGCTTCCCACCTTGCAATGAGGTGTCTCCCCTGAGAGATGACGTTTTCTTCCTAAGAGACTAACTCCTTGGGATGGAGACCAAAGGAGGGCACTACTTGTGGTTGAGTGCTTCATCTATCTTTTATCAACCCCTGGGAGAAAAGAGGGTCAGTCACCGCATTCATATCTTTACCCTCGCACCTGACATCTGTGCCTCCACAGTGATCTTAAGCACCCGAAATTCCTCTCAGGGAGGGAGGCCTGAGACCCACTCAGTAACGTCCCCAGAGGCCACCACTCAGCTGTCTCTCAGCTGGGAACACGTGTCCCCACTGTCCTTCGACAGGTCTGCCAGAGGTGACGGGCTTGCGGTCCTCCGGCTTTCGGAGCTGCCCAGTGCCTCTCTCACCCCTCCCCTGACAGGTGTAAATTGGCTCACAAATCCTGCAATTCGTTTAGCCCATGCTCCGCCGAGTTTCCTCGGCGATTTTCTGGTTTATTGCCCGTTGCCTGGTTGCTAAGATTCCTTGTAAATTGCATCGCCCTCTGCTCTGCTCTACCATTTGTCCAGGCTCCACATGGAAGCTGTTGTCCCGGCATGTGCCCTGTGCTGGCTGTGAATCGCTCTAAAGTCGAAACTCTGCTGCAGGCAGGCCGCCACCTGAATGGCAAGGAGGCGGCGCGGTGAGACAAAACCCCAAGGGCGCAGAGCTAATTTATGCCACCAGGCAGAACTCATCTTTCTTGCCTGTCTCATTCCGGAGGAGGAATCAATATATTGAGGTGGTGGGATCGCTCACTGCTCTTGAAATGTTTCTCGACGCCATCCCATCACACTCTAGGGACTGCAGATGACTGAAAGACAGACAGATGGCCCTCCACTAGCACTACAGAGACTGACAAGATGTGACTGGGAAGAGGCTGAAAGTACAGGCTCTCCTTAGATATTCTAGGTTCAGATGCAAGCTCTTTCACTTCCTGGCTGTGTGACCTTCAATAAGTTACTTAAGCTCTCTGTACTTTAATTGCTCTTCTGTAAAATAGAAGTAACAAGAACACCTACTACATTGGATTGTTGTGAGGTTTAAATGAGATAATATTTATAACTCCTACTCCCTGGCACGTAGTAAGTGCTCAATACGTGTTAACCTATTATTGCTAATGTCATCGACAACATCATCATCCCGAAGCAGCATGTTGGAAGCCAGTGAACATTGCACCCTTCATGTCCCTTCACCCAACTGATTTGTTCCAAGCTGCAACACCGTTATTCTGACCACTCCGTTGGCTCCATGTGTCTTGTTAGTTCTGTCCCTTGTCTGCCTTCCTTTCCAGCTTCCTCTGGTTGACACGGTGGCTTCATATTTTCTTGCACCCTTTAATTGGAAGAAGCCAGCCACTCATCATAATGAAAAGAGGGGCTTTTGCCCCCACCTCTTCGGAGAAGAACTATAAATCACACGTCACATTTCTGTAGATGCCATAGAGCTATATAAATTACAGGCAATGTTTTTCCAACATGTACATATGAGCCTTTATATAGATAAAATATTTATGTAGGTTCCTATAGAAAGGCTACTGTGCATTCTCCTGACACAGACCATTTCTCAGGTGTTCTCAGCGGCCACCAGAGTCCAATGCTGGGGGCTTAGAAGCCACTTTTGGGGAGTTGTCACAGGAACTCAGAGGTGGAAGAACCCTCAGGAGTTACTGGACCCAAACTCTCGTCATGTCCGGGAGTCCCGTTTCCAACAAACACTAGTCAAAGGATACTGTGGATCTCCACAGAGAGAACTTGTTTGTCGATGGGCAGCTCAAGATATTGGACAGTTTTTTTTTTTAATTTTTTAAATGTGTATTTATTTTTGAGAGCGAGAGACAGAGAGCGAGTCAGGGAGAGGCAGAAAGAGAGAGAGAGACACACAGAATCCAAAACAGGCTCCAGGCTCCAGGCTCCGAGCTGACTGTCAGCACAGAGCCTGACATGCAGCTCAGACTCACTAGCCATGAGATCATGACCTGAGCCAAAGTCGGACGTTCAACCAACTGAGCCACCCAGGTGCCCCTAGACAGTTATTTCTTAAGTCGAACTGACATTTGTCCCCTCACAACTCCTCACCTCACACCCTCTTGGACAACATTGAAAAAGAACAGACCTTTTCAACACAACAGGCTTTTTAAATATTTGAGTCTCCCCTCCCATCTTTCCCTCGCCCTGTCTTCTCCAGGCTAAAGAAACTAAATTCTCTCAAGTATTCCAGGTCCAGCTTCTGGACTCTTCTCCGTCCTAGTCACTCCCCTCAACCACACACCGGGTGTGTGCACTAGCATTAATCTGCTCCTTAGAGTGAAGAGCCCAGCCTGGAATGCCGCCATCTAGATGTGGCCTGACCAGCCCAGTGGCTCTCACGTCCCTTACTATGATACCATAAGGAATTCAGATTCGCTCTGTAAGTTAAGATTTGAATTGGCTTTTCAGCTGTAGCTTTGACAACTTAAACCTCGTCCGGTCTTTGTTCACCAAGACTGATACTCAGCCATGGCTCCCCTAACCTGCATTTGCAAAATTGATTTTTTTAACATAGAAGTGGAACTTTATGCATTTGTTCCTTGCAGTCTTTGGCTTTGCGTCTCTGTTTCCTCGACCAAGAAGGGATGCATGCATAATGGGGATGGCCTCAACCACTCTAGCACTTAGAGAAGTAGGAATCTTTTTTTTTTTTCAATTTTTTTTAATGTTTATTTATTTTTGAGAGAGAGAGAGCACACATGCAGGGGAGGGGCAGAGAGAGATGGAGACACAGAATCTGAAGCTGGCTCCAGGCTCCGAGCTGTCAGCACAGAGCCTGATGCAGGGCTCAAACCCACAAACCGTGAGATCATGACCTGAGCCAAAGTCAGACACTGAACTGAGCCAGCCAGGTGCCCTGTGAAGCAGGAATCTTAACAGTGACCCTGCGTCACTTATTTCTCCTTCCCATCCATCCTGGTGCTGTGTATGCAGTAGGTGCTCGGTAAGAGCTAATTCTGCATCTAACCTGTCATGTCACCCCCAAATCGCAAGCTCAGATATGTGACATATGTGAAAGATTTGGAATATTGCCAGGTACTGTAAAGATATCAGCTATTGTTAATGTTGCTCTTATTGAATGTCTATGGAAGTCAAGAGCCAAGGTTGTTTTCTCTGTCTCCATAGTGGCTGGAATGATGTCTTTCACACAGCAGGTCCTCCATAAAATTTGTCAGTTGAATTGAACTGCAGCAGCTTGCCCAGCATCTTAGATGTAGACTTAAAAGAAGAGAGTCTAAACCTGGAACAGAAGGTTCTAGCCAGGTTGTGACAGGAGTGATGAGGGTATAGGATTAAAAGGGGAAGAAACAAGAGAAATGGGGACCATACTGAACTTGAAGGGGCTCATTTCCCAGGTTTCTGCATTGGGTCAGCTATCCCTGCACAAGCAGTCCATGGCTAAATGGCTTCAAAGCAACAAGCATTTATTATTGCTCATGAGACCGTGGGTCAGGTGAGCAGGTCAAAGCCAGGCTCGGCTGGCCTTGACTGAGCTCCATCATGCACCTGCAATCAGCTAGCGGGTCAGCTGGAGTCCCCTCATGCACATGTCTGGCGGTTGGCTGACTGTAGGCTGGGGTGATGGGGTGACTGGGTTGTGTGTGTCTCAGCATCCAACAAGCTAGCTCCCACTTATTCACTTGGCCCCTCAACAGAGTTCTTTTTTTTTTTTTTTTATGTTTATTTATTTTTGAGAGAGAGTGTGTGTGTGAGCAGGGGAGGGGCAGAGAGAGAGGGAGACACAGAATCTGAAGCCAGCTCCAGGCTCTGAGCTGTCAGCACAAAGCCTGACATGGGGTTGGAACTCACAGACTGTGAGATCGTGTCCTGAGCTGAAGTCAGACACTTAATCAACTGAGCCACCCAAGCGCCCCATAGAGTTCTAAAGAAAAGGCAGAAATGCCCAAGATGTCTTGAGGCCTTGGTGCAGAACTGGCCACTGTCACGTCCACTGGCTAAAGTAAGTCACAAGGCTACCCCAAATTACAGAATAAGGGTGGGGGAACCTCCACCTCTGCATGTGAGGAGCCGAGAAATTACACTGCAAAAGGTGCATATATAGGGAGGTATGAAGAATTTGGGACATTTTAATAATCAATTTACCCCTTCCTTGCTTCCTTCCTTCAATCCTCTCTTGCATCCTCCCTCCCTCCGTTCCTTCCTTCCTTCCTTCCTTCCTTCCTTCCTTCCTTCCTTCCATTTATACACACTGCCAGGATATTGACTATAGGACAGAACCATGCTAAGCGTTGGAGACATGGCTGGGAACGTACATGTTAGTGCCATGAGCCCTAGACCTCAGAAAGGGCTTCCAATCTGAAGAAAGCCACCACTGAGGCAGATTAGGAGGAGGGCTGCCGATAGCCACAGAGTTGCTTCCACGGGCGTGAGCAGCCTCTGTCTTGCTATGGACACAGGAAGATGGTCCCCGTGCAGATGCTCCACTCACAGTCATTTGCTCTTGTGACCAGGCTGAACCCTGATGCCCAGTCAGCATTGCTGCAGCTGCTGCCAGCATCCTGAACAATTTATGAATTCAGTCAGTCACCGTGAGTGTTGCCACACCGCATGTCAATCTAGCCCTGGCAAGGACATAAACAACCTGATGGGCCTCTTGAGGATTTGAGGAGCCTGGCTGCTAAGTTAGCTGCAGAGCTCTCCCAGGGTGACTCGGGACAAGGCGAGGACCGCCAGGCCGGGCGCAGCCTAGGATAGAAAGCCCTGTGCAGAGCTCTTGGCAGGGCACTATTATAGCTCAGTTTTATGAGCTCTTAAATCTCCACATTTACTAAAATGAGGGAGCCCGGCAGGAAGATTAAGCACTGTTGGGCTCTTTAAATCATCGGCACCAGCCATCCTGGGGGCTAGATTTGTTTTAGGCCCTGGCATGATCTCTGTGTCAAAGACCCAGGGAAATGAGCGGTAGTTAAGGGCTTGGACTCCTTGCCAAGTTCTGCCACTTACCAGCTGTATGACCTTGAGCAGGTGACAGAACATCTCTGCGCCTCAGTTTCCTCTTCTGTAGGTGGGGCTGTAAGCACTTGAAAGAGAATGCCTAGGAAGTTCAAAGGTGCTATTATGTGATGCAGTGACCCTGGGGACTTTTGGTAGCTTCCAGCCCCGGGAAGAACCCCTCTCTGCCCACCTCACTCCACCGTGACCTGGAATTCGGGAGGCCCAGGACTCACACTTCTGTAGAAGCCCTCAACTCTTAGCCAGTCAGAAAGAGATGCCCTGACTCAACCTTGGATGGCCCTGGCCCTGGAATGCTCCCTAATCACTCAGAGTTGCCCTGGGGCCGAGGGTAGAGATAGCCATGCTGCTTCAAGCTCCAAACTTGCTGAGTGACTCTGGACAAGTCACTTAACCTCTCTGAGCCTTATAATGCTCCCAGGGACTTTGGCAGAATAAATAGTGCATCAGGCTGAAAGTCCTTTAGAAACTGTAAATCTCTGTGTAATTCATTCATTCATTCAACAAAGAGTTACTGAACACCATGAACCAAGCTCTCTGCCAAGCTTTGGGTATGGAAAGAAGAGTGAGCCTCCCTCCTCACCAGGTGCTCAGGGCTGTGTGAACAAGCAGGCAGTTGGCAAACTCCTGTCATCAGGACAGGGTCTGGGGGAGCCTGGGGGACAGTAGCCGGTGTGCCTGGGTGTCAGGGAGCTTTCCCGGAGGAGGCGAGAACAGCTAAAGCATGACCACCCAAAGGGTTAAGCCAGGCCAAAGAAGCTGAGGGAGAGCAGCAGGGGAAGGACAGGAAGGATGAGGCTACCACGTGGAAGGTGACCGTGATGGGCAACTGCACGCTGACTGGTTGGGGCCTGGGGGAGCGGATAAGTGAGTTTACAGAGGGTCTTAAGGGGCGGGCTCAGGGGGCTGGATCCAACCTGAGGTCACAGGGTGTCCATCGGCAGTGGCAGCAGCAGCAGCAGCAGAAGCAGGGGCTCTTGGAGGCGCTAACTGTGCCCACACATGTCCTGAGCCAGCCTGTCCTGAGCGCTTACTACGCGCAGAGCACTGCGCTAGCACACGTCCCCTCCCGCGCAATCACCCTAAAGGTAGAGCCTTCATCTGCACTTTGCAGGTGAGGCAACTGTGATCCAGCCTGAGGCCACCCAGCGAATCAGAAGCAGAGCTGGCTCCAGACCCCGGCAGTGATGCGTGACTGCCTCTGGGGGGACCACAGGTGGAGGCCATCCCCCGCTCTCCCCAGGACCCTTAGAATGAGCGTCTCCTGGGGCAGCCCCTAACAGGGGCTTGCTCATCTACGCCTGCTGCGCTTCTCACTCCCGCTCACGCATCTCCAGCTCTGAGAACAGGCACCACCTGATCCCAACTTAACCTCCCCCCGGGACCTAGCATGGAACCTGCCAGTAAACTCTGTCCCCAGAGAGGGCACTTTGAAATCCTCTTCATTAGACTCCTAATGTGGGAAATTAAAACTATGAGCTTGAAGCTTTTCAGGACAGCAAATAATATTTACGGTAATACTGTTTCAGAAGATCAAATATTTATAATAGGGTAGACTCCATCATGCTACCCGTCGTCTGAGCTTCTGGGGCTGCAGCAGCTGCATTATGGATGGGACCAGTCATTAAAACGCTTTCAAAACCATTTGTGCTCCCGAGTGCTCCTCTCCAAGGGGCAGGGCTTGGCCCAGTGTGAGGCCCAGGGCTCAGTGAGCCAGGGTTCCTTCCATAGTTACCAGTGACTGCAGCGGTGTCCGCCCTGTCCCCTCCTTCTCCGTCTAGGGGAATGCCTCTTGCTCAGGTTCTAGGTATCCCATGGTGACCTTTCCCACCATTACAGCCGATCCCGTAATTACCACCTTTCTTTCTGGATTCCCACCTAAGGATTCGTTCCTCAAAGAGCAGACAGCGTGTATTTTCAGCATGCTGTTTCCTTGGGGTCTAGCACAGAGCCTGACACATGGCAGGGGCTGAATTAATTATTACTAAAGGAACACCATGCCCCCAATCTCATAATTGTCTTTAAGAGCCTGTAGTGGATCCATGAAAGAGGGATTTTGCTGAATCTTTTTTTCTCTAGCTATGTTTTCTGCATAAGTTTTCTTGTAAGATACTCCATTTTACAAGGCAGTATTTTTTTTTTTTTTTTTTTTGTCTGATTTAAAGTCATTTCTTCCAGGTCCAGAGTGTATCCCTTGCCTACCAGTTCCCTTTTAACCAGTTTCTTCTTTCTCATCCTCATCTTATGATAATATTATTAAAAGAATTTTATTATTTTTAAAAAATGTTTGTTCATTTATTTATTTTGAGAGAGAGAGAGAGAGAGAGAGCAAGAGAGTACGAGCAGGGGAGAGGCAGATAAAGAGGGAGAGAGAGAATCCCAAGTAGGCTCCATACTGTCAGTGCAGAGCCCAATGCAGGGCCGGGCTCAATCTCACGGACGGTGAGATCGTGACCTGAGCTGAAATCAAGGGTCAGGTACTTAACCGACTGAGTCACCCAGGCGCCCCAAAAGAATTTTATTATTTGTACAGTCTAATCATTCTTTTTCTTTCTCTGTCTTCTCATCCCAAATCATCACCCTCTTGGTCTTCTGGAAACTTTTCCAGCTGTCTCTGATTTGGGGATATCCAGTGACCAAGACGCAGGCCACACTCCACTATGGCTAGTTCACTGCTGAGTTCACGGGTAGAACAATGTTTTCCGGCAGGAGGCCAAGCAACGTCCAGGCCTTTGCAGAATGTCTCCCTGTAAATAACTGCAGAGACTCCGCAGGGACCCCGGGTCCCTTTTCTGGGTGTTATTTGACAGCTCAGTAGGATGTAATTTAGGTCAGGGAGACAATGGTCCTGATCCCAGGAGAGTCCCTTCCCCAGAGGGTACTTCCCAAGGCAACTGACCAAGAAGTGGGGTGTATGGACTCTGGAGCCTAAGGCCAACCTCTGTGATATGTCCCTTTGCATGGACAGGCGGAGACAGATGAATCAAAGTGCAGCCAGGGAGTAATGGGGCTATGTTTGGCTAATGAAATGAAGCTGATTTTCTGGTTTTGCTCTGAAGGCCAAAAGAGGTCTTCAGGAGTGTCTCATATTAACCCTATTAGACATGAAGTCTAATGAGATACTTTTTGAAAATTTTAAATACCTTACATTTATCAGTTTGCCCGGACCTGTGATAGTTTCCACCTCCCCAAATACTGATGAATTAGTGACAAATGGCTTCTTTCAAACATCCTGCTTACTTATGTGTTCGATGATTTTACCCTTTATTATAGATCAGTGGTTCTCAAACTTGTCCATGTGGCTGAGCACCTGGAAGTTAAGGGCTTTTTGCGGAACACCATGAAATACTGATATATTTAATCCCATTATATGAGCCAGGAACAATTTTACTAGCAGAAAATATGACTATATTAATGTGTGCAATATAATATCACAACCACAAACACACGTGTCCCCAAAGGAAAAAAAAAAAAAAAAAGCTGCCAGGCTGAGATTGGCTGTGTGCACAATTTCTCTTTAGTATTTGCTCAGTATTGTTCATTCATGCTGTTATCTTCGGAGGCTGGCCCAGCAGGCCAAGAGCAGTAAGTACCAAAGCCTTAAGAAGGGACTTGAGGATGGGGGTGAGAAGACCGAGCAGGTGTGAGCAGGAATCCAGTCCATGAGGGTCAGAAGGCCCCTTCCCGCCACCTTGACAGGGGGCTATGGTGTCCACAGTGCCCCAGAGACTCCAGCAGCCCCTAGCCCTGAGGCTACTGAGATCTCTGGCTGAAGCCCTAGGTTCCAGGGTGAGTTGCCAGAGGCGGAGGCCGAACCCTTGCTATCTCGTGTACTTATACAACCTTAAGTTGCCTGGGCAAATCCCTCCCTTGTGACCAGGACAAGCCAGATAAACGTAACTGGAAGGATGGAGAGGCAGGAAGTCACCACCTGACAACCCACGTCATGCCGAAGAGGCTCCACCCAGATAGTCTAGGATGATCTCACCCCTGGCCTGAGCACATACCACCTGAGGAAGGTGAGAGGCTCTTGATTTTTATTCCCTTCTTCCCCACAACAGCCCCAGCCTGTGCTCTGAGAGCCCCAATCTTTATGGATTCCGGTCTTCCACCAATGTCTTCACCACCTAGTTCTGAACCCCTCCTATCAGTTTCCTAGGGCTTCTGTAACAAATGAACACAAACTTGGGGTCCTAAAACAGAAATTTATTTTCTCGTAGTTCTGAAGGCCAGACATCCAAAATCAGTATCACTGGGTCAAAATCAAGCAGGGCTGGACCCCCTCCAAAGGCTGTAGGAGAGACTCCTTGCCTCTTCCAGCTTCAGCTGGCTCCACGTGTTCTTGTGGTTGCATGATTCCGATCCCTGCTTCTGTCTTCTTCTTCTCCTCTTCTGTCTCTTACAGGGTTTGGGGTCCACCCAGATAATCCAGGATGATCTCATCTCAAGATCCTTAATGTGATCACAACTACAAAGACCCTTTTCCAAATAATGTCACATTCGTAAGTTCTGGCAATTAAGACATGAACATGTCTTTGAGAGTAGGGGCTCAATTCAGCTCCCTACACCCAAGACAAGATCACCCAAGATTATCAGCAGGGATGATGCTAGCTCACTCATACAGCCCTCCTCTGTGGATTCCCTTTCTCCCATTCTGCTTCCCCATCCCACTCTTATCCTCAGTCTTAGCTTAGATTACTGTAGGATCTAGATCATGCCTGGAGCCGATAGCAGCCACCCCAGGGAAGGAACAGTCCCACCAACAGGTAGACCTAAGAATTGCATTTGGCTTCTCTCCCATCTCATTCTGAGACCAGCATACTTGACCTTCTAGAAGGAAGTAGATTTTCCATATCGATTGCGATTTACCCCAAAATGAAAAATAAATTATTTGTTTAGTTTATCTTCTTAGAGCTAGCTCCTGAGATTTCCAGGGCCAGTGGAAAGTCTCAGCCCCTCTGCCCCTGGGGAAATATTGTCCTTAAGACTGTGAAAATAATAAAGCAGGTGATGCTTGAGAACTGAGTTCCACCTCTGGGTGATTCTTCCAGGTGCAACACAATGGAAAGATGAAGCCTCTGCCAAGTCTAGACAGAACCCCGCCCAGAGGAATTCCACTAGGGTGGCGAGTGACGGTCCCCAACTTCACCCCTCCAATCCTGTTCTGCTTTGTTGCTTCTGAAATGCTTATCATCTGCCAGAGGATTATCATTTCATGTGCTGCTTGTCATCAGGCTGTTAAACTTCTTGCTCTTATATATCCATTTTGGCCATTTGGATTTTCCATCTCATTGTCTCTTATCTGCAATGCGGAATTGTGAAGGAATTGTGAAGAAGCCTCAGAAGCTCTTTCCAATCCCAACACAGTTTTTCTTCTCCTTTCAAAAGGTGAAACTGAAGCAAGGTGGTGAGAGCCCCGGTCCTGGACCCCTCACACCCTCAGGGCTCAGGACGGAGGGATCGCTTGTGGAGGGACCCACCTCTGGCACAAAGCAAACAGCATGACCTCAGTGCATCTCAGAGAGAGCAGGGAGCAGGAAATTCTGACACCACTCCTAGGTGAACCTCAGCATCACTTCCTGGCCGAGTCGTTAGGAAATTATCTGGTGTGTGTGTGTGTGTGTGTGTGTGTGTGTGTGTGGTTTTTTTTTTTTTTTTTTTATGTCTTGTGTCTCACCAGACTGTGAACTCCCAAGGACAGAGATAATAATAGCACTAATAGCTACCATTTATTCAGCTCTTACTATGTGCCACGCACTGTTCTAAGCATTTAATGCACATGACCTCATCTAATCCTCATTACAGCTCGGTGAGCTGGGTACTGCTGCTGTCTTCATTTTGGACATGAGGATGCTGATTTGCAAGGAGGTTAAGTGGCCCAGGGATGGAGCTGGAGTTGGAATCCAGTCGGACCGACTCAAAACCTCTGTTTTTAACTCCCAGCACCAACCGCAGTGCCTGTCACACAGTAGGCACTTAAGAATAAGTGATGAAAGGAGCAAGTGGAGACACGGATGCCTTCTCCCTGCTTCCCCGCTCTGCCCCGGCTCAGCACCTCCACCCCGTCAGCTCTTCTCAGCACAGAGCCTGCAGCCTGGCCTTTCCAGCCAGGCCTCAGATCTGTGCCTGGTTCCTGCTGAAGAACCTGGCCCCGTGCCTTCTGTGTTGCTGCCATGTGATTCCAGGGGGTGGGGAAGAGCTAGTCACAGCTCTGCACGGCGAAAATCCAGAAGACAAGAGGAGAGAGAAACCAAGGTTCTCTGCTGAGACTATTGTGGGTGCAGCCATCACAGGTGTAAGACAGGTGATTGGGGTCACCTCATCAACACATTTCCCCTTTCATGGTCACCCCCCACCTTTCCCTTTGTAGATCACCTGCCCCTGGCCTTGGCTGCTGAGGAAAGAGGCATAAAGTAGATGTGAGAGGTCTGGTCCCCAGGGTGCCCCCTGAGACCTGGTGTACCTGGATCTTTCCAGGAATCAGAGCCTCAGAGATCAGAGGGCTCCTAAGGATGACCAAGATGTAGAGGGACAAGAGGGCCTTTGGAGCAGGCAGACTTGACGCTCCTTCCCAGCTGGGTGGCCCCAGAGAAGTCTCAGCATTCAAAGCTCGCATTTCTTCATCTGTAAACACAGGACAGTAAGACCTTAATTATGAGGATTGATAAAATACAAACACGTAAAGGGCCTAGCTGGTTCTCTCCAGGCCTGGCCTAGGGACTGACCTGAGTCTTTCCCCTCTGGCCTCCGGTGGGTCTGAAACACAGCATTATATGGAATGGTGCTTCTGTGCACAGGCCCTAGGGCCAGATGTCATGCCTTAGGGTCTCTGCTCTGAAGCTTGCTGGCTGCATGACTTCACAATTTTTTTCTATGCCTCAGTTTCTCCTGCTATAAAATGAGGTGTTCACTTTTCCCTCCTTCACAGTTGTGAGGGTAAAATGAAGCAAAGGGCTGGATAAATGTTCCTGTCACAATGGCAGTAGGGGTGGCATTTTCAGGATGACCCCAACCTCATCACCAGAAATAGTACACTGTCTTCTGCAAGGACTACAGTAAGAAGGGCCCTCCTCATTCTCTACTCCTCACTCTGGAGCACCGGACATCAAAGACCCTAGGAAGGAATCTGGAGCCCCTAGAATCCTGTGCCCTCCTTCAGAATATTCAGAGCCCCCGACACCCTCCACAGAACACTTCTGCCCTCGCAGAGATTCAGGGACTCAAGTTCAGGGCTCTGTAGAGAGACAACAGGGCAAGAACCCCAGTTCCATGACATGTAACCATAAACTAGTTACTTAACCTCTCTGGGTCTCAGTTTCCTCATCTGTAAAGTGTGGGGAATCATAGTATCCAACCTCCTAGGGTTGAGGCTTAAATGAGATAATGCACGTAACCCATTTAGAACAGACCCTGACAAATCACGAGCCTTCGGTAGAGTCTGGCTCTAACCCTTTCTATTTGTACCGTGCTTTACTCTGGTTATAAAATGTTTTCACATACAGTCTGTCCTTTTGACAATCTAATCGTAATGGCAGACCCTCGGAGCCTTCAAATTTAAGTGCTAGATGTTCCAAAGTAGGAATTATCCCTGTTGGACGAAGAACTCAAGGCTCAGAGAGAACACATGACAGGCCCAAGGCAGGGCCAAGCCTTATGACACCGGAGAGCATCTTCTTAATCGTGGTGCCAGGCTATTTCCCAACCAAAGGAAAAAATGTCACCACACCCATGAGGCCATTTAATATTGTTACAGCCCTGGGGATCTAAGTCACCTCTTTGCCCTGGATCTGCTGGGTAAACAGCTCGGCTACATGTCGCCTCTGAGAAGAGGCCACTGTTATAAGGCCAAAGCTTGGATGTTGACATGCTGCAAACAGCTGCCCACCCATTTTCATCCTGCAAATAAATGCCTGGAGTCTGGCCAGGGCCAGGGTGGCCTCAGTATCGATGAAAGCAGAACCCTGTTGACAACCCGCACCCCAAGCTGGAGGCAAACGGCCCCTCCTCTGTTGTTTTCCAGTATCTTCTGCCTATTAAAATGCAGGCTGCGTCAATCCCCTGTTGGAAATTGTGCTTTTGCATATATAATGAAAGCCGTGACCGTTCTCATGTTCCCCAAACACCCGTCTGCTGACCCAAAGGATCCCGTTAGCTAAAGTCTCAAAGGCCTGAGTAATCCCTCAATTTCAAGAGAGACCCCTTTAAGAAAGCAACCAAAGCTAAAGCCAGGCATTTGCAGACACGTCTTCTGGAGGAGAGCAAAGAGTGACAAATACCAATAGCCTCAAACAGAGATCCTTCTAGTTTGTTCTAAAAGAAGAGAATGTGTTCATTAGCCTCCCAGCCCCACCATGGAGTTGCCCCAGGCCGCCGTGTCCCAACGTGAGCTCCGTGGAATATTCCAAGGATGTGAATAAACAACCCACCGGGGGCAATAAGGCATTGAAAGAGGGGGTGCCATTGTCAAATAAGTTTGAGACACTGTGGACTAAAGAAAGTTAAACTGGTGTCCTTCCTTCTCAAGCCTTTGAAAACGCTAATGGGGGTGAGCTGTAAGAGAAGGATCCAGAACGCAATGCTTCCCAAACATGTTTGACAAGCATCACCATCTCCCACCCCTGTGGCATGGAGCCACACAATGCGGTGGTTCCAGAAATGCCCGGGGCCCCATCCCGAGACTCCATAAAGGCAAAGCCCGCCTTCTTCATCGTTGCTTCCCTAAAGCACCTGGCACCACACCTGTCCTGCAGCGATAGCAATAAAAGTTGGTTGAATTTAATTGAATTCTAAAGCCCCTTTAATTCTAAAGCTGTTTGTCAGCGGCTTTGCAAGGTCTTTGTCCTTGGAATTCTAGCAACGGATTTTAATGCTCCCAAGTGTCCCTGAACACTCGGAGCAGTGTCTACTTTAGCCCCAATTAAATGCAGCTTAAATTCCTGCCCAGAATGTTACTGGCTTCCGAGAACTCTTCCCTGGTATACCCGGAGAAAAGCAATCGGCCACACGAGTTCCCAAGCCAGCTCCTCCTTTTCCTCGCGTGTAGCCTCGAGCAGGGCACACATTCCGCTTCTCATCTGAAAATGTAAACGTGATCACTTCCTAGGCTCACCTTGAGGATTTACCGAGAGAATGGAAGGGACGGACCCGGCACACGGTGGGCCCTCCTGTCTCTATATGAGGGCTTCCCAAAGTCTGAGTAAGTTACAGAGACAGGGGCAGCCTAAGAGGTTGGGCAAGATCCTTGTAGAGGGAAACACAGACTTTTAACTGACAATTAGTACGAAAGCCAAGAAAGGGCTTGACAATGTGGGCTCCACAAATGGTGAAGGTGGGCATACCCCAGGGCCCCAGCCGTGAGTTCCCGGCTGAGGTAGCCCGGCTCACAGAGGTCCTTTGCTGGAAGGAAGGCATTTACACTGACTCAAAACCGCAGAATGCCTGGTACTTGGCCTAAGGTTTTAGCAAATAATTCATAACCCTCATCACCAAACCGGCTTCCCGCTCAGAGCACTTAAACGTACGCTGTGCAGTCATCAGCTTGGGGCGGGCAAAGAGGGACAGACACATCTGCCCCAGGGTCCCCACTTGGCCGCTTAGTAGCTGTGTGATCTGGGGCACGCTAAGGTCTTTGAGCCTCATTTTTCTTGCCTATGAAGTGGGAATCATGAATGCCATCTCCTAAGAATGTTATTATACAGATAAAATGAGCTAGAGCAAAATGAAAAAACTTTATAAACCGCGTAGTGTCCTGCCTTTCAAAGAGAAGCTGTTTTGATGCTATTTCTTGGGAAAAGTCCCATGTGTCACAGGGGCTGCCCCAGGCGAGGAGGCTCTTCTCTCTGCATCCTGCAGCAAAGCCAGTGCCACCCTTCGGGGACAGGTCGCCGGTGACCTCATCCCTGGAGATTTTGCTGACTTTCAGCCCAGCACTCCTACAACCTGGATGTGTTCCCTTCCTTCTTTAAATAAAAGTGACCTTTACTGAGCACATACTACAAGCTGAAGGTGGCACCGGGTGCTGTACATCATCGGGTCTTCGCACAGCCCAGTGATTTGTGAAAGAGTATCTTCACATCACAATTAGGGAGACAAAGACTTGGAGACCACACTGGGGAGAGGGAAAGAGGCAAAGAAAGAGAAATGATCTGTTTTCAAGGCGGGTGTCAGTTACTACCTGGTCAATGAATGGAAATGATGAATCATCAGCCACTAAATAACTATTATATGCATTAGGTAGCAACAAAAGAAAGTGATTGTGTAAAGATAAAAAAAAAAAAAAAAAAAACCAAGAGCAAAATCCCAGGTACACCATGGCTCCAGCTGAGGAATTATACTCCTAGGTATGAGTAGTGGGCTTTTAGGTTGATTTCAACACGAATTAATCGCGTCTTGTAAGTAGGGAGCAGAGGGCACAGGTGTCCACGTCTGGGGAGCACAGTGAAGGTTAAGATTTCCCAGGTGGGACTGGAGGTGCTGGTGGCAGGAACCAGCATTTCCAGGTGAAGGGACTGACTGAGCAGAGATCTGGGGTTGGCCGGGTCCCGAGGGTTAAATAGAGCACAGAGCACGAGGAAGGAAATTGGGAGGATTGAGCAGAGACACCAGAGCATAGACGTGCTTCCCCATCCCTGGGTGTTTGCTTTGCTTTCCAGGCAGCAGAGAGCCGTGTTTCTGAGCATAGTATGACACACGGAGCTCTGTTCCCCGGTGTAAAGAGGGTCCAAGGGTTACCCCCGGGGGGGGTCTCTTGAAGAAAGAACTCTGCCAGCTCCCCTCTCTGAGGGTGGATTTGAGCCCTCTGTCTCTCTCTAGGAGTCAAGACCCGGGATATCCTTATCAGGGTCACTGGCAAGCTCCGCGGAGGTTAGCTACCCAAGGCCCAGCTTTTCTATGCTGGACTCCGAGGCCTGAGGGAGCCTGGTAGCAGAAGCTCGTTCAGGGGCGGCCATAAGAGGGCAGGAGAGTGCTGGTAATGGGCCGTGTGCCGTGCAGCAGCCTCTGTGGCGTGCAGGCCTGACTTACAGTAGGAGGCCCTAGGAGCCCTGCAGGCTGGCAAAGAGTCAGGGGTGGAGTGGGGTGGGGAATGGGAAAGAGGGGGAGAAAGGAGGGGGGCAGGGCTAACACTGCTCCAGAAGGCAAACGCCATGATGAAGACTGGACTACGTCAGAGAGACTTCGGTCGGATTCCCAGCTGAACCACTTCCTGGCTGTATGAGCCTGGATGTGTTAATTGACCTCTCTGTGCTTCATTTCCTCTTTGGCAAATTAGGAAACGTTAATAGGGAAGTCAGGGAGGAAGAAGGTGTGAGGAAAGGGCGGCATCAGGGTGGCCCAGTTGGTTAACCATCCAATTCCTGATCTTGGCTCAGGTCATGATCTCAAGGTTTGAGAGATCGAGCCCCACTTTAGGCTCTGACAGCGTGGAGCCTGCTTGGGATTCTCTCTCTCCCTCTCTCTCTCTGCCCCTCTCCCGCTTGCACTCTCTCTGTCTCCCTCAAAATAAATAAACATTTAAAAAAAGAAGAAGCACGGGGGTGGGGAGACAGTCGTGCATTGATCCTAAGGCACTGGCCAATGCCTGTCTTACATACAGGTGCATAGACGGAGGTTTGAATGTGGTCCGGGGTGGGGGCTTCTCTCACCTTTACTGGAAGAAAGTCCACTGGGGTCACTTGCCTGCAGGCCGCCCCCCCACCCCCCCGCCACAAGGGCCTCTCTCTGCTGCTGGATCACACTCCTTACCTTCTTCCCTTCCCTCACCCCTGTTACTTTCCCAAGCAACCCAAGCGAACTTGCCCCCACCCCCACCCCTGACTGCTGGGACCTGCCAGAATGTGCCTCCAAGTGTGAGGGTCCCTTCCAGGAATTCCTTCCAGCTTTAGGGCCCCACATGTGACCTAAGAACCCTGCCACTTCCCCAGAGTAGACTGAGTCCAGAGTCTATGAGACACATGCACACATAGAGTCTCAGAGCACAGACCCAGAAAAGGCTTCTTGGGGAGCTGCCTGGATCAGTCAGGGCTCTAATCTCATTCCTTTTCTGTCTCCTACATGACCCCACTTTTGTCCCTTTAGGATTTTGCTCCCCAAGCTGCAAGGCTAGGGAGGAGGGTGCCAGGTCCCCTGTCACCGACTGCCCCGAGGATGCACACAGAGCGACATTGGGGAATGGAGGCAAAGATCACTCTCCTTTGGGTTCCCAGTCTCCGACAGGGGCCTGCCAGTTTACCTTAATACATATTTGCGGACCACGGATCATCAGATTATGTTCCTACTACCTGGTGACAACTGGGACTGCCAGCTTCCTTGCTCTCACCCCAGATCATGCAAACAGAAGCAGCTGGTCCCAGGTTGCCTCCCCAGTAATCTCTAGGTCTTTGCAATTAGGGGGTCATGGGCCCCTTTGAGAATCAGTTAAAAGCAAAAGACCCTTCACCCGAAACTAACATAACATTGAACATGAACGATACTAAAAAAAAAAAAAAAAAAGCCATAGACCCTTTTCCCCAGAAAAAGCCATCTGCCCATTCTTTTCAGCACACGTTTTTAGAGAACTTATGGATCCCCCAACCAAGGACCACTCATGGGCCCTTCTGGGCAAGACCCCCTGCCCCAGCTCCCGGGAGAGCTGCTCACCCTGAGAATCAGCAGATCAGGACTGGAAAGGACTCTGAGGACCGGAACAGACTGCGAACTTAAGCAAATGAGCTTGCTTCTGTGGGCCTCTGTTTTCCCATCTGTAAAATGGCGGCAATGATAATAGCTCTGCCCACCTTATCAAGTTGTTTAAGGCCCACATGTGCCCGGGTGCAGGTCAGAAGCACAGTGGCTAATTCTTTTGGGGACAGCCTCCCTTCTAGGCCCTGAGGGGGTGCGTAACCTCGACCCTTCCAGAGCTAATGCTAGAGGCCCAGGCATCTTATCTAGGGCATAAAAGGAAGGACTGTATCCTCCGCCCCAATTCTCTCATCCCTCAAGCTCTGTCTCCAAGAATGCCATGGGCGCCCCAGGCTAGAACCTTGGGCTTCTCCCTCTCCCCACCCCCCTGCAGCCACTCCATCACCCCTTAGACATCTCTCAATTCTGTCCTGCTCTCGCTCACTCTTTCATCTGGATGATTCCAACAGCCCCCTGTCCACAGCCTTGTCCCTCCAATCCCTTCTCAAAAAAGTATCAGGTTCTTCCTAAAACACCAAAATGATCGTGTCACTCCCCTGCTTAACCTCCTCCGTGGCTCCCATGGCCTCCAGGATAAAAACCGCACAGCTTAACATGACCCACAAGGTCTAGCCCACCCCTCCGCTTACCTCTCATACTCTCCAAGGGCGTGGGGCTCCTGGATGTGTACTGCTCTTCCTAGATCCTCACCCCCAGCCCTGCCTTCTCTTCCCCATCTCCTCCCTGCCCTTCTCCAGCTCCCAGGTGCCCATCACCTCTCCACCTGAACCTCACATGTTCTGTTGAGCCTTCCTGTCCCCTCTCGCCAGGGCCAGGTCAGGAGCCCCTGCCCGGTGCCCCTCTGCTTCCTCCGTCCCCCTGTCAAAGCACAGACCACTTTGGGTTTTAGTCACTCATTGCCCCACTCAGTCACCAGCTCCACAAGGACAGGGACCAAGCCAGAGCCACGGGAGCCCCAACCCTTAGCAGTACCTGGCCTGTGGTAGATAGATGCTCCAGAAAAGTGTGTTGAATGGGCACATGGATGGTTTATACAGGAATAGAAACCACGGCCCACCCTGGAATGCTCAAAACTGCACTGTTTTTGCCCTCTTCTCTGCTCTCCTCTGCATGACCCATTCCTTTTCCTATAGAAAACCCTGATCTCAGCACTGAGCTGCGAAAAACCTTGGAAGCCAAGTGATTGACAAAATAAAAATAAGCAGAGCTAACATTTGAATGCCCCAGGCACTCTGCTAAGCTCTTTACATGGGGACACTTGATGGAATCCTCAACAGCAGGCATATGAACTACTGTCCCAATTCACAGACTAGGATGCCAAGGCATGGAGAAGTTCAGGGGTTTTCCCAGGCCCTCCCAGCTGGCCCCCACATCCTGGCTGTCTGACCTGACAGCCCATGACTTATCCCTCCCCTCCACTGACTGGTCTTACCCAACCACCCCTAGGTCACGCAGCAGATTCGTAGGGCTCTGGGATTGCAGCTCAGACCTCCCCTCTGGGCCCAGCTCCTCACCCCTGTCATTCTGCCTTCTCTGGGCATCCCTAAGCCCAGAGGATGCCACCCTTTGCCTCACCCCTAACTCCCTACTGCCTGTATACCCTGAGGTTCTCCCTGATAGCTGAGCTCCTGTACCAAGCCTGCGAGACCCCACAGGCATGCACACGAGGCCCCCGTTCCCTCCAGCTCTTGCCCCTGAGGCTGCAGCTGTCAGCAAGGAAGGCTCACCATGGAATGAACCCAGTTCTCCAGGGACTTGACTGGGACTATTTCAGCTGCTGGGATCTCATCTCAAACCTCCCCCCACCACCCTGCCACAGGCCCTGTTTCGAGTTGCATCCCATCCCCCCTTCTTCGTGTGCCCTTTCCCTGAGCTAGAAGGCTTCGGAATACCCAGCATAGAGGTTTCCCAACCAAGCCCTGGGGGTGGGGATGTGGGGTTCCTGGGGAGGTGCCTCCAGGATGGGGGACAGAGAGGGGCTCTGGGCCCCCTTCTCCACTGCTACTCGAGAGGTCCAGCTGTCAATCTGTTTCATGTTACAGAATTCCATGTATGCTTTCGTTTGAACAAAGGATTCTTTCTGAGCGAGAGAAAGCCTTCAAGTCCAAAGTGGGATCAAACCGTCAGCAGGCTCTGCACTCCCTCCAAGCTTCGGTCTTCACATTAGTGCCGGCGAGACAGACTCCATCCTGTCTCCTGTTGTCACCTTGCAGATATTTATAGCATCACCGTGTCCACCAGAGAGCGTAATGGGCTTTTTAGGCTAAACCAATTAAACTCTCCTCCCGTAAGTCATGTCTCCTGGATGGCTTCTGCCGCCCTTCTCTGAACTTGTTCTATCTTCATTATCTCGGCTCTTTATGGCGGGGGGACGGCATGGCCCAGGAGTTCACACATGGGTTACTGGGGGATGTCTGCCTCTCTTTCCAGCCCCAGCTGCGTCCTTCTGCCCAGCAGCCCTTCTCGGTCCCTGGCCACGTGGATGTGCTGCAGACCTGGGTAATGCTGTCCACCCCTTTGTAAAATGGGAAGCAGGAGATATGCAGAAGATACTTAAGAAGAGAACACTGACCTTTTCCTCCTTTCTCTCTTTGCTCCTTCTGATCTACAAATATCAAGCGTCTATGCTGTGGGCAATACACCAGGCTGGCCCCTCAAGACTGCTGCATGCAAAGCTGATTGAGTTCCGGGATGGGCCCCCAAGCCCTATGGTCTGGTGGAAGCTGGAGCGAAGCATTTCCCAAGGGTTGATTGTAAGCCCAAGGACTCATGAAGATAGTGTAAGGGAACTAGGAGCTTAAAGGCAATAATATTATGTTCCCATTTCTTGACCAAGTCAAAAATAAAATATTTGCTTTTTTAAATGGGATGGCATGAGTGCTCTGAAGGCATGCCAGGAGAGTGCACCCCTGAGTCAGCTGAGATCAGGGAAGCTTGCCCATGACTCAATCCCCAGCTCGTTGGCTCATCACATAGTTGACCACCGAGAACCATCCTGGTGGCTTTCACCATCATGCAGTATTAAATTCTTTCTATGTTTAGTCATAATCAGCTTAATTTACACCCAGTATGGACCATTGGTTTAAGACAAGAAGCATAAGGAACATTGAGATGGAAATATGATATCAAGTTAATGAGGAACATAAAAAACAGAATAATTCTCAAAAATTTCCCAGTACTCCATAAACCATTGTTAAAAAGGGCAAACACACCGTGGCAATTATAGCCAATTTGGCTTTTTTTATTTATTAAGAATAATGATGATCCACGCCTGTAATGTGTTTTTGAAAAGCGCTTACAGACAACAGTTTCGAGCTTTCTCTTTAGTCTCAATATGCAATGGAAGTGAACCCTTTACATTTAAAAACAGCAAGTTGATTTTTCAAAACACAAAAATTTCAGTAACAAAAGCTTACAGCTTTTTATGCTGCAACTTATAATTACAACTTGCATTTTAAAATATATTTGGTCTCTAAATGAAACATGAAATTACAGTTTTGTCAACAAATCACCTTTTTGCATAATTAACTTAAAGCAAATTAAACATTATTTATCACTTACTCAATGGGAAAATGCACAAATTCATTTTTAAACATTATGGATATAATTAAAGAGTGATTAAAATAAACTTTATAATACAACCTTTAATAATACCCCAATCTAAAATTATATTATTACATTTTTAAAAAATCACTCTTTTACATACCACAGAAAAATTACAGATTTTTTTTTATTTTTTTTAACGTTTATTTATTTTTGAGACAGAGAGAGACAGAGCATGAATGGGGGAGGGGCAGAGAGAGAGGGAGACACAGAATCGGAAGCAGGCTCCAGGCTCTGAGCCATTAGCCCAGAGCCTGACACGGGGCTTGAACCCACGGACTGCGAGATCGTGACCTGAGCTGAAGTCGGACGCTTAACTGACTGAGCCACCCAGGCGCCCCAGAATTATTTTTAAAAATTCATTAATGTTGTCCTCTAAATCTTTCCAGCTTTTTTCTTTCTGGGTTCCGTGATAGATTTCCATTTGCAGGGCCCCTGTAGTTAGATAAGGTTGTATGCCTCCTTCTGGCCAATGAGTTAGGAGTAGAAGTTCCTAGACCCTCCAAAGTTCCTTTTCCCTCTGGCACAGTGACTGGCAACATTTGAGATGGTGGGTATTCCATCATTTGGGCTCCCCAGGCCACGATGATGAGCACAGCACTCTTATTGTCCCATAATGGACACGTTGACTGAGTAAGAAATAGAACTGTTTTAAACCACTGAGATTTGGAGCCTGTTTGTTATTGTATCTTACCCAAGCCTATCTTGACTGATATAATTCACACGTGGGAATATGTGAGATCATCTATCACTTCATTCCTAGATAATATCACTAGGAATAATAGTACCATGAGTCAAGCTTGGGCCTTGGGGAAAAACATACCTGTGTCTGAATCCTGTGGCTTGGGCAAGTTACTTTACTTCTCTGAACTTAGTTTCCTCATCTTTAAATTTCTGCATAATACCTACCTCAACTGGCTATTAAAAAGATTAGAAATAACGTATAGAAAAGGTCTTGCACCAAGTCTAATATATAGACACTTCAGAAATAGAAGCCTTTATATATACGTCAGTAAACTTCTTTTATCTTCCCAGCATCTCTTGTCTGTGCCCCTTTCCTGTAGCAAACTACTTCTCTCCCTCTCTAATCATGTGATTCCAATGAGACCACCAATCACAGTGGCTTGTGTCCTGGCTGAGAGGACAAGCATGCAACCAAGTCCTCATCAATCTTCTTCTCCATTCACAGTGATGGGTCAAAGGGCCACCCATTTGCCTGGGCATGTGACCCAAGCAGGGCCAATCAGGACTCTTCCATGGGATTTGCAATAAGGACGGTGAGAGAAAGGTTTCATCCTCCATAGAGAGTGACCAATGATGTCATAAGCCTGGAGTTGACAGCAATATTATTTCCTACTGCAAGGATAAAATTCTTCAATGAAAGAGAGTGAGGTCCCTGTGTAGAGAGAAGAGCCAAGAGAAGCAGTGATTGGGGGGAGGGGGGAGGAGGGAGAAAAAAAGAGAGATAGGAAAGGAGGGAAGGATGGAGAAGGGGGGGTGGAGAGAGAGACAGAGAGAGATGAGTTCTCATCATAGTTGTGCCCTGGATCCATCAGCCTTGTCTGATGCTAGCAAATACCTCTTTATTCCTGGTTATATGAGTCAATAAATTCCTCATGGGTTAAGCTAGTTTGTGTTGAGTTTCTGCTGTTTGCAATCCAAAGCATCTTGATGAGTTGAGACATGCACTCATAACACGTAAGATGTACACACACAATCATAGCACAATCCAAGCAGAATGTAATAAGCAACACAGAAAACATACCAGAGGTGAGCAAAAACACAGGGAAGAGAGCAGTCGAGTCTAACTGGCTGAAGCAGGTGATGATCAGGAAGGGCTTCCTGAGGGAGGTAGCATTTCAAGCAAAACCTCCAAGAAGGGTAACCTGTCAATGGGTGTTGTATTTATTTATTTTACCTTTTTAAACACCGAGAACATACATCCTCTCCCCCACCTCATCTCTTTCATACCTGGACAATAAATCTAGAAGATGATGTGACTTCTCCCTACTTTCCTGTGATCAAAGATGAAATTAATGTTAAGGAAAACATGTAGAAAGTTTCCAGAGAGATTTTTCTTAAGCTCTACAGTTTCTCCACATCTCCCACTACCCCGAATACTAATCAGGTATCAGCAAAGAAACAGGTACTGAGGATATACAGGTAAACAAGGTTGACACACCTCCCAACCTCATACAGCTGATAGTCCACTGGGAGAGGGTGAGGGACAAGAGGCAAGACATCACAAATGTTGGTGAGAGCCATGAGACAGCTCAGCAAGGGGGGATGAGAAATAATGGGGGTAGAGGGTGCGGCATCCATATTACATAAGATATCCAAAGCCTTTCTAAGGAAAGTCCCTCATTTTCCTTCAGAAAAGGAGACAGTAGGGACACCTGAGTGGCTCAGTCGGTTAAGTGTCCGACTTCGGCTCGGGTCATGATCTCACGGTCCATGAGTTCGAGCCCCATATGGGGCTCTGTGCTGACAGCTCGGAGCCTGGAGCCTGCTTCAGATTCTGTGTCTCCCTCTCTCTCTGCCCTTCCCCCCACTCATGTTGTGTGTGTGTCTCTCTTTCAAATATAAATAATAAAACACTTAAAAAAAAAAGAAAAAAGAAAAGGAGACAGTCACAAATGAAAGGAAGCTCATCCAGCAAAGGGACCAGTGTGTTCAGAGGCTCAGAGGTGGAAGGAGTAGAATGTTAGGAGAACTGGAAGAAGAGCAATGTGGATATGGTGTGATAAGGACAAGGAGGCTGGAGGGGATGAAGCCAGTGAGACAGCCAAGGACTCAGTCTCATGGTCTTGACAGCCATGGAAGGAATTGGGGCTTATTTTATAGGTGTAGAAAATGCCTACAAAGTTTCAAGCTGAGGGATGACAAGATCTCTCCCATCCCCATCACTTCAAGCCCAAATCCTAACTTTTGCCCCATCAGCCCCACGTGGAAGGATCTGAGGACCTCACTCACCTATTTCCTCCAAGCTCCTCCTGGAAGCCCCGTGTCTATCCTGGTGACCGGCCCCCATTGTCCTGGTGTGTAAGCTCCAGACTTGATTACTTGCCCTGCAGACCATTTTCTCTGAGACAGGGGCCTGTCTGTTTGCATCACTTCTCCTGAGCTAGAGTATCTCAAAGTATCATCCTAGAGCATCTGAATCAGAATCACCCAAGGAACTTGTGCAAAACCAACTCCCAAGAGAGGCTGATTGAGCAGACCTGGTTTGTAGAAGCTTCTGAAAGCTTCAGAAGAATATCCTAGTATGTGGTGGGGTCTCTTTCTCCTGGCATGCCTCCCCAGGACTGACTCTGCTTGCTGGTTCTCCTGCTTTGCCTTCTTTCTGGGCACCCAAACATAGACCACCTGCCCAAGGTTCCCCCAGCTTCCCAGACTCTGGGTAGCCAAGGCCCATCTGCCAGGCCCATACCCCAAGTTATTTCTTGTGGGACGTCGTCCTGAATGCTAGACATCTGTCTGAACCACCAACACCTATCACTGAGTCCTCCTCCCCAGGGCCCCTGGTCGGTCAACTTTTCATCCCTTGCTGCTTGGGATCCGCAAGCCCCATAGGCAGATCTACCTCCCACACTGGCTCATGGCGAAACACATGGGTTTTATGGTTGGACAGGCCCGAGTTTGAATGCTGGCATTGCTAAGGACCAGCTGGGTGGCTTTAGGCGAGTTTCTCTCTTTCAGTTTCAGTCTCTCGACTGGGAAATGAAGCTAACAGTGACTATCTTATCCTTTTGCTATGAAAAGTAAATGAAATAATACATTTAGCAGTCCCCAGGATATAGCCAGCACTCAATAAATGTTAGCTACTGTTGCTATTATTACCATGCTTACTATTATTATTCCTGGCTAGGTGTGATTTGCTTAACAACCAAGTTACCATTCTTTTAAATGATGATAGAAGTCTCCCTCCTGAGCTTCTTCTCCCTGCTGTCCCTCCCTGAGTGAGGACACTGGCCCGGGTGGTGTCACACGGTGTTTCAGGAGATAGGAAATGGCAGGAAGTGATTCCCTCCCAGGAACCAGTTGTCCCTTCCCCCAGGGGGGAGCACATGGCCTGTGCTGAATTTTTGGGATGAAGACGGTTTGGGCCTTTGTCCCCTCTTCCCATTTCTGCTGCCCTGGCTAAAATCTATTTTTATCAGCTTTGTACTCCCCTGAGCTGAGATATTTGGCTGCAGGGAACAGCTTCTCCAGGGGGAAAAAAAAAAAAAACTCACATAACCTCTAAGCCTCTCTCTAAAATCAATTGCAAGAGTGGTTCTGCTGCTCTGGCACCTTTGTGTGCTCCAGCTGGGAGACCAGCTGTCTGGATGCTGGGGCTGAGGAGCTGGGCTGAGGCATGCAGCCCCCAGATGGGACAGGAATGCGTTTTCTTCCAACAGAACTGTCTGGGGTGGCCTGAGAGCTCCAGGCTCCAGGGACCAGGCCAAGGTGGACACAAACCCACATGTGGACCATCTCCTTTCCTGGCACCTATGGGCCATGTCAGGAAGTGAGCTGCCCAGAACCGCACCTATTAGAGTTGGCAAGGGCCGCAGAAATCCTCTCTTGTGGCCTCTCCATTGAACAGCTGGGGAGCTAAGGCCGGAGAAGGAAGGTGCTCTCTGAGCCCTCCGTGAGGCGAAGCCACGGCTCCTGGCCTCACAGTGACCTCCCTGGGGGACCCACTGACGAGGCTGCTCAGCCAGGTCATCTGTTGCCTAGAGTAACAGCCACATCTGGCTGCACCAGCGCCCCTCTCCAGCCATCTGGTTGGCCCCTGGTCCACTCTGTTTACTGCCAGCATCGCCTTCCTGTTTGTTTTCTTGAGGGAAGAGCCAGAGGGGCCAGGCAGGGCCACAGCTATTAAACAGCCTTTCTGAAGAGCAGACTGTTATTCCAGCAGCTCTGGAATGTCTAGAAGGATGAAATGGAACTAACTGCTATTTGCAAAGATGGGGAGTGAATTGGACCTGGCTTCAGCCCTGTGTGTATTATGAGGTCAGAGTTCTTAATACCACGTCCAAGATTCCAAAGCACGTGTGCGTCATTTTCACACCCTCCCAATGCCCCTGAGAGGTTAAGATCAATGGGCTTTACAGCCACCACAGTCTATAATGATCAGTTTGAGAATCAACCAGTTAACGGAGCAGCCTGGTCTCTGGCTCTCACTCTTCCCATCTTGAATGGAAGGTTTGGAAACCACTTTAGTCTCATGTTTCCAGGCCAGGCACAACCGACAGAATGAGATTTACTCTATGTGAGATGCAGAAAGTACCTCAAAATCTGTGGGGTTTCCAAAGAGAGGGCCACTCCAGTCTACACAGCATCTTTGTGCAAAGCAGACAAAAGTTCTCTTGCACAACTCATTTTGCTTCCAGTTGTTAAAAAAAAAAAAAAAACTGTTGTGATATATTGATTTTGTTATCACAAGATACCTGATTGCCAGGAAAAGGTCATAATTCATTTACAAACCTGCAATGTACATGTCATGAAGGGAGCCACTACGGTTGCGTGATGCATCACCTGCATGGCGGTGTGCAGTGGCCTGGGGCAATGGCTCAGCACTGCCTCTTACCTCGGACCCTTCCAAAATGGCCCCTTTGAGGCCTTTGATTCTCTTTTTCCATTCCTTAAACAGCTGGCTCAGCCTGGGATGGACAGCTTGTGGTGACCCGTAAACTCAGTGAACAGATTGAGGGGGTCCTATGCTAGACCCTAAGTGCCTCCTCCACCCTCCCCACACAAGGAAATGGCCAGAGGCCCCAAGGCAGAGATAGGAGCTCAGGCCAACATCTGCTTGGAACAGGAAGAGTGGGTCAGGAGGCCAGGAGCTGTTCTGGTGTTGAAGGGGTGGTAGGGTATAGAGTGCCAGGCCAACACAGGGGAATGTAAGGAGAGCAATAAATGGGGTCCAAAGCTAAATGCGTCCAACAGCATTGAGACTCTACCCCCAGGGCCTTTCTCTAAGTAGGGAAAGGAATATCCTAATTTTTCCAGATGGAGAACATGAGAGGGGAGAGTAGATTCCTGGGTATGATTCTCCTGCACACACTGAGGGCAGAACTATCATACTCGGAAATACTCCCCACCAAAATTTCTCCAATCAGGAGGAGAAGAGATAAGTCAGACCCTGGGGGCGTGGGGGGGGGGGGTGTTAAATTTATCTCTACCTTCCTTTCAAAACCAGAAAGAAGGCTTGGCTCCCACTTCCCCTCACTCACCCCACCCCACCCTTCATCTGAGCCTTCACCCTTGTCACTGCCTCTGGGCTCATTATCTGCCCACTGATATTCAGAACGATTTCATTAACGTCATCACAAACGCAGTCATGAAGAACGTATTAAGGAAGTTGGAACCAGCCAATGCTTCCCACAAAAAACCAACTTAAAAACCAAGCAAAAGATCCATTTACAGTGTCAAAGAAAACCCCAAATGCATATGGTTGAAGAAATATTGTTGCTTTGGTCGATGCAAAGGGTGCTGCCAGAGAAGCTGCAAGAAAATTATTAATATCTATTTTTGGGAAACGTGGATTAAAAATAAACAGCCGTAGTTGAGGGCAGACATGTGACGATGGAGTGAATGTGAAAGGCAAGTGCAAGGATGTTCAGTCACAAATTTCGAGCCTGAATGATCAAGCTTTATTTGTTCTCTGTATGGCTCATAATTTTAACCTTTTATTATGCAAAGCAGCCAGTTTGGTCTTACATTGCCAAAGGAAGCTTGGCATGATTAACAGATCACATTTGTCAATCACTTCATCTATGAAAAGGTGGGCTGGCTTGAAAGAGATGTTTTAAGTTATTTTCAACTCTTTGGACATGGAGACTTGGGCACCCTAAGTCAGCATTCTTGCCCAAAAGCTGATGCAGAGAAAAATTTGTGGTGGGGAAAGAGGGTACAGAGGATGGTCGAAGATAATCCCTGGGATCCCAGGGAGGAAACCCTCCCTGCATGCCAGTGAACAGCCTTCAGCATCCAGAGGTTCAGGGTAGGGGTTGGGCTGCCAAGCAGGAGGATTTAGTTTTCCTTGCTCCTTAGGAGCTCTCCAGGGTCCTGGACAACCTCTGCCTGAAACTGTCTGACCCACTGGACCCTCAGGCCATGAGTTGGGCTGTAGCCTCTGCCTTCCTGGCTTTTGCCCTCCAGATACCAGCTACACCTAATATGAACAGCTGGCCAGTGTCCGCATTCTCGTCAGTCTTACATGACATGAAAAAGCAGGATGGTGAGTTGAAAGAAGCTCGATTTTCTAGTCAGACATGGTTTTGAATCTCAGTTCTACCACTCATTATGTGAGTTGAAAAAGTTAACTCTTCTCCTTGAGCTTCAACTCTCCTTTCTGTAAAATTAGATAATAACACTTGCCTTCTAGGGTTGTAAAATTTTTAAAAGTTGGTGAGTAGAAAATACTTATCTTGTGTCTGACATAAAGCAGGTCTCAATAACAAATGCATTCCATTACTATGCATATTACCTCCAACGGTGTTCATATGCTGCTTTAGCAACCTATCAATCCCTGGATTGGTGACCCTATTACCTGTTCATGAGTTAGGACCCAGTGGTGCAAGCAACAGAAAATAGGCATGGGCTTATGTACAAAAAAAGAAAGGGGGGGCGTGCATTACAAGAACATGGTAGTATCTAATGGCAGCCAAGAGCCTGAGTGCACCACACCTCCATAGGGTTGTAAACTGGGAGTGGTTGTAAACTGGGAGGTCACTAGGGCCCTCACCATCTCCCATCTCTGCTCCCCTCTGGCATCTCCTTATTTCTTCTATAGGCAATTGTCTCTGTTCTCCCATCCACTTGGCAGAAAATGCACTCTAGTGTTCATGAGTATTCACTTCATACACTGGTTCCATTTTCTCAGTTCTGATTCCTGTTTGTTGGAATAGAAAATAAGATTGGGCCTATTTGGAATGACCCTTGATTCAAACAAGTCAGACTAGGGGGAGGTCACCCAGCAGGAGCATGGCTACTGGTCTGGGAGGGCCCTTCCCAGGAGAGACAGAGTGAACGCACACCCAACGTTGCCACTTGGGTTTCCAATGCAAACCACCTTCAGTTATTGGTTGGTTTATAAAGCTGCTAAATTGTTTTATGATAGATGATAGATTAGATACAGATAGATGATATAGATGATATAGATATAGATATAGATATAGATATAGATATAGATATAGACACAGACACAGATATAGGTATAGGTATAGATATAGATAGATAGGGTTTTGGAAATGATAGAGGCAAAGGGATGTCAGTCACATGTTTTTAAAATGTGTTTTTCTTTTCATCAGACTCACAAAGAATAAAAACCTAAAGGTTTTTCCAGAGTGACATTTACCAATGCTATTCAATAACTTTCACTATGTGGGGCCATGGTGGGAAATATTGAAGATATAAGCTTTGCCTAGAAGCCCCCAAAGGCATGCCATCCTGGTCCCTGGCAGGGGAAGATGTCAGAGTGACCAGGCCTCTTGATTTCTCTGTCTGTGTACCAGAGGCCACATGACCCCGAAAGAGATACTCCTGACCAAGAAGAACTGCCATACATAAAACTGAACCTAGAATCTGTGTCCATACAGCCTGTTCTAGGATAAATGTTCAGCCTCAAAACGCTGAACTGCATAACCTCATTCTCCATGCTCTTCAGACCCTTCTCTGCACCCTTTTTTCCTACCAGTATCTATTAACAACCTTGCAGCAGCCTCTGTTCTATCTAGGCAGTGCTTCTCAATTTAGCTGACTATTAGAATCATGTAGAGAGTGTTTAAAATGTGGAGATCCTTAGACCATCCCCTCCCTTCCCAGGGACTGTTTTGAAAGCTGGGATTAGGGTTGTTGGGGGGGGGGGGGATGAGGAGGAACTTATTTTTAAACAGCTTCCACCGTGATTTGGATTTAAATCAGACTTGAGAGCCCTGAACTAGGATAAACAGTCTCCTAGCACAAACGTAAGTTGAGGCTCTATTATGCTATGCCCGGGGGGTAAAGGCTTTAGATATGATTTCTAAGAACTTCGTTTGCTTCAATCCTCAAAGGGAAATGATGGTTTTCCTTCGTGCTACACTAGCAAGCTCGCCAGAGTGCAATGCCTTGGGGAGCACCCCAGGTTGATCAACAGAACGATTGCTTCTCTATCGTGAAAGGTGATGCCTCCAAGTCCCAAAAACCCTGCAATTGGAGAACAGTGCTTTAGTGAAAAACAGCTACACGAATGCCTGTGGGGCAGGGACTGGCCTGTGATGACTGGGACATACTCCACACTGAGCCACTGCTTACATAATCCAACAGCCAGGAGTAATAACTAAGGGTCAGTTGGTAATGGGAAAGTGAGAGCCCCCAGCCCAGCTAAGAAGGACAGAAAGGCTTTGAGATTGGATAAGAGAGGGCAGTTAGGATCAGCAGAGAATCAGAGCAGCTAGACCACAAGTAGAGAATATGGAAGAGCTTAAGGGGACAGGGAAGCTTGGAGAAAACTCAGGGCTAAATCAGAGGAAACAGAGAACTAGACGGAAAACACTAACTTCTTGGGAAGTCTAAGAGAGAAGGGTATTGGACAGAAACAAGCTGACCACAGCTGCCTACAGAGACTTGTAGACTGAGTAATTTGGGGGGAAATTTCAGAAGAGCTGGGAGCTCTCCAGAGGCAGAGAACTTGGCCTTAGCCAAAATTTGCCTCTAATAAGCTGTGAGACCTAGGACAAGCTGCTGAGCCTCTCCAGGTCTTGGTTTTTCCATCAGTAAAATGGCAGAGTGGGAGTAGTGGAACGCCAGGTCCTATTCTAGCTCCGAGACTGGGTGACGTTGTCACTGAGTGGGGGAAGACTCATCCCAAGCTGTGCTGTGAGCTGGCATGTCCCCCTCACCCCAGGCTGGGCCCTGTGGGGATGCCACCACACTGAGGGTACCGCCCCTAATGACCAACAGTGGGCACCAAGGGAGGGTGGCATCCTGTGAGGGAGCCATGGAAGTCGGGAGCCCCAAGGGGTGTCACAGACATTTGGGGAGCAGAGGAGTCTCAAGCATAAGGAGACCTGAGGCCAGACCAATGTTCCCATCATGGGCTTCTCCCCATAGCCCCACCTCGAGGATCTCAAGGAACCCTGCAAAGAGGGCTCACTACTTCTAACGACAGAAGGGAAACCGTAGGGGCATCTGGGTGGCTCAGTCGGTTGAGTGTCTGACTTCGGCTCAGGACATGATCTCACAGTTTGTGGGTTCAAGCCCCGCATTGGGTTCTGTGCTGACAGCTTGGAGCCTGGACCCTGCTTCAGATTCTGTGTCTTCCTCATTCTCTCTGCCCCTCCCCCGCTCTCTCTCTCTCTGTCTCTCTCAGAAATAAATAAACATTAAAAAAAGAAGAAGAAGAAGAAGGGAAACCCTAACTCTGCTCAGGATCGGGTTATGCAGGCCAACCCAGGCATCAGGGTTTTTGCTTTGGGCTGGAACAGCCCCATCACAGTGTGGTAACTGGCTACACTGGCAACCACCCACGCCTTTGGTGGATAAAAAACAGATATAGAATTACAAGTTCCTCGTGCATTCTGTTTGGCAGCTGTGGGGTCTGCATCAGTCAGTGCCTGGTGGGGAAAACAGAAACCACAGAAGTTATTTTAGCAGAGAGGATTGAATCTAGAGAATTGGTTAAAGCCGTATTGGATGAGGAAACAGAGTGAGTGACTAACTACAGATGCAGCCATCGCCCCCAGGGCAGGAGCGAAGGGACAGCCAGGGTCACCAGAATGTGGGAGCCTGGAAAGGGGGCTGGGTCAGGACGAGCTGGGGGCCAGATATCTGTTGCCTGACTGATGTGTCTGAGCAGGCACAGGGAGGTTCATTCTAGAAGTGTGCCAGGAAGTCTAGAAACTGGAACTAACTTCTGCTGCCAGGATGCAGAACTTTCATTTGGGAGAGGTTCACAGGAACCAGAAGCAAATCCGGAAGGAGCAAGTCCCAGTTCCCTCCTCCTCTTGCCTTCTTGTTTCGTAGAACCTACCGGTGACCGGCTGGCAAAGGGACCATGTGGTTTGCAGAGGCACAGCTGGGGCACCACAAAGCTGAATGTCCAAGAATGGCACTGGGCTGAGCAACCACGTGGGGCCGTCTTTGTGGCAGCCGTGGGTCCACGGCACGAAGGGCAGAATTCAGGAGGCCAGGGGGGCAGTGTGAAAACTCAGCTAAGGCTTGCTTTGATGTGATGCTTAGGGGTCCAGGGAACTGCTGGGGCCCTGGTGGCTGGGTTTGGGGCGAGACCCAAGCCTCGGATGGCAGTGGTGCCTCAGTAACTCAGGGCTGGACAACCCCATCCTAGAGATAGGAACCGGAAAAGGCTGGCTTGCGGCCTCATCCCCTTCAGTCTCCACACTTGTTCCTCTGGGGGAAGCGGGAACAGACCCGGAGGAACTAACTCCTCCCTGCAGATGTGGGTGAGAAAGGAGCATCCCTCACCCCCAGGGAAAATCCTGTCCTGGGAAACGCCCTCGGGGCAGGGGGCGGGGGCGGGAGGGGGGGGGGTGGGCAAGGCTTCCGCCTCCACCAGATACTGCCCTTGCCGAGTCAAACCCACTCATCTCTGGAAGGCGAGGTCCTAGAGAGGTGGCAGTGTGTGGGAGGCACGGGTAAAACTTTGCATTGGCCCTTTTTGACCGTAGGAGTGCCGAGTCGGGGAAGACCTGCCTGTGTAGAGCAGGTGCAGAAATGTAGCCCAGAGGAGCGGCCACACTGTGTCCCTCAGCCTTTACCACTCACTCCGGTGTGGTGGCCGGACCTCCCACCGCCAGCACCACAGCCTGCTCCCCCCAAGTACCAGCAGGGAAGGAATCGGCGGCCCTCGCAATGCCTGCTGGGGTGTGAGCTCCCAGTTCCCTTGCTCCCAGGTGCGCTGACGCTGAGGTGCCTGCCCCCACTGTGTCCGGCAGAATTAGACCCCCCTCCTGCCTCCCGTGCCTCCCTGTCCCACCCCGACAGCAGTGTTGCCTGTGGTCACCTCCTGGGCCTCATCATCCACATCTGGGGGACTAAGACACCCAGCAAAAGGTGAAAAGGAGACGGCCTCGTGCTCAGAGAGGAGCTGGCCCCACTAGAGGACCAGCCAGGGGCGATGCATGGGCTCCGGCCTTCCCTCTGCAGGTGGCCCCAGAAGCCCCCGCAGGAAGTGCCCACAGCCAGGCCGCCCTTTGGAGTCTGGCCTGACACTCAGGCTTGAGGTTTCTCTGAGTGAGGCTGTGGCTGGGCTTCGGTTGGTCTGTTTTCCCCGAGACTCCGTCACACCCATATCTACAAGACACCCTGGGCTTTGAGCTCCGAGCATACTTTTGAAAAGGGAACATCTGGGTCAGACAGTCACCATCTGAGCAAGGTTTCAAAGGACTTTCCATTCCCCAAGCCCTTCCCTTTGAACCTGGCCAAAACTTTCCTCCTGGGCTGATATTCCTTCCTCAGAATGATAGCCCGAAGGTGAAAAATGCAGGGCAGCGCTCACCGCAAGCGGGTGGAGTTGTTTTTGAGTCTGATGAGTAAGCGAGGAAAAGTACTGGCAGCTGAGGCTGGCAGCCCAGTCCTGCCTGAGATGGCCCGGCTCAGTGCCAAGGGCTTGCCAGCTGCTCATGCCACGAGCTGCTGCTCAGAGAACTCCCCTCTGGGAACCACAACTGGTTAAAGTCACCACCCTGGCCCTTTCTTCATGTGCCTCCCGATATGACCCTCTGGTGCTCGGACCATCCACAGAACTCCAGCTCAGAATCGCGACCTGGCCCAGACAGGGCCGGAGGGCAGTGCCAACATTTGCACCACCGCCCTGGGTCTCTTCCCTGCATCCATGCCCATGTGCCCTGGGCCCCTGGCTCAGTTGGCCAATTCAGGCTAATTCCATTTGGGGGAGACTTTTCCCAGTGGCAGGTGGAGTGACTGTACGTTGTTCTGAGTATGTGTGTGATTTGGGGGGGAGCCGAGGGTGGCCTTTCTTTCTCTGGGACCCTAGGGAGGGAGCATAACTCAAAGGAATAACCACATGGAGGTCACATCTCTGTCCCCCACAGCCATCCACTGCTCCCAACATCCAGAGGGAAAAGGGCTTTGGAGCCTCTTGGCCAGTCCCAAAGGAGCCCAGAGAGAGCCCTGGAGCCTGCCAGTCCCACCAGCCCAACCCCATGGGGGAAGGAGGCGGACAGTTGGTGTGGACACTCCTTAGAGAGTCGAGGGAAGTGCCACCAATAGACAGACCCGCTGACAGACCGGGGTCTGGAGCAGGGCTGTCCTGCTGGTTTGGAGAGCTAAAGGTGGGGTCCCACAGAATGGACCCCAGAACCCCCTTCTTCCCCGTGAAGTCCCTCTTTCTGGTACAGTCAGAGCTAGATGTGTTCCAGCACAGAAGGATCCTTTGATTTTCCATTTTCATTTTATTTTGGGTGCACAGTAACACGTGGATAGATTCACATCCACCACAGTCAGGACGCAGGACAGTTCCATCGCCCCCAAAACTCATGCTGCCCCTTTGTAGATTTACTCTCCCCCCACCATAACCCCCGGCAACCACTGACCTCCTGCCAAGGTAGAGAGGGAAACCCAATGAGCCGAAACAGAAACGAAGTCCTGTGATGAATTCTATGGTGGGTCATTCCCCAAAACACCAGGTGTGCATAAGGTCAAGAGCACCTCAGGCGGGGGCTTCAGGTGGACGCAGGGGAACAAGAGCATCAGCAAGGAAAGACTGGCCTTCATCACAGGAGAACTGAGTCTTAGCCTGGACTTAGCTGTGTGCCTGTTGGCAGGCTTCTTAACTTCTCTGAACCTCAATTTACTGGGATTGATGCTTGCAGGTTTGACAAGGGTGTTTCAATTGTGAGGTGGTCAGGTCTAAATAAAGGCTTAGGCCCCGAGTATGCCTACCTCCCAGCCATGCTGGAAGAGAGAACCTCTCTTGAAATATGGTAGAAAAGTTACTTTGTAGCCGTGCAAAATCTGTGTTGCCCAGCTAAGCAGGGTCTGGTGGCGGGTGATGGCGGGAGAACAGTTCTTGGACATAAGGGCCAGGGAACAGATCTGATCCACAGGAGAGAACTCCCCTCTGGCGAAAGTGGTGAGTAAATTTGAACTTTCTCTCTGGACCGCCCCTGTACCTCTGTTCTTCCTCACTTCCCTAAATTTGGACCTCCAGAATCGAACCCTCTACCCCCCAGCTCCATGGCAGGGAGATCTCCAGAGCAGATGGTCGGGAGATTAGGCTTTGAACCAGGAGGCCTACTTCAAGGCTGAGCCACTTTTTGGCTGGCTGGCCACGGACAAGCCCCTCGACTTTGCTGGCCTCACTTTCCTCATCTGTAAGTGGGGGTGATAACAGCGCCTCCGTTGTGGGACTGTCCTGAGTGTCCAATGAGGCGACACCTGTACAACCCTTAGTGAGGGCCTGGCACACGGCATGTTTTCGGAAAGTCAGTTTTTTGTTGCTCGGTTGTTGTTATAGTTTTTTTAAACTTCGAGGAAGGATGCTGGACCCCAGTTCCCTAAACTCTCTCCCAGCTCTGGTGTTGATTAAAACAGAGTGAGCCCTGCTTCATCTTTCTGGAAATCTAAAGTTATGCAGAACTGATTTCTGGGATATGAGGGCTACCCTGGAAGAAGGGCCAGGTCTAGCCTAGTTTTCACCACTGAATCCAGACCGACTTCAGCATCCATATTATTGATTGTGGACCAGAAATTCTCGAACTCCTCATCACTGGTGGAAGGAGTCAGGTCAAGGGTTCTTGGAGGCTGACCAACGAGCCAGAGGAAGCCTAGGGTCTCGATCTCACCTGCAGACATCTGTCACTCACGCCCCCTTGGGCTCACAATCTCCAAACTCGTGTTTTAAGTCATGGAGGTTTTTTTCTGGACTTGGCCACACGCAGGGAGGGGACATTCAACCCTCCCTCAACTCGTAAATGTACAAACAGACTCCATTTTGCCTCACAGGTACCTGAAAACTGCATAATAAAATGTATCGTTGTAAAGCAGCCCACATTTTCCCAGAGGCCCAGGGTTGTAATTGGTGGCTACTGGTCTGATCAGTGGTGACTTAACAGCAAATTTATACCCCCAACAATGTCATAAAAGCAAATACTGTATGTCTCCATAATCACTTATGATATTCCAGCTATGCTCCAAGTCCTATAAAATGGGCATAAATGTACTGAACACTTTATTACATGAAGGGAACCAATGGCCTATATGCAATATATGTGCAGCTATAAAAAATACAACCATGTCATAAATTTGAACTAAAACCAATATTCCAGACTTAATGGACATCAATTACATATTTAATTAATGCCAGTTTTCCCTACTTGCTTTGAATTCCAAATGAATTTGAGAAGGATGATTTGGGCAGCTCAGATCACTTTTGAAAACTGCCCAGGGAAGTCTGAGTCCCTCGACATGTGAAGGTCCTAGAGGAAGCAGCGGCATTAAGTGTGAGTGAGTGAGTGAGTGCGTGAGACAGAGAGGTGGTTGTTAAGAAGGGCGTTGGGGCACCTGGGTGGCTCAGTTGGTTAAGCATCCCACTCTTGGTTTCGGCTCAGGTCATGATCTCATGGTTCACGAGATCAAGCCCTGCATAGGGCTCTGCGCTGATAGCTCTGAGCCTGCTTGGGATTCTCTCTCCCTCTCTCTCTGTCCCTCCCTGCCCCCTGCAAAATAAATAAAGAAGTTAATTAATTAATTAAAATAAAAAATAAATAAATAAAGTAAAAGAATGGTGTTAATCCCACAGGAGAGCCAAAGGGCTACCCCACACTACATGCCTGCAGCCTCACCCCGCCCCCCGAAAGAGAAGCTGCCCTGCCCGGTCACCCTGCAAGGCTGGTGGCCAAGCTGCTTGAACCAGCTGGGAGTCTCCGCTAAGTGCCACGCAGGAGGCTGTTGGAGACGTCTTCCCGCCCAGTTTGTATCCCTCTGGATAACTACCTGCTCCTCAAACCCCACCACAGCTTGCTCCTCCGTGAGACCCCCTCAGATGACGCCTGCTGCAAGCCTCCCCTCCAGCCTTCATGCTCCCCAAACACTCGTACATCCCCCTCCTGTCGGGTCCCTTGCTCCAAGCAGTGCTACAGCCAGCAGCCTGCACATGTCCTAATCCGGGGCCACTTCGGTACCGCTACTGTGACCAGCAAGGGGATTCTGAAGGACTCAGGTGCCTTCTCCCCTCTTTTCTTCACAAGTTCCCTGCGTGATGTAAAGCTTGCTGCATCTTCTCCACAAGTCAAGAGGACACCTCGTAGCTGATGGCTAGAACTAGCTGTGCAGAGGCCTCCGAATGTCTGAAACAGGACATAAAACCTGTCCTGGTCCCAGCCTCCGTGTTCTCTAATTCAGCAAATGGCAGCCTAGCCCTTCCTCTGACCCAGCTACAGGCCCCTGAAGCCTTCCACCTTTCAGCAGCTGCTGAGGGTGCTCAGCTGTGGGTTCTGACGGCTTTCACCCTGCCGGGTCAGCCTCACCCAGGCGCTGGGCTAACCCACAACACATCCATCATCAAATGACCAGGCGCTCACTCCCTGATGGCAGTATTCTCGCCTTCGGGTGCATGGGAGTCATTCAGCAGGGCGTTTGTTGAGACTGAATGGTGGGCCAGCCGGAATTCCTGATTCAGAAGGTCTGGGGTGGAGCCTGATAACTGACATTTCTAGTAAGTTCCCAGGTGATGTTGAAGCTGCTGGTCTGGGGAACACACTTTGAGAACTGCTGCCTTACAGGGTTTGGAACTGGTTCCTGCTGCCCTAGTTTTGGGTGAGATGAGCTTGAGGGAAGTCCCTAGTTACTTCACGTCCACTGCCAAATCTTACTCCTTTCTTTTTGCAGCTGATTTTATGCAGCTGACAGGGAAGGTTCCCAGCAGGGCTGGTGGCTGGTCACCTGGCTGCTGAGCTAAGGGTGGGAGGGAAGCTTTGCAGAGTTGTGACTGGATTTGCTTCAAGGGGCCACCGGCATCGGAGTCACCATAGCTTGAATCCCCTCTCGTCCCTGGCACAGGCTACCTATCCCCTTTATTTCAGTGCTTTGTGTCCTTTGGAGGGTCACCATCCACTTTGCAAATCTGATGGAAGCAATGGGCTCCTGTCCCTAGAAAAACATATATACAGACAATTTTGCATGCAAGTTGGGGGAACATCACAGATGCCCCCAAAGCCCACCAAGGATCTCAGATTGAGGGCCTTGCTCTAACTCAGTGATCCTCAACCTTCACCGTGCAAGGTCACCTGGGAATCTAAAAATATAGATGCCCAGAAATACGCATAACCACCACCACCTCAGAGATTTTGATGCAATAGGTCTGGGGTAGTATGGAGGCTTGAGTCTTTTTTAATGTGCGGCCAAGTTGAAACCACTGCAACCTGCCTCCTTCCTTTTGACCAGCCCCTCTTCCCTTTTCCACACTGCCTAGACCCTTCTCAAGGCCCTTCTGCTTAGTGAGGCCCCAGGCCAGTCCTTAGCCCCTATTGCTTGCCATGATGAATATGGGTGGATGGGATGGCTTGGTGTCTGTCCAGGGTCATCTCTCTTCAATTATCATCCTCACAAGGGTTCACGGTCAATCTCTAGGCTGTAGCTGTGTCTTCTCTGAGAGGGCATCTGGCGCAGTCAACCCCATCCTTCCCACCTGGGAATAGCTGCATGCCCCATTAATTGGGCATCTCCTTCCCACTTAGATTCAGATCAGCGATAGAAGGAGCTGCTATTCTGTCCTGTCTTCAGAAACAATTAAGATGAAAAAGTGTCTCAAGCAACCACATGGAAAGGTCGACTTGAGCACAGGGTGTTCACACGCCTATGAGAATCACAATGTCAGGGGTAACATCCCAGGAGGGTACTTTAAGACTTCCAAGACGCAGGACTCCATAATCAATACCTGGAGACAGCATAGGCGATTGTAAATTGATTAAATGAAGTGCTTAAAAAGAACAATCACAGTCTAATTATCACTCATGGCTGACTCGAGGTATACTCTAAAGTTGTAAAGCACCATCTGTGGTTTCTCCCTACTCCTTCTGAGGAACTAAGCAGGAAGAGGCAGAGGTTGGGGGTGGGGAATCAGGAGAGAGGAGGAACAGTGAACCAGCTCTTGTCCCTTGCCTAGGCAGCTGGGGTTTCTGTTTACCCAGCGTCATTTCCCCTTTGTGGTACCAGCACCTCATGTTCCCTTAGAGGACCTAGGCCCCCACATTCCTTGATATCTTGGTTGCACTGCCAAACTTCCCCCTTTCCACCTCCACCCTTTTGCCCCTTAGCATTATCTGCTCCAGTCAGACCTTCTCTGTTTGAATTTCTACTGGAGCGACATGAGCTGAGACCATTTCACTGGCAGCAATTGTAATCAACTGCCCTTTAGTTCTGGCTAATAACCAGGTCCCCTGCACTATTAGCCTGTTACCAGCCTGGATTGTTCAGCTTTTCCTGTATCCTTGCAATAAATTCCGTTATTTTTTTAAATTAGCCAAAGTTTGTGTCTATTGTTTCTAAGCGACACAAGCTAACCATGTGACCCAAAAGGGTCCTACTAGGAAAGGTCCAAGGGGTGAGAGATAAAAGGCTGTATCCTGTGTCTTCTACCAGGGCAGGGTGGGGGCAAGCAAGCCACCCCAGAGCTAGCCTGAGTGTAGGCACCATGCAGGTCAAGGCCATAGTGAGTGGGTACAAATCCTGTAGGTATGGCCAAGTTCAGCCATTGACTCAGCAATGGGGCAGCTGCTCCATCTTTGCAGTGTTTGGTCCTCTTACAGCAAAAGTTTCCACCTGTGGCTGGTGTTATGGTTTCCTGAAGTTGCCATAACAAATTGCTACAAACTATGTGACTTAAAACAACAGAAATACATTCTCTCAAAAGAGGTCTGACATCAAGGTGTTGGTAAGGCCATGATCCCTCTGAAGGCTCCAGGGGAGAGTCTTTCCTTGCTTCTTCCAGATTCTGTTAGTTCCAGAAGTTTCCTGACTTGTAGCCATATAATTTCAGTCTCCAATTTCATTTTTACCTGGACTTCTTTCCTGTGTTCATGTGTCTCAAATCTCCCTCTCCTTTCTCTTATAAAGATATTAGTCATTGGATTCGGGGCTACCCTAAATCTAAGATGCTCTCATTTCTATGTCCTTAATTGCATCTGCAAAAACCCTTTTTCCAAATAAGTTTCACCCTCATAGATTCTGGGAGTTAGGACTTGGACATATTGCATTTGGGGCCACTATTCAACCTGCCACAGCTGGTATCTGGGAATGGAATCCAGTCCATGCCTACCCCCACCTTGCATCAAAAAGCAGGTTGTATGCCATGGGAGAGTCAACACTAGAAGAAGTCTGGTTGACTAAGAGGCCAGTAAAGTTAGAATCAGGTTAGGAGCAACTCTGGCACAATATTCAGGGGTGTGTCACAGAGTAAAATATACTATAGATCAAAGATTCCATACTCGCTGCAAGAGAATATAGCAGATGCGTTTTCTGCACCATTCCACATCCCCATAGGCAACCTCCACAATATAGAAATCAGAGAAAGGGTGGTAAATAAATGCCCTATGCATAAAAAGACTGTGAAAGGTGGAGAGAAGAAGCAAACTAGCTAAGGACCTTGGGACCCAAGGAACAACATGATGGTGAGTTCCCTGAGGTTTTTTGTTGTTGTTGTTGTTATTGTTTTGTTTTGTTTTGTTTTGTGTTTTGCCTCAAACATCCCAGACTTGTTACTGAAGAAGCCTGCAAAATGGCAGCACCAACAGACACAGACCACAAAGGCCCCAGCAAAAGCCTACTCTCTCTAGCCAAAGGATCAGGAAGCCTATCTAGACAGAAAACTTTTAGACAATGACTGCTCTACTGCAGCAAGTACCATAGAAAAAAAAAAGCACTGTGGCATCATTCCCCCACAACCTGAGAAACACACACACACACTAGCAAAAGCCAAGTAGAGAGTCTAGATTTCCACCCTTACCTGGTGGTAACAAGACATCTAATCCCCACCCGCATGTAGGGTGGAATAATAGAAGGTTGAATAGGGACCTGGAACTTGCATCTATACTGAGTATGTGCATGTTTAAAAAGTTTCAGAAAAAAGAAAAGAAGAAAGAAAGAAAATATAAAGAAAGCCAAAAGAAAATTTTAGAACAGAAAAATACAATAAACAAAATTTAAAATCTCAATGGGTTAACTCAAGAGCAAAATGGAGAGGACAGAGGAAAGAATCAGTGTATTCAAGGATAGAAAAATAGAAATGACCTAATCTGAAAAACAATAAAGAAAATAGAATTAAAGAAAGAAGAGGAGTGAACAAAGCCTCAGGGAACTGCAGGACTATAACATAAGATCTAATATACATCATTCATGTCACTGGAATCTTAGAAGAGGAGGAAAATGAGGGCAGGACTGAAAAAGTACTTGAAGAAGTAATGTTCCAAACTTAGCAGAATGCGTAAACCTATAAATTCAAGAAAATGAACAAACTCCAAATGGGATAAACCCAAACAAACTCATGCTGAGGCACATCGTAGTCAAACTTCTGAAAACTAAAACAGAAAAATCTTGAAAGCAGTGAAAGAAAAATGACTTTACTTATAAGGGAAAAATAGTTTGAATGACAGTAGATTTATCATCAGAAACTAAGGAGGCCAGAAATAAATGGCATATTTTCAAGAAAGAAAAGAAATGAAAGAAAAGAACTGTCAAGATAGAATTTTATATCCAGCAAGAAAAATCCTTCATGAATTAAGGGGTTAGTCAAGGCCTTCTCAGATGAAGAAAAACTAAGAATCTGTTGTCAGGAGGTCTATCCTAAAAGAACAGCTAACAATTTTCTAAACAGGGAAATGATAAAAAAGAAAGCATTTGAAACATCAGGAGGGAAGAAGGAAAAACAAAAATAAAAAGATGGGTAAATACCTATTTTCTTCTGTTCTTGAGTTTCCTAAATTATGTTTGACAGTTGAAGCAAAAGTTATAACACTGTCTGCTATGGTTGTAAATTTATATAAAGGAAATATTTAAGACAACTGTATTGTAAGTGGAAAAGGGGAAAGAGACATAAAGGGAGATAAGGTTTCTACAGTTCACTCTAACTGGGAAAATGGCAATACCAGTAGACTTAAAAATTAGATATGTTTAATGTAATATCTCAAGCAACACTAAAAAATGCTACACAAAGAGATACTTTCAAAAACACTACAGATTAATCAAAATGGAGTTCTAAAAAAATGTTCAGGTAGCAACAGGAAAGCAGGGAACAGAAAAGGGAAAAACAAACAAAAAACCCCAGATCAAACATAAAACAAAACAAAAACAAAAACAAAAACAAAACCCCCAAAAAACAGAACAGAACAACAGACTTATGCACTGATAAATCAATAATTGCATTAAATGTAAATGGTATAAATACACCAATTAAAAGGCAGAGATTGACAGAATGGCTTTAAAAATATGACTCAACTTATTTTGTCTACAAGAAACTCATTTCAAATATAATGATATAGGTAGTTGGAAGGAAAGGGTAGGAAAAAAAGATATCACTCAAGAATTAATCACAAGAAAGCAGGGGTAGCTATATTAATAACAGATAAGGTACAGTGTAGAGCAAAGATAATGACCAGAAACAGAGAGGGACATTATATAATAATAAAAGGGCCAATTCACCAAAAAGACCAATCCTAAGTATGTATGTACAAACAACAGAGCTACATATATGTTAAGGAAAACCTAAAAGAAAAAAACAGATAAATCTACAATTATAGTTGGTGACTTCCACATTCCTTTTTTGACAATTGATAGAACAACCAGACAGAAAATCAGTAGGATATAGAATTCAACACCACCATCAGCCAACAGAATCTAATTGACATTTATAGAACACTCTACCTAATAACAGCAGGACACACATTCTTTTCAAGTGTCCTCGGAACACATACCAAGATATACCATATCCTGGGCCACAAAACAGACCTCAACAAATTTTTAAAAAATTAAATCATACAGAGTGTTATCTGACCATAATAGAAACAAATAGAAATCAATAACAGAAATATAACTGGAAAATCACCAAATACTTGGAAATCAAACAACACACTTCTAAAAAATTCATGGATTCATGGGTCACTTTCTCAAGTGAAAAAAATACCTTGAACTAAATAAAAATGAAAATATAACAAAACTCATGAGACAGAAATAAAGCAGTGCTAAGAGGAAAATTTGTAGCACCAATGCTTACATTAGAAAAGAGGAAAAGTCTCAAATCAATAATATACCTCAAGAACCTAGGAAAAGAACAAAATAAACACAAATCAGAGGAAGGAAATAATATGGATAAGAGCAGAAAATGAAAACAGAAAAACTATAAAGAAAATCAATGAAACAAAAAGTTGATTCTTTCAAAAGATCAATAAAATTGACAATCTTCTAGCAAGAAAAAGACAAAGAAAAAGAGAGGGAATACATAAATTACCAATAGCAGGAATAAAGCAGGATTATAACACCCTGCAGACATCAAAGGATAAGAGAATACTGTGAACAACACTACACACGTAACTCTGACAACACAGATGAATTGGACCTACAGGTAACATCATATTTAATGGTGAAAGGGTAAAAAACTGAATGCTTTTCCTGTAAGATTGGAAATAAGACAAAAATATTCATACTTACCCTTCTCTTCATCTTTATACTGGAGTTCCAACAAAATGCAATAGGACCAGAAAAAGAAAGAAAAGGCATACAGATTGTAAAGGATGAAATAAAACTCTCTCTATTCACAGATGACGTATTTTTCTATGTAGAAAATGCCAAGGAATATATAAGGTATTAGAATTGAGTTTAGCAATTTCACAGGATACAAGGTCAGTGTGTTAAAAATGGTTTAATTTTAAAATGATATTAATTTTTATATAGTAGTGATGATCAGTTGAAAATTTAAAATCTTTATGTGCCATTTGTAATATCAGCAAAATGTGGAATACTTAGGCATAAATCCAACAACCATATGTCATATGCGAGATCTGTAGGCCAAAAACTACAAATTGTTAATTAAAGAAATCAAAGAAAAGCAGAGAACTATATTGTGGTCATGTATTAGAAGGCAATCTTAAAATATCACTTCTCAAACTGATGTATAAATTCAGTGCAATTTCAATTAAAATTCTGGCAGGCTTTTTTGCAGAAATTGGCAAGCTGATTCTAAAATGTACATAGAAAGGCAAAGGAACTAGAATAAACCAAAGCAATTTTGAAAAAGAACAAAGTTGGAGGACTCATACTCTCTGATATAAGACTTACTATAAAGCTATAATAATCAGCACAGTGTGTTACTGGTGAAAAGGTAGGCCATAGGCCAGTGAAACATACCAGAGTTCAGGTGACACAGCACAGAAACATGGGAGAGGGGTGGTGGGGAGGGGGGGGGGGGGAGGCATTCTCCTCACTCTTGAGGGAAGGTAGCACCATTCTGGGCCTTGAAAGGTGTCAACTTTAGAAGCATCAAGGGCTAGCCCCTCTGGCTTGGAGCTCAGCATTTTTCCCAGTGAGAACTAGCCACAAATACCTGAAAAGTTTTCAAAGAAGTTCTCAGGTAATGGACATCAATGGCGGGGTGGGGAGAGTGCAAAGCTGGAGTGGAAGATTAAGGAAGATGCTGCAGTCTAACCCTAGTTTATAGCCTGGTTTATTATGAGCACATGTTGACCACCTGCTGGAAATTTCTAGTTGCAGACTGGGTGAGAATGTGTTTGGGGGCAGGGACAAGAACTGCCTGTAAATAAGAACAAATGCTGGAAGTGCTACCTAAATAATAAGAGACAAGAATCTAGAAAATGTGACTTTTACCGTTGGTATGACCCCAGTAGCATGCAGAGCCTGGGAAATTTGGGTTATGTTTACTTTTCTAGGTTTCCCAAAGTGGCTACATAAATAATAGGTGCTCAATAAACACTTGTGGAGCAAACAAATAAATGAATGATCTTGTCTATACAAACAGATTCCACTGGCTGTTGTAATTCATATGATATAAATATAATTCATAACTTATGTGACTTACATTGAGGGTAGGAACTGGGTTTTTAACTCTCTGCGTCCTCAACAAGCCTAGCAAAGTGTTCTCTGTACAAATATGATGGACCCGTGCCCGATATTTAGTACAAGATAACACCCCAACTTGAATGAGACGCATTCACGTATTAGCTCTGGTTCACTAATCCCTGCCAAAGGCACGAGGCGTTACACCAAGTTCCCATCACACCACCTCACCACAGCGACAGTAATTCAGAGTGCTGGTGGGCAGAAGCTTATGCTCATTAATTGGTAATTAGGAGAGGAAATTATTTCCCCTAAGAAGTTAAGTTTCTGCTGATATCTTGGTGGAATATTCCTGCTCTCCCACTTTGTTTACTGGCACTCAATGCTAAAAGGAGACATAGCTTATCTACATTTTTTCCTGGGTAGTTCAGTCACACTTTAGAGGTCAAGCTGTCCTAAGAAAAGTGATTTTCAGTTAATGGTTAGGAAATGAAGCTTTTCTTGTCCTTTCTGGGCAGTTTCCCTTGTGAACAAATTAACAACCTTGCAGCTTCTTAACTTTTTTTTAGCCACTGGCGTGTCCAGACTGGTCTAGGAGGAAGAATTGTTCCTAACTCAAGATATACTATGAATTATGAAAGCCAGGACCAGCTCCGGGAGGAAGGAGGGGGCCTCTGGCACAAGCTCTAGGTCCCTTCCGCCTGCCCGGAGCTGATGGGCATCAATGACACCTGTTGGCCAACTGGTCTCCCGGAAGATCTCAGATTTCAGGCTGATGGTCACAATGGCATAGATGTTTGTGGTATGGAAATTGACAGTGAAATTCCTGTCATCCAGGAAGATCCTACCAGAATCTAGATGTTGGCCTGACCACCTATTCCTGGCCCACATGGGTAGGGCCCCTGAGGACAATAATGAGGAAACCCTCCACCACCACCCCAGTGATGTTCTCCTTGGGGATGCAGAGGTCCTTGTAGAACTCTGCATAGGACAGAAGATATGGCCCTCCCACCCTACTGTGAAAGGATGTAGAAGACTGTGACCCCCCAGGGCTCAGCCCATCATATGTGGAGGAGTGTCCTCATAATATGAGAGGACCCCAAGAGGGCTGAGCCCACCAGGCACATCAGTGACTCTAAGGAAAAAGGCATCCACCACAGGGCTCTAGACTCTGTCAATGCAAACATTTTCCAAGCATATAGTCTAGAGAGGCGGTTCTTGAATATTAACAGGCATTAGAATTATCTGGAAGACAGGTTGAAACACAGATGCTGGGGCCTCATCCCCAGAGTTTCCGGTCTGAGGTGGGGCCTGAAAACTGGCATTTCTAACAGGTTCCCAGGAGATGCTGGTGCTGCTGGTCTAGGACCACAAAGAACTGCTGGGCTAAAGTGTGAGATTGCCAGACCAGCCTCTTGCTCTGTCTACTGTTGTCTGAATAGGCCCATCAATAAGCCCTGTCTTCCAGTGGGGCTTGTCCTTCTCCCCTGCAGCCCCAATCCTCACTTCTGGTGTGGTCTTTGATGCCAATGTCTCCCCATCTCACCTCCAGGCCTCTGGCCCTGGTCTCGGCTCAGCTCCTGCTTCATCCAGGGATTTCCCTTGACCTCTATCCTGGCAGGTTCCCACCGTCACCTCCCCTGGCAGGCCAGGTCAAGGGAATTCTCCACCCAGACAGCTCCTTGCTGCCTCCCCTCATTCCTGGAAGATGAACATCAGTTACATGAAAATTAATCCTTTGGAGTCTGTCAGTCCCAGCCTTGAAGGATCTTACATTCTAGCCAGAGGGAGAGGACCATTCCTCACAAAAAACCTTGAAAATATTTGTAAAGTTCTAAATCAACAAACCGGATGCAAGAGAATACAAAACTGTTCAGGTCACGTGTACCTCTCTTTAATCAATAGCTCTGTTCCTGAACTCATATTTCCCACTGACTGCCTCAGTTAATTCCAAAGTAATTCACGAGTGGTTGATCCGGGGCTAGAAGTGGCTCCTAGCCTTCGTTTTGGCTCTGCCCCCAAATGGTCAATGATCTTCCTAAAGAAGCTAAGGAGAGGCGAGACCCTGGGCTAGCAGAGATGCTGTGCAGGCCTCGAGGTTTCCAGGCCACCCCACTGAGGCCCTGTTGCCCTCATCTGCCACAAGACACTAGGGGAAGTAATGCAGTGACTGTATTCATTGTTTCTAAAGATCCAGGAAAACGGCGTAGAATAAGAAATGTTTTTTAATTTAACTCGTCTGGTGTTGCCTGAGGAAAAAAAGGGGTTCAATTACAGGCGGGTGAGAAGGGCAGCCCAGCTTCTGTGAGATTCTGAAGGGGCCTGGGAGGCTTCAGGGCCGCAGCTCTGAGTCTTCATTCCGTCTCATTTCCCCCAGAACTTATGACTTTAATTTACCTGAACAGAAACACGTCCAGGCGCTGTGCCCGTGTTAGCTGCTGGAACAGGCCAAGTGAGGGTATGCAGGGAAGAGGGGCAATGAGAGGGGACCGGGGAAGGGCTGGTGGGGGGTGGGGGGGGGGGTGGGGGTAGTTTGGACAGGCACACGTGGCTGAGAGCGGGAGGTGGGGAGAGAAAGGGAGAAGGGTGAACAGGGTGCGGGAGGTCCTGGAGAGGGGAGGGACCTGATGATGGGGAGAACACTGGTGGTGACCCTTCTCAGGTGAGGGCTTCGCTATGAGAAGAGGGCTAATATAGTGAGAGACAGAGGCAGGAGTCGAAACAGGCTAGGGGGCAGAGGGGAGTGGTAAACTCTTGGCAGCAAATTTGAGCTGGGGATCCCAGAGACAAAGGCAGAAAGTGGAGAGTCTAAGTCGGGTTCTCTTTCTTTCCACAGCTTACAGATTATTTAAGATCCTCCCTGTCCGCCCCCAGAATACCCCTTCCCAGACCCTCCACCACCACCCCCGCCCCCAGCAAAGGTATGAATCTGTGAAGTGTTAAATACCAGCTCGAGAGGGCACCAGCAAAGATCAAGATTCCTACAGCCTGGCTCTAATCAGTGCCCCCCACCCCTGCCCCTGCTCAGAAGGCCTCAGTGGCCCCCACCTGCCGAGGTGAGGCCCCACCTGGCTCTGGGGCTGCATAACCCACAACTCTCTAAACACCACAAAGAGTGACTAGACATCCCACATCCACCCTGAGGCCCACCTCTAAGCCACATTCCCATTTCCATGTGGCACCTCCTGGTCCCCACCCATACACACAGCTGGCCTCAGACCTGGGCAAGCACTCCCTGCTCTGGTCCTCCACGTATCAGAGGGCATCCATGTGGCTCTTGTCGAATCACACACCTCCAGACAGGACACAGAGTTTCCAGGGCCAAGGGGATGTGCCCACTGGAGCCCCCACCCCATTTCCAAACCCATGCTCCAGAAATTCGCTGTCCAAGGCTGCTTCCAGCAGCCCTTCCTCCAGAGTGCAGACCAAACCTCTAGGCTGTGCACCGTGGCTCAGGGCGGCCAAAGGGCAACGGCTGTGGAGGTCTGGACAGAGCCTGGTGTGTGCGTGTTCCCGTCACAGCAGAGGGTCCCTTGCTGTGTGGGATGGAGCAGAGGTGGGAGAGGAAGGGGGTGGGCCACATCGGGGCTCAGGGACAGGGGTAGATGCTTCCCATAATAATATGTTCCACACCAAACTCTAGGGGGTAGAAAGATCTGGATTCAAGATCTTTCCAAAAGTGTTATTTGTCAAAGCAGGAAGATAGATCATGTTTTATTTAATGAGGAGTCAGTTTGATTTTTAACTCTGAGACATGTGATAGGAGGCCCCCTTTGACTCATGCCCAGGCCCTGCAAATGCTGAGGTGGGCCTGCCCAACTCCAAATGTTATCAAGTAGTAACAATTTTTCTGAAGCTTTCAGAGGAACAGTGTGGGGGAAGGTGACATTGCATATCACAAAGCAAAACTTCATAAAATATCTCTTTAATCAGCTCTGTCTTCCTCCAAATTTCCTCTCCCCATAGCAGCCAGCTCATCACTCTCTCTCCCCAGGAACCATCTCCCAGGCCAGCCTCTCTCTTGGCAGCCCACCCCTGCTAGATCCACCTCCTCACTTCCCCACCCCCAAGCTTCTCAAAATCTCAGCTCTCACCTCTTCCCTTGGAACAAAAGCCCTGCACCTGGTTAAACAGCCCTCAGCAAAGGAAAAGTCTGTCCTGTGTCGAAATGGTCAGTGCCCTTCCATGTGTCCTGCCTTCTGCATCCCAGTCTACTGTCCATCATCACCATGTCTGTGAGTCAGCTCCCACCAGGTTAGTGCACAACCAAGGGCACAGACTGTATCTGCTTCAGCTCTAAGACTCTCCCAGCACCTGATACTTGGAGAGCGTTCATGTAAACTTTCATAGGCAAATTAGTAGAGGAGCTGGGATACAGCGAGGCCTAAAGACAGGTAGAATATAAAAAATGAAGTCAAAAGGGGAAAGGAGGAGAGGGAAAAGGAGGAAGAAAAGTGGATTCTCCATATCCTGTGGGCAACAGTGAGCCACTGAGGATTCTTGAGCTAAGGCACGACAAGATCAGTCTGCTCAGGAGTCACTGAAGTCAGGGACAGCCAAGATGCAGGAAGAGAGGAGAGCAGTTTGGCCTTTGGATGTCAGAGGGCCAGGGTACAAAGGCAGCACAAATGGATGCAGAAGGCTGTACCCTGGACTGGGCGAAAGGACTTGCCTGAGGCCACACAGTTCAGACAGTCAGAACAAGAATTCAGGTCCCGCAATTCCCAAACTGTACAGTTTCTGCCATACTGAGTGTCAAAGGAGGTGGGGCCAGACCGAGTCTCGAGGGCCACCGAGGAGGAAAGCTTGTCCAGCAGCCATGGCCCTGGGTACCCTCGTCAGGTTCCCCCCGGGCTGCTGGGAACATCCCAGGTCACAGCTCTCTGCAGGAGATTTTGGCCTTCCCATTTGGCAGGAAAGCACAGGCCCTTATTTGGGTGGGTTTGAGGAATACCCCGTGGGGAAGAGACTCCTCTTAGCTACTGTTCAGCCTCTCAGCTCCTCACCCTGGGAGGGGTGGGCAGATGGTGATGCTTATGCCCTGGGCCCTGGGGGCTTGGGGGAGGGCAGATGGGGTAACTTCTGACATCCAGTGCTCCATGGCTTCCAAAGCTTTACTCATGACTATCCCACTTTCCTACCTCTCTACTTAGTGAATTTGCAGAGTGATAGAGACAGACCCACAATCAGCCAAGGCACTTCTTCCATGAAGCCTTCAATCCTCAAACTTCCCCACTCGGTACCCAGGGCACAGAGCTAACTGTATGTCTGCTACAATTTACCACTTGCTACCCTCTGCAGATAAGGACTGTGTGGTTCTGGCCAAATCACTTAACCTCTCTGTGCCCAGTTTCATCATCTGTAAAGGAGGGTGATGAAAGTGTTGTCCATAGGGATTTTAAGAGGATTCAGTGAGATGACAGAGTAACTGCTCTGCACCTGTTAGTTGCTCTGATGATGACAATGTCTCATCTGTTGGTTGATTGTCTCCCCGCCCCCCACCCTGCAAATTCCGTGAGGACAGGGATCATATCTGCTTGTTTGTGCCCCCGCCCACACACACACTGCCCGGTCTAGCTCAAGGACCAGCACGAGGCAGGCCCACTTACTCAATCTGCCAGCATATAGTGAGTGCTTGCTATGCACTGAGCCATGTGACAGAATCTAGGTTTAGAGATATATAAGAAATTCCAGGGCCCCCAGAGTTGAGGCAGACACAGACCTGTATATCAAGAGGTTCTTGGCTCTGGCTGAGGCTGTGAGTACAGTCAGGCACGAAGGAGGAAGCAGGCAGTCTCCATCAAGTCAAAGTTTATTGAGATGAACTGAATTGTCCCATTTGACCCCCACAGCAATCGAATTTAAGAGAGAGGAGATAGCCACTCAGCTGTGAAAATCCCACCACCAGTAAGCCATAGGGCTGGGCCTGGGACCAAGCCTGTTACTTGTCAATAAGAGAGCCTAACAGTGACCCCCCCCCCCCCCCCCCGCCCTGGGAGATTCCTCCTTTTACTGCTCCTTAGCCTCAGCTTCTGCCCAGAGTCTTGTAGGTCAACGGACTGGACTTCCGGGCAACACATCCATTCACTCCCTGGGCTCTAGCCCCGGCCAGCCACGGGGCCTCCAGGGTATTTTTAGTTCTGGGCAGCCAGGCCTGGGCGGGTGATTGGCAGCAGGTGGAGCCCACGTTTTCCGATCCCTCTGTGTTGTTCCTGGCTCAGCATGAGAGGTGGCTGGGCATGAGGAGGGGGCTGAGGCATACCTGGCACCCCAGCCCACAGCTGCCTCATTGTCCCCAGGGGTGGGGCTGGGCTGCTGCTGCCACTGACCCAAAGCTGGGAGCATTCTTTCCTGTTGATTCATGCAGGGAATGCTTTGGGCCCTGTTGGGGCGGGGCAGGGGCACTGGGGGGACATCTGGGATGTGGGCGGCCAGGGGTGGACAGTAGTCCTCTAGCAGCCAGGTCAGTGTGACCTGGCTGTCACCCAGGGATGAGAAAGGTCCACCTTGCTATCCTAGCCCTTATCACATTCTGCCTTGTGGTCGTGTTTGTTTACAGGTCTGCCTCCCCTACCAGACGGGGAAGCCCCCTCCCACCCCAGCAGTATCTAGCACCCCAGCACCCTATCTAGCAAGGAGGAGAAAATCGATAAAGATCTGCTGAATGAGGCTTTGGAAGGACACTCAGACAAGGTTGGGGGAAGGGGGGATACCAGGCTGTACTGATCTGGACCTAGGGAGGAAGCTAGGAGGCTGGAACTCTCTGCCCATTTTATAGATGGGTGGCACTGAGGCACTGGGAAGGACCAGGACTAAGGGAAAGAATTTGGAGGAAAGAGGCTGGGATTCAGGTGCCTGGGAGCTCAATTAAGGTGATAGAACTCCCCTCTTTCAGCCTTTTTTACTTTTGTCTTATTCTATAGTTCCCTGCTCCCCATGGGGGGCGCGCGCGCGCGCGCGCGCGCACACACACACACACACACACACACACACACACCACTTACCCTCCAGCTATGGGCCTGTCAAGGGCCAGGACTTGCCTCATTCAACTCTGTAAGGAGTTGTAGAGGAGGATTTAAGTTCTCCCAATTACTGTTTATAACTGGGGGGAGCAGGTTGTGTCTCTTGGGGCTCAGCGTTCACAACTCTACAACGGGCAGAACAGAGACCTAGTGTCCACGAAATACTCAATAAATCTAAAGGGACCAGGGCAAAGGAGTGGACCTGTTACTCCAGACACCACACCATCCGGAGCTCCCTTGAATTGAGCGCCCCTCTCCCTCGCTAGCCGCCCCCGACCAAGGGAGTCTAGTGGTCCCTATGACAGTGAGGCACTCCCTTGTGAAGGATACTGTGCTCTGGGCACTGACACCTCCAGCGGCTCACTAAATGGGGGGATTCTGGGGGGCAGGCATGTCACTCGGCTTGGCAGAGGAGGGAACTGCGCCTGGGACTGGGGCTCCCGAGGCCACAGGCACCCCCAGGCAAACGCAGCGCGCTGGTGCCGCGCCGCCGGTCTCTCGCGGGGACTCTGATCCTCCCACAGTCTCTCCTGCTGCAGCGCGCCAGCTTCCTCCAGGGGAAACAGTTGAGCCCTCCCGGCCCACCCCCCCCCCCCCCCCCCCCGCCCCGCTGCCCCCTGCAATTTCATGACCCCAGGACTTCCCGGGCCAGAGGCGTGTGAACGCCCGCTGCGCGTTGGCCCGCGGCCCGGCGGGGGGCGGGGGGCTCAGGGCCAAGGGGCCGACAGGGCCGGGCTCCCGCGTCGACAGGGCCGCCCGGGGGCGGGGCCTGTGGGGCCTCCTCCGCGGGCGGCCGGGTGGGGGGCGCCCGCGGGCAGCAGCCGGATAAAAAGGCCCCAGGGCGCCCAGGGAGGCCCGTAAGCGCTGCTCGGCCGCGGAGTCCGGCCCCAGCCCCAGCCCGACCGTCCGTGCTCCAGCTGGTGAGCCCCCCCCCCCCCCCGCCTGTCCCCCCACTCTGCGCCTGGCCCCTGGCCCCGGGTCTGTCTCTTGCCGTCCTGTCTGTCCCACTTCTGTCTCTCTGTGGGGCTTCAAGCTTCTGAGGGTACCTGAAGGCAGGGGTCAGGAGGGATAGGGGTCCCATGGACAGTTGGCCTAGCCCCCTAGTAGCTCACCAACCTGCTTCCAGTGGAAGTGACCAAATTAGGGAGCTTGGCCCAAGGCCCGCCCGGGGTGGTGCGCCCTGGCCTGGGGTGCTTGCGTGTCTTGTTTGTGAACACGCTGAGTGTAACCATTTCTCTGCCCTCTCACCCAGGAAGGAGGCAGGGGAAGGGGCAAGGTGGGTTCCCATGTCATTCCTGTGACTTGGGGGACAAAGAGGCAGGGTGGAGCAAATCTCTTCAACTAAATAAACCAGAGCTGGCTATGCTAGGGGGTGGGGAGGCAGAGGATGAGGGTGGGCAGAGGGCTTTGACTGCCACACGCCCTGTGCCTGGATGGTAGAGCTCAGAGCCATTTGCTGGCACTGCTTCAGGTCACCGTAATCAGTGATCCCAGGGAGGGACCCCATCCCCAAAAGCCAGAGAGAAGGGCTTCAAGTGACCCTGAGGCTGGTGCCCATGAGGGCAGCACCCACCCCATGCTCTCTCCAGAACACCCTTGAGCATTTCCAGCCCATCCTAGAGGGGCCAGGTCAGGCCAGGTGCCAGAGTCCCCTGGTAGCACCTGGAGCAGGTGCCTCTCCGCTTCAAGCTGGCAAGGTCCTGGATCTGTCACTTGGTTGCACTCAGTGCTGGCACCAACCCCGGTGCCCTCACACCACGGCTGGGCCATCAATCAGCCAGCACCAGGGTGGAATTTCATTCATCTCCCTGCCTCCCTTCCTCCTTCCCCTCCTCCTCCGGCGTCCATCTCTCTTGTGGCTGAGAGCCTGGCTTCTAGAGCCTGGCTTCCTGGGTTTGAATCCCAGCTGAGCAAGTTATTTAGCTTCTCTGGGCCTCAGCTTCGCATCTATAAAGTAGAGACAAGTATTCCATGGATAGTTTTAAATGTACTCTAATAATTAATTATTATTATTAACCGCCTGCCACCACTACCACCACCTTCCTACCCTGTGCCCTTCTCCTTCGCTTGCGAAAAGAACTGCCACTTTTGAGGCTGTTTCCTTCTCTGACGGAGGTTTCCCAGCCTGGTCCTGTTCCCTGTGCTGGGCACTGGAGGAAGAGTTCCGGGGAGACACTGTGGAGGCTGGCTGTGGAGATAGGGAGCAAACACCTAGAGTGCTAGGAAGGTGAGGGCCCGGGAGGGCTCTGTGGAGGGGCAGCATTTGAGCTGGGTGTCGGAACTGAACAATCAGGGACAGAGGGAAGCGTATTCCAAATAGAAGGGGCAGTGAGAGCAGAGGCTTGGGATGTGGAAGCAGAGAATGGAAGCGTATGTTTGGAGAATGGTGAGAAGGCAAGTTTGGGGTGAGCAGAAACTACAGGGGGCCCTGCAGTGGCGGGAAGGCTGGGAAGAGGGACTCTCAGTTCCTGCTTCGGCCCCCTCTACCCCCCCTGGGAGCTCTCCTGGCAGCAAGCCTCGCCCCGCCCCCATCCCTGGGTCCTGCAGCAGAAGCCTGTCCCCACCTCCAGGCAGGCCCCTTGGTGAGGAGGGAGCCTACCGGCCCTGGACTATGCTCAGCCTCCAGTAAGCTCTCCACGGTGCTGTGGGACATCAGCCACAAGCCACACAGCAGACCTGCCTGGCCCACCCATTGGCCCATCACTAGCAGGACCCCTGGTGCTACACCCTCATTTTATAGGTGTTGCATCTGAGTCCCAGAGAGAGGGAAGCCCCTAACTCAAGTCACATAGCCATTTGGTGGCAGAGCGAGGGCTCCCAGGGGATGGGGGCAAGGGCAGGGGGCGGGGTCATCTCTCAGGTCCGCCCCAGTGGGTCCTAACAGCTGGAGGGCCCTGAACTCAGTCCTTCTCACCCTCTCACCATCTGTGGAAGGTCCCCACCCACAGTGACTTGGGTTTGGCTCAGTCCCTAGCTGTCCACCTCCTCCTTAGGGGTGCTCAGAGGAGGCAATGGCACACCCCAAGAAGCAGAGAGCAGGCTGCTCATGGTGACAGTGGGTCAGGAGCCCCACAGGCCCCAGAGTGGGGAGTCACATGAAGAAAACAGTGTTTAAGTCTGGAAAGGAAGTGCAGGAGGGATCCTGGTGGGAAGAGACTTAGTGGTGAGGATGGAGAGGAGATAATACCCCGCCCCAGGGAGGGGAGCAAGGAGAACCTGGGCTCCAAGGGAAAAGGGGCACATCTGGAGAATGTCACAAAGAAGGGTACGGGGGACTTGCTGATGACTTAGGGCGTAGCCTCCATTCCTTTATCCAAGAGGGGCTGCGACCAAGCCAGACCAATGGTTCTATAGTGGCTGTTACAGTTACTGTTGATAATAGTTACCTGTCAATGGAGAGCTTCTCTTCTGAGGGTTTAACATGTATTCATCATTCATTTAATCTGTACAAGAATCCCACCAGGTAGGTGCTATTTACGATCCCCATTTTACAGAAGCAAAACTGTGGCACTGAGAAATTAAATCACTTGCCCGAGACGACCCAGAAACTAATTGTTGGAAGTGGAATGTGAACCCAGGTGGTCTGACTCCTGGTCTGTACGTGTACACGCTGTGCAGTGTCATCCATGCGGCCGTGATATTTCCTGGTGTCACCTACATACATAGCTGGCACTTATCTGGGCACTGGGGGCACCGTCCCCACGGAGCATCCTTCCTGAGCCCATCTAGTACACTCCTAGGAGCCCCCTCCACCCAGCTCTGGGCTCACCAAAGCAGGAGGATCAGTGGCTGAAGGGGGAGGGGTTGTGTGCAGGAAGGAGCAAGGACTGACTCCCAGCCAGACTACCAGTCTGTGGGGACAGGAGTGGCGCGGGCCCTGTGAGGCCCTCCCTGCTGAGACTGACCGGCTATGCGGTCTCCTAGTGGCAGCGGTGGCCGTGGAAGAGGGGGTCTCCCCAGAACGAGCTCTCCCAAGACTCAAGCACTGAACAGGGAGTCAAGGACCCAACATTCTCCACCCTGTTCCAGGCCAGCCTCAACCCCTCACCAGCTGCAGAGCCTGGCGGTGGAGGAGCCTCAGCACTGGTGGCTGTGGACACTCTGGCAGCCCTAACCAGCTCTACGCTTTCCCCTTTGCTCCTCCTCTACCCTGTTCCCGGGACCCAGGCTGCTAATGTATGAGGGGGAGAAGGCCAGCCCTTAACCTCAGCCCCCTCTAGGGATCCAAAGAGCACCTGACATGACTACAGGAACCCTGTCTCTGGTGTGTGCTCACTGCCTCAAACCCTCCTGTGGCCCTTCACTTCCTACAGAATGAAGAGCAACCCTCTCATGGTGCCCAAGGCCCTTGCTTATCTGGCCCCAGCCTGTGCCTCCACTCTTGCCCCCTCCAGGCCTCCAATACTACAGTACTGGGGAAAGAGAGGACGCTTTCTGCTCTTGCCCTCTTTCCTCTTTTACCCCCTCTTCTGTCTACCTGCAATACCCCTTTCCCCACAGAGGGAGAACTCTTATTCAGCCAACAAGGCCCTGATTAAGTATCCCCTCTCTGAGAGCCTTCCCTGCTTCCCCTTCTCTGAGCTTCATGAGAGCAGGGGGTAAGTGTTTGAGGTCTTCTCTTCTGTGTCCTGGCATCTGGCCTAATAATTGGCCTGAGGCAAGTATTCCAAAAATGTTTGTTGAATCAGTGAATCACGTGTCTAGATGGACCCAGAGATTGAGGATATCATATACTATCTTAGCTAGAGGAAGTATTAGACAATTTTTGGCTTAGTTTTGTCACTTTAGTAATAAGGAATTAGGACCTGGAGAATTTGAGACACCTGCTCAAGCCATACAGCAAATGAGTGGTAGAGGCCTGGATCCCCCTCAAATGACTGTTTCCCCTCTAGCATTCCATGTGCCTTCCATGGTGAGGGTGGCCAGGGTGCAAGAGTCGTGCCCCTGGGGTAGCTATTCTGGACCTGAGGGCACCCTGGGGACTCCCCTATGACTCAAAGGGTAGGCCACCCCTTCTACCAACATATAGGACTGTATCGAGAACAGCTAGTTACTGAGTGCTGTGTGGTAGGTTTGTGCTAAGCACTTCACCTACAGTGTTTAACACTCTCAACACTGAGACAAGGATTATTATCCCCACTTTACAGATGAGGAAATTGAGACTCAGTAAGGTTAAACTTCCTCAAGGTCACATGGACAGTGAACAGTGGGTTTAGACCAAGTTGCCTAATCTCAGAGCCCAGACTCCACCGATGCCACAACACACACATGTACATATGCGCACACACACTTGGAGGGGCCCTGCCATCTTTTGTCCCTGACAGCCAGCAGAAGAGGCCTAGGTCAGGGGTAGAGGTGGTGATCACTGTCAGGGGTAGAGGTGGTGATCACTGTCACGTTTACTCATTCCTCAGGTGCCTTGGCCCCAGCTGCCCTTGAAGTCACCACGATGTGGTCCCTACCAGCTGCCCTCTCCCTGCTCATGCTGCTCCTGCTCCTGCTCCAGGCCCCTCCTTGCAGGCTACAGTCACTGGGCACCACGAAGCTACGGCTGGTGGGCCCAGGGAGCAGGCCAGAGGAGGGCCGCCTGGAGGTGCTGTACCAGGGCCAGTGGGGCACTGTGTGTGACGATGACTTCGCTCTCCAGGAGGCCACGGTGGCCTGCCGCCAACTGGGCTTTGAAACAGCCTTGACCTGGGCCCACAGTGCCAAGTATGGCCAAGGGGAGGGTGAGTGCCTGGTGCTGCCCAGCAGGAAGACAAGGAGATGATAGTGGGTTTCTCTCAAAGGCTGAGCATCCTGAGGCTTCAACAGACTCCTACCCATCCTTTAATACCCAGCTCAAATGACCTCGTCCATGAGGTATTTCCTGAGTGCCCTGGCTGCACGAGACCCTTGCTCCGACCCTCCCGCTCTCACCTACAGTGAGGTCACCACCACCACCACCCTACTCCATTCTTACAGAGTGATTGGCACACAGTAGGTGCTCAGCAAATGTTGAGTGAACAAATGGATGGATGAATGGGTGGATAGATCTAATCACTAAACCTACCTGGCATTTTCCAAAAACAGATTCTATAGGACCTGCTGCCAAAAGGAGGCAGCAAGTAGGGCTGTAGATACCAAGATCCCAGGAGAACCAACTCCTCTTCCCCACTTCTACTCAGGCTCTGGAAGAAGACAGTTGATAACTGTGGGGTCCTATGAAGGAGGCACAACCTGTGACTTGCTTCTCTGTCCCTAAGCATCACCTGTCTCCTGCCCACAGGACCCATCTGGCTGGACAATGTGCGCTGTATGGGCACAGAGAGCTCCCTGGACCAGTGCATGTCCAACGGCTGGGGTGTCAGTGACTGCAGTCACTCGGAGGACATTGGGGTGGTGTGTCACCCCCAGCGCCAGCGTGGCTATCTTTCTGAGAGGGTCTCCAATGCCCTTGGACCCCAGGTGAGGAGGCTGTTCAGGCCCTGGCCGGAGCCAAGTGTTGGGTCACGGGATGGGTGATGAACCTGTAGGAAGAGGGAAGGGAAAAGCAGCAGAGTGGGCTGACAAGCGTCCCTGGAACCCCACATCATGTTGGTGGCCCAGAACAGGTGCATAGACAGAGGGCCCAGCTTACAGCAGGGCAGGCTGGGGGTTCAGGCTGGGCCTATTGGGGATCGCTGAAGCTACTCCCCACAAGGGAGGCAGCAGGGGTGAGGGGCTGCCTCACCCACAAGGCCCGGCCACAATTGCTGCCTCTTCCCGGCACAAACAACCTCGAGCTAAAAACAGCTCAAGCCAAACAACAGGAGCAGGCAGGGCAGGTCCTGGCTCCTACCCTCCACTGCCAGGCAGCCCCAGTCTAAGGACAGCTGGCCCTGGCCCACAAATGCAGCAGGCCAGGGTGGGGTGGTCCCTATGGTCTGAGTCACCCCAGGGCCAGGGCGGGGGTCCCATGGGCCAAAGATCCTGCTGGGAGTCTCAAACAGCTGGTCCATGCCCATCCTCAGCTCTCCCCAGGGTAACACAGAGAAGGCCCCTCTGTGCCCAGTGGAAGCCTCCCAAACTCCAAGGGGCCTGACCCTGATCCCAGGGGGAGCACAGACCTGCCTGGTTCTCTCTGGAGTTGAGGAGAGGACCGTAGATAAACCAAGGTTCTCTTGTGCTCACTATGTGGCTTCGACAGATGACCTCATCTCTGGGTCTCTGTTTCCTGGTCTGTCCATTGAGAGCCTGGATGGAGTGATCTCTAAGTGCTCTGAGCCCCGGCTCTCCCATGTGAAGACCTTGTAGCAGGCTCAGTGGGCGCAGAAATCCTGGGGCCCACAGTGACTGTACCCTGCAGGGCCGGCGGCTGGAGGAGGTGCGGCTCAAGCCCATTCTCGCCAGCACCAAGCGGCATAGTCTGGTGACCGAAGGAGCAGTGGAGGTGAGGTACGAGGGACACTGGCGGCAGGTGTGTGACCAGGGCTGGACCAGGAACAACAGCAAGGTGGTGTGTGGGATGCTGGGCTTCCCCAGCGAGGCACCTGTCAACAGTCACTACTACAGGTAGGAGGACAGTTGGACGGAGAGCTGAGGGGGTCAGGGGGCTGTGGGGCAGTGGCCGAGTGCGTGCACCCACGTGTGAGCATATGTGTGTGCGTCTGTGCGTGAGAGAGACACGTATGAGTACGTGCGCATGGCTGTGACATGTGGGACCTTGCAGAGTTCAGGGAGTTGGGCAGGGTGGCGTCTGTGGCAGGACATGGCCGTGGGTGTGGGGCTGGGAGGGAAACAGTCCCGGCTGGACTTCCGGGCCTCTCAGAATAATGAGAGGGAGTGTGAGAATGAACTTGAAGAACCTGGGAAGAACCTCGGAACAGAAAAACACTCTACTTGCTAATCGTATGAAAAGAATTGACCGTAGTACAGAAAGCTTCCCAGATGAAAACAACTGAACGCAAACCTGTGTCCCTGCTTAAAAACTGGGCTTGACTGAAGATACTTACGGTGGTGCCCACAAGTATACACAGCTTGAGCTCTGGTCTCCGCTCTGCCAACTCCACGCTGTGGGCCCTCTGTAGGGCCCCCGGGCCTCGATGAGCCAGTCCACAGGGAATTTCCTCCACTTTGATCTGAGCCAGGCTTTGACTGCTTTGCGTGTGAGCAGGACATGGGGTGGGGCAGCATTTGGGAGAGGAAACATAAAAATACTCTGTCAAAAACGTGACAGAACTGTCACAAGATTGCATCAGCCTCTAAATGGTACCAGCTCTGTGCTAGTGAAAACTAGATGTGTTTCTTGTCAAGGGCAAAAGCCCCCACCCTGCATCCGAGTGGTCGCCCCCTTGCACACCCCCAGTTGGTTTGGTGGCTCTGTCCTGTGTCTCTGTCTTACCTGGGCCTGCTCCCAAAGACCAGGCGCACGTGGCTCCGTCCCTGGGGATGACTGGGATGAGGGCCCCTGACTCCCTACTGCCTGGTAATTGCACCTCTGGGCCTGGCTGACTGGCCCAGCACCCATGAGGAGGAGGGCAGCCCTGATTATAGCCTCTGAGTGGGCAGCCCCCACCACCAAGGTCTCCAGCTTGCACCCGCCCCCCAGGACCTCTCCCCTTTTCTCAGGGCGCTCCCTCAAGGCTCCCCTTCATCTGCATGTGGGGAGAGGGTGAGCTGGGGGCTGCCCACTCAGGGGCGGTCCAGTGCCGAAGAAACCCCCACTGGGGACTAGCCGAGGTACCTTGCTAGGCCCCGCTTTTCTCCCTGGGAAATGGAGATCATCGGTGTCTGCGCAGAGACCCCGTGCCAGGGCTGAAGCTCAGCATTGACATAATGCGGCCAAGTTTACAGACAGAGTTCCAGTGCAAACTCAAGAACAGCTCTGAGGAGCCAGGGCCCAGGGGGTCTCCTGCACCCACTCCATCCCCACCTGTTTTCTCCCACCTAGGAAAATCTGGAATTTGAAGATGAAGGACCCCAAGTCTAGGTGAGGAGCAGCATCCTTAGGGGAGGGTGCAGAGGGGTGTGGCATGAGGGGGAGGGCGTATCCCTTTCCTCCGCAGTGCCTTGGCCTCCCTGACTCCTGAGCTCCCTCAACCCCTCCCCACCCTCAGTCTCCCTTGTCTTCCAGGCTGAAGAGCCTGACACAGAAGAATTCCTTCTGGATCCACCAGGTCAACTGCCTGGGGACAGAGCCCCACATGGCCAACTGCCAGGTGCAGGTGGCTCCAGCACGGGGCAAGCTGCGTCCAGCCTGCCCAGGTGGCATGCACGCTGTGGTCAGCTGTGTGGCAGGGCCCCGCTTCCGCCCTGCGAAGGCAAAGCCTGGGCGCAAGGAATCCTGGGCAGAGGTGGGTTGGGCTGGGTTTGAGCAGGAGCCGGTGGGGAGGGGCTCTCCAGGACAGGCCAGAGGGGAGGGGAGGGGAGGGGAGGGGAGGGGAGGGGAGGGGAGGGGAGGCCCGCCCCCACCGAGGAGGCATTGGTGCAGACTGGGAGGAGGACACAGCATGGTAGAAACTTGGGATTTATTTAAAAGGAACCATTTATAACCCGACCATAAATGGAAAGCTGACATCACTTGTCATGAATAGAAGGCAACCATAAAAACAGTAATTACATCGTAGCTAACACCCATTTGAGGCCCTAAGGTATTGAACCTGAGCCTGGCCCTTTGTTATAAAAAGCAACGCCTAAGTGCCGGTGAGGTGTTACAGACATGGCGGCCCCACAGTGGGATGGCCTCCTCCATGAAACAGGAGGGACCGGAGGAGTAACTTCCCCACTGTGTGAGTCAGCTTAATTAATGCCATGCCCCCGCGCAGCTCTCAAATCATCTCATACACCCCTTTGGGAAGCATCGATCTAGTTCAGCCCCAAAGAACAGGGAAGAAGCCAGGGCTGGACAAAAGGAAGGAACAACCCCCCACCCCCCGCCCCCCGCCCCAGAGATCAGGAAGGCTTGAGAAGCCCAAGAACCCCAACTCCTAAGGTTCCCTTGTTACTACTACCGCCAGTGTGGTGGTTCTTTGTCATGAAGAAAGAGCACTTGAGAAAAATGGCTTATTGGAAGTAATATCTCTGAGCTGTCAGAGGTGGGACTGGAACTCCCTATCATGGGCTCGCCCAGCTTGAAGGGGCCCGGCCCAGGCCCCCGCCATGGCTCAGCCCCTGCCTGCTGCCCCCTCCTCAGCCTGCCCTGAAGCTAGTTTTCTCGCAGCAGGAGCCGAAGGTGCGCCTCCGCTCTGGGGCCCAGGTGGGTGAAGGCCGGGTGGAGGTGCTCAGGAACCACCAGTGGGGTACAGTCTGTGACCACGGATGGAACCTCATCTCCGCCAGCATTGTGTGTCGTCAGCTTGGCTTTGGCTCTGCTCGGGAGGCCCTCTTTGGGGCGCAGCTGGGCCAAGGTAGGTGAGGAGGCCTGGGGTGGGGCGGGAGGATTTGGATGTGCCGTGGCTCGATCGCTTGGTGTCCAGGGCCCAGGACAGGAAGGTCTGTCTCGCTGTCTATGGAGGGGAAACCACAGGTGTGGGGTTACAGAGATGGGGCCTTGCACAGCACCTCTCCCTCTCCCCTGTAGGACTGGGGCCCATCCACCTGAGTGAGGTGCGCTGCCGGGGGTATGAGCGGACCCTCAGTGACTGCCCCTCCCTGGAAGGGTCCCAGAATGGTTGTCAACACGAGAATGATGCCGCCGTCAGGTGCAACGTCCCTAACATGGGCTTCCAGAATCAGGTGAGCTCAGACTTGGGCATGACCTCAGGCTGGGGGGATGGGAAGCCCTGAGAGAGAGCCCCAGGATACATCAGACCAGTGGGCACTTTCTCAGAGCCAGTCTGTAAAGCCCTCTCCTCGAAGTCCCCTGGCCTGGCCCACATCCCCTCAGAGATGTCCAATGGTGGCGGGCACCCTTGAGGCAGATACGCTGTCCCACCACAGCCTCTCAGGCCCCCGGTGAGGCTGCGAACGAAGGTGGCTAGGACAGAGGGCCGCAGGACTGTCAGTGCTGGGAGAGGCACTGGCAAGCCTGCGTGGGAAGGTCAGAGTTCAAGGGCCCTGCAGACGTGGATGGTGGACAAGTCGCTCGCTCGTGTCTCTGATCATGGCTTTCTTCTGTAAATTGGGGTTAATTATCTCACAGGGTTATTGTGAATGGGACAATAGATATGAAAGCCCTTTGCCATTGGCAAAGCCATCATTAATGGTAGAATTGCAGGTAAGAGGAGCACAAAAACCAGAGCAGGTGAGGCACCTGGAGTCAGGTGTCCCTTGTGGGCAGGGACATCAGACACTAGCAAAACGTCCCCAAGGAACAGAGGAGATGAACCCAGAGAAGTGTCGTGCCCAGGGCTGCACAGCGAGCTAGGCCAGGCAGATCCAGCCTGGCTATCCTGAGCCCTCTCCTCCCGAGGCCACTGTACTCCTCACACACCTGTGACCCTTGCAGGTGCGTCTGGCCGGTGGGCGCAGCCCTGAGGAGGGTGTGGTGGAGGTGCAGGTAGAGGTGAACGGAGTCCAGCGCTGGGGGGCCGTGTGCAGCGATCACTGGGGGCTCAGCGAAGCCATGGTGGCCTGCCGACAGCTCGGCCTGGGTTTTGCCAGCCACGCAATCAAGGTAGGTTCCTGTTGTGCTTCCCAACGTCCTGTGCTACAAGTGCTAACCCTTCCTGCATTCATTCAGTGATGAATTTTTGAGTGAAACTGGGGGGCCGATAGAATGCTGGGCGCCAGGGACAGTGTGGAGAACAAGACGTAGCCCCTGCTTCATGGGACAGTCAGTAAAGTGAGCAAGGCGGTCGCCAGAAAACATTCACACAACAGACACATACTTTTGTATGTTGTCTGTAGAAAAGATGACTGGAAGTTACCGGGAGAAGGTGGGGTGGGGATAAACAGCCCACACAGAGACCCTGTGGCCCACAGAGGCTTGCCCCCATTGGGGAAATCAGGGACCAGGGCCAGAGTGGGGCTATCAAGGGCCAGTGGTGTGATATGTGAGGGAGGTGGCAGGCAAACCGTGAAGTCTGCAGTGCACGTTTCTCGAAAATCTCTTCTGTGCTGTGTGGTACACTGTTGGGGTGGAGATCAGCATGGATACAGGAAACCTAACATGGCAGTAGCCCAGCCAAGAAGTCACGCTGGTGTGGCCCAGGCTAGTGGCCGTCCTGGGGGTAAATTCAGAGAGATTCGAGAGGCGCCAAGGAAAGAAAATCACAAGGCCGGGGCGCGGCTGCGATGTTACCTCGTCCTCCATTGGGCCCGCCTGGCCGGTGGGGCTGCCGGGTATTCCTCACTTAGAGAACTGGGGCCAACCCTACCCACAGCCGACCGCCCAGGGTGACACGAGGCACAGTTGGAGAAACCGGGCAGGCCACCTGAGTGGGACAGGGGACAGGGCCCCCCTCTCCAATAGCTAAGGGCAGCCGTGTGGAACAGGGTGGGGGCAAGGCCAGTGGCGGAAGAATCTTCCTGCCTCAGTGCAACGGAAGAAACTTCTGCTCTCGGAGGGGCGCACAGTAGCAGGAAGCGTCCCATCCCTGAAGACTTCTGAGCTGAGGCCGGACACAGCTGGGCAGGGGTGGTCCGACAGGGCTCTAGAGCACGAGCATCAGAGGAGAGGCTTCCAAAGCACCCCTCGGCCTCAACCGGGGGCTGCTGGCTGTTTTCTCAGGACACCTGGTACTGGCAGGGGACGCCGGGGGCCGGAGAGGTGGTGATGAGCGGCGTGCGCTGCTCAGGCACAGAGCTTGCCCTGCAGCAGTGCTCGCGGCACGGGCCGGTGCACTGCTCCCACGGTGCGGGGCGCTTCTCGGCCGGAGTTTCCTGCACAGACAGTGAGTAACATTCACAGCGCCGGTGGGACTGTTTGGTGAGCCCATGCTCCGGGAGGGCCGGAGAGCTGGTCCCAGCCCCAACCCTGGAAGGGTGGGGGGTAGGAGGGCGGGACTTGGAGCACCCGCTCTGCCATTACCGGCTGTGTGTGGCCAAGTCCCCTGTCACGTGAGGATCCAGCCCTGCCCTGCCCAGCTCGTGGAGTTATTGTGAGGATTAAAACAGAGAATATGAGAAAACCCCAGGATACCCAACAGTGATTTTCAATTTTCCTGTCGTGACCGTTAAAAAAAAAATGAAACAGGATAGAAAACGAGAGAATGTGTCACACTTAGTAAGGGCAGTCATCCTGGGATGTGCGCTGGGGTTTGTGCGCTGGGCCACGGCGTAAAATGTATTTCGTGGTGCAGCTTGTAGTAAGAAGAGTCTGAAAGCTGTTGTACGGGGAATGCAACTGTGAGGAGCGTGCACGGCCTAAGGCTCTGCTGTGTGTCCTCCCCCGGAGCTGTGGGGTTTGCCCAACAGGCCCAAGCCCGTTCTGAGGCATCGGTCCGCCCCCCACACCCAGATTCTCAGGGCGGCAGCGTCTGTTTGACATCTGCCAACCAGGCCGATGCCAAGATAACTGTGGCCAGTCCAAAGGCTCAAGCTGGCACCAACGCGTGCAACTACTTGACTTTCTTCCCGGCCAAACTTGCATGCCAAGACAGCCTTGACCTTTGTCAGTGAGCCCTGGGGCTTCCTCTCTGTCCAGTGCACCCTCGCCTTCAATCATGTGGCACCAGAGTGGGCCATCCCAGCACTAAGGCTCACAGCACGTTGGGGGCCTGCTCCCCAGTGTGTCCCCATCCTGGGAACCCTGCACCCCCTCCCTGGTCTACTGCCTGGTGAATGCTTTGGACACTTCACAACAGCTGAGCACAGACAGGCAACCTGCTGCCTGTGGGACCATCCCTATCTCTCCTCCATGGTTTTTCTCACTCCTTTTTTCCCCTTTACCCTTTCTCCTTCTCAGTCTCTCTGAAAGCTCTCCTTCTTTCCCTCAGGAGCACGAGGGTCTGTCAGTGGGCATAGCCTGGCTTTCTCCAAAACACACCACAGGAATTTCAGGAGCATTTAGTGACAGTACAGGCATCATCTGGCAACCCAGCCAGTTCCTGCTGTCACCCTCCGTCCCCCCCCCCACACACACTGAAATAAACCAGCAGCCCCGTCTCACCAGCCTCAGCACCTAGGCTCCGCCAGGGGATGCCTCTACCAAAAATCTAAACTGTAACCCAGCTTTTGCAAGAGCAAGCATTGAGAATGGGCAACTTTTCTCTCTTGATGTTACATGGTAAAAGCTGCAGCTCTCCACATTTCTGTACAGGGAACATGTGGTTTCCAAGGGCGGGGGGTGGAGTGGGTAAGAGCCCCTGTGACAGGAAGGGAACAGGAGAGGCACTGAGCAGCCTTTCCAGCAACGGGGACTTTTATGCACAGAGAAGCACCAGAAATGTCCACGATGCCTCTGAGGAGAGAGCGCGGGATGGCCTGGTATGAATACCCAGGATAGCAATCCTGTTAGAACAGGAGCTCTGGAGGAGGCACAGGCCTAGAACTTCAGCAGAATGGATCAGAATGGCAGAGCTCAGGAGCAGGCCCAGAGATGAACCTTTCCGACCCTCCCTGCCAGTTCCTTGAAGGAACTGAGACCCAGAGGGAGTGACTGAGCTGAGGACGCCAAGCTGGAGGCAGCGGGGCTGAGGAGGGACTGTGAGCCAGGCTACACAAAGGCCCCCGGGAGCTGAGAAGCACCTGACAAAAGAAAGACTAGCTTACATCCACTGCGTGCTTACCCGACAATGACCTAAGCACGTTCCAGGTACTGGCACGATTGGCGTTATTATTATCCCTCTCTCATGGATGAGGAAGATGAGAGACAAAAGGTGAAGCAAGTCACAGAGCTGCTTAATGGTGCAGTCAGAAATTAAGCAGGATTTGAACCCAGGCAGCCTGGCTCCAAAGCCATCATGCTTAACAGTGACACTGTACCTGCTTCCCAGGCCAAGGCAATAGATCGTTCCTCTATTGCTAGAACTCCCCAGTCTTAACTCCTAAACCTCCCTACTCTTCTGGGTAGAGCTCCACTTTTCTGGTAGCTCCTCCAAGAGCTTGGTTTGGGGGCATGCCTGTCTCCCTATGCCCAAGAGCAAATTGGCCGCCTTCCTACCTTTCGCACGGCGTTGTGCCTCCTGTGGCCCCAGGTGCTCCGGACCTTGTGATGAATGCCCAGCTGGTGCAGGAGACGGCTTACTTGGAGGACCGCCCGCTCAGCCAGCTGTACTGTGCCCACGAAGAGAACTGCCTGTCCCAGTCTGCCGACCTCATGGACTGGCCCTACGGGCACCGGCGCCTCTTGCGCTTCTCCTCACAGATCTACAACCTGGGCCGGGCTGACTTCCGTCCCAAGACAGGCCGCCACAGCTGGATTTGGCACCAGTGCCACAGGTTAGCGCCTGCTCCTGCCTTGGCTCTGGAGGGACAAAAAGCAGAGTCCAGGAACCAAACCAGTCTGGTCTTTCCCTGACCCCACTCACTTTCCCGGAGGGGTGTGCACTCTGGGTTAAGAGCCTTCCTTCCTAGACACCTTACTGGCTTTGCCTCCAGGAGCCACTAGGGAGCCCCAGGAGCATCTACCGGCCCTGCCAGCCAGTCACTCCCTTGCCTGTCCTGGATGTACCCCAGTTGATGGCGCTCAAAGGGTGCGTTTCCCCAGGAACGGCCAGGGGAGCAATCATTGCCAGCTGAGCTGGTCTCTGTTGGAATATTGGACAATTTCTCTACATTGGACTTTGGGCCTTGTCTTTGAAAACCACATAAGGTGGGCACTCCTAGAAACCTGGAGACCCAAAATAGACATCCCATCCAGGATGCTAGCTCTGCAGAAAAAGTTTGCTGGTTTCTGCCACAGCAGAGCAAGGCCCCCAAAGAAAAGTGTGAACACTACTAAAAGGAGACAATGGGCATTCTTTCCTGTCAGGAGTCTCCAGCCCACACAGGACAGACGATGCCTGTAACAAAGGCAGAATGGAAAAATGGTATTTTCTTGTTCAGGACACAGCAGGGTGGGGAAAGCTGAGTGGAAGGGGCAGCGACTTTGGGACTTGGCCTTGCTGAGATAATGAGCACCTTTCCCTGCAGCATGAACACAGTTGTCATTAGAACTGGATTGGAAACAATGGTAGCAATTTGGTCGCAGGCTCACAGGGAGGAGAGTGAGCCCCGCTCCTCAGCGGCTGGGCTCCTAGGCTGGTCCCTCGAAGTGTCCCTTCCTGCCGCCTCCGATCAGGCCTGGTAGCCAGGCACCAGCCTCCCGGAGGCTACCAGGGCAGCACTTACCCTCCTCACCTGGGTTAACGCCCTAGAGGGTGGGGGCAGCTGTGCCTTGCTGCCTGGCGGGGATGACGGGAAAGTAGACCCTGGGTCCCACTAATCTTGGGTTGGAAAGGGAGAAGGGCACTGACCTGCCAGCTCCTCCAGAGAGGACCCTCTCCTCTTGTTCTCAAGCTCACAGCTCTTTCCCTTCCGCAGGCACTACCACAGCATTGAGGTCTTCACCCACTATGACCTACTCACTCTCAATGGCTCCAAGGTGGCTGAGGGGCACAAGGCCAGCTTCTGCCTGGAGGACACAAATTGCCCCACAGGTATATGGTTTCCTGTCAGCATCTCCTCCTTGTGTTCTACTCCTCAGCCCCTTCAGGGTGAGGCTCCCTTCTGCCCTCAGATGAAGCCACCTCAGACACCTGGAGACTCTGGCCTGGCAACAGTCAGCACTCCAGGCAATTCAGAAAGATCGGTTTCTTACCTTCTGACATCTTAGGTGGAAGGTCCACTGCCTCTGCATTCCCGACGCACTTCGTACCGCTTCTAAATACTTAACACTATTTTGGATAGTAGTTGCAGGGCTATTTCACTTGGGCTAAGTTCTTTGAGGGCACAGATCGTCAGATTCCTACTTGCATACCCACAGTTCCCAGCCCTTAAGGACAGCATGGCAAACACTGGCTCTTCAAAGGGTTGGACGATGTATCCTTAGCATGTAGGGCTGGAACCTTCCAACCGTATTTCCTGGGCCAACAGGAATTTCCACTAGAGCATCCAAAGAAATAATCTGCCATGGATGGAGGTTTGCTAGAGCTGGGTTCATGGTTAGTAGGAAATCTGGCTCTGATAGTCATGCAAGTTATGTAACGGAATCGCAGGTCCCTAATCTGATTGCACTTGAATGGTACGAATGTCGTGAGGATTAAACAGTAACTTGAGCAGAATGCTTGGTCCTGAGCACCTATCACTGCCTCACTAACCGTCAGCGCCATTCCCCACAGGACTGCAGAAGCGCTATGCGTGTGCCAACTTTGGGGAGCAGGGAGTGACTGTCGGCTGCTGGGACACCTACCGGCATGACATTGATTGCCAGTGGGTGGACATCACAGATGTGGGCCCTGGGAATTATATCTTCCAGGTAAGGGGGTTTGGGGATTCCCCACAGGAACTCCATTTCCTGCACATATTCCAGAAGTTTCCTGAGGTCAAATGAAGGAAGAGAGTCTCACAAATAGGGTCTCCGACAGGCCTGGCACTTGAAGGAGCTCTGCTATGGGGAAAGAACACTGAATGAGGATCCAGAGGATCCTAGGTTTGAGTCTTGATTTAATGGACAATGTCAAATAGGAACAAGAGTGCCGGCCTTCTGGGTGACTGTAAGGACGAATGAAGTGAAGAACAGAAATACCCTTTGTGAGATGACAGGAAATATAAAGGATTATTCCAGCCTCCCAGCTTCAGAAGCCACATCACCTGCTTTCAACTGTCCCCCTCTCTCACTCCAGGTGGTTGTGAACCCCAAATACGAGGTGGCAGAGTCTGATTTCTCTAACAACATGATGCGGTGCCGCTGCAAGTATGACGGGCACCGGGTCTGGCTGCACAACTGCCACACAGGTAAGTGCAAGCCTGTGTGGGGCCAGCATCTGTGGGCTCGGAGCCAGGGGAGGCTGCATGCATGTCTGTGTGTGACTGGACTGGGCATGCAGAAGGTCAGGGATGGAATAGAGAGGAGTTTCCTTTGACATCTTCCCAGGTAAATTTCTAGATCCAGCTGGTCCCACCGGCAGCCTCACCCAGTAACTACTTCTGTGTCCCTCTTTGTCCTTAAGGTGGTGTGGATTATAAACTCCGTCCCCCATCTATCCGGGGGTCTTTTCTCTTACTTCAAGTCAAGATTTCTCTTTGCCAGGCCCGTTATTGTTCACTCCCCCATTCACATGGTCTTTCTTAGCTGTCCCCACCTTAAGCTGAATGCCTCACGGGCAAAAGTGGAAGTCCGCCAGCTGGGTTGCTGTCCCCAGCTGTGAGCACAGCATAGGCCACAGGGAATAGGGCTCAGCACACTTGCAACTTTGGTAGAATTGGACAGAGGAAGACGCAATGATTCAGTGGGGGACAGAGTGAGGAGGTGGTTGCTCCCCTGGTCTGTAAAGGAAAGTAGCAATCCATCTTCAAGTTATGAAATGCCTATATTTGCTATGGGGTGTTTGCATTCACACCTTTGCACATATGGGGTAAGGTGGGGCAAGACTGGTTTATTCAGTCAGCAAACATTTAAGACCCACTTCTGTGTTGAACACTATGCCAGGAACTAGGAAAATAAATAGAAGTAAAATGTGGAGCTCAGTGGTGAACAGGGTAAGCAGGCATGCAAATGGATAACCCTAATACTGAGTACTCCAAATCAGTATGAACCAATGCTGAGCAAACATGGAGAGAAAGCAACGACCTGGGGGTGAACAAGTTTTCCCAGAGAAAGTGACATTTGAGCTGGGTTTCAAAAGGAGGGGCAGAAGTCAGGGAAGAAAGGAAGAACTGGAGAAAAGAGCATAGGATTTGGCCTCGTTGGATTTGGGGACAAGGCTTCATCGGGATCTAAATCCAAGTCAAGGGGCGCCTGGGTGGCTCAGTCGGTTGAGCGCCCAACTTTGGCTCAGGTCATGATCTCACGGTTTGTGAGTTCAAGCTCCGTGTCGGGCTCTGTGCTGACAGCTCAGAGCCTGGAGCCTGCTTCAAATTCTGTGTCCCCCCCTCTCTCCACCCCACCCCTGCTTGGGCTCTCTTTCAAAAATGAATAAACATTAAAAAAAATTAAGTCTAAGTCCACCACTTTCTGTAGAGCTGTAAGACTGAAGGAAAATCTCAACCACAAAAACGTTTTCTTTGTTTTAAAATGGAGCTATATACTTCAAACCCGCTAAAGCTCTTTGCGGGCAGGGTTATGATGGTTCTTGCTAAGAGGACGACTATCCTGTGGGCTTCTGGGAACCACTGACAAATTTCAGTCAAGGGGAGCAAAAAGATCAGATTTATGTTTCAAAAGGTGAGTCTAGCAACAGATGGAAGACAGTAAGAGGAAATAGTCCAAGTATTTGAAATTGTGTGACTGGGTTGATTTTGCTGCCATTAAAGGAGACAGGGACGTGAGAGACATCGGAACTGGAACCTCAGACTGCACAGTGGAGAGCAGGCTGCTGGGGGTCCAGGCGGTGAGGGAGGAAAGAAAAATAGTGCTGTTCTGGCCACTGTGAGGGTCCCTGCAGAAAGCTAGGGCAAACCAGGTAAGAGTACAAAGGTATTTCATGAAAGGACTATTTATATAGTGTGTGAATAGGACGAAAGCATTAGATGTGAATAGGACTAAGGAAATGAGAGGATAGCAACAGTGGAAAACTGTTAACACCTTTTGGCTTGAAGGGGCACCGGAAGGAGCCAGGAGAAAGCTCGAGCTTGGGGTCAGGGGGAGCTGATGAGGCCATCACCACAGAACAGAGAAGAAATACCCCAGCCTCTCCCACCTGCCATCTGCTGATCTCCTGCTCTTGCTCCCCACTGACCTAAATCAGAGACCAGAGGCTTGGGGCCAGGGTGAGGCAGTTTCCAGGGGCCAATTCTGTAGAGCACAAAAAAATACAAAAAGGGTAGAGAAGGAATCTGGGGATGGAGGACGGGCAAAAAAGAATAACCAGCACAACCCTTTCCACTCAGTAGCCTATCCTTTCTTATGTCCATGAAACTACACGTCAGGGTCTCTTTCTACAAAATGGATTGGTGTTTGTGCCCATGAGTGACCTAATGTAAAGGGTGAGCAGGGCAGAATGTGTGTGTGTGTGTGTGTGTGTGTGTGTGTGTGTGTGAGTGAGTGAGTGAGTGAAGCTGTTAGGGAGGGAATGAGAGCACGGTAGGGTTGGCCACTTACCTGTTCTTCTTTGGTCCACAGGAGATTCTTACCGAGCTAATGCAGAGCTCTCCCTGGAGCAGGAGCAGCGTCTCAGGAACAACCTCATTTGAGGCCATCACTGCACACTTCCGGCTGCTGCCCACACACCAGATACCTCAGCTTATTGGAGCCATGCCCTTCACAGAGCCCTAACTCAGAAGGAAAGGGGCCAGTGCCAAGTGGCACCAAGAACTGCTCAGGAAGCCCTTCGATGGCAAGATCATCAAACGAAAATGGTACTGCTCCCTCAGGATGACTCTGGGCCTGTCCCGTAAAGGCCTTTGGTCTACGGTCTGTGGCCTCTAGGCTTTGTTCAGATGAGCTGCTCTTCCACAAGGAGACCCCATCTTTCCCGGATCTTGCCCCAGTGTTCTTGGCTCAGGAGCAATCAGTTCCTTAGAGATGGGCTGTGACCCAACCCCCCATTTAAACGGTGCTTTGCAAAAGTCTTGGAGTAGAAGACGAAGGACAGAAATACACAGGAGGCAGGATTAGCTCTGCGAGAAGCTCAAAGCAACACAACTTGTGTCAAAGTCACAACTGGCAGAGAAGTTGATGAATTGAATCCCTTGTTTGATCTGCGCTCATTTAGAACTCACCTGTCATTCTAAGAGTCTGCTCTAGTGCCTTTAGCTTTATCCTACTGCACATATGGGTGTTTCTAATATCCTGGAAGCTTAGGCCTCAGGCATCCCCTTATCTCCTGATGGGCCAACACCACCAATTACTGAGTGCTTGAGAAGGGGCAGGACTTGCAGAAGTGGCCAGATAGGGTCTTCCTACAGAGCAGCAAGAGAAGTCCAAGCAGAAAGGCTGCTGCGATAACATGGACCCCGGCCCCTGCCAGGGCCTCTGCCAAGGAGAAAATATGCCATACACCTGGCAGGCAATCCAATCTCCCTCAAGATCACTGTGCATCTCAGGACTTGCCTCAACTTCAGGTCTCAACCAAGTTTCTGGAGTGAACTTTGCATGGAATAAGTTAGATACACGTTAAGAGATGATCCTTACAGGTCTGATGCCCTAGTGCCAATAAAGGTTGCTCAGTATGGACAGCTACAAAGACAAGACTGGCTATATAACTCTTTGGGGTCCCCAGCCCATGAAATCTAACCTTTTCCACTCTTGCTGAGCTGGTAACTAGTACATGTGGGGCACACATACTACTCACAACAGTCCCACCACACTTCTCTGATATCAGCCTTTGATGTTAGCAGACTATAGTCTGCTTCCCAATTCTCTCCCCAGGCTCAGGGCTGAAACGTGGGCTGGAAAGGTTAAGGGACAAAAGGGAGGAGGCAAGAAGGAAAAGCCCAAGGACCGTAAACTTTTACAACTGAGGCTGCAAAGCTGAAATGAACAGTAGCAGATGGGGCAGATTTACAACAGTACACCCCTCCCCACGGCACGTGAGCTATCCCCTCCCTCCTTACGGGGTAAAAAGGGACATGATCTTGAGCTATCCTCTCTGAATACAAAGAAGTGCTTTCTTCCCCCTTCTCTTCTACCTTCTCCACTCCTTCATCAGGCAAAGGGAGCATTATATCTTGGCATGGCAGTTTAGGTAAACAAGGGAAGGACTGATTTCCTGTTGGATCCAGCAAACCTCTCCCAAACAGTAAAAACATTATACTCGCACATGCAGCTAATGGTCTGTGAAAGAATGTGCAGCTCGTGGGGGAGCGTGTGGCGGCTGATGACTAGACTCAGGCAGGGAGGTACCCACCGCTTCTTCCTGCATCCAGTTGCCGAGAGGGCCAGAAGAAGCGGGCCAGGCAGCCAGCCACTGGCTCCGGTCTCAGTCTTGCTGGCCACATCACACACTTGATAGGTGCAGCCCGTTCTAATTCTTGGAAAAAGCTATACAAGGGTTGTGCTGTTACACCACCGAGTTGAAAGGGAAGGACGTGGGAAGACTGGTGGCTGGCATGGCTTGTAACTAGATGAGGAATGTTAACAGAATACCAACCACCAAATTCCAGACAGAACCAAAAATGTCAGAAGACTTTCACCCCGGCATTCTGTAGTCTGAGAAGCTGAAGTGCCAGGAACCTCGGCTTACTAATTAGAAGCCTAATTTATTTCTATTCCACCAAGACCTTCACTCTATGGGGAGCATGTTAGGACTCAAAGGGGATGTACATTTCTACTACAGATACCAGGTGACACTGGGATTTAGTCATTTAACATGTATGAAGCAACAAAAACACCTAGCAGAGTACATTCATAGTCTTCTGAAATATGTAACAAAGGAGCCAGGGGCAGCTACAGGGTGCTTTCCAGTTGGCTCAGCTTGTGAAGGCATATGGATGGGGTTCCCATCTGCACAAGCTCAGTGTAGTCCACGCTGGGCCGTGGCAGGTCCTCTTACCTCCACCCGTACACATCAATGGAAAATATACCTAAAAAGCACACTCTCAGGGCGCCTGGGTGGCTTGTCCAACTTCGACTCAGGTCACGATCTCACAGTTTGTGAGTTCGAGCCCCACATCAGGCTCTCTGCTGTCAGCACAGAGCCCACTTTGGATCCTTCCTTCCTTGGAAGGAAGTTCTGTCCCCCTATCTCTCTGCCCCTCCCTCCCTTGCGCATGCTCGCTCTCTGTCTCTCTCTCAAGAAAAGAACAGCACGTTCTCTACTAATGGTGGAAGCAGCAACACTTCACAGCTTTAGGTACCGGCTAAATACAAATCCCTTCTCTGGGTCTAACTATAAGGATAAGTCTGAAAGTCAGAGGTGGCTGATCGCAAGCTGGAAAAAAGCATACGCTACTAGCCACTGAGTAGACAGCATTAGAATGACAACAGTACCTTAAAAGCTAGGAGTAATTAAGAAAACTGGGTAATAAACATGCAGCTCTACGTTACCAACGCCCTTAAAAGCCAAAATGCTATTAGAAAAGGGAAGACAAGTAATAGGGACAATCATCTTTTTTACTGCCCAAGGTCACTCTTAGCCTTGAAGAATCAAAACAGAGCAAAGGTGTACCTCAGAAGTGTACCATTCAGTATGAAGCCTGGCTACGATTCCCTGCCTTTCCTTTCCAGTGTAGCCATGCTGTTCGAACAGACCTGTCTATCTTAAAGAAGTCTGTTGTGTGAAGACAGAGAGCACAAGCCCTGTGGCTACAAGTCAGAGAAGTGCACTGGACCAGATACTAGGACACAGGATCAAGAGAAGGTTTTATTTAATCCCCTAAACTTGAAAGGGAGGCCCTGAATAGGAACAAGGGACACTTTCAGAACTGACCAAGAATGAGAAAAACAATGCTGAGGAGCTGCAAGAAGCCTCCAAGACCAGAATAGCAGAAGGGATAGTTGGGTCAGGGCTAAGACCCAAGGCCAGTGTCATCTGAGGAACATTTGAACAGAGCCCCCACTCTACCATGTTCTAGGCAGTGCTAATAATCCATCACTGTCATGGGCACCACATACAAATATGAGGCTGCCGCCCTCAATGAAAGCACGATGGGACACTATGTCTTGCTAGCTCAACCTATTAAAGTCTAGCACTCCCAGTTCTTCAGTGCAGAACTTCCTTCCAAAAACAATGAGCGCAGGAATGAGATGGATAAAGCCTGAATTGGCGGCTCAGACTCGTCAGTGTCCTTTAGGAAATTCCTCACTGCCCAGAGGTGTTTGTTTTATTCTGGCAACTCTTCACTGTAATGGATCATCTGGTGTTGCTTGCCAGGTGCCTCTGGCACAGGCTGAGAAGATGATACCAAGAACATGCTGTGTGCCAGAAGCCTTCTGCAGAATGTCAGGTTTGACAGAAATGGGAGAAGGCAAGAGGCTCGGGTGGGCATGTCCAGGGAGGGCAAGAAGGGGAGGGGAGCTACCACATACCCATCCCGAGAGAGGCATTTTTGTAGTATACTCAGGCAGAGAGATAGAGGACCAGCAGTCTACTCAGTGTGGCTCAATAAAGCCAACAGATCCACTGAACCCAGGCACAACTTTATAGGGATGAAGATACGAGGAGAGCTGTTCCCCAGTTTTTTTGTGGGAATGACGAAAGTGACAAATAGCAGTGACGTAGGTCATAGACTGAGCTTTAATGTCTCCCTCTCACAACACGGTAGTACTTTCAGCAGGGACTAGCACACGGCTCCCAAGGCTGGCTTTCTAGAGGGCTGAAGCAGGCATGCCCTTGGCTGCTGTGCAGCTGGAGCAGCCCCAGGCGCCCGGCTCAGTACAAACTCTGGAGCTCAAACGCCTACATCTGCTGCAGCTCACCAGCTCCAGAGTTCTGGAATTGACAGTGTGGATTCGGTGAGTACCAAGTACTTCAAACACTGTTCCCTCCGCCACCCCTTAGCTCTGCGAGCCCCGAAAGAACACCCTACCTTTTCAGGGCCGGAATGGCCCATCATGGCAGGTTTGAATCCTCTGTTTTGTATCTGCTTCAGACATCTTAGATACGTGAGCCATGGTAACAGTGGGGCTTGCCACGCCCAGAGGACTCTTGGAAGTCATATCCAAATTGCCACAAGTCAGCTTCCTAGCTGATGGCTCCTTTCTATGCCCAACACAGTATGGCAATTCCAAATGACTGCAATTAGAAGCAAAGACAGACAGGAGTCCACCTTCTTTCTAGACCCAGTCAGTGCTCGCCTCAATGGCTTTATCTCGTTCTTTCACGAACACGCACTTCTGCATGTACACAGAACTCTAGAAGGATCCTCCTATCCGAAGACTATGGAAATAATTTCTGAATTCATGGAACTATCCATTTCCTTAAGTGATGTTCAAACTGCAGACTGGTCTCTGCCTTCCCAGACATCTTCCCGTTGCTTGGCTTCCAGTCGCTTTCTCTCTGTAAGTAAGGACAGTATGAAAAGTGGAAGTACGCTCCATATAACCAGTGACTTTCCTTTAATCCAAATTATAAGCAAACTTCAGTCATGAGACAGGAGAATTTCCTGGTCTTCTCTTACCTGACTCCAAGAGTTAATATCTTTAACTTTCCAAGTGCGTTATAAGTGGAAGCAATGTTATTAGTACTATATAATAAAAAGAAAGATCTGAGGCTAACAAAAATAAAAAGTATGTGGAGTAAGTCAGAACCTAGCAGGACCAGACTCCAGTCTTGCTGATAATGTTTTTATTTTCATTCTATTTCTCAACTGTGTTAGTGCTTCAATATAATTGCCTGTTCTTCCCACTTCACTGATCTTTAAAAATATTTCAATAGGGATGAAGAATAGGTTTGAATATTCTTCTTCTGTCTTCTTGCTCAAATGGAAATGGTGGCCACTGGGCTCTAGCTGGATCTCCCTACTACAGTCTTACAGAAAAAAAATTTTCAGAGGCAAATCAAATTTCAGTATTTTTAGAGCATTTTCAAGAGCCTACCTTCTGCAATACACAATTCCAACATGGGAAAACAACCACATATAATGGAGGGAAATAAAGAATTATTTCTAGAAACAAAACAAAACAAAAAAAATCAGAAATCTGGGCAATCCATCTTCAATTTTTAACAGAGAAGCTGGGTTTCCATTTAATACTTTGACTAAGACCTGAGATGATACAGACCACACATGATTTGGTGACCCGAGCACTTCATTAGGTGCCACAATACCAGTTCTAATTTCATGGCTAGTCATTTACCATAAAATATAGATGATAAGCCTAAGTGCTTCCTCTCAAGGGCTATTATTTCAAATAAAGTCTGTAAAAGAGTTTGCAAGTCATGAACCAGGGGAATTACTACAGAAATCAAGGTGAGTTTAGAGTTAACACTTGCTGTTTTGACATACTTTTCCAAATCAGCAGAATCCCTTACAAAATTCCTTTACTGAATATATTTGACTGTACTTTAAGGGCAAAGAACTTGGTCAGGAAGCTGACTGGCATTTGGAAATGTGAGATAGAGAAATTCACTGCTATTTGGGCACCACCTTGTGGCATTATCTGAATATAACAGTAAAGTTATAACAGACCAAAAAAAAAAAAAAAAAGAGGGTCAGCAAATTCCAAACTGAAGGCTAATTAATTCAGTGCCTTGTGACTTGGCTTTAAGACAGGCTTCAATTGGGATTGGGATTCTCCAGGGAGACCGCACTAAGGATAATTGGCTTGTCTAAAGGATTCCAGGGTTTCTTAGGAAAGCACTGTGGTTCTGATTCTCATAAACAGGGTAAAGTTATTAGAAGGGGATCTAAAGGCAAAAGCAATGTTGGATGAAAGCAATCAAAAATTGGTTCTGGATTCCTAGAAAACTGAAGAAACCAGAAAAGTGAACTACCAGAACTCAAACTTTTCAATAAGCTCAGAAATTTAAATCAGAGTGGCTATCTGGGAAGTTTAACAAAAGAAATCCAGGTGTAGTAGAAAAATAAACCACTCACCACAATTCGCAACTCTAAACTCAAAGCACTTCGGAAAAGTTGGTTTTTTTTAAACTTGTTTTTTTTTTAAAGTTTAGGGCCAAAATTCATTTGGTAGTAAATATAACCTGAAAAGATAAAAGGCTGCTTATGGTCTTACATATGCCATTTAATGGAACAATCATACACTTGGTGGCAGAAATACTGTCAGTGTGTCTGATTTTGGTGTTATGAAATATATATTAAGATAACGATATTATCTTTCTAAAATTGAATACAGTTCAGAATACTGAAACATTTCCCACCCTAATGTTTTATAATAAAAGATTATGGATCTCTATTGCCAAATACATGTAAAATAATATATGAGGAAACTCTGGTGGTTAACCAGTGAAGGCTGGGAGACAGACTGAGAAGCACAAAGAAATAGTAACAATGTGAGGCATACATTTAGTAATTCAGAATCTGAATAGAGAAATACTTTTTAAAGAGGAAATGGAAGCTTGGAGGGGTTAGTTAAGTGACTTGGCTAAGGTTACATAATCAGTGAAAAACTAAAGCTGGAACTCAGGCCTTTAATTCTTAAACCAGCATACTTTCTACTGTCCTGACATATGAAAATATCTACAAAGAAAAGGGGAAAATGAAAAACAAAAAAGAGAAAGGAGGGGTGCCTGGGTGGCTCTGTTGGTTAAGCATCCAACTCTAGATTTCAGCTCAGATCATGATTTCATGGTCGTGAGATGGAGCCCCACGTCGTTTCACACTGGGTGTGGAGCTTGCTTGAGATTCTCTCTCTCCCCGCCTCTCTCCGCCCCTCCCGTGCTTGCTCTCAAAAAAAAAAAAAAAAAAAAAAAAAAGAAAGCGAGCGAGCGAGAGAGAGAGAGAGAGAGAGAGAGAGAGAGGAGAGAGAGAGAGAGAGAGGAAGAACGGAAAGCAGATAATATCTGATAGACTGCCTGCAAGGACCTCCTGTATTAACTTGACAGACTGCATGAGAAGAGCTCCTATTAACTTTACTTTTAACAATCAGAAAACAGTAAACTAAGAGAAAGCCCAACAGCAGCCATAAGGGCAAGGAACTAAAGGCAGAATAGAAGAATTTGTATGACATGATTAACTTAAAGTGTGCATGTAAGCTGTCCCTAAAGACTTTCATTTCCCAGTATAATAAATAAATTGCATAAATGATTTTATTAAACTAGTTGACTGAATCACCACTTACCACTCAGGGAATGGAAAGGGATAAAGATTAAAAAAGAGCCAATACAGTGTCATCTCAAAAGAAAACAAAGAAAAGGAATGTAAATTAAAACGTTCAAAATCTACTTCTACGCCTAAGAAAATAATGGAGAAAAATCATCACAAAACTCCCTATAGAGGAATAATCAACACGCAGACTTGAAGCACAAGTCTGGTCAAACTAATCTAATTGCCTTCTTTTATGGATTGACAGACCTGATAGATTAAGGTGAAATAATATAAGTAACCTCTTAATTTTAGCAAGGTTTTAGATTTTAGGCTTACCAACTATTTATATAATCATTAATATACCAGGAAAGACAGTCTGGGCCACATAAGTGTTTAAGGGGAGCATTTAACTCTGGAGAGTAGAATGTTCATCAATGTATTAAGTGTCAACACAAAGAACTATGTGTTCTTTATTTAGCAATAGTTGGTAAACTGGTCAGTTAATCCTAGGGTTAATTAACATTTTCATCTAATACTGGCCTGTGATATAAGAATATTAAACAGCAAGTGACAGCAAAAATACGGGTAAATACTGCATCTCAGAGAAAAAGATCACATTAAGATGAAAAGAGAAATGTGGTTGGAAATGAAGGGAATTTCACATTAGGAAAGAAAAGACACCAAGAAAATGCCACACGACCTAGATTATGAGTCAGCAATGCAGCAGAGCCATTGAAGGCAGAATAATGGAGTGCCTAAAAAGAATTTCAAAAGGTAGCAGTTGTAATTAAATTTTTTTATTACAGTTGACTAAGTATTCTATAGGGATGATTTTACTTTTAAGTTCTCAGTGACTTTAATTAAGCAAACTAGGGGATCAAATGATTGTTTACTTACTCTGCCTTTCAGGCCTGTGACCCAAAAGATGCCTTTTAGAACCAGTCAATTAAGCACCTACCCCCAAGAGTAAATGGAAATAAGAAATAGAATTATAGCAAGCTTTGAAAATGAGAGAGTAGCTTATTCTGAGATGTAATGATATCTTCTATCTCCAATTTTAGGTGGGAATCAAGTGTTTTGATAAGTGAAACATGGGGAAATTTTACATATACTCCTGAATCTGGTCTTTAAAATGTAGTTTTATTATTTCATGTGAATCACTGGTTTAAAACATGATTAAGTCAAATACAAAGGATGGAGGATGATCTATGCTTTGATTTCCCACTCTTAGTGCAGCTCTGATCTGTTATGCACTCTGTCAGACTGACAAACCTCTTCTCCATGTTCTAAGACTATGAACTTTTAAAAAGCTCTTATCCTCCAGATATACACATGATTTGCTTAAAATGATTTGGGTACTTCTTTTTTCTTGATTTCTTCCCAGAGTAGCTTTGTTTTCTGAATCTAATTTTTCATTAAGGACTAAGACACAGACTTCTCATTAGAAGGGTAAGAAGACCAAAGTAGGGTGAGGAAACTTAGCAGGAAGTATTTAAACCTCAAAATCGCAAATCCCAAATTCATTAATTACAAGGTTTTCATAGGAAGTGTTCAACTCTGGGCTTTATAAAGAAAAACATAAAGGATTTGAAAGAGTTCAGAGTAGAATCATGAATGAAATAAGATTTATGAAGAAAAAGTGACCAATGTCACTCATGTTTTCAGTCAATGCACATTGAGTATTGTTTTATGAACCAGACACTATGCCAGACAGGAGAACTCTTCAAGTGGGTGGGCAGAGGAATCCTAGCTATTCTATAGTACTGCTTATGAGAACTATATCAGGATGGTACACAGATTTCAATTTCCATGCTAAATTCTGATCAATTGGCAATGGGCAAGTCAAAAGTCACAAAAAAGAGTGCCGTAACTGATTAGCACTGTTTGTCATGGATAATGGATGGGGAGCAACAGTACAAATTACATAGGTGTCATTACTGTCTCATTATAATGAATATTAATTTTCTAAGAGTCACATAAATAATAGTATCCTGAACTTGTAAAGCACCTTTCTAAACATTTTTACACGTTACCTTAGGTTATGCTCAAAAAATTCTCCAGGGTAAATTAGGTATTAGTTTTGCTTTGTTGGAAACTGGCGCACAGAAAGGTGTAAGAGACATGCCCATGGCAACACAGCTAATGTTAATGGCAAAAACCCTATTACAGCCCAAATTCCCTTATTCCTAAATAATCTGCCTTTGATCTTTAAAAATTAGAACAGAATGGTGTCCACATATATTCCCTATTTCTAACAAGGAAAAGAGAAGAGGAAACTGGCTTAAACTGTTGTACAGATATAAGTTAGACCTAAGGAAGAATTTTTTGACAGTGAAAGCTGCTAACTATTGGAACAAATAACTAAGAAACGAGTGCTGATGAAAATGTGGAGAAACAGGAATCCTCGGGCACTGCTGGTGGGAATGCAAGCTGGTGCAGTCACTAAGCAAAACAGTGTGGAGGTTTCTCAAAACATAAAAAACAGAACTACCATATGACCCAGTAATCGCATAACTGGGTATTTATCCAAAGAATACAAAAATACTAATTTGAAAGGACACATGTGCCCCTATGTTTATCGTAGCATTATTTACAATAGCCAAATTATGGAAGCAGCCCAAATGCCCACTGATAGATGAACAGATAAAGAAGAGGTGATACATACACACACACACACACACACACACACACACACACACACTGGAGTATTATACAGACATTAAAAAAGAATGAAATCTTGCCATTTGCAACAACATGGATAGAGCTAGGGAGTGTAATGCTAAGCAATATGATTATGAAATGTTAAGCATAAAAAAATATGATTTTTCACTCATGTGGAATTTAAGAAACAAATGAACAAAGGAAAAAACCAAGACAAACCAAAAAACTCCTAACTATAGAGAACTATAGAGAACAAACTGATGGTTACCGGAGGGGAGGTGGGTGGGAGGGATGTGAAATAGGTGATGCAGGTTAAGAGTACATATATCTTGATGAGCACTGAGTAATGTATAGAATTGCTGAATGACTATATTGTACACCTGAAACTAATTTAACACTGTATATTAACTATACAACTGCTGAAAAAATTATTTTCTTCTTTACTCAAGGTAGATATCCTCACTAGACTAAGTCTTAAGTAGAGGAACAAAATTTTGCCGTCTCTCTAATTCTCCCAAGTAGGAGCATAATGCATAATTTATACAGGGCAGGTGCTTAGTGAATGTCAAATGTTGTTTTTGGAGTGTTACAGAAAATTTAAAATAAAAAAAGTAATGACAAAAAATGTGCACTGAAATCTGTGCTAGACTCATAATATTACTACTATTACTAAAAACAGCAGCAGCTAACATATATCACATACTTATTACAGACCTATAGAAACAGGACAGAGTGCATTTCTATAGGTTCTGAAGATTACTAAGCATCTTCTGTAGATTATCTCACTTCATGTCCATTTTATGGATGAGGAAACAGAGGCCTCCAGAGAATAAGTAATCTGCTCAAGGTCACACAGCCAGTAAATTGTAGAGCTTATGGGTAGACGTAGGCAGTCTGATTCCAGAATCTATTATGTTATCCACCAAGCTGTACTGATCCCTCCCCCCTCCAGTGGAAAAAGGTCTGGAGCAAAAATATCTGTTCTGTTGAATACCTAAACAGTACTTTTCATTTCCAGAGAGAAAAAATCTTTAAGTGAGAAGTCTTGGGCTCCATGCAGGCAGGTACAAGAATATCTGCTTAATGCATAAAGAAGTCAGAAAGAGATATATCAGGAATTTTCCATATGCGTTTTCTCAGATATGAAGAATGGGAGAGCTCTGAAGCATAATAAAGGAAGAATCTTCTATAATCTGTACAGCCTCAGAACCAATGGATGAGAGGAACTTATCACAGTGAGTCTCTATTCACAAATAAAGGCCTTCTTTAAAAAAGTTAAGTAACAGGGTACTCAGCCAATAGTCTCATTTTTAACTGCATCACTGAAATGTCCTCTGTATAAGGGGACATTTAAAACAAACACTTCAAATGAAGCTACATGCTAATGTGCTTACAGAAAAACAGAGGGGAATACTCAAGATGACATCTGTGCAAGACTACTGCTGCAGTACCTGTGGAAATACAGGTAATATTACATGCGTAGGGTAGGGAAACATAATACACTGCAAAAAGAGCCACATCTTCCCTTATAGATACCACAGTTATTACCCTCTTGTGATTTTCTGAGATAATTGTGGTTATCACAGAGAAAACACTTTCCTCAGAGATAACCATTAATAAAGGGTTAAGGACATTGCACATTCTGCTTTACTCTAGTTCTGTTATTGCCGTGTATAAAAACTATCTATAGTCCGTAAAAGGCCCTTGAGTGAACATGCATTGGAAAAATCAAAACTGCCTCATTATAATCATTAAGGTTTCAAAAAATTAGTTGGGTTCAACTCTGAAACTCTAGCACCTGCCATGACACACTCTGTCACTGGTTATCTGGCCAGTGCAGCTGAGAGTCCGCAAGCCGCCTGCTATCACCAAAGCAGAGTGGACAGGAAGTATTAATGGCCTTGTTAGACCGGCAATAAACAAGGAGTTTGAAACTTCAATTCGTTTAATGGAAAAATGAAGTTACTTTTTGGTAAGTGGAATTTTCAGAATAAATTGCCTTCACAGATCCCACAGATCATGGGCTAAGGCAATGAGACTGTTTAAAGCCTGGAAGGTTGATAAAAAGTACTTAAGTGTAAAGCCAGAATCCCAGGCCTTTACATTTAAGTCAACAGCCTGTAAGGAGGGAAGAGAGAGATTTTAACCTCAACTCCAAACTACAGGGAAAGAAAAACCCTGCTGTGGATCAGTGGAAATATTTTCTAAGAACTCGTAGGTACTGCAAAATAATCAGAAGATAGGTTAATCCATATGTACTCGAAGGAAGCCACTCAGAGCTGCCTTTAAAGGAAAAAATACCTCCTACAGTTATCATCATCCGTGTCAGTCGATGGCTTTTCCTTAATTTGTCTTCTACCTACAATCTAAACCATTAGATAATATCATGGCAATCAAGGTCCCATAAAACCACAGCAAATGTTTTCTGTCTGAAAGACTACTATGTCTTTACAGGAAAAGTTTGCTCAGAGTTTGGAGCAACAACTAGAGCGAAAGCCATGGATGATGAGCTGAGAAGACCGAACCTATCTCTTAGAAAACCACAGTAGAAACATGGATTAGGATGCCTGGTGTATGGAACAGGAAGAGAAATCCTGAAATGTCTCCACCCTAAATATAAGGCATGAAAACAATTTTAATACACTTGGGAGGCTTCCAGGAAATGGAAATGACAGGGAAAGGGCTCCGTTCCTTTTTTTTTTTTTTTTTTTTTTTTTTAACCACATGTCTTATAGTGAGCTCTAGAGAACTAGAGAAGAACACCATCACTTCAACTCACCTCGGGCCTCCTGCAGTTTCTTGAGCTCTGCTTCCCTTTCTGTTTTGCTCTGTTTACTTCGAACCCCAAGGGCACTGATGACTAACCTTCTGGCTAGGGCTGCTGAAGTCTCAGGACGCTCCTTTGCTGGCTGGAGGAACTCTGAATGGGAGAAACAGAGGGGGCAGGAGGAAGTAAGGAAGAGAAGGCACTCTAGTGCCAAGTGATTTAACTCCATAATTAACATATAAAATAGACTAACAAGGGCTGCATCAGCAGTAATTAATATGGGCCAATAGATGATCATCAGAGGAAACTAAAATGGCAAAGCACAAACAATCCTGGCTTCATTATCTGTATTAATACAACTTCTACAGTGACTCAAACAGCTCAACAGTGAGGTAAACCAGATAAGGATGTCAATAACAACAAAAAAACAGTTGCTGCGTTGCTCGGCCAGATCTCCCACTCTCTCCAAGTGGCTGCTCAAATGCCAGATTTCCAACATAACCTTTTCTATTTTCTCTTTAAGAACATACTACCTTAAACACTAAAAAATAAAAGTGATAGGTCTTTAGAATTCTAGATGAGGAGTAAGTGCTGGAGAAAATAATAATACACTACCAACAAGAAAAGCCCCTGAGATTATAGGCTCACCGGCATAAGCTCTAGCTTTGGCCTTGGCTGCTCTTGTGGCCTGTGACAATGGCCTGATTTTCACCATGGTATGTTTACTACCCAGAGCATCACGAGCTGCAAAGAAGAATACATGTAAGGAAGTAGACGACATGAAGAAGAGTGATACAAAGGAAAATTTAAGGCTAGTTCTCAGAAAGTTATTTCCTAGATGTCTAGATGTTATGCTTTTTTTTTTTTTTTTTTTTTTCCCACGGCAAGCTTTAGAAAATCCATTAACAAGTCAGCAAGTGATTATTTTAGATCAGGGATCATCAGCAAACTATGGTTTTGCGACCAAATCCAGCCAACCACCTATTTTTGTAACATTTTACTGAAACAGAGCCATTCCTATTCATTTGAATACTGTTTAGGGATGCTTTCTTATTACAACAGAATTAAGTAGTGACAGAGACCTTACACCCTAAATATTTACTATGTGGTCCTTTAGAGAGTAAGTCTGCAGATCCCTATTCTAAGTGGTTCGGACAGGATCCAACATCTCTCATTTCTCTGAATGCTTCTGCATCACATCAATCATGAGGCTAATGATGTAATTCAAAAGGCCCCCTCATATATTCAGAAAGTAGGTATTATGTAGTGAGAGTTATAACTTCCAGTGAGAGATTTCTCACTGGAAAGGTTAAAGGGCTATTTCGAATTCATTTGTCTGAGGGAAAAACATCACAAAAATTTTAAGATTCAGTCACACTGGTTTCTTAAATTTCTACTTACAGTCTGCTTATGTACTATCCGAACTGACCATTATACAGCATGTAACCCTGGAAGGAGTTGGCTCTCATTCCAAACACCACTGGATTAAGGTGAAAAGGAAGAGAGGGAGCACATGGGTACCAAAGCACTATGCCTCAAAAACCTGTTTCTGCCATTCACCTATAACCGGCTGAATAAAATGCCAGTTGGCTACAATACAAGGGAAATAAGAACAAGTAGCAGGAGAAAAGGGACAATGAGAAAAGACTACCACAATCCACTGGGCGAGTACCTGTAATTGGACTGGAGAATACTCCTAGGGCGTGTGTATCATCCACCCATTTAATATCAAATCCTTTCTTTCTGCAACAAAAGAACACAATTTTATTTCTTAAAATAAAATTTACTTCTATGAAACAGCTTTCAAATAGAGTCTCATAAAGCATTTCGTGATGAGATAAACACTCAACGAGCACAGGTGGAATGGGGATAATGACACAAAAAACAGCTTGGAGGACAGAAGAAGCCACTGAATTTTAAAAGCAATAATACCATCATAAAGAACTACCTGGGAGTATTTTATGTTCCCAGCCATTTTATAGACATCAACTAATTAATCCTCACATGTCCCTTGGGGAGGTAAAGTATTTATCGCACTATTTACAAGAGATGTTCTTGTGGGCACAGAACAAGAAGAGGTGAAAAGAGAAAGTAGAGGAGGGGTAGAAGAATATTGGAAGAGGAGGGAGGCAGGGAAGGTCACCTGGATTTAATGCAAATGTAGACTCACGGAGAGACAGAGAGGGAGAGGGAAACAGGTCATTCAAAGCAAGAAACAAACAAAAAACCCCAAAGACAAAAAAAAGTAAGTAATAGAGAAAAAAAGACAACTCTAATCAGAGAGGCTGACTAATCTTTCTAGTTGTAAAAGAAAGTACGAAGGGGAAAAAAGGAAAGAATTGTGGCAAAGTCAGAAAAATTCAGGATAGAAGAAATCAAGCTCAGAGAAACATCAGACAGGATTAGACAGAATCAAAAGAAAGACCACGAAATACTAAAAAACGCCTTTATTTTGGAGCAGAGCTATTAGTGAGCATAATGACTATCAAAATGATGACATTATTTTTCTCAGCTAGGAACTTAAAACGGCTCATAGGTTCAACGGTTCTATAGAAAGGGTACAGGGTTAAGGGTCAGATGCATAAGGACTCAGGGTTCTGCCATGTTGAGACCTTGGGCAGATTTAACTTCTCTTGAAGCTAGATCTGCTCATCTGTAGAATGGGCATAGTACCTTCCAGTTATTGTAAAAATGGAAACGAGATCATCTATGACAAGACGAAGAGCACGGTGTTGAGCACTTACGGGCATTTAATAAATGAATGTTGCTCATTATTTTTTATGACTAATAGCAATATTCATCAGGAAGATTATTAATATTGATAAAGATAGTGACTAAAATACAAAGTTGATTCAGGTATTTGACTCTCAAGACGTTATTATAGGCTTTTGTACCAGGACCTTGACTTTATTTTTATAAAGCACTATAAAGAAAGGAAAAAGGGGCGCCTGGGTGGCTCAGTCGGTTGAGCGTCCGACTTCAGCCCAGGTCACGATCTCGCGGTCCGTGGGTTCGAGCCCCGCGTCGGGCTCTGGGTTGATGGCTCGGAGCCTGGAGCCTGCTTCCGATTCTGTGTCTCCCTCTCTCTCTGGCCCTCCCCCGTTCATGCTCTGTCTCTCTCTGTCTCAAAAATAAATAAACGTTAAAAAAAAAAAAATTTAAAAAAAAAAAAAAGAAAGGAAAAAGACAACAGCTAAAATATCTTCCTTCAGACAAGAAAAAAAATTCCTTTGAGGAAAAAAGGAATGAAGGAGGCTTTCAAGGTTAGTTAGAGAATTTCCCGAATGTAAGGGTAAGTTTGACCATGGCATAAAATGACCACAGGGGTTGGAGACTAAAAAAGTTCAATAGCAGAAGAGTCTATATAATAATAGTTTACAAAAAGGTTAGAAAAAGACCTTAGATGGGTTCTGGAGAGCCTTTTAGACTGGAATTTTATAATCCTTTAAAATGCTTCTCCTCTTTTGGGACTGTTTTTAGGTTTGAGAGAAAATGGACTTGCAGGTAAGATTAGGAAGAAATATAGCAAAGGGAAATTAATAATTCATAAGAATTAACTAGCCTTCAGGAAATTCTAGACATCAACAAAACTAATCCTTGGTTTTAAAAATCATCATTACTAATAACAATCTAAGGTAGTTCTAATTTGGGATTTAATCTCACTGACTGCTTTTTAAAATCTATTAGGCACTTTATGTGCAACAGGCCCTGATACAGGGTCTTAATATAATGTTAATGAATTAGACTGAGCAAACCTATAAATTTAGCATACGGTGTATAGGAAGATTAAATGTCCTCCATGATCCAGTCACCCCCTTATTTCTTTTAGTTATAGAACTGATACCCGCCCCCCATTCAAATTTAGGTGAGGTACATGGCTGCTAGCTAGTTCTATCTGTTCTAGAACTTTGTAAAAAAAAAAATAGGGTTCTTGTTTTTGTACACAGAATTTCACTGAATACAATCATGCTCATCTGTATTGTCTGTGGCTGCTTTTGTGCAATGATGGCAGAGTTGCCTAAAATATTTCCTATCTGACCCTTTAAGAAAAAGTGGGGAGCTAAACCTTAACTGATACAGAATCTTAAAAATTCAAGATACATATGAATTGAGTATTTTTTCAGAGAGAGAGAGAGAGAGCATGAGCACGCACGAGTAGGAGAGGGGCAGAGGGAGGAGAGAGAATCTTAAGCAGGCTCCATACCCAGTGCGGTACCGGACATGGGACTCGATCTCACAACCACGAGATTATGACCTGAGCCGAGATCAAGAGTCGGACACTTAATGGACTGAGCCACCCAGGCGCCCACATTTTAAATTAAATTAATTTTAAATTAAATTAAAAATGAACTAAGTCCGTTGTCCGATGCTACAAATTTTAAATTTGCAGCATCGGACAACGGACTTAGTTCATTTTTAATTCTCAGGATTAGAATGTTAAAGTATAATCCTTGTTGGTATTGACTTCTTCAAGATCCTAAAGATCTTTTTCTTAATAACTTTCTTTCTGGATTGTTTCTTTATTCCTGAAACTTATTTTCTTCTTATAAGCTAAAGATACAGAGGTACACTTCTGATTCTTTTACCTTACCCTATATATGTATAAACTATATACATAACTAGAGTTAGTGCAACTGTTTTCAAACCCACTTATATCAGTTTTTATTTATATTTTCACTACATAATTTAATAAAATTTAAACAACGAAATATGAGTGTCAAAAAGAAGAATTGTTGTGTCTATAAAAACTTAACTGAATGCTTTGGAAGACTAGAGAATGGTGAAGTCACTAAAAAAATCCAAGAACAATTACCAATTACGCTTGGGCAAACAGCTATAAAAGACAAACATTTTAACCTATTAGGAATATGCACTCAGATGACTCTAAAGGTACATTAAAGTTCTTGTTCTACTTCAGTTGATATATTATGAGATAACATTTAGGAACTCTTTTATCAATAGACCAATAACTTAAAAGAAATAAAAGGCTTTGGCACCACATCAAAGACTGGCAAGTGTTTATATGTGTTGTTAAAATAAACTAGTTGAGACATATAACAATCATTTTTTACCATTCTCCACTTGACTATTTCTATCTCAGTGGTCAGAATAACCTCAAATCAATAATTTAATTTATAGTGCTGCTGAATTGTTAGGGCCCTTGGTGCTTAGAAGAAGAAAATGCATATCCTTTCAGGAGAAATCCTCTTCTTCTACTGTAGACTCCAATTCCCATAAATAAAATTCCAAGGAAAAGAGTTGGCTCACAGTAAGAAAATTAACTAAGCCTCCAAAAAAGCCAAGGCACTACAAGTGAGAATTTGCAGAAGCAGAACTAAAAAGACATCAGGTAAAGGAATTACCAGACACAGACCACAGGTTTATGTTTAATATACTTGAAGAAATTTTTTTAAATCTTGAAAATATTTTAGAATAAAAGAAACTAAAAAATGACCATGCAGATTTTAAAGAGAAATGGATAATTTTGAAAAAAAGAAAAACATAAAATGAAATTTAAACATTCAATGGACAGAATTAACAGAAAATTAAACACAGCTAAAGAAAAAATTAGTGAACTGGAAATAAGAGCTAAAGAAACTACTTAGAATATAACAGAGACAAACATGGAAAACATAAAGGAGGTAACATGAGGATTAAATGAGAAGGTCGAATATATATTTTCTTGGCATCTTAGAGAAAGTAAAAGAGAGACTGGCACAGAGGCCATTATCTCTATCTGAAGAGATAATGTGGGTGTTCTCCAAAACCAATGAAAAATACTTACTGATTTAAGAAGCTCAAATAATCTCAAGAATTAAAAACAAAAAAAACAAAAGAACATAAAAACCAACCCAACCAAACAAAAAAGCAAAGCCCCATCACACTACAACGCACAATACCAAAGACAAAGAGAAATCCCTAAGAGCATCCAAAGAGAAAAGACAGATTACATTCAGAAGCAACAGTTGTGAACTTTTAGCTGGCTTCTTATTCTCCACAGAGAAAGACGGGAAACAGTAGAATAAATCTACATGTTTCTGAGAGAAAAATGACTGTCAACCTAAAATTCTACACCTAGCAAAAATGTCTGAAAATTGAAGTTGAAACAATGCCATTAAAAAACAACAAAAAATCCAACTGAGTTTGTTAACAGCAATTTGTTACTAAATTAAATACTAAGGAAATATGTTCCGTGCAGGAAGAAAAATATTTAAGATGGAAGATATACGAGATGCAAGACGTATAGATAAAGAACACAGAATGTGGATAAATCTGAATGCTAAATATATAAAATAGTAACATCAAATGGAGTTTAAAAATAAAATTAAGAGAATAGTCACAATAGCATATTAGTTGGGGGTGGCGAAAGGGAGGAAATAGAATTGGGAAATGGAGTTAAAAGCTCTTATCATGTTTGGAAAGAGTGTAAAAATATTAACTTTAGCCACTGATAGGTTAAGCATGCATTTTGTAATTTCTAAAGTAACCACCAAAGAATAGAAACAAAGTATCATTTCCAAACAAAACAGAATGAGAAAAAAATACCTCATCAATCCAAAAGAAGGCAAGAAAGAAGAAAAAAAGATGAAACATGTAAACACAAAAAAAGATGGCAGGCATACATCCAAATATATCAATAGTTATAATAAATATAAATGGACTAAATGCACCATGAAGACGTTCAGAAGTCATCACTGAGGACATTCTTAAATGCTAACATGGGGTCTAGAACGACTTTGGCATTTTTAAAGAACTCAGAAGACTGGCTTGATACAGAAGATTTCTAACCAACTTGATAAAGACAATAAACAAAACTGATGCTAAAGTAAACAACAAGTAATGCAAACTAAAGAGATGATTTTTCAGAAGACATTTTAAGAAAACTTCATCACACCTTCCCAAACATGCCCAACCATTCGCAAGTACTTACTGATAACTGCAGAAAACCCGCAGGAGGTCTTCAGTACGAAATTCTTGGGGGAAGTCATAAATTTCTATGACATGTGGAAATTCACAATCACTGAGGTCAATATCAGAAACTTCATGGTTGTAATAATCAAATCTAGGTTCCTGGATGCTTTCTCTATTCTTCATATTCCCTGATAACTAGGGAAGAAGCAGCATATAAGTAGCTGTTACATCAAGCTAGAACATTATAAAATATACTATCATATATAAATACTCCTCCTTGTCTCCATATTCCAATTCTTTAACCTTTAGCACGGTCTCTGCACTAATGCTGTTCACGAATACAATAATGGCCAGGGGTCTATCATCCAGTTTATATTAACGTGTGGAATATTTTAAAACATGCTGAAATTCCAACAAAGATAGGCAATACATGAAGCTTCACTTGCATCTATCAACCAGAGTGTGAGAAAATGTAGAATGATTAATGTGGTGAGTTACAAATGGTACATCTTGGAAAACAAATTTCAGAAAATAGCTGAAGAGATGAATTAATAACATTTGTTTTATCTGGGCTTATTGATCAGGCTCATCTCATAGTTTCTTTTATGGAAGTGAACAAAACAAAACAGAAATTTAAAAAAATGAAAACATTTTGTTAGTCCACCTTTTGCTGAATGTAGCCTACAAAGGAAATTTGTTAAGACAAATGTTAAGTGGTAGAATTATAGGGTCTCTAGCACGATGGCTACCTACAAGAATTCCCACATAGCAGATTAGCACAAAAATTTAACAGTAATGGAAAATACTTAAAATTCTACTATCCCATAAGAAAACCGAAGGCTATTATCTACTGCACACCAGAGGCAGAAGGGAAGGGGGGAAAATGTAAAGTGGCAGCAAAGCTGTAACAGTCATTTTGTCATTCACCTGTTACAAAACCTAGTTGCTAGTACTGACCACCCAAAGCCTTCAGACCTGAGGGTGTCTTCTCTCTGTTAATCAAAAGTCCAACTAGATCCCTTCAAAGCCTTTCCTTCATTTATACTGCGCCTCACTGCCCATCAAATGAGGAAATGAGAACTTGCAATGCCAAGGACACCTCTCCTTTCCTTGCAGAAATGAAAAAAGACTCAAGAATTTTATTTGGGAGGGAGGAGAGACGGAAGGTGACTTAGGTAAAATCAACAAAAATATGTATTGTTGTGCCTCTAAGTTCCTTTTCTCCATGAAGCTTTAGTTTCACTAAAAAAACAAAACAAAAAACAAAAAAACCAAAAAACTAGGAATAACAACAGCACCTATACCTCACAGATAGATGTGTGGATCAAATGAGATGATTTGTAAGTGCTCAGCACACTAAGCATAATACTTATATGATACCTAAGTATTCAATGAATTCAACCTACTTATGCAAATTTTAACTAAGTGCTGAATCTATTACACGATAAGCACCATGTTACTTCCACTCTGTTTAGGATACAGAAAGCAAGAAGAGAGTATTCCTTCCACCATAACAATGAGAAAAAGATTAAGTAATCTATAAAATCATAACTATTCTTGAATTCACCAGACAGCTGAGTATGCAAGACAACCAAAAATACCCAGAAAGCCACAGAGTAACAAGTTCCTCCAAAGAAAAACAGGACACAGAAACCGTTTTGCCTCTGGCACAGCATGGAAAGAAGTGGGCACCAAGAAATCAGCCGAACTTAAAAATCTTCAAAGCCTAAAGTGGGCTGGTCTATCATTTTAAAATAACTCAGAGCCCCAGACACCAGGAAGGTCTGCAAACATTTCCAAGTCCCTCCTTATGCCAGTGCCACCCTGTCTTGATTACTGTAGTTTTATAATAGGTCTTTGAAATCAGAAAGTTTGAGTGTTCCTATTTTGTCCTTCCTTTTCAAAATCATTTTGGCTGTTCTGGGTCCCTTGGATTTCCATATAAATTTGAAGATCAGCTTGTCAATTTCTGCCAAAAGAAAGAAAAAAAAAAGGACAGCTGGGATTTGTTGAATATGTAGGTCAATTTGAGAAGTACCTCAACAATATTAAGAAAAGATGAATATGGGATACTTTCCATTTATTCAGACCTTCCAACAGTGTTTTGTAGTTTTTGGAATACATGGCTTATATACTTCTTTTGTTAAATTTATTCTTAAATAGTATTTAAATGCAATTAAAAATGGAATTTTCTTAGTTTCATTTTTGGATTTCTGGCATTGACTTTTTGAGTTACTTAGCAAAAAACAAAATCACTGCATGGCTGTGCATTTATAAACTGGGGCTATATAATGCGTTGTGAGAGGTAAATAATGCATGACTACAAAACACCCAGGAATTATAAATTCTAAGAAATGATTACAAAGAGGAAGGAAAAGAGGCAAGATGGTCTAGCAGGAACATCTGATTATGGTCCTTTGCTCCTAACCTAGTCAGCAAAATTGAATTATACACTTATATCCCATTTCTGAGGTAACTATTAACTGTTTTGGCTTCTGGGACTGGTTAAATGCAAAGTGTTAGTAATAGCAAAACATACGATTCTTATTCTGTATTTTGTAATAATAGATCTAAAGCCTACAAGTTATATACTCCTGACTAGTTTTTCCTATCAGACACCACTGTTATCAGGGATTCCTGACTTTGCCAAAGAGAAGGAAGAACTTAATTTCATTTCCCCATGGTACTGACACTGGTGAGATCTACTGGTAACACATATTTTGAGGGGGTATGGTGGTCGGTAGGAGGTCATAATGTTAACAGCACTTTCTTTCTTGAGTATCTCAGCAAAACAGGATAGGGAGACGTGACAGAGTACAAGAGAGAGGAATATGTTTCAACGAAGAAGGAAACGTCTAAGGGAGAACAATATGGAATGAAATGAGGATCAGAGCAAGACTGTGAAGGGAAGTGAGGGGATTAGACAAGGCGATATAGACAGCTTTAAGGAAAGGCTCTAAAATTTCATGCATGAATTATGTAGATACATCCGCAGAAGACCCACACTGTCCAACACAGTAGCTGCCAGCCACACGTAGCCACTGAGTGCTTGAAAACTGTGGCTACTCCAAACTGGATGGGTTTTATGTATAAAATATACATCAAATTTCAAAGACTTAATACAAAAAAGTAAAATATCCCATTAATAATTTCTTATATTGATGACGTGTTGACATGATATCCCTGATTAAAAACATATTATTAATTTCAACTCTTTCTTTTTACTTTTCTGCACGTGACTACTAGAAAATTTTTAATTATAGTAAGGTTCATATTTATAGCTTACGTCATATTTCTATTATAGACAAGTGAAACATTTACTCTAAGAGTCACGTGTACTGAAGCAATACCAACTATACTGTCAATGTGAAGCCTTCATATTGTAAAACCTGCATATATATTTTTTTCTTTTTGATGGCTATGTAAACTTTGATAGAGCAACAATAGAAAGAAGAGGTTTTGAATTTGATGCATTCTGATCTATTAGACCAACGGAGAGTTTGCAAACAGCTCAGAGCAAACAATTTTGAGTTATGAATCACAAACATTTTAGGATTTTTACCAGTGGTCTGTCTTGTTTATTTATAAAGCATAACATAAATCTGAGTTATTCCTTCATATGCATAACCAGCTTTCACAAAACCATTCAGCTAAATTAAAATTATCTTCCTCAAAGTGAGGGTTTTAAGACTCTTATTGCCTAGCAGTCCAGTCTTGAAAACAGGTCTATAAAATAGTACCTGACCGACTATGACTTAGTTGCCCTGGTATCTATCTGTAGAGAAAAAGGGTGAGGAGAGTAGAAGGTCAATTAGGCATGGATCACTGAGCTTTTTATTTTTTGTTGTTTTTTGTTTGATCCTTGGTTCTTCAATATACAAAAAGAAAAACAAAAAGTTCTAAAGTCACAAGCCAACTACTTGTGACAAAAAAATAAAAATATGCTACGTTATTTTGGAATAAATTCATATTTATATCTCTGTCAGATGAGCATGTCAGACAGGCTATTATCATCCTGATTACAAAGAGGGAGGACTGCATCACAGAGAGACTAAAGGATATCCCTAAGATTACAAATCAAATTACTGACAGAGTTTGAGTCATAACTCACGTCTCCTGACTGGTAGTATAGTATTCCTTCCATAACATGGTGAAAAGGTCTTACAGTGAACACAATCAGAAACAGTGCTGTATTCGTGTTCAGGACAATGAATTCTGTCTGATTAAGCATTTGTGGATATAAGCTATTCTAAGAAGAAGGAAGGGAAGGGTGAAAGGGAAAAGGAAGGAGTGAGGAAGGGAGGATCAATGACAAAGCTGAAAATTCAGGGTTGATTTTTCTTTTCTTTCTCTTTAAAAAGTAGATTTATTTATTTTGAGAGACAGGGACAGCACAAGTGGGGGAGGGTCAGAGAGAGAGGAGAAAGAGAATCCCAAGCAGGCTCCACACTCCCAGCACAGAGACTGACATGGGGCTTGAACCCAGGAAACTGAGATCGTGACCTGAGCTGAAACCCAGGTGCCCCCAGGGTTGATTTTTCTAGTGGTATATTCTAGATAGCATACAGAGCATAGATTAAACTTTCCAAAACACTACTTTCATCATGCCATTCCTTTGATCAAAACTCTTCAGTGACTGTACTTAAAGCTCCCATAATTTGGCCCCAACCTACCTGTGGTAGGCTGGATAATGTCCTCTCAAGGACATCCGTGTCCTAATTCCCTTAACTTGTGATTATGATACATGCCAAAGGAGAATTAAGGCAGCAGAGAGAATTAAGGTTGTTAATCAGATGACTTTAAATTAGGGAGATTATCTTGGATTATCTGGGTGGACCGCGTTATAATCACAGGGGTCCTTAAAAGCAGGAAGAGCCCAGAGAAGAGACAGTGAGTCAGAGAGATGAGATATTAGAAAGACTCAACTGACCTTTGCTGGCTTTAAATGTGGGCCAAAGAATGTGGGCAGCCTCCAGAAGTTAAAAAAGGCAAGAGAACAGGTACTCCCCTATGGCCTCTGGAAAGGAATACAACCCTGCCAACACCTTAATTAATTAGCCCAGGGAGACCCACTTTGGACTTCCAACGTCCAGAACTGTAAGATAATAGATTTGTGTTGTTTTAAGATACTAGTTTGTGCTGGGGCACCTGAGTGGCTCAGTCGGTTAAGCGACCAACTCTTGATTTTGGCTCAGGTCATGATCTCAAGGTTTGGAATTTAGTTTGTGAGTTCGAGCCCAGTGAGGAGGAGCCTTATAAGATCCTCTGTCTCCCTCTCTCTGCCCCTCCTGTGCGCACACATGCACGTGCACACTCTCTCAAAAATACATAAATGTTAAAAAAAAGACACTAGTTTGTGGTAATTTATTACAGCAATAGTAAACTAATACACAATATGCTACATTCCAACCAAAGAGTAATACTCACTATGCCTAAACAGATCTTACTTCCTCCTGTCTATTGCTTTGGTCATATTATTTTGCAAGTGCTGGCTGACATCTGTTGGTCTGCATGTCTCAAAATATGACACCATTCTCCAAGGACATACTCAAATACCACCTCTTCTATGATTCCTCCCTTACACATCCGAAAGCATGTATAATCTGCCCCTTCCTCTACATTTCTACAGCATTTATCTCCGCTGCACTACTTCTGTAATACTTGTTACATGACACTTTATGTTACAGCTGGACCTGCCTCTTCCTCCAAACTTACCCTGACCACCTAACTGCCCCTCCAACAAACATTTAATGAATGTTTAAACATACATTAGAAAAAGAACTTCAAATTCAATATGTAATAAAATTTTAAGATGAATAAAGTGTTATCAGAAGGTAGAAGAGAACTTTGCTAACTCTTCTTCACTGCCCAAGTAATTAAAACACAGACAAGGCAGACAAAGTTGCCATCAGTATAAGTGTGCAAAGGCACACAAGGAGTGTACTATTCACCAAATAGTCCTGTGTGGGTACAATGAATAATGTCAGGACTTGGGGGGCGTGTTATGGGCTTAACTGTCTTGCCCAAATTCATATGTTAAAGTGCTAACAACTAGACCCTTAGAATAGGACTGTATTTGAAGATAAGGCTTTTAGAGGTTAACAAAGTTAAAGTAACGTCATTAGGGTGGGCTCTAAAATAAGTGGTGTCTTTGTAAGAGGGACAGTGGTCACAGACACAGAAGGAAGACCATGTGAAGACACAGGGACAAGAAGGCCAGCTACAGACCAAGGAGAGGCCTCAGAAGAAACTAACCCTGCTGACACCTTCATCTGTACCATTAACCCCTGGCATTGCACGGGTTATGCTACAGTTGGTTTAGGGCACTGAAGTATGGCAGCCTTGGCCAACTACTACACGGTATAAGGCTGGAGAGAAAGGCTGGAGTTCCAGTTGCCTCATCAACATCTGGATTCTATAGTCCAACTATAAGGGACATATCATATTTATCCTGATAGTCCCCTATTGCACATATTATCATGCACAAACTTGGCATTCAATAAATATTTGTGGAACGAATAAAATGCACATGCCTCAAGTTAATTACTTTGTCCAAATGCATGATTAACAGGACTAACTCTATACAGAACCCTCACCAATAAGGATTTGATTTACGCAACATATATTTTTTAAAGGATTCTGGATGGCATTCTGAAATTTGAAAAAAAAATTGACACTCTTTTCTTTCCCTTTACCAATAAATTTTAATTTCTCTGCTTACATAAATTATGCAGAAAATCCAAATAAATAAATTATAGGGGCGCCTGGGTGGTGCAGTCGGTTAAGTGACCAACTTCAGCTCAAGTCATGATCTCACAGTTTGTGGGTTTGAGGGAACCCCTCATCAGGCTCTGTGCTGACAGCTGGGAGCCTGAAGCCTGCTTCAGACCCTGTGTCTCCTCTCTCTGCTCCTCTCTTGGCTCATGCTCTGTCTCTCAAAAATGAAGAAATATTAAAAAAAAATAAATAAATAAATAAAAATAAATAAATGAAAATAAATTATAAAAGAAAAATTTCAAAACAGATCATCTCAACTTCTGATAGTGACAAATTCAGCACCGAAGTATGGGAACATTCTATATTTTTTACAGGCTATTTTCACATCCTAGAATGCCTGGTCTGTTTTGGGTCCTTCCTCTCCTTTAAGACCTAGCTTCAATCTTTATCTCCTCTTAAAGCTTTCCTTATTGACTCCAGTTTAGTGGTCTCTCCCTTCCCTATACTACTACGTCGTAACACTTGGCAGTTGGATACACAGTAAAACCTTGGTTTGCGAGCATAATTTGTTCCGGAAACATGCTTATAATCCAAAGCACTTATATATCAAAGCAAATTTCAAGAACAAATGGCTTGATTGTGATCATGTGATGTTCGGCATCACATACTACTCGTACTGCAAGACATCGCTCGTTTTATCAAGTTAAAATTTATTAGAAATGTTTGCTCATCTTGTGGAACACTCACAGAACAAGTTACTCACAATCCAAGGTTTTACTATATACCACGTTTCATCAATTCTAAGACACCTATTTTTTTCACACTTTAACACTTCTGACATCAGGATGCATCTTATAATCATGCATATTGTAGAAAATGCTTGCCTGCATATGCAAAAGCATCAAAGTACCAGTACCAAAACCAGCAGAAAGGGTGGTCAGCAGTGTGGAAGAAAATCTGGATATAAGTGCTCTAAATAAATGCAAACAAGGCTTAAGAATCCAGCAACAAGGGGCGCCTGGGTGGCTCAGTCGGTTGAGTGTTCCGACTTCAGCTCAGGTCACGATCTCACGGTCCGTGAGTTCGAGCCCTGCGTCGGGCTCTGGGCTGATGGCTCAGAGCCTGGAGCCTGCTTCGGATTCTGTGTCTTCCTCTCTCTCTGGCCCTCCCCCGTTCATGCTCTGTCTCTCTCTGTCTCAAAAATAAATAAACGTTAAAAAAAAAATTAAAAAAAAAAAAAAAAGAATCCAGCAACAATGATTTTTGCTTCTTTTATGTACTTTTAAGAAATGTTGCACCATCAAAGTTCTTGATGGCACAGAACATGATACAGGATGGAAAGGCGTCCTATCAATGACTGAATCAAGGAATCATTACAGAGTTGCACTATAAACATGAGTTTTAGGAAAACTTTAGCCAATTTCTTTCACCTACATTCTCTTTATGTAAGAAATGATATAGGATAAAAATTTGCATCTAATTATGTCTAACAGAGTTCTTTGTAAAATAAAAATTCTAAAGGGTAAGGGTTGTGTGAAAGTTTAGTGATACATAAAATGATGACGTATTTCACAATCGATGGCTTTTTAAAATCAATGAAGAGAGACAGTGCAAGTGGGGGAGAGGGAGAGAGAGAATCCCAAGCAGTGCTGTCAGCACAGAGCGTGACAAGGGGCTCGAATCCACCAACTGTGAGATCATGACCTGAGCTGAAGTCCAGAGTTAGATGCCTAACCGACTGAGCCACCCAGGTGCCTTTAGAATTGACTGCATGGATTAATTCTGTAAATAATGTAATCACGTTATACAACCAACTTGTGGTAAAGTCTTTGTTGTCCTTGTCCCTGTAACTTGATACCCCATATTTAAATTTGTTATAGATATAACTATAGTTTAAGGTGGTTTATTGTGTTTAATTAAAAGTACCCACAGCTCTGTGCTGAGAGTGTGGAGCCTGCTTGGGATTCTCTCTCTCTCTCCCTCTCTGCCCCTCCCCCACTTACTCTCTTAAAATAAATAAAAAAACTTAAAAAAAAAAAAAAAAAAGAATTAATCCACATAGTCAATTCTCAATTACATAGGTTAGGTTATTCAAGTTCTTTGTTTTTGTTTTTCTCTTCCACTTATATCTTGTGGCTACTTAACTGCTTCTAATTCACTTTCTGTTGAACAAAATCAATTTAAAATGTCATTATTTACTATAAACCTTGATAAAAGATTTGGCTGGAGAATAGGCTTAAGCTATAAACAAAAAGTAAGATTTTGAATTATCTGGATCTAATTCTATTTAAGGTATTCTAGGATCACAGAAAACAGAGTAATAGCCAAGAAATTTTTCATGGTGCTCTATAGTACTATGAATAAACCAAAAGCTAGAATTAAAATGTTTTACTCATCTGACTTATCTTTGGCAAACAGAGAAATAACACTATTTATTCAAAAAAATAAAAAGTATTTCAAGTTTTTTCAAATTTCTCATGACCCAAGTTCAAAAACATCCATAAGGAGTTTCCTAAAAAGATACTACCATTATAGTATTATAGCATAAATATTTATATGCTATGCTGTATAAATTACAGCTTCTAGCCCTCTTTTATACTATTTTGGGCTTGAGTTCTTTTCAATAGAAGGATAAATTTAGACTTTGAAACTCTAACATTTTACACAGTAAGTATAAGAACAGATAATGTCTCCGATGAAATTCCATACCCGCAAATAAGACTTCTAATGTATCTAGGCTGTGCCCCTACTGACTTACCAAGAAACCAAAGCCATAAAGGAAAACTTTGGCTTCATTAAATTTCTAACAAGAATGGCTCAAATGTCCTCCCCATCTAAGGTGCCATCTAAAGACTTCTCTAGAATAGGTGTTAAGTAATATCTCAATACCTCTGATTATCATCGGTGGGAGAAAGCCATGTCCATAGCTTTGGATTAAGGCATAATTAAAGAGAAGAAAGGGAGGAAGTGAACAAGGAAGCAGAAAAGGAAAAGGGCAAAAGGAAATAAGAAAAAAGCTACCGTAATGAGACATGTATAGTGCCCCAGCAATTGGTTCAGATGATCGTTTACTGACCTCAGGGCCAGAGGGTAAATCTGAGAACTCTAGTTCCCTCCCATAGATGGTGATGTAGGACATAGGAATATATGGGCAGAAACCAAGTGAACATCCTGAACCAATATGGGCCTGGTTCCTGTTCTGATAGTACAGAGGTTAACATGGCAGACTGATGTTGGAGCTCTTAAGAAGACGCTATACAGTCCCCTGAAAACATTAAATTTATAGTCAAGGGAAACACTGAGAAGGTAGGGAGACATCTGTATCTCCTCCTTTTCCCAGCATCACTGAAATGACTAGATTGAGAGATGTCACTGATGAACTAGAATGATCTAAGACCAGACTACCCAGGAATAGGAAACTGCTAGAGGTTTGAACCTTCCCAAACTACCGGTGACAGCTAACCTCAGTGACAATGGCTGCCCACAAGGCCCAGGAAAAATTGTAAAATAGATAAAGTTAGCATTTATTGCCATTCCACTTGTTGTTTGATTTCTCTAGTCCCTGATCTACTTTTCCTTATGTTCCCTTTAGCTACCTAAGATCCTACATCATACCCATACCAATTCTCCCAAATAAAATGTTTTCTTTGCTTATTACTTTAGAGAGTATTAGTCCTGGCTTATCTGCCCCTACCAGGTAATACATATGTACTTCTGACCTTCAAACTTCAGACTCAGAACCACTGCTTTAAGAAATGAGTCAGTCTTGTTCTGGGCAGGCAATATAATAGTATGACCCATCATCTGAAGGATCAGAAGCACAGTGTTTGTGCATTAAGCCTAGTATCCAGTATGCCTGGGCATCCTCTTGGCTTTTCCTCAACAATCTCAGTTTTTGGTCAATTCATACAAAAGATCTTCTGCACAGGTTGCTGACTAGCACTTAAATTCCCTCTGTCCCAAATCTAGGCATTATTGCAAATTTATACCTCCCTACACCCCAACCCCAAATTCATAACAAAACAGTCTGAATTTAAATATATTTTGACTGCTGGCTACTCACTTCAGCAGCCAGGCCTATAGATGGGTCCCTTTTTTCCTCTAGCACTCCTTCCCAAAGCCCAGCAACAGAGTATCTAGCATGCCTTACAAGCAATTTTTGATACAAATGATTATATTAAATCAAAGCAGAGATGAGTTTAATTCTCCTAAAAGTATGTTTCTATCCTTAACCAAACTTTTAACACAAATAAATTTTCAATTTTGGGATACAGTTATTAAGTGTTTCTTTTCACTCTAGTTCTCTTTGCCAACCCTACCATTTCCCCTCCCTGCTATCGTCGCTCAACAGGGAATGAACTAAATGGAACAAACATTAGGAGGAGTCGTATCACTATTCCTACCCCATCTGCCCCAACTATACCCCACATATGGCATCTCATGGAGCTCACTAACATGAAAGCACTGCCAAGGACAGAGTAGGGCACACCAGGAATCTCTGAAGCTTCAGACAAGAATCCCTCCTTGTACTGACAACAGAGGCCTAGGAACTGTTTACCTCTCATTAGTTTTGAAAAAGCATCGGGAATTAAAATGCTGTTGATGTGAATGCAGATTCAGAGGAAAAAAATACTATGCAACAAACCCAATGGAGCTCAGAAGGGAGATTTTTCATTTTAGGAGTTGTTTGGTTTAGAAATAAACAAACTGTTAGCAATGGTATTGTCTTAATGTCCCCTCTTTCTGTATGAACCAGAGATCTAGTCATCATCCACTAGTGGACTGAACAATAAACGGAATATATAATTCAACCAGATTATTCACTGGATGTCCCAAGTGCCTGCATTCGAAAATACAGCATCTGGAATCCTCACTTAGGCAGTCAAGAACATGTTAATTCAGATGTTTTATTTTTTTTAATGTTCATTTATTTACTTTGAGAGAGAAAGAGAGTATGAGCACAAGCCAGGGAGAGGCAGAGAGAGAATCCCAAGGAGGCTCTGTGCTGTTAGCACAGAGCTTGATGCAGGGCCCGATCTCATAGACCATGAGATCATGACCTGAGCTGGATTCAAGAGTCGGATGCTTAACCAACTGAGCCACCCAAGTGCCCTTAATTCAGACGTTTTAATAAAAATATTAAACATAAGTCTGTCAAAATGATTTGCAACTAATAAAAGATACTGTGAAAATAAAAACTAAAATAGTGAGGAAGTATAAAGTATATGGGAACCTTGTACTTTTTTCACTCCATTTTTTTCTGAAAACCTAAAACTGCTCAAAAAAAGAGAGTCTATCAATTTTAAAAAAATAGAAAAATATAAATTAGGAACATAAGAACAATCTCTGAAGTGGGGCTTCAAATCTTGTTTAATTCTATGGCTTCAGCAACATGAACCAGTGTCAACCAGGTTAGCCCTCAAGGGTCTAATCCTTTGTTGAAGCCATTGTCTAGATCACCCATCAGACAATCAATTTAGGACATCTCTTATATGGGTGTTTTACATTAATTATTCTTTAGATTATTATGTGATAATCACATGGTTAAATGCTGTCTCTCCAAATATAAGAAACTTCAGATAAAGCTGAGAAAAAAGCTGGCATGTAACCCAGTGCCTTTAAAATGGTAGTGATAATTATATCTAGCTATTTACAACCTATAGTTTATCAAACTCTAGGTACTTAAACTTTGCATTTAACTGCAAAGTGATGAACTACCAACTATTAATGAAGTCCCTAGGGGGTGGAATATGAAGGACTTTCCTCCCTTTGTACTTCATATAATTTGCTTTTAGTGGTTGGATTATGAATTTTTCCTTTCGCTTTTAGGTTCCCTACTTAAACACAGACCGCATCTTTGCAAAAGTCTATAGAGAGAAGGAGTGTATAAACGTGAGTCTACACACAAAAGAAGATAGTCTGGGAATGGGTGGTGTCCCTTTACTCTTCTTTTTTCCATGGTTATATATTGTTAGTAGCCTTCTGTAACAAAAGGAGACTCCTACCTAAACCAAGGCCAGAAATGACCAGTGTCAAATTAAGGCCAGAAATGGCCAGTGAAGGGACCAGATGCCACAGTCTATCAATATCTATATTATGTTGCTGGGTTAACCCTCCTACGAAACAACAGATCTGCAGATCAGTACGGGAGGCAGCAGGAGCTATGAAAGTTTTATCCAGACAACAGTAATTCTTGTGTTCTTATACCAAGATCTCAAAGGGTTAAAAGAAGTCATCCCAACATTTTTTTAAAAATCAATTACCAATGTAAATTTCTGAGCATTCCAAACCATGATCTTTAGAGACTCATCAAGAATTGTAGTTCCAGGAGTTCAGTAATGACCCATCTATGCTTTCTACCCACTCAGGCAGTTTTAGAAGTTCAAACGTCACAGGAAACTGCTTCACATGCCAATGGCTGTCACACCCTGCTCTACAGCATACCTCCCTGACTATTAGAAGTATTAGACATACCTCCATGTGTAGCCACTGTCAACAAAGAAACAGGCCCACTGGGAAAAGAGCCAAAAATTATTGGTTGGAAAGTTTTCAAGAGACAGACACTCTGATTTGACCTTTAATAAAGTATGTTTAGAGCAATATAAATAAATTAAGAGTAATAGTCACTAAAAGGCTATTAACATTATTGAATTTGTGACATCTTTTAATAACATTATTATTACATCTCCTAAAACTCAAAACACAGGAGATCATAGTTTGGAGTTGGATCTGCTACCAGCATTCTCAATCTACCTCCTTCCTTCTTGCTCTCATCAACCCGTATCCCTCAACGCAGACCTCACTCCCTACCAAACACCGACCCAGTGTGTGATATCCAAACACAACACCCAGGCACTGGCTGTCCAGCTTAAAACACTACATACTCCTTTCTCTAGCCATTCCAAGCTTTAGGTCATACAAGTATCGTCTTTGGCTATATTACGATGCTCCTCAAAACACTGAGTGGTTGCCTACTTTCTTCTGCACCTATTCCAAACAGTGTTAAGATCTGAAAAACAGACTTGCACACCTGAACCCTCTTGCCCCGTTATAAAAGCTGTATCCCTAAGCTACCATACAGAATCCAAGTTCCAGCAGCAATCAAGTTTTGAAAGCCCCTGGTGTCCACCCTAAAAAAGCACAGAGCTCCAACTCTGCCCTATCATCTACATCCATTCAATAAATATTTATTTACTGAGCCTCATTATGTGTAAAGGGCTCTTGCCATACCTTTCTTTTGTAGGAAGCTATTCCTTCTCTCCTGTGCACATGTGTGCTCTCTGCTCCCTCAGATAATCTCTTTGAACATGGAGACCTTCCAATGCTTGAATCCTTTTTGTTTTTATTTTTATTTATTTATTTTGAGAAAGAGAGAGAGAGAGAGCACAAGAAGTGGAGGGGCAGAGAGAGAGAGAGAGAGAGAAAAAGAGAGAATCCCAAGGAGGCTCCACACTGTCAGTGAGGAGCCCAATGCGGGGCTCAAACACACAAACTGTGAGATCATGACTTGAGCTGAAATCAAGAGTCAGATGCTTAACCAACTGAGCCCCACAGGAGCCCCCAGTGTTTGGATCCTTAATAACTTCTCTATATTCCACCTCACTTCCCACATTACTAGTATTTATTAACCAAATTTGTGTCTAAAACTTCTGTTTTTCTTCTAGTTATGTGTGGACAGCCATCTCTAGTTATCACACTCACATTCTGATAAACATTCAAGTGTATGTTACTACCTTTTCAGCAATGGTTCTCACTTTGTATGCATCAGAGTCACCTGAAAAACACAAATATACACACTACTGGGCTAAATAAAGAGTTTACATTTCTAACAAGTTCCAGGTGATACTCGTACTTTGGGAAGCCCTGCCTTTGAGAATCTGATGAAAAACTGCACATACATATAAAATTTTGTATGCAATTTCAAGGGGTTCATGGATGCCACTTGTAGTTATTTTCTGTTCTGTATTTCTTTCTAAGGAATAATTTAGGACATAGTGCTTCCTGACTTGACCATAAGAAGTGCTACCTGTGGTACATGTGCACGTGCAAACACCTAAGAATGAAGAGGAACTGCTTGGTATTGGAAAGTCAGCTCTGTCCAATGGGCTACACCCTCTTCATTCTCACATGTGTCTTCACATGCATGGGACCGTTTTTCTGTACTTAGGGTTTAATTCTGAGAAACAAAAGAACCAATCACTTCATATTTAAAAGGTTCTCTGGAATCAAACAAAACTATGTTATAGGTAACAACATGGTCTGGTAGAAAGAACATGAACATTGGATTAAGAGAGAACTAAATGGAAACCCTGATTCTGCCTTTCCTAAAGGTCTGACCACTAAGCTTCAATTTCCTCATTTATAAAATTGGTGATTTCATTGGGAAATTATTTTTTCTCCTTCCAGACACCCCTATAAGGAATGAAAGGGGAAGTGGTTTTACTATTTAACACCAATGATTCTTATTTATGGCAAGGAATTTAAATACTGGGTAGAGTGAATGTCTAAATTAGGAAAATAAAAAGATGAAACTAAATAATTTCTAAAATGACTTCTAATCCAACATGTTGTATTTATGAACTCTTGACTAGCCAGCATGTCATTATTTACTCATACTTTACATGTACTCAACAATCATTTATTCTGTAACTCAGCATAAACTACTTAAGAAACGATCATACCTTTCCTTATTTTACCCTTCCCTTCTCTACTTCCTTCCCTCCAGTGTCTGACAACATCCCAACATTTCCTAGAAAAATAGGATAAATGTGAATAATAAATTACTCTCCTCCCCTCAGATAGGCCTGGGTAAAATACATCTTGTCAATGCAGAAAATCCCTTTTGAAGAAGTCTCCCTCTTTATTTCCTCAACAGACAGTCAGAATCCGTTAAACTCATCTTTAATCTATTCAGTAAGATCTCTCACAACTTAGTTATAATAGATACTCAATTTGGTATGTTTTACTTTGTAAAGATCTATCAGACATTCTTTTCTCAATCTACAGTCCTATTTGTTTATTGCAGGAACCCTTACATTGAATGTAACATGAGTGAATGTATGAATGTGCACAAATGTCCATCAAAATTACCCCCCCAAACACCAGGCTCTATGAATCTATAAATTATGTAAGCATCGAGTAACTTCCACTGAACAGACCTCTTGTAGAAGACGTGGATCCAAGCAGTCACCATCATCATTAAACAGAGACTCCCAGCTGTCCTCAGTAGCAGTACTTCCCTCCACATGAGACGTTTCCGTTGCTTTCGGTTCCATAGATGTTTCCATAGATACAGATTCCGTATCAGGAAAGGATACACCAAATTCTATATTCTCTGAGTTATCTTCCTCTTTTGTTTCGAACTCTTCGGCAGTTTTTAGTTCATGCAATGCCTCTGTTATATCACCCGTACAATCTAGATCAATGCCCAAGGCACTGTCTGAAAGTACTTTTGTCCCATTTAACATACTGAGTTCACAGTCCAAAAAAGTGCTACAATTACTACCAGCAATCTTCTTTATAGGTAAGGAGGAAGCACAATCTGACAAGCTCTCTATCAACTTTCCTGTTGACTCTGTGAAACTAGATGAAATACTCTCAGCATAAATATCTGAGCAAGCAGTCAGGCTGCTGAAATTTTCTATGTCATTCCCACTCCCAGCTACATGAAGAGGGGCTGTATCTGCACTCATTTCTAAATATTTTGAGAAACTATTTGTGTGGCTACAGGCCTCACCAGCTGTTCTAACTGCAGCTACACAAGGGCTGCCCACAGTTATCTGATCAGACAGGACATCTGTAATGTCCATCTTACATGCCTTATGGGTAATGTCACCTACACTCTTCAGCCCATTATCTATATCTGTTTCATGAGCAAGGAGAGCTGTATCAGAAGGTTCATACATTATACACAAGTCATCAGCAGTACTGTCATTCTTCTCATACTCTCTAATCAGTGTTGGATCAAAAATGCCATTCATACTCTCTAATTTGCTGACTATGGTCATTTTATGAGAGATGTGACCCAAAGTCTCAGGAATGGAATCTATACCTCTCTGAGCCAAGATGATATCTGTACTGTTGGCTGTATCACCAACATTCTCAGCTTCAAAGTCTACACAAGTTTGATCAGTGACACCGTCCGCACTTCCAGGAACAGAAATGGCAGTGATGCCTCCATTGCTGAGAGTCAACATTCCACACGATGTTTGCATACTTTCTGGTACAGTTTCAGAATCAGAACTTAGTTTTATTGGCACGGTCTTACTCTCAGGTTTCAATACAGAATTAAAAACTCCAGGAAACTGGGATAGTATCTCCACCACCTTGACATCAGTTTCAATTCTGTTTTCCAAATCTCTGCCTTTGAACGTTTTGCCACTTACTTTGTGCCTACTGAGATCACAGAATTCCGTATTTTGGAATGGTTTGTTTAGAACCTGGGCCTCACCCACTTCTGAACAAGACTGAGATAGAAGCAACTTCCCAGGTCCTATCACATTTGTGGTTTCGACCTCCAAACACTCCACCTTCTTTGGTTTAACGTGTCTTTGTAAAGGTGCACTAGGTAGCATCGCAGGATTTGGGACACTTTGCTGATGTCCTTGGGATAATGCTTCTTTAGATTCTGTGGGTCCCCTCCTAACACAAACCCTATCTTTCTTTCTTTCTTGAAGGCATGTGTCTTTTCTTAATTTTGTTGAAAACTTCTTTCCTTCCCTATGGTTGTGTTCCTTATCATCAGGATTAATGCTTAGTGTCTGAGTCTCAGATTTGCCTCTAAAGATCTCCTTTTGGAAGAGACCATCTTCTTTTTGTTCTTCTTTCACCACAGAGTTAGGTGGACCACAGCTTTTTTCTTCATCACCTGACTTAAGCAGCACTATACCCCTTCGAGCTTTCGGTATATAAAGTGCCATGTCAGGCCTTCTGGCTCGAACTCTGCATCTCTCTGCTGCTTGCTGCATGGCACCACCTCAATCTGCAAGAAGACAGAATAAATCAATCACCAAAAATGAAGTACAACATGCTGAACCAAGAGATTCTTTAAAGACTAGGTAGAGGGCCTACTAACCCATCCTATAGAAACCCTCAAGTTAAAACAAAGTAAAACCTGCCATAAAATAATTAATCTAATAAGTTATGCCACTAAGGAAAGTAAATTCCAAAATAACTCATGAGCTCATGAATTTTATTCATGTAACTCTCTTTCTTCATATGCCCCAAACCCTTTACTTCTACATCTGAAGTCCTCTCTACTTTTTTAACAAGTAGCCCTGACTTGGCTAAATTAAAAGATTATCAGAAAAGTGACTGCCAGCTATTAAGTACTCATGAAACACTACTATCTCCCTATTCCTGGGGCTCAGAATTTACACTGAAGAGTATATTCAAGGAGGACCTCTAAAAACACATTTGTTTAACATAAATGTATCCACATAAATATGATTTTTAAAAGTAACTTGAATGGAGGCTAGAAAATGAGACAACTAATCCGGGACTAACTTCTAGAACCTGTTGCTCTTGAACTATGATTTTTGGGAGAATAGGTAGTGGGAAAAAGAACATCATTATTCTAATACTATTTAATCAAATGACCTGTCATAAATTTTTCTTCCAGCAGCAATAAAATGGGTCTGGACAGGATGAAAAAGACTGGAGACCAAGAAATGTGATGCGACAACTCACATTTAGTAACTTCTTGAGCAACTCACCACAATTTGCCAATGGAAATTTAAAAAAGGAAAAAACTTAACAAATGGTTAAATAAGGCTTTATCTACCATCAACAAAATACAAGAAAATGAGCTAGATGACTTCATATTGAGTTTTTAATCTTCAAAATTATACCATGAAGTATTACTGTATCCATAGCAAAAAGAATAAGGAGGTCCATCACAAAGAAACACCCATATACACTCAGAAGCATTCACTGTTAAGATTTCACCACACACATTACAAAGAAAATAGATAATACTAGAGAAACTATTTCCAGGTCCCTCAATTCTCACCTGCTCCAGAATACCTTCTCAGTGAAGAAGCTCTGCTCTCATGGCACAGGCTGTTTTCTTTTCAGCCCAGGTATTTACCGTGGCCCTGAGCATCAAATGTTCCCATAAATCCTCTCATTCCTTTTCTCTTTTGAGGTCTTAATTATCATCTAACCTACAACTCATGGTAGATTTTCTTTCTAGCTTTCCAATTGTGGACGAATAGGCCCTTAACATTTAGACATGCCAGGATTTTTCAAAAATGCCTACTTTACAAAGACAGAAGTACTAACGTGTATTTCACTGGGAGCCCATAGACAGTGTATCTTGATCTCAGTTAACAAAGCATCTGACAACATATGTCATGATGAACTCTTGCATTATAAGATGGAAAATGTGGGCTACTTAATAGAACTAGAAGGTGGACTTGCAGCAAAAAGTAGTAATAGGCAGAAATGAATTTAGAGAGGATTATTTAAAGATAATCTGTGTCCCCACAGGCCTTTGAAATTCAACATTTTAAACAATAATTTGAATATAAACAATAAACAATGAGTGCTTATCAAATCTGCAACTGATATAAAATCAGTATGGTTAATAAATGCCCCAAATGATAAAATTACAATTTAGTATCATTTCTCCAATCTGGAATGCTGTGCTGAAGTAATACGAATAAATACAAAGATCTGCTTTGATTAAAAAATCAAACACCACAGAACAACTGATTTGTGTGTAATTGCACAAAAAAAGAACTAAATTTCATCTGTAAAGTCAATAAACCTCAAAAGGTACTGATGTGGATGTTTACAAAAGCAACACAATCTTAGATTGTCCAGCTCAGAAAATATACCACACAAAATATGGTTAAAGGAATTAAAGGTTACTTCTTGGCTAAAGAGGTCTAACTGGAAACATCCAAACTACCTTTAAACCTGAAGAGCTGGTTGCTCTACAGAAGAGATAAATGTTCTCTTCTATGATTCTATGCTTCTCCAGAAGTCAGTACCAGAACCAATTGGTAGAAATTAAAGAAAAACAAAGTTTAGCTCCATATATAGAACTTTCCAACACTATTAATCAGGTAATGAGCTCTGTCTCTACAGTCTGGATGACTGACTGATACACTAGAGAAAGAATTTCTATCTGTAGGTAAGTCAGGATTTAAGTATTCTTCAGACTTGAAATTCTATGATTCTATTTTTCTCTTCCACAATAGATATGTATCAAAGGCTTCAAATTTAAAATTATTATGTGCTACTGCTAATGACTTTTAAAACATAATTTTCCTTTTTTAAGTTAATGCCCACATGTCATGATACGATTTCCTAAAGCTGAAAACAGTATAAGAAATTTATACCACCCACTTCTTACCGGAACACCAAACTCAATTAGGCTATGACCAGCAACGTGCTGGTAAATGTTTAGCAACCAGCTTTCCACTGTAATTCAGAGGACTGGTTGATATTTTCACTCGCATCAATGATGTCAACAATGTGAGTAACTTCTTTGCTGAAGTGAATAATCATTTCTGAAATGCAAAATATATTCTCAATTTTTGAGCTATGTACAATGTAATAGATAAAGACCTGACACTTTAAGTTTGCATTATTAGCATTTTCTCCATCACTTTACATATAGACAAGCAATAAACAATAAATCAAGCCCCAATTTATGGCATTTGCTTAACTCTGTGATGTAAATATTCCTACCGTAGCTAATTCCAAGCTATCGATGTAACTTCACTGAAAATGGAATTGGGGAAAGACACGCAGTAACACGCCATGATACAGTAGCTCAACCTAAAGGTTCGAGATTCATAAATAACTTCAAGAACATAAATCACAGTAAAATAATTAGGAAGTGAATTTTAAATATTGATTACCTTTTTTAATGCCATTTATTTAATAATAAGCTATGTAATTTAATTCTTAATGATGGCTGTGTTACCAGTTTGCAAAATTCCTAAAACTTTAACAATCAGCTCTCAGACCAGTATGAGATTCTCCAATACACCACTGGCTAGAACAATTCTTTCATAATTTCTCACAGACATAGAAAAAAAGAGGAGCATCCCCATCTTGTGGACCTTTAAGATAATATCAAATCAGTTTAAAGCCCTGTTATGTTTTTTGTGAACTTTTTTTTGCAACTGTAGGCAAGAAAGGCCTTTAACAAGGGGAGAAGGGATGCCTGGCATACACAAGTTTTTAAATCTGTCTTAGATTAAAAAATTCCCACCCAGATATTTACTAATAGCACTTGATGTTTTCTTTCGCTCTTTAATATGGTTTTAACTTTTTTACAATGTTCTAAATGCTTTTTATTGGTCCAGTTTTCTTCTTAACAGGCAGGTTATTTGGGGTGTACTTTGCAATTTATTCTGGAATGGTCATCAGCATGCAATTATATTGTAGAAAATTATATTTTCTGAAGGAGATAAAAACTTAAGATTCCTTTATGATGGTGGGCAGTTAACTGCTAATATACACCTTTCAAATATTTTAGGCCAAATCATTTTTTTCTATCCTATACTTCTGAAGACTAGGATCATTTGTGAGAACCTGTCCAACTGCTTCTAAAGTTTCAAATATTTCTTGAGAGAAAATAATCAGTAACTTCCTCTAAGTACCTCTCTGTCCCATCTTCATGATAGGTAAACTAGCATAGAACAAATCAAGCTTTTACAATTTTTATAACAGAATTTTAATGCTGTTGGCCCACATTCGGTATATAAAACATATGGATCCTTCTTCAATCAACAATAGAGAATACTGGCACTTAAGGCACTCACTGGATAATTCAACCATGAACTGATTTGATCCAGTACTTACCAATGGCTCACTAGAGACAGAGGATATTTGAGAGAAACTGCCTAATGGGCATGTTAACTGTTCATTCTTCAAGAACAAATTAAGCACTACCACTTTGTTCATTAGAATGCATCATAACAACAGCATATATCTGGTCTTTTTACTTGGAAATAATTTCAAATTTACAGGTAAGTTACAAAAGCAAAAATACTACAAACAGCACCCTGCAATCCTTTACCCAGATTTGTTATTTTTACTCCATTTGTTTTATCATTTGCAATCGTACACGTTTCCACTCTTTACACACACACACACACACAAATATTTGTTCTAAACCTTTTGAGGGCAAATTACAGACATCATGGCCCTTTATCCCTAAATACTTCAGAGTATATTTCCTATAAATTGGCATATTTTCTTTGATAATTTTAATACAGTTATCATGTCAGCAAATTTAACATGGATACTTTTATCAAATCAAACATACATATCCCAATTTTGTCAGCTGACCCACTAAAGACCTTTTAGTATATTTCCGTCTCCAATACTGGATCCGGTTTACAATCAGGTACTGCATTTAGTTACGTCTCTTTAGCCTCCTACCTTCTAGAATGCTTTCACAGACTTTCATTGTCTTTTAGGACATTGACAATTTGGAACACTGTTCCTTCTCCCACCCTTTTTTTAACAGAACACCCCCCAGTTAGGGTTTATCTGGTGTTTCCTCATGATTGGATTGAGGTTATATATTCTCAGCCAGAATAGTACATAGATGGTCATGTGTCCTTCTCAGAGCCTCACATCTGGAGGCACATGATTCCCATCTGTCCTTCAATGGTGACTTTAGCTTTGAGTACCTGGTCAAGGTACTGTCCAATTTCTCTACTGTATAATTACTGTGTATTTTCTCCCTTGCAACTAAAAGCAGTCTGTGGAGTAACACTTCAAGAGCATACAAATATCCTACTCCTCATCAAAATTTCCCCTAGATTTAGCATCCACTAACAAGTCTAATCTGACCCAATCTTTAGTATAATGGTTGCAAAATGATCTTCCAACTCTGCAAGTTCCCTCACGTTTACCGGTAAATCCTCAGCATTTTTCTGAAAGCAAAAGTAAACTATGTATCTTCACTCACTACAAAAGCTAAGATTAGATTTTCTAAGTTAAAAATCTTGATTTTCACAGCTGGTGGATACAGGAAATGTCCACTTGCAAAACATTTTCTAACTTTTGCAAACCAAAGTTGAAAGTAATTACCATCTTATCCCATCTCCCATGTATAAAATAGAAGGGAAAACAGCATGTCTCTCAAAGTTACACAGTCCCTTTATCAGGTATAGCAAATATGTCCCTTTCTGCTCTTTTCCAGAAAACACAGAATTAAGTCTGGTGTACAAATACAATGAATGATTAATCCATCCCAGATGTCTGGTAACATTTATTTCTCTATCCCTTTTGGGATCTCAAAATCCTTTGGGAAGAAGGCAAGGCACAACTAATGTATGTTAATAAACAGGAAGAGGATCTTCTCTGTATCATTTCCATATCATTAATTTCTGCCTTCATCTCTCATCTCAATCTCTTCAATTTTCTTTAGGATAATGCCATTTTTTTTTTGATTAACTTCCTGAGCTAGTGACTTAATTAGCTATATTCTAAAGTTTTTGTTGTTGCTGTTATTACTGTTGCATGACAAAAATTTTCAAGCACGTATTAGAAAATATTTATAATGACTCTCAAATACCCATTACTCAGCTTCAAATCAGAGCCACTGTTTCTTCATGTTATCTGTGCATATATTCCCACCCTCACTGGATTATTTTAAAGTCCCAAATATTATTTCATTCTATCCTTAAGTACCTCAGTATCTGTCTTTAGAAGACTGACTTCTTTTTTTTTTTAACAAAACCATACACAACTTAAAAAAAGAGAGAGAAATAATTCCTTAAATCATTATATATCCAGTGCTCAACTTCTGAGGCCAACTGTTTTTGTTTTTTGTTTTTTGTTTGTTTTTTTTTTGAACACTTGATTTGTTAAAATCAGGATCCCAAAAGATCTACACACTGGTCTTTTAATTTATAGATGTTAATCAAACTGTTTATGTTTTCCTATCTTGCCATTCATTTGTTAAAGAAACTTGGTTATTTGTCCTATAGAATTTCTCACATTCTGTGGAGTTTGCTGACTGCATTCTTGTAGTATTGTCCAATAAACTCTTATAAATAGTCTCTGTACTTCCTAAAAAGTGGTGATCTAGAGGCTTGATAGGATTTGGGTTTAATTTTTTTTATAGCAAGAATATGTCTAAATCCAACTATGCGCTTCCTATTACATCACATCAGAGAGCTATAATGTCTGATTGTCTCCTTTTTGTAATGTTAACAGTGATTACACACATACTCAAATGATAACCTTACTTATTGTTTGTCTGCTTAATTAATCATGGGTGTTACATGTGTGTGTGTTCATTAAATCATGTTTATTAAAGTATTGTTCAAATCATATCTTATTGTCTGTTTGCTTAATTAATCATTGGAGTGTATTTGTGAAATACCTATATTTGTGGAATTATTGGTTTGAGTCTGTATATTAATTTTTATACTTTTATATCATTTTTTGATGTTACCTGATACTTAAATTGAAAATTATTCTATTTTCCTGATAAACTGTTACTCTTCACCATTATGCAGCAATCTCTTCTCTTGCTGAATTTGGGGGCCGGGGTGCTAGAGTCTATGTTGTCTAAAAGTAATTTAACTATGGCAGCTTTCATTTCTTGTCCTTTTACTTTCAACTTGTTACCATGCTTTAGACGCATCTCTTGCAAACAGCATACAACTGAACTGTGTATTCTTTACCTATTCTGTCAATGTCAGTCTTTTAATTGTCAAATTTAGTGCATTTATATTTATTACAATTATAGATATATCTGGAAGTACTTCTACCTTTTTATTTTGTGCTTCCTTTCCATTTATCCTACTTTTGTAGTTTTCTTATTTCCCTACTTTAAGATTGACCAAGTTGTTTGTTTGTTTGTTTCCCTACTGCTCAAAAGGCTCCATACTCTTATTTCTAGTCTGTTAGCATTTTAACATGAGTGCTTCTCTCAATACCTAAAGTTAACTATTATTTGTATCTGTCTCCTAAACAACTGTACAGGTGTTTTCATTTCACACTATCTTCCATATGTACTTGTAGTTTTTGTCTGAAAATATCTTTCCACTGCTCCCATCCTTTAATAGATTTGACTTCTGTTGTTACTGTTAGGAAATCTGTTGTCAGTCTGTCATTGCTTTGTAGGTAATCTCTTTCTTCTCTGGTGATTCTCTTGATATTCTCTTAGGTACCTGGTGTTCAAGTGTCTACTATGTGTTTTAAGTGCGTGTTTAGTATTATTTTTCTACTAGAACACCACTGTGCTTCTTGAATTTGAGTATTTTATCTCTGAGTCTTTTACCAATTCTATTCATTCAGGGCAATACCTTCAGATTCACCTTCCACATCACTAGTTTTCTCTTCAAATTTGCATATTCTGCATTTTATCCTATCCTATCAGTTTTTACATTTTAATGACTAAGGTTTTATTATATAAGTCCTATTTATCCCCACCCTCCCCTGATCTCCCTGGTCTTATGCTTTTTTAATAGTTGTGTTGATACTGTTCTGATACTTGTTTTCTTTTTACCTTTAATCATTTTTAACATTTCCATTTTATTTTTTAATGTTTATTATTACAATTGTGGCATTTACTTTTGTATTAGTTTTATACTTCAATTTTTATTATAATATTAAATATTTATTATGTAATAGTTCTACTTTCTGAAATTCTTGAGGATTTAATTCTGATGTGTCTTGGCATGATTCTTCTTCTTCTTCTTCTTCTTTTGGTAATTTTGGGTGGGTGGTGAGCTCAACCTCAGTGGGGCTTTATCTGTGGGAATTTCATTCAGCCAGACTGTAAGTGTTCTTTTATGAACTGGTTCTACATTAATGTCTATTTTTAAGAGTTGGATTTTTCTGGACTGTTCAGTAAAATTCTATGTATGAAACACAAACCACATGGAGGTAAAACAGTAGCTACAAAATCTCAGAACACTTTTTCCCTTCACTCAGAACCCAGGTGAAAATAGACAAGCTTCCTTATTTTCTTTCTGTAACACTGAGTAATTTTTTTCCTAGTACATCCTCTGAGTGGGATACAACTCTGTGAAGTTAAGGCTTTAGGAAGTGAACCCAGTTTCTAACTCATATCTCCCAGGCCCAATGCCTCCTCTCCTCTATTTCCCACACGGTTATTATAATCTAAGCTTCTTAGTTATCAAGAACAGCAACATTAGCAAAATAAAAAATAAACAAAAACTGCAAACAATCTAAACAGGGGTAATTCCTTGAAATTATGGCCCATCCATACAATGAATCTATATCCAAAACATAATACTAAGTTAAAAAAAGAAAATTACAATTCAATCCTCTTTTTTTTTTTTTTTTGCACGTGTGTGTGTGTGTGTGTGTGTGTGTGTGCGTGTACATGAGTGAGCAGTCAATATGGGCTGGTTTCCTGGGTTAGAATCCCAGCTCCACACTTGATTAGCCCTTACCTTATTAGACAAATAACTTTACTGGGGCAAAAGTTACCATTGTAAGCCTCAGTTTACTCAAAGCATAAAATGAGGTATTATAATAACAGGCTTATTTCATAGGCACACTGAACAGGTTAAATAAAATGATACATGAATACAAATTTTCCAGTCATGGTAAAGTCTCAATAAAAGCTATTATTTAAACAGGCAGTTCAGTTCCTTAAGTTACAAGTTTGCGAGAGAATCAAAAGCCCTTATAATAAAATAATATTCAAATGTGCCTTGACCACCTATAAGATCCATTTCTACTTAACACTAACAACTACTGCAACTATGTATCCTGGTTTTGCCTATCTACCTCTTACTAACAGTCTAATGTTTTAAACACCCAAAAATACAAACTAAACACAATGCAACTCAATTGTAAAGTGAAAATACAAATCTTGAAAAGAGTGTAGGATTTCAGGAAGTCTATGAAAATAATGCTGAAGGAAGTACTCATTCCACAGCAAAACCCTTGGGGAATGTAGATCTGGCTGAATCAAACCAGTAACAACTGAAAAACGGAATGCATCAAGGATGATGACAGAATAAAAAACAAGAAAGGAAACGTCAAAGGATTACGAAAAATCCCTTGAGAAACTGCTAAAGCTCTCAATAGTTTTCCTAAAACTGATGCACTAGTCTAGTCTGTATGATAAATACTAAGAAAGTCAAACAAAGTGAAGGATGCTATCAGACTATCACACAATTTTAGTGGAAAAATTGTACCAATGTATCATTCCTTCTTAATTGAGAATTAGCACAGCCATAATTAAAACCCAAATTTTACTAAATATGTGGTAAAATAAATGTTTTTATTTCAGAAAATTGTCCCAAACAAATCTTTTATTTATTACTAAGAAGCTTTAGTCTTCATTTTAAATAGGTCCACTTTAAGAGGTATTTCCCAAGTATCAGTTTCCTCACTTTAAGAATTTCTCATAAATGTATATTCCTAAGAACAGATAGGATATCGTCCTTTGAAAACAGTGGTTTACACCTCAGAGAATAGAAAATGAAAGATGAAAAAGAATTAGGGATTACTTAACTATCTTTTTATACATATACTCTGTATTGTTTGAAGTTTGTTACAATAAATGTAGTATTTTTTGTAATTAAAAACAAAATCCCTAAAATTTAACGATATGCTATCATTTTTGTATAAGAGGTCAGTACCATAAATTGCTGTAGGAGAAAGAAAAGGCAATGAAAATTGATAAACAGACCTTTATTGGACAAAAGTACTGTAAGTAGGAAAATGATGCATGGAGAAAAGAGCGGCCTCTTTAATATACCTGACAGTATAATAAATAAAACACATAGTACATAAATTACTTGATGTTGGAAAGATACCCTCAAATGTTGCAAAATGCTGAGTAACTTCTACCTTTTGGTCTAGGAATGATCTAGAACAACACCATTCAATACATAGCCACCAGCGACATGTAGCTATTGAGCATTTGAAAAGTGACCAGACTAAACTGAGATGTGCTGTGCATGTAAAATAAACCCTGGATTTCAAAGACCCGGTACACCAAAAATATAAATAAATAGACAAACAAAAATAAAATGTCTCATTAATATTTTTAAATTTATATATGTTGAAGTGATACTATTTTGAATACAATGGGTTAAATAAAAAACGTTAATTTCATCTGTTTTTGTAGTCTTAAATGCCACTATCAGAGAATTTAAAATTACATATGTGGCTCCCATTTGTGGTCTATGATACATATGTAATGTGATAGCACTCGGCTAAGATTTTGCCATATCCTTAACACCACAAGAACAAACACAGTGTGCTTTTCCTCTTATATCTTGCCTGTTCCAGAATTTTCCACTTTCAACAACAAGGAAATATACTAAACCAAGAAATCAACTAAAATATAAATGTGTAGATAAGCTTATCTCTGACACAGACAAAAACACTTTAATGTTTCGTAAGTTCATGATGATAAAAAAAAAAAAAGCATCAAAATAAGTAAAGTCTACTTATATTTCATAAATCAGAAAATAAAACTGATTAAAAAACATAACTGTAGTAAAAGTTATCCTCAACTCAAATTTAAGAGCATTTTTTCATGTATGTTTAAAACTGTCAAGGGCCTACATTTTGAATCATTTCTTTGCATATTAATAAAACAACCTCCTTTGTTTTACTATTCTGTCAAGAGCATTCTTATTCTCTTTGGTCTACTTGCAAACTGGCAAAACTAAGAGATGCCAACATCCTTCAGTTCAGCATCATATATGTCCATTTGTAAGAAATAAAAAATATCTTAGAAGTTTAATAACGTTCATAATTAAATGTAATATACAAAATATATTAAGTGACACAAGTAAACTAACAGACTCCTGAGCACTAAAATTATTATATACTGTACTTTTAAATTCTAGCCATCCTCTCAGATTCACTGCTCTTCCCTCCCCAGTTTCACAGCTGGGGGAATGGTATCACTGTCAATCCAGTTGTTCACACCAGCAACCTGGAAGTCATTATTCCTGACATTTCAATCAATTACCAAGCCCTGTTCATTCTACTTCTACGCTGCTTCCAGTAATTTTCTAAAACACAAATTAGACTTGGTCATTTCCTTGTTCAAAATTCCTCAGTGGTTCTTTATCACAAACTTTAAAGTATCTTGCATAGCGTATTTGGCCCTAGGTGATCTAACTCTCCTGCCACCCCTAAAACTACCTATGTGCCGAATTTCATCTCCAGCCACTCCTAATTTCAGACTTTGTTATTTCATCAGTTCCAACTCCTAGCAGTACCAGAATCATGCCCAGCTGCCTTCCCACACCTCTGTGACTTACATCTCTGTTAGATGCTTGCCTGATGGCCTCCTACCTGTCCTTCAACTCTCACCTTAAAGGTTACCTCCTCTGTAACTTTGTCACTGACTCTCCCTGATATGCTCTGGTACTATCCGTAAGTTCCCACTATATACCTTTACATATACCTTCATTAAAACAATTATCATATTGCTTTACAGTTTTGTGTTTGCATATCTGGCTCTCTTCTGAACAGTAAGTTCCTTCAGTGTAGGGTTAGTATCTTTTTATCTTTGTATCTACAATGCTACAGCACTACATCTGACTCTAAATAAATACCTGGTTCAATCATGACAAGTGAGACTTCTCAACAGATGATACACCCCTAACCTCCCCAAATGAATTGGGGCTCCATTCATTTATTCATTCCACAAACATTTACTGAACACTATTATGTACCGAGTCCCATCGTAGGCACTGAGAACACAACAATGAAACAAAGCAAAGTCTTTGGCCTCATGGACCTTACACTGTAATGATGGAGACAAAAAATAAACATTTCAACACATAATGTCTGATAGCGATAAATGTGATGAAGTAATATGAAGCAGGGACAGAGACACAGAGTGATGGGGTGTGTTGCTATTTTAGAAGAGAAAACTGTACGGTAAAGCAGGGGGTACCACTCTGAGGAGTCAATACCTGAGGTGAACTGAGTCACACAAATTACCCGGGGAAAAGAGAATGTTAGGAAAAAGAAGAGCAAGTGCAAAAAGCTCTACGGCAAGACAAGCCTGAAACATTCAAGGAATAACAGGAAAACAGGTTTGGTAACAACAGGGTTAAGAAGGGGCACTATGAGACAGCTAAGGGCCAGAACAAGTATGGGCCTGCAGGCCAAGGGAATGTGGAATTTATTTTGAATATTTTGAGAAATCACTAGAAGGTTTCAGCAAGAGGACATGACCTGACTTAACTTTGCTAAAGATCATTCTGGCAAAAATGTGAGCCAACTGCCTACAAACGGTAAGAGCAGAAGAAGGAAAATCTGTAAAGAAGTCTAAGAACCTGGGCAACTGGGTGGGTCAGTCGGTTGAGCGTCTGGCTTTGGCTCAGGTCATGATCTCACGGTTTGTGAGTTCGAGCCCCGAGTTGGGCTGTGTACTAACAGCTCAGAGCCTGGAGCCTGTTTCAGATTCTGTGTCTCCCTCTCTCTCTGCTCCTCCCCTGCTCGTTCTCGTTCTCTCTCGCTCGCTCTCAAAAATAAACATTAAAAAAAAATTTTTTTAAAAGAAGTCTAAGAACTATGAGGTATGCAGCATGTCTACTTCAAGAGGAGGTCACAAGAGTAGCCAGATTAATGATATACACTGAAGGCAAAGCTAACAAAAACTTGGTGGGATAACTATATGGGACGTGAAGGGAAGAGGAGTCACTTGGGAGAGTTTTGGTCTCATCAACCTGGATGAAGACAGTTACATTTACTAAGATAGGGAAGACTGGGGGAAGGAAACAGGAAAAGAGGAATCAAGAGTTGTGATTTGGGCATTTTAAATTTGAACACTTGTTGGACATCTTGTGCAGTTGCTAAGGAAGCAATCAGAAATACAAGTCTAAAGCTCAGGGAGGTGCAAGAATTGGGAGATAAAATTTTAGGAGTCATCATCATAAAGATTCAAGCCAAGGAACAGAGTAAGACCACCTAGGCGGTAACAGAGAAAGAGGCCAGAGGGACTGAACCATCTACAACCTTTAGATGTCAGGAAGAGGAGATGTGGCCAGCAAAGGAGAATGAAGAAGAAAACAGGAAGAACAGAAGCATGTAGTATCCCAGAAACCAAGCGAAGAAAATATTTTAAAAGGCAAGAACAGTCATCTGTATTAAATGCTGAAAGGTCAAGTAGGAAGAACTGAGAATCTTCAACTGGACTTGGCAGGAAAGAGGTTGTTGGTGACACTGCAAAGGTTTCAGTTGAGTTGAAGAGATAAATACCTTCTGGAATGGGTTAGGGAACAAATACAAGGTAAGAAACAATGATCCAACAACAGGAAAGGAGAAACCAATTATGGTGAGCAGGATGGGTAGTCAATTGTAGTAAAGCCACATTTACAATAATTTTCAAATTCTGGAGCAAAAAATTAGCAACTATAAGATTAGAAAATCTATCAATACTTCTTCTGTCATTGTTAGAAACACAAGGGTAGTGTTAAGTAGAATGTGATATTCTGAAGTGCTCAATTATTCACCTCAGGATAGTTAAGATACCTTGAGCCTCGGTATTTCTACAAAGATCAAGTTCACATATTCAACATCTTTCCTAAAAGTTACTTGTACCAAATCTATAAAGAACTAATCAAATTCAACACCCAAAAAACAAATAATTCAGGGAAGAAATAGGCAAAAGACATAAACAGTTTTTGAAAGAAGACATCCAGATGGCCAGCCGACACATGAAAAAATGCTCAACATCACTCATCATCAGGGAAATACAAATCAAAACCACAGTGAGATACCACCTCACACCTGTCAGAATGGCTAAAATTAACAACTCAGGAAACAACAGATGTTGGTGAGGATGTGGAGAAAGGGGAACACTTTTGCACCATTGATGGTAATGCAAACTGGTGCAGCCACTCTGGAAAACAGTATGGAGGTTCCTCAAAAAATTGAAAATAGAACTACCCCACAACCCAGCAACTGCACTACTAGAATTTATCCAAGGGATACAAAAATGCTGATTCAAAGGGGCACATGCACCCCAATGTTTACAGCAGCACTATCAACAATAGCCAAATTATGGAAAGAGCCCAAATGTCCATCAACTGACAAATGGATAAAGAAGTGGTATAAAAATATAATACATATATATTATACTTATATACACATATTATGTATATATATGTACTATATATATACATTATACACACACACACACAAACACACACACACAATGGAATATGAATTGATGATGAAAAAGAATGAAATCTTATTATTTGCAACAACATGGATGGAACCAGAGTGTATTATGCTAAGCGAAATAAGCCAGAGAAAGATAAAATACTTCACTCTTGTGGCATTTAAGAACAAAACAGATGAACACAGGGGAAGGGAAGGAAAAATAAGATAAAAAGAGAGAGGGACACAAACCATAAGAGACTCTTAAATACAGGGAACAAACTGAGGGTTGCTGGAAGGGTGCTGGGTGGGGGATGGACCAGAAAGGCGATGGGCATTAAGAAGAACACTTGTTGGGATGAACACTGGGTGTTATAGGTAAGTGATGAATCACTTAATTCTACTCCTGAAATCATTATTACACTGTATGTTAACTAACTTGGATTTAAATAAAATTTAAAAATAAATAAAAGTTCAGCAATGAAGTAAAAACAAAAAAAGTTACCTGTACCTTAGCAAAGTTCAGGATTCATTCAAGTCTGTACAAAATCAGTTCTTCAGTCATTTGAATTCAGTCACAAACATATAAATTCTACTTTTTCAGCAATGGGCATATATAACTTTGCAGTACTGGATGATGATTTTGGGAATGTAGCAGTTAGTATTCATTTATAAACTTTTATAGAGTGTTCAGTGTTCTGATAACAAAACTAGATTACAAAGTTCTTTATCTAGGTCACTCTGGGCTACTATCTGCAGAATGAAGTCTCTAAGTAAAAGAAAAAAAAAGGGGGATTTCTTTAAACAGGTTACTTTTTTGAAGATAATAGATGGCTCAAAGGTCTGTGATAGAAGAAAATCTCATTTTAAGAAAATATTTAATAAAGTATAAAGCTAACTAAAAAAGTAAGGTGTTTTTTTTGTATTTTCCTTAATGCAAAAGCATTATAAAATAAACCTACAAATAAAAAAGCTGTATCCTCACCTTAAATAGTCACTATTAACATACTGCTGCATATTTTTCTAGACCTAAAAGTTTTTAAAAAGCGTTGTGAATGAGACTTATCTGCTATGAGCACAGATTCCTGTTAGACTTGCTAAGCCAGTTTTCTTCAAATTTTTTCCTGTACTCCAGTTCAAGACCTTTCACATCATGACACAGTACAGATTCACATACATAGATGAGACTGACAAAAAGTCCCATATTAATATCTTTACTATTTGCACTGATCTTATTTTTTTTAATCTATTTTATTTTACCTTAATGAAAAAAATTTAGATTCTTATAACTTAAAATCAATTTATTCACTAAGTTGTTTTACTGACTGAATTTGTAGAATACTATTCTAAACAGCATAATCATGTCAGAAATTTTCACAGCAGGCACAGAAAACATTCTCTATGTCAAATGATGGGGATTTTTTGTTGTAGAGCAAGCTAAAACGGAAAGTAAAACATGAGTAAAACATCAGAAGGTTATACCACCTTACAGGTGTTTAGCAAAATAATAAAATTGGGACTATACCTAATCTTTCCACACCTTTAAGGTCCTCTATTTCCATGGTTGAGCACATTTCCACAAATGAAAAACCAAGAAATGTCCTTCTGCAAAAGAGATTCACTTTAAAATATGCTTGACCTAAACACAACACAGAGGCACTTGTGTGTGATATAATAACATAAAAAATTATACTTGGACAGCAGAGAAATGGTTTCATATTTAAAAACTATAAAATCTGCTAATGAACCACAACTGCTGCTGCTGTAGTTTTCTTAACGCATCCTTCCGTAAATGCACTTGCACTAGTTAATACAATGACATATTTTATACTTGAAAACACAAAATAATTCCTACATCCACTTGAAGGTTTATTCTCACTTCTGGTTTGAATACCGGGCTTACAAAATATAGGTTACATTTCAAATTAACAGAATAAAGACAGTAATTTGTGACATTAGTACCTATAGTTGAAGCGATTACTCTACACCTTCTTTTAACACACCTGGACTGAAAAAGTAAGTTTCCAACCAAGTAGACACTCATTCAGGGCACCTTACATAGACCTTACTCAAAGGTATACAGGAAACAGATTCATTAATGGAAAGCATTATCTAAACTGCTAAACTGGCCGTGTATATATAAAGTTAACACAGAAAGGCCTTATTCATTGTGAAAGGCTGTTCTCAGCCCACACACAACACAACTATATTGTGACCTCCAGATAACTGTTTTTTAGTACAGTACACCTGTTTTTATTGTTTCTGTCTCTTCTCCACCTGTCACTTCTTGCCACTCTAAGCATTTTTCTTTCTTTCAATATAATGAGTGCTGTAAATTCCATTGTTCAAAGTATATACAAAATAAGAATAAAAGCTGTAAGGATCGGAGATGCCTCTTATTTGAGCAAAGTGTACGAACTTTAATATGTGAACTTTATGATGCCTATTTTGGCCCCTGATCAGATATTATTTGCTTATTTGACGATATGCATAATAGTAACATCCTCACTCAACCCTCCCAAAAACCTTACAAAGCAGTATTATTACAAATCCAAATTTACAGATGAGAAAACCTAGCCAAGGGGATGTTAATTAATATATCGAAGGCCAAAGAACTAGAATGTGGCTGATTCTAATGTAGATTATCTGACTCCAGTGTGTGTGCTCCTAACTCTCTTCGCAATATGCTTTGCTGCCTTATGACAATATAAAAAACCCAGTGTGTTTAGTACCCTCCACTTTAATATCTTTGACAAGTCCCTGGGGAAAAAAAAAATCATTAGGGATAACTGCATCGATTAGCTGATGTCTAGGAGATCAGAAGCCTTAACTACCTCCTTTCACTATTTCAAAAGCTGCTCCAAAAAACAAAATTGAGTCATGGAAGTGAAAAGTCAGAGGAGCACCAGTGGGTCGACAAAGCTGACCAGGAAGTTGTCAGGGGTCTAGCCTTGTCTGAAATTACACTGTGCCTATTCTACAGGGAGTCCAAATCCAAGACTCTCCATTACCCTTTGAAGATCTACTTGCCAAGGATGACTGTTCTTTTTAAGATGCAGCCCTAAATGATCTCTCTGAATGCCTGCTGCACGTTGCAAATTTCAATAAACATTCCCTGAGTAAATGTGGGGTAGGTATTTTCTGCTCCCTGCTGCCATACCAAACTATTATTAGCGCACCTGACTCTCAATGATACTTTGAGCTCCTTGAAAGCAAGAAAAGCCTTATCAATGTTAGATCCTCAGTGCCCAGCACCATTCCTGGCAATGGATGGCATTCAATAAATGATAGGTAAATAAATGCATAGAACAATAAATGTTCCTAACACAAACTAGTACTAATCTGGATGTTTCTCCTTAATTTGAGACTCTGAATACGTGAAAGTATGTGTACTCTCAATGAAAGTTAAGAATTCTTTATCATTGTGCTATTTTTAAATTCAATTCATTAGCTAATTTCCTACTAAACAGACCTTTCACCTTTCTTAACTTGTATATGACACATGCACATTTCTATTTACAGAAAGAGATCTTATATGCAAACTAACAGTGAGAGCAAAATTAAACCAGAGCCAGGTTAAAGGCCTATCCTCCAAACCCAGTTCATTCCTGCATACCACAATGTACTACTACCACCATCAAAGAAATGATGCCCTCTATTTTGTAAGTATTACTCATTTTTACAGTTAACATACGGATTATTCCAATTATGAGAAACACTAAAAAGCACTAAGACTATGAATGTTTCTGAGATTACAAAAACCTTCTAATATGTTGGGTTTAAAGAACTATACATGGCAACATAATTTAAATCTGTGCTGCACAAAAGAAGTCAATGAATGAAGTACTATGCTAAGTGTTGATATACATTATCTCATTTAACAATCATAAACAAGTTCTTGAGGTATGTACAACTATTACCATTTCACAAATAAAGCCACTAAGACTTAAGGTTGCACATCTAGCTAGTAAGTATTGGAGCTAGAATTGAAACCTTGCTTTGACTGATATTCAAGCACTGAAATAACTGCTCAAAACTCTGCACCCCATAGCATATCCTCATCAAAACAGCTCTGAATTTTCTGAATCCCACTGCCTATTAACATTGTGATAACACACCATATTATTTTTAACTTCATCATTCTGAGAAGTAAAATAAGGAAAATTGTTTACCTTCATGAGCTCTACACATACCTTCCTATCCTAACCAGTGAAATCTTGAATCATACAGGGGCTGTTTATCACTAACTTTCCCTTTTCTAAAACTTAAGACTTTGCTGCTCCAATACCATGAAAACACTGTTGGCATCCACCGTGTTCTGTATAAAATTTGCCACAACTGTTGGTAGTAAAGGTCACTACCTTGGTGACACTGGAGTCTTAGAAGACTTGACCTCTCTAATGCTAGTTCTAAAGGTTTTTGTAGTATTTACCACACTAAATGTTGAGTAAAAACATCTGGGAAAAACAAGGAAATTACGTGATTAAATATAGTAAATTTCTCTCTGCATGGAACAGCTCTTTCAGAAGATCGATTATACACTATTTTTGTTCCAAAAGAGCAAGGAAGCCAGTTTGCAGATTTTATTTGTTTATGTGCCAACAGGCTAAACATTAACAGTGAAGAAATCAAACTGTCTTCTGGTTTTCTCAATTCTCAAAAACAATCGGGGGGAAAAGAACTAACTTTATTCACCACAGCTTACACATTGTTTCCTTTTCTCCTTTTCTTCTTTTCTGACTGACTTCCACCCACAACCTCAATGAATTTTGAATCATGGGCCATGAATGGTGGTATTTATTAAAGTAAACCAAGTATCTTTTCTTCCTGCTTTCTCTCTTAGGGAAAAAGAAAATCTGAAGGTCCTGCAGAAACATACCAAGACTTTTACTGGATATACCTCAAAAGTCTTCTCTATCTATATTCAATCACTTGACAAGTTCCACTGATCTTTACACCTGAGTATCTCTTTCATCTGTCTGGTTTTCCCCATCCCTGAAGATACTCTAGGTTAAACTCACTCACACAAATGCCTAGACTATTATAAAAACCCATTTAACCAGTCTCTCTGTGTTGCTTCCTTTCCATTCATTCTTCACCTTGCATCAAGAATGACCCTTACAATTAGCTGCTCAGGCATCCCCCTCCCTAAAACCTTTCAATGACTTCCCATCACTTTTTTTTAATAATAAAAAAAAAAAACTTTAATGTTTATTTTTGAGAGAGACACAGAACGTGAGCAGGGAAGGGGTCCAGAGAGCGATGGAGACGCAGAATCCGAAGCAGGTTCCAGGCTCTGAGCTGTGAGCACAGAGCCCGATGCAGGACTTGAACCCACAAGCTGTGAGATGATGATCTGAGCTGAAGTCAGATGCTTAACCAACTGAGCCACTCAGATGCCCCCCCCATCATTCTTATGATAAAATCAATTTTTAAACATGGCTTATAAGACTTTTAATATCTGAGAGGGAGAGAGCACGCACATATGCGTATGAACATGGGAGAGGGGCAGAGAGAGAATCCCAAGCAGGCTCCACACTGTAGCACAGAGCACTAAGTGGGGCTTGATCCCAAGAACCAAGAGATCGTGAGCTGCACTGAAACAAGAGTTGGACGCTTAACAGGCTAAGCCACCCAAATGCCCCTTTACAAGACACTTTAACCTGGCTCCCAATGAGTTTCTCTTAACTTTTGTCACTTCTGTCCTTATATGCCATACAGCCACATCAAACTTCTTTCGAGATTCTTGAACTCTCCACACTATTCGCTTGGGGGGTGGGGGCAGGGTTCATCTTAGTCTCTACACAATCTCTTCCCTCTACCTAGTCTACTTCCCTGCAGCCTAACCAACTTTGCCTAATTTCTACGTAATCTTTAGGCCTCTATTCATTGTTTCCTTGAGAGCTTTACTTAATCATTTTAGATTAGACCTTTGCCATACACCACTCCTGTTACAGCTCTTATATTTGATTACAATTACTTCTTTAGTTGTCTGGTCTTTACCACTGCACTGTATGTTCATTATAGAAGGAATTACGTCTCCTTGTCCATCACTGTATCCCCCCACACTTAGTACAGTGCCTGGACATATAGCACAGAATCAAAAACAATTTTTTTGTTTGGGTAAAATGAATGAATGAAAGAAGAAACAAAAATAACAATTTGGGGGGTAGAAATTGAAAAGGACAGATTTAAATGGTATTCTGATCAACAAAAGAATCCCATGTCAAAATCACATCCTTAAATAAACAGAACTTCTGGACACTGATTATGATGTAGAAAGATGGAGAATGTCATTTCCATCTTAACACAAACAAACAAAGGTGGAAAATGTGCACAATCACAAATTTTCTTGAGCTCATCAGAGAAGCAAGATCAGAGAAGCAAGTTGGGACAAGCAACTAACCCAAAATCTAAGGAGAGAAGACAGGGTCCTCAAGAAGAGATGGAACATGAATCCTTCCTTAGCTGTAGTAAACAATGGACACCATAAAAGCCAGTATGAAGAACTCAGTTAAAATGTTTTAAAAATTGCTAAAGGCCAAATGTGGACTGCGAGAAGACAGAACCCTTAGCAAACACAGAAACGAGGTGAACTCTCACCCCCTCACAGAATCTTTCCCACAGACTTCAGAGGCTCAAAAGAAAGACTAAGGACTAAGCAAGAGACAGAGAAGTCTAAATCCAGCCTTGTGGTGCAGACTTGGGAGAAAGAAATAAGAGTTCATGGGGGAAAAGTACCTAGATCCTTCTTGCCTATCTCCCCTACATGAAAGAAATTAAGTAAGGCTGGGGAAAGGAAGCAAATCCTGTTGCCCTGAGGCAGCAGGTGAAGGCCCACTGCAGGTAGGTAAAATAAACAAAACAAGAAGTGAACAAAACAAAAACACCTCTACCCCTCAAATCGAGGCAAGGTTACTGAAAAAGCCCCACTCCTGAGATCAGGGGAAAGTATCTACTCAAAACTGAGACTGAACCAAACCACCAAAAATGCCGTAACGTTTTTGTTATAACAAGACATAACAACAGGCTAATAAAACTCCTCTTCCCATAACAACAGACTAATAAAACCGTCAGCAAGCTAGGAACAAAAAAGTGAATTTCCTCACCTTGATAAAGGATATCCACAAAAAACCCAAAAATGAATAGCTGATTAAAACATCTACCTTGCATCACACTTGATGGTGAAAAATCAACTGCTTTCCTCTTAAAATCAAAAAATAGGTAAAGGGGGCACCTGGGTGGTTCAGTCGGCTAAGCGTCTGACTTCGGCTCAGGTCATGATCTCGCGGTTCGTGAGTTCGAGCCCTGCGTCGGGCTCTGTGCTGACAGCTCAGAGCCTGGAGCCTGTTTCAGATTCTGTGTCTCCCTCTCTCTCTCTCACCCTCCCCCATTCATGCTCTGTCTCTCTCTGTCTCAAAAGTAAATAAACGTTAAAAAAAAAAATTTAAAAAAAATAGGTAAGGATGATCATTCTCACCACTTCTACTCAACAGCGAAATTGAAGGTTCTAGCCAATGCAATAAGGCAAGGAAAAAAAAGAAGAAGAAGAAGTCTTTCCAGACTGGAAAGAAAGAAAACTGTCTTTGCAGACATAACCTTCTACAATTAAAATCCTACAGAATTTACAACAATGTTACTAGAACTAATAAGTGAGTTTAGCAAAGTAACAGGATACAAGTAGTAATTCTATATGCTATCAATGAACAAATAAAAATTAAAAATGTAAAGAGTACCATTTACAACAGCACTCAAAAACATGAAATACTTAAGTATAAATCTAACAAAATATATGTAGAATCTATGCTGAAAACTGTAAGACATTGATAAAAGAAAGCAAAGAATATCTAAATAAAGTTCATGAATAGGAAAACTCAATATTAAGATGTCAATTCTCTCCAAACTATCTTTACATTTCAATCAGAATCTCAGAAGGAATTTTATAGAAATTAACAAGCTCATTCTAAAACAAATACAGAGAGGCAAAGACACTAGAATAGCCCAAATAATTTTGAAAAAGAACAAAGTTAAGGCAACTTACACCACCTTATGTCAAACTTACGATAAAGTACAGTAATTAAACCAGTGTGGTATTGGAGAAAGGGTAAATATACAGACCAACAGAATGGGGGGGAGGGGGGAATCCAGAAACAGACCCACACGTATAAGATCAATTGATTTTCAACAAAGGTACAAAGGAAATTCAATGGTAAAAGGAGAGTCTGTCCAATAAATGGTGCTAAAACAATTAAAATTTTCCTACTGATAACAAGAAGATAATTTCTATCCATACCTCACACCACATACAAAACTAACTCAAAATGAATCACAGACCTAAATATAAAACCTAAAATTGTAACACTACTAGAAGAAAACCTAGGAGATAATCTTTTTGACTTTGGGTTAAGCAAAGATTTATTAGATACAACACCAAAAATACGATCCATAAATAAGAAAAAAATGTTTAAATCAATAAACTGGACTTCAGCAAATTTAACTTCTGTTCTTCAAAGACACTGTGAAGAGAATGAAAAGACAAATCACTGACTGGGAGAAAATATTTGCAAAATGACTATCTGATAAAGACCTTTATCCAGAATACACAACAGACACACAAAACTCAATATCCTATAACAATTTGAACAATACTTCACCAAAGAAGATATAAAAACGGCAAATAGGCACACCACAAAATGCTCAACATCATTTATTACTAGGGAAATACAATTCCGTTTATAAGACATTCTGAAAAAAGCAAAACTTGAGGGACAGAAAATATACCAATAGGTGCCAAAAGCTCGAGTTCAGATGAGGGGTTGATTACAAAAGGGCACGATGGAATTCTTCCATCATATATTTAGAATGATGGAACTCTTCTGTATCTTAATTGTGTGGGAGTTACAGGACTACATGCTTTTGTCAAAATTCATACAATATACTCTAAGAAAAGTAAATTTTCTTATGGCATGTAAAATTATATCTTAATTTTATTAAAGAAAAAAAAAATCACATCCCCTAGAAATTCATACCAAAATATAGATGACAGCACTGGCTCTTTAATTTCTATTCTTGGCTTTAAGAAGTCAGTGAGTAATTAGCACAACCTTAATGAAGTTATATTAGTAAGACTAAAGATCAATTTGTTTCTTAAAACTTGAGGCTACAGTCTTTCCTAATTTAATTCTACAGTCATTTCTTAAAACTACCACTGACTTACTCAACTTAGCATGACTAAAGACTGTAAAACTTAGTCTCCTTTGTCAACTCTATTATCGACTCTCTGTGTATAACCAAACCAGACAATCTATGCATTGCACTCAGGGAGATATACTGAACTATATATATTTTTAAATTTTTTTTAATGTTTATGTATTTTTTGAAGGAGAGACAGAACGTGAGCGGGGGAGGGGCAGAGAGAGAGGGAAACACAGAACAGGAATCAGGCTCCAGGATCTGAGCTGTCAGCAGAGAGCTTGATGTGGGGCTCAAACTCATGGGAGCTGTGAGATCATGACCTGAGCCGAAGTCAGATGCTTAACTGACTGAGACACCCAGGTGCCCCACTGAACTATATTTTTCATCTGGACAGTTTTGTTCCGAACAACTTTAGAAAAGAGGACACAGAGAATATTCTAAGATACTCTGATAATTCCAAACAATGTTATGCACATCAATATATAATACTTTTTTTACTAAAACACACCTTTTTTTTTTTTTTTTTTTTCAAAATCCCTTGCTCAAAACCTTAGTGACTCACTAGAGTTTACAAGATATAAATTCATCTTAACTGGCATTCAAGGTTCTACACAATATGGTGTCACTCTACCGTTCTAATCATATTTCTATTACCTCAGACACACATCCTCCATTCTACACTGGATAGCCTCATGATCTGTTCACACCAATTTCTCAAATGCTCTCTTTGAACTGCCTCAGTTTAAAAGTACCTCCTAGTTACTATTCCTTCAAAAGGCTTATCTCAAGTCCAGTGTTTCCGTTTAACTATTTGAAGACACATTGACTTCACCTATCTGCGAATTCATGTGCATTCATACCTATGGTATTCATGACATTATATACTACCTTATATTCTTCTTTACATGTTTCACTTATGACTGTCACCTCTGTAACAGAGGTTCCTGAGAGCAAATGCTATTTTTCACCTGCTTCTTCTATCTCCAGGAACACAAGTACTCAATAAATATTCCAAGAAAAAAATTAATGTGGAAGTTAAAGTAATTTTAAATCATTTTAAATTTAAATTAATTAATTGTAAATTAATTTAAAATACTTAACTTCCCAGAAAAGCTTATTTTAAAGCTTGAGAAACTGAAGCCCAGGGCACTAGACTTTGCTCCCCAAGCTCTGTGCTGCATCACACTCACCTCCGTAGTTCCAGGGTTGAATGAAGTGCCCAACACATGGAAAATACTCAATATTCAAGTATTTTATTAAATTTCATTTTCTAAGGCCAAAGTAAGAACTGAAACCCTGGAGTTCTATCCCAATTCTCCAAAGATTATATTAGTGCCTTGAAATGTTCTCTAATTTCTCATGTGTTCACAGATTCTCCCTAAATAGACTATGAAAATCACGAAAATCAAAACTGTACTTTCTCCTCCCTTTAAAGCTCACAGAGCAACTACCACAGTGTTGAGCACATGCAGAGTAGGTGGGCAATATATATACTTTTCTGCCCCATGTAAAAACATATTAGTTACTCTTCCTACTGGGAAGATTTATTTTTCATCATCTTTGGCAAAAATTCTAGAATGCTATCTGCCAGGTCCATTGCCCCAATAAATATGCATCCACAAGCAATTATGGAGATAGATAGCTTATGGGGAGGGGGCACTCTTTGGTCAGGTCCCAGTGCTGGCCTGTGGTTAGGGGGAAGGGAAAGTGGGGGGAGGGGTGTGGCCCCATGATTAATCACTGCCCACTCTGCTTAGAGGTATTTATCACAGCCCGCTGTCAGGTAAATCACTGGAAAAACACCTCTTCAGTAATTAATGTGAAGTGACGGATGGACAGCCCCTGGGCCCATTAATCAGGAACATCAGCAGCCTACTGAGATTATGAATGTCAGGATGCATAAACTGCCGGTGGATCAATAGGCCCAGGAATTCATCCAAGGCTCTCATTTCCGAGGCATCTCCGGTACATTAGACTCCCCTGACCCCTCCCCCAATCTGAAATGAAAAGCAAGGCTTCAGAACAAAGAGCAGGAACTGAGGTCTGAAGTGACCACTGCAAGAAAACAGGCAAGGAAGCTGGCCATGGTAGGAAAGGTACCAGGACAGGCAACATGAGCACACAGCTATACCCACAGTCCCTGCCTTACAATGGTTTGATGGACTTAACAATTTTTCAACTTTACAACAATGCAAACACATATGCACCGAGTAGAAACCATACTTTGCATTTTGATCTTTTCTGGGCTAGCACAACGCGGTACAATACTTTCTAGTGATGCCGGGCAGGAGTAGTGAGCCACAGCTCCCAACCAACCACGCCATCACACGGATAAACAACTGGTATACTTGCAACCACCCTGCACCCAAACAACCACTCTGTTTTCCCTTTCGGTACAGTATTCAATAAATTACATGAGATATTCAACACCTTATTATGTTCAACACTTCATTATAAAATAGGCTTTGTGTTAAACGATTTGCCCAACTACAGGCTAATACAAATAGGGACATTTAAATCAGGCCATACTAAGCTATGATGTTCAGTAAGTAACGTATATTAAACATATTTTCAACTTTCGATATTTTCAACTCAGGATGGGTTTATTGGGACATAACCCCATCATAAGTCAAGGAAGATCTGTACCAACCAAGAGGCTCTTAGAAGGCTCAGTGCCCTGGAAAAGCAGGGGAATCAAGAAGACAACAGTTAATATTCAATTACTCAGAACCTGACTATCCATTTTATGGGCAATCCAGCTTCTTGCTTCTAGTCTTTTACCCATTTTCCTGTCCATATTTTCTTTTCTTTTCTTCATATCAACACCACTAATGCAGAGAGAAGTAAGAGTAAGAAAATTCAATTTCTGCTACCTAATAACCTAGGTACAAATTTCAGCTTAATAGGAAAAAGAATTTGTATGAAATAAAATCATTGAATTATACTTCAATTTAATTTAGACTTCTCCCTCATTACCATGACAAACTGGGAATTGCCAGAAGCACCCAGTGTTCTCGAAAGGTGGTCGTCCTGATTCATTAGCAGTTACAGAGCATTCCACCAATATAAGATACAGGTTAAAGGTTACACTGTGGTGGGATTCCAGCAAAATGAAATCAGGTCTTAACTCTGTTTCCTCTCCAAGTCAAACAAAAAACTCTCCATCAAAAGGACTGTTCAACTTATAAAACAGTACGGAGATGAAAATTACTATTTGCTGGTCATCCCAAGTTTATCAAATTTTGTATGTGAAGTATGGCTGGGCTCTGGCCTCATACTGAACACATTCTAGGCTTTGCACTGACGGGAATGAGACTGCACTTGCTGCCACATCCCGCCAAACCCCAGTGCTGTGCTTTGTGGTCAGACTCAGGCCAGGGCTGCAATTGTTGGTCAGAAAGTGTCTCAGAGTTACGGCTGCCTGTTCCGCTAAATCTCATTTCATCCTACTGATGGATGGATGGACAGATGGCTGCTTGGTGAAAGCAGCATTATCAGGCAGCTTCTATGGAGCCTCCGAATGATGGATAGCCCTCTTTCTACTTTCTCCAAACCACCATCGATCCAAGCCATATTTCAGCGGTCAGAAGCCCAGTAATATTAAGACACACAATCAGGTTAAGTTACTTGCAGTGTAAACCTCTAGAACAGAAATTCTAACACCTCTGCTTTGCTGTCATGAACTAGGCTAAAAATGTTACAGTTTCATTCTTTCTAGCTGCTAACCCAATGAATTCCAACAGCTCAAAGCCCAAAGGGAACAGCTGGGCTCCATTCCTAAGAGCACTCTGAAAGCTAGTTTGCCTGCCAAATTTTTTACTAGCCAGTTCTGTGTAATGAATTCCGCAGTATTAGTGAGCAGATCTGTGAATATGTGTATCCAGCTGAATGTAAAGCCATCAGAACCATACAAACCATGTAGAGTTTGTCAGTGACATAATCACTAGCCTCAAATGTGTGGAGCTGTGGATATACCAAGCAGACCCTGTCTACCAACACCAAGGATGGTGCTTAAACCCTGGACAAGTTAAAATTTTGGCTTTTGCTCATAATCCTAAAATTCTCTTTCTATCCGGTCTGCCTTGCTGGCTTCACTCTCTTGTGTAAGTACTAATCCTTGCCTGTTTTCAAGCACACTCCTGTATCCATTTGCTCTGTCGCCTTCTAGACACTCATCTGAACTAGTCTATTTGGGCCCCATGCCCCCTTTGTTCCTTCCACATTATCCAGTGCTCTCAGACAGCAACTCAGACTCACATAACTGGACATATAAGTATCAAAGTTATTTCCACTTGTGTGACTGGAAGAAATGGACTCTGACTCCAGCTTTTTGATATAGTTTCCCTCTGTGATATAGATGTCCTCTTTTTTCAAGCTCACTTATCCCCAAATGACTTCTCCTATGAATGCTTCGTTATCAACTATACCCCAAATCAGGTTGGCCTGGCGCCTAGTATGGCCCCTTTCGATTGACTTGTTGCACCCTGAGTCTGCACTCTAGAGAATTTGTTTTTATTTGTTTGTGGGGTTATAAAAATGTCTCAGTAGAGTGTTGTTCTTCTTGCTCTTATGGTAGCTAACTTTAATACTTTAATATTTATGCCTTAACAGCACCTATACTTCTGTTCCTTGCCAAAAAAAAAAAAAAAAAATTATAGACTATTTTTACAAGATACTACTTAATTATAATGCTGTATCAAAAATATCACTGCCCTTCACATAAACATTAAAGAATCTTCTTTACAGAATCTCAGAATTACATTACTGAAAAGGATTGCGTAAGTCAGAATTCAAGATCTTAATTTTCCAAATAAGGAAACTAAGGATCCGAGGTTGTGATGGCCATGGCTAAATAGATATTAAGTGACAAAGAACGGCTGGAATCTAGGTTTTAATTAAAAGTGCTGTGCTCATTCTATTTTTCAGACATTTCATTTTCATTTTTATGATTTCAGAGAGAGTGGGGATAAATAGGGTTGAGTGTCATTTGTGTGTGTGCCAGGTGTATTTTGGGGGAAGGTGACCACAAATTAAAATTTGGTCACCCACACTCTTGCGCCTCCCATGAAAACTGCCCACAGGTCATCCGAGAGCCACTCGCTATCTTGGAGAACAAAATTAAATGAATCCCTGACAACTATAAACCTCTACTCTTCTCCCTTCTTTATGTACTTGTCCCAGTCCTATCTAGAAGGTTGAAAATAACAAAAGCAGAAAGATATTCAACCCAACTAGAATCAGAAAAGCAAGAAGCTCCATAACTTATTTAAACTAAATGGATAGAAGAGTAATGTGACCTCGTTTGCAAGGATGCTACATTCTTGTCAAATACATAGCACAAGTTCACTGACTGGACTTTACCGTCTGTCTGGTGGCCAAAATGTGTCATTGCTCTATTTCCTGATTGCCAAGCCACCTCCATACATAGCCAAAAGCTTAGAGCTGAAAAAGACGTTTGAAAATCATGTGGTATCACCTCATTTTAAAGATGAGAAAACTGGTGTGCCTGAGTGGCTCAGTCGGTTAAGCATCCAACTCTTCATCTGCTCAGTTCATGATCTCACGGTTCATGTGACCCAGCCCAGTGTCAGGCTCTGTGCCAACAGTTCAGAGCTTGCTTGGGATTCTCTCTCTCCCTGTCTCTCTCTGTCACTCCCCTATTTGCTCTCTGTCTCTCTCAAAATAAATAAACATGAAAAGAAATTTTTTGAAGGAAAAGGAAGAAAGGAAGAAGGAAGGAAGAAGGAAGGAAGGAAGACAGAGAGATAAGGAATTGGTTGAGGAATTTATCTGAGACTTACAGTTATTTGAGTAGGAACTGAGACAAGAACCCAGGTCTCCTATCAACTAAAACTAGTAGTTTTATCACCATCATAGTTGCCTTACCCAGTTTTTCAGTCAGTATAAGTTCTGGATATACCAGCTGGACAAACTTTAATCAGGAAGGTAATTGTGCTGCAAAAATAATCACATAATGCAGACCAAAACCAAATACATTATCCATACCAATGCTCATTTCTATTAGTATAAGATGATGAGAAAGACTTTCCATCCCATTCCCACAAAAATGTGCCTCATACACTGGGCAAGATCTCTATTACAACTATTCTTAACACCAGACACACATTTCTCTTACTAATTTTGAAAAAGGCACTTCCTCAGAAAAGATGGCTTGTTTTAAGTGAATAATAAGAAATGACAATACTTTGAACTCTTATTTTATTCCTATAAACTCCCTAAGTTCATAGGTTGTTTTATTTGCATTAACCAAATATATTTTACAATAATTTTTACATTCATTTGCAAAGCTATCTTAAGTCAACATAATAACGATCCTTTCCTTTCATGAAAAAAGTATTTTTATAGAGCTTCTATTTGGTTAAGATCTATTAAGCCATGTCTAAGAGAACAATGACATATTCTTCACAATCTGCTGCTATGAACCGTATCTAATTATGTTTTCTGTTGCATGAAAGTTTAGGCCCTACAAGCAAAACCAAAGAAGTGGTAGAGTAGTACCAAAAGTAGTAGCAGAGGAAGAAAAACCCAGCTACCACTTAATGAGTGTTTGCCATGTGACAAGGACTATGCTAAGTGTTTCATTTATATATATGTGTGTGTGTATGAAAGATCTCACTTGATTCCAACTATAATACTATGAAGTAGTTATTATTATCCCAATTTTACAGATGAGAAATCTGAAGCTTAAGTAACTTAAGATCACACAGTTTTGAGTGTCAGTTAAGACTTCAAAGTCCCTGCATTTAACTGCTACAATTCACTGCTTGACATTCAGCAGGATGGTGTCTCACAATAATGTATTAATTTCATAAATATTCACAATTTGCTTAGAATGTATAAATACAAAGCAACCAGAGTTCAAAGACCGCTGAAGTAAAACAGTAAAACCAACAAGGGTAAGAATGAAAGAACTTTAATGCTTTCATGGCATGCCTATTTCCAATAACCTTCCAGACTTAAAAGTGCTGACAATAATAATTCACTATAGTCTCTGAAACTTCCTCATTCACCTTGCCTCACCCTCAAAACCATATGGTGAAGAACCTCACCAGGTGTCAGGAGAGAAACTCCCTCTCTTCTATTCCCCATAAGAATAATCGCTATACTTCTTCCTACCAACTCCCCCAACCATTTGAAAACATTATCCTTCTCTACATACTTCCCTTTCTCCAGAGACACATGTGAACATGGGAATAGCAACCAGTGAAACTGGTAACACAATTCTTAGACTGGAGGAAGCTTCAAAGCAGAATGTAGAGTGCACTTCAAATCTGAGTTTCCAAACAGAAGAAACTGGTACACCAAATCCCTATAGAAGATGGTATTTTCAGATGTCATCTTTAACAGAATATAATAGTTACAGTATTTTAGTATTAGTCTTTAGTATAAATCTGGAGATTTACAGCCTCTGCATCTCTGCATGCAATTGGACAAGAATATGGTTTGCATAAATGAAGAAACATTCCATGAGAAATCTGAGTATTAAGACAATGAAAGATATAGGATGCATGATTCCAGCAGGATCCTGGGGGTGCCAAAATACATAAACAAATTATGGCATGAAAAGGTTTTTCTCACAACTAAACACAATTCATGTCCTCAAGTTATTTTACACTCCAGTGACTACAGTCACCATGCATCGGCACCAACTGATTTCACGCTTTATAGGCTGGGAAACAGTCCGTAGCTTAGCCTCTTTCACACTCCACTAACATGGTATCCCGGTAGTTCACCTACTTAACTATTCCCAGTTTAATGTTAGTGCATCTATTACTGACCAACTCAAAAGGCAGTAATATAGACCAAAGTTGTAATATAACTGAACACAACAGCAATATAACATGTAATAGAAAGGTGGAGAGAAAGCTCTGCTTCTTATTCCACATATATACCTGGTGGCAGGGGGGAGAGAGAAGGAAAAACTCCCTCCTAAAACGTATGTCCCTTACCAGACATCTGGAGGTTGGTCTGTTATTTCTAGACTTATTAGAAATTAGTTCCTCTACTGATCTATCTGGATTTCATCCCTAATATCCTACAGTTGACAACAGAGTTGAAATTGACAACGCTTTGAGGGCTGTACCTCAAACATGACATGCATTAAACTTGATCTTTCTTTCCCTTTAGGATTCACAGACTAAAGCTAATAAACCACACAGTAAATTTTCAAAGTAGAAGCAACCAGACTTAATCTGTGCTGAGTGTTATATATGTTATCTCATTTTTTTAATTATTTATTTATTTTAAGAGAGCAAGAGAGAAGAGCAGGGGAAGGGCAGAGAGAGAGGGAAAGACAAAGAATCCCAAGCAGGCTCCACACTGTCAATGCAAAGCCCGATGTGGGGCTCGATCTGAGCCGAAATCAAGAGTCAGACGCTTAACCAACTGAGCCACCCAGGTGCCTCTATATTATCTCATTTGATCCCAACTACAAACTAAGAGGTAGCTAGGTATCTTAATTTTGCAGATGAGAAATCTGAAACTTAAATTGCTTAAAATCGCACAGCTTCCAAGCGTTGGTTAGGATTCCAAAGTCCCTGAACTAGTGTACTAGACTAGAACATAGGCCTCCTAAAAAATGGGGTAAAACAGCAGAGAAAAGCTTAAAAAGACAAAAAAAGTGCAATAGCAATAGAACAATTGTAAAGGAGGTGGAATCCCTATGTTAGAGATATAGTTACAAATCTGTGTCTCTCTCCCCCTCCTTGAAGCTATGCTAGCAAGCGTGAAGGCCAAATGTGGCTGGTGAGAAACTGAGAAACTAAACCAAGTTACACTTCAAAGTAGGCAAAGAAAACATTAGATAATTAACAAATAAGAGCTTCTCTTATATGCAGATTGAAAGCTTACTAATTAGAGATTCAAGAATAAATACTGTAATTAACTTAGAATATAATCTCTTCAGAGCAATGTTCCTTTAAAAATCAGGAAGCCTGTAGAGAGCACTACAGAAGGCTTTTCCAAGAAGTACGATGTACTGAACAAACATGACTCAGGTACTAAAACTGCAATTCTAATCTATTTTTCTTATGATACAAAAAGAGAGATAAATGTTAAAGACTGGTAAAAGCTAACAATAGGTAATGGCATTTTCTTGGAGTCAAATATTTTTTAAGTGCAGATACTGTACTGATACAGATACTATGTTGGGACAGTACAGATTATAAAGACTACAATAATATAACATGGTTTGAACCACGTGAATAATGTAGCCTCCCCTTTAAGTTGTCTCCATCTAATTGGGAAGATAAAATATTTTTTTCAAATTATCATTTTAGGGGCACCTGGGAGACTCAGTCAGTTAAGCATCTGACTCTTTGTTTCAGCTCGGGCCATGCATGATCTCACAGTGGTGAGACTGAGCCCCCATCAGACTCTGTGCTGGGCATGGAGCCTGCCTAAGATTCTCTCTCTCCCTCTTCCTTTTCCCCTTCCCTGCTCACACACGAGCACACACTCTCAAGAAAAAAAAAAATGTTTTAGAATAATATATGATAGCTAAGTAAAGAGAAAAGCAGTAAATGATAAAAACCCACAGAGATATCAGTAAGGGCCTAGAATGGTTGAAGATGTAATAAAATAGGTGGAACTGGAGTTAGGCCTTTATAAGCTGGTATAGAGAAAGAGAATTGAAGGGAGACATTGCAAGAAGACTGAACAATATGAAGACGCAGTAAGTCAGAAAGTGATATTCTGGAGACACTTACAGAAACTAGTCTAGCTAGAGCCAAAGGCTGAACCATAGTGAACCATAACTCGCCCCACATTAAAGTCTATTCCACAACCCAGAAATATTCAGAAACCCATGTACTGATGTCTGATGAAGACTGCCATGGCTGGCCAAGTGGTTCTAAACAGCACTAGTTGATGGTATGTGTATGTAAGGTCTAATATATAAATAAATAACAGGATATATATTCGTCTGAGATAAAGGCCCAGTCATTTGGGGATCTCGATATGGTAACTGGCCTTCCTACCATTACAATAATTCCTGGAAAAGATAAGCCCCATCCCTATCACCCTGACTTTTATAGTCTCATTTCCTGGTAGGAAGTGATATTTCTAGTCTCTTCAAAATTTTTAAATCTATCCAATCCACACTCTCATCAACAGAACATGCAGCCTTACAGTTTTTTTTTTTAATTTTTTTTAACGTTTATTTATTATTGAGAGACAGAGAGACACAGAGCGTGAGCAGGGGAGGGGTAGAGAGAGAGGGAGACACACAATCCGAAGCACGTTCCAGGCTCTGAGCTGCCAGCACAGAGCCCGACGCTGGGCTCGAACTCACAGGCTGTGAGATCATGACCTGAGCCAAAGTCAGTCACCCAACTGAGCCACCCAGACACCCCACAGCCTTACAGTTTTGATGACAGAATTTTCTACTCCACCAAACCCCTCCACCTCACACACAACCTCTGGCTGTTCACTTCACAATCGTTTCAGTAGCACCAACAAGAATAGCTTCCATTCCAACTGCCCACAGAACCAGAGTTGCCCTGCTCTTCTCTCATTTCTTCCCCTTCCACCTCCTCTGTAACTTACACACAACCACCTCACTCTGCTGGCCGTCTTCCCCAACTGCTGCCCAACGATTCACAGGCCCTCACAGATTGTCAGCACTGCGTTCAGGGACTTGAGAAGTACTCTTGTGGGACAGCGCAGTGTGTTAGTACACCATTTTCACGGACACAATGTCACTCTTTATAGCCAGTTGCAAATTAGTTTCTTCTTAAAAAAAATAATACTCCTAATAAGACAGGTACAAGGAGATTTTAAATAACCAAGATTAAAACTCATTTTGGTTTGCTCTAAGATTGGGGCCATTTCAGACTCATGCACAATGAAATCTCATGCCTCTGCTCATAGCAGCCATATACCCCCTCTAGGAATATCAGAAGTACGCTTTCTGATGCTAACAAAAGGAAAGACACCACCAAAAAAGATATCAAAGGAGAATCTTCTTTCCCCTTTTTTCTGTAGCTATAGTCCTCATCCTTAGATTCCATTTGAGAATACTTTAAGCTCTGAACGTCAATATTTACTTATTATTTTTGTGTAAAACCATTTAAAAGAAAATTCTTCAAGTCACCAGTATCATTTCATTACAGTTTCCAATTTTTTGCCACATGCTTCAGCAGCACCCAAGTACAATTATCTTCTAACATTTGCTATGACTGACCCTCTTATTGCCACTAAAGCCTTCACCCTACATATCAGCCGCCCAATTAACACTGGCAAAACATTAGAAACAGAAGCTGGAACAGACTGAAAAGACCGTAAGAGGATGTGACTAAGAAAGTCTTACAGAACGGTGGTTATATCAACTTACTAAGTCTTCTTGGAAAAAAATTTAATTGAAAAAGAACACCTATAGAGTAATATGAAATAATTAAAATCAGTTTCACTAGCTATCTCATTATTTTTCATTTCTAATTTCTTTCATAGCATTATTCACTCTGCTTCTTTATGCTTTACTGAAGATATAATCTTCCTGAGTCAGTTCTTCACACCTCTATAATAACATAGCTTCTTCACTGCTCCATATATGAACGAGAGGGAAGTTCTAGAGCTTGAAAGGATGTCAATTCTCTGTTCCTACAGTGGAAGAGACTAAACAAAGCAAAACCAGTATCCCAGCTTTGAGAACTAATTCTAATATTTAACCAGCCCCTGTTCTCTCTACAGCAAACACCAAAATTAAGAACAACAGTGAATAGAAGAAAATCTTTAAGAGACCCTCAGTCCTTCAGGAAATTGCCACCCTCAAACTTGTTTTAAATGAGTTACAATTAAAATGACACTAAAAGAAACAAAATATAAGCAAATAAATATTTAGAGTAAATAAACAATAGTTCTATAAAATACGCACAAGTATAGTCAACTGACTTACCAAATAAATGACATTTATTTTTTGAATAATAAAACTCTAGAACATGCAGACAGATTTTATCTGAAGGCAAATGGTACAAAAGTTTCCTTCTGATAAACAGCAGTCTCACCTGGAAAATAATAAAAGTTATTTTTATAAAAATATATAATTACTTCTTTGACACTAGTCTACGCACTTAACTTTCATTATCTCATTTCGTGAATGCTAAGAGTTTAACACATTTACCTACCATAGAATGTGCAATGAAAATAAACACAAACAGATGAAAATACTTTTTAGTAGTTCATCAACCAAACAGAATAAGAAAATGTCATCTTTTCTCATTCTCAGTCCTGTGAGAACTAGTCTGAGGGGACAGAAATGCATATCAATTGCCTTTAAAAAAAAAGAGAGAAAGTGGGGCACCTGGGTGGCTTAGTCGGTTAAGTGTCCAACTGCAGCTCAGGTCATGACCTCACGGTCCATGAGCTCAAGCCCCACATCGGGCTCTGTGCTGACAGCTCAGAGCCTAGAGCCTGCTTCAGATTCTGTGTCTCCCTCTCGCTCTGCCCCTCTCCTGCTCAGGCTATGTCTCTCTCTCAAAAATGAATAAATGTTAAAAAAAAAAATTTTTTTTTAAGAAAAAAACCAGAATAATACAAATGATGAAAACCACAAAAAGATGCTCAACTTCTAGTCATAACTACAGTTCTAACTTACAGGATGGCATATGGTGGATGCTCAATAAGAATATGCCAGATGGTTGGATGGATGGATAAAAAATAAACCTCATCAGCTAGCAAAGAAAAAATAAATCATATCAGTTACCAAAGAAATGCAAAATAAATATATAAATACACAGTACTTTTGTTTGCCCATCAAACTGACAGACTTAAAGAAAGAGCAATAAGGTCCTATTTTGGTAAATGTAGACAGAATTCACACACTGTTGATGGAGGTATACCTTTTAATAACGTATAAAGCATTTTAACAATATTTCAGAATCTTTTACATATCAAAGGGGCTTAGGACCAGGCAATTCTTCAAATACTTTATCATAAGGTAATAACTGACCTCTACCATAATACTTCTCCCAAAACTATTTATAATAGTGAAAAATTAGGGTGCCTGGGTGGCTCAGTCGGTTAAGCGTCCAACTTCAGCTCAGGTCACGATCTCGCGGTCTGTGAGTTCGAGCCCCGCGTTGGGCTCTGGGCTGATGGCTCAGAGCCTGGAGCTTGCTTCCGATTCTGTGTCTCCCTCTCTCTCTGCCCCTCCCCCGTTCATGCTGTGTCTCTGTCTCAAAAATAAATAAACGTTAGGGGCGCCTGGGTGGCGCAGTCGGTTGAGCGTCCGACTTCAGCCAGGTCACGATCTCGCGGTCTGTGAGTTCGAGCCCCGCGTCAGGCTCTGGGCTGATGGCTCGGAGCCTGGAGCCTGTTTCCCATTCTGTGTCTCCCTCTCTCTCTGCCCCTCCCCCGTTCATGCTCTGTCTCTCTCTGTCCCAAAAATAAATTTAAAAAAAAAAAAAATAAATAAATAAATAAATAAATAAACGTTAAAAAAAAAAATTTTTTTTAAATAATAGTGAAAAATTATAAACAACTTTAACGTCCACCTATATGGGTAAGGTTAAATTATGGTATATCTAAGCTATACAAAAATAGTCATTAGAAAGAATAATGTAGCTCTATAAAAACTGATATAAAGATCTACAAATATATTGAGTTTTTTAAAAATGGAAAAATTTAACAAGTGTACAAAACCAATATAAAAACTTTGAAACATTCCTGAGTAGATGTGAACAAATGGAAAGCTTGTTTCCTTGTTCTCAGATAAAAAAAAACTCAACATAACTCAACATCATAAAGACGTCAGTTCTCCCTCAAGTAATTTATGAATTTAACGTAATCCCAATAAAAATCCCATTTTGAACAAACTTTCTTCTAGAGATAGACAGCTGACACTAAAGTTCAACAGAAAAATAAAGATGTAACATGACACATTAAAAATGTTAAAAGCTATCCCTTGATATACTACAAAGCCTCTATAGTTAAAACAGCGTGATAATGGTACAGGAATAGACAGATCAGTGCAAAAGAGTAGAAAGTCCAGAAATAAACTCAATGGAAACTTAATGTATGCTAAACATGACATCTCAAAACACTGGGGCAAAACTGTACTTTTTAAAGAAAAAATTTGGAAGATTTTTAAATTTGTATAATATTCACTAAAAAAAAAAAAAAACCTCTAAACGAAGCAGGGATCCAAATGTAACAACTAAAACGTGTAAATTCTTCTCTACCTTGGGGAAAGAGAAAGGTATTCCAATTACAACCCAAAATTCAGATGCAACAAAAGACTGAAAAATTAAACTAGATAAAAGCCTAGAAACAGACACACACATGCACACGCGCGCGCACACACACACACACACACACACACACACACACATAACCAAAAAACAACTGACAAACTGGGAGAAAATACCTGTAACATATAGAACTTAAAATAGCTAGTATCCCTAAAAAAAAAGAACTCAGAAAAATTGAGGGAGAAAAAAAATCTAATAGAGAAATAAATAAAAAGATACAAAACAATTAACAAACACAAAAAAAGATATTTAAATGACCTTTATACATATGAACACATGTTCAACCTCACTACTAACAAAAGAAATAAACATTAAAACTATATGGAGATACTACTTCTTACCTTTAAGGTTAGCAAAAATTAAGAAGTATAACAACACTCTGATGGTTATGGGAAAACAAACACTCTCACATACTGCTGGTAAGAATTCAAATTTATACAACCTCCACAGAAGGGGATACAGCAATATTTAAGAAATTTACACGTGCTTCTAAACTTTTGACCCAAACATACCATTTTAGGAATTCACCCAAAGATATATTTCCAACATACAAAAATATATATGACCAGGTTAGCCACTGCAGCACTGTTTGTAAATGCAAAATATTGGAAACATCATAAAAGAATGGTTAACATCCTCACAACACAGTAGTGATACACAACTGTCAGAGGGAGGAAAAGACAGACGGAGAGAGGGTGAGTCTATAAATTGATATGGAATGGGTTCCAAAATATGTTGTGTTAAATGAAAAAACCAAGCACAAAAGTTTTCTATAGTATATATCTTCTGTGTAAAACAGAAGAAATCAGAAAATATACATGTATCTCATCATTCCCGAAGGGAAAACACACAGTAAGGATAATTCAGAAAATGATGAAACTGGTTATCTACAGAGTGGGGTAGAAAACGGTGGAAAGGGGGAAAAAAAAAGGGGGGGAACACTGCTCTGAGTATACATTTTTTTTGTACAATTCTTACTTTTGGAACCATGTTAACGTTTCACATATTCCAAAATAAGGAAGATCAATTAGGATGGGGAGAAAAACTCAGAATAAAAATAAACTCAGAACTGTATCTCAGGGGCTCCTGGGTGGCTCAGTCGGTTAAGTGTCTGACTTCGGCTCAGGTCATGATCTCACGTTTCGTGAGTTCAAGCCCCACATTGGGCTCTGTGCTAACAGCTCAGAGCCTGGAGCTGCTTCAGATTCTGTGTCTCCCTCTCTCTCTCTGCCCCTCCCCCACTCATGCTCTGTCTCTGTCTCTCAAAAATAAATAAAGATTAAAAAATTTAAAAAAAACGGAACTGTATTTCAAATGACTAACATAACCATGTGAGGATGGGAAGAATGCTAGGGAGAGAAAACAAATCCAAGTAACTTTTAAGCATGGTTTTTAGATCAGCACTGTCCAACAGAAACATGAGAATCACATATGTAATTTAGTATTTCTGATAGCCACATTTCAATAAAATAGGTGGAATTAACTTTATTAATATATCTTATCCAATATATCTAAAATATTTCAGTATATAATCAACATAAAAATATTACTAAAATACTAATAAGATCTTTGACCTTCCTTATTTTATACTAAATTTACAAAATCCAGTGTATACTTTACACTTACAAAACAATTCATGTGTAGTGGCTACCCTATTGGGACACTGGAGATTTAGAGTATATACCTTTAGGCTAAAGAAAAACCTATCAACAAATACTGAACTCTGCTTAGGTGTCTTTTAAATAGTGGTATGAGTTAGCAATTCTTAAGTTTATTCTAAGATTGAGCCAATAAGTAAAAATATGAATAACAGGGCTAGATTTTTCCCTGTTGGAAGACGGAGTTCTAAATACAGAATAAAGGAAGGACAGAATAAACCCTGTAGTACTGGGTTGGAATCAGAGGTTATCAGTATAAACTCACTGCTTTCAGTAGACAGATGAAGATGTACTGAGTGTGTGTGGACGGACACACACTTACACCACAATACAACTGTTTCCATGTGCCTGCTGAGAGGGCCTAGAGCAACGAGGGCATCTAGGGTCCAGATCCCGGCTTTTAAAACTATTCTCTACCAAAAGCAACCAGAGCTCCTTAAAGAAATAACTCATTCCAGGGCTCAGGCTGGGAAAGTGCAAGATGAGCCTACATTTTGTTGCAGTAAAAAGTGAGGCAGTGCTCAAAGAATGAGTAGCGTAAGCCAAAGGGAGACAGGAATCGGCTTGAAGGGACAGCAAGGCCAAAAGAGGAACAGCATCAAAATAAATAATTATGAAATAAAGTATTATTACAAATAAGTGTAGAAGATATGGTAGATTTACATATTCTGTATGTTGAATTTCTAAATCTACTATTTTGGAACCATCATGAAAATGATTCAGGCAGAAATCACCAATCAATACTAAAATTGGTGAGTAAAAATTCAAGAAGTGGGGTGCCTGGGTGGCTCAGTCGGTTGAGCGTCCGACTTCGGCTCAGGTCATGATCTCGCAGTCCGTGAGTTCGAGCCCCGCATCAGGCTCTGGGCCGACAGCTCAGAACATGGAGCCTGCTTCTGATTCTGTGTCTCCCTCTCTCTCTGCCCCTCCCCCACTCATGCTCTCTCTCACTCTCAAAAATAAATAAATGTTAAAAAAAAAATTTAAAAAAAAGTTCAAGAAGTAACATCTATAAAGTCTCAAAGTGTTTTCTCAAAGGTATTTCAAAATTAGAAACAAAATGTGAATACTTAACCCCACTGAACTATATACCTAAAAATGGCTAATCTGGTAAATTTTATATTATGTGTATTTTACCAACAAAACTACAAAAGGAAAAATAGTAACTACACGGGAAAACCTGGCAGACAGTACCATTTAAAACACTTTAAAAAAAAATCTTTTTTTTTTAAAGGTATAAATCAGCAAGGATGGATTTTTAATGAAGTGATCTAAGATCACATTACCAGTAATTCAACATCCTACACCACCTGACATGATGTCCTGAGAAGCATAACATTATTTCTACAGTACTCCTGCCAAAAATGGATAGTCTGAATCCAATCATGAGAAAACATCAGATAAACCCAAATTAGGGGCATTCTACAAAATAACTGGCCTGCACGCTTCAAAAATGTCAATGTCATGAAAAAAAATACAAACTGAGGAAATGCTCCAGATTAAAGGAAACTAAAGAGATACGACAACTGAATGCACTCCATGATCTAGAATTTTCTTTTGCCATGAAAGCACATTATTGGGACAAGGGCTGAAATTTGAACAAGCCTGCAGATTACACAATAATATTAAATCAATGTTAATTTCCTGATTTCCACAACTATACTTTGGTTACATAAAAGAATAACCTTATTTTTAGAAAATGCACTCTCAAGTATTTAGGTATACAGGGAAATAGGTCAGCACCTTATTGTCAAACAGTTCAAGAAATAGATAGTATGTATATGGAAAGAGAGAGAGAGAGAGAGAGAGAGAGAGGGAGGGAGGGAGGGAGGGAGGCAGAGAGGGAGAAGGAGGATAAATAAGAGGAGGGGAGGAAAAGTAGGAAAAAAAGAGGAGAAAGGGAGGAAGGGAGAGGGAGAGAAAAAGGAAAAGTAGTAAAGTGTTAATGTTTGAGGTATCTGAGTAAATTTTTTGTAGATTCTTGTAAGTTTTCTGCAGTCTGAAATAATGTCAACATAAATTAAACACCCCTCAAAAAAGAAAAAGATGTTAGCACAGTACCTGGCACATAATCTGCAGTCAAATGAATAGCAGCTGTTAGATGTTAATATGGACTCTAGATTCTACACAAAAAATTCTCTTGACGTAACAGATATACACATTTATGGTGGGAAAAAATGGGGAGAGAAGCAAAATAATACATGTAATATGTTCCATTTAAACATCCTCACACAAATACACGTAAATGCACAGGAAAGACTAGAAAATATACACTAAATGGTTAATAGTGGTTAGCACTGGGTTGAGGAATCAAAGTGATTTTTATTTTCTTCCTCATACTTACCAGTATTTGCTAGCTTTCTTATAATGAAGATGAATCATTTTTATGTTTTTTCTAAAAATTACTTATAGAAATTAAAAGGATAGCCTGCAATCAAGGAAGGCATGGCATTCTTCATTTTCTATAACAATACCCTCTTTGCAGACCCATATTTAATTATTGTTTTTGAGCACCATATTGTTACTTGCCTTTCATTTATTAAAATTATAATGATCATGTAGTATCATTCTGATAGGGAAAAATTATGTTATAAGATGGCCAGACAGGACTGATAGGGGAATTCCAGTCCCCGCCCGAAGACTCCCCTTCCGGGTTCTTCCTCCTACCCCACTTGCAGCGTGCACCAAATTATTACTAATGTGGAAGTAACAGACTATAAATTGTCCCCCATTCTTGCGCTCGGGTCTCAGACCTCTGGAGAATGATCTCCTCTGAGCCTGCCTGTGTGAAATAAACCTCCTGCCTTCCAAGATCTCTGAGCGCCGCTTGGTTCTTCCATTGGGTGATCCAGACCAGGTTCTCTAACATTTGGTTCCCTGACCGGGAAACCCAACTGCACTGGCCCATTGTTGCCACCGGTTGGGGAAAATGACGAGGCGGTGAGTAATCTCAATGGAGAAGGCGCGCCCTGCCTGATATTCGGCACTCTCCTGCTTGGTCACCTCAGGCCAGCCCCGCTCCGCTGTTCCCACCAGACTCGAGGAGACTTGGTAGGTGAGGATCTGGACCCAATGTCAGACATCTGTAAGGCCTGGCGCTCCTGACCCAGTCAGACCCACCCATCAGGTTGGAAGGGGAGCCTGATCACCTCCCAGAGACCGTTCAGAGGTTTCACAGGTAGGGATTCCCAGGGAGGGAATGTATTAACCTCTGGTCTGAGTGTGTGAGTGAATGTGCAGCCCAATCTGGTCCTTCAGTTAGGACTTAATGTGTGGCTCCACGGGCAGGCACCCTTAAGGTCCCCAAAAGCCCACGGAGTCTGAGTGGGTCCGTCAGATTCCGTAGTGAACACCATACAGTCTATGGCGGCATCAGAATAGTTTCCGATTGTAAGTCACAAAGCTGAGACCACTTCACCTAAGTTCCTTTGGGACATGGACAGACGGGCATCTGACTGGTCTCCTCATTTCAGGGGGCACCCCTATCCCTCTGTCTGTCTTTGTGACTCCGTCTCATGGGAACATTATGAAGTCGGGACAGAGCACACCCACAGTTCTTGAGACTATGATCAAGAACTTCAAGAAGGAGTTTTTGGGAGACAATGGAATTAAGACGACCCCCGGCAAGTTAAGGCCCCTATGTGATTTGGAACAGCCCACTTTTGGTGTAGGATGGCCCTCACAGGGAACCTTAGATGTCCCAACAGTCTGCTGTGTCTGGCGTGTTGTCACCAGAGACCCAGGTCACCCAGATCAGTTCCCATATATCGACTCCTAGTTAGAGACTGCCCAAACCCTTCCCCCTTGGGTGTGATTTACCTGCAATGAACAGGGACAGGCTAGGGTACAGAAGTCCCCACTTCCACAAATTCTCGCCAGTGATCCGGCAAAAGAACCAGTCTTGCCCCTGCCATATGCTCCCCTGAGACCATCAGCACCTAACCCCCTGGTTCCCGATACTCTGCCACCTTCGGTCTCCCACCACCTCCAGACTCGGCACATCCTCTCTCCCCCAGAACCAGCGGCCAGATTGTGCCCTTGGCCAGGCATAGGCGCTCTCCAGATACTAGTACGAGAGACGCGGGAACCTGAGAGACACAACGAAAACAAAACCCTCCAGCCTGGCAGCTCCATGATGCATTACCAGCCTTTCCCACTACTGATCTCAACTGGAAACTTAACACACCATCATATTCCAAAAAACCACAAACCTAATGGAGTCCCTCTTTCAGACCCACTGATCAACTTGGTAAGACTGCCAACAGCTGCTCCACACTTTAACACTGAAGAAAGACGGAGAATTATGAGAGGAGCTCAGCAATACCTTGAAGAACGTACACCAGGCAGGGTTGTCGATCCTGGCACCTGAGCTAGGACAGCCACATCTGAAGAACGTCCTACATGGGACTTCACTACAGAAGAAGGACAAGTCCACAACCGCAGGTACGAAGAGGCTCCCCTCTGGGGTATCTGAGCAGGGGCTAAGAAGACCATGAATATGACCAAGATACCATCAATCATCCAGCAGCAAGGGGAATCCCCAGGGATTATTATGAGAGGCTATGCAAGGCTTACCGCATTTATACCCCGTTTGATCCCGAGGCACAAGAAAGCCAACAGATGGTAAACACCTCTTTTTGTGGCCCAAGCTGCCCCAGATATCAGAAGGAAGCTCCAAAAACTCGAGGGCTTCACTGGAATGAACATCACCCAGTTGATCGAGGTTGCTAACAAGGTCTACATGAACAGGAAGGTCACTGCTGAGAGAGAAGCCGAAAAAAAGATGAGAAAAAAGGTCAGCCTCCTTGCTGCTGCTCTGAAGGAAAAGGACAACAAAAGGACAAGGAAGGTCCAGCTGCCAAAAGGGGGGAAGCCCAGAGCCTCCTCAGCAAGGGATCAATGTGTCTACTGCAAGGAGAAAGGACATTGGAAAATAAGGAGGTAGACACAGCTCCCTCCCTTACTATGGCCATGACATATGGCCCTTACTATGGCCCTATGGTGTCTGACAACTCCAGCCCTCCACCCAGATACACTAAAAAAGAAAATAAATGGGTTGAGGTCAAAGGGGCCACCCAGGCCAAGAAAGGATGGTGGAAACTGCCAGATGGACGCATCTTCGTCCCAGCAACAATGGGAGGGCATCTAGTCAGCAAATACCACCAACTCACCCATCTAGGAAAAACTGCATTAGAGGCCCTCCTCAAAAAACAATATTACATCAGTCTGCTGCCCGTGTTGTGTCAGACAATAAGCAAACAATGTGTGACTTGTGCCAAGAATAATGCCTGATCTATGCCGCGACTCCCACCAGGAGTCCAAATAGGAGCTACCCACTTTGAGGACCTTGAAATAGACTTCACAGATGTCCAGCCAAGCCAAGGACTTAGATACCTCCTAGTGATAGTCTGTACACACTCTGGATGGGTCAAAGCCTTCCCAACCAGGACGGAACGGAGCCAGGAAGTAGCTAGAGTCCTCCTGAAAGAAACTGTCCCCCGGTTTGGCTTACCAGCCACAATCCACAGTGATAACAGCCCTGCGTTCATGGTGGACATTATACAAACTTTAACCAACTCCCTCAACATCACCTGGACTGCTTACTGGTCTCAAAGCTCAGGGAAAGTAGAGCGGATGAATCGCACCCTCAATGGAACCTTAGCCAAGTTCTGTCAGGAAACAGACCTCTCATGGCCCAACCTATTGCCCCTGGACCTCCTGCGTGTCCATTGCACACCAGAAACTCAAGGTTTCTCCCCTTTTGAACTAATACATGGAAGGCCCTTCCATGTCTAGAGAGCCTCCCAGAGGACCTACACCAAATAGGGGATAAGGGAATAAGAGAACTTCAAGCTTTAGAGGCTACCCTAAATGAGTTACAACGATATACCACAGATAGGGCCCCAATCTCTCTAGGATCCCCTGTACACCCCTTCTCACCAGGGGACTTGGTCTGGGTCAAAGATTGGAAAAAAGACCCTCTCAAACCACAGTGGACTGAGCCTCATACCGTTACTGTGACCTCCCTACTGCCTCAAGGTCACGGACATCACTCCATGGGACCACCACTCCAGAGTCAAGAAGGCCAAACCTGAGGAGCCCCAGACTCGGAAGACTGACCCAAGTCTGACAAAACCGCTCAAAGTGACCTTCTGGAGAGTCCTACATTTTTAGGATCTTCAGCCCTACTCAAACCACACCCAGGAAGCTGGCTGGTCTACAAACGGCAGAAGCTTGAGGAATCGCCAGTCCAATAAAATAAATAGACCGTCCTTACTCCTTGCCATCAGATTGGCAGAGGTTGCCTCAGAAAGCTGGGAAAACATCGAGAGGTTCCTGTTCGCACTCACCTTCCTCTTACTGACTGCCTCTAATCTGGACCCCATTCATAAACCTTCAGTCTTAAGGCCCAGTATAAATGAGCGGTGTTACTACCCGTCCTCCTAGGGACAAGAATAGCCACAGGGATAGGGACTGGCCACGAGGGTAGGAGGCACAGGCTCTTCTGTGGAACTATATCATAAACTGTCCCGAGAACTCAATGAAGACATGGAACGAGTGGCTGACTCCCTAGTGTCCTTGCAGGGCCAAATAAGTTCCCTGGCAGGAGTTGCCCTCCAGAACAGATGGGCACTTGACCTCCTCATTGCCAAGAAAGGGGGCACCTGCATCTTCCTCGGAGAAGAATGCTGTTACTTTATAAACCAGTCAGGAATAGTCACAACCAAAGTCAGGGAATTAAGGGCAAGGACCACCCCATAATAAATGAAGATGATGCCCTCTAATACAGCCTAGATAGTAAAGTGTTTTTTGTTGTTTTTTTTAAAGATATAAAACAACAAGGGTGGAAAAAGGAGAAAAAAGTAACAAAACTTTGGAAGCTGGAACATATGCAAATATTTACAGCAGATCCTGGGGAGTCCAATCCCAATCCAACAGTAGAGAATGCTGAGACCCAAACCAATTTATAGCCAGAAACCTACACAAGGATCAGGAATGGACAGCACCGCCTCTGGAATTGGAAGTGAAATGGAGAAAGGGCACTGAGTGAAAGCTGTCTGAGGAGCAGTTAGATCCTTAGATCTCTTCTGCTCCCTGAAAAAAGACTTGAGGTTATCTCTGCAGAATGTAAAAAGGGATGATCTCTGGTTTAGGGGCTAACTGGAAGTGCAGAGGTCTTTAAAACCTGTGATGAAGTGCACATGGTTGAAAGCTAAGATCTACCCTTCCCCACTCCCATTCCCACACACTAGCTGCAAAAAAAAAAAGAAAAGAAAAGGTAAATTGTTGTAAATTAGAAGGACCTACAAATACCTACAAATACCCAGTACTACATACAAACAGGCAAAGACCTACACCAAGGCACATCACTATTAAATTTCGGAATACTGGGGACAAAGCAGAGATTGAACAAGTTTCCAATGAGTAGGTCCAAACAAAAGAAGAGGACTCAAATTTGCTGAGGACTTCTCAATAGCAACAGAGGACAAGGAGAAATAATTATGCCTTCAAAATTCCACAGAAAAATATTCTCAATCTAGAATTTTACACTCACACAAACTAGATTTACCAAATGTAAGGACAGAAAGAAAAGACACTCTGACATGGAAAGGCTTAAAAATTACCTCCCATATAATAAATACACTTTCTTAGAAAATCACCAGAGGACTAAGAATTTAAAGTTCTAACAAATTTAGGAAAAGACGGATTGTTCCTAGCCAGGGTAAACTGCCAAGAGAATCAGTTTCAAATCCATTCAATTGATAAGGACAACTTAACCCAAAAGGCACTCTTTTAAGCCAAACAATCAGGGACAGATTCACTCCAATAAACACCCCCACCTGAGGGCCAACAAATGAACTACAATGTCACCCAAGTAACCATGCATCTACAGATGATGTTAACCTACTTCCACCTCTTAAAATCTTCCAATCCCTGAACTCCACACTCCCAAAAACCACTATGTATGATTAACACTCTGCTTTGTTCAAGATGTGCCTGATCAGATATTCTAGATAGTGGTATCATCACCCTAACACCAAATGAAGAAATAAATCCCAACAAAGAAAGGCATGGATATGGAAAACAGGATATTCAATACAAAAAAGAAGTGAAGGAATATTGGTGAATGGGATTCCAGGATGCTAACTGCACCAGAAGTAGAAGGCAACCAATCCAGACTGAAGCTCTAAGACAGAGCCAGGCATGTTGAAGGCTGTCGTCCCCATGTTCTCTGCCACAGTAGCATCTTTCAAATCCAACACAACTACCAGAGGATGTGCTCTACCTAAGCAAGAGGGTAAATGAGGAATAAGGAAGGTTAAGAGTTACAATACTGGGAATCTAATTGAAAAGGAAAGAAAAGTCTAAGAATAACAAAGGGAAATCTTCCCCAGAAATGAGCTGTGAAGCAGGCCCAGATATTAGGTGTAGATAGGAGGACAACGAAGGTCTCTAGCAGAGAAGTTGCCAAAAAAGGAAGAAAATTAGAACACATTACTGTGACTGACCTTATGGAAAACTGCACTGAGAGGCTACTATTTCAAGACACTATCAGCAAATAAAATTTGCACAGGCACAGTAACGTAAACGTAAGATTAACTATTTCATTTAACCAGACATTGTAATATAACTAAATTGGGAAGGTAGAGAAGGAATAGCAGTGGTGATGGTGGTTGAAAAACAGTACAGAGGCATGTGGGTGTCTCAGTCACTTAAACAGCGACTTTAGTTTAGGTCATGATCTCGCAGTTCATGGGTTCGAGTCCTGCATCAGGCTCTGTACTGACAGCTCAGAGCCTGGAGCCTGCTTCGGATTCTGTGTCTCCCTCTTTCTCTGCCCCTCCCCACTCACACTCTGCCTCTCTCTCTCCCTCTCTCTCTCTCTCTCTCTCTCTCTCAAAAATAAACATTAAAATTTTTTTTTTAAAAAGAACAGTAAAACTTTCTCTATCTTAATAGAAACTTAACATATAATGAAAAAATTGGTGACTCAAAAGACAGCACTACACATATATTATTTGGAAATATGGATACATAAATGCCAGAAGAAGAGCTGAAAGTGGTTACCTTTAGGGAAGAAACTAGAAAGCATGGGGATTCACTATGTTTTGTTATAAATTGTTTTTACTATTTGACTTTTAAAGCTTGTCTATTTTAAACTATATGTCTGTTGATAAAATACAAAAAACAGCAACTGACGAATTTCTTAAATGTATTGTTCATCATTTAAAAAAATATATAAATAAAATATTTTCAATTGAAAGGAGTAAAAAAAAAAAAAAAAAAACATCCTAAGGAAAAAGGTCTCCCTTTTTGTTGGGAGACCTTCACATTTTTTCCTAGTACTGAAAGAACACAAACATACAAAATATAGAAGCTTTAAAAATAAAAAAATTTTAAGGCAAATAATTACCACTTGAGTGGACAAAATTCAGTAATTGTAATACCAGGAAGATTGTAGGTCTGATCTTACTTACAAATTCATTAATGATCAGGAGAGTGCAAATAACACATTTAATTAAATTTGCTCATTTATCTATTTGGGGAAGTACGATTAACAGCAGTGAGAGAGAGTAGTAACATAAAAGGACAGAGACGAATTAAAACATTGCCCAAAACAACCAAATTGGAGAGTGGATGGAAAGCTAAGTAAAATTAGGGGCTAAAGACAACAAAAGAGAGGTATCAGAGGCTTATTTACCACCATTTTAAGGCACACTGTGGCAACGTGGAGTAATTTTGGCCAATGCCAATGTTAAGAGGAGATACATAAAACACACACATTATGTATATGTATGTTTGTACACACACAAGCATACATATACGTACATACACATAATTTTTTCCTTATGAGAGACTGATAATCCTAATTAAACAAGGATCTGTGGGGCACCCGGGTGGCTCAGTCAGTTAAGTGTCCAACCCTTGATTTCGGCTCAGGCTGTGTTCTCACAGTGGTGAGATCAAGCTCTGCAGTGAACCTGGAGCCTGCTTTTGATTCTGTCTCTCTTTCTCTTTCTCTCTCTCTCTCCCCCTGCCCCCGTCCCCCACTCTGGCATGAGTGCATGCTCTCTCTCAAAATAAATAAACTTAAAAAACAAACAAACAAACAAGGATTTGTAAAGGATTATACCCTAAAAACAAAGTACTGTTAACGCAATCTGACAAGAGTGGTTTTATATTCATAATTTTTATAAGTACAGAAACTCTATCAAGGATTACCAATAATGACAAACTGTCCTAAAGACAATTAATTCTGTTGTCTACCTTGTATTCTTCATCTAGCCACACTTGGATTATCCTGATTGTTCCTGTTCTTTATTCCCAGGCACTGACCACTCAGAATAGTCTACATTTACCCATCTCTCCAGCAGAAAGGTGTCGCTATGTGACTAATTTTCACCAATAGAATATGAGCAAAAGTGGTACGTGTAACTTTCAGTAAGTATCCTTAAGGGGAAGGAAATGTGTTCTTTTCTTCCTCCTTTCTGATGGATGGAATGTGAATGAAACAGCTGGAGCTCCAGTAACTTAGACTATAAAGTGACTTCAGAAAGAACAGAATCCATGCAGAGAAGTGCAACATGACACCATGACAGACAGACCATACCAGTCCTAGACTACTTTGGGAATTCCTGACGTTGGGCGAAATACACTTCTATGATGTTGAAATCTCTGCTATTTGGTTGCAACCAAATCTAATCCTAATTAGTATAACCGCTAGGCTAAGGCACACTCCTCGTTCTGTTTCTCTAAACATTCTCCTGCCTCTCCTTTATTGTGAGTATTCCTCAATACTCTATTGTTGGTCTTTTCCACTCTTCTCCCACTGGGTTCTAGGCCAACATTCTAAAATAACATCTCTATGTGTCAGATCTTTGAGCTCTAGTTTTATCTCCAGCTGCCTATCATTCCACTTGTATGTGACATAATTAAACAGGAATACAAGTGATTTTTAAAACGCACATATTAAATAAAGTAGTGGTGGTAGCAATGGCAGTAGTTATTGTGAGGGTAATAAATAGCTAGTATTTACTGAGCTCTTAATATTTATTAGGCACAGTTCTAAGTCTAAGAGCTAATCCTCACAACAATCCTATGAAGCAGGAAGTACTGTGCCATATCCATTTTAAAAATGAGGAAACCGAGACCCAGACATGTTAAGTAACTTGCTCAAAACATATAACTAGTGTATCAAAGAGATCAAACCTAGGCTGTCCAGAACCCACCCTCCTAACCCAATATACACTAGTACTTTATTCTAAGGATGCTATCACAGCTTAAGACTTTTTAAGTTGTCTTCAGCAACCACATGACAGTCATTTAAATATCCACCATGGTAATAAGTTTTATGCCTCTGCAGAATCATTTTTAGAAACTGTCAAATATCACTTAGAAATAAGTAATTAAGATGAGTGATCAAGCTAGAAAATACTCTCTTGAAAACAAAGGATATGATCATCAAGCAACGAGACTGGTTTTCTTGTATTGACTCTACTGTTTCTGAAAGCAGTTTCAAAAGACAAATTCCAAAGAATACTTATTTGCTAAAATAAATGTACGGCCTCAAAAACAAATACTTTAAAAGTGAGACCTTTCATTTTTATGTTCTTTAGTTTTTTGGGTTTTTTTGTTTGTTTTTGGTTTTTTTAACGTTTTATTTATTTTTGAGACAGAGAGAGACAGAGCACGACCGGGGGAGGGGCAGAGAGAGAAGGAGACACAGAATCTGAAACAGGCTCCAGGCTCTGAGCTGTCAGCACAGAGCCCGACGCGGGGCTCGAACTCACGGACCATGAGATCATGACCTGAGCCGAAGTCAGACGCTTAACCGACCGAGCCACCCAGGCGCCCCTATGTTCTTTAGTTTTAAAGCACCAGATTTTTTTTAACTAGCACTCAAATGATCTAAAACCTAAAATTTATATTAGCACTTGAACTCATTATCTTTCTCCCTAGGCCTATCTGAGCTCTTTTCCCAATGTCACTATCAATGACACTACAATATACCTGCTAGGTCCGGCTCAAAACTTTGAGATATTCTGATTCTTTCAAATTTTCCAACCCCATATTTACTGTTCTTCCTCCACGAGCTATCATGTTTTCTGTTTCCACATTACCCCACTACTGCTGTATTGAAATACTCGCCAGCCACTCTCAACTAGAGGTTAGCCCACAAAGCTGCCAGGACAACCATTCTCACTGTTTTCATCATACGACTTTCCCTGGTATTCAGATTGGCAATGGGAAAGCCAGAATTTGAACCCATTTCCTAGGTTCCCACTCAAAGTGAATACAAATTTAAAGATCACTGCCCAGAATATAATTCACGCTAGTTCCAGAAACTGCCAGACACTACTCATAAACATGTTACCTTTCTTTAAAAAAATCAGGATACAAAATTTATATACAATAGCAAGAGATCCCAATTTAAGTGCATCTGTATTACATTAATAGGCATACATAGGAAGGAAATAATCTTAAATGTTAATAGTTACTTCCAGATGGTGAAAATATGGATATATTTTCCAAATCCTCTATAATGAGCACATATTGAATTTATAATAAGAAATACTTAAAAATTAAAACTATATGACATTATGAAGTCAAAGATAAATTCCTTGACATTGAACTCAAGTGTCAGAAGCAAAGAAAAGTTTCAGGCTACCCAAGGAAATAAACAAGAAGCACAGTACAAAAAAGAAACACTACAGCAATAAGTGAAAGAAAAGCAACGTCACATTAACAACAATGGTCGCAGAAACCAAGAGCTACATGGCTCCTGGGGCTTGTTGACTCCAGTACTTAATAAATCATTGGTTCTTACACTAGAAGAGTCAAGAGGCCTAAAAGGTCAATGGAAATTCTGAATGTATTGAAAGATGGTCACACTGAGATTGAAACTGTTATTTGGGATAGTTGTAGAGAATTACACACCACATAAACAAATCAAGACTACTAATTTTCCTTCTGGGTAGTCTCCTAAAATGAAAATGTGAAATGAAAGCACAAAAGTTCTGAAAAGATTCATAGGATAAAAAAATTTAGGACCACTAAATAGGCTATAAATTCATCTTTCCCTGGCACTAGTTTTTTTAATTCCAGTCCAACATCCCTTACCCAAAACACCTGGGGCCAGAGAGGCTTCACAATTCACGAACTTTTTTTATATTTTACAAAGGTTAATATGGTATATATTCCATATGTTACAAAATATTCCAACTAGGGCTTCGGGCAAAACTCTAATTAAACACATTAATATTTGTATGGGAAAAGTATAAATCACTATACTATGTAAAATAAAGACTACAAGTAGCCTGACATCAGTGCAGACTGAATTTTGCTGCCAACAGTTTGCCACAAACTTCTTAAAGACTTCCCATTCTCGTAACAGTTTGAATTTAGGAAACATGGATAAGAAATTATGGACCTGAAACTGGTTACATCTAAGAGGTGGAATTATGCATGGATTTTGTTTCTTTCCTGATATTCCACATATTCAACAGTGAACATGTACCATATTATTTACAAAACAATACTTGAAATTTAAAAAGGGATGTGAAAAAGCCCAAATACAGATACTGACCAACTTGCAAACTGGGTTAAAAAAAGAAGTAAGATCTTGTTCAGATTTCAAAAGCCAAAAAAGTAACTTAAAATAGCTCTGAGTTTAAAAGTTTTTACAAGTTTAGTATAAGTATTTAAAATAAATGAATAAAAATGCTATCAACAGTGGGGGAAATCCTTACTAAGACTCAACAGGAAATTTATGAACTGAAATTCAAAATGTGATAATTGTATTAACTCATTTGTAACTTACTATTTTTCAGTTCAATTAAGTGCTTGTGACAGACTGTCTTTCCCAAAGATGGCACCTATCTCCTGTCCCCAGTCTTTCTTACAATGTGACTTTGACACTTCTCCCGTGAGAAGTGGGTTCAGTGTAACTGCTATTTTTGACTCTGACAAGTTTATGTCACTATGTAACTTCCACGAGTAGGTCCCAAAAGGCAATACAGTTTCTGCGTGGTTCTTTTAGGATGCTCATTCTTAGGAAACAGTCACCACCTTGCTCTCAAGGAGCTCCACTGGTCTATGTGGAGAAACTGTAGGCAGGTGTTCTGTGGGACAGCCACATTAGCCCCCAGACATGAATGCTGACACCTCCAGGAGCCGGCAGGTCACCACCAGCTTTTAATTATAAGTCTTTCCACCTAAAGGTCAGGTAAGCCATCTCCTCACTACCTTGTCTGAATTCAGACAAAATCCACAGCATAATAAAATGGGTATTTTACACCGCTAAGTTTTGGAGTGGCTTGCTACACAAAAAGCTAACCAGAAAAAGTGCCCTTCCCTAGTTCAGTAGCTCCATTCATATGAAACCTATACACGTACGTGCACACATACACTCTAATATCAAGCTTTTCTCAACACTGAAGAAGGTCTAATCTGCCAATGAGAAATTGGACAGACCTGTTTAAATAAGACAGTTTCCACTTGGGAACTCAACAATTCATGTCAAATATATTCTGAGTACCTGACATATGTAGAACACTTTGCTAAATGTTTAAAACACAAAGGTAAATAACATATAGTTATTAATCTAATCTAGAATGGGAGGAAATAAAAACAAGTATACAAATAGTTTACAGAAGTATTTAAGTGCCAAAACTGGTACATAAAGTTAATTCCACCACAGTTAATTTATAAAATCATTTGGACTCATAAAAAGCTTTTTGATTTCTTTAGGAAAGTAGAAGAGCTTTGCAGATGCCTAGAAAAAAAGACTAAAAAAACATATGAAAAATGTGGCCTTCGTTATGTGCTTATAAGGCTGTTTTTTGTTGTTTTAATTCTTTATTTCCCAAGTTTTCTACAGCAACCATGTACCAGATTTATTAAGAAAAAAAATTTTGGGGGGGAGGGGCACCTGGGTGGCTCAGTCAGTTAAGCATCCGACTTGGGCTCTGGTCATGATCTCCAGGTTCGCGAGTTCCAGTCCCCAGACCAGCTCTGTGCTGACAGCTCAGAGCCTAGAGGCTGCTTTGGATTCAATGTCTCCCTCTCTCTCTCTGCCCCTCACCTGCTTTGCACTCGGTCTCTTTCTCTCTCTCTCTCAAAAATAAACATTAAAAAAATTTTTTTTAATTAAAAACAACATTTTAAAAAATTTTTAATTTTTTTTAACGTTTATTTTTCTGGGAGAGACACAGCCTGAGCAGGGGAGGAGCAGGGAGAGAGGGTGACACAGAATCTGAAGCAGGCTCCAGGCTCTGAGCTGTCAGCACAGAGCCCGACGTGGGGTTTGAACTCAGGAACTCTGAGATCATAACCTCAGCCCAAGTCAGACGCTTAACAGACTGAGCCACCCAGGTGCCTCAGAAAAAAATGTTTTTTATTTATTTTGAGAGAGAGAGAGAAAGAGCAGCAGGAGCAGGGGAGGGATGGAGAGAGAGAATCCCAAGCAGGCTCTGTGCTGACAGCACATGGAGCCCAATGTGGGGCTTGATATCACAAACCATGAGATTATGACCTGGGCCAAAATCAAGAGTTGGATGCTTTTTTTTTTTTAATTTTTTTAACATTTATTTATTTTTGAGACAGGGAGAGACAGAGCATGAACTGAAGAGGGGCAGAGAGAGAGGGAGACACAGAATCTGAAACAGGCTCCAGGCTCTGAGCCATCAGCCCAGAGCCCGACGCGGGGCTCGAACTCACGGACCGCGAGATCATGACCTGAGCCGAAGTCGGCCGCTTAACCGACTGAGCCACCCAGGTGCCCCAAGAGTTGGATGCTTAACTGACTGAGCCACCCAAGCACTCCAAAAGAAAACAATAGTTTTATTTAATTTTTTAAAAATGTGTTTAAAATACACTATGAAGAGAGTCAAGCAAGAGGTTAATAGATCTGTAACAGAAGCTATTCTGGTGTCAGCATGCCAAATATACAAAATAAATTTAGAATTTAAGGAGAATTTTCAGTAGAATAAAAACTGCATAAACATGTTACTTGTTTGCTATTAATATCTACTTTTCTTCCCTTTCCTTGCTAATTACAAATATTTAGAAGGTCTCCTCAGGTAACAGAAAACAACTACCTCAATAAGCTCTCCATCTCCTGGTCATGCCCTCCCAGATCCCTCCAGCATTCTGTCTCCCTCTCTGCATCTATCGTTTCTAAGGTGGCCCTTCTCTCTACATCTCTGATTATTCTTCTTTCTAACTCTGCCTCAGACTGTCTCTCTCAGTGTTTCTGACTTCCCGTCTCTAGAAGACCCTCATTCTCTGCCTATCATGTGTGTTCTTCTGTTTCCCTCCAGTGCGTATGTCTGTGTGTATATGCGTGGATAGGTGTTTGTGTTACTCTCATGGACTCTGCCTTTTGGTCAGTTTCTTCCCCACAGCTACCTACCCCATTTCCAAGACATTTCTGTTACCTTTTCCCTCTAATCTTGACAAACTAGCAGGAATGGTATTATTATCCCTATTTTATAGATGATAAGAAAACACATACTGGACTACTGATATAAATTTGAGAGTTTAGGATTTATATCCAAGTGCTTCTCTTCTTTAATACTCTTCTGGTATTCCATGGCAAAAAAAAAAAAAAACTTGAAACAGCCCAACTGCAAGCCAGTATTAACACTACATGTATTCTTTCCTAAGAAGGAAATCTATTAAGGAGTGCCACATACCTTTTGCCTCTGTTTTTGCCTCTGTTTTTGCCTCTGTACCAAGTAAATGGTCAGGAGCTGTCAGAAATCTATACCATTATATTAACAGGTTAACAGTGTTATTTGGGAATCTCACAATACTAGACACCAGACCTGCTGTTTCCAACAGTGCTTCTCTATTTTTATCCCTAGTCTGGAAACAACCATGTTTGACATAAAAAAAAAAAAAAAAAAAAAAAAAAAAGATATAAGAGGGACAACAAATGTTAATAAAACTGAAGAGTGATTCTGAAGAATGGAAAGCTATATAGAAAGCTAGCACGAGACAAGTGAAAAATGCACACCACAGACTGGAAGCAACTGGTCTATGTTTTATTGAGAGAGTAGAAAACCCTCTTCAAATGCAGGCTTACAGCTTGCTGAGCAACACCCTATAACTTCTCTTCTATCTAAAGCTCTGTCAACTGGAATTTTTCCGTAATTCAATAAACTCTTATGACTTACCCAGACTTCATCCATCCTGCTGGGCTCATCAACAAGGAACTCTAAATGTTTTCTCCACTAGCTAAGACCACATTTTCTGATGGGTGGCATAGAAGTAGGGTTCTCTTTCAAGCTACCAATAGCCTAGTTCCATTTCTTTCCACTTCTATAAGTGGGAAGTCTGCAACAAATACAGTTCAACAAAGAAGAAATGTCTAAATTATAATTCAGGTTAATGATTGTCAAAGATCACCCTGTAGGTCCCCAATTTTATACAGAGTGTGAGGGCTAGTCTTATATTTAAACAGGTTTATCATTAAAAATCTATACTTTTATTCTGGCACTAGCTCACTTAACTCTATTATGTCTAATGAGTACATAAGTACTGAATCGACAATATACCAGTTTTATCATTCATTCTGGCGAGCTATTTTGTGAATGGTTAATCTATGGAGCTAATGAGGACAGGGTCACAGATTGGAAAATCTTGGCCAATTAGCTTTGCTGTGTTTCATGGGTTGATGGTTACAGTCAACAACCTTAACCTTGGCTAACAGAAACAAAACAAAACAAAATACACTGATCATGTGAAGTATTAGAGGAATGAATTATAAATGTTTGACCAAAATCAATGATTATCATAAAAATATAATAATAAAATTTTTTAAAGTAATGCTAACATAATCTACCTTTTGCTAAGCCTGGTTAGTATGTGCCTAGTTCAAAAAATCTCTAATCTTTTCAGTCATGCGAGATTGGTTATTATTATCCTTGTTTTACAGATGATAAGAAAATGAACTCAGAATGATAATATGAACCAAAGTCATAACCTATTAAGTGGTGGAGCCTGAATTCAAACTTTGATTTGACTCCAAAGCTTAGGTTATTTCCACAATACCATATAGTTTCTCAACAGCATGCCTTAGGGACATACGACAATCAACAAAATGTTCTTACTCAGAACTATTCAGCACAGTCATTACTGAGCATATCCACTACGTACACTTAGATGCTAAAGCTGAGAATGAGTTTACCTTCCAAAACTTCTTTAAGCAAAACAGCAAAGATTCTTGTTCTTTAAGAACACAAGCATTTAAAACAAAGGAAAAAATAATACATTATAGCATACAAAGTAATTTTTAATGGAAATGACTATTGTCATAGCTTTGTATAAAAGTCTATAGTGAAAAAATAGTTATCTTGCAGATTCATAACTGGAAGAATGAAATTACCAGGGCAGAGCCAGAGGATACCACATTAAAACAGAGTAAAGGAAACATTTCCTAAAAATCTGAGTCTGCAGGTATCTTGTAGTCAAAATTCATTTGTAGGAAATAAAAATAAATATTTCAATTCTTAACCCTAAGATTTTGCTTTGACCAACAGATCAATTTTCTCTATTAGACTATCCTTCTTGGTTTCTCTCAACTCTCACTCCTTGCAAATGTGTACACCAATGTCACTAAGAGTTTTACCTTAATAAAAAATGAGGTCACCAAGCTCTCTGGAACCTACCCACTAAGCTAACTAACTTTTAGAGTCAAACAGTCTGACTTAAAAAAAAAAAAAAAAGAAAAAAAAAAAGGCAGGAATGAGGGGAAGGACCAAAAAATGGCTCTATAAAACTATGTCCTAGTCAATAGTCAATAACTAAGTCATAAACACAGATAATTGTTCTACTACAAGCTACAATGTGCAGACAGAAAACAGCATCCTTACGACAGGTTACAAATGAAGCACCAAAGCACATCCCAAACAACAATCTTTTCACAATAGCATTTTAGAAACCTCTAAAAGTGAAAAATAGCCTAATATAATCTTTATATAAAATACAATTGCTAAGAAACACACTGCAGAATGAGAACTTCTATTTACAGTATTTTGGGGAAAAAAAAGAATCTCAAGAAAATACATTATCTAAATTATCATTTTTTGATCATCATAGTCAACAATTACAATAGCAACAAAGCAATGAGCACTTACTCTATGCACTACTAAGTTTCTTATATTAACATCTCATTTAATCCTTATGAACACCTTGCAAGATAAATGTTATTGTATCTATCCTAGAAACTAGTCATCAGGCCCAGGGGGGTCAACTAATTTGCCAAAAGTCATAAAGTAAGTCACAACACCAGGATTTGAACGCAATTTGTTCAACTTTGTACATTGGACTAATTCACTGTACCGCCATCCTGTTTTTTTGAACCACATTTAAGCTTTTTCCAACCGACGATATCAGTATAAATACAAGTTAGGATTACCTTATTACTACACCTCCAAACCCTTATATTGATTGTAAAATCCCATTCTCTACAAGGGGAAAAATAAGACAAAAAATCTACCTGCTTAGAGTCTCAGATCTTAACTGCCAGAAGACTGGAATATGGGCTATTTATATTCTGAATTCTAACTATGAGGAAACAGACTTCTAGCATACATACCTAGGACAGATGAAGATGACCCCAGTATTTCAGCTACTATGCACACAAGGTTAGTGGAACTGTGTTAGAATTAGAGCTAGACTTAGCACCAGAAGTATCTTAAAGGGGGTAAAAAAATACAAGACCTGCTGGAGACAGGCATCAGTTTAGCACAACTGATGAACAGAAAGTGCTGAGATCCTTGCACTTTTGTGGTGAAGGAAGGTTGTAACTGAGCAAAATGGGTTGACAGGCGAGTGTGTTGGGGGTAGGGAAGTGTCCTAACTCTGGGAGACCTTAATTTGCAGATGAAGTTTAAAACGGACTCCACAGGTGACAGGGCCTTCAAGTCACCTCTTCAAGAGGTACATGGCTTAACGTTTGCATGGCTTGTATTCGTTTCCAAAGTCACTTCCCCTTATTTATTAAATCATTTGCTTTTCACAAAGAGCATGGTCATGTTTATAATCGAGTTTCAAAGACATGAACGTGGTTTTAAAATTCAACTGACCTAGACTGGAGACAGGAGGATAAAGTTATATCTGATACATGCTTTCTCCCACGTATCACATATTATCCGCTGACGCCCACAACACTGGAAGGCAGGCAGGCCAAAGACTAGTAGCCCCATTTTTCAGATCTAGAAACCGAGGCTGCGGAAAACGGGTTACAAAAGATCACAAGTCCAGAAAGTGACAGACCTGAGACTCGTCTCAGGACATTAGTCTCCAAACCCTGTGCTTCTTTCCTTTGTCAACTCTGAGAGGCGGCTTTATTGAGTAAAGAAAACTTTTAATAATCGGACTTGGGGGTTTCCGAGGGCCGCCCAACAAACCAGGAAGTACATCCTCCCGTTCAGACAGCTCACTCCCAGCTCATGCCCATAGCCCGGGGCTCCTGGACAGCCGAGCGGACTCCCTCAAAATGCTCGCAGCCCGGAAATCGCCAGCAGCCCCGGGGTCTTCTCGGGGCGGCCTCTGAGGCCCACAGCCCCGTTGACCCCTGGGGGGATCGCCACGGACCCGCTCAGTACCTGTTGAAACCCGGGAAAGGAATGTCCTCTCCGCAGAGAGTATTTGGGAAGAGGCCCCAAAGCGGGCGCTCAGCCTCTAGGACAGCAAAAGGGCCTCGGGAGGATCCCTGCAACCCAGGGCCCACAGGGGTCGAAGGGCGGCAGCTTCCCAGTAACCTCCGCCCCAGACGGAGACCCGCCCCGTGAGTCACGTGAGGGGAAAAAAATACCGGTAACTAACAAAAAGAGAAAGGAAGTCTTGTCCAAAGTGTGTGGGGAGAAGTGGGAGCGACCAGCCCCAGCTAAAGGTGTAGAGGTAGGAAAGGACAGGGACGTGGGGCTGCTCGTTACCGGGCGCGCCGTCGCTCTCCGCTTCCGCCACCTCCTCGAAGCTCTTGCTCTTCCGCTCGCGCCGCTGGGGCGCGCGCCAGGCCTCGACTCCTCCCCCCACCCGCGCCGCGGGGCCTTCTGGGGGCTGTAGTCCCTCCAGGCCGGGGCTGCGCAGGCTGCCTCCCGGTCACGTGGGGGGAGGGCTGGCAGAGCTGCAAGGGCGAGAAGGGGTTTGCGCTTCCGTCTGCTCAACCCTCTGGGCTTCGCTTTAGCTATAAACGTGCTCAGACGTCCTCCCGTCCCGCTCTTACACCATCCCCCCTTTTCCGTTAACGGCCAAGTTTTTTTGAAAAAGGCAATATAATCCGTCGTCTCCACTTCCTCCTTCGTGCTCTGCCGTGTAGGTTCTGCTCCCGAAGAAAATGGCAATGTGGCCATCATTATCTTAATTGCCAAACTCACGTGAGGAATTTCCAGGTCTTCTAACTTAACCTTTAGACGCCATTTGAGGCTGTTGGACATTCTTCATCATTTATTTTCTATGTCACTCTCTGGATTTTCTTTCTTCCTCTCACGCCATCCTTCTCAGTCTCCTTCAAGAATTCTTTTTCTAAACCATCTCTTAACTATTAGTAGTGTTCTCCAGAGTTCCTGGCAATGAAGTGAAAGGTGCAGGCCGAGAAACCTGAGCTTCCCAACATCATAAACAACCGCATTTCATCCATGTCCCACAGGCATCTCAAATGTAGCAATTTGTGAAGCAAACCACCCATCCCCTATTGACTAATATTCACTTCAACTTCCAACCTACATTTCTCCTTCTCTTGCTTCCTCTTCCACCCATGCCCACACGGTCACCAAATTTTGTAGAGTCTATCTCCCAAGTATCTCTTGACTCTGCTCTCTCCTCACGACCACTGCCAGGGATTTAACTCAGACCTGCAATATTTCTTGCATTGGCTTCCTTACTGGTCTCAGCACCTCAGCACCTCTAGTCCTCCCTACTGCTGTCTGGCCCAGTTATGCAAATGGAAAATTTAATCATGTCACACTTTTGGTAATATCCCCTAGAGGATCCACTTGATTGAATTTGGGAAGAGGTATGGAGGTGAATCCCTTCCGTAGCTTTTATAAAATGAGAATGCCAGCCGCACTACTCCCCGCCCTCCCTATCCTGTATTGTGGTTGGGAGGTTCAAAGAAAGGAGACTTACAACAGATCTTATTTTAGGGTAGATGCGCATAGGCAAACTTCAAAGATTCCCCAGGTGATTGAATCACTTAACAAGGGTGTTTTTTATTGACTACACCAGGCATTATTCTGGGTACTGAGAAAATACTAGTAAACAAGACAGTCCCTGCCCTTGTGGAGTTTACATTCTCTTGGAAGAGACAGATTTTAATCAAATGATTACATGCCAAAAACAAAACCAACAATAACAACAAAAAACACAATTACCAGCTGCGATAAGAATTGTACAGGAAAAACAATCAGTCCCTTTCCCTTTCTTTCTGACACCTGCTCCAGCCCAGGGTGGGACTCCTCAGCCTATCAAACAAAACCTGTCAGGAGCTAATCTCCTTCCATTCCCTCCCACATACATCTAGATTTACCAGACTTCCTGATCACACTTGCTCACTCACCTTTGCAAAAGCTGTCCCTCTGTTTGGAAAACCCTTTCCCTTCTCCCTGTGCTAACTTCTACCCTAATTCTCCTCTGTTGGACTAACAGCAAACCCAACAGAACACCAGCCACATGGAAGGATTTTCTGAGGATTGAACGGAGTCAGCTGATAACTCTTAGGCAAACAGGGGAGCCAGGAACAGTTGAATGTGGGCTACTGGGCGCAGGGCTACGTTAGCCAATTTAGAAGCACAGGGCCTGAGCCAACACCCATCCTTCAAAACACAGATCACGTGTCACCTCTTCCAGGAAGTGTTTGCCGAGTTCCGCCAAGATGAAATACTGCCTCTTTCCTGGGTATTCATTGCATCCATGCCAACCTCTCTTCCAGTGAAACACTAGACCCAGATCACACCAGGTTTGAAGAGCCAACTGTTAAATATTCGGGAATTTTCCAAGTCAGTTTCTAAAGCATTGGAAGCTTGAAATCAGCAGTGATGGGAGTATTTACACCACCATGGAAATAAGCAAATGACAAATGAGGGCCTTTGGGTTTTGTTTTGTTTTGTTTTCCTTTTTGGAGAGCCAGTTTGCCAGCACATCACTGCCTTTATCATCTCATGCATCTCTACATTGTATCGTGGTGATTACTCCCCTATTACATGAATCCCTTGTAACAGCTTCACTTAGCAAATTTTTATTGTTATTTATTACTATGCACCAGAAACTAGCAAGATGCTGAAGGGATGGGTATACAGTGGAGAACAAAAAAGCCTGGTCCCTACTGTGAAGGAGCTTGCAATCTAGCAGATTAGACAGAAAATAAACAAAGACCTCTACAAATTGAGCTGGGCTGCTTTGTGACAAAACATCCTGGCAATGAATGGTAGTGGACAGAGAATACTACACTACTTTAACAAGGTGCTCCAGGGACACCTCTCTGAGGAGACGATCTTTCTACTGGGCCCCAAAGGGTTAGAAAGAGATGGTCAAGGGGAAAAGTGTTCCAACCAAAGGAATCAGGCTATACACAAGAGAGGTAGGCTGTTTGAAGGACAGAATGGTCAGTTTTACTGGGATGGTGTAATGATTAATTGTATTTGTCAACTTGACTGGGCCACAGGGTGCCTAGATTAAACATTATTTCCAGTTGTGTCTTCAAGGATGTTTCTGGTGAGATTAGCATTTGTTGGACTCAGTAGATTATTCCCTTCTTCAGTGTGGTCAGGCATCATCCCATCTACTAAATCCCTGAATAAAACAAAAATCTGGGGAAGGGAGGATTCATTCCCTCCTTGCCTGTCTGTTGAACTGAGGCCTTGGTCAGTTGGTCTTCACCTGCCCTTGGACTGGGATTCACACCATTAGCTCCCCTGGTTCTCAGGCCTTTGGACTCAGACTAGAATTACACCAGCAGCTTTCCTGGGTCTCCAGCTTGCTGAGGGCAGATTGTGAGACTTCTCAGTCTCTACAATCATAGGAACCAAGTCCTCACAATATAAAAAATATATAAATCTCTTCTATATATACGTATAAGTGTACATATACATAAAAAACATTAGTAGGAGATCTAGATCTCCTGTTTATATACACATATTTCCATAAATAGGAAATACAAATACAGATGATATATAGTTAGATAGATGGATATCCTATTGGTTCCTAACTCTCTGGAGAACCCTGACTAATTGTGGGTTGAGTGATCCAGACTACAAGATGAGGTCATTGGAACCAGGTATGCATAGCCTTGAGGCCACAGTGAGGACCCTGGGTTAAATTATAAACACAAAAAGGTTCAAACAAGGGGATGATGTTAGCGGATTCATGTGTTGATACAATCACTCTTGGTTTTGTTTGGAGGCCCACAATAGAAGTGGGAGCCCACTTGTTGCTATAGTCTAGGTGAGAAATCATGAAATGAAATGCTGGCAGTCAAACGAAATGGGTGGATTGGACAGCTATTTTGCAGACTGAGTCAACAGGATTTGCCGATGGATTGAATGTAGGGGACAATGGGCTGGTGAAGAGAAGCGAGGACCCAGGGACAGAGATTGCTCACATTCATCTCCATATCCTCAACCTCTAGAATGGGCCTGGTTCGTAGTAGGTGTTCAATAACCGCGTGTTGAACAATTTTATCCATTCTACATGCTAAGCTCTGTGCCCTATCAATGTCACATTGCTTCGTACAGGGCCTCTCTAGCCCATATAGTAACTTTGTGAAAATTAGAAAAAAAAAAAAAAGGTGCCCCTTCCTACAGGTGCACATAGCCCATCACCAGGGTGTACAGATTGATGAACCTGTAGTCTACATTTCAGCCCCCACTTGCTTTCTCAGCTGGCACCCTTGTGGTATGTGTAGTCTGCACAACCACATACAAGCATCTCTGGCCTAACAATCCTGGGAGCTGGTTTTGTGGCATTAAGCCCAGTACTCTTGGAGAGAACTTGGGGTGGAGAGAAAGAAAGCTGCCTGCCTGGGGTCACTGGAGCTGCTGCTGTGACTGAGATTCAAACCTTTGCCCTCTGAATCCCTGTGGGCTCTTTAGCCTTGGAGCCACATTGTCTCTCCCAAATCACTCAGCCCATCAATAAAAGGCTAAATTCAAAATGGTGACTTTGCTTCCTTCAGTTTCTCATGTGTCTGTTACTATTGTTAGACTGTTACACATTTACATAGTATCCAATATGTGCTCAGTGCCTCACAAAATACAATAAAGGAACATGAAACCAAAGGGTCTTGATTCTTTTAGGAACAGAATAAATAAGGAATGGCTGGTTTAAAGGGCCCTTAGCTCTTGGATTAAAATGCACTGTGGTGTATTGGTTTAAGGTGATACCGTAAACAATACAGAAAAAAAAATGCCTGTGTGCAAGCTGTTTCTCCTTTGCGTCCAGGACCAGGAGTGGGAGGATACCAGAGCAGCTGGCTTCAGAAATGCAAACTAGGGAAAAGGTCAAGGACCTAAGGAAGAGAAGGAAACACCCGGAGAGGAGAAAAGGATTGTCCCTTCAGTAAATAACAGCACTTAATATATAACAAGTGCTTAACGTGTGCCAGATGTGCTAAGCCCTTTACGTGTCCGGTGTGAGTCAATCTTCACACAACCCTACAAGGTACCTTCTATTATTACTGTTAGGCAGGAAGCTAGGCATGAGTGACAGGACGATGGACCTTAGATGTCCTGATGGCGGGCCCCAACCTAGGGGCAGCCCAGGGACCACCCCATTCCACCCCTCTAGCAGTTGGTTGGGGTTACAGCACCTCGGCAGAGGAAGAGTTAAGTTTGTTGGGCTCCTTGCACTTGTGCAGAAACAGCAGCCTTGTTCTTATTTGACCTCTGTCTCTAGAATAGAAATAATGTTGTGGTTTCCTACACCCTGCGGGTATTTTGAGTGCATCTTGGGAGAGGACATGCATGGTTGGCTAATTATTACATAATCCAGGCCTGTCACTCAGATGTTGCCACCCTAGGACCCACCCCCCCCCCCCCCAAAATATTGATATAAGCCCACACCTCGGAGTTCCTAGGGGCCTCTGTCTCTCCTGACTGGCCCACTCCTCCCTTGAAGTGTACTTGAATAAAACTTGGCTCTGCTTTACCTTCATTTCACTGTCCTGTAATTCTTTCCAGTGGCAGCAAAAAGAACCGAGGCTTCTTTCCTTTTCCATCTAACTCTGGGGAACAGCACCATCATCTTACACTGGAGGAAGCTGAGGCCCAAAGCTATGCAGCTAATATGTGACAAATCTGAGGTTTAAACCAAGACAGTCTGGCTCTTGAGTCTGAGCTCTCCACCACTAAATTACACTGCCTCTCATACAGATGTTCCTGATGCCAGGTCCCTCGTGTCAGTAGCATGACCCTTTGAAGTCCTCGGATATCTGGTTCTCAGACCCAGCGATCCCCTGTTGCCTGTCTGCTCAACATTTAGGGCATGGTCATCTCCAGCTGAGCAGTCCATTTGGACAGTTTGAACAAAGCATATGTGAGAAAAATTCTGCTGGGGGTACATTTCACAGTCTCCCTGGAGTTTCAATATCCTCCCAAGAGAATACCATAATTACTCATATGATATGAAAGATAGAAGAGAAAATGTTCTCAGGAGAGAGGGAGTAAATTAGTCTATCCCTTGGAAACGTGGGCCTGATTGGTACCTCCTAACGTCTGAATTCTTTCCTTTGGTGACTTTCAGCCAATAAGTACAGAAGGACCCGAATGTTACTGGGGTTTTGGGTACTTGGATCTTGCCCTCATGACTAGTATCAGTAAATGCTACTACTATCTAGAATTGTATGGATATTAAGCATCAAGTGGAGCAAGGATGAGACTTTTTAGGTAAATAGGAGGGCATGGTGTCAACAGACAGCTCCCACTTCATTCATGAAGAAGAGCAGAATAGCAAACACTGATGTGCAGCAGGGACTCCAAACCCCCAAAGCCTAAGTTAGGAGCCCAGAAAACTCTCCCTCAACTCTTCAGCTCTGATCGAAGCCACCTTACAAAAGGTACGGACGGCAGCAGTTATTGTTTTGGTTGCCTCTCTAGGCTGTGATGTCACAGCATCTGATGCTATTATCCAACTGTGGCTGTGCCAGCGCGTGCACACACGCACACGCACACACACACACGCACACACAACCTCACAATTAGCTTTCCAGCACCAGGGCTATTCTATCTGCCCCCTGATCTCAAGGTTTGTATGGCTAAACTATCCAATGCCATAGTGCCCACTTGGAGAGAAGGGCTTGGTGACAGCATGCTCATTCTGATTTGAGAACAAGTTGACTACTTAGAGCTATAACTGAGGAATAGTCTAGTAAATTCTGGCCCTTAGAATTTCTAACGTTATACAATATAAACCTTAGATGATTCACTGTACCTCAGTTTCCTCATCTGCAAAATGGAGACCCAACAAAGCTACTACCTCATTGGGTAGTGAGGATTAAGTCATAAAAGGGATGGGAAATGGTTTGGGCTAAACAAGGAGAGGGGCATATGCGTTACACAAAGTTGTGCTCATAAGAGACAGAGATGAGTAGGGAACAAATAGATTTTTTTAATTTCAAAGCTAATTCTTTTTTCCCTTAAGACAGTGGTAGAGGCAAAGCATCCCTTCTTCTATTTCCTTCCCAGTCCCAGACTATTTTCCCATTGCCCCATATCACTCAAAAAAACTGTAATTCCTTATTGATAGCACCCAGGACAGTGCCTTACATATATAGTAAAAACTTGATAGTATTTGTTACACAAATAATCTTTTCTATTCAACAACAGAACATCAAGGATTTGGCTAGGCATGTCACAAAGAATTGCATTCTCAGGGATATCCTAGAATTCAAAATCCAATCCTTTATCTAGGGCAGCAGGGCTCGAAACTGGCCCACTTAAGAAGCCCAACTCTGGGCAGAGAGAACTTCTTGTTACTCTCCAAACATCCACATTATTTCACACCTCCCTCCCTTTGCGCATGCTGGCCCCTCTGCCGGAAATGCCCATTCTCTCCTTCCTCCACCTCCATCAGGATCCAACTCACATCACCTCCTCAAAACTTCTCTGGACCAAGTCACTTCTGCATCCTCCCCCAGTGAGCTCTCATAGTCCTTGGTCATAATGCTCCCCACCAAATCATAATTAAAGTTTGTCTCTATCCCACGAGAGTGAGTACCTTAATCAAGTACGGTGGATGGCACACGGGTCCCACACTACTTCATTGGATGAACTGATTTTCTCTGTCCTTTAAGGCTAGGAGTAGAAAGCCAAGGGTAAAACCAGACAAAATCAAGTGACCAACAAATTCAGCTCACACTCCCGTTCCTCGAGAACACTTTAGCTGACAACCTCCTGCCTCCAATTCCTTTACCTCCAGAAATAATCTTGCAAAGCATATGATGAATTGCCTGGGAGTAAGCAGAACTTCTCAAAGAGTAATTCTCCTTAACTAGGTCCCTATTACCCACCCTCAAGCTGGTTCGTCGTAGTTAAAGATTTCTGAAGTGGAATATCCTAGGTTTAAATCGTAACTTTAGCAATTACTAGCTGTGCAACTTTAAGCAAGTTACTTAATCTTTCTGTGCCCCAGTTTGGAGATGCACACAGTGATAATAATAGTAGTGACATCACAGGAGGTGGACAGGGGGTGTGGGAACTAAATGATATGCACCCAGCTTTGGGCACATAAAAAGGGCTCCATAAGCAGTAGCTGGTTTGTAAGCAATCTACTCTTAAAGATGACAACCCCATTCTATTTAAACCTTCAGAAGGCTGGGTTTGTTCCAGGACATCCTGGGCAGGGAGGGGGTGTTGGGGCCACTCTGGAGTTCTGTCTGGAGGCTGAGACAACTGGTGTCATCGACCTTTGATTCTAATCTGGATCCATCACTCATCAACCATGGCCCTAGCCTGAGTAGCTTCGCTTCCCAAAGCCTGAGGTCCCCAGTAGGGCCAGCAGTACTGAGCTGTCTCACAAGGGGGTGCTGAAAAGATCAATTCATGTTAGCAAAGTGCTTTGGAAATGTAACATGCTAAATATTAATGGGTCTCTCTGAATGTCGGGAAATGTGCAATCTGAACTCTGCTCAGGGCAAGCTGAAAGTGGGGAGAGCAATTCTGGGCAGCTGATGGCCACATCCTTGGTCTAACTGGGAGGTGGTGCTGAGGAAGGAGTGAGTGCAGCGAGCGTCTGGGGGCTGGGCAGGGCTGTGGAATGGCAACTCTGGAAGGATGTTCTGAGGAAGCAACCAATTACAAATAGACGGAAACCTAGGGTACGTTTGGGGCAAACCCAGAAAAGCCTTCGGGCTTTCCTTACAAAAAGCAAACACAAGCTCACTGCTTGCTCTTCTCTCTCTCACTGTCCAGTTTGGGAGAGGACGGCACTGTGAGGATGTCAGCCATCTGAGTTCTTATCGTGCTCTCAACCTCCAAACCCCATGGGTAGGGTGATAAATAGGAATTTTTTTTTTTTACCTTAGCCAGAACTCTCAATCTGAAATCTTTAGTGGAATCAGACATCAGGCTCTCTCTGCCCGTGCCATCGCCAAACAGCTCTGGCCTTAGGACACTGCTCAACTGTCTCCTCTTCCGGGAAGACTTCTTGGACCCAACCAGGTTGAGCTGAGAGCTCCTCGCTGGGGCTTGGGTATGGCCTGTGCTTCCTCCTACAAGTGCAGCTTACGGTGCAGTGCCCTGACGCTGTCAGAACCCTGCCTACCACCTCTTGCCACCATCATCTCTTACACGCCCATGGCTTCCTGCTGCCTATGGCCATATATGTGCTCTGCCAGAGGGCAAAGCGAGCCAGAAGGGGGGAGTTAATGGACAAATACTCCAGATTCTCACCCTCAGATGGGATGACACTGAAACAGCTTCTGCACCAGCTCTGAGAAATCCCAAAGTGACTGAGCCCCAATCATTCGCAGCCATAACCTGCTCATCAACACACCCTGTCCTGGCTTCCTTTTCTTCCCTGTCTCAGCTGCTCACTCCTCTCCTGGTACTTCCAGGGATCCCCGCCGGGGACTGCTTCTGGGGCACCCAACTGGGTACACTGCACTTACACCACTCTGTGAGCGTTACCTGTTTGTACCTCTCTTGCTCACTAGACATAAGTGACTTAAGGGAAGAGACTGGTCTGCTTCCTCTTTCTATCCTCAATGTTTTGCACTCTGCCTGGAACATAAGTGCTCAGTAAATATTTGTTGAATGAATGAATCAATGAATGGGTCAAGTATTGGGTCAAAGGATAATATTAATAATATTACCTGGTGCTTACTAAGCTCTTCCCTCACTATTCTCAATATGAGGTCAGAAACAAGGAATTTTGTCCCAGGGCTTAGAAGGAAAACAAATACCTGTAATAACTGAACTGACCAGATGTGGCCAAATCTTGCTTACACACCCTCATGGTTAGCTTACATCCCAGGCAGGCTGCTCCGGGAGCCCTGCATGGCTCCCACAACTCTGGCCTCTGGGAATTTATCACATGGGGTATGACAGCAGCTTCTGCTGTATGTAACAGCAAATGCTTCTTCCTCCTCATGCCAATTCCTCAGGCCTCCTCTCTTTTTTCTGTTCTTCACATTAAAAAAAAAAAAAAAAACTGGCTGGCTATTTTTCATGAATTTTCTGCAGTGTTGCCTTTCTTCCTCACTTTTTTTTTACTTTCTCAGTGCTAAAAGAAAGGAAAGAACATGAATCTGTAAGAATAGTGTTCAAAAAGCTGAAGCTAGAGAAGGAGCCAGTTGTCCAGGAAGAGCTAAAAGGAGCCAAAAGGACACAATAGCTCTGTTCGGAGGAGAACAGTAAGAAAAGGCTGAACTCACTGGTAGTGGAAAATATGGAATGTACAGGTAACAGAGACGAGGAAGTTGAGCTATTCCTTGTTAGTTTTTTCCCCACCTTTCCAGTATTTATGAAGGTATTCAAACAAACTAGAAATCATATGATAATCAATACAAGAATGTATAGAATCCAAACAGAAGGAAAGCCCCTAAACAATTTACAGCAGGGTCACATCACACAAATTCAACTATTGGCATTTGGGGAAAGAGAGAAACAGAGAGAAAATGAGCAAGCAATTACAATTCAAATAGTCTAGCACATTCTGCCTGCCTTTCCACTCACTGAGATCATGTCCCAGTTTGAACATGAGATGGGAGACAATAAAATAATTGTTGATATTAACTGGAATACTTACTATGTGCCAAGTTGCCGCTCTAAGGACCTTATATACATTAATGAACTTTGTCCTCAGTACAACCCTATGAGGTTATATGAAGTTATAAGCATTATAATTTCATATTATATGAAATGGGATATCCTATTATGCCATTTTACAGATGAAGAAATTAATGCAGGTTGAGTAACTTGCCTATAGTCATATAGCAATAAGTAAGTGATGGAACCGGGATTCAAAAAGAGACAGTCTGGCTCAAGCACTCACAAACGCCTCCTATAGGAAAAGCATGAAACCAGATGAGAGTGATTTGGATATTCAGAGATCCATGTTTTTTCATACTGCAGGGCTCCTAATGCAGACAAACCAATTCCTTGGGTGCACAACTAAAGAATCAGTGATTTGTTGCAATGCCAAGGATATTCAAGGAAACTTCCAATGATATGTCACTTTTAGCTTTCTATGCTGACTTGAGAATGTAACCCTCATGCTGGAAGTGAATTCTCTGTGCATGCAATTTGCCTAGGTGCCTAGGCCTAGCTGGAAAATCTCCCAGACAGCTGAAAGAATTTGCAGATCTCAGAGCCACAGTTATAATCTTTGAGAAATCCTGAAAAGTAGGACATACCACACTATTTCAAATGAGAAACTATTTGGGCTCATTTTCAAAGAGATTGTACTTGTTTCTAGAAACTGTAATCAAGTACACAGGATGTTAATATCAACTGCTGCTAGTTTTTTAGAGTAAGTTATCAAGAAGGTTAACTCATTCGCTCACTCCACCAATATTTATTTGCTACCTGTTACATGTCAGGCCCTATTTGTTGCACTAGGGAAAAGACAGGAACAAAACAGACCCATGTCTTCCTATAGCTTCTATTCCACTAGGAGATTGTTAATTAATAAATAAACATGGGGCACCTGGGTGGCTCAGTCAGGTAAGGGACCAACTCTTGGTTTCAGCTCAGGTCCTGATCTCACAGTTCATGAGTTTGAGCCCTGCGTCAGGCTCTGTGCTGACAACGCAGAGCCTGCTTGGGATTCTCTCTCTGCCCATCCCCACTCATGCTGTCTCTGTCTCTCTCAAAATAAATAAATAAACATTAACAAATAAATAAACAAACAAACATAATTTGGGGTAGTAATAAATGTTATTCAGGAAATAAGGCAGGGTGGAAGGATGGCGGGAGGTGTGTTTTAAGTCTCTCAGCACAACTGGCAATGGAACAGAGACTGAATGAAGTGAGGAGACAAGCCACAGGGAGGCCTGAGGGAATGCACACAGCTGAGAGCCCCCTAAGACAGGAACCTGGGGGTTTAAGGGACAGCAAGGAGGTCAGTGTGACCAGAGCAGAAAAGTGGAAGAGGTCACATGGGCAGTGAAAGGTGGCCTGGTGCCCAGCCATGCCGGGTCCTACAGGTCACTGTGAGGACCTCAGCCTGACTTCTGAGCATGACAGGAAGCCATGGATGGTTTTGAGCAGGACAGTAATGCCATCTGATTTGGTTTTTGAAGAGATAACTCTGGCTGTTGTGTAGACACAAGAACAAGGCATCTCTGCTCTCTTCGTTGGAAGTAACATTTCCTTTGTACATCCACAATATTTAGCCCATGCTTGTTAGCCTTGGTTTTTGTGATTTCTGGGTGTGTGTCTTCCGCTACCCCCACAAGAGTGGCGTTTCCTTGGAGAGAAAAATCTAAGTTTACTTGTCCTTGTCCTTTGGCCTTGACTGCCCCCCCACCCCTGGAGCACTCAGGTCCACTGGCACACGTACACCCATGCACACACAATGACTAGAATATTGCTGAGCAAATGAAACCCTCAATAACTCTGAAAAATGACTAACAGGACAAGGAGGCAGGTTCCAACTGAAAAGGAGGAACTCTTGAACAGAGGAGTCAAAAAAATGGAATGGCCTGCCTTCAAAGATCACAGTTTTCTCTTAGAGAAGATACTCAAGACCTCCGCTGTGTGTAGGGCATGGTGTAGCCTGGCAATTGAATCATCAGATGAGTGATCATGCTTTTTAAGCATCTTCAGAAATCTGAGCTTTTATAATTGTAAGAATAATTGTTAAATCCTGAAAATTAACAGGAGTTGGTCCATGTAAGAGTCTACATGATTCACCCCCAAACAAGTTGTGCTTGGAGACACCTTGATGTGCCTTGTCAACTTGGCGAACTCCTTTTCATCGATCAAGCCTTTACCTAAATGTCCCTCTGTGTTGGCTTGTATTCTGTGTGTATTCTGGGCACCACAATTTGAGAGGAAAGTAGACAAATTAGGGCATGACCACAGGAGGTTAACCAGAGAGTGAAGGGTCTGAAAACCAAATTCTGTAAGAAACAGCTAGAAGCACTTAGATTTCCTCTAGGGAAAACAAACTAACAACAACAACAACAACAACAACAAAACAAAACAAAACAAAAAAACAACACTAAGGAGGGAGGGAGGAGGTACAGAAGGCACAGACATCTGCAGGTAGTGAAAGGGCTCTCATGTAACAGGGCAGAACCATACTGCGTGCTCTTCATAAGGCAGGCGTAAGGTCAATGGGAAGAATTAAAAGAAGGCAGATTTTTGTCCTGCTTAAAGAAGCCCCTTCTCAACACCTAACCAAGGCCTTTCCTGCAGTAGGAACAGTGTGTTTTAATTGAATGGGAGGTTTAACAGTTCAAGCTATTCAACACCCAAATAGTCTCACAAAGCCTCTAGAGCAGCTTCCAGAGAGCTGTAGAAGGGACACCTACTGGAATGATGTTAGACTGAATTAAATCAGGGGAGGTAGAAAGCTTTTGCATTAAGTCCAGCCATGAATGTTTGGCTGTGGCTGCCTGAAACACTAGTGAGAACATTCTGACTCTACATCTCTGCTCAGCAAGCATGTGGATGTCAATGGGCAATGTCTGCTGTAGAGGAGTAGGGAATGGCGGCAAGAATGCCAGCCATAAGAACAAAGGGCTCTTTCGACCCTTCAGTTGTATGTTCCTCTGTCGCTATATGCTTGTGTATTGGGTCCTCGGTGGCCTGAGTACAAATGCAAGTATGAAATTCAATAAAGCGTCTTCCAGTCTCCCAAATGGGTACACATGGTTGTATTCTGCAAAGTCAGCATGAAGCCCCCATCCATGAGCTCCATGGCTTTCAGATCTGCTCAGAGACCTGGGGCAGGTGGCATTGATTCTGTTTGTTTCCTTAGAAAGAACAGTATTGATCTACCGCACCGTGAAACCTGCTCCTGGGTCGCCTGGTTCCAACAAGCAATTCCCTTGTCTTTGGCAGCCATTTCAAAGTCCCCTAGACACTCTACTTCTATTTGGCTCAGCCTCCAGCTAACAGTCTCCTCGTGCTGGGCACCACCAAGCCGCCCCCAGTTTCGTCAGTACGTAAAACTACTATTTTTCCACCTTCCAACAAAGCCACATCGAACACCTGCCTCTTCAGTGCCAGGAAGGGCACCGAGCACGTGGCATATGGTTGGCTCCAAACCTCAGTCTCATGTAGATAACAGATAAACAGATAAATCACCAAGTCTGACGTAGGCAACTCTGGCAAACAAAAGTGAAACTGTGGCTGGGCGATGGCAGAGGAGGGAGGCCATGCTCTGCCAGAGGAGAGGGCTGGGGTGGCCAGCCGCTGCTGGGAGTGCCTTGATGGAGGCTCCGAAGAGGAGGGAGGTGGGTCTAGGAGAATGAGTAAAGAGCTCTCCTAAAGTAACTAGTTCAATGTTACAGTTTGGAAGTCATCTCGAACGACCCGACAAGAGTTCCAAAGATTGGTCAACAAAGTGTGAAATCAGGGCCAGGGCTGGACGTGTTGTGAGGAAGATAAAGTTTGGCATTTCCCTTCCTCCTGGATCCTCTCGGCAGGAGACACACTTCTTCAGGCCCAGGAAACCATCCCTTCCTCTACCTCAGCCTACACCAGAAGAGGGCGCTCTGAGGCCTCATGCGATGTTGAAGGTCCCCTTCAAACACAGGGCTTGCCCACTACGGCTGTGCTTGGGCCCCACCTCAAGGGAATGTTGCCAAACTCCAGAACACTCAGGCTCCTATCAGAGCTGATCTTCCCCACCATGTTTCTGGCAGCATTATTCGCAATAACCAAAAAGTAGAAGCAACCAAGTGCACACCAAATGTGGTATAAACACATGGAATATTATATATTCATATAAACATATATAATGTTATAGTGGAATGTTAACAAACCTTAAAAAGGAAGGAAAATCTGACACACGCTACATGAGAGACCCTTGAGGACATATGCTAAGTGAAATAAGTCAATCCCGAAAGGACAAATACTGTACGATTTCCCTTACATGAGTAGTCAGATTCATAGAAACAAAGTAGAATGGTGGTTGCCAGGGCTGAGGTGGGGCGGGGGTGGGGTGGGGAGGGAGAATAGAAAGTTGTTGTTTAATGTTTACAGAGGTTCAGTTTTGCAAGACAAAAAAGTTCTGGAGATTGGTTACACCACTGTGGGAATGTACCATATTGCTACTGAACTACATGCTTAAAATGGCTAATATGCTAAACTTTATGCTTTGTGTATTTTACCACAATTCAACATTTTTTAAATTATAAATACAAAATGAAACCAAAAAAATTGCAAAACTCCCCCAATCTTCCCGTGGTGGGATCCTCCAGAACTGAGCACAATCTTCTGGAGGGAGCTGGCCTCACATCTCACTGTCTCTGATCCTGTGATCTCTGCCAAGAGAGATGCTATTTCAGCCAACAAACTGATCGTTCGAAATGGACGATAACAGGACAATGTGATACTTCTCCCAGATAGTGCACCGTAACTGGAATCTTCTGGAAATCATTCCTGGAAGCCAAGGGTCGTATGGAGCAGAGAACACTTAGGAGCTGCAGTAGTCCTTGCAGAGAGAGGTTTGGGGGACCTCACTGGACTGGAAGCTCTGTGAGAGAAAGCTGGTGCTTTTCATCACTGTTGTCAAAATTCAGGAGGAAAAAAAAAATAGAATTAAAACCAACGAATCACCAAAGTAGTGATTAGTAAAAGTTGGTTGTGCACATACCAAAAAGTCACTTTGCAAACTGGGAGCGCTCAAACCAAAACATGGAATGGGGCTCAGGGGAATATCATTATAAAGCAGCATATATGGTGAGAAAGCAGTGACTGCTTATTCTTCACAGCGATTAATTATAATATTAGAATTTTCTTACATGATAGGGAGTTGGTCAGTGGTTACCTCACATCAACCTTGGGAAACAGTTTAAATTTTGCTTATAATTTTCAGAGGCATAAGCAAGAAATGACCCAGGTCAAGCTCATCTTGCAAAATAAACTAAATTAAGCCCAGTTTGTATGACTGAAGTGGTGTTGTCTGCTTAGGGAATTTTCAAAGCTGGTCTGCATTCAATTTTTATTTTAACATTTCTTCCCTTTTGGTCACGCTCTCAGGCAGCTGACCAACCCGTGGAATGCTGTTCTCACTTACCACTGCTGATGTAGCCAGATCGAAGAGTTACACCTTCAGTGTTCCCACTGAGTTGTCAGGACAGAGGGCCATGTAGTCACTGTCTTCATTATTTGTGGTTATTTTTGATTTCGTCCCGTTCTCTGAATCTGATGGATACCGTTTGGCATTTGAGTGGCTGCCGGCAGGCATCTAAAACCCTCACGAGTATATCACGCGCCAGAGAGGTTAAGATGATGACTGTAAGAATAACAGCCAAGGATTGAGAAATTCCCCAGAGTAGAGATTCCCCAAAAGAGCCAAGGTTTAACCAGTTATATAACGCAAACAGGTTATAATTTTTTTTTAAGTTATTTACATAAGCACAAAACGATATGCTAGTAAACACGCATCCTCATGACTACTCAGGACAGTATGAACATGAGGGTGTTTCCTTTCAGGAGGTGCTATTGTTGGTGACCTTCCAATTAAGTTAGACCTCTACATGATGTGAGCAATCAGGTGACTTAATGAGAGGCATTTCTACAGAAACATAAGAAAAACAAAGGTTAATAGTTTGGGAAAATTATAAATTCAGCTTCTGAGTTTGGATCACAGCCAGTTGAGAAGATGTCTAGATGTCGGGTTCTAAGCATCTTCCGGTGGAGCGAGGGCAGGCAGCGGCAATCCGACAAATTTTTCTGGTTTGCAGTGTGAATGTCTCTGGTGATCTTTCTGAGTGGCCACACAGCCACAGGCATGAAGATTGTCCACACGTGAGCTGTTGCAGTGGTTTCCCTGAAGTTTACATCAAATTGTCCAGCTTCAGCTTGCATGGCTTTGGAAAAGGGCGATGTTAGTTTCATAGTGATTCCAAGTCCAAAGAATGGGAGAAGATTGGAAATGTTTGTTTGGAGAGTTCTAGCCAAATATTAGAGGAAACTGGAAGAATTCATAATCCTGTCCAGCTTATAGCTAGAAAACAAAACCTCAAAGACAATTAGCAGCAATCAAATCTGATATCCACAAAGGCACATTACTGAAACATAATTTTTCTCTCTATAATCATCCCCATTTCTACCAATGATAGCCATAGTAAGGCTAATTTGTTTGCAAATGAACTCTAGTTTCAATAAATTTGGCCTGATTATTTACTTAAGTGCAGCAAGAATAGTAATTGAACATAGAGGCTCTTTTAAATCTGCTTTGCTGGAACTTTTCATAAGGAATCTCAGATTGGACTTTCAAAAGCTTCGCAAGGCTTGGAAGCCAAGCCAAGGACTTGTCCAATTGTGTCTTGTAACAAGGAGAATAGATTCTTACTGAAGTTATGCAAATACATATACTGTCATTAAAAAAAGAATATTTAAAAAGAGTTTCAGAATTCTGGAGGGATCAGAGAAGGAGAAAAACAGAAATGTTTCAACCTTCATTGCAAAAATACACTTTATCAAATTGCTGTAAGGTATAGACAGCTTAAAGAGAGGAGGAAAAATGTCCTTTAACTCGGAAAACACTATATTAAAGAACTAGCATAATACCTGAGGAGGGCACTTGTCGGGATGAGCACTAGGTGTTGTATATAAGCGATGCACCACAGGACTCTACTCCAAAAACCAAGAGCACACTTTACACACTGTATGTGAGCCAATTTGACAATAAATTATATTTTAAAAAAAAGAACTAGAATGTTTTGAACGAAGTCATAAAAATTATAATCATGTTCATCAGTTCATTCAATGTTATACAATTAATTCTCATTTTTGCCTCATCTTGGGTCAGCAGCTTTATAAATCAATCTGTTTTCCATAAAAGTTTTAGAAATTCTTACCAAGTTTAGTGTTATGATCTTAAAGTTATCAAAAACCTACCTTTTAGAATACTCATCAGGGGCTTTTCCATGGATCTTTTTGAACATGAAGCGTTTTTGCAGGAACACTTTGCAAAAGCCTCAGAGAAAAGCTGTCTGTATATGGCAAAAGACTTAAAAATGGCCGTGGTGAAAGATCTGATGAGAGTTCACATATACACACACACACCAAAAGGATGTAATTGGCAACTAAATTTGGTTGTTTTTGTGATGTACAATATTTTAAGATAGTAGCTGGAGTTATCATTAAAAACATTATACTAGGATATGTCAGATTTTTAAGAATTTCATACTAATATAGGGGTGCCTGGGTGGCTCAGTTGGTTAAGCATCCAACTCTTGCTTTTGGCTCAGGTAGGTCATGATCTCGTGGGTCATGGGATTGAGCCCCAAGTTGTGTTCCATGCTGATGGCATAGACCCTGCTTGGGGCTTTCTCTCTCCCTTTCTCTCTGCCCCTCCCCCCATAAATAAAATTTTTAAAAAAGGTTAAAATTTTTTTTCATACAAATATATATCTAAAGAAAGTTTGGCATCACTTCCTATTTGACAATGCTTCCCATGCAATTTAACATACACAAAAAGTTACATGGTTGTAAAAAACAGTTCTTTTGATAGAGAAGACTAATTTTTCTTAAGTAATCGAAAACCTGATAAAGACAAAACATAGTCTTTGTTTTCTAGGCAGATGACATTAAAGGTGAACAAACTTCGCTTACAATTTTTTTTTATTAAGAGCAGACAATCGAAAAGTTTGTGATTTTAACAAAGAGAAAATCAATGCTGATTTTTCACCAGCGTACTTTTTTTTTTTTTTTTTTTACAGTTTATTTATTTATTTATTTTGGAGGGATGGAGGGGCAGAGAGAGAGGGGGAGAGAAAGAGGATTTCCCAGCAGGCTCCACACTGTCAGCACGGTGGAGCCTGCTGCGGGGCTCAAACTCACCAACCGGGAGATCATGACCTGAGCCGAAATCAAGAGACGGAGCCACCCTGGTGCCCCTACCAGTGTACTTTAGATATTAAAATTCTCCTTTTCTTTTTAACTCAAATCTTTTCCAATCCTATTTGACTACACCTAAAATTCCTTTCTCAATGTTCTTTTTCCATAAACCATCTATAACTTTCTATATTCATTCAGCTTTTCCCTTGTCTTTTCCCTTCTTATTCTAGAACAAACATTTTACTTTAGGACAAAAGTACTCTGTTTAAAAAAAAAAATTCCTATGTCCTCCATATCTTTCCTTACCCAAAACAAAACAAACAAATAAACAAAACATATTCTATTTTCCTTACCTATTTGCCTATATAGTCATTTTCTTTCACCCTTATCTCTAGTGGTTTTAATTACTTATATTATTAGAACTCTTAATTATGAGAACCCTTAGTTCCTAGTGAACACTAAGAAGTAAGCAATTGTGGACTGGCAAATTTATAAATACATTTCATAATCTGTGGGAGTATATTTTCTTCAGAGTAAATTTTTCAATGTGGCACAAAACATGTTTATTAATGGGCCCCAATAGCTTTTGTCTCTAGGTAAAAGAAATTTTCAAGCTAAAAGTAGATAAACTTATATTTAACATTTAATGTTTATCATCTTTGGAAATAATTTAGATATTTAATGACTATTCATTATTTAGTTTAACTTAGTATGAACATTCATTTTATTTACAGCCATTTAAATTACTTGTTTTCAACAATTATTCTTTAATTACATATTAAACAGCTAACCATCACCTTAAGTTATTTTTCTTATTGACGAATTTTTTTAGTGTTTATTTATTTTTGAGACAGAGAGAGCACCAAAGAGGGAGGGGCAGAGAGAGGCAGGGGACAGGGGATCTGAAGCGGCCTCTGCACTGACAGCAGGGAGCCTGATGTGGGGCTCAAACTCAGGAACTGCAAGTTCACAACCTGAGCCAAAGTCCAAAGTTCAACCGACTGAGCCACCCAGGAGCCCCTTTCTTGTTTACAAATTTTGAAGACACGCCTGCTTTTATTAAACCAACAAATTCAAACTAGCTTTTATTTATCAAACATCCCAGATTGTGTGAACTTAAAAAACATTTAGGTTTGGGGTATTTGGGTGTCTCAGTCAAAGTATCAGACTCTTGATTTCAGCTCAGGTCATGATCTCATGGGTTGTGAGACCCAGCCCCGTGTTGGGCTCTGCGCTGACAGTGAGGAGCCTGTTAGGGATTCTCTCTCTCCCTCTCTCTGCCCCTCCTTTCTTCTCTCTCTCTCTCTCTCCCTCTCTCAAAATAAATAAACTGAAAAAAAATTTTTTTTAGGTTACTTTCTATATTTCTGAGACTATGTTTGATGTATATAAATGCTTGATTTTCTTGAAGTCAATTAAATGGAGCTCTTTACAAATTAATTTTTGCAATACCATCCAGAAGTAGGAAAATATCACATATCTATAATATATATACATGGACATACATCAACATACAAACAGATCTCATAGCTGTTGTTTAAAAATTTTTTTAACCATGTCTCAGATAAAAAACTTAAAAGAATAATTGTATTCAAATTACATTTCTGGCAGAGGGACTAAGTTAAGGCTATTTATTCCAATGGCCAAAGAGTTTTCACTAAAGATTTTTTACTTGCATGCTGTCAAGACCCACTTAGAGCTGTTTGTGGAGTCAGTTAATCTTTTAGAAGCTTCTGCAAACCAATCAAAGAATGCATTTCATTGTTTCTGAGACGTTTGGAATCTCTCTTTTAAGGATGCCCTTTAAGATAAACTTATCTAAGTTAAAGTTTCCCCAAAGTGGCCACTACAGTTCCAAAAGTTCACCCATTTTCCAAAAAGGCACAAGATTTTGGTTCATAGACCACGTGGAACCCGTCTTTACCTTTAGGTTTCCTAAAATGTCTTAACTATGAAGGGTCCTAGTTTTCAACAGCAGTTCCAAAACACAGAGAGTCACGTGCCCCCACCCTTTTAAACAGAATAGGGTGACTTACCAAGACACTTCTACAAATAAAATCACAATATAGTCCGAGAGCTCCAAACACAAAGAAAGTGGAGCTTGGATCCAAGAGAGACTGACCCTCAAATTCTGGGGTCGCAAAAAAGCCCGGGGCTCAGCAGGCTCTGTGGGCACCGGCACCTGTTTGCTCACCGGCCTCCTAGTCATCAGGCGTCTTCTCTGAATTCAACTTCTCACACCATGAAATGTCAAAAGTTCAGAAATAACAGCAGCAATACCGATGACTCACCAAAGTAGTCATTAGTAGAAGTTGAGTGTGCACACACCAAAAAAGGCAGTTTGCAAACTGGGAGCACTCAAGCCAAAACATGCAATGGGGCTCAGAGGTCTATTGTTAGAAAGCACATATACAGCGAGAAAGAGGTCACTGCTTATTCTTCACAATGATTGGTTATAATGTTAGAATTTCCTTACATGATAGGGAATTGGTCAGTGGTCACCTCATAACAACCTTGGGAAGCAGCTTCAGTTTTGCTTATAGTTTTCAGAGGCATTACCACGCAATGACCCAGGTCAAGTTAGTCTCACAAAATAAGCTAAATTAAGCTTTGTTTTTATGACCAAACTGCTTTTGTCTGTTGAGGGAATTTTCAAAGCTGGTCTCCATTTGTTTTTTATTTTAACACTGCTTTACCCCAGACCTTGGCCCTGAGCCTGGGGCTTAGAGACACTCAAAATGGTTTTATTTTTCCCAATAACAGTGAATGAAGCTGGGCCTCTTGAATAACACAAAGCAGGCAGTTTTAAGCATCAAGCACCTTATGGGAAAGGATGTATTTTCTACTTGTTCACGAAACAAGTTTTGTCTGCTGACATCCCTTCCTTTAGACGGACTGTGTCTCCCTCATTCCTGCGGTTGGTCAACCACTGCATCCTTCACCATGGGCCACAGGGGTGGGCATATGACTCTGGTCGAGTCAACTATAGCACTATATCCTTTGGACCCACTGTCTGGTCCATATGTGGGTACAGGACCCAAGTAGGGTCAATAAGAATCCTTCCATGGGATCTGCATGCAGATGCAAAGATAGGTTGTGAGTCCTTTTGGCTCATAAGAAGGAGTCATCCTTCCCACCAACTAGACAGATCCGGCCTCAGAAGGAAGCCACAGAAGCAGGGCCCGAAGCTGGAGAAAAGGAGATAGCATGCCAACTTCGGTATTTTAACCCCTGGATGCAGCAGTGCTTAAACCCAGACCCACTCTAGAACATTTCATTTATGGGAGTCGATAAATTCTTTTTTTTTTTTCCTTTAAGCTTGTTTGAGTTGGGCTTATAGACCTTGCAGCAAAGAATCCTGACAAATACAGTCTGTTCATTTCAGTTTGTGTGTTTCCCATATGTATTTCACCTTATCACATTGACTATTTTTAAGAGCCCACAAAATGTATTCTGCACATCTTTGTACGCAGGGCACCAAGACCCAGCATACAAATCAGGAGGGAAAGATTTAGAAAAGCTTGTGTTTGTCCTAAGGGACATTCTAATACAAGTGAAGGGTTAGGAGAAGGAAAGAATTTCATTTAACCAGTATTTTTAAATTATCTGCTATGTACCAGATGTTTTCACAAGTAATTGTAGTTCATCATCCCCAACCCTGAAAATAAGGTAGTCATATATGTACTTTACAGATAAAATCATAGTTCAGAGAGGTTAAACAACTTGCCCGAACTACCCAGCTATTAAGAGATAGAGAAAGCTTTCAAACTCAGGCCTCTAATTCCAAGCTCAGTGGCCTTGCCACGGCACAAGCCTGCCTCTTAGACAGGAGATAAGACAAGCTCAGTGCCAGGATAAGGAAAATAGAGGAATTCATTCATTGATCCATTCAAAAAATTCTTATTCAGTGTCTGTTATTCACTAATGTCTGTGAAAATCCTTATTAAACCAGGATATACTACATACATGCAAAATATTATCAACATGTGCAAGTCCCCACACTAGGCACGATAGAAGGGGGGAATACAAATGAATAAAGCAGCCTTTTGCTCAGGGGCATACGATAAAGTAGACCTAGAAACACCACATGGCAAAGTATGATTAATGGCATAAGACAGGTTCAAAGTGCTTTGAGAGTTCTGAGCAGGAAATGTTCACATCTGATTGAGGGAGCCGGAAAGACTTCATCAAAAAAAAAGTGTATTAGGTAAGTGCAAATGAATGTACTGCTAATGATGTGTTTACCCAGATGCCAATGGGATTTTGGAAAGAATGGGAAATAAAAATGAAAAAGAAAAGGAAGAAGGAAGGAAGGGAGAGAGAGAGAAAGGAGGGAGGGTGGGAGGGAGAGTGGAGGGAGGGAAGATGGGGGAGGGGAAGGGAAGAGAAGGGAAGAAAGGAAAAGGAGAAAAGAAAGGGAGAGACGCAAGGAGGGAGGAGAAAGGAGGTGAGCAAGCAGACGGGCATGCAGGCGCAGCATGGCCGCGGGGCTGTGGCCTAGGTAGCAGGCCGCGGAATGGGTGTTTTAACCTTTTGTTCCACAGACACTTTGTTAGCGCAAGCAGGCCTCTGGATTACTCACTCATCCATTTTACTTATCACTGCAAAATAATTTAAATTATTACTTAATCCGGTAACCCCCACATCTTAGATCAGAAGAAACCTTGTGATTGCAAAACTCTAGAGGTTTTTAACTTGAGTAGGAATAAGAACCACCGGGGGAGCTTGCTCAAATGCAGACCCCTAGGCCTTCTCTCCAAAGATTCATTTTCAATAGTACTAGTTTGAGTCTCGGGAATTTTTTTTTTTTAATCTAAATCCAAGTCAGTTAACATATAGTATAATAATGGTTTCAGGAGAAGAATTTAGTGATTCATTACTTATATATAACACCCAGTGCTCATCCCAACAAGTGCCCTCCTTAATGCCCATCACCCATTTAGCCCATCACCCCACCCAACACCCCTCCAGCAATCCTCAGTTTGTTCTCTGTATTTAAGAGTCTCTTATGGTTTGTCTCCCTCTCTGTTTTTATCTTATTTTTCCTTCCTCTTCCCTATGTTATCTGTTTTGTTTCTTAAATTCCACGTATGAGGGAAATCATATGATATTTGTCTTTCTCTGACTTATTTCGCTTAGCACAATACATTCTAGTTCTACCCACATTGTTGCAAATGGCAAGATTTCATTTTTTGATTGCCCAGTAATATTCCATTGTATAATATACCACATCTTCTTTATCCATTCGTCAGTTGATGGACATTTGGGCTCTTTCCATAATTTGGCTATTGTTGATAGTGCTGCTATAAACATTGGGATGCATTGTGCCCCTTCAAGTCAGCATTTTTGTGTCCTTTGGATAAATGCTAGAAGTGCAATTGCTGGGTCGTAGGGTAGTTCTATTTTTAATTTTTGAGGAATCTCCATACTGTTTTCCAGAGTGGCTGCACCAGTTTGCATTCCTACCAGCAGTGCAAAAGTGTTCCCCTTTCTTCACATCCTTGTCAACATCTGCTGTTTCCTGAGTTGTTTATTCTGACAGGTATGAGGTAGTATCTCATTGTGGTTTTGATTCGTATTTGCTTGATGACGAGTGATGTTGATCTTTTCATGTGTCTGTGCCATCTGGATGAACAGGTGTCTGTTCATGTCTTTTGTCCATTTCTTCCCTGGATTATTTGGTGTTTGGGTGTTGAGTTTGAGAAATTCTTTATAGATTGCGAATACTAACGCTTTATCCAATATGTCATTTGCAAATATCTTCTCCCATTTTATCCATTGCATTTTAGTCTGTTGGTTGTTTCCTTTGCTGTGTAGAAGCTTTTTATCTTGATGAGGTCCCAATACTTCATTTTGTTTTTGTTTCCCTTGCCTCTGGAGACATGTCTAGTAAGAAGTTGCTCTGGCCAAGGTCAAAGAGATTTTGCCTGTTTTCTCCTCTAGTATTTTGATGGTTTCCTGTCTCACATTTAGGTCTTTCATTCATGTTGAATATATTTTTGTGTATGGTGTAAGAAAGTGGTCCAGTTTCATTCTTAAAATAGTCACTTAGGTGAATCTGATGCAAGTGCTCTGAGGCCCGCATTTCGAGAAACACTGAAGCCTAACTCTATTGTTTCACAGGCAAAGGAGTCCCAGAGAGGTCAAAAGACTTGTTCAAGGTCACACAGCTAGATTAGTGAAAGATCTAGGCCCAGAACTCAGGTCTATGGACTCCTAGTCCATTGTTGTTGTTGTTGTTGTTGTTGTTTCCCCCGCTAGCATTACTAGCTATACACCTCAGGGTTTGCCCTACATATTGATAATGTAGGAAGGTAGATCAGCCCTCAGCTTCCAGGAACATCCATATGGACCATGCTCTGAGAATCAGGGTTCTGAAGCACCCCAGGGTGCAAGATTTCTAAGCTTGCTACCCAGATTCAAGTGTTAACTCACAAATAGTTAGCACTAAATAAATATTGGTTTACTTGATAACTCGCTAGCTGGAATACAATAAACAAAAAGAAAACAGGACGTTTCAATGAATCTACAGGTAAAAGAATAAGACCTCTTCTCAGTCACCTTCTTACAGCATCTCCTCTCCATAAGGTTACCCTTGATTCAAGCTAATGTAATGATTATTTATTTAAGCAACTTCTATTTTCAAGACCCTATGCCTTGTGCTTAAGAGATACAAGAGTAAAAATCTACTTGTCTAATTGGATGAGTGCCACAAAAGTGACACCTTGTAGGGGTTCAAAAAAAGAAATATTTACCTATTCAGGGAAATCAGACTATACCCTAGTGAGATGTGTTTTGAGACAAGTCTTAAAGAATAAGCAGTATTTCATTGGGTGAAATATGAAGGAAAGGTGATCCAGGTGGGACCAGCAAGATGTGAAAGAAATAATAAATAGCTCACTTTGGCAGTAGCTTGGGAACCAATGAGAAAGTAATGGGATTATAAGATCAGAAAGATCAGGAAAGACCCTGCAGTGGAAGACTTACAGATTTAGGATGGAAAGTTTGGACTAAATCTGAAGCATTAAGAAAGCATTGAAAATGTTTGATTGCTTTGATGTTTTAGGGAGATGTTTCTGATAAAGGTGTTGTGTAGGGGGGTCAGAAGGTGGGAGAGCCAGGAGGCAGGAACATCACCCGGGAAGATAGTCAACTTGAGAGAGAAGTAATGAAGGCGAGGACGCGACCAAAGGCAAAAGTGACCATAACAGTTGATTGTGGTAGGAAAAGGACAGGAGCATATGGATGACCCTGAAGTTTCAAAGTTGGACAACTGAATAATCAGACATGGGGAAGCAGAGAAGTAAAGTTGGTTTGGCTTGGGTAATGGTGAAAATGTTGGTGTTAAATGCTCAGATGACAGCTTCCTAGACACATACAACTACTTATCAAAAAGCTGGCCATGCTGGAGTTGGAGATGAGGAGACAGGGGTTAGCTAGGGGTGTAGAGGAATCATCCACAAAGATGTGATCATGGAAGCTGCTAGGATGGGTGAAAGCAATGAGATAAAAAAGTACAAAGGGAGAATAGCGAAGAGGGCTATAATGGTTACAAGTTTCAACTGCAAGTAACAGAAAGCCCTAAGCATTATGATTTAAACAATCCAAGGAATTTATTGACTCATGTAACTTAAAAATCCTAGCTTCTGACCACCGCACACAATCAGGGATCTGGATCCACCAGGCTTCAGTTCTCTCAACTCTGATCTAGTCTGTGTTTTGACTTCATCTTCGTACTAGATTGCCTCAAGGTTGTAAGATGGTGGCCAACAGCAATTAGCAATCAGATTTATATGCTTTATCATTTATACCCAAGAGGAGAGAAAGAACTGGCTTCCCTCAGCTATGAAACAAGTCTTGAGCTTTGCTCTCACCCAATCACCATAGGTCACATGTAAATGTCACATGTTGATTGCTCTGGTCTTCTTTCCCTTGAACTATCACTGTGGTAGGAGGAATTGGCTTATACTCATGGCCTTAGAGCAGTCATCGCTTACCACTACAGCTGGATGTGGGATCAATTCCACCCAATTCTTCTGGCTGCCATAGAGTGGGATGTAGAGATAATTTAAAGTTCACTAAAAGGTCCAAGAATCAACAGATTCTTCTTGAGGTATAACGTTGGTAGGAGAGAAGGAACTCTAAGGAAATTGCACTGCCACGGAACCCCAGACAGGAGATAATTTCACAACAGTCAACAAGGTGGTGGGGATGATGACTGACAAAAAATCATTTGCTCGGGTGACTAAGAAAATTATTGGTAACCTTGAGATGGCCACTTCAGCTGAGCGTTGGTCATCAGTGAAAGAACAAAAGGCTGAGAAGGAAGTGGCAGGTGAGAAGGTGATGTGGAGATCATTCCCTCAGAATGATGGATTGTGACAGAAGAAGAGAATAGTTCGGGAGAGAAGGAAAAATTGCTTGTGGCTTTTAGGAAAAGGGAGATGGGGATGTTTGCAGGCTTTGGAGAAAAAGCAGGAGGGACAGATGATGGAAGAGTGGAAAGGCAGGTGCAGCATGGTTTTGAAGAGACGGGAAGGAACAAGGTCAACCATGCAGGCAGTGAGGTTTGTTTGGAGAGGAAATTTGGCACCTCTTCCTCAGAGATTGGCCTCAGAGGGGAGCCAGGGTGAAAATAGCAGGAAGTTGAGGAAACTCAGGGACACACGCCTGTAAAATCACCTCTGGAGGGTGAGGGTGGCTGGATGCCGCAGGCAGGCCCAGAAGATTTGGAACAACCTGCAGGAATTCATTAGGAGGCTACAAAAATAGGAATAAAAAGACCGGAGAATTACGAACTAGTAGTCTTCCTGGAGACCAGTCTGGCACCTTGCGACAAAAGCCATAAAAGTGTTTCTAGCCTTTGACCCAATAATCTCTCTTCTGGGAGTATATACCATGAAAATAACTGAAAAGGAAACATAAGCTATTTGCAAAAAGATGTTTATTGCTGCCTTGTTGATAATAGGAGAATCCTGGAAACCATCCAAATGCTCCACGATTGGGGAATGGTTAAGTAAACTATGGAACGTTAATACGATAGAATATTATATAACCATTTCCAATGATAAATAGCAGTTCTTGTCAACACATGAGAAAGCGTACACAGAAAAAATGTTAGGCGAACAAGGTAGAGTATGAAATAGGACGGATACGTTGATTTCTACCCCCAGAAAATGATGCTAACACAATGCTGTGGTTCATGAAAGGTCACTGAATTATGTAAACAGTTGGTGTGAGGAGGCGAAGAGATTTTTTTCTCCCTTTATAAAATGGCTCAAATACACATTTTTAAAAAAGCTGTCAAGCAGCTGGAGCTAGTCAGCGTGCATTCGTAGTGATGCTGATCTGCAGGGCTCCCGGGCAATCTCCTTCTGCAGAGAAAGGAAGAGTGAGAGCCATTCAAAGCCAAAGTCTGGTAAGGTGGTAGGTCAGGAAGGCAGGGGGGAGAAACCGAGGCAAGAGATGACCAAGTTCATTGCTAAAAAGCTCCTTATGGTGCAGGCTTTGTAGGGAGGTGAGCAAAGACAGAAGAGATAAGGGCGCTCAGGCAGTGGAGGGCAGGGGAGAGACTGAAGACCCCAGGAGGGGGTGGGTTATGCTAATGGAAGTGAGTAGGGGGGAGCTTTGGGGTCCTCGGGTGGCATGACAGAACTGGGGGCCATGGGATGATGAGAAGAAGGGACTGAGGTGTGGTTGAGGGGGAGGGTGGAAAGAGGTTCCTGGAGTAAAAGAGCTAGAAGGTCAGCGGTGTTAGATAAACAGGTTTGGAATGAACCAAAAATTATTATAAACACAATGGCCATCCATTCATTTATTCACCCAACAAATACTTACTGAGCTTTAGCCACGTGCCAGGCTCTGTGGTAGGCACTAGGGAACCAACAGTGAACAAAACAGTGTGATTTACTGCGCCTAGACCGCACCCTGCAGGGTGGCCCTGAACCACTTTTCCTCTCTACTGCAGGTCCTACTATCTGATTGGCATTTAGTTACTTTTGCTTAAGAGAATATAGAGGAGGGAAGGCCATCAGGGCCCACTGACCTGCCCTGGAGCAGTTGGAGACTTGCTACTCCTAGGAGGTGGGCACAGCAGAGATGGAGAGTCAGAATTGGAGAGGAGAGGAGAGGAGACACCATCCTTTCTAGAACCAGAGGGAGTGACACGAAGATTGAATGCAGGGACACATGAAGATATATGAAGCTAGAGAGTGGCATATCTGGGAATGCATGCCTAGAAGTTCCCAGTGTCTTCCATGAAGTCATTCATTTTACCATTTACTGGGCATCTACCTGGGTGCACAGGTCTGGACTGGGGATCGTGGGGTCTGTAGAGATGAAAAAACTCACTACTATTCTCAGAACACTCATAAAGCTGTAAAATCAGAGTTGGTCTTGAAAACTGGGGCTTAGGAAGAGAGGAGGCACTCCTGAATCCTCCAGTGAAGGAAGAAGCTGCGACAAGTGCCCAGGACTCTGTCCCCCTCCAGAGTTACCTGAAACCTGGGGCCGGGAGCGAGAACACTGCCCTGTACAGGTTTTCCAGGCCTTAGCCAGAGGCTACAGGAACACAGGGGTGGGATGCTGCAGGGAGAGGAGCTGAGATGCTGGCTGCATAGCAGGGCTGGGGAGGGAAAGTGAAGGCGGTTGAGTGATGGGGGCTGGTTCCAGGAAGGTGACAAAGATCCTTCTCTAGGGCCTTGCCTTGTTTGGGGAAGAATAGACAAAGGCCTTCAGAGCAAGCGGTATGATGTCCTGGAGGCAGAGAAAGCCTGAGCACAGAGGGCCGGATTGATGGGATCTGGCTTGGGAGCTAGACATCAGCACAGTCCTTCTGCCAGTCCACCTAAGAGACTACTGGCACCAGAGGGTGCAGTCATTTAGTCAGTCAACAAACATTTACTGAGCTCAGACAGTCCTGGCTTCTATTTCTTACTCTGCCATCTACTAACCTCGTGTCCTTGGACAGGTCCCTCTACTTCTCCAAGTCTCAATAATGTATATGAAGGACATTCAGAATGCTGAATAAGCCATCAGTACATGTTAGCTAGTATTTTTATTAAGAACTATGTCTAGTTCCGTGAGGGATACAGAGAGGAGCAAGATACAACCCACCCCTCCCTTCCTGCTAGAACTTCCTGTAATGAAGAGAGACAGATATAAACAAGGGGTTACAAACAACTAGACTATAGTGCAGTAATTGTTAAAACAGTAGCATGCCTGCTATGGGAACCTGGAGGAAGAAATAATTAGTTCTGCCTGGAGAGGTCAGGGAAGGCTTCCCAGAGGAGGAGACATTTGAGCTGGGCCACAAAGCGGATCACCTGGCAGAGAAGAGGGAGAAAGGTATTACAGGCAGAGCAACTGCCTTGAGCAAAAGCAGGCAGGCATGCAAGGCAGCGTGGGTTTGGGGAATAGTGACTAGCCCTCCTAGAGAGCAGTCTGGCAGGGAGAGGTGGGCAGAGAGCTGGAGGGCCGCTTGGGGCCATGACCGGAAGACCTTGGGCTCAGGGCCTGGGCTAAGGTGTGGAGATGGCCTCCTGCCGCAGTGGGCAATTTCTGAGGTTTTGTCAGCAAGGGAGTGAGATGTCTCTGGTGGGATGGGGGGAGGGGGTGCGGGGGGGGGGGGCGGACAGAAGGAAGAAGTTGAGAGCAGGTACAGGGACGCCAGCAGGAGCCTGAGGCTCAGCTCAGATCCTGCCCCCTGCCGCCACGCTCCAGCACTCCCCCGAACATTTCTCCGTTTCTCGTTTCTCGCTTGGGGATCCCATCGCTGTACCCATAGCAGCCAGGCCACCCACACATTCCCTGCAGCAGGCGACAGGTTCCCCTTGCGAATACAGTGCCAAGAACCACGGGTCCAGAGTCCCTCTCCTGCCATTCTGGGGGTGCTCTGTGAGGCCCACACCAGTTTGGGGACCGTCGGGAGGCAGCCTTGGACTCTTTCACAGGAAGAGTAAAAGGACATTCCCCACCTGTTAAGTTGATTTTCCTTTTCAAAAAGAGAGAGCTTTGCTGATGAAGAGCGATAAGTGTCTTTCACTGGTGAGGAAAGGATTTTAATAATGTCTGCTGATGACTCTTGCCCTGCTCCACCGAGATACAGAGACTCATTCTTCTTTCCTTTAATAACCCGGCTTGACTGCACCAGGAGGGAGCCAGCTCTGGCCTCTCCCTTTTCCTCACCCCAGGGACACGCAGCTCTGCGCCCCCAGCTCCTCCGTCCCTCAGTCTCCTTCTCTTTCCTTCTACCAGATTCCACTTCCCTTTTCTTCCCTCCTCTGCCTCTCATTTGTCTGAGAGAGTCAGGAGGCTGCAAGACACCTTATTAACAAGGAACTTGCTCCAAAGAGATAAATGAGCTGGCCAGTAGGGTAGTGAGCTCCCCGTCACTTCGGTCCTGATCACATTGGCTGGAGTTCTTGCCAAGGAGATTCGTGTTCGCAGATACAATGCGGTTCTCAGACATCAGCGTCTTCAGGAATCACCTGTGGAGCTTATTAAAAACATAGTTCCAAGCCCTGCCCCCGAGTTTCTGCTCTCCGGTCTGCAAAGGGCCAAAGAATTGCAGTTTCCATAAGCCCCTCAGGAGACCAGGGCAGGAGGCCATTGGCCAGTTTTTGAGAATCGTGGGTGAGCCTGGACACTTTGCTGCCTCAGACTTGCCTGCTAACCCAAGCTAACGGCCTTTCCTCCAACGCCACCTGTTTGCCGCTGTCCCCCTAAGTCCTGACCCGTTTTGGTGGTCTGGGAGCTCGAACCGTATGGTAGGTTAAACTTGGTTTTGTAATCGCAGTAGCTAACGGTGATTGAACACACGTGTGTAAGGAATCTGGGTAAGCACTTTGTACACCGCTCATCTGACCCCCCAGCTGTGCCGTGAGCACTCCCCCTACTGCCCAGGGCTCCAGGGTGGTCAGGCAGAGCAGGCGCTGTGGCCCCGGGCCCCTAACCCCGCTCTGTGTGGCTCACGGCACAAGCCCGCTGGAGAGGGGCTAAGGAGAGGAAACATTTGGGGAAAACTGCAATGGAAACTTCTTTTCCCATAGGAAGTGAGAAGGAAAACGTTCCTCAAGAGAAGAAAGCTAGTTTTCCCGTTGTTTCCCTTCACCGATCTTCCTGTGGGAGGCCGATAGCCCAAATAAGTCCCTCTCCCCCTGTACCCCACGACCCCGGAACCCAATTCCCACCCCACCCCGTCTGCCACTGTTCTCCCAGGTTCTCGGGTCTGCAGCATGGAGATTCCACTCGAAGCCCTCTCTCCGTCAACCCTCACCCTCAACCCTGGTGGCCCCCTCCACAGCCCCTCTGGCTTCACCCCTTGGTTCCTCTCTGGCCTCACGCCCGCCCCCACTACCACCACCACTCCATGCCTGGAAGACTTCTTTCATTATCCTCCTGGCTGGAATTCAGTCCTCCCGCTCTCCAGTATTCTAGGGTGGCAGAGTCAGTTACATCTTCCTAAACTCGTCGCTGTCATCTTGCATTACCTTGCTTAACCATCTGCATTGGCTGTGCATTGTCTTCCACACAGAGCCCAAGTCTCCGGCCGCCCCAACTCACGACTCCCTGCTTCAGCGGAGTGAATCCTCTTTTCCCGCAGGTCCGACAGGTTTGTGGTCTCCTCTCCAGCCACAGGCCTTTGCTTCCGGCCCCGGACGTGCCCCACCCCATTTTCTCGAATCCCAACCCTCCCTCCTTCAGCAGCCCAGCTCCAAGCTCCTCACCCCACAGAGCCTTCTCTGGCTGAGTCTACCTTCCTTTGCTGTTAATTCCCTGATGCGCGGTGTGCGGGCTAGCAGCCCACACTCTCACACTTATTTATTTGTTGTCTTAGAGTTGTGCTGAGGTCATTTCAGGTCTGTGTGTTTTTCTCTCCCCAGCCAGATGCTGTTGGTGTTTAAGAACAATAAGCAGACCACTTTGCTCTTCAGCACCCCTCCCCCACAACACAGGGAACGGCTTTAGTAACTTTGCATCAAATTGAAACAATTCCTAAATGACCATCCCTTTAATTACAATGAATGACTCTGAAGTCCAAAGCCAGTGGAGTGTGTGCTTTGTGTGGATGGAAACGATCAGATGATATAATGGGGACAAAGAACACGGGACTAAAAGGTAGAACGCCTGCTTCATAAGCGCACATTTCCTCCGGAGCAGCTGTATGATCCAGGACAAGTTACTCCACGCCTCTGTGCTGAGGCACAGACGTTTTGTGAGACCCTTTCCAGCTCACGTGCTCTGATCTGTGCTGACCCAACCACCCTGTCTCCTAGCCACGATCAAGGACACGTGCGTCTCTCTGGACTTTCCTTTACTTACACGTGAAATGCAAACTAAGGTGATGGCAATTAATTTATAGACTTGTTGTAAGGATTAAATGCAACAGTTCAGCTCTTGGCCTAGAGCCTGGGCCCATAGAAAGTGATAATAAATGGTAGCTATTATTACGTCACTTGGCCAGGGTTAGGAGAGTGGGATGTGCCCACGGGAGAAAAGAAGGTGGTCCCCTAGGGTTCTGATCCAAGTAGGAAGTCCCAGTGTCCATGAAGCCATCTGAGCTCTGAAGAGGTCAGGCTGGGGCACTGCCCAGTGGCCTTGCGGGGGCTGGAATGCCAACTGTCCCATTAATGACAGCACTGCTGGCAGTTGGGGTGACCCTGTTGTATATCCCATCGATTTTCCCATTACCCTTTAGTGCTGTGTATTAAAGGCTTTGCAGATCCACTCTGTTACCTTCTTTCTTTATTATCTCCAGGGCCTGTCCAACTGCTTGGGAGGCTAAATTGCCTGGATGCAGTAAACCTCTCCTGAGGGTGAGACACCCCTTCTCCGGCACAGCTTGGAAGCCAGGAGCCATGGAGTCCTTCCTGGCTCTCTCCTCGAGTCGTGCACACACTGAGCAGGACCCTGCAGGGAACACAGACTGTGCGCTTGGGGCCCACACACAGGCCACTGCTGGCTGCAGGAGGAGATACCGGTGGAGGCAGGTCCCCACCCCTCTGCTGGACATTTTCTCTGGTCTCCCCCGATCTCAGTCTGCTCTTGGGGAGTAACTGCCTTTGTTTGATGCTCCCCTCCCATGTTCCTCACCTTGCTTCCTCTCGGCCTCTTCGGTCACTGGCCCATCCCACGATCTATCCTCCAGCTCTGCCTCCCGGAGGTCTCTTTGTTTAGTGATTGCATTTAGTATTCTAGGTCCCCCTACATTTGCAGCCTCGCAAAAGAAGCTTTATTCTGAACTTAGGTTTGCCTTGATTTTCTTATTTGTGAAATGGGACTGTGGGTCCTCTCATCGGGACCAGGGGAAGATGGAATCCATATGGTTCTCTGAGCAAGAGAGACCAGGAGACAAACACTGCTATTATTTTTGAGGTGGGACCAAAGATAATGAGGTTGCTATTTCATACTACAATCATCTGTGCAAATTAATTTTCTCTCATTCACCTTGAAAAGCAAAACAGCAGTTCAAAGATGTACATGCAACCCGTCCATGCTCGGCTGGCATCCACATCAGCACGTCTGCACCCTCTGAGGGCAGGTGGGAGTTTTGGATACGATTGATCAGAATTAAGTCCAGTGAACAAATTAAATGATCAAACGGAATATTATTCTCCTCCCTTGAAATCATATAAAGTAAGGAAGTGACTTGATTGTTAAATTGGTACTGAGGGAGTTTTTTAGAACTCAGCGAGGAGTTCTAAAACGTTCTTTGGAGTAAGTGTTGCTTCCCAAGGTGACAGTTTTGAGGGGAAATGCACTTACATGATTAAGTTTTGATCTACTGGTATATTAAACAGAAACTTGTTTGGTGGCAGGTGAAAGACATCTCCTTAAAGGGAAGAATAATTTATTGTCTCAGGGATTGAAACACCCGCAGTTAAGTTCTCTTTCAGGCATGGTTGCATCCAGGGGCTGACATAATATATTCAGGACCTGGTCTTTCTTGATTTCTCAGTCCTTTTCCTGTGCTTTCTTTTTACTCTCAAGCAGGCCTTCCAAATATGGTGGCTCCCAGCTGCTTAATCTTCAAACCCAGTGGAAAAGAGAGATCCACTTTCCTGGCAGTTCCCAAAAAAGCCTCAGGATGGACCCTCATTGGCCTGGCTTGTGTGATGCCCTTCCCTAAACAATCACCATGGCCAAGGGGATAGAATTCCCTGAGTGACCAGGCCTGGGTCAAATGTGCTTTCTTGAGACCAGATTTATCCCACATGGACCAAGAGTGGGAAAGGGGTGTCTCCACAGAGGAAAACAGAGCAAGTGCTTGCTTGGCAGACAAAAACAGCAGACATGCACTGTGGCTTTTTTTTTTTTTTTTTTTTTTTGGTGGGTTTCATAGTTGCTGTATTAAAGTGATGGAATTGTAAAAGATTTTCTTTTAAAATAGTATTTTATTCTTGTATTACAGTTAATAAAATAAATAGTATACAGATGTCCCTCAAAAGCAATTTATTCTTAAGGGGAAAGAAAAGAAACTGCTTCATTCATTTCTGGTCGCATTTTATGGTGTCCTTGCACTGAAGTGTAAGGGCATTTGTCTGGAGAGGTTTTCAGGAAGGTCTAACCAATTAGCATGGATATGTTCTCATTTGTTCTCCTCTTTATGCAACATCTGGCTGTGTTGGGCAACACTCTCCGGTTATAGAATAGAATTAAGGCTTTTAAACTCTCTTCAGAAGTAGAACCCTTTTTGCAAATACCATCTCCTTAACTTGTCAGACAGATGACGATAGGGCTGCTCTGGTGGACCTGGGGTAGGAAACCCAAATCCCATCCCCTAAGCGTTCTCCTTCTCCTGTTCTCACCTTTCCCTCAGCTTCTGATTCATGACTGCAGAATTCTGAGGCTCCAGGAAATGCAGTTTGAAAACCACTGGAATATAGCAAAGGAACTAGCTCTTTAGAACAAAGTCTGGAGCTTTGGCTTCAGCCCCGTAGATGGGAGATGCACAGAGCATTTATTAAACACTTACTGTTTAGATGTGATGCCTTCTTTGTGTCATTTAATGCCTGTGACAACCCCATGAGGAAGGAATTATTATCCCTTTTTACAGATGGGAAGATTGAGGCTCAGAATATCACAAAGCTGACCAGGTTTCAAAGCCTGTCCTTCTGATTCAAACTGCCCCACGCCTGCTTGGATATTCACGGAGAATCCCCTGTATGCCGGGTGCCATACTAGGCGCTTTGATACAGATTATTTCATTTGATCTTTTCAAAGCCCTTTCCCTGAGGGAAAGAATCCAGATCACAAAGGGCACATATTGTATGATTTTCTATAAATTTCAAAAATACATCTACCCAATCTATAACTATAGACCTCAGAAATAGTGTTTGCCCTTGGGGGAGCAGGGAGGGAGTGGGTGGGAGTGACTGACTGGGGAGGAGACTGACGGAGCCTGGTGGGGTGCTGGCAGTACTTTGAATCTTGATCTGGGTGATGGTTGCACAGGTACACATATATATATAAAAATCCACCGAGCTGTATACTTAACATTTATGTGATTTATTATATGTGAGTTAAACCTCAGTTTTAAAATTAAAACAGTACATTTTTTTAAAGTATCATTGTACATACAGAGAAACAATGGTTCGGGAAGGTAACTTGTCTAGGGTCTCCCTGTCAGCATTGGAATCGTCCAAGGACAGTGTGATGCAATCTTCCTGCCATGTGGGCTCACCTAGGGCACGTTTGGCAACCTTCGGGGGGAAAGCAGAAATATGCATAGACTGTCATCCAGAAAGGGCTGTGTGTTGCTCAAGATGGTGGTCAGTCACTTCAGATACTCAGGGCCACGTCCTTACCCCCACCCTGTGCCATCCCCACTGCACCCCTATCCTCTTCACTGTGTGGCTTTGGTTCGACGGGGCCTTAGCTCTCTCTGGTGTTTCTGTGTTGGCCTGATGGCTATGCAAGCCCTCCCTGGGGATAAGGACAGAGCACTGGGCAAGGCGTGGGCTCAGAGCCAGGAAGAGCGTAGGTGGTGCGTGGGTGAGGGAAGGAAAGCCAGGCCGTCCCGAATGCCATCAGGGACGCTTTGTCTCCTGCCAGAAGGCTTGGCCTCTGCTCCCTCTCACACTCAGAGCCTCCGGGGTCAGTCTCCACGTCCCCAGAGAGACCTTCAGGCATCACTTCTGTCTATTTAAACCCTGCCTGGGTTCTTTGCCTCTTCACTTACACTATAAAAGCGGCTTCTATTTTTAGGTTCCATTGTAAGGGAGACCCTGGGATTCAGGCCAGGGATCCAGGGAGCTGGGAAACCACAGTCCCAGGGGCCAGATCAACTGTATGACTGAGTGGATAAAATGGCAGCAGCCTTGGCATCAACTAGGTATAGATCTAAGTCTGGTGATGAATCCCTGGAAAGCCCTGAGCGAGCCCCTGGATCCACGGATTGGAGGTGCTGGACGAGGACCACGCTCAGAGTGAAAGGCCTGCCTCCCTCCCCTCCCCTCCCCCTCAGTTCCATCCCCTAAGAAGCTTTAGGGACAATCAACCCTAACACAAATCTGGCCACATCTTTCCCTTAAAACTCTGAAATGCCTCCCCTCGCATTCGGCAGCTAAGGAGAACCATCAGAGGGTTTTTAAGGAAGGAAATAAGTGCTACACTAGTGTTGGGCATCTCAGCCAAGTCTTGAAGGATATGTAGCATTTCAGTAAGTGACCAGAAAACCCACAAAGGGGACTCAGGAGCTTTGAGTAAGACAGGTTGCCACTGTCAGCGCCAGGCGAGGATATTAGACTTCGCGCACAGGCACTGACAACTAGTGACAAACTTTTTTGAAAAGAAGAATAATCTGGCAATGGTGTTTACAAAAAAAAAAAAAAATTGTTCTGTGTAAGAAGATCCGGAGAGAAAATATGCTGGTGGTAGAAGATCATTTATTTAACCATTCAACCAGCATTTATTGAGCACCTATTATGTGCCAGACACTATGCTGGGTCCTGAGGAAACAAGGTCAAACAAAGAAAATATGGATCTTGCCCTCTTGGGCTTTGTCATCAACAGAAAGGAAAAATACTGAGCAGGAAACTATCAGTGTGACACATGATATGAAGGAGAAGTCCAGGAGTGGTAGGAGTGCTCATCAGGGAAATGTCATCCCGTCTGGGGCAGTTGTGATGGTTCAGCTGAGACCTAATGGGTGGGGACAGGAGGGGCGGGGAGAGGGGAGAAGGATTCCAGGCAGAGGGAACACGCATAAAAGGTCTCTGCAGCCAGAAAGAGGAACGGGACACTTTTGGAAGTTTTTAAAAAGTTGAACATGGCTCAAGTTCAGGATGGGGAGGAATCCTGGTAGATGAGGCTAGAGAGGAGAGGGGTGGGTGTGGCTGGGGAGGCTTGAACCCGCGGTCCTGTGGGAAAGTCCACCAGCCATTTTATTTTTATTTTTTATCAAAAAAAATTTTTTTTAACATTTATTTATTTTTGAGACAGAGAGAGAGAGAGAGCATGAACAGGGGAGGGTCAGAGAAAGAGGGAGACACAGAATCTGAAACAGGCTCCAGGCTCTGAGATGTCAGCACAGAGCCCAACACAGCGCTCGAACCCACGGACCGCGAGATCATGACCTGAGCCAAAGTCAGATGCTTAACCGACTGAGCCACTCAGGTGCCCCCACCTGCCATTTTAAAGATTACTTTGGTTCCAGGAGGGTGGGTGGGATTGGGCCACAAGAGGGATACAGGGCCTCCATTTAGCCAGTCACTGTGATGCCAGGAGAGAGATGATGGAGGCTATGGTTGGGGACTGGAGAGGAGTGGATGGATTCCAGGTCCTTGTGGAGATAGACTCAGCAGGACCTGGTAGGGAGGGAGAGGGAGCCATCAGGGAGGGCTCCAGCGTTCCCGGATTTGAAGTGACCACACACAACAGTGGAAGTCTCTTTCCCCTTTGGTCCCGCCTGACCACTAAATTGTGCGTTCCAAGCTCTGCCCTTTAACTGAATCAAAAGCTCCGGGAAGCCGAATAGCAGGTCTCGCTTTGCCCTGGACAACATCTATCCTAGGACGTTCCAGGTACGAGATGCTCAGTAAATCGCTGCTAAATGAATGAATGATAACCACTAAGGAAACATCTGAATTGATCCCAACTGTGGCTGACCGTGGCCAGACGTGGCTTTTCCCCTTTCTCTTCTCCACTCCCCACTAGTGACAGGCAGAGCCCAGGGGCAACGTGCAGGAGTGGCTTGTGGGCCCGGTGCCACCTGGAATACTTAAAACATGAATTGCGAGTCAAGTGGCCCCTCTCACAGTTAATCGATGGCAGCATATCCTGATCGCTTTCATTATTATTATTTTCTTATGCATGTGTGATCGGGAGATTTATTGTTGAGGCTACAGAGGCAAAATCAATTATTCATGTTATAAATTAGAAAATGATTTATGTCTACAGGAGACGGGGCCTCAGCGAGCCGAGCCCATTACAGATAAGCTTTGCTGAAAGGACCAAGATTTATCTGTAAACTTCACAAATTGCAGCTCGCCAATCCAGTCCTGTCCTCAACCCCTCCCCCAGGGCACCCATCCCTCTTCCTGAGTCATTCTGTCTTCCTCTGTCGTCCGCCATCCCCTTGACTCCTATTTCCTCTCCCTGCTTCCCACTGACTCCTTGTTCTTCTTTCCTGTTTTTTACCTTTGACAAATTCCCCATTGCTTGCTCGTATCTCTTTTGGGGGAAGACACTCCTGAAGCTTCTCAATAAACTTTCTGGTCTCTGGGTACGGCCCGCCCTGTCCAGGAAAGAGTCACAGACAGGGGAAGAATCCTCTTGATTCATCTGCAAACCTGTTGAGAGGACTGAGTCACATCTCGCACAGCAGATGACTCCTGCCTCCGGTGAAAACACAACCATTATCCAGCATCTGCACTGTCTTTCTCTCAGGTCCCTCCCGGGGGACATGGTGATGAAGAGCAACGCGAGGCTGTGGAAGGCCACGGGCTTTGGAGTCAAATGGACAGGGAATTGAATCCTAGCTGTGCTGCCAACAGTGTGACTTTGGGCTAGTCATACTCTCTGAGCCTCAGTGTCCTCATCCGCAAAACGGGTTTCCAGCACCGGCTCTCCCTCCTGGGACTGTTGAAGAAGTGATGGGGACGGCAGTCCCAGCACTGGGCCCGGCACAAAGGGAGTGCCCCCAAGATGTGAGTGTATTTGGGTGGACGAGAGACTGCAAGTGGAATATCCCTCTTCCTGCTTCTCACTTTTCCGTCAAACATCAGTGCCTAAACTCAAAGAGAAATTGATCCATCGTTGGGGTCGCGGGGGGTCCTGTGAGTAAGGGCGAAGTATGTGCTGATGATGACCACTTCCAGTACAGGCATCGGGCGCACAGGGACGAGGGCTCTGCCCCAGGAGTCGGGAAAGCAAGGTTACAGACTTGCTGTCTCATGAACCTGTGACCACAGGTCCCATTACTCTCTGGGTCTCCTTTCCCCCACCTGTTGGATGTGGATGACAATACCTGCCCTGCTGCCTCAGAGGTTTTGGTATCAAAGGAAAGGAAGGCTCTAGAGTTGTTTGGAAAACCTGGAACCCTTCAACAGTCTTGACAAATCACAACACTTTCTAGCATTCTTATTGGGTGACGTTATAGGAGAAAATCAGCAAAAAAGACTTTTGGGTCAGTTGGAGGACAACTGCAGGAGAAATGTGCTTAAGAAGAATTAGTCTTTCTCTCTCTCTCATATAAATATGAGAGACAAAGAGGATCCCAAACAGGCTCCATGCTCAGTGCAGAGCCCAACAAGGGGCTTGATCCCACAAGCCCTGCCCTGAAGAGGCACCTGGGTAGCTCAGTCAGTTGAGCGTCCAAGTCTTGATTTTGGCTCAGGTCATGATCCCAGTGTCCTGGGTTCGAGCCCCATGTCAGGCTCTGCGTTGAATGTGGAACCTGCTTAAGATTCTCCCCCTCTCACCCTCTCCCTTTTTTATGCATGTTCTCTCTCTCGCTCTCTCTCAAGAAAGAAAGAAAGAAAGAAAGAAAGAAAGAAAGAAAGAAAGAAAAGAACATTAAAAAGAAGAAGAATCAGTCTCTTAAATGGTTGGGTAAATGCACCTAGAATGCCCTGAAGTAGCCACAGAGCCCCCTGAGGAATCATCACACTGCGCCAGGGGCTGTGGTGATCCTACCAGCCCAATGATGCCTGAGCCCCTGGCCCTGACAGACTCCCAGATTCCCAGATCCAAGGCTTTACCCTTTTGAGTGCTCACAATGTGCCAGGCAGAGCAGCTGCCCTCAGGAAGCCTACAGTCTAATGGAGGAGGCATACATGAACAAATGACACACATGTAAACCTATGAATTGCAAACTGCAAGAGAATTCTATGATGAGGACATACAGGTAGCTGTGAGATCAAGGGAGGGGGTCTAGCTCCAGTCTGGGGGTCAGGCAATTCCCCTACAAAGAACTGGTCTAAGCCAAGACCAGAAGAACCAAAGGGCAAACAGGGGTATGGAGGGGAAAGGGGCAGGTAGGATAGACTGTGCGAGCCCCCCTCAGGGAGGGTAGCAAGGAGTTAAAGGAAAGAGAGCAGGCCAGTGTGGCTGCAGTGTAGTGAGTCAGGAGGTGGGTAATTGGGGGCAGGGGGAGGCAGGCATGGGTCAACTTTGGAGAGAATCCAAAACTGCCTCCAGCTAGCTCCCCAGCTAACACCGAGCCTGCTTTTGAGTGATTGTCCAATTGAAGTTCAGGAGCCTGATCCCAGGGGCATAGTCCTGGCCTGAGAAACTTAGCCACATCCTCGTCCAAAGGGCTGGAACCCTGGGATCTGCCAAGTTTCCTCCTTCAAGAGATCTCGTGTTAAAAGATAGAGCTCCTCCCTCTATTCCGTGGAAGATCACCAGAGACTAGGCTGCAGTCTCCCTGAGGAAGTTCCGGAGTCCACTTAGCACCACCCCAGAGCCCTGGACTCTTTCTCCAAATTCATGGGCCCCTGGCCCTGTGGGTCCTGAGGACTGAAAGTAATTTTTCTCACCTCCCATGGCTCTTTCTTTACGTCCCTATACCTGGTCTTTAAACTGATGGGAACCCCCTGTGCCCAGTAAGACAGCCTCTACACCTCCTGCCCTAGCCCAGGCAAGGACCACATCCCTCAGAGGCAGCCTTGAGTGCCACTAGGGACACACGGGTCTTCTAATGCCTCCCCTACTGTTGACTGAGCAGCCTCGGACTCACCTCAGCTCTAAAAATATTCTCACTAGATTCAACTTTAATTCTTTCATCTGATTCTCCAAGGAATGGTGTTCAGCTGTTTCTTTAGAGTACCAGATAATTCCCCCCTGAAATCCCACCAACATTAGAGCCCAGATCAGATGATCTCACTCTCTATCTCCAAATCCCAGTGGCTCCCCATTGGCCATGTCTATAATGAGGTTCAAAGTCATTCCCATGGCAGAGAAGTTCCTTGAAGTGGGGCCCCACATGCCCACCATGTCCCCAGTGCTATCTGTTCCCAGCTGTACAGGACCACTTGCCATGCAGTGTCCTTCATCCCTTTCACGTGCCGTCTCTCACCATCAAAATCCTGCTTGTGCATCACAGCCCAGTTCAAACATTGCCTCTCAGGAGGCCCCTGCAGGGATGGAGACAGCATAGTGCAGTAGAGAGATCCCAGGGCTTGAATCTTGTTGAGTCTTGGCTTCTCTACTTAATAGCGGTGTCCCCTCACTCAAGACCTAATCTCTTTGGGCCTCAGTTTCTCCATATCTTAGATAGAGGTAGACCATTTCCCTCCCAGGTAACAGTAGAGTCCATGTTTTGGGGCAAGAGCTTGGGGCCTAAGTCCAGCTAAGGCGACAGATGAAAACTCAAAAAAAGGCAAAGAGATAGGGAGCAGCATTTTAGAAGCCATTTCTAGGCCTTTTAGGGGCCACAGAGCACTCTTGGAACAGGGCTAATCACTAACATGAAGCTGAGAGGAAGCCTGTGAAAAAGCATCATAAGGGTTAGATTGCTGTACTCATCATAGTCATCAGCTCTGGATTATCAAAGAAGGACATTGGGGACTTTGGAGGGAGTGGAGGTGTCAGAAGCACTCATGGCAGGAGCTAGCAGCTGCCCCTGGGACACCAACCAGCTTGGATCGGGATGGGAACTTCAGCTCCCGCTGGAGAGGAAAGTGCAGGCGGTTGATGAACTAGCTTTGGCAACGCTTGGTTACCTTGTCCTGCCAATAAAGTCACCAGGATTGAAAAATGAAACCAACTCCCTCCCTTGCCCTTGTCCTCGGGTGTTCTATGTGTCTGAGCTCTGTCCTTTCTGTTGCCAAATTACCTTTGCTCCCCTTGCTCTGAAAAGCTGGTGGTGAAATCACTCTAACCACCCCCCCCCCCCCCCCCGCCGCCGCCTCCCTCATCATGTAGGTAATACAGCAACACTGGATGTGTTAAGCGTGTGGATGGTGCTGGAACTGAAGGTGGCTGGATTCACAGGGGAGGAGAGAAGGGTCTGAAGGGAAAGGACCATCTGGACTCTCACCTTAGGTGAGAAACTACCCATGAGGCTTCATCTAAAGTCTACAGGGAATCAGCAAAAGTGTTTATTCACCCCAGTTTGGAATCAGGTAGGCCTGGAATGGAATATGGGTTCTGCTACTTAGAAGCTGTGTGATCTTGGGAAAGTTGACTTAAGCTCTCTAGGCCTCAGTGTGCTCACCTGAAAAATGGGGGAATAATGTCTACCTTCGTGAGTTGTAAGGCTTAAATGAAGTTACATGTGTAATTTAATGCCTGATTATAAGTGGTTATTGTAAGTAATAGCCATTATTATTATTAACCCTCCCAGCTAAAACTTCCAGCTTTCTCTCAGAACCATGTGATAGGGCCGGGGATTAAAGTAAAGCAGACTGGGGACAAAGAAGCTAAGACTGACATTAGGATGGTGATTAAGGCTCAGAGGAAAATAGGTTTGGGTGGGGAGAGACATTGCCCAAGAACTTGAGAGCTCAGCCTCAAATTCCCTTTGGCAAGCCCTCTATTGGGCAGAGGGGGGCGGTGAGCATAGGAATAGAGCAGCCAGCATTTACCTCCCCCCTCCCTAGCCTACACAGGGCACAGATAGGGTCTTGAAAACACTCTAGGTGAGGAACTCAGTTATAACTATAACTGAGCCTGAGTTTCTCCTTTTTAGAAATTAGCTCTCTATGCTTCTGTGCAGGAAAAAAAAAAAAAACTGGTACAAATATAATAAATGCTTAATAAATTTTTGTTGAAAGGAAGGGAGATGGATGGTAGGGAGGGTGTGAGAGAAGAAGGGAGGAGGAAAAGAAAGGCAGACTCTAAAGAAGGAAGCCAGCGAGAGCAGTATGGGGGCCGGGCTCACACCTGCTCCCTGTCTGGGAACCTGTGAGGTAGCAGTCTGCATCTGGTCAGCCCCGCTGTCTCAGAAGCTGAGCCGTGTATGTTATAGTCTGATCACTTCCCCTGCTGCTCAGAGGCCTGCAGCTGGTCCACAATCCCTTTGTGCAGGTCCTGGCAAGCTTGTGGGCCCCTCACCTCCAGCCCCAGGCTCAGGCTGGGCAGCGTAGGTAGGAGCTAAGAACTCCCAGGCCACTTGCTGCCTCCCTCCTCCTCTGACCCCACGGACCTTTTCAGCTTCCATCCCAGCTCCTTGCCTTGCTTCACTGACCAAGCAGCTCATCAGCGCACTGCCCCTCGGGCTCCGGAGCCTCCACGCCTTTGCGGCATTGGCCTGTCACCCTTCAGAGAGAGCAGCATTGTCTGAAACCTCCCACATCCTCCTGCTGGCTTGTAACTGCCTCTTCCTTTGCCTCCCCATTACTGACTCTCCTCCCTCTTACCACAGTAGCTTCTCTCATCCTCTGGATGGTGGCCCCACTGCCTTTGGAATTAAATCAGAGTATCTGGTTCTGTCCAATGTGGGCACTCAGACATCCAGGGTCATCTTAGGAGGACTCCCTCCCCTGAGCCACCTCCAAACTTGATCACATCCTTGGTCCAAAACATTTTTCCCTCCCCTTGCTACCCCACCATTCTCCTCCTGCCAAAGTCTACAGATGATGCTGTAAGTCCCTACACTTAGCTTACCTCTTCCAGTATAGACTGCACATAAGGCTCATAAGGCCACCTCCTCCGGAAGCCTTCCCAGAGCTCAACCATCAGAATCAATCACCAGTGCTTTGCCTACAACAGTTCTAAGCAAAAGTCGCAAGCTTCCTGCATGAGACTAGATCATGTGTCTGCCTCCCTACCACACCCCTACCTTTATAAACCCCACCCCTAATTTTATAAACAGGAACCTTATTCATCTCTGCATCCCTGGGACCTAGCTTGCTGCTTAAAATAATGTATGTTGAGTTGCCTAAATGATGGGCACTTCTGGATTGTCTGCTTTATCAGGCCCTTGGCTCCCTCAGAAGATGAAAACTCATACTGTTAAGAAGGACATTGCTTCAGGTTCACAGTCCCCCAGGGACGGAGCAATGACCTGGTAATTTTCCTGTCCAGAGCTGCGGCCTCCAGCGCACACAGCGAATGGACTCTATGCGCGCAATTCCCATCTGTCGTCACACCGCCATACTGGGACCATTGTCTACCGCCACACTGATTTCTACTAGGACCCCCAGATCTTTTTTCATCCATGCACATATATAGCCTCCTAGTACTTCCCCTACCTCCACACATACCTTTTCATTTATATAGGTTTTTTTTTCCTTTTTGCATAAAAACATAATTTTGATCCATTTGTCTGTATAATTCCCAGGAAATAACCAATTGGGGCCAGTATTCATCTTCGTCCTTTTCCCAATTTCTGTTTTCCTCCTACATGACAACTTCAGGTTAAAAACGGCAGGCATTTTTGCATCTTCAGATTCACTCCTTCCACATAGCCAAGGAGTCAGTTCATTCTTGGGAATGTTTCAAGATTCATCCCTCCTCTCCCATTTTTAGAGCTGTCACTGTCATGATCTGGTCCTCAACACCTCATACCCAAGGACAGCTCTACTGGAATGCTAAAGCAGAAAGCGACATTAGAAATCATAATCCAAATTCCTCATTTTGGAGATGGGGAAACCGAGGTTCAGATGTGAACTGCCTAGTATCATGATGAGAGAGAGCAAATGCCCCATGAGGGCAGGCTCCATGTCCTCCATATTCAGCTCTATACTCCCAGCACCTGGCAGAGTGGCACATAGCATTGGACCCAATAAGTACAAGGCTTGACCAACAGAATCAGGCTCAGAGCTGGGTCTTCTGCCTCTCACCCCAGGGCGCTGTCCTCCCTGCCTGTGCCATTGCCACCTGGTTCATCCCCCAGCTGCCAGCCCATCCTAGCTGCTGACCTAAACCATGCTTCAACATCCAACAAATGCTTCCTTTGACAGGCAATCTTCCTGCCTCCAAACTTAACATGGATCCCTATTCACTGACTTGTCATGAAACACACTTTCCCTCCCTTCTCAAATCATAGGGGCACTTATGTTTTTCTTTCAGAGGAAAAGATCGAATAGTACATATTGTTGAGGGAGATAGGAAGACAAGAATAGGCTTCAACTCCAAAATTTATGAAAATCCAGACCTGGTCTCTGGGCAACAGGACCCCAGGCCGGGAGATGATGAACTGTTCAAACTGGCCTGATGAAGATGAGGAGAGGGACAGAAGGGAGTACAGGGCCAGGTGAGGCAAGGTAGAGAAGCCAAAACTAAAGGAACCTTTGCTTTGTCTAGGGGAAGCAGAGCTCAGCAGCCAGGCTCTGTCCCCTAGCTGGTAAGCTCTGCCCCTGGGGGTTATCAAGTAGAGAGGTCAGAGCATGCTCAGTCTTCAGAATGGAGACAAGAAGTCTTCACACAAATTGATGTCTCGGCTGAGTGTTCCTTGTCTTGGGGTCGAGAGCTACAATGCCAAAGGGAAGACCACCACCAAGCATCTGTTGTCTTTATCCAACATCCAAGAATGGTCCTCTCCCTCCGCATTCACTTGCTCTCTGGCTGCCAGAACAAAGTATCACCAACTGGGGGTCTCAAATAACAGAAATATATTTTCTTACAGTTTTGGAGCAGAAGTCTGAGATCAAGATGTCAGCAAGGTTGGTTTCTTCTGAGGTTTCTCTCCTTGGCTTGTGGATGGCCGTCTTCTCCCTGTGTCTTCACGTGGTTGTTCTTTTGTGCTCACACATGCCTGTGCTTGAATTTTCTCTTCTTATAAGGGCACAAGTCATTTGGATTAGGATCCACCCTAATGACCTCATTTTAGCTTAGTTATCTCTTTAAAGATTTTGTCTCCAAATTCAATCACATTAGGGTCATTAGGACTTCAACATATGAATTTGGGAAGAGGGATGGAATTCAGCCCATAACACCCTCTCAGAGGAGTCCAGGGTAGATGAGGTCTGCAGAGGACCTACGTGGCTTCTTTGTGACATATGTCCATGGGTAGGAGAGACTTGAAAGTAAACACCAGCTGATAAATGCCTGTGGGTTTGGGGGTTTCCAGTTAAAGACCTTTGAAAGAGCACTACCTCTGAGCATTACCTCTTGTGGCAGCAGTAAACAGGTTCTGAGCATTCAGTGTTTTTATCACAGTCCCAAGAAAGGCAAACCCAGCCTAGGTAAGGGATATCCATAAGTCTACCTGGGCAAAACCAGGCTGTGAGAGAGAATCAGCTTGTCCTACTGGCAAATGGGCTGTGGGACCCCAGACAGAATAGAACTCTCAATGATGAGGGTTGGGAGCCAGATAAGCAGCTCACTCAGCAGGACCAAGATGGTGGGAAATAGAGTAAGACAGCAGAGTTAAATATCTTGGGAATGGATGCCGGGTACAGACTAGTTGTGTTAATAGCTCCAGTTAATGGCCTTGCTGAATTATACCCTCTACCCTATAATTTTTTAGTCCTGCTCACCTTGACTCTGGACTTGGCCAAGTAGCTTGCTTTGGTCAATAAAATGTTAGCAAACATGTGTGTGAGCAGAAACTTAAAAGGTGCTTGTGTGTTTGCATTCCCTGTACAACTGGGCTCCTTGGCTGTGCACTTCTGCCATACCACGAGAGTATGTTTGGGCTAGCCTGATGGACACTTGACAGAGAGCTGAGTCATTTCAAATATCCCAGTCATCCAAGATCAGCCAACAGCAAGCCAACCTCCCCACAAATGTGGAAGGATGCAACCATTACAGGAAAACCTCCTAGATGAACACTGTCCCACAGCAAGCTAAATAAATGCTTATTGTTTTAAGCTTCTGAATATTGGAGTGGTTAGACAGCATTATTGTAGCAAGTTCAAGAGACAAAGCAAGACAGGCAGCATCCAAACACCAGACAACAGCCAGTGATCCAGAAACCCTTGGATCTGAGAGAGTCTGACAATTTGAGACCCTAAAAACACAGACTGGCAGAAGACTGGAAGCCAGAGCAACAGCAAGACTTGAGCCCTGATGTCAAGGAAGATTCCTCCTCACATTGTATCCCCAATCCTCCCCAAGTCCTGACCTTCACCTGCCTTCCATCAAGGTTATTTAGGCATTTGCCTAATCCCCCCCCCCCCATTAAATATTTTGGCTTATCCCTCATGTGTCTCCCCTTCTTTCCATCTCCCAAAGGGGCTGGAAAAACACACTTGCCAGGAGCCAGAAGCCTGACTCTTCTTATACTGAGTGACCTTGGACATCTCACTCCCCATCACTGATACTCAGTTTAATTTTCTGTCAAGTGAGGGGTGGGGCCAGATGACATCTCTGGTCCCTCCAGCATTGACATTTTAGGGTTCCCTGTCGCTGGTGATCCCAGATCTCTAGTTTCTTCCTTTCACCTTCCACCCTCCAGTTGTTTTCTTTGCCTTCTTGTCTGTATGCAGTTTGTTCCAGCTACCCGAAAAATAAAGTACTGAAAACCTATGCATTTCTGGTGCCATCTATTATCAGCGTTCCCTCATCATCTATTAGGAAGAAACATTTCCCCTTATCTTTCTCTTGTTCCTAGTGTATTTTAAAGAATGTTTTTCTATTTCCTTTTATGTGTTTTGCAGGTTGCATCTCATTTCTTTCTTTGATTTTTCTCTTCTCACACCTATAAATTCTGGCTATTTCTTTGTTCTCTTCTTGGGCAATTGGGCCAAGCTTCCTGTTTTTGCCTTTCCAACTGGCAGATCTGTTCCCTCTGCAGGTTTTTGTCTAACCAATGAGATTTCTCCTTATCACTTACCAATCCTGTTTGAGTTGGAGTTTTTTTCATAGGCCTTTAATTCATTCTGTATGCTGGAGAGCTGGTTGGTAGTCACAGCTCTGAAACTTAACTGAGTGACCTTGGGCAGGTCCCTTAGCATCTCAGAGCCTCAGTTTCCTCACCTGTAAAATAGGGAAGTAATAGCAGCCCTTACTACCTGTCAGAGTTATTATGAGGCTCTCAGAAGAAGAAAGTAAAAGTCTTTGGCAAACTGCAAAGAATGATGGTATAAAGACAGGAGTCATTATTTTTGTGGACAAGTGATCTTCTGCCTTATAAAGGTGAGCTCTTCATGTAAAACCAGGAACCAGAGCTACTTTTTGTCCCAAAGATCCCACTAATCAGGGATTGCTCACCTTTCCTGAACCCTGTTTCCCACAGCCTCCATACTTCCCTCTCAGAAGACAAGATAATCTAGGGAGCCGCTGGCCTAACTACCTGGGACTGTGTGTTTATACTACAGGGCTCCAGAATATTTAACATTTTTCTGCATCCAGTTTGATTCCTTATCATCTTTTTTCTGGTTCTTTAGTTAGGTCCTCCCTCACTTTAGGTGATACCATTTGAGCCATCACCTCATCATCTATTCCCTCTGTGTGTGCCCTTCTCCCCCCACCCCCTGCAACAAGTAAAACCATGAGACTCAGGTTGATCTGTCAGAGTATGTGAACATGACCTAAGGAGGGCTAATCAGAATCTTATCTGTGATCGGCTTATGGAAATTGGAAGGGAGAGGGTACTTTTCTGCTGGTGTTGCTAATCAGAAAGGGAGTGATTCCTGGCAGCCATCTTGTCATCACATGTTGAGAGCCTGTCTCCAGAATAAAGCAAAGCAGAGAATGAAAGCTGGAGGGAGGGGCATAGTCAGGATGACATCATGTGATAAACATCCCACATTCTTTCCCCACCCCCCCCGGCCCCATCCCCCACAAGATTCAGCATCAGAAGCTGGATCTACACCTAAATTTCCTAGTGTTCTGAGCTACTTACCTATCTTTTTGATTAGGCTTGTTTGAGTTGTAGAAATTATCATCTTACTGAAAGATTTCTGCCTAATATACCTCATATATCTCAAATAGTTCTGGAGTCTCTCCGCTCCCCTTCACCACCAATTGGTGCTGTCCCATGGCTAAGATGGCAAGGAGACAGACACTTAGAGGAAAAAGGGAAGCAGACAAGGTGGTCTTTCCCTCATCAGTTCACACAAATGCTGTACAGACTAGAAAGTTCCTTCCTCACATGGTGGCCTTAGGGGGTGATCATGAGGGTTTATAAAGACTCCAGGTTTTAGGTGGAAACAGACATGGGCCTTGATCTTGCTCCTGTTTATAAGCCATGTTGTTTGGGATCCATACCCTCTCCGGACTCCTGTCTTACAAGCCTATTTAGAAAGAATGCATGTACACATCCAGGCTTATAGTAGACACTCAATAAATGTTACCTATTATAAAAAGTTTCCTAATCCTTCTGAATTCAACTTTCTAAACTGAAATGGTCTTTCTTTTGTGTTTCTTTTCCTGTTTTCTTGGAAACCTTTGTTGTCATGGTTTTTGGCCATTTCCTCTAAGGTTATCTTGAATTTTAAAATACTCAAAGACTTCTTCTTCCCTACTGTACCTGGATGCTGCCTGCATGAAATAAGCCCTCAGTGAATGTTTGTGGGGTGAATGAGTTCGTGAATGCTGAATTAAAAAGTGCATTCACCTCATTAGAGCTCTACTTTCAGCACCATGGAGCTGTCCGCAGTACTCTCTGGAATCAGGGAGTCCAGTCAGAATTTAAAACTTAAATATGGATTGTCTAGCAGACTTCTTTAACTATTTCAAATGTATTATCTGGTGTCTCAAACCTGGAGGTAGTCTCCTTGGTAATAGGAAACTCTCCATATGTTTTATTTTTTTCCTTATTCATTCATCCAACAAAATTTGATGCAAGTTCCTGTGCTAGGGAGATATCTATTGCCTTCAAAGAGCCTATAGACTCCCAAAAGTAAACTTATAAAAACAAAAACTTTCCTCTAAAAATTTATAGAAATATGATGTCTGATCCATGGGGATAAAAACAGAATCACATGACATTAATGGTGGAAGAAAAACCTTCAAAGTCATTAAATACCCCACTCTCAGCACCTCATCCCACTTTCCCAACTACAATTTATTCATACACACAAAAACGAGTGACCAGTGACTTTTCCAAAGCCACACTTCTGGTTGGTTATTTGCTTTTCCAACAAAAAGATGTTTTCATGCACCTATATTCAAGTATTAAAAGGTTTCCATCTTTGGAATTCTGAAGAGCAACCCAAAGTTCTTCATAGTTTCTGCTCTGGTCAAGAGCCCTCTGGTACCCTTGTCATGGGTCTACATTGCTCCCTTCCACACCATCTTTTGCATGAGTTTGCCTTGCTTTGTGTTCGAGGCCACACCACAGCTCTTTCCCTTTTTCATGTATTTCTTTCTCTCAGAGTAGTCTGGCTGCAGAGCTGGCCCAGAATTTCAGTCATACACATCACATCATGGTCACCAACACCAGGAACCCCTCCATGGGAGGATGCCTCTGGGAAGTCAGAATCTCCCTGCCAGAATGCTCTGTCCTCTTCCCCATCACCTTTGGATACAAAATTGTTCACCATACTTCTTTTCCTTGCATAAACCAGAAAAACTCCTTCATCTTCCTACAATTCATGTCATTAAGTAGAGGTTGTTATTCAGACATGGGACATTAATTTGACCCTCAAAAAAGGAGGCAGTAATCACCTAGTAGGGCCAGAAAAAAACAAGAACCTGTGTATGATCTTCAATATCCTTTCAGACCATCCCTTACACATTTCTAATCTCCCACTCTACCAGCCCCAGGCTAGTATGCTTAGAGTCCTTTTATTTTTTTTAATGTTTATTTATTTTTGATACACAGAGAGACAGAGCATGAACAGGGGAGGGTCATAGAGAGAGAGAGAGAGACAGACAGACAGACAGACAGAATCTGAAGCAGGCTCCAGGCTCTGAGCTGTCAGCAGAGAGGCCGAAGCGGGGCTTGAACTCACAGACCATGAGATCATGACCTGAGCCAAAGTTGGAAGCTAGACAGACTGAGCCACCCAGGTGTCCCCCCCTTTTTTTTTAGAGTCCTTTTATATGGATATATTACCCCTGCCTAAACTCTACCCATATCTGGCAGGGGCTTCCAGAGGGAGAACTGTGCTTGGAGGGAGGAGAGCAGAGGAGAAAAGAAGTACTTGTATGTTTGTTAGCTTATTGCTAGCTCTTTCCACACCCTCCAGATCGTAAGCTCCATGAGGACAGAAACCAAGTCTATTTTGTTCACATTGTTTACCCAGTACCTGGCACATAACAAGTATTAAATGAATACTTGTTGAATGAAAAAATAACCACCAAAGAAGAGAACTAGAGGGACAAGCAGAGGAGAGGCACTTCCTGTACACATGTCTCTGTCTTGTGGCTAATGGAATGGGATGGATGAGAGGGCAGCCTGTCCTCAGAGGCTTGTCCAAAGGGCCTTTGTGCTCCCTCCCTTCACCAAAGGGCCAGGGTTGCTTTCCATGATTTCTGATCCAGAGCTGACATTAGTCCTCAGAGGAAGACACAACGGGCAGCTGACTCTCTCTCCTTATCTTTGTTCAATCATCTGTAACTCTGACAGATGGCATCTAGGAAGGGCTGCACGTGAAAAGGGGCAGAGGCAGTGAAAAGACAAAGGAAGAGAGAAAGGAGCTGCCTCTGGAGTTTCAGATTCAGGTCACTTCTGAGTTCCAGATAGACAAGATGGACAGGCTTTTTTTTTGTTGTTTGTCTACCAATACAGGCTGAGAGACATGGATCTGGAGACATGGAGACATGGGCTTTTTGGGCCAGTCTGTAACACTGTATGAGCAAGGCATTGCAGACAATATTCCTAAGGGAGAGGCCAGGATGCCAGAAGTTATCTCAGCTTCTTTAGAAATGCCCACAAGTGCTGTAGGCTCTGAAGGTCTTGGCTTGACAATCTAAGCCTCCATTATCTGACCTTCATACTACTTTACCACCGTCCCCCCGGCCCATTACATTCCTTCTATGCCTCAGGGCATTTTCTTCATGGCCTGTATAATTTTTCAGGGAATTTGATTAGCAAATTCTAGAATTCATACAGAGGAGTCAATGAGCAAGAATAGCCATAAAATATTTTTTAAAAAGAACTAAGAGAGGGGTTTGTACTATCAGATGTCAAGACACATTACAAAGCTATATGAATTTAAATAATGTGGTACTGGCTCAGGTACAGAGAAAGAAGACAATGAAACAGAACAGAATCCAGAAAGACACCCAAATAAGTAAGAGAATCTTCTATAAGAAAAAGATGCTATAATCAATTAGTAGAGAAAGGATTAACAGTTCATTAAATGGTAAATGTTGTGGGAACAATTAATCATCCATATGGAAGAAAATTAACTAGATCCCTACCTCACGTCACATAAAATATATTCCAGATACGTTACAACTTTTATACACCCTCTGTCCTACTGCTTATATTTCCTTAAACATGGATTTCTTTAAATATGCACTTCCACATCTTTCTGCTTTTGTTTATATTGTTCCCTCCGTGTAGAATATTACAAACTCTAACTCTGCTCCCTCTTTCCTCCAAACAACTTTGCTTTGAAGGCCCATATTGAAGCCCTTCATGGTTTCCCCCATTGGATTGGAAGCTCCCCCAAGAGAGGAGCTGTATCATACTTCTATATACCTATCCTTAAAATCTAGAAACATTCCTTGTAAGAATAAGGAGTTCTGTAAATACTAACTAATGATAGCAATTATGGTGATGATGATGGTGATGGTGATGGTGGTGATGCTGAAGAAGCTTAACCAGATACTCTGGGAAACAGGTTGGATGACTCATGGTTTGCAAACAAAATGATCTTCATCAAGCTTCCAATCAGAGTGAGAGTCAGGACTCCAAATTCCTTCTCTGATATCTATCTATTAATTCCTGATCTGGAATTCAAAACTGAAAATTATGCTTGTTCATTCATCTATTGATGTACACTTGGATTGTTTCCATATCTTGGCTGTTGTAAATATGCTGCAATAAACATATGGGGTGCATATGTTTTCTTTGATTTAGTGTTTTGTTTTCTTTGGGTAAATATCCAGTAGTGGAATTATTGGATCATATTGTATTTCTATTTTTAATTTTTTGAGGAACCTCCACACTGTTTTCCACAGTGGCTGTACCAATTTACATTCCCACCAAGAGTGCAGGAAGATTCCTTTTTCTCCACATCCTTGCCAACACACCTGAAACTAATGTAACGTTGTGTGTCAACTATACTCAAATTTGTAAAAATGATACTTGTCAGCCAAGGCCATCCAAGATCTTTTTTTTAAATTGAAGTATAGTTGGCATACAATGTTATATTAGCTTCAGGTATACAAAATGGTGTTTCAACAATTCTATACATTACTCAATGCTCGCCATGTATGGTGTATGGTGTAGTCACCATCCAAGATCATTGATGGCCCATACTTAAGAAAGTGAAAATGCCACTATTTGGAAATAAGTAGTAAAATCATAGGAATCAAATTTTTAGAAACTAATCAATTAATTAAAAAGCATTTATTGAGCTTTTCTTCTGTGCCAGGATCTATAGAAGATACAAAGAGCTAAATTCAAAGTAACCAGTTACAAAAAATATACAACAGTACATGCCAAATTCTAGTTCTGTAATTAAAAACATGTGTTTGAAACCAGAAATATGTGGGTCTTAATCCTGACTCTGCCACTTGCTATCTTTATGGGCTTGAGCTGATTATTTTACTTCTCTAAGCCTATGCTTTCTCATCTATAAAATGGACATTATGTAAGTATTTTATAAGTTGTCATGAGACTCAAAAGGAATGCATGTAAAGCACTTAGTGCTTAGCATCATGACAGACATGTAGGAAATTCTCAATATATGCTATCAATACTTCTTGTTGTTGTTCTAGAACAGCAGTTTTCAATCTGTGGGCAATAGACCCTAGTAGGGGGGTCTATATTATAGAAGAACCCCAAGTCTGCATGACAACTAAGAAAAAGGTATAGAATTGATAAATAATATACCTCTCACACATGTATGTTACTATTTTTCAGATGGATATAAATGCTGCTGTAATGAAAAAAAAAACTGATCTAAAATAAGAAAGGAATATCATTGTTCACTTTATCACTTCATTTTTTTCCCAACTCTAAGCTACCGCTAATCCAAAGACAGTGAGAAAGTTTTGTTTCCTTTTCCTTGGGAAACTCAGAAACATGTTCAAGAGTGGTAGGCAAAGGACTTTAAAAGACCTTTCTATGCACAAGAGTTTGGAAAGAATTTCCCAAATTTAGAGATTTGAGCTAGAGGTTACATATCCCTCTCACTACCTTCCCTTATGTCTGTAATTGCTCACAGATGGGAACCAAATGACCAGGATCCTTCCTGATATCAATGCTCAGCACGGGGTGACTGTACCACCGCTAATCCTCCAGTTTTCCTATAACTGTCATTACAGAAAAGAAGAAAAGCCCCAGGCAGAAGTGGGTCCACCTGAGGAGGGTGCTGGTGAATAGAGATCCAAGGAAAGGTTAAAAGGCTACTTCTTAATAGAGCACAAGGGATTTGGAATTGTGAAAGGCAACATTAAGATTGATTTCCCTGCAAAGTGCCTTTTTCGTAAATGCTATCTTTGGGTGTTTAAGTGGATAATCTTTATTTTCAGGAACTTTTCTGAGGGAATTGGACTTGAATCTTTTAAATGCTGAAGTTTCATTTATTGAAACCCCCATTGGTCTCTGATGGCCCAATATTTTAGTCTTCTCTAACATTATTGCCAACTTTAGATCTCCCAACTGACAAATCCAGGCACATACTGGAAGGTATGGCTGAGAGGGTGTGTATAAAGAGCAGGGGTCAGGTCAAAAAGACTATAAGCATCTCACATAGCAACACCCAGACACAGAGGCCAAGTGCTCAGCCTTCCCAGCAGAGAGACGTAGAGATAGAGAGAGAGAGGTGGGGGCAGGGGTGGAGGGTAGGGGTTGATAAAGGGTTTTGCTTTATCAGTTTCCAGAATTACAGAATCAATAAGCCACTGAAGCTCAGAGAGGGAAGACTCCTTACCAAAGCCAAGGAATGAAGGTCTGGAAGAGCTGGAATTAGAATCCAGGCCTTCTGGCTCATCGGTGACACTCTCTGAATCTGCCACATAGCCCTTTCCCACAGTGACACCATGGAGAGGGAGATCTGAGATACAGGAACCCCAAGAGCCAAAGATGGGAAAAGAAGTCTATGCTGACTCACTTTTTGCCATGCAGCTTCTAATTGGTGCCAGAGTAAGGATTTGGCAGAATCATAGAATGGAGAAGCAAGGAAAATGAACAAAATTTCCTATGGAATGTGGTTAGAAATTCTAAACAGGATGACCATTGATTTCTGGTTTCTGTGCCACTACCCCCAGTAACATTGGAGGCCTAGGCTCACTCAATTTCCAGCCTACCTCAGCCATTGAGACACCTTCCCCTGTTTCTGTTCAGGAGAATTGCATCCAGAGACAGAAACTTAAGAACAGATTCAAGGAGTCTGACAGTGGAATAAAAAGTGGCCCCTGACTCAGCAGTATTTGGACATCAGGTGTTCTGAGCTCATTTGAAATGTAACATGGTCTCTTCTGGTCAGTGGATGGGAACGACAAGCAGTTTGGTTTACTTTGGAAGAGATGACACCTGGGCAGGGGCTACTGTCTGGAGCCATGTATAATTATATAATCCAGGAAATGCTGAAATGTTTTTAAAGCCCATAATTGGACTCTCCTACTCAATTTCATTCACTCCTGTAACAAGCAGAGTTGGAAGACAGGCATCAGTAAATTCTATCAACAAATTAAGATGTTCCAAAAGAAAGGTGAAAATGGGGAGTATTGTCTTTGTTAGCCCTTCTGGGTCCAGTCTCCCAAGATGGCACCCGATATTCCCATCCCTACCCATCCCATCTTGCCCCCTCTGAAAGGAGTTGACCTCTCTATCAAATGTGAAACCACAGGTATTCACTCCTGTCTCCAAAATCCATCCAGTTACCTCCCATCTGCCACTTTTGACCTCTGGGTAGGTAGGCATTCTTGCCTTCCCTGGCTTTCCAAGCTCCATTTTGTTCTGAGTCTCTGGATGGTAACATCAACACCCACCCACTCCTTGTTGATGATCATTGGGTATCTTTCCTGGATCAACTTCCACTCTATTCCTCATATTCCATTCTTATATTTCTTGCCAAGCCCCTTACACAATGGCCCAGAAAAAAGACATCTATTCAGCCTGCTTCTGTGGGATAGACCATCTTCTTGTTCAGGACCACCCTGCTTAAAGTGCACTCTTTCGGCTCCTTTCTCTTTAGCCGCTACAGTTCAGTACTGAAGTTCTACTGTGCCAGATACCAAAGATGCAAAGATAAATGAGACAACAATCCCTTCTTTCAGGAAGTTCACAATTTGTTGGGAGAGAAAGAGCAGTAAGCAAGCAAAACATATCAGTCAAAATTCAGTTTTACGTGACAAGCTTAGGGAAGAAGGAGGAGGAGGAGGAGGGGAGGAAGAAAAAGAAGGAGGGGGAGAAAAAGAAGGAGAAAGAGGAGGAGAAGGAGGAGAAGAAGAAAAATAAGGAGGAGGAGGAGAAGGAAGAAGAAGAAGAAGAAGAAGAAGAAGAAGAAGAAGAAGAAGAAGGGAGGAGGAAGAGAAGAAGAGGGGGAGAAAGGAGAAAGGCAAGGGGGTTGAAAGATGAATTTATTAATTCGTTGTAACATATACCTTAAAAACTTAAGGGTAATAACTTCAGGCATAACTTGATCCAGGACTTCTAAAGATGTCCTGAGGAATGTGTCCCTTTCTTCTCTCCACTCTGCTTTCCTGTCTCTACTGCTTTCCTCTGCCTTTATTCTCAGACAGGCTCTGTCTGCATTATGTCCTCCACCCCTATTCAGATGCTCCAGCCTTACACCCCACTAACTCAGCAACCCTAAAGAATATAACTCTGTCCCAAAAACTGCACACAAGTCTAGAGACAGCTTTCTATTGGCTTGATTCAAGTCACATGCCTATTTGTGAACCAATTACAGTGGCCGAGGGAATGCAATGCTCCACCTGGCTAAGCCTAGGTCACATGCCTGTGAAATTCCATGGACTAAGATTAGAACAGGGATAATTTCCCAAAGAAAAATTGGGATCCTGTGTCTAGAAAAAAAGATGTTGGGCAGGCAAAAGCAACAAGTACCCACTCCACAACCAAACCATACTGTCTTCTCACCTGTACTCCCCCAGCCTTTCCAGGCCATCAGCTGACTAGCTTGACACCTAGGATGGCTGAGCTGTTACTGTGCACCTGTGTGGTCACATGTCACCACTTTCTCATCACATTTGTATACCACTGTTCTTCATTGAAAGGCCCAATGCCACACCCTCTACCAGTGACCGAATGTGGAAAATCGCAGTCATCGAAGCGGAAGAGGGGTGGGGAGACTTTGAGAAAGAACAGCCTTTGACATTCCTCTCAAAAACCAGGCCCCATCAGCATCTTTTCCTTTGATCCTCAAAGAGCTGACCGGGGTTAATGCCACACTCTACTTGTATGTAACACTACTTTAATTGCACCATTTAAAGGCAAACACTGCTGTTTGTACAATAAAGACTCAAGTTTTTCATCACAGGGTGTTTGTGTATTGTATGCATGCCTCGGTTTATTTCAAGCACAAACAGCCCAGCTTGAATCGTTAAAAGACTTCATCATTTGCCAATATACACATATAACCCCTCTGTCTTCCAGCTACCTCCACTCACCCTCAAGACTTTGAAAGCATTCTGCCACCACTCTTGCTAGGCTGCCTAGAACAGGGTTAAACTCTGCGCCATGTTGAAAGAAAACCTATAGGTTAGCTAACTAAGCTATTTGGCTTACATCAATTGTCCCAACTGCCACAACATTGGCAGTGTCCTGCCAAGGAATGACTCAACATTGTCAAGAATTCAGGAGCAGCTAAAAAAGAAATAGAGGTCTACTTTCCAGCCAAGGATGATTCGCTCAACCTAGAAAATAATGTGCTGGCCATAAAAGTAATGGGCTAAAAGCACAATGTGTTTGAGGCCATGCTCTTCCTCACCACTGAACTGGAGTACCTGAGACTTTGATAAGCAGGAGGCTAGATGAGTCCCAAGACCATCATGAGTCTGTCTGTGTCTGCATCCTGGGCTCTTCCTCGGGGATTATGTCAAAGAACCACCTTCCTTAGGTAGTACCATAGAATTGAAAACTTCCAAGTTTAGAGATCAGACATACCTGAGTTTAAGTCTTGGCCACTTACTTGCTCTGCAACTTTGGGCAAGGCTCAGTCTTAATATTGTAAAATAGAGAGGATAATACCAACCTCCCAGATGGCTGTGATGACTTAACAAATATTTACGGAGTACCTACCTACTCAGCTCAGACTCTGGGGATATAGCAGCAAACCAGATATGTGGTACCTGTCATCATAGAGCTCTAATTATATAGTCCATACAATAGTGTATGCAAAGTAATTCCCCATTGGAAATGCAGGTTGTTAGTTATGATGGAGACCTAGGAATTCCAAAATCTCACTGCTATTTGGGGGAAGGGAAGTGATGGAGGGAGGCAGCAGGAACGGGTCCCACGGGGAAGTGGGCTGAGCTAACATTCTGCCTCAACAAAGAAATGTTTGTTGACAAACCATTAGTGAGTGCTGACTTTTAAATAGGAAAAGTTGTCTTCAAGGCTTAGTTGGGGTAATCAGAACCCTCTCAAGCTTAAAGCAATCCTGACAGTGGTAGATTGCTGTCCTCACTCCACCCATGAGGGAGCTACAGCTCAGAGAGGTTAGGTGCCTTGCTTAAGCTCACACAGCTGGTAAGAGAAGGAGCTGGGAGCAGTACCTGAGTCTGTCCGGTGCCAAACCCCCTGGTATTAAACCCTGGGCCATAGAACCTACATCTGCATGAGAGGAATGTGAAGCTCTCACACTCTGAAGGACACAGCATTTTCCCTGAGGTCCACACAGCTGCTAGCGATACTGAGCCCAAATACTGAGCCCAGATACCCTGAACAGTAGTCACTCTTCTATTCATGCAACAAATATTCATTGTCAGGCACTGTTTTGGCTTTGGGGAAACAACACTGAACAAGATGGACAAAAACCCCTGCCCTCATAAAACTTATATCATAGTGAGGGTGAGAGACAGTTAAAGAAAGGGGGGTGGAACTATATGATAGGTTTGATAGTGATAAGAATGAGGGAGAGAAATGAAGCAGGGAAGGAGGCGAGGGGATGTTGGACAGAAAGTTGCAATTCTAGACGGGGCAGCCAGGGAAGGCCTTGTAAAGAAGGCAGAAGTGCAAGTAAGCCCTGTAGATACGTAGGGGGAGACTAAAGGAAGAGGAAAAATCCATCGAAGGATAGAATCATCTGTGACTTGGTTTTAGGCAGGCCAAAACAGATAGGGTCATGGTGGCCATGAGAATGTGCCTGGCAGACCAACATCTGCAGGGACAGGATTGACCAAGTCTCCCAGTGCCGGGCTCTACAATGCATCACCCAGTTGACAGCAAGGCCCTGCTTCCCCTGGGCTGCTCCCCATCGATGACTGAGCAGAGCAGGGATGCTATGGCTGGCTTATGCCCAGGCGATATCAGATCCCTTAGACAGCCAGCCCAGACTGAGAATATTCCGAGAGCCTTGGTGAATGTTCTTTAGAATGCAGGACAGTCAGGCACACCCAACCTTCCCTCCTGCACTCCGGGTCAGACTTACATTGCTTCTTCTGGCTGTTTTTAGCTCCTTCCCCATTTTCTCTCACACAGGTACTGCCCCCCAATAAAACCAATACTCCCTTAAACCTGTCTTGGCCTCTGCTTCTTGGAGAGCCCAGACTAACATAGGGTGGAGGTAAATAAGAAAGAAGGAAAAAAGAAAGAGACAGAAGAGACAAGGAAAAGAAAGAAGAGAAAAAGAAAGAAAAGGAAAGAGAGAAAAAAAGAAAAGAAAAGAAAAGGCCTAGGTTTCCAGTAGATTGTGCTCACTGAGCTCATCTTAAATTATCTTGGGCTGAAGGGTCCCTGCTCCGCAAACTCATCCTTTTATAGGCTTTTGTACTTTCTCTTCTGGGTTTGTTTGGGTAATTTACTAGTGGAGTTCCTTTTAAGTAAACAGGCACAACAAAAGCTCCAGTGCTGTTGCAGCTGACCTAAGGGGGACTGTGCTCATCCACACCCTGACACACACACACACACACACACACACACACACACGACAGAAGCCTTGATGACAGTGGCAAGGGTGGGGGGGGGATCAGAGGCCAGATGTGGCGGTGGCAGCAGCCAGCCTGGTGGGAGGCTGAGGAAGACATTAGCGCTGGAGGCCATCACAGGATACGAGCGGGGAGGGAGGAGCAGGGCAGCCGGGAGTACCTCTCCCATCTCTCAGACCCCAGTTTCAGAGATGTTGGGGGGCGGTGGTTGATGTGTGGGTATTTCTGGGGACATGAAAATCCTTTGCAGGGATCGGCAAGGTCCGTTCTAGGCTCAATGCCTTCAGTTTCCCTATCGGTTTTAAAGGCAAGTAAGTCATTTCCGGCTGTTCTGCAAACATCAGCTCCAATCGATAGCATGGAATCGTTTCTTTGCCCCATTTGTTTTCAACAGCCCACCACTGGCAGTCCCCCACGCTGACTTTCTCCAGTGGCAGCTGTGTTCTCTGTGCTCTCGGGGCTCCCTGTCGGTGTACGACAGAGGTCCCCAGCCGAGCAGCAATCACAAGTTCAGGCCTTTAATCTCCTGCTCAGAGGGATGAGGCCCCGGTTCACCTCCCAGAGCAGATTACAGGCACTTACTAGTGCAAGCGACAGCCCTCCTTTGCCTTGTTCTGCGTTTGCTCCTGAGAATAGCGTTTCTGGGTAAGCAGGACCCTCCCTCCCTCACAGACATTCCTGAGGACCTTCCTTGCACACCTCAGCAGCTGCAGGGACGGCTAACAACTAGGTTTTCAGGAGGAAGAGACTCAGCAGGAAGAAAAGACTTGTGTTCCATGTCACCCTTCCCCAAGGATAAGGTCTGCTCTTGGACAAAGCCCTGCCATGGCTAGATACCCCAATCAAAGCTGATTACCAGAGTGCCTGGTCCTGCCCTCACCCAGACCCTTTCAAGAAGCTCTGATTATTCATTCCCCCATTTTACCACCTACCCACATTTCTTCAGCAAATCTGAGCCCCTCCTACCTGCCCAGCTGTGTTGTGGCACACACAATGCCTGTCCCCAGTGACTGCAGGAAAACAGGAGGGAGGGTTGTATGGACAGCTAATTGCCATCACTCCTTTAGCCATACCGAAATGGTCTTCAAGTCCTGGAAAACAGCATGGTTGGGCATATGACCTAGAGAAGGGGTGGAGGGAGGTGTTATTTGCTTTGCCACTTATCTGTTTTCCTTTACATATTGGTTTATAATGAAGTCTGATTATACCGGGCAACAGATTTCAGCCATGTTGGGCAGTGTTCTCTAATATGGAGGACCACAGACTCACAAAAACACATCAGCCAAGGAAGAAAAGTGATAAAAATAGAAAAGAAATGTATTAATTAAGCAGTGTGGGTGGAGCTGGGTAATAACCCCACTAGAATATAAGTTCTACATGGGTAGGGAATTTAAACTGTTTTCCTCACTGCTAGGTTCCCAACTCTTGGCACAGTGACTGGCACATAGTAGATGGTCAATAAATACATATTGAATGAATGAGTATTGACTACATTGACAAAGAAAGAGATGGGATTTTAAAATTAAGATCTGGGTCTATACTGTATTATTCATTAAAAACAGAAAATAACGATGAATGTACTTCTTTTTACTGCTAAGTTGAGAGAAGACACAGGAAGGGAAGTCATCAAGACTGTGGCCAGAGGGAGACACTGAAAAGAGTGTGAGACCAGCAAAGTGCAACCAGTGACTGGGCAAGGCCCACATTTCCCTCTTGCTTCTCTGACCCATCGTGTTCCTTGCTCACTGCATCCGCTCCGCTACCCAACCACTCACCAAAATACACCCTCAAAACAATCCAGATTATGAATATTGCAAGCCTCTAAATCCCTCACATGCCAAGGCTGCCAAGCTTGGAAGATCAGTGTGTGCAGTGGAAAGGACAAGGGTGGAACACTATTGGATGATCTCATTCAGGCCTCAGAATGACCCTGCAAGGTCAACATTATCATCTCCACATCATGGACAGGGACGATTGAGGTTCAGAGGGTTAAGTAAGATGTCCAACATCACACCATTAACAAACATCAGAACTGGGAGTTATTCCCAGGTCTGACTTGAAAGCTCATTCTAGTTTTATCTCTGCCACTACCCATGCAACCCTGGCTAAGCCAGTTCATCTACTTGGGCCTCAGTTTCCCCATCTGTAAAATGAGGAGCTCATGGGACATCCACCCAGTACGTTCCCACTTCCAGAACTATATTTCTACCAAGGCAGACCTCCCCCAGTCATCCTTTGTGCTGCCTAGATACCCCCACATAACTCTGTAGCTTGGACCCCCATCCAGCAAACCATGAGTCCCCAAATCCCAACACTTATCTTCTCCACTCCAAGCCAGCCTGACTCCTAGAGCTACTGCTCATCGTCAGCTTCCTCCTCTCCATACTCCCTCCTTTGCTGGACCTACTGCCTCTCTGCATCCTTCAAACTTCAACCAATCAGGAACCACACCTTCTTCTAGAATCCCAGCAGCTCAGGGAGTGAAATGCCTGGGAGAATAGAGTGAGCCCTCCTCAAATTCTGGAGCCTTCCTTCATGCTGCCATTAGAGTTGCTGGCCAAACAGACAGATGCTCAATTGATCTGCTGGTGCAAATGGTGGGAAGTGGGCAGGAAAGGACAATCTTAGAAGCATGACATAGGCCATGGTTCTTTCTCCTTTGGTCCTTTTCCCTGTACCCCATGGCCCGGGACCTGGAGTTTGGTCTTCTCAGACGTGCAAAGCAGCACCTGATTATGACAGCACTGGTGCTACATGGCAGGCTGGGGTAGAGGGCAAATGGACCTGCAGCAAGTGGCTGCTGGGGCTGCTGAGGATTGGTTGCCAGGGTTGGGAGCTGGCCAGGGCACCTGGGAGAATGCATTGGCAAAACAGGTCAGTGTCCTGGCGCATCTTCTCTCCCTGGGATTTGGGTTGAGTTCTGGGCTGGAAAACAAAATGCCTACTCCAAATTCCTCTGAGGGGAAACTGGGGGGAGGAGGGGTAGAGGTTGAGCCTTAGAGAAGCAGGTGGAGAGGTCTCTAGTCAGGACTCCAGCAGAATCACAGGCTGCACATCGCCCCAGGCAGCCGGGACACTTAGAGCTGCTCAACCAATAATGATAATGGCAATGCCTTTTATTGGGCAATGCTCAGTGTTTACAAAGCCTTTGCACCGGGGCTCATTTGATCCACACAATAATTCTGTAAAAAAAAGTAGGGCATGAACAGTCCCCACTTTACAAATGAGGAAACTGAGACCAGATACAGCATTCAAACCAGGAATTCATGAGTTCTTCCTTGGCCCAGGTACTGCTCCTCTTAGCAGGGACACAAACTTAGATATGTCACAAATGACACAGGGCCAGGAAAGGTACTTTCCCTACAGAGAGGCAACATGGACTATGGAGCCAAGCTTACTTTGTTTGGATCCTGGCACCACCACTTACTAGCTGTGTGACATTGGGCACACATGCCTCTATTTCCCTCTCTCTTAGAAAGGGATTATAATGGCATTTATTTGATAGGTTGTTGGGAAAATTAAATGCATTTTTAAATGTTTACTCATTTTTGAGAGAGAGAGAGACAGACAGAGTGTGAGCAGGGAAGGGGAAGAGAGAGAGGGAGACACAGAATCCAAAGCAGGCTCCAGGCTCTGAGCTGTCAACACAGAGCCCAACATGGGGCTGGAACTCATGAACCACAAGATCATGACCTAAGCCAAAGTCAGACACTTAACTGACTGAGCCACCCAGGAGCCCCTAAATACATTTAATACTGGCCCCAAAACCTTGGTACCACACTACATAACTACTTAAGTGTTGCCTATTGTTGCCACAATTAGGTGGGGTTTTGAACTCATATCTCAGTAGGCTGAACTGTGCAGGGACACTCTGTCCTCATATCAAAAGAGACCATTTATTCCCTTCAATGTCCAAACTTAGGTCTGGGAACAGGATGTGCTATGGGATACAAGATCACCCCAAGGAAAGAAAGGGCAAGAGAGCAAGAGAAAGGGTTTGTCCCAATGCCTAGAGTGTTGCTGGTCTAAAGCTTCTCCTCAAGGTTCCTTATGCATGAGGAGTCACCCCAAGCCTCATGGCCTTGGGAAGAAAGTATGGGGGTGGATAATGGCATCTTCTTACAAGGATGCTGACATTGGACCATAACCCAACTTCACCATCCTCAGGGTGGGCCACAAATTAGGGTGGCCAAGACCAGGTCCATCACCTGACAACTGCTTTCTGCCCCTTCACCAAACCTCTGTAGTGGCCAAACAGAGCTCTTTTTTTAAATTTTTTTAACGTTTATTTATTTTTGAGACAGAGAGAGACAGAGCATGAATGGGGGAGGGTCAGAGAGAGGGAGACACAGAATCTGAAACAGGCTCCAGGCTCTGAGCTGTCAGCACAGAGCCCGACGTGGGGCTTGAACTCACTGACAGCGAGATCATGACCTGAGCCAAAGTCGGCCGCTTAAGTGACTGAACCACCCAGGCGCCCCTAAACAGAGCTCTTAAATTAGCCTGTTCTATCATCCATGTAGATACAGAACCTGGTTTGCAACTCAGATCCTCTGTCTCTAGTCCTGACTACCCACAATGCTGATTTCAATCTGCACATCAACTCTATTGGCCACTGTCCCAAGCATCTCTGAGCCTTTTTCACCACTGATAAAATGGGGGCCATAATTCTAAATGATCTCACAGGCTAGTTTGGAATTAGTCTGGGAATGGCAGGAAAGGCCTTTGCAAATGGGGGGGGGGGTGGTTATTCAGACGGAATGAATAGCCAGTTCAGGCTCATGTACAGTGCTTCTAGAAACAAGCAGGGTATGACAGAGCAGGACCTTGAATTCCTGGGTGCTAGAGAAAGACCCAAGGGTGAGGCACCTGGGTGGTTCATTTGGTTGAACATCCAACTCTTGATTTTGGCTCAGGTCATGATCTCTCAGTTTGTGGGATCGAACCCCACGTTGGGTTCAGTGCTGGGTGTGGAGTCTGCCTAGGACTCTCTCTCCCCCTCTCCCTCTGCCCCTACCCAGCTCATGCTCTCTCTCAAAAAAGAAAGAAGAAAGAAAAGAAAGAAAGAAAGAAAGAAAGAAAGAAAGAAAGAAAGAAACAGAAAGAAAGACCAAGTAAAATGGACCCATATTTGGAATGGCCCCAGATATCCACAGCACTGACTCCATTGTCTTTCCACACTCTAAGGAATTCTGCACACCAGATTTTACAGCAATATTTGGAAACTATAGTTTCCCTACAGCTTCACAACCCCAGGGCAGTGTTTCCCAGCCTTTGGGGGACTACAGACCCCTTTGAAAATATAATTAAAGTTATAGGCATTCTCCCCAGAGAGATATGTAGTGTGTGGGTGCTCACAACATGTTGCACACAATTTGGAAAGCATCACAGTCCCCTCTGAATACTGCCCCTGAAAACCTGATGCAGGGCATCCTTTGGGTTTGGAGGGTATGTAGAAGAGACTAAGTTACCTAAGCAACCTGAGAGTAATCAGAATTTTTACATTTATTGAGTACTTCACATTTTACAAAAATGTTTTCCTTTCCATGCCCTCACAGTCCTTGCAGCCATCATGTTCATGATGGAAATGAGGCTCAGAGGACTTAACTGACTTTTACCCAAGGTCACAGAGTTAATACTGATAGCTACAGTTTACTACAACTAGCTTCCAGGTGTTTTAGAGATGTTAAATCTAATTTCCCAACAGTATCATAAGGCAGATGCTAATCATTATTCCCAGTTTGTAGATGAGGAAACTTTAGCTTGGAAAAGCTGAGTAACTTACCTGAGATCACCCAGCTACCAATGGCAGAGCAGGGATTTGAACCGAGGGCTGCCTATGTGCAAAGCCCTTCCTGGACATGTAAGGGATCCTTGGAATATGAAGCAAGCATCTTTGTAATAAAAGGCTGTCTGGTTAACAAAGGAAAGAATTTTGTTTAAAAGGAGCATTTGGATAGTGTAGATATATGGGTGTTTCTCCAATATAGAGCAGAAAAAATTGTGTATTTATATGCACTGAACAGTCATAACAGTCTGCCCAGATCCGGGTCTTTCAACCAGGCCAAAGCACTCCAGGCTCCATGCAGCTGGCTCCAATAATAGCAAGCTCTAGGCTTACTAGGCATATTTGCAGTGAAAGTCATGGACCTTCTCAGAGCATGCCCACTTTTGCTCCTTGATTTTTCTAGCACTTACTTGGCACCCGCCCTCTTGGCTTGTCTCCCATGTCAAGCCCCATGCCAACCCCTCATACCTGATGACCAATTGAACTCAACTTGTCCTTGAGCCCTGACCTCCCTCTCAGATGCTGCTTGAGTACATCCTCTGTACTTGCTCTTGCCCTCTCTGGGATCCCCTGTTCCATCCCCCATAAATAATTGAGAATATTCGGTCAACATCCTCCAGCCAGGCATGTGCCTCTCCCCTCCTGGTGGGGTCAGATAGTAGTTCTCAGAGTAAATTAATGGGCTGCATTCTGGTGTAACAATTAGCCTCTTGTAAAGTTGGTTTGGTTAATATGAATCATACATGCACTGATTAGACTCAGCTCAACTTTATGCCTAGGTACAAGGTCTCCTGGTGTCCTTGCTCCTATGCCCTTACTGTGTCAGCAGGGAGATATGACCATTCATGCATGTGTGCGTTTTCACACATTTATTGAACACCTTTTGAATGTAAGGCCCTGTTCTATATGCTGTGGGCACAGAAAGGGTATTAATATTTTTTGGGCTCCTATATTGGGCCAGACTCTGGGCTGGGTGCTTTTCATACATTATTATGCAATGATTAAGACACAGTCCCTGACTTAAGGTGTATATTTTTGAAAACATTTGTTGATAAGAAATGTAAAAGTGGCTTAAACAAAAAATAAATAAATAAAATAAGAAAGAAAGAAAAAAAACAAACTCAAAGTTTCATGGGGAAGAAAAAAATGCATGCAATAATTACCATACATGATAGACTGTTAAAACAATATACTGGAAAGTGTTATGCTAAGTGAAATAAGTCATACAGAGAAAGACAGATACCATATGTTTTCACTCTTATGTGGATCCTGAGAAACTTAACAGAAGACCATGGGGGAGGGGAAGGAAAAAAAAAAGGTTAGAGAGGGAGGAAGCCAAAACATAAGAGACTCTTACAAACTGAGAATAAACTGAGGGTTGATGGGGGGGTAGGTGAATGGTATTGAGGAGGGCACCTGTTGGGATGAGCACTGGGTGTTGTATGGAAACCAATCTGACAATACATTTCATATTAAAATAAATAAATAAATGAAACAATATAAACATTTGGGGCAATAGGGCAATCTTTGCTAGTGGGAGAGGTTTATGTACTAATCCTTCAACTTCAAATGGACTTCCCTACATTTTTCACGGTGGCTCCCTATATTCTCAGTCATTTATACATTCATTTTTCTTTTCCACCTCTGAGATGGGCAAATATCTTGCCCATTGCATGTCAGCGGCAATTCTACTTGTTCAGGCAGCAGATCAAGGCAATGATATGGACCCAATGCATCTTGATTTCAGCATGGCGTTTGACAAATGCTTTACCTGGTGCCCTTGAGGATGTGATGGGGAAATGAGAACTGGGTCACAGGACAGGAAGTGGAGTCATAGCTGGATGAGCAACCACAGTCAAAGAATGTTGATTAGTTTTTCTGTGTCAACCCAAAGGAGGTCTCTAGTGGCATGCCATAGAGCTCTGTCCTTGGTGCTGACCTCATTGGCATTGTTACCTGTGACTCAGAAGACAACGTACAAGGTGTTCTAATCAAGTTTGCAGCAGACACAAAGCTGGGAAGTATAGTTACCACTATAGATGTCAGAATGGAAATAAGAAATGACCTCAACAGGAAGGAACACAGGGCTGAAACCAACATGATGGAATGAGAATAGAGAAATGCAAAGTCCTACATTTAGGTTAAAAACTAATTGCACAAGTACCGGATGGGGTAGACCTGGTTTGGCAGCAGTCCAAGTGAAAATGACCTATTTGTTTGTTATTCTGTAAATTGGCCACTAGCTCAGCCTGGTCCAACTGTGTTATGTGGTTGATACATGATACATAAAGTGAACACAATCTTGGCTACATTAAGGGAAGTAGAATGTCTCTGGTCTAGATCACAACGTAGCCTCGATTTGCTCAGAACTAGTCAGTCATGTCTGGAGCACAGGGCTCAGACCTGGGCATTACAGAGTAAGAAGGACATTGAGAAATTGGGCCACATCCTGAGAATGGCAGCCAGATGGTGCAGGAGATGAAAGTCATGTCCATAAAGAAGGCTTGAGGGAGCTGGAAAATTTTGGTCTGGGAGAAGACGCAACTCAAGGGGCACATGAGCGCTGCTTCAAACATGTGACAGGTTGTCCTGTAGAAGCTGGAGCAGACTTCCTCAGTGGGTACCTCTAGGAAATGTCACAACTTCTCTCTTGTTTCCCCATCTCCCAGGAGAAAGACCCTTCTACAGCCCATCAGGTCTTGAGGGTATTGACCGGGGCATCCTCATAGGGGCAGAGCCTGAGCAGGGTGGGGAATAAATAAATGCACAACATGAAAATATGCCCTTGGTCTCTTGTGCTCTCATGTACCTCTTGCTGGCAAGTATGGCCTTTCCTCGAGTGGAAAGATTAAAAGCCAAGCGTTGGGTAGACATTTTGGCATGGAAGTTGGCAGAGCAGGCCTTTAGGCTGGCTTTGGTTCTAGGCTGTCTTCATTGAGGTAAAAGAGTTGTCCAAAGGGTTCAGTGTGACTCATTGGCACCTTGCATTGGAGATTGGGGCCAAATTCCAAGAGTAATAACCCATTCCTTTGCCTTGCCTTGTTCCTTCTGTCCTGCACTTCTGGGTACCTCTCATGGAAACATGGCAGGATTCCCTTACTGGGTCCCTGGGCAAGAATTATATGAAGTTCCCCAACTGTCTCCAATAGCGATGGAATAATTAAAGTTTATCAAGGTAGACAGACTTACCTACCTGTTCAAGACCTTGTTCTGGTTTGTCAGCTGGGTGACCTTGAGCAAGTTACCTAAACCTCTTTTTTCAGCTTCTTCATTTGTATGAATGAAGCTAATAATGGTTCTTACCTCCAAGGATTAGTGTGAGGGTTAGATGCAATATTACACACAAAGTTCTTAGCACATTGCTTGTCACAGAAGAAGGGCTCAGTATTAGCATAATTGTTGACCCATACTTTGCTCTCTGCAATTACTGCCATCCCTGCTCAGAGATAAGAGAGGATATGGGTGTGTGCAATGTTTATCATGTGGCAGTAACACCACACTTTCTCTTCTAATCAAGAAAGTGCCCAGGAACCCAAGTGAGTAAAAGCAACACTATTATAGGAGTATTCTTAAATCTGCACAATTAAATTTAAGAAGTAAATAATTTGCAAATTTTGCCACTTTTTTTTTTTAGGAAAAATGACTGGCAGCACTTGTCACAACTGATTACACTGTTGGACACTGTGACACCTAGATGGGAGCCCCTGCCTGCAGTCCAGTTCTTATAACACTGTGTGTGTGTGTGTGTGTGTGTGTGTGTGTGTGTGTGTGTTTGTAGGGGGGGAGAGAAAGGGACAGAGACAGAGAGGGAAAGGGGAAGAGAGGGAGGAGACACAGAGAAGATAGGGTAGAAAGAGATGGAGAGAGAGAAAAGGAGATAGAAAGTGGGGAGAGGAGGGGAGAGAAAGAGACAGAGAGAGAGAGATACAAATCCCTGAGCTCTACCCTTAGAGATCTGTACCCAATAGGTCTTGGAGGGCACTAAATTCCCTGGCATATTTTCTGGAATTTTGAGAGGTACAGTTCCAGAAAATAGAACCTGGAGTTATTTATGAAATCAAAGCACCCTGTAAAGGAAGGTTCAATAAAAAAGGAGACTTTTCTGAAAAGTAGAAGCATCCAACTGTGGGGCAGACAGGACCACCAAGCTCCCCGTCACTGGAGGCTCTCACACAGGAATCTGCCACAAAAGCTTACAGGCAGAACATGTCTGTGCTTACCCTGAGGAGGGTGGCCCCAGGCCAGCCGCCTCCCTCCCTCATTGCTGGGAGCCCTAAGCATCTGGTTGGGATGCCGAGGAACTAGAGGGGAGCCCCCACCACATACAGGTCTGAGAAGCAAAAATTTGTCTCAAACAAGCTTCCTTTCCTTTCCCTTCTCTCTCCAGTTTGGGTGGCAGGGAGGTGGGTAAACACTCAAGGTCAAAGCCTTTGTCTCTGGGTTACCTGGGTGGCTTAGTTGGTAAGTGTCTAACTCTTGATCTCAGCTCAGGTCTTGATCTCACAGTCATGAGTTCAAGCCCCTCACTGGGCTCCACGCTGGGCATGAAGCCTACTTAAACACACACACACACACACACACACACACACACACACACACTCCATCTCTGGTAAGCCATTCCTTAAAAGAACTGGAGAAGCCCTTCTCTCAGAAGTGCCTGCATTTTAAGAAAGGGACTCCTGATGAGGCACCTGGGTGGCTCAGTCGGTTGAGCGGTTGAGCGTCTGACGTCAGCTCAGGTCATGATCTCACGGCTCGTGAGTTTGAGCCCCACATCGGGCTCTGTGCTGACAGCTCGGAGCCTGGAGCCTGTTTCAGATTCTGTGTCTCCCTCTTGCTCTGTGCCCCTCCTCTCTCTCTCCCAAAACTAAATAAACATTAAAAAATAAAAAAGAAAGGGACTCCTGATATTGGCAAAACCTATGAACTTGTAGTTAGGAGCTAGTGGGGACATTCGTATCCTGTCATAACCTGGCACTTCAGTGTCTACAAATCCTCATTGCTGGAGACAAGATAATGAGAGGGTATGAGCAGACCACGCAGTCCAGTCCAAACAGAATGTGAGCTACTTATGTCATGTAAAATGTTCTAGTAGCCACATTCAAGATAGGAAAAATAAACTGGTAAAGTTAATTTTAAAAACATTTTTTATTTAAATCGATGTATATCCAAAAACATAACCATCTTAACATGGAATCAGTATAAAAATTTATTAATGACCCATTTTACATTCTCCCTCTCTTTTTGCACTTCTTTTAAATTGGGGTTATGATTTACAATTAAAGCTCACTTCAGTTCAGACTAGCCACATATCAAGAGCTCAGTAACCGTATCTGGCAAGTAGCTACATTATTAGACAACATATCTGCAGTCCCTAAACTATCCCAAAGGCTTCCTAGCTTTTCTATTTTACTACTGGCACATGACCTCAGGCAAGTTATTGAACTTTTCTTTATCTGACTTGCCTCCTTTGTAAGTAGTGATAAAAATAATAGTGTCTTCATGACAGAGTTGCTATGAAGAGTAAATGAGTTAATATGTGTAAAGCATATAGAATAGTGGCCAGCACAGAGCAGGTTGCTCAGAAACTCAACCCTCTGAGCTCTGTCGCATAGAAAGGGCAAGAGTTTTTATCTCTTTCTTATAGATAAGACAAGAACATTTATTAAGACCCTCAATATGGCAGGCTCAGAACTAGAGGTCATGATCTCATTAAATTCCCTAGTAACCCAGAGAGGAAGAGATGACTGCCATGTTTTAATAATGAGGCTCAGAGCAGCCATTGAACTTGTCTCAGGCCACACAGCACGTACATGGCAGAGCAGGGATTCAAACCCAAGTCTCTTGGCTCTAAAATCCAATTCTTTTCACTAAACTGCGTGGCCCAATATGAAGAGATGGCCCATGCTCCTAGAGCAGGTGGGGACAACTCTGGGATTTGAGCTGCCATCTGATCCTCCGGCAATCTCCCCCTCCACGAAGCTGCCCCCCACCCCAAGGGTAGAAGTAGGTCACCATAATAGGGTGACGGAAACATTTTTGGTGGGAAGATTCTCCCGGGCGTTCCTTCAGATTACATCTCTTTAGATGGATCCCCAAGTCTGCCAACACTACCGGGCCTTGGCACCCAAGCTGAAGATACAGAGGGGGTGGAAAAAATGGGAGTTTCTCCAATTTACCAAAAATACTTCACAACTTTGGAGCCTATTCTTGTCTAGGCTCTGCCCAATGTCTATTGCTCAAGTCCTCAATGCTTTGAAAGAAGAAAGTGGGCGCTCTGGCCAGAAGGGCACAGCAAAAGGATGCGCCCCATTGCCTCCCCCTGGCTGCCCCTTGCCCCAAGATATCCCAACTCCACAGCCTGCAGGTGAGAGGTGATCACAGGAAAATGACTAAAAGGAAAACAGGAGGCCCAGGAACCAGGATACAGTTATAGGGAGAAAGGGGGGGACGAGAGAGACAGTGAGAGCAATTGAGAACGGCAATGCAGCAAAAAGAGCTTTTAGTGATAATTAATAATTAACATTTCTAATGATGTCCCGGCGACAGGAAGAGGCCAGCACAGGGCTCTGGGGCACGACTCACTCGGGGTGACTGCGACCTCCAGGAGGACTGGCAGCTTCATTAACCTCAGTGAGCTCCCCATGCACCCCTCATGCAGCCAGTGGGCTGCCGGTGCCGAAATGGCCATTGTCATGACAATCAGAGAAGGGGGAGGCTAGGGGTGATTTAAGGGGGATAGGCTGCCAGTATGAGAGGGCGCTAGGGAATTCCTTCTCTGGACTTGTAGATCCAGCTCCTATGAAAGCCAAGTTTCCCTTGGCCAAGGCAAGGAGCAGAGGGAAAGCATGTGCAAAGACACAGAACACTCCTAGGGAACAGCACAGCTAAGAGCCAAAAAAAAAGGGGGCAAGGCAGTGGAAGGAAATAAAGACCAGAGAATGCTTTGTGGGGCATGGGGAGCTGTCCTAGGAGGGGACGGTTTTGGCCAAAGCCAGGAACAGGAAGGACTGGCTATATGGCTATGGCTATCATGGTAATAGTCAGTCTGAATGGTCCCCCAAAATGCATACATTGAAACCCTAATCCCCAGTGTGACTATATTTAGAGATAGGGCCTTCCAGAAGTAATTAAGGTTAAATGAGGTCATAAAAGTGAGACTCCAACCAGATGGGATCAGTGTCCTTACAGGAGGAGAAGGAGATGCTAGAGAGCCCCCGTCCTCCCCATGAGCACACAGAACTAAGGCTATGTGAGAACACGGCGAGAAGTTGGCTGCCTGCAAGTCACAAACCAAATCAGCCAGAACCTTGATCTTGGACTTCCCAGCCTCCAGAACTGCAGAAATAAATTTCTGTTAAGTCACCCAGCCTGTGGAATTTTCTTTGGGCATCCTGAGCAGACCAACACAGTGATGGTTGGAGACATCATGGCAATCAAAAAATGAGGTATAGGCTCTTGGCAACCAACTACCCCAGTTTTCCCAGAACCAAGGATCCTCCTGGGATGCAAGGTCTTCAGCTGGGAAGAGCTGGGTTAGAGCTTGGACAGTCTCAAGCAAGCCAGGATGGTTGGTCACCCCAGCTAGTAACAGCAGTGGCAATAATAGTGATGGCAGACGTGGGAGAAGTGGTATAATAATTAACTGATGCTTTATATGACATTTATATAATAATTCTATATTTATTCACTTGTAAGCTGCCGCATTCCTAAAGTCTGAGGATGCTTTAAGCCCTCATACATATACAGGGCTCTACGGGTACAAAGCATTTTCAGAAATACATCTGCCCTGCCCATTTAACCCAGCTCTTTGCCCACCGAACTCAAGTTTGGCCCATTTTACCCCAAAGGCCAGTATGGACTCAGCTAGGTGGAGGGTCCCTCTGCCAAAGGCCCCCTAGCCTGGAGGAAGCTGCCCCCCCCGTCACTAGGTGCCAAGCAGATGTCCAAAGCTTCATTCCCAGAGCTCTAGATTCCTTCCAGCCATGTGCGCTGGGCCTCGGCAGGCTTAGTGAACTTTCCAGGGGGTTCTGAGGAAGAACCATGCTCCAAATGCCAAACAGTGGTTCTATCTACTGCTACTTGGGTTTACTTGTTATAACTTTTTATTTCGACATAATGCCAAATTTACAGAAATGTTTCAAGAACTTTCTAAAAAAAAATCTCATATCTCCTTTTCCCAGATTCACCAATTATTCACTTTTTGTCCATTTGCTTAATAGTTTCTCTCGTTCTAGGGGCACCTGGGTGGCTCAGCCAGTTAAGCGTCCAAGTCTTGGTTGGGCTCAGGTCATGATCTTGCGGTTCATGGGCTGGGCTCACGTTGGGATCGGCAGCTAGCAGCACGGAGCTTTCTTGGGATTCTCTCCCCCGTCCCCTGTCCCTCCTGGCTCACACTGTCTCTGTCTCTCTCAAAATAAATTAATAAACTTAAAAAGATCATTTCTCTCATTCTTTCTTAATCTAAAAAATAAGAAAGAAAGCTTTCCTAGTGTGTATAATACACACTGACAGAAAGACATATATAAGTAAATGCATCTGTATATTGGGAGACATATGTGTATTTTGGCAGCTCAATGCCTGTGTATTAATAAAGATGCATCCTCATAACCTTTGGTGGCAAAGATCACGGTTGTCTGGGGCTGGGGGTAAAGGGAGATTGACCGGGATGAGGGGTGATGGAAATGTTCTATATACCAATTATGGTATATACACGTGCCAAAATTCATCCATCTAAATGAATGCTTACTATATATATGTTACTGTAAGCAGTTTGTACTTCAATAAAGTTGACTTTTTTAAGTGTAGGCTTTTTTATTTTTTAATGTTTATTTTATTATTTTTGAGAGAGAGTGTGACAGTGCGGGAGGGGCAGAGAGAGAGAGAGGGAGACGGAGGATCCGAAGCACGCTCTGGCCTGACAGCAGCGAGCCTGACGTGGGGCTCATACCCACAAACCACAAGATCATCACCTGAGCCTAAGTCGGACGCTTATCTGACTGAGCCACCCAGGCACCCCCATCAGGCTCTGTTCTAAGTACTTTACAGAATGAGCTCGTTGGACCCTCACAACAAGCCTGTGGTATAAGGGCTATGACGGTCCCATTTTATAGATCAGAAAGGAAGGTTAGCTAGAAGCCCAAGATGGCACAGCTAAAAAAGTAACAAAACAGGACTCAGCACCCAGGCAGGCTGGCATCAGGGCCCCTGCTCTTTGACACTGAACTAAACTACCTCTTAATGTGATAGCAAGAAACCAGGTCCTGTGTAAATGTGGACTGTGTGCCACACAGCAGAGGTGCCCGTCGAGTGCCTGGGACCAGCCAGCAGGCAGAGCGAAACCGGCTGTCCCTGGAACTTCGTTGCACAGCACCCACACCACAAGGCTCTGCTCCACTGTTCCCCACCCTCCACACTCCTCGCGTCTGTCAGTCCCGTCTCTAGTGTTTTCCAACTGCCCGGTTTTAGGAAGCACCCACTGATGCCTTCTCGCCTAGTGCTGGAGACAGACTTGAACATTTAAACCACTCTGCCTGTCCCCAAGAGATATTAATAGAAAATAAATATGTGTGTGTGATTTCCTGAAGTTCTTCTATGTTTCAGAAGCTGGAGATGGCCTCCTCATGACCTGTGTGCTTCCCGTAAGCCAGGGTTCTGTGTGAGGAGAGCACTGGACCAGATTTCAGGAGTTCAAGCATGGACTTTGCGACTGAGTTGCTGTGTGATGTGAGGAAAGTTACTTCCCTTCTTCTGGGCCTCAGTTTTCTCACCTAAAACAACAGGGGTTTAGATCAGTTCAGGGATTCTTTGCTGATGGATCCCTGGGAAATCCATGGATGGGCTTCAAATGTTCAAGGAATCCTCCAAAATTTGTATGCAGAGCGTTTTGTGTATGTGGCTTCAGGGGCCCATAGATTCTTCTGATTTTCAAAGGGACATGCTATTATTCTAAAATTTCAGCATCACTTGCCTGCCAAAATCTTGTCTAGTTCTAAAAGTCTAAGATTCTACGTGTTAATCTAAGTCTTTGTACTGCACACCAGCCTGGAACCTTCATTTACAGAGAATGACAAAAGAGACCCAGGACATTTGTGGCAAAGAGAGGACTAGCACATGAGTCTCCTGGTTGTAGTGCAGTCTTTTTCATTCATTCACTCATTTATTCATTCACTCGCCGTATATCCATTATGATAATTGTGTGTTATTCAAATGATAAGTTTTGACATACGGCATGAGTCCCTACAATGCTCCAGGGTCTAACACAGCACCTAGCACATAATAAATACTTGGTGGATGGAACAGTGAGCAGAGAAGCTAACCAGGTCCCGGGAATGGGAATGTGGGGAGAAAAGGCTGAACCCCAAATTAGGAGATCCAAGTTTTGGCCTCAGCATGGCTCCACTCAAAGCCTCTTCCGCTCCGCCCTTCTTTTTCCATCTGTGAAATGAGGGAATAGACTAGCTAAGCTCCAAGGCCCCTTCTGGATTTAAGATTCCAGGATGTCAAGACTGGCTCTGACTACTTAGATGGAGCTGGGAAACAGCAGTGCCTAAGAGCTCCCCAACCCCCGGGGAGGCCGCTAGCTTGGTGTATGAGTTATCTACTGTGCTGTAACAAATTAGCCTAAATTTCAGCAACTTAAAACAAAAGGGCGCCTGGGTGGCTCAGTCAGTTAAGCGGCTGACTTTTGGTTTCGCCTCAGGTCATGATCTCACGGTTCACAGGTCTGAGCTCCACGTGGGTCTCTGTCCTGAGCATGTGGAGCCTGCTTGGTATTCTCTCTCTCTCTCTCTCTCTCTCTCTCTCTCTCTCTGTGTGTGTGTGTGTGTGTATGTGTGTGTGCGTGTCTGCCCTCTCCTCTTTCTCTCTCTCTTTCTCTCACTGAAACCCTGCTGCCCAGCACAGCCCTGCAAGGATGAGGACAGAGCTGGGCGGGGGGTGGGGGGATGGGGGGGAGTGAGGGCTCATCGGAAGCTACCCAAATAACCCAGGAAAACCTCAATTAGCCAGAGAAGAGTAAGATAGTGCCTTCACTTAATCACAATTTTTTCCCTCTTCAACTACCCCCCCCCATACATAAATCTAAATACTATGGCTGATGATAAGGAGACAAAAGGCAAGCAAGTATATTGCTGTTAAAGAATTTAAAAAACCCTCACAGGGTCTATACCTATGAGCTTGCATTCTGTCTACATCAAAAATATCATGAGATACTGAAAAATCCAGAATTATCAATGAATGATCTGTTACCTTTATTTTTGCTTGCTAAGAAAGAAACGTGAAATAAAACATTTTAGGAAGTTTTTAAAAATTAACATTTCTAACAATGCAGCCTTTCTGCTGAACTTGCATCTAATTAGGAAATTAAATTAACCAGACGATTTCACTTCCTCAGTAAATGGGATTGGATTTCTTGTGGTGGCGACTCAGACTCTTTTCTCGATTTCCTTGACATATCCGGCTCTTCCCATCCGTCTTTCATTCCTCCTGCTACCTGGAATTCTTTCTGATCCTGCAGTTAGAGTAGGAAGAGGTGGGTTCTAGTCTGTTCCGGGGCATGTCTCTTACATCCAGGACATGTGGCCTCTCTGAGCTCCTTTTCCCTCAGAGATTAAAGCAGATGATTCTTTAGGTCCCTTTCATTCTAGGACTCCCTACACTGACTATTCTCTCCCTCTTTGCTTTCTAAAATCCAACCACTTTTTCAAGATGCAAGTAAAACGCTTATCACTACCTTGGAGCCTCCCTTATCTCTGTAAACACAAGTGATCTCTTGCTTCTCTATGATACTGCAATTAGATGTTACATTGTTTTATGTATTGTGTGTAATATATATGCACATTTTGTCTCTATAACCAAACCCTAAGCTCTTTGAGGATAGGGGTCTGGTATTTCTCATTTTTATATCCCTTAGCACTGCACCTGGCACATAGTAGGTGCTCATTCTGTGGTTTGAAGGAAATCCAAAGTGTTGTGGTTTTGCAGGACACAGGTGTATTGGATGCCCTTAGCCAGCAGGGGGAGCGCGTCTGCTCCTTAAAAGAAGAAACGCTCTGAACCTTTACTCTGTGGAGAGCTGATGGATAGATTTACCTCTGAGAATGAGAGGCCCATGGGACTGGGATGAACGCAGGGACGAAGGAGAGCCTGTTATTTCTCACCAAGAAGCCACCATTTATTTTGTAAACTTGGTAAACAGAATAACATCTCAAGAACAGAAAGTAACCTTCATGATAAATTCAGAGCATTTCCTATCTCTAAAGCTTGCATGGAGTTACAACGGGGATACGTTCTTGATTAAACACTGTGTACCTTGGGGCATTAAGTCTATGATAAATTGGGAGATAGGGACCCACAACCTCATTTCTTTTAAGGATATTTAATTATAAAATTCTATAACAAAATTACAGCCTTATTAAAATGGTTTCTCACCAAAGAGAGGGTCTAGAAAGAGGATACAATGCCAATGGTAGCTTTTGGGTTTTCCAAGATCTCTCCCTGTGCCGCTGCACTCTATTCAGGGGTCAGCAAGAGGAGACAAACATCTCCCTTCAGAAAATAGCCCCTTGGGGAACGGAGTCTCTCTCTTCATCTACCCCCATGATTATGGGGTGCCAGGCAGCTAGGATCCCAGTATGCAGAGATGTCTGGTGGATAAACTAGCTTCTCTTTAAAAGGACAAACACCTGCCAGTAATGAGTGACGCATTAGTCACTCACACCTTAGTATGAATCATACCGATCATTTTATTCTGGCACCCCTCCAAAATGGGGCGTCAGGAATGGTCAGTTTCGTTGTATACTAAACGAAGTTGTGATTCTAGAGCACTGGATTCTCTGGGGGAGGAAAGCCAGGGTGATGACCCTTTATGGAAGGCCTTTGTGCAGGCAGAGAATGGTGTGGGGGTAAGGAACAGAGGGAGCCCCAAGAGGTAGGTGATTGTGCCAAGAACCATGGTGACAGTAACCATCCCTGGGTTTTTCCAAGAGCCTGCTCCATAACCAGTCAAACCATGTGCCCCAATTTCTCATGAGGAAAATACAGCTCTTTGGCTTTCCTGGCACGTTTCCTCCTCCACCACCAAGAAGCAGAAATAGGCAATCCTGGTGGTTTGACCTTGGGGTCTGGGTCTTTGTTTCACCTCTCAGAGACTGAGACCGGATGTCCTCAACCAGCAAGTAGGGAGGGTCGTCTGACTCCCCTCCGAAGAAATACGCTGCTAAGGACATTGCTCTGGTGCACAGTGAGCCCTCAGCCACCGCCACCGCTGCTGCTGTCAGTGCCCGGCACACGAGCAGCCCTCGAGAACCACTGGCTGCTGCAATTACAGAATCATTCTGGGCCCTGTACCCGGGGTCGGCCTGCGACACAGGGTCTGCTGCTCATTACTTACATCCACATTAGCTTTTCACCCCTCAGCTGCCTAATTAGGAGCCAGAGCGTGGTGCTGGAAAAAAACAAGAAATCTGACAACCCCAGCTGTGCTCTCCCTTCCCCGTCACTGTGCGAACGGAGCAGTGCTCCTCAGGAGGTGGGCACCACTTCTAGGAATTAAACATTCCGGAGCATCAGGTGGGGATGGTCTGTAAGTGCCGGATGCTTTGTGGCAAAGCCCCATCACGTGCTGGCTATGTGACTTCAGGCAAGTCGCTTAATTTCCTTTGCTGTTTCTTCTCATCTGCAAAATAAAGACCATGAGGACCTGACGCCACCCACGCCCGTTCGGTGCCCGATGTAGAGTAGGAATTCAGTCAACATTAGCTTCCTTCCCCGCCAACTCTTTCTCCTGCTCCCCCCACCCTCCTAGGGCCCAAAACGTCAGAGCTATAGGGAATCTGAAAAACGGCCAGCTCTGTCTTATCTTTCCAGATTAAGGAAGGACATAGAGCAAGACAGAGGCGGCCCAGGATGAGAGGTCAGGCCGCCCCCTCCCAGTCCGTGCTCTGCCGTCACATGACCGTAGTGGGGCTGTCAGCTCAGGGTTCAAGTCTCCTGGTTTCATTTACCCTGGTCTGTGGCTCTCCTCATTCTCTGAAATTATATCAAGGAAGCTTTAACGACCATCAGCCACGGTGGTTTTTCCTTTCTGAGGTCACTCACATCTTTGGCTAGAAACTCATCTGTGTAAGCATCTGTATTCTGCGCAGATTTGCAGCGGAGCCTAGGAATTGTGCCTGGGTCTGGGCTTCTCCTTACAAGTGCGGGATTCTAAATTCAAATTCACAAACTGAAGCCTGTTTTCTGGAGCATGGCCAAATGTGGATGAGTGAGAACAGGCAGTTTATAATCCTGAGATGCTAATCTACCTTTCCAGGTTCTGACTGTGGTGGAGGAAGTAATAAAGTTGGAGAACAGAATAGGTTCCAAGCCTGAATGACCAATTAAGCCTCTTTTTAAATGACCAAGAGCAATATCTATAAGATACAAGCTAATTACAAGAATTAACAACAACCACTACCAAAAACCCCCAGACGCTTCAACTACATCAAATGCTGAGGACCAGAAATGCAAGGCATCTTAACAAGACGATCTCAGAGAGTGCCTAGCCCTGAGAGGACAACGTGGTAAATTAATGGGACAGTGAGGAACGGGGCTTACCTCGACGCACCCTGGATGGATGGTTGGAATAGCATCTTTGAGGAGGTGACCACATGAGTTGAGACCTGCGTAATGAGTAATAAGCGACGGGTGAACCTGAGAGAACATTCCACACAGAGGGCACAGCAAGTGCCAGGGCCCAGTTTGAGGATGATCGTGAAGAATAGAGAGCAGGTCAGAGTGGCTACAGCTCAGGGAGCCAGGGCTGCGGTATGAGATCGGAGAAGGAGGCAGTGCCCCAATGGTGTAAGGGAGAGGGAGGCAAGATATGGAATGGTCAGGTAAAAACGGTCTCTGAGGACAGACAAACCTGGATTTGAATCCCAACTTTAAGATTTACCAGCCGCATGACCTTGCGCAGGTCATTTAACCTCTGAGCCTCAGCTTCCTCATCTTTGAAATGGGGATGCTGTTAATAGAACCCACCTCACATGGTTACGTGAGGAATAAGTGACACAAGCCATTGGGGTACACTTGGCAATCAGTAAGTTCCAACCTCTACTACGGGCTTCTTATCATGGACCCTCCCCGCCCACCCCTCCAGGCCCTGGACCCAGTTCAGCCGCCACCACTCAGGATACCACCAGGTGGCAGTCTTTCAAGCTTTTCCAGCTTCACCAGTGCCTGGTCCTGCCTGGTTTGTCCTTGTTTTTACCCGTTAGGGAAGTACAAAGACCCAAAGACTCTTTGGGGGCAGAGACTGGTTGGGTACAGGGTGACTGGAAATGTTCAAGGAATATTCTCTTCTTTCAGCAAGAAAATGTAATGGCGAGAATACCAAGTCACACCTGCAGAATACCGATTCTAGCCTCTACTTCACCTGCAGACCAGTCGAGCTTGGCAGTGCATTTGCTCACTCTGGGCCCCAATCGTCCCCGTCTACCTGTACCATGGTATCATTGTGAGGCCCAAGTGAGGCACCGTGTGCGGAATGGCTAGAGTCTGCCTAGAATGTACTGTACAGCTTTGCCACTTAGCTTGCTGTTTACTTAACCTCAGCCTTTTCGTCCGTAAGACGGGCATAGTAATTAGAATCGTAGGCTTGTAGGGATGATTGGAGCGCTAAAAGCACATGAACAGCACCCAGCACATGCAAGCGCGGCTCAGTGTGTGCTGTTACCATTGGTAAAGTACCGTGTAGGTAGATCGGCTTATGAGCACAGGCTGTGGGGGCTTTGGGTGTGGTGTGTGCTGGGGAGCGTTTGACACGGGATGAGCTCTCCGAAGGCCACGAGTAAGCAGAGAGAGGGGAGAGCTCTACATGGAGACGGGGAGGGAAGGCGTCCAGTAACCAAGCCAGGGAAACCTCTCCTGCCCTGCAGTTCCCAGGAGAGGCTGCAGGATGAAGGAGGAGGGGTGTCACCTGCAGGCCACATCTCCCCAGCCCGATTCTATTCCCTATCTCTTTCTGCATGAGTTCAGCATCAATTCCCTGCTGTGTTGTAAGCTCCTTGAAGGCAGAGAAGGTCTCATCCATCTTTGTTCCCCCACTGGCCTAACACAGAGCCCACACCTAACAAGCTCTGAATAAATGCTGGCGGAGGCCCATCCATTCTGGACCGTGTAGCGAATTGGTCACATCCCAGAAACCCCTGGGCTGTGCACTGAGCTGGAACTCCTCCGACCCAGGCTACGAATTGGATGCTCTGCCTGTGACCCGGGGGTGTTGGTGTCTCTGTGCTAATGTCCTTATCTGTAAATGTGTGCAGAGCACGCCACAAGCACGGGCAAGAGAAAAGGCACAGATACCAGCTGGATTTCCCAGGCTTGCCATTTGTCCTGGACCTTTCCCTCTTGCCTGGAAGGCTCTCTGGAGGGGGCGCTTGGTAGCGAGCGCTGTGTAGTGGGGAGGACCGGCAGAGTCATGGGGAAGAGCGGCAGGTACAATGAAATAGACTCGGCATGCCAAAAAAAGAGCACCCACATTCCTAGGCCTCCTCTGCCATATGAGAATTTTGCTGAGAGGGAGGGATCACTCCCTCTTTCTGGGCCCGTTTTCTCAACTCCACTACAGGGAAAATATAAATACCCACTTCTTTGTCGTAAAGGGCATAGTGCCCGGCCCACAGAAAGCGCTTAAATGCTCGTTGACTATCCCGACGAGGCAGCGCATGAGACAAGGCTTTGTAAATACTGGAGCAGCTCTGTTAAAACTTCTCTGCCAAAGTACTCTCAAAGCAGAAGAAAGGGTATCCCACAGCCCCAGCCCAAGGGTCTGGAGGGATCTCACCCAACAGGAAGTTTGAAAGGTCTTTTGTCTAAAAGATGCACGTACAGTGCATTTGCATTCAACTCTGTGATGTATCTAGATTTATCAAAATGGAAAGCGTATTTTCAATTTCTTACCAGTTAAATTATCTACCAACACCTCCTCTTGCCCCCTGCCCCTAGCACATCTTCCGGTAAAAATGGGTAGTCCAGGAAGACGTGGTGCTTTTATCTGGGGTAATTTGTGGTCCTGGAATACTCCCCAAACATCCCTGTTTAAGGAGCACGATGAAAAAGCACTCTTCAGGTTTCATTATTTGCATTTAATCTTGTGGTGGGCCAGCCTCTGCACCCTGCTTTGCTGAGGTAAAATACTTGGCCTTTGTCTGTTTGGGTCCAATCAACTCCCGAGGGTCCAGAATGAGCTCCCTCCCTGCACGCTGCAGTGCTCACGGGGCCAGCCAGCAGGCAGTAATTGGACAGATCAGACAACAAACAGCCTGCGGGGCTCTCTACTCGGAACTCAATGCTGTTACTGCTGTTTTTGTTGCCTGAACCTCTGGCCCCCTGCCTCCCTGGGGCCTGCCCTCCCCTCCCTGCTCCAGCCCATAGCCTTGTCTTTGAGATTTTGCCTGCCTCCTGAGATGCCCTAAACTGCACCTCCCCCCCAAAAACCTGTGCCCCAGCTTTCCAGGCAGCCGTTGTTGCCACCTCGCTGGAAAGCCGAATTGTGCTCCAGCCCTTAAAGAGCTCCAGGGGAGCAGTTTCTACAACCTCTGCAGGAATCTGGTTCTAACATCTCACAACTCTCGAGGAGAAGAAAGCCTTCTTTTCATGAAATCTCAATTCCTTTCTGTTGCAATGAGCATGGAGTTGCTTTTATTCTCTATGGTTAGAGCTACACTTAAACAACCATAATTCCTCACGATTTTCTCCTCGCTCACCAGTGTGTGGAATGTTGGCTTTGCTTCTGCTGGTCAGCCTTCATCTACCATGTGCACGGCCCTGGGGCAGGGCTGGGCTCTTCTTGCCTCTGAGGAGTAAGTGGAGTGACACTGAAACAGAGTGGACCCTGCCATCACAGGGGTAGGGCTGAGCCAACAGTGACCCTGCGCTTCTTTGGGTGTCTGGAAGAAGTGACTGAAATGACCCCGTTGAGGGTCTCTGGTGTGCCAGACCCTAAAGATGTTTATGGGATATGTAAAGCCAGGTCTCTCTGAAAGGAGCAATTACTTGCTCGGCTCTGGACAGTAGGCACTGCCCAAGAGACATCAGTTTGCATCCCAGCTCTGCTTTTCGTTAGCTGAGCCAGGCTGGGCAGGCCACTCACCCCTTCGAGCCATCATTTGTGTCAATGAGGATTTTTTTTTTTAATTCTGTAAAGTTCTGCACAAATTGAAAGACTTACTGTAGATCGGGTGGAGAGATTATGTAGGCAGGGGTACCTACAGATCTGCCAGTGCAGGAATATAAAAGTGAGATGCTGAAGGTCTGGGTGGGAAGAGAAAGAGATGAAAGTGAGTGGCATTTCAAAGGAAGGACAGGCAGGTGGAGGGGACAGATTGTGCACTGAGATTGGAGGAAAGAGAATGACAACAGGTACCATTTATGGAACGCTCACGATGTACCAGGCGCTCTGCTAAGTGCTTTGCCTACGTTATCTCATGTGTTCCTTATGAAAGTCCTGTAATCGTTTTTACTGTCCTCCTTTTACCCCGGCATCTGGCCGGTCATAGCAATACCTCCAGACCCTGAAACTGAACCTGCGAGAAATCCATTCTATCTTGAATAGAATGTGGTGTCAAGATGAGGATAGAGTTTTAGGGCAAATCAGGAAAGAACCAAGAGGTGCAGGGAGAAGCAGTGGGGGGAAGGGAGTACTCCACAAACCACGGTTAATGAAATCACGATGGAGTAATAAAAAATAATGCCCCTTGCAATTTCAAACATGGATTCCTTTCCCCAGACGCCATCAATTCTTGTCCACCTGTTCTTGTTAGCCCTCTGCTTCTAACCCACCTCCTCTCCAAATGGTCTGACTCCTCCCTCCTCCCTCTCTTTTCCCAATGGCTCCTCCCTCCCTCGCTCCCTCCCTCACTCCCTCTCTTCCCCGCCACCCAATTACCCTTTCCATCTTCTTTTGTGTCAATACTTGACTCTTTTTTTTTTTTTTAAGTTTATTTATTCTTTTTGTAGAGAGACAGAGCATGAGCCGGGGAAGGGCAGAGAGAGAGAGGGAGAAAGAGACAGAATCCCAAGCAGGCTCCAGACTGTCAGCACAGAGCCCGACACAGTGCTTGAACTCACGAACCATGAGATCATGACCTGAGCCGAAAACAAGAGTCAGACCCTCAGCTGACTGAGCCACCCAGGCACCCTGATACTTGACTCTTTCTTGATGACAAGATCTTCATATTCAGTTTACACATTCAAAACAGATTAGAAACATTCTCCTCCGCCCTTTGCTTCCTCTCCAAAATCCTTCCTCCCCTTTCTCTCTCCTCCTGGTTCTTTCCCTCTTTTTATTTTCACCTTCCTGTTCACTTTCCTCTCCTGTTCACTTTTCACACATTTCTCTCTTCCCTTAGGATGAAACTGGCCAGGGCACTCCCAGCCCGGGGGCCCCTTGGCATATGCTGCTGGCAAATGCCTGCTTCCACTCCCCAACTGCTAAAGGCTTTTTTATTATTATTCTTTAAACCACGACCATGAGTTCATGTCTGTCAGAAACCTGGCTGGGTTGGCAGCTGGAGATGCCAGACCAGGAGTGGCTGGAACCTGGATCAAGATCTACCCACCAAGGCAGGGCCAGGATCTTGGGAGGTCCTGGCAGCTGATGGTAGGAGGAAGTGAGGCCAGGTTGGGGGAATATCAGAGGAAGCTGGCATGAGGCGGTCAGTGGGCAGAGGCTCAGGAAGGCAGTTGATATCAGGGATATGAGGCAGCAGGTGCTAATGACTCAGCTACAGGGAGGGAAGAATCTGGACCCCAGAATCCTAAACACCTGGGTCATGTGGTTGGGTACCAGGATGGGAGAATGAGACAGAGACCCAGTTATTGGAGCAGGAGTACCAAACAGAGCTCAGTCAGAAGAAAAAGGTAAGAGCCGGTACTAGGACCTGGAGCAAAGGCAAGGCAGGACCAAGGTCAGCAACAAGGCCAGCCTTAAGATTCAAGATGAAGCTTTCCTGCTGCTGACCTTGGGCTCCAGGGAGCCCCCTGACCATGAAAGCTATTGCTGGCTGGCCATCTCAAGCACGAATAGAGAGCTGTGCAGTCGGGGGTTCTCCATGGCCCTGCCTTGTCCCTGTGTCATACTCTTAGCCAGCCTCTCCGATTGCAAAGCCACCCTGCAACAGTGTGGGAAAACTTCAAAGCATCCAAGCCACCTGGGTACAGAGTAACATGATTATCAGACGTCTACCCGCAGCATCGCTCCCAGGCTCCCCCACGCCCCACCCCGCAGCCCTAAGAGGCTCTGACCTTTCTAACTAGCTTTTCTAGGATTCCATAATGCTCTCCTTTTTCCAGTCTCCTTTCACAGGTCTGCCCTCTCTCCACCTGGACAAGTTTCCTGTAGCATGCACTCCCATTCTAAGCTGTTCTGAATGAGCTCTCTCCGGCCAGCTGCAAGTCCACCACGGTTTGTGGCTTCTCTACAAGATCTGCACCTTCATCCCTACCTGCCTCCCCTCATAAATCCATTCCGTGCATCTGTCACTTCTAAGCCACTGTTCACACAAGTGCATCTGAAACTCGCCAGCCATCTGATAAGTACATGTTCCTTAGAAGAAAGGACTACAGCACATTACAAGTTGGTTGGAGAAGGAGTCATTTCTCCACTGTCCCTTAAACTCCTCACTTCTTTCAGTGTGTGGTTTCTCACTCGCAACTTTGGTGAGGCTGTCGCTTGCCCTCACCAAACCATTCTTTTCTTTGGGGGCAACCAAAGCTAATTCCACAAATCCCTCATCTGCAACTCCCAAGTTCTCAAATCTCTCAAAATCAAGAGGTGGATTTTTGTTTTGTTTTCTTTGTGAGTCTGTTGCCAAAACTCAGCTGGTGACAAAACCTGACCTAAACTGATGGGAAGCCACTTGATCCTCACACCTGCTTAAGTGAGAACATTCATGTATCTTACTGCAAAAATATTAGTGCCTCCTGTTAAGGGATACTGCCCAAGACCCCACAGGGGACGTTTCAGAGTGTATGGTACATTTCTGAATTCTAAAACACCTTTGGCTTCAAGGGCTGCAGATAAGGGCTTGGGGAACTGTAGCAACCTCTCTGTTCTTTTGCAACAGACCTGTTGGAACAGAAGCATCTCTAAGATCTGAGATTCCCTGGCCTTTTCTTTCCATCTGGAGAGTGAGAAGACAGCCAGGTGGATCAGTGAGGGTGACGAGAAAAGCAAGGATAGCAAATCTTCTGATGTGGAGAAAGAAGGGCTGACTTACTGTGACTCTAAGTGGCTCGTGTAACCCATCTGAGGCTGGACTGCGGGAGGGAGCTCGTTCCCAAGAGTCCCTGTTCCAAAAGGCTTTCAAGATAACTGAAATGACACACACAAAATGTCTTGAGCTTTTAGAAAACAAAGTGCCACATTAACTTTTTAGTATTTCTTAAAGTAAATATGTTTAACTGGAATAAATTAATCAGCGAACACCGTGTGTTCACTCAGTGCCCAATTTCACACCGGCTTCCATGAAGTAGTCAAGTGTAAGATACAAACTCTGGGCTCAAAGGGGCTTCCATTCAGATAGGATGGCCCAGTTTTATGCCTAAGAAATAATTAGAAAACTGGAGTGCTAAGATGTTGCAGACCTGCAGGAGAGCAGAAGAGGCCAAGCTTGCTGGCCAGAGTGGTTTGGGAAGGTGGTGTGGGAGATGAGATTTAGTCTGGGTGTCAAAAGATGAGAAAATCTCTTAGGCAAGTGTCCCAGATAAGAATGCACATTTGTGGGAGAATAGTATGGAGAGAGACGTCACCAGTGGAGAAGGCTGGAGTCAGGGTATTGGGAGGAGACTGAACATGCCAGATTGGGTAAGGAGTGGGTTGAAAAACGTGTGTGTCTGTCTGCTTATGCAGTCATAACAAAATACTACAGACTGGATGGCTTATACAACAGAAATGTATTTTCTCACAGCTGGAGGCTGGAAGTCCCAGGTCAAGGCTCCGGCAGGTTTGGTTTCCTCAGATGCCTCTCTCCTTGGCTTACAGATGGCCACTTCTCTCTTTGTCCTCACATGACCTTTCTTCTGTCCACGTGCAGAGAGAGAGAGAGGGAAACCTCCAGTGTTTCTTTATTTTTTTTTGTAAGGACACCAATCCTAAGGATTAGGGTTCTACTCGGTGATCTCATTTAATCTTAATTACCTCCTTAAAGGCTCTATCTCCAAATACAGTCACATTGGGAGTTAAGGCTTTAACATATGAATTTGGAGGCGGGGTGGGGTGGAGAGACACAATTCAGTCCATAACAGTGTGCGTGTGTCCCGAGAAAGCAGGGTGTATCTGGGCAGTTTGTGAGGGCAAGATGTCTACAATGAGGCAGGGCAGGGCTAGACTCTGAGTGGACACAGACATGAACTGAGTGAATGGACATGGAGGACATTAGAGGAATTAGAAATTATAGGACCAGGTCTGCTTGGTCCACAGGCTCAACCCTCCCAAGTTCAAGTGCAGAAACCAGATTGCATTCCCTAGAGAACTTCCTGGAAAGAATGTCTCCGTCATTTCCTGCATTTCTCTGTCCTTCCCCAGCACCTCTGGTCTGTTGCACCCTTACTTGTCTAGCTGCAGGGAAGTGTGACATCATTATAGAGCTGTTTTGTGCAGACAGCCTATTCACATCTGGATGACTGATGCTGATAATTACTGCATTGGTTACTAAATCTGCTGGGTTTAGGTGAGGCGAGGCTCCACAGCTGGGGCTGCTGCTCACAGCTTCACCAGCAGAGAGAGAGGTGAGAACAAAAACCAAGAAAGGTGTGCTTAGGTGCTTGGGATTGAGTGAAACTGGTTAATTACCAGTCACTTGCTATCTCCCTGAGTTGAAGTTTCTAGCTAAGGAACACTCATTGATCAGACAGAACAGGACAACCTGCAACTTACCTCCACACTAAGAGGGTGGTGGGAACCAAGATGCAGAAACAAGCATGGAGGTGGCCTCTGGGATGCCAGGGGCATCCATATGACTCAGATGCCCTCCGAACAGGATGACGGCGTGATACAGCAGCAGACCGGACTCCTTAAGGAAAGAGCTCTGAATCAGGTGTGTCCTTGGGGCAGAGTTTCTGCTAAGTGAAGGTTCTTAATTTGGGGTCTTAGATTAACTTTTAAGGGTCCATGAACCCCCTAAATTTGCACGGCAACATGTATGCGTGTATGTGATTGACCATTTTTCTGAGAAACAAACCCCTACCATTAATCAGATTCTTGAAATGCTCAAAAGAGTTGATCTCCCAAAGGGAAAAGATTATACACCACTGCCCTAGACCCCCAGAGAAACAGGTTGACATTGGGCAGAGCCCCAGGAAAGACTTGAGATCCCTAATGATCCTGACATGATACTCAGAGATGTGTTTGCGTGTGTGTGCGCATGCATGTGTGTTTATAGATTTTTCTAGAGGGAGGATTCAACAGTTTTTGCCAGATTCTCAAAAGGGTCCACAACCCTCAAAAGACTAAGAACCTGAGCTAGTTCCAGTTCCAAGACTAAGAACCTTACCTATTTCTTTCCAGAGGACAGTCACAGAGACCAGAAAACAGGGCCCAAAGTAGCCTCTGGTAGTTCTGCTAAAACCTGGCGATAAGTGGGGCCAGGGGCTAGTTGGCAGGAGGGTCTCCATTAAACACACACACACACACACACACACACACACACACACACACAACCAAAGACCACATTGGAGTCATTTTAAGAGTCCAGTGCCCAGAAGCCAGAGTGATGGTCACAAAGCCCTCAACAGATGAAAAAAACAGTCCTAGCTCCCTCCTTTCTGATGGTGTATTCCCAGGTCTTTCTCTTCCAGTGCCCCCTGCCCCAGCTTTCAGAAACGCACAGACTTTACTCATGGAAGCTCAAATTTCATCCAATAAATCCTTACTGATCACCTACTATGTGCCAGGTCTATTCTAGGCGCAAAACAAAGGACTTGTCTTCAGAGTGTTATCGACCTAGGCCCATTTCCTGCCCAACACACGGGTATTTTGGGCACTGCTGACCTGGCGCTTAGCCGGCACAGCCCCTGGTCCAGAGAGACTGAAACCATCTCGGCCACTGCAGCGGGCTGGGGGTCGAGGTGGGGGTTAGCAGTACCTGTGAGAAAAGCGGTGAGAGGGACTGGAAGGACCCGAGCGGGTAGGCCTACCGGTAGACCCCAGATTAAGCTCAGCCCCGGCGCTGCCGGGGTGGGGACACGGCGGAGGCACTGCCGGCGGCTCGCCGGAACTGGGGGAAGGGGCTGCGGCCCGCCGCCTCCGCCGCCTCGGCCGCCTCGGCCGCCACGCCTGCTCTCCGAGCCGTGCTCGCCCGCTCCCCGCCCTCTGGGGCCGTCGCGAAGCTCGGCTCTCCATACTGAGCAGTCCCCGGGAGGCGTTCGGACACGTTTCCAGGCCGGATAAAGATCGGCTCAGCGCTCGCTCCGCAGCGCGAAATCGCGCCATCAGCGCGCCACGCGCGGCCGCTACGGCCCTGCCCGGCGACGCCAGATCACTATCTGGGGGGGGGAAAGGCAAGGCAGCGCCGCCGCTCCCGCCGCCACCCTCGGCCCTGCGCGCTGGGGTGGCCGCGGGGCCCAGGGGCTCGCCTCCCTCCCCTCCCCCCTGGCCTGCGTTCTCGGCGCTTCCTCCCGAGGGACCCCCGCTTCCCGCCGGCCCGGGGCCCCCAGCGCCCCGCCAGGCGCCCTCGCCGCCACCCTCCCCCGGCCGCCCGCCCCCCCAGCCAGGCCCCGCTGCCTCCTGAAGGTTACGCGACGCAGCCGCGGGGTGCGGGGGGCGCCCGCCCTCGCCGCCGCCTGCGCCGCCTGCGCCGCCGCCCACCCCAGCGCCCGCCGCGCCGCGCCGCGCCGCGCCGGCCCGGCCCGGCCCGGCTGCCGGCTGCTGCCACCGCAATCCCCGCTCCTAAATCAGCGCGGGGAGGCGTCCCCTCCCCCCACCGGCTGCCCGGGCTCCCCGCGCCGCGATTGGCCGTGCGGGCGCCCCCCGCCCCGGGCCCCCCCGCTCCAGCTGCCGCGCCATTGGCTGCGGGTCTCCGCCAGCCTTTACATAAGACCGGGCGCGCTCGAGTGGAGTTGTATAAAGCGAGCGAGCGGTGGCGGGGCGGGAGGCTCGAGGCCAGCCCGGGACCGGGGCTGGGAGCTGGAAGGCGGCGGCGGCGGCGGCGGCGGCGGAGGCAGTGAGTGCCCGCGCTCCGACGCCCCCAGGCGGTGGGGCTGAGAGAGCCCCAAGATGGCTCCGAGCGCTGACCTCGGCGTGAGTACCCGCTCCCGTGCCCCCACTCCCTCAGGCGGAGAAAGTTTCTCCCGCTCTGCGCGCCCCTCCCGACTCGCCCGCAAGGGTGGCGGGGATGCCGCCGGGGAACCGGGAAAACGGACACCGCCACTGAAGGCGGCGGCTGTGTGTCCAACTTGCGCAGGACTCGACCGGCGCGCCGAGCCTCCCCCGCGGGCTGGGGGCGAGGCGGGCGCGGGGCTGGAGGTGGAGGAGAGGTGGAAGCGGGGGTGTGCGGACGACAGCCCACTCAGCTGGCAGGGAAGGTGTTGGGGGCGCCCTGGAGGTCAGCCGTTTGGGGAGGGGGGCACTGGGGCTGCCAGGGGGGCGGAGCAGGTGAGGAAGGATGTGCTGGGGGTATTTGGGAGTCACCCAGCTGGGCTCAGCTCCGAGCCGGGGAAGCTACTGGCCTCGACCAGTAGTAGCTCACCCACTACGCTGCTAGGATGGGGAAGAGCCCCGGGGAGCCTGTGCTTCTTCCCCGGGGAAGCCGAGCTCCTAGGCACAGCGCTCCGTGGCCGAGAGCTCCAGGAGCCAGCCCCGCGAGCAGCGTAGCTGCCAGCTGCCTTTGCTGGACCGAGGTGTGGTCTCCTCGCTCGCAGCCTGTTTCAGGCAAACCAGCTTCAGGCATTCCAGGGGGGAACGGGGGTCTTCCTCGGCCCTTGGGGGCACATGGAGGCATTGATGGGGCAGCAGGCCAGACTTGGGGGCATGCCCAACAATGCAGCTCGCTTCTTCGCAGTACATACAGTAGTTGGGAACCCTGCTTAGTCCCGTTTCTGCAAAAACCAACTCAAGAGTCCAGAGTCATCCCAGCCTGGATGGGAGCCTCCCAGAGTGGTCGGGAAAGGCTCCTGAGGTTGGAGGGGGGTGGGGGCGCTCCCCTTCCTCAGGGAATGACTAATGAATATTGCTGGCGCCTGTGGTGGAGTGTGCACCTAGTGTGGCTCCTGTGCGTCCCAGGAGGTGCTTCTGCTCTCCAGGCAGGACACGTTCTCGAGTCACACTTGAGATGTCTTCTGGGATGGGTGCAGGACTTCCCAAGTGAAGCCGGGTGGAAAAGAAGGGGAAAAGGTTCCAAGAATGGGGGACAGCTCTGTAGTGCCGCCTTGAATTTGGGGAACTCACGTGGGGAGACAAATGCTGCTGATGGGAGATTTTTTTACCCTGATGCCTTGGGGCTGGACATACCCAAGACTGAACCAGAGTGAATTCAGAGTCTTGCTGTACGTCACTCTTGGCCCTGAGGAAGGGGATGATGGAGGATGGAAAAGTGGGAACATGGTAGTTCTTCCAATATACCTTTTGAGGAAGCATTTTCTCTCTCTCTGGCTTAAGAACATCATTCTGGCAGCAGGTCCCAAAGTCAATTTAAGAAGCAATGAAGGGGGTTTAGGGTCTTGAGGCTGGCGCAGTGGACCACAATTAGAATATTCTGGTTTCCAGTTGGCACTGATGGACTCTGGAGAAGGTCAAAGGCATGCTCCTCAGTTGGGGTATATCCTTCACCTGTATACCATTCCTGAACATGAGTGGGTGTTTTGAACTCCTAGAGGAGCTGCTTCAACCTGGAGATCTTTTAGGGGGGTTATCAGTCCATAACCCCAGACCCAGCTCCATTCTCTGCCTGCAGTCAACGTTTTCTGCTACATTTCCCAACACCTTCTCTCCAATGTGGATTTGTGCAGCGAAATACCTGCTTGTTGCTCTTTCTTCCCTTCTCTCCATCTGGGTTGCACCTGGTGTTCTGAACCCTGATGTTTATTTTGTGGCATCTTGATGTTTGCTTAAGATGTCCCATCCTGCACAGGTTGCCTGTAAATGTGTGGACCAATAGTCTGTGTAATTCTAGGGAGTGAAACATACGCTGTTGTGGAGAGAGGACCAGGGACCACAAAGGCAGTACTATGAAAGTGCTTATGACAGTCTCCTGTTCTCAATCTTCCTTGCTGCCTGCTGAAGCGATCAGGGGTTAAAGGTGAAGCAGGCTCCTTGGTGTCCAGTAGGGGACGCCAAAGGCACCCAGGTCAAGACTTTCCCACTTCTTGCTGTTCACTGACCATGGTAACTAAACCTCTAAGCAAGCCGAGACCACAGCCCCCAACCCTCACCTTCATGATTGAAGCCCTTCTACCACAGGCTTCCTGGACATCAGGTGGTCCTGTCATCTCAGGTGCAATGGGGCAGATGCACGTACAACATTCCAAGGACAGAGAGCTAGTACTCAGCCCCACCTGCTCTCTGAGATCATTCCTTTGTGCTTGGTTCTGGTGTGTCCTTTGAACTTGTTAGCAGCTCCTGGAGTCCAAGAGCATTAGGGCTAGAAGGGAGGATCCTTGAAGAGCATCTAGTCCAACCTCATCCCATCCCCAGCACTCACATGCATACTTAATTTACAGATGAGAAAGCTGAAGCCCAGTGAAGGCGAGTGTCTGGTCCAAGGTCACAATGGCTCTTTGATGGAAGACACTGGATGAGGTTTCAGGATTTCCAGTTCTCTGCTCAGAGCTCTTTCTACTCTGTGACCTGCTTCCTCCCTTTTTACTATGGAGATGGACGTGTGTTCTTGGCACACTAGGTACTCGTAGCTGCTGACATCGGTCAATTAACAAAATTAGTAAATTTGGGGAAATTGCCTTCAAATCAATTATTCAGAGTGAGGAGCAGATAAAGTTCTTGTAATGTACATATGCAGGTAATAGAAATTCCTAGTGGTTTTTTTCCCTTTCGTCCATTATCTTATCTCATTATTCCAAGCAGTCTTTTAGGCAGAGACAAAGCAACTCCAGTTCTGCGTCCATGCATGTAGGAATCAGAAGTGCCCAGTCCCTCTCTGTGGCCTTGAAACCCAAGTCAAAGCTCTTCCTTTCTTTCACAAAGGCGTGCTGGAGTAGGGTCTCCCTGTCCTGCATCATACCACTGCCGCTGACACCTCCATTACTCAGATACTGGGTGGAGTGGAGAGTTCCCAACAGTTATTTGCCCATTTCCCCATCTTTGCTGCTCCCAGCTCAAGGTCAGAGTGCTAGGATGTTCTATTTTTGCAAAATTCTCGTATTAGGGCTTCTTGGGTGACCTGGAAGATGCTACCATTTCCACTGCCCTTTTTCTGTTCTGTAAGTCTGACTGTCGACATCTGAGCTGGGCCCTGGGAAGGAGGTTTGCTGAGTAGCCTGTGGGCCGCCCCTCCATTTCCTCTCCCCACCCCGTTCCTTTGCACACTGCATGGAGCTCCTCTGGGTTCCTCCCAGAGCCTCAGCAGACTTGGTGGCGACCCTCAGAAGGAACTAGTGCCTGCCAAGCCCCAGAATTCTGAGAGCCAGATCCTCTTCTGTCCCTAAAGCTCACCCAAGGGATGCTTGTTGCCAGGGAAGATGCTTGAGTTTCCTCTTCTCCTCCAGGCTCACAGGCAAGTTGGGTCTTAGTCTTCAAGGGGGGAGGGAGGTAGTAAGATTACGTGGACCACCAGACAGCAACAGCCCCTCCTTTAAGAAGTGGGGTTCTGAGAGACCATGCTTGAGATCCACGCCAGCTCCCGGCTCTAGCTGAAGAAATGTGCCTGCATTCCCAAGGCTTGGTCTAGTCTGGATAAGGAGAAGAATATAATTACGTAAAATATGGCTGTAGCATAGGATCTCTAGATTTTGGTTTAATGGAGGAGAGGACATAGAGTTTGAGAAGTGGCATTAGACCCTGAGAAATCAAGAAGCCACTCGTTTCGCGAGCCCCACTGGATGGCTGACCCTTACCTTACTCTCATTGGGAAGGCAATCCGTGGAGTAGAAGGGACACAGGCTTAGGATCTGGCTCCCGCACTTACTGGCTTAGAGACTTTGGACAAACTGCTTAACCTCTGCATGCCTCAGTTTCCTCCTCTGCAAAATGGTGAAGATGGCAGCCCTGTGATGAGGGTAGGATGGACAGTGAAGAGCAAGGAAGATAGTCTCTAACATGCCTCTGCCCTCAGTAAGACATAAAAAGGTATTCAGCTGGAAGGGGATATTGTTGTGGGATCACTGGGAACCACACCGAGGCCTCCTTTTCCAAGCAAGCGAGGCCAAGTGTCCAGGTTTGCATATCAGCCCTCTGCTCACAGCAACATCTGGGCTTATGGACAAGGCCTTCCTGGCAGGGCTCCCTCCTTGCCTTCTTCCTTCCCCCACCTTGGGGCTTCGTTTGGGGGTTCTGCCATACTTGGGGAAAAGAAATTTTACAGGTCCCAGGATAATTCTGAATGTGATGAAGGGCCCTGAGCTATTGATTCCTAAGGAAGGATCTTTGTGCTGGGAGAAGCCTTCCCCGAGCCCAGTGATTTAAGAGTGCTGACAAATCTGTGCTCACCGAGCCTCCTGCAGGCTGCAGATACAGGCTTCCAGGCCAGCCGGGGCTCTGCGAGGGATTTCTGGGGAGCCTGGCTGGTTGCTTAGGGGACATAAACCTGTGAACTCTCCTTAGGAAAAAGTATGAAATCAATTGGCTTATTATCACACCCAACACACCCTGGACCACTTAGGGCAGTTAAGAAATGAGAAGCAGCAAAGGACTTGGAGGCTGTATTTGAAAACCATACAGAAAGGTGTGAAGCGTTTGGGGACAGGAAGTTCACACTGAACCACTCGTGATCTTGACCTTATTGAAGCTCTTCGGCACTGACTAGGAGGCCTACTTTGCCTCCCAGACATTTGGCAGTATCTGGAGATACTGGTTGTCACCACTGGGCTAGAGAGTGCTACTACCATCCAATGGGTAGAGGCCAGGGATGAGGCTAAATATCCTATAATGCATAGGACAGCCCCCCAACAAAAAAATCGGCCTAAAATGTCAGCAATGCCAGGCTGCGGAACCTGGACTGGAGCAGTGCCACACAGAATCGTAGCATGCTAGAAATGGGAGGAATTTCAGATGCGTTCTCATCCCGCTCTCCCATTTCACAGTTGAGAACACTAAGATCTAGAGAGGTAAAAAAAAAAAAAAAACTAGCAAGGGTCCTACAGCAAGCGGGCGGCCATGCTGGTCTGGAACTCAGATCTGCTGTTTGCTGAGACCAACTTACAGACTCTCTCAAAGATGTTGTGAAGATTCACTGTGAGCTGTGAAAACACTTAGAAAATTATAAAGAGACTATTATTAATATTGCTATTATTAAGAATTTGGGAGTTTGGAAAGTTCTATTTCTGACTGTGCCACTGACTCATTGTGTAACATTGGGCGCATCATTCCCCCACCCCCAGGCCTCTCTGAGTGTGCGTGTGTGTGGATGGCGGGTGGTCTTAGCAAATGGTAAGTACATCATAATCATTATCTTTAGAGAAAAGTACAAAGATTTGCCCTTCAAAAACCCTAGGCACTTAAAAAGGAGAAGATAAAAATTTTCCTTGAAAGACATCATGTTGACTTCGTAAGAAGCAAAACGTTTTCTTCTTGGAAAAATTCCAGTACCCTGGCCCTGTAAGTTGGTTCCAGCCCAGGAAATCTGATCAACATCCGGAGGACAAACTGATAGCTCCACAAATGACAAGCGATTGGATTTGTCCCCTCTCCCTCCGGGAGGGGGGAGGTGGGAACTTCTTCACCCTTTCCTGCTCAACCCTCTTGGCACAGGGAAGTTCTGCAAAGAACTTCACTGGAGGGTTGAGAAGGCGTGTCATTAATTAGTAAAACCTTGTTTACTTAACAGACAAATTCTTAAAGATCTCTTCCAAGGGACGTTTTGACATATTACTTTAATTAGCCACAGAAGAATTGCAAGTACAGAGAGTGTATAAAATGACCCTTCCTGTTGTTTCTAGTTACTGTTATCTTTGTTTGCACCCAACAAGTACAGTGACAAGGTCATGGGAATCACCGCTGAGCTCAAGGTGTCCCGTTGACCAAGGGAGAGACTGTGGGGACTTCCACCCTAACAGCAGCCTCCACCTGCCTGGAGAGCAGCCCCCAAGTGGAGCTTCCTCCCTCGGCATCCCTTCCCTGCCTTGCTTTGATGTCTTCTTTATAAGGACCTGTTGTGCCAGGTGAATCCTGACTCAGCTGTCTGGGTAGGAAACAAGCCTGGGAGCCCCATCCCCACCTAAATGGGGAGAAAAGCTCCTTCAAGATTGATAGGAGCGGCCTCGGTTGGTGTTTTTCACTGAAGGCCCATCTCTGGTCTCGCTCTCTGTGCACTGAGGATTGGAGGTAGGCAGTCACTTGAGTCTCTCCTTAGAGGATCAAGGTTACACTCTGGTCAATCCCTGTAATCAGAGGAGCTAAGCAGACAGGCCCTTTCCGTCACCTACAGATTCGTTGTCTAAGTGACGTCGCATTCCCTTTCATCCTGGTCTCTAAGAACAGACTTTCTTGGAAATCGTAATCATGCACCTCTCCTCTGAGAAGCTATATATGTCCAAGCAGGCTTTTGCAAGTGGGGACACAAGAGTCCCTGAGAAGGAGAAATACTGCCTCGTAAGCAGTGTCAAGGCAGGCACTGTGTCTTTTGTTCTTAGCCATAATAACCTCAGTGCCTGGCATGGTGCTTGGCACATGGAAGAACTCCGTGGCTGCTTGAATAAATAGGTGAATGTGGGTGGCTGTTCTGGGGCAGAGGTGACTCTTGGTATGAAAGCGGATCTCCAAACTGGCCAGTCTTCCTTCTGGCTCCTTCTTCCCAGAGGGCTCTAGAGACCTCAAGGTCCCACTGCTCAAGCAGGGGTTGAGGAGTTCAGGCAGGGCCCACCCTACAAGGTGGTGGCAGGCTCTGAGCCTTGGGCAAGGCTGAGTTTCTCCTCCTCTTTACCACCCTCCACGCGCTCACTCCCCTTCCCTCCACCTTCCCACCAGGCTGCTGCAGGGAAGCTCAGTGTAAGTATGACTTTGCTTTCAGCTGATAGAATAGATGAGAATTTGGATTTCCACTGAAGACAGACTAGGGAGGGAATCACTGCTTCACCAAAAGATTCCCAGGGGCATGCTTCTAAATAGCAAGGTCCACTAATGCATTTTAAGTGATTTAGGAAAAAAACAAAAAAACAAAAATCCCTGACCCGTAGACTCTTAGGCCTGGAAAAGAAGTCTGGAGGTCGTCCAGTGCCATGCCACTGCCCTGCCCCAGGACGCCAGTCCCCTCTGTGAAACTTTTCAGAAGCTCACTCACTTTTCAGAAGCACAGCCTACCCGTCCTGAACACTGCTGCCCCAAATCTAAATCGCTCTGTCTCATTAAAAACAATTTTTTTTTTAATAAAATGCAAGTCTGATCATGTCTTAGCCAACGCCAAACCCTCTCCCATTGTATGACTCCAGGCTCCTGACCTTGCAGGCTCCACAGGCCACAGCTGCTGCCTCCACCTTTTCCCACACCCTGCACTCCACACCCCCGACCCTGCATTCCAGCAACAACTGCCCTTGCCTAGTGCACACAAGCCTTGATCTGTAAATCCACCTGGAATGCAGCTCCCTTGGAATCTCAGTTTTCCTTCCTTCCTTCTACCTGCCCTTCCTACCCGCCTCCCTAGACAACTCCTCCTCTTACAGGCTGCAGCTGCACGTTGTACCTGTTGCTGCTCTGAGCTTATCCCTCCGAATTGTGCCTCACCCCTGCTCAACTATAAGATCCTGGAGGTCAGGAGCCATGCCTTAGCTGTCATTTCTGACCTGGCCCGTGGGCATCTACTGTTTGAGCATGCATGTGTATGTATATGTCAGTAAATGGAGGGGTCCTGTGTGTGGAAGGCAGTGCTGAAGAAGCCAAAGAACTCCACCAGCCTCCCTAGACAAATGAGTCACAGAAAGAAGCCTATCTCTCGAAGTCTGACAGTCCCCAGGCATTCCATTCAACTTTGGCAACTACTTCTGGAAGGGGAGTACCTGGTGGGCCTGGGCTCCACCTCCTGAACTGCATTCCTTCATTCAACATTTGTTAGCAGTAGTAATAGTGTGATTGCTGTTACCGTCACCTACCATGTACGGACTTTGTGTTTGCCAGGCACTGTGCTCAGCACTTAACAGGCATTATCTCATTTCATTTCCCGTTTCACAGACCAGGGAGTCTAAGCAATTAACAATACTTCTGAGGCACCTGCTGTGTGCCCTGTGCGTAAGGCTGGGAGACTCCATTTGTCCTCTCACTTTCGGTAACCCCGTTTCATTAGCCTGCTAGTCTCTGTGGCACCTCCTAGCCTGGGTCCCCTGAGTTTTCCTCTGGCTTTTCTGGAGCAGGACCAAGTCTGCTTCCTATCCGTGAGTGCAGCTGCAGGCAGCATGTGGTGTTTTCCCCAGGTAGAGGGAAAGAGAAGGAAACCTTATATTTTCTGGGTGCTGGGGAAGATGCATAGGACTTGGTGGCCCCTCAGGTGGGGGGCGGCGGTGGGGGGGCAGATTCCGAAAGTCTAGCATTTGGCGATGCAGAAGATGAGGACAGAGACAAGGTGGAGAGACACCCATGACTGAGGCCTCAGAACATATACTCCGTGGGGCAAGGCCTTTATTTTGTTTTCAGTTGTCTTCCCAGTGTTGGGCACAGTGCCTGATACGGTGTGGGTGTGTGGGAATATGGAATGAATAAATGAGTGAGTGACTGAGGGGCACCTCCAGCTTTCTCTCCCACTTGGGCACAGTATTTGCTTCCCAGCTGGCATCTCAGCTTCCAGCTGCACCCTCCCATGGCTTCCTCCACACCCCACTGCTACACTGGGCTTTCTAACACACCACCCCCAGCTGGGTGGTTCCCTAACCACTCGGGCTAGTACTGCTCATGAGACCGCCTCTCTTTTCCAGCCTCCTCAGCCACCCTCCTTCCCAAAGATTGCCCTGCCCCATCCTGTGCTCCAGCCACACAGAGCCTCCTTGCACAGCACAAGCCTGCTTGTCCACGCCTCATGCCGGCCCCTCAGCCCGGGACACTTTCTCCACCTTCTCCCCTTGGCCAACTCACCACTGCCTCTCTCTTGGGCCCCCCCTGCCACCGCAGGCAATGGTGCTTGCTCCTTCCACTGCGTTCCCATCTCACTTGGTTTAAGACAAGTTTGGTATAGTGAGAGAAGGTGTCTGTCTAGTGTAGTGTCCAGAATACCAATTCTGGAGCCGGTGTGCTTAGACACAAAATCTGGCTCCACTACGTACTAGCTTTGTGACCTTAAGCAGGTTACTTAACCTCGCTGTGCCTTTGTTTCCTCATCTGTGAAATGGGGTCAGGAACAATACCTACCTCACAAGGTTACTATGAAGATTGAATGAGATCATCTGGGCGAAGGTTTAGAGTAGTGCCTGGCACCTAGTCAGTAGTTAGGTAAGTGTTCATATTACTAGCCGTTCCTCATGTGGTACTTGTTATGCAGAATTGCAGTGGAGATCTGTTTGCCTGGTGTACAGAGTCCCATGAATTAAGCTAAAGAGAGATGTGATCAGTTCGGAGATTAGAAACAGAGCTCTGACAGGCATGTGGAAGTGGGGGAGCTGAGAGGAAGGGGGTAGTTAGTATTGCCACTGTTCGGGTGAAAGACAGAGGAGCCGATCTCCGGCAGTGGGGGTGGAAAGAACGAGCAGTTTTGAGAAATATCCATGGAGCAGCATGGACGTGGTGATCCAGCAGGTGTGAGGAATGAGGAAGAAGCAAGAACCAATTATGACACCGCATTTCCAACCGGAATGACAGTGTTGGGGTTGGAAGGGGCCCAATGAGGAGCATCCCCCTTCCTTACTCAGGTTCAGAACCAACTGAGAGAGAGAAGGGGGAAGGAAGAAGGGAGGAGAGAGGCAAGCCTCAGGCAGAGATTAGAATGCCACGGTCACTACAGATACCGCTGTTTGGAAGGCCAGGCTTCAGAGTGGGGTCTGTGGGGCACCTCACTGCGGCCCTCCCTGCGGGTGGGGGAAGGACTGAGCCTGCCTGACCCACCTCAGCACTGGGCAGAGAGCAGCCTCTGCAGGGAGGCAGGTCCATAAAGGGCTCTCCTGCCCAGTTCTTGCACACTGACCGGTCTGTGAGTCCCTGCTCAGGCCCTCAGGAGGAGGAGTTGCGGGGAGAAAGGAGGCTGGGAATGCTGCACCAGCACTGGAGGTTCTCAGTCGCACCCTGTTGGTGATTTGGGCTGGACACTTCTTTGTTGTGGGGGCGGTCCTGTGCACCCTAGGAAGTTTGGCAGCAGCCCTGGCCTCTACCCACTAGATGCCAGTGGCACCGCCCTTCCCTGGTCTGACAACCAAAAATATCCCCAGACATTGACAGATACTCCAGGGAGCAGGTGGGGAAGCAAAATTGCCCCCAGTTGAGAACCCTTGCTCTAGGCAAGTGGAAGGTCTTCTGGATGGAAACTTCCGGACTGGGAAATTAATGCTTCCTCCCAACTCATGATCAGGGGATTGGGGCCTTTAAATAGGCAGTGCTAGGGGCGCCTGGGTGGCTCAGTCAGTTAAGTGTCTGACTTCGGCCCATGAGTCATGATCTTACAGTTCATGGGTTCAAGCCCTGCGTTGGGCTCTGTGCTGACAGCTCAGAGCCTGGAGCCTGCTTTGGATTCTGTGTCTCCCTTGCTCTCTGCCCCTCCCCCACTAGTGCTCTGTCTCTCTCTCTGTCTCAAAAATGAATAAAAAAGTTACAAATAAGTAAATAAATAGACAGTTCTAGAAGGCCAGGAAGGCCAGGGTGGCTTAACAGCCGGGTCCTCCACACCTTTGGGTCTGCTCTCTGCTCCTTCTCTCCTTCCTCTCCTGTCTGCTACCTCCTTAACATCTTTAACTTGTGGCTACAGCACCTACAGCACCCTATCTGTGTGGAAGCACTCCAGTCCCCCCCCGACCCCCCCCCCCCCGCCGAGCTAAGTTAGGTTTCTCTTTGTGCGTCCTCCTCCATGGCACCCTTCACCCTGTACTGCAAATGTTGACTTCCTCCCTGTGACCTTAGTGCTGCCAAGCAGAATCCCAGGCTCATCGCGGGTCCACAGGGAGTGTCGCTATGGGTAAATAAACCAAGACGGCTTCTGTTGCCTCTTCTCCAAAGATGCCCTAGTTCCAAGCCCTCCTCCGTGGGACTCTGCATAGATCTGGTGGCCCAGCCTGCACAGGGCACAGTGACCCCGCAGCTGTCTTTCTCTCTGGAGCCTCTGCCCTCTTACAGTGTCTGGAAAGGGTCTGGGCTCCCTGCTCATCTCTAACATCCGAAGCATCCAGAGCTCTTTTGTAGAGTGAGACTCTGCCCTCCTACAATGTCTGGAAAGGGTCTGTGCTCTCTGCCCATTCCCAACATCTGAAGCATTCCGGGCTCTTCTTTTGTGAGATCTCGGGGTGGTGCCCTTGGCTCTTTCGATAATTGCTAAAGAACTGCTTGCCCTGAAAATTGTCCTGGAAGCCTCTCCCCACAGCTGCCTGACCCCACATCCGAGATCTAGGTTGCTTGGTTACCAGTTTTCAGACCCAATTGAGGAAAGTCCCAAGGCCGCAGAAAACTGAGTTTGGCTGCATGTGACCCCCAGCCAATGTCTAAGGACGATCTAACCTAACACTATCCGTGTGAAAGGAAGGGAAACGAGCGGTGAGCAGCGCTGCCCTGCCTGGCCCCCGGCAGGTGCTCACTCACTCACCTAACCCTTGAAACCTTGGTGTGGCATATGATTCCCACCTCACAGATGAGGACACTGAAGATCTGAACAATTAAGGAACATGCCCCAGGTCCTAGTTTGTGGGGCGGGGCGGGTGTTGAGATCCAAATCCAGGTCCCTGACTCCAGGCTTTGAGTTTTTCTTTCCCTCTTTTTATCCCGCTGAGGATTGCTCAAGAAGTTTGCTTAGAGAGCTTTTTTTTTTTTTTAATTATTATTACAAAGCAATTCTTCTCACTGTCTGAAACACAAGTTCTGCGATCTCTTGCCCTTGTTAAGACAGACCCCTCTCTGCCCCTGCCCGCTCCTCCCCGCAGGCGCAGCCCATGTTCCTTATCTAGCTAGGTACAGGTACCCTGGCCCCACTCCCCAGCCTGCCCAAGCTTTGCCTTTGCGAGTCAGCCTTGCCTCCTCCAGGCCGCTCTGCCCCTACGTCCGCCCTTTGCACTTACACGCTTAACCTACCGCTCGGCACCACTCAGTGCTCGAATACATAGTAGGCACTTAATACCCGAGCATTCAAGAAAACAAAAAAATTCAGTTCAACCTACTTTTTAATTCTATTTTTAACTTCTCCACGCTCTCCCACAAGATTCAGATGTTCACAGTGGTGTGACAGGAGGTTTCCCAAGTCAGGCATGTAAAATGTGAGGTCACTCCGGGTGCCTGCTGTGCCGCGGCTTCAGGCAGTCCCATCCCGCTCGGCTTTCCTCCCCAAACTCCGCGTCTCACGTCTTCCTTTGACATTCTCTAGCTAAGCAGGCTTTCTTAGATACTTCAACAATCTGCTGATGAATTTTGGTAGCAGAAACATTTTTCACTTTAAATCAGATTGTAGCTTACACTCCCGGATATCTGAGGACCATGCGCCTGGGGCAGTGGTTCTCAGCCCAGGCTGCCCATCAACATCATCTGGGGAGCTTCTAAAAATATACAGCACCCAAGCCCCACCTCAGACCGATGTAATCAGAACTGGGTGAAGGAGCTGGGCCACAGTGTGTTTCTAAACACTGCCCAGGTGATTCTGTTGGCCAGCTAGGGTTTAGAACCGTTGGTCTAGAGCCTTGCTACTAAAAGCGAAGTCTGCAGACCAGCAGCAGAGGCATCCTGTGACATTTTGTTAGAGTGCAGAAACTCGGGCCCCACCCCAGACCTACCAAATCAGAATCTGCATTTTACCAAGATCTTCAGGTGATCTGTAAGCACGTTACAGTTTGAGAAGCATTGCTTTCGGGAAAGAACAGTTTTTAAATAAGTGTTTGACAAGTTGCAAGCCATTTCTGCCGGTTCACATTATCATTTGGACATATTCCTTCCTTTGTACATTTAACAAATAATAATTGAGCACTTACTAGTACCAGGCACTATGATGGTTTTTAAGAACACATTGGCATGCATCTCTGTCTTTTTTTTTAATATTTTTTTTTAACGCTTATTTATTTTTGAGACAGAGAGAGACAAAGCATGAACGGGGGAGGGTCAGAGAGAGGGAGACACAGAATCTGAAGCAGGCTCCAGGCTCTGAGATGTCAGCACAGAGCCCGACGCGGGGCTCGAACTCACGGACCGCGAGATCATGACCTGAGCCGAAGTCGGCCGCTTAACCGACTGAGCCACCCAGGCGCCCCATGCATCTCTATCTTGCCTGCAAATTCCTGCCCATACCCCATTTTCTGTAAGCCTTTGATGGTAGCTATCTCTTTTCTCCTTGACCTGACCCCCCCTCCAGTTCCAACCCTTCCCCTCTTCTCACTTTTTTGCAAAAACTGGAGTCCGAATCCTTCTTTGTCACTCCATATCAAGTGTGGTAATTTAACTTAGAGCTGAAGACAGCTAGTACTTTGAGCGTATAAGGATAAACAGCCTGCAGCCCTGTGGATTGCATAACCCTCCCTTGATTTCAGCTCCTTAGATCTGGAGACAGAGGAGAAGGTTCTGGAACTAATCTCGTACCTTCACTGTAGTGTATACCCTGGCTTCTGGCCTGGGAGCTGTGGGATAGCTGTTCCTCGCTATTCAACATGCAGTTGGTAGACTGGAGCCATTGACGTCACCTGGGAACTTGTCAGAACTAGAGAATGTTGGACCCTACTACAGATCTACCGAGTCAGAATCTGCATTTTAACAAACCCCCAGATGATTCGTATGCACATTAAAGTTGGAGAAGTACTGAAGCACTCGTATAGAACGGCGCTTCTTAAATTTTGCGACATATTATGATCACATGGGAGCTTTTAAAACTCTGATGCCCCTGCTGCAGCCGGTGCGAGTTAAGTGGGAATCTCTTGGTATGAGACCAGACATCTATATTTTGTTATTGTGCAAACATATATCGAGAGAACATAAAGTTTGCCACTTTAGCCATTTTTAAGTGTACAGGTCAGTGACACTGAGTGCGTTCACATTGTTGTGCAACATCACTATCATCCGTCTCTAAATTTGTCATCTTCCCAAACTGAAACTCTGTATCCATTAAACACGAACTCCCCGTTTCTCCTCTCCCCACCAAGCCCTGGCGGCCAGCATCCTATTTTCTGTGTCTGTGAACGTGACTACCCTGGGTACTGCATCTGAGTGGAATTATAGATTACGTATCCTTGTGACTGGCTTACTCCACTTAGCATAATGTCTTTGCAGTTTATCCATGTTGTAGCATGTGTCAGAATTCTCTTCCTTTCCAAAGGTTCTAGTATTCCATTCTATGTATAGACCACATTTTGTTTCCCCATTTGGACTCTTGGGCTGCTTCCATCTTTTGGCTATTGTGAATAATGCTGCTGTGAACATGGGTGTAGAAATATCTGTCTGAGTCCCCTCTTTTAGTTCTTTCCAGTGTAAACTCAGAAGTGGGATTGCCGGATCACATGGCAATTGTATTTGGGGCTTTTTTTGAGGCACTGCTACATAGCAGTTTTCCGCAGTAGCTGTACCGTTTTACATTCCCACCAGCCATACACAAAGGTCTTACTCCTCCACATCTTCACGAACAATTGCCATTTTCCATCTTTTTTGTTTTTTTGTTTTGTTTTGTTTTTTTTTTTTACTATAACCATCCTAATGGTATGAGTGGTCTCTTATTGTAGTTTTGATTTGCATTTCCTTAATGGTTGCTGATGTTGAGTGTCTTTTCACATATTAATTGGCCATTTGTATATCTCTTCTTTGGAGCAGTGTCTATTCAAGTCCCTTACCCATTTTTAATTGGGTTGTTTTTTTTTGTTGTTGAGTTGTAGGAACTCTTTATATATTCTGGATATTAATCCCTTATCAGATGTATGATTTGCAAATATTTTCTCCTGTTTGGCGGGTCACTTTTTTGCTCTGCTGATAGTGTCCTTTGATGTGCTAAAGTTTTAAATTTTGAGGTAATCCATTTTATCTGTATTTCCTTTTGTTGTGTGTACTTTTGGTGTCATGTCTAAGAAATCATTGTTGGACAACAGTATTTGTTAAAAACTCCCCCAGTAATTCTAGTATACAGCTACAGCTAAGCAGTGTTTCTCAAATTTTAACGTGCATTTGTGTCACCTAAAGTCTTATTAAAATGCATATTCTGGGGGTGCCAGGATGGCTCAGTCAGTTAAGCATCTGACTTTGGCTCAGGTCATGACCTCATGGTTCATGAGTTTGAGCCCCACGTCCAGCTCTGTGCTGTCAGCCAGAGCCTGGAGCCTACTTCAGATTCTGTGTCTCCCTCTCTCTCTGCCCTCCCCTGCTCACACACTCTCTCTCTCAAAAATAAATTAACATTAAAAAAATTTTTAATAAAAACTAAAAAATAATAAAATGCATATTCTGACTTATTAGGTCTGGCGTGGGGCCCAAGATCCTGCATGTTAACAAACTCCTGGCTGATGCTGATGCTGGTCTGGCGAGCAGTCTGTGTAGCCATGGTTTAGAGGAGCACTTCAGGGATTTCTTTCATGTGAGCCCTGAGAGTAGAAGGAGATATTTTCCAGACCTTTTCCTGAGTTTCTTCATGATAAAGTGCGTGTTCTCCCTGCACCATGGGGGAGGCTGTCCACTGCGGGGTGATTTCAGATTCCAATCAGATGGCTGATTCCTCTCTGGCCTTGGCCCCTGTGGGTGAACTACTGTAGAATCCTGCCAAAAGCTGTTTTGTTCAAAATATGTTCAATATGCTCAGAAAAGAAAATCACACAGGTTGGTCTGAAATTTTTGGAAGGAGCTAGGGAGAAAAACTACTGAAGGTCTGCTTCTAAAAAAAAAAAAAAAAATCCTTTAATTCATCATAGAATTTTAGAGCTGGGAAGCACCTTTAGAGTCTATTCCAAACCTTCATTTTGGAGAAGAAAGCTGGGACCCAACAAGGCTGTGACTTGTTCAAGGTCACCAAGCAAAATAGAGGTCAACCCATAAGTGTATTACTTCTTTTTAGTCTTGCTTTAGGGTATTTATCTGGAAATGGTTAACACAGAGTAGCTACCTCTTTCATATGGCTCCTTTAATTAAAAGTTCACCTTTTCACAGAAAAGGTAAAAATCAACAGGCTGGATCAGGCTTCTTGCCTCTCGTGGCCTTCATTAGAAAATTTCTACCAGTTGCTTGTATTACCCCAATAGGGGTACCTGCCTCCCTGGTGGCAGTGACCCAAATTGCAGGAATGGTGCCCAGGAGGGACTACCTAGCTCCTAGAAGGTATACCCAATGCCACTTTCTCTTCTGTGTCCATTGAAAACCTTGTAATCTGATCACAGTACTCTTTCAATCCACTACCAATCGATTGGATCTGGCTCTCAGGTTGAAACTCATTTGCTGTCCCTATAATAGAGGTCATACCTTGAAAAGACCAGTGACCTTCAGACCCACCCTACATTTCAGCATGTCTACACTGGTTATTAAATACTCTTTAGCTTCTCATTTTTACCACCAGCTGCTCATTAATCCAATTATAAGTTTCCTTCATCCAACCAAACTTCCTGCCGAGTGGCAGAACTCTCACAGTGATGCATTTGCCTTCAGTGATTAGACAGCCCAGTAGAAGATACTGTCTTGTTCAGACATCTCTGTAATTTAGACTTGACCTCACTCTGACAGTGCAACACCCAACATGTGCCCTGTGAACAGGCTCCAAGAGCCTCCTTCCCAGGAAGGCTCACTGAGATTAGTTTCTGCCCTGCAGTTGGAGCCCTGCCCCCTGGGTCTCTCCCCGGCCTCACCAGCAAGGCGTGAGAGAGGCTTCTGAATCATGTTTGACTGTGAAGGCAGTGCCTGGGCCCCTCATTTGAGTTTCTGGGTCCTGAACTGAGGCAGGCTCATTTGCTGGCAGGAGTGTCTGTCTCCTTATGGGGAGCCAGCCTCCCCATCTTCTTCATTAAGACCTCAGCCTCACTCAGCCTTGTTCTCAGCTGCCAGTCGCACCAGCATGCCAGCAGGAAAAGTTCCATCAAGAAGGGGTCTGCTGCCTTCTGAAGGCAGGAAGGCCCCACTTTGCCTGCAAGACCGGACCTAGAGCCTTCATGGGACTTGTTCCAGGAGGGCCTTTAGAACACTCTGAGTTCTGATTCCAGGCCTCCAGGCAGAGTCTCAGGGTGGTGCCATCTGTAGCTCACACAAAGAGGGGGTGGAGTCCTTCTACCTCCTTGGCCGTTCTCATCAGTCTCCTGGGTGCATGTCACCAGCTCCCATGGCCCCAGGCTGCTCGACAACACCCTGAGTTATGTTAGAGATATAATAATGAATTATACAATGGATTATACATAATTAATTTATAATAAAACACGCACACAATGGTTTAATTTCTCCAAGTGAATGATGTACCACCCGCCAGATCCTGCTGGAATACATTCCCTAACTGACTGCTTCCTGATCTGGAGATGATGGCCAGCTGCCCTAGGGAGGGACCTTGGCCAGAGGAACCTGCCAAGTCTCAGACTCACTCCAGGCTACCTCTGGGGTATCTCCCATAGAAGGATAATCCTTCACTGCCTCTATTGTTGTTCTAGACCAGGGTACTCATGGGGGCTCGCTCCACACCTGGACTATTTGAAAGTGGTTATTTTGTACATTCCCCCAATCTTTCTTTCAGAGTATGGGAGATGCTTATATATTTATACTCGACCATTCCTTCCTTCCTTCATTCACTCAACAAGTGTGTATTGAGTGCCTATTATGTGCCAGCCTCTGTCCTTGGCTCGATGCCAGTGAGTTAGCAAAGTACAAAGATTCTTGCCCTGGTGGAGCTTACATTCTAGCAGAGGGAGACAGATGATAAATAGTAACCACAATGAATAAGTAAATTACACAGTATGTTACACAGTGAAAGGTGCTAAGAAAAAGATAAAGCAGAGCAGGATAAGTATGATCAGGGGTGATGCAGGCAGGCTGCAGTTTTAAACATGGTAGTTAGGGCAGGTCTTAGGGGAAAGTGGCAGCCTAGGAATTGCCAAGCCCTCCGTGAACAGGGGGGAAAGGTACTTATGTGCCTACTCTGGGCTGTTTGGTTATCAGAACTTGCAGTAACATTCATAACTTTTGGTTTCAGGTGTTCAGGATGTTATTGTTCCTGCTGCTGCTGCGGTTTCTGCCCCCCATTGAGGGGTCCCAGCGTGCTGAACCCATGTTCACTGCAGTCACCAGCTCGGTCCTGCCCCCTGACTATGACAGCAACCCCACCCAGCTCAACTATGGTGTGGCAGTCACCGATGTGGACCATGATGGAGATTTTGAGATCGTTGTGGCAGGGTAAGTGCCTCCTACCCTGAGTCTGACAGGTGTATTAGTCAGCTTTTGCTGTGATAAGGCTGAGTAACAACCACCAAAAGCCAGTGGCTTGCAACAACACATATTCCCACCCATAGGTCTCAGCTGGGCTCAGCTGGGGCTCTAGTATGCCATGTCCTTGCCTTTTGCTATAGCGGGGAGAAGATGGAGCATGGATGGTTTTTCAGAAAGAGAATTTGAATACTCTGCTTCAAGGCATTCTCTTCATGTTTTTAAGCTTCCTTAGTTATACAAGCATTACTTCCTTACCAGTGTAGACATCCCTACATAGGAGTGGCTTAAAGGTGACAATTATGATCGATTGGGATGCTCAAAGCTGCCTTTGCACAGTATCTTCCATAAGACCAAGAAAACATTAATTGTCCACTTCAAAGAAGGGAGGAAGATGGGAATTCAGGGTAGCTAAACATCCTCTAAAGCGTGCCTTGGTGCCCACTGTTCCCTTCTCTTCTGAGAAGCAACATTGCGTAGAAAGACAAGCATGTGATTTAGAGTCCAAATAGCTTGAGTTCATGCCCTAGATCTACAGCTTTCTAGTTGCATGACCTTAAGTCAATCCCTTACTCACTGAGATTCAGGTGTATCAGCTGGAAAAAGGGGAATAATCATAATGCTTTTTTGTCTTGAAGCCTCAATAGGGTATTGCATGTACCAGTGCATTGTCAATTCTGCCAGTAACCATGGATAGTTGTTATTTATGGATCTCTAATACATTCCAGGCACTGTGCTAAGCCTTTTTCAGAGGCATTGTTTTATTTAATCCTCCTGACAACACTATGAAGTACATATACAAGGAGAGGAAATTAGATGGTAAGCCACCTGCCCTAGTCAATGAAACAAGATGTGGATGGGTCAGGATTCGAACCCCTGGGCTTCCTAACTCTAAAGCTGCTGAACTACAGTTGTGCAAAGTTTTGTCATCACTTCAAAAATCAGCCGACCAGTGAAAACACAAGGGCATGTCAGCGTCATTCTGGGAGGCCTGAGCTTTTATGGCAGCACTGAAAAAAGTCACTGGCAGGTAACATTATTTGTAGCAGTTGCATGTAACAGTAGAAAGCACTGACCTTGGAATTGGAAGACCTGATTTTAATTCTAACAATACCACTCAATAGTTGCGAACTTCATGTAAGTTACTTAGCTATGTGGTGCCTGCTTTCCTCATCTGTATAAGGTACCTATTGAAGTCTACCCCCACCTACCACCCAGGGCAGTCGTGAGGATCAGGGGTGATGATGTATAGAAAAGACACTTTGTAAAGCACACTTCTTCTTCCATTTATTCATATCTTCTACCCTGTGAAGAGTAGAAGGTACCTGATTCTAGACCCTCCTAGAAGTCTGGATAAGTGCACCATCCAGTGGAACTTTCTGTGATGACATAGATGTTCTGTGTTGGTGCTGTCCAATATGGTGTCCATTAGCCACATGGGACTGTTGAGCACTTGAAATGTGGCTACTGTGACTGAGGAACTGAATTTTTAATTTTATGTCATTTAAACTAAATAGCCACATTTAAATTAGCACGGTTCTGGGTCTTAAGAAGGAAAAACTAAAGAGCAGAGTGTGCTAGAAAAAGGCAGGTCAGAAGTGATTGTAGTGACCCTGTTGCCTGAGTGACCTGAGTAGGGTGGGGCCAAGCAGCTTGTCTGCATTCAGTGCTGTGACGGTCCAGTGTCTCTCTGAATCAGGGAGCAGCCCACCTCATCAAATCATTCCTCCCAGAGCCATGAGTCTCTGGTTAAATGACTTCGATGCATTTCTGAAATGTTCTAGTTGGCCCTGCCTCCTGTTAGGTGACACCAGCCTCCCCTGGTAGACCCTGGGAGTGACAGAGGATGGTGGGGCAACCATCCTTCCCTCCTGCTGGACCCTCCACAAGTTGCTGCTGTGGGCATGCCCTCCCTTCACCTTGGACGCTGGCTTCAAGTGCAGCTCTCCATCACACCCATCCTTTCACGTGCATGGGTTGTACTGCGTCTCCTGAACATGCAGCTTCATTCTTTCCAAGTGCTGGGCACTCATTTCATCTTCCCTTTCAATGAAGTCCCTCTCTCTCTCTCAAGAAACCCCAGGAATTTGCTTCTGTGTCCTCTGTGGTGGGGAGGCTAGACCGTCGTTTGTAGTCAGCTTAGAGTAAACCTTGTCTAGCTTGCTGCTTCCTGTGGGTCCTATATAGCACTTGGGAGTCATCCTCTGAAAACAAAGCCCACACCATCCCGACTCTTCATCCTGAATCAGCCAGAGATCAGGGAAAGACTGTTCTCTTTAATCCCAGGGGAGGGTTGAGCCAGGTGGGCCCTGTCTGAGAAAGCTTGGGCTGCTGAGTGTTCTTCTGAAAGATGATATTGCCCACCCCCAGCAAAGGAGAAGGCTTGCATGGAGGACAGGATGGCGAAATTGGGCAGCCTCCCAGCTCCAGGTCAGGCCTTTTTTGTGGCTGTTGTGAAGCATTGTGAATTCTCAGAGCATCAGAAAGACACATTCTAATTTAAGTACCAAATACATTCCAAAGACAAATATAACTTTTTATTATCTTCAGCGTAGGATGATTTGTCACTGTCTTCTTCTTTGGACTGGATAACCAAGGGTTGACTATGCAGACATATTTAAATCAGGACCTTGGGAGGTCATTTGGTCCACCCCTTGCCTTCCAATAAGGCCACACCTATAGTTCTTGGAGGCTCCATTTATTTAAAGCCTTCCAAGAGAACATGTGCGATCTTTTTGTAATCTAGCTCAATTATTTATGTCAAGAATCTGTTTGACAAATCTGAATCCCTCATATTAGAGTTTAATAAGCCATGTCTTTTAACTTTTGTTTTGCTCTTGCCTTTGAAGATATAAACCAAGTGGTCACCATCCTTTCAAATAAAAGACAGCTAGGATCACTGCTCTGACTTTCATTCTCTGTGGACATGCCACATTTCTGGCTTTGACTCTTATTCTATTTCATCTATTCTGTACCCATAATTAACTCTGTTTCCTTCTCTATTTGATTGTAGACTCTGTTTAAGAATCATGCTGCAAGAGTTGAAATTTCAAAAAATTAAATGTGAATGCCTTTACCTGGGGCACCTGCGGTCCAGTTCATGACAGGCCCGCTCTGTATTATCTTATAGACCTTTCCACTAGCTGGTCCCTGAAGGCATTTACGTTTGCGACCCCAGGGATAATGGCTAGCTCTTCAGTTTATAAGGCGCCCTGTACCTGAACTTGTCTTAGATTTGTTGACCTTGTAGTGTGTCTGACTGGAGCCCTGTTGCTTTGAGTATTTACTCTTTGAATAGGTTTGTTTTGTTTTGCTTTTTTGGTATCCTCGTTCTGGGTATTGATGGTATTGATTTTGAGCATGTTGCTGGTGAGTTTGTGTTGTGTTTCAGTTTCTTGAGTTAATTGTGATGGAAGGCGTGTGTGCGTGCATCTGACTCTGGGAGGAGCAGAAAATGACCGCCCTTTGTTCTGCGGGGATGGGGGAGGGAAGGGGCTGGCTCTGCTCCTCTGCCACAGCTGGGCGAGTGCCTCTGCATATGGAGGGCTTATCTGCTCACCGGCAGGTGCTGATTGCGGTCTCTACACACAGTCTCCTCCCTGCAGGGTGAGGGGGGGATTTGATCACCCCCGGAGACATCCGCACACGCACAGACCATTGAGGGTCTTCAGGACTCATTCCCTGGGTAAGTAAAAAGCTCAGTAGCTTCCCCTTTCCTCAGTGGAACTAAATACCAAATCTACAGTCTCACATCGTCTAGAAAGGAATTCCTGTTGGTGTCAATCTTGCACAATTCCTTTAGAGCAGCTTTTGTTTCCTGGGATATCCCCAGAGGTCTGAGATAACCCCCCTACCCTTTCAGTTTCCAAGAGAAGTTTTGCTCAAATGGAAAGATCATAGTGGTTGTAAAGTTTAAATCACGATTTAGATCAGTTTTTCTACACAGAGCATTCATTTGATAAAACCTTAACACATTCTTCACACTTGGAAGGGTTTCATTTAAAGGGATGCTACATATCATAAAGCAGTGTTTCATTTTGTCCTTAATTTTGCAACTGTGTAAGAAAACTTTTTAATTTACTAAAGTTAATTGAATTATTTAAAAGGCAAACCGTATTCAATTACCAGATTAATCATAATCATATAGGAGATATTTTTGCCATTATAAATAATAAGAACAATGATAAAGAATGAGATATTTATCTATGATTTAACCAAAGCAATATTTATGCATTTTATTGTAAGTATATATAGATGCGTGCAGCATATATAGATATATATCATGTGTATGATAGATGGTAGATAGATAGGTAGATGTAGTATCCACATAAATATGTTTAGATACCATAGTCTATGTGTATATATACATGTACACTTTTAACAAAATAGGAAAAAGAGTTTTGAACTTTCTGTCCTAATTGTTGCTTTGTAAAAACATTTTAATGGATTTGATCATCAGTTTTGACAACTTTCAAACATTAGGTTATTTCATTCAGTTCAGTTTATCTTTCTCTTTTAATTTAAAATATATCTTACAATTTGATAACATGTACCTGTGTTTTGTTACCAAAAAATTCACACAATATAGGTGAAAGTAAAAATTCATCTTTAGCAACCCCTGCTCCAAGCACATGCCAGTCCTCTCCCAGAATAACAGTTGTCTTGAGTTTGGTGTTTGTACTTCGAGAAATTTCTATGTTACATATATGTTCGTAAGTTACAATTATATCATTTTTGGAAGAGCCAAACAGATATGTATTGTTCCAAAACTTGCTTTTTTCACTGTACAGTATATTTATTGTTCATACATATAGATCTAGCTTATTTTTTTAAGTTGTTTAGTGTGGATATACCACATCTGTTTTCCTACCCCTCAAGTGACATTTAAGCTGTCCCTAATCCGTGACCACTGCAAACAACACTGTACTGTACATCCTTAGCCACATGTGCAAATATTTCTCTGGGATAGATACCAAGAAGCAGAGATGCTATGTAGTTTTTGGATCTTAATCAATATTGCCAAACTATTTCCAATCTCAATCTTTTTCTACTTATTCATAGCCTAGAAATAAAAAGTAAAATTGGGGATTATTGAATTCAACAGCTATTCAAGCCCCTACTATGTATACAACCCACATAGGCTCCAGGGTCTGAGCTTAATCAATTTAGATCTAATAGTTCCCAGAAGGAAAAATAGGCCTATTCTACATCTGGAAAAGGAGCTGCTGCTGTTAAAAACCGGATTGAGGAACTTCAATACTTTCTGATTCAAACTGCTAAGAGGACTTCCTCTAAAGCCTTGTCTGCAAAAATATATTTCTTAAATGGTTCACCCTTAACCTCAAGATTCATTGTCGCTGGTATCATGGGAGAATGATTGTGGGGTGCCGGCTCTTCTGCTCTGGTTAAGCATGGACTACCCCTGATTTTGAATGCTAATAAGACATGAACTGGAGCAGGAACCAGGGCTTTTAAACCCATTTTTAAGACTTTTCTAAAAAGGTTACTCAGCAGTGCATGGCAGGTTTTCCAGAGATGGCTTTTTGCTGTATCTGAACTTCCTCTCCCCAGAAGCGGTGGGCAAAAATTCCACCCTATACACCAAGTCATACACTCTCCTGACAGCCTGAAGGTCTGAAGCCCCTTCGCAGTTACCCTGGCTACCCGCCCCCCTCCCCTGCAGAGGGAGGTGACAGAAGGTGTGGTAGGCAGAATAATAGCTTTCCAAAGATGTTGTGTCCTAATCCCCACAACCAATGAATATGTTACCTTACATGGCAAAAAGGACTGTGCAGATGTGATTAAGACCTTGAGATAGTGAGATTATCCTAGATTATCCAAGTGAGCCCAATGTAATCACAGGGTCCTTTAAAGTGGAAAAAGGGAAGCAGAAGAGGAGGTCATAGTGTGGTGATGTGAGAAAGACTTAAACTTACCATTCCTGGCTTTGAGGATGGAGGGAGGGGGTCACAGGTCAAGGAATATGGGTAGGCTTTAGAAGCTAGAGAAGGTAAGGAGATAGATTTACCCCTAGAGCTTCTAGAAGGGAATGTAGTCCTACCAACATGTTGATCTCAACACAGACCAGTGATGTACTTCTAACATACAGAAGTGTAAGATAATCAGTTTGCATTGTTTTATGCTGCTAAGTTTGTGGTGAGTTGTTACAGCGGCAATAGGAAACTAATACATCAGATGCTTGGTGTGATTTTTCGGAGAGGAGATGGCCATCACCTCAGAGAATTTTACTAGTATTATTTTAACAATTTCATAGCAATAAAATAAATACACCACCCTCAAGCATAGTATTTAAAAGAGTAAAAGAAGTTTACCACTAACGAAAGTATGATTTTTAATCAATGACAATCCCTTGTCTTAGGAACATGTGCGATTTTAGGAAGAATCCCTAAAAAGCACACTTTGTTCCTTAGTGATCAATCACCTTAATTCACCAGGCAGTTCACTGTTTGACAGCTGGTGCCTTGGATGGTTGGAGGTGGGGAGAGGGATTCAGAGCTTTCAAAGATCTCATTGCCCAGTGGTGGGACAACACACTCAAACTGGGTGAGGTCAGAGGCGACTTGCACCCCTAGAGAGACGCAAGCATTTCAGGTTCCAGGAGGTCAGCAAGAGGTCGGCCAGGGCAGAGAGCACTTCCAGGTGAGAATCACAAAGGCCTTGGAGGGGGCATACGGGTGGCATCTGGAAGGACAGGTAGCATGCCAGTCCATGTAACGAGGGGGCAATGTCCTCTCCAGGTCAAAGACAGCTTTAGGCTTACTTGGATTCTGTTGTTTGTTTGTTTTAAAAGTAATTTTTTTAAAAAAAGCATTTTAACAAAAAACTGATTTTCACATAGTGAAGAATATTTATAAAAAGCCATTCCAAAATAGTAATATCATTAAGACCCTAAAATTGCCTCTGCTGAAAAAGGCAAAGCTACTTTTAGTAGTCTGAGTTTTTCATCCATTCAGAAAGTGGATGTATGCCCTGTCTCCAGTCACTTGAAGTCTCTCCTCTCCTGTCTTCTAAGTGGTGGGCTGGGTGGAAGGCCTTCCTCACCCCACTCCAGCCTCCAGATGTCACAGGCACAGGGCAGGCTGGAGGGGCAGCCGAGCCTCCCCACCCTTACACCCCTACAGCAGCAAGGGCGCTGCTCTCTCCCTCCTCCCCCTCCCCCAAACACATCTACACTTCTCTTTGCCATTTTCACTCCCAGCATCACTTCTGCTCTGGGGAGCCTGTCTGACCCCTGCCTCCCTCTCGCATTTTTCCTCACCCCTTCTCCCCATTGCAACTGACCTGGTGAGTCATGTTCTTTCAAGAATGCTATGGTTATAACTTGATCTTCCCTCTGAAGAAGTAGTTAGTTTTGAGGTGCCGATACCTAGGAAAACATTCAATGATGTGAAAAGCTAAAATAGTCCCCAGTTGGGATTTTTGCCATGCCCTCCCCTTGTTTACCCTCAGCTGTTTTGCAGAGGGAAGTTATGAAGGGGCAGGGCGAACAACCTGCGTCTTGTATTTTGCTTACAGCATCTCATTTTAAATCATCACAGCAATCCACATGACATGTAGTATTTAACTGAGCCTCCGTCACACATTTTTTTTTCACATTTTAGCATCACTAAAATTGGGATGTGACCTACAATTGGCAGCTTGCGGTAGATTGGAAGTTTTTTCTTTCCTAGAGATACATACAATAATGGTGAGTCTTATCACTGATGACACCTTAGATTTGACGAAAGCACTGTAGATAGTATTGTCTCATTTTGCACATGAGGAAACTGAGGCCCAGAGATCTGCTGAAAGTTATAGAGATGGTGAAAGATGAACTATTATTCTACATCTGCCCACGAAATTAAATGTGTTAATTATGTTGTTCAAATCATAATCTTTATTAATATTTTTTGCTCATTAACAACTGAGAGGCTTGGTTTGAAATCTCCTACTGCAGTAGTCCATTTCTTTCCGTAGCTCTGTGTTGTTTTATGTTGAGTCCATTTTATTAGGTGTAGTTTTAGAATTCTTTTTTTATTATTCAGATATAATTGACGCATAAGTTTCAGGTTTACAACATAATGACTCAATATTTGTATGTATTGCAAAATGATGACCACAATAAATCTTAAAAATTCATATATTTTGCTGGTGAATGGAGACATTATTATGAAGTGACCCCATCTATTCCTAACTATGCTTTTGGCCTAATATTATTATTATGCCCTCTAACATTTTATATTAGTTATAATATTAATGTAGTTATAATTATTACATATAATAATATATTATAATTAATATAGCTAATATTATGACTATTCCATCTTTCTTTTTGTTAGTGTTTTCCAGGAACATCTTTTTTCATCCTTTTACTTTGAACTTTCCAAAATCCTTATGTTTTAGGTGTGTTTCTTGTGTGCAGCATATATATAGCTTAAGTTTCTTTTTTTTAACTATTTAACCAAGTCTATCCTCTCACTGATGAGTTCAGTCCATTCCATTTAATGGGAACATTAATATGTTTAAACTTGTTTCTCTCATTTGTTCAATTTTCATGTGTGCAATGCTTCTTTTCCTTTCTTGCTTTTTAAAAGATTGACTGAGGAGCTTTGGGTGGGGAGAGGAGAGAGGGGAATACTTGTTTTCTAAATCCTGTTTTTTGCCTCTAATTGATTTGGGATTTATACCCTCTTCTGTTCTTTTAGTGGCTTCTTTTGAAATTTTATGATGTATATTTAACTTAACAAACTCTAAAATGATCTTAACTCCCTTCCATAACATTACAAGGACTTTATTCCTCTTTAACTCTTAAGCACCCCTTCCTGCCAAGCTTGCCCTTGGCAAACCCTACCACTTATAATTATTATTGTTGTTATTGTGATTGTCTAAAGGCAGTGTTCTTTTTTTTTTTTTTTTTAATATATGAAATTTACTGTCAAATTGGTTTCCATACAACACCCAGTGCTCATCCCAAAAGGTGCCCTCCTCAATACCCATCACCCACCCTGCCCTCCCTCCCACCCCCCATCAACCCTCAATTTGTTCTCAGTTTTTAACAGTCTCTTATGCTTTGGCTCTCTCCCACTCTAACCTCTTTTTTTTTTTTTTTTTTTCCTTCCCCTCCCCCATGGGTTTCTGTTATGTTTCTCAGGATCCACATAAGAGTGAAACCATATGGTATCTGTCTTTCTCTGTATGGCTTATTTCACTTAGCATCACACTCTCCAGTTCCATCCATGTTGCTACAAAAGGCCATATTTCATTCTTTCTCATTGCCACGTAGTATTCCATTGTGTATATAAACCACAATTTCTTTATCCATTCATCAGTTGATGGACATTTAGGCTCTTTCCATAATTTGGCTATTGTTGAGAGTGCCGCTATAAACATTGGGGTACAGGTGCCCCTATGCATCAGTACTCCTGTATCCCTTGGATAAATTCCTAGCAGTGCTATTGCTGGGTCATAGGGTAGGTCTATTTTTAATTTTCTGAGGAACCTCCACACTGCTTTCCAGAGCGGCTGCACCAATTTGCATTCCCACCAACAGTGCAAGAGGGTTCCTGTTTCTCCACATCCTCTCCAGCATCTATAGTCTCCTGATTTCTTCATTTTGGCCACTCTGACTGGCGTGAGGTGATATCTGAGTGTGGTTTTGATTTGTATTTCCCTGATAAGGAGCGACGTTGAACATCTTTTCATGTGCCTGTTGGCCATACGGATGTCTTCTTTAGAGAAGTGTCTATTCATGTTTTCTGCCCATTTCTTCACTGGGTTATTTGTTTTTCGGGTGTGGAGTTTGATGAGCTCTTTATAGATTTTGGATACTAGCCCTTTGTCCGATGTGTCATTTGCAAATATCTTTTCCCATTCCGTTGGTTGCCTTTTAGTTTTGTTGGTTGTTTCCTTTGCTGTGCAGAAGCTTTTTATCTTCATAAGGTCCCAGTAATTCACTTTTGCTTTTAATTCCCTTGCCTTTGGGGATGTGCCGAGTAAGAGATTGCTACGGCTGAGGTCGGAGAGGTCTTTTCCTGCTTTCTCCTCTAAGGTTTTGATGGTTTCCTGTCTCACATTCAGGTCCTTTATCCATTTTGAGTTTATTTTTGTGAATGGTGTGAGAAAGTGGTCTAGTTTCAACCTTCTGCATGTTGCTGTCCAGTTCTCCCAGCACCATTTGTTAAAGAGACTGTCTTTTTTCCATTGGATGTTCTTTCCTGCTTTGTCAAAGATGAGTTGGCCATACGTTTGTGGGTCTAGTTCTGGGGTTTCTATTCTATTCCATTGGTCTATGTGTCTGTTTTTATGCCAATACCATGCTGACTTGATGATGACAGCTTTGTAGTAGAGGCTAAAGTCTGGGATTGTGATGCCTCCTGCTTTGGTCTTCTTCTTCAAAATTACTTTGGCTATTCGGGGCCTTTTGTGGTTCCATATGAATTTTAGGATTGCTTGTTCTAGTTTCGAGAAGAATGCTGGTGCAATTTTGATTGGGATTGCATTGAATGTGTAGATAGCTTTGGGTAGTATTGACAATATCCCTGATGAATATGGATGCAAAAATTCTTAATAAGATACTAGCAAATCGAATTCAACAGCATATAAAAAGAATTATTCACCATGATCAAGTGGGATTCATTCCTGGGATGCAGGGCTGGTTCAACATTCGCAAATCGATCAACGTGATACATCACATTAACAAAAAAAAAGAGAAGAACCATATGATCCTGTCAATCGATGCAGAAAAGGCCTTTGACAAAATCCAGCACGCTTTCTTAATAAAAACCCTTGAGAAAGTCGGGATAGAAGGAACATACTTAAAGATCATAAAGGCCATTTATGAAAAGCCCACAGCTAACATCATCCTCAACGGGGAAAAACTGAGAGCTTTTTCCCTGAGATCAGGAACACGACAGGGATGCCCACTGTCACCGCTGTTGTTTAATATAGTGCTGGAAGTTCTAGCATCAGCAATCAGACAACAAAAGGAAATCAAAGGCATCAAAATTGGCAAAGATGAAGTCAAGCTTTCGCTTTTTGCAGATGACATGATATTATACATGGAAAATCCGATAGACTCCACCAAAAGTCTGCTAGAACTGATACATGAATTCAGCAAAGTTGCAGGATACAAAATCAATGTGCAGAAATCAGTTGCATTCTTATACACTAACAATGAAGCAACAGAAAGACAAATGAAGAAACTGATCCCATTCACAATTGCACCAAGAAGCATAAAATACCTAGGAATAAATCTAACCAAAGATGTAAAAGATCTGTATGCTGAAAACTATAGAAAGCTTATGCAGGTAATTGAAGAAGATATAAAGAAATGGAAAGACATTCCCTGCTCATGGATTGGAAGAATAAATATTGTCAAAATGTCAATACTAAAGGCAGTGTTCTTAAGTGGGAACACTAGCTCTCTTCAAGAGTCCTGGGTTAATGTAGGATTCTAAGGGTCACCATCCTCACTATGCTGCCAGCTCAAGAGTTAGTAATACTCTTCACAGTGCTCTGAGCCCCTTATTCCCATTTGTTTAGGTCCTTGCTGCCAGATACAGTTTTGACTCCCTTTTTCTGTGGAGTAGTGGTTCTTAGAGATTTCCCTTAACTTTGTGAGCCCAGTAATACATTAAAAATATGTTGTATCTGGAACCTACTTGTTTTGTAGTGATAGGGTCCTTCAGCAGTCTATCATATGGATGGAAACAGAAGTCTGGAGTTGTCGATGATTTAGGATCTCCAAAGCTTCTTTTTCTATTACTAAGAGGACTTGGGAGGGTATGCACAGCTAAAGGAAATAGTATTTAAGAGGTTCTCCCCTTACCTGTTCAGAGATGCTTAAAGTCACTTCTTGCAAAATAGAAAGAGCTCTACAGCATGGGAGATTTGGGTGTGAGATGGAGAGGGGTAAGGATGTGTGTGGGGGGAGAGAAACACATTCAGTAAGCCACAGGCACTCAGGAAGTCAGGCCAGACCCTTGGACTGTGCCTCTCTGAAGGAGCAGGAAGAGTCAAGATCAAAGTCATCTCCAGCATAGATGATACCATCAAAATCACCAGTGTTTAGCTATGCCAACCAAGGAAATGTGTGACTATACATCAAAAAGGACTTCCTTCCCCCTCAGCAGCCATCTTTCTGTATTGTTTATAGGGTAGAGTTACAGCCATATGAACTCATGGACAGCTACCCAGTGTGTTTTGATACGCCCTAGTGCTGTAGACGCTCTGTATGCTGGCCATGAATGGGCAATGGGAAGATAAACAGGCTAATGAGGATTCTCCCTGGTTGGGAGCTATCCTGGAGAACAACATTGCATTGGTCATGTAGAATAGGGTAGCAAAATCTTCTCTTTGGATTGCCACACCACCTTTGTTCCTTCTTTTGGGATAAACATTCCCTCTCCTCTGGAGAAATATTCTAATCACAGGATCCCGTGGGGCTGCCAGTCAATAGTCTGGGGTTCCCTGTGACCTAAGACTGTCCAATCAGTCTTAGATTGGACTGAGATTTTCCATCCTGAATCAAAGAAGGAAAGCTCTAACTTGCTCTTGGATCATGAGTTGTAAGGATATATCAGCAAACTACTGTGAATATATCCACGTCCCCCACCCCATGGAGGAACCTAAGAGAATAAAGATGAAACCCAGAGAGAAAAAGAGGAGAGAATCCTGGGGCATTAAGGCCCTGATTCCTGTCCCTGAGACTCCCAGACCTATGGGTCTCTTGCACCTCTACTTCAGTTCTGGAAGCACCTTTTTACCTCCAATAAATTTTCCTCTAGAGTCTTTTTTCTAGAGTGACTTTTCTTATGCCAAAACTAATGACTTATAAATCTAGACAAAGCAGCCCTTTTGCAGGCTAGAGCAAGCACCCTGTCTGATGCTGTGTTGCAAACCAGACCATAACCGTCCCTAGTCCCAAAATAGACCCTATGGCTATCTAGTCAAAGAGAAGATCCTCAAGAATACATAAGAACAGTTGATGATCTGTGATCAGTGTTAACTTATGTTTCTGAAGGAGTTTTTGCCAGGTGGTAGGATTGAGAGGGTAACTCAAACCAAAGAAATATCACAATGTTATTTAAGCAGTAAACGTTCTATATACACACTTGTATCAAGGATTCTTTTTAAAATTTCCCTTCTCACATTAAATTGCTAACCGCTAAGGGCAGGAACTTTCTCTTTTCCATCTGTGCACCCGATAGTGCCTAGCATGCAGTCAGTGTTCAGTGAATGAATGACATGAAATAAGCAGGGGTCTTATGGATGGATGGAGGGTCTTGGGTAAGAGAGTTAATGAAAGTAATAAACATTAGCTATACTCAGGAGTGATTGATTCAAGGACCTTAGTCTTGAGAGCAACATCAGTAAATTCAATAAAAATATCCTACATGCCTACCTTACATGTGCATAGCTGTGTGCTCAGTTCTTTGGCAGATACAAGAATATAGTCCCTTCCTTCAAGCCATCTTACTTGTAAGAAAGATAAGGCACATGTGGAAATAACAGAGCAGAATGTCATATGAGCTATAGAAAAGAAACTCATTCCATGGCTGGCACATTTATCAGGTTTATCTTCCCAGTGAATACTCCAGTTTTTCCAGTTTCCTATCAACACTGAATTTCATCTGAGTTTGTAGTAATAAGGCTCTTTCTCCCCTGTATGGAATTCCACTACGGTGTCACAGGTTTGATCTTCTGTTACTCATTATAGCCAAGGTCCCTGTGTTCATTTCCCTTTCATTAAACCACAATAATTGTTTGTTGACAGAGTAGTCCCAAGGAACTGACAGCATCATTGAGCCTCCAGTCCTGGTTCTTCCTGGTTCCTGTCTAACAGCTCAAAGTTAGTGAAATTCTCTAGAATTCACCACTAACCAGTCATACAAATTCCAACCTTGTTTTTCTTTTAAACATTTACTTTTTTATCAGTAATCTGTTGTCTGTATTCTTCCCTCCAAGCCACATAAAGCAAAGTGTGGAAGAAGAAGGAGGCAGTCATTTCCTCCCAATTCCCTACAAACAAAATGGGCCATAATTCTAGTTCTCCCAGTACTTTTTCAAGTTGCTTCCTTATCCTGGGAAGCTGTGGCTACACCAGGCTATAGCCAAAGCTGCACTCTCCCACTTCCCATCAGCCTTTGTTCCATCTGGGCTGGCCTGGGAAGGCCTTGGTGAAGCCATTTCAGCACCTGGTTCCTGGACAGCACCAGAGCCCTGGAGCAAGTCCACAGGCTGAACTATGTCATTCCCCCCCTGCATCCCTACATGCAAACCCTTTTGTTTCCCCAAATTAGGAAGACTTTGAAAAGTATGGCAAGTCTCATTATAAAAGTTTCCTTTCCATACAACTCATTAATTTCAAATTTGAGTGGCCTTCAGAAAGCAAGAGCTAGTGAGATAACAGATATCTTAGAGTTTCCAAGGGCATATCTAAAATCTAAGTTTCAAATGTATCTAACATTTGAAAAATGTTGGAAAATATTCAATTAAAACTGAAAATTGAAAATATTCAATTTAAAAACTAAGAAGTAAAAAGTAGATGAGTTCATTCTTGGTTCCCAGAGCTAGAAAGCTAAAAAAACTTTCAGGGGACACTGGTAACTTTCTGATGCCTATCTGATAATAACACATCCTAGGCTGTGGTGAAGACAAATGATATAAGGCATATAAATTGCTTAGCACAGCACCTGTCACATACTAAATGCTCAGTTGTTGGTGTGTTAGGGGTGATTATGTTTATTTAATGCCTAACATAACAGTAGCAGTTTACCTGGACCAACCCTCACCTGTGTGTGTCTCTGTCTATGCCTTTTTCCATCAATGGGATAACACAGCACTGTGGAATATTTTTTGCATTTTAATTAGAAATATATATCCTGTGTTGTTAATTTTAACACAGTCACTTCAACATTTTTATGTTGTGCTGTCTGCAGACATGCAAACCTGAAATAAGTTGTCTTATATTTTACTTCATTTCCTATAAATCAATGTCCCACCCAGGAAAAAGTTTATGTACCCCTATTCCATTATCCAGCTCTTATTCACTCATTCTACAATTTTTAAAAGTAAGCTTCTATGTGCCAGGCACCTTGCTGAGCCCTGGAGGTTAGTAGTGAATGGGAGTAACTCCCGCCTTCACTGAGCTCAGGGAGAATCAATATGCCTGATGAATTAAAGAAATTCTTACTTTGGGAAAGAATTTCAGCTCCCTCCAACCAAATCTTTTATCAGAACTCATAATTTGTAACCAGAATCATTTCTCATTCCCACTGTCCATTCTTACTAAAAGATGCTAATAAGAAGTAGAATGATAAAACAAATGGGGATAGAAAAGAGAAGGACATGACTGGGGCAATCCATGAATTAGTCAGCCCCTGAATAATCAAGAGATGATATATAAAATGTAAGTTCATGCCTTCTTAAATAATTAAACATATTAAAGGAGAGACAAAAAGACCACATTTCAGAAGAAATTAGTAGCCTTAAGGCAGAGGGTGAGCGAAAAAAAGAGCTCTATAGTAGCATTTATAAGCCTTTCCTATATTGTAATAAACCAAGCAGGTAGCAGTAAGAGGGATGGTTATATGGATTCTCACATATTTGAAGGTAACAGATGCCAACCTAGAGGTCACAGAGTTATTACAAGGCATCTGAGAATCCATCTGTGCATGGGCATTTTATCAATAGACACTAAAGCACAGCTACTGTCATGTGGAGATTTTTTTTTAACATTAAAAAGGTATCTTCATATTTGAAAAGAGTTGAAAACCAATATGTGCTCATGTACTGTCAAAAAAAAATGGGGTTAAAGGAGCCAGAGAAGGGTCACTGAAAGGAGGAGAGTGAGAGACTTCAGGGAAGAGATGGAGAAAGGGTGTGAGAACACAGAAGTGAGAGACAAAGAAAGAGGAGAGAGAAAACGTGCACAAGGCATAGAAGGGAAACGGTGGAGTCATGCAAACCTGCACTATAAACTCCAGCATCTTCTCTTTCTCGCTGTGGGGCCTTAGAACAAGTTACCTAACTTCTGTGAGTTTTGGTTTCCTCATCTGTGAAGTGGAGATGATAATAACTAATCATTTATTTCATCATAGCAGTCTAGCAGTGGTTAAACAGAATAATGATGCAAAATGCTCGGTCCGGTGTCTGACACATGGAAAGTACTCAATTCTCAGCTACCACCACCATCACCATCATTTCTTACTGGACATTCACCCATGAGATCTCTCAAGGCATACCTGTCAGCAAACACCTGAGTGCTACTTTCTGGTCAATTCTCATCTTTAACCAACTGGATCAGTCAGAACTCTTTTGATTGTACAATAGAAACTAACCCTTGCTAACTTATCTTCCTCCCCACCAAAGAAAAGAAGATCTAGTGGAAGCATATTGGGGTGACTCACATAAGTCAAAGAAAATCTGATTGACCAAGCTTCGAGAAAGCAGGCATAGGGGCAGCAGGGGGACAGCAGGACTGACAGGAGCCAGAGCCCAAACACAGCTAGGATCATTCTCTCTGACTTTGTGCCTCTCATCCCTGCATCTGTACCTTGGCCTGTCAGCCTAATTATTTCAGAGCATCTTTCTCCCAGACTCTGGCACCTCAACTACCAGCAACTTCTGGGCATATAGCTTCCTAACCTAACCACTAGAAAGAAAACTCCAATTACAAGGAAGGAATTCTGGGTGGCCATGTACTCCTCCCTGTGGCTCAGGAAATCATCTGGCTGGGAATGGAGAAAGGGTTGATCCTCCAGATATAAGGGGGTCTGTTCCTAGATCCAGGAGAGGAGAGTGCTGAGCAAACAACCTTGATACAGTCACTCATTCAGTAGACATTCGTTGAACACCTACTGTGTGCCCACGCCTGTCATCAACACTACAGACACGAAGGCAGCCAAGAGATTTATAGTTCTTGCTCTTATGGAACTGACATTCTAATGAGGCAGGTAACAATAAACAAAGAAATGGGAAATTTTAATTTCTGTCGAGAAATAAGGTACATGCACACATGCACTCATGCCTCTTGGGAAAATCTTGCACAGCCTTGTGGGGGCACACCTTCATTACCACCCCCAAAGGTCTCAGGCACAGACCCCTTCCGCTTTTCAGGCTGCCCTAGAATACTTCAGTTAAACCACCCACTTCAGCACCCGTTTATCTTCCCTTCTAACCCGCAATTTTAGTCCTTTTGAAACCTATTGAGATCCAGTGATGCAAAAAAGACACCAGCTAGAATTCCAAGAAAATTTGCATGCTCAGAATTATGAACTAAAGGTAGAGAAGTCTGGATAAATGTTCCAGGTGAATTCCAGTCAAGGGAAAAGAACAAAAGAGAAGAGAGACGAGTAATATTGGTGTCATGGAATTCTCGGCCTGTGTTATCTGTGAGAACGTGGCTTAGGAAGGAGTTAACCAGGGTTGATCATAGGGGCAGAGGGTCTACAGGGACCCAACCTCACCCTCACAAAGATTCATGCTTTTGTTGGGTGCATTGCATGTGTGTTTGTGTGTAGATGTGTTCCAAATATTTTGTTCTAATGTGAGTATTTTTCAACTATGTGAATGATTTTGTCAACCCTATTTTAAGTATTTCTTTATTTTTTAATATGCTAACGATCTCAAAAATAGAAGTGATCCAGTCTTCTCAAATTTGGGGAGGATCTGGCATTAACGTTTCATGTGCACCTACTATCTACCAAACACTGTTTGCCCTTCACACATATTCTCATTTATGGAGGTGCTATGGTTTCCTATTTATGAAGGAGGAAGGTGAGGCCCACAGGGCTGATCTCTTGCTAAAGGTTGGGCAACTGTTAAGAAGCAGAGCTGGGAGGCAGATCATTACCCATTTGGCTCCAAGGCCCAGATTCTTTCCTTCCTACCACTGGTTCCTGAGCCAGGCCAGTCTGGAATGAAGTTGTTTTCACTTCAACACAAACTTAACTAAATAAGGATGATGTAATTTTTTTCATAAAGCTAAAAATATTCCATCTAAAGGACTAACATTTTTCAGTCTAAGATTTTGTCCTTTTGCTTTCTTCTGGTATTGGAAAATACTTTTATGGTATCATATCATAGGTGGTAGTTGTTGGGTTTGTTGTTTGTTTTTGTTTTTTTGGGCTTTTTTTTTTTTTTTGTCCCTAGCTGGCAAAAATAAAACATTGGCCGTCCTGTGAGTGCTGCAAAGTTTGCTTTTTGCAATTGTCCTGTGCCATGAAATCTCAGAGTCTGGAAAGCACTGCTCTTTCTGGGATGTTGGCATCACAGAAAGGCAGAGCTGCCCTTCATTGATGCCTGCTGTATGCGGGCACTGGCCGGGGTGGTCTTTGTACATCATCTCTGATGAAACCCCTAACAGGGGTCTTGCCCTGGTTTTACAGAGTAGGAAACTGAGGCTTAGAGGGACAAGGATCCCTGCCCAGGCTCTCAGGCTCCATCACTACACCTTCTGTCTCCTGTGTGGTGGCAGGTGGCTCAGTCTCCCCATGCTCTGTGCATGTCACCCCAAGCAACCCTCCCCCTACTCCTGAGCCTTATATGAATGAGACACCCGTGCTCCTAGCTGATGTGACAGCCTCTTCTTGCCTTTGTAGTCGCTCTCTCCCAGAGCCCACCCCTTCCCTACTTGCTGAAGCTTTGATAGCTTTCAAAGCCTCCACAAACAGCATTTCAGAGCGCTGAGGGCAACTTTTGCGGCTCTCTTCGGGTGTTCTGCCTTGGAAGAACTTCCTGGAGAGACTCAACAGGAAGGTAGTGAGCTGTGTGCTTCTGCCCCTTGCTGGCCAAGGACAGTAAGGTCACATGAGTTCCCTAGAGCCTCAGGGCCTGTTCATGATGGTCTCAGTACATACGCATTGCCTTCCCTCTGTGCGCAGAGTTTGGGGGGTGGTTTTTTTCCCCTGCCCAGGCTGGGCCTGGTTTTCTTGGGAGCATGCACATTCAGTCTACACAGGAAACCTAGACATTTTGCAGTGGCAGATGCACCTTTGGGTAGACCAAAGCCTGTCCTCGTTCATGCCCAGCTCGTCCAAAGTCACAGCCTCATTGTGTGGCCTCATATGACTGCCCCATGTGGCTATGGCAGCCATACACGCAGACAAGAAGCACGCCTGCTCTCATCATTAGGAAGAGGAGAACAGAGCTTGTCCCCTGGACTCATGAGTGCTCTGAAGAAGGAGGACAGGGTCTCTCTCTTCTGGAGAATATGGACCAGATGGTAGACCTACATGCTTTTTAGGTGACAGTAGATAAGGGGGCAAACTTCCATAAGCGTATGTAACTGGAGATGGCTAATTAAGCCAATGTAATTTACAAAGTGACAAAAATGTTGACAAATAGAGCAAAACTTAATATTCTACCTAACATGCAGAATTAGTAATAATAATAGCAGCAGGACTTACTGTGGTTCATGTTTGTCATTCTGGGGCGCCTAGTATTTACTCCCTTTTCCTAAAACTATTCTTCCTTCTTCGTGGGAAATTGCTTTTCTTCTTTTGTGGGCAGTTTTGGCAAAACAGTAATCAAGGAATAGTGCCCTCACTCTACAGAAGCCAAAAAGATCCCTGGAGCTTCTTCCATCAGATGCCAAGGGGTAGAGCCAAGAGGTGGGCACAAGCCCTAAGCATATCCAATTGGAATCTCCCCTGACACTGTCATTTTGGGGCAGAACAATGCAATGATGGAAGAAACGTTTGGAATTTAGTCATTTCCACTATTGCCCCTGAGCTAGGCTGTCGGAGGGTTCCAGCTCCTTCTGAAGCTGTCTGTTCTGAGCCTGGCCCTTCGGACTGCCCTTTGAACCAGCAACTCCCCATAGACTGCCAGTCAATTACCTTCTCACATAAGTTAGGCAGAGTCATTTCTATTATTTATCACCAAAGAACCCCACTGAGCATCACGCATCCAAATTAGTGCTGTCCTCTTCTCGGTGGCCTGCTGGAAGGTCACGCACCTGGTCCAGTGGTGCTGCCATTGCTCAAACAGTGCTGGGCCTCCACAGTCGAAATGGCCTTGGAGGGCTGTTTCCATGCCACAAAAGAACATGTGACTTCATAACTATGCCTCAATTTGGACCCAAAACAGCATTACCAGCTCAATCAGCTGATTATTCACCAGAGTTGGCTACAAATGCCAAAAAGCCCTTTGACTGTTTCCAAAAATAAAATCCAGCCTGACAGGATGACGATCTGCCACCATTGTGCTTATTCCAAATAATGTGGCATCAGTTTGAAGAAAATTCTCCAGGGAGTCCCCAAAGTATCGAAAACAATGGCAGAAGCCTTGGGATATATATCTGGCCTATCTGGATGACCGCTCAGACGGGAGAGGATATTCATTTGGTTGGATATATTCTGGTATCTTTATTAAATAGCCTGTCTCATTATCTAAGAGTCACACTCCATGGTGGAGTCATGTTTCTAAGCCTAAAAATTAGACTTCGTTTTAAAGACCCTTTGGAAAATCTGAGATATCTTTCTGAGCCTGAGAACATTCCCCGAAAAATCCATCACCCACCCCCACACACAGCCAGGTAAGGATTTTCCCCTTCACACTGGAAGCAGATGAGGTGTAACAGGCAGCAGCTACTGTCTGTTGTTCTTAAGCACAACGTGTGTCCTTTGCCTAAGGATGGGCTGCGAATCTGAAACAACAGAACACAGAATCCATCGGAAAATCCTGCTTTAGCCTCTTATGTAGGCATCATGCTTCCTTCCTTTTTAAGTTTCTCTTAGACTAGGGAAAGGCTTGCCCTTTAGTTTCCCAAAACAATAATGAGGGGAACACTGTGGGCCCCACATTGAAACATTAGGGTGGGGAGAACACCCCGCCCCCCACCCCCACCCCACCTTGATGTGGTTACCTGCCACATCACCTGTGGACTGTGAGCTGGGTCCACACTCAGTTAAATGAGGAATGGATAGATCCGCCATCATCCACCTCCATGCCATTGCCAGGGCCAGGGTCCTGGACCATCCCGACAACTGGAGAATCCCACTTGCAGGCAAGAGTCGAGAAATGTGGTCATTTTTGGTGTTTCTTTTGATAGGGAATAAAAGGAAGAGTGAAGCTTTCAGAATTGACTTCTGTCTCTTGGTATCTTACAATTTCCATCTCTTTGTGATCAAAAGATCACAGCACAACAAGGGGGGAGAGAGAAGAATCTCTACTTTTGGCAGGCTTCAAGACAGTCTTGGATTATTTATTTGTTCTGTAACTCATTTCTGTCAAACATTCTTTTTCTGTCTCTTGTCATAAAAAATTGAAATGCTAGTTTCTCAGTGGATGTCTTGGCTTTAACTATCTGTCTGACCTTGGACAAATTATTTAACCTCTCTGAACCTGTTTTCTTGAGTGTGAGCACAGTGCCTGATACAACATAGGTGCTCAATAAGTATTTGTGGGTGAGTGAGATGAATTCAGAGATCCTTTCAGCTCTAACACTGTATGACTCTCCTAGTAATTGGGCTCCCTCCACATGGTGGACATCACTATTGCCCCTTGGCATGCTTCACATTCATTTGGTATTTATTCTCCAAAGTATTGTTCTGCCATTCTCCGAGTATGCTCAGTACCACACTAAGCATATAAGGTTCATGTCAGGAGTCTAGAATTGAAGGTTCACATGGTTTTCCAGCAGAATTGTTCTTGGTCACCATTGCTCAATTGCTTTTGGCTTTTGCTTGTCAAAAGTTGTTTGCTCATTTACTCAGTGTACTTGAAAACCTTTTCACAGCAACAATTCTCCCACTTCCTGCAACCCTTAGTTGTCTATGGCATGCCATCCATAACAGATGGGCGAGACCATACACTTTGTTCAAATGTTGAGTCACTGTTTGCATTCCTATTTCTTGGTTGGCCAGCACCTGAATTTGCACGGTGAAGGTGCTTCTAGGGTTAATATTGCTCTTTTGTGAAGTTGATTTACAAAGTGTGTCCCCTGGAGGCTCACCCCTAATCTGAATTGTCAACTGGGGACTGCTAGAGATTGATGATGGGGGATTATGATTGTCTACATGTTGTACCTTCATCCAATTTTCTGATGTGTTTTGGTAATGATGTTGACAGTTGTGTGAAGATCTGTTCCTGAAATTAAAGCAGCGGCAGCAGCATTTTTGAGCTTGATGATTAGATTTGATTAGATCAGAGTGGGTTTTACTTCTCCCTCAGAGTCAGCAGAGATTTACTGTCCACTGACTGATTTAACTTCATGCTAGAAGATGGTTAGTGACATAACTTACCATCAGAAAAAGAAATGTCAAGGAGCATTGGAACGAAAACCCAACCTTGTTTGACTTTAGTGATGACCTTGAAGGGGCTGAAAACGTACACATTATCAAAGGTTTCTGCCGTAGAGCATCCTAGAGAAAATAAATGTTGACATGTTTGGGTGGACATTTGTAATGATGAGTATCTTCCAGCAATGGCTATCATTTGAGTAAGGCAGAGGCTTTCATGAAATCAGATAAGGTAAAAAAGAATAGGATTATGGTTTCTGAATTTTTCTTGCCATTGGCAAGAAGTGAAAGTAACCACTTAGGAGTCTGAGTCTACATGACTTAAAGCCACAGTGAGATGCTAGGAGAAAGCTCAAGGGTGGTCCTGGGCAAGAATTTCCTATAAGGTGATATGTGTAATTTCACTCTATATATGAATTCTTAAAATAATCACAACCAATAATTCACAAAAACAGAAGATGCAAATGGCCAACAGATAGGAAAGTAACATACAACTACCTAGGATTTTCAAGATACAGCATAAAATCCAGCTGTAGTTTTCAGTAACAAAACTGGTGAAAACTTAAACAGATTATAATACTCAGTGTCAGCAAAGATGTGGTGAAGTGGATATTTTCATGACCTACTAGTAGGAGTTCAAAAATCTGGAAAGAAATTTGTCAAAAGGTACTAAGCGCCTTAAAAATATGCATACTCTTTGACTCTAATTCAGCTGTTATAACTCTGCCCTAGGGACATAGTCAGAAATATATCGTCAAAAATTTATGTGAAAGGCTATTTGTTGCACCTTTTTATAATAGCAAGAAACCAGAAGCAACTTTATTATCTATTACTAACAAAATGGTTAAGTAAATTATGGAATACCAACATGATAAAATACTATGTGATCATTAAAAATTCTCTTCAAAGAATATTTAAGGACATGAGGGAATTATTTCTAATATCATAACTAAGGGAAAGAAGCATAATATAAAACTTGATATGGTATGGTCCCAACTTTGTCAAACATTTAAATATGCACAGGCAAAGGCTAGGAGGAAATATACCAAAGTATTAGCGGCTATTCTAGTGGTTGATTTAGAGGTGATTTTAATTTTCTTCTTTATGCTTTTCTATATTTTTTCCAATTCTTGTAAAATTTGCACAAAGTAGATTTTTTATAACCAGTAAAAACTTTTAATGATCATAATCACAGCATTCATAGGGTCACCCAAGAATTTTTTCAGCATTTCAGATCCTCGGAATGAGAATGGGGAGAGCAATTATGTCTTTCTCTTCACCTAATTTGGAAAAATTTAGCAGAAATTCCATGGGCTCCAGATACCTTGTTTTTTTAGTCGCTTGATGATTTTCTGCACCTTGTCAAGAATCAGAGGGATTTTGCAGATTCTTTTGTCTGATATCACAGGATAGAGTTGAAAACATGTTCCTCAGTAATTGTTGTAACTGAGAAGGTCTCTGAAATGCTCTTTCCAGAGTTCAGTGACAGCTTCATTTTTGTTTAGCAACTGTCCATACAGGAATAGCAAGGGGGCTGGTGGCTACTGTGTGTGTGTGTGTGTGTGTGTGTGTGTGTGTGTGTGCGCGTGCACACACACACGTAGGGGTGCACTTAAATCCACATGTGTTATAAAATGTTTGAAGAATGCTGGATGCCTTCATGGGGTCATTTTTCCATCTCTTCTTTGTGCCAAATTACTTTGAGCCTCTGCCTTGGTTTATAGATGCCTCAATTTCTCTCCCTCTGAGTTGGTGTCAGTGTGCTGGAAATGAAAAGCCTTCTACCTCCTGGCTGTGGTGTGAGGAGGTTGGACTACGTGATCTAAGGTGTCTTCTGATTCCAACCTGATTTGTTTATATGATACTTGGAGTTGGTCACTTCCTCTATCCCCTCAGTTTTTTAAGAACCCAATTGTGAAATTTTTTTAAAAAGCCCAATTGTGATGTTTTGTGGAAGCAAATCCCAGGACTTCCTCAACAGACACTAATGATAGCAGATTAAGTCAATAAGAGTGAGACTGTTGAGATGTAGAGTATAATATCAGAGGTTCAAGAAGCTTAGAAGTAAATGGTAGCTGTGGTCTCTTATTTACAGGGGAGGCAGGACCCAAACATAAGTGCATTGCTAGATACAGCTGCCGAAACCCCCACCTTATATGAGGGGGGGTGGCAAGTTACATTCTTTGAGCACTTGCTGTGTTCCTGGCATTGTGCTGAGCACTTTACATGAGTCTACTCTGTACTCTTCAGCAATCCCCTGAGAATGATGCTCTTATTCCCCCCCCCCCCCATTTTAAAGATGAGGAAACAGGTTTAAGAAACTTCCCTGATGTCAACTTAAGTTGTGAAGCTAGAATTCAATCCCAGAGGTCACAGAGGCCATTTGACCAGTGTGTCCCAAGCTTGCCTAGGAGAATCATCCAGAGTGTTCGTTAAAGAGACAGCCCCCGGGCCCTTGGAGCTTCTCTGATAGGGTGGTCTGGGGAGAATCCTGGAAAGCAGTAGTCTTAACAAGTGCCCCTGGTGATTCTTATCATTGGGAAAGCTTGGGAGAGATGGTGTTTCACAATAGTGCGGTGGACCTCAGGCCTGGCTGCAAGTTAGAATAGTCTGGGGAGCTTTTTTAAAAGTCCTGGTACCTGGCTCCACCCGGAGACATTCTGACTTCATCGGACCGGGGTGGGACCCACGCATCAGGATCTTAAAACACTCCAGGTGATTCTAAAGTGCAGCCAGGGCTGAGAACCGCCGCTCTGCTGCCTCGGCTGATTAAAATTAAATCAGCCTGACTCACTAAAGAAACACTGGTGAAAGAAGAATCACTCGGCGCCAGCCGTCTTCCTCTTCGAGCCCAGCCATCAGAGGAAGTCATGTGAAGGCTGAAGGAAGAAAAGCAAAATACCCAGCAGGGTGTGACAGCGATCCTATTGTCCATTTGTTCCCCAGCTCCTGATTGAACACCAAAATCTGATGCCCTGAAGGTGCTTCATAGGCCAGAGCTGGGATGAAGAGGAAAATTCTCTTTTGCTTCATCACTGCAGTGGTGTTCAAGCTTTGTTGTGTATCAGAATCACGATAAGGAGAGCTTGTTAAAACAGATCATAGGACCCTTCAACCCTGATGCAGTTGGTCCAGGGTGGGGCTGATGCCACTGGCCACTAGGCCTCTGCTTTAGCATTTCGCCTGTCGCTGAACTCACGTGCCACGTGAGCACAAGGACGGCCCAGCCCCGCTCCCTGGCCAGTGAAAAACTGTGCTTTGGAGGAAGAATTTCTCTGAGAGAGCTTTTGGTTGGGTCTTAGACCCTTTGACCATGACACTTGGGGGACACACCACTGAGGCATCCAAACAGATGAGTCAAGAATCTGCCCCTTTCCCCTAGCCCCCCAGGTGCACCTTTAGTCACAGATTATTACACTCATTTCCGGACACAAATGTTCATGCATCAAATCATTCAACAAAATATAGGTAATGCCTTCTTAGTGCCAAGCAGTGTTCTAATCGCTGCAAGAATGGCAGATAAGCAGACCAGATTTTTACCTTCATGGAGCTCTTGTAGGGAACCAACACACTCACACACAGGCTCAAAACAAGATAATTTCAGAGAGCGGTAAGTGACATGAAGCAAGAAAATCAGGGTGACACAGCCGAGTGTGGTATTAGACCTGGGAAGAGCAGAAGGGCCTTTCTGAAGGGAGGACATCTGAGCTGACACTTGTAAGACTAAAGGAATCTTTCAAGGGTCAGAAAGAAGAGTCCCTGTATCAAAAATGTCAAAACTGCGTTCTTAAGATGAGGGCCCAGAGAAAGCGAGTGACTCCAAGGGAGTCAAGGGGCCAAGGGAGCAGCTTGTGCAAAAATTCCTGAAGCAGGAATTGCTTGGTGCATGTGAAGAGCAGGAAGCCAGCCAAGGTCATAGGTAGGCAACAGCCCCTCCCATTTACCCAGCCTGTACACTCCTGATGTCCATACTTGTGGGGGCCTCATAACAGCCCTGTGATGGAAAAGAGTACAGAGGCTCCTGGGTGGCTCAGTCAGCTAAGCATCAGACTTTGGCTCAGATCATGATCTTGTGGTTTGTGAGTTTGAGCCCCACATCAGGCTCTGTCCTGTCAGCATGGAGCCTGCTTTGGATCCTCGGTCTCCCTCTCTCTCTGCCCCTCCTCTCTCTCTCTCTCTCTTTCTCTCTCAGAAATAAATAAACATTAAGAAAAAAGTTTTAAGAGAAAAAGAGAGTACATATCCCCATTTTTTGTATGAAACAACTGAGGTGAAAAGAGGTAAAGGGTCACTCCCAAGGCAGCAGGGTTAGTAAGAGGCGAAACTTAAAGGCAGTGCTTCTCAGACTCGCGTGTGCACAGAAATCACTGGGACCTTGTTACAATGCAGATCCTCTCTCTCTAGGTCTGGGGTAGGGCCTGAGACTCTGCATTTCTGACAAGCTCCCAGGTTGTGTCGCTGCTGCTGGTCCCTGGACCACACTTTGAGTAGCAAGGCCTTCAGTGGCTATTTTGTGCTTTGGCTGTTTGATCAGGTGGACTGTGTCCTTGCAGATGACCTCCCCCTGCCTGCACAGGGTTCCAGTAGCAGAGGCTCAAGTCCACTCAGATGATGACGTAACACCCAGGAAGAGGCTGTGGGGACCATCCCGCCCCCTCAGGAGCACCAGAAGTGCCGGCTGGGGTCCTGGCTGGTGTGAAATCCTTCTTCTGTCTTGGGCGCAGCCTCGGGTCAGGACATACATACTGATGACCGCAGCATATTGGCTCCCTGCCACTCTGATTTACACTCATGAAGTGCTCATCAATTCCGATAGGCAACTTCTTGAGTTATTTTAGGTTTTCAGTTTTGATAGCAAAACCAACTCCATAAAGCCAACATTTCTCTTCTTGGTTATGCTCCCACAGCATTGCAGCCTCTAGTTTACTGGTTGCCTTGCTAACCAGATCTTAATTTTCTATCAGGGCCTTAGAGCTGGTGTTCCTCCCCAGAGCTCTCCAGTCTCAGATTTGGACTGGTACCCTGGAGAGTCACCATTAAGATGGCCCCAGAAAAAAAAATACCACAGACTGTAAACAGCTGGCTTTCTCTTTAGCAATAGGAATGTCATTGCACTAGCCACTGTTATCCGGAGAGGAAAAAACCTGACAAGACTTGATTTGGGGGACCTTTCACAGTGCTCTGCCTCCTTGGGTGAGCGGGGCCAGTCCTAAAAGAAACTGTGGAGATCCAATTACAGCTCCTGTGCCTCGCTCCTGTCTTGCTCATGTGCCAGACAGTGTTCCCCAACCACAATATTCCAGACATCACAGTTCAGCTGCTGTCATGATGAGCAGCTTGCCAAAGGACTTAGAACCTGTCACAGAAGATGCCTGAGTGGAGGCCCCTTTATCAATTACCTTGGGCCCTCTTAGCTGTCAGGGGCCCACCTGGCCCAGCTGTTCAGGACTTCCCCATAAATTCCAGACAAACCCAACACTAATTTGGCAGTAAATTGCAAGTGAATACCAACTGCATGGAAATGCTTGACAGATACTCTCCCTTTTCCTGAGATGTCCTAAAGGTCCAGCAAAGACTCTTGAGTTGCTCTGGGAATTCTCTGCTTCTCACCTTTTGCCAAGATGATCCATGGGCCTAAATTAACAAAAATGACTGAGCTGACCTGTATTCATCTACATTTTATTCAATACAACAAATACCTACTGAGCTATGTGAAGGAACCTTGCTAATGACCTGAGAACCAAAGATATGTAAATCTCAGTCCCTGCTGTCAAGAAGACGGGAATCTAGTACAGTTGAGCCCATAGACGCAGTCACAGATATCTGGTGTGCAAAACAGGATGTGATAAACTCAGGATTCATGGCAGGAACAGAGTGTGTTTGGGAATGGGGCGAGAAAGGAGGTTAATTCCTTTTTTTTTTTTTTTTTTTGGAGAGAGAACACATGAAAGAAGGGGAGAGGGGCAGAGAGAGAGAGAGAGAGAGAGAGAGAGAGAGAGAGAATCTTAAGCAGGTTCCATGCTCAGTGAAGATCCCAATGTGGGGCTCGATCCCACAACCCTGGGATCATGACCTGAGCTGAAATCAAGAGTCGGACGCTCAACCAACTGAGCCACCCAGGCGCCCCAGAGACAGGAGGTTAATTCTAACTCGAGAAGTCTAGAAAGGCTTCTTGGAAAAGGTGGCAGTGGATCTGGTTTGCCCATGGATAGACAGAATTTCAACCCCGGGATGAGTATTTTTAGTGAAATGAATAATATCTACCATTTATTAAGCTCTTACTGTGTGTCAGATGCTGTTCTCAGTGCTTTACATGTGTTGACTCATTTGGTCATCTCATTCACCTTGCGCGGTGGATACATATGTTACACACGTGTTACTGGTGAGACAGGTGAAGCCCAGCCAGGTCAGGTAACCTTGTCCTGGGCCAAATACTAGTCTGGGGGTGGGCAGTGAGATTGTGGAGCTGGGATTTGAACCCAAACAACCTGGAACTAACGGCCAGACTGGTAACTACCAAAGCCTATTGTTAACTAGTGAACTCCACGTACAAGACATTTGGTTTTCTTTTTTATTACCCTCTTTTTAAAATCACTAATCAACTCTGTTGAGCTTTGTTAGATGCAGAGTAAGCACTGAGGACCTACTGAAGATGTTTGTTTACTCCCTCACTACAGGCTTTTGAGGCATCTAATCAGCAAGGCCCTCGAGGAGAGCAGGCTGCTGTAGCCTGCCTTTCTGAGCTCTAGAAAGCCAAGGATGGGCTCTCCAGGCTGGCCGCTCCCCCCTCTCCCCGAGAGTCTTTCCAGTCCTCAGAGGCCAGCCAAACCCGTCTCCCTTCCTCTGGGGCTCTGAGCTTGGTGTCCATGGTCCCTTTGGAGTCCTAAGATGTAAGATGTGGTTGGGGGAGGAGAGATCATGCACCGGGGAGATGATTCCTCTTTCTTCCATGGCCTCATGGCTCCCGTTCGTGGCCCCAGGAGGCAGCAGAGAGCTGGTTCCTCACAGGACCGGCCCAGGAGCAGGCTCTGCCAGGTGCTCTCAGCTTCCTTCTCTGGTGGGAGAGGCTCCTGGTGCAGAGGAGAAAGTAGAATTTAGGCAGGGCCTCTGCGTGTGAGGTGGGGGCTCGTTGTTCCCCCAGCCCTGCACCTGCGCAAGGCTGTGCCGGCCTGAAGGAAGGAGCGCCTTTCTGTCATTTGCACAAAGGGTCCACGGGGACTCTGCAAAGGGGATGTGGCTGACAGGCTGAACAGAAATGGAACCACCTGACAACAACCCCATGTCCTTAAGGAAGAAGAGGTGGCTCAGTCCTAACCTGGGCCAAAGTAGCGACAGGGTTAATCCTCTTACTCCTCTTTGCCGCCAAGTGATGTTGAATCTTGCAGCTACTTCTCCAAAGAAAAGGAAGAGAGAAGGTCTGCAGGCTCCCCATCCCTACCCTTCCATCCCCCCTACAAGCCACCATCTCTGTGCCCTGGAGCTGGGAGGTCTGAAGTCTTTTGAACCTTCCAGCCTGGAGGTGGGTCAGGAACAGGTGCTCCCTGCCTCCCCAAGCCTGCAGTCTCTGAGAGGAGCGTAAGGACCAGCCGAGTCAGTCAGCCCGGGCCCGGGTTCTGCTCTGCCCTGGGATTGGTCCGGGAGCATTTTGTGTTAAATGCCGACATATAAATTTGTAGGTGTTCCTTGTGAGCAAATTGGATTCCTTCACTTGGCCCTTAAGTGCTGCCATTTAGGCAGATTTAACGGGAGGCTCTGGCCACCACCTCCCCCACCGCACCCCTCCTTGCGCTGACCCCTTCAGAGTCACCAGGGAATAGATCCTAGGCCAGCCCACCGGAGACAGCCAGCCAGCGGCTGGTGCACACTCCAGCCTTCTCAGCCGCTGCCGCTGCCCGCGCATCCTCCTGGCTACCTCCCCACCGCTGCCCGTGCTCCCCCCCCTCTGCTCCCCACTCCCGCTCCCTTTCTCCCAGCGCCTCCCTCCGCCCGCCTTCCCCTCCTGTCTCCCCCTCCTCCTGTCTGCGCCGTGGCAGCTGCTTCCAATGCACAGAGATGCACCAATTCATTCAGCCTCGCAGACTCTTTAAGGTCGTTACTAAATATATCAAGCAGAAGAAAGGGTCTTTTTTCCTATCTCTGAGCAGGGAGTATAAATGCCGGCCTTAGGATCCAAGCTGGTCCTCCCTGGTCCCAAATGGGAGGCAGTCCGGAGCCAGAGCCAGCCCGGGGGACAAGGGGAGCCCACCCTCTCACCAGGCAGGGGCGTGACCCCAGGGTGGGAAGGAAGGGACAGAGGTGAGGCAGGGTGGGGTGCAGGGGATGCTGGGGAGACACCGGGAATAAGAGACAAAATCCATTTTATATCTTCAAGAGTTCAACAGCTCTGGAGACAATTTTCAACAGTGCTATTTCTCCCCCTCTAGATTAATTTTTTTTTCTTTATTTTGAAGGAAATTAGAAAGTGTTGAAAGAACCTGACTTGCCAGTGCTGGGGAAGGGCTTCTGTTCAAATGCCCTAAGCAGTGCTGTCTCTGATATTTTTCTAAGTTGTAAGCAGATGACCTTGCTGCTTGAGCAGTAACCAGTGGTGAACTGCCAGACCTTCATGTTGTGATTAGAGGAAATGTACAACAGAGTTAGTTTGTGTTAAGCGCTGGACAGATGCCGGACAGATGCCTGGCCTGCTCCTCAGCCCCTCCTCTTGGGTCATGGTTTCATGGCAGCTCCTCATCTATGCAATCCTCCTACGACACAGACAGCCCCTTCCTGGGAGTCTCTGAGACTTCTTCCCCTCCTCCTAATGCGTGTAGGCAGAGCAGGCCGAGTTGTGATTTAAGAGAAACGCCTCCTCCCCGTGCAGAAATATCTCCCACACAGCATGCAGTGCCCATCGTTTAGAAGTTCTTTGAGGGGAGATAAAAATATAAGTGGTATTTTATCTCCAAATAAAAAGTAGATGAGGTCACTGGAGAATGTGTAGGGCAATCGTTTGTAATTTTTTTGGTGTGTGTGTGTGTGTGTGTGTGTGATGGGATCTTTTATGCTGCGGCTGTCTCCCCAGGTAAAATGTGCGTACTGTCACAGCCACAGAGTTTTGCATAGAGGCGTTAGGAGGTGCGTGAATCCCTAGGGCCTTTCCTCAGACGTGCTAGACCTCCAAGTAAGAATCCCGGGGCCAAGACAGAGAGCATTTCAGTGACTATTGAGAGAAGATACAGTAACAATGGTCAAGAAGGAGAAGTTAAGTGGAGAACATTCTAGAAGAGTGAGATGTCATGGAAGCCACAGGCCAAAAGGGGTTCAGAACGGAGGAAGTGGTGCCCCGTAAATGCCTCAGAGAACAGAAGGACTGGGTATTCGTTAGAATTTGAACTTGTCAGGCTGTCACTGGTGACCCGGAAGAAAGGTTTCAGCTGGGGGAGAAGGGAAGGAGTCAGATTTTCAAGGCGTGGCCAGCAGACAACATGGTGAGGACTGTTCGGATGCCCTGTTGAAAATCTTAGGCCAGAACAGGAAGGAAGAAGCAGCAACCAGTGCTTTGGAAACACAGAGGAAGGAACTGTTGCTTTCTGGGTGGAGAATAAACAGAAAGACTTCACAGAGGAGAGGATCTTTGAGAGGTGAGTCATTGAAAAATAAAATAAGAATTCACCGGGTAGAAAAGTTGGGGGGGTGGGGGAACATTTCAGGTGGGAAGAAGAGCACTTCCATGGAGATGGAGGTATGGGAGGGGCAGGAACCGAGTGCTGGTTCACAGAGCGTATGAGGAGGAAAGAAGATGTCACCGAAAAGCAGGCAGAAACCAGAGGGCACAGGGGCTGAGGAGTTTGTGCTATACCCTGTCAGGCAATGAACACTCATTGAAGAGATATTTTTAACATGCTTTTTTTTTTCCTTCTGATTCTAAAAGCAATATAAGCTCATTATAAAACTTCTTTACAATATGGAAAAATATAAAGAAACGTAATTACTGTTAACATTTTGGCATGTTGCTTTTAGTTTTCTTCCCATACACCGTGTTTCATTAAATCTAAGACACCATCATTTGGGAGTGCATCGTTACTTTATGTGCCACTAAGACTGTGCGATTACACTTGATACAGTGCTGCTTTTCAGAGAGAGTGAGACGTTGCAGATAGGTTAACATGTGGGGAAAAAATTCTATGCCTTGGAATCGATAAAATGAAGCTGTGTAGTTTTTGACGTAAGTAGTTCCCCTTGTATTCCAAATTTTGTATCGGGCTTCTTTACTCAGAAAGATACCATGAGTTTTCTCCAGGTTATAAAAGTATTTGCAAAAATATTTTTAACGGCTGTGTAATATTCCATCTTGTGGATATTCTATAATTTACACAACCATTTCTTTATCAACAGGTGTGATGTTGATTTCTATTTTTGAATACTGTATATAGTGCCTCAGCAAAAAATGGTGTGCATAGGCTTCTTGTGTTTTTGTTTTTATTATTTTTCTCAAAATAAATGTGCCCTACAAGATCAACATTGGCATAGATAATAAGACTTATCTTTGACAAATACATGTTATGCTTTCTCTCTCCAAGGGACATAAAGAAACTATTGGTGAACTTAGCTGTCAGCTCTGTGTTCAATCTCATAGCTTTTTTTTTTCTAATTGTGGTAAAATGCACATAACATAAATGTTACCATAATAACGATTTTTTAAAATTTTTTTAATGTTTATTTTTTTTATTTTTATTTTTTTTTTGAGAGAGAGAGAGCACACATGAGCAAGGGAGGGGCAGAGAGAGAGGGAGACACAGAATCTGAAGCAGGCTCCAGGCTCTGAGCTGTCAGCACAGAGCCTGACATGGGACCCAAACTCATGGACTGCAAGATCATGACCCGAGCTGAAGTCAGACGCTTAACCGACTGAGCCACCGAGGCGCCCCCCACCCCCCCATCATAACCATTTTTAAGCATACGGTTCAGTGACATTAGGGCATCCGTGTTATGTGTGGCTCTCACCACCATCCAGCTCCAGAACTTTTCTCATCTTGCAAACTAAAACTCTGTACCCATTTCCCCTCCCCCAGCCCCTGGCACCCAGCATTCTACTTCCTGTCTCTATGAAGTTGACTATTCTAGGTACCTCACCTAAGAGGAATCAGAGTATTGGTCCCTTTGTGATTGGTTGATTTCACTCAGTCTAATGTTCTCAAGGTTCATCTATAGCATGTGTGGCATGTCTATAGCACGTGTCAGAATCTCCTTCCTTTTTAAGGCTTATAATATTTCATTGTATGTATATACCACGTTCTGTGTTTCCATTCATCTATAGGTGTGCATAAGCTTTTATCTGAAGGTTGGGCTGTCTGGAAGAGATTCCCAGTCATCATTCAAAAGATACGAAAAAAAATTTAAACTCTTGATTCATATTATGGAATTGCTTTCCAAAAAAACTTTATACAAAGTTATACTCCCTCTAGCAGTGTATAGACATGCATGTCCGCATTGACTATTATTATTTGGTTTATTTTTGCTACTCTGATACTAGGAAAACAGCATGTCATTGTTTTAATATGAATTATTTGAACGTTCCTAATGAAGGTGAACTTTTTCTTATATTTTCATTAGCCAGATGTGTTCACTCTTTATAAGCTGTCTTTGTGTCCTGTGATCATCTTTGTTTAACTATGTAGTATTTTATTTATTACTTTATATATGCTGCTCATAGATTAATGATTCCCTCAAACAATCACCAATATTATCGTAGCGCCTCCCATCTTGCATCAGGCACTGTCTAGGCACTGGAGATACTGCTGGAAACCATCAGACCAAAACCCCTGCCCTCCTGGAGTTTATGTCCTCGTGAGGGAGACATTGAAGAAGATAAATGAGCAAATGGTGTTATATGTTAGAGAGTGTAAGTGCTAAGGAGATGAACTGGGGAAAGGAGGTAAATGCTGGGGCTGGGCATCGGGATGCCCTAGCTGAGGAGTCTGAGGCCAGCCCTAGGGGAGGTGAGGGAGGGAGCCCCAGCTCATCAGGCAGAGGGGCCAGACTGCACTAAGGCCCTGAGGCAGGAATCCGGGGGAAGGCGGAGGAAGGGGGGTGGTGCTGGCACAGAGTGAGGAAGAGGAAAGGGTGAGAAGTCAGGTCTGAGTGTGGCCAGAGCAGCAGCCCCTGACAGCCCTGAGGGCTGCTGGCTCACTTTGGCCTCTTTCTCTGAGTGAGAGGAAGGCCATTAGGACACAGACTTGGAGCAGAGGGGTGACGCGATGTGACTGGCACTCTAAAGGAAAGCTCTGTTTCCGTGTTGAGGAGAGACTGTGGGAGGAAAGGGGAAGCCAAGAGAGCTGCTGGGAAGTTCCTGCAGTAGTCCAGATGACAGACAAAGGGCTTAGACCAGAGGTTAGCAGACGTCTGAGAAATAACCAGATTCCGATTCACCGATGAATTGGATGTGGGGGTGTGAGGGGAGGAGGACTCGGAATGTAGGGCCAAGCACCTGGAAGTCAGGAGTTGAGAAAGGAGAGGCAGCAGGGATGGATGAAGAGGGCACCGGAGCTCAGTTTTTGACAAGTTACATTTGAAACGTCTATTAAACATTCAAGAGCAATATCGAGTAGGTAGTTGGATATACGAGTCTGCAGTTCGGGGAAGAGGTCCGGGGTGGAGACATAAATCGGGGAATTGTCAGCATTCAGATGGTATTTAAAGCCCTGATACTGTGCGAGGTCACTAAAGAATGGGGAGTGATGGGCAGAGGGAGGAGGACCCCGAGCACTGAGCAGGCTGCGTCCAGTGTCAGAAGCAACCTGTTCCCTTGGCATGGTTAGCGGGCATGGTCAGCACGCACCCCGAGGGCTACTGGGCTGGGGGTAAGCAGGTGGCCGCGGGAGGAGCCAAAGACGTGATCACACCTGCGTTTCAGATCTGTGGGCCTGTGGGGTCGCCTGTGGTTTATGCCCTCTCTCCTGAGCATGGAGGGAATCTGAGAGCTTCCTATCAGAGGTCCCAGCAGGCAATGGCTAATATCTCCGATTTCCATGGTTACTTTTGACCAAAGATCAGCTAACTCTTTCATCTAGGGAGCCATCATCAACAGGGCAAAGCACATTGGCAGCCCTTTGATATTGACAGGGGAAACGGCAAGTTTGGGAGAAAGAAAGGAGAAGAAAGGGAAGGGAAAGGCAGGGCCCAAAGGGAGGCTTAGGGCTGAGTGGCAGGCAGCTCCTTTAAGCAGTCATTCTTAAGGGGCTGGGGAAGGGGAGGCACATCCAAACACCTGGCAAGTTTGTCAATCTATTTATCCCTGGCCTCCAAGCCTTTGACCCCAGGAGATTTTAGGACCCTCTCCTGCCCCAACACGAACCTCTCCCCATCCCCGACAGAGAACCCTCACTTTCTATTAGATTGAAGCTGGGATGGAATAGCAGTGCTTGGCCAGAAAGGATGCCTTGCCGATCCATGATTCCTTCCCTCTGTGGCTCAGAGACATATCAGTATGAAGAAGGGTGACTCTATAGTTTGCCACTCAAAACAGGGCACTTTTGACATGGGAGAAAGGGGGACCTACTAATAATTACCCAGAACAACATACCTAAATTGGGACTGTCCTGGGCAAACTCTGGTGTTCAGATCACCAGCATCACTTTAAATGCCCATTGAGAAATTCCAGTTATCAGCATCCCCTAAGGGAGATTATTGTAAAAAATAAATCTCTACACTAGACTGAAGATGTGCTGGTTCAAAATCTTTGGACAAGGCCCTACCGGGAAGGAAGAACTGCTAACCAAAGAGGGATTCTGCTTCCTGGGAAACTCAGCCTTCCATGTGTTCAAGGTGGTCAGTTCCTAGTCTCCTCTCTTGGCCTCTGGGCTGCCCCCTTTTCCCTGACTAGGTGCTGAGCATTGGTAGTAAAACATTAAGAATTATCTCTCTGGGGGCATCTGGGTGGCCTAGTCAATTAAGCATCCAACTCTTGATCCCAGCTTAGGTCATCATCTCATGGTTTGTGGGTTCGAACCCCGCATCAGGCCCTGTGCTGACAGCATGGAGTCTGTTTGGGATTCTCTCTCTCTCTCTCTCTCTCTCTCTCTCTCCCCTTCCCTTGCTTGCTCTCTCTCTCTCTTTCTCTCTCGTATACCCAGGACTCCAAAAGGACAGCAAGATTAACTCCTTATTAGATGTCAGTCCTCTGGCACGTGTCCCTCCCATAAACCAGCATCATCCCCTTTCATAATCCATTCTGGCTCTGTCATCTGTGAATTTAAAACCGTTTTGAGTTTCATTTATATTTTAAGTCTGTTTTCTCTTCTTTGGATTACAAATGCCATAAATTTCCCACCAGTTGAATAGTGCTTCATTTATTTGTTCTAAATGCCAGCTCTCTCCCTGCACGGATCCTAGACTTCTGAAAGGTAGATGACAGTGGATCTTTCCGGGAAGCCGTATATGCTCTTTCCACAAGTGGTACTTCTGTTTCAACAGTCATAGGGCGGGGAGGGACCTTGAACATAGTCAAAGTGAATTTACTTTCCAATTCTGCCCACCAGATCTCTTTACTTGTAGCTTCCCAGCCTGCTTGAATACACTCAATGACGGAGCACTTACTACCTACAGAAGCAACCAGCCCCACATCTGCAGAATGTCTTTCTTTTAATGTTGGAGTTTTTTTTCCCAACCTTATATAGATATATACATGTCATATTGTGTAAGTTTAAAGTGTATAACACGATGATTCAATACACATATTTATTGTGAAATGATTACCACAACAAGGTTAGTGAACACGTCCATCACCTCAGTGTTGTTGCTTAAAAATCAGCCTCCCCTAGGATAGGATGATTTATGTGGTAATAGAGTTGGAGACATCAGTGTGAACTCCTGTTTAGCTCAATATAGATACATGTGGTTACTATAGAAATATTTATAAATATGTATACATACATGGGTTAGATACACACATACTTTCTTGCTCTGTCATCTGAGAGGGCCTAGAAGCAAGGGACACCCCAGTAGCAATGAGCACATCTAGCCCCCAGGTCTTGGTTTCTAAAACCATTCTCCAATAAAAGGAACTAGGGCTTCCTGGAGAAATGGCTGATTCTAGGACTAGGGCAGGAAATATATAAGACGAAACTGCAGCACCTGTTAGTGGTAGAATGTAAGGAATTGGTCAAAAATCCACAGTGATGGGTATGTCCAAGAGGCTAGGAGCCAACTGAAAGAGCTCCCAGCAGCCAAAGCTGGAATAATTTAAACAATAACAAGGAAGTGTAAGATTATAACCCAAAGCGTAGAATAATATCAACAAATCTCTACGGATATAAATAAATGATTGAACAAATACCTAAATGAGCAAGAATAGATAAACTCCCATATAGAAGAATTCCAAATAATGTGTGTAGATACTTCACCTTCAAGGTGAATGAAGCGTGACTACACTCCTTACGTGTGGGCTTCACATAGTGATTTCTTTCCAAAGAGTGCAGTCCGGAAAGCAGGGGGAAGAGTAACTTTATAGTGAAGAAATATGGCAGACGGTACCTCAGCCACGTGATCAAGGTTAATATCAACAGGGATAAATCAGATTGATAGTATGTGTCCTTGATATGATGTGATGAACATGGCATTTTATCCCGGTTGTCTTCCCCAAACCTGTAGCCGTTGTCTAACCGTGAGAAAAATATCAGATCCCAAATGAAGGACATCCACAAAATACCTGATGAGTACCCCTGATACTGTGTAGGACATCGAAACCAAAGAAAGTGAGAAACCGTCACAACCAAGGGGAGCCTCTGGAGACCTGACCACTAAATGTGAGGTGGTATCCTGGGTTGGGTCTGGAAGAAAAAAGGGACATCAGGTGAAAACAAAGGAAATCTGAATAGAATATGGACTTTAGTTAATGATGTCTCAGTATCAGTTTATTAAGTGTAACAAAAGTCACATATTAATGTAGGAGGTCAGCGATCGAGGAAACTGGGTGTGTGGAATATAGGGGAACCCTCTGTACTATATTTGCAATTTTTCTGTAAATTTAAAACCATCCCAAACCAAAAATTTTTGAAAAAATGAAAATCAGGCTTTCCTGCCTGCCTCCTCCCATTGGCTCTGCCCTTAGCCTGAATGCATTCTCCTGCACAGCCATCACACTGCTCCCCCTGCCCCATCTGTTTTCTCATTTCCAGTCGGATGCCTCCGTCTCCTTCATCAGATCCTAAGTCCTGGTTTCACCTTCTCCCGCTGACCGGATCACCCTTCTCCAGACAACTCAGTTTGACTGTAGCCTCCCGAGTTCCCTGACTTGTCCAGGACTGAGCACCGCACTCCCAGTGTGGCTGTTCAGCCCAGGGAAGAACTGGGCCCTGTCACCTCCTTCTGCTGATACACTGTATCTCTATTAGTATAGCCCTCAGCGACTTCAACGACTTATACTTTGGGGGACAGCCACCTCACATCCCAATGTCTCCAGCTCAACTACCCAGTTTTTTTTTTCACACAGCTTCACTGCAACCAATAGAAGGAATAACTTCCTGAAGAGTTGAAGTGGTAGTGAGTGTTCCATCAATGGGGGTATTTAAGTACACTGGGCAGCTACAAAGAAAAGGACGATTTGGTGGGTGCGTTTCCAGTCTCCTGGGCAAGTTGCTCAACTGCTCTCACCTCAGTTTCCTCATCTTAACAATGAGGGTAACAATAGAACCTGCCGCGTAGGGTGTTGAGGACTGTACAAGTTTGCGTGTATAAAGGCCTTAGAGCAGTTTCTGGCACCCTGTTCTACACCAGTGTTTGCTGTTATTTTCAGCTACTATCTAATGTTTGTTTCAGGGTAGAGATAGTCCAAGTATAAGACCTGCCAGCAGCCCCTGACTCACAGGTCCCTTTTGGGATCCTGGCTCTGACACCAGTTCTGACCTAGTTTCCTCCCCAGCTCTGTGTCATCTGCCCATTTGACCAGCAGGCCCACCAGGGTCCCTTCCAATTCATTTGTGTGCAGGTTGAACAGAAGGAGACTGAGGGCAGAGCCCCGTGGAGAGTATGATGGGGTGATAAGGCTGGGTCGCCTCCCGGCCAGGCTGGTATCACACGAGTAAAATGAAACACCCTGTCTCTGGGCGCCAGATTGGTTTTACCACAAATCATGACAAGCGCCTAACACATGCTAATGACTCACTTCCTTTGGTTTTAAAGACCAGCCATTTCAGGAACATCAGGGTAAATGATGGGCTCAGTAGCTCTCGAGAAAGAAGTTAGAGGTGCTGGCATCTGAACTTAATTAGACTCCTGTGCTCTTTATAAGGCCTGATAAGGTCAGGCCAATACATTCGGCGTTAATAACGTTATCAGCACGGCGTGGTCGGCAAGCGTTGCCAAAGTCGATATGTCAAGTTTTTGTGGTTCGAAACATGTGCCTTCAAGTCACACTCAGGCTTGTTTCTTGCGCGCCAACAGCTGGTGCCACATCTGGAAAGCCTGCCTCTGCTGTGGCTTCTTTTCTCCTATGAGGGGTTTATGGGACACCCCACCCCACCTCAATCCTTTTAAAAGAAAAGGGCTCATCCATTCATTCTCTGATGGCCTGTCAAGTGGCAGCCCTATACATTTGCTCCAGGGGGCCCATGTGGACAAGCCAAGCTCACACTCCAGGGCAGTGGAGCTCCAACATCAGCATGCAGAATAACCATGGGGAGGGCGCGGTGCCTAGGCGAGAGGCATTTCTGGACCCCACGCCAAGCCCACTGTGTTAGAATTGGGGGCAGGAGTGGTGCATGGCCTGGGGCTCTGCATTTCTCTGCATTTCTGGCTCTGCTCCGCAGGTGATCCAAGGCCTACAGTTCAAGAAATACTCATCAAAGGGTTTTTAGGCCCCCATAAGCCATCCACCATAAAATACCGGATCATTAGTATAATTAGCAAGTTGTTCATTCTGTCTTGAAGGAGCATCAGATAAGACTTCACAGAGACTTACAGCCCAAGCGCAAGCAAGAGAGAACGTGTAGGTGGGAAGGGCATAGAGCAGTCACTGAAGTCTCATGTGGGAAGGAAATACATTTAAGACATGAGCCTTGGAGACAAACAAACCTGTGTTGAACTCCAGCCCACCCCTTGGTGCCTGTATGTCCTTAGGCAAGTTACCCAAACTTTCTGAGCCTCAGTTTCCTCATCTGTGAAGGGCACCTCCCTCCCTCTACCTCACAGGGTTGACCGGTTAAAAAAGAATAAATATCATAATCCAGGGTATTCACCAAATTGCATGGCATAATGTAGGGATTCCACAACTGATAATTGCTAATAAAAATAGTACTAAGAAGAAATAACAATCAGATAAATATTATTCTAGCTTATTGAGGGGTTTCTGGGTTATCCTGCAGAGGCCATGAGTGGCCAGCCATCAGAGTTTTAAAAGCAAAGGTCATATTTCATTCAGTCAGCTAATGAACATTTATTATACACCTACCACATGCTGGGCTGTGCCAGGCACCGAGGCTGATTAGGTTTGTGTGTTAGAAGATGGCTCTGGTGGCAGTGTGGGGGCTGGGCTGGAGACAGGGGACCATTACAGATTGCTGCAATAGTCCAAGCCAGTGGTTTCAAACTTGAGCGTGCATCAGAACCACCTGGAGGCCTTTTTAAAAACACAGATGGGGGGCGCCTGGGTGGCTCAGTCGGTTAAGTGTCTGACTTCAGCTCAGGTCATGATCTTACGGTGCATGAGTTTGAGCCCCGCATTGGGCTCTGTGCTGAAAGCCTGGATTCTGGGTCTCCCTGTTTCTCTGCTCCTTCCCCTTTGTGCTCTGTCTCTCTCAGTCTCTGAAAAATAAATAAATGTTAAAGAAAACACACACACACACACACACACACACACACACACACACACACACAGATTACCTGACCTCATCTTTAGAGTTTCGATGTAACTAGTCTAGAGTAGGGTCTGAGAAATTTGCATTTTAAATGAGTTCCCAGGCGATGCTGATGCTGCTGGTCAGGGGACCACATTTAGAGAACCGTTGGTCCAGACCAAAGAAGAGAGCATGAAAACAGAAACAAGAGGCAGGTACTAACTAGGGATGGTGGGGGGCTGGTTCTAGGCAAGGTTTCAGGGGTGGAATGGACAGGAAATGGTGACGACAGGGCCCCATGGACACTGGGGTTGGGCTGCCTCTCAGTATAGCCTCAGGTTTGCTTGTCCCTGGAATTTCTGCCCAGCACGGGGGTCCTGCCAACCCACCAGCCTCAGGGGGGAGGAAATGCAGCAATGTGGGCGGGCTATCCCTTTGGCACCTTCAGTCCCCTGGTCCCAGTGGGGGTTTCCCACTGTGGTTTTTATCTCTGTGTATGTTCAGAGGAGAGCTTTTTTTTTTTTTTTTTTTGCTTCTCTATTCCTCCTGGGATGTTGATACCGCCAAGATGCGCGGGTACCGTTCCGCAAGAGTGCCCGAGGTGTGTATTGAATTTCGGTCCCGGATCATTTAATGCGTGGTGACAGAGGGAGCGGATGTTGTTTGGATTCATGTGGAACTCTCCGCCTTTTCTATTTTCTGTACCAAAAACCGCAGAGCCTTGCTCGGCAGCTGGCCCCTGAGTTCCCCGCCTGTAAAAACCTCGCGGCACCAGGAGCCCCTTGTCCCCACGGCATTGCCAAAGCCGCTTGTGAAACCCAGTGGAAAATTGTAGCGTTTGTGCGGGTCTTTGGAGCATCCGTTTCATTTAAAGCTCTCTACCACTCAAGCTGTTACTGAATTAAACATCGACACCAACAACAATCAATAGCCTAATAACATTATGTTCTGAAATGTGTTCTTTAATAATGACTGTGAAGCTCTTTGAGGGTGGAATGACTCTGTGTCGGTGCGCACTAAACGGTGATCTGCATTCATTCCTTTACAGCTGCTAGTTTTGAAAAATGGCTCTGAGTGTTTCTTACCGAGGCAGAGTGTCCTGTTTTCTGTGGATCAGAAACTTCTCTTAGGTACTGGCTGTGATCCGCCCCTCCTGGGCTTGTTCTAGAAGGCTGTTGCTGGCCTCTCAGCCTCTCCTCTTTTTTCTTGCCTGGAGTGTTGACTGAAAAACTGGACAGAGAGACCCAGTCGTTGTGACCCCAGGCCCAACTTCAGATGGGCGTGGGGTGGAGGTGTGGAGGCTGCGTGCCCAGGAGTAGGGGTTTGTTGCTTCCCAGGCGCGGTGATGTTCCGAATCTTCCTAAAGAAAGTTCAAGACATGGGAACTGTCTTCTGGGATCTTGTGTTCTAAAAGACACTGGCAAAGAAGGCAGAAGCACAAGTGCATGTGGAGGTTAACCAGTTACTGTTAAAATTAGATGCCAGCCTGGGGGGGGGGGGGGGGGGGTAAGTATGTATTGTAGGGTAAGGCATGAGATCAGTGCATGTGAACATTGGCACGTTTATGCTCATATGGAGTCAAAATTCTCTTCCTTAGCCGTCACCACTCAAAGGGAAGGAGGAACTAAGAGAGAGTGCATTTTGGCTCTTAGATTTGGGATTGTAAGGCCTCGGAAAGGTTGATGATTTCTTCAAGATCCTATGTCTGGTTGGGCTGCTCCCTGGACACATGCTCAGTCCCTCCCCTCCTTTCCCTCTGACCCAAGATCCAGTCTGCTAATTAATGTTTTCTAATATCACTGAAATTATTTTCATTGGCTTTTGGGAAAAAAAATTATATTGGAGAATTTTAAGCATATGCAAAAGTAGGCAGAATAGTATAATGAGCTTCCTATAATTTTGGTGAGTTTTTTAATGACTGTTATTCCTAATCATTGATGTCCCGGAGTACATTGATGTCTTGTTTGGGATAACAAAGGATGAGGCAAAGATTAGGAGAGGCAGGTAGAATATAATGTTGCAAGAATGTAATGTTGTAGAAGGAAGTATAACTTACAACTTCTGTTGACTTCCATCTTCTCCAGGAGGGGCCTTCAGACTCGAATGGGTAGAACCAATCATCTACTAAGGGACCTGCAGCCTAAGGCAGGTGAGGTGCACATCTGGTCATCTGAAATGAAATCACCGGACAAAGTGCATCTCAAGGGCTGGGGAGCTCACAGTCATGCTCTTAATGACACGTGGTGATCCTGGAAAATGGTGCAGAGAAGAGAACAGGCAAATTATTTCAGATGGGAGGAGAAAGGAGTGTATCTCTCAATTAAAGAAGAGTGAGTTCAAACAAATGGCTTGAAAGTTTTTAGGACACTGTGTTTGATCACCATGAGCTGGCACTGGCTGCCTAAGAATAATCCACATACCAACTAACCGTGTTTCCCTTGCAAGAAGGCATTTGGCTGGTAGATTGGCAGAATGCTGTAGACATAGTTTATTTTTATTTTAGTGAAGCAGTTAACAGCCTCCCCACATATTATAGTAACTAATATGTTGACCCATGAGCCACGTGATCATTCTCTTAGCGGGATCATGCCCTGAGGTTGAATCAAAGGCCTGAGGGAGGCTTTAAATAGAGTGCCTGGGGCCCTGTCCTGGGTCCTTCCTTGATGAACCCACTTTTATCAGTCACTCAACAGAGGATACAGAAAGCATGCTCTTCAGAATTATAAATGACAGACTAAGACCAGAGGTGAAAGAAGAATGATTCCACATTTGAAGAGGGAAGGGTTTCTTATGTAAGCAGTTACTTTTCCCTCAGATACTGGTGTGTGTACAGATATGTGTGTGCACTTGTACGCACACTATTCTTTATTTTCCAAGCGGGTACTTGGTTTGACTTAGAGGACACTAGTGTTGGTACGATGAGCTCTTCTTCCTACGGAGAAAGGCACAGAAATTGACACTGCTGGCAATGATAGCTACACTTTATTGGAACATCTACTATGTCCCAAACGATGAAGCAGGCTGTTCAGAAAAGAGTTAACGTAGCAGGCCTAAAACTGTTCTCCGTCGAGAGCTTTGCTTCCAAGGTTGACCCTTGGCCGGCATCTGGTAACTTGGATTTGGGGAGAATTCCCACTATCCCCAGCACTGATGAGACGCCCCACTGAGCCTAAGTTGTTGATACACACTATGGTGTATGCTGAACACCTGCTTTCCTTCTGAGAGTCTGGAATTTGGGCACACAGTGGGCAGAGGATGCCTACATGACCAGCCCCTAAAATAACCTTGGGCACTGAGCCTCAGATAAACTTTCCAAGTGGACAGCATTTCACACATGTTGTCACAGCCTCTTGCTTGGCAATTAAGTGTGTTCTCTGTGACTCTACTGCGGGAGGACTCTTGGAAGCTTATTCCTCCAGACTTCGTGCAGTACACCTTTTCCCTTTGTTTATTCCACTTTGTACCCCTTCTCTGTGGCTATGAGTACCATATGCTGAGTTCTGAGAATCCTCCCGAAGAGTCGTTGAGCCTGGGGTGGTTGTGGGACCCCTGATCCACAAGCTTGCTACTCATCCCCTCTTATAGCAGTCCTGCACGTATTGTTGGTAACTGCCAGAGCCGGGGCTTGAACCAGGTCTGACTCCACAGGCTCATTTGTTCTGTGTCACAGAGCAGCCTGACGCTCCTTCACACTCGCTAATATAGGCCCTAAGGCTTGAATGGAGAGTCCTGCTGTTCTTGGACATCCAGACGAGTCTCCTAGTCTCATCTCGGTGTTATCTGAGGTGAAAATAAACCACGAGACAGCCCTCCTTAAAGCAGCTGGGGCTGGTGGGGGAGGGGAGGAGTCCCATGGAATTTACTCCTGTTGGTCTCATGCCGGTGGATTCTCTGTGCCTCTCTTTCTTGTTACCTGTCCCTGAAGGACCAGTTGGTCATATTCTCGGGCAATGAAGGTGTGGCTGTGAGGGCTAATCGAGGGTTAGGGGCTAACCTTGGCTGTAGCCTCACCCCAGTGAGTGGCCGGGAGCCTCTTCCTTTTCCTATCAGATTAACAAAGGACAGTCTCCAAACCCATAAAATGTACACGGAATGAACCCTGATGTAAACTGTGGACTTGGGGTGATAATGTGCCCATGAAGGTTCATCGATGGTAATAAATGTACTTATTGTGGTGAAGGATGTCGATAGTAGAGTAGGGGAGGCTGTGCGTGTATGGGGACAGGGGGTGTATGGGAACTCTCTGTACTTTCTGCTTAATTTTACTGTGAATCTAAAACTGCTCTAAAAAATTAAGTTTATTAATTTTTTTTTTAAAGCACATGCTGTAGCTCTCCAAATAGAGTTTAGACAATGGATTAGGGCAGCAAGAGATCGCTGATTTCTTAAAAGGGTGACTAATTTCTAACGTCCCCCACTGCTATCTCCATTAAATGCACTGGAATGTCTTTGAAAGGGAAGAAATTGTCCCCTTTCTTTTGCCAACTGGCATGTGACGTACCCATCCTCTCCTCCAGCCTGAGAAGGCAGAGAATGCCCAATTCTGTCTTTAAACTGCATCCTTCACCTAAGGTGCCCTGGGGCTGAGAGAGCCAGAGGTGTATCATGAAATTACCCTTTTTATGAGTATCCTGTTTCCAGAAGTCCCCCGCTTTAATGCTGGGGCTGCAACAGGACCTATGCAGGGGTAAGAGGAGGCAAAGAAGGAAGCGATGTCCCCCTGTGCAGCCCTGGTGGGTGGTACAGAGATGGGAGGGAGGAGGGCCCCAAAGGACGGGTCCCAGTACCCCTAGATTCAAAAACATTTCTCCCGAGTGTTGCAGGAAGTGGCGAGAGGTTATGTATGTGTTGAAGAACTTGCCAGGTCCTGTTTCTAAACCCCTCCCCCACCATCTCTGCTCCCACCCCCACCCCCACCAAATGTGTCTTTGACTTCTCACCCACTTTGGACCCAACTTCCTGAGTGGAGAGTCCATCACACTCTCTTGTTTCTTTAGTGTTTATTTATTTATTTTGAGAGAGAGCACATGTGCTAGCACAGGGGGGCGGGGCAGAGAGGAAGAGGGAGAGAGGGAATCCTAAGCAGGCTTCTCACTGTCAGCCCAGAGCCCGATGCGGGGCCCTGGGTCAGGAATCATCATGGGATCATGACCTGAGCCAAAATCAAGAGTCAGACACTTAGCCGACTGAGCCACGTAGGCTCCTTGAGTCTATCATACTCTAATGCAGTAGATACAGTCAAAGCAAGGGACAGTCCCCACCGCAACAACATGTGCCACCTTCAGAAGACTGAGTATGGGGATCAGCCAGAGGGAAAACAAGAAGAAAGCCACGTCAGAACAAGCTCCAGGCCCATAGGTCTGGGTTTAAATTAGCTGAGGCTGCTTTCCCGCTGTGCACCCTCAGGCAAGTTGCTTAACTTTGCTGAGCCTTCATTTCCTCATCAGTAAACTAGGGGTAATAATAGTTTCTATCATACAGAGCTGTTGTGAAGATTGAAGGGGGTCATTTGGCTACAGCGCACATGGTTTATAATGAGTGTTCAGTGAGTATCGGCTGCTGCTTCTGTTGACGGTGCTGACGCCCTTAAGAGCAGGCCCTCCCCAGGGCCGCAGGAGAGACACGCTGCTGCTTCTGCCATCCCTCCCTCCCTTTCTCTGTCTGCACTTTACTTCGGTTCCTCTCTCTCTTTCTAAGAAATCTGTCACTGGCCCCTGCAGAGAGCCCCCCAGTGCCAGGCACACCTTGGTCCCAAAATCTTTTTAGAGCATTTCCTTCCCTTCACCAGAGTGATGCCTCTTCTCTTAAAATGAGTGCCCTGCTTCTCCAAGTGCACTTTCCAGAAAGTTCTCTCTGCCCCTGACATCTCCATCTGAGAGTGTATCTGTCACCCTGGCACACCACTGTGCCTTGAAGAAATGGGTCTGTCTGTGTTAGTGTTTGTACCTTTTAAGCTGTGGTTGCACGTTTCTGTGATTTAAAAGAGAATCTGGCCCAAAGCAAATTTTTGTTTGTTTGGGTTTTTGTTGATGATGGTGGTGTTTTTGTTTGTTTTGTTTTGCTTAACCACCACTCTTTCTTTTCTTTTTTTTTAATTTATTTTAATTTATTTTAATTTTTATTTTTTAAATTTACATCCAAGTTAGTTAGCATATAGTGCAACAATGATTTCAGGGGTAGATTCCTTAATGCCCCTTGCCCCTTTGGCCCACCCCCCCTCCCACAACTCCTCCAGTAAGCTTCTGTTTATTCTCCATATTTAAGAGTCTCTTATGTTTCATTCCCCTCCCTGCTTTTATATTCTTTTTGCTTCCCTTCCCTTGTGCTCATCTGTTCTGTCTTAAATTCCTCATATGAGCGAAATCATATGATATTTGTCTTTCTCTGACTAATTTCACTTAGCATAATACCCTCTAGTTCCAGCCACGTAGTTGCAAATGGCAAGATTTCATTCTGATTGCTGAGTAATACTCCATTATATATATATATATATATATATATGTATATATATATATATATATATATATACATACACACCACATCTTCTTTATCCATTCATCCATCGATGGACATTTGGGCTCTTTCCATACTTTGGCTATTGTTGATAGTGCTGCTATAAACATGGGGGTGCATGTGTCCCTTCGAAACAGCACACCCATATCCCTTGGATCAATACCTAGTAGTGCAGTTGGTGGGTCGTAGGGTAGTTCTATTTTTAGTTATTTGAGGAGCGTCCACACTGTTTTCCAGAGTGGCTGCACCAGCTTGCATTCCCACCAACAATGCAAAAGAGATCCTCTTTCTCCGCATCCTCGCCGACATCTGTTGTTGCCTGAGTTGTTAATGTTAGCCATTCTGACACCACCACCGTTTCTGACTATAACATTTATTTTCAACGATCGGGATAAGATCCTGCCTGAAATGATGATGCACAAGAGCGGGCAGTACGAGATCTTTCTCAAGAACGCTGGTCCTAGAGCAGGGTCATGGCTGGATAGAGAGCACACACTGCCTCCAGAGACTCACGCACACCCTAGTCTCATGGTACACCACGACTTCACAACTACGTGACCTTCGGGGAGTCACTTGACCTCCTGCACCTCATCTGTGAAAAGGGATAATTGGTTCATTTAGGGGGAACATGAGAACATGCAGATAAAGTCCTCAGCCCAGTGCCTGGCTGGCGGCAAGAAGTCAATAAATGCTGAGCTCTCATTATGACACATTCTAAAATTCAATCAGAACCTGTGCTTAAAGCAGCTGTTTTGGAATATATTGAAGAAGTTGGTGTCAGTCAGCTTGCCTCCTGGAACCCACGTGTTCATTCATCTGATGGCAAATGTAATCGTAAGCCCTTAACAGAGGCAGGCAAGCTTCCCTGTGCCACTTATGTAGCACCTTATGGGGAGTTGCCCTCGGCCACGGAGGCCAAGATCATCTAGAACCCCACAGATGTTGCTAAATAAACCTTTGCGATGATCGCAGATGTCAAGAAGGTCACACTCCTCCCTCCAGGGCTCACCTTTACAAGTTTTGTCATCACAGCCTCTTTGTGGACTCCAGAGGCAATGGCTGCAGAAACTTGTATTCACCGGCCTGAATGTGACTCAGACCCTTTGGGCATAGGGTGGGTGACAGCGCCCTCAAACACGAGCCAGGAAGAGTGACGTTGCTCATCATTGCCCTGAGATAACACCACCCCTCTCCTCTAGAAACTCTAATGAGGGAAAAACAGCTGGACCCACCTGTATGGAGAAACATTTTTATTTTCAAGGGGTTCCAGATTGAATGTCAGGGGAACTGATCAGTTATGCACAAGCCAATGAAGAGAACAATAAAAAGAATAGCTGTTCTTTTTAAAAACATTTTTTTAATGTTTTTTTTTGAGAGAGACAGAGACAGAATGTGAGTGGGGGAGGAGCAGAGAGAAAGGGAGACACAGAATCCAAAGCAGGCTCCAGGCTCTGAGCTGTCGGCACAGAGCCCGACACGGGGCTCGAATCCACAGACCAGGAGATCGTGACCTGAACTGAAGTCAGATGCTTAACCGACTGAGCCACCCAGGCACCCCAAGAATAGCTATTCTCTATTGAGCCCTTTGTCAGCACTATAAGTGCATGATCTCATTCAGTTCTCACAACAGCCCTTTGAGGTAGATACTATTATTGTTTCCATGGCACAGATGCAAAATACGATGCTCAGAGAGGTTGGGTAACTTGCCTGAGGACACAGAACAAGGACAGGATAGCGAGCATATTTGAACCCAGGTGAGTGTGCCTCCAGAGGTGGGGCTCCTAAACCCAGGCCCCTGCCCAAACGGCACAAGGCAGTGGGCCACAGTGCTGTGATTTGCAAACTACTTTCTCAGTGTAACCCTTTGGAACAAAAAAAAAAAACTCTTCTGCAGCCTCTAATGTCTAAATCAGGTCTGGGTGGAACTGTGGTGAAGAGGGTTAGAGGCTCAGGGTCTTACTCATCCTCTCCTCTTCCCTGTGGGGTCCTTGAAGACCTTTGAGCCCCACAGGACACAAACCAAAAAGCTCTGGTGCAGCTGAAGGAATATGGACTTCAGAGCTTCTGTTCTTTCTTTGTGATGGGGAATGCAAATATTGGCCTTACAGAGCTGTCGGCAAGATCAGTTGAGCTAATGCCTTTGAAGCACCTAGTATGCTCCCCAGCTACTATTATTAGTATCCTAACTGGTATGTTTCATGGGAAAATAAGAGTTAATTCAGAGGGGGCTGTAGTGGGTTGGATGGTGGTGCCCCAAAAGGGAGGTCCATTCCCCACTTCCTGGATCCAGTGATATGTTAATGGCAAAAGATGCGATTCAGTTAAAGACCTTGAGAAGAGCTTATCCTGGACTACCTGGGTGGGCCCTAAATGCAATCACATCCTTCCTTAAAAGAGACCAACAGAGGGGGTTTTGAGAGAAGAGGAGGCATTGGGACTGTGGAGGCAGAGATTGGAGCGAGGCGGCCACAAGCCAAATGACACCTGTAGCCACAGAAGCTGGAAGAGACCAGGAAGAGATTCTCACCTAGATCCTCTAGGTCCAGGAACACAGCCCTGCCCATTCCTTGATTTTGCACTTCAGGCCTCAAGGTCTATGAGAGAATACATTTCCCTTTTTAGCCATCCAGTTTGTGGTAACTTGTTACGGCAGCCTTAGGAAGCTAATACAGGAGTGCGCGGCCCCAGCACGGTCCTGGCACACACTTTCTATACGGGAATCGTTTCACACAAAGATGGAGGAGAAGGGCACATCAAAGGGACACGCCTCATTCTTGGATGTGGGCAAGCAGGCTTTGTCAGGAGCCCTCTCCGCTCTTTGAAGACCCTTCCAGGGGCAGAATCTCCTGATCACTGTAGATTCCTACCCAGATTTCCTTCTCCCTCCTGAACCTCAGCTCCAGCGATCACAACGTTGAGCTAGTTATTTGTAGTACCCAGATTGTCATTTCTGACAACAGGTCTGCATTTATCCGTTGAGTCCGATGATTGTGCGGACAGGAGCATTATTTCTGCTGTCACCATCGAGCTTCATCACCATCCACATCCAGGCCTGGAGGGGGCTCTCGACACGAGCAAGAATGCCTCCTGGATGCTGCTCTCACTACAGCAACTTCTCCTCACTTCACTTCAGTGCTGTCCTTGAACACTGAAAGTGGCACTGAGCCAAGTTAGGTCCGGTCCGCCGCGTGGGGCTTGTGTGGTCCGGGGTCCAGCGTGGGCCTCCATGTTCTCCAGCTGCAAAGACATTCCTCCCAGGGTGATCCCACAGCAGCCAGGCCATTGAGGCTTCTCTGCAAGAGCCATCTGGCATTGGTTTTTCACCTATACCTCCGAGAGTTTGCCAGAGCTGCAAAGTAAAGAAGCAGCAACGCATTTTTGGCCACCGCACCTGCTGAGGGAGTGTCACGTGCTGGTTCTGCACTCAGTGGTATAATTTGGAGAGAGCTGTGCCAACAGGAATCCCTGGTCTAGTTAAAATAATATGTTAGCTCATGACTAGAATAAGGCATTATTGTTGGGTGAAAAGAAACTAGAATTTGAAGTCAGAGGAAGCAAATTCAAGGCCCAGCCCTCCCCTTCCCAGCTCTCCAGGCACATGACTAACCTCTGGCCTTTTAGTTTTGCACTGAAAGGGGGAGGGGAGACGAATAATGACCCCTACTGGATCGCTGAGAAGATTAAGTCATACATGTGGGTAAACCAGAAAGCATTCTGCAACTGCATGGCGTGTTTTGAGTCCTAAGATCAGGGCCACGTTAGACCAACTTACACATTTTTCCACTGAAGGACCACTGTTGAGGGCTGGCCCGCTTACCATTTATTGAAGCTTCTGAGTCTACAGAGACCTCCAGCCAGGCTCCTATCACACGTTGCCCCATCTCCCTTGTCGTACATTGAATTTCAAAAGATGCTGGCTGGTTTTCTCTTATCTCTAAGAAAGAGTATTATGGTTTGCATCTCTCTCTTTCCAAAGGAACCAATACAGACATCAAAAGGAAAAGAAGAAAGCTCGTGCCATCCCCAAGGACTGAGTGCTCGCAGATGCCTAGGCTTGATCTGCCCCTTTCCTGACCTGTGGTTTGGGAACAACTTGGGCACAGCTGCACAGGGCCCGGACCTGCTGGCTCTTGCGAGGGGTGATGGGCACGAGGAGAGGAGAGAGTTTAGAGGAAAAGGCTACTGAAGTGAATCACTGGTTTCCTGTCTTCCCTGAGGAGGACACTCAGGTGGCTGAGCAGTGGGCTGGGCCTGGCCCAACAGCCCAAAAAAATGAATGGCCCCTTGGAGTAGAAGTCAGCTCAGCAACAGGAAAAGAGCTAGAAGGATAAGGACAACGTGTCTGTTATTCTCTACCCTCAGGGAGAATGCATTTCCACAAGTATGGAAGGAAGACTCAGATGCGTTATGAATATATAGACTCAATATATAATCCTTCTAGGTATTTATACCTTAGCCTGTTCTCTACATGTTCAGCTCTAGCAATGTTGTTATAAACTCCTAAATGGCAGAGATGATGACCATCCAAATTCTTTCGTACTGGACTCAGGATGCCATTTGTCACCTGGCCCTCAAGTGGACCTCAGTAAGACCTGGAAGGACTGAATGGGTCTCACAGTTTGCTGAGCATGAAAACCACCTGGGAGATTATTTGAAATGCTGGATTCCTGGAGGCAATGTCTGGACATCCTGATTCAGTAGGTCTGGATGGGGCTCAGGAATTACCAAGCTCTCTAGGTGTTTCAGATCTAAATGGTCGCCAGGCTTCTCTTTGAGAAACACTGATCCATGGGGCACCTGGGTGGCTCATTCGGTTAAGGGTCAGACTCTTAGTTTCAGCTCAGGTCATGATCTCACAGTTCGTGAGATCCAGCCCTGCATCAGGCTCTGTGCTAACAGCATGGAGCCTGCTTGGGATTCTCTCTTTCTCTCTCTCTGCCCCTCCCCCTCTCATTCTCTCTCTCTCTCTCTCTCTCTCTCTCTCTCTCTCCCCCCACCCAAAATAAATAAATAAATAAACTTAAAAAAAAGAGAGAGAGACAGAGAGAAACACTGATCAGATCAACCCTTCTCAAACTTCACTGTGTATGTGAGTCACCCAAGCATCTTGTTTAAATGGAGGTTCTGAGTCAGAGATCTGGGGCCCAGGATTTTGCATTTTTTACATGACCCCAAATGTTGCAGGTGCCAGCTGTTCCCACCCACACTTTGAGTAGCAAGGATCTTCCTGCCAGTCTTCTGTAATCACAGCGTACCAGTTCGAGTTGGGGCTTTACTCTAGCTGGATAGTTCAAACGTAAAATGTCTGAATTACCTAATATCTTAGGTTATAGTTGTGTACCTTTCATTATTAATTAAAATAGCTGTTTATTTTTAATTGCCATTCAGGTAGGTAATTTTATACTGCAAGCACTTTAAAGAATAACTATCTAGGTACATCTGGTACTTTGTCGCTAATACTTAACACACAACATTTTCTATCGCTAAACTTTTAATGCACATTTGCTCCAACAGCCAGATTCTGATTAGTGTTAATGCATGGCTAAGGGAATTCAAGCCAGCTTGGCAACAAAGACCCCTCTGAATGAATGCCTTTCATTGTTGGCAGCTTTATATTTTTTTAAAGCAAGAGTCTCTTCTAGGACTATTTCCTTCAAATCAAAATGAAGAGTTTAATTCATCAGTTAACACTCCATAGCAACTAGAAGGCTTTTGCTGCCTCCTCCAACTATTATTTCTTAAGACAGCCAGGCATGCCCCCATTAGCTGCAGGATGAGAAAAAACTGGAAGGAACTTGATTTTCCCATTGGGATGGGATCGCAGGGTGTATAGGGAGTGGAATCCAGCAAGCAGTACTGTATATCCACAGGATCTGGAGAGAGCATGTGAAGATCCAGGCAGGCGAAGGGGGATGGGGCCAACACAGCATGGCCCATGTATCCTGATAGGCACAGGGCAGGGGTGGGGGTGGGGAGACGCCAACAGTGACTTAAATTAGAAATTCCAAGGGGCACCTGGGTGGCTCAGTTGGTTAAGGGTCTGACTTTTGGTTTCGGCTCAGGTCATGATCTCACGGTTCGTGGGTCCGAGCCCCACGTCAGGCTCCGCAGCTAGCAGCATGGAGCCTGCTTGGGATTCTCTCTCCCCCCCTCTCTCTCTCCATCTCTCTCTCTCTGTCTCTGCCCCTCCCCCACTCGTGCTGTCTTCTGTCTCTCTCAAAATAAATAAACTTTAAAAAAAAAAAAAGGAGAAATTCCAAGCAGACAGTCATCATGGGGGAAGCATATCAGCATAAAGAGACTCTAGCCACCCAGCTAGAGTCTGGGCCAGGACTCTGGTTGGACAGACCCCTGGGCTAGAAGGACGGGGCTTTTCTAAGCTGAAGATGGCCATCTCCGTTCCCTCGTGAGCTGTGACCGACAGGAGCCCACCTGGTCCTTGTCTTCACGTGAAGCCCTGCCCTTCGCCATCCAAGAGCTGTTCTGTTCTCTCCCCCTCCCCAGAGCCGTGGCTAGTCACCTGTGTCTCCTGTGTCTCCTTGCTTGTCCAATGCAGGCATCAGGGCAGGCTGACTTAAAGCAGCTCCTGCATACCTCATGTCCAGTCTAGTGCCCAGCTCCGGACTCCGTCCCTGCTGGAGAGAACCACGGACACCTTCTGACCAGGCCCTCAACAAATTCCTATCGTCGCCCTTTCACAGGGCTTCCTGCAGCTCGATGGGCCTATCATTCAGCTCCTGTCGGGTAGGGCAGAAGAGCTAGAGCTCTCCGGGGGCCCACACGGCTGCCTGTGCTGCAGACAACAGCCATATATTGTGTGCGTGCACGCACGTACACGCACACGCACGGGTGGGTGCGTGCACATGCAAAACCTACGGCTGTGTCACAGTTTACAGACGTTAACTCATTTGACCTTCAGGTAGAGCAAATATTATTAGCTCTCCTTTATAGATGAGGAAACTGAATCCTAGAGAATGTAAGCAGGTTCCTTTAGCAAACACTGTGTTAGGGGCTAGAAGAATAAAATATAATCCAAAACTCTGCAGAGCTCAGTCTTCTCTGCTCAAGGCTACCCAGGTAATAATCCTAATAATTCATTCTTTCAAAAATATTTATCGAGTTCCCATTACGTGTGAGGCACCAAGTGTATGTGGGAGAAGACAGACATACTAATTAGTGTTTAGTGAGCATTTGCTCTTTGCCCAACACTGTACTAACAACTTTACATGTATTACCTTCATTCTCAGCACGACCCTAGGGCAGGGGGGCTGATTTCAGGAAATAGGCATGGACAGGCTGGGGTGACTTGCCCGAGGACACCCACACTGTAGACAGTTGCAGAGCGGGTGATATGCCCTCGGGTGGTCTGACTTCTGGGCCACGCTCCTCACCACAGAGCTACACTGCCTCTCAGCCTCTCTGTTCGAACTCCAAGTCCGGTGCACTTTCTGCTGCCCCCATGTTGCAGCCACAGAGCCCACTCGCTCCCTAGAAAGGATGTTCCCACCACCTTTACCCAGCCACTCCCAGGGACTGAGGGCAGGCAGCCCCCATTCCAGATCTAAGACCGTGAATGCCGGCTCCCATCCTGAGTGGGGCTCCCTGAGACAGCCATGCCTGCACTCCACCTCTGCCTGTGCCTTGCCTCTGGTGGACCCCCTGGCCCCTGTCCTGGCCCCCCTGCTCTAATTGCTTCACTCCTGGTGCAAAGCGTGTCCTCCCTGCCCCCTCAGCTAACCCTGTCCCGCCCCTGCCTTCTGCCTCTTACCACCCCTCAAGTTGTCCCTACTTCACCCTCTGAGGTGGCTCACCCTGCATGCCCCATTTACCATGGAAAACTGCCATGTATTAGCTCCTCAGTTGTTACTTTGACTTCTTCCTCCTTCCTTAAGCCGTGACTTCCACAGTGTCCTCTGTGGACACTAAGAACCTCACTTCTTTTTTTTTTTTTTAACTTTTTTAATGTTTATTTATTTTTGAGAGAAAGAGAGACAAGGCATGAGTGGGGGAGGGGCAGAAAGAGAGAGACACACAAAATCTGAAGCAGGCTCCAGGCTCTGAGCTGTCATCACAGAGCCCGACACGGGGCTTGAACCCACGATCAGTGAGATCGTGACCTGAACTGAAATCCAGCGCTTAACTGACTGAGCCACCCAGGCACCACAGAACCTTACTTCTTCTTTACCTAGGAGCAGACCAAGGTCTCTGGGCACCAACTTCCCAGTTGCTCTCTTCCACCTCGTCCTGACTTCTCACCCATCCTGCCTTCCTCTCTTCTTCTCTTAATTCCGGGCGATCGGAGCTTAGATGGCTGGTGCTTTAGACTCTGTCTGCTCCACCTCCTACACGTCCTGCTGGGTCCCTCTAAATCCACTGCCTTCTGGGGTCTTTTCCTCTTACCCACAAATATGCACAGGCATGGTGCATGATGGCAAAACTGTCACTTAACTGTGTCCCCTAGCCAGGATCCAAGGCCTTCCTGTGCCCTTCTGGTCCTCAGTGAGTCAGCCACACTGCTGCCCGTCCACTCTCCTCTGCCCTCAACCCAGCTCCTCTCTCTTCTCTAAGGAAACAGCTTCCTTGAAGGTCATCCGTGCCTTCCAAGTTGCAAGATCCATTTGCTTGTTCAATCCTTGGCCTTTTTGACTTCTTGAAAGCATTTAGCACTGTTGGCCATGCCTCTCTTTTTAACCCTTGCTTTCTTGATTTCTGTGTCTTCATGACTCTGCTTTGTCTTAGGAGTCATTTGCTTGCAAGGAACAAAAATCTGCTCCAGGCATTTGGGGAGTTTTGGGGATAATTCAGAAGAATTTCCATTCTTCTGCAGTATCATTTCAGTTCTGTCCCCTGGCCAGTCCCTCATGCACACAGCCACCAGACAGTCCTCTTCAAAGTAGTCCTGTTTTTTTTTTTTTAATTTTATTTTTTCAACGTTTTTTATTTTTATTTTTGGGACAGAGAGAGACAGAGCATGAACGGGGGAGGGGCAGAGAGAGAGGGAGACACAGAATCGGAAACAGGCTCCAGGCTCCGAGCCATCAGCCCAGAGCCTGACGCGGGGCTTGAACTCACGGACCGCGAGATCGTGACCTGGCTGAAGTCGGACGCTTAACCGACTGCGCCACCCAGGCGCCCCAAAAGTAGTCCTGTTTTAATGGTACATCCTGCCCAGAATCCTCCAGCAGCTCCCCATTTCCCACCAGATAAAATCTGAAGTCTTATATGCCACAACATCCAAAGTCCTAGCTGCCATGTACTTTCCAGTTTGCCTTCCTCTCTTTTCCACGACTGTCCAACACACATCTCTGTGTCATCTAGTTACTGTACCTTCTATTCCCTAAGCAGATTTTTCTGCTTCATAGCTCACACGATTTCTTTTATAAATGCATAACTCATATCTTCTATGAAAATCTTCTACTTCCTTCACGTTCTAGATCAAATGTATCTTCTTTATAAAGGCTTTGCCCCAGCAGAAGTGACCTCTCACTCCTCTGAAAGCTTGGGATTGGAGCCCCTCCTTATTTGCCATATTAGGTTGGAGGCTCTCTGAGCAGAGAATTACATCATGTGTCATGCAGTGTGCCCAACCTGGAAACAGGATCCCAGAAGGGTGGAATGAAGTCATTGGAGAAAAACTGGCTTCTCTTTTTTACTCTTAAAGAAGAGGGAGGCATCCATAGCCTTCTTGCCTCACTGTTCTGCCTCTAAATTGACCCACCTCCTTAACCAGAAGAGAAACAGAGACAAAGACTAGTATCTTTTTATCTAAAAGCTTCCAGGTACTTACGGCATGAGAGAAGAAAGTTTGACTAGACATTTGAAGTATTTTGTGATGAAGCAGTTAAGTGATTTGCCTGAACCCACGGAAGGCTGATCACAGAGTTGGGCCAGGGCTCACCACGTGTCCTCCCACACCCCACACCGGGCTCGTTACTGCCAGCTCTCTGTGCCCTCTTGCCCCCTGCAGCCAGCAATGGAGGGGCAGGCAGGAAGCCAAGAGCCAGACCCATTTCCAGAACATAGTGAGTCAGACAGTCGCTCCACTTTCTGTGTTTACCTCTTTCTGGAGCTTCTGGAGGGGAGTGGGGAGACCTTGAGATGTATCTAGAGGACACAGGGACTCGGTGTTGCCAGGGAATCATTGCCTTCCATCAGTGGGCCCTGGCAAGTCTGTCTCCGGAATGTACAGACCCAGATGAGTGACTGTCTATCTAGAGACACATCCTTCATCCTTCCTGGCACTTCTCTTCCTGAAAATATGTAGCTCCTGTGATGCAGCTCTCACTAGCTTTGGTACTGGTTGAAGGCTGTCCACCACAGGCTCCCTGCTTCTGATGTGAGCATGTGACTCCACCTGGGCTAATCAGAGCCCTTCCCCGAGGCCTCTCACACTGGAACTGAGGAAGGAAAGCATCCGCCATCTGTGCTGAAGCTGAGAGGCAAGGCTGAGAGTGTTGCCACAGGCCAAGCCTTGTGAAGGAAGATGATGTGAGAGAAGGAGGCCGACAGACAGAGGGAAAAGGAAGAGGAATGGAGAAATGAAGTCTTGATAAGCTTCTAGTCAGAACCCTGGTTCCAGTCACCCCGAGGCCTGGGTGTACCCTTTCTATTCTGGCATCTGAGCCAATAAATTCCTCCATTAGTTTAGGTAGAGTGTTCGCCACTTGCAGCCAAAGAATCCTGATTAACACAGCCTCCATCTGTCACCTGAATCCCTCCTTTAATAGTTTAAGGGAGGCCTGCCTCCTCTCTTCGCCTTTTCTTGAGATAAATATGCAGTGAGGACTAGAGTCCTGGTCTTCACTATCGTCATCATCATCAACCTCATCATCATCATCAACATCAACAAAAATGACCAAGCGCTGTCTGTTCCTGGCATTGTCCTAAGTATAGTGGGGGAAAGAGCTGCAAATGGTAGTCTCTCCCTTCTGGGTGCTTCCATGCTCATCAAAATACAAGAAATTCCAAGGGCATAAAATACATGCTGAGCACAGATCTTCTTTAGAACAAGACATAAATCAATCAGTCTGCATGAAGTTTTTAAAGAACATAGATACTCATCACTACAGATTATTTTCTGACCTTTTGGTGCTAAACATCCCTTTCTTGAAAAGCCATCCACCCCCTAGAATAAAAGGTTTTTACCTCCATCTTAGAGTTACCTTCTTCTTTGTACTTTTTTGTGGGGTCTTCTCCAACCAGGTTAGCTCCTCATTCAGGATCAAATTTGTTTATTTGTTTGTTTGTTTTCTGGGATGCCCTTTCTAGACCTATCCAATTTACTCCACTATAAAGTCCCCAGCCCCAGATTTCTCATGATGCCTAGAACCCTCCCACTGCCAAAGTCTCCATTCCTTTAAGCTAATATCTGGCCTCTGGATATATCCTCGTACAGAATACAATCTGTAAATCTCCTGTTTAAATGTCTTCCCATATGTTTTCTGGTCCTATTTAACCTCAACAACTTTCAAACAATTAAATATGTAAAAAAGGGAAAAAAAAAAGAGCGTTACACATATTTCCAAACAAATTATCTATGTTCAACATTGTACATTCAACAGATTTGTCTAGAAAGGAAAGAACAAGATAAACATGCAATTTATAAAGAATGAGAAAGAGGAATAGAAAAAACAGGGTTGTCTGGAATCCCTGTATTTCTTTTTTTTTAAGTTTATTTATTTATTTTGAGAAAGAGAGAGAGAGAGAGAGAGAGAGGGGGGATCTCAAGCAGGCTCCACGCTGTCAGCATAGAGCCCGATGCAGGGCTCGAACTCACAAACCATGAGATCATGACCTGAGCCAAAACCAAGAGTTGGGCACTTAACCAACTGAGCCACCCAGGTACCTCAAATCCCTGTATTTCTCATTACCCTTCCACTCTCAGCCTCTGCACAGACCATTAGAAATTCTGAGATCCAAGTATCACCCCAATGCATCCAGGCCTTCCTTGGGGAGACATGCCTACTGTGAACTGAAATGGCTGTCCTAGAGAATTCCACTGATTTACAAATACTCTTTCCTACTTTCCAGGAGAGAAAGCTCCTCTTCCCCTTAGATCTGAAATGATAGGTCATTATCTGAATCTTATTCCAAAAATTTAGTAGCTTAAAAATAATTTCTGATTTCTCACAATTCTGTGGGTCAGAAATTTGGGTAGGGCTCAGCTGGGTCATTCTTCTGCTCCACAGGCCATTAGTTGGTGTCACTGACTAGGCTGTTTTCAAGTGTAGGCTTGGCTGGACTGGACAGCCCGTGAGGTCCTCACTCAGGTATCTAGTGTGTAGGTGATCTTCCAGATGGTCTCTCCAGCGGGCTAGACTGGGCTTTCTCAGAGCATGGTTGTCTCAAGGTAGTTAAATTTCTTACATGGTGACTGGCTTCCCCCAGAGACCAAGGGGAAGCTGGTAGGTCTCCTACAGGCTAGGCCCTGAACTGGCTCAACATCACTTCCATTCCACCATATTCTGCAGTCGAGGCAAGTCACAGAGCCTGCCCAGATTCAAGGGGAGGCAAAACAGATTCTACTTCTTGATGAGTGGAGTAACGTGTGAATACAGAGAAGAAAGAAAATCATGGCAACCATCTTTGGAGGTCATCTATCACACCACGTTTAACTTCTTCACTCACTTAAAGGGAACATGCTTTTGTTCATTTCTTATCCTTAAATAAACCACCATATAGGGGACCCTGTTCACCTTAGGCAACTCTTCTCAACCCCTTTTATCCCCACACATTATTTCACCTCACAATCTCCATCCTCAAACCTAAAATGTTCCTTCCATTTCACCTATACTCACCCTGAAATACTTGTGTCAGAAAACTGTGTATTCCCAAGTGCTGACTCCAAATTAATTTTTACTAGAGCTTATTCTAATTTTGCATTCTGTTATGATAATGATCACTTAGAACTTGTAATATAACTATAAAATAAGGCTGACAGTCCTTTAAGCCAGGGGTTGGAAATCTTTTTCTGCAAAGAGCCAAATGGTAAATATTGTCAACTTCGGAGGTTTACAGTCTGTCGCAACTCCTCAACTCCTCAACTCTGCTGTATAGGAAAAGTGAAAAACAGCCATAGAAAATACATCAATGAGTGAACATGTCTGTGTCTCAATAAAACTTTTTTTTTTTAATTTTTTTTTAATGTTTATTTTTGAGACAGAGAGAGACAGAGCATGAATGGGGGAGGGTCAGAGAGAGGGAGACACAGAATCTGAAATAGGCTCCAGGCTCTGAGCTGTCAGCACAGAACCTGACGCGGGGCTTGAACTCACGGACCGCGAGATCATGACCTGAGCCGAAGTCGGTTGCTTAACCGACTGAGCCACCCAGGCACCCCGCAATAAAACTTTTTTTACAAAAATAGGTAGCAGGCCATATGTGGCCCAAAGGCCATAGTTTTGCTGTTCCCTGCTTTAGACTAAGGAATGAGTATGTCTTTCACTTTATTTTGTCTAATAATTAGCTTTTGACTTTCAGAAAGTCACTCTTCTCTGAAAATCATTTTTTTCATCTATAAATGAGGATATTGAGGGTCACCTGGGTGGCCCAGTCGGTTAAGCATCCAGCTCTTCATTTCGGCTCAGGTCATGATCTCATGGTTCATGAGTTCAAACCCCACGTGGGGCTCGGTGCTGACAGTGCAAAGCCTGCTTGGGATTCTCTCACTCTCTCCCTGTCTCTCTCCCTGTCTCTCTCTCTCTCTCTCTCTCTCTTTCTCTCTCTCTTTCTCTCTCAAAATAAATAAATAAATCTTTAAAAATAAAATAAATAAATAAGGATATTGAAGTGAACAAAAATAAAATACCCCCTTATGCCCATAGTTGTGAAAATGCCACACACCTTTAAAACTCTGTAGAGGACATGCCCAAGATGGCCACAAGATGGGTTGTCTCTCCGTGATAATGTCTCAGAGTCCTGTTGGTATTTCCATGACTTTATGTCCTTCCAAGAGTCTCTCTATTTGTTTCTGTAGGTCTTCATATCCCCTTATCCATGTGTCTCTGCTTCTATATGGGCCATTCTCTTTATCTGTGTTTATGTATGTGATTTTCTGTCTGTGCTCAGGGTTTCACTGACCCTCAGTTTTCATCTGTGTGCATTCTTGTGTGTCTCTATCTTGTTTCTTTGTATATACATACATCTTTCTCTTCTTTCTGCCCTGCCTCTCCCCTGACTATAATGTTGAATAGCTGCATATTTTTCATTATTTCCTTTTAGAATGAAAAAATTTTCCTGTTCTTAATTTTCAAAATAGATATAGCATATTTTATATATTTTTCATATTTTATATGCTGTATATTTTTTAAATTTCCATTTATGTACAATGAGATATCACATGTAAATTCCTTAGCACAATATCTAATATTCAGTAGGTACCCAGTAATTATTATGTCCTTTTATCTGGCTTCCCTTTATGTAACTGCCTAAGTGACTTCTTTTTTCACATGGGTCAATGATTCTCAACAGAAAAGAAGGTAGATCCTCTGTATCTTTCTAGAACACTTTGTTGTTCTGTCCCATCCTTACCCAGGGCACCAGCCCCCAGCCTCCTCATTGTCATTACTATGTCTGTACACATCTTGTGGGAACTAGTAAAAATAGGAAATCAAAGTTGATTTTTGCTCACCCACCCAGTAATGATCCCATACCTTCCACAGCTTCTTCTCTTTTGTTCACTCGGCAAGTATTTATTGAGCGTTCACTATGTACTCAGTGATGGGGATGAACAAAGCAGACACCGTCCCTGCCCTCACAGAGCTTATGGTTTACTGGGAGAAACGGGCAATAACTATGCACCTGAACGAGAGCGGAGCAGTGGGTGCACGATTGGATTGGAATACTGGGGAGGGAATGATCTCTCTGAGCTGCCTTTCAAGGTGGGACCCAGAGGGTGAGCAGGAGCCAGCTTAGGACAAAGCAGGAGGGAAATGGAGGACACTTCCTAGGACAAAGCAAGAGGTCATGGGGCTGAGGTGGCACCAGGAACTGAAAGGAGACCAGCATGGTTGGAGGAGGTCAGCAAGGCGGCAACAGACCGAGCCAGGCTCCCAGGCCAGGCATAGTGAGGGGTCATTCCAACATTAAAGGGGGCCACCAAAGGGTTTTAAGCAGGAGAGTGGCTGATCTGGTTTACGTGTTTCAAAAATGTTTCTGGCTACAGTGTGGGGGAATGGTTAGATTTTAGGGGCCGGAGGGGAAGCAGTGGAAGGAGACTCTCCAGAGATGGTGACAGTGAGTGAGGAAAGAAGAGAAAGCATTAGAAATATTTTAGGAGGTAGAAATGACAAGATTGGCCGATGAATTAGATGTGAAGACAAGGGGGCGGAAGAGCAAGGCTGGCACCAGGGTGCCCGTTGCAGGGAAGGGGGGTGCCGAGCAATCATACTTCCGTTTGGGGCACGTTCCATCGGAGGCTAGTGCGGAGCATGCAAGGGGAAATGTCAGGCAGGCCGTCGGATGTAGGAGTCTGTGCTCAGACTAGGGATTCGGGTCGGGGATGGAAATGTGGGGGTTGTCGGTCGTGGGAATGGATGTCATCCACCAGTGGAAGGGGACAGAGAGAGGAGAAAGGGGCCCAGGAGCAGGGAGAGAAGGAAGAACCTGTAAAGAGGCAAAGGAAGGGGGACCAGAGAGGGAAAGGAGCCAGGACAGCATGCGTCCTCAAAGCCAAGAGTGCAGGGTGTTTCAAGAGGGAGTGGAGAGAGAGCAGGCCCTCACACCGGGTGCAGCTGGGATGCCGAGGGAGATGAGGACCAAAAGCCTGTCCCTAGATGTGGCCCCATGAAAGTCACCTGTGACAGTAATAAGAGTGGCTTTGCTGGAGTTGGGGGGAACGGGGGTGGGGGTGGGGTGAATGGGTGATGAGAGAACGAGGACCACCTGTGAAGACAAGTATCCAAGAAGTTTGGTCGTGAAGGGGAAGAAAGAAACACGCTGCAGAGGATGAGAGATCAAGGGTGAGGTGTTTGGGATAAGAGATACAAGGAGCGGAGGGGGGCCAGGGCTCAGCCCGCTAAGCATCTGATTATTGATCTTGGCCCAGGGCATGATCTCATGGTTCGTGGGTGCAGAGCCTGCTTGGGATTCTCTCTCCCCCTCTCTCTCTGCCCCTCCCCCTCTCATACTGTCTCTGTCTCTCTCTTTCTCGCTCAAAATAAATAAACTTAAAAAAAAAAGAAACACTAGGGTGTGTTTGGAAACTCAAAATGATCAGTGAAGAGCGAGATTGTGCCTCAGCTTTTGTGTTACTTTTCATAACGATGAGAACTTAGAATTGTGTAACTCTTCACAGCTTACCGAGTGTTATCACACACTGTCTCAGCCTTACAGCCATGCCATGAGGTACGTAGCAGCCCTGAGTTAGGGATGAGGCAGTAAGGGACATGTTCAAGGTCACAGCCAGGAAGGGGCAGGGCCAGGCCCCCGTGCCCACACTGCTCTCCTCCCCTAACCCAAAGGCCCTCCCTGTCCACAGCAGTCCTGTCCCAGAGGACGAGCACCAGAATTAGCTGGCACTCACACGGTATGGGTTGTGCCCTACCAGTGTCTCTCAGGCAGGTTTTCCAGTTGCCACCAAGCCAGTCACTTCTGCCTGCTGGCCCAGCTTTGATGTTATGAAGTCACGGCTGCTTTTCAAGAACACAAGACCCTGTCCCACTTCCCAAGCCCCTTTAACTGAGCCTCGGCTCTTCCTGAATTTCTGGAAGAAACCAACGATTTCTGGCAGGTGTCAGAGAGAGGATATGTGACATTTCACATCCCTCACCTCCAGCCCCTGAGGCTTGTCAACATGGGGACCGCCACCCAGAGAGACCGTGGGTGGGTTAGTGACTGTGGCCAACCTCGGTGCCTCGGTGTCCACATCTGTAAAATCCTGTAAAATCCATGAGGGTGAAGTGCGATGGTGGGTATACGGCGCTCAGAAGGGTGCTTGGCACGTGATGACTGCTCTATTGATGCTGCTCGTGACTGTTTTCATCCTCTCACTCACTCATACGTTGGACAGACATTTGTGGAGCACCTTCTCAATGCCAAGGATCGCTGTAGGCACAGCAAATGCAGAGATGTAGCCACATGCTTCCTGGGCTCGAGAAGCATATGTTGTAACGAAGGGAAGGGATGTTGGAACACAAACAGCTCTGCCCTCGCAGGAATAAGCGAGGTGCAAAACACCGGGTACCCGGAGAAGAGAGCGCATCCAGGCGAGAGGCAGTTGGTAGGGGCAGGCTGCGGGGGAGGGCGGGAGGGGGAGACCATTCCCCACGGAAGGGGGCAGCTGCAGCTGAGCAAAGTCACAGGAGCTGGAGAAGGCAGAGACTGTTTGGGGGTGGGGGGCGGGTGGTGAGGAACCCGACAGGAGCATCTGCTCCGGGGAGAAGAGGGGAGGGGATGAGACTGGTTATCCTGGGGGAGGATTGTGGGAGGCCCAGATGTCAGTCCGGCAGACCCAGCAAGGGGCAGCCTGGGTGGAGGCAGGACGGTCAACTCTGCATTTACTTCTGGCTTCGCATCAGGGCTTTTTGGGAAGCCTAGTAGGATCTGTTGGTTTGGCTTCGTGTCTGTCGTCCTTAGGGGGGGTGGTGGGAGGGAAGGGGCCACAGTGTCAAGATTCGCCCCAGGCCGCCAGTTAGGTTTAGGCAGGACTCCACGGCACCTACCCCTTCCGTAACAGATGGAGGAACTTGAACCGGCCTGGTAACCTCACCCCGCTAACCCCTAGGGAATGCCCTGGAACTAGCACCCCCAAGCTCTCCAAAGAAGAGATGATTCAGGGCCATCTGCTCCCCCAGGGCCACCGCCATGGGCCTTGTGGGCACACCTGCCACCGAGGCTTCAGGGCCAAAGGACTGGCCTCCAATTTGCACAGAGCCAGGCCCCTACCTCCCTGTGGCCACATTTGTCGACACGTGTTGTGACCCCCGAGTTAGTCCAGTTTGCAGAACAGAAACCCAGAACCTAGCAAGGGAAACTGACCAGCCCGAGGTTACAAAACCAATCTGGGGGAAAGTCAGGACCTGGGAAAAGTAAATGAGATCGAGGATGAGAACGTGCAAGTGCCGTGGGAATGGCAGGCTATTATCTCCTCCTTCATGGGCATTTCTCATGGTCGCTACTTTGGGGGAAGTCACCAGAAAGATAAATCAGAGAACCGGGAGCATTGACACCATGGGCAGTGTGGAAAGAACACGGGATTTAGACCCTGGAGACAGTTAGAGGCCTGGCACGGCCACGTACCAGCTGTGTAACCTTGGACAGCTCACTGCCTCCCTGACCCTGTTTCCTTTTCTAGGAAAATGCCTTATCAACCCTCGTTCTTTGGGGCTGAGGTGAAACAATGCATCTGATAGTGCTTTTAATGAGCCCTGGGCTCTAGGACTGTGGTGTCTTGTGAGGAGCAGTAAGATGGTAGCAACCAGCAGACCTGGGGGCTTGGAGGACTAGTGTGCAGCATCCTGGCACTTCCTGTCCCTGGGGGCGGGAGCCAGCTGCTGCCGGTGCTGGAACCCAAGCGTTCTGTCTCTCCTGCCCAGACGCGCCCCATGGGTCATGCCGTGCCCTCGACTTGCAGACCTCAGACACTGTTCATCAAGGCGTGCAAGGCACGACCTTCCATCACTGGGTGCTGACGCAGCTCCCAGTGAGCTCTGCACCCCTGCCCCACCTTAACACACTGTGGGTGCCAAAATGCGCCCGGCCAGTTGCTCAGCATTCCCCAAACTTCACAAGCTCTGCATCTCAGTGACGGAGGAGAGGCCCAAGTTGGATCAGTTTCAGGAAAACAAGAAGTGATTTCTCTCAAAGACCTTGGCGAGGTCTTTCCGCTCACCCCATCCCCACCCCCTGAGTGTTCTGGGCCAGGACAGCCGGAGGCCTGCAGCTAAACGTCACTCAGGATGTACACGCTTAGGTTAAAACAAAAGCAGGAGGCCGGGACTAATGGATGGACGTTGGCCGGGTTCCTTAGGAGAGCCTGGCAAGCTGGTGTTCCCTAGAGGCGGGAGAAGGTCTTCAGACATTCACAGCTATGCCTCCCGGGGGTGACCTTGGGCATGGTGCTTTCCACAGATGGAAAGGCAATGGGAAGAAATCGACTGTGGGACACCTAAACCCTTATGACTCAGACGTGGATTCTGAGGTTTCATTCGTTCAATCATTCAACAAGTATTTATTGAGCACCTATTGTGTGTCAGGGACTGTTCTAAGCCCTGGCGAACGAAACAGACAAAAACTTCTGCCCTTGGAGCTGATATTCTAGTGGGATCAGACAGAGAAGGAAGAGATAAACAAGAAGATAGGGAACGGTCTGCCGCTAGTAAAAGCTTCAGGGGAAGAGAGCAGGGATGAGGGATAAGAGTAGTGGGGTGGGGAGTGTTTGCAGGTTTCAGGAATGTGGCAGGAAGGCCTCACTGAGAAGCAACAACAGAGCCAGGGAGACAGCCGCGTGGATGTCTGGAGGAAATGGCTCCTGGGCAGAGGGAACAGCAGGTGCAAAGTCCCTGAGGCAAGAACATGCCTGGGGCTTCAGTGCAGCAAGAGGCTGAGTGGCTGCAGGAGAATGAGACCGGAGAGATGACAATAGATGAGCATTTTAATCTTTCATATGGAGTCCCTTAGAAAAAGAGATCCAACGGATCCACCCACTGACTTTCAATGTGTTTGTAATCTCCGTTCAGAGGTGCCCATTTCATGCTACTGTGTTTAAATGCCTGGGCTCTGTCAGGAAAGAGTCATTCCAAACCTCAGCAACAAAGCCTCTGCTCTTCCAGGGCTCGTTTGTGCAGCAAGTGCCTGCGTCCAGGACCTAGCACCTGACACTTACTAGCTGCATTACCTTGGGGAACGGCACCCTGACCCTCATTTTCTCCAGTGCAGCTCATCGGTTGCCTCGTCTGTGAAAAGCATTAGTAATACAACCTCCCATGCCCACCCCACTTGCTTATTAGATTTAAATTAGTGAGATCATCAATATGAAAGTGTCTTTTACATTGAAATGGGCAAGGTAGATCTAGGGGGGCGGTCATTTTCTTCAGTGAAGCCCGTGGTAAGGGGATTGTCACGGGCTGCCCATCCTTCTGTGCCACTCTGCTTCTCATACTGTGTCCCATGTGGGCCCAGCTGACTCTTACTTTAAGTGAGTCTGTATCTGATTCAGGGACACTCACCAAACACCCAGGGACTCCTAAATGAGCCAGGACTGAATTGCACCCCCCCCCCCCTACTGACCTGTCTGGGAGGATTTTCCAAGCCCCATTGCTGGGGGGGGGGGGGGGGCAGGGACCCCAGGTGAGCCCAGCTGCTCCTCCTCAACACCCCCTCCCCCTACCTCCTCCAGGTACAACGGCCCCAACCTGGTTCTGAAGTATGACCGGGCCCAAAAGCGACTGGTGAACATCGCAGTGGATGAGCGCAGCTCCCCTTACTATGCACTGCGGGACCGGCAAGGGAATGCTATCGGGGTCACAGCCTGCGACATTGACGGGGATGGCCGTGAGGAGATCTACTTCCTCAACACCAATAATGCCTTCTCAGGTAAGGGTGTGGGGCCCTGGGCCTCTTCCTGCTTCCCACCCTCTTCCTCCCAACACCAGCTGGAGGTAGGGCCTTCCGGGCCCTGGCCTTCCTCAGGCTACTGTCACGGGCTCCCCCAGGCGTAGACCCCTGCTGCCTCCAGCACCTCTCTCTGTCCCAGCAGAGACCCCCAGGAGGACCCCTTCTTCCCTTGTAAATGAAGCTTGTTCTCAGCTCCCAGGCCCTGGGCCTAGAAACTTTGGAGCATGAATGGAGGAGACCCGTTCTCTCCCTCAGACTTTCTGTCCTCCTTGCCCCCCAGTCCTCCTAACCCCTCCCCTCCTTTCCCTCCACTGCTCACTGGACAGATGGCCCCCTGGAATCGCCCTCTATGCTGCTTCTAGGGGACCTTTCAAAATGCTTTGAAATCCTTCAAGGGCCCCCCACAGCTTTTAGCTGAGCTCATTTATTCACGCCACAAATTCCTGCTGAGCACCAACTCCATTCCAGACTAGAGGTACTAGAGGCTGGGGATACAACTTGGAAGAAGACGGACTTGAGTTCGTGGAGCCTTTTCCAGCCCAAAGTGTCTCATCTGACTTACCTGGGGGTCTTGTATAAATGCACATTCTGACTCAGCAAGTCTGCATGGGGCCCAACATCCTGCATTGCTAACATAACTCCCAGGCTATGATGATGCTGCTGGTCCAGGGACCACACTTTGAGTAGCAAGGCCCTACAAACCAAGGAATGGCTGAGGAAAATTGATGCCCAGAAGGCTAAGTAATAGTAACAATAATGGTAACAGCTAATACTTAAGTAGCACCTACTGTGTGCCAGGCCTAGATCCAAGCACTTTATATTAATCATCTCATCTAAGCCTTGCAACAACTCATTTAGGTAGGTTCTGGGCATCCTACTTTATAGCTGAGGAGACCAAGGCACAGAGGTCACATGACTGGCACAAGGCCACAAAACTTGTAAGTCCCAAGATTCAAACCCCGGGGTCTGACTCCAGATCCGCCCTTTAATTAAGATACACCCAAGCCCTGGGGTACCTGGGTGGCTCAGTTGGTTAAGTGTCCAACTCTTCATTTCAGCTCAGGTCATGATCTCATGGTTCATGGGTTTGAGCCCTGCATCGGGCTCTGTGCTGACAGTGCAGAGCCTGCTTGGGATTCTCTGTCTCCTCTCTCTCTCTGCCCCTCCCCCACTCATGCTCGCTTTCTCTCTCTCTCTAAATAAGTAAAAAAAAAAAAAAAAGGAAAGAAAGAAAGAAAAGAAAAGAAAAAAAAGATACTCCATGGCCTTGCTCAATCCTATGTCCTCAGGACCCAGTGGAGAGCCTGACTCATAGTGGGTGCCTAGTGTTGCACAAGTTGGGGGACTATGTACTTGGGGCTAAATATCAAAATGGTTCCCAGCCCTTGACTCTCCCATTCTCTCAAGCCTGAGTTCAGCCCACTAGAATGAAGTCCATTCCCATGGGGCCACATCTGCTGGGAAGTCCCAGGCCATAATGTCCTCCTGGGGCACTCAGAGCCTCATGTCCCTAAGGGGCCAGGTGGGACATGCGTTGGACTCTTCCAGATGGCAGCAGCCTCTTCGGTTGGTCTAGACAACACCCTATAGTTCAGACTTTATGTATTCACCATCCTGGGCCCTCCCAATCTCCTAGAGGCAGGTGATTGCCTGGCTCTGGGGTTCACCTTCCCCACCTCTTCCCCAGCCCGAGCACACACATTAGCTTTCCTTGGGCCCATAATGTTGCCCCCACTGGTTTTTGAGGCCAGGCCAGAATCCAGCCCCTAGACTGCCCTGATGTTGAGCCCTGCCAGTGGCATGAATGGGAGAGGAAGAGGTTGGGGCCCGTGCCAGGGGCAGGGGCCGACACAGGCGGGGCTGACTGGCTGGCGGCCAGCCTTGTGCAGCCAAGAAACAATGAGCCACAGCCCCGAGTGGTGTTTTATGGGTTTTCATCTCATCTTGCCACCAAGTGAGGCCTGAGAGATAGTAATTATCCCTACACAAATATCAGGGCATGATTACCCAGCTGGATTTACTGCCCTCTCTCCAACCAAGCCAAGATTGGATTAGGACACAATTAATTGATGGGCTGATCAACCCTTTAAGTTGATCAAGGTCAGGAGGGGAGCAGCAGCAAGGGACAGCGGTGAAAGGGGTGAGTCCCCAGGAAGATGTGGGAGGGCAGGGAAGCAGAAATAGGGAGAACTATGGAAGGTGGAGGGGGGGGGGGGGCGGTGTTCAACATAGGCTTGGCAGGCAGGATGCCAGAGGAAGGGGACAGACTCTCCTCCCTACTCACCGAACAAAGAGCACCTGGGAGGAGACATCAGGTGGCTCTGAAGCAGTAGCCCCTCCCATGCTCTTGGAGTGTTCCATTGTGAATCCTAGGACAGAGGTGCTCAGCCCCAGCTGTACATTAAAATCTCCTGGGGAGCTTTTATCACTCCCAGTTCCCACAGTGCACCCCAGTGCAGTCCAATCCGAATCTCTGGGGGTGGGACCCAGTTAGCAGACTGTAAAGCTTTCCAGGTGATTCCCATGTGCAAAGTTGAAAGACTAACCAACCCCCCACCCCCGCACCAGTCATGTTAGTTCCGTGCCCAGCCTAGCCTAACCATGGCCCCATTCATTCATGAATGTATTCATTCATTGGACAACTATTTAATGAGCACCTACTGTGTGCCAGGCTCTATTCTAGGCATTGAGGATGCCCTATGAATGAAACAAAAATCCTACCCTCCTGAAGTTTACACTGTATGCCCAGTACAGCTATATATTTCTCTAGGTACCTGACTCTCATGGACTCTAAAGTCCTCATACCGGCACCCCCAGCCCAGCTAGATTTTGAACGTTCTAAGAGCACAGTCAAAACCTGATAAATAAATCCCGAAAGAACAGACAAAGCATGAGTCATTGGGCCTGAGAGAAGGTGTGCCAACCAAGGTAAGGCAAGGGGAGGCAGCAACATGGAAGACCCCCAGGAGGTCCTGGGCTTCCTGGGTTGGAGGGCACAAGTGTTCTTCTGGGAGAGGCTGGAGCTGGGCCCCCAGCGCTGGGGTAAGGGCGACAGTGCCCAGCAGCCTCAGCTCCAGACGTGCAGCTCCCGGTGACCTTCTGTGGGTTCGAGTTCATTTTTCAGTTGGGTGATTCAGTCGATTCATCGACAGTGGGCAGGTGTGGAGCTGGGATATTTGTGCCACGTCAGCGCCTCCTTGGGTCCAGCTGGCACGATACTCAGCCACTGCCACCCTGCCCACTGTGGGGAACCTGAGATCCTCTCTAGGAGCCCTGCCAGCCCACGCCTGCCCTGGCATGTGCCTGGGAGGGACCTGTGGAAGGACAGCCCTGTCCCCTCCCTTAGCCAGTCTTTGGGATGTCAGCACTGGTGTCCTGGAGAAGGGTTGAGACCCTGCATCCTGGCAGTGGGGGTCAGTCTGTACAACACTGGGTTCTGCACCTTACTCACTGGGTGACTTCTTTCAGCCTCAATCCCTTCATCTGTAGAACACGAAAAATTCTATCAACTTCATAAGCTCAGCTCCCTCCATGAGCTCCGTAGACTATATCCAGAGTCTTTGTTGTGGCCTACAACACCCCTCCTTGGTGTGAGCCAGATTGCCCTTCTGACCTCGTTGCCTCCACTCACTCACTTCCTCTTGCTCACCATGTTCCCACTTGAGGCCTTCATACTTGCTGTTCCCTCTGCCTGAAATGCTTTTCCCACCACTATTGTCAGAAATCACCCCTTCCCTTCATTCAGGCTCATCCCCAGATGCCCTACCTACCATCCCCAGATGCCCTACACCTTAAATCCCTATCTGTCTCTGCTACCTTAATTCACTTTATTTCTCTTCCTAGCACTTAGCACTACTGAAAGTATGTTATACATTTGTTGTTCATCTCTCCTACTCAGCTCCACAGGTGTAAAAACTTTGTCTTGCTTGCTGCTGTGTGTCCAGGCCCAAAGAAGTGCTGATGTCACTTAATAAACATTCAATACATACATTTGAATGAGTAACTGAGATACTCAATGAAAAGCACTTATAATGGTGTCTAGGACTTAATAAGTGCTCTCCAAGCAATAGCCATTATAATCCTGCAGCGTGAAGCAAGTCAGAGGCTTTAGAAGTGTCCTGGGCAGAGGGGTCAGGCCTCCCTCCTGGCCCATGGGAGAGAGAGACTCTAGGAGCAGAAACAGAAAAGGACCATCATGTAAACAAGTACCACCCAGATAAGGGTACCAGGGGGGCATGGGTTAAGGATTAAGAATTGGAAAATAGGTAGGAGGGAGGGAACAGAAAGACTGACCACAATCCCAGGAAGGCCTGGGCCACAAAACCAGCTTATGGCTTAACTTAACTGGAAAAATACAAGCCAGTGTGGTTCAGATAATACATTACTTGGTGAAAACCAGGTAGGAGGGGATGTAGGACAAAGGGGGACTAGAGGCTGGTGCCAGCACCTCCCTCGCCATCCAAGAACCGAGGACCTCCTGCAGCTCCCGGTCAGAGCCCATCGCCCTAGGGATCTGGCGCTGGCCAGCCTAGCTGCTGTCCTGTGTGGCCCCGAGTTCTCCTGCCCATGTAACCTTGAGTAACGGTGGTGTGGGTAGGGGATGGGCCAGCGGCAACTGTGAGCCCCACCACTTATGTTATTTTTACTCGCTGAGTTCAACAGAATAGTCACTAATAATCTGCTGCCTTCAATCTGCATATACCTCCCTCCTCTTCTACCGAAACAGTAGTGTGTACTCTACTCACATGGCTGCTCTTGGTTTGTTTCATTTAGCAATCAATTTGGGGTATTATTTCACAGCAGCACACAGATAGCTTGCTCCTTCTTTTGATGGCTGTGTAGTACTCTACTGTGTTGATTTGCCATTCACCAAATCGGTCCTCTGTTGATGAACATTTAGGTTGCTTTCAATCTCCTGCTCCAACAAGCCGTGCCACCAAATGAATAAGTTTATGCAACATACCATTGTCCACAATGGCAGGTGCGCCTGTAAGGTGAGTTCCTACAAGGGAATCACTGCATCAGAGGAGCATACGTGTGTGGATTTGATAGGCATTGCCAAACCACCCTTCAAATGGACAGTCTAATGACATTCCATTTGGCCCTGACGCGAGTGAGCATTTCCCAACATTCTCATTGACACAGTGTGTCATCATTTTTAATATTTGCCAATATTATAGGAAAAAATTGGTACCTAAATGTAGTCTTAATTTTCATTTTTCTCTAAACGAGTGAGGCTGAGCATATTTTTATGTATTTGAGTCTCTGCTCATCGTCTTTGCCCATTTTTTCTATTGATTATTGGCCTTTTTCTTATTGATTTATAACACCTCTTTATAAATTAGGGAAATTAGTCCTCTGTCTGTAATGCATGTTGCAAATAGTTTCCCCTTGTTTGTCATTTTTGTTTTGTCTTTGTTCATCGCGGGTTTTGCAATGCAGAACAATTTTAGGTTTATGAACTTGGATTTATCGCGGTTTTTTCTGATGGCTTGTGGGCTCTGTGTCGTCCTTAGGCCACCGGGAGGAGCTTCTGTGCCCTCTCAGAGGGAAGGGGTCAGTCACTGTGCCAGAAAGGAAAGGGGACGGAGGGCGGGTTGCACTTCCAGCTTCTGCCCACACCACAGATGAGCCACCTGCTCTTGAAAGCACCCCTGGTCCGGCAGCTCCCTCAGCCAGGCCACTTGCAGCTACACCCAGATACGCTGTCTCTTGCAACTCAGAGTGTGTTCTGTGGCCCAGCAGCACCGGCAACAGCCAGACGCTCAGGCCCTATTCCAGACCTACCAGACCAGAATCTGCATTTTAACAGGATGTCCTTGACTTCCTGTGCCTCGTAAAGCCTGAGTACCTGCTCAGTCTCCACCTTCTATCCTAGTCGGCTCCCAAGGTCTCCTCATCCCCAGCCTTGTTTCCTTTGGATGCACAGTGCTGATTTTCAGCTCACCCAGCCTGGCCCCCTTTGGGAAGAAGCTCATGAGTGCTCAGGCTCCCTCCCTTACCCCTATGGGGCTCATTTACATGTGGCCCCATAAGAAGGCAGGATGGATGAGGCTGTCAAAGCAGTTCCATAAAGAGTATGGGGCCCCAAAGGCCATTTTCTCAGAACGAGGTTCCTTAGGAGTCAGGGACTGGAGTGCCCTCCACCAGCACCCCTCCAGCTCTTTAATACAAGGTGGGATGGGGACACTTTGAAGTCAGGCCACTGTTTGAAGCTCAGCTTTGCCACTTAACACCGGATGTGCATCTCTAAGCAAATGACTTAACCCTCAGAGTCCCAATTTCTCTCTGTAAAATGAAGAACCTACCTTCCCGACATGACATGGAGAGGGCTAAATGAGCTGATATGAGTGAAGCATCTGGCAGGGGTTGGTCAAGATTTCCCTCTTCACCCAGGGATGGAAGGAGGAAGACTGGGGTCAGAAATTATATCATGGCCAAGGGAAGTCTAGGTTCCTTCTTTATTAAAATGTCCTTTGCCTAAACTAGTCCTTTCTTCCCCTGAGGCCATCACAGCTTTGCTGGCTTTCCGTTGACTAAGTCTTATAAAGCATTTTATATTTAATATCAGCTTATACAGTTGTCTCCTGGGATGTGGCTCATTGAGGACCTGGAGTGGTCATGCCCTGTAATTCCCCGGATGATGATGGTGGCATGGTGGTGATGATGAGGGTGGTGATGATAATGATGGTCATGATGGGGAGGATGGTGAGGAGTGTCATGATGACGGTGACAGGGGTGGTGGTGATGATGATGATGATATTTTTTTTTATTTTTCCAAGTTTATTTATTTTGAGAGAGACATAGAGCAAGTGGGGGAGGGATAGAGGGGGAGGGGAGAGAGAAAATTCCAAGCAGGCTCCATGCTGTCAGCGCAGAGCCTGACGTGGGGCTCAAAGTCACAAAACCATGAGATCATGACCTGAGCCAAAACCAAGAGTAGGAGGACACTTAAGCAAGTGAGCCATCCAGGTGCCCCTATTATTTTTATTATTTATGGAATTTATCATGTGCCAGATACTATCCTAAGTACTTCACATACAGTATAGAATTTAACTCTCACAACAGCCTGATGAATAGGTGGCCGTTCTCCTTATCCAATTTTACAAACAAGAAAAAGACAAGCTGATGACTTGCCTAAGGTCACCCTAGGCCAGGGACGTTGCTGGCTCCCTCCTTAACCCCGCTGTTTGGCAGTAATCTCTTTGCCTTATGAAGGAAGTTGGAAGCGGAGCCCTCTTCCCTGCCACACACATAGCTCACTCTTCTCTTTGCCACCAATACCAGACCACAAGCCAGGTCATCTCCCTGAGGTGGGGGCAGCCCATGGGGGAGGAGGCACTCAGGCCAATGATCCTTAGGAAGAGCCCTTTATGACCCAAACGCACCCTCCTAGTGGCTCCAAGTTATCCTCTGGGGACAGAGCTTGGTGTGGAGGGGATGACAGAATGGTGACTTGAGGGCCACTTGCTTAACACTGCTGCCCTCAATGCAGAACCTTCCCCTTTTACTTGTCTGATGATTCCCCCATCTCTGCCCCTTCTTCCTCCTACACCCGAATGAGTCTGCTCCTGGGACACGTTCTTTCTCCTCTGCCCCAGCTCCAACCTCACTGCTGTGCAAGCTGTTCTCCTTTGTGGCCAGTGACCTCCTGGACATGTCTTCTCTCCACTTTGGGACCCTGTCAGATGCAAGTGGCCACTCCCAGCTGGCCCAGCCTCCCTGTTTCAGTAGCTGTCCCTACATTGTGGACCTCTCTCACCCAACCCCCCCTGCCCTTCATGCTCCAGCTTCCTGTAGCCCGTGCTTCCTCTCACTCCCCCTATCATCACAGAGGTGTCCGCCTTTTCCCCCTTGCTAGCTCACTCCTCACTCCACTGCCAGGTTAATCTTCTGGAAACACTGTCTTCCCCAGATCAGAACCACCAAGGCCCCTTCACCGTCAGTCTTGGGATTAGTGGGTCTCTCCTGCCCTGCCATGTTTTTCCTCCTCAACCTCCACAAACTGTCCTCTCTGGCGTCTCCTCTGCATCTCTGTCTATGCACCCGGCCTGCCTAGAGCACCACCCCTCCACCTAAGCCATAGAGCGCAGCACACAGAAGCACAGGCTTTGAATCTGTCTCCACCACTTACTAGTTCTGTGACCTTGGGCAATTGACTAATCTCTCTGCCCCCTCGATTTCTCCACCTGTAAAATGGGTCTATACCAGCTCTCAAGGTGGCTGCGGGGTTTCGGCAAGAGGATGGCTGTAAAAGAGAATGCTTCACACAAAGCCTGGCCATGCCAAGTGCTCGATAAACAAGAGTCATTGTTGTTGTTACTCTGACCCTTCAAGTACGGGTACACATGCCTCCTCCATCACGAGGCCCTCCCTGCTCGCTACAGCCCCTTCCACCCTGACTCCGTGGCATCTCCAGGATGTATCATCCTGTCCTGTTTCTCAGAGCTCTAATAACTGTGGGGTCTTAGGTAGGTCCCTTGCCTGTTGTGCATCAGGTCAGGGGAATAGTGCCCACCTCGGGGGTTGTGGTGAGGGTTAGTGAATGAATATATGTGCCTGGCACATGACTGAATATACATGAAGTGCTATAGAAATGTTAAGTAATATTAGTTTCACTGTGGTCCCGCAGCATCTCCTCTACTTACCCTTCCTGTTGTAGAATGGACTGTAAGCACCCTGAATCAGCGACCAGGACTCCTGCTTCTCTGTGGCCTCCTACTGCACTTGGTACCCAGCAGGGCATGATAGACCCCCCGAGCCTCACCTACAGGGCCTTCCCAGCTGGCCACCTGGCAGTAACTGGCAGTTCCAAGCCTCCTTTAATGCCAAGGTGCCAAAGTCAGGATGGGAATTGGGAGCCCCCAGACCTGCCTCTCATAGGGGCTGTGACCCCTAGCACCCCATGTCTTGCCCATGAACACCCTTCTCTTTCTCCCAGGCCTCTGCCCTCTCAGAGTCTCCCACAGGGGCTCAGGAGAGCCCCCCTCTTCTCCCTTCTTCCCGAGCAGCTGCCCCCCAACTTGGCGAGGGACCCCAGGGCAGAGTGCAGCTACAAGGAGCCAGAAGGCGGGATTAGACGCTGACATGGGCCGGAGGCCAGTGCCGGGTGGTTATTGCCAGTGCCATCGACCCACACAGCTCACTGTTTATCTGTCTTCCTGACACACCTAATTACCCAGGTTGCAGCTGCCAGAGCGTTTGCTCTTCCTAAATCACGGGCTCCCATCTCTCCTCACCCAGGCCTCCGGGCCTCTGCCTGTAGAGGGGCTGCCATTGATTTTGCCGTTCCCATTTATGATCTACAAGGCTCTGCATCGCTGTTGCACATTTTACCTTAATTAGTTTATTCTTCTGGGCGTCCCTGGTCAGCTCAGAAGCCAGGAGGTGGAACAGGGGAAGAAGCTAACAGCACATGGCGCCCTGACCCTTCTCCAGAGCCTGGGTGGACATCAACGCCCTAAGACAGCAGTTTGCTAAGAACAGTGCTAGGTCCACGGGATGTTAATAGATGAGCTGTGAAGAGAGGTTCCATGGCCAACTGTATTTGGGAAAGACTGTATTAAATGATTAAGCAGGGGCGCCTGGGTGGCTCAGTCTGTTAAGCATCCGACTTCAGCTCAGATCATGATCTCGCAGTCCATGAGTTCAAGCCCCACGTCGGGCTCTGTGCTGACAGCTCGGAGCCTGGAGCCTGCTTCGGGTTCTGTGTCTTCCTCTCTCTCTCTGCCTCTCCCCCGCTCACATTCTGTATCTCTCTCTCTCTCTCTCTCTCTCTCTCTCAGAAATAAACATTTAAAAAAAATTTTAGATAAGATTAAGCAGGTAATTTATTGCAAGACTTTTTAAAAGTTTTAATAGACTGATGTCCATGGAGACGCTCGAGAGGGGGATGGAAGATGTGGTCTTTCCCAAACTCAGATGATCACAAAATCTTTTCTCCAGGCATCTCACAGAGACCAGGGTTCCATAAAGCACACTCTGGGAAATGTTTGTCTTGGGTGAGCGGGAGGAATGGGAGGTCATGAAGCCAACAGAGAGGGACAGAGTCATCCTGGTCCCATTTGTTCCTCTTGTCTCACTGAGGTAGGAACTCAACGGCGTGAGAAATTTCTGCCACTGAATGCACAGGTACCCATGGTGCTCTGTGAGCCCCGGCTGCCGGCAGCTGCCTTCTCACCCCCGCCCGCGCTTCACCAGAAGTTAACCAGGGTACTTCAGTGGGGACTAGACGAGCGGGAGGTTACCGCCTAAAGGGGCCCTGGTGTGACAGAGGAGGGCAGGGCCGCTCACTGTTGGGGGAGGCTGAAGCCTGCGGGGCCCTCCGCAGAGGTGCCCTTAGCGTCAGGAAGCAATGACCAGGCTGCCGCCGCCTCGGGAGCAGCCGTGAGCACGGCAGGCCAGGCCCACAGTCCTCTACCGCAGTCCTGAAATCCAAACCATTCTGAAAGCCTCAGGTGTTTTGTTTTTTTTTTAAGTTTGTGGGAAAGTGAATTGATAGCAAAACCTGTCCTGGGCTGATGTGAGCTATTTATAGACTTTATTTATCCCACTTAGTGTGAATATTCATTTATTTTACGGCAGAAATATTAATGTGTTTAATTATAGGGTGCTGCCCCATCCCTCTTGGGGGTGTTATGTAATAAATGGTGTGTGCGCTGTGTTACCTTTCTAAAATGTGAAAGAAAAAAATCTAAATTTCTAAATACATCTGGCCCCCAGGGATTGTGATGAGGTGCTGTGGGGCTGCTGTGAGCAATGCTGACCATGGTCCTGGGGCTTCAGTGCCTTTTTTTTTTGATGTGGATTTATGTTAGAGAGAGAGACAAAGAGAGTGAGAGCGGGGGAGGGGCAGAGAGAGAGGGGGACAGAGGATCTGAAGCAGGCTCCAAGCTCTGTGCTGACAGCAGAGAGCCCGACCTGGGGCTCAGACCCACGAACCATGAGATCATGACCTCATGACCATGAGCCGAAGTTGGACACTTACCTGACTGAGCCACCCAGGCGCCCTTTCAGTGCCTTTCATCGTAACTCCCACCGCCACAATGTGGGGGAGGAGGCACAGGAAGGAGTCAACTCCCTTGACCCCCAGGTGAGGAAACCAAGGCTGGAGAGGATAAGGAACCAGCAAGGCCTGAGCGGAAATTGGCGTGGGCACAGGCTCAGGCCATCGGAGTCAGCACCTGTGCTCCCATCCAGAACCAACTCCTCAGATGCCCCCATGGGCTTCCCTCCCAGCCGCCATGGCTCTGTGCAGACCCCAGATGTGGCTCCTCAGCCAAGCCTCCACAGAACAGACACCTGCAGGCCTCCTGGATCTGCTTTCTGCTCCCCTCAGAAAGGGCCTTTCCCTCCCCCAGATGGGCCTCTGCCCCTCTAGGAGAGTCAGGCTCCAGTGCCAGCTCCCTGGTGTCTGGCGAGCATTTGAGGCCAACTCCAGACCCCACAGGCCACGCACCAGCCCCCGTGGGTCCCTGTGGTCTGAGGAGGTTCCCATGGGAGGCCACTCAGAGAGTAAAGCCTTTTGTTGTCTCCTGGGCAGAGCACCTGAGAGATCCTTTATATCCACCCTCACCTCACATGCTCACACTCCCACAGTCCTCTTCAGTCACTCGTTTCATGTACTGACTCTCGCCAGAGCCCTGCAGTGCAGAGCTAATGTCCCTGAAGAACCTTCAAGAGTGGCCCATCTGTAACATGGCAATGACCACTTGGGTCTAGACCACTTGGTCTCATAGCTACCGCCTTGAGGGGGCACTGTGCTATAAGCCTTTGGGGTACATCATCTCACGTATTCCACACGGTAAACTTGACACAGTTATTACTGCTGTCCCATTTCCAGGGAAACTGGAGCTCAGAGATGCTAAGCAACTTGCCTAAAGTCAACATCCAGCCCCCAGTAGTAGAATCTGGGTAGAACAGAGACCAGGACTGGGGCTTGTGTACTCTAAACCCAGACGTCTTAACCGCTGCAGCATGCTGCTTCCTTCCGCCTAAGCCCATGGCCTCTCCCTTGGGCCAGCCAGAAAGTCAAGTGCAGGGGCCTGTCCCCAGGTCCACTCTTCCCCAGGCTCACCTTCCTGACTTCTGCAGCTGCTCCTTGCGTGTGTTCCTATGCCAGTCCTTGCGAGCAGAACATGATCCCTCCTAAAATATGACTGCTCTGGGTCTCACAGGAGCAAGAAATAAACTAGGGGTGACAGCAGAGCAGAGAGCTTTGATCAAGTGGTCTTAGAAAAGCTTGAGCCTCCGGCCATCAGAAGTTCTGCTTCACCAAAACCAGGCTGCTTAGCCATGAATGTGCCTCAGGAGGCCACAGACCCCCTGCAGTTACATGTGGTATATCATGTGGTGCATGTGTGTGCAACTCCCTAAGCTGAGGGTCCTCAGCCTCCATCCACTTCTCAAAGGGATAGAGACCACTGCTCCCTAGGGCCTCCCAGGGCTGCCCAAACCCTGCACACCACCTGGGTGCTGACGCTGCTGCCGTCCAGTTCCCCTGGGGGTGGGAAACAGATCTGTCAGAACCCCACTTCCAGCCCCTTCCTAGATCCGGACTTAGAGCTCCACCCACCAACCAGGATCATTTCTTCTCAGACCCAGATCAGGTCCTGCGATCCAGCAAAGAATGTAGGAGGCAGCTCCCGGGGAAAGAGAGATTCTGGGTTGAGTTTGGATGCTGAGATATCAGCAATCTCAGATCTCCTGGATGTTGCAGGAACATGGTGCAGAATGTGAAACCCAGCTGTTGAGAGTCATCTCGGACACACAGCAGTGGTAACATTTCTTCTGTAGTTCCTGAGGCCTGGGCTGGCTCTTTTCATAAGCCTCAGAGTCTCTTCTCTCAACTGAATATACCTGAGTGCCCCCCAGACGGAGCCTCGCCTGCTTGAGTGAGTGCTGCGGGGTGCACTCACCTTGCCGCAGGTGACCCATCCACCTGTGGCCCCGACCACCTGTGGCAGGTGCCCCGAAACATACCTGCACGCTGGCCCGCCATCCACCGGCGCTCCCTTCCTCTTCTCTCCAGGGGTGGCCACGTACACGGACAAGTTGTTCAAGTTCCGCAACAACCGGTGGGAAGACATCCTCAGTGACGAGGTCAATGTGGCCCGTGGTGTGGCCAGCCTCTTTGCCGGGCGCTCCGTGGCCTGCGTGGACAGGACGGTGAGTTCAGGGGTGCGTGGGGGGCCTGGGGAGAAAGAGGGGGGCACGCAGTGATGGGAGAGCCTGGAGGGGAGCCAACAGGCAGACGTCCCCCGACAGAGTGAGGCTGTCCGGGGCAGAGCCCAAAGCTTCACCAGCAGCTCCCACCGTGCCTTGCACATAGTAGATACTACATATCAACAAGACTTGCAGGGTGAGTTGCAGTCTACTTTCATATCCTTTCTCCCTGGAGGCCCTCCCGGCAGCCAATGAGGAAACGGGTCAGGAGCTGTCATCATCGTGTCCGTCGGGCAGAGGAGGGAGCCAAGGCCCAGCTAGGGGCAGTGGCTTGCCTGAGGACCCAAAATAGATTGGCAGTGTGACTAGGATGTGAATCAGACTTCTCTAGCTCTAAACCTCGTGCTCATTCATTTTTTCAACCAGTATTTATTAAGTGCTTACTTTGTGCCAGGCATTGAGCCACAGAGCTCTCCCCGAAAATATTTGTGGAACAAATGAAGGCATGACAAAGAGGTTCATGGGTGGGTGAGTGGAGGGTGGCCCAAACGTCCAAGTACTCTAGTTAATCAAGAGCTCTGTCGCCGCGTTCGTGCCTGCTAGTCCACCGTACCGCAGGGGCCATCCCAAAGCAGGTGGGGAGGAAAGGCTGAGGGGGAGGGCAGGGGCAGATGCAGCCACCTGTCCTATGGGGTGGCCCAGCAGCCCCAGCCAGAGCAGGAGGCTTGCCGTGGAGGTGATTTATCCCTCCTGTCACCTGCTCCCCTCCTGCCCCCTCCTTGGCTTCCTAGACAGTCATCAGTAAATCAGGGACCCAGCTGCTGCCTAGCTCCATTCTGGGGGCAGGGGCGAGGGGCCTCGCTCATTTCAGGATTGAGATGGCACAAGGGGATTGGGGATTCAGTGTGAATCTTCACAGCAGGGGCCTCCAGGCCTTGGGAGAAGGCAGGTGCCAGGTATAAATATTTATTTCTTAACAAGCTGGCACTGGGAACAGAAGCCAAGCTGGGCTGTGAAGCCACATTTAGCCCTGACCTGAATCTTTGCCACCTGGACTCCTGCCTGGTGGGAGGGAATGAGGAGGCGGCAGCTCTGGGAGCGGCCCCCACCAAGAGTGAGAAGGGTCTGGGGGGTACCAGGCCCTGCCGCTGCTGGGAGCCTCTTCCCAGGCTCCTGCTTCCTGTCTTGCTCCTTCTGAACCAAGGCTTCCCACACGTGGCCAAGGTGGAAACCATCTCCGATCTGGTGACAGGGCCTGAAGGTTAATCACAAAGAGATGCACTCTTGTCCTAACAAGGTCATCTGCACGCCCACGCCTTTAACCACAGGACAGAGGCACCACGTGAAATGAAAAAAGAAAAAGAAAAAAAAAAAACATGCTTTGGCACACAGCACTGTAGGCAGGCACTTAGCGGCTTGCTCAACCCCAGCCTCAGGGAACTAGAAAGAACCCCTACAGTCAGTCTGCCACCAGGAAGGGGGCTGCTTTCTGTGTCTAGCCACCACTGCTGCCTCAGCAATCCCTGGGGCCTGAGAACTGTGGAGGGGAGCAGTAAGGTGAGGTCATGGCCACTCTGGAAATTGAGAAGTAGGTACGAAACCTGGTTTTTGGAAACCCAAAAGCAATCGTAATAATGACAGCTAACCTTAATAAAGTACCAACATGCCAAGCCCTGTGCTCAGTGGTTTATATGCATCTTCCTCAATCTTCACAATAAGCTTATGAGGTACATGCTATCATTATCCCCATTTTACAGATATGGAAACTAAGGCTTCAGGCAATTAAGCAACTTGACCTTGGTCACATAGTAAATGGCAAGCAAAGCCGGGAATGGAGCCCTGCCTGCCTGAGAATGAATCAGACGCCATGGCTCCCCTGCTTCTGGGTGAACCCACAGCAGACACACATTTCTAACCACAGGTTCTGTTACAGTGTTCATCCTACTCCTTCCTCAGCCCCGCAGCCCCCACTGGGAGCCTTTTAATCTACCTGTTCCCAAAGTGTGGTCTCCAGACCAGCAGCACCAGCATTGTTAGAAATGCAGATTCTGAGGCCTGACCCCCACTCCACCCTCCAGACCGGCTGAGTCTGAACCCACGGTGGGTGGAGGGGAGCAGAAATCTGGGTTTGAACTAACCCTGCGGGTGACTCTGGTGCAGGCTGCAGTTTGAGAGCCATCTCGCAGGTAAATGTCTCAACCCTACCCCGTGCCCTTCCTGCCCTCTCCCCAGCAGCCCTCACTCCCTCTCGCCCCCAATCCTGGCACACTTGCCTGCCCTTTGTCTGCAGCTGCCTCATCATTCACCCACCTTTCTGGATCCAGCTGAAAGCCGGTCTCTTACAAGAAGCGTTCCCTGATCGATAATGATTATGCCTCATGTTTATATAGCATTTTTATCTCTCGGAGACCTTTCACATGTGTTGTCTCATTTCATCTTCTCAATAACCCTGCCAGGAAGCAGGGAGAATATGATTCCCCTTTAACACATGAGGAGACGTAGCCACAGGGGGCGAGGAACCTGCCCGAGGGCAAAAAGCAACTAGGGGCAGAGCCTGGATGAGGACCAAGCTAACACCCCTAGACCATGGCTCTCTGGGAGTGGTTCCTGGGCCAACAGCATCACCTTCACCTGGGAACTTGTTAGAAATGCAAACTCAGGGCCCACTCCGGAGCTCCCGAATCAGAAACTCAAGGGATGAGAGCCAGCGTCTGTGTTTTAACAAACCCTGCAGGCAATTCTGATGTAGGCTGAGGGTGAGCCCACTGCCCTGCTGGGAGTCTCTTTCCAGGCTCATCTCTGAGAATCACCTCACTGTCCCAGAGCGATTGTAGTCAAGGTCACATGTGAGTCTCTGCAGCCTTCTATAGCCATAACACATCTGTGTTTGTCAAGTTTTATCAGCCCAATACATTGAAGAAAGGAACTGGCTATAACGGAAGTTTATCAACATCCTAATTTCTAGCAGAGTGCCTTTCAGTTCATTTGGGCTTAAATTGCCCATTTGTTGACAGGACTGCTAACAGCCGGGAGGGTCAGGCATGGGCACGGGGAGGGCGCACTCTCCCCTTCGGGCCCATTCGTTCAGCCTTCATCCTGTCATTTCACACACATGTACCCCGCTTCTGGGATGGGCAAGAGCCTTTCAGGGTCCTCCCCCAGTCACGAAGCTGTGTTGCAAAGCGGTGCATCTCAGACTTCAGTTTTGCACAGGGATCACGTGGGGGCTTGTGAAAATGCAGCTTCTGATTCAGCAGGCCTGGCGGAGGGGAGGGGTCACCGAGAGTCTTTATTTCCAACCTGCTCCCAGATGACACCGATGCTGCCAGGCCAGGGACCACGGAGGAGCGAGATTCGTGAAGCACAGAGTCCCAGGTGGCAGGATGGGGGCTCAGAGAACCAAAAAAGAAGGGGCATAAATATCTTTAGAGAACATCTTTTCCACCTTCTCCAGCTTCGGCCCCTGACACACCCTACCTTGCCTTTCATATTCCAGCAACACTGAACCAACTACTTGTGGTTCGCCTACATACATCATTCTCTATCACCTCTGCCTGGAAGGCTCTTTCCTCTACACTTCACCTGGCTGAGACTCCTCTTAGAAAACCTTTTCTGAACTCTGCATGGTTCAGTGCCCTTCCTCTGGGGGCCCTCTTCTGTACACCAGGAAATGCTGTACATATTCTCTTTCTTCTCTAAAATATTTTTAATTCCAGTAGAGTTAACATATTTATTTTTTTAATTTTTTCATTTGAATTCCAGTGTAGTTAACATACATATTCTCTTGATCATATGCGTAATTGTGTTATCACTGACATGTCTGCATCCCCTCAGGAGACTGTGAGCTCCTTGGTTGTCCTCACCCACCAGTCAGACAGACCCAAGTAACTCTTAATCAGCTTCCCCAAAGAAAACATGCCATCAGTGATTGGTTCGGTGGGATGGGGGGTGGCTTCTGGAGTCATTGGGTAAGAAATAGAATCAAGCCAGGAGGGCTGAAGGCCGAGAAGGGGGTGACAGAGCACAGTTGGACTGGAACTCAGCTGTTTCTCCTGGGTTGTTTTGTGTTTATGGCTTGCCTTTAAAGTTTATATTTATTTCTTGGGGCACCTGGGTGGCTCAGTCGGTTGAGCATCCCATTTTGGCTCAGATCATGATCTCACGGTTCATGAGTTCAAGCCCCGCTTCAGGCTCTGTGCTGACAGGTTGGAGCCTGCTTCAGATTCTGTGTCTCCCTCTCTCTCTGCCCCTCCCCCTCTTGTGCACGCTCTCTCTCTCTCTCTCTCAAAAATAAATAAACATTAAAAAAAATTTTAAGTTTACTTATTTATTAATCAAGCCCTGCAGAGCCTGGTGCAGGGCTCAATCTCACGAACCGTGGGATATGACCTGAGCTGAAACCGAGAGTTGGATGCTTAACCGACTGAGCCACCCAGGTGCCCCATGTTTATGGCTTGCCTTTAAATGAGACTATAGGCAACCGAAGAATGAAGACTTTGTCTTAGGTACATTTATAGCAAGAGCGTGTTGCATGTAGTTGGAGTTCAAGATATATCTACTATCTGATTAATTGGAGGGAAATGATGAGAGGAAAGCTAGAAAACCATTAGAATTTAGAAATCGTGCAGATCTCTTGGGGGAAAGGAGGCATCCATTGAAGAAATGACACCGTTATACTAACAGACAGAAAAGAGTCTTTCATCCGCAGGGTTTCGGACTAGAGTGGAGAACGACTACAGCTGCAAGGAGCTGGTACCCAGGCTTCTCCTGGATGCAAAGGAAAAAAATATTTGAGACAGTGTTAGAAAGACAGAAGCAATATACTATTTATTTCTGGTAATATGGGAAAACCAGGGGGATGGAAGAGGGAAGGAGGACCCCTGCATATCTGAGCCACCTATGCTACCGAAATAGAGGAACAAGGAGATACAGGGTGGGCAGTGGGGAGGGAGCAAACTCCGGAATTTGCTTGTCATCTTGGCTGGAGTGAGCTTGAATGGGAGAGAGAGAGAGACTGAGAATAATGGGAATTGGTAGATCAATCAATCAGCAAATATTTATTGAGCAGCTACCCTGGCTGGCAGCTGGAGAGAGCTCAGCTGGAGAGAGGCACATTAGAAAATTGTCTATAAAAAGGTGGTTGTGGGGGAGAGGGAGGGATGTGTTCTTCTGGAACAGGATAGAAGGAGAAGCAGGGCTGCTTTGTATTAGGACGCGGCAGGGGCGGGGGGGGGGGGGGGGCGGGCAGGTGTCGTGCACTCTGTAGCCTCTGGGAAAAGCACCTCTGGAGTTGGGCCCGTACGCAGCTTGCAAGGCCATGCACTCTGGACCAGGGAGGATCACCTGACCCGTGAAAGAGCTATGGTCCTACAAAAGGAGGGGGAGAACCGCTTTCTGGGAAAGAGACCAAGATGAGCCCAGACCGGTCTGCTCACCCACCCTCCTTCCCTTCCTCCTCAGGGCTCCGGACGCTACTCTATCTATATCGCCAATTACGCCTACGGTAACGTGGGCCCTGACGCCCTCATTGAAATGGACCCTGAGGCCAGTGACCTCTCCCAGGGCATTCTGGCGCTCAGAGATGTGGCTGCTGAGGCTGGGGTCAGCAAATACACAGGTAGGCAGGGTGACGTGCGGCGTGCTGTGAGTTGGAGGGGTGGGGGGGCCGGGGCTGGGGGCTGGGCGCTGCAAGGCTGAGTCTAGTTTATCAGAGCCCACAGGAGAGGGTGTGCTTGCGTCCCTGGGGAGGGCAGGATGAAGGCTTGATTCCATCCCCCCACCCACATGAAGCTTCTCCAACACTGCCTTTCCAAGGGTTGGTGAGATACCTGTCAAGGGTGGGCTTTGGGGGCGTGGGGGACACAGGACGTAAGGTGAGCACAACATCATCCTCTCCCTGGAACCTCTTGCCCCGTTCTCTGCTGTAACCCAAATGATGGGTGAACAGGTTCTGTAGGAGAAAACTGACAAATCACAAAGGCCGAGATTTAAAGAATTCTTTATTGCCAAACAGCAGATGAAATTATTTACTTATACATAAGCGGCCAGGAATTGAGTGCTAAATCCCTAAGCTTCAGCTGGGTCCTGTCTCGGATAACTGAGCTCAAAGAATTGTTTTCTTGTTCCAAAACCTCTCCAGGCCCTTTTTTTGAAGCCATGCTCCCCCCAAATCTCTCTGGATGGGGGACCTATTGTCAGTCTCTGACAGGGAGATCTTTCTAGGGAAGGCTGTTTTTCTAATTCTAGCACGGCTGCTGACTAAACTCTGATAATCTGCCAATAGACTGCTGATGGCAGAGCAATCCAGTTCCTGTTTTGGGTGCCAAAAATCAGGAAGCCGGAGCTGTGCACAACAACTTCGCACGTGAACTTGGGCCTCACTCACCCCGAACCTGTAATTTGGACATAGAAATCCTTCACTGGTTGACCTTCCCGATGTATCCATCCCAACTTGCACTGCAGACTTCCAAAGTATAGGCCTGCCTGAATCCAAATCCTGGGGCTGGAAGAATACTTGAAGGGTCATTTGGGCCATCCCCCTGCCTCTGGACAGCCGGGTGGTAGCATACTCTCAAAGCCCTACTTGGAAAGGGTTGTCACAGCCCCTCCTGAGTTTATGATGCCTTTCTCTAGCCAACTTTCCACCTCGGTGAAACAGGGAGATTGATGTTGACCTGTCTGACAAAGTTTGTGGGAACAAATGGCTAGACAGTAAAATAGTGTGCACAGCTCAAGCCCCATCAAAGTGCTCGAGAGCCCCACACGTGAACGTGCAGTCTTTCTGGCTGAGTGTCAGTAATAAACCATGCTTTCCTGGGAAAAGGAATAAACATGCAGGAGCTTCAGCCTAGATTTGTACAGTCAATTTTTCTGAATAGTTCCCAGCTCTGTGCACTGGGCTGGCTTGGCAATTAAGTGCCTTGATCTGCAGGAGAAGGAGAGTGGGCTGGGGAGATGAAGCACTTGAAAATGATGAGATGGAAGGGAGGCAAGGTCTGGGAGAGAGGGTTATACACAGAATAAAAGAATTCGGGAGGTTGCGGCTGGGTTTGAGCACGAAGGGGACATTGTTCACGCTGGCTGGGCTGGCACAGGGGCCGGCAGGAACCAAGGAGGGGGCAGGAGGGGACCAAGAGGAGACAGCTGAGGAGTATGCATGGGGATGGGAGCAGTAGCCAACTGCGCCGGGCTATGCTGGAAGGGCCAGGCAGCTCAAGGAAGGGACAGCAGCTTCTGTGGAGCAGGCAGGCAGGCCGGGGCAGCTGGCGTGCCCAGAGGACACGTTAGAGCAGCATTGCAGACTTCCAAAAGCCATTTGGCTGACAAGAACCTATTTGGCCCACCAAGTTACTATTGTGTCTGCCCGCCTTCCCCAGCCCACCCTTTCCTTGCCCGCCAAGCCCCTCAGTTCTACCCTGCAGCCCCCTTTGTCACTCCGATAATGACGCATGGACATCTGGCTGGAAAGCTAGCCCAGAGCACCGCCCTGAGCCCCAGGGACAGACCCCAAATGTGAGGGCCACCACTGGAGGCCGGCCTGATTGCTGAGGCTCTGGCACATGGCCAGTGCTCAGCTCCAGGCTGGTGCCCTGGGGCCTGGGAAGGGGGAGGGAGGCAGGCAGTGTGATGAGCAGGCCAGGAGGGAAGTAAGCCATGGCCAGATGTGCAGTCGGGGAGCCACACGTCCCCAGAGCCAAGCCACACAATACCCATCTGCCGGACAGACCTTGGAGAAACTCTTGTTTTACAAAAGAACAAATCGAGGTCCAAAGAGGAGAAGGGACTTGCCCAAGGTCACACAGAAGGTTTGTAGAGAAACTAGCATTTAGAGCCCCGACCCCACAGCTTAAACTACCACAACCAGCTGACCTTTCTGGTGACCTCCAGCTTGAGCATCCGGCTCCAGCCTGCAAAACGGGAGGGGCTGGTGAAGGAGGAAGGCCTGGCATCCCCCAGGACACAACCCCAGGGAATGGCCCTCACGGGTTTGATTATGACCCCCAGGTTTTGTGGCTGAAGCAGCTGCTTGGCCAAGGCTATGCGGGCAGCAGGGGGAGGCCGGCCAATGGCGCTGCCCGCACCACGCTGTCCGGCTCTCTCGGGTGGGGGGATGGGAAGCCTACTCTCCAGACCTGAGCAATTCCACTGGTGGCTGCCACTCTGCTAGGTCACAGTGCCATCTAGCGGCCACCGTGCCCACTCTCGGGGGACTCGCAGGCTGCGGGCCGACATTGGGGTTGGTGCCGAGTTGAATGGAGGGAAGCCCACTCGCCCATAGTCCCTAGTTCAAGGAGAATGCCAAGCCCCAACTTTCCCAGATGCCGGCGGCCCCTTGGAGCCTGGAAGGTACAGGGAATCCTGAGAATTAGTTGTCCATGTGGCAGAGGGCCTGGCATGGAACCCGAGGAGGGGGAAGGTGAGGACCAAGAGGTCTACACTGGCCTCTGCAGCCCTGAGTGACCTTGGGCACATCCCCAGCCTCTCTGAGCACCTTGAACTAGCAGCGTGAACCACTGTCTCACAGCGCTGCTAAGAGGACAGGCTCTGGCGTCACAGTGCTAGGTACCAGTCCTATCCAGGCAGCGATCGGCAGCTTACTAATGTCTGTGGACCTCAGCTTTCTCACCTACAGTGGGGGTGTGAGAATGAAGGTTGGCAAACATAGGACATGGCCAGCACAGGGCCTGGCCCACAGGTAGGCCCCTCGGAGCGTAGACCCTATCCTCTGAGGTGCCCACAGGGATGCCAGGGCCTTCTGCTGGGCACCTCCTGGATGCAGGGAGCGTCCTGCAAGGCACAGGGGACAGCACAGAGCAAGCCCGCCCAGCCCCTGCCCTGGAAGCATTGTCCATTTGTCCCCCGACCCCCAGTCTGCCCTTCAGCGCCGGGTACAGCCATGGGCCTCTTCATGCCCATCTCTATTGGAATCCACTTGTCTTCCCTCTTAACTCTGCCCACCCCCCCGCCCCCGCCAGTCTCTATTCCCTCCCCAGGAGCTCTGCATTTCGGCCTCACCCTCTGAGGGAGCATCTGCCTGGGCTGCAAGGCAGTGATTAAAGAATCCTTACAAGAAATTTGGAAAGAAAATGAAGGTGGATTTATGATGTGGGGTGGGGATTTTTGCTGTTGGCTGGGAGTGGTGTAGAACAAAGAGGAGGGCAGATCTGATTTATAGGAAGTCATTATTGGAGAAGGAGATGCCTAAAGCCCAGCTGAGGCCTTCTGGCGGCTCCCCAGCAGCCGACTCCAGAGAGGTGACCGTGGGCAGCAGAGTGGGGGCCACGGAGCACCCCAGTTTGCCAGGGGTGCACTGCCTTGCAGTGGGAGCACAGCCAGATCTGACGGGCAGCACTGGAGTGACGGGCTCCTCCAGCAGGGCCCAGGACCCTCCAGGAGGGCAGCCCCAGACCTGCCCCAGAGCACATGGGGTGTCACTGTACTGGGTGAGTGACAAGAGGGGGCATCATTTTCTTTCAGAACAAACACAAATATGTCATATGATACAAATACAATCTTTTCTTCTGCTAAAATAAGGTTTTAAAGGTCAAGCCTGTGGCTGACCACTCTGGGCCTTACCGGGAGCAGGGATCCCTCTTCTGCCTGGAGGGGACTTCTGTAGAAACATCTTAGAGCACGCTGTGGGGGAGTACAGGCTCCAGGGTCATGCAGGTGTGGATATGAACTGTGATCCACTGCCCGCTGGCTGCGATTACACCTCCTGGAGCCCAGGTTTCCTCACCCGGCAAGTGGTCAGGTGAGATGAAGCTACAGAATGTCTCGTACACATGACGGGAGAGCAGGGAGGCAGAGGGGCTGCTATTAGATACAAGTCCATATCTAATACCCTGCCCTCCACACACTCAGAGCCCCACCCAGCATCTGTACGTCTCACAGAGGGTTTATGGGTAGCACCAACACAGTATTATTCTGTGTTTGAATTTTCAGGAAATTTAGGATGAAAGACCCTGTTACCATCCTGCACTGTCCTCACACCCCCTTCTCAAACACACACACATACACACACACACATCATTCCTCACCCTTATGTTTTCCAGCATCTTTGCTACTCTTATATAATTGCTTGGATGTTCTCGGAAGCCTGCAGGCCTTGGCATCCACAAGAATCGTAAGAATTTTATTTCTGTTGAGGTCTCAGTAGATTAATCCCATGGGTCCAAATTCCTTGACCAAGGGGCCTCACAAAGCCGCAGTGGTGTGGACTCCAGATGGGCCCAGGAATCCACTCCCAGCCATGCTCGTCCTGAGTTTCAGTCTAGAGGATGCACTGGGAGAATGGGAAGGAGCCTTGGATATCTCATTCCCCCACCCAGTTTACAGGGAGGGAGACCAGGGCCTGAAGAGCACACAGCTCAAGTTCCTGTAGCCAAAGCAGGTGCAAAGGCCGGGCAAGGACCTAGAGGCTTTTCCTTAGCAAGGCAATGCCCATCTCCTCATGCCTGGGTCCTCTGGCCCACAGTTTGGGGTGGTTCAGCAGCACCCACGCTTTTGTTCTCCACAGCCTCTCTTTTCCGTCCTTACCCCACCACCCCTGGCTCCCAGATACAATACGGCCTTTCAGCGGGCCACCCCAGTATGGCTTCGATGCAGTCTGAGAAACGGATTGCCTGTACCCAAATTGGACTTGAGTCTGCCTTGCCAAAGCTCAGGGGTTCAGAACTTTAGGGGTGCAGTTCTTGAGGATAAATGAGGCTGCCCCGTGGGGAGCAGGACCAATAGGCAGATAATCAGAGGGGGCACGCAAGGATGTGGCAAGAGGAAGAAGGGCAGTGGGGAGGCATTTCCCCTGTAATTCCACCTCCCCCACCCAGCTTGATGGGCAGAGAGGCCACAGGAAGGGTTGGGCAGGGAGCAGCGTCTACACCCAACAACGGAACAAGGAAGCCTTAGACGCTTGAAAGTCCTGGGGAAATAAGGAGATTTTATTAACCTAGCAGGTGGGAAATTGTCCCAGCTAATGACTCTGTGGCACCTGACATTTTCCAAGGTACCTTCCGAAAACTAGCTCACTTAATATTTATGACAGCCCTGAGACGGAACTGTTGTTATTGTCAGTCTCACGTTATAGGTGAGAAAATAGACGCCCAGAAAGGCTGGGGGAGGCGCCCAAGGTCACACTCAAACCTCCTGATCCCTAATCTTCTTTCCCACCACCAGGGCTGCCTCTCCAGCCCCAAGTGGGGAAACTGCTTGTCCCCAAGAGGATGTGCCTGCCTCAAATATAAAAGCATACATTGATGTAAAGTAGAATTTAACTCACAATTGGGACATCATCCTCCAAGGCTAAAATAAAGATGTTCCTGAGTGCCCCTCATGCAGCCACAAAAGGTGTGTGCTAAACCTTAGGAGGGGAAGAGCTGGGGGGAGGGAGAACGGGTAGAAGATATTGAATCAGGAACCTCTGTCACTGGCCACACAGGGAGTGGAAGTATCCGGCTACCCTTAGGATGGATGGATTTTGTTGGTTTGAAGAGGACTTACGTAGTCCACCTGGGAGGAGGGTTTCCCCTGCACAGCAAGAGGTGCCAGTACTTGATAGCCCCCGTCTCAGACCCCAGTTGGACTCTCCATCCTGAGGCCATGGGGGCCTGTTCCCAAGAGGCTGTCTCCCCGACTGTCGACTCACCTGCTCCCCAACTGTGCGGCGAACTTGCCAAGAAGGAGTTGTGGGTAACATCTCTGTTATGGTCCAGTTGCCATGGCAATAAATTGTCACTAATTAGTAGTGTGGTTACCATGGCAATTTTCTAATAATTACAGGTTACAAATGGTACAAGCTTTCAACCCAACCCAATTAGTTAATTAGAAAGATTTAGAAATTTGTCCAAGAGGGAAATAACCTGCTTTGTAGAAAATGAAGAGAATGTGTCACAGCTTGAGAGCCAGAGGCAGAGAGGAAATTGGAGAACACCAGAGTGGGGAGGAAGGATGGAGTTGCATGGTGGCAAGTCCCAGAGCCCCACCTGGAATTTCCGGGGGCCCAGGCAAGGCCGAGGGTTTCTCACTGAAGCCTGTTCCTGGGCTGGAATCTGGCAGGACCAGGGCAGGGACGGCTGCCAGCAGCCACTTCGCGGCTCCTCTGAATGGGCAGAAGTGGTGCTCAGGTTGCAGGCCAGCACCGCTCTCTGCTGGCTTTAGGAAAGGCGTCTGAAAGCCTCCCCACCCCACACTGTGGCTCTCCTAATGAAGAACGCATTTCACATCTTGGATGATGCTCCCCGAGAGCACTGTGGATTCAGTGACTCCATTTTCATGAGGCTTGGGCTCTCCTTGAGAGCTAATTAGATTACCTGGGAGGAATATGGGAGGCCCAGGGCCCAGAATGTGTTAATTTGGAGCTTAACCATGAGAGCAAGAAGAATGGCACTGCGATTTGCCCCATCTTCTCCTCCTGGCCCCCAACACTTGTACTGGTGGGCAGACTGTATTGCACGGGTGAGAAAGGCCCCATGATTTCCTCCAGGAGCATCTCTCAGAGGACAGAAGGAGTCTGGGGACCGAGAGAACCTCCATCCCAAATTAGCAGTCACTTTATGGAAACCTCTTCCCCATCCAGGCAGGCAGGCAGGCAGGGCTTAGGCATCACTCAGGTCGGCCTGAGCTCTCATTTATTTAACAAATAACAATAATAAGTCCTTCTGAGTGCTCTGAAAACTATTCTTATTGTACTGAATAGCCCATTAGAGCAATGCATTTCAAATTTTACTGTGCACATGACCACCCAGGGATCCTTCCAGAAGGCGAGTTCTGGCTGGGGAAGGACCTGAGACTCTGCATTTCTAACAAGGTGGCTCCCTTGCAGCAGATTCATGGACCTGACTCTGAGTAGCAAGGGAGTAGGATTCACAAAGAGACTCTGTGAGGATCTCACCTCACGTATCCTCTTAAAAATCCTAAAATAGAAAAAGCAGGTCACACAACCCCCATTGCACAGATGAGAAAACTGAGGCTTAAAGGGTAATATAAATTGCCCAAGCTCACACTCCTTGTGAAAGGCCTTGCTGGGATTAGAATCCATGTCCCAGTCCTGGTCAGGCTGTTTTTCTGCCCAATATTTGGGGGTTTGGCTTCCAACTCTTGATTCGAAGCCCAGTAGTTGGGGCTGTTTGTTCAAGATGTCTTAAGATTGGACTTGTTGACACAGATAGCTCAAATTTGATCTTGGAGACATCAAACCCTAATGTAAAGCTGGCTTGATTTCTTTCTTTAAAAAAAAAAAAAAAGTATGTAGTTATTGGATTTTTTTTCCTTTCAAACTACAGAAGCAATTCTGTTGCAACAAGCCAGATAACACAAAGACATTCCCAAAAAAGGCCAACTACCGTCCCTCCTTCCCTCCCCAAATCCCACCCCATCTAGCAGTCTGGGTTAACAACTCAGGGTGTGGCCTTTCCCACTTCTCCCCCAACTCAAGAACGAGCTTGTGTAAACATGTTCAGAAATATCATGTATTTTCTTTTTTTTTTTTTTTAATTAAACTAAGATTACACAATACCATTACTTGGTGAATTCCTTTTTCATTTAACAGTATGTCACGGGCACTCCTCCAAGTCAATACATATGGATCTACACAGTCTTTTTAGTGGCCGCAGAATGGTCTGTCGTATGGATGCACCATAATCCATTCAACCCGTCGCTGTTGATGGACATTCAGCCTGTTCCCAGTTGTTTGCTCCATCACACAAAGTTAAGAAAACATCCTGTAGCTTTAGCTAGAACCTCTTCCTAGATGTTCTTAGAAGAGGAGCACACCCGGTGTCTTGACTGGCTTACGTATGACTGGGGGTGGGGGTGGGGGTTGTCCAGAAAATCTGTGACTTGACCAAAATGTGGTGGGTAGACCTGGGCTAAGGGAGTATTGGAATTCGGCCTCTGAAGGGAAGGGAAGGATATGGTGGCTTCTACGTTCCATAGGTCACGGAATCGTTGCTTTGCGCGGAGTGACTCTGTCTTGCCCCTCACTTGCCTCATCATCAGGGTGGTCATGCTCCACACAAGTTTACAGGACTGCGAGCCCAGATCTGGGCTCAGAGAAGCATCCAGAAGGTTGGAATTTCCCCCCACCCCCAAAGCTCTTCTGAGGCATCTCGCCATAGCAGCTTCTCGAAGGCCTCCTCGCGGGCCTGAGGCCTTGCCTCTGCCACTCACTGTGGATCGATGTCCTCTCCTAGGGGGCCGGGGTGTCAGCGTGGGGCCCATCCTCAGCAGCAGCGCCTCAGACATCTTCTGTGACAACGAGAATGGGCCCAACTTCCTCTTCCACAACCAGGGCGACGGCACCTTCGTGGATGCTGCTGCCAGTGCTGGTGAGTGCGACCGCTGCCCTGCGTCCCTCGATGCCCCAGGCCCGCCTCCGGGCTGCCCTGCCCCCTCCAGCGTGGCCCACAGGCCTCAGGGAGAGTGGGACAAGTAGTCATCTGCACCATACAGGGAAACCTTGCTTGTTATCTTCAGTTCCACATCCCCCAGGCTCAGGCCACGGGGAATGTTCACCGCTGGGGAAAGGGGGAGCCTGTAACTCATGAGCAGTATCCATTTTCCAGCGACTAGAATTGGCCCGTGTTCCTCTGAGTCCTGCTTGAGTTCTCAGCCTTAATTTCTCCTCCAAGCTGCCTCTTTCCTGGTCCCCTCCCCACATTCACCTTAACCATTGAATTCAATCAAGTAGCCATTTATTGAGCCTCTGCTAAGTGCCAGGCTGGGGGTAAGAGTTGGGGGTGCTGATCTGAACACCACATCCTCCCACCACACACACATACACTCACAGGCATAGGCATTCTAGAGAGGGGAAAAGATGGATAAACAAATAGCTCTAATAAGAGGGAGGCTAAAATCCACATAAAATAGTACTTCGGGTTCCCAGCTCTCCTCCCCTTCCTCCCTCTTTGTTCATCCCTCATCTGCCTCAGGGCCTTTGCACCTGCCATCCTCTCTGTCTGAAGTGCCTTCTCCCTTTCTCTGTCTGCAGAACTTCTATTTATCCTTCAACACGCAGCTCAGATGTTATCTATGAAGCCTTTCCTGCCTCTGTCTGTACTACCTGGCAAGATTCACACTCCCTCCTCTGCATTCACACCGTCCTGCATACACTTCTTGGTCAGGCTTCTGTTTTGCTAAAATAATCTATGTCTACGAGGACTAGGCACTGTGCTGTTCATTCTTGACACCGCACTTGGCACACAGTGGTCACCCAGTAAATTTTGCTGAATGGCAGAATGGACACTTCATAAAAGTTTGTGGATATAATCAGCCTGCCCTTCAACCACTTCCCCCCACCCGCTTCCTCCACACGTTGCCAATGAAAGGATTGATTTCACCTCTTTCTGGGCAGCATGGGGATGAGCTGTAGCCTCCAGAAGAAGGGGTGAGCGGGAATCTAGACACATAGATCAAAGGTCCTACAAGCTCCAGCTAGTGCTGACAGCTAGCATCAAATCCCTGAGCGAGCACCAATCCGTTCTCTGTGACTTACAAGTACCTAATCCCCCAGCTCTCTGCTCGGGAGTTCCCATGTTGAACACCACCCCTCCGCTTGTAGCCAGTCAACTCCCCTCCTGCCTTTCCCTCTTCTCCTTCCCGGCAAAGCCAGAGCTGGAGGCAGCGGCCCTGGCCTGTCCTCCCACCCGGCAAGCACACAAACCCCGGTGCTGTATACTCTGGCAGCAAATTTTCTCATTGCTGAAAAATCATAAAATGAAGGGAGGTGGTAGTGGAGAAAGCCTAGAGGATTTGATAAGGTGTTAAAGAGATGGGAGCAGAGGTGAGCGAACAAGTTGGAGCGGGAGAAGGTATCTGGCGGGAGGAGAGAGGAAAGGTGCTAGGCCCGTAATTGAAAGTCAGAATGATTGCAGGGGTTTAACAAGACATGTCAAGAGGGCATTCATCACCCAAACAGATGCTGCTGTGAAATGCAGCCTGGCACCGATTATTCCCGTGAAAGGGAACCAGCTCCTTGTCAAGGTGCCTCGTAGATAGGAGAGAAATGGGCCAACACAGAAGGCCACCGACATTAGGACTGGGGAGTTTTGTAGAGAATTAATGGGGTATTAATCCTAGAGGTGGGAGGCTGCCCCTGCTCCTTTGCAAAGCCTCCTCCTCAAGCCTGGGCCTCACTGCCTCTTCTCCACGCCCCACCCCCCCTCCTCCCACCCATCGTCCAGATCCTTCCCTCCCCCAAGGGGATGCTCAGCCTCCAAGGTTCTCAAGGGGCCCCAGCCCTACCTTCTCCTGGCTCCCATCCCCAGGAGCTCTGTGGTTGCAGCTGGCGAGAGCTCCCTGTGCCCTGGATCCCGTGATCCCCCCTCCATTACATTGTCCTGTCACCCACCATCTGTGAGGGCCTGATGGCCACCGGCACTTTGTCCTCTGAAAGAGTTGGCATGGGCGTCAGCATTTAGAACCAGCATCTACAGCCTCTCAGCTCCACGCGTGGCCTGAGGGCACGTATCTGCTTTGCGCAGCCAGGAGGTCAGGCCATCCCTCTGGGCAAAGCCACCCCATGTCCTCCCCCGGGATCAGCTCAGTGGGCACTGGCTGATGCGGGGACAGCATAAGCAGGTCACGCTGAACACACAAGCTTCTCTTCCCAGAGCTCATGAGGCACACTGTGGGTTTCTCTGTTATGGTGTGGTATTTCCTCTGCTGTCACCAATGTCCCCAGTTGCCTTCTGTCAAATTATTTATGTCTCTTCGTTCATTCAGTAAGTATTTACTGAAAACTACCGGATCACCACAGGCCCTGAGATGGATGCCATGCGAACACAGGTGAATAAGAAGACAGTCCCTGACCTCATGGAGTGTAAGGTCTAGTGGGGAAACCTGACACTAAGCAAATAAGCCGCAAAGGGACATAATTGCACCTGTGATGTGCACGGTTGAGGGGAAAAATGAGAGGCTGTCAGGGAAGATAACCAAGTAGTTGGGAGGAGCTGTTTTCATGGGAGTGGTCAGGGGAGGCTTCCTGAGGAGGTGACATTGTAGCTGAGAGCAGAAGAAAAACAAGGAGCCAGGTAACCAAGAGCCAGGGGGAGACATTCCTGGAGCAGAGACAAGCTTGAGCAAAGGCCATTAGCCAGAAAGAGCAGGGCTCATTTGAGGAACGACAGGAACCCAGGAAGGCAGAGCTTATGAGTAAGGGGGACAGGGGTATCAGATAAAGGCCAGATAAGGTGGGCAGGGGCCTTGTGCTCCCCAGGCAGGAATCTGAACTTGGCCCAGCAGTACTGGGGAGCCACTGAGAGATTTGAACAAAAGAGTGATGACCAACTTACTATATACCCCAGTGGCAGTGCCGGGCGCCTGGTTCTGGAGAACTTTAGTCCTCCGGAATTTCCATGTCTCCTTCCCGTCCCCATGCTACCCCAAAACTGAGTGAAAATTGTGTGCTTGCTGGGCAGATGCAGCTGAAGACAAGCCTGGTTCTCTTTGCAACCACATGGCTGGCCCGCCACCTGCCCCTGTGGAGAAATTCTGGGCTGGCCAGCGTGGCTCCCCATCTGCTCGAAGGGCAGGATCAGCGCAAGGGTCGCCCTCCCTGTCTCTTTCCAAGAAGCTCCAGCAAGGTGTTTGTGGAGCCTGCAGGGGGCGCTGCCTTGAGGGTTCCTGTCTTTCCTCCCCAGGTGTGGACGACCCGCACCAGCACGGGCGAGGTGTTGCCCTGGCCGACTTCAACCGTGATGGAAAAGTGGACATCGTTTACGGTAACTGGAATGGCCCCCACCGGCTCTACCTGCAGATGAGCGCCCACGGGAAGGTCCGGTTTCGGGTAAGAGGGGACCTCTCCCTTCCTCCCTGCCCTCCGCCGGCCAGCACTGTGAGTGGCCCTGGCATATCCTGGGGATACAGCCCTGCCTCCGCCTCCCCCCAGGCTGAGAAGAGGCTTGTGGCTCTGCAGAACCTCGAGGCAGGAGAGCCACAATGAACGTAGCATCTGGGGGAAGATGATGGACTCCAGTCTGGTCTTCTAGTGCCTGGAGCAGAGGGGGCCACAGGCAGAGGAGGGGCAGCAGCTTCCCAAGGTGGGCAAGAACAGGTCAATGAAGGCTCTGGAAGGTGGACTTCATTCCTGGATCAGCAGCGTTTTTCCAGGTGGCTCCTGGAAAACCTGATCTTTTCAAGTTTAAGTTCAGGTTAAGCATGCAGTGGGGAATAGAGGGACAGGGGAGGCTGAGGCTACAGACCTCCCAACAGCTGCCCCCCCCCCCACCAAGGACAGTTGGCAGAGGGTGGGCAAGATGACCTCAAATCCCTCTCTGTGCCCCCTCCCTGAGCTGTCAATAGATTGTGGTGCCAAGAATTCTCCAAAGGGGCTGTTTGGTGACAGTGCCACCCACCTGATGAGCTTGAGTTTGGAGCTTTCTCAGGGAGCTTCCATAGGATGGTTGAAACGGGTCTGAGGGAGTCCAGATTGTTCTGGAGGTATCTAGGTCTTGCCAAAATCCTCTGCAAGAGTGAGACAGTTCTAGCATTTGCCTGATGCTTGATTGTCCCAGGGGAGTGTCCAGGAGCCTTATGTCTAGCTGGCCACCACAAGCTCCCTCCCCCATAGGCAGCCACCTTGCAATGCTCAGACCCAGCTGCTCTCTCCCTTGAGACCCAGGCTCTCTGGGAAGGAAGGAGGCATACCCTGAACTTGGGCAGTTGATCCTGGATGATTTTCATCTGTATTCAGTTTTTTCTTCTAACCCAGCTTCTCTGCCAGGGGTGGTTTTCTCCCCAGGCCATTTGACAGTGTCTGGGGACATTCCTGGTTGTCACAAATGAGACGGGTGCTACTGGGATCTAATGGGTAGAGGACAGGGAGGCTGCTAAATGTCCTATAATGCACAGGACAGCCCCCCCAGCACAGAATGATCCAGGCCCAAACACCAGTGTGCTGGGTTTGAGGAACGCTGCTAAGCCTTCTGGTGGCCCTGCTCCAGAGCTCATGGGAGCAATAATAATGATAATAGATGCCCCATTTATCAGGTGCCTTCCATGTGCCAGGAACTGTGCTAAGCGCTTTACATACATTATCTCAGAAGCCCAGGCGTCCAATGGGGCGACCCCAAGGGGGCTATGTAGGTTTCCATTTTTATAGGATCAATAGACTAATAAGGAATTAGAGATCCTGAGGTCTCTTTTTTCTCCAGCTCTTAAGGCCCTGTTCAGCCTATCCTGGCCAACTGGCCAGGCTCTTAATCAGCCTCATTACTGCGCTGATGGGGACAGCCTCCCTCCTGGCCTCCCCAGGACAGGCAGCTCGCCAGCTGTCCCAGGCTGGCTTGTTCCCGCAGCAGATGGAAGGGGGGGGCCTGCATAAGAGGCCAAGGAGCAGGGCCAGGCCAAGGGGCAGAGGGGCACCCCCAGAAACACCGAATGTCCCTTCCCAGCCCTTTCCATGCGGTACCTGAGATTTCGACAGGCTGCTCGAATCTTTAAGGGACAAAACCATCTACAATAGATATTCTTCTCACAAACAAAAGAAACGCATCTTCTTCTATTTCAAAGGAAGTCCCGTACCCAGGACCCTTTTGCTAGGTCCACCAGGCCCTGTCAGCACTTCGAGGCCCAAGCTGGGCTCTCCTGGGCTTAGGGTCTCCCCATGAGCCCTGGACAGGTATATCTGATACTGCAAACCCCAAAGCAAATGTCTCAAAAATATTGAAAGACTTCCAAGAAAAAACATAAGATAACAGCAAAACCACAGCTAAAAGCCACCTCTGCCGCATTCTGTGAGACTGATAGCGTGAGCGAGGCCAGTACAGATCACCAGGGATCTATTTCATGCCCACTGTGCCAAGCATTTTATATGCAGTCCTCACAGCCTGAGCTGCTATTCCTAGCCCCATGTTCCTAATGAAGAAAGTGAGACCTGAGAGGTTAATAACTTTCCTGAGATCACACAGCTACTCAGCAGAGAAGCCTGGATTCAAATGCACAGCACCTTCCAAGGTCCCCCCAACCCCCTAGCTTCTGACTCTCCTGCAGAGGAGGAAGGGCATAGCATCTGGAGTCAGAAGCCCTGGCTCCCACCCCATCATTAGCTATGACCATGGGTGATTTCCCTCCTGCCCCAGGACTCCATCATCTCACCTGTAAAATGGGAATACTAATGTCTGCCCTTCCTCAAGTGCCTGATGGGAGGGCTACGTGTGACCCTGCCTGGGGAACAGCCAAGTGCTTCACTGGTGTGAATCAGGACTGTTCCTCTTACCTCCTTGTCCTGCTATAAGCAGCCCGAGTTCTGTGTGGCCCTGAGTGCAGCCACCACAGGTCCCTTCTGGGGGAGGTGAGACAGGAGGTGTTAGGGCAGCTGTCTTTTCTCCTGGATTGCATCCACACGCATATGCAGTGTGGGGAGTCAGCCTGCTGCTCACCTGCCCTGTCCCACTCATCTGTCCGCTGACCTCTGTGGCCTTCTCTCCTCCCAGGATATCGCCTCGCCCAAGTTCTCCATGCCATCCCCTGTCCGCACAGTCATCGCCGCCGATTTTGACAATGACCAGGAGCTGGAGATCTTCTTCAACAACTTCGCCCACCGCAGCTCCTCAGCCAACCGCCTCTTCCGGTAGACACTCCAGCCTAGCCTGGGGCCTCGCGCTCTTGCCGGCTGGGAGTTGGGGAGGAAAGTGTAGGACTCAGTGGGTGGTTCCCAGGGCTGAGGCGGGGGAAGGTCCCCTGATGAAGAAACAGAGGAGGGAAGGAAGGATTGAGAGAGAAGCTGTGCGATGGAGGGCAGATCCTGGGCAGGAAGCTGGTGTCCTGCTGTTGTGGGGGAAATGGTCAGGGACATGGCCCAAAGCGTGTCCAGAAGCCAAGCTCTATGGGAGAGAAATCCACACACCCACAAAAAGGAGTTACAGAGTCAGATTTGTTTGGGAGCACCTGTGGGTAAGCAAAGACAGGCAGGTTTACTGGCTGCAGGACTTCTCAGAGCCTTTAACATGACCAGGAGTGTTTTTATTTTCTGAAAGGTAGATGGAGTATTCCAAATAGATTTGACCACAGGACACTTCTTTCAAAGATTTTCCTCTTGGGACTAGTGCTCTGCAAAACGTGCCTTGGGAAATGCTAGATGAGACAATTCATGGTAGACAAGTTAAAGGGAGTGACAGAATGGAAGAAATCTGTTAAGGATCTGCATCTGGGGAGGAAAGGTTGGATGTTCAGAGGCAATACTTCTCTAAGAGGGGTCCGGGGACCACTGTCATCAGAATCACCTGAGTGCTTATTTAAAGTACAGAATCCCAGGGCCCACCCAGGTTTCCTGAATCAGAATCTCCAGAGGTAAGGTCCAGGAATCTCTATTTTTAACACTGGGCATCCATCAGGTGATTCCTATCACACTAAAGTTTGAGAACTGCTGTTGGGGAACCTCAGGACCCATGTGACCTGAGGCAGCCCTGTTCCTGGCCTAAAACATGCTAATGGGGCTCAGGACCAGGTGGGGAGAGGAGGCAGGTGGGGCAGGGGGCTTTGGATTCAGGAAATGGGCCCGATCACCTGCTTGGCTCCCCAAGGCCCCCATCGCCCCCATCCCCTACCCCAGGGGGGCCCTAACTATTAATAAAAGGCAAGAGCTGTGACTAAGCATGTTTTTAAATATAATTATTAACAAAGCATCAACCCTGACTGGATGTAATCACCCCCCGAAGGCACTAGATTTACTAATTAGGTGCCTTGCAAAAAGCTTATTCACAACTTCCAGATTAATTGCGGAAGATCAATTGCTCGTTAACAGAGACACCACTTTCCTTCTCTGGCTAATAAAGTGTCACTCGCCAGGGCCCCTAAGCAGCAGGGGGTCTAGTGCTCTCATCCCTGTGGCTCCAGAACCCAGGCGCCTCCCCTGTCTGCCTGCCTGTCACACCACCCAGCCTCCTTCTGACCACCCCGAGGGCGGGCTGGCCCAGAGCTGCCATGGATGAAGACAGTGTCATCCCATAGTGGCCCCACGGGTTAGCGTGTTTGCCTCCACGCAGCAGCCGTGGAAGCCACTTCCGAGGTCCATGGCTGTGCTCCAAGTCCCGGTGGCAGATGGCTGGGTCCTGAGCATACAGCCAACAGTGTGAGGGGCTATAGCTCGGGCCACCACTCAGCCGGCCACTCGGGAAGTTTAGCCCCAACCTGTCCCTGTTGCTGAACAGAACATGGCAGGCTCCTTGTAGGAGACACTGGGGACCCAAAACCTCAGTGGGTTTGAGCTTGCAATCTTTCAGTGAAGAGGAGGGTAACCAGGGAATTCATCACCCACACCAGATGCTTGCTGAGTGCAAGGGGGTCCTGTAATGGTGGGACAGCAGGCAAGCAGGGACTCTCCCAGGCCAGCCGGTTATGTGTGGTCACACCAGACGTGCCTCTGATCTGTTCTCATCACCCCTGGACCGCACCTCATCTCTCTCAAGGGGATTCCTGCATCCGCCTTCAGCAGGTGTCTGTGTCTAGTCCTCCAGAGCAAGCTGTTGAAAATGCAGATCTAGCCACACCCTTCTTCTGCTTAAAACCTCTTAGAGGCTCCCCATTGCCTTCTCTTTGGCTCATCCCACACTTCCCGGCTTTGTCCCCACTCTCCACTTCCCCGTTCACAACGGAGCTCCAGATCCTGCCAGCTTTGTTCACTTCTGGGCCGTGCCAGGCCTGGCCCCTCGTGCTGCCCACCCACTCTGCGCCTTGCTCCTCCCTCTTCGTCTCAATGACACATACTTACTCATCCTTCTGGTCTCAGCTTAGTTGGCCCTTCCCCCAGGAAGCCTCTCCTGGTTACCTAAAATTGGGTGAGCTTGTCGAGCGCTGCCCTCCCCGCAGCCCCCCTGCCTGTGGGCCTTCAGCACGCTGCATGAGACGCCCCCCGTCGTCGTGGCCCCTGAGCTCCATCCTTCCTGATGTACACCACGGCCACAGGGCCCAGCGCAGCAGACGGCACGCGGAAGTCACTGCAAAAGAATTTGTTTAATGAATACACAAATACAGCAGAACTTATCCTCAGGAACCCTTGAGTGCATTGTCACCTGAACCAAGGGATGTCTCTGCCCAGCCGCGAAGAGTCTGCGGGACACAGGTGGTCAAAGGGACCGTGGTTGCTGGCAGGCTGAGGCATACACACCTCCAGCAGGTGCACACACGCCCAAGTGCAACCAGGCACGCCGCCCTTGGCCCACACCACACACGTGGATGTGCTCAGCACAGATGCCCTGTGTGGTGAACGGAGGGTTCTTCCGGGGCAGCTACTCAATGCTGCAGACCCCTTGCAGTTCTGCACCCCCGCCCCCACCACAGGCTCCAGCTCAGGGGACCCCTGCCCCCTTCTGAAAGTACTAACCACCTCTCAGCCCTCTGATGACTCTCTGTGAGGGGCAGACAAGAGCCACCTGCAGTGTTTCGGGGAGAGCGATCACGTCCCTCCCAGCCCTGTCTCCCCCCAGCACTGCTCCACACATCCAGAGCACCCAAGGCTGTGAGACTCTAATGAGAGAAAAATCGGAGGAGAGCTCACCACCGTCATCAGCATTCAGCTCAGTGTGGAGAAGGAGCAGGACGTTCACAGTGGGCTTTTCTGAAGCAAATATTACCGTGATTCAGAGCTTAAAATAGACAGAGCCCCTGCAGCCCAAGGGGAGCCCTTTCCTCCCTTTTTGCCACTGGGCTTCATCCCTGTGTCCCACAGACATGCGCCCGGAGCTTCCTGCAAGCCACGCGCTGTGTTAGGTGCTGTGGGAGATGCAAGAATGAGTCACACGTGGTCCCAGCCTGCAAAGACTTGCAGTCTAACTAGGAGATAAGACGCATCCATTCAGAGCTTTAGCACGAGGCAGAAAGTGATAAAGGCCAAGCAGGAAGGCATTGCTTCCAGCAGGACTATCAGGGAGGGCTTGGAGGAGGCGGCGTTTGAGTGGTTTCAATCCTGGGCACACCCAGAACTTGGAAACCTGGGGCCACTGGAAGGAAAGTGAAGGTCGGTTGAAGGTAGCTGCTTCCCTGCCCCTTCTCCATCCATCAGCTGCCCTTCCCCAGGCTGTCTATAATTCATCCATTAGAGAGGGAAAAATCAATATTTACCAATGTAAATTAAAACCCAAGAAGGGGACAGACAGGGTGTAGGCAGGCTCTGTGAACAGAGAGCGGCTCCGTAGACATCCAGGCCGTGGCTGATGCACAGGGTGCCTGGGGATGTTCAGGGGACAGAGGATGGAGTGAGGGGGCCTCTGGATTCGGGGAGCCCACGGCATGCTGCTAATCTGGGAACGACTTGTCTCCTCTCCTGCAGTGTCATCCGCAGGGAACACGGCGACCCTCTCATCGAGGAGCTCAATCCTGGCGATGCCTTGGAGCCTGAGGGTCGGGGCACAGGTGAGGGCACCTGAGGGCTCAGGCCCGCACTCCTCTGTCTCAGCACCGCCTGTATGCCAGGGTGAGGGCAGGAGGGATGGGGCAACCAACTCCACAGCACTGGACTCCTCCTTCCCTGCCGTTCTGGAGGTCTTCACCCTGAGGGAGGGTTGAGCCCCTGGGAGCGCCAGGCCAGAAGCAGAGGTGGCGATGACCTATGCTTCCAGTCTCAGGGCTGCTGGGGGCGGGAGTCTGGGAATCGGGGGCGGGGCGGGGGGCGGGTAGGCAGTAGCTTCTCTGGCAATGCCTTGCCGACGACGCAGGGGGTGGGGGGGGGATGGAAAGGAGAGGCTGCGGGTCCTGCGGTCTGACCCCTCCCCTCTTGGCATTCAGCCTGTGTCCGAGAAAGAGCACTGGATCAGGAGTCCCAAGACCTGGTCCTTCCATTGCCTCATTTGTGGTCTTGGAAGTTGTTTCATCTTCTGGGTCCTGATCTGCACCACCCATAGAAGGGATAACTACGCCTGCCCTCCTCACCTCTCTGGGTTGTAGCGAGGACCAAAAGGAGACCATGAATATGCAAACACGATACATTGACAAAAACTGAAAATGCAAAGGCCGCGTGTAGTAGATCAGGAAGAAGTTCTCGTGGTCTGAGCGATTTGCATGCACGCCATGCACAAGTTCAGGGAAGGGAAAGGGAGCCCTCTTCATGATTTCCTGCCATGAGCTGACTGTTGGGAAGCAGAGATGGGCTTCCACCCTGTCTACCTGCCCCAGCACTGTGCTCTCTGCCTCCCACCCTCTGGCACATGCACCACGACGTGGTACTGACTGGGAGCCCCTCTCCCGCTTGGGTCTCCTGGCCGATGGCCAGAGCGAAATCTGCCTTATTGCAGGGGGTGTGGTGACAGACTTCGATGGAGATGGGATGCTGGACCTCATCTTGTCCCACGGGGAGTCCATGGCTCAGCCGCTGTCCGTCTTCCGGGGGAACCAGGTGTGCATGGACCCCGGGACCTGTAGAGCCCAGCCTAGTGTCTCCCCTGGGTCTAGGGTGATAGAGGGCAGAGGCGCCCGGGATGCTTCCTTGCCCAGCGTGGTGGAAAATGGACACCCAGAAAATAAATTCCCAGCCACATAGCAAACCTCCAAGGGCTGCCTTCTCCTGGGAGAAGCCCTTTGTCCCTCTGCCTTCCACTGGCACTTTTGCTCCAGAAACTGCTTTCCCCAAGTCTGTTAGCTTTTCCCTCATTTTTTCAGTACCTCTCTTTCCAAACTTCAGCCAGTCTGTCTGCCTTGTTCACCTTCTCTGCCGGCTTCCTCCTCTCTTCCCTCTGCACGTTTTCTTCTCTTCCTCCCTCCCTGCGCCCCCCCCCCCCACCCCTGATACTGGCCTGCCTCCTCCCACCCTGCAGGGCTTCAGCAACAACTGGCTGCGTGTGGTGCCTCGGACCCAGTTCGGGGCCTTCGCCAGGGGAGCTAAGGTTGTGCTCTATACCAAGAAGAGCGGGGCCCACCTGAGGATTATCGACGGGGGTTCAGGCTACCTGTGTGAGATGGAGCCCGTGGCACACTTTGGCTTAGGTGAGTCAGGGCTGGGGGAGGGGCAGGCAGCGAGCTGCTGTGCTTGGTCAGTGGGGTCCCAGGACTGCACCCCAAAGCATCACGGCCCGAGCACCTGCCGCGTGCAGAGTAGTCCAGGTACCGTGACCGCCGTGGTGGACACCAGCCGTGCAGGCGGCCCTGCTCGGAGATGAACCTGAGCCCAAAAGGAAGGTTTTCGTGCCCCTCCTCGTGCCCCTCCCCTTGCAGGGGTCCCCACTGCAGTCCTCTGTTGAATGAGTTCGCCTTGGGGTCAGAGTATTTAATCCTCCCTTTGTCCAAGGCTGGGGCCTCGTTCAGACATTGTACCAAACTTGTCCAAACCAGCTGTTTCCCTGGCCTCCTGGGAAGCAGCTTGGTGATTAAAGCCTCATCAAACCCCTGGTGACTTCCCTTAGCTAGGAGCTTGGAGAAGCCATGCATTCTCGGGGAGGGGGGGGGGGGTGACATCGCCCTCAAGGGGGTAAAAATTGGTTCTTGTCTGGGGGAAGGGGAGCAAAAAAATCCTACTCTTTTTTATATGTATAAAGGCACAGATATACATACAGTACATAAACAGCTGTACAGTATGTCTGTGTTATTAATGAGATATCACTACACTCCTATCAGAACAGCTAAAAAAACAAAACAAAACAAAACAAAACAAAAAAACCAATAGTGACAATACCAAAAGCCGGCAAGGATGCAGAGAAACTCAATCCCTCATACATTGTTGGTGGGAATGTAAAAAGGTACAGCAACTCTGCAGAATAGTTTGGTGGTTTCTTTAAAAATAAAAAACTAGAGGCGCCTGGGTGGCTCAGTCGGTTAAGTGTCCAGCTTCGGCTCAGGTCATGATCTCAGGGTTTATGGGTTCGAGCCCCGCATCTGGCTCTGTGCTGACAGCTCAGAGCCTGGAGTCTGCTTCGGATTCTGTGTCTTCCTGTCTCTTTGCCCCTCCCCCACTTGCACTCTTGTCTCTCTCTCTTTCTCTCTCTCTCTCTCCCACAAAAAAATAAACGTTCAAAAAATTTAAAAAAAACTAAACGTACAACTACTATAAAACCCAGCAGTTGCACTCCTAGGTATTTATCCCAGACAAATGAAAACTTATGTCCACATAAAAACCTATACAAGATTGTTCATAGTAGCTTTAGCGGTAATAGCCCATACTGGAAACACCCTAGGTGTCCTGTGATAGATTACTGGTTCATCAAGCTGTTGTCCATCCACACCAGGGAATAGTACTCAGCAATAAAAAGGATTAAACTATTGATACACGTAGCAACTTGGATAGCTCTCCAGGGCATTATGGTCGGGGCGGGGGAGGCCAATCTCATAAAGTCACATACTGTTGATTCCATTTATATAATATTCTCGAAATGACAAAATTACAGAGACAGGAAATAGAGTGGCGGTTGCCAGGGGTGGGTGTGACCATAAAGGGACAGCCTGAGGGAGGTCTTTGGGGTGATAGAGCAGTTCTGTATCTTGATTGTGGGGGTGGCTGCACAAACCTACACATGTGATAAAATGACATAAAGCCGTACACACGCATGCACACACATGCACTCACGCACACATGCACATGATCAATGTCCACTTCCCGGTTTGGGTATGATGCTGTAGTTGCATAAACTCTAACCATCGAGGGAAACTGGGTGATGGGTACCCAGGGCCTTTCTGTACTATCTTTGCAAATTCCTGTGGATCTATAATCATTTCAACATAAAACGTTTTTAAAGAAATGCATTGGGGAGGGAATTGGTGCAGGGGGCAGTCTAAAAAGAGAGAAAGGGGGAGGGGCAATCATAGAAAAAATGTTGAGGAGTCACGAGTGTCCTTACTAAGACACCATGGCGAAGAAAGCATTTGAGTCAAATATACCTGGGCTCAAGATCAGACACCCTCCCCTGCGTGTTAACACTTCATGGGGTGATATAATACTAACATAAAAAAAGCAGGCAATATGGTCTGAGATTAACGTATATGTTAATATTATACACACATCATATGGGCATAGAAGAAAACTGAAAGAACATGCAAAAAGTGTGAGCAGTGACTCTGGATTAACACGGTAACTCTTACTCATCCAGGTGGCACTTTATTACTGAATTTCATCCTCACGACCACCCTGTGACGCGGGCACTATTTATCCCCACTTTACAAATAGGAAAACTGAAGAGCATGGCAATTAAGAAACCTGCCCAAGGTCACATGACAGATCAGTGGCAGAGCTGAGACTCAAATCCAGATCTGTCCAACCGTGTGATTTTTATTTTCTTCCATATGTTTTGTGTGCGTGTGTTCCAATTTTTATAGGAGCACATAATATTTTTGCAGTCTGAAAAAGGAACATAAATGTTGAGGGGGCCCGGGGCCTGGTTATGTGAGCATGTTCTTGGCCTGTTTCACCCTGGATGAAACTGGGTGGCTGTTGAAGCATTTGTCACTTTTAAGGTAGCCATTTGCAGTGCTGGCCAAGTACGAGATGACTTTTAAATATGTTGTCCTCCGACGAAACAGCAGTAGCCGACAGTCATTGAGCGCTTAGTGTATACCAGGCACTGGACTTAAGTGCCTTGCATAAGATACCTCACTCAGTTTTTAACCACAACCCGATAAATCGTAACCCCATTCCACAGGTCAGAAAACTGAGGCTCAGGCTGAGAGTGGTGCCCCAAATCACATCTCCAGAAAGTAGAGAGGGCTGGATTTGGACCCCGACTCCTTGAACACCACTGTCTGAATTTTTGACCTCTGTGACTTAACTGCTTGGCCTCCCATAGCTGCTGTGTGTGGAGCCAGCCAAGGTCCTCCGCTCTGCCTCTTTCTTCCTGGACATCCACGTCCCCTCATTACCAGGTGACCCGTGTAAGGCCATCCAGTCACCAAGATAATGCCGTGGTATCACAGGTGGGATGTTTATCCAGGCATCTGGCTGTACGTCAACGCCCCAGCCCACTGTGTATAGATCAGGAAATTGAGGTTCCACAGAGCAAATCCATGGTAAGGATGGGACTGGGGCTGAGGTTCTCCTTCCTCACATCCTGTGGGCTGCCTGTGCTGTTTTAAGACGTTTTTGTGGGCCTCGCTGGGTCTCCTCTCCAGCCAGAATCTGCCCTTGACAAGATTTTTCAACCGGACAGCCTCGGTTCTTCAACCAGGCAGCCTCGGCTGAGTCATGTGCGGGGACCACGGGCACCCAGGAGCCTCCATGCCTCTTCACAATGTCTGCCTCCCACACTCAGGGTAACACGCCGCGGCATCTGGTTCAGAGCCTCTTCTTGATATTTTGCAAGGCCGGGGGGTTTATTCTGGCTCTGAACTCTGGCCCAAACCGCTCCACGGGTCCCCTTGTAGGCTCCTCTCTTGCCAGGATCCACTCCCAGAGAGCCACTGAAGGAAGGCTGCTCTTGGGGACCTGTCCCTGTAGCTCACTCTTGAGCCTGGCAGTGAGACTGAGGCGACCGAGCAGGAAGCAGCGCCAGGAGCAGGTGGACTCTATCCCCACAGCTCCAGGGCCCCCAGTCCAGGAGGGTCTCCTTCATGGATCCAGCGTAGCACAAGCCTTCCTGGCTGATGGAGGGGCAGCGATGGGGTGGGAAGAGAGGGAGCCAAGAGGAAAGGCCAGATGGAAGGAAGGATCGAGGAAAGCAAGGACCGGGACCACAGACAGGCAGTGGGCTGGGGAAACCGAGAGACACAGAGAGACCTGGGAAAGAGACAGATGAGACAAAGAAGAAATACCCCTGCCCTCCAGGCTCACAGTCCAGGGAAAAAGGCAGATGGACACAGGGATTCTGGTGCAAGGTAGATCTAGATGGGCTGTGCGAGGACCAGCATGGGAGAACTTCGTTCTGCTTCCCAAGGACATGGGCCTAGCACGAGGTCTAGCAGGATGGCGGGAGTTTAGAAGGCACGGTGGGCGGCTGATGAGAGCACTCCAGGGGCTAGCCTAGCTTGAACACAGACCCAGAGATGGGAGTGTTCAGTGTGCCCACGATGGGAATGGTCTGGTCGGAGCGGGGCCTAGAGAGGGAGGCCAAAGCCCACCTGGGGGGGGCGGGGGCAACCAAGAACCAGGCTGGAGGGGGACAGGCGGATCAAAGCTCCCCCGAGCAAGCCAAAGCCAGGCCGTGCCGTGCGAAGACAGAGCGGCCAGGAGCTCGGGAGCCCCAGCAGGGGTGGTGTCCTGCACCAGGAGCCCTGCAGGGAGGGCAATGCTTGAGTTCTTAGAAGGATTTAATATTTTTTCCTGATTGTAAGAATAATGCATATTGATTATCGGAAAATTAGAAATTATAACATGATTAAAAAGAAAGGAAAAAGAACCCAAAAGCTCAACATTATGTTTCGAATATTAAGCAAAAGGTTAACGTTCCTCCCTTCACCCTCTCCCAGTACCATTTGATCCATTTAGTCAATACTTATTTACTGAGCCATCTACTATGTGCCAAACACTAACGAGACAAAGATCCTTGCCATGGGTGATCTTAATTCTAGTGGAAGTAGAAGAAACATATAAACATAATAACTAGGTAAACATATAAACTGTTAGAAGATGTTAAGTGCTGTGAAAAAAGCACATGCAGAACAGGGTAAGGGGATCAGGAATGTGGAGGGGGAGGGTTGGGGTCACCTGCTCCCGGCTCCACGCTTTTCTATGTGCTTTTACCACATGCGCTGTGCCTAGGAGCATATTTATAGATAAATACTCCTTGGGAGTTTTTGTTAACAAAAATGATGATACTCTTCCATTATTTCCAAACTTGCTTTTTTCCCCCCCTCTTAACAACATAACCTGGACACCATTTTCGGGCTGCGCATCTCTCCTTTGTTTTCCAAACTCTGTGCCGCACGGTATGTCGCCGTGTGGCGGCATTCATGATTTGTGGAGCAAGTCTCCTATTGACGGGCAGTATGATGGTCTCCAGTCCTGAGCAGTTTGTTTTGTGGCGCCTGGGGTGAGAAGGGGCATGTCCAGAACACGAACGCAAGAAAGGCCTGCCCTGTCCGTCCAGTCACTGAGGCCCAGATGTGGGGCCCCTGGCTGTCCCCGGGAGGGGGAGGTCTCTAAAGGGAAGAGGACCCAAGGAAACCCCCCTTCCAGCACTCACGGCGCTCCCGCTCACCCCAACCGACCCTGCTCCCACCCTCCCTTTGTGAATCATCCTCTGCCTCCCCCTGACTTTGCAGCAAGGTTTGGGGGAGAGTGCGTGGACAAGTACGTGGGCATGCACGTGTGCCCCTCGGCACGCCTATGTCTTGCTCATCCCTGCACTGAGCCTTGGTCAGGGGACTAGCTTCTCAGACCCTCATGTACCCTCCCCACTCCCGAGGGTCTGGGCTGCATTGCATCACCACGCAGTAAAAACTCACAGACCTCCCTGGATGGCTGTTTCATTCTCTGGGGTTCCCAGGGGGCCCATTCTGGTGTGCTGTCAGCTCCCATCCTACCCACCCCTGCTCAGTGGAGCCCCTGGCCTTGTTTCACCTCTCCTCTGCACCCTGCCCTGGCCTTGCCCTGCTCCTTCTGGCCAGCTGGCCAGCCAGGCTCATAAAGAAGAATTTATGCTCATGGCCTTTGTGGGGTGGCCCACTGTGCACTGTTTGCTCTGCACCTGCATCGTAGCCGCCCCCCTCCGCCCCCCGCCCTGTGCACCCACCCTACATATCCCCTACCCTGGCTGTCCGATTCCTGGTTTGCAGAGGACTGACACCACTCACCCAAACCCAGAAAATGAAAACAAGCACCTACAGTCTACTTGTCCCAGCCAGCCCCCATCGGAGGCTCACCCGCTGCCCAGCCCACCCCAGGCATTGACAGTACCCCTGCCCCCCCCCCCCCCACACACACACCACCTTTCTTTAAGCGAATTGTTTGCGAGTGACTCAGAGCTGCCTCCGAGCCTGCTGGTGCTCATTTAGGGAAGGAAAATTCAGTGGCCCACATAAAAATTGCTTTATTAAAGTGCAAAAATATTCCACCAACTGTATTCCCACCATCTGTTTTGCTGGTAATTCTGAAAAGCGCAATTCTCTGAGCCTCCTTGGCCTCTGTCCTTTAGAAGCTGCCAGAGGTGACTCCCTTCTGCTCTTGACCTCCCAGCTGTGCTGGTTATGGGGCCTCCTCTGCCCGCAGCCCCACTCCCTGACACACAGGCCTGGCACGCAGACTGCTTAAAAGCTGCCCTTGTGCAGTGCCTGGAATGACCTGGGATGTCTGGCAACTTGAGAGGGAACAGTCTGGGGACAGGAGTCTGGGTTCCAATCGTAGCTCAGGCACCTGTGAGTCACTTCACCTTGCCAATGTCTACACATGGAGAGCGGGGATAGAACGCCCACCTTGCAGAGTCGTCTGGAGGGTTCAGATCAGCCTCACACATGAAAGTTCCAAAGTCTCTCCCCATCTCCCCCCGCCCCAACCTGCCAATACGTTTTCCACACTCTGCTTCCCCCACCTGGAACTTCTCCCTACTCTTCAAATACACATGACCTTACCATACCTCTGTACCATGCCGCACCATCTGTCAGGACTGCCCCTTCCTTCCCTCCTCTGCCTCACAAACTCCTACTCCTCCTGCAACACCCAAATGGAATGACTTTTAACACCCGCCTCTCTCACCAAGTGGCACCAATGCTATGGCTGCACGTTCCCAGTTCATTATAACATCATCACTATGTTCATTGCCTCCACGGGATGCAGCTCCCACAGGATGGGACCTGGGTCCATCTCCTTCCTGTTAAATCCCAGATCCCTGCAGGACACTTGGCCCGTGGTGGGGCTGGGCGTCGGGGCCAAGTGAGCAGTAGAGCAAGGGCAAAGCAGATATGGGCTTTTGGGGTCAGACATCCCTAGCTGGGGAACTGTGAGCAACTTACATCCCCTCCCCGGGTCTGAGCCCCTTTGTCTCTAAAGTGGAAATTAGAAGTCTAGTACGTTCCCCACGGTGCTGCCGAGAGGGTCCAGTGCCAACAGTGAGATCACCTGGTACAGTTTGGGGTACATATTCTCCAGTATTATTGCCAAGAAATGAAGGTGCTTTGGGAACTACAGGTGCCCCCATGTCTAAGAGATGGTAGAGATGGGGATGCTTAGGGGACAGTCGGCTGGGGCAGGGCTCACATTCCAAGGAAGAAGGACTGTCCTTCCCAGGAGTGCTAGAGCTCTGGGCCACACCCCCATCTTACAGATGAGGAAACTAAGGCCCCGGAGAAGGTGCCCAAGTCAGTAAAATCAGCAGCAGCAGAGGAGGGAGTGCTACTGAGATGTGTTCTCCTTGGCTGGCTTCTCTCATAGCCCCTGTCTGTCCTGGTTTGGGAGGAAGGGAGGAAGCGGGACTCAGAACTACATGCTATGAATATTCGGTGACTCTTCTGAGTTATTTGTGGCACTCCAGTCAGGCTGGAAAATGTATTCATGTAGCATTCTGTTGGCTTAGGTGAGAAACATTTGCTATTCTTTGTCTCCTTTTTTTAATGGAAAAATATTTACTTTTTATATATGCCACTTAATTTGGGCACTGTACAACCTAAAAATGCCAAATCTCTTTAACTTCAAGAGACTATTACAAAACAGAAAAAAAAAAAAAAAGCCCACAGATGATACCCCCCAGTCCCGTGGTCCACCCTTCTTCTCCAAACGGAATTATTATAGAAGGAGGGAGTGGGGGATTAGAGGTTTATGAGAAACAGTTTCTGGCTTAAGAAAGCAAACCCCAGAATCAGTGAGGCTGGAAGGGGAGAGTCTGTAGGGGAACAGAAGCAGCCCCGAGTGTGGGACTCTGTGCTCTGGGAGTCTCTCCCTGGTCCCGCTGCCCCACCTGGCCCACAGAGACGGGCTTTTCACCCTTGACGTGTGTGCGTGTGCCCGCAGCACCCTGCCCTCAATCACGGTGCGGTAGCAGCAAGGCCAAGGGGAAGCAAATGCGGGGAGGGTCCGGAAGCTGTGGCTCGCAGCAGGGAGCTTCCTCTGGAAGCTCCATAGAAGGGTGCCGGGACTCCCAGGAAGAAGGCACAGCTGGGGCCCTCCACCCCATGACCCCTGCTGTCCCAAGCTCCCCACCAGGGTGAACCCCTGCACACAGGAGTCTACACACACACTCCCCTCAAAGTCTGCTTGTGGCTGCCAACCCTTTTCTAAAATACAGGAATCCCTTTTATACATGGAAATGTGCCACAGACTACCCTCCGCCCCCACAGTAGCTATCCTTGTAAAATCCTTTGGCGGACAGTAAGGGCCCAAAGCTGCTGTAAATTCAGCAGCACTTTTCGGTTTCCCTGTTTCTTCTAGGAGTGTCTGCATACATTAAGGGAAAGTAGCACATATAAGTGGGTGACATTGTTTATTCAGCCCACGAATGGTGCTTGAGGGTATGACGGGATTTGTGGACCCCTGAGCACCAGGCCTGCATCTGGTCATCCCTGGTGGTTGACGAAGGGGCTGCATCCGCCCTCCTGCCTTCACTGAGCACGGCCCTCTTTCCCAGGTGACTGACTGGGGAAACAACCTCTCCTTGCAGGTGAGGCCCAATGCCCCCCCCCCCCGCCCGCCTCCCGCCCACCCCCATTCATCACCATTAGCCTGACCTTGCTGCAGTGACAGGCCTGATACCTCAAGCAGGGGGCTGGGGCCGCCTCTGACACCACCTGAACACCTGATCTATCTCTCCAACCTGCTTTCTACCACCGATGTAACACGTTGCTTTAAGGGTGTGTGTGGATAGATTCTCCGTGAATATTCTCTGAGCTTCACCATTAGCTTCTGTAAACATCTCAGCTCTATAGGACGGTCCTTCTCCTGTGCCTTCCACCGTCCTGTTCTTTATCACCTCAGCTTTTATTTAGAGCTCAGCTCAAGTGCCTTCCCTCCAAGAGCCTGTCCCTGATCACCCTGGCTAGAAAAGTTCCCCAGCCAAGCCCCAGTTCGTCTTTACCATGTTGCCCTATCTTTGTTTTCTTCACAGAGCTTGTTAATATCTGACATCATTGATCTGTTCATCTTTTTGCCTGTCTGTCCCCACCAGAGCGGACGCTCCCTGAAAACAGGCACATTCCCAATGGTAAAAGAAAGCATGGCCCCTAGCAGGCTATAATTATAAATGATATAAATTTAAATACAGTGACATGGCCAAAATTACACAGCAAGGCAAGCGGTACCGCTAAGATTTGAACCCAAAGTCAACCTGCTTACCACCAGGCTTTCCCTTCTCCCCTAAAACAGCTTCATGCTGATTGGCCTGTCCGCTAGAATGTAAGTTCTAGTGCTGTGCTGTCCAATATGGTAGCCACGAGCCATGCATAGCTATGGAAATGCAAATTCATTAAAATTAAATAGAATTTAAAATTCAGTTCTCCTTCTGTCCCGTAGGGAAGGATGAAGCCAGCAGTGTGGAGGTGACGTGGCCAGATGGCAAGATGGCAAGCCGGAGCGTGGCCAGTGAGGAGATGAACTCTGTGCTGGAGATCTCCTACCCCCGGGATGAGGACAGACTTCAGAGCCCAGCCCCACTGGAGGTGAGTAAGGGTGTCGGGGCCTCATAGCCAGAAGAGCGGACCCCCTCCACAGCCCCATGGTCTGAAAGTGGACTCCCAGGAATTTGCAGATTTTGCCTCCAGAATGATGGAAATCTTCTCAGCAAAGAGCAGGCTTCATAATGATCCCTCCATGTGTAGTTTAGGGAGGGATTTGTAGTTTAAGAGGGATAGGTTCTGTTAGGTACCCCAGCTCAGGCACCTGGATCCCACCTGAGGGGAATAAGCAGGAGTTCGAACTGAATACATTCTCGTCCTTCCCCCAGTCTCTTCTCAGTGCAAGGGGAGGGGTCCCAGCAGGGAAGGGCAGCCCCAGGCCCAGAGCTAAGAGCACCCCTCATTCTGGACTCAGGGTGACAGCTGCTCTGTGGCTGTGATTAGGGGGGAACCGGAGGTGGGATCTTCTCAACTCACCAGTGTCTCTGCTTCTGCCCACCTTGCAGTGCGGCCAAGGATTCTCCCAGCAGGAAAATGGCCATTGCATGGGTGAGTTGCCTGCAGGCACTAGAGGATGGGGCAGAGGCCAGGATCTCCCTGGGGAATGTCAGTCTGAGCCCTGGCAAAGCTTAGGCTGCAGACAAGAGGGGAAAGGTGGGGAGGGAAATGTGTTGTTTGTCCCTGGGGCTCCAGATGCCAAGACAACCGCCACGTGACTCACCAAGGTGGGAGTGACGCCAGCAGCCAATAGGCCGAATCATGGCAGTTCTGGGGATGGGGTGCTTCCTGCCACGAATTCGGAGAGAATGGGCTTGGGGAGGAGACACATAACTGCCTGTACAGTGCTCACGGGGTGGCCCAGCCGTGCGAGGGGCCGTGCGGCCACCTCACGGTGGCAAAGGTGCGCGTGCGTCTTCCGTGGTGGCTTTGGCATGGCCAGCTGGCGGAGCGGCAAGCACGGGAGCTGGCAGACAAGGATGGGCATGGCCAGGGGCATTGGAGCAACCCGGGCGTGGAGTGTAGTCACAGAACAGAAGGGAGACGGTAGCCTCGTGCAGTACTGGGAGGCAGGTGGCTAGCACACTGCTAGGACCGCAGCTCTGTGAGCGTTCGCTGACTTTCTGAAAGTCCTCCGAGGGCCTGGGGTGGCAGAGGGGCAGCCAAGGGGCTCAGCGTCTGAAAGACCCTCAACCCAGTATCTTCTGTGTCAGGAACCGACAGTGAGGGGTCAGGTCAAGGACTCCTCCTGCCTTTAGACTCTCAGGCAGCATTCTTCCTAAGTCTGTTCCATAGATGCTCGTCAGCCCCAGGCTGAGTGGGTTTGCTACTGAGACTCAAGAGTAAACGAGACAGGGCCGCCTGGGTGGTTCAGTCAGTTAAGCGTCCGACTCATGGTTCATGGGTTTGAGCCCTGCTTCAGGCTCTGTGCTGACAGCTCAGAGTCTGGAGCCTGCTTCCGATTCTGTGTCTCCCTCTCTCTCTGCCCCTCCCCTGCTCGTGCTTTGTCTCTCTCTCTCTCTCAAAAATAAACATTTAAAAAAATGAATTAAAAAAAAAGAGTAAATGAGACAGACACAGCCCCTGCCCTCATGGGGCTTAGAGCCAGTGGGAGAGCCACATGAATAAACAGTGATGACCAGAAATGTGAACAGGGCTGGGTGGGGGAGGGGTGGGATATGGGAGCACAAAGGTGGGGCCTCAACCAGCCAGGGAGGGTCCCAGAAGGTGCCCCAGGGAGACAAGGCCTAAGCTGAGACCTGGGGGGCGATGGGGAGCTCGCCAGGCAGAAAGAGGGGAGAAGGTGGTCTGGTGGAGGGCCCTACACCGGCAAAGGACCACAGGTGAGAAAGTGAAGGAGCGCGGCTCTAAGGGTGGCTTGGGAGGAAATTAGTCCCCTCCACTCTCCACGTCCCAACCCTGGCCACTCTAAAGAGAGGATGCATGTACACAGAACTTCCAGTGTCTAGCCTGTGCACTGGAAGGAACCTGTGGGATCACCCTTCCAGCCACTTCTTTTTCATCATCTAGCGGACAGTTACGTGCCCATGCGAGGTGCTGGGGATGTGGGCCAAGCACCTGCCCTGGAACAGCATCTGTTCTGGGGAGGGGGACCACAAACACGTAACCTGGCAGCCGGATGAGATGGACCAAAAGCGCTTTAAGCAAGGTGTCCCTGGAGACTGTTCTAGACAGAGTGGTCAGGGAGAAGCCCTTTGAATTGAGACCTGAAGGACGAGAAGGTCCAGCCACACGGAGAGCTGAGGGAAGAGCAGGAGCGAGGACCACGAGGCAGGAAAAAGGCTCTGTGTGTGAAAGGAATGGGAAGGAGGCTGGCGTGCCCGAAGGTGGTGAGGGAGCCAGGCGCTAAGTCAGGGAGGGTCTCATGGTGTCTGGATTTTGTTCCTGGGGCCCTTTGCAATTAAGCAGGAGAGTATGATTCACATTTTCAAAAGATCGCCCTGCCTGCTGAATTGCAGATTAGATTGGAGGGAAGAGTGGAAGCCAGAGTGCCAGTCTGAAGGTGGCTGCAGAAATCCAGGCAAGAGGTGGTGCAGGCTGGGAACGGGCTGTGGCTGGAGAAGGAGGTGGGCACACAGAGGGGTTCTATGGGGGCAGAGCGGCAGGATCTGTTAACTCTCCTACAGAGGTAAGGGAAAAGGAGGATCTAGGGATTGCTCCTATCTGTGCTTGAGCGGCTGAGTGGGTGACATTGATTGACTTAGGCGAGATGGGGCCAGGGGGTGGAAGAAATTTGAGGGCTGGAGCATCTAGATTTCCATTCTGGACGTACTGAGCATGAGATGCATGTTGGGTTCATAAGTCTGGAGCCCCAGGGACAGGTTGTAGCTGCAGATAGGAATCTGGACTCATCCATCTATGAAGGGAGCACCTACAGGAAGTGTGGTCCATAGAAGACCCCGGGCCAAGTGTGACACCCCCAACACGTAGAAGTCAAATATAGAACTGAAAGGGCAGGCCTACGCTGGCCAACTCCATCTTGTTCAAGGTCCTTCACCTTGACCACGCCTCCTCCCCTTGAGCAACCTCCCGCTCACCTGCCTAACAGGACTCGGACCCTTCCCCAGCTAATCGGCTGAGGCCACAGCCATTACCTCACCAACTGCCCCTAGGCCCCAATAAAACCTTTGTCCTTTTGAAACTCGCTCGCTCTCCCCAGTATCTCATCGCTGCGTCGGTGCAGGTAGGGGATTGAGCTCGAACTAGCTCGAATAAAGGCTCTTTTGCTTTTGCATCGGACTCGGCTCCCTAGTGGTCTTTGGGGATCACGAATTCTGGGTATAACAGAACGAGCCAGCCAGAGGGACTGAAGTGAGGGAGTTGAGGCATAGAGAGAAGAAGGGATATGCCCAAGGTCACAGAGTGGGTGGGGCAGCAGAGCCTGAGCGAGGAGCCACTGCCCCACACCTCCCTGGTGAGTGACTCCCCTCACCTTTCAGACACCAACGAATGCATCCAGTTCCCATTCGTGTGCCCTCGAGACAAGCCTGTGTGCGTCAACACGTATGGAAGTTACAGGTGCCGGACCAACAAGAGGTGCAGTCGGGGCTACGAACCCAACGAGGACGGCACGGCCTGTGTGGGTGAGTGAGGCCCAGCCATGGTCCAGTAGGACACAAGGAGTTGTCTTCCACTGGGGAGCTTTGGGGAGGCCCCAGATCAAGGTCCCCAGCCCCTGACTTCTCCTGGCCGGATGGAGTCTCCTTAGACCCCCGTTGGGTCTCCAGGGAAGACCGTGACAGAGGTTTGGAGAAGCCCCCACCACTACTGCCACCATCTGAAGGGTCCCTGGGGTGCTGTGCCCTGGCCAGAGGCCACTGTTCTTCTCACGTCTCCCCTTCTCACATATTCCTACCTTAAGGTCAGCCCATCTTTTCCTACCAGGGATATAAACTAGCTCCTACTACTCATCTTTGTCTGAATTTCTGAACCGGTATTTGTCTTCTTCCTCCCAAATGCTTCCCCCCACCCCCATCCCACCCCCATCCCCTTTCTCTTTTTCCCACTCTCTCTGTCTCTCTCTCTCTCTCCCATCCTTTTTACAGCTCAAGTGGCCTTTTTAGGTGGGTATCCTTCTGCTGCCTTTAGAATCTCTGAGCCTCTCTCTCGGGCCTCATATCTTTCTCTAGGCCTTGGACTTTGCCTTCAGTTATATGCACTTTAAATCCCATCAATAAAGGAAAAAAAAACTAAACTAAACTAACAACCTTTGTGGAAAACTAAATCTCTCCCGCTGCCTGTCTCTCTCTCCACGCCCAGTAGACTCTGCTGCGTGCTCCCTTTGAATGGACCGCAGGGGTGGCCATCTTTGAAAAGGGAAGTTTGGGAGATACTGATGTTTGTGTAATCTTGTTTGTGAAGCCTTTCTTTGCATGTTTTCTGAGAAAACAGAAAAGGAAAGTCTCCCCTCTTACCCCATCTACCCTCCCTCACTTCTTCAGAAGAATCAAGATAGTCCTGTCTTTTCTGTATCCTCCAGTGTCATGAGCACCCTGTTTTGCCCTTAACAAAGATGGCTCCCAGGCAGTTGCTTGCTCAGTTGATTCACTCATGTATCATGTGCCTGCTGGTTTGGCCTGTGCTGTTTCTGCTCTGTGTGCCCTGACTTCCTGTGGTAGAGAAAGCCTTCTGGGAGTTGGTGGTTATTATGGGAGGGGAAAAGGTGGCCCTTTGGGATTCTTGACAAAAATGTTAAAGTTTGAACTTGCCAAGTCTTCCAGCCTCTTTCTGGAGAAATTATGCCAATAAACTCTCTGCTGCGTATTAGTGCCTAGCTGATAAAAACAAAAATGTGTCTGGGGCAAGTAGATGCTGGTTGGAATCCTGAAGTAGCAGCAGCTTTTCTGTCATGTAGCCCTTGGAAAGCAAATCACGAGACAGGGAAAGTGTCCTGGGCATGAGAAATGGTTTGGGTATGTGCACCAATGTTCACGTTTGGGGGGCTGGGGTTTGGGCCAGGCAAGGGATGTAGGATGAGCAAGGAGCAGACCTGGAGGGAATATTCTGGGCCTTTTACCTGGGGGACGTTGCTTCTCTACACTGGGCCTCAGTTTGCATAATCTAAATAACAAGAGATTTGGTCTGGTGTATTCCCAAAGCCCTTTCCTTCCTAAGACCCTTCAGTGTGTGGCTGGACAGAGATACGGCTAGTCTCAAGTTACCCTGATTTCTAGAAAAGAATCTTGCAACTTGGTCTCCTCTGCAGTCTGCTTAGAAACCTGGAAGCCTCTGTAGCCAGAGCACCCTTTGAGAATGATGTAACACCATAGAATACTTTCACAACCAGCCTCGGTAGTGAAGGCTTGTTATAAATCACAGATCTGTTCTTCGTGGGGGAAAAAAGTTGCCCCAAGATATAATAAAATCACACTTAAGCATGCAGCAAGCATTTTAAAAACATATTTAACAAAAAAACTACCATTTTCTGATATAATAATAATACTCCCAATAAATCACAAAATATGAATTCCTCATAGCTAGTACTGTTTTTACACTCAGAAGACGAGCTTAAATGAAAAGTTTTAAAATAAAAACAACCACATTGTCACAGGAAAGCGTGTAACAACTTAAAAATCGCTCCACTTCTGGGAAGCCCGCTCCTGTGTGTTCAGGTAGAAATTAAAGGTCTGGATGGGCCCAGACATGAGGCTCGGAGACATGAAGTGATCCACCCAAGGTCACAGAGCCAGCTGGTCCCCAGCCAAGGCTGGAGCCCTTTCCTACCATACCATCTTGTCAGGGGGTAACAGACAGCACTGTCACTGTTCGGACTATTCCCTAGTCATTCTGGAAGCTGCTGCCTTTTTAGAAATGAACGAGTAGATCTAAGATAGCGAGAGAAGTAAAACCCAAAACCCATAGAGGCAATGGTTCCAAATGTAGTGGTGAATGGCAAGACGACGGTGTCCACTGACAGACCGCACACAACAGCACAAGAAGTAAGGGACAGGACGGCTAGTGAGACAGCCTGCCAAGGACACCGGAAAATTCAGGATGACAGCAAACTTCAGAGGATACCTCGTCAAGTAATAACCATGAATCCTCCTACACGGAGTTTCTTACAACAGGGTGTGTTTGTGTCGATTTACCCTACTTGGTGGGTGGGGCCAGATGAGTTACAAAGAGGAGTCCCAAATCCCCCCAGCTAGCAAGAGCACCACTACACTATCCCAGCTGCTGGGTAAGAAGGCTTACTCCTGATGTGATTCATTCAGCCAACAAATATTAGTTGAGCACCTATTGTGTGCCAGGTACTAAGCTAAGCTCTGGGCATACAATGGTAAGTAGAGATGACCTGGTTTATTGTTCCCACATGGCCTCCCTGCAGCCAGATGGAGGAACCCGGTGCATGGGATAAGAGTGGGACTCACAGGGGCTTTCTGAAAAATCTAGCTAAATGCTTGGGTGGCCACACCAGAAAGCAAGCTCTCTCATTCCAGTATCCATTGGGCAAGCATTCACTGAGAACCACTGAGAATACGCCTCTGCCCAGGAATGTACCCTTAACATAACAATAATAGCCACACTTAGTGAGCTTGGCATGTCTGGGCCAGATCTAAGCTCTTTAGAAGAATCAGCTTGTGTAATCCCCACCACAATCCCGAGCGGAAAGTGCTATCAGGATCCCAGTTTTACAGAGAAGCTATGTGGCTTGCCCAGGTCACACAGCTGGGACACACAGAGGAAGGACTCCGTCAGAGTAGTCTGGCCCCCAACCTGAGCTCTTAACAAGGACCCTTCCTTCCCATTTGGGGTGACTAACCCGTTACACAAAAGCCACAGTCTCTCTGCATTGCCCAGGGGCCGGGGATGGGTTGGGAAGGAGAAAATGGAGTCTCTGACGGAGCCCGGGATCTGTGACAAGCGCCACACGGTCACCCTGCAGCTGCAAGATAGAGGTGGCAGTGCCCATGCTGAATCTTCTCACCAGCCAGCTTGGCTGTCCTTAGCAAAGGGAAACCGTGGATCACCTGCACAGCCTCTTCTACTCCGTCGCCAGCCCTGCTCTGGGGAGGTGCCATTCTGAGGGCCAAGAGTTTGATTATGCGTCACTCTGGCTGCTATGGCCCCCTCCCAGGGTGTGGGCCTCACACCCTGACCAGCACCTCTGGACTGTGACCCGAGCAGGAACTGCACGCCAGCCTCCAAACAGGGCTGTTGATCATCTCTCTGGGGCCGCACAGACACAGGACGAATGCTTCACTTTCTCAGGGAGCCAGCTGAGTTTGTCCAGCAGATTCCAGAGTGATACCCCACCCAGACTGTCAGTCCAGGAGGCAAGCCGAGCCCCTCCCCTCCTCTCCCTCCCCAGGGTCAGCCCCAGCTCTCTCCTTCAGCGTGGGCCAGAACCCCAGCCACATCCTGTCAGGTCTGCCGTTGTGTCTCCTTAGCAACAGACACATCCCAGAAGGGGAAGGAGGCGAGAGAGCGAGGGCTGCTTAGCTCCACAGATAATGCCAACCTCTCCTTCCGCAACCATCCCCTTAAGGAACTGTGGTTGAACAGCAAAGTGGTCGAAAAGAAGACCACTGGAGAAAAACGAGAAACGGGAAGAGAAAAGGCCCTCCCCAGGGAACAGAGCTAACATTTACGGAACGCCTATCGTATGCCAAGAACTTTATGTGTGTGTCCCCATGAACCCCCCCGCCCGTGCTGTGGGCTGAATGTTACTCATCTGGTTTATCACCAAAGAAGCAGAGGCTCAGGGAGAATAAGTTCCACAAGGTCACGTGGCCGGTTAAGCGGCAAAAGCTCTGATTCAAAGCGGCAATTGTCTGGCTCCGCAGCCTGTGTTTTTAAGCCTCTTGGGGAACCATCTCCGGGAAACTGACACCTGGGCAAATTATGTAACCAGCTGTCACTTGGCATAGACTGGACACGTGCTGTGTGCTGGGCCGGGTTCTTGTGGCCGGGCCCGTACACCTGTGTACAACCCTGGCTGACCCCTGAGTGCCCTATGACGTACAACATGATCAGGATGCAGTCAGAAGATAAGTGCTATTGGAGCTGGGCAGCAGCCTGAAGACACACGGAGGTGCGGGACTGGAGGCAGAAGTGCCCTTGAAATAGGGAGGGGCAGGGAGGGCCTCTCTGGGAAAGAGGCATTTGAGCAGAAATGTAAAGTAAGCGTGCTGGCCTCCAGCCTCGGCTTTCTCATCTGGAAAATGGGGATAGTACCTACCTCACAGAGTCATTGTATTAAACAAGATGATCTGAACCACTTGACACGGTGCCTGGCGGGTAGTCAGCCCCAAAGAAATTTGAAATATTCATAATATTACTAAGCAGCAAAGTTCAGGATGAAGCCTGGGTCTGTGCAGTGCCGAAGGCTCGCGTGGCTCCCGGCACTCCCTGCTGTGGCCCAGGCCACCCGGGAGTCGGCAGTGTGGGAGATGTGGGGGGACACTGGCCACCCTCGGGGAACTGACAGCTTTGCAGAGAAGAGATCTCAGGACTGAAAATGGCCATAAGGGAGCAGAGAAAACCCTCCCGGGGCCTGAGCTGTGGGGATGTTCCGCCAAGTTGTCACGCGGGGCCATTCCCAGAGACAATAATCACCAAGTAAACCGAGCAGGGGGAGCGTGGCATTGACTGGGCTGCACAGGGCACACGTCCACCGGCAACTGGTGAACTGGCCTGGGATTCGGCGCTTGACTGTCACAGAAGCCCTAGAACGTTAAATCCAGAGGCACCTGAGAAGTCATTTAGTCCTGCCCCATCCTTTTCAGCTGTGGACACCGGGGCTCAAAAGGAACAGTGACTTCCCGAGGACCATAGCCGCGCCAGGAATTTGACTCCTGCCTGGGGCTCCTCCTTGCCCACCCTGCCTCGTTTTCCAGAAAACTTAAAGTATTTCAGATGCACAACTGTGCACAAGAAAACTTAAAGTATTTCAGATGCAGAACTTGTTCTTTCCATGGTGCTGACCCAGAGTCAGAGTCAGGGCAAGGGCCCACCAAGCGAACCAAAGAACCATCCTTGGCCCATGGAACACAGCTGGGCAAGAGCTGAGTGAAAGGGCCAGGTGCACAGAGGGTCCTGCTCTGCTAAGAAGGGAGGCTGCAGAAGGGGATGTCTGGTGGGGACAGAAGGAGGACCTGTATCGCTCTTCCCAGAAAGTCCCTGCCCAGCCCCTCATGAACCCAGCCTGCCTGCCAGAAGGAAAGTCTGGGGCCCAGAATAATTCCTATAAAGGGAACTCATTGTCCTTCTTCATGGCCAGCCCCGGAGCAACCATGAAGGACTTACCACCCAGAACCATTTCATGTACCCGCCCCACCCACCCCCACCAAAAGATCTAAGGACTAACACTCCTCCCTGCACCCCAGACCTGGGTGCAGAGCTCCTGGGAAAGGAGAGAAGCCCAATCACATCGTGCCCAACTGCCCCTGGGGACCGTGGCAGAGGAATAAGCTTGAGCCACAGGGAGGAAGGTAAACCCCATACTTACCATCATGGGACTTCCTGGTCCCCTGGCTCAAGATTTATAGGCCTTGAAGGCAGATGCAGACAGGAAAGAGGGAGGAGAGGGTCTCAGAGCCTCACCCCAGTGCAGAATGTATCTTGTGTGCCAGAATATTAGAGAACTGGTCCCAAAATCCTATGGTCCTCCCACCCTCCCTCCTCCCTTCCTTCCATCCTTAAAATGTTCTCTTTGCCCTAAGACCCTGTGATCAGATGGCCTGAGGCTTGACTTCCAGACACCCCACCTACATGCCCTGTAAGTGGCCTCAAACAAGCCGCTTCCTCTCTCTGAGCCTCACTCTCTTCCTCCACAGAATGGAAGCATAACCACCTCACAGAGCTGTTGAGATAAAGCATGCAAGGTGCTCAATGCAGTGACTGACCAGATATTATAAAATCTGCCCCAGGCCCTTTAATCTACTGCTTTCACATTTAGCACTGCCTGATTTTACAACAATCCATAAGTCATTAACTGGGGCAATGTGAAACCTGTAAGAATCCTTCCCAACGAGACATACCCATCACTCATATGCAGAGCTCATTCAGGGACCAGGTTACACTGTATCTTCCCTTTGAAGAACTCCGGCGCTGTATTTAGATCTGCACTGGGAAGCACAGGGCCGATCGGTACCCATCCATTCACCTGCCTCTCCAGGGTCTGCGAGCATCCATCCCAAGCCAGGCAGCCCTCTCGCCCACCTCTGAACCATCAGTCATCTCCCGGTACCCATCTTCTCTGTATCCGTCCACTTATCTGTTTGTCCACCCATGGTACTTCACTCTCTAGGGCCCCAGGTCCAAATTTCCAGGCAACGTACTCAGCCCCATGAGGATTTACCCACCTTACAATAGTGGTGTTCAGGGAGCACTGAGCAGGGCTGAGTGGGGTCAGGATGCACACTTCCTCCCCTCTCCTCCCCTCCCAGGACAGGTGGAGATCATGAGCAGAGCCATGAGATCACAGCCAGGGCAACTCAAAGCAGCTGCCCAGCACAGGGGATGGCCCGGCGTCACAGCCTCTACCCTTTTTTTTTTTTTTTTAAGTTTATTTATTATTCTTGAGAGAGACAGAGCATGAGCAGGGGAGGGGCAGAGAGAGAGGAGGAGACACAGAATCCGAAGCAGGCTCCAGGCTCTGAGCTGTCAGCACAGAGACCGACGCGGGGCTCAAACTCACAAACCGCGAGATCATGATCTGAGCCGAAGCCGGAAGCTTAACCGACTGAGCCACCCAGGCGCCCCCTGCCTCTACCCTTTAAGTGAGTTAGTCAGTGACCACCTACAGTTGAATTGTTATCATTCAGTGGCCACTCACCCGTCTGCATCTGCCTAAGCAGCCCCTCAGGTCGCATTACTCCAGGGGCCAGAGGATTTCACATCTGTATATCCCTGCCTCTTCCTGCCTCATTCCTTCCTGCCAGCCTTCCTGGTGGGCTGCATTTTGCATTCACCTGCCAAGGGCAAAGCACTGTGACAGGCACTTGAGGGCAGGGGGTGGGAGGCACTGGAGGTGAGTGAGATAAGATCCCCACCCTCCAAGAGTTTACCAAGGAACTGGGGACAGAGGGGAAAAGGCCATTCATTGCCATGCACAAGGTCCAGTAAGCTAGGTATAACATTTCCCCCTTCCAGGGCCTGGCTCAGGCTGCTCTCAGGTGGTAGCTGGTCCCCAATCACTTTTCCATTACAGAAATCGATAACTTAAATTACTCCAGAATAACTAGCCCCATCATGCCTCTGCAAAGCTAATTCTTCTGTGTCCGCATTTGCCCACATGCTTCTCCCTGGGTCTGGAATCTGCCTTTATGAGGCAATCCAGGTAGAAAGGAGTCTTTCACCCGACTGTGACACAGTGGCAGAATGAGAGCAGGATTTGGGGTCTGACGCTTAGGTTCAGGTCTTTACTCTGACACTTACTGGCTGTGGGTGCTTGTCAAGCTACCTAACCACCTGGAACATCAGTTTCCTCATCTATACAATAAGAATTCAAATATAACCACCCACCAGAGTGTTAGCGAACTAAATGGAATAATAATGTACATGAATGTTCCTGGCGTATATTAGGGAACCAGTGAACCCTTGGACAAATGTCTGTTTATTCTATGCAAGAATCTGAAACTTGGCTATAAATCTGTATCACGAGGCCACTGTATAATGAGGTCCTAGAGTAACTTCGGCAATAACAATAATATTTTACTTGGGAGAAATAGATTCTCATTCACCGAGATGCATTTTCATCGTGCTCTCATTTTACAGATGACAGAGCTGGGACTCAGGATAACTGAGCGCAGCGCTAGGGGACGGCAGACTGGTGCAGCCTTCTGACTCCCCCTTCCCACTCTTCCACCGCCTCCATGGTCCCTGATTCAAAACCGCAAGGCCCGGTGCAGCTCCAGGCTGCCGCACGCTGAGTTCTGCCATCCGGCAGGTGCTGAAATGACAAGCCCGTTAAATAGCCCCTTAGAGGAAGAGCCGTGAGCTCGGCACTCTGCCCTGGGCTCTGCCAAGAGAATAAATCCTCCCAAAGTTGCCTGAGAAGGGTCGTGTGGAAACGTCAGAAGGCTGGACTCTGAAAGGAAGGAAAGAAACTGATGTTACCGAACACCTCTGTCATGCCAGGCACATTCTAGGCCAGTTTCTCAGATTCCTCAAAACCAATTGTTCTTAACCATTTTTTATTGGTTGGCACACATACTCCTTTGAGAATCTGCTGAAACCTGCGATCCTCTTCCCCAGATAAATGCATGTTATTTTGCAAATATGTGAAGGAGGTGGGTCAAGGTCAAGAGCTCCTGGTGTAAACCTGGGCCCTTTTAGGATTTTCTTAGGTACCAGGGACCTTTCTTCTCTTTTGGAGGCCCCACCCCTCATCATATCAAACATTGTCATATATATCCACAACTCACACTAAATTACACACAAACACACACACACACACACACACACACACAACCAGAGTTAAGTTGAATTACAGTGGACTGTTTGACAGTATTACATTTTGTAGATATGTAACAAAGTATTAATTTCAGCTTTGTGTTTACTTTTCCTATTTTGGACCCAGTAAACTTTTTTGGTAAATTTTATTGAAATGTACCATACCTATAGAAAAATACACAAATCTTAAGTGTGGAGCTCAATGAATTCTCACAAGGTGAGCCCGTCTGTATAACCAGCACTCTGCTGGAGAAACAGAGCATGAGCACCCAAGAAGCCTCCCCAGGCCCCCTTCCATTCACTATACCCCATCCCAGGACAGCTGCTCTCTTAACGTCTAACACCAAAGATTAGCTCTGCCTGTATTAGAATGCCTTACGAGTAGAATCATAACTTGTACTCATTTCCTGTCTTGTTGCTTTTGTGGAACCGATAAACTTTTATTTGGGCCTCGGACATCTTCCGAGGCCTGTAAAAAGGCTCATAGGCTCTGGGCGCTGTCAAAATCGGGGGTTCTCGACCTTATTTTCACTCTAGAACCTCCAGGAAAACTTTTAAAAAGTCCTAATGTCCAGGCTGCACCCCAGAACAATGAAATCAGAATCTCTGGGGATAGGACGGGACATCAGTGGTTTCTCTTGCTCCCTGGGTGACTTTGACTGCAGCCAAGGATGAGAGGCACTGGCCCACGCGATTTTGTAAAGTTTTAGTACCCCTATCTTACAGCTGGAGAGGACAGTGGGGCTCGAGGGGTCTCCACCACATGCTACCCTCATAAAGCCTGAATTCCAATTCAGGTCTCACTAGGAGTGGTATTTGCATTGCCTTCACGCTTGGTAAATAGTCAAGTCCAAACGAAGCGTAGGTGCCTCCTGCCAGAAACTTTCCTTACTCTGAGTCCTTCCGGAGCTGTGGTCAAGGGAGCTAGGGTTTCCCAAGAATAAGGCGGTGCCCCAGGAGCTGGCCGTAGGGAGAGTCACCGCCAGCTGGACTCCATCTTTGCCCCACAGGGTTTGGGAGCCCTGGGGATGGTTCCCAGGCTGCTGGGTTCCGGGGTGCAGTGCACGATTCTGCCGCTCGGTGGCACCACAAGCTTCTGTAAACCCTGTGGTTTTCACACACCCCAAAGGAAGCTAGAAAGCAGTCTGGCAGCAGTGACCACGGGGGAATGGCAGCCCAGAGCTTCCTGGGGGTTCCTCTGCTCGCTGGGGCCTGACAGGGCCTGTTCCTGGCTGGCCAGGGGGATGCAGAGACGTGGCTGTGACACAACCCAAGGAGGAGGCCACTTCCCCCATAACTGAGCCATTAGAGAAGAACCAGGGAGAGAGAAGCCACGCCTCACCTGCTTCTCCCCGCTCTGCCCTTCACCGAGCTGCCCCCGTGGGCTCCGCAGTTGAAGAGCACAGCCCACCCACGCTCCCGTGTTGCCTAGAAGCTCCAGCCCTGGGCTTGGAAGTACCAGGCACAGCTCCAAGTCCTTACCTGGGAATCTGCCAAATCCTAACCTAGGATGACCGAGGACCTCAAGCTCTGACAGGGTCCCTAAACCTGGGTGAACTTTGCCTAGATTCAAAACCAAGCTCTTCCACTTCCTAGTTGTGTAACTTTGGGCAAGTTATTTAACTTCCGTGAGTCTCAGCCTCCTCATCTGTAAAATGGGAATAATAGTCCACATCTTACGATTGTCGTGAGGACTGAATAGTTATGTGGCATCTTAGCCTAGCGCATGGCACATAGTGATAAAATAAATGTTAGCTACTATTGTGTATTATTACTATAAATAATAACCAACAGGACAGAATGTCTTGCCAACAGGACAGAATGTCTTGCCAACAGGACAGAATGAACTTTCCCACATGTTAAAGAACAGCCTCCATTGTGACAACCCCACACACCCCAGGTTTGAGCAGAGGCAGTGAGTCCAGCCTGCCCCAGGGCTCAGGGAAAGGCCCAGCTGCCCCTTAGGAGCAGCAGGCACAAGTGTGAAAGCCGCCCAGAGTCCCAGTCAGCACCAGCCAGAGGGGATGTCCCCAAAGCCCCCACCCTGGGGGCTGGAGCCATTATCCCCACAGTCTGGTGAGATCCTCTCTTGGCCCACAGACCTGAGTGCGTGACCCTGGCCGCCCTGAGGCCTAAGGCAACTTCCATCCAGATGCCATCGGCATGGTGTCAGGTTGAGCACTGGGTCAGGAGATCTTGGTTCTAAATTTGGTACCACTGTCAGTCAGCTGTGTGAACTGGGGCAAGTCACGTGACCTCTCTGGGCCTCCATTCTGTCTCATTTAGATGATCTTAAATCCCCTCCCAGCTCTAGCATGTGGTCTTATCAAAGTATCTGGTACACAATAGGTGCTCAATAAATGTTATTTAGTTTTATAAAATCCAACATACGACTCTGCTAGGTTCTAACACCCTAGTCTTTAAAACTGAATGACTTCTCTGATGCAACCCCTAACAGGGCCCAACCCAGGGTGAGAGCTCAAGAAATGGGTATTTATCTCATTACTGACTTTTGACCTGGCTCTCTGTCAAGCTGCTCCCTCCACCCAAGGCTGCAAGTGCCCCATAAAGGCTCCATGTTAGAGGATCCAGAGCGTAGCTTCCCCACTAGACTACAAGCTCTAAGAAGGTAGGGTTGGTCCTGCCCACGTCAGCCTCACTGCTTCTTCAAGAACACCCAGCCCCACCTCCTTGGCATGAGGTGGGTGGGCAGCTGAGCATCCACTCCCTGTGGTCCTGGGGCATAGAACTGATGGCACCCCATCACCATCGGGGAAAGAAGTGGCACAGAGCCTCAAGCTGGGCAAGTCCTTTTATTGGAAAAAGAAATAATAAAACCAAAGGCCACTGCATCACCTGTGCCCAGCCATCCCACAGGAGAGGCACAGGTCAGACATAAGGCCTGGCCACACAGTGGGCCAGAATGGGCATGGGCCAGGCCGCAGCCCTCTGTGGGGGATCGTGGGACCAGGACCTGCCCACTGGGGCTCAGGGCCTGCCTTTGGCTCCCTGGGTAGGCACCTCCCTCCCACACACTGCTGTCTTGTCCAAAAACAATCAGGCCCCTCTTTGGTTCCAGAAAGCTACCTTCAGTGGCTGGTCTTTCACATGCACTTGTAGCACCTCCTGCCGGCTGAGGCAGGCAGCCTCTCTGTCCATCCTCAGGGCACCAGGGCAGGGCTTCTTCCTTCCCACTGGCCGCCCTGGGCCTTGGCAGGCGGGGGCCTCGGTGGCTGGATGCTTCTCTTCCCTTTCGAGAAAGGAGTTTGCCTTTTCCCCTGCAGGTCGCCAGTTCCTTTGAACATCCACAGAAGCCTTGTTTACACGGCCTTAGAGAGCTCCAGAGCCTGGGTGGGCTGAATGGGCAGCATGTGTGGCCCTGTTGCCTTGTCACCGGGAGCTTGGGAGAGGGACACAGAAGGTCCCAGAAGGTTGGCTCTGCTCTCCTAGACCCCCAGCTTCTCTTCTGCCAGAATGTACACAGTAGAATCAGAAGGTAGGGAGAGCTTTGCAGGCGGGGGAGAGACCAGGAAGAAGAGCCGAGCTGGCAGCCCCAGGCAAGGGGCAAGGAGCTTTAGGACATTTATTTACAAGGGGACAGGCTGGACCCATGCAGGGAAGCAGCCACAGACTATCACATACAAAGATAAGACAGGATGCAGAGAGGGGCAATCATTGGCCTGGCAACCAAGGGGAACAGACAAGTGCACGGTCACATACACATACATACACATGCACCCACAGGTGCAACCACACATGTACACACACACAACTGCACTCACACACATCCATCCACATGTGTGCTCATACACCTACACATACACATGTGCATTTTTGCACATAGCACACTCACATATATGCACTCACACGTGTGCCTGCATGCACACACACTCATTCTCACATACACACAGGTTCTAATCTCAGGAAGTTGGCTCCAGTTCTGAAGGTTCAAACCTCCCAAGGCTACATGTCTCCATGAAGCATTTCTCCAGACCCCCAAATAACCTCCTAGAGCCCCAGGCTGTGTGCCCCACAACCAGCGCCTGATGTCCTGCAAAATCTCAGGAGTTGGATATTTCTTGGCAAGGCCAAGGTGGCCTCCAGGCTTTGAGCAGAGGAACGGGAAGCCAGGAGTCTAGAAGAGGTCAGGAGGGGACTGAGCAGCTCCCATCTCCCCAGACCTCGAATCGGTGGAGGCAGGATCACAGACAGGCAGAGCCCCTGCAGTGGCACCAGAAAGAGCAGATACTGGGAGACAGCCACGGGGAGCAGGACCCTGGGGGGAGAGAGTCCTGGCAAATGTGGGATTTGGGGTGAGGAATCATGCGGGAGAAGGGCATTCTCTCTGGGACCTGAGCCCCCCTCCGGGTGTTGGGTAAAGAGCTGCAGAAGCAAAGGGCTGTCCAAATTGTGTTAGCCCCACCCCCAAACCCCCACCCCAGCCTTCCCCTGGAAGATCTGGCTGCGTGTGACCAGACCTCCCCCATGGAGAAAATGCCAGGTCAGGAAGTAGGCCGTCCTGCCAGGGGTGACAGGCAGGAGGGAGTAAAGGGGGGCGCGGGTAGATGGCCCGCGGGAATCACCGGGCCAGTCACCCTTCCTCCCGCCCCACCCCTCCCTGGGGAGCAGCAGGGGCCCAGAGAATGACTCAGAAGCGGGTGCTCTGGTAGCGCAGCCGCCGCAGGTCTGAGAGGCCCTCAGTCCGGCCGTACACCTCCCTGCAGGGACTCTCGGCCAGTCACCGGGCCCCCGCCCCGCCGCCCCCGCCGCTGCTGCCGCTGCCGGAGCTGCTGCCGCTGCTGGAGCTGCCGCTGCTGCACCGGTCCTCGTAGATGGAGATCTCGATCTGCGGCCGGCGTTAAGGAGGGAGCCCCTGCCAGCTGCCGAGAAGGGGCGGACGGAGGCCAGCAGGGGAGCGGGCGGCCGAGCCGGTGCCGCGTCCCAGACAGCGAGGCCGGGAGGCCCGGGCCGCTAGACCCCAGCCCCTCCGCGCTGTCGCGGGCGCTCGGTGTGCACACGCACACAGCGACCTGCCGGGCCGAGCACTGCGCAGGCGCACAATCGGAAGCTTCCGCTTTAGTGGGTCTGATTACCAAACACCGGGACAGGTGGTGGTACGGCGTGGGAAGTGGGAAGACCTCGGTGTCCCGAGTTCTAATCCTGAGTCGCTTTCTCTCGAGAGATGGGACTTTAGACCGGTCATTTAACTTGTTACCCATGAATGGCCGCGTGTGTAAAATGGTGGTAATAATGGAATCTTGGGGTAGCTGGGGGACTGATTGAAATAACGCTTGTAAAGCTCTAAGCCCAATGCCTGGCACTTAGTAAAAACTCAATTAAAAAAAGGCCCCTCTCACAGGGCTTTGTAAACAGAAGATTCCGGTCTTTGTGTTTTCTTTCCTCGTTTTCCTCTCAATTTTCCAGTAAAAACATTTTTTTAACACTTCTACTCTGCGAGTGGGCTGTGTGTACACCTTGACCACACTTTTCCAGGTGGAGCGAGCAGGCCTATAACCCAATTCCTGGGTCGGCCACCCACCAAGACTTCATTTTTCTGATCTGTAAAGAGGGGCTCAGGACGTACACCCAGGAGTACACGAGACCGTAGACATGTAAACGTGTGCAGAGATCCGCGTGTTCCCTGAGGGGCAGTGCAGCTTCACGGTTAAGTGTGGGACTGGGCTCAAATCCTGGCTCTGACGTTCACCGGCCGGGTGACCCTGGGCCAGTGATTTAACTTCAGTGGGCTCGTGGGCAGAGGGAAGAATAAGAGTTACCCACCTTGTAGGGGTAGTATGAGAATTACATCGTTTCAAAGCAGTTAATATGATACCTGGCATGTATTAAGCGCTGAAGAAATGCAGCCCAGTAAAAGCAAACCCTGAAATTCACAAAAGGCATTGATAACTTATAGTGGGGGAGGAGAGCTGACGACCAGTGATGTGGGGAATCCTGGGAAAATCCCTGAGCAGAGACCCCTAGGGTGGTCCCTATTTCTGGGTGTCTTCACCAAGGAACCCACCAGTTGGCAGCTCTGGGCCCTTGCACAGAACAGCCAGGAAGGATACGACCCGCATCCCGCGCTCCACGGGGTCAGTGAGCAGGAGGCCTCGAGGGGCAAAGATCTTCTCGTTCTGCTCCTGGATGTAGCGGGAGATCTTCTTGAGAACCTGCAAGGAGAGGGGCCGGCTGAGGATGAGCGGGCAGCGGGGGAACCCTGCAGGAGGGGATGTAAGGCAGTCAGGAGGGGAGCCACCTTCTCGTAGTGGGTCTCCATGCAGAGGAAGATGAAGTAGGCCGTGGCACAGGCCAGGCAGCCCTCAAGGTAGGAGCTGCCCCCGATCTTCTCCGCCTCCGCGTAGAAGCTGTTGAGGGTCTTCACGGTCTCCTCAAAGAGCTGCCGCTCAATCTGGAGGAGAAAGGGACAGGGAACCAGGTTGAGGCCAGCCTCCCTGGACCGGACAGTCACAGGTAGGAGGGCGGGTGGCAGTGGTGGGGCCACACGGATGAGGGGAGTGACACACAGGTAAGATCGGAGAAGCTGCCCGTGGAACACTGGACTGGGAGCCGGGAGACCTGGGGTCCAGTCCAGACCTGACCATCAACTAGCTATGTGGCCTTCAGCTGATGACTTAACTACTCCAGCCTCAGTTTCCACAGCTATAAAATGGGAATAAGAATGACTACTTGGCCTCCCTTGGGAGCAGGAAACTCCCACAATATCAGAGACGTGAAGGCTTCCTGAAAGCAGACGGTCAGGCAGGAATTCTGGTGACTTCGTCGCCCCCCATTTTCATAGCTGCAAAAGCGCCCAGGACCTAATTGGTAGGGGCTCCCCATGTTTGGATGGGACTCCAACTGCATAAGACTGATTATATGAGATCTCAGGAGTATCTTCTCTCAAAGAGGTCACCAAGAACACGACAGCCTCGTGGGCGCTCACAACTGGGAAGCTGTCCTGCCTGCATCCATAATCATAATAGCTAATATTCATTAAGCACTTTCTATGCTTTCTATTTTTAAAAGCACTTTCAGGTACCAATGTAATGTTGCGTATCAACTATACTTCAATTTAAAAACAAATAATAAGATTTTTATCAATTTATCTGGCAACTGTAGATTAAATTATGCAATTGCGGGGCACCTGGGTGGCTCAGTCGGTTAAGCGTCTGACTTCGGCTCAGGTCATGATCTCACAGTTTGTAGGTTCCGTGTCAGACTCTGTGCTGACAGCTCGGAGCCTGGAACCTGCTTCAGATTCTGTGTCTCCCTCTCTCTCTGCCCCTCTCCCACTCATGCTCTCTCTCTCTCTTTTTCTCTCTCTCAAAAATAAATAAACATTAAAAACATTTAATTGTGCAATTGCTTCATCTGAAAAAAAAAAGCTTTGCAGAGTTGGATATTTTTTAAAAAGTTAATCAAAATAAATGAATAAATAACACACTTCCCCACATTTTCACTTCAGTAGCTCAAAGCTCAGCTCTGTGGTCCCGGCCACCGTCATCTCCGGCCTCTTAACTGGTCTCTGTGCCCCCAGCCCTGCCAAGGGAGGCTGCTGAAGTCGGATCATGTCACAGCTCTGATGAAGAGCTTCCAAAGCCTTCTCATCTCTCTCCAAGTAAAATCCAAGAAGTCCTTACAATGCCTGCTAGGCCCTACAGGGCCTGGCCCTGCGTCCCCTGAGCCCGCCTCCTCCTTTCCTGCCCACTCAGGCCCCAACCAGCCACACTGACCGCCCTGCTGCTTCCTGAAAATGCACAAGTCCTTTGTGCCTGTGTCCTCGGATACAACACGCCTCCCCCAGACACCCCCACCCCAGGCTCATACCTACAGGCCTAAGGGCTTACCTTATCTCACAGACCTCCCCCCCCCCATTCACCTCTCCCCTGCTCTCCCAGCCCTGTGACCCTCACACACTTATTTTTCTAGTAGTGGTCCCCACTGCAGCTGCTACATATTTACTTGCTGTTTTATTCTTCATACCTTCCAATCGAAAATGAACTCATGACTTCACTTCTGCATCCCCAGTGCCTAATACATAGTAGTTGCTCAGTAAATACTTGCTGAATGCTAAGTGAACTTGTCCAAGGTTACACAGCTCTGACCTGAATCTGTGCTCTTTAATAACCCTACACTACATTGGGAGGTCATGCTCCAAGCAGGTGTCAAAGTGGCTGTAGGCCCATTTTTTACATTCCTCAGAACACCCCCTTCCCCACTCACCACTACAGGATCAGAACTGTCCATCACACAAGCTAGCATGGGACCTTCCATGTCCATCTAGGACAAAAGGTCTCCCTAAGAACAGTCAGAAGCTTTGGGGTTCCCAGCCACTGTCCCTACACAGATCTGGAGTGAACGCATAAGAAAACATTATGCTCTACCCCAAGAGTCGCCCTGCCCCAAAGGACAGGTGTGTCCTTTGATGAGATGAGGAGACCTCACAGCACCCTAAAAGCTGGCTACCGATCAGATTAACAAAAGGCAGCCCTGCCCCACCTTCCCAAACCCACTTGGATAGGCCTGGGCTGCTGAATGAAAGAGCTGGGGTCTGCCTACCGCCCTCCAGAGGGCAGGCTCTCTAATTCCAGGACAGTGTTACAACAGCCTGGGAATGAGGACCATACGCACCCCCGAACCGGGAGCAAAACTGGGCAGAAGGAGCTGACTTGCAAGGGGTTGGTGGTCCATGAGACACCCAGGTAGCTGGCTGAGTCTGGAGGGAGGGGCTGTGGGCAGAGCCCTTGGTCGTTGACCTGGGCATCGGGATTTCTTAAAGGTCCCCAGGAAATTCTAACGTGCAGCTGGGGCTGAGACTGCTGCCAAGAAGTAGAGATTCCTGAAGCTGATGCCATCAATCGGACTAAGGAATCTGTTTTTGTTTCATAAGCTCTCCAGGCGACTCTTGTGCTACTGATGTTCCAGGGCCGCTGAACTAGGAAATCTCTGAGGCTTTTTCAGCTCTAACTTGCAGTGAGGTGACAGCAAGACAATGTTAGGGACATTTTTTAATTCTGCCACGTGAAGTGCCTGAACAAGTTATATGTCACATATTACTTTCATCCTGGAAAAAAAAATACATTGGAATAAGTCCCTGAGTTCCATCACGGCCTATGTTCCAAGTTTAGAAAAAAGACATCCTTACCCGGCTGTCCAGCTCCGGGGGGAATTTGGTCTGGAACTGACAGATGGTCCCATCACTGTAGTCTCTTTGGATAAAGACCTTGGTGGCCAATGAGGCACTTCGCCGCAGCTCCTGCAGATTATGGACCTGAGGAGGCATACAGCAGACTCACATTCAGGGTGACCATCCATCTAGGTTTGTCCAAGACTGACGGAGGTTTTCAGGATGTGATTCTTACAGCACTAAACCAACAAAGTCCCCGGCAAACCTGAACATTAGCCACCCTACAAGTGCTCCAGGAAAGTCATGGGGAAGCAGAACTGTGGAGTTGACTAGAGAAGACACGTCAAGCTATCCCAGAAAGATCTAGAAAAAGCCTGAATTAGGGCAAAAGCTGAGCCAAAAGGGGATGATGGTTCTGGAATCATCAACAGAGCCAGAAACAAATTTTAACAAGAGGAAAAGACTTCCTGGTAGCTGGCCCAGATCCTTCTCTCTCTTTCCCCTTCTCCCTCCCTCCCCCTCCCTTCTCCCTCTCCCTCTCTTTCCCTTCCCCCTCCTCCTCTCTCCCTCTCTCCCTCCCTTTTCCTCTCCTCCCTTCTCCCCCCCCCCCCGTTTCCCTCCTTCTCCCTCCTCCTCACTCTCCCTCCCCCTCCCACACACAGAGAGCCTTTCACACTTTTGTTCACTCACCAAGTATCAAATATTCACAAATCATCAGGCCTCGTGCTTGGGGAACCCAGCCCTGAACAAGACTGAGGTCTCAGGCCCCAGAAGTGGGGCTTACAGCAAGGTTGGGGAGGGGAGTAGGACAGAGGAGGACCTGATAGCCCACCAACTGGGAGGGAGATTCGGATAACCCAGAAATTAAAGAAACACCTTGCCCTGGTAGGAAGAAGTGGGGCAACTCTGTCCCTTGCCCACACCTGCAGTTTTGACATTGACACAAACTCTAGCACTTGAGGGGACTGGGCTCAATTAATAGAAGAATAGGGCCTCTTTCTTCCACTTCCAGCCTTAGTCACCCACATTTGAAAGAAGCATCCCACTGGGTAAAATATGCCAAACATTGGAACCATGTGGAGGCCAAGACCCAAGGGCAGAGTGAACACACAGCCAGTTCATCCTGTGTAATTAAGGTGAATCTCTTCCGTCATTCAGCTTTCATTTATTGAGTCCCTACTATTGCCGAGCTCTGGGGATGCTGAGCAAAGACAGTCTGTGAGCTCCAGGGAAGAAGACAAGTAAATATATAATAAATTAGCCTGTGATAAATGCTTTAGAGAAGTAACATCTTACCCAGAAATGCTTACTCAGAAAAGACTTCCTGAGGTCTGTGTTGAGTCATCAAGAAGGCCAGGAGTTGCCAGTGGTAGGGAGCAGGCAGTGGGTGGGGAGAGGGATGTAAAGTCAACCCAGACAGAGGGAGAAGCTTGTGCAAAGGAAAAAGATGGCAGAGAACACAATATGCTCCAGTTGACTGCAGGCAGATTTCAGCAAGATGGGAGTTGGTTTGTGGATTAGGCCAGAGCAGGGGGGAATGACAGTATAGAGGACAGTACTATCACAAAGAGCTGGAGGGGGGCTCTACTAGAGGGGAGGGTATAGGACAGAAGACAAACTTGCTTAAAAGCTGGGGGAAAGTGGGGCGCCTGGGTGGCTCAGTTGGTTAAGCATCTGACTTTAGCCCAGGTCACGATCTCATGGTCTGTGAGTCCGTGAGTTCGAGCCCCGCATCGGGCTCTGGGCTGATGGCTCAGAGCCTGGAGCCTGCTTCTGATTCTGTGTCTCCTCTCTCTCTGCCCCTCCCCCGTTCATGCTCTGTCTCTCTCTGTCTCAAAAATAAATAAACGTTAAAAAATTTTTTAAAAAAAGCTGGGGGAAAGAGTAAGCAATGAGAGAAAAGTAGGAGAGATAACTGGTAGATCAAGGTTCGGAAAAGGGGAAAATCAGAGAACACTGCAGGAGACTTTCCTACATCCGGCAAAGCTTGCTCTACGTAAGAGATGTGATACCAGAGTACTGGGGCCGAACTGAAGAATATATAGATGCTCCTCTTGTCTGAACTGTCCTTGATTCCTCTAATCAAGGTTTTAATTGAGAAAATCCCCTTGACATTCACTAGGATCGTATGATAACTTTGAAAAATAAAGAAGGCTTTAGTGGTATAAGTGTGTTATTTGTTACTCTGCTCTATCTGGTTAGGATCTCATACTTTTATATTTTCCAAAGAAAAGGAAGGGGCTGTGGCCTTCCTCTGCCCTTCTAAAACCAACTGACGTGAGCCAGTGGATCATGAGGATGGATTCCCCTAGCCCCAGAAGGATCATTCAGGAAGCTCTGTGAGGGCTTCCTCACAGAGGAATGCATGGGATGCATGGGAATTAAGCATGACTGGGTAAGAGGCCAGTGACTGGGGTAAGAGGCCATTTGAAGGGATGCACTATGTTTGTAGTGTCCGGGGAAACACAAAAGCAGGTCTAACCCAAGAAAAGTGATGGTGAGAATGGAAAGAAAGGGAAAAAACAGTGATTCAACTCTTCTATTATGGATAGAGCTTCTTCCCCTCTGACGGCCTCCTTTGTCTATGTCCGAGTGCACACATGCACTGTGTGCTACCATGAAGGTATGTGTCTGTGACTGTCTCTAGTGACCACTTCTTCCTCCTAGGCGTACAATTAGATTAATCCCCACCCTGCCTTGCAATTAGGTGTGGCCATATGACTGAATGGAATATGAGTGGAAGTGATGAATTCATGTATAGGTTTAGCTCACAACAACCAGCCACTCTTCTGTTACCTTTCCTCTTCCACAGAAACCAAGGAAGCTGTATGTTGAAGATGATGGGACCACAAATTGGAAAGAGCCTGGGTCCCTGAGTCAGCCTGGAGGAGACCTACTTGCTGATCAGGATCACTTCTCTGGGACTTTACTGAACAATAAACTTCTAGTTTATTATTCCATTAAAATTTTAGGATGCTATCTTGCATAGTATGGTCTCATCTCCTCTTGGCTTTGATCTGTGAGTTCTCAAGTACCCAGAGTAGGAGAGCTCAACACCCTTTCCAACCCCAAAAATCCTGAGCCTTAGAACAAAGCCTCTGGGTGACCAGGGATCTACTTCCCTCCCTGTAGAGTATTTGTGGAGTCTTGAGGAGTTGCTAGAAGATGGTATCAGACTCATTGTATATTCCAGAGCTTTCGTCTCCCAGATCTATGTCAAGCACAATATAACACACTCATCTGTAGTTGGCAAAGAGTAGGACTTAAGGCAAGGCAGCATCTCCTGGCTCTCCCCATCCACGGTGGCTCAGTTGTGAAGTACCAAAAGGCCCTGATGGAAAGAGGGCCCACTGACCTGGGAGCAGGATACCTGGGTGCTAGTCCGGGCCACATGACCCTGGGCCTCCATTTCTTCAACTAGAAACTGAGAAGCTGGAACAACATAATCACTTAAAGCCCCTTCTAGCCCTGACATTCAAGAGGCTTTCTCAGGGATTATGAATGCAAATGTTTATAGGAACTAAGCATGTAAGTGGGTTGGGTGAGGGCTGTGGCTAATCAGAGAACCCACGCCCTGTCTCAAGAAAGCGGCTGACCACTGCCATGTGAGAATGTGAGCCCAGGATGCCACACTTCGACATCTTAAGAGAATGCATAAATCCAGATTTCCTTAATATCAAATGTCTTGATTTTTTTTTTACGTTTCCAATAAATATTTACATTTGTAAGCACTAAGCAGACAAAATAAGGCACAACTGTGAACAAGATTCACTCCTAGAATTGCCAGGTTAGGACCTCTGAATAAGAAATCCCATCATAGGGGCCCTTGGGCCAGAGCTAGAGCCAAGCTCCAGGCACTTGCCAGCTATGTAGCTTTCAGGAAGCGAGCACAGGTTTTCAGGAGAGATCCATGATGCTCTGATCCCATAAGAGGATCCCAGAATATGCCTGCACCTCTAAGAGACCACAGCTTCTGTGTCTCCCCTGAACAGCGACTCTGGGGTTTCTTAACTGACCCTGGCACCTGGGCTTCTCATCTACTTCTTACCTTCCTCAACTCTGCCCTCTCCCCTGCCACCATCCCAGGCTTGCTGGCAGCTGGCTAAGGACACCCCAAGAGGCATTTCATGAGGAAGAAAGAGAAAGTCAGTGGCAATACCTGCTGGCACCAATTTTTGAACTGCAGTATGACAGGGATAGGGAGGCAGCCTGAAGAATGGGCCATACACCTGACAGAGCCAACCTGGTAGAGGTGAGGAGTAAGCACTGGAGTTCAGAAGAACATTCCCAGTCCCAATCTGCCCAAGACAAACAGGAGGCCCCATCTGGCCCACATCTCCATCCTCATTAAAAACTAGCTAATTCCAGAGGATGCATTTGAGGCTCAACTCAAGAATCAGGAGATTCAGCTCATGAACCAACACCATGATCCCTGGCTGGGGTGTGGAGGAGGAGTGAGGATCGTGAGTCAGAGGCAGCCGAATCAGGCCTCAGGATGGAAACCCAGGCACAGGGCCTCCCTTCTTCTCAGCCTACACAAGGGCCCAAGCCCAACCCACTGTCTGTTGGCTGTTAATTCCAGGCCTCAGAGATCAAACCTCCAAATGCCTTGCTTGGATAATGCTACTTGGGTGCATTTAAAAATCTCTCAGGGGCCGGGGGTGCCTGGGTGGCTCAGTCGGTTAAGCATCCAACTTCAGCTCAGGTCATGATCTCACGGTTTGTGAGTTCAAGCCCCGCATTGGGCTCTGTGCTGATGGCTCGGAGCCTGGAGCCTGCTTCAGATTCTATGTCTCCCTCTCTCTCTGCCCCTCCGCCGCTCGTGTTCTGACTCTCTCTCTCAAAAATAAATAAACATGTTTTAAAAAATCTCTTAGGGGCCAAATTCCACCACTTAAACTTAAAGAAGCCCCTCCCAGCCAGGCATTTCCCAGTTGTCCTTGGCCATCTGGACTGTTTCCCAGGGCGGACCCTGCTCCCAGTGACACACATTTGCAGAGGTTTGTCGCTCAGGAAATGGGCTCATTACAGTTTTCCAAATGAGGTCAGTGTATCACTCAGGAGGCTTCATTCCTCCTCTGAGTTCCTCACACACACTCCTCCCTTAATGCTAACTCCTAAACAGAAATTGGGAAGCAGAAAAGATCCAGTTTCCATGCCTTCCATCCAGGGATCCAGGGACATCCATGCTTTCTCTATGTTTCTGCCTCTCTCCTCGTCACCCATCTCTCCCTCCCCCTCTGTCTTTCTGTCCCTCCCTCTCTTTCTCTCCCTCCCCCTCCTCCTTCTCCCTCCCTCTCCTTGTCTTGATCTCCTCTTCACCTCCCAAAACACCTTCTGCTGGAACTGTGGACTTACCAGTCAGAACCCAAAGGGAATGGCCAAGAAGTTTGGCATGAGGTTTTCCTTCTCCCAACAGGTTTTCCCTGGTAATCTTAACTCAGTCCTAACAGTAAAAACAGCCTGGGGAGAATGACTCACTGCACAGCCCAGATAATGTGCACATTCTGTGCCTTGGCAGAGCTAAGGCTTCCTCCCTCAGTACTGCCAGCAGGGTCCACCCAAGGCCAAATTGGGAAATGGGTAATGTTTGTCCTCTGCTCTCCATCCCTTCTGGGCATACCTCTGTCCCTCTGTCCCTCTACCCTCAAGCTGACCCAGCCAGGCTGAACAGGGGGCCTGAGTCCTTCCTGAACTCTTCCGCATCCGTTCCCCCATCACAGCCTCACGTGCCCACATCGCTGTTGAGCAACGCCGTTGGCTAACTGGATACACCTGGCTGCAGCAGAAAAAAACACTGACCAGGGAGGCAGAAGACTCAGTCTCTAATCCTTGCCCTGCCTCTTTTGAGCCATAGTCTCTTGAATACGTCTTGCATTCCAGTTGCATTATCTGTAAAATGGGATAATGATGCTACTTCACAGAGATCAAGCAAGCTCCTGAGCCTCGGTTGGCTCACCTGTTAATTGCGGATAATAACAGCATCCTTGCCCACTTCACAGGGGTGCTCTAAAGCTCAAAGGAGATCATACATGTGATAGTGCTTTGTACACAGGAAAGTGCTATATTCACAGAGGCATTAAAAGCAGAGCCTCTCCCAGGGGAGAGTCACGCATGCCTAACAGCAGCCTCCTAGAAACACTGCCTCAACCTAGAGATGTGAGCCTGCTGGTTGGAATTTCTGGACCATAACAGACCTGAAGTGGAGATATGATGGGACAGACGGCCTCCTGGGATCTGTCAGATCACATCACAGGTGTGGCTGCCTTCTCTGCCCACTCCTCTGGCCCAGCTATGCCAAGTTGTCCTTTGCTGCCCAATACCAGCAGGCTTTGCTGCCGCCTGGCAGCCTGGCAGCCCTATCTGGAAGGTGACCAGATCCTTGGTCATTTCTCCTTTGTTCTTCCTGCTCTCCTCAGTAACTTTGGCACTTTCCAAGCTTTCTGATTATTTATTTATTTTGCATTCCTCCACCTGTAAAACCAAGCTCCATGGGTCTGCTTAAGGCTTGGCCCCTCACAAGGTCCTAGAGGATGAGCTCTCCTAACTAACCTTGTGCTTTGTCACAAAGCCAAGCAGTACCAAGCAACTGTACCTTGTTCTGTGGTGGCCACAACAGCAGAATTGCAATGGTGACACTTGGTGTTGATGTCACCCTGCTCACCAGGATGCCCCGATGCAATGCAGAGAGTCATTCAAAAGCCTGTGCTGTTCCCCCTGGCTTGCATCCCAGCTGGGTGAGAAGTAGGGAAACACCACAAAAGAAGTCAGCATCAGAACTGGGGAGACCCTGGTGTCCTGGGTTCCGCTCCGAAAATCCAAAGGAAGAAACTTTTCAGCTCTGCTGCTAACATGCTGTGTATCAAATAGGTCCTCCCCTTCTCCATGTGGTAGCTTTACCACTTATAAAGTGGGAACATAAAGGAGCTCCACTTCCCACATGAAAGGAGGGAGTACAAGAGAAAATTCCTGACCTCTTAACCACTGCACCAAGATTCTGCCCTCAGCCAACAGGTCCCTGGGTTCAACTTTCAAGTCCCTTGAAGGTGACACACCTATAAGCACACCCTGGAGAAGAAGAAAAAGACAGCTCCTCCCATCAGACCTGGGAAATGTAGACACCCTGGTACAAGAAACTTGAATGGTATAAAAAAAAAGGGGGGGGGGAGCAGGGGCAAGAAAGCATAATATGCAAAAGTAGAGACTGGTGCAGGCAGCTCATTAAACCCAACTGTTTGAGGTTTTGGCCTGAGGATTCTTTGTCCCCTCACTCCCCCACGAAGGAAATGTGAAAGTGGACGTAGGTCTGTCATCTCTTAACCAAGCTTTTGGGTTTAAAAGCCGGATGGCTGCACTGCATAGCAACAGCAACCAGCCGCCTTCCTTCCCCTAAAACAGGGGCGAGCTCACCTCCAAACCTCTAGGGAAGTAGTTTTAGGACTAGCAGTTCCAGGGTAAGAGGAAACCCCAGCTGGGGCCCTGGAGCAAACCTGGTGCTAGTGCCAACAAGTGGCCTGGGCAGCCTCGGGGACTCAGATGGGTAAGATAGCCAGAGATGAGATGAGTTCTCAGGAGAAGCCCCCTCTTCCACCCTGCCACTCTTCCCCCTACCCCTCCCCGCAGTACTGATTCAGGGAAACCACCCCATCCTACCCTACCCCACCCCCTCACTCCACCCCACCCCACCTCACCCCCCCTTCTTCCTTTCCCGCCCAGTCCGCCCCTAGCGGGGATGTGTTCCCGCACCAGTCAGCCACTGCCTGCGGGCCGGGCGGTCGCCCCCTACCTCAGTGGCCATGTTCCAGGGGCGCCGACCGCTCCGAGCCTGCTGGGAGGCCGGAGAAGGGGGGCTGTCCGCGGTGCTGACTCGGGGAGCGGGTGGGCTAACCGCGACGAGACGGGGCCCGGGGCACTGTCCGCGGTGCTGATGCGGACGCCGCGGGCCCGGCTAGTTGGTGGGCCGGAGGGCGCCTAGGTACTGGCGACCGCCGCTGTGCTATCCGCGGTGCTGATGCGGGCGCCGGGCCGGGGAGGCGAGGCCGCGCCCGAGGCTCTTCACCGCCCGATCGCCGGCTGCCGCTGCTCCTGCAAGCAACGGCCCGGTTTATCTTTGACAGCGGCGGCGGGGGTGGGGGCGGCAGGGGGAGGAGGGGCCAGGCGCCTCCGCGGACCGGGAGGGGGAAGCGCGGCCCCCAGACTCCGGCGCCCGCCCGCCGGAGAGGAGCCCCGCCCGCGGCCAGAGGCTTCGCTCCCGCCCGGCCCCGAGGCCCCGCCTCTCCTGTCAACCCTTCCCCCTAGTAAGAGCGCCAGGAGCTCTGCGCTTGCTACCACGGCCTCCTGAGACTTCCAGACCCGGAGAAGAGAGAGGCAGGACGGTTCTGGGGCAAGACACTCAGCTTGCGGAGGCTGACAGTCCTCCACGCGTTCGCAGGCCCCCAGGTGCGGCCTCTTTACCTTTTCAACACCCCTCCCCCAACCCCTCCTCCACCGTGGCCCCAGGCTTCCTCTACCGTATTTTTCTGTTCTTTCTCCCCGTTTCTTCTCTGTGCCCCCCTCCCCAGACTTGCATGGACATTCCCTCCTCTCCTCATCTCTTCTTTTCACTGCTTTGAACCCTATTAGCTAGAGGAGAATGCTGCTGACCGCAGAAAATCATTTCCTTTCTTTACGTGCCTGCATTTCATCCCCAAAGAAACCCTGGGGTCCCTTCTTTCAGGGAGCTCCAGAACTGAAGCCAGTCTCTCCACTGCTCTTCCTGACCCTGGCCCCACCCCTACTCTTCGCCCTCTCCCCTGAAATCCCAGTGTTTACATATACACCACCACCACTCAACAAACACAAGCAGATGGTGCCAAACTGGTTTACCCAGGATGTCGGGGCTGGCCCTGGCGCTGCCTTCACAATTTTGACATCAAAGCTTCCAGCCAAATGACCTACCTATTTCCTTAATAAACAAAAAGGAAACACCAACACAAGTGCCTTTTTACACATCCATAACACCCCTAGGTCTTTGGGGGAAGCGGAGTCTGTTCCTCTGCAGCTCATGCAGCCAGGAGACCTGGATTCTGGCTCAGGCTCCTCCAGCTGTATGACCTTGGTCAAAAGCTTCACCTCTGAGCTTCTTTCTGTAAAATGAGGGCCGGAATTCACTAGACCATTTCTAGGATCCTTTCTTTTCTTTCCTTCAACCTTTTATTTTGAAATTTTCAAACCCACAGGTTGAAAGAATAGTACAATAACCATACTGTCCACCTAGCTTCAACATTTGTTAACATTTTGCCATATTTTCTTGATAGATATGGAAACATAGATATATGTTTGGCTAAATTATTAGGAAGTAAGCAACAGATATGAAGTTTTCCCCTTCAGTCCTTCACCGTGCCTCTCCTAAGAATAAGGGCCTTCTACCCAACCACAATATTATCATCACACCTTTAAAGATTTCATAACATCTAACATGCTAGGATAGTTTACTGCACCTAAAACACATCATTAGCAATGGCCTCTCACAAATTCCCTTCAGAACTTTTCATTTTTAATAGCTAACATTTATTGAGCACTTACTATGTTCCAAACCATATGCTACATACTTTACTTGTACTGTCTTATGTAATTCTCAAAATTACTCTTTGAATTAAGTGCTATTATTATCCTTTAATTATTCCCACTTTACAAACCAGAAAACTGAGAAAATTGCCCAAGGTCGTGTGGCTTGTGAGAAATGGAGGCAGGATTCAAAATACAAGCAGTCAAGTTCCAGAGCTTGCGCGGTTGATCCTCCTAACTGTACTCCTCCCTTCAACATCTTGTAGACCTTAAACTAGCAGATCAGTAACCATATCTCCAACTGCCTATTTTGCAGATGAACAAACTGAGTCCCAGAGGATAAATGAAATGCCAAAGAAGTTAAAGGCAGATGTTTCACCCCACCTTAGAGTTTTGGCCAATGATTTGGCATCAAGGAGCAAACTGAAAATATCTGTGAATCCTATGGTGGTCACGAATATTAAATAATTGCACAATCTGATGATCTCCATGGACACCTCTCCCAGTTCCTCACACTTAATTTTTATCATATTCATTAAACAACTATCTGGAAACCACTCTCTTTGCCTGATGACAAGAGATCTAGATGAGTCCATTTAACAAATCTATTCATTCAATGTACATTCCTTGAACATTTCCTATGTATCAGACACTCTTCTCAGAGCATGGGCTACAGCAGTGTCTACATGCACAAAGACTCTGTTCTTATTGAATTTACATATTAATGGGGATAACAATCAGTAGCCATAAACAAATCAGTATAAAATATGTTGAGATGTGATCATTGCTAGGGAGAAAAGTAAAGCATGGTAAAGAGAGGTGACAGAGGAGAGTTGCTTTAGAAAGATAGGGAATGTTTTTTTGATAAGGTGAAATTTGGGCAGGGGCCTGAGGTAAATGAAAGAACTTAACATGAAGGTACCTAAAGAAAGAGTGAAATCGCTTAGAGGACAGTTCAAGGGCAGGTGGCAGGAAGGAGTAGGCTTGGCATGTTCGAAGAATAGCAGGGAAACCAGTGTAGCTAGACTGGAGTGGGCAAGGGGTAGAGAGATGGGATCTGAGATCAGAGAGGTAACAGGAACCAGGTCTTAAAGGACTCACGGGCCCTGATAAGGACTTTGGATTCTATTAAGAAAGTGGGATCAACAGCCTTAGAAAGTTTAGGGTAGAGGCATGGCATTATCTAATTGTAGTTTTTTACACGATTCTGAATGCCAGGGCTGGGATGGAAAGGGGAGCAAAGCGGGAGGAAGGCAAGGATGGAAGCAGTGACACCAGTTAGGAGGCTGAAATAGAAGCAGTGACACCAGTTAGGAGGTTAAGAGTAGTCTAGGCAAGATATGGTGGTGGCTTAGACTAGGGTAGTAGCGGTGCAGGTGGTAAGAAGTGGCCAGACCCTAGATATAATTTGAAGGTAGTGCTGGCAGGACCTGTTAATAGACGGGGTGTGGTATAAAAGTGAGTCAAAAATGATTCCAAGTTTGGAAGTCTGAGCCATTGGAAGAAAGGAGTTGCCATTTACTGAGAAGGGAAGCCTAAGGACTGAGTAGGCCTGAAAGGATGGAGAACAGTTTTGCTTAGTTGATTTAGGTTTGAAATTTGATGTGCATATTATACATCTAAGTGGAGTGGGCATTTGAGGTTCAAGAGAGAGGTAGAGCATTGGAGAGCCACCAGTATGTGAACAGTATTTGAAAGCGGGTGACCAGATGAGATCGTCTAGGGAGTGGATATAGCTAGAAAAATTGTCCAAGAGCTGTTCCTGGACACTTTATTACTTACAGGTTGAGAAGATGAAAGTTGACTGAGAAGAGTGACCAGTGAAGTAGGAGGAGACCCAAGAGAGTGGTGTCCTGGAGCCAAGGAAGAAACCTGGTAACAGAGCCCTACCAGCTGTGCCGAGAGCTGCTCATATGTAGAAAAAGATGAGGACTAAGAAATGACCATTGGGCTTGACAGCTAGAAGGTCACTGATGAGCTTGATAAAAGCTGTTTCAGTAGAGAACGGGGATGAGATCCTGAGTGAAGTGGATTTGAGAGTCTGAATGGAGGAGAGGAAGGAGAGCTACTGAGAGTGTAGACAAGTCTTGAGAGGCATTTTGCTGTGAAAGGGAGTGAAGAGTAAAACAGTGGCCTGAAGGAGAAGTAGGAGCAAGGGAGGCTCTTTTAAGATAGGAGTACATTGAAGCTTGCTTGTTGCTGATAGAAATAATCCAGTAGAGAGGGAAACACTGAGGGCTCAGGAAGAAGAGAGTTAATTACAGAAGCAAGCCCTTAAGAGGTCAGCAAAGGTTGGGATCCAGGGCAAACATGGAGGGGCTGGCTTTAGAGAGGACCACAGACAATTTTCCACCACAGATAAAGGGAGAGAAGCAAAGTAAATGGCCACAGATGTGAGCAGGTTGGGTGTTGTTGTATAAGCAAAGACCCAAGCTCTACTCCTTACTCCTCTTCAGCTAACCAGAGGCTTCATGCATCATGACTTTCTTGACAAGTGCATTCAACCATTACATACAGAAAGCTTGCTATGTGCTAAACATGGTGCTGGCACTTTTCTTGTGTGGCCCAAAGAGAGCTCTCCTTCCCAATGAAATTACAGGACTAGGACTCTATGGAGAACCTTGAGCTAGTCCACGCAGGGATGATCCCTTTTAATATCCAGCTCCCCTGACTAGAAAGAGACTGTAACAGCCTCCGCCTTTTATCACTACACCTTCTCCAGTTGCTACACCAATCTTGACAGACCTCAAGGCTTAGAGGCATCAAAGTGGAGACCATGGAGAGAGATCCACAGTTGGAGTGGGGAGTTTCATACCAGGCTGACTCAGAGCCAATGGGCAGCTACAGGATGGGATGTTCCCACACTTCAGTCATTTGGACTTTAACTCTTGAAGCAGAAGAAGACACTGAGATTTAATCTGACTAATAATTATTACCCAGCTGCCTTGGGACAAACCAGTCCTATGCAGGAGCTGAGCTCTTTGATGTTTTGTCATAAATTAATGAGTTTGCCCACAAAATAACATCAAAGAAGATCTACTGACTAATTCATTGTTATCATCCTCCAACCTGTGGCTATATTGGAAAGTCTCCAAAAAAAGGACCACAGCCAGAAAAAGAAACCCACTGAAAGATTTGGAAATCATGATATTTGGAAAGGGATGAGAGAGAAATGAACTCCTGCAGACTGTAGAGGAGACAGGAAAAGATTAGCAAATCTCAAGGAAATGAAAATGCCAGGGACACAGAAAGATTCTCAACACTTGGGTCTGGAAGGAAAATGATTGCATGAATGCTTGAGGGGAAAATTGTGGTCTGGATGGTCTCAGATGGTGTGATCTCAGAGCACACTGTGGGGACTACGAGGAAGCGTGTGGTAGGAAACTGTGTCTCTGGAGTCAGATGGCATGGATTTCAACCTCTCTCTCTATTTACCATGTGACCATCAGCAAGTCTCAATATTTCTGAACCTCAGTTTTCTGATCTGTAAAACAGTGGCAATAATTCTCCCTCCCCAGATAGGATCCCTCCAAGAATAGGAGGTTTTCTCCAGATGTTACCTGACTCTTCCAAATCGGGTCTTTCAGGATGAAAACAGGAAAAGATTTATGGAGATGCCTTGCTAGAGATCAGCAGCATTTATTCTAGGCGAAGCAAGATTTCCTAAGGCACAGAAAAGATCAGCAAGTGTGCTTCATTTAACTCTGTGAGCAGTTACTGAATACCCACTCTATGCCAGGCCGAAAGAAGACCATGGGATGTGTCCAACCCCTCAAGGACACCAAAATATAACCAAGTGATGACTAGGTTCTGTGATAAGTGCTAAGGTGTAGAGAGTTTCCTCAGAGTTAGGCCCAGGAAAGGTTTTACAAACTACATGACATTTGAGCTTGGACTTCAAGGATTAGTATCATATCCCCAGACAGCAGATAAAAGAACATGGTACACAAAGCCAGGAAGGCATGAAAGGTGCCTGGAAACACAGAACCTCTGGGACTTCAAAACTCAGGAAAGCAGCTGCCAGGGATGCAGCAACAGGGATGACTGCAAAGGCCCCAGAAACATGAATGGAGGGGACCCGCCCTAAAAATAGTACCAGAGCAGGCAAACAGTGACACATGTCTAGAAGTGCAGTCACTAGGAGGTGACTAAGCTAATGGGGAGTTGCCTCCCTTTCTTGATTTCATTCATAGTCTCTCTCCACCTCTCTCCCTCTCTTTCCCTCTCCCTCTCCCTCCCCCCCTCACTTCCCCCTCTCTCTCTCCCTCCCGCCCTCCCTCTCTCCCCACTGGAGGAAGTAGAGTGGGAGGCAAGCGTCTATAAGAATTCACAGCTACCCCAGGAGCAACTGCAGATACTGGAACTATTCACCAAAATGTTCACCTGCCATTACAACAGCCACTGTGCCGGAGGCCAGGCAGAGCACTCAAAGGACCCCTGTTCCAACAGGGGCTCCAGGGGCCCCCTGAAGTAATAATCATCAGATGATTGACTGCAGGGTGTCACTTCCACACAAGCACACTGGCCACAAACTCACCAATCACTTCAAACCATAGCCAGCTGGGGGAAGATGCAAGGCTTCTGACTAAGAAGTGAAAATTCTCTGAGGAAGTAAACAGGCACGAGCATAAAGGGTTGATAGGTGCTTATAAAGCATCATTAATTACAAGAGTCAGAAGAGATCATGGAGTTCAAACCAATTTCAACTGCGGAACCCTTTGTTCAAACAACATCTTGCGTGAAAGTCAGAGATATAAAACAAATAAAAGAAAGGAAGGCAGAGCTTACCTAAGTCTACCAACCCCTCACTCTCTACAGAAGCCGCCAAGATACCCCTCTGAACCCCTCCCCCCAGGGCTCAGGAGAATAGGGGTTTTTTAATCATCAAAGTAACACATGCTTATGGTGTTAAAAATCCAAACATACCAAAAGACTTGTAATAAAGGGCAAAAGGAGTTCTCTGCCTGCTCTTACGCCTTCCTACCTTCCACTGTTTTTCCCCCAGAAGAAATGACTTTTCACTCTTTTTACTGTTTCTGCTTTAAATTCTTCGGAGAGTTTCCTTTACCTTGCTAAATGATATGCCTGTACTTCTGTATCTTGATTTATTAACTTTAGAAACCTTGTCCTGTTTTCTGCACTGACAGAAGAGAACTTAGCTCAACCTGCCACCCTCACCTCCCAATATAGTCACAGCACTATTTGAACTTGATTTTTATTTTTATCAAAGTAATACATGCAATTAGTTTAAAATTCCAACCAGGGACAAGGGCTTATAGCAAAAAACAAAAAACAACCAAAAAAGCCCAGAAGCTCAGTCCTATCTCTTCCTTCCCTCTCATTGCCCCCATGCTCCTTCCCACTAAGGGAGGTTGGCTCGTGGGAGGAGAAAACTTCTGTTTGGTCCTCCCCCCTTTTTTTTCAATAGCATTCACCACCTTTTCTAGCAAAGGCTTTATTGTGGGCTTTACTATGCTCTTTGTTATGTTCACTGATGTATCCCACATATCTAGAATAAGGTCTGACTCAACAAATATTTGTTGAATTCATTAACACAAAATTCTGTGGAAAAGGGAGAGAACGAAGTAGGGCTTCTTGGAGATAGTGTACAACCAGTCATTTTACAACCGATTCATTCTATGGGAAGGAATGGATATAAATGAAAATTTTATTTTATAGATAAGGCACAGTGCTTCTGGACGGTGCGAGGGGGGTGCTATAAAGATAAAGACTTCAGTTCAGACCCTCTTATTGGTTTTACATGTTTGGACAAGTCAGTCCAATTAATTGCCTTGGAAAGAAAGTAGCTATTTGCTTAGGTTGGTCGAGGCCAGGTGGGAAATGAGTGTTGAGAAGTGCCCTTTGCCAAACCCACCATCCCAAGGACAGTTCCTGCTGTGAAAGGAGGAGCTGAGATGCTTCCTCCAAGGGTGACAGCCACCATGGGCCCCAGAACCACAGGCCATTAGCCCAGAGCTGGGCCCCGGGCATGGCCGGGGAGAAGAGAATTCAGTCCTGAGCCCAAGAACTGCACACTGTGAGTCCTACCTTCCAGATGCATCTCATAGCCCTCTAGTCCCAGGAAGACTTTCCTGAACCATCCCACTCCCAACACAGGGCTTTACAGACACCTCTCCGTGGCTAGTATCTTACCGTGCTTTGCCTGGTAAACTCCTACAGAGCTTTTGGAATTCCTGACCACTGGCCAGGTCACAGGGCGAGTTCCAGTGATTGGAATGTTTCCATAGTCTTCAGAGTTCTGCCAGCCTGTTCACCATTCCCTGCCTCTGTGTCATCTACGACTCCTTCTGGCCCCCTGACATGTCCCTGTATCCATAGCTTCCTGAGCTGAAAAAAATATCCCTGTCTCTTCATCAAGGCCATAACACTCCAGGCTCCTGTTTTTCCTGGGCCCGGCGCGTCTGGCCCCTGCCCATCCTCCGAGCCCCTTCTTACCACTTCTCTCCCTCGCACCCTCCATGCCAGCCCCAGCCATGATGGACTTGGAGTTTTCAGTCCCCCAACTCTGCTACACTCTGCATCATTTCCAAGCCTTCATCTATGCTCTGCCTGGATCATTCTTTCCCTCTTCTTCACCTGAATAAATCCCCTGGGGGTCTCAAATTTAAAATTCACTACCTTGGGTAGTACTGGTTTTACTTTATTTTTCCATACATTTTGTTCTGATTATGTTTATTAAAATGTTATTCTTGGGGTGCCTGAGTGGCTCAGTTGGTTAAGCATCTGACTCTTGGTTTCGGCTCAGGTCATGAACTCGTGGTTCGTGAGTTTGAGCCCCGCATAGGGCTCTGTGCTGATAGTGCAGCCTGCTTGGGATTCTCTCTCTCTCTCTCTCTCTCTCTCTCTTTCTCTCTCTCTCCCTCTCTTTCTGCCTCTCCCTTGCTCACTCTCTATCTCTCTCTCACACAAATAAATATTTTAGAAAATGTTATTCTTATTCTTTGTTGAATCTAATAATAAAAAATTGAGAACTGTAAAAAATTAAATTAAAATAAAATAAAATTTACTTCCCCGGGCAAGCCTTCCCTGGCACTTCAGCCATGGTTAGGTGTCCCTATTATGAGCACCCCATGCTTGCCCTATAAAATAATCATACTTCCTAAAATTTATTTTTATTTCCTATTAGACCATAAGCCCTTTGAGGGCAGGAATTTTGTCTCCTCAGTTGCATTCCCAGTGCTCAGCGTAGTACTGGGACATAACAGATGCTCAATCAATACTTGTACAGGAAGCTGGGTTGACTGATAGGATAGAAGGTGTCTCCATTCAGTTCTCCAACACTGAGCCTCAGGAAGGGAAAGGCATGGTTCCAATCAAAAAGGGCTTTATAATCTTGTTTGGGAAACCCAGCTTAGACCTCCTGACACAGTGAGCAAATGACAGGTGCCCCAGTGACCTACAGAGACAAGCCATGAGTGTTGTGGGTAAGCTGAGGTGGGAGAGATTCCCGGGATCTGGTGACCAGAGCCTGCTCCTGGCCCAACAGACCAGAGGTGGCATTCTGAAAGATGAGGTGTTTCCTACTTAGAGGATAAGGACAGGCAAGGTTGGACAGAATTGCAGCTAGAATGAGGGGAGGGGAGATGTGTGTGAAATAGCAGACCGTGCAGGCTGATTTGAACTACTCTAGAAAAACAAGGCTGGAGCCAGATAACACAGAGCCATTAAAGTGAGGCAATGGGGACCTGAGAAGGAACCAAAAGAGTGAGGAGCATAAGGAAAGCAATGTACCAGAATGGGTCATCTGGGAGCATCTAAGGGAGGGAATAGACGGGAGGGGCTGAAGCAGGAAGGAAGCTTTGTGCTGGATGGAGGGGAGAAGATCGGTCACTGCCTAGGAATGAGGGCAAAGGGACAGATTCAAGAAACATTTTAAATGGGGTCACCACAGGCCGCTGCTTCTGACTGAGTGCATCAGATGAAAGAGGGAGATGTGTAGACAAAGGGGATGCAGGACTGTCCATCGCCATGGCTGGGAGATGGCATGGTCAGAAATCACAAAGGCAGATTAGATAACTCTATACATGCCCAATGTAAAGGATAGAAGCTTCTGCGATTTTTTTAAGACTAAGGGGATAGTGCAAGACTATGGGTTAAGACTTGGGAGGTCTCTCTATAAAAGTCATAGTTGATGCCATAAGAATGGGTCACTTGACCTTGGAAGAGAGATAAAGAGAGCCATGAGAAAGAGACTGACTGTCTTGAGCAAAATGGTGCAATTCAAGTCAAAGATCCCTCAGTTTAAATCCCAGCTGGGTCACTTACCAACTGGATGGCCTCAGGCAGGTTCATGAACCTCGCAGAGCCTAGTTTCCACATCTGCAAAGTGGGGATAAAAATGCCATCATGGGATTTTTGTAAGCAGTATATTAAATGACCTCTGGAAAGAGACACGTTCAACTCCAAGTCTGAACAGATGTTCAGCAAAGGCAGATCCCGGGGGAAGGAATCAGTGCAAGAAGAAAAGGGTGTCAGATTAAGACCCAGCACCCTGGAACATCACAGAAGCCCAAGGAGACAAAAAGCTCTGGGAGCCAGGATGAACAGTGGCAGGTATTATAGAAAGTTCAAGGGGAACTGGATTGGCAGGAATTACATTACTGACTCTTTTGAGAACGGGATTTTGAGGAGTAGAAAAAGAGCTGGGGAACAGAATACAGAAAAATGCAAGAGAAAGAAATCCACACAAAGTCACCCCTATCACTCAGGATGTTAGGACTGCAAAAAGATTATCCTAGGAACATGGTTTGAACGATAAGACATTTAATTAGACAAGAAGTCTGGAGCGCGGCAGCTTCAAGGCCACTTGCTCAGAGGCCTTCCTGGACCACCCACTGCAGGTGGCTCCTGTCACTCTTCTTCCCTGGACTCTGCCCTTGGTCTCCTCGCATTTCACATGCTCCTCTTCGTCTGTTGCTTTGCCTGTGTGTCGCCTGGCCCATGCACTACCGCATAAGCTCATTATGGGTGGGAACAACACGCCTCTTGTCTACCATAGTAGTAAGCTCCCTAGCGCTAGGTCTGGAGAATAGCAGATGCTTGATAAATGGTTGTTGAAGGAATAAAAAGACGGACCACGGTAGTGAGAAAGGGCCGAGAGGGGAGATATGGAGGCAGATTCAAGCCCAAATCCCTGCTCAGAGAGGGTTCCATCCACCCCTCTGTGTCCAGGAGGGTGTTTGCTAAGCCCCCTCTGCCTTCAGACTGGAGTGTGGGCAGCCCTGGGCACCTGGAAGGGAGGAGGGAAGGCTTTCCAGATGCCCCTGTTATTAGCAGCCCGGACACAACTCTACCCCACGAGGACCCTCCCTTTCTCTATCTGCTCCTAAGGGAGTCTCTCCTGACTGCCACATTGGGTTCTTGGCAACCACCAGTCCAGAAAGATACCCTGAAACTGGAGGATGTTCAGAGATGAAATATCTGAAACAGCGCAGGAACAGGGGAAATGGAATAATTGTAACAGATTAAAAGACCCACCTCTGGGCTTTGCCACGTTAGGCAGAACAGGACAGTTGCATGCAAGACTCTAAGGGTGTGAAGCCCCACAGGGGAGGAGTCGTACTGAGGATGACATGAGAGGGTGTGATTATGTGAAATGGAATCAGACGGGAATTTGGGGCTTAGTGGCAGGAACCATTTCCTCCCAGGGAAAACTCTGAGGTTGGGCAGTGGTTTCCTAACGGAAGGACTGAGGCGCCACCCCAGAAGCATTTAAGCCCACCTTAAGTCAAGCCTGGAAGACTCTGCAAGTATGGTGGCCTCATTCTAGAAGGCCCAGGTCAGCTACTGGAGGGGAAGAGGTAATCTGACGGCAGCATGGTATAACGGTTCTTACACAGGCTCTGTGGTCAGAGAGAAATGGATTCCAGTCTCGGTGTCTGACTGGTGAAGTGCAGTGGAGACGGCACTGGATGAACAGTTAGGAAACCTACATCTAAATCCCAGCTCAGCGTCTTACTAGCTGTGTGTCACCCAACAGGTCACGGTCCCTCTCTGGACTTCGAGTTCTCCATCATCTAAAAGAGGAAAGTAGACCTCATGACCCTAAGGGCTTCCCCAGGCCTGACACCCTGCAATTTGCAGAATGTCCAGCCCTCCAGCTGCTCATATATGTCTGGATTTCTTTCCCTCATTAGGGTCATTTTACATGCAAGACAGCAGGAAACTGGAATCCTCCAGAAGCCTCTGAAATGGAAGTCGCTGAGTGGCAAAGCGTCCGCACAACACAGTGGGCAGGGATTCCCTCACGGGCCCCAGCATGGCCCATCTGCTTCGTCTGGAGCCCTGTCTTGGGGGGGCAGAAAGAGCCAGCTGGGAGGACCAGGTGGAGATGGTCCCCTCTGCCCCCAGGACCCCAGTCCTGCATAGAGGTCCATGGCCAGATAGAAGCTGGGCCCTGGGGAGGAGCTCTCACCTCATGGCCAAGGCAGGGGACCAGCTGGCCCCCGCCTTGCTTCGCACAGACCTGGGCTGGCTGGGCACTGCCTGTGGCTCAGCACTCAGCAGGAAGACCGACCCCGCATCCCGGAGCAGCAGCGGCAGCAGCCAGTTTCTTGGCCCTCACTCTGCATGACCCCAAGCTAAGGGCCTCATCTACATGAGGAGAAAGGTGGTACCCTTGTTACACCCACTTTTCAGATGGTCAAGCAACTTGCCCAAGGTGACACAGCTAAGTGTAAATTCTGTCCAACCCCCATCTGTCTTATACCGGATCTCGTTCTCTTTCCAGGGAGTCTCCACTCCCCTGGTGGGAATTCAGAGACTAGAGGCCAGCGTATTCCAAAATCCCGCCCCTGACAGCCTGCAATTGCATTAGCCACACCTCAGAATTAAAGCACTGTATCTCTGAAGGTCCCAGAGTGGCCACGATGAACAGGAAATGTATCAGAATGTCGGCCACTCCAACAGCCCTTAAGCAAATGGGACATGGAGTCAACAAGTGTCAATAGGGGCTGGGACCAAGGCCATTAGGAGGGGAGGGGAGGGGACTTCAGAGACACCCAAGGAGGTCCTCTTAAAGGAGGAGGAGCCTGGCCCAGTGGAGCGACCCAGTGACCATGGTACTTTCCTCCCATGCTTGGACCCAGCCCAGTAATCTAAAAAGACTGGGGATGCACAAGGCCAGGGAAACTCTGGAGAGGCCTCAGAGTGGGGTTCTGGCTGCATGGGGAGGGTGGCGGCTAGAGCCCTGCCCTCAGCATCTAAATCAGGCCACACAGGCTCTGGAACTTCCGGGCATCGGATTGCTTTGGGACCCAGGGAACTATCTCTGGAAAAAGATGGGACAGGCTGCTAGCCATCCACCCTGCCTGAGCTCACTGGGTTTTCTGGCAGGGAGGGAGCCCCTGAGCGAGGGGAGGGCTGTGTTTTGAAATAAGTAGGGAAGCCTGCAGAGAGGAGATGAGGCTGGTGGAGTGAGTCCACAGCTCCTGGGGTACTGTTGGAGAGACCAGAGGGCCTGAGAAAAGCCTTTCCAAAGAAGAAAGTCGGGCTCGGAGCCCCTGGCCGTGGGCCACCACACCCAGCAGGGAAGGCCAGTCCAACCTACCCTCCGTGCTCCAGAGATAATAATACAAAAAATAGCAGCATGTGTTACTGAACATCAATTCTGAGCTAGATGATAGGGATATAGCAGGGCACAAAACAGACAAAAAGCTGTGCCCTCATGGGGCTTATATTCTAATAGGAGTGAGAAACAATACGCAGTACAAATAAATGGTACGTTAGAAGGTGATCAGTGCAAAGAAGGGATATAGAGGAGGGAAAGGAGATGGGGGGGTGCCAGTGTGGGGGGAGGGGAGGCAGTTTGTAATTTTAGATAGCTTGGCCAAAGACCTCACTAAAGAGATGACATTTGAATAAAGATCTGAAGGAGGCTAGGAAGCGAGCCATGTGGATTCCTGAGGAGGAGCAGTCCAGTAAACAGAAGAGGGAAGCGCCAAGGTCCTGAGGCAGAAGTAGCCTGGCATGTTCAAGAGGTCAGTGTGGCTAAAGCAGACTGATGGAAGGGAGACAGCGTCAGATATGTGGGAAGAGGTTAGAGGAAGCTTGGGTCATGTAGGGAAGACTATTACAAAAAACTATAGCTTCTGGGATCCCCTAAAGGCTTGTGAGCAAAGGAGGGACATGATCTACCCTGTGTTTAACAGAATCATTCTCGCTGCTGTGTTAAGAATAGACCAAAGTAGGGGGGCACCTGGGTAGCTCAGTCGGTGAAGCGTCCCACTTTGGCTCAGATCATGATCTCACAGTTCGTGAGTTTGAGCCCTGTGTCAGGCTCTGTGCCAACAGCTCAGAGCCTGGAGCCTGCTTCGGATTCGGTGTCTCCCTCTCCCTCTGCCCCTCCCCTGCCCACACTCTGTGTCTCTCTCCAAAATAAATAAACATTTAAAATAAATTTTTAAAAAAAGAATAGACCAAAGTGGAACTGGAAAGCCTGGTTACTCTTATTATTACCATCACCATCACCACCAGTAACAACTACAATAGCAATACCGGTTATTAAGCCTGTGTCAGACCCAGTGCTACTCCTTTAATTTTCATTAGATGGTTTAAATCTCACAGCAACCCTGGACAGAGAGAGGGCCTTATTTTTCCCATCCCACAGCTAAGGAAACGGAGACTCAGTCAAAGTCAGAAAGTCACACACATACACCCCCTCTCCAACCTGGCCCCGCTCACCTGCCCAGCCCTGCCTCTCACACCTCAACTTCTAACCCACCAGCCCCAGACAGCTACCCCAGTTTCCCCAATTCCATAGTCTCCAGGCCTCTGAGCTTTCCTCACATGCTGTTCCACTGCCGAGAATGCTCTTCTCCCACTCCCAACTGCCACGCAAACTCCAATTCATCCTTTGAGAGACAACTCAAGCTCTGCTTCCTTGGGGGGCCCTCCCAGATTGCTTCCAGCTTGGTGGCTCCTGTCCTCTTCCTGGAAATACAAAGCATTGTAACGACCCTGCAGCGGGCCTCCTAAAAACCATACGAGCTCAAGGCCAGGGCCAGTGCTTCTTTGCCTCCATTTCCCCAACAGTTTTGCATCCAGGTTCGAATCCTAGACACGGTATTGGGGTATCCTAGGGGAGTTCCAATTTTTCCAGTGCAATTTTATTCTAAATCACATTTCCTTCATACATGTTCATTCAAGGGCACACACGGCTGACCTGGGATGGATCGGCGCAGACCCTCGGGGCTGATGGGAGCCAACATGCTTTTGGAGAACAATGGTTGCAACAGAGGAGGTGGTACAATATACAGGGAGCCCTCTGTGCTTTAGCATCAGCCAGCCCCGAGTTCGAATCCTCCTCTGCCTCTACTGTGTGGCTGTGAGAGCATTCTTTAGCCTGGGCCTTGCTTTATCATCTGTAAACCGGGGCAAATGACGTCCTCCGTATGGGTTGCATGAGAGCTGGCAATAGCACCAATGCAATGGAGATGGCGTTAATGCCTCCTTGTTCACCCCCATCCCTAACCCAGCTCTGTCTCCAGAAACCTCTTGTACATTAACACTTGGCCACCATGCTTTGGCCTCATACTTCTTGGAACTTTCGCAATCATTAACCCAGAATCCCCCTTCTGGCTGGAGGCCCAGCTCTGAGGCGGTGCCTGTAGCTTCCTGGCAGCTCACCTGGCCCTGGCCTCTCACCTCGGAGCCCCTGCCAAGGGTGCCCCCCCCCCGCCCCTCCCCACTGCCTGAGTACATCTATGCGTTCACTCCTTCCCTCCCCACCAGTTGTGGCTCCATTGCTGCAAGGCCTTCCTGCCTGATTGGCCACCTCAGCCACTTCCACGCTTCCAGCAGATATTGGGCAATTTAAAAGGGCAGTGTTCATTTGGGAAATAAGAAGGAGGAAAGACTCCCCCCAACAAAGCAGGTCAGAACAACGTTTGATGCCGGAAGCTAGGCAAAAGTCCTGGCTACCGGTCGTTCGAGGTGTTGTAACATGTCAGGTCCCTTGAAAGTCCAACTCCCTCACTTTGCAAATGAGAGGCTCAGACGGGGTAAGGGATTGGCTCAAAGTCACACAGTCAGTGGGGAGGAGCAGGGAGTCTGATCAGGGCTGCAGACCTGCCTGTGGCCATGGTCTTCCTACTGTACCAGGCTCCCGCTCATCAGGGGCTGAGTATGAACCAGACTGGCTGACATAACAGTGTCCCGTTGAAGACCCTCTGGCTCTGTTTCCCTCCAACCATACGAAAACTATTCCAGGACGGAATCCCAGAAATCATGATGCCTGCGATCCGTGTCCTCAGCGGCCTCCACAGAAGCCATTTGTCCAGGTTCTGGGCAGCTACCCAGTCAATTGATTAAGCTTCACACTCACGGTCTCCTGAGGTGGTTGATCTTCACCTACCGTCACCACACCAGTGGTTGCAAAGAACTGGAAACCCAAATGGCATGATGCATTTGTAAGGGAGGCTGGGATATATTTAGCCTCAGCCTTCTGAGGTCAGCAGCATACCTGACAGGAGGGCCACGTAGCTCAGAGACACCTGGGTCTCACCCCTGGGAGTCCCTCTCAGTAGGTACCGTTGACAAACTCTTCCAGAGATCCTGATGCCGTGTCACATCGGGACCTACTGAACTACAGCTCTTCGCTCAGTGAGGAATCCCTTCTTCCACATCCTTACATTCATTCAGAGACAGGGAGCTCACTACCTCAAAAGTTAGAAATGTTCTAGCAGTAAGAGCATGGTATATGCCCGGCTGTTATTAGCTTCCCAGGTCCCAGTCAGCCTTCTGTGGTGAAACCAGTCAATGTCTCTTCTTTCTCGGGGACAATAATCAGGCCCTATGTAAGCACACCTTTCAGATGCCTGGTCTCCTTGACCCAGGGGCTCCTGGTGTCCATTGGGGACAGAGAGATTCTCCTTGCCCAGCACACAGGGCTCCAGATGTGGGTCACTGCTCCTCCTCCTGTCCCCCACTCCCATCTGCCACTCAACCACACTTAAAATGTGCCAGATGCAGAGCTTAGTACTCGCCAAGTTCAACCGTCCCATTTTACCAATGACAGTTCCAGGACCAAGAGGAGGAAGTGACTTGTCATCCAGCAAGATTAGCCCATACTGGCTCAGCTGGCCCAGTCAGTGATCCCCAATGCACCCTGCAGAAAGTGGAGGTGCTGACACTTTCTGAAAGGTGGAGGACTCCTTGGGGCCCCAGAATCACTGCAATGCCCATCACCAGAAGTTAACAATCATCCCAGCATCCCTGGCCCTTGTTCCCAACCAGAGTTGGGGCTCTGCCCTGACATCTAGATAGCTCTGCGGCCCTCAGCACCTGTCACCTGCTTGCAAAGTATCAGGGGCATGAGAACAGACAGCCCACGTCCCTCCTCCAGGTTATTTATAAAGTGTTTTCAGATGAGTCAGGCACCGAGCTGCCCAGCACCAACCGGGACTGTTCCCTTGGAAATGCTAAAAATTATCCTGGGTTTTGGAATCCCACCCTGACCCTTATTAGCTTCTTGGAGAAAGTTCCAGGCAGGAAGCCGGGACCTCCACAGGTCTGTGGGGCTTTCATGGTGCTCCCACACTAGTGGTCTGAGCCCCAAGCGGGAACCTGAACTTTGGCAGGTTAGTGTTATGGGACAGATGGGGGAGCCCCAGGCAAGGGAAGAGGGGCCTCGCCAGGTACCTTCTTGGCTTAGACCACATGCCCCTTCCTGGTCAGTGCCACTCCCCCTGCAACCTTCCCAAGCCAGACTGACAGACAAGCCCAAGAAGACAGCTCCCACCCCCGCCCCCAGGCACTGGCTGCCCCCACCTCCATTCCTGTGCGTACTGCTCTCCACCTCCGCCACCAGACCGGCTATTTATATCTCTCTGGAAAGGGAGCCGGAGCCTCCAAGCCTCTCCCAGCTTCCTGCTCCTGGCAGCACTCTAATTACTTCCTCAGCTGGGTGCCGCCTGCCGCGGGCACCCTGGCTGGGGCCACCATAAATAACTGTCCCTGAGCTCACACCCGGCTTCCCACAGAGGTCAGCCTGGATGCCTTGGATGCCTCCGCCAGGAGCGTCACCACCCAGGGCCTGGTCCAGAGGAAGATACACATCCTTCTGTGAGCCCAAAGGACTCGGGAACTCTCCCTCTCCACTGCAGCCTCAGCCACAGGCCTGGGGGGCACCGCTTGTCTCCTCAGCAAACCTCCAGGGTGCCTGGCACACTCCACAGGAATAGGGAGGGCAGCAGATGTAAAAGCTGCGTCCACCCTCAAGGGAGGTAAACAGTAAACAGCTCATTATGCAACCAAGAGTGAAGTAAGTGCTAAATTAAGATACGAGCTGTGTGCCGAGCCTCCAGGCCTTCAATTCTTCCATACTTTTTTTTCCCCTTATTATCAAGGAAATTCAAATGCAGATAACAAAAAGAAAATTACAACATATTCATTATCCATCCACCCTAGGACACCCTTATCCATCCCTGAGCCCCAGACTTTTTTAAAGAAGGCAAGGTCAGGCCTCAATCTGAGGGTTCCTCTACCAGGGGACAATCAACATTCAAAAGAAACCAATAGAAAGATTTCAAAGCAAGATAATAAATATGGATAGTATAACATGTTTGCATAAATAAAATTTTTTTTTCCAAAAACTATTCACATGCCTGGAAAATGTTTGAAAGTATACAGACCGGAGAGTTAACACTGGTGAGGGAAAGGGATAGTATAGGGGTGGGAGAACACATAAAAGGGAATTTTTCTTCTAGACGTGGCTTGATTTGCATTGTTACAATAAGCATGGATTTATATACAATTTTATAATTTTTAATTACTTTAAAACTTTTCAAAATTGCTCAATAAATACCTTCTAAAATGTTATAGTATATTATTTTATGTAAAATAATATGGTATAAAATTTTATGCTTGTATTATCTTTGCCCTTAGAACAACATAATCTTAAAACTAAAAGGAGGTGCAGCTGCTGTGAAAAACAGTCCGGTAGTTTCTCAAAAGTTAAGCAAAGAATTACCACACGAACCAGCAACGGCACTCCCAGGTATGTGCTGAAGAGAATTGAAAACAAGTACTCAAGCAGAAACTTCTCACAAATGTTCATGGCAGCACTATCCACAACAGCCAAAAGACGGAAACAACCCAAATGTCCATCTGTGGACGAACAGATAAATAAATTTGTGACGTACTCGTACAATGGAATATTATTCAGCAATACAAAGGGATGAAGTACGGATTTGTGCTACAATTGGAGAAACCTCAAAAACATTCTGTTAAGGGAAACAGGCCAGACACAAAAGGCCACATACGGTATGATTCCTTTTATATGAAAAGACTACAATGGGCAAACCCACAGAGAAGGAAACCAGATTAAGTGGTTGCCAGGGGGTGGGGGTAGGGAAGGGAAGGGCGAGGATTTAACAGGTACGGCATTCTTCCAGGGTGATGAAAAGGCTTTGAAACCAGAGAAAGGCGGTAGTTGCACAACCTTGTGAATGCACTAAACGCCACGGAATGGTACAATTTACATGTTTAAATGTGTTTTTTGAATTTCACCTCAATTTAAAAAAAAAAAAAACAAAAAACCAATGAAGCACTAAAAAAAACTCCGTCTCCTTTGGCCCTCATCCCTTCCCCACCCCAGTCCCTACACCTCACCACCAACACCTCCTTTGAGGGTCATGAAGGAGAATCCTTCTACTTGTCCCAGCAGAGCAGAGTCTCGGGTTCTGAGGAGGCCATGAAGAGACAGGAGAGGGTCTGAGGGGACAGCAAATATCACGGAGTGAGATAGGGGTGAGCAGGGGCAGAAACGAGCAAGGGAGTGGGAGGGCAGAGGGAAGAGGCGTGGCCTCACTTTACTAAGAACTGCTTGGCTGTCACAGAACCTTCAGGCAACCACAAGAGGTCAGTACTATTTCCCCGGTCCTCAGACCAAGGTTCTGTGCGACTCCAGGCAGGGCTGAGACCCCCTGAACTGGGGAGGGCAGCCAGGGGTACCTGGAGCAGCCCCCAGGGCATCTCAGTCTGCCCATCACCACTGCCCGGAGCCAGCTTCCTCCGGCTCTCTGGCCCCCACTCCTCACCTGCATCTACAGGCCACCCCCACCCCCAAGGCAGGTGAGAGGCGTGGGGATGGGGAAGGGGGAGATTGAGCAGGTGCGGGGATGCCCTGCCTGGAGAGAGGCTTGTCCTACTTGTGCCCCCTCCTTCTCTTCTTCTGAGTCTAGACGCAGCCCTCTGGCTGGCTGACCCCTTCCCTGCGCTTCACCTCGAGGCCAGGCTTGTGTACGAGGCTTGGGTTCTTGTCTTGTCTGCGTGGGTCCAAACTCAGACTCGCTGGTTTAACGGCTCTGTGATGTTGGGCTCCATTTCCTTAAATGTTAAATGGATATGATGATACAGGTCCCACCCAGATAAAACTGATAGATGAGAAAAGGCTCAAAAAGGACTTAGCGGTAACTGTCTCCTTTTTCTTTTCAGCCAAGCATCTGCTGAGATTACTAAAGCTTTTGGGGTGCATGGGACTAGGGCTCTGTCTGGGCCCATCTCTCTCTGCAGCTGAGGAAAGTCCCTTGTTTTTGGTAGATTCTGGTAAACTTGCCAGGTCTAAGAAGTGCCGGTGTGCCAGCCAGCCCTACCATGGCCTCCTCGAAGCCACTGTCTGGTTATTTCCCTTTTCCCCTTCAGAGCCAAATAGTTCCACCCAGCTGCCTGGCTTTTCACAAGGCTCCAAGATAGTCCAATGTCTAATAATTAAGGTCCGGTGATGCCTGTATCAGGCTTCACAATCTACGAAGCATTTTCCCAGATATTACCTCACTTGGTTCTTACCAAAATCAAACAAATCAAATATAAAACAAATCAAAGATCACTGTTTTATATCTTAGATATTAGACATAGACACACAGATCTAAATCACTCAGATAATATTCTTTCTTCCGAAATCTACTTTGCCTGATATTAATATAGCCATTCCAGCTCTCTTTTGACCAGTGTTACCATAGTATATCTTTTTCCATCCTTTTATGTTGAACATATATGTGTCCTTATATTTTAAGTGTGTTTCTTGAGGGGCACCTGGGTGGCTTAGTCGATTGAGCATTTCAGCTCAGGTCATGATCTCATGGTTCATGTGTTCGAGCCCCACATCAGGCTCTGCGCTGACAGCACAGAGACTGCTTAGGATTCTCTCTCTCCACCCCTTCCCTGCTTGTGTTCTCTCTCTCCCCTCTCCCTCACCTCAAAATAAATAAATAAACAGAAAGAAAGAAAGAAAGAAAGAAAGAAAGAAAGAAAGAAGAAAGAAAGAAGAAAGAAAGAAAGAAAGAAAGAAAGAAAGAAAGAAAGAAAGAAAGAAAGTTATAGTGTGTTTCTTGAAAACAATCAACAGGGGCACCTGGGTGGCTCAGGTGATTAAGCGCCTGACTTCAGCTCAGGTCGTGATCTCACAGTTCGTGGGTTCAAGCCCCATGTCAGGCTCTGTGAGGACAGCTCAGAGCCTGGAGCCTGCTTTGGATTCTGTGTTTCCCTCTCTCTCTACCCCTCCCCCACTCATGCTCTGTCCCTCTCTCCTCCAAAAATAAGCATTAAAAAAAAAGAATAAAAATAAACATTAAAAAAGAGAAAACCATCAGCAAAATGAAAAGGCAACCTGTGGAATGAGAGGAAATATTTGCAAGCTATATATCTGATTAGGGGTTAATATCCAAGACGCATGACCATGTCCAAATGATGTTTAGGCCATGTACATTTAACGTGATTACTGATGTGGTTAGGCTTGAGTCTATCATCTTGTTATTTGTTTTCTATTTGTTCCATCTGTGTTTTATTCTCTTTTCTCACCTTCTTTTGGATGGAGTATTTTTTGATGGTACTGTTTTATCTCCTTACTTGCCTTATTAGCTATGCCACTTTGCTATGTGAATGGTTGCTTCAGCGTTTATAATATACATATAATATACATCTTGACCTTATCACAGTCTACCTTCAAGTGATACCATACCGGTTCACATCAAGTGTAAGAGCCTTACAGTAGTATACTTCCATTTCTCCTCTTCTAGCCTCTGTCCCCTCTAGGGGACACCGTGACCTAGAAACTCACACGAGGCAATAAGCAGAGATCATCATTGAGTTCAATGAGGTCACTGAACTTTGTGGCCTAATGTCCAGTGTCTTGAAAAAGCACGGTTTCATGTACTTGGTCTGTTTGTTGTTTTTTAACGTTTCGGGGGAAGGGTAAAATCCAGTCCCTCTTACTCCATCTTGGATGGAAGCAGAGCAGAAGTCCCCACTGTGTATATGAGGACACCAGGCCTCCAGAGCCAAGCTTCCGGCCGGAGGTGGAGCAGCCAGTAAACGGCCAGGTGGGGCTCCGACCGGATCTCCCCACACCGGACTCGGCGCTCTCCTCCCCTCCCTGCTGCTCCTGGATGAGCCACCCTGAGATAGCAAAACGAGCTGGCAGAATACAACGGACTTTTGCCACCACTGCAAAAAGCTGCCCACAGCATTGTCACTGGTTTTGGAAGCCACTGTGATGATTATTTTGCATAAATTTATCCATTAGATAGCAACTTTCAGCATCTTCCAAACCTCACCTCAAATGTTCCTTCTGAATCTTAAGAAGCTTCTGTGGCAAGTTCCTGTGCTGTCTGCTGCCTGTCTCCTGGGACACAAGGGTCTACCAAGGATGCTGAGACCCACTCCCCCAAAAGGTACTCAGTAACCCACAATATGATATGACTGACTGAACAGTCTCCCCCATTTGCCTTCCCATAAGTATTTTCTGCTTGAATTCATGACCTAATTTGTGGAATTGCAGCCACCCTGGTATGTGCATGCATGCGTGTGTGTGTGTGTGTGTGTGTGTGTGTGTGTGTGCAGACTGGCAGATAAGGAGGGAGGTCCCCTCTTGTTATCACACTATTCTGCACTCTTTAGGTCCAGGGACCTATTCAACTCAAAGGAGAGGGAAAGAGAGATTGGGGCAGCTAGCACAGGCCGACTCTACCCAAGTCTGATGGGAGAAGAGAAGCCAGAGGAGCCTTCTCTGCTCTCTCCATCCTGCGGCAGAGAAGAGCCGGGGGCTCTATTCTCTCCACTCTCTCCTGTACCTGCTGATCCCACAAATGTTTTGAGAAACCAGTCTGAAAGCAACAGTATCGACTTTCATTCCTACCGCTGCTTGCCACCTGTGTATTTCACTTAAAGCTCTGCCATTCCACAGCCCCGGGACACAGATGACATGGTCAACGTGGCCAAGATGTGGCCAGGCCCCTCATCTGTAAACTGAGCCTGGGAATAGCCACCTCCCCAAACTGGTTTTTAAATAGCAAATATGACGCATCTGGCACAGACCAGGAACTTGGAGCTCGGGCTTTCTTTCCATTCTCCTCAAACCCCCTCCACTTCGGTGTATGTTTTCCTGTGTCGCCCACAGAAGTCGGTGTCGTGCTTGGAAGATTGTTGCTCATGACGAAAATCAATGAAAGGAAAAACAGTAAACAGCACCTGCCTTGCACCATCCAGATAAGAGGCTCTTGAACTTTGCTGCACGCTAGAATCCCCTGGGGAGCTTTTAAAAACCCCAGTGGCAGGCTGCATCCCAGATCCATTAAACCAGCACCTCTGATGGGACCCAGACATCAGGATTTTGTAAAGCTCTCTAGGGGCTTCCAATGTGCAGCCAAGGCTGAGAACCAGTGGGCTTGTCTGAGAGATGAGAATGCCCTCAGTGTGCTCCCATCCTTTACCTGCCATCCCAGAACATGTTCCCAGCACATCACAGGCTTTCCAGAGGCCTGGGTGCAGTGCAGTGACCAGGACCAGGGACGGTGAGTAAGACCACATTTAAGGAGGCGCTCCTTCTCAGGTCCTTGTAAGTGCAGCGTGGCCATCTCACAGCCCCGAGAAGGGCCCCCTCATACTTTGCTCCCTAGATCCCTCACCCTTAAGGAGGCACTCACTCTCAGGGTCGTGCATCCTTCACTTACAAGACCCCGAGAGTGAGTGCCTCCTTATTCAATCCCTGAGTCCCTGCCCTGACCACCCCCATACACACCTCCCACCCCTGTAGTTGAAAGCTCCAAAGGTAGAATAGCCAAGGCCCCTGCCCTATCCCACCCCCACCTCAGGAAAGCATCTTCTCTTTGAACAAATCACCAGACCCTCCTCCGTCCCTGCACAGGGCCGTGGTTACAGCCCCCTGGCCAGAACCCAGCAACTGGCAGGCCACCTGGCTGAGAAGGTGAAGGGGAGACGAGGTGGCTCTTACCTGCCAGCCAGCCACTGTCCCACTCCCTGGAGTTGGCCCCCTGCCCACATGACAGTTCAAAGATTCTGGGGAAATGACAAGGCTTGGCAAAGGCAAGAATGACCTTTCCTCCAGGTGCAGGGTGGGGACAGGAAGGCTGGAGAAAATGTTAGCCTTAGCCTGCTGGGGGCTCAGCTGCACCCAGAATGGGTTGGTGTTCAGAACAAGGGTCCAATAAGGGAGCTGAAAGGTGGAGTGGGGTCCCCAGCGTTGCCCTAGAAACCTTGAATGTGTCTGACCCCACTATCCTCTAAGGCCCAGCCCCCTCTTCTTTGTGGTTCTCAAGTGTGGGTGGCCTCAACAATTCCCTGGGGAACTTTCCACCAGGTTCTGCTGCAGGAGTGCTGAACCAGCACACCCAGGTGATTCTGATCCAGGTGGCCTCTACTTTGAGGACCGCCTCCGTGGGCCTTGGTGCCATCACCTCAGCATCTGCCCGCCCCCCTCCCAGCACGTGCTGTAAATCCTCTCTCTGGAAAGGATGTGATGAACCCATCCGCCCTGAGGAGCAACAGACTCAGGAGACTTGGAGGGGGGCTGCTCTCACAAGAGGTCAAGACCCCATGTCCTCCTCTGTGAAGCCTGCACTAACTCCCCCATCCACATCGGCTCACAGGTCTGCAGGGCCCAGCAGGAAAGCGCTGATGAGGGGGCCAGGCTTGATGCCACAGGGAGTAGGGGGGCTGCAGACACCTGAGCAGACAGACGTGCCATCTGGGAGGACAGGGAGGGGAGCAGCCCCTTCTCAGCCCTGCCAGCTCCTGCTGGGGAGCAGCACAGCCCAGGGTTGCTAGATCTTCCAATCTGTCAAGAGAAGCCGGAAGTCAGATTTTTATGGGCGCTCCAATTTTTAAACCATGGGGGCCAAAGTAAGCATGTCTGAGAGCCAAATCTGGAGGCAAGCGGGCCGTCTGTTTGCAGCCTGGTCTAGACAGCCAGCCCTTCGGGTTGAGAGACCCTGTGGGTCTCCTTACAACCCTTGGTGCCAGCTCACGGCTTACTGATCCCAGGGGTCCCGGTAAATGTTGCCACATGAGCAAGTAAGTGAAGACACAGCATGGCAGGCAGGCCAAAGGGGACTTCCTGCCCCACCACGCCTAAGTTCATTCATGTCAGTCAGCAGGGATGGGGCGCTGTCTGAAAGCCCCCTCACCCCTCCCTCTCAGAGGAGGCCTGGGCTGATGCCTAACTCACCCACCCTGGGAATGGCTCCTTGTAGCATCTCTGGCTGTGCAGTGAGCATCCCCTACCTACAGACCTTTCCTGGGTCTCCAGCTTCATCCACTCCTGTCACAAAGCCCCCCAGCCTCCTCTGCCTCCAGCCAGGACCTGGACCTAGCCCTCCAGGCCCTGTTTCATAGAGCCCCCTGGCTTGTCCTCACTTCAGGCCACTTCTCAGAAACCTTTGCTCAGGGTGCCCAGCCCAGCCCAGGCCCAGCTCCTCTGAGCCCTGCAATTGCAAGCAAGAATTAGCAAAGCCTCCCAGCTGCCCCTGGGAGAGCGGGGAGGAAAGGAAAGACCCAGTCTTGGGGCCAGTGGAGGCATCTATATGTCCTGGAACACCCCCTGCTAGAGGAAGCATATCTGAGGGCTCTGCCAATCTCAGGAGACAAAGCAGACTGTCGTGGGCAATGTGCCAAAAGGGAGGAGCTCTGCCCACAGGCAGACCGACCGATAGGCTGCCTTAAAAACAAAAGAAACATAGAAGTGAAGGTATTGAGGGGATAATGTGAGGTACAGGGTATGTAATGTCACCGCATATGAAGTTCAAGAATGAAGTGAAGCCAAGTGGGTTAATGGGAGGCTGTGGGGCACTGATGGCCAGGGGAACAAGGAAGCCTTCTGGAGGGATGGAGGTGTTCCGTATCTTGACCTGGATGGTACTTACACAGGTGTATGCATATGGAAAAATACACAAACTATACAGTACACTTAAAGATTGGTGGACTTCACTGTGTATAAATTTAATCTCCACAATAGAAGAACAAAATAGCAATGGAAAAGAGGGTAAAGGCCTCTCACAGACACCCACAAATCAAGGAGCTGGAGACCTGAGACCAGCTTCCTGGGAAAGCTTAAAAAAGAGGCAAAAAGGCCAATGAGATGTAAGAACCGTGCTCCCAAATGAGCCATGGAACAGAATTCTAGCAAAGTTAGTCAGCCAGCATGTGGCCAAGTTCAAGTGCAAACACGTAGTTGAAAATGTGCTCATGGAAGAAGCCTTGAAGGCACGAAATGACTGGCCCCTAAGAGCACTGCAGCCACTTCTTTTAAAGTCCTTTGGCCTCCTATCCTAAAGCCACAGCACCATGGGACGGCTATTCTGACTCTGATGCAGAGCAGCACAGGGGCCCAGGGAAGTTCAAGAACCTGCCCAAGGTCACACTGGCCAAACCAGGACTCAAAGCTCCTCATCAGACTACAGAGTCCTCAGAGAAAACCATGCCTCTCCCGGGAAAGCAATGCAGACGTGTAGAATTCTTTGTCCGTAACAAGAGCCAATTACTAGGGACAGTCATTTTACCCAAACTTGATTTGGGGGATAATTTTGTGCGGGGGCTAATGGTCAGCCTTTTCTTCAGAAAAATCTCTGTTCTCAAGAGTCGGTGGTCTGAGAAGCGGCAGGGTGAGAGCTGTCTCTCGCTCTCTCATCTGTGTCCTACCGCCCTGGCACATGAGGTTTGCTGAAAGAGGACATATCTTCCCTTTGACAGACTTTATAACAAACCCGGAAGGGGGAATCGATAGCTGCAAAGAGGGGTGTGACAATGCAGAAGGTGTGCCACCCCTCACCAGAACCTGAGGTCTCCTCAAACAGACACGGGGCAGGCCAGCAGACTTGAGCCAATGGGTTGATAGTGGCACAGGAAAATAGAAAGAGTGTGGTGGGCACCGTTAGCACCTACCCTGAAGCCATCTCCCTCTTCTCTTCATTACAGACCCTGTTCTAGCCCCAGAAGGTAAGTCAGAATTGGACTAAGGCCAACACAGTAACCTCATTTGCTTTTCCCAGCTTCTCACTGTCCCAGTTTCCCTTGTAGTCAGGATACAGTTCCTGACATTATATTAATGAAACATAAAGATAAATCTGCTGAAAAGCTTCTTGCTTCCTGGTAAAAGAAATTGACACTTAGTCCAAGTGTCCTTCTGGCCTTGAATGTGGTTGTGTGAGGCATGATGGCTGGAGCTGTGGCAGCTATCCTGTCATCAAAAGATAACAAACTTAAGTAGAGCAAGCACAGTGAGGATGGCTGAACAGAGAGATCAAAAAAGTCTGGTTCCCTGTTGACATTTTTGAGCTGTTCATCAACTCTGAGTCAGACTTCACACTGAGATAATTCAGTGTCATTATGGTTTAAGCCATTGTCTATTTGGGTCTTCTATTACACATATCCTATCTGACATAAAGGGCAGAGGCAGGGGAGAAGCTGAGGTGGCTCAGTCAGTTAAGTGTCCAACTTTGGCTCACATCATGACCTCACAAAACCCCACATTGGGCTCTGTGCTGACAGCTCAGAGCCTGGAGCCTACTTCAGCTTCTGTGTCTCCCTCCCTCTCTGCCCCTCCCTTGCTTGTGCTCTGTCTCTCTCTGAAAAATAAATAAAAACATTTTAAAAATAAAATTAAAATTTTTTTTAAAAGGACAGAGGCAAATAGACACAGCCTACAGGATTCAAGTCACACAACTGAGACCAGATAAGAAGTAGGGGCAGGCCAGTCAAAGGGCAGCAGGAAGTAAACCTTGGTGGCATCATCAGGCCAAGGAATGATTCCTCAGCATTTCCTGGGCCATCCGGCCTAACGACAGCCTGACCGTGCCACACTGGCCCACCCTTTCATGCTCCTCCAAGTGTCTCTCACTGGTGATTACCCAAAGCTAAGGCAAAAACAACCACTGCCCTTCAGAGTCACAGAGTTACTGGGATCTGGGGTTTGACATACTGTCACCTTGGACAGAGAAATGCTAACACGCTGGGCAAGGAGATCTCTTTTCAATTCAACCCAATACTAAAAAAACAGCTAGAATAATTGCACTGTGGCCCATGCATTAATCAGTAGGGCAGCTATGGAAGATCTTTGAATTCTCTCCTGATGGTAAATTATTGTAAACTTTTTATACTATAATGACCTGTTAAAGTCAGGAAGTAAGCTGCAAAATCCACATGAATTAAAGATCAGACACGAGGCTTCAGATACATTTCTCACTGCGGCAGACTCGAACAGTATTCACACTCCTCTGTTGTCAGGGGTGCTCTGGTGGGGAGGGGGAGGGGAGCACATTGGACGTTCACAGCAGCCTATGAGCCAATTTATCAGCAGGAAGATTTCATGCTCAGAGCATCCAGCTGGGGCAGGTCAGAAAGGGTACCTCAAGATCTGTAAGACAAGGGAGTTCAAATTCATGGCCAGAGGGGGAAAAAAAAAAGTCATGAGTCTGGGAACCAGTTCAGGATCCATCTGAAGGGGAAAGTCTGGGTTTAGTGGTAAAGCTGAGTGAGCTCTGAGATCCAGAACCATGAAGAACAAGGCAATAGCCCAAGCAAAAAGAAATGGAAGCATCCCTAAAGAGAGATCTGCTTAGCCAGTGAGTTTCTGCATATCACCTGCACCAGGTGAGTCTAGACCTGCAGAGGGAAGAAAGCGCTTCAGCTGGCTAAAGACAGATGGCAGGAATGTGGCTGCAACCAGGATTCTCACGGTGATTCATGCCTTAGGAGTGATCATCACGATGGCTTTCATTTGAGAGGTTGCCATGTGTTGCACACCATGCTAAATGTCTTTCCAAATCCTCACAAAGCTCCATGATTTAGACTCTATCATCATTGCCACTTAACAGATGACAAAACTGAGGCCAAGAAAGGTCAAGTCAGTTTCCCAGAGTCCCACGGCTGGTGAGTCGCAAAGGCAGGTTTCCAAGCCCAGGCTCTGAATCACTTCCGTAATCTCAAGTCTACTCTCTCTTCTCCTCTCCTTGTTCTACAGGAGCTCTTCCCACACCCGGTGGCAGCTTCCACCATCCTGCCCTCCTCTCCCACCGGAAGTGCCTGCGACAGTGTGGTTGGTGCCAAGTTGTTTATCTCTGCCGCATGGTGACCTCACGATACCTGGTGTGCACCTGGTCTCCCCAGCAGCACTGTGAGCTCTTTAGGGACTGTGACAACCAGGAACACTGTCAGTTGCCAGTAACAGAATGCCCAACTAAAGCTCCTGTAATGAAGACACTTATTATCCCATACAACAGGAAGCCTGGCAGGCAGAGATCTTCCAGATTATGTTAATTTAGTGGCTCAACAAAATCAAGGCTTTGGGTCCACTTCCCTGGCACTCTTTTGGCTTTACCCAGCATGCTCATCAGAAGGCTGCAACAGAGCTCACACAAGAACATCCAAAGATGGGAAGGAGCCCTTGTGTCCCTTGTCCTGAGAGCCAAATGCTCCCCTGAGATATTGTGATGTAGAAGAAGAAATATTTGTTTGGTCTTTGTCTTTGTTCCTGGCACAGAGCTCCAAAAGCCTTTGGAATTTCCCAAATGATGAGAGGCATCAAGGTGAAAGGAACATCTTTTGTTATTCATAATGAGGCCATTTTGACCACACCTGACTTTCCGTTAATGAAGTGTTTTTGGAAAGCCCCTAGAAACCCAACTGTAGGGAAGGGGGTGGGGGGCTAGTAGTCAGGGGAGAAACCCTGTGACTACAGGGTGGCGACTTTCAGTCCCACCCCTCAACCTCCCCAAAGGGAGAGGAGCTGAAGATTGGGTTCAATCACCAATGGTCAATGGTTTAATCAATTGTGCCTATATGATGAAGCTTCCATTTAAAAAAAAAAAAAAAAACCCTAACTGAAGGGGTTCAGAGAGCTTCTGGTTGGTGAACGCGTAGAGGTGCCAGGAGGGTGACACCCACAGAGAGGGCCCCTTCCCCCATAGCTCGCCCCACGCATTTCTTCCATCCGGCTGTTTCTGAGTTGTATCCTTTTACATGAAACTAGTATTCCAGTAAGTAAACTTTTCCTGAGTTCCATGACCCATTCTAGCAAATTAACTGAACCCAGGAGGGGTTTGTGAATACCTTCAGTTTGTAGCCAGTAGTTTAGAAGCACAGGTAACAACCCGGACTTGTGATTGGTGTCCAAAGTTGGGTGTGGGAGGCAGGGGCAGTCTCACAGGACGGAGCCCTCAACCTGATGCTAACTCCAGGTAGACAATGTCAGAACTGAACTGAAATGTGGGACCCCCAGCGGGTGTCCCACTCTGGTGACCAGGAGTACCAGAATTGAGAGTAGAGTGTTGACTGGAGAAACGAGAAGTTTCGGCTTTCCACCCCCCTGCACACACCTCTCCTGATGCCCCACTGGCCAGCACTGCATCATACATCCTGACCTAAACAGCCATGAGCAAGAGGACTGCGATTGTTGCGATTGGTGTAGATGCAAACCCTGAGTGCACATTACAATCACTGGGGGGCCCCATGCACACCTTGGGGGTATCTGATTTCCCTGGTCTGGAGTGCCTCTCCTCACCATAGTTTTAAAACCTCCCTGGGTGATGTTAACGTGCAATCTGGGGAATGACTGGTTGGGCTAATGAATATTTGCCCTTTGTTGCTGGGAAAGGGGTCATGAAGCATATGGCTGCCCCACACCTGAACAAAACCTAAGTCAGTCTGAGTGGACAACCATAAGATCCAACACAGGGCCCTCTACTTCTACGTATGTGATAGGTGCTCAGTAAACACTGGTGTTAGTGAATGGCACCAGCCATTCCCAAGGATGGTTTGAAACTTCTTCCCCACCAAACCGACAGCAATTTTGGTTATCTTACAGCATTTTTCTTTTTTTTTTCTTTAATTTTTTTCATTACTTATTTTTTGAGAGACAGAGAGAGAGTGTGAGCAGGGGAGGACAGAGAGAGAGGGAGACACAGAATCTGAAGCAGGCTCCAGGCTCTGAGCTGTCAGCACAGAACTCACAAACCATGTGATCATGACCTGAACCCAGGTTAGACGCTTAACTGACTGAGCCACCCAGGCACCTCATCTTATAGTATTTCTTGTTTGCTAATGTATTCTCTTTGATATTATATGGATATATTTGTCTATAAATATATATATGTGCATATACATATACATATATCATATTAGGTAGGTTAGAGAAGTGTCAAGCTCTAAGAATGTTATCAATAATTATATTAAGCAATGTTTCTTTTGGCTGTTCACTATGTGCCTGCTGGCAGCCCTGTGCAGAGCAGCAGAGGATCTGATATAGGCATGATGATTATTACGTGGGAAGGCAATATTTGGCATCGTGATAAAGAATGCACACCCAGCCATATCAAAGCTCTACCACTTGATGTTGTGTGGTTTAGCTAGGTCCTTAATTTCTCTAAGCCTCAGTTTCCCCATCTGTAAAGTGAGGGGTCATAATAAAGCACTGGCTTTGTTGTTCTAGCTGATCTTGGGTTCAAATCCCAGCTCTGGCACAGACTAGTCATGTAACCTTAGGAAGGTCTCTTCACCTCTTTGGGCCTGTATTCCCCCATCTGTAAAATGGAGAAATCTTACTATGACAGCAGCTTTCAGATGTCTGAAGGACTGTCCCCTGGAAGAAGCATAAGGCTTGCCTGGTATGAGTTTGGAGGGCAGAACCAGAGCCACAGCGGGGACATCGTAGGGAAGGAGATGTAGCTCTAAGTAAGAAAGACTCACCCTCTCCACCAGGAACAACAGTTTTGTGGGCAATGACTCTGGAGACCTAGACACCATCAGGCAGAGGCCAGAGCCAAGATCCCACTAACTCTGGGTGGTAAATGCATGAAATCCAATCAAGGAAACCTAGCCCCAGCTCCCCAAAATGCTAAGAAGCTTTTCCCTTAGGCAGTATTTCTCAAACTTTTACATGCATAAGAATCCCCTCAGGGGGCATGTCCAAAAAGCTGATGCTAGTCCCCACTCCTGGAGATTCAAATTCAGTAAATCTGAGGTGGGATCTTATTTTCCACAGGATGATATAGGCTCACATGCCTCAAGGACATGAGGCCTAAAGTCCCACTTGCTGCCGTTTCAGAGCCCCAAGATTGGGGGCTGAGCCCATAGTTAGAAACACTGCACACAGAGAACCACTTTGAGCTAAGAAAGATGAGCCCAGAGAATCATCCTCACCCTTGAAGATGCCCAGAGAGAGAACAAAGCAGGTGCTAATGAATTCTGGTCCTAAATCAGGAGGTGTGGCACGCAGGCACCTAGGAAGGAGAGAAGTTATTCAATGTGATCGCTAGAAAGGTCGGGGACGACAGCATCAGGATGCTGACAATAGACCCCCATGCAGCCAGTCTGCAGACAGAGATTGAGAGGAGACATGGAAGGGAAGAGCAACAGGACACAACTAGAGGGGGCACCGTTTACCTTGGAGTCCTTGTAAATGGCACCACTAGAGTTGCTTATGGCTGGGGTCCCTCAAAGTATGGCTACTAAGGCACAGCCCAAATCTTTCAACACAGCATTCAAAGTCCCCCAGCGTCAGGCTCCTGCCCACCCTACAGGTGTCTTTTTTCCCTGAGCGGCCCCTCCTGGAGCTGAATTATTTGCAAAAAAAAAAAAAACTGGGAATTCTGCAGGCCATACTCTCAAAGCATCCCAGGTTCCAGCCATGTGGCCCTTGCCAGTCTGACCTCGCCCAGCTCTTGCTTTCTTCTCACATGCACACTGTCACCCTACCCTGTGTGCCTTGGCAAATTCCACTCAGCTTCAAGACCCCACGGGAAGCCTTTCCTAGCACCCTGGACACACACACACACACACACACACACACACACACACACACACACAAAGCAATCTGTCCTCCCACCTCTGGGTACCCCCAGAACTGTGCCGAATTCCAGAGCAGAACTTAACACCCTTCCGTGCAGCCTCACAAGGTCAGAGGTCTTTGTATGTGTTGTCCACTGGTGTATCCCAGGCACCTAGGACAGTGCCTGGCATGTAGGAGATTCTGTGTAAGCATTTGTTGAATGAATTAATGAACTTTCAAGAGAGAAGCTGCCAGCAACATCAACCAGGTGAACCAGCAAATCACCTTGGGATCAATGTTCTCAGTTTGGGGAACAGACTCCTGGGAAACCCTCTTAGTTATGCAAAGGTAAGGCAAGGAGACATTCATCCCCCAGGACCACATATGGCCCAACAAAGACCACTGCTCCCAATACCCCGTGGCACTCAGAAAAGATTACTGAGGAGCAGAGGGTAAATTTGCAAGGCATCCACAAAGTCCACTGAAGGAAGTCCTGCCCAAGCCCTGTGCCCTCAAAGAGGGATGTGATGAGAGGTTCTCCAGTGCAGGGGTTTGATGCTGGCTGAAGTCACAGCACAGGCTCCAAAGGGAGGGGGCATGTGATGCCCTGAGTCTAATCCTAATCTTGGGCCCTGAAGACTCAAGGATGGGGAATAGCTTGAGACCAAAGCTGACTCTCTCTTAGGATTCAGCCACTTGGGCGCTGAGTGAGCATGAACTAACTAAACTAATTAGAGCTTCAGGAGTCCAAGAACAGACAGGCCTGCAACCCACCAGAGACCCAGCCCACTGCATCATCCCTATGGCAGGCGGGTAAGGAAGTACAGGCGGGTGAGGAAGTGCAGGAAGTCCAGGACTGGGGCCAACATCTGAAAGCCTGGAAGCTGGGGCCCATGAATGGGCAAGTCTCACCCTCCAGACACCTTCCCTCTTGGCACTTCAAAGCACGACGGAGCCCACCAGACTGAGTAAGCGCCATGGATTCTTGGATGATTGGGGAGTGGAGAGGAAGCCTCACTAGGGAAATACCAGCAAATGGATTTTTTTACATGATTAATTGGAAAAATAAGAGCCGTGATTGCATTTGGGCAAGGTGGTAATTTAGCGCCCATCCAAACCATTCTTTTTTAATTATTTACGTAACACGTATTTAGCGAGGATGAGGAGAAACTGATTTTCTCTTATAAAACTTGAATACATTTCTTTAGGTTTAAAATAATGGATTTATTGCCTGCATTTATTATAGGCAATTTTCTAAACCAGACAGCTTCCTGGGACGCATAGACACCATTTAAAATTTAGATGCTAAAATAAATCACTTGTTCCTGGTAAACAGCACTGCACAGGCATTAATCAGCTTCATGGTCTCACCTGGCTGGTGCTGGTAATGTCAGTGACCTACAGAGGGTGCTCAGGATGGGGGGCTTGGCTTGCTGCCCCAAAAACTCAAGGAAGAGAAGATATGAAAACAGTACAGAAGTAGGTCAGCAGTAGCGAGGAGGGGTTTTGTCTTATTTTGCTGTTTCCACTTGAGCACACTTCTTCAGGCTGAGCCAAACCAATTAATTCAGGCCAGGGGTCGGCAAACTTTTTCTGCAAAGGGCCAGCTAGTAAATATTTTAGGTTTGGAAAGCCAAGAGGCAAAATTGAACAGTTCTAGCTAAAGGGCTACATGGTCTTTTTTCACATTTACATTTAAAGCTGTGAAAACCATTCTTAGCTCTTGGGCTGTACAAGACCAGGTGGTGGGCTGGATTTGGGCTGTGGGCCATCGCACGCCAAGTCCTGATTTAAATCAGGCAGTTATCAAAGGGATATGGAAACCTGAGTTCCCAGGCCCCAGGTGTATGAGTTATTATTGTTTTACTGCTTTGATTAGGGCAATTTAATAGTTGAGAACTGCTTAAAACAATACTGAATAAAATCAGGATGCTACCTGCTGTTCCCCATCTTTCTATTTTTTTTTTTTTTAGGTAGGCTTCTCACCCATCGTGGAGCCCAATGAGGGGCTTGAACTCACGACTCTGAGTTCAAGACCTGAGCTGAGATCAAGTGTTGGACACTTAACCAACTGAGCCACCCAGGCACTCAGCTTCTTCCCCATCTTAATAAATACCACCATTATCACCAAATCAAACACTAGTCATCATCCCTTAATTCTATTCCTGCCCTTCCTTTCTACCACCAGCAAGTTCTGATGGTCCTCCTCCAAAACATATCTCAACACTGACCACTGGGCTCAAACAGATACTTACACACCAAGGTCATAGCCCACTCCTCACCATGGCCAAAAAGGTGGAAACAGCCCAAATGTCTATCAACAGATGAATGAATGAACACAATGTGCTCTGTCCACACAATGGACTGTTATTCAGCCTTAAAAAGGAATGAAGTTCTAATCCATACTGAACCTTTAGGACATTATGCTAAGTGAAAAAAGCAGTCACAAAATGACGCATATTGTATGAGTCTGCTTATAGGAGGTACATGGAGTACTCACACTCATAGGGGCAGCAAGCAGAATAGAGTTTGCCAGGGACTGGGGTGGGAAGGAAGATTGAGGGGGATGGGATGGGGGTGCCTGGGTGGCTCAGTCAGTTAAGCGATCGACTGCAGCTCAGGTCACGATCTCACATCTCGTGGGTTCGAGCCCTGCGTCGGTCTCTGTGCTGACAGCTCAGAGCCTGGAGACTATTTGGATTCTGTGTCTCCCTCTCTCTGCCCCTCCCCTGCTCATGCTCTGTCTCTGTCTCAAAAATGAATAAACATTTTAAAAAAATTGTTTTTAAAAAGTTGGGATGGTACAAAAGTTTTGGAAATGGATGGTGGTAATGGTCACATAACATTATAAATGTACTTAATGCCTGAATCGTACAGTTAAAATAGTTTAAATGGGTGCCTGAGTGGCTCGGTTGGTTAAGCATCCAATTTTGGCTTAGGTCATGATCTCAAAGTTCGTGGGTTCAAGCTCTGCACCGGGTTCTGCACTGGTGGTGCGGAGTCTGCTTGGGATTCTCTCTCTCTCTCTCTCTCTCTCTGCCCCTTCCCCACTTGTGCTCTCTCTCACTCTCTCTCAACATAAATTAATAAACTTTAAAAAAATGTTATATTATGTATACTTTACCATAATTTTAAAAATTAAAAATTAAAAAGCATTTTTTAACCCGCTCACCAGTGCCCATCTCCCCTGCCACCACGCTGGCACAAGTGACTTCGATTTCTGGCCTCTTATAACTAGCCTCCTGGTGTTCCCTCCTGTCCCCTGCACTGCATTCCCCAGAACCACAGAAGTTAGGTAACCACTTTCTTACTTGAAGCTGTCCAGTGGTGTCTCCCCATGCTCTTCAAAGTGCGGGCAACAGACCCGCCACACAGGCCTCTCAGGGCCACAGCCCAGAGCATCTTGTGCCTGCCAGCAACTGAGAAGTGGCTGTGTGGCAGACGCAGCCGGCTCCCCCACCCCCCCACCCCCCCTCCACCCACACCAGCCTCCCGCGAAGCTCTCCTTTCTTCGTCCGCTCCCCGGACCAGAAGAGCTCATTCCTGCCCTGGACTCCTTTCTGGCCTCCTTTGCAGCCAAGAGCGATCTGATTAATAAGGAGTAAGCAGAGTCTGTTTATATGTAGATGTGATGCCTGGAGCGGCTGCAGCCACTGACAAGCAGCAGGCACAGGCCTGAGAATGTCAGGCCAAACATCACTGAGCATGGAACTTGCTGCAGGCTTCTTTCCAAGTAAGAAAAATAAAAATAAACTTCTGTTTGTTTAAGCCATTGGTGGTCTAGTTTTCTGCAACAATATGTATTTCTAACCAATACAACCAGGTCCCCCATGGCCCTGAGAGTAAAGTCCAAACTCCCTGCTGATTTCCACAAGACTCCTGCGCCCTGCTCCTTCCTGGCTCTGTCTCCGTCTCATACTGCTTGCCCCTCGCCTCACCATGCCCTGCCTCCAGCCAGCCCCTCCTCACTGCCCCTCACCAATAACTCTGCATGGCTGGCTCATTATGTTAGCGAGTGTCACCTGCTCAGATGGCCCCTCTCTGCCAGCTCCATCACCTGTCTTACTGTATTTGGAAAACTGAGCACCATGAGAAATGACCATGCTTGTTCATTCGTTGACTTGGTTATTATATGTCTCCCTGCCCCGCCCCACACTACAGCTTAGATCCCACAAGGGGGACCAACACAGAGAACTTGCCTGCTCTGTTCATTGTTGTATCTCTGGTCCGTGGAAGAGTGACCAGCACAAAATAGGGGCTCAATAAATCACTGTTGATTGAACAATGGATGAATTTACAAATACTTGTATGTCTCTTATTCAGTTCATTCTAACCACAACCCTGTGATGTAATCAGGACGAAAGCATTTAAAACCATTTTGCCAATGAGCAAAAGGAAGTCCAGAGTGGTAAAGTGGTTTCCAGCTACTAAACGGCATGCACACCCATGCAGTGGACACAATGGGATGCAGTCCCAGACGGGACCCTTTGCCTGCTGCATGACCTTGAACAAGTCACTTAAGCCCTCCCAGTGCAGTTTCCTCTTTGAAAACAGGACTGATGTTTCCTTCCTCATGAGATGAAAGGAGATAGTTCATAGAGAACATTTGGTTCAAAGCCTGGCACACAGAGTAAGCACTGAAAACAAATAGTTATTCTCACTGTTAATTCATCTTCATTAATCACTGATGTCTACAATGATAGTGCCATAATTATTACGTTAGCTTAAATGTTACTCTCGGTGATAAGGAATGCCACAACCCGGACGGGTGCTTGGGTCTGCCACCAGCCCCCACTGCCCCCTAGCCACACTCCCCACTCTCCCTCTCTACACCCCAGCAGCCCATGAGCTGAGGGCAGGCAGGGGCAGTGCTGTGGTGGGGAGTCAGACATATCCCGAATAGTGGTTCTGTTGGCTTCACTTTGGGCCTTCCGGGCCCAGCCCCACCTGCCTGGTTCTGGGGACTCACTCCATTCACACCATGTGCAACCCTCCCCAGCAACAAGTGAGTCAAGCCTTGAATGCTGGCTAACTCAGGGGAGCCTGCTCACGGGCCCCTCAAAGCCTCCCTGCCTGTGGCCGAGGTGACTCCAAGAATGCTTCACTTCAGACTGGGGCGACTCCTCCCTTGGGCCCCCAGCACGTGTCCCAAGATGCAGCTGAAGGCAACACTCATAACACCGCATGCAAGCCCACATCTGCGTCTCTGTCCGCACAGGGCAGGCGGCAGGGAGGTGGCTCTCTGAGCTCTGGAACTACGACGGGCACGGCTGAAGGCAGCCGGGGCTCGAGTGCCCACTCTGAGTAGAGCCAGTTTGGCCCTGCTTGCCATGTGGCCTCAGCTGGCCCACTCTCCGTTCCCTCGGGGGAACGTCTCTCTTCACCTAGGGTGAAGCACAAGCTTTGGCCAACTGCAGAACCTTGGGCAAGCTGCTTAAACCCCGGAAGCCACAGAGTATGCCTCAGAATCCCCTGGCCGGGAACCAAGACAGAGGCAGGCCTCCACCCAGAAGCACAAGGAGTGCCACTTCCTGAGCGCCAACTGCATGCCGGGCACCACTCCCCATGCCCTGCCTGGACTGGGCCACACTGCGCAATATGTACTATTATTATCTGCTTTGTGAAGATGCGGGAACAAACAAGACAAAAAGGTCTTGTTCAATGTCACACAATTAAATAAGTGTGGGAATCAGGTTTGAGCCCAGGCAACATGGTGCTCAAGCCTCACCCCTCCTCCCTCTGGCTCCATCAGAACCCACTGGGGTGAGCACACCATGATCTCCCTAACTGCCACCCCCTGGCAGGGACCAGAGGCAGAAAGGGGCTGGGCCCGGATTCTTTGATCAGCCCTGCCAGATGAAGCATCTGCTGCCCCAAAGGTCAGATGGGCCCCACTTATGAGGTCCCGCCAATGGACACGGGAACCGCTAATGAGGGCATCATGACAGACAGAGGCCCGCGTGCCAGCTTCTCAGGAGATGGCTCTCACGTCAGGGGCACAGTGCAGGGCCTTGGGGAGGGGCAGGGGCCCCTGTGAGGACCAGGTGTTCTGGGTCCCTGCCTCACCTCTCTCATTCCTTGGAAAGGTCTCTCCTGGTCCCTTTTCCTTCTGTCCCTTCTCCTTCTCTGACTACCTAGAGGCCAATGACCTTGACTCTAGCTGTATAGTGATTCCCTCTAAAGTCAGAGAGGATTGAAGAAGCAGACATTTGCATTCCCATCCTTTCCCCTCTGTTTGCCCATTTGACAGATGAAGTTACTGAGACCCAAGCATCATAGAATCACAGGCTCTCACAGAATGCCACTCTTAGAAAGGACTTCAGAATCTTCTCGTCCAGGGGTACCCAACAGGGAGTAGTAGTATCGTCCCCTCAGGGCAGGTAGAAAAGAGTGGAGTTTTTTGGGTGGCCACATGCCTAGAGATACTACGGGCATGACGCAAGGATGTTAAATGCCCTGCATTGCATTAGAACAATTTTGCACAGTGAAGAATTGTACCACCCAAAATGCAAACAGTGCCCCCTGCCCACCACCATCCATTTCTATAGAAGAGGAAACTGAAGTTCAATGAGGAAAAGTGATTCAAGGTCAAGGTCAAGTCAAGGTCACTGTGGCAGAAGCTGCCAGTTGCCTACCAACCTCCCTCTTCCTTGTCTTCCTTAGAAAAAGAACCCTTCAGGGGCGCCGGGGTGGCTCAGTCAGTTAAGCGTCTGACTTTGGTTCAGGTCATGATCTCATAGGTCGTGGGTTTGAGCCCCGCATCGAGCTCTGTGCTGAGAGCTCAGACTCTAGAGCCTGCTTCAAATTCTGTGTCTCCCTCTCTCTGCCCCTTCCCCACTTGCATTCTATCTCTCTCTCTCAGAAATAAATAAACATTTAAAAAAATTAAAAAGAAAAAGAACCCTACAAACAGCCAAGTGCCAGCCAGCTCAGAAATTCCATCTCCCCACTTCCCCGGCATCTCCCTGTGAGCCATATGCAGTCAGGCCCACCAGATTAAACAGGTGTACTGGGCGGGACCACCGAGAAGCCTCCTTGAACAGGAGGGGTGCCTTTTTCCTGCTCCCCACTCCTCCTCCTGCCTAAACCTCAGATGGAGCCATGAGGCAATGCACAAAGGACGGAGAAGCAGCAAAACAGAAGGCATCCCAGGTCCTAAAAAAATGTGGAGCCAACACCCAGGACCCAGCCCCCCTGCCTTCAGATGTCTGCTTTAAACTCTTTTAAAAAACTACTGTTATTGGGGAGATTTTCCTAGTGTTTACAACTAAATTGACATAGTCATGTAACTTGCTCAGATTACTATTCCTCATAGTTTGAGCATCTAAAAATTTTCTTAACATTTATTCATTTTTGAGAGACAGAGTGTGAGTGGGGTAGGGGCAGAGAGAGAGGGAGGCACACAGAATTGGAAGCAGGCTCCAGGCTCTGAGCTGCCCGCCCAGAGCCTGACACGCGGCTCGAATCCATGAACCATGAGATCATGACCTGAGCTGAAGGCAGACACTTAACCAACTGAGCCACCGAGACGCCCCTGAGCATCTTAAATGTGTCAAGCAGTATTTTGGGAGTTTTCTGTCATTATCTTGGGGGATAATCTTAGGAGATCTGATTTTTAATCCCCTAATACGTACAGACCATTTAGAAACCAAAGGCCTAAAAGAGGAAATAACTTCCTTACCCACGGCAAGGAATAAGCAAAGCCAAGACTGAAACCAAGTCTACTGACTCCTTTACTCTTGCTACTTCTGCTGCTAGCATGAGAAAAATTGGGGCCAGGAAAGTAACTCGTAAGGATGCCACTGCTCATCCTCCGTGACTAACACAGAAGTGTTCTTGGCCAGTATAGGCTCTTTGTGATGAAAATAAGCCCAGGAAGGTAGCAAAGCCTCCTTTAGTGAATAAGGCCAGGTTTGCTGTTTCTTAAGCAGGAAGGTCACAGTCACTCATTCTTCATGTGAACTCCTGGTCACAGTGGACAGAGTAATTCAGGCCAGTTCTTCACTGAGGACAATGAACAGAAGGTGGGCCAAAACACCGGACAAACGTCTTCTTGAAAACACCAAAGATTACAAACTACCGAGGAATTGCGGGGCTAAGATCTGGGAGAAGACAAGAATTCAGAGATGTGCATAGCCTACAAAGCTGCTTTTGTGCAGATGACATTTGCTACCCTGGAAGAAATAGGTACTGGAACAGGAGCTGGGCTTGGAATAACCTCAGTCCTAGAAGTTATTTCCTCTTTTAGGCCTTTGGTTTCTAAATGGTCTGTACATATTATGGGATTAAAAATCAGATCTCCTGAGATTATCTCCCAAGATAATGACAGAAAACTCCCAAAATACTGCTTGACACAATTAAGATGCTCAGGGGCGCCTTGAAAGTGAAAACAAGGGCTTGTCATAGGTGGTAACTCTGAAAACCCCTGCCCTGCACAAAATTGGGACTACAAACCCTAGATGGGGCGCAGAACAGGTGAAGAATGAACTTGACATAAACCAGCCCTCACACAGATTTATATACCCTGATTTCTTACTCAGCAGCATCAAGCAATGAAGTTGAATTGTAGTGGTCCCAGAATGAAACACCCCCAAGCTCTTGGCTGAAGCAAATAAAACTACTCTCTGGATTTTGAATCCAAGACTTCAACACACTATTTCAACCCCCATGAGAAGAACCAAAGAAATAAGAGACCATAGAAAGAGACCCAAAAGTACACAAAGTATTGGTATCATCAGACACACACTGAAAACAATTTTGCTTACTGTGTTCAAAGAAAGAAAAAAAAAACTTGAAAAATCTGGCAGAGAACTAAAAACTATAAGCAGTGACAGAGCAGATTTGAAAAGAACCCAATAGAAATTCCAACTCTGAAAAAAAAAATTAAATTGGGATCTCAAGGGACAGGGCTGACAGCAGATAAGACACAGTTAAAAAGAGAAACAGTGAATTGGAATGTAGATGGAAAGAAATGACCCAAAATGTAGCCCGCAGAGATTAAAGATGGAAAATACAATAATGAGAGTGGGAGACATAGAAAAGAGAGCAAGAAGGAGTATCATACTTTTAATAGAAGTCCAAGAAGGAGAGAACAAAAAGCATATGACAAGGTATTCCTCACGTGAATTTATTCTGTGCGAGTTCGCTATGGTGATGAAAGTTTTTGCCCTTAAGTAAGCAGAACACTGGTCACAAGCCCTGGGAGAAAAAGCCTAAAGTTTGTCAAAGCCCTCTGCTAATTTTCAACCAACCAAATCCTGAGCAGAGAGAATCCCCCCTGACATCTGACTGAAACCTGAGATGGCAGAGTTTTGCAAGACACGGAAAGGAGACTGGAGTCGGGACTCTGTTCTCCTGAGGTGGGGAAGACACCTACAGAAACCAGGGTGTGGATGCCAGACAGGGAGCAGGTTGAGAGGTACCAGGGGGTTGGAAGGAGCCTGAGGGAGTCTGGGAAAACAGAGTGAAGTCCTGAGAGGGGTCTCCAGGAACACCTCTGAAGGGTTAAGTGGCCCTTAACTCCCTAAGCATCTGGTTTCCAGTGGTCTAGTCATACTGATCCTTGGGTGGGGGCCTATCACCAGGGTGGGCCTCTCAAGCCCAATCTAAAGTAGCTCCAGGCCCCCTTTCCCTCATGCACAGCCCTCAGGGGTCCACAGGGAACACACACACACACACACACACACACACACACACACACACAACCATAGATAGGTGGACCATCCCAAAGCAGACCTTTGTTTTCTACTCTTCACTCTGCCTTCTCAAGCTGAAAGCCACAGATTCACCTTTAGAGTCCTTAGATTTATATCAGACATGGCCTCCTGGGCCTCCCACCAGACCCCAGGAGATACATATCACATTCCCCTATCAGTCTCCTTGAAGATCACTTACAAGGTTTGAGGTAAGGGAATCCCTCCCTCTGGGGTTGGGCCCTCAATTGTCCTAGGGATTGGGACTCATAACACAGCTTTCTACAAAGAACTCCTCTCAAGGGATGTCTGGGTGGCTCAGTCTGTTAAACATCAGACTTCAGGTCAGGTCGTGATCTCCCAGTTCATGAGTTCTAGCCCCACATCGTGCTTTGTGCTGACAGCTCACCCAGCCTGGAGCCTGCTCTGAATTCTGTGTCTCCCTCTCTCTCTGCCCCTCCCCTGCTAGTACTCTGTCTCTCTCTCTCAAAAATAAAATAAACATTACAGGGCACCTGGGTGGCTCAGTCAGTTAAGCATCCAACTTCAGCTCAAGTCATGATCTCAAGGTTTGTGGGTTCGAGCCCAGAGTCAGGCTCTGTGCTGACAGCTCAGAGCCTGGAGTCTGCTTCAGATTCTGTTTCCATCTCTCTGCCCCTCACCTGTTCGGGCTGTCTTTCTCAATCACTATCTCTCTCTCTCTCTCTCTCTCTCTCTCTCTCTCTCTCTCAAATATAAAATAAAACATAAAAAAATAATAAAATAAATAAAATAAAATAAAATAAACATTAAAAAAAGAAATCCTCTCAAAAGTCCCCCAAATCTCCAGTTCCTAATCCTCTTTTGCCCTCAGTATAGATGAGCCATCTCACTGGTTCTCAACCACAGTGTCTGCCCTGCAAGTCCTTCTGTACGGGAATCTTTGTCTTCACGCCTCAGCCAGAACTGCTGAGTTCTGCAGTAGGAAGAGTACTGGTTTTGTTTCTCATTATGTGTATCTACAACTAAATAGAAAATTCTGGAAGGAGACATAATACAACACTAACAACAGTAATCACCGGAATTTGGAGTTGTGGGCGAATTTAGTTTTATTTCACTTTTATGCATATTTCAGATTTTCTAGACAAATTGTTTTTCAGAGAGAAAAGACATCTTATAGAAGAAGGAAGGGGGGGGGGAGGAGAGAAAGGGGGAAGAGGAGGAGGAAGAAAATGTGGTTCCTGAAGCAAACATTGTTGGTTACCCACCAGCCACTATTTCCCCATTCCATCCTCACTAAATAAGCCTTCAAAATTTTTTTTTCATGTATCAGGCAGCCTGAGCTTCAGAGGAGGCTGGACTCTCTCTTCTGCTCCAAAACTGACACTTGTCCAGCACTTGTCAGTCACTTTCCCCTTGCCTTAGGAAGGAACATGTGACACAAAGGGATAAATTGTGACACATCCATGCAATGGAATATTATTCAACAAGAGAAAGAAATAAGCTATCAAGCCATGAAAAGACATGGAAAAAATTGAAACGTATATTAATGAGTGAAAGAAGCCAACCTGATTCTAATTCTATGACATTCCGGAAAAGCAAAACTATGGAGATGATAAAAAGATCAGTGGTTGCGGGGAGTCAGGGAGGAAGGAGGTGAATAGTTGTGAGTCGTTGGCACACAGAGGATTTTAGGGCAGTGCAACCATTCCGCACGTTACCACAATGGTGGAGACGTCATTAAACGTCTCTCCAAACCCACAGAACTACAGCACCAAGAGTGAACCCTAATGTAAACTACTACGGATTTTCGAGTGACGATGTGTCGACATAAGTACATCAATTGTAACAGATGTACCACTGTGGTGGGGGATGTTCATAGCAAGAAAGACTGCGGTGGGGGAAGGGGGGGCGGAATCTGGGAACTCTGTACTTTCCCCTCAGTTTTGCTGTGAAACTAAAACTGCTTTAAAAATAGCCTATTTTGGGGGCGCCTGGGTGGATCAGTCAGTTAAGTGTCCGACTTCAGTTCAGGTCATGGTCTTGCAGTTCGTGAGTTCAAGCCCGTGTCGGCCTCTGTGCTGACAGCTCAGAGCCTGAAGCCTGCTCCGGATTCAGTGTCTCCCTCTCTCTCTGCCCCTCCCCTGCTAATGCTGTCTCCCTCCCTCCCTCCCTCCCTCCCTCTCTCTCTCTCTCTCTCTCAAAAGTAAAAAAACATGAAAAAATTTCATAAAAAAAACAACAGTGTATTGAAAATAAAAAGTTTTGAAAAGATACGAGAAAAGAAATAGTTCCCTTCCTGCCTGTTGGCAAGTCCCTGTGAGATGCAATACAGCACCCAGTGCCACGCAATGGAAAGACAGAGAATACCTGGCTCGTTGGCAGTGGGGGACCAAGGGCAGCAGCGCAAGGGGTCCCCCCAGTGCAGGCAACAGGGGTGCAATGACAGAGAATTTTAAAACATTAGTAAAACAAATCAAAAGTCAGTCGCCTCATTATTATCACCAAACAGCAATTTTACGCTGTATTAGTGACAATTCTTCCCTAAAAAAAAAAAAAAATCTCTTGTCGGTCTAAGTTCTAAACAAGTGCTACAGTTCCTGCTGGGCTTTAATACACTGGCACTTCACACACTTTCATTACTTAGTCTTTAAAAAGCACCATATTCCACGTGACCGCTAATTCAGAAAGCTCCCAGGTATTCGGCCAGCCCTTCATACAGGCAGACCTAGCTACACATGTGATTTTTTTTTTTTAATTAATAGCCTTCATTTTCCAAAGCAGTTTTAGGTTTACAGAAAAACTGAATGCACATAGTCTCCCCTATCACTAGCATCTTGCATGAATGTGGTACATTTGTTGAATTGATGAACCAGTGTTGATACACTGTTATTAACTCAAATCCACAGTTTACATTAGGGCTCACTCTTTGCATTATACCTTCTGTGGATTTTAACAAATGTACAAATTGTATTCACCATTTCAGTATCATATGTGATAAAAAAATATCACTACCCTAAAAATCCCCTGTGCTCCACCTATCCCTCCGGAACCCCCAGCAACCAGTGAGCTTTACTGTCTCCATAGTTTGGCCTTTTCCAGAATGTCACCGAGTTGGAATCATACAGCATGCAGCCTCTTCAGACTGGCTTCTTTCCTTTAGCAACATGCATTTCAGGTTCCTCCATGTCTTTTCATGGCTCAATAGATCATTTCTTTTTCTAGCTGAGTAATATTCCATTGTCTTGGGGCGCCTGGGTGGCTCCGTTAGTTGAGCATCCAACTCTTGATTTCAGCTCAGGTCATGATCCCAGAGTTGTGGGATTAAGCCCCACATCAGGCTCTGCACTGAGTGAGGAGCTTGCTTAAGATTCTCTCTTTCTCCCCCTCTGCCCCTCCCCCCCATAAAAAAATTCCATTGTCTGGATGCGCCATAGTTCATCCATCCACCTGCTGAAGGACATCTTGCCTGCTTCCCACCTGTGTGTTTCTAGGGTGAGTTCCTAACTGGTCAGAATCATTCAGATGCAATCTGTGTCCCCAAACACTATGATATTAGACGTTCCTGCCTTTTAACAATAAATTCAAAATACAGAATGACTGGGGTGCCTGGGTGGCTCAGTCAGTTAGGTGTCTGACTTCGGCTCAGGTCATGATCTCATGGTTCATGAGTTTGAGCCCTACTTTGGGTGTACACATTACTTAAATAAATAAATAAATAAAACATTTTTTTTGGTAGCGGGGCAAAAATTTTTTGGTAGCGGAGCAAGTGGGGTGGCTCAGTTGGTTAAACGTCTGACTTCAGCTCAGGTCATGATCTTGCAGTTCGTGAGTTCAAGCCCCATGTCGGGCTCTGTGCTGACAGCACAGAGCCTGGAGCCTGCTTCAGATTCTATGTCTCTCTCTCTCTCTTCCCCTCCTCTGTTCATGCTGTTTTTCTCTCTCTAAAAAATAAACGTTAAAAAAAAATTTTTTTTAAACGAAGAATGACAGCCAACCGAGTATGAAAACAAACAAAACAAAAAAAAATAGAAATTGAGTTCCTTCAATTCTGTTTTTCTCCAGAACAACTTGGAGGTTTGTGTTTAAAATCCAAAACAGTGATGCAGAGCGAGAACTGACAAGTGGAATGCTTTTGTTTGGTAAGCACAGCATTTGTTTATATGTGAAATACATTACTGAATTTGAACAGTATCTTTAAAAATGAAATTCCTTCCTTTTGCTTGCTCCAAAATTGTGGAACAAATTAAGAAAATAATTATTGCTGATTATGACATGTTTGTTAGCCAAAAGAACTTCATTATGTTCATATTCTAAGATGGCCTCTTAAGCTTCCTGCCACCTGGTGTACATGGTCTGAATAATCCCCTCGCCCTGAGTGCAAGTGGTACTGGTGAATATAGTAGAATATTACAATCAGTTGACTTTCAGTTCATCAAAAGGGAAATTATCCTGGGTGGGCTGACCTAATCAGGTGAGTCCTTTTTAAAGCAGGTAACGAATCCTTTTAAAGAAAGGTCTCTCAGGGCACCTGGGTGGCTCAGTCGGTTGAGCAGTTAAGCATCCGACTCTTGATTTTGGTTCAGGTCATGATACCAGGGTTGTGGGATCAAGCCGCACGTGGGGCTCCGTGCTGAGCTTGGAGCCTGCTTGAGATCTCTCTCTCTCTCTCTCTCTCTCTCTCTCTCTGTCTCTTTCTCTCTCTCTCTCTGCCCCTCTCCCCTGCTCACATGCATGCTCTCTCTCCCTCAAATAAAAATAAATAGAAAGGAAGGAAGGAAGGGAGGGGGGGAGGAAGGAAGGAAGGAAGGAAGGAAGGAAGGAAGGAAGGAAGGAAAGTCTCTCCTGCTGGCCTTGAAGATATGGTCTCCATAAATTCCATAACTACAAGGAAATTAATTCTGCTAAATACTACATATGCTTGAAAGAGGATCCCAAGCCTCAGAAGACCCCACTGCCAGCTGACACCCTGACTGCAACTTTGTGAGACCCTGAGCATTAGCAGATGACCCAGCTAACCCATGCTGGGCCCTCCTGACCAACAGAAACTGGGATAATAAATATGTGTTGTTTTAAGCTGCTAAGTCTTGGAAATCTGTTCCAGCAGCAATAGAAAACCAATACATGTGCCTAAGGCCTCCCAGCGGGCCAAAGATTCACACTGTGCAGGAATCTTTGTCTCTGCTTGCAGGTGCCAAAACAGAGAAGTTAGGTGTCGTAGCCAAGATCACAGAGAGAGTGAGTGACCAAGCCAGGCTGGGAGCCAGGCCTGTTGACCCCAGGGCCCGTGGTGGGTTTGCTCCACGGATGCTCCTGCAGGTGGCTGATGGACTAAACGCCCTCCCCGCTGTCACTGTCCGGTTGTTATGGTGACTTGCAGCGGTTTCTGGTGATGACAGGAGCCCGCCGCCAGGAAGGGTGTTGTGCAGGAGGCAGTTCCACTCACAGACTCACACACTGCTCCCCTCAATCCCCCCTGGTCTCTGGGTGAGTGGAGAGGCGGGCGCCCAGCCGTTGCCTGTCTCAGCCGTCTGCTCATTTCCTTTGCAGCACATTTGCAATTACTCCATGTGTACATCCAACCTCGTCCCAGGCTCCCCACTGGAAGGTCAGTGCTGTGAGAGTCCACATCAGACTTGGGCCCCCAGTGCCTACCAGGGTTCTGGGCACACAGTAGGCTCTCAATGACATCTGCTGAAAGGATCACAGAGTGAAAAATGAAAACTTCTGTTCCTCCTCTGGAGCCCAAGGGCTGCAGGGGTTGAGATACACTGGCACACAGAGGTCCAGGAAACTCCATCCTTTCTCTTCCTTTCCCACGGCCATATCTCCTGGGCTCTAGGGCTTTGGACATTGCTCCCTTGCAGGGGGTGGGGGGGGAATGAAGCCCCCACCCTTGACAGCTCTGCTCCAACCCACTCCTCTCCACTGAACCACCCACCCTACTGAGGGGCTTCCTGGACAGAAGCAGCCCCTGCCAGGCGACCTGAAACTTCCCAGGTTCCCAGACACGGCACCTGCTCCCTCTGCTGGCAGAAGTGGGCAAGTGTCTGGAGATCCCACCAAAGGGGAGATGCGGGGGAAGCGCTGGGAACACCTGAGCCCAGAAAGACCCCGCGTAGGAAGGGGCTGGGGGAAGTCAGTAGCCCGGCCTGAGTCAGGCCAGGCCCGCAAGCCTGAAGCACCCCCTTACCTCAGTCCCACTCCCAGGGCTGGGAAAGCAGCAACATGCCTCCGATGCGCTTTGCCAAGCAGGGGCTGGACAGGGGACTCCACACCAGGAAGGGGAACATTGCTGCCACCAGGAAAGCACATCATTCACAGGAGAGGCAGCCCTCTAGCAGCCCAGCCCTGAGAGTTACCTGGGCCCACCCCTTGATCATAACTATACACACACCCAGCATACCCCCCCCCCCAAACTATGCTTGCAGCAGTCTTGCCGGGGGAATGCTACTACTTCTACCATAGGGATGAGGAAACTGAGGCACAAAGTAAGCGGCAGAGTCAGAATTCAAGCCCAGGTCAAGGTCTAAAAGTCCATGTTCTTCTCATGTCCTGTCCATGTGTGCCTCGTATATTATCTCTAGTCCTAATCCAAGAAGCCCTCATTACCCTAGATGTCTCATGTGTGGCTTCAAAGCCAAGGCTGACTGGGGTATGGCTGAAGCTGGGAGGGTGCCTGGAGTGGGGAACGGCCTGGTCCCAGGACCAGACAGTGCTACGGGCATCTCCTGGCTGGGTGACCTTGGGCAAATCACTTAACTTCTCTGAACCACTATATTCTCATCTGCAAAAGGAACCTAATTCCTGACTTAGAAAGCGGTTGTGGGGATTAGAGATCAAATGTGTCAAGTTCCCAGCACAGAGCACCTAGGCACAGAACTCCCCCCTTCCCTTGAAGGGGATACTCCCTTCCCCCTTCCCTTGAAGGCGTGCCAGGCTTAGTCACTTGCTGTTAATGAACGGGACCAAGTGGAAGTGATGCCGTGTGCTTCGGAGAGCAGGTAGTAAAAGGCGCATTCCCTCCATGCTTGCTTCTACTTCATTTGCTCCAGAGAAGCCAGCTGCCATGTTGTAAGGACACTCAGGCTGTCCACACGTCCAGCCCCAGCCAACACCTTGATCGTAACCTCATCAGAGATCCTGAGTCACGACTACCCATCCAAGCCACTGGTGAGTTCCTAACCCACAGAAGCCGTCTGTGGGGATTCATAAATGTTTGCCGTTCTAAGTGTGTTGTTTACTCGTTAAAAAGATACAAGCAATACGCCCTAGAATCAGCATCCTTGGATAGCAATTGCTTTGGGGTCGAGCTGCCCCGGGCTCCTTCATAGCTGTGGTCACAGGAAACCTGCCCTGAAGAGGTTCCTAGCCGTGAACGAAAGAATGATAGCTCATATTTACCGAGCGCTGGCCATCTGCCAGGCCTGGAGCCAAGTACTTTCCATTTATCCTCCTAACAAAACCCCAAGAGGCAAATACTATCACCCTCGTTGTACAGATGGGGAAACTGAGGTGCCAAAAGGTTGGGTAACCCACTCGAGATCGCACAGGGCAGGATTTGAATCAAACTCCAAGTGTTTAACCAGTATACTGTGTGCCCCCCCCCCCCCCGAAGGCCCATCCCCTGCTCCTGTCCCACCGCACCCTCCCCCAACCACTGCTCCCAGACACGTGCTCTCTCCTGTGTGACTAACACAGGTTCTGGGATGAATCCCACCCAGCCTGCTGTCCCTTAGCCACGGCAGTGCTTCTGCCCTCTCCCCGCTATCAGGGGAACCCACCCCTCGCTCCGTGCTTGGTCACTGAGCATGCTCACGGCGAAAGAGCCCCCACCACATCATCTCATCCAGCGCCCCCTGCCCCTCCTCCAGACGTAGAAACAGGCCCAGAGAGGTGCCGTGGCTTACCTAAGGAAACAGAGGCACTCGAGGAAGCAGTGAGCTGGAACCCAGGTCTCCCAGCTCCTCTCAGTCCAGCCTGCACATAGGGGCTGCCTTTCCCAGTATCGCCTACCCCAGTGCCCACTGTGCGCCCCGGCCACCCACCTGACACCTGGGGTTGGAACCACAGGCCAAACTTCCCAGCATCCTCCACTGCCCCGGCCCCTGAGGGAGCCAGGAGGAGGGGGCTTATCTCCACCTGTGAGGTGATGTTGTCTCACCCCACCCCCACCCTCCCTGCCAGGCTGCCTTGATTAATGGGCTGGTGCTATCTTATCTCCCAGCTGCAGCAGTTAGGGATTAATGGGTAGTGGCAGGGCCCCAGGAGGACAGATTCTGCCCCCCAGATCAACCTGAGAGGTCTGCAAGAGGGCGGGAAGCAGGAGGAGAGGGCACCAAGGGGTCTGTTCTCCAGCTGCCATCTTGCTTTCCTGCTTGAACTGGCTGAGTCACTGCAAAATGTGTAAAGCACTCAAAGCTGTGCCTAACACTTAATAGGAGTTCAATAAATGGTAACCATTATTCCATTCTCCTACTGTCAGCTCTTGGAGTCCTTGGACCTGTGCCTGCCCTGGGGCTGATCTGCCCCACTTTGCTAGTCAAAGTCTCCACCACTGGACAGCCCATGAGCGAACTTGGAAGTCATCCCCCACTCCAGCCTCAGGTGCCCCATCTATAAAATGGGCCTAGGTTTGGGGTTTGGGAACAGGGTTCTAGGTCTGATATTATTTTATTGAGTGACCTCAGAGTGGATTTAGGGATTTATTTATCCAGCTATAAGGCTTTAGAAAACCCCTTTACACTCAGCCTCAATTTCTTCATCTGTGAAAGCAATATTATAATCTCTGCATTGGCCTCCACACAACATTGCTGGGATGAAACTTCTGGAAAGCTGTTGGGACTATTCCATGTCATACTGGAATGTGGGCTTTGGGCTCCCAAAGGGGTTCAGATACCACACTCTGACCAAGGGGTTCAAGTTGACATATGTTGCTGCTCACAGAACCAATCCCCAAATCCAGGCTCTGCTCTCGAGGAGAAAGACACCTGAGTCACAGACCCTCTCTGGCTAGGACTGAGGAGGAGGGACCAGATGCTCTGCTGTGCCCAGGGAAGTCTCAGGTTACTCCACTGCCTAGATGTGATTGCTAGTGGCACCCCCTTCACTCCCCAAGCTGTCCCCCCTTGGACAATCAGTTACATGGTCCCTAGGCTGGAAGAACAAGGTTCTATCCTCCCAGAGGGACAGACAGAGAGACTCCATCCAACCTTGAGCACATCTGAAGTCAGGCAGTTAACTCCACCAAGGCCATGCAGGGGTCCAGAGGCTCAGAGGACTCCCACCTACCTCTTCCCTAGCTGTCCCAAGAAACATATGGTCACTATGCAGGGGGGGAGGAGGGATATGAAGATGAGGGAGGGGTGGGGGGCAGGAGAGTGGACTTTCAGATGAATAGATAGAATAAAGGGAAAATGAATGGAATGAGAAAGAGGGGGAAAAAACAGCTGGGTAAAAGCGGGGAGTGGACAAATAGAAGAAAGGAAGGATAGAAGGATGGAGGGACGAAGAGATACATGGATGGATAGATGGAGAGAGGGATGGACGGACAGATGGATGAGGGGTGGGATAAAGAGAGATGGATGTCAGAGTCTCACTGGTCCCCGTCCCCCATCGCTATGAAAGTACAGCAAACAAGGAGCCCAGCAGAGGATTTCATTTCCAGAAGGACATACAGATGGACTCTCAGGGGCCCCAGAAACTCGGTCTTCCCTCCCCCACTCCAAAGACATTCTTAGGACCACTCCTTTCCCCTGAATGTCTGCCTCTTCCCACTGCCCCTTCCCAAAGGGCAAAGGGCAGCACAGCAAAGGAAAGCTATCTACTATCAGCCCCATTTATCCCAGCCCTGTTTACTCTGGGTCTGCAATTAACAGAGTCTCTTTCCCAGATCAATTAATAGTGGGGGGCCCAAAGAGGGCACTGGGAGCCCCGACAGGTCAGGCTACTCACGCACGAACAACGGGGAATTGATGGAGCCTACTCCCTAATCCTGTTCTGAGGTGTCCCATCAGCCACTCCTTCCTGACTCTCAAAGAGGCAGTTCTTAGCTCAGAAAAGCTGACATGGGATGGTGCTAGAAAGCCCTGCCTCAAGCTGTGCAGGTGCAGGTGGGGTCCTGGATCTGCCTTCATCTGGGCAGCTCCCAGGGTCAGGGTAAAAAGGCTGGACAGTCTCATGAAGATCATCGGCCTAGAAAGGGACCAGACCTGGGTTCATAGACCCATCTCTTCCCACTTAGCAGCTGTGTGACCTTGGGCAAGTGACTTAATCACTCTGAGCCTCTGTCTTCCCCTCTGTGAAATGGGCATGATGGAAAGACAGAGCTCTATCAAGGGAGCTGCAAGGATGGAAAGAGTTAATGGAGCATGTCAGTCACTGGCCACAGCTTTGAGCTCCTTTAGGGAGCCTGGGGCACCCATCCCAGCCTGTGCATCCTCCCAGCTCCGTCTATGCTCCTCTGGGGTCCCTTCAGGTACCAGCAGACATTTGGAGGTTCTATCTCCTCCCTTGCCCAGAAGGATTCAAGAGGTTTCCTGGTTGTCCAGGGCAGTAGCCACCAGCCACATGTGGCTATTTAAATTTAGATGAACTAACATTAATATTCCCCAGCCATTAGAAAGGACCGCAACACTGACGCATGATACAAGCTGAGCGCAAAAGGGCACGCACTGTATGATTTCATTTATGTGAAATGTCCAGAGTAGGCAAATCCATGGAGACAGAGAAAACGGAGAGTAGCGTGGTGGTTTCCAGGAGCTGCGGCAGGGGGAATGGGGAGAAACGGCCTAATGTGTACAGTGTCTCCTTTCGGAGAGACAAAAATGCTTCAGAACCCGAAGCGGCGGCTGCAGAATGCTGTGGATGGGCTGTGTGTGCCGCTGAATTGTTCACTTTAGCAAAACGGCTGATTTCATGTTATGTGAATTTCTTCGCACCAAAAATGTTAAATTAAATTAAAAACTCGGTTCCTTGGTAGCACTAGCCAGATTTCAAGTGCCCAGCGGCCACATGTGGCCAGTGGCACCGAACTGGAGAGCACAGATCCAGAACATTTCCATCCAGGAAAAACTGCTGTTTTTTTAAACAATCTTCACCTTCAGGGAGTCAAATCAAGGTGATAACACGTCTTCACATCCCTTCTCTGATCCTGTCGCCAGGATGGCATTATTTCCATTAAGAGATGGGGCAACCCAGCGAGGGGCTGTGCGACCCCATGGCTGCACAGGAAGTGGCAGGCCAGGCACTTGCTCTGGGGTCTTCGGGCATCGGGTCTGGGATGCTCTCTGCCTCCCTCAGAGCTGGGCCCCGGAAGCAACAACTAAAGTGTCTGGCCGTCTGGCTGTCCTGCTCACACAGCAGCCTCAGCTTCCTCTCGATCTGCTTTCTCCCAAAGGGGCCCTGGCACCAGTTTCAAACGGGAAAGGGTGTGAAAGTGTGCAGTCTGGAAGATGAAGGGTGTTTGGTTCCTGTTTGCAAAAACTGTGGGGAAGAGGACTGACTTATTGCCAAGTGATTTGGAATTTTAACAAAAATTCCAGGAAGCCAGAGGCCGGGTAATGTGAGTGGAGGGAAAGAATGCACCTTTCCCTGACCCCAAGTTGCCTGGCCACAGAACTCGGTCAAGAGGGCACAGACCTCCGTCTCTAGCGGACCCTGAGCTGTCTTCAGAGTCCCCCCGGGTGGGCTGGGGAGGGGCACATCTCAGGCTAAAAAGGCCTGAATGTTTTCCTGACCATGGTACGGTCTGGACTCCTGGGGAGGCAGAAAGCTGGGAATGTAGGGAGAGTCAAGAGTTTTGTTCAATTCCAACTCCTCACTTTACTGCCTCGGTGACCTGGACTCAGTTTACTTACTCAGTTTACCTACTTACTTACTCAGTTTACTTCCCCTAACCTCTCTGGGCCTCAGTTTACTCATTGGCGAAATGGGGACTGATTGCTCATGTCTCCCTCAGTTGCTGCAAGGATGAAGCAAGATAAGAGACGTGACTCCCAGACACCCAGTAAAGACGAATTATCCCCACCAGGACCCCAGCTGTCCTCTACTACTGTTCCCATGAGGATCTCCCCTTAAGCACAAACCTCTGGAAAGTCGAAACCAAGTCACTGCTGATAATAATACTAATAACAGCACCATGCCAGACTCACTGAAGGGTGATTATGAAATCCCAGACGGAGGGATAGGATGGCTGCCCCATCTGTATTAGAATGTATGTGGTGGAGTCCCATCCGTCTGGAAGATTCCCAGCTGTGTGACCTCAGGCAAGTTCCCCAGTCACCTTTGATTTCTCATCTGTAAACGGCAGTGATAAGAACATCTGCCTCTTGGCATCATTGAGAGGTTTAAATGAGATGATAAAGCACTTAGCATGGCGCTGGACGGCCGAGGAACCGTTTGCCGATGCTGTTATTAATCAGAGCATCAGAGCCCTGCGCTGCACGCTGGAGAAGGTAAGGTGGACAGGAACCCAACCCAAGTTCCTCCCCAGGCAGAGAAAGCAGGCTGTGTGAAGCTTCCAGATAGGAGAGTTTTTACATTTCCGCCTCAAGGGGGCCCATGAGCCTTGGAGTGAGGCTGCAACAAGCAGGGGTGGGGGGTGGGGGGGGGGGGGGTTGGAAGAGGGGAGCAGGCACGGTCCCCTCTGAGCATCCTCTCTGAGGCCAGCGTTTCTCATCCTGGTCCCCAGGCCACTGCCTCAGAACCACCTGGGGTGGTCCAGTCGGTTTAGCGTCCAACTCTTGACTTCAGCTCAGGTCATGATCTCATGGTTCGTGGTTCACAAAGCCTGCTTGGGATTCTGTCTCCCTCTCTCTCTGCCCCTCCCTGCTTGCTCTCTATCTCTCTCTCAAAATAAATAAAAATTAACTTAAAAAAAAAAAAAGGACCACCTGGGGTGATGTGTATTGAACTGAAATCTGTAGGTAACTCAGCAACAATCTGAACGTGTATTTTAACCAGCTTCCAAGGTGATTGCTTCCCACTGCAAATTTGGGAACCTCTCTCCTCTCCTGGCTGTGGGTGTGCCCTGCGATGGCCCAAATCGTCCAGCCTAGTCCAGGTAGACCAAGGAAGCCAAGGACAATTTACAACCATAGGAAGTTAACCCCAAATCTCATCTGCCTGCCCACCGTACCTCTCTATCAATTAAACAAAATCAAACAAACCATGGTGCATATGCAGAGGTAAGGCATAATGACAGGCACAGTGCAGACACTGCCTGATCTTAGCAGATGTCCAATGGCTGAGAATAGATGCCCACCAATCAGTCAGAACACCCAGAGCAGCCAAATTGGGCCTAGCCTACACATGAGGCCCTGGAGAGAATTCACACTGGACAGGAGCCACTGTGGGGTCTGGGAATGCTCTGTGGGTAGGCTCTGGGCCCCGCCCCAGCCCTCATCTGTTTTATCTGCTGAGTTCCCACAAGCCACATCGTTTGAAAACAGAGTTGCCTTACTTTAAAAACACCAATGATGAAAAGCATTGATTTATGAGCACTTCTCCACAGGGTCTCTATCAGCCTTTGGGGCAGGACAACTCTTGGTCATGAAGGGCTGGGCTGGACACTGCAGGAGTTAGGCATCCCTGGCCCCTGCCCATTTAAATGCCGGTATCAGCCCCCGGCTCCCTGATAACCAAACCCAGGCAGGGTGGGGCAGGTTCTCCATGCAGCTGCGTACTTTGAGCCTAATGCTCCCCAGCTTTATAGGTGAAACAATTGAGACCTGAGAAGTCAAGCAACCAGCCCAAGGCCACAGTGCAGCACGCAAGTGTAGAACAGGAGAGCCACAAAACCTGGGCTGAGCCTCAGACCAACCTAGTCAGGCCTCAGTATTCCAGAAGTGGGCAGGAGGGAAGCAGGGGCCCTTTTTCAGAGAGCCTTGTACAAGCACCCATACCCTGAACCACCAGCTGGAAGCACTAGGACCAGGTAGCCTGAAGCTAAGCATTGAGCACAGAGGAGCCATTCTGAATCCAGGCAAAGAGGCTGGGACCACCTCAGTGGCCCTCAGGGCAAGCACCCAGCAGTTCCCAGGCCCAGGCCCCAGCTCCCTCCTAACAGAGGACAATTGCTCCATTGGCCAGGGTAGGGGATTGGAGATTCTCTGGCCCTGCTGGGCTCCTCCCCACCAACACCCTCTCCTTAATGAGGCCATTGTTTGCCCAGGGTGCCCCAACAGCTGGCCCCCACCCCTACCACTCCTGCCCTGGGTTTCCCCTCTGCAGTCCTGCCCTCCAGCACCTCCTGGGGGCTTCCTGACTTCCTTTCCTACACCCTGAGCACAAAGGCCCCTGGGGCCTCTCTGACCTACAGTTCCCCTTGCTTGGCCACTCACTTCCCTCACCCAGTCTCTGTTTTTTAAATTAATCAAAGATGCATGGACTGCCAATCTACTCCTGTTCAGCGAGAGAAGGCCTTCCATCCTGAGAGCCTGTAATTCCAGCCCAAAGCAAAGCAATCCGTTGTTTTATTTACGGTTAAATGAGCCGTTCTGTGTTGATTTGGGGAAACGTGGAGAACAGTTTATGAACCTTCAGTAGTGCCTTCACAGACCCTGATGGTCAGGAACCACAGGAATAGTGAACAGCTTTCAACTGAAACGTTTTCTAAACCTGGGGTCCTGAGGGCCCGTATAGCCACAGCTGGAGCCGAGAGAGCGGGGGGCCACGCGCAGGCTCCCTCCCGTGATTGCACAAACTCTGACCACTTGCACCCCGGCAGTTTTCAGCACCTTCAGGTACTTCTCATGTAATCTTACCACGCGTCTGCAGTAGAAAGTCTTTGTTTGCAGAGGGGGAAACTAAAGCAAGGGTAGTTTTGTCTCACCCGAATCCCACAGTCCACAAATGGTAGAGGCAAAGCCTAATAATAGGTGCCTTTGACTCTGTGTCCAGTGCTCATTCTCCTTCCCACAAAGAGGAGGCTTTGGGGTACCTCTCTACATCCCAACCAAGAAGTCGCTGTAGTTGTGATTATAAACTATTCGTGAATTTTGTTCGTTGCCTGGCGGCCCCTCTAGATCTTGAGCTCCCCAAGGGCAGTGGCCTGGCCGAGCAGGGTCAAACCTAAGGCAGCCTCAGTTACCTGAGTCCCGTGGAAGTCTCACTCTGGCCCTAGCGCCCTCCTCCTCTGCAAGACAGTTGGGGTCAGTGCTCAACAAGATGCAACTCCCCCCAGCCACTTCTCACATGCAGCCACAAAGGGAAGTCCAGGCTTCAAGTTTTGACTTCTTGGCTGTGTGATTAGAAGCGAGTTACTGAACCTCTCTGGGTCTCAGTTTTCTCATATTAATTGGGGGTAATAATACCTACCTCGCAGTGCATAATTAAATGAGATAATGTATGGGAAAGCACAGAGCCTAATACCAGGCACCCAGGATGCCCTAAACAAGTGCTCAGGAGAGGACAGGGAAAGAGGGAGGGAGGGAAGCCAACATGAGCGTAAGTGCTCGTCCATCACCCCCAATCCCTCAGCAAGCATGAAATGCTTCTCAATTTACTCCACTCGTCCACAGTCACCCTATAGCCCTGCTGATCTTCCCTGAGCCCCCCAAGAATTCTAACAGAGACCAAAACAGCTTAAAGGAAGCTGGCTCCAGCCTGAGCCCGGCTGGCTCCGAAGACTCCCTTCTTCAGCCACGTCCTCCCACCAAGTATTCATCCACCCGTTCAGTCATTCATTCATGCAACATTTACTGAGCACCTACTACATGACTGGCAGTGTACGAGGAACTAGAGAAATGGAGACGAACGAGACAAGCTCTTGCCCCTGTGCAGCACTCTGTCTCTGGGGATGCCAGAAATTGAGAAAATAAACCCAGTACTATGATGACCAGTGTGAGGAGGCCGCCGGAGGAGGGAGGGTGGGGGGTGGGGGGGCGGCGGGGTTCAGGTTCTATGTGCAAGCCCAAGGAGGAGGCCTGGCCCACTAAAGTCTTGGGAAGAAGTTTATGCTAAAGGCAATTGGAGCAACTAAGGATCCTGAGCGTAAGGGAGAGGCCAGCAGGTTAGCAGTGTGAAATGATCAGTTCTCTCCTGCAGCAAGGAAAACAACAGGACCAGAGGACAGCCCTCAGCAGTGAGGAAAGACAAGTCAGGAGGAGGGAGAGCACAGGCGGATTTAAGAGAAATTAAGGAGCGAGGAGCCACATAATTTGGTGACAGCCTCTGAAGACCATTGTCATGTCAATGTTCAATAGTATTCACTAGCAGCTATATAGACAGCTCTTCCGGTCTGCACTGCTGTGAGCAATTGTTAAATGAGTTCTAATCCTCTATGTACTCCAAAAAGGAATTCTTGTTATTATCCTTACTTTACAGATGAGAAAGCTGAAGCCCAGAGAGGTTAAATAACCTGCCCAAGGTCAGGCAGCATTACTGAAATCAGAATCCAGTCTCATTTCAGAGTTCACGGTCTTAACCGGAACATCTGGCTGCCTCTCTAGCCAGGGTTACCCACTAGCCAGACCCTGGGGGTCCCAGGTGTGCTGGGAACCCAGGGAGAAAAGAAGAGCCTTCTCTCTGTCCCCAGCCCTGTCCTGAGAATATTAGCAAAGCCCACCTGCATGCTTTCTTTTGCATTTCAGGCATTCTTAGAGCCAGACATGCCCCAGGTCCAAGACGTGCTTGGTCTCTGCTTTTGTTCCCCCGAGGTCCAGGACAACCAGTGTGCCTGCCGGTGTCCAGGGTCATAGAAGGAAGGACTGCGACTTGTCTCCCTGGCCACTTGATTCAATGACAGCGGGCCCAGATCCAGCCCCTCTGCAACCAGGCCCCCACTGCTAGAAGGCACCCAGAGATCCCAGATAGGCCCTTCTGAACTGCTTCCCAGAGCATAGGTTGTGCAGCAGGAAGACTCTGCAGAGCTGGGACTCTGCAACAGATGTTGACTTTGCAGTCAACAAAGCTAAATGATGGAAAGTAAAACAGTGTTATAGGTGTGGTAGGAAGAGCACTGGGCTGGGAGCCAGGAAGGCCAAGTTCTAGTTTCCTCTTCTAGGCAATGGGAGGGGAGGAGACGCTGGGGGACAACAACAATGGGTCCCTGCTAGCTCTGTCTCAACGCTTTGGGCATCCCAGCCCTCCCGGGAGGCAGGCAAGCCTGTGCCAGCAGGACCTCCTCACAGACCGGGACAGAAGAGGTCCTTGGCCTTGAGCCAAGGACAAAGCCAGCCTCACCTCCATCATCATCTCAACTCTCTTCCTCTTCATTATCTCATTTGATCATCAAGATGGCCCCATGGAGAATGTAAAGCAGAGGTGATCCTCCCCATTTCCCAGATGAGGACACTGGGTGTCTCCCCAGATGAGACTCAGGGTTTGTGGGGGGAGGGGACTTCCTACTGAGTTGAAAACACACAACTGAATCTTCTGAATCCAAGCTTGGTGCACTCCCCACTGTCATGCACTGCCTCTCCCTGGGGGCCTTGTAAGAGACATGAGAGGGGCAGACCTCTCGCTCATGTCTCCATTATAGTACTGATCACAGAGCTACCGGATGCCAGGCACTATGCTGGGTGCTCCTCTCCTCCCTTCCCTCAGTAGGTCTTCACTAACACCCAGGAAATAAACGTTCTTCACCTCATCCTACACGTGAAGAAATTAAGGTTCAAAGCTCAAGAGACGTATGCCCAAGGACACACAGCTAGCAAGTGCTCAGAATTCACCACCAGTCAGTCTGACTCAAAGCCCAGATTCTTCCTGCCACACTACGTTGCCTTTGTGTGTCCACATTCTCCACATGGACAGGGACTGAGACTATTTCATGTATATGCCCAGCCCACAGCAGGCTCTAGTTAAATGTTGGTTCCTGGAATTATTATTCCCAAGACCAAAGCATTAAAAGGAATGAAGAAGGCTATCTCATACAGATGGAAATTATAATCCAACCAGAACATATAGTTGTCATGAAACTTTATGCTCCCAACATAGCTTCAAAGTATATAAAGCAAAATTGATTTAAAAAAAAAAAAAGGAAAACCCACAATCAAAGTAGATTTTATACACCTCTATCAGAAATGAATAGAATAGGGGTGCCTGGCTGGCTCAGTCAGTAGAGTATGCAACTCTTGAGCTCAGGGTTTTGGGTTCCAGTCCCACCCTGGGTGTAGGGATTATGAAAGAGAGAGACGGAGGGAGGGAGGGAGGGTGGGAGGAAGGAAGGAAGGAAGGAAGAAGGAGGGAAAGGAAGGAAGGTAGGGAGGAAGGAAGGGAGGAAGGAAGGGAGGGAGGGAGGGAGGAAGGGAGGGAGGAAGGAAGGAAGGGAGGGAGGAAGGAAGGAAGGGAGGAAGGAGGGAAGGAGGAAGGAGGGGAAGGAAGGGAGGAAGGAAGGGAGGGAGGGAGGAAGGAAGGGAGGGAGGGAGGGAGGGAGGGAGGGAGGACAGAAGGAAGGAAGGGAGGGGGGAAAGGAAGGAAGGAAGGGAGGAAGGAAGGGAGGGAGAAAGGAAGGAAGGGAGGGAGGGAGGAAGGAAGGGAGGGAGGGAGGAAGGAAGGGAGGGAGGGAGGGAGGGAGGGAGGGAGGGAGGATGGAAGGAAGGAAGGGAGGGAGGAAGGAAAGAAGGGAGGAAGGAGGGAAGGAGGAAGGAGGGAAAGGAAGGAGGGAATGGAGGAAGGAAGGGAGGGAGGAATGAGGGAAAGGAAAGTAGGAAGGGAGGGAGGGAGGGAGGGAGGGAGGGAGGGAGGAAGGAGGGAAAGAGGAAGGAAGGAAGGAAATATGTAAACTGGCAGTTCTTAAATTTTTGGTCTTAGGAACCCTTTATACTCTTAAAAGTGATTGAGGTTTTTAGATTAATTAAAGACCTTTTGTTTATATGCTTTTATACCTACCAATATTTACACGTTTAAAATTAAAACTGAGGGAAATTTTATTTATTAGCCCATTTAAAATAACAAAAATAAACCTCTTATATGTTAACATAAATAACAAATTCTATGGAAAATAATTATATTTCACAAAACAAAAAAAAATAGTGAAAAGAGTGACATTGTCTTGATTTTTACAAATCTCTCTCATGTCTGGTTTAATAGATTTAGATTCTCATACCTCTTCCTGCATTCAATCTGTTGTTACGTGTTGTTTTGCTTGAAGCATATGAAGAAAATTTGGCCTCACATAGAAATGTAGCTGCAAAATAGAATATTTCAACAGCCTTTTCAGATATTGTACATATTCTTCTTTGATACTACTAAAAACCTGCCATGTGACAGTTCCTTAAATGTTGGTTGTAATGTAGCATCCGAATCCATATCAATAAACTTTTCTTACCCTGTTACCTTAAGATCCATTAGTCTATCTTGTTTAGAGTGAATCTCTGAATTGCATACAATTCTGACAGTTGTAGATTCCCTTAAAGGGACTTGGGGCCCCTCAGGAGAACCCTGACCACACTTGGAGAATCACTGAAGTAGGCAATAAAAAAGTAGAAAAACATAGATTTGCTAACATAACCAACAAGTTTGATCTAACAGGCATCTATGTAGACCATTGCTCACGACAAACCACAGATACGCTTTTTTTTTTGAACGAACGGTCCCTCAATCACCTCGGGGAAACGTGCACCTGGACAGACTGCAGAAGCTCCAAGATGGACAGATGCCCAGCACGCCAAGCGTTCCCCACAGCTGCCTAGGCCCTGGAACAGGCTCATCAGGAAAAGACATGACATCAGAGTGCAGCCTCCTCCCTGCCCGGGCCACAGAGCCAGGGTGACCCATTGACCTGGCTGGAGAGAGGGCTCTTCCTGACAGCCCCCACCTAGGCTTCATTCCTGCGAAGGCCTTCCCTCCTTAATCTCACATGTCAGGGAGTCTTGGGAGTCCCCAAGGCAGAGTTGTCGGGCAAAGACTGCCCATCTTCCCCTTCCAGGAGGCTCCCAGCTCGGCCCCTCTGCCCTTAGAAGCCCGTGAGCTGCCGGGTACAGACTCACCTGGCTCTTAGGCCTTGCACAGTTCTTACGTAACCAGCAACAGGAACAGGCCGGGCACTGGGACGCCAAGAACAGCACAGGCGACCAGCTGCCCAGGGAGCCTGCACCTTGCACGACCACTTGGGGGGCGCCAACACTCCCTGCCAGTGCCCAGGACCACACCTCCCTGACGTGCAGAAACCCTGCCAAGCCTGAATCAGGGATGAGAGCAAACTGGAGCACAGAGAACAGCATCGCTGCTCAGAGCCCCAGACCAGAGCCAAGGCCAAGGAAGCCTTCAGAACACACATCACATTCTTACCCTAAAGTCATACATTTCTTAGAGATCTAACATTCCTAGGTGCCTATTATACGCTGGCATTATGCAGGGGGCTTTCTTTCCATGCGTCATTTTCTTGGCCCCTCGCAATAACTACTGAGAATGTTCCATTTACAAACAAGAAAATGGATGGTCAGAATGGCTAAGTCGTTGCCCAAGGTCACTCAGCAAAAGTGCACTTGGACTTCAACCTGGCTCATTTTGTCTGCAAAGTCCTGGTTCTTGTACCATTACTACACTCCGCTGCCTGGGCCTGCAGGGAGAGGTCCTGTACCTTCTGGCTTTTCATCCACAGAACCTCTTCATGCTGGGGGTTGGGAGAGGAAGAAAGGAGGGCAAAGGTCCTCTGCCTGTTTCACCTGAACCCAACTAGGTCGTCCTGGACATCAAAAGCCATCATTTCCCACCCTGGGCTCCATCTGCTGAATTGCTTCTGTTTCTTCTGTCCTGCCTTTTGTCTTTTTTTCACAACCAGATCAGATAAAGCATCCCATCTGTGGTGTGTACACCACACCCCAAGCCTTGCACATAGTAGGGGCTTCATGTGTGTCTGCTGAACATTAGGAAGAGTGGCCCCTCACCCGTCTCCACTACCACAGGAAGGACAGATCCATGGGAAGACAGGAGCCCTGGAAACAGCCAGGAGGATGGGGGTAGGAGGTATAAGGGCAAGAGTGGAAGGGGCAAGCACAGACCCAAGCCCCAGACTTCCCCAAGCCTTCCTACGAGACACATTCCCAGGGGACCTCCCCACCAAAGACCGGGGAGGTCAGGTCTCAGGTCAGGCTCTCAAGAAGAAGCTTCCCCACCCCCAAGCCTCCCTCCAAAGGCTCCTCCCACACGAAAGCCAATGGCAGGCAGGGGGCAAACATGGGGTTCCTGAATGCCTCCTCTCTGATGCCTCCTTGGATATCCTCAATTCCTTCCTCCTCCCACAGCCATTCCTGTCCTGGGTTGGAAATTACCTTCCGGCAGAGTACTTAAGCCCCGGCCTCTTTGGAGCCCAAGCCTGGATTCAAATTCTGGCTCCTTCACCTATTAGCTATGTGACTGAGGGCCAGTTACTTCACCCTAAGCACCCCATAGCCAGTAGGCCTGCAGACTCCAAATCCAGACCTCCTGGTTGTGCCCTGGCTCTGACTCTGGAACCAGACCACCAGGGTTCAAGTCCTGGCCCCTATCCTTACTTAACTTCTCTTTGCCTGGATACTTTTATCTGTAAAGTGGGGATAATAACTACCCACTCGCCTTACTATAGCATTGCTCTGAGAATTTAACAGGGTAACCTATGCGATGTGCTTAGAACAGACACAGTAAGGATCCAATAAGCATTAACTAGCAATAGAAATAGTAGGTGATAAAGCCGTGAAGTACTGCGCCGTGTCTACGGCCCTGGGAGCTCCATGAATGGCAGTTATGATTACCTGCGCCCCCACTAGGCTACGATGTCCCTGGAGGTGGGAAGTCCTGGGTCAGATCCATCTCTGATTCCCCGGCAGCCAGCACAGTGCCGGGCACCAGGGGGAGTTCAGACAAATGCTCGAGATCGGACGGGTGAAGAACTGCCCTCCTGGAGCAGGAGGGTGTGGGCAGCCAGGAGCCTCCCGCCAGGAGAAAGGAGAACCGAGGTGTCAGGGAAGAGAAAACAGAGCGGAGGGGGAAAGGCCGAGACGGACAGATAAGCAAGTGAAGTGAGTGAGAAAAGGAACAGGAGAGGCTGTGGCGGAGGGAGATAAGGAGGAAGGATGGAGAACTCGACCTGCGACGTAATGCCCAGGGAGGCGAGGGACGTGAGGACGCCCCGGGAGCGGCGCGAGGCCGGCCCCGCGCTGAGGCCGGGGAGCCGGTGCGCGAGAGAGGGGCGCGCGAGCCGGCGCGGGGCGGGACGCGCGGGAGCCGGCGGGAGGGGCCGAGGGGGCTCCACCTCGACTCCCCGCCGGGGCCGGGGAGGCGGGCGGCCGGAGATTGGCTGGGGCGCGCGGCGAGGCCGGGCCCGGAGCCCCGAGGTGGGAGGCGCCAGGATCACTCGGTGCGCCCGGGAGCCGAGCACTCGGGCCACCTCGGCGGCGGCTGCAGGGGAACGGCGGGGCGGCGGGCGCGCGCCGGGGCAGCTGGGGGCGCCGCGCACCGAGAGGCCGGGGTGTGCGCAGCCATGCGGGCGGCGGCGGGGGGCGCGCGGGCGGCCGCGCTGGCGCTGCTGCTGGGGGCGCTTCACGGGGCGCCGGCGCGCGGCGAGGAGTACTACTACGGCTGGCAGGCCGAGCCGCTGCACGGGCGCTCGTACTCCAAGCCGCCGCAGTGCCTCGACATCCCCGCCGACCTGCCGCTCTGCCACACCGTGGGCTACAAGCGCATGCGGCTGCCCAACCTGCTGGAGCACGAGAGCCTGGCCGAGGTGAAGCAGCAGGCGAGCAGCTGGCTGCCGCTGCTGGCCAAGCGCTGCCACTCGGACACGCAGGTCTTCCTCTGCTCGCTCTTCGCGCCCGTCTGCCTCGACCGGCCCATCTACCCGTGCCGCTCGCTGTGCGAGGCCGTGCGCGCCGGCTGCGCGCCGCTCATGGAGGCCTACGGCTTCCCCTGGCCCGAGATGCTGCACTGCCACAAGTTCCCCTTGGACAACGACCTCTGCATCGCTGTGCAGTTCGGACACCTGCCTGCCACCGCGCCTCCAGGTAGCGCCGCCGCCGCCCTCGCCCCCGCGCGCTCCGACAGCCCCGGGCGCCCGCGAGCTGGGCCCTTAGCCTCCCGGAGATGGCACCCCACCACACACACACACACACACACACACACACACACCCCGCCTTCGCTCAGCCCTGCGTACCCCGGGAACTGTCCCCCACAGCCTTCCAGCCTTCCCACCTCCCACACACTGCCAGACTAGTGCCTTCCCAGGCTCTGGACAAAGCTCGCGGGTTCTCCCCATTCCAACTCCGTTCCTGAAGACGCCCCTGGGGTCCCTGGCAGCGCCCACCTTCCTAAACCTCTGGAATCCCTGGGTAGCCCCAATGCTGTCCCCCCATCCTGGGGCATCCCCATAAATGCCTTGTGGCCTAAGCCCAAGAATGCCCAGGGTCGCTAAACAATGCCCAAGCCGGTTCACCTCCTCCACAGCTCTGGACCCCAGGGCACCAAAACAAGCATCACTCCCATCCCGTGTTGGGACCTCGGGAAGGGAGAAGGGCGGGGGGAAGGGGTTTAGCGAAGACTGGGGTAAGCATGCTCCTGGGCTATGGTTTCCACCCCCCCAAAACTCACACCCCCCATTTTCTGCACCTGGGAACCCCAAATTCTCCCACTCTCTTCCCCAATCCCCCAGGTTGGGAGGCCTTGGGGTAAAAGCTCAATGCAGGAAGAAAGAGCAGATTGCCAGCATCTGCCACTGACAAGGAGCCCTTGGGAGAGCTGCTGAACTTGGAGCTTCGGTTTTCCCATAAGTAATATAGGAAGCCAGCTCAGGTTCTGAGATCCTACGTGCCACCTCCCAACCGCCCCCAGTCCCATTACCCCTAATCTCTCCCTGGCCTCAGCCTCCCTTCCCTGTGCGCCCCATGGCCCGCCCCAAACGCCAAACTCCTTCCAAGCAGAGTAAGCCTGGGCTGGGCACCAGACCGGGGAATAAACAGCGGCATGAGCAGGAGAGCTGTGTCTGGGCAGTTTGTCAGGAGTCTAAGGAGCCCCTGATGCTGCAACTTCCCCAGGAGGCAGCACTGCTTTCCCCTTTTCTTGTCTGACCACCCTACCCACCCCCTCAGGGCTCGCCTCACCCACACATCCCTTGGTCCTGCACCCCCACGTCCCCTCCTGAGAGTCAGGTAGGGGTCCTGAGACTGGGTGTGGAGAGTGTGGAGAGAAGGGAAATACCCTGTGCTGGGGTCAGGAAGCAGGGGAGAGACAGCCAGCTCAAGCAGAGACAGTGCAGTCCCTAACAGATATCCTGACATGATTCCTTTTTCTGGTTTCCTTGGAACCCCAATATTAACAGCCTGTAAGGCAGGGAAATCCCAGGCTCGGAACCCCACCTGGCCCCGCCCGCACAGTCCTGCCCTCTTTGAAGCCCACCTTCCCCTGTGATGGGGCACCTACCTGGAGGCAGAGACATGGGACAGAGGTCAGGTGCTGTGTGGTGGCCTGAGAACCAGAGGCAGCCCAAAGCGTGTGTGTGGCCAATAAAACAAAATATTTCATATAAAAATTAAGAGTTGTGGCTTCCCTGGAAAAATCAGAAGTTCTGGCCACGCTAAGCCACCCACCTTAGAGGGTGGTCCCCTCAGTTTACCACAGTCCCTGTCCTGGCAGTGTCACTGTCCCCCACCTTCCTGGACCTGTGTTCCTAGAAAGCCCCTGCAGATTACCCCTACTGCAGCACTAGCCTGGGAGCCTCAAATCCTGAGTCCTACACTCACTTCTCAATAGTTTTGCAGAGTGGGTAGCCACTCTGGACCTCAGTTTTCTTTTCTTGAATAGTAATACTTCATAGTCTGAGGATTAAATGAAACAAAGTTTAGAAGACAGCCCACGTCATGGTTGCAGTTGCCAGGGCCATGGAGCAGTGGTGCCCACTGGGACAGTTTTGTCCCCATGCAACCTTATCTCTTTTGAACCTCACAACCCCTCAGTGACCATCGGTACCGTCATCCCAGTTCCTGATGACAGAGTGGAGGCTTGGCAGGGGGAGGTGGCTCTTCAGTCATTAGCCTGGGCTCTAAGTGGTTTATTGAACTCTGATCCCCTCATGAGCCTCCCTCGTCTCCACCCCTGCTTCTCTCTTCACAGTGACCAAGATCTGTGCCCAGTGTGAAATGGAGCACAGTGCCGATGGCCTCATGGAACAGATGTGTTCCAGCGACTTCGGTGAGTGTGGAGCCCACATGGCCACTGCCCCAGTGCCTCTCCTTGACACACACACACACACACACACACACACACACACACACACACGTCCACAACCATCACACTGAATACTAACAGTTTCTGCATCGTGGATTCCTCTTAGAATCTGATCAGGGCCATGAACCCTCTCCCCAGAGAAATGCAGCTCTTTTTGCAGGTTATCTCAGGGGCTTCAGAAGCCCCTCAAGGCCATGGTCCATGGGCCCAGAAACCATCCCTGGCCAGGGCTCCTCCAGTCCTCCCTTGGCACTGGCCCACAGAGGGGCCTCCAGGGCTAGATTCCCTTTAGGAGAAGCAGGCTAAGCCCAGAGATGGATGGGGGCACCCGGGGGAGAGATGGGCCCCAGGGTGGAAGTACAGCACCCTCGTCCCTGGGGCACCTCGGCCTGGTACCCGATGCACCGCTGGCCAGGCGAGCTGCAGTCACTTGTCCCACGGCTTCGTCCTGGGGCCTCTCCACTCCTGGGACAGTGAGCCAAGTCTAGTCAGGCCCACACAACCCAGCATGTGGCCTTTGCCAAGTTGACTCCTGTTTTGTGTCTTAGCCTCCCTGTCTGTAAAAAAGAGATAGCAATGAAATCCTTAGTTCAGCAAGTCTTTTATGTTGTTAGTCTGTTTGTAAAGAGATTACTACTATTGCAAGGTATGTGTGTATCCGAGAGAGGGAAAGAGAGGGGGTAAGGGGAGAAAGAGAGAGATAGAAAGATTTTATAAGTTTCCTTCCCTGGGTGGACAGAATCATTCTCTGGCATCTCCCTGGCTCCTCACAGAGATGGGGGATCCAGATGCCTGTAGAAGGGGGAGACTAGCCCAAGTGACCCCCATGTTCCAGACTCCCAGTCCCCAACTGTATGAAGCTCTCTGCAGCCACCCTGAATGTCCTGATCACCCCGACCACTCAGGCCTTCAACCACCTCCCCGACGCTCACCCCTACATTCACACTCCAGACACACCACAGAAATACTCTCATACTTAAAATACACAGCACCACACATCACACTCCGAACCCATTCTACAGTCACACAGATTACAGTGGTGTGTTTGCACCAGCAAGAGCTGGTTGTGCACACTTCCCGACCTAGTGCTCTGTGATGCGGTGGGCCATGGTGGGGGGATTTACCCCATGGGAACCAGCACATGCTACAGAGCGGGCCCCCTCCCTAGGGCCAGCTGTCAAACATTGATCAGCCCATCATTGCTCCAAACACACACACACACACACACACACACACACACACACACAGAGCCAGAAATCACATTTCAAAGCACCCCCAGAGATCATGAAGTCCAGCCTCCCTCTGTCACAAGGACCCCGCCCCCCACCAAACCTCCCCTTCCAGTTGGGCAGCTCCACCTGCGGTATTTCCTGGGGACCCCAACACCCTACTCCACTCCCCACCAGGAGCTGTCCACCCTGCACTTGGTTCATGGAAAGGCAGGGGCTCTGGGGTTAACCTCATTCCCCCCCACCATAGCTCAAGGCTGAAACATGATAGTGCCGGTGAAAGTCTAGCACATGATAGGAGCTTCAAAAATGTACCCATATAAGCCCACCTTCCCAAGACCCAGGCTTGGAACTTCAGGCTTGAGCACCAACTGTGGGGCCACCAGCAGCCGGAGCAAACCTGCCCATTCTCACACGGTCCCTCTGTCTACCCACCCCACACACAGTGGTTAAGATGCGCATCAAGGAGATCAAGATAGAGAATGGGGACCGGAAGCTGATTGGAGCCCAGAAAAAAAAGAAGCTGCTCAAGCCAGGCCCACTGAAGCGCAAGGACACCAAGAGGCTGGTGCTGCACATGAAGAATGGTGCCAGCTGCCCCTGTCCACAGCTGGACAGCCTGGCCGGCAGCTTCCTGGTCATGGGCCGTAAGGTGGACGGACAGCTGCTGCTGATGGCCGTCTACCGCTGGGACAAGAAGAATAAGGAGATGAAATTCGCAGTCAAGTTCATGTTCTCCTACCCCTGCTCCCTCTACTACCCCTTCTTCTATGGGGCTGCTGAACCCCACTGAAGGACGCTCCTCCCTGCCCCATCCAGCCAGCTGTGCCTTGCTCTCTGTCCCCACCCCTGGGGCATTCTCTCTCTTCCTGCCCATCTGGCCTCACCTCTATTCCCAGGCTGACCCAGCCCTGACAGAGAGCGGTTCCATGCAGAGCAGAGCTCTTACCAGCACAGGCCCTAAGGAATGGGCATGGAACCTGAGCTGTCCTTGACTGAGGGGTTCTGGAGTCCCTGGGGACTTCTCTTAGGAGCAGAGCTTTCTCATTTGAAAGCTCAGGGTTTCAGAAAGTAGGTGGTGGGAGGAGAGAGCAAGGGAAGCATGGAGGGGCTCTGAGCAGCCTCACGAGGTGGCTTCCAGAACAGACCATGCTGTCAGCTCCACTCTGTTGGTGGGGAGGCCTCGCCTCAGAAAGTCTATTAGGCTGAGCTACTTGGGGGCCAGTCCCCCACCCCCACTGCTCCCTCGTGTCATCATAGCCCCCCCAAAGGAGGGGCATTAGGGTCGTAGCACCTTCCAGCTACAGTTCCCCCACCTTCCCCATCTCTTCCCCTCTCCCTTCCAGCTAGACTGGAGAAGCCCAGCCCAGACCCCCTCCCACAGGCTGCTTTTTGGGATTCATCCCTCAGCCTCCGCATGTCCCTTTTACCCTGATGATGAGTAAATTATTGCTACGCAGCAAGGCCATAGGTACTAGATTAGTTGCAGGCAAGGTTTGGTTTTTAATTTTTTTTTAAGTTTTTAATTAAATCAAAGAAAAATAAGTTGGTTTTGACTAGGTTATTTCTTTGTCAGCTGGTCCCCAGAGGTGGAGAGAGGGAGGGTCAGAAGGGACTTTTAGGAAGAGGCCCTTGTCATAACCCATGGCCTGTCCACACAGGCATACTTGGAACGCCTAAGAGCAATGCCCATGTTCTTGTAAGATCCCTTGAGAGCACCCTTCTCATCCGCATCACTAAGTGAGGGATGGAGATGGCCCTCCTTTTGTTCCTGAAGAGGGAGATGCCAAGATCCCCAGCCTTCTCCCATGGTCAAAAGGCTCTCACAATCCTGCCACATCTCCCTGACAATGTCTGCCCTCAGATCCCAAGAAGGTTGGAGCACAGGAAACTACTCTGAAGAGCCAGGGGTCTAAACATGTCTCTCCTACCCCTTCAGCACTCAGACCCCCTGCTCCCCGCCACCCCCCCCCCCCCCCCCCACACACACACACACACTGGACACTGATCCTGAACTGTAAGGATAATGGTATAGACTTGTGCTACAGGGACCAGAGAATCTGTATCCCCTGGGAGCTGGTTAGAAATACAAGCTGGGGGGGTGGGGGGGGGCACCCCAGGCCTGCTGTATCAGAATCTGCATTTTGACACATAAACCTTCAAATCTAGAGAGCTTTTGCAAAACACTGGGCCCCACTCTATGCAATTAAATCGATCTCTGGAGGGTGCTCGGAAATCTGAATCTCTAGATGCTCTCCGGGGTGGGATGCCGCCTGTGTTGAAAACCTTGATCTAGATAAGCCAGCCGCTGAGGCAGGAGGGTGAGGGGCTGAGGTTACCTCAGGCTTGGAGCTTCTTGGTCCTGCGTGCGGGAAGGAAGTGGCTATAACAACCGAGGGGCTTCTTCAGTGACTTCAGAGCACACGCGGGCCGCTACCGTGAACTGAATGGGGCAGGGAGGGGAGAAGGCTTAAAATGGAGGCAACGGGCTCCTGCTACTCAGGGAAGGGGTGGTGTGAGGAAATCCCGGGGGTTTGTCAGAAAAGCCGAGCGACGAGGCAGAGGTACCCAGGGCAGGGGGCTGGGGACACCCCAGAGCAGCTTTCCTCACCAGCGACAGTGTGTACAGCTGCCAAGTCCAGTCCAGGCTCCCCGCTCCTCCAAGACAATGGGGCGCGTCCTGTGAGGAGAACCTTGGCTTCCAGGGCTCTCAGAGAAGCAGGCTGCCACAGAGAAGTGAGGCAGGCCAAAGGGCCCACATTCTGCTGTGGGGCCAGGGGAAGCTAACAGGTGGTCTGACAGCCTGCCCGTAAATCACCTCCCCGGGCAGTCAGGTGGCCTCACCACAGGTCAGGAGCAGCAGAGGCCTGCTTGTTTGTCCTCAGCTCTGAGGAAGCCGCTGCCGCCCACCCTCACCCAGAGCCCTCCAGCTCCCTGAATCTGCCCCTTGTCTCCCAAACTCCTACCCCGACCAAATATTTACGGACACTTCTATGGTCAACCAGGACCAGGGATTATTTTTCCACTGAACACACAGGACTCAAAGCAACTTCTGGCTAGAGCACAATAGCGACCTCTGTCAGGTGCTGGCAGCCAGTGAGAGGCGGCGGGCGGGGAGAGGCTCCCTTAGCCCATCCTGGGAAGCCCCAGTAAAGCACTCCTCCCCCGCCCCCCACACAGGGGTCAAGCCCTGCTCTCTGCTCTGCTCCCGACATCTGCTGTGGGACCCTCCCGGCAGTCTCTCCCCTGGGACCAAGAAGAATCCTTCCAAAGACCGGGCAAAGCCCCACGCGGCCTGAGCCCACCCTTCATTTCCTTCAGTCACAACATGCTCCCTCCTGGCCGGCCTGGAGACAGACAGCTGGTGCTGCCCGGCGAGCATCTGGGCTGTGTGTCGGTGAACGGCTGCCTCTGACAGAAACCCCAAGAAACAGTGGGGCTGCTCCACACGAGAGGTCTGGAGATGGGCTGGTGGGAGGTCCATGTCCCTGGCTCATTCTGTCTTCCTGCCCTGCCAGGGGTGGCTTCTGTTCTCGTGGTTGCCTCCTCCTCCCCACTTCTCGACCACATTCCAGGCAGCAGGGCAGGGAAGGGCTTCAAGCAAAAGCAGCCCGTCAGCTGCCCCTGGCCCTTTTGATCAGGAAAACAGTAATTTCCCAAGTCCCACCTGGTAGATTTCCACTACGTAGCTCCTCGGCCAGAACGGAGTCACGTGGCCATCCCTAGTTGCAAGGGAGCAGAGGAAGTCAAGTGTTTCAGTCGGGTGCAAACTCAGAGTTCCGATAAAGAACAGGAAGGATTTGGGGCAGGCTGCTAAACGCTCAGGATCAGGTGAAAAGAGGTAGGAGAGCCCAGTTCTGGGTTCCAATCCTGTGACTTAGATACCATGTGACATTGGGAACACCGTAAAATGGAGTAATAATGTCTACTTCACAGGGTGGCTGAAAAAATAGGGAAATATATGAAAAGCTCCTGGAGCCAGTGCCCGGCATTTGGAAAATGTTCATTAAATGATAATTAATATTTGTTATAATCGCTTCTCGGCCTTTTGGCTAAGATCAAGTGTAGTATCTGTTCTTATCAGTTTAATATTTGTTATTAACCAAAGGCCTTGACCTAGCTAGCACAGTGCCTACACATCATAGGTGCTCAGTACATTCCTGATTGGTTAACTAAGAAACGCTACTGGCAGAAAGGCAGGGAAAAGACAGGAACATCTTACCTACCTGGAGTTGTTACTTTCAGGAGGACAGAACCTACACTTGGGAGTTTGCTTCAGAAAATACACACCCAGGTGCGATGTAAGCCAATGGAGGGGAGAAGACATAATACTAGCAATCAAAAAATGTCAAGTCCATGCTGGGTGGCAGGCACTACCCCAGGCACTTTGGTATTATAATTTAATCCTGCCAACACCCTTTGGAAGTAGGTACTATTATTATCCCCATTTTAATGATGAGGTTCAAAGGCTGAGGTTCAAAGAAGTTAATTAACTTACTGAAGGACACACAGCTGGTACATAGTGGTGGCACTAGGATTTGACTCCCTGCTCTTAACCACTATACTACTGGGGGCGAAGCCCAGCGGGGGTGGGGTACAATGCCTCTGCTGCCCTGCCTTACAGGAAGATTTCTGGGAGCCCTGCTCAGATCCCCCTCCAGGGGCCATGACAGCGGCAGAGAAGCCTGCCTCAGACGGCGGCGGCTTTTCTCCTGACTCCTAAAGCAGCCCACCCCCAACCCCTCCTCCCCTCTCAGCCCCATCAGCATCCAGCCTCTTGAGCCCCACAAAGGAAGCTCACATCCCACAACTGTTTAGTCGGCTGTAATCCTGGCTAAAGTTCACTCCTTGGCAAATCCAACGTGGGGGGTGGTTGCTGCTGGAATGTGTGTGGCTGGGACCCAGTGTCCCAGCCCAGACAGCAGGCTCTGCTGGGGCCCTGAAGAAAGCAGGCGGCCAGGGGAATCCGGAATCCCCAGCCCCCAGCTGTGCTACAGAATGGAATGTGCTGCTCTGGGGTGTTGAAACAGACCCAACCAAGGGGGAGTGGTGCTGGCAGTTGCGGGGAGCTCCCACCACAAGGCTGCCTCTGTTCCCCTGGAGGCTGAGCCCCCTTTGCTAGGGCTAGGGATGGGCAGGCCCCTCCAGTTAGCTCAGGGGTGGCTCAGAAGATCCTGGAGCTGGTGGGGGCAAGGCAGAACAGAGGGGAGGGTAAGAGCCAGGACTGTTACGTTCACCCAAAGTTTCTCTGATGAGGCATCTGCAAGCACCTGTGGCACGATCCACACCCTGGCTCCATGGCTTACTAGCTATGTGACCTTGTGCAGGTTACTTGACCTCTCCAGGCCTCCGTTTTACTCATCAGTTAAATGGAGTTCATAATCGAGCCTAGCTTCTAGGGTTGTCATGAGGTTTAAGTAACAGTCGTGTTCAGCACATTGCCTGGCACGGTGCTCTACAAACGTAGGTGTTCTCATGATCTCAGAGCCAGCTGTAGGGGAGATGCTAGAACCACGGCCTCTCAAAAGGGGTGCCTTGAAGGTTCCATGGAGATAAGGGCATGAAAATGGAACTTCGTTTGGCTTCAGCTCTGAGGGCCAGGTGATAAATGACTACAAATTCTGAAGACCCCAGAAACCCGGGCCAGTTCAAAGTCTGCCAGGGCTCACGGGAGACTGCTCCCCACCCCCACCAAACCACAAAAAGATGACAGAACCCTCAACTCAAGCCAGGCTGTGGGAGGTATCTGTCTGTCCCAGGTCTGTCCCAACGGGCACCAGAGCCAGAGTAGAACCTGGCTGCTGTCCCTCCCGATGGGTGCCTGAGAACAAATTGGGGACATCTTTTAAACCAGGCATCCAGGAGCACCTGGGTGGCTCAGTCAGTTGCGCATCCGACTTTGGCTCAGGTCACAATCTTGTGGTTCATGAGTCTGAGTCCCACATCGGGCTGTCAGCGTGGAGCCCGCTATGGATCCTCTGTCCCCCCCCCCCCCTCTCTGTTCCTCCCCTGCTCACACTCTCTCAAAAATAAATAAACATTAAAAATAAATAAATAAAAATAATAATAAACCAGGCATCCAATTCTCTGATGGCCAGTCCGTCCTCCAAGCCACCTCACATTCGGTCCTCTCCATGCTGTGGACCCCCGCCAGCTGGAAGACACAGTCCAATCTTGGCAAATCCCTCCATGGCTCCATCTTCCCAGCAGTACCTGCACTTGAAAGTTGTCTATCCCTGGGGCGCCTGGGTGGCGCAGTCGGTTAAGCGTCCGACTTCAGCCAGGTCACGATCTCGCGGTCCGTGAGTTCGAGCCCCGCGTCAGGCTCTGGGCTGATGGCTCGGAGCCTGGAGCCTGTTTCCGATTCTGTGTCTCCCTCTCTCTCTGCCCCTCCCCCATTCATGCTCTGTCTCTCTCTGTCCCAAAAATAAATTAAAAAAAAAAAAAAAAAAAAAAAAAAAAAGAAAGTTGTCTATCCCTGGCTTCCCTTCTGTGAAGATCCAGACCCCGGATGGTGAAACCCACGTTTCCCAAGCCCCAGTATCCCATGTCCCAGACGCTACTCATGCTACAGACTATTTCATCAACGTTAGGCATTGTTTTCCTTTTCCCAAAATATTGACTCTGCTTTTTCAAACTACACGCTGGCCTGATTCTTTCCTGAATAATAATCTAAGATTATTGTCTGATTAAAAAAATAAAATAAAATAAAACACCACCGTTCTAAGCCACCCAGGCCATCTAGAACAGAGTTATCTTCACTGTAAGATTGCCAGGACGGTAGTAACAGACTGGTGTTTATGGAGCATTCAGCCTGCGCCAGGCACCGTGCTCCATGCCTTGCTCCACGCTCACTGACTCCTCACAGCTGCCCTAAAAGGTAGAGGTCACTATCATGACCATTTTACAAAGGAAAGCAGCACAGAAAGAAAGGCCCAGAGGCAATGCTCCTGTGGCAACTCACTCCAGCATGGCCGCCGCCGATGGGAGAGCAGGGCCACGTGTGGGGCCGGCCATAGCAGCGCCTGCTCCTTACTGCCACCAGACTGTCCCTGGGTAACACAGGCTGCTCTTGCTCTGAGAAAGGCCCTTCTGGTTCCATCCTCTAATGCTGTGGGGAACACGTATCTTCAAATGGATGTGGTGTCGCTCCCAGACGGGCTGGTCTGGATGATCTCTGAACAGGCTGCCAACTGAGCTACTACCCGCGACACACGCCATCCACGAGAGCATAGGCACAGCACCAGCAGTCTCTCCCCTGGGCCTGCACGATCACTGCTGTCCCCTTTGGTTCCGAGGCCCTATTTTCCGCTCCTCCAACATCTTTACTGTTCCTATGGACCACCAGGCTGCTGAGGCCACTCTGATGCTTTTTAAAGTGAACACGGTCTTCTGTAAAAACTGCCAGGAAGGGGTCCTGGCTGCTTCCCTGCCTCTCAAGGCCCCTCAGAGCTGCCAGGGCTCTCCCATGCAGAAGTTCCTGAGTTAGGAAGAATTGCCACAGACCAAGGCCTCTGTGAGCTGCATATACAGGGGGCCGTGACAATGTGGCTGAAACCTAACCTCAACTCTGAGGCAGGGTCTCTCCTCCCCTGTTCTCTGCCCCAGGCCTCCATCTGGAAGACCCAGCTCAAACTCAGCTCTGGTCTGCAAAGTGCCAGGTGAAACCTTTCACTACCACTACCTAACTTCCCTGGGCCTCAATGTCCTTACCTATAAAATGGGGAGAACAGTGCCTACCTCACAGGGCCATCCTAAGGATAAAGAGAATAATGTGTGTAAAGCACTTACCACTGAGACTGGCACCCAGTAAACACCCCACAAACCCTGCTTTCAGAGAACTGCTAATCCGTCCCATCTCACAGCCAATCCTCTTTCGGCCGCCCCCAGCCTGAGGGCCAATCCTTTTCTGCTTTCTAAGAGGGATTAGCTGAAATCTTTCCATTCTAAAGCCTGCATTGCTTAGTGCTGGCCAAGCCCTGGTCCTAACCCCAACCCCTCACAATTTGGTCACAAGACGGAGCCTCAAGTCAATCCGACACACATGTGCTGAGCCCCACCTGCACAAGGCACGGCTTTCCTCCCCCGCCCCGGCAAACACCCAGACTTCAGCGTCCACACCCCCTCCAGCCCTGTCCTGCAGGCACAGCTCAAGCCTGCAGACTCCGCCACGGCAGGGGGAGTCTGGCTCTCCAGCCTCAGGAGGAGGGTTAGTTCAAGGACCAGGACAAAACCATAAGAAGCTTGAGGCCTTTTTATTGACAATTCTCCATACACACAGAGATCCTTTCCGTTCCTCTCCAGTGTAAATGAAGCACAGGGTACTTCACTCTCATCTGTTAACAAAGGAGCCCGAGGAAGGGGGTATACCAAGGCCTGCCCACTTCCCCAGGGACTTGAACCTCCCTGGCCTGGAGCAGGCCCGACTGCCGGCCCTAGTTACACTGGTTGGCCTGGCGAGAAAGCTGGCCTCAGATGGCCTCTGTCTCCCCAGCCCGTCTCCTTGGATCCCTGCTCAGCCTCCCATGGGTCCTGGGTCCCCGGCAGCCCGTGGCTCCGGGGAAGCATCCTAGAACAGAAGCACCCCACTCTTCTTCATTCCATTCCTTGTGCCACCTGCTCCCAGGAACCATGCAATAAATAAATAAATACTTCAAAAAGGCAGGGCAGCTCCAAGGGAGGGAAATGGTGCCTGAGCCCGCTCAAGGCTTAGGGAGAGACACTGACGGCCTAAAAGTCCAGAGTGAACATAAAACTGTTGGAGAGGATGGGGACCTCAAGTGGCCTTAACCCGTAAGTGAGACTGTCCTGCTGGGGAACAGTGCCAGAGTCTAGGACCCAGCCCAGAGAGATCCTACACTTCCCAGGCCCCCAAGGGTCAAGGGCTTCAGGACCTCTGCTCTGCTTGCCTATCTCACACTCCATGGGACAAGGGGCCAGGGAGAGAAATGCAGCTCTGTGCCAGAGGAGGGATGCCCAAGGCTCCGAGCAAAAGAAACAAGAGTGATCTGAATGCCTGGCATCTACCCAATGGAGCTGTCACCAGGGTAATATGTGGCCTGAGATTCTGCTAGTGAAGGTTTCTGCAAGGTAAGGCTGAGGCCCTTTGAGCTGCTGGGGATCCCTGTGTTTTTTCCCACTTAATACTAAAGAACTCTGACAGGCCCTCCTAGACACATCCTCCTCTGGGAGAACATGGAAATTTCAACCCTGTTTCTAGAAGGACTTTCGGTCTGGTGAGCCCTGGCCATACCCTCTGGTGGAGAAACAAGGAGATGCTGATGCCTGAAGGAACGTTCGCATAGCAGAGTGGGGTCACGGCACGTCCAGGCCCTTCTGCAGGCTCTCAGAGGCCAAGGGCTTGGACCAGCAACAAGCAGAGGAAGAATCTCTTTTCCCAGTCTCTGATCTCTGGTCTCCTAGAACTGTCAGGTGTGGACAGATGCCCTGACGCTCAGAGACCCTACAGAGACCAGGCCTAGCTCACTCCTGCCCTCTAGTTTATATTCCCTGCCCAGCTCTGAGTCCACTGATCAGTCCAGGGCAGAGGAGGGCACACATGCCAGGCCCTCCAGGGGCTCCTCTTCCCTCTGGTTTTCAAGAACTGCCGCTTACTAGCCCCCCGCAGGAGTGGGGAACAGCTCCAGAATCCAGCTGGAGACAGCGAGGACAGGAAGGGGACGCCTACCTAGCGTTCAGGCCACATTTGCCCAGCACACACCACATGCGGCTAGGGAGGGTGAGGCCCGCTGCTGGCCCCAGGAACCGACGCCCACTTTGGACCCCAGCCCCTCTTCTCACTTGCTCAAGGTCTGGTTACACGAGGCACACACAAACACAGTCTCTCTCTGGGCTTCGGGGGCTGAAAAGGAGGAAGAACTTGGTGAGACACTTCCTCATGCCCCTTGGTTACGGCCCCAATACTACAACCACCTCCCCAACCCCCAAAGTCCCACAAGAGCTGCCCACCAGCCAGCCCACATCTTCACTAACCCAGCTCACTAGCCTGCCCTCAGACTTCTCTTTCCATGGGGACAGGGGACTGTAGGAGTGACCATACCAACAGCAGGCCTCTCCCAGGTGCTCTACATTAGAAATTATTTTGGCACCAACAAAACCCCATTGAAAATATTTTTTAAATACAACACCAGAAGTTCATTTTCCAAAATGTTTTAACAGTGGTTATCTCTAGGTAATAAAATTACAGGATTATTTTTTTCTTCCTTCTTCTTCTGTATTGTAATCTCCAAATCTTCTAGAATAACCATATGTTACTTGCATGACCGGAAAGAAAACCAAAAAACCTTGATTTGTGATTATAACATATTTCAGGCAGTATGAAAAATATGCTCCCAATTTTTTTAGAAGATGCATATGCATTTATCCTACGTGCACACTGGTGCTCTCCCTTTATCTGTATCTTTTGTTTACAATGAGTATGTACAGCTTCTATAGAAGGAAAAGAAATTATTTTTGTTGTTGTTGTTAAGTATTACCAAGGTAATGAGAACAAGAATAAAAATTAGGACGGTGGCTTCCTCTGGGGAAGGCAGGGTGGTACCAGGGAGGCTCGGCAGTGTTGCTAATGCTCTCTTTTTTTAACTTCAGTGAAGCAGCCACAGGTATTTAGATTACACCTTATAATTCAGATATGTTAAATAGGTTCCTTTGCACGCATCAAATACTTCAGTGTTTTGTGTGTTAAAGAATGGAAAATGTTTCTACGGGCCAGACAGGATCCCGAGTTCCCCTGCCTTCTCACTGAGCCCTTACTCCCTTCCCACACTGCAGCACCCCTTGGAGGAAGCGGGAACCCGCCAAGCCCTACCAACAGCCTGACCCCCGGCCACTTGCATCACTCACCTGTGGCCCCCATGGAGGACTTAGGCACCTTGAAGGAGCAGCACCGGGAGCAGAAGCTGTTTCCACAGTTACTGCAGCTTCGCTGCAGAGAAGAGCCAAGGTCAGTATCAGATGCGTCCCCCACGCCCAGAGCCCACCTCCTTTCCACCAGGTGATCCCACCCAAGGAACCAGAGACTACCGTGGGACTAGGGAGGTGCCCAAGTGGGGCAGGACAAAGCAAACACAACATCCAACGGGAGGGCTGGTGAAGGCGTGGGCATGGGGGCAGGGAAGCCCTGCTCATTTGAGCAAACCTCGGACCCCAGGACCAATGTGGCCCAGCGACTCCCCACTACTCCCCTGCATCTCATCCCAAGCCCCTGAAAACACACCATCAACGAGACTTACCCTCTTCTTCAGCACTGAGAAGGTGGCCGAGCAGCCCGTACAGTTCCCTGACAAACAGAGGTAGCAGCTCAGCCCTGACCCAACCCAGGCCTCAACTCTCACCTGCCCCTGGCTCTTCTAAACAGGCCCACTCAGGACACCAGCCCAGCCCAGACACCGTGCTAGGAGCGGTGCGCAAGGGAGCACCAGACAGATCCAGATCTGCAGACAGAAGGGAGGACTCAAGCTGACAGTCCCTGGGAGTCCATGTCTCCAGACCATACACAGCTGCCGGTCCACAGGCCTTCCCAGGACTTAAAGGCTCCACCTGTAGGTCCAGCCAAAACCGAAGAACATCCAGCAGAATCTGCTCCCTGGAAATCACACCAAGCCGGGGAGGACCTGACAACAGGCATCCTTCAGAGAAGGCAGCTCCAAAGAGCACAAACCAAACCTGCCTGACACAACCCCTTCTCAAGTGTCTCCTTACAAATACTCCTTGCAAATACTCTGCCCACAGGTAAATTCAGAAACATCTCCTAAAACCCAACTCCTGCTTCCTGCCATCTAAAGATTCTAGGAGAGGACCTCAGAACCAGGCATCTTCCAAGAAGTCACGCAGGGCAGAGGCACAGACACTCTGAGAGGTGGGCAGGAGGGAGCACGACAGAGCCGCGAGACAGACCCACCTAAACCACCACACAGGATGACAATTTGCGACCACGACCACGGTGGCAGAGGAGCAACAGCAGCTTAGCAAACGCACAGGAGGAGGGGAGGGGGTGTAAGAAGAGATGAGAGGGAGGAGGGAAACGAAAGTTTTTTCAGAGGCCGCTGCGCTCACCACCCACTCATGCTTCCAGGAAAGTTGAGGATGGAAAAGGTGGACCAAGGCAAAGGCAGTCTGCTGAAGAGGGGGCCTGCAAGTGAATGATGAGAACCAAAAGGGAGGCGACCTGAGGAGGAGGAAAAGCCACACTGGCTTCTCCAAGCTCCAGAAACAAAAGCAAACCCTGAAGAGAACAAAGAAGATTCCAAGGGCTGCCCCCAGGATCACAGACTGTGGTTTGAGGCAGAAATCTCCGTGCAGGCCCGGGGCACTGACCCAGGGGAGAAAGGCACGAGGGTGCTCCCGGCAGGGGCTACAGAGCCCAGCAGGAGGCTGAGTTGAGTCCTGGAAAAACTTGAAAGCAGATAATAAGGCTACTGGAGTAAGTGTCTACAACTTGGGGCCCAGAGGCCTCCTGTGATCTGGCCAGAGCAATTGGCAGCTTCAGGAAGCACTGCTGAGCCTCTCGAACCACCTGTGTGACCAGGTACAGGAACCCAGGCCTCATCTTCATGCAAAGGCCCAAAGCTGTATTGACAGCTACCTGTGGTCCCTTCCTCTGTTCTGCCAGAACCCCGCGCAGCTCTTGCTAAAGGACACTCCCTGTGTTCAAGGAAAGGAGGGCCCAAGCTAGAGCAAGGAGAAACCTGAGGCCAAGGTGTATGAGGTGAATGCCACTGCTGCCAGTCGGCTCATGGCCCAGCAGAGGACAGGATAGGGAAAGGCATAGCAGGTGCCGCTGCCTTGATGCCAAACAAAGAATCGGGCCACGCTAAGACTTTGGCCCCCACACTAAGAATGTGGGCAAAGCAACCCATCCGTGCTCCTCCTCGGCAAGGGGAGCAGGGGCATGGGCATGGGGCAGGGGACCGGAGCCACTCAAAGACTGACACTCACACCCACGTCCAGGATGGAGTGCCAAGGCCAAGCCACCCAGGGCTGCCATGTGGTCCCCCACGTAGCTGTGCACAAGCCTGGGCCAAGGAGGGCTTAGGGTGCTGACACCGGCTCAAGACAGGTGTATGGAGGAAGCACCCCTGTTCTCTTCCAGCATCTACCAACCTTCCCTGTCCTCATTCTCAGCAAAGGGCCTGACTCACCATGTAATGATGCCATGGGAGCAGGCAGAGCAGGGAGGAGCCCAGGACTGCATGGGCCCTGCAACGGTAATGGTCACAGAGCCTCTGGGACACAGGGGGGCCACAGAGAAGCTCCTGAGCAGCCTGTCCTCATTTTTCCCAGGCACCCCCATCATCCACTGGCATCCGGAACGGAGTGGCCCTGAAGGTGGCTCACCCCATGCTGGCCTGCAGGAGCCAGACCCAGAAGCGGAGCTGCTACGGCTGACCTCATGGCAAAGACCCTGAGAGCATCTCAAGGAAGCGACAGAGAGCAGTTTCGAAAAATGTAAAATTAAGAGGGGAAAAAGAAGCATTTTCTGCCCTTGCCATCTTCATGTGAACCTAAAAGGCCTTCACCCATCCCAGCAGGGATTATCTGAACTGAAAATCAAATATTGAAATGGGACAGACGTAAAACGAGAGGACTTCGGACACTACGGCAAAAGGAGGAAGATGAGTTAGAACAACAAGAACACAGGGGCGCCTGGGTGGCTCAGTCGGTTAAGCGTCCGACTTCGGCTCCAGTCATGATCTCACGGTCCGTGGGTTCGAGCCCCGCATCAGGCTCTGTGCTGACAGCTCAGAACCTGGAGCCTGTTTCAGCTTCTGTGTCTCCCTCTCTCTCTGCCCCTCCCCAACTTGCGCTGTGTCTCCCTCTGTCTCAAAAATAAATAAACATTAAGAAAAAAAAATTTTTTAAAAAAGAAAGAAAAACAAGAACACAGGAGCCAGAGCAGATGGCTTGGATTTGAGTCACAGCTCGACCATTTACTGGCTGAGAACATGGGCCGAATCACTCTTCTCACCCAAGGTTACTCACCTGCGAATGAGAACACCTAAGGCCCTTTACTTAAAACTCAGATACAAATGAATCACATGCTACAGCAAGAGTACTAATTCTTCTATAACGTCACTTGGGACTTCTGGAACCCAGGCTGCTTCTAAGCCCTAAGAACTGCCTGTCCCTATCACATCTCCCATCGGAACTAAATGAGACCATGTACATGCAAGTGCGCTGAACACAGAGCTCCAGAGAAGCCGGTGATCATCACGAATAAAACGGAACTTGAAATGACTGGGGGACACTCACACAGCTGAAAGACACAGCATGTGGAGGACCTCTAATCCTGAAAAACAACTGTGCTGGGTGCTACAAGGGCAGGAAGGGAGGTCCCCGGATGCTCTGGGTCAAATTCCTCAAAACAAATCCCAGGGCCTTCTCCCAGGGTGCAGGCCGTAGAAGTCACTCCCACCAGAACACACAGTATAGCCACCCCACCCTCTTCCCTGTCAGCTGACACTAGGTACAAGTAAGGCTCTTCCTCAATCATAGCACCCAAAGTCACCCGCGCTCTTCAGCCAGAACTCTATGTGGCTCATTAATCGCTGTTCTGGCCTGAGTCAGGTTTCCCACAGAGCTAACAGTCAAGCCCACCCTTCTCCAAAGCTGGCATCCTTGACCCACACCCACCTCCCAGTAAAGTAAGCACTTGGCTGAGGAGAAGGGACCTCAAGGTTCTATCACAGGCAGAGGAAGATACAAAAGTATCTTTGCTTCAACTTGTTTCAACTTGGATAGGAAAGATCCAGACAAGCTCCTCGGCACCTGCAGAATGGACCAAGCCCTCTCATATAACAGCACCCCTTATTAAGCATTTACCATGACCCAGCCAGCATTGTGCTAACACTTAATAAGCATCTCATTAGAGACCTATAAGAGTCCTGTGAGCTAAGAACTATTCTTACTGCCCTTTTACAGAAGGGGAAACCGAGGCACGGAGAGATTAAGTAATTTGCTCAAAGACACCCAGCAGAGCTGGAATTTATACCAGGCAATCAAGACTCCACATTCTATTCTCAATCATTAGGCTCCACTGCCTTCTGAGGCTCTGTCTCAGGGTTACATCTCTCTCTACAGTCCTGGAGCGGCATTTCTCGAACTGAGTGCCTCAACTGCCCACAAGCTATTACTCAGTAAGGACAGAGGGACACGAAGGAACCTACACTTGCTCCCTTGGCAGTCCTACTGTGTGTCTGCTACCTTCCCAGGGGCCTGGGGACATAGCTTCACTCCTTGCTCTGGTCACAAACCAGAACCCACAATTCCAAGACTCTGGCCCTGTGGCCACGGTGCCCACGGTGCCCCCGTCCCTCAGCCCCGGCCATACCAAAGTTGTTAGTAGGGTAGCGTTTGCGGAGCCGCTCCGTGAGCCGGGACACCTTGCTGCGCAGCACCTCGTTCTTGCTCAGGAACCCGTTGTCCTGCAGAACCAGCTCATCCTCTGCTGGGCACGGGGCACCCTCGTCATCCTCCTGCGGGAACAGCTCCTTCCAGTCCTGCCCACCTCGTGGCGGGGCTCCGGGACCCACGTGCAGAGGCACCCAGCACAGACCCCAGGAGGCATGGTGATGGCTGGCTCAGTCGCCCTCCCCCCTGCCCAGCCCCTGCCCGGCTCACCGAGGCTCCTACTTACCAGCACCACCAAGTGGGTCTCCTGCCTCCCGAGGTGCAGGGGAGAAGAAGAGAAAAGAGATAGCAAGAAGAAGGAAGCTGCTGGGAGGGGGCCCCCAGGCAAAAGGAAACACAGAAGTGCCACTCTGAGTTCTGTCTGAGCACGTCCCAAAGGGTGACCCATTCACAGAGGCCCCAGAGAAGGATCCCAGGACTGGGAGCAGCAGTATACTACTGTTTTTCAAATTGGGTGAAATTAAGTGGATTGTTATTTTAACAGAGCAGAAATTTATAATGTATTTTCAGAAAACTTGCTTCATTTAAGTTTTACATATTTTACAGACATAAGTGTGAATTAGACTAAGATATAAAATGTGTTCACTACTGTGGGTTATGAACAAAAACACTTGAAAGTGCTGGCTGTATATATCCTCCACCACCACCACCACCACCCCCACCAAGATGCACAGTCTGCAATCACATATTAACGTCTTGGAGAAATCTTTCCGTAGCTGAAAATTTAACTGCCTACGTGGATGGGACTAAAACGAGAGAGGTGAGCTAGGGCAACTCACAGGCCCAGGGGCAACTCACAAAACCCCATTTCTTATACCTCAATTTCCCACTTACAAAGGAACATAGAAATGACTTTCTGGTATACAGAAATACAATAGGACAGCTGTGACAATAAACAGTAACCACCATAAGGACTCAGTGACTGGGGACAAGGGGAGTGGGGGCAGTGGTGGGGACTAGGTGATTTTTCTAAAGGGGACAGTCACTCCTCAGCTACACTGACCACTGAAGACTCAGGGCTACCAGAGCTTCTGATTTTTCAGAGACACTGAAAATCCAGACTTTTCCTTAAGATCTCCCCATTTGTAAATTTTTTAAGTCTTGCATGCCAAATAAAACACTTCTGTGAACTACCAGTTTGAACCACTGTCTTAAAATGAGGAAGACTCGGGGTGCCTGGGTGGCTCAGTCGGTTTGGTGTCCAGCTTTGGCTCAGGTCATGATCTCACGGTTCGTGGGTTCAAGCCCCACATCAGGCCTGACAGCTTGGAGCCTGGAGCCTGCTTCGGATTCTGTGTCTCCCTCTTTCTCTGCCCCTTGCCTGCTCACACTCTGTCTCTCTCAAAAATAAAACATTTAAAAAAATTAAAATCAGGAAGACTCTTTGACCTATTACTTGACCTGCAACCACTTTCTCCAGCTTCCCCTTCCTGCCTCCAAGAGATATCTTTCTAATCTCATTCTGCATAAGGGCAGTCAGAGGCCCAGGGCAATGCCCTCCCTCGAATCTGCCTTCCCCACATCAAAGGCACCAAGCCCAGAGTCCCCAGTCTAGGTGGGAAGTGACCCCCCCCCCCCCCCAATGCAGAGTGTTTCCCAGAGGCTTCCCTGCCCTGGGCACCCTGAGAGATGTAGGTCAGCTACAGTATGAGTGGAAGTTCACAGGTACCCTTTCATGCAGTGAGTTCTAGCTCAGAACCAGTTCTGGCTGCTGATCTGGATAGAAGAGAACTGAAAAAACCTACATTTGGGACACAAAAAGCCAGCTGGCTCCCGGACCATCTGTCTGGTGGGTAGGGGGCGTAGGGAAGGACCACCCACCTCAATCGCATCTTTAAACTCCTCATCAGGCTCAGCCTCCTCGGCCTCCTCCACACTTCCGGGCGTGAGGTCCTGGGAAAAGAGAGGATTACAGAAGGGGAGGGACGCGGCCCTGCCCACTTAGGCAGAGGCCACCAGCAGCAGAGCCAGCACCCAGGTTCCCCAGAACATCTGTCCCTGCCCAGAAGAGGTGGCACACCTGCAAGAAAGAAGTCATGAGAAGGAGGGCGCCCTCTGACCTCCAAGGACAGGGGGATGGGCCCAACACCACAGGTGGCCCTACGGTGGCTGCAGAGCACAGTGACCGACAGCATGGGTTCTAAAACCACAGGGCCTGGTCTGAGTCCTGGCCGCACCATGTGCAGGCAACTACTCTGGGCCCCGGCCACCTCCTCTGCAGAAAAGGATCCTCTCATTCTCAGAGACAACCTACACCTCCAAGGGTTGACACCTACAGCAGGATAAGCAGTCAACAAAGCGCCCAGTTGCTACTACGGTTACTATTATTATTATTAAACACTTCAGAGGAAATGAGGCCGGGGAAGCAGCGGGAACCAGAACAAGGCCAGGAGCTGTGCGGTATAAATAAGCTGGGAACGGGAAGGCCCCACAACCTGCCCACAGCAGGCTCTGCCCTGACAGTGGGGGGCGCTCACCTCCGTGGGTGTGGGCGCAGGCGTGCAGTCCGGCAGGGCACACTTTCCCCCAGCATCTGGCAGCGGGAGGCTCTCAAAGACACCATCTTCCTGCTTGGGGTTCATCCGCCGCTGCAGACATGCCCTGTACTCAGATACCACTACTCAGGGCAAGAACCGGGGGAGGCAGAAAAGAGGATGGAATGAGCGGTGCCCTGGGGGACCCCCTTCTGCAGGTGGCTGGCCTGTTCCACCAGCGGCCCACTCTCCACAGCAAGAAAGTCCCCTTCCTAACTCTGAACAAGTCACCCAACCTAAGCTTCGTAAACAAAACAGAGATACTACCACCCACCCCATGTGATTGCAATACAGAGATTAAATGTAGTAAGTGCTTGACGAATTACAGCTTCTGTAATTAATTACTCAACCACAGGGAGGAGGAAAAATACAGCAATCACCCAAACATATGCATAGGCCCAGACTTCTGTGACTGAGGGCTTCTCCAGACTGCCTGACTGCTTTAGAAGCAAGACAGCCGACAAGAACTCTGGGACCACAGAGTACTGGCAGCATCTCAGGAGGCGGATGGCAGCACTGGGAAAACATCCCTCCCTCACTTCCTAGAAGCCACCACATCATGTAAACAGGGATTCACCTGCTTTGGGAAGGGAGAGGGACCCTACAGCAGCAGCTTCGCCTGTTTCCCTGTATCCCACCTGACATCTGAGAGATGCACGTCCCGGGGACCCTCTGAGAAACTACTCTGGCGTGGTGCTGCCCCCTTGTGGATGGCACAGCAAACAGACGATTAGCTGTAGAGACTTGGTAAACGGGGGAAGCCTAACCTAGCCCTCAGAGCCTGGGCCCCAACTCCGTCAAGCTGTCCAGGGCTTACCTCGGAAGAACTCCACATTCCCCAGAAAGAGCGTGCTGTTTAAAAGGGCAAGGACCCAGCACAGGGGCAGCAGGTACAGCATGCACACTGTGCCCAGAAGAGCCCCATAGAACCTGCATGGACAGAGAGGAACCACAGGGTCAGAAATTCTTAAGATCAGAAGGAAACCAATTTGGAGCACACCCACATGGCAACAGACACACTTAATAATAAACCAACGAGATCTGCTCATCAAACAAGTGGGTGAGAGATTACACGGAGGGACATGTTTCTGCTACTATGATTATTTGTACCACCCCCGAAAGTGTCTAAACAAAAGCAGTACATTCCACCTCACAGGTTTATGTGCAGGTTTACACACAAGAGTCTCAGAGGCTCTCTGCCCCTGAGCTAGGCGAGCAGGGACTCCAGCGGCAAATCCCAGCAGAACAGCAGTGGGGGGAACGAGGGCCACTCACTGCGAGGACGCGGCAGGGTTCTCCCAGTGCAGCACGCGGTAGGCAGCTTCGCAGGTACGGCACAGGCGGCTCAGGAAGGCCTCCAGCTGGATCAGGCTGCGGGCACACAGGGCTTCTGTGAGCCGCGCGCGCCGGGGCCGGCCGGAGCTCAGGGCCACAGAGCCCAGGACTTCACCGCGACGGCTAGCAAGGCACAGCTGGTCTCTTCAAACCCACGAGAGGGGCCAGAGAGCTCAGGAGAAACTGCATACATTTCAGTCCCCTTTTCAGGACCCCTCCTGAGGTGTGAACAGGACACAGGTTCCTGCCTGGGTCTCTTCCAGGCTGTTGATGTTGGGCTACTTGACGTTCCCAGGGCTGAAGTTTCCTCATTCATAAAATGAGGAGCAAGGTACCCACCTCCCAACACACTGCAGCTACGGGATAAATGGCAGGATGGATATCAGTGTGTCTCCACCTGGGCTGTGAGGCAGACTCACTTGGGAGGGTTTTTTTAATGGCTGCACCCCCAGAAGCAATGAACGCATGCTGCACCCAGATCTTGGTTTCTGAAGGGCTCTGGGGAGAAATGGCTGATTCTAGAGTGGGGGCAGCACAAGCGTGAGATAAATCTGAACATCACATGTACTCAAAAATAATGGGGACATACTGAAAGGACACAAGAGCCATTTCAAAAGAGCTCCTAGTGCCAAACCTAGGACAGTCTGAGATCAAAATAGTGACAGTAATGGATTATAACCCATTAAATAAAACTAAGAATCTTGAGTTCGTATTGGTAAAAGGAAGAGCTCTTTCTTACAGTGGAATACCAGCTAACAATGACAATTAGAAAATCACCTTTGTAACTATCACAGTAATAAACTGATCAAGGCAAGACCCAGCAATGGCCGCCGTCTGATAGAGAAACCTTAACTAACTGATCAAAGTTAGTATCTCCCATAACAAGACAGACTGACATCACGTACCTCCTGACAGGATACACTGACAACAACACACTGTTTGTGGCATTCCCGCCGAAAATGTATAACCTTAATCTAATTACAAAGAAACAAACAAACCCCAATTAAGGGATATTCTACAAAATAATAATCTTGTTTTTACTTAAAAACGTCAAGGTGTGGGGTGCCTGGGTGGCTCAGTCGGTTGAGCATCCAACTTCATTTAGCTCAGGTCATGATCTCACCGTTCATGGGCTCAGGCTCTGTGCTGACAGCTCAGAGCCTGAAGCCTGCTTCCGATTCTGTGTCTCCCTCTCTCTCTGCTCCTCCCCCACTCACACTCTGTCTCTCTCTCTCGAAAATAAACAAACATAAAAAAAATATACCAGGGTACCTGGGTGGCTCAGTCAGGTAAGCATCTGACTTCAGCTCAGGTCATGATCTCACGGTTCATGGGTTCAAGCCCCGCATCAGGCTTCGTGCCGACAGCTCGGAGCCTGGAGCCTGCTTCGGATTCTGTGTCTCCCTCCGTCTTTGCCCCTCCCCCACTTGAGCTCTATCTCTCAAAAAGGAATAAATGTCAAAAAAAGTTTTCTTTTCATTTAAAAATGTCACGGTCATAGGGCACCTGGGTGGCTCAACCGGCTAAGCGTCTGACTCTTGATTTCAGCTCAGGTCATGATCTCACAGTTTGTGAGTACGAGCCCTGCATTGGGCTCTGCACTCAATGTGCAGCCTGCCTGGGATTCTCTCTCTCTCTCCTGCTCTCTCTCTCTCAAAAATAAACAAACTTAAAAATTTAAAAAAAAAAAAAAAAAAGTCAAGGTCATGAGAAACAAAGACTAAGGAACTACTCCAGGATACAGGAGACTAAGACGACATAAAAACTAAATGTAATGTATGACTCAGGACTGGATCCTGGATCAGGGTAAATTCCTATAAAAGATCTTATTAGCACAACTGGTAAAATCTGATTACGAACTGTGTATTAGATAATTGCACTAATGCTGTTAGCCATGTAAAATTTCCTAATTTTGATTATAGGATTATGGACATCTAAGAGAATGTCTTTGCTCTTAGGAAAGAAGCATTTGGGGTAAACAAGGCATGATGTTTGCAACTTACTTTCAAATGGTTCAGGAAGAAAAAAAATAATGTGCAAGGATACAGCAACAGATGAAGCCAATGTCGCAAACTGTTAATAATTGTTTTATCTGGGTAAAGGGCATAGGGGAGTTCTTTGTATTATTCTTGCAACTCCCATTTAAGTTTAAAGTCATTTCAAAATAAAAAGGTTTTTTGTTGTTGTTGTTGTTTTTTTTTTTTTTTTAAAAAAAACACAGATACCCAGACCCACTCCAGATAACGGACTCAGGCCAGGCCCAGGCTCCGTCTGTTTGTAACTTTTGTCTGCAGCTTTGCAGATGCTATGGTTACTGTTATTCACCAGTCGTAAGGTGCTTCTTCAGAAGTACCCGCTCTGTCACATTTAGGAAGCCTCTCAACAGCACAGTGATGGTGACCGGTATTTACTGAACACTTCCTGGGTACCAGACACTCATTTACTCTTCACACCCACCTATGAGGTAAGTCTATTACTATCCCATTTAATGGATGAAGAACCCGAGGCACAGGGAGGCTGAGCAGCTTGCCCGACGTCACGCAAGTAAAGGGAAGAGCTGGCATTTGAACCCTGGCTCCTGTGCGCACATGCTGAGTCAAGACCCTAAATTGGGTCTCTGGTGGAAAGAACACAAACTGTTGTGAAATCAGCTAGATCTGGATTCTCGTCCCACCATGGTCCCCTTTTAGCTGTGTGCGCCTCTTTCCTAACCATAAATGGAAGATAATAATAGCAGCTACCTCCCAGAACTGGTGGAAAGACGAAAGGAAATAACATCTGTGGTTTGCCTAACACAATGCCCGGCACAGAGCAAGTACTCAGTGCGGCGGTCGTGACTGCCTCCCACCTCCCCGGCCCCTTTCATACTCACAAGCTCTTCACCTCAGCCACAGCCTCGGGGCGAGACAGGCGAACTCTCTGGAGGTCCTCCTGCCTCACGCTGTGATACTTCCTCCGCATCAACTCAGACTCAGGCAGCCGTGCCCGGCAGACCTCCTGAAGGTAGCCCAGAAGGGCGGGCACTGAAATCATCAGGGCACCCACCGAGTACCACGCACCTGTGGGATCGACGATACTGCAGGTGAACGGGTAGCGAGGACCGGCAGCCTCTGCCCACCAGATGCCCACGTGTTAGCTCCCTCACCTCCTCCAGGGCTCCGTCCAGAAGGCCTTCCCTGATCACCTCGCATGACACAGTATCTGCCCTGCTCCCTCTCCAGCCCTTTAACTCAGCTTTAGTCTTCCTCATAGAATTCCTATCGCCCTCCAATAGGATTCCTATAGCCACACAACTGACGATATGTATAGTTGTCTCCTTCACAATATAGGCTCTTGAGGGCTGGGACTTCATTTGCTTGGTCACTATAGCCCCAGACCCTTTTTTTTTTTTTTAATATTAAAAAACTCATGCTAGCACACAGTAGGTGGCTCGTGCCTGGAGTCTGGCCGCTGGAGCACCCCGTGACTGACGTGCTGACCTTTGGGCCCCTGGGACAGATTAGAAGTCTTTCTTTTGGCTTTTGGAATACCACAGACCAGACCACTGTGGACTAAGAAAAGGGAATGCTGAGAGAAAATCCAAAGAAGAAACTTGGTCCATGCAGTACAGTGCCCCTAAAGCAAGCTAACAGAGCACTGAGCACAGAGTAAATGCTTGTTAAGTATCTGTCATATGATTTACTTTGGAAATATGTTAAGAAAAATCTTAGCCTGAGAAGGATATCTGAGTTTAGAACAGGCAAAGAGTCCTACTAAGAAACAAAAAACAAGGTCTTCTGTGAACTGGGTTTATTTTTAACCCATCAAATCCATATCTCCATAGAAAACAAAGGAGAAACTTGAGAAATGCAAGTTCAAAAGAGGAGTGAAAATGTGAATAAAGGTCCCAGCTCCTCAGAACATTCTGTCCCAGGCCCTTCACACATTCACCCTAGGGATTCAGCTTTTTCTGCAGCCATCTGCCAGTTCCAAACAGGAAAACGGCTGGGTCCTGGTATATCTCGTCACAAAAGGTCCCCAGGAGACATCACTACCCAAGACCCCTAGAGCCACCCACCTGTCCACCCGTCTCCCTCAAAGGCTCCACACCACAGACCCCTCATTGCTGGTGACTTCCCAGCAGCCCCCCTCCAAGCTCACTTGCTGAGCCAGAGAAAATCCAGAGATATGGCAAAAATCTCTACAAAAATCTATTCACCTTCCTGGTACGCTGACCCCATGTCATGCCCCAATGACCCCAGAATCAGCTTGAAAGTCAAAATGGAAAAAGGTCAATCCGCCAGCATTCAGTCAAGAAGGAAACAAAAATAATAATAATAGCTATCATACATCGGCTGCTTACTCTGTCAGACACTGTGCTAAATGTTATACATAGACTGTCTCACTCCGCACAACCACCCTCGGAGGAAAGCACCCTCCTTTTAGAGATGAGGAAAATTAGGCCTTAACAAACAGATTCAAGAACTTGCCCAAAGTCATCCAAACCACCCAGCCAGGATTCTAGCCCAGAGTGTCTCTCCAGAGCCAGTTTTCTGACATCAAGCAGACATGGAAGGAAGCCACCTCCAGGGCAAGACAGGCAGCCACTTCTTGAAATTCTTTCCCACATTCATTCACAAAAACCCCCTGGCCCCTGGAAGCAGTTCTTACCTTCATTCAAAGTGAGGAACAAGATGTTGAGGCCCAGGCAGGTCAGCAAGGAACACAAAGGTGTCTGCCACCTACAACACAAGAAAGGCCTGGTCACCAAAGACGGCCACTCCTCCAGTGGGAAGGGGAGATGGCTACCACGGGTGGGTCATCAAAACCAGGAGCAAGAGGAGGGGGCCTGGAGCTCACAGTGTCAAGGAGAAATGAAAAGTGGGCTCCTCATGTGGACAGGCGCCTGGGGGAGGAGTTAAGGTCACACATTAGGCCCTGCGATGAGAAAAGGTATCCTGTCAGAACTAGAATACCTATGGAACTTTCTCCCAGAAGAAGAATTTATAAAATACCCATTGAGAAACCCAGTTTATACTGTTTAACCTCTGTTTTATAAGGTTCTGGTCTAAGAGGTGACAATGACAAACTTTCTTCTTTAAAATTTTCCCTTAGAAAAATACATGAACCATATATTCACTGTGCAAAATTCATCTAATACAGAAATCAAGAGGACAAAACATGAAGGATTTCTGTGACTCCAGTTGTGACTTTCTTATTTCTCAAATTTTGTGAATTTATTTTAACATACGTTAATTCAAAAGGAGAAAAAAACAGGGGTGTGCCTGGGTGGCTCAGTTAGCTAAGGGTCCAACTCTTGATTTCGACCCAAGTCATGATCTCACGGCCGTGAGACGGAGCGCTGGGTCAGGCTCCACACTGGACACTGAGCCTGCTTAAGATTCTCTCTCTCCCTGTGCCTCTCTCTGGCTTGCACGAGAGTGCGTGCTTGCCCTCTCTCAAAAAATAAAAATAAGTCAGGGCGCCCGGGTGGCTCAGTCGGTGAAGTGTCTGACTCTTGGTTTCAGCTCAGGTCATGATCTCGTGGTCATGAGCTTCCTGCTGGGCATGGCACCTGCTTAAGATTCCCTCTCCCCCTCTGTGCCTCCCCGACTCGAGTGAGATCGCATGCTCTCCCTCTCTCGAGACATAAAAATAAAAACTAAATAAATAAGGAGAAAGAATGTTTTGTTTTAATCTATCAAAACCGAACTTGAAACCAGCACACAGCATCCTTTCAGCAGCCACGCCCTAAGTGAACCGGCAGCGCTGGGGGCCCACGCAGGCCCAGCCCACCACCACCACCAAAGAGCAGTGCACAAGCCCCCAAAGAGGAAAGAAAGAAGACCAGAGGCTCGAGCTGACAGAGACCAGCAAAGGCTGCTGGCTCCGCCCCTCATAAAGGACATTTAACAGGGAAAAAGGAGCAGAGATGTGGCAGTGAAGCCCGACACCCACATTCGAAAGAGCCAGTATAGCATTTCTAAGGTCAGCCATCAGAGGAAGAGTCAAAGAAAAATAAACAGGTAAGTTGCTGGTAAGCAACATATTCAGAACTCCAATGTATTTTCTTTCGCTGTGATTGAGGTATTTCAGTTGCTAAATGAGATTCATTAACTTATGTGCTGTTTTTACTTTGAGTAAGGGAATAAAATGACCTTTCTCTACCTTTCTCTAAAAATTCAGCATACTCCCTCTATACCATCCTAATGAGGCCTCAGAACCATCCAGTGGCAGGTACCAGCGTAAAAGCAAATTAAAAATCAGGTCTAAGGCCGATCTCATTTCAGAAATAAAAACATCATACAGTCACTAAAGTCACTTTCATTGTAAAGCCTCTCCCATTCTGTCTCATATCTTCACTGACACTTTGGTCATGGAGACCCACCCACTAGAGTAGCTGATCCCAGAAGAGGAGTCTTTTAAAAATCTAACGCAGCTCTAGGCTTCAGACGTAACAGACAAAGCTCAAGATTAGGTCCCTCCTGAAAGTCAAATCCTCTTTACTAAGAAAAGAACAATCAAAAGCACAAATTAATCTGACAGCCATTTTCACAGACCAGTGCTCTGTCTTCCCCTGGCACAGAAGACAAGCTCCTGGGGGCTTTTTAGACCAAATGCTGCTCCCCCCATCTGGCTTTAATCAATCCCATCACATCTTCAGATTTCTAATTTCATAAAATGGAAAAACCCTAATACGAGTTCCAAGAAGCACTAAGAGACCAGTGGTAGAAAAGGAGAAGGACAGGATATATTTACTTTTGCACTTTGCCACAAAAGGGTAAAACACATACACATACACACGCATGCTTGCATGTGTGCACAGAAAACACCAGGGCCCACCCCCTGCCCTAAGGAAGACTAAAATTCATTTCAGCTGGACAATCGTGGTGGGATTATAAAACAAGCCCCTAGTCCATTCTCCCCTCTCTCTCGTGACAAGAGTACAGTGATCTAATAGAGAACATTCCTCTGGAACACAAACTAGCTCATCTCTAGGGTTAATGCCATAAATGAAGGGGGTTCTGGGGTGAACAAGAAAAATTTAGGGGGCCTTGTTCAGAGAGTTAAAAACAAACCTTGCAGGGTGCCTGGGTGGCACAGTTAACTATCTGACACTTGGTTCTGGCACAGGTCATGACTGCAGGGTTGTGAGAGCGAGCCCCACATCAGGCTCTGTGCTGAGCGTGGAGCCTGCTTGGGATTCTCTCTCTCTCTCCCTCTGCCCCCTCCCCCAACAAGTATGTTCTCTCGCTCTCTCTCTAAAATTAAAAAACAAACCTCCCCCACTACTTCCAGATTGAGGTAAGAATGAATACTCAACGGCACTCTTAGAGATTAACCCAACTGTACTAACCCTGCCTCCTACCTGTCTCTCTCAGGCATCTTAGAGGGTTGGAGATCTGTATGAGAATCTGGTGAAAATTAGAAGCTTCTTCCTTAGAAATACACATGTGTGCACAAAGATATATATATATATAGTTTCAAGAGATTCACTGACCCCATAAAGTCCCATTCAGGCCCCAGGTTATGAACGTCTGCTGTGTAGGACAACCAGATTTTATGTGGCTCCCAATATTAGCAATACATAACCTTTGGGGTTTCACTTGAATCTGATCTAGCCTTTAAATCTAACTTCCAATTTGCACCATGAGGAAGCAACCAGACAAATCTAAGTAGGAAATTCTCCAGAACAGTCAGCTCAGTCTCCAGCAAGTCAGTATCATGAAAAAGAAACCATTTTAGATTGAAAGAGACTTAAGGGACACAATAACCACATAGAATGCACAGTCCTGGATTGGAATCTGATTTGGCCAAAACATGACATTCCTGCAACAACTGAGGAAATCTGAACGTGAACTGAATATAAAATGATATCAGGGAATTATTGTTAACTTTGTTAGGTGTGAAGTTGCTTTTTCTTATTAAAAAAAAAAAATGTCCGAAGGCACCTGGGTGGCTCAGTGGGTTGAGCATCCAACTTCGGCTCAGGTCATGATCTCACAGCTCATGAGTTCGAGCCCCATATTGGGCTCTATGCTGACAGCTCAGAGCCTGGAGCCTGCTTCAGATTCTGTGTCTCCCTCTCTCTGCCTCTTTCCAGTTCACACTCTCTCTCTCTCTCAAAAATACATAAACATTAAAAAAAATTTTTTTTTAATGTCCAGGGGGCACCGGGGTGGCTCAGTCAGATGAGCGTCTGACATCGGCTCAGGACATGATCTTGTGGTTTGTGTTGGAGTCCCCATGTCAGGCTCACTGCGGTAAGCACCCCTGATCCTCTGTCTCCCTCCCTCTGGGCCCCTCCCTCGCTTGCACTCTCGCTCTGAAAAACAAATAAAACATTTTTTTAAATGTCCTTATTACTTGGAAATAAATTGACATATTTATGGAGTGAAATAGTACATATCTGTAATTAAAATTCTTTAAGAAAGTGAGTTGAAAAGGGAAAAAATAAAACTATAGAGAATGAAAATCAAAGCAAAATAAGGACAAAAAATTTTGAGATCCATAATCTCAAAAGATTATTGAAAAAAAAGGTTAGTGGAAACGGTACCTGCTAATTCATAGGTATTTACATTTAACTTCTGTTAAAAATTATATTCTAATTCTAATATTAATTATGCTGATACTGAGAAAGGAAAAAAAAACCTGCTTTAAAGATTTAGAAGGCCCGATGTTCAAGGCTAGTTAGCAGTCCTGAGGTATGATCTTACTGAACCACAAAGAAACTCTGGTGAAAGGCCATATGGTTTCCAGGGCCTGCCTCTCCAGGGGTGGGCCTGGAATAAGCCCGGGGAACCAATGGACCTCCCAGAACTGCTCTTCACTAGGGCAGAAAGGACAGCCCGGCCACTGCCTAAATGGCTAGCACAACTATGGAGCAGGAAAGCAGAAGGCCCAGATGGTCAGAGCAATCAGAGCAACTCTACAAAGTCTATTACCTGAGCAAGTATCGGACACCGTCACCTGCATCCTTTAGGGGTTCCAGGTAGATCTCCAGCCTCTTGTAGGACAGAACCAAGTTGAAAAGATCAAACGCCGGGGACTTGGTAGGGGCAGGTGGAGACTCCAGGGGAGCCTCAGGCATCGCGCTGGGGCTTACCTCTGGCCCACTCCCCTCACGCTCTGATGTCTGCATCCTGTAACCATAATAATTCCTGACATTTGCATTGCACTTCCAATCCCAACACACTATCTCATGTGGTGCATGAGGTTTATTACAGGATAAACCTGTCAAAGTAGCAAGGGTTACAGATGGAATACCCGTTTCACAGAGAGGAAACACCATTCAGCAGGGTGAACCGAATTACCCAGATATAAAACCCGGCTCATCTGACTCTCCATCTAATGTCTTTTCCCCACAGATCCATCAAGAGTACAAACCATAAAGACCAAGAACACATGGTTGCTGGGAAGAGGCAATCTGTTGTCTAAAAAGAAATGATGACCTGGAATATTTTTCACCCACTCTTTACCTGGTTAATTCCTACTCATCCTTCAGGTATTGGCTGAAACATTGCAACACCGTCAGTCTGGAATGGGCGCCCATCCCCAATGATCCTAAAGGATCATGAACTTGCCCTAACAGTATTTATCACACCAAAGTAAAACTCCCTGCTTTCTTGCCGGTCTACACTTCTTAACTTTAGTAGGAGTTCCACCAAGTCAAAAAAATATGTCTTCCATTTACCACTACTTCTGCACATAGTGGACGGTTAATTTATGATCAGTGAATTAGTGAATGAACTGAATGAGTGAATGAACTGCCCATCCTCCAGGACTCCAGTGCTTTCTCCTGCCCTGTCACATCTTCTAACCCTTTCTTCTCCCTTCTGTTCCCAACCACTTCCTGTACCATTCCTGCCCATTACCCTCTCTTTTCCCTTGAACCCGGAGAGGCAGTCACCTCCTTCCATAAGGCCCCGTTCCCATCTCCCCTCTCCGATGGGGAGAACCGCAGGAACCCTCACCCTCTTTCCTAATTTCAAAGTCCTACCCCAAATGCTAAGCAGAAAACAAGTGATCAAAACCTCGGAGCACAGCAACATAAGCCAGTCCCACGCAGGGGACTGCGACCTGAAGGGGGTGGGGATGTGACAAAGAGGACGCTGGGAGCCCGAGATACCCGCGGAAGGAGATCGGATAAAAGGACCCGGGGTGGGCCCGGTAAGAGCCCGTGTGGGCGGGGAGCCGGTCAGCGCAGGCAGAGGCCTGGACTACCACCACCGCAGCCCAGGGAATCTGATGGGGCCTTTCGGCCCAGACCAGGGAAGGCCACGCCCAAAGCCGCTGGGCCGCAGGTGACGGCCCCTGCGGCGTCCAGGAGCCCAACTCCGTGCCCTTGGCAGAGACAAGGGGATGGGGAGGGGGTGGCACCTCACCTGCCCGGTCGCTGGGTTGGTAGAGGAGGGGCGGGGACGGCCAGGGAGCACTGGAAGGGCCACTGGGCCCAGGAGCGTTTCCACAGGCCCGCCCCACCCCGACGACAAGCCTCTTCCAAGGGCCTCAGAAGTCGCAAATCGGAGAGCCTCCTCCACCTACCCCCGCCGCCGCCACTTCCGGGACGCGAATTGCTCAGCGGCGGCGTGCCCGTGACGTCATCGCGCCCGCCCCGCCTCCGGCCCCTGCTGCTGCGTTTAGCTCCGCCCACTCTAGCACAGGTGAGCGCCCACCTCAGCCCTGTGCCTCCGCGTCTTTCCTCCCTCAGCCTCTCCCATACTCTGCTGGGTCCCTGAGTGATCAGGATTCGCAAAATACCGCAGATCGGTGGGAGCACGTGCTTCAGGGTCGCGCATCGCGCCACTCTGGTGCAAATCGAACCGATTCGTATAAGGAGGAGTCAAATGTATGTACCCCTTCCTTGATTGCCCCAACTGGAAACTATCACTTTCCCTTCCAAACAGCTAGAATGTGAACAGATTCGAAATCACCGCCCGGACCAAGCTGTATTCAGAAATCCTCTCCCTTCTCAGAGGAGGCTTTGTGTCTAGGTCAGGCTTGTCGGCTGCACTCTGCCTCTGCTCCTTTAGGATGAGTCCAGAGGAAGTATAGAAAAAAATTTTTTTTCTTTAATATCTTAACTACCTGAAATTTCACCATCAGTAATTTACTCCAAAGGTAAATTTTTGTGTCTTTGCAGCTCCTCCTTGAGTGGGCCTGGATCACTGGTCTCACACTGGCTGTGGCTAGTAGTATAATTGGTTCTCTCTTCTTGCAGCTGTGCAATTGAGAGATATTATTTAAGAACTAGACATTATTCGGGGGGAACACTGGAGGATACAAGAAGGCTCTAAAGGCCAGAAAGGGACAACAGTCATGGCCAATATCGATGAACAAAGACTTCCCTTGGTAATTAGAGACTGGTCAGCTGGATTCTGCTTTTGGGAATCTACCTCTGAATTTAGTATAACGAAGTTCTCCCAGTTCCTTGTTTCCCTTCTCCAACATTCCGAGTCTTCATTCTTTGCTCCAAATCCTAGTGCCACTGATAAGTGAAAGAGACCGAAGGAGAACAAACTAGTAAAAGAAGATAAGTAATAACTTGACATTTTCCAGATGTTAGTCTTTGCATCTCTAAGCGACAGTGTGTATGACCCACATGATTGACTCATAAACCTCACTGTGGCCCTTGGAGAAATACTAGTGGGAAATGCTGGGTAGAACAAGCTGGAAAATAGGAGTGGGGAGAGAAGAGAATGTCTAAGCAGCTTACCTCCACCAGATGGCTCCCTCACCCACTCTTACATAAACCTTGGGGTTTCAGAGCTGCCTTTGAATTTGGGAGTTTCTGTCTGTGGCCTTTCCTGCCACCATTTCCACCGCACGCCAGATTTTGTCATGCTTTGAGCGGTACCCGTTATTTCATTCTGTGTAACAAATTATTTCAAAACTTACTGGTTTAAAACAATAATAAATATATATTTTCTCACTCTGGTGTTTGGCTTTTGGGTGATTTTGGTCAGGAAATGGAGAGTGGCTTCGTGGGCGGTTTTGGCTCCAGCTTTCGTGAGACTGCAGTCAGATGTTGGATAGGGCTGCTATCATCTGAAGGCTTGATGAGGCTGGGGGATTGGCTTCCACAGTGGCTTCTTTGCACTGCTGACAAGTTGATGCTGGCATTCTTTTTTTTTTTTTTTTTTTTAAACATTTATTTCTGAGACAGAGAGAGACAGAGCATGAACGGGGGAGGGTCAGAGAGAGGGAGACACAGAATCCGAAACAGGCTCCAGGCTCTGAGCTGTCAGCACAGAGCCCGACGCGGGGCTCCAACTCACGGACCTGAGAGATCATGACCCGAGCGAAAGTCGGCCGCCCAACCCAACCGACAGAGCCACCCAGGGGCCCCAATGCTGGCATTCTTATGCTGATAGGCTGGGAAGAGGTTTCAGTTCCAGGCTTGGCACTCTCCAGAAGGCCTCTTCAGCGTCCTCTTGGCATGGTGGCTGACTTCCTCCAGGGCAAGAGATCCAAGAGGGAGCCACAATATCTATGATATATCCTCAGAAGGACACACCGTCATTTTCACAATATCCTACTGGTTTTACAGGTCAGAACTATTCAATGTCCCAATGTATAATGGGAGGCTTATACAAGAGCATGACTGCCAGGAGGTAATCATTGGGGCCATCCTGGAGGCCATATTGGAGGCTAGCTGCTGCTATGTGCTGCTCTATGGGCTTAGAATATCCTTCCTCCTCCACCTGACCTCCTCCTGCAGACCTTTGAACATCCAGCTTGAATGTCAAGTCCTTTGTGAAGCTTTCCCCAAATAATTTCTCATTTCCTCCTCTGTGTTTACACAGAACTCTGATCCATCCCTATTAAGCACCTATCACTTTGCATTTCAACCTGTGTCTATAATCCCCCCCCGCCACCTCTGTTCGGGAGAGCAGAGAAACTGAAACTTAAAATCCTGGCAGCCCCAGTTTCTGCCAAGTATAGAGCTTTGGCACAGTAAGTATTCAATGAATGCTTATTTTTAAATAAATGAATAAAACAGAGAAAATAACAAGTGTTGGTGAGGATGTGGAGAAACTGGACCCTTTGTGCACCATTGTTGGGAATGTAAATAGTGCAGCCTCTATGGGAAACGACATGTCATATCCTCAAAAAATTAAATGATCCAGCAATGCCACTTCTGAGTATATACCCAGGAGAACTGAAAGTAGGATCTCGAAGAGATATTTATGCACCCATGTTTATAGCAGCATTATTCACAATAACCAGGAATGTAGAAGTCACCCAAGTGTCCGTTAATGAATGCACAGATAAACAAAATATGCAAGGATAAACAAAAAAAAATATATATATATATATATGCACATATATGTATATATATACACAATTATTCAGCCTTGAAAAAGTAGGGAAATTCTGACACATGCTACAACATGAATGAACCTTGAGGACATGAATGCTAAGTGAAATAAGCCAGCCACAAAACAAGTTTGTACAATTCCACTTACACAAGGTCCCTAAAGCAGTCAAATTCATAGAGACAGAAAGTAGAATACAAATGCCAGGGGCTGGAGGGAGGGGAGAGCGGGGTGTTATTGTTTAATGGAAATCAATTGTCAATTTTGCAAGACGAGAAGTGTTTGGAGATGGCTGCACAATGTGAACATACGTTAATACTGCTGAACTGTATTTTATGTATTGTATGTATTTTATGTATTTTATGTATTTTATGTATCTGGCCACAATTAAAATTCCTTAATATTTATTTATTTATTTATTTATTTATTTATTTATTTATTTTTAGAGAGACAGTGTGCAAGCAGGGTAGGGACAGAGAGAAGGAGATAGAGAATCCCAGGCAGGGCCCACACGCTCAGCCTGACGTGAGGCTTGATCCCACGCCCGTTGAGATCATGACCTGAGCCAAAATCAAAAGTCGGACACTTGACGGACTGAGCCGGCCAGGCCCCCACAATTCAAAATCTTTAAATGAAAGATTGATGTGTAAACAAAGTGGAATATATCCATTCAATGAAATATTAAATCAGCTGCAAAAAGAAATGAAGTATTCGTACGAGCTACAACAAGGATGAACTTTGAAAACGGTATGCTGCATGAAAGAAACTGACACAAAGGCCACGTGTTGTATGAATCTATTTACATGAAATGTTCACAACAGACAAACCTATAGAGACAGAAAGTATATTAGCGGCTGCCAGGCACTGGGGGCGAGAGGGAGGGGCAGGAACTGGGAGTGACTTCTAACAGTTACAGGGTTTCTTCTTGGAATGATGGAAATGTTCTGGAATTGGATAGTGGTGATGGTTGCACAACGTTGTGAGTATACTAAAACCCCTGAATTGTACACTTTAAAAATGAGTCTTCTTATGTTATGTTGTGTGAAATCTTGTGTTATATGAATTATATTTCAATTAAAAAGTGAGTGAAATGAAATACTTGACTGGTATGTATTTTTTGGTTGTCTTTAATATTTGCATTTTCTCTAGTATTTACACTTAATATTTGAGTATAGTTTTTGATTAATAGCTCATCGCCATTGCTCTGAAAAGAGTTCAATAAATACATCTTTATGTTCTTGTACCTGGGAAAGAAGTACCCATGAGTAATGAGTTTTCCAGCTGTGAGACAGTGAGTTGTCAGACAAACACAGCAAGGAAATGAATGTCTGCAGTTACATTCTTACTCAATAGCTCTTGGCAGCCATGAAAACAGCCATTCATCAAACACAAGCAAAAAAAAGCTTCACAGGGCAAAGCAGTGAAAAACCTCAGCAATAAAACTTTGTGGCCTCCTGTGAAGGAGACAGTTAACTGTCCACTAAAAAGTCTCTTTCGCCACTTCATGGTATAGAGTTGCAGCTGGGCAGCCGAGGCCCAGCCAGGAACTACATTTCCCAGCCCCCCTGCTGCATATAGATTGGGTCACGTGACTCACCAAAGGACGTGAATGGAAGCATTGAGTGTCACTTCTAGACCAAGGCATTTAAAAGTCAGAAACCTACTCCTTCCTCTCTTCTCCCAAATGCCAGCTCAACGCAGAGGGAATGGCCAGGCCACATAGTGGAAGGAGCCTGAGTCCTGAATCATCACAGTGGGAAGGCTCCCACTGACCTGGGATACCCACAATGGACAGTTAGGTGAGGAATAGATTTGTACATGAATAACAAAGAGATTTTTATTAAATTAAGCTACTGAATTGTTGGGAGATATTTATTACAGCAGTTAAACATCAATATTCATTTATTCCACTGAATGGCTATTTATTTGTGCCTCTCATGGGGAATATAGAAATGAATAGCCTGGAATTCTTCCCTCAAAAAGTTCTAATTCTACAGTCACCTGGCTGGCTCAATTCGTAGAGCACACAACTCTTGATCTCAAGGTTGTAAGTTCAAGCCCCATATTAGGCGTAGACATTACTTTAAAGAAAAAAAGTTCTAATTACAAATTGGAGAATTAGATGGGAGACTACTTGAGTAAATATGCTACCAATGGACTGCAGTAGGTAACCCACCAAAAACCCTGAATAGACCATTAACCATTACAGAAATTGAAAGAATTAACAGGGGCACCTGGGTGGCTCAGTTGGTTCAGCGCCCAACTTGGGCTCAGGTCCTGATCTCACGGTTTGTGGGTTCGAGCCCCACATCGGGCTCTGTGCTGACAGTTCAGAGCCTGGAGCCTGCTTTGGATTCTGTGTCTTCCTCTCTCTCTGCCCCTCCACTGCTCTCTCTCTCTCTCTCTCTTTCTCTCTATCTCAAAAATAAACATTAAGACATTTTTTTAAAAAAAGAAAAAAATTAACAAATAAACTTCCTCAATGGCATCAGGCCCAGATTATTTTGTAGACAATTTTTATCAAGCCCATCAATAAAATGATATAGTTAAACTATTCCAAACAGAACAAGATGGAAACCTTCTCAATTTATTTGTGAGTCCAGAATTACCATCACTGTTACAAGAGCCAGATAATAGTGCACACACACAAACAGTATCACCTGAACATAGCCAATTTAAAAACAATAAAAGTACACCTACCATGTGACTGACCCTTCCACCGCTAGCTATGTATACAAGAGAAATGAAGTCATATGTCCACACAAAGCTTCGTACCTGAACGTTCACAGCAGCTTTACTTGCAATAACCAAAATTTGAAGCAACACAAATGTCCATCAACAGGAGGATGGATAAACAAATTATAATATATTCATACAATGGAATGATACTCAGCAATAGGAATGAATGAACTATTATTACCATAGTACCATGAATGAATCTCAAAATTATTGCGTTAAAAGGAGCCAAACACCTCCCCTTCCGCCCAGAAAAAAAAAAAAAAGCATATACCATACATATATATTATGTTTATATAAACTAATCTATAGTCACATAAAGTAGATCAGTGGTTGCTTGGGGGTAGGGGAGATGGGACGGAATTATCAAGGGGCACAAGGGAGCTTTTGGGCATTATGGATATGTTTAATGTCAGGGCGCCTGGCTGGCTCAGTGGGTGGAACATGGGACTCTTGGTCTCAGGGTTGTGAGTTTTAGCCCCATGATGGGTGTAGAGATTACTTTAATAAAAAAAAAAAAAAAAAAAAAAGTGGATATATTTACTGTCTTAATTGTAGTGATGATTTCATGAGTGTATACGTATGTCAAAAATTATCAAAGTGTACATTTAAACTATGGGCAGTTTAATGTGCATCAAGTATATCCTAATAAACCTGTTTAAAAAAAGAAATATCTAGGCAAACACTTCACCTTTCTGAGCATCATCTACATAATGCAGTTATTTTATTTTTTTATTTTTATTTTTTTTTTTTTTAACGTTTATTTATTTTTGAGACAGAGAGAGACACAGCATGAACGGGGGAGGGGCAGAGAGAGAGAGGGAGACACAGAATCGGAAGCAAGCTCCAGGCTCTGAGCCATCAGCCCAGAGCCCGACGCGGGGCTCGAACTCGCGGACCGCGAGATCGTGACCTGAGCTGAAGTCGGACGCTTAACCGACTGAGCCACTCAGGCGCCCCTTTATTTTTTTTTTTTAAGAGAAAGGAGGGCAAGTGAGTGAGGGGCAGACAGGGGTAAGAGAGAGAGAAGTGGGGCTCACGTGACGCGGGGCTCACGTGAAGCGGGGCTCAAGCTCACTCGATGTGGGGCTGGAACTCATCAACCGTGAGATCATGACCTGAGCCGAAGTCAGATGCTTAACTGATGGAGCCACCCAGGTGCCCCTACAAAATGCAGTTATTATCTGAACTGTTTATCTGTTCATATAAGGATGGGATGAAATACTGATGTAAAAATATTTTGCAAACTGTGAATACGAGAATACAGGGACATTGTATAATCTTTATTACTACTAATGCCATTATCGACAATAGTATTGTCATTACTATCATGGTCACTACAAAAACACTCCATCACCTAGATCTTCTGGCACCTTATTTTTAAGTAATCTCTACATCCAACAAGGAGCTTGAACTTAACAACCCCAAAATCAAGAGTCACATGCTCTACCAACTGAGCCAGCGCCCCAGGAGTTCATCATTTTAACTGAAAAGAAAAAACAAACCCTGCAGGTTCCTAGGGATGGCTGGGAGGAGAAGGTGACAAGCCAATAAATACAGCAAAGTTTACAGTTTACCAGGGAAGTGAGGAAAGACATGTTGTGAAATGCCCAGATACGAAATAGCTAGGGAAGCCAACCACTTAGAAACACCCACCCCCCCCCCCCCCCCCCCGCGCCTGGACAAAGTTTGATTTGACTGCAAACACATGAAGGAGCCTGCAAACATAATGAGGGGAGTCTGTGAACATCTCACTGCTGGCACTGAGAATCCATGGTCAGCTCATCTCTCTCTAGATAGACTAGAACTTAAAGAAACTAGATGAGAATAGGGAGTCCTCCTTCCAGGCCGAAAGGAGGCAGAAGGGGATACGGCTTGGAGCACAAAGCAGGCTCCCAGGACTGGAAAAAGCAATAAATAAAAAGGAAAGCAAAGAAGGCCCTTGGATCCTCGGGAAAAGACGAAGGTCCCGACCTTCACACAGATAACTAATTTTTAACACTTCTGTTCTGTCTTTCAAGAAAATTCAAATCTGAACGCAAGAAAGAACAGTAGAGGGATCAATCCATGGCTGGTGAGATTGTCATTTCTCAGGTGGGGAGAGAGCCAGGGTGGAGTCGGGGAGAAGGGAACTAACGTTTGTGAGCACTTACTGTGGCTCAGGCTCAGCATTTTATAAGCATTATATCCGAAGCCCTCCTCCCCTCTCCAGGTCAACATGACACAGCTGAGAGCTGACCTGCAGTGATCAGTCACCAGGCGCTCTGATCTGGGTGCATCGTCTCAGTGAGCCCTTCCCACAGACCAGTGAGGTAGCCACCCGCGTTAACTCCATGTAGTAAGTGATGAAACTGACATGAAGAGTTTTAGTAAAAGGCCTAGGAGCAGACAACTAATAAGAGATTGGCCTCACTTCTGACATCACAGGATGAGCTCACCTAAAAATCAGAGCCAGTCATATTAACTGCCCAGGGGAACACAGGAGACAGCACAGAGCACAGAACAAGATTTCGAAAGGCAGAGGGTTCTGTATCCACGTTTGGGATCAGGTCAGGTGGCCATACGTACCACATGAGGCCTCAAGAGGAAGGGGGGCTGAGTGCAGGGGCAGTCTTAGCCCTTCTTACATCAGGCAGACAGAGAGACTGTCTCCAGGAATCCGGAGCGTGGTTTCAGCATAGGGAGCTGATGAAACCTAACTTCATCGTCCACTGAGAAGAGAGTAACTGACATAATTTGGATTTGTAACGATATAACTTTCTTCACAGGCTTTCCTTCCTGCTTTAGCTCAAAATACAACTATACAAACTCCAGCGTAGCTCTAGATAGGGTCTTTGGATGACAGGAAGAAACAGTTTTTCTGCTGGGAAATCCTCTGAAACAGCATGGCATGGTAGCACAGACTTGAGTTTGAATCTTGTTACTGTCACTTAAGTCAAGTGACCTGGGGAAATCAGCTTACCCTTCTGAGCCTATCTCCACATCTAGCAAATGGAGGTATTTAATACTTCTTGGGCTTGTGAGGCTGCTAAGAGATGTTATATGAGTTATTCATTCTCCTTGTTCTTGGTTCATTGCAGCCACTTTGGCAAGTTAGCTCCCTTTCTCCCCTCTTGCCAACCTTGACTCAGAAGTACTTTATGCAGTGCCTGGGAGTCTCAGTCGTTAAGCATCTGACTCTTGATCTCATAGTTTGTGAGCTCTGGTTGGGATTCTCTCCTTTTCTCTCTCTGCCCTTTCCCCATTTGAGCTCTCTCCGTTTCTCCAAATAAATAAATTAATAAACTTAAAAGAAGCCGGAGGAGGAGGAAAAGGAAAAGGAGAAGAAGAGGAAGAAGAAGCACTTTACAAAGTGGGGCATCAGAGCGCCCCACCAGGACTCCTGGAGACGGCAGCAAGGAGACCCTGCATTCAGCCTGGGGGAGATACAGATAAGAGCCTGCAGAGGAACTGACTCTGGAAGCTTGCCCTAATCTCAGTGCTGAGGAAGGACCATCACAGCCTGGGTGCCTGTGGCATCCCAAATAGCCATCCAGTTCAAAAGGAATGGGGTTGTGGGACGGGGCAGCAAAATGGAACCTAGATGAGGAACCTAACCGGGATTTCGTGTGGGTGTTCCACACCTTCCTGCTGGCTCTGCCAGGTGCCCTCCTCTGGGTTCTGGCCACCTCCCCAACATACCTCTCCCTTGCCTTACAGGGGCCAGAGAGCCTCAGGCCCTCCTCACTTCTTTTCAGCTGTCCCCTCACCCTGGTCCCTGGTGTTCCTCTCCCCCAAGACTGGCTATGAAGTGGAGTGCAGCCACCCCGGTGCTCCTTCCGCTCCTTGCTACTCTTGGCCGTGTTGAGGTACAGAGAGCACAGACAGAGAGAGTCCCATCCCCTCCTAAGCCTCCATTCACTCATCTGTAAAAGAGGACCCACCCCCTTTTAAGGGTTTTACTAAGATCTCTACAGGAAGCAGCCAAGGGAGTGACAAAGTTAACCAATGTGAGAAATTTACAAAGATTCCAGAAAGTACAAAAAAATTCTTGGCAGTCCCTGACTATTTACATGGACATTTAGAAAGGGTTAGAATTATATTATCATTAATTTTAAAGAGCAAGTTGTAGAAGAGTCTGATGTATATATGTATACACGTGTGTGCACACATATCCATAGAAGTTTCATTAGTTATAAAAATTAAAGAAGGGGAATTAATAGTTAGCAATGGTTTATCTCTAGGGTTTGAGATTAGGATGATTGAATGGCTTCTCTTTTTACTTTGTATCCTTCTGTATAGTTTAATTTTTTTAATGGGTATATATTGGTACTTTATTTTACAAGTAACTACTGTAACAAATAAAACAATAAAAATGTAAATCAATGGTGCTAACCAGACCTTTCTCTCTCACACCCCTGCTCTTCCCTTTTATCCCTGAAAATGTAGGTTTATTAGCTTTCCTTTTTCACCACTGACCACCCCACACCCCCATCCTTAGAAAAACAGGAAAAGTAATAGACATAAAAGAGCAAATCCCTCGGGTTCCCCAGACTCAAATGGGCTCAATTATGTCCCTGAAGAGCAGTGTCTTATTTCAAAGTGCCCTCCCCCCCATAAGCAGGAAATGTCAGGTTAGACCATGCCTGAACACCTGGTCTCCAAGAGTGAAAACCAAACTCCATCTAAACTTCAGAGATGCCAGAGGACAAGGACTGACCAGCTGCCAAGGATAGTGAGAGAACATCTACCTCCCAGTCCTACCGCTGTCAGCTGTGTGACCATGGATAAGGCCCTTCTTCTGAGGCTCTATTTCCCCATTAACTGGGGGTGACAATGCCAACCATTAAGATTGTTGACTAGATCAAACAAGGTCATGCAAGGAGAAGCATATTTTTTTTTCTTTTTTTACAGTTTATTTATTTTTGAGAGAGAGACAGGGCATGAGCAGGGGAGGAGCCTAGAGAGCAAGACACAGAATCTGAAGCAGGCTCCAGGCTCTGAGCTGTCGGCACAGAGCCCAACGCGTGGCTCGAACCCATGAACCGTATGACCTGAGCCAAAGTCGGATGCTCAGCTCAACCCTGGAAATCCAAACCATGAAGGGTGTGTGAACACACCCAGCGTCAGATCCCTGCCTGGAGCTGTTCTAAGTGAGTTTTGCAATCTGCCAGTATTATACTATGTTCTGGCTGCAGACTTCAGGTTCAGGGCACAGGAAGGAGCAGCTGGTAAGGAAGCCTGCTAACTCCTCTTTCCTGCCCTTTCCAAAACATCTCTTCACCGAGGCGTGGCTGGAACCCAGAGGAAAGCAGGTAGGGTGTGCCCAGGAGGCAATGCCAGAGCACCGGAGCCTGAGCCCCGAGAGACCCCGCTCAGCTCTGTGACATGAGGCAAGCTGCCACTCCACCCTGGGGTTCATCCCCCTTTCTACAAAATACCGGAGTCAGATAAGAACAGGACTCTGTGGCTCCATAACCACAGTCATTCTGTGCCTGCCAGTTGGGCAGTGGAGCTTCCGACAACAGAGGGACCATTGAGAGCCAGGATAGGAGCCTCTGGAATTCCCACCAGCTTTTGTCAGGGGCAGACACGGGCAGTTTTCTTCCCTTTGGTCCCTGTGTCCTGCCCTAAGTGCGCTGAAAAGCCATGAACTCGTGTTTCTTTTCCTCCCAGAAGGAAATCGGAAGCTGGGGAGGCAGACAAAAGGACAGTGCGGCATAATGAGAAGATGGAGGGAGGCCGGGAGCACCCAGTACACGGAGTTACTGCAGGAGGCCAGGAGGGAAGACATGTACACCAAGATCAGACAAACCAAACTTTATTCAGAAAAGCAAATTAGTCATCACAACTAAACTATTAAATGAGGCACATCGGTCCCCTCTCGCCACCGGCCCTCACCCCACCCACTCCCACCCTCTCTATTGGCCTTTGTAGAACACTAGAAAATTCCTTTCCTGGGTCCGCAAGCGGTCCTAGACTTTTGGACTGGTAGGAGCCCACAGTGGTCTCGGGCTGGACTGAATCCTGGAGTCTAATGAGGGAGGCCAATGAGACTGTCTCCAGTATTCAAAAATTCTGGGCCAGGTCAGGTAGCCCTTTGCACGGTACAGGGTCTCAAGGGGAAGGAGGGGGTGGGGGTGGGGGAGGGGGCCGTTTTACAGGTCCTTCTCACATCTCGAGAGGCAGCTGGAGGCCAAGCAGGAAGGCACATCTAGAAGAGCCAGTGAGCTCTGGAATGTTTCAGGCACATCTGGATGGATAAGGTAGCATGAAGGAAGGCCAAGGAGATGTCTACTCCTGAGTAAGGTCGCCTGGCCACAGACAGAGCACCGTGAGCAGGGGGACTCAGAAGAGATCCTCGGGGGGCTGGTTCTGAGCTGAATACTCAGCTTAAATGGTGATCTGAAAAAAAGAGAAAAAGAAAAAAGCTGGAGCCAAAACCCACTGTTTAGAGGACAGAGGTGCACGGCTCAGTTCCAGGTGTCTGGAATCTCGTGCCCAAGTAAGTCAGCACAAGGAGAATCAGGATTTCTCTTGTGTTACAGTAAAACGAATCTTCACTCATCTCGGATCTCCCGCTGGATAGTGTTGGAGGAAAGCTGCCGGGCAGAGGTCGTCGTTGGCTCTCCCCACTCCGCAGCCCTCTGCTGGCCCAGGCCAGAAAGGCGTCCCCTGCCCAGGGAAGCAAGCCCGGGGGGAGAGGTCGCATGACCGCATGACCGGCTATGGGAACCTCCACGGCCTCAGCAACGTGGAAACCTGCAACAGAAGAACCGAAGTCACTGGGCGTCCCACGCACCTCCAAGTACCCCGGCAAAGCCCAGCCCCAGGCTCTGGCTGGCACCAGTGGTGAGAGCTGAAGGAACCGGTGCCCCTCCCGGAGTAAGGCAGCAGGACTCCAGCCTAAATGAGACAGCGAAGGGCTCGGTGTTCCAGGGTTTCCCGAAGGGCAGAAGATAACAGTAACAACAACGACCACAAAAATAACCACAATTTTCACGGGGACAGAGTTTCAGTTTTGCAAGATGAAAACCGTTCTGAAGATGGATGGTGGGTGACAGCTGCACAACAATGTGAAAATGCTTAATGCCACCCAATTGTACCCTTTAAAATGGTTGAATGGTCAATTTTATGCTAGGTATATTTACACTTCACCCCAACTTTTTTTTAAAGTAACCACATTAACAGCATCTAACATGTATTGACTCCCTACTGTGCACAGTCCAGCCCGGTCCTGAAGAGACCAAACTGCCAGAGTCCAGATCCGAGCTCCCCAGTCAGAGCCCCGAGACTCTGGGCAAGATACTTAACCTCTCTGTGCCTCACCTCCCTCCTAGGCAACATGGGAGCACCAGAACTCACCTCAGTATGGTTGTTCAGAGAACGAAACACATGGCACGTGCCTCAGGCAGTGCCAGGCACAAAGGAGCCCTGGATAGATGCTGTGACCCTCCACACAAATGCAACAGCAGGGGCGCCTGGGTGGCGCAGTCGGTTAAGCGTCCGACTTCAGCCAGGTCACGATCTCGCGGTCCGTGAGTTCGAGCCCCGCGTCAGGCTCTGGGCTGATGGCTCAGAGCCTGGAGCCTGCTTCCAATTCTGTGTCTCCCTCTCTCTCTGCCCCTCCCCCGTTCATGCTCTGTCTCTCTCTGTCTCAAAAATAAATAAATGTTAAAAAAAAAAAAAAAAATTAAAAAAAAAAAAAACAAATGCAACAGCAAAGCCTCACACCTCTCTGCCTAGGCTTTAAAAACACACTCACGCAAACACACTCTGGCCTTCCCTATTCTAGTTTCTAATCCAGACGTGGCTGAACTTTTTCAAAGAGCAGATCTTTGAAGGATTTAGCATAAAGGCTGAATTAGCACAACTCTTGGGACACTGTGGTCACCTGTCCAACTTGCTCCGAATAAAAACCTCTTAACTTTCAGAAAAGGGAGCTCTGTGCGTTTTATTCCGAGGCCTATCACCCCTCCAGAAAAATCAAGAAGCACCTTACCTTACGGAGGCTGGGCCAGCTGTTCACCCCAGCTTCGGAGTTTTCTTCTCTTTGGTGACTGTGCCCCACTCCTGCCAGTTGGTCACAGTCAATGCCAGCATCTCTTACAGGTAATGTTCCAATTGACTTGGAAACCACCTGGATGACTTTGGCTTCATTTTGCAAACAACGTAGAGGAATGTTCAGATCCACCAGTTCCCAGGTCTCTCAGGGGCCTGGCAGGGACAGCCATCTTCTCCCTCACTGGGTCAGGCCCTCCCTCAGCGACAGAAATTCCCTGGTAAATAAAAGGAGCACCCCAGATCTTCAATCATACTGTAGCCAGTGGGTTGTATCCCTTAGGAATGAATGACAGCCAGGCCCGCACAGGGATGCTTGGAAGCCTTAGGTGGCAAAAACTAATTGGTCCAGGTCCATTGGCAGTTAACACTGTAAACTAAATTACTTGGGCTTCTTTTACAGCCGGACTTCTCAGAACCTTTGATATGCTAACGAGCCTCGTGAATCTCCAAGAGGAGATAGCACCTTTGAGAAACCCATTTGGCAGTGAAGCCCCCTTTTAGAGGATAGCTCCTGAGCCAGGGCTCCTGGGAACACCCACTGCTCTAATGTAAACTGCTGGACTGGGAGTCTGGAAACAGGGTTCTAATGGGAGTCCGCACACGGGGTTCCAATCTTATTCTGGCTTTCCCAAGAGCAAGGGGTGAGGCTCACCCTGACATTCCTTACGGTCCTGTGGGATCCCTAAGGCAAAAAGAAACTGGGAGGTGGGGGGGGGGGGGGGGTGGAGTAGAAGCCCGTGAGAGGAAGGCTGGTAAGGTGAGGCCTGGGAAAGTCGTGTGCATTTGGGCCTGGCCTCCAAGAACCGCGAGGACAAAGGCTGAACAGGCAGAGGGAGAGAAGACTCCAAAGGTGCAAAGGTGCAGCCCGCGGGCCTTTCCAATCCATCCTCACCTCTGCAGACAGGCCCCACCCCAACGTCACAGCACAGACTGCGCTGGATGCTCACACAATCCCAAACTAAAACGAAAACTCTTCGCTCATCCCAGGACCCGTGCAGGCCTGTCCCCAGCTCCGCCCGCGGCTGCGAGCCTGCCCTTCACGGCACTCGAGGCTGGAAGAGGGGCCAGGGAACGGGGGTGCTCTTCCGACCGCGGGGTGGGGAAGGAGGGGGCAGTGGCGCAGCCAAACGCTCGTTCCAATTGGGAGCCTCCCCCGGATCTACGCGGCGCCTGTACACGTCTCGCTCTCGGCAGGGAAGGGAACGAGGAACCGCGAGGTTTCGCTTCGGGCGGCCAGGCTGAGCGTGGGGGCCACCTCCTCGGACGTGGCCTTGCCCGGGTCCCTGGAAACGAACGGCGTGGGCGGCGGCGCTGCCGTCGGGCGGGAACTGAGGGCCTGGGCGCGGGCGGCGGCGGGAGCGCGGGGCAACGGGTGGGTGCCGGGGCGCACGGGCGCGGGGCGGCGGCGGCAGGAAGGACGGGGGCGTCGGTGTCGGGAGGGTCCCCGCCCCGCGGCGCGGCGGCTCACGCCACCTCCTGCTCCCCCTGGTAGCGGCGGCAGCAGCCGTAGAGCGCCGAGAGCAGGTAGAGGCCGAGGCAGAGGCCGCCGCAGACGGCGGCCGCCAGGAAGGCGTGGTAGGCGCAGGCCATCTGGTAATCCTTGAGGTTGCAGTAGCTGTGGCTCTGCGTCTGGGAGATCATGATGCCCGTCGCGGCGCCGTAGAGCGCGGCCGCCAGCAGGTCGTGCGCCACGTTGACCACGAGCCAGCGCGAGCCCAGCACGGGCACCAGCTCGTGCTTGCCCAGCAGCGTGAGGAAGTAGAGGCCCAGGGTCAGCAGCCAGAAGAGCACCGACACGAAGAGCGCGAAGTGCACGGGGCCCTGGTACCGGCTCGTGGCGATGGTGATCCAGAAGGCGGCGCCGGCCAGCAGCTGGAGCAGCCGCAGCACGCCCAGCGGGCCGCGCAGGAAGGCCCGCTGCAGGCGCACCGCCCCGCGGACCGCGCGCGCCTGGGGCGGCGGCTGGCGCGGGGGCGGCGGGAGCATGGCCCCCGGGCGCGGTGGCGGCGGCGGCGGCGCCCCGAGCAGCGGAATGGCGGCGCCCGGCTCGCGGGGGCGGCCCGGCCGACGTGCCCGCGGCGGCCTCCGCGCGTCCTTCCGAGACCTCCCGGCGCTTCCTCTCCCCTTCTCCCCACCCTTCCTCCCCTCTCTCCTCCCCACAGCCCTCCTCTCTTTCTGTCTCCCTCTCTCCACCCCTCCTACCCGCCCTTCCCCTTCTCCTCCCCGTCTCCACCCCCGCTCGCTCCTCCAGGCTTCCAGCCACCTCTTTTTGGGCCTCGCTCACCACCCCGGCCCCCCTTTTCTGCCGGCGCCAGACTCCCAGCTCGGATTCCTTCCTCCCCGGGGCGCGGCGGAGGGCACTCGCACCCCCCAGCCGACCGCGGGCCTTCCGCTCTGGCAGCCCCGGCCAAGTTTGGCACATCTGGGGCCGCCCTGCCCGCCCGGCTTCCCCTGCTCCGGTCCAGCTTCGGAGGGGAAAGCTGTCTTCTGGAGCGTTCTCTCAGCCTCTCGCTGGGCCCCTTTCTTTCTACTTTCTCTTGCCCTAGCGCCCACCCGGGCCCCCTGGTCTTTTCCTGGCGCTGGAGGAGAGCAGTGCTGGTGTTGAGCTGACATCCGTTCTCACGTGGACGTCTGGAATATGCTACCAGGGTCCACCTCGGACTTCTCCTGGGCTCTCAGACATCAGAGAAAGGGACCGGCACCCGCCAGAGGCCCCACTGCCCCTCCCACACACCACAAAACCAAGTCCTGTCGGTCCATCCGACTTTTTCCAAACCTCCTTGCCGTCCAGGGTTGCCCAGATTAAAAGTGTGCTACCCAACATGGCCGGGACACGGACCCTGGGGTAAGACACAGCAAGGCCCGTGTGCTTAACTGCTAGGCAAAACGGCCGGTGGTGGAAGCTGATGATGCTTCACACCGTCCTTTACCTGTACGCCCATTTAAGCGTCAAGACAGCCTCAGAGATACACACGATTATTTTCCTGGTTTTACCGAGGAGGAGAAATGAGGGCTAGAGGGGCTAAGACAAGAAGCTGGTAATCGCAGCTGGTCTCTCTTCTCTCTCCAACCCATCCAACCTTTGTGCACTGTGTGACATCTTTCTAAAGCACAGTCCCGTTGTTGCCCTGCTTCCTCCACTGACCACGGGATAGAGTTCTATCTCTTCTGGGGGGGGCAGATTTCACAAAACGGCTCCAACTGACTTTCACTTTCCTTGTTTTCCACTTTCTTCCCTTACCCACGCTCCCACCCAGGATGCCAACCCCACCAAACCTCTTAAGTTCACCCGAATAAGCTCAGAATGCCCTTCATCCCCAGGCCCGCACTTGGCTGGCAAACTGCTACTTATCCTTCGACGCCCGGTTTAGATGCTCCTCCCTTTGGTCCAGCCTCCCACACTGTTGATTCCCCGCTCGTCAGGCCCTCACTTGGTGCATCCATTAGTTCTCCAGTACTTTGAGTCTGGTACGTTGCAACTGTTGGCTGTCACCTCTATCTGCCTTTGCCTGGCATGTAGGAGGCTCAGTAAATGTCAGCAGAGTGGATGACTGAGTGGTAGCGATGAGGGAGTGTGGGGCAAGCTGAGGGCAAAGTACAGGCTAACAGCAGCCCCCAACCCCCGCCAGGTGGGATGTGCGTGGTATTCCTCGGCTGCCCAAGAACAGGGGAAAGGAAAGAGAGCAAATGGCTGACGGACAGAGGTCACGGTCACGCAGGACAGGAGTCTCCTTCAGTTTACGGAAAACTTAGTAAACTGCAAGAAAAAGCTAATCTTATCCGTAGCCTTATCTCCAGACCTGTAGAGTCTGTTTCCTGGAGCCCTAATATCACCCTCATCAAGATGTAAGGGGGTTGAAGTGCTTCCCACTTAAGTGATGTGGGAAACAAAGGCAAATGAAAAGTTCCCTTACTGTCGACAGCCCATTGGTAAGTCCTTGAAACAGGCAGAGTGACCCTCCTGTAGGAGCTCAGCTGCCTTGATGGTGACACTTTGCTAGGGGCAAAAGGCAATCTTGGCCTAACATTACCCCAACCTCCAGGATCCTGTAAGTCTTCTTTAACATATAAAAATTCCTTTGGAAACTTCCTTTATCTCAACTCTGCCAAGGTATGTGCTGGCAATCATAGTATTATGATTATGACCCCCTGATATACGTCTGAAGGCTGTCATGACTGAGGTTTTACTAAACAGTAATAAATGGTGTTTCCCTAACAACAGCTAGCCCCTCAAGGTCCTGGAAATCCTGCTTCCAAAATTCCTTAGAGATTTACGCTGTCCCTGCCCCCCTCCCAACCTGAGAGTGTGTAATCAGTTACCCATCACAACCCCAGTGCAGCTCTTCCTGCCCACAAGTCATGTCCCTGTCCTTTTTTTTTTTTTTTTAACGTTTATTTATTTTTGAGACAGAGAGAGAGCATGAACAGGGGAGGGTCAGAGAGAGAGGGAGACACAGAATCCGAAACAGGCTCCAGGCTCTGCGCGGTCAGCACAGAGCCCGACGCGGGGCTCGAACTCACGGACAGCGAGATCGTGACCTGAGCCGAAGTTGGCTGCCCAACCGACTGAGCCACCCAGGCGCCCCTTGTCCCTGTGCTTTAATGAAATCACCTTTTTGCACCAAAGATGTCTTCAAGAATTCTTTCTTGGGGCGCCTGGGTGGCTGGGTTGGCTAAGCATCCGACTGGGGCTCAGGTCGTGATATCAGGATTTGTGAGTTTGGGCTCCATGTTGGGCCCTGTGCTGACAGCTCAGAGCCTGGAGCCTGCTTCAGATTCTGTGTCTCTCTTTCTCTCTGCCCCTCCCTTGCTCATTCTCTCTCTCTCTCTCTCTCAAAAATAATAAACATTAAAAAAATTTTTAAACAAAATAACTCTTTCTTGGCCATAGGCTACAGACCCCCATCATCACCCCCAAAACCCATCATTTGGTGCCCTTAACAGGGGGCTTCGAGTCTTTTCATCTGGACTCTGAACCAGTGCAAACCTGGTGAGTACTTTCTCTTTTCTTCCTTTATTCTCATTTCAGGGGCTTTTTGAGAAGTATGGCCTTATTGGGACACTTCTATGTGGATTGCTCAGGCTGCAATCCGGTCCCCCGTGGCAACTCTACAGGGAGGAGAAAGCCTGCCATCTGGCTGGAAGTTAGTACTCCGGCCAGAATGGTAATAAGACCCAGAAACTTGATGCCCTCTCTTTATTCCTGTCCTCATATAAAGTTGTCTGTCTTGGGCATGGGACCGCCACCTAAGTGATTAGCGTGGCTGCTGATCTTAAGACTCCCGTGTGAGGTTTCCTCCTCATTGGTCTAACGTGATCCCCTCCACATCTCTTCAGTTGTGGGAACCGCAAAGAAACTGAGAGGGCCCTCTTACCTTGGGGACAACGCACACTTTAGTCCCCCAGCTGACCCTACCTCCAGAACTAGTCCCTCATCTCCTGGTCATGGGACGTGTCCACTGGCCCCCTGGCTTGGTGAGCTGGTCTGTCTCCCAGCAGACTGTCACTCTTGGTGGGAGAAAGTTTATGTGGCTTCTCAGGGGCTAATGCCCCTCCCTGCCAACACAGCCCTGCCTCCAGGGACTTGAGAAAGCTCCGAATGCACATCTTAAGTGAATAAAAGGGGAAGTAAACATCGTATCTGTGTGAGATGACATAGTATAGAGGCTTAGGTGCAAACCCTGGAGGCAGACTGCCTGGCTATGCATCACTGCTCCACCACTCCCTCGTGCTGGGCCAGGGGTGGGGGGATGGGGGGGTACTTAACTGCTTTGTGCCTCAGTTTCCTCATCTGTGAAATCCTTTCAGCCATGGACGCCAAACGCCTGTTAGACACTGGGCACCATTTTAGGGTCTAGGGATACATAATATATATGCAATCATTGTTAATTGAATGCCTACTGTACTGTAGGCACAGTTTTTTTTTTAATTTTATTTTAACATTTATTTATTTTTGAGAGAGACAGACAGAGTGCAAGCAGGGGAGGGGCAGTGAGAGAGGGAGACACAGAATCTGAAGCAGGCTCCAGGCTCCGAGCTCTCAGCACAGAGCCCGACGCGGGGCTGGAATCACGAATCACGAGATGGTGGCCTGAGCCAAAGTCGGACACTTAACCGACTGAGCCACCAAGGAACCCCTCTAGGCACTTTTTTTTTTTTTTTTAAGTAAGCTCTACGCCCAGTGTGGGGCTTGAGCTCACTGACCCCAAGATCAAGAGTCACATGCGATACCAACTGAGCCAGCCAGGTGCTCCTGTATACTCTGATTTGCTGGTGGGGAACCCAGGATTCAGAGGGTTAAGGGAGGCGAACATGTTCAAGGAGCTGACGGAGCAGCCCAGGCGTGGCTGGCTCCAGGTCCATATTCAAAGTGCTTATATATACTTTCCCGTATTTTATTCTCAGCTGTTATTACAGGGATCCAGAAAAGTTATGTAACTTGCTCAGAGAAACAGAACTAGCGAGTATCAATGTGAAGACTCAAAACTAGGTCTTCTGGTGCCAATTCTGGGGCTTTCCTCTCAGCATCCCTCAGCAGCTCCTGGAGGGACATTCTCAATGTTCTCAGGGTACCAGTCTTGAGAAGGGCTGGAGCGAGGACGGGCAGCTGGCGGCCGAATCTGGGTGCGGGGCTGATGACGAAGTTGTGCCGCACAAACTATCTCTGTGAGCAGGGGACCTAACCAAATAAACATTTAGAGTGAGAGAAAAGAGTCCTTCCTCTTCTAAAAAAGGCATCTGGAGATTTAAGGGTGGAGCGCCACCTGGTGGGCACAAACCTTCAGCCTCACAGCTAAGTCCAGCTCCTTACAAGGAAGCCAGTGGTGGATTTGGGAAGATATTTTTAGCCTCTGGAATCCTGAAGACATTCCAAGGGGCAGTCCGGGAGACTCTGCAAAAGCGTAAGCACACCAGATCGTGATTCCTCCAAAACAAATATGGTCTAAGCACCTGCTGGATGCAAACGATCTGGGTGTGGAGTGTAGGAATAAGGAGCACCCACTCATGCCCTCACAGTGTTTGCACTCTTCTGGTAGTGGAGGGACAGCTGTGGACAGAAAAGAGGGAGGAAGATGCAAGGAAATACAAAAGGGAGAAGGCTGGGGAAAGCTTTCAGAATGAAGTGCCTTTAGAGGGTGGATAAAATTTTGACAAGCAGAGATGGGGGCTAGGCATTGTTGGGCAAGGCAGTCTACCACGGGTCCTGAGCGGCAAAGGATGCAAAGCCACGGCCGCCTATTCGTTTGCCAACCATTTCTCAGTGTTGTGTTCTGCAGCCGGCAACTTTGAGGGAAAAGGGAACATCTCCTCCAAGACAGCAGGCTTGCTTATTGCTTACGATAAAAGTAGCGGCAGTAGGAGGGGACAGCGGTGGGTTTCCCAAGCTCAGCGCTCCGCAGCTGTGACACAAAGCCCTCGCATGTGTAACATCCCTGTGAAACTAGGGAACAAGGGAAAGAGACATACTGATGATGCTCACCCTGCTTCCTGTGCCAGGAGTGGCAAATTCTTTGTGTCCGACTCAGGAAGCCACGCCTTCTGCCAGCATTGAAACAACAGCAGGCTAGCTTATTGGCTTGTAAGCGGGATAAATCCCAGACCCTGACAGGTGCTGTAGGCAGAGGGCACGGTGTGAGCAAAAGCAGGGACTAGGCTGTTCGGGGAACAGGAAGTACTGAGGCCGAATACTCAAAGCCCCAAAGCAAAGGACTTTCAGTATGCCCAGAACAAGAAGGAATGCGTGGCCACCCGGAGATCCCATGACCAGCTCTTAATGTTCAGTCAGTTCTGTCTTCAGTCTCTGGGCTACCGGCAATGTACCGCATATATAGACTCAACTCACCTTGGTTTAATACCTGTTGAGCTGGCACTTGACACAAATTAACTAACAGCAGAGGCAAAACTCATAGTGAGGAAGTATATGGGTGCTGGGACCTGCAGAATCTTGCCTTGAATCTTATCGTTAAATTACTAAATAAACATTTCCTGAACACTTACCACGTCTATACCTGGCATTAGGCTACAGTCGTATACCTGGGTTGGAAGAGGCCTTAAAGATCATTTACTCCAGGCTTCTCATTTTATGGAGGGGTAACTAAGGCCTGGGGAAGGTAAGTGACCTGGCCCAGGTCACACAGCTGATTGATGACATGAATGCCAGATTTAGAACTTAGGTCTTCTGACTCACAATCCACTGTTTACTTGGGGCAGGGGCCCTGTATGCCAGCCCAGGACGTGAGCTCTCATCTGTCAGTCAAGTGGCTCATACCTCCAGGCCTGTTCCCGAGGGAACTCCCACCAGGCTGTAGGAACAGGGGCCTCTGGAATGGTGGATGGGGCCCCCTCTGGGTGGAGTTGGGTAGGAATCTGGGTGGCTCTTGTATTTGTTATCCCAGCCCCCACAGAGTACCTGGCCTTTGCTGGAGCTGCGAGGCAGCCTGGATTCTGGGCACCTTTGGGCAGATGGAAGCAAGGGGCCCCGGGGGCGTGGAAGTGATAAGGGCATTGGACTCTGGCAAAGCTCAGCCCTCATGCTCCAGGAGAAGCTGGCCAGGACCAGACTAGGAGCCGCAAGTACCCTCTGCGGCTTATCTTTGCGTGAAGCCGCCCAGAACGTTGGCTGGCAAGGCTGGGTCCGTAAGACTAAGTAACCGTGAGTGACCAAGGTAGATGCCCCTGAGACTTCGCCATGAATCCGCCACCCATGAGGTGCCGAAGATCACCTCCTACTGGGACCCGTCATGGGGATGTGCAGACCTCAGCAGACCGCATTCCTGAGGAAAGGAAGGGCCTCACCTATGAGGATGGACACCTGGAGCCGGGATGGATTGAATCAATCACCACCACCCTGCCAGTCAGCCTTGGATAAAAGTGGCAGTGGCTCAATAGTAAGAACCAACATTTGAAAAGTGCCTTCCATGTGCCAGGCACCATGCCAGGTGCTGTCCACACTTGTCTCGCTCACTTCTCACAATAGCTCTGTGACGGAGGGTCATTAAAACCACTTCCACTTTTAAAATGAGGAAACCGAGGGGCGCCTGGGTGGCGCAGTCGGTTAAGCGTCCGACTTCAGCCAGGTCACGATCTCGCGGTCCGTGAGTTCGAGCCCCGCGTCAGGCTCCGGGCTGATGGCTCGGAGCCTGGAGCCTGTTTCCGATTCTGTGTCTCCCTCTCTCTCTGCCCCTCCCCCGTTCATGCTCTGTCTCTCTCTGTCCCAAAAATAAATAAAAAACGTTGAAAAAAAAAAATTTAAAAAAAAAATGAGGAAACCGAGGCACAGGGAGCTTATGTGACTTATCTAATGGCACACATCCAATGGAGAATGGAATTCAAATATGCGATCCCCAAGTCCAGGTGTTTTTTTTTTTTAAATTTTTGAAAAATGTCTATTTATTTTTGAGAAAGAGAGGGAGTTGGGGGAGGGGCAGAGAGAGAGAGGGAGACACAGAATCTGAGGCAGCTCCAGGCTCTGAGCTGTCAGGATAGAGCCTGATGTGGATCTCGAACCCACGAACCGTGAGATCATAACCTGAGCTGAAGTCAGAGGTTTAACCGGCCGAGCCACCCAGGCGCCCCACTAAATCTGGGCTTTTAATCAGTGCGTATATCTCAGACTTCAGCCTTGGTCTTGGAGGACACATCAGAGGACTGCCCCTGAACGGCGACAAAGAGACCGATCCCTGTTGTAAAATGGTCAGCAGGCAGGGGGCCAGGCAGGAGGCCACGAGAGTGGGTGTGGCTGTCACAGGTCCCAAGATCTGCACCTGGGGAGCCTGTGTATGCTGTTTCCATACCTTAGCTTACCATGTAAGGGTCTCCAGGAAGGGGTGATTTGTCCCCTTAACTCTCTACCTCACCCACAGCTGGAGCTTTAAAGCCAGAGGAATGAGGCCCAAAGGCTGAGTTAGAGCCCAGGGTTGCCATCAGATGACGCTTTGTGCTGAGTGTTTCACCTGCGTCTCCTCCTTGGCCCTGGCAACAGCCATGGGGGATAGGTAATTCATTATTTCCACTTGACAGTTGAGGAAAATGAGAGGCAGGAAGATTAAGGTAGGAACTAAATTTAGATTTTTAGACCACTGGAAACACTACATCTGTCTGAGATTCCCTGAACCTACTTTAACCATGAACTTGCCCCTTAGGTCCAGTCTCATAAGACCCTTTATAAGACATTATTCACTGAAACCACAGAGCAAAAGCAAATGTGGTCTCTCCTCCACTACCCCTTGGTCTCCAACTCCCATTACCACTGGGGCTTCTTACGGATGGGGAGCATCATGGAGATTTTCTCCAACTCTGGTTTTCGCTCTACTGCCAAGAAAGCCTACCCCCCATAACCTAGACAGGCAGAGTGGGACACGGCTGCCGTGGCTGAAAGAGATCAAACCCACTAGAAGCCATTAGAGACCAAGGGGATCTTGTCCTGACCCACCAGGAAGATGCCAAAATAGCTAATGTCATGGCATTCAGGAATCAAGAGAAGAGCGAGAGTCTTCAGTGGCATCGAAATGCTTTAGGAGGCCTGCCTATCTCTCCCATGGCAGTCTTCTGCCTGTACCCACAGCCCCTGTCGGAGTGGTGGCTCTAGATATAGATGGTATATTTCTGCTATGAAGCTCTGCCTCTACTTCCCCACCTCCACGTCTGACCCAAGCTGGACCTATCAGATTCCTTCTTTTGGAATTTGGCCAAATGGTCATTTCTAAATGGAGCTAGTGCTGCAGTAACCAAAGTCAGCGCATGAGGTAAATTTAGGGGGAACAGAAATTCTGAGTTGGCAGAGGAAGCTGATCTGCAGAGAAAAGGGCAGTGTATTAGGGTTGTCTACAGAAACAGGATGGATGGATGGATATAGATATACATACACATACAGATTTATTATAAGAAATTGGTTAGTGTAGTTATGGAGGCTGATAAGTTCCAAGATCTGCAGTTGGCAATGTGGAGACTCAGGAGAGCCATGGTGTAGTTTAGTCTAAAGGCTGCAGGCTCAAGATATAGGAAGAGTCAGTGTTTCAGTTAGAGTCCAAAGGTGGGAAAAACAAGCAAACAATGTCTCAGCTCAGACAGGCAGGAGAAAGTCTTTCTTTTTTTTTTTTTTTTAAGTTTTTAAGTTTATTTTGAGAGAGAGATAGAGAGCACAAGCTGGGGAAGGGCAGAGAGAGGGAGAGACAGAATCCCAAGCAGGTTCTGTGCCATCAGCGTTGAGCCCAACACGGGGATCAAACTCACAAACTGTGAGATCATGACCTGAGCTGAGCTTGAGAGTCAGACACTTAACCAACTGTGCCACCCAGGCACCCCGTTCTTTTGTTTTTTTAAGTGTTACGTTTATTTAAGTAATTTCTACAGCCAACATGGGGCTCGAACTCACAATCCTGAGATCAAGAGTTGCACAGTCTTCCCACTGAGCCAGCCAAATGCCCCAGGAGAAAGTCCTTCTTACTTGTGAGAGGGTCAGCCTTTTTATTCTATTCCGGCCTTCAACTGATTGGACAAGGCCCACCCACGTTAGAGAGGGCAATCTGCTTTACTCAGTCTACCAATTCAGATGTCAATCTCATCCAAAAACATCATCCAAAAACACCCTCACAGACACACCCAGAATAATGTTTGACCAGATATCTGGGTACCCTGTGGCCCAGTCAAATTGACACATAGAATTAACCAGTACAGCGGGGTGCCTGGGTGGTTCTGTAGGTTAAGCCTCATGAGCTGATAGCGCAGAGCCTGCTTTAGATTCTCTGTCTCCCTCTCTCTTTGTCACTGCCCAGCTGGCACACACTCTCTCTCAAAGATAAATAATAAATAAATAAACATTAAAAAAAAAGTAACCATCACAGGCAGCTCTGCAGAGACGAAAGATGATGAGGAAGAACAGCTGCCTGTGACTTACTCCAGGTTGTTCAGCGAGACTTCATTTCTGTGCGCTCACTGTTGCTTTACAGTAACCTCCTTCCCCACTTCTTTACCTGAGATAACAAACAGATTTCTGTTTCTTATGATGGCACCTTAATGAAGCAAGGAGGGTTCGGATCCTAACTGTTCGGGTCTGACTCCTAGTTCTACTCTGCGGAGGTTTAAAAACAAAATGGCTCCAAATTCTTTGATTCCTCTTCCATCAAGAGGTTGGGTCTATGCTTCTTCCCCTGAATCTGGGTAAGCTTGTGACTCGGTTATAACTAAGAGGATGGCAGAAACCACACTGTATGACTTTTAAGTTCTGTTCAAAAGACAAAGCCTCTCCTGCCTGATTCACGAGAACTCATATTTGTAGCCCTGAGCCGCCATGGAAGAAGCCCATGTTCTAGGTCACATTGACAAGCCACTGAAGCACTCCAGTCAGAAGTTCTGGCCTTCAAGTTCCCCCAGCCTGGGCACCAGACATGAGAAATGAGCTTTCAAATGATTCCAACCCCCGGCTGTCAAGGCAACGTCAGCATTCAAGACTTCCAGCGGATGTCCTGACATTGTAGAGTAGAGACAAGCCGCTTCCTCCGTGCACTCTCTGAATTCCTGTGTATCATTCGTGCTTTTTATTTTCTGTGTGTTATGATGTTTTGACATCTCGGGACCTTGCAGAGCCAGGGAGGGACTCTCCCTCCCAGATTTTGCTAATTCCTAAAGATAGCAGATCATGTGATGCTGAGCATGCCTCTGACATGCAAACCAACCAATCCTGAGCCCATACTCCAAACCACCTCCTCTATTTTGGTTCTTACACTCCAGGAGGCAACATCCCTCTGCCCTAATCATCCCAGGGGAAGGTATCAGACAATTGGAGACAGTCCCTAAGCCCCGTGCCTGCTGGAATTATTCAAACTATCCTAAACCTGCCTAGCCTGCTTACTTTGCTGCAACCATTTCTTCCCATAAAAACTACAGTAAGAGTTCATGTCCATGCTTTTCTCTTGCTCCTTCTGCCTCCTGAATGACCCTGGTGCTTCGCCATGTGGCCCCACATGGCATGGCCTGTCCCTTCCTCTGGGGAACTGTGAGTAACAAACTGTCTTTTCACTGGCAGCCATCTCCTGATCTGTTGGCCTCACTATTCCTAAACAAAACCAAAATCCCGAGTACATTTTTTTTTTAAGTTTACTTATTTATTTTGAGAGAGAAGGTGAGAGCAGGTAAGGGGCAGAGAGAGGGGAAGAGAGAGAGAATCCCAAGCAGGCTCCACACTGTCAACACAGAGCCTGACGCGGGGCTCCAGTTCATGAACCGCGAGATCATGACCTGAGCCAAAATCAAGAGTCAACCGAGAGTTGACGAAGAGTTAACCGACTGAGCCACCCAGGAGCCCCGAGCTTGAGTACATTTCAAAACATCCTGACCCACAGAATCCATGAGCATAATAAAATAGTCATTTTATACCCCTCAGTGTTGGGGTGATTTGTTAAGAGTAGAGGTACCTGGAGGGCACGTTGACATCCTGCAAATCTCTCAACCTCAGCTTCTTCACGGGTTTAATGAGATTAACAGTGTGATTTCACTGGGCTGTTGTGTGGATTCCATGAGATGTAAAGAGCTTAGCGCTCACATGTGTTAGTTTTATTTTCGATATTGTTTTCTGAACGAACTTGGACACCCAGCTCACTGGTTCCCAGTGCATCACTAGATTGTAAGACAGAAGCCTGCTGTCACTTGAGGGTTTTTTTGGTTTTTTTTTTTCCACTTGAGGTTCTTTATCCTCGCCAACCTACCAGTCTCGCCATTGTCCACTGGATCAGCCGAAGTCCAATCATGAGACGGAAACCACACGTCATTTGAATAGGGAAACCTCAATACAAGGAATTATTTACTATAATGGAGTGCTGAGGCATTGGCTCACAAGAAGTTAAAGATAACTCTAGAGAACACAGGAAAAAATGATATAAGGAAGAGCCCCTACCCCTAGAGCTGAGATGGACCCTTAAGAAGAGGTTTCTTCCCCCTCCCTCCCACCAAGGCCAAGATTCAGATCTGCTTAGAAAGGACGTAGTAGCTGTGGCTCAGTGGCTGGCAAAGAAGTCTCACTGAGGTGCCGCACTTGTAGAACTTGCCAGAAATTAGCAATGTGGGGTGCTGGGAGCAATCATTCACAGGGAGCGACCTCAAAAGTTATTGCAAAGCCACTCAGGTGGCTCAGGGAAGCTACTAGCCACTGTGTGTTGCAGGCACTGAACGAGGCGCACACATTGAGGGAGCCCACACTGCGGGAGCCCACACGGCAGGACCTGGTGCCTGAAAAATCACGTGCACTCCAGGAGCCGGCCCTGGAGAAGCCTCGAAGGCTGCAGGAGCTCAGGGACAGGACACACCAGAACCAAGGAGAGAAACTCTTCCTCCTACGGTGTCTTGCCAGCTCCCTCTACTGACAAAGCTGAGCATTGTGCCAGCTGGAAAAAGAAATATTTGCAGGCCTTTGCTCCGTTATCCCAGAGATAACTGGCACAGTCTACCTCTTTGGAGACGCATCTTCTGTACGCAAACTTTTACACACATTCGGACTTCCATACTACAATGAAACCACTCCTTATTTCCACCGAATGAGATACAGCTCTCTTTCTTGGAAGTTCTCACATCCCCTCTCCAAAATAGGGAGATACACAGTCCCAACAGTCTGTATTCAATACTTCTGAGTTTGCCAGAGTCCCTGAGAATGTACTGTGAACTAAAGACTAAACTGGTAACGTTAACTTCCGATCACTTACAAAACTTACAAATGAAATGAAAATGTGAAGAGAGAGAAGAAGAAACAGGTTACTATGTACCAAACCACCACGTATATACAACAGAAAGAAAACATGCAAAACTACCGCAATCCTTATTTTTATGATTGGCCACAGGGCTGTTGTAAGAACCATTAAGGATTTTCTGGCTGCCTCATTGCCTCTACACTTATTGGTTGGCATTCTACTATAAGGGAGGCCTATTTCGTCTCCTCCGTGTACTCATTTATTCATTTATATATTGCTATGGACTTAGGTATTACCTCACTCATTGGGTTATAATCTGTTACTGTCGTGCTTTGTTTTGATGCTCTGCATTTGCTGATGGGAGCCCTCATCAACTGACTCCTAGTCCTTTTGATGTCTCCATCATTCTCTGAGTACTTCCTTACTTTCCAGCACAAGATGTTCTAGAATCATCTTGAAATTTCTCAACCCCAGTGGTTGATTCATTTCTCCAAGGAACCGTGGTTCCTTTTGTGGAGCATGGTACTGGGAACTCAGTATGTGGGCTGTAAATGTGCTTATTCCTACTGCGGCATCATTGCTTCTAGGCCCTCTCGGCAGACCCAGCTGGGGAATGTGTGTGTTTGTGCGTGTTCGTGTGTGTACATACACATGTACACATGTGCGCATACACATTTAAACATATGCATACATTTACGACTCACTTATTTCTATACCTACTTATCTGTTAAAAACCGTGAGTTCAGGGGCGCCTGGGTGGCTCAGTCGGTTAAGTGTCTGACTTCGGCTGAGGTCATGTACTCAGGTTTGTGAGTTTGAGCCCTGCATCGGGCTGTGTGCTGACAGCTCAGAGCCTGGAGCCTGCTTCAGATTCTGTGTCTTCCTCTCTGCCTCTCTCTGCTCTCTCTCTCTCTCAAAAATAAATATTAAAAAAATACAAACAAAAAACTGTGAGTCCATACTTGCTGTGGACTGAATTGTGCCCCCCCAAAATTCACATGTTGAAGCTCCAGCCTCCGATATAAGTGTGTTTAGAGTAAGGAAGTAATTAAGGTTAAATGAGGAGTGGAGCCCTGATCTGACAGGATTAGTGCCCTTATACGAAGAGACACCAGAGAGCTCTCTCTCCTCACCATATGAGAAAACGGTGAGCAGGCTGTTGTCTGCAACCCGGGAAGAGAGCTCTGATCAGAAACTGAATGGCCTGGCACCTTGACTTGCCGTCCACACAACTGTGAGAAAGCAAATTTCTGTTGTTAAACCCCCCCCCCCCCCCAGCCTGTGGTATGTTGTTATGGCAATCCGAGCAGACTAATATAAAACTGACCTTTAATTATAATCTACATTGGTTAGATTAGGTGTGGGTTTTTCGTTCGCTGTGTTTTGTTTTTTACTGCTTCTATATTGTACTATTTGCCTGTAGGACTTTGCTGGTTTTGGTTAAGTTCAGAGAAGAGGGCTGTAGTAAGTTGCCTTGTATAATGTCCTAAGAAGAAGGGTGCTTTTTAAAAAAGTTTAGAAGTACCAGGATCATTTATCAAGAAAAACAGAGTCGGGGTGCCCGGGTGGCCCAGAGGGTTGAGTGTCTGACTCTTGATTTCGGCTCAGGTCGTATCTCAGGGTCGTGGGATCGAGCCCCTGGCTCTGCACTGGGCTAAGCATGGCATTCTTGGCATTCTTTCTCTCTCCCCCTCCCTCTGCCCCTCTTTCCCGTTCACACTCTCCACCCCCCTCTACAATTGAAAAAAAAAAATCTTAAAAAAAAGGGAAAGGAAAAACGGAGCTGACTCAAGAGTCACACTACTGCTTGTCAGCTGAAGGTGAACGTTCTCTCTGCTCTCCCCAGAACAGGACAGAGAGCAACAAACCCACTGGAGCAAATCTCAACCCCAGTGGGGAAGCATTGGTAAGAGTTGCTTGAACAACTCCTGCAGGACAGAGAGGGAAGGAGTCAAATGCTGGTTTAGTGTCTGTAGCAAGGTTTATATTGAGTGCTGTGACACCTCACTTCATCGTCACAGCAACACAGAGAGATGGGTATGATTATTCCCACTCTATAGATGAGAAAATAGAAAAGTGGAGAGGTTAGGTATTTGCTTAAGGCTGAACAGCTGGAACCCCTTTCCTAGACTCTACTCCCCTAGAAACTAGCACCTTGCTGAGCCATACCGGCGCCCGGAGCAAAAGGAAACATATGCACTCCTATATGCACGTACCGAAATATCCTTCCATGTTTTGAGTCAAATGGAAAAAGCTGATGAAAGCCCTACCATCAAAAAACAGGACCACACATAAAGCCTTGTGTTGCCCAATCTGTTCACACGCTATTTTCAACCCTCCTAAAGCTAACTGGCAGGGAACGTAATAGTGACCTGCATGGAACTGTGGGCTGATTGGAAATGACTATTCCTGTTGCAAAACGACGCCAGGTCATAAAACAAACAACGGTCTGTCTTTATTTTAAGTGCTGATGTTTTGTTCACCGTGGATGTTTTACATTTTGCTTTTTAAAAATACTACATTAAAATATTTATCTGGATTATTTAGTGCCCCCTTAAATATTGCACCCAAGGAGTATTCCTCACTCACCTCACCTTAATCTGATACCTCGTAAAACCGAGTCTTGGCCTGAATTACACCAGGACTCTACTCCTCAGAGCTGACCTTCTCTTCTAAACAGGGCTCTGTCGGGGTGTGGATCCCAGACCCTGCACTCTGGCATGATGTTAGTGCCCTATCTTCTCATCAGAAACACTGAATCATAAAGCTGTAACAACAGAAATGGTTCCATTGTGTGGTAAGCATACGGTCACATGCCTGCAAAAGTGTTTGGAGAGACCAGATATTCTCCACCCAGCCTTAGTCACATCTGACCCAGAAGCCACAAGTTCCCAGTTCCTATCCTGGTAGGCTCATCTGAGCTCCTGGCATCAGGATACAGGGTACAGGCAGTCCCTGGTTCAGAAGCCCAGCCATCCTGTTTAGGAGCCCACACAGTCCTCTCTTTAGCCAAGCAGTTGGCTGAAAGGCGTTGCAGCAATCAGTGCCTTCTATTGGAGACGAACATTGCTGATTTCTTTGTTCTTTTTGCCATTTCCCCAGGTCTTCAGAAGAAGTCAGGGAGACCTAGCTGCCTATTGCCAGGCACCTTCCTGACCATTTTTGAACCAGTGAGCAAACAACTCCTCATCTTCCAAACAAGTAAACAAGCATTCATCGAGAACCTACTGGGCACTCTGCATCCACACCCGCCCCCTCTAATCCAAGTTCCAACCTATGGCCGAAGTGACCTTCTAAAAACACAAATTTGTCAGGAGGATGAAACGAGCTAACATTTGTAAAGTGCTGACTGGCATTACTAGCACATGGTGAGTGCTATAAAATATCTATTAAGGGGCACCTGGGTGGCTCAGTCTGTTAAGCGTCTGACTTTGCTCATGCTCATGTCCTGATCTCCCGGTTGGAGCCCGAATTGGCTCCGCTCAGACAGATTCTCTGTCTCTCCCCACTCTGCCCCTCCCCGACTTGTGTGCAGTTGTGTGCTCTCTCTCTCTCTCTCAAAAATAAACTTAAAAATAAAATAAAATGCCTATTAAACAAATATATGTAATGGTATTCCCCGCACAGAATCAAATGGAAACTTTTTCACGGCCCCCCTCTGCCTCCTGCTTCCTCACCAATCTCTCCCTTGCTAGCCTTACTCCAGGAGTCCAGCTACCTCCTAGACTTAGCACATGCCATACTCTCTTCCTTAAACACTCTTCCCAGACCCACTCTTTTTCATCTGACCAACTTCAACTCCTCCTTCACATGTTAGCTTAGATGTTGCTGCTTCTATCTCCCAGGACCTCCTACAAGGAGCTGAGATTCCTCCATTTGACTCTTTTCTAGCTATAATGTTTATTACAATTGTAATCACTGCTAAAATGTTTTAAGCTTTTTAATATCTGCCTCCCTTACTGGGCTGTAAATTCCCCCAGGGCAGGGGCTTATAGGGCTCTCCTATGCACTGCCTGTTAAGGAACTTGGGCAGGGTGGGTCCCTAATGGACTGACCATTGCCCAATGAATTAATACTGTCATTTAGGTAACTGGCCCAAGGTGACACAGCTGCTGTAATACTCGAACCCACGACATTCCAGCTTTGAAGCTCAAGGTCTGACTATCCCTTCCTTTCCCTCAAAGCAGGAGCCAGAAGGCAAGTGGTCTGTCTGGGAAGTGAATTTAAGGAACTGTAGGTCTATTTGCAGAGGGCCACACGCGGCAAGTAGCGCGGCGCCTTGAGAGCTGGCCTCGGGCCCAGGAGAGGGGGCACCCGTCACGTGTACCCGGCTGGGCTCGCAGCCGCCGCACCCGGAGGCTGGAATGCGGCCCCGCCCGCTCCCGCGCCAGCAAAACCGCGCTCTCCCAGGAGACTGACGTCAATGAAGGGGGAGCCTCCGGGCGCCGCGCTAGGGCGGCCAAGGGAGGAGGGAAGGGGCCCCGGCGGACACGCCCCTCGCCGCCACTCCGCTGCTGATTGGACCCGGGGAATCTTCGCACTCGGGTTTCGGGCCGGCGAAGGGAAGGAGGCGGAGCCTGAACACGCCCCTCGCTGCTCTGTTGCTGATGATTGGCCCACAGAGTCTCCGCGTTCGATTTTGGAAGGCTCTCTCCGGAGCTCTCACCAGGGCTTGGCCGAGGATTGGCTCTTCCCCGGCTGGGGAGCGTTTTCTCCCGGGAGTCGCGGCTGTGACCTAGGTGGCCCGCCTTGGGCAGCCAGGTACGTAGGTCGGCGGCCCGGCTCGCGCTGCGGTAGGAGCGGGCGGGCCGGCCGTCAGAGCCCGGGTGCCGCTGGGACCCGAACCCGCAGGGCCACTTTAGGGCACGGCGTTGTGCGAAGCGGCCACGTCTGAGCCCCGGGGGCCGATCTGTGCCGGGGGTTTCGCCCAGCGATCTGGGCCAGGATATCCCCTCCCAAGCTCTCGTCCTGTGGGCGAACGCCGCCCGGTCCTTGTGAGCACCTTCACAGCAGGAAGCGCAGAGCTACGCCCGCCCTTTCGAAAGGCCGTGAAGGGTTTGGGGTGGGCACATCTTAGCTTGCCCCATCCCGATTTGAGGTCTGTCGACGCTGCCCTTCAGCGTGGTGAGTAATCGCTCCGACTCCCCGCGGGGCCGCGGAGTGCTGAGGGCGCCGAGGCTGCCTTGGGAGATCTGACTTTCAATCCCTGCGCCTTCCGAAACCCGCAGAAGCAGATAGCAGGCTCGAGAGGTTTCAGAGCCTCCTGGGTCATTCCTTCCCCCGAAGACCTCGTCAGCCATCTGGCAGGAACAAAAATAAGAGTGTTTGAGAGCCTGGGCGCTGGGATCATATACTACCTGGGTATATCATCAGTTACCTCCTGTTTGACTTTGGGCAAGTTACTTAACCTTTCTGAGCTCAGGTTTCTCATCTGTAAAATGGGTATAACCAGAGTGCCCCTCGTAGGAGTGAGGATTAAAGAGATTACCTATTTGAAAATGATGTTCTGTGCTTGACACAAAGCAAGCTGCCTCAATGGCAGCCGTGACTTAAAAGTCCACAGATGAATCCATCTCCCTTTACCCTCTTTCCCCAAGAGTGTAGTCCCCTTTTGAGGGAGTTTCATGAAAAATGAAAATGGTTCTATACTGTCTGGTTGTTAAACAGCCTTTCCCTTAACATCACTCATTCATGGTATAATGTACCGAGATGGACGCTTTCACGTACTTTTATCTCCCTTATTCCCTTGAGGGTTATTTGTTCTCACTCCTCTCACTATTTTAATGATGAGCAAAATGAGGCAGGGGAAACGGGCTTGCCAACGTCACTCGGTTATCAGTGGCACAGCCAGAATTCAGGGTTCTTGAACCATTGAAAAGAGTTACTGCTAGATCTAGAGTTTCTCTTCTGGTCATATCTGAGAACTGGTCTGGGGGTAGGTCCCCGTTTCCTTTTCCACGTCCACGTTAGGTTTGGAGACCAACGTGTGCAGTTCTCTCAGGCGCTCCTGGCCGGGGCTAGGCCCTAAAGGGCGGGGGCTCACACTGCCATGTGGACTGGACCTCCCACTGGAAGAGCCACAGATTTTGGCAGCTGTCCAGGGTCAGGGAAGCAGTCCAGGGCCACAAGTGTTGATTTGGGCCTTGGGCCAGAGCCTCCAGTTCTTCTTCCAAGAGGCCCTTTGCCTCCGATTACAGATTATTACCATCACCAGAGTTATCTGAAGGAGGTGAGCTGAGTGTGGAAGCAGCTGCCCCCCGGCTCACACAAAGTGTGCTCTGCCTCTTGTGGATACCTGTGCCTCCCTGAGACCAGTCAGAATAGCTGTCTGAACTGAGCTTCATATACCACAAAAGATGCTCAATTGCGCACTACATATGTTGCAAATTCATTGCGTGGTGAGTCACTTTTTAAATATATGCCTTTGTTAAAGCTCTATAGTTCATTTATTGCCTATTTCAAAGCAAGTTGAACTTTGTCATTTTCAACATTTGGTATTTACTTTGGGGGTTCATTTTTTAAGCTAGCTTGTGTCAAATTGCAGTTTGCAAATGAGTTTTTACTCATTTGCTTACAGACCCATGTTTATATTCTTTCATGTCAACTCTGGAATGAAAGATCCATTTGTAATCTTTTAATAGCCCTGTGGTGTCATTTTCCAGTGTAGAAAAGTACCATTGTTCAAGCATACACTGACTTTCCTGGATTCAGGTCTTATCTAAGAAATTGGGGGAGGGGGGGGAATCACACATTGAATAAGATAGGAAATGTTTTTTCTGGGGAGGCTGGCTGGCTCAGTAGAGCAAGCCACTCTTGATCTCAGGGTTGAAAGTTCGAGCCCCACATTGGGTGTAGAGATTACTTAAACATAAAATCTTTGGGGTGCCTGGGTGGCTTATTTGGTTAAGTGTCGAGCTCTTGATTTCAGCTCAGGTCACGATGTCACGGTTCCTGGGATCAAGCCCCATGTCGGGCTCTGCACTGACGGTGTGGAGCCTTCTTGGGATTCTCTCTCTCTCCCTCTCTGTCTGCCCCTCCCTCTCTCATGCTCTCTTTCTCTCTCTCAAAATAAATAAAAATAAACTTAAAAAAAGAGAGAGGTTAGGATTCCTTTAAAAAAATAAAATAAAATCTTTAAAAAATAGTAAAAGTAGGGGCGCCTGGGTGGCTCAGTCAGTTAAGTGTATAAGTAAAAATAAAATCTTTTTAAAAAGTTTCTTTTGATAATAAAAGTGTTCTGACTCAGTTTTCCCCAAGTTTACATCTAATCCTATGTGAAATACATGGATTTTTATTCCCAGTCTCACTGCTGGCTGAATCCCAGGGTGGGAGGCAGAGCCAAGAGAGAGGATCTCAAAATCTGGGGGTGCCAAGGCTCCCCACCCCACGGTGCATGGAGGGTACGGTGGAAACTGGCCCAGACTCACCCAGATGGTTTGTTGGTGTGTGTAACTTGGAGGCTAGAGGCTGGAGGCAGGGCCTTGTAGGCCCTTGCAGCCTGGCAGAGGTGGCCGGGGCCATCTGGGAAGTCAGGCTCCAAGCCATCCCTGAGGCCGCTGCTGCTTCATCCTGTTGCCATTTTCCCTGAAGGGAGGGTGAGAGGGCCTGAGTCTGAGAGAAGCAGGATCACCCCTTGTCCCACCACCCAGACCAGAGGAGGAGTCTGCCCCGGGCTAGGCCACAGCCAGCCTGGGTCACTGGAGTGCTTTACAGCAGTGATCTCTCTGCCTTCTCCCACGCCCTAACCCCACATCCCACAGCAGCAAAACAGTGTGTTGTCTCCATGGAAGATTGAGGAGGGCAGAAAAGGGGAACTATTGGTTGGGGAATTTCCTGGCACCTGATATTAGCCAGACCTGTCCACACATGTTGCCTCTAGGCCTTGACAGATAAACAAATCCAACTGCTGCTTCTGTACGGACCTAGTCTCCCCAGAATCATGGACTCTGCACACGCCCTCTGAGAGGGCAACCGAGTTCTTCTTACAGATGTAGAGGGAAACCAAGGCCCATGGAGGTGACGTGAAGTGCCTGAGGCCCCTTGGCTGCTGAGTGGCAGAACTAGGGCCCGGACGTAGTCCTCTGACTCATGAGCCAGTACTCTGTGCACTGGGCTGGGTAGCAGTTCCAGATTTCTTTTGTGGGAGCTGGGGATCTTCCTCTTCAGAGTGCGTCAGGTTAAGGCTAGAACAGCTGGTCAAACAGTAAACAGTTCTGACGTTAACAAAAAGATGAAAATAAATTCTACCACCCCGCCCCTGCCTCGTGTGCATGTGTTCATTGTTCTTCCTTTCCCACTGGAGGTTTCCTCCTTTGTGAATCAGGTAAAAACAGTGAGACACCCCCACAGGAGCGATGGGAAGAAATACGCTCTGAGCTGCTTGGCTGTGAAGGCAGCTGTGGTTTTCATACACAGTTGCAGTCCCCTTACACCGGGTCCTGACCTTGGCTGAGCCACCGGCATTTCATCTGTATCTTGCCTTCCTTTGCCCCACTGTGCGCTGGGGTGAGGGTAACAGCGTCCACTCCTAGAATGCTTTTGAGGATCAGATGATATCATGCATATTGCCACGTTGCCTGGTGCAGAGTAAATGCCCCATAGTTAGCTTTTTTCCTTTATCAGCCTGACAGTGTTACTTGGTGACTGTTTTCTGGTCACAGTGTATTTTTATTATCCAGCTCAGGGGATTTAATTACCACACATACAAGGTTGTTAACTGGATTCCATAATAGTGCCCAAGAAGAGGTAGATTTTAAAATTCCCATTTCCAGATAAAAAGCACAATTTTTATGAAGTTAATTTACCTGAAAATCTTCTACAGGTTTTAGTTATTAAATCTTTTGAAGAGAGTGAGGTTCTAATAGGCCTAGACACTGGGACAGGGGGAGTGTGGAAATTACTGGAATGAGGAGGGTGGCTGTTGAGGTGAGGAGGGAAAGCCAGGGAAAGGGAGGGCCAGTTACATTTGAGGAGTCTAAACGGGATGGAGAGATAGTTCAAACTCTCAGGAGAGTAAAGGCAGGTGCGAGCCAGGGCCACTCTGCAAGCAGGCTGAGCACTGGAAGCTGGGAATGCGTTTTTTATGATTTCCATTCTGTGTGGGTTTGTCACGGTGAGCATGGACGTTTTGTGTTTAAATGCTTTAATTTTTGCTGCCCCCGCCCCCTTTTAAGCTAGTGTCAAAAGGGCAGCGGGTGGGCATTTCGTTTATTTGGCTCTTATCGGGTACCGGATACCACACTAGACTCATTCAATCCTTACAACAATCCTGGGAAGCGGTTATGAGCCCCATTTTACAGCTGAGCAAAGAGGCTCAGAGAGGTTGGGTAACTTGCCTAGGGTCATAGCTAAGAAGGTGGCAGGGCTGGGATTCAAGCCCAGTTCTGTGTTGTGCCAGAGTCCTTGGTCTTCCTTGTCTCTAGTCTGCCTTCCAATCTCCTAACTTTTTCAGGCTGTACTAGACAAGGATAGGGTGAGTGAGCCTCTTATGCCTTTATTATTCAAGGTGGAACTCTCTCGAACTGAGGAAGACCATTTAATTTTCATTTTCGGCAAGGTGGGGGAGGACTTGGACATAAGTCTTTCTCTTAATTAAACTTCTAAGATTTCAGCCTCTGCCCATGGTTGTATATTCTAACCCTGTAGCTGTGTCTTCGTCCCTACGTTCCTCTCCATGGCCTTTTGGACTACAGTTAGATCTGACTGGTCTGTTTCATACTGTGTTTGTTAAACTGTACGGACTTGGTTTGTCTCTGAGGGTCTTGAAATTAGGTGGGATGACTGTTCTCAATTTTACAGATGGAAAAGCAGAATAGTAGAACACTGAACACTGTTCTTAACGCTGCCTTCACTCAGTCCTCACTGCAACTCAGGCCGAAATTGGTATAGTTTGAGAAGTTTACACAGGAAGCAGCTGAGCCAATAAGTGGCGGAGGTGGCTAGAAGTGGGATTCCAGCCTGGGTAGCCCAACGTCATACCCCTTTCTCACTTCTGTGCTAAGAGCCTGGGCCTTGGCATCAGCAGTATCTGGATCTGTCCTTCAGTTTCTTCATTTGTGAAACGAGGGCACAGCCCCTACCGCATATGGCTGTCGTGCTCACATTTCAATGACGTTACGTGACTACGACTCTTACAGCGGTGCCCAATACATGTGAAATGCTCGACACATTTCCGTGGCTGCTGCTGCGTCGTCCTTACGACCTGGATGTCCTGGGGTCTGCCTGGGCTTTAGAACCACAGACCTGGGTGCTACTCCTGGCTCTGCACTTAACCAAGGCTTCGTGTCTGTGGAAGGATCGTTTCAACTGAGCTGTACTTCATCTGCACGGTGGGGATAAACAAGTCTTCCTTCACTGGTTGCCGGGCCTCTTCAGGGAGGTAGTACATGTGTCGCACTCATAAGCACTTTATAATAAAGTCTGGCTATCCTTATGCATATAATTTCCCCCAGGTGCCCTGGCAATTGGAGTGATTTTAAGTCAAGACTTACTGCACGTTGGCTCCTGGAGAACAGAAACACCAGAAGCCCTTGTATCCGTCAGGACCCCAGGTTTGGGAAGGGCCTGCTGAGCTGATGCCTCTCCGTGCTTTCCTTCCCCAGGGCACCCAGGATGGGAACGCCCGCCTCTGTGGTGAGCGAGCCGCCCCCCTGGCAGGCCCCGGCTGAGGCCCGGGGCCGCAAGCAGGCCACAGCCAACATCTTCCAGGACGCCGAGCTGTTGCAGATCCAGGGCCTGTTTCAGCGCAGTGGGGACCAGCTGGCCGAAGAGCGGGCACAGATCATCTGGGAGTGTGCGGGAGACCACCGTGTGGCAGAGGCCTTGAGGAGGCTGCGTAGGAAGAGGCCCCCCCGGCCAAAACCCCTGGGCCACTCACTGCACCACTGCAGCCGGCTCAGGTGGGTTCCTGGAACTGGAGGCCTGAGGGAAGGGGGGCACTACTGATGCTCCTTCCACCATTTTCTGGCTGTATGACCTGGAGCTACTGACTTGGCCTCACCGTAAAGTATCTGCCATGGGGGGGGGGGGGGGCGGGGGGAGGTACACAGTGCCTACGATTGCTGTTACTGTTGGAGTCCTGTAGGATCTTGTGAACTTCCACAGAAGGGAATGCCTGGGTCCTATCAGTGCCACCTCATTTTGCAGTGATTCTCAGCCAAGTGGGAGGGACTACTGTTTGGGAGGAAAAAAACGTGTTTCCCTGTTGCAGAAGAGGTAACAAATCAAGAGTAAACCTGGTTAAGATCTTGCCTGTGGAATTACAGAGAATATAGCGTAGGAAGGTTCAGTAGAGGCACTGAGGGTGCCAACAATTTTTAACAAAATTGTTGAGGAACTTCCAACTTCCCCTAGTCATCCCCCTCTTTGCCTAGGTCACTGACAGCCTAGGAACAGTGAGCCCCACAGGGTTGAGCGGAGCCACACAGCCTAGCCAATCACTGTGGGTTACACTCTGCCCTCCATTCTTCCCGCTGCCCTCTCAGGCCCCAGAGTCAGAATATTAGCCCTGGATAGGTCTTCCGAGTCATCAGGTCCAGGGGGAGCAAATCAGCCTCTTGCTCATATGAACTTTAGCTGACTTGCAATCCCAATTTAAAACATCTTGCTAAGGAGGATTCTTGGTTCCTCCAGTCTCATATCACGGCTGGCTAATGATGGCTGCCACAAGTACAGCATGAAGCTGGAGAAAGGCTGAGTTGTCACACACCCCGATCTAGTCCAGCTCTCTTTACAGAAAAGAAATCTGAAAGCTTTGCCTAGTCTTTAGCAGTCAGGGGGGCAGACGAGTCCAGAGCCCCGGTCTCATTTTGCCCCAAACGGTGTGTTTAGTTCATCCTGACCAAAATCTCTTTAGCCTGCATTCTGTTCTTCCTATTGATTTGGGCCTATCACACACTTGTTCCCTGCAGAATCCCCGAGCCCCGTGCTCCACTGGCCGACCCACAGAGTGGTGCCACAGAGATGGCCTCTGGCGATCAGTATCTGAACTCCAGGAGGACAAGTGCCAGGATCCGCCGGAACTGGAAGAAGCCAGGCCCCACAAGCTACCTCCATCAGATCAGACACTGATCCAGGGAAGGGGCTGGGAACGGCAGTAACTTCCCCAGGAATCATAGGGACTTTTGCCAAAGGGCCCAGGAAGTGAAGAAGGAAGACAGACTGGAGGCAGACAGCCCCACAGTGGTAAATGGAAGGCCACTACCACTGGCCTGCTCCGTTCAGAACAGGACTGGAGGTGTCCCCTGAGCTCTACACCATGTGGGACCCATTCCTGCCTCAGCTCTTCCCACCCGACAGTATACTCGGGCTGCATGATATCCCCCTGGGAGTCCAGCGATGGGCACGGAGACTGAGCATCTCACCACTCCTGCTCTAACCCTCCTGCTACTACTGTAACCCATGGTCCAGCCACCTGCCCACACCCCTGCCTGTCAGGCTAGCGTGAGGAAACCGTGGTTTAAGTGGCAAAATAAAAACATTTGCATCAAGAACTGTGTGAGTCTGTCACGGAAAGGGAGGCTTCTTCAATGGACATTCTGGAGCCAGGGGGTGAGGGCTTGCACTTATTGCAGGGAAGGGGTGTTCCCAGGAAGGAGAAAATAGGCCACGCCTCCTTTTCCCCTGAGAGCAACACCCACCACCCCCCATCCCCTAGATCCTCTGTGCTAAAGCCTCCGTTTCCAGAGATCGGGAGATGGAAGCATTTCCGTAGGCAGTCCTGATCCATAGGAGAGAGAGGGTTCTTGGCCTCTGGCCAGTTCTAGAAGGGGAAAGACTATTCCAGTCCGCCTTGCACAGTGGGCAGTGAGCCTGCAAAGGAGTGGCTGCCAGCTCCTCAGATGGCATCTTTATCCCCATGGGCCAACCATCCTGAGGTGGGTCAACAGTTGGACCAATCGTTCTTGAGCCTCCAGCATTATCTGAGATTCCCTGTAGCCTGATAACCTTTAAGGGGAGGATTTTTGACTACTTCTACTGGCTTCACCTCAATAGCATATTATGTGCTCATTAGCATTCACCTCTGTTCCCCAGGCATCCTGTCTGTCCCATTACCCACCCTTTAAAGGACCCCAAGGTTCAAAGTGCTTCAAGCAGGCAGTGATGCACACAAAGGATAGGCTGCCCTCTTGTGGCCAAGAAGAGAAGCAGAGCCCATTCCGCATCCCAAACCCATAGGGCTACAGGATTTTGTTACTCAGAATTTTTTCAGCTTGTAGGAAGTACTCAGTGCAAATACTGTATAATCCCTAGTAGGGAAATATCTCATCAAAAAACATGAGTATTTCTGCAACAAATACACTAAGAGGAAAACATCATGGTTACAAATAGCTTCAATTCACACCAGTGTAGGGTCAGGTCAGGTTTTGGTGTCAAATGAGTCAATGAAAATATTTCTGGTTTTTAGAGCACTGGGACCTTGGAAATGAGGACCTGTATAACTTAGGAGCTGTATCTCAGCAATTCCATGGAAACACATGGTTCTTTGTCCTTAAAACTGCATTCTACCTTGTCTTCCTTTCACCCAAGAAAACTAGACAAAAAAGGTCAGAATTGGACTTGTTATTCATACATTTGCATTGATTTAAATACATTACATACAAGTTCTACAGTGCGTTGGAAGAACACAGGCAGCAGTACTCTCCCAGCCCGGCCTCTCCTCCCTGACACGGGGACAGGGCCTGCGGCTGACAGAGGGCCCAGCTGTTCTGTAAGTGCCGCCCAGAAGCCTGCCCTGGCACTTTGAGGCTCCTGGCTCTCCCTAGTCCACATTCAAGGCAACCTGAGTCCAGGCTTCAAGGAGAATGGAAACATGCCAGGAAAGGATGGCCCATGCTCCCGCCTGCCAGGACTGGGGCCAGCCCCCTCGTACATTGGACTCGATTTCCTTCTCATCACAGAGCTGGTCTAGATGAGGGCGATGTGCAGACCTACTTGCACAGGCTGGCTTCCCCCAGCCTCCTCTAAGACAGCTTAGGCTCTCTCGACGCCCAGGTGGGAAGCTTTACCAACAGGTTTGTGGAGAGAGATCTTTGGAGAGCCAAGCACACCTGGGTCCCTTCTGGCCTCTGGGAGCCCTGCTGCTCCTACAGTCGGGGGGCAGGCACTGTCACAAACATGGTCCCCAAGGTTAGATTCCAGGCCAGCTGAATGAGATTGTCAGGGTTAGGAGCTGTGCCTTTGTCCACAGGGCATGCGTACCCAGCTCCCAGAGACTCCTCCTGTCAGCTGGCCCCCCCCCCCCCCCTGCCGGCACAAGCTGGCCCCTGGGGGCTAGGATGCAAAGGGACCAGCTTGGCCCAGCTGATGAGAGGGCTGCACATCTCTGCTCTGCCTCCTGGGCAGTGGGAGCTGGGCAAGCAGAGGGCACGCAGCCATAGACCTCGCTCCCTTCTTTGGTTGTTTTTCAAACCTTCAAGATCGTTTCTTTCCAAGACTGATTGACCAATCGCAGGGTGCCAGAATCTTGAAGTGTCCAGTAGCACAGAACTGCCCCTTAGCCAGAGATGGCACCCTCTCTACTCTCTCCTGAGGCCATTCTTTGCTTTGGTGTAGAAAGGGCTCGGACACCTGGCAAGGGGGACAGCTGAGGGAAAAGACACATGGAAGCAGGAAGATGCACATTGAACTGGGCAGGCTCTAGGGGACAGTTTGAAGGCCCTTCTCCTTTGGGCCCTGCCTTTCTCAAGAAGCCATGGAAAAATTGGCCTAGAACAAGAAGTCAGGGAGCAAAGGGAAGCTGCCGACTAGGAAGAGAATATGAGTCCCATTACCTCCGCCAAGCAGCAGCAGTGGTAGCATAAAAAGAAGTCCAGGGACCTAATATTCTGTCCTCCTATGAGCTGAGATGCATCCCAGAATCCTCAGAGACCCACTCCAGAACCCAAAACTGAACCGCCTGAGGGAAAAGTGTCGAGAAAAAAAAATATCTGAAACAACAGAAACAAATAAGAGGACCGGGGTGTCTGTCACCAAGACTGGGGAAGCAAGGCTGGGATGTTTGCCCACAGACCAGTTACGGCCCCCGGCATGTACTCAGGCCAAATGGATGGCTTGTGCATACTGGGGGAGCCGCTTCTGCCCTCTTGCCTTTGCCTGAATGACGGGCAAACTGCAAGCCTGGACTAGAGACACCGTGTCCCTAGAAGGGCAGAGAGCAGAGCCAATCTCTACAATCATATGCACAACCACTAAGAGTTCTGGATCAAAAGTGTCCCCGCTGCGAGAACTGGATCGGGAGGCTTTCAGTCACCCTATTGCACTGGTGGGAGAAGGGGAAGAAAACTTGGCAAAAACCCAAAGGAAAGGTGTGGCTTCTGTCTGTCCCAACTGGTGAGTCACCCAGTTGCCCTCTGAATCATCCAGCTGCCTTGGTCCACGGGAGTAAGGAACTGTGAGGCACCTGAGCATCTGGGTCCATGCAAATTTAGGTCTGGATCAGAGGTTTCTGACCTGAGAGGATCTGGGAATCTGCCTCGGTTTTGCTACTAATATTTAAATGTGTATTTGTCTGTCTGTTTTCTGATGCAGAATATAATGAGGAATTGCCACAGAGCAGGGTGTCAGGGAGGGAAGGGAATTTCCCAGCCTGCCCCAGGGGATGCTGGAAGGGAGCTGCTCCTTCCCGGGCATCTGGACTACCTGCGCGGAGGCTCCAGCCCTCCCTAGCACTCAGAAGGGCCCACAGGCACACACTGTCCCTCTGATTGTGCTTCTCCCTGTGCTTGGGAAAGCCCTGAGGGGGGTGACGAGCAGAGAAGAAGGGCTCTCAAGGGCACTGCTCTCCACCGGCTTCTCGGGCTTTTCCTGCAACCCACCCCCAGGCTTCCTCCCAGCCCGAGTCTCGAACGGTAGGTCTCTGTCTGACTCTCGGGCTACCACCATGAAAAGAAGGGCTTCCGACTCTGAAAGCTCTGTGTGTAGGACTCGCTAGAAGACCGCTGGTGGGAACGGGCCGTCTCGACAATCACGGGTGGCATCTGGACAAGGTGCAGGGGACTCTTGTTGTCTTTCAGGGCCTGGGTCAGATTTAGGATCTGCAGTAGGAAAAATAAGATCAGTGAGGAAAAGACCAAGGCATCCTGGTCTGCCTCTGAAGGGAGACCTGCTGATAGAGTGCTCCCATAAATCAATACAAAAATAAACAACACACAAATGAAAAACTATACACCTAGGGTATTTCCAGAAGTAGGAATATAAACGGGCAAAATACGAAAAATGGAAACCTCTCCAGTCATTTAAAAAATACAAATTAAAACAAAAACCTCCCATTTTTTCCCCTTCCCATTAGTAAGGATACAGAAGAAGAAGATGCCTCAGAGGTGGGGACAGTTCAGAGCCAAGCTGTGGGGCTGGACCCTGGGCCAGTTTTTCAGAAAGGCAAGCAGACGATAAAGGCTTAAAAGTGAACAGGCCCTCTGACTCAGCAATTCCACTTTTAGGAACTAAAGAAACAATCATGGATAGGCACAAAACAGTTTCAACTAATACAGTGCAGTATTGTTTTTAGCGGTAAAAATGGTATAAATGCCTCAGAGTATGGGAATAGTTAATAATGTAAGGGCTAAGAAACAGCAATTAAAAGATAGATTTTATTGGCATGGAAAGCTGATCACAATGTCATTAGATAGCAAAGGACAGAGACAGGAGCCAGTATTATGATGTAAAGACTCTACCTTCATTTTCTAAAATTCTATCTACCTATCTGCAGAGAAAAAAATTCTGGAACTTGGCACTGATTATCTCTGGGTCAAGGAATTATAGGTGATTTTTATTTGTTCATGGTTGTTTATACTTATTTTCTGATTTTCCTACAAAGACCATATATTTGGGAAAAAGGCAACATTTCAGTTGGCTTCTCCCTCTACTGCTATCTTTTTTTTTTTTTTAAGGTTATTTATTATTTTGAGGGAGACAGAGCACAAGCAGGAGAGGGGCAGAGGGAGAGAGAGAGAGAATCCCCAGTAGGCTCCGCACTGTCAGCGCAGAGCCCAACATGAGGCTCCATCTCACAAACCATGAGATCATGACCTGAGCCAAGATCAAGAGTCAGGTGCTTGGGGCGCCTGGGTGCCTCAGTCGGTTAAGTGTCCGACTTCGGCTCAGGTCACGATCTTGCGGTCCGTGAGTTCGAGCCCCGCGTCGGGCTCTGGGCTGATGGCTCAGAGCCTGGAGCCTGCTTCCGATTCTGTGTCTCCCTCTCTCTCTCTGACCCTCCCCCGTTCATGCTCTGTCTCTCTCTGTCTCAAAAATAAACTTAAAAAAAAAATTAAAAAAAAAAAAAAAAAAAAAAGAGTCAGGTGCTTAACTGACTGAGCCACCTAGGCACCCCTAATGCTGTCTCTTTATCATCGTTTTTGTGAGTCTTTTTGAGTAAAATTTTTACTTTGGAATAACTTTAGACTTACAGAAAAGTTACAAAGATAGTACAGAGAGTTCCTGTACACCATTTACCAGTCTTTCCTAATGTTAAATTTTTATAGAACTATGGCACATTTACCAAAAGTTAGAAATTAACAGTGGAACATTACTATTAACCAAACGCCAGACTTAATTTGGATTTCATTAGGTTTTCCAGTACAGTTCTGTTTTGATTTCAGGATCCCATTCAGGATACAACATAGCTCTTTACCAACTTTAGTCTGTTTTTTACAGACATTTCAGAAATGTGTCCATGGGGACACGTTTGCCAAAATTAGAATCACCACCATCTATCTTCTCTGACAGGAGAGTACAAAAGTGGAAGTAGTCTGATAATAGCCTGCTTGCTTGCTTGCTAAAACAGTTTCTTTTTTTTTATGTTTTTATTTATTTGTTTGTTTAATATTTGAGAGAAAGAGAGAGAGACAGAGTGTGAGCAGGGGAGAGGCAGAGAGATGGAGATGGAATCGGAAGCAGGCTCCAGGCTGTGAGCTGTCAGCACAGAGCCCGATGCAGGGCTCGAACTCGCGAGCAGTGAGATCATGACTTGAGCCGAAGTCGCTTAACCAACTGAGCCACTCAAGCTCCCCAGTTTCTTTTCTTTTCTTTTTTTTTTTTTTAAAGATTTTATTTGTGGGGCACCTGGGTGGCTCAGTTGGTTAAGTGACTGACTCTTGATTTCCACTCAGGTCGTGATCTTACAGTGCATGAGTTTGAGCCCTGCATCAGGCTCTGCACTGACAGCGCAGAGACTGCTTAGGATTCTCTTTCTCTCGGTCCCTCCCCTGCTCACACACTCTCTCTCAAGACGAGTAAATCTTAAAAAAAAAATTTTTTTAAGATTTTTTAAATTTATTTTTAAGATTTTATTTAAGTTTATTTATTCTGAGAAGAGAGAGGGGGTGGGAGAGGGTGGGGCAGAGAGAGAGAGAGAGAAAGAAAGAGAGAAAGAGAGAGAGGAGAGAGAGGAGAGAGAGAGAGAGAGAGAGAGAGAGAGAGAGAGAGAGAGAGAGAAAATATCCCAAGCAGGCTCCACCTTGCCAGCACAGAGCCCAGTGTGGGGCTTGAACTCACAAACTATGAGATCATGACCTGAGCTCAGATCAAGACTCAGAGGCAAAAAAAAAAAAAAAAAAAAAAAAAAAATCAGACACTCAACCGACCGAGCCACCCAGAAGCCCCTTAAGATTTTATTTTTAAGAGGCACCTGGGTGGCCCAGTCGGTTAAGCATCCGACTTCAGCTCAGGTCATGATCTCACGGTTTGTGAGTTTGAGTCCCGCGTCAGGCTCTGTGCTAACAGCTCAGAGCCTGGAGCCTACTTCGGATTCTGTGTCTCCCTTTCTCCCCCTCCCTGCTCACACTCTGTTTCTCTCTGTCTCTCAAAAATGAATAAACATTAAAAATAAATTTTAAAAAAAAAGCTTTTATTTTTAAGTATGGGGCATCTGGGTGGCTCAGTCAGTTGACGGCCCAACTCTTGATTTCAACTCAGGTCACCATCCCAGGGTAGTGCGATGAAGCCCCGCATTGGGCTCTATGCTGAGCACGGAGCCTGCTTGAGATTCCCTCTCTCTCCCTCTGCCAATCTCCCCTGCTCACACACTGTCTCTTTAAAAAGTTAAACAAATAAAAAGATTTTATTTTAAATAATCTCTGTAACCAATATGGGGCTTGAACTTACAACCCCGAGATCAAGAGTCACACGTTTTACTAACTGAGCCAGCCAGGCACCGCTATGATAGCCTTCTTTAAACCGCCAGATATTGAAGATTTTCATGGTCAGGCCACAGACAGAGGGGAGGGTAAGAAAGGCTGGACCCTCAAATCACAGAGACACACGGCCTTTAAGCCACAAATATCCCTGGCCTGCAAACGCTGCCCATGAAGAGGCAGAGATACACCTGAAACAGAGGTGAGAAGTCAGAAGTGGATCCTATCTGTAATTAATTCTGTTTTACTTCATTGTTTTAGTATCTGTCAGCATCCTCCACTGCTTCAAAGAGCCTTGAGCACAAACTCTGGGTAGAGAACGAAAAGGAGTTTCAAATGGAATTGGAGTGAATTATGTAGGAAACCACCCAACTTAAGAGGCAGGATTTTTTTTTTAGGTTTCTTTACTTTATTTGGGGAGGGAGGGGCAGAGAGAGAGGGAGAGAGAATCCCAAGCAGGCTCCATGCTGTCAGCACAGAGCCCAATGAGGGGCTTGAACCCATGAACCATGAGATCATGACCTGAACCAAAACCAAGAGTTGGACACTTAACTCACAGAGCCACCCAGGCGCCCCAAGAGACAGAGAATTTTAAACCTGCCCTGGCTGGTTCTTCCTGTGCTTCCCCTATTATTCTCTGGGTTACAAGCTGCCTTTTATGCATGCTGAAGTTATTTGGGGTAAAATGTCAAATTATCTACAGCTTACTTTCAAAAGATTTGGCCAAAAATAAAATGTATCAATCTATCTATCTAGAGAGAGACAAATTATACAGTTATATTAAAGAGAGAAATCAGATACATTTGTAGATAGATATTCCTCAGATAGATAACCTATAGAGATACAAGGAAATAGATACAGAGATAAAGCAAGCGTGGCTAACTATAATAACCGGTGAATCTAGGAGAAGATCCTACTTTACTAAGGTTTGAAATTCTTCAAATTAAAAAGCTGACAAGAAATCGATAGCACATATTCTGTAGCACATAAAGCTAAAGGATAAAATCTTTGAAAGTGCCATTTAAAGAGGCTTTCCCTCAGACCCCGCAGTAGATCTAACATCTGGTGCAAAGTCTTTCAGTAACAACTGGCATCCAACTCCAGCTCTCTGGAAGGTCTTTACTCTTCCCCTTTGGCTGAGGGCCCTCATATAGGCACTCTGTGATTACAGCTCAGGTACAGAAAGGGTTGTGACCTCCTTTCCCTGTGGTATGTCAGATTTCTGCAAGGCGGCGGCTCATCTTGCCTCGTTGTGTGTGACTGGTAAGCAAGTAAGGATGTGACCGATATATTGGCCACCTACCTGCTGAAATGAGCTGGATGCTCATGGAAACTTACGGTGTTGAGAGGGAGGCACTCTAAGTCGTAAGAGGCCAAAAGGCCCTCAAAGGACATTAAGGGCACAAGACAGAGAGAAAGATAAAATTGTACTCTCCCACCCCACCCCACCCCCCACCCCCTTTTGCCACTCTAGATAACGGCCTTGACCGATATGATGAGAGGAGGGTTGCTATGGTTTTGGCAAGGGACTGAGCTGGAAAGGGATTAGAGAAGATAGTATAATAGGGACAGAGGCATAGCCTACACGAGGTTGAGAAGTTCATTCCTTTATGCTGAGTTCCATAATACCACAGTACATCATGTGGCTTTTAAGGTCTCCAAAAATTCTGCCAGCTTAACTGGGCCCTTACATTATTTGGGAAATGGAGGAAGACCACATCACTGGTATTCAAGCAGCTATAATAACTGCAGCTCTTAAAACCTCTGTACATCCCACTTCCAAGGAAACATGAACTCAGTAAGCCCAAGAGTTGCTCTCACAAGAAGCCTTTACCTAAATGGTAGGTAGAGGTAAATGCATAATTATGACTGGAAAGACCTTCTTGACCTTTAAAGATGTGAGAACCTACCTTTTCTGCACACAAAATCATAATCAAAACCGCTAATACATATTGATTACTTCAATACACCACGTACTACTCTAAACCATTGATCTCATAATAACCCTATGAGATAGGAGCTATTATTAACCCCATGTTACATATGGACACACTAAAAGGAGGAGAGATTAAACAACTTCTCCAAGACCTCACCAATAAATGACAGAGCCAATAAATGACAGAGCCAGGATTCAAACACAGGCACTGTGTCCACTAAGTCATCCCACTATGCCATCCCAGATGTCTTTAAGACTTTAAAGTTGGGGCGCCTGGGCAGCTTGGTTGGTTGAGCATCTGACTCTTGATATTCGCTCAGGTCATGGTTCGTGGGTTTAAGTCCCATGTTGGGTTCTGCCCTGGGCACGGAGACTACTTGGGATCCTCTCTCTCCCTCTGCCTCTCTGCCCCACTTACACTCTCTCTCTCTGTCCCCCCAAAAATAAATAAACATTAAAAAGAAAGAAAGAAAATATGAAAGTGATAAGCAGAATGTCAGTGCTCTACAGAGCTTTAAAACAATTTTTCAGGCAGTCTTTACTTTTGAAGATCAACAATGAATGCCCTAGGGGTTTCCTTAGCTCTCTTTGAAGGTAAAGTGGAGAAAGAAGAAATAATACAACTTATAACGATAACAACAAAAATTATAACCACGGTCAATATATGAGTGCTAACCACATGCTAGGTAATTATTTTTACTGAACACTTGATATGCATTTATCTTATGTAATCCTTTGGCCAACTCTGCAAGGAATTATTATTGTCACATTTTATAAACAAGGAAACCGAGGCTCTGGCCCAAGGCCACAGGGGTTGTAAGTAGTGAAGAAGGACTCCAGAGGCTGGCTCTTAACCACCAAGGCCTATGGCCTGCCTTGAGCAACTTGAAGACAGGGGCCGCTGGGTAAATTTACCAATGAACTAGCTAGCAACAGTCACAGAGCTGAGCTCATAATAAATGCCTCACCAAGCACTGGACACCGTGGAAGAAGTGGGAGATTTGAAAGGGCTACCTTTCCTCACCCATGTGCTAAGTCAGAGTCACAAATATGTACGGCGTAGACTAAAAGGGTGTAAAACACAAGCTTTACATTTACTCAGCATGAGCATATAACCCTCCCGGAGAGAGTCCGGGGATGACAACAGGAGGAAGTCCCAGGCTTACCTGTCCTCGCATGACAGCAATCTGCTTATGGAACTGGCCCCTGTCGAAACCAGGATCTTTCTGCAAAAGGGCAGGAGACGGAACCTGCGTGAATCTCTCCGAAGAACCCACTTTCTTCCCCCGATTAAAAACTTTCTAGTGAAGAAAACTTACATGAGGTTTATGAGGCTTAGTGAAGTTAGCTACCACCCTAAGAACTCTCTGTTTCACGGGTGAGGAAAGAAAGAACAAGTGAATATCTTGTCCCGAGTCTCATTATGAACTGTGTAGAACTCCGGCCTCTAGTGCTCCATTGGAAAAGGCGAGCTCTACAGATACACTGCAGCCCCGTGACACGCAAGACAAACCCACGTTGATTCATCACGGCTGTCAATTTTTTTCAAACCAACCCGAACTAGGTCTTGATGCCCACATGTGGGAATTTTGTTTGCTCTTCATTGGCCGACACAAGTCAGAAGAGTGTTAGCCATTCTCTCTTGGCTTGTATCAGGACCCGTTAGAAAAGCCATTAGAAATTCCTTCTTCCATATAGTTACAAGGTTGAGGTTCCCAGGGCTAACCTTGAAGAGTTCATATAGGTCCTCCTCCAAGTCCTTGACGAAGTTAGGGTCCGATATCTTTGGAAGAATCAGATCTTTGATCTCCTGAGAGAACGGGACTTTTGCCTGGGGCAACCAGGCCCAGTAAAAGGGATCTGAAAAGAAGAAAAGCAAAAAACAAAGCTGCCCATCTCTGTCCTCCACCTATCAGAGCACTGCCAAAGGTAGAACAGCCCTCTTACTTGACATAGGACAGAAAAGAAATGTCACCAGGGCTGTTAATCCTAAAGCCTAAAGAGTAAGCGAAGGAATTAGGATTCAAACCCAGGACTGCCAAATCCCAGAGCTTGTACTCTTTCCCGGACATCACATGACCTTCTAGTTACTTCTAGTTATCTACCAACGAGACATTGAGATGCGCCTTCTGAAAAGACACACTGGTACTGCAAAGGGGCTAGTGACCCTCTACTTGTATCTCCCTTTCTTTTTCTAAGAGTTTCTCAGTTATTACCAGGGCAGGGGCTGGCTTCGAGGATGTCACCAAGGAAGACAGAAAACATTGACGATAGCTTATATTTAGAAACACAAATAGAATAAATTATAATAAGATAGTCCTCAGAAAAAATGAGAAAAATGCAAAGCACAGATGAGAAAATTCAACTCTGTGCTTCTAACAGGACTAATGTCAGGCAAAAATGACAAGAGTAGCTTGCGTTTGGCAATACTTGCCCCACGTGTCAGCTACTGTGCTAAATGCATGAGCTGCGTCATTCTACAACTTCTTAGAACAATCCTGTGGTAGAGGTATTATTATCTTCACCCCATAGATGAAAAAATTGAGAAGAGCAAGAAAAAGCCAGATCACAATGGTCTTGAGACTTACATGCCCTCCAGGAGTCAGGGTGTTTCAGAGGGAAAGCCAGCCCATTGTCGATAGCAGCCACCTTGATAACAGGCTCCTTCACTACCACCCAGTCTGTGTCCTGAAGAACAAGGAAAGACAAAATACTTAGGGTCCCACCTGTCTCAGGCCCTTTAAAGTAGTAGCAAAGTAGCCCAACCCAACCCCCTCAGGCACCAATCCTTATTCAACCTCTGAACTGGCTTCCATAGTTACCTGAGCTTAGTACATTTATGGCACCTCTGACTTGGCTTATTTAAGGTTCTCAGAGTTCCTTATCTAAGAAAAGGTACACTTCCCCAGGAGTTGCCACAGCCCTCCTTAAGAAGGAAACTGACAATAACAAAAGGTAACTCTAAGCCTTTCTTCCTAGGAAAAGGCAGTGAGAGTCCTGAGAGTATGAAAAGGAAAAAGAAAAATCAAATTCAGCCAGCCAAAATCCTTTTCTGTAGACCTGGACCAGATGCTACTTTACTGGTGACCACATTTTGCCATGAGATAAGAGGACCATGGAAGATAACAGTTGGTTACTCTTGCACAAGAGAGTTTCTTGCCATTTCAGGGACAGGTGAAAAGGAAAAGGACAAGAGCCGAATGCAAAGAGTGGGGCGGGCTACCTGTGATGGCCTGTCAGACACTCCCATGACTGTCTACCTGGCTCCATGCCTCAGGCTCACAGGTGCCATCACAGAAACAGGGATTGTGGGTCCAGGATACTGGCATCAGAATCCCCTAGGGTACCTTATTAAAAGTGCGGAATCCTAAGTTTTACTCTAGACCTAGTGGGGGAAAGCCTTGAAGAATCTGTGCTATTTTTAATAAGGCTTCCAGGTAATTCTGATATGTACAAAATATGAAAACCACTATTAGAGAAGAAAGTAAAAACACTATGAGGATGTGTTAACTAACCTTGCTGTGGTAAATAAACATTTTGCAAAATATACATTCATCAAATCACTACGTTGTACATCTTAAACCTGTACAATGTTATATGTCAATTATATTAAAAGCTAGACAGGGGCGCCTGGGTGGCTCAGTCGGTTAAGCTTCCGACTTCAGCTCAGGTCACGATCTCGCGGCCTGCGAGTTCGAGCCCCGCGTCGGGCTCTGGGCTGATGGCTCAGAGCCTGGAGCCTGCTTCCAATTCTGTGTCTCCCTCTCTCTCTGCCCCTCCCCCGTTCATGCTGTGTCTCTCTCTGTCTCGAAAATAAATAAACATTAAAAAAAAAAAATTTTTTTTTTAATAAAAATAAACGCTAGACAAAAAAACTACTATAAGGATAGAAGTCAACCTCATTCTCCTATTGCACTAAATTTTTTTTTTTTTTAATGTGCAGCCTGACCAGGACTAGAAAAGCATGGTAGAATATGAAAGCAATGAGAGAGTAAGGGAAATTGCAGGAAGCAGCTTTTTCTAAACTGATGGTTCTGTGGAATTATGGTCTATTGTGAGAAAAGTATTCTAAAAAGTTTAGAAATCATGGGCCAAACAAAATTAAATAGGTTAATTTAATGGACTACTTCTCAGACCTTTACTACACTACTATGCAATGTGAATCTCCAAGAAAAGCATAAAGTATGTAATATATTCCAAACTTATTTCGAATTTTCTTCTACCTCTATCAACATTATTCAATAGGATATTTCTTAAAAAACAGATTGAGAGGGGTGCCTGGGTGGCTCAGTCAGTTAAGCATCTGACTTTGGCTCAGGTCATGATCTCACAATTCGTGGGTTTGAGCCGCACATCGGACTCTGTGCTGACAGCTCAGAGCCTGGAGCCTGCTTCAGATTCTGTCTGTCTTTCTCTCTCTCTGCCCCTCCCCCCTCACACTCTGTCTCTCAAAAATGAATAAACATTAAAAAAAATTTAAATAAAAAAAAACAGATTGAGAAAACCTCTATCAAATATTAACCTATCAATTTTAAACACATGTGCTATCCTGATTCTTCTCAACTTATATGACCTAATTTCTGATTATTATATGCTTCTACATTATGCATATACACTACCTCATCCTCTTCTTCAAGACATAGATCAACCTCTTACCCGGGAGCTAGAACTATCCATTGGACAGTCATATTTAATCAGCCAGTTGTCATTGCCTCGATCTGTGAACAGAAACATGATGTTAGAAAAAACTGGGGTGATTTTCACTTTCAGTAATAATGGACTACATATTTTGGACACTTGGACCAATCATTCCACTGAGAACAACTAGAAAACATTGATAAAGTATTTTTATTTTTTTAATTTTTATTTTGTAGAGTGTGTGAGCAGGGGAGGGAGGGGGGAGGGAGGGAGGGAGGGAGGGAGGGAGGGAGAAAGAAAGAAAGAGAGAGAGAGAAAGAAAGAAAGAGAAAGAAAGAAAGAAAGAAAGAAAGAAAGAAAGAAAGAAAGAAAGAATTTTAAGCAGGCACCATGCTAGGTGTGGACACAGGGCTCAATCCCACGAGCTTGGGACCATGACCCAAGCTGAAATCAAGAGTCAGACGCTCAACCAACTAAGATACCCAGGCGTCCCAATAAAATATTTTTAGATCTCTTTAAGATATCAGAGGTTTGAATAAGTCCATTAAGAGTTAAAATGTCAAGATCTGGGAGAGAAAGGAAATTCAGACAGAAGAGTCTAGCATTTGTGGCTTCTTTTCTCCTAGAGCACCTGCTGATTTGGGAAGAGGTGGCTAAGAGGTTGAGAGGTAGAAGAACAGTGTTCTAATAGTCTTGTGAAGCTAGGGAGAAAAAATCATAGTCCAGTGACTGATACAGGGAGGAGACCCTCGTAAATCACCCATGCTTTGGGTTGAAACCTGAAGGACTACACCTTGGAACTAAGCAGAGTTTCCCTTTAATACCTGAAATTAAAGTGAATCTGGATTGCTGGTACCCTTAGCTGCTTGCCAAAACAAACATCATCTTCTACACAGATGCACTACACATCTTCTACTACTTTCTGCATCCTAGGCCTCCAAATATTTTTACCATTTTTGATATATAATATCTGACAATCAAAATAACTAGGTAAAGAGACAGGATGACATGGCTAAAAACAAAGGAAACAGAAAATTAAAACAAACCTAGAGGGGCTCCAAACAATGAAGATACAGGCTCTTAAATATTTAACATAAAATCCTTACTATTTAAGAAGATAAAAGGCAAGATTGATAATATTAGTAGAAAACAAGACCATAAAAAAGAATCAAATAGAAATTCAAGAACTGAAAAATATGGTTACCAAATTGAGAACTCAACAGATGAGTTTACCATTAGACTGTGCCAAAGACAGAAGTAATGATCTGAAAGACAGGTCATAAGAAAAGAGCAAAACAAAGCACCCAGGAAAAATGTGACTGGATTCTCAGAAGGAGTGGAGGAAAAAATGGGCGGAAATAATTATTTAAAGAGAGAATAGCTGAGAATCTTCCAAAAGTGACAAAAGGTCAAACTGTTGATTCAAGGAAAATTGAATCCCTAATAGGATAAATACAAATAAAACTATACCAAGCATATTGTAGTAAAAATTTTGAAAACCAACTACAGGGGACATCTCACAAAGAGCTAGAGAAAAAGAGAGATTACCTTCAAATAAAAGGCAATAATACAAGGACAAGTGACTTCTCCACAGAAAATCATGGGAGTAAGACGACAATGGAATATTTGTTTTTTTAACTACTGAAAGAAAATAGCTGCCAATCCCAAATTCTATACCCAGCAAAAATAGCCTTCAAAAAATGAAGGTGAAATAATGACATTTTCAGACAAACAAAACCAAAATTCATCACCAGCAGACTAGTGCTAAAATATTCTCTAAGTCAAAAGAAAATTATCCCAAATAGAACCTTGGAGATACAGGAAGATTTAAAGAGCAATAAAATGGGTAAATATATTAGTAAATCTAGATAATTATTATTAGTTTTGTTGGAGTGTAATAGTATTTTTTTAAAAGAGTTGTCTTTTAGACACATACTGAAATAATTAGGAATAAATTTATACCTGAAATTACCTTAAAATAATAAAAGAAGGTAACTAAATGGAAGTGTGAATGGGACAGGATTAGTCATGGACCAATGATTGTTAAGGCCGGAATAACCAGTTCATGCAGGTTCACTATTCTGCTTATTTGTATATGCTCAAAAGTCTCCATAATTATATTAATAACAGTAACAATAATGACAATACCATCTTAATAGTTTTATAGAAATGTGGTTTTACATATGCACATACATGCAGACACATGTACATATATATGCATATATGATTAAAACATATGACATTTATAGTATAAAAGTCTGGAGATAGGTAAATGAAGCTAAGGGTTTCTACCAATTAGTATTAGATTTTGGGAAATCAAGGATTCACATGGTAATCTTTAGAGTAACACCAAAAAAAAAAAGAAAAGAAAAGAAAAAAAAGAAAAGAGTATACAGCTTCTTTTTTTTTTTTTTTTTTTTATTTTTTTTTAAATTTTTTTTTTTCAACGTTTTTTATTTATTTTTGGGACAGAGAGAGACAGAGCATGAACGGGGGAGGGGCAGAGAGAGAGGGAGACACAGAATCGGAAACAGGCTCCAGGCTCCGAGCCATCAGCCCAGAGCCTGACGCGGGGCTCGAACTCACGGACCGCGAGATCGTGACCTGGCTGAAGTCGGATGCTTAACCGACTGCGCCACCCAGGCGCCCCAAGAGTATACAGCTTCTGAGCTAAAAGAGGGGAGAAATGAAATAAGTATAAAATAATTTAAAAGAAAGCAAGAAAGAGGGGAAAAAAGATCAGTGGAAGAAGGGGAAGAAAAAAAAGGCACAAACATAGAAAGCACATAAGATGGTAGATTTTCATCTATATGTACATTATACATAAACTAAATGTTCTAAAACTAAAATATAACAATTGTTTCACTGAATGAATAAAACTGATAAACTTTTAGCTATTTAGATTAAGAAAAAAATATACAAGACTGAAATTGCTAAAATCAGAAACAAAAGTAGGGACATTACTACCAATTCTACCAAAATAAGAAGGATTTTAAGTGAGTACTATAATAGGGGAGCCTGGATGGCTTAGTCAGTTAAATGTCAGACTCTTGATTTTGGCTCAGGTCATGATCTCAAGGTCATGAGATAGAGCCCCACATGGGGCTCTGCATTAGGTATGGAGCCTGCTTAAGATTCTCTACCTCTCCCTCTACCCCTCCCCATTACGCTCTTTCTAAATTAAAAAGAGAGAGAGAGAACTATAGGAAACTGTATGCCAACAAACTGGAAAACCTAGATGAAATGGACAAATTCCTAGAAACACAAAATCTACCAAGACTACATCATGCAGAAATAGAATATCAGAATAGACTATAACCAGTAAGGAGACTGAATCTGTAACCAAAAGTCTCCTGACAAACAATAGCCCTGGACCTGATGGCTTCATTGGTAAAGTCTACCAAACACTTAAAGAAGAACTAACACCAATTCTCCTCAAAATTTTCAAAAATTTGAAGAGGAGGCAACATTCTAAACTCATTCTATGAGACCAGCCTTACCTTGATACCAATACCCAACAAAGATACTACAAGAAAACTGCAGACCAATATCTCTTACAAATATTGATGCAAAAATCCTCAACAGAATACTAGCAAACTGAAATCAGCAACATTATTAGAAAGATTTTATACCATGACCAAGTGGGTTTTATTGCTGGAAAGTAAATATGGTTCAACATATGAAAATTGATCAGTATGATATACCACATTAACAGAATGAAGGATAAAAATCGCACATGATCATCTCAACTGATGCAGAAAAAGCATTTGACAAAATTCAATATCTTTTCATAATAAAAACACTTAAAATGGGATAGAAGAAAACTACCTCAATATAAGTCATAAATGAAAAGTTCACAGCAAACATCATACTCAATGGTAAAAGACTAAAAGCTTTTTCTCTAAGATCTAGACAAGGCAAGGATGCCCACTTTCAACATTTCTGTCCAACACAATACTGGAAGACCACGGTAATTATGCAAGAAAAAGAAATAAAAGACATCCACATTTGAAAGAAAGAGGTAAAATTATCTGTTTGCAGATGATATGTTATATATAGAAAAGTCTAAAGATGACATACCAGAAAAACACCAGAACTAATAAGTAAACTCAGCAAAGTATCAGAATACAAAGTCAACACACAAAAATCATTTGCATTTCTATTTACCAACAATGAGCAATCCAAAAAAGCAAATTAAGAAAACAATTCCACTTAGCATCAAAAAGAATAAAATACTCAAGAATTAATTTAACCAAGGAGGTGAAAGACTTGTATAATAAAAACTACAAGGGGCGCCGGGGTGCCCACTCTTGACTTCTGGCTCAGGTCATGATCTCATGGTTCATGGGTACGAGCCCTGTGACAGGCTCTGCACTGGCAGCTCGGGGCCTGCCTTGGGATTCTGTCTCCCTCTCTTTGCCACTTCCCCCACTTGCCCTCTCTCAAAAACAAAAAACAAAAAATAAAAAACAAAACTACAAACATTGCTGAAAAAAATTAAAGAAGACATAAATAAATGGAAAGACACCCCATGTTTATACACTGGAAGACTCAATACTGTTAAGATGTCAATATTACTCAAAGCAATCTAGAGATCTAATGCAATTACTATCAAAATCCCAATGATGTTTTTTGCAGAAACAGAAAAACTCATCCTAAAATTCATATGGAATCTCAAGGGACCCCAAATAGACAAAGCAATCCAGAAAGAGAAGAACAAAGCTGGGGGACTCATACTTCCTCCAAAACTTTCAAGCTTACTATAAACTATATTTATTACAAAACTTACTACAAAGCTATAGTAATCAAAATAGTGTGGTACTGGCATAAAGACAAACATATAGATAAATTAAATAGATAAATGTAAAACAATAGATTCTAGACATAAACCTTTGCATATGTGATCAAATGGTTTTCAACAAGGGTGACAGGACCCTTCAGCAGGGAAAATCAGTCTTATAAACAAATGGTGCTGGGGAAACTGGATATCCACACACCGAAAATGAAGTTGGACCCTTACCTCACATCATACACAAAAAATTAACTCAAAATTCATCCATGACCTAAATCTAAGACCAAAAACTATAAAATTCTTAAGACAAAAACGTAAGACAAAAGCTTCATGGCATTAGATCTGGCAGTAATTTCCTACATATGACACCAAAGGCACAGACAAAAATTAAGAAATGGACAAACTGGACTTCATGAAAACTTTAAAATTACTTTCATTGAGGTGGCTCAGTTGGTTAAGTGTGTGACTCTTGATCTTGGCTCAGGTCATGATCTCATGGTTCGTGAGACTGAGCCCTGAGATGGGCTCTGCACTGATAGCACAGAGCCTACTTGGGATTCTCTCCCTCCCTCTCTCTCTGCCCCTTCTCCGCTTGTGCTCTGTCCCTCTCTCTCTCAAAATAAACAAACTTAAAAAAATAATTAAAAAAATAAAAATTAGTTGCATCAAAAGATTCTACCAACAGAATAAAAAGGCAACCCACAGAATGTGAGGAAATATTTGCAAGTCATGTATTTGAGATGGAATTAATGTCCAGAATATATAAAGAATTCCTACAACTCAACAACAAAACAACCTGACTCAAAGATGGGTAAAGGACTTGAATAGTTATTTCTCCAAAGATATGCAAATGGCCAAAAAGTACATGAAAAGATGTTCACAACATCACTAATCATTAGGAAACGCAAATCAAAACTACAATGATATGCCACCTTATACCTATTAGGATGACTGTGATCTAAAAGCAAAAGGAGTGGTGTCTGGGTGGCTTAGTCGGTTAAGAGTCTGACTTCGGCTCAGGTCATGGTCTCACGGTTCGTGGGTTTGAGTGCCGGATCGGACTCTGTGCTGACAGCTCAGAGCCTGGAGCCCGCTTTGGGTTCTGTGTCTCCCTCTCTCTCTGCCCTTCCCCTGCTCATGCTCTGTCTCTCAAATAATATAACATAACATAACATAACATAACATAACATAACATAACATAACATAACCATAACATAACATAACATTAAATCAAATTAAATTAAAAATTAAAAATTAAAAAAAAATAAATAAATAAAGATAAAAACAAAAGGAAACAAAACCTGGAAAATGACACAGTGATGAAGAGGTGGAGAAACTGGAACGCTGTCCAACACTGGAGGTAATGTAAAATGGTGCACTGGAATGGAAAGCAGTATGGCAGTTCCTCCAAAGACTAAGCATAGGTCACTATACTTCAATTAAAAAAAAGTTAAACAGGGGCACCAGGGTGACTCAGCTGGTTGAGCATCTGACTCTGGATTTCAGCTCAGGTCATGATGTCACAGTCATGAGATTGAGCCCTGTGTCAGGCTCTGAGCTGGGCATGGAGCCTGCTTAAGATTCTCTCTCTCCCTCTCCCTCTGCGCCTCCCCCTCTTACACGTGTACACTCTCTCAAAAGAAAAAAAAGGAGGAAAACGAAACAATTCAACAGGACTGCCATATGATCCAGTAATTCCACCTCTGGGTATATATATATATAAAATAACTGAAAGTAGTGTCTCAAAGATATCTGTTCACCCACTTTCATAGCAGTATCATTCACAATAGCTAAAACATGGAAGCAACCCCAGTGTCCATTGATGGATAGATAAGCAAAATATGGTATATGCACACAATGGAATATTATTCAGCCTTAAAAAGGAAAGAAATTCTGATGCATGCCGCAACATGAATGAGCCTTAGGGGCATATGCTAAGTGAAATAAGTCAGTCACCAAATGACAACTACCGTATGAGTCGACGCACATGAGGTATTTAAAGACAAAACTGTCCTACGATGGGTCTTGCTACTCTGAGTGACTAGGGATCAAGGACAAAAGTACTCTCGATGTTGCTTCGGAAGGGCCAATGTGTCTTCTGTCTGGGACTGGGAAACAGGCTAAGATAAAATGCACTACTGGCTCCAGGACTCATTACCTCTGGTAACTGCACAACTGGACAAAGCGTGTCTTGGCAACCTATTTTCGAGGCCCTTCTGACTCACAGACAAACCTCATCCCGAGAAGGCACTCGGGCATGGAGCTCGGCAGGCCTCCAGGCCTCCCCGCGCCTCCCAGCCGTCTAGCACACCGGGACCACCCACAGCTGCTCACCAGTGTTGCGGATGATGTAGTCCAGCACCACCAACCGCTCGAACTGCAGCAGTAGTTGCCGGTTAGTGTTCTCAGGGAGAGGTTCTGCTTCGAAACGCCGTAGCCAGTAGTCTGCGTCTTTGTAGCCTTCAACAAAGAGCTGGAACGAACCAACCTGCAGCCAAAGAGGAGGAATAAAGAGACTTCCCTGTAGCTCAAGTCCAAAGAGCCCAGGAGTAAGCCAAGTCGCCCATAAGGCACTGTGGAGTTTATGTCAGAAAAAGGTCATGGGAGTGCTTGCCCAATCCAAATTCAAGAAGCCTATCTAAATGGGCCAGAGGAGTAAAGTGAGAAGTTAGGAGTTCTGTTCTCTGGAAAATTATTCCCCAAACCTTAAAAAGGAGGAAGACAGGAGCCTCGAGGCAGGCTATTCGCATGTCCACATGCAAGTCTCTAGGTGCCTTGTTTCACCACTTGGATGGTTATGCCACCATAAATCATCACCTTTACATGTGCAGTTTATACCTTTGGCGGTAGCCCGATGCGATTAAACCGCTGCCCAACTTTTGGCACTTTCTCTAGCGCAAGCCGCTTGCCCCTGGACTTCACTCGGTCAATGGCACTATAGTTGAAGGTATCGCTGGCCAGATACACTACCTATAGTGGAAAGAGAAGAGATACCTAGGTTACAGTCGAGTATAAGAACTATACCATTGGAAGGGAACAGCTAGACGCTCACCAGTGCTGTTCCTCTCCCAGGGCATGCAGAAAGAATGCACTTCTCAGCCTTTCTAAGGACTAGTTCAGGCCAATGGAATGTTGACAAAGTGATATATGTATATCACCTGCAGGGCTGGCCCCTAAAATCTCCCATGATCCTTAGTTCATACTCTCCCATCTGTGCAGCTGGAAACGAAGGGCTCTGAGATGGCAAAAACACATCATGGAAGGATTTTAGATCTCTCGTTACTACATGGAGTGACAAGGGATCTAGGAGAGCTGACTAACTGGCATGGATCTATTATGTGAGCAAGATCCATTAAACCACTGAAATCCAGGGTTTGTTACAGCAGCTAGCATGAATTCCTCTAATACGGCCACCACCTGGGTTAGGAGAAGAGGGCCCGACACCTAATTTCTCTCCACATAAAAACAAATTGTAATTTACTCCATACCCTTATATTTAATTTTGAATTTTGTACTATGTACAATTATTCACATTTAAAAAATAAACACTAGGGGCGCCTGGGTGGCTCAGTAGGTTAAGCGTCTGCCTCTAGATCTCAGCTCAGGTCTTGATCTCAGGGTCATGAGTTCAGGTCCCGTGTTAGGCTCTATACTGGGCATGGAGCCTACTTTAAAAAATAATAATAATAATACAAATAAATAAATAAATATAAACATTAAAACTTGTTTTAATTTTTAGTAGATTACTATATATAGGCATATTTATGCAGACTGTATCTGGAATATTATACAAGAAACTAGTACTAATAGCTGCCTCCAAGGAAGGAACAGAGTGGCTGGAAGACAAGAGGTGGGAGAGAGGCTGAACTACTCTGTTTACCCTACTGTGCCTTCTGATCTCTACACTAGATGTATGCATTGCCTATTCAAAAAAACATTTTTTAATGGGCCACCAATATTACACTTGGTTGTTGGGGTGCCTGGGTGGCTCAGTCGGTTAAGCACCTGACTTCAGCTCACGTCATGATCTCACAGTTCTTGAGTTTGAGCCCCACGTCAAGCTCTGAGCTGACAGTGCAGAGCCTGCTTCAGATTCTGAATCTCCCTCTCCCTCTGCCCCTCCCCCCCACCTCCCTCAAAAATAAATAAACATGAAACAACAAAAAAAAGATAACCATGATTGATTGTCAAATTATAGTAATATCACTACAATCCGTATGTGTGTCCATTATCACCCTTTATCACACTGTCTTGTGATTATCCATTCATTTATCTAACCTCTCTCTTAAGATTAAAGAGATTTGGGGAAAAAGAGATCATATTATTCACATTAGCATCCTCGGTACCTAACAAAGTGCTTGGTACATGCTCATTAAATATTTATTAAGTGAATGTAATATTTATTAAGTAAATGCATATTCTTTCGGAGATAGCAACAAGTGAGTTTCAGCATATAAATACCTAAATTAAATAAAATTAAATTTAAAAGAAAATTCTTTCTTTTCCTAAGCCTTGCAGAACTCATTACAAATAACTAAATATTGTGCCTATGAATCTTAGGGACGAAATCATTCCCTCCCTCCTTACCCATCCATCTGTCCATCCAATGTTAACAGAGTATCTAAAATGGATGTGCAAGTTCCTATAAGTTGGCATTCTCTGCTGAGGAAACACATGCACAGGAATCAAGGGGAAAAAAGGCTTTCCTAGGGACTACCTTGCCAGTTTCCACAGTGACAACCCTTGCTTTTCTCAAGTGATAAACTACCCTTCCTCCCCGCCCCCACCCAGTCAGATTTATTTTCTATCGTTCTCTGTAACAACCCACTTTTTCCGTATGATTAACGAAGCTATCATAACCTGAAACCCCACAGGAACACAGAGCAGAGACAGCTACTGAATGAGAACTAGAGCCTTACTATGTGAAGCTCCATCACAACATGAGCCCCGTTTCCATAGTGACAGATGCTCTAATCAACTGGATAGAATCTTGTCACAAGGGTGGGTAGGCTGGGAGGGGAGAGACATCCTCTCATTATTCTTTAGCAACTCTTTGTTAAACTTGCAACGTTCTAGCTCATCTCAGTCTCATGGAAGACAAGTATTTTTTTTATTGTTGCTGACTTTCTCATGCAAAAGATCATCAGGCCACATTAAAATTCTCCATAGGGACAGAGGAAGACCAGAGATGGGGAAGAATGGGATTTTGGGGGGTAACATTCTATTATGATTAGCATTGACATAAAAATACTACAGGCTAGGACGTGTGGAGTGTTTATATTGTGCAAAGGCACTAGGCTACGTGTTTTACATGGATTATCCTGTGTAATCTTAATAGCTGCCCCATAAAGTAGGAACTATTTATATCCTTATTTTTATAGTAAGGAAACTGAGCAAGCAGGGGATATGGGGGTGTTTTAAGTGACTTGCCAAGAGTCACCCAATAAAAAGCTGCAGAGTCAGAATGTGGCCTCAACCTCTGATTCTCAGGCACTGCACTCCAGAAGCACAAGCAGAGCAGGCACATGGCTAGGCTTCACTATTTACCTAGTGAAGAAAGGGAATGACAGTGCTGAGCAAGGAGTATTTAAAACAATTTCTAGAATCTAGGAGGGGCCTAGTAGGAGGAATTCTGGTTAGGCAGGAGATCTTTAAAGCATTAATTATCATACAAGATGTTCAAAGTGTGCTATTTAACTCTGTGTACAGAGAGAACTAAAGCATAGAGGGAAGGAATGAACTGTACAAGACCAGGCAATGAATCAGATGTCCATGGGAGCTACAAGCATACGCTCTCCCCAAGGACCTGAGTCGGGGGGATCTCTAGAATTGTCCCTCCTGGTTTGATACTCGCTCACGGATTCAACTGGCACTTATGGAATACTTCCTATAAAAACAGCACTTTGCTAGGTGCTGAATATAAGAGGAAATTTCAAGAAATGGTCCCTGACCTCTACAAACTTACAAACCAGCTGGCTTATTGTTTGGAGTTCGGTGGCAAAGGAGCAGACAGTTAAACAACCACAACAATCACAATTTCTTCTAAAACACCCTGGGAAACAGAAAAAAACAGGTTTGAAGGAAAGCTTCTATCTGCTGATCAGTCTCTGCCCACAGTCTACTATCTAAACCTTCAAAGAAAATCTTAAGCAGGGGTTTTTAAGCTAGAGGCATGGTCCTTACAAGGTAAATGAGTAGATTGCAACTGGTCCATGAACCATCCCCCTGAAATTCTATGCAAACAACAACTGCAAATATGTGATTCTTTTTCTGGGAACAAGATGTATAGCTTTCATCAGATTCTCAGAGGATTAAAGGCCATAGCTACAAAGATGCTCCTGCAGCCTCAGGGCATATCAGATCAGAGCTCCAGCTTGTTACTAAACCTGAGGTAGCCACATACTAAATGGGTGATGATGTGTCCTTGAATGTTCATATGCTGACCAGCAGATTCCTTCCCCTCATAACTCTTGGAAAGTTTCATGTAACACCCCGCAGTACAGGGATTCTTAGCCTGGCATCAGTAAATGTCCTGAAAATGCAAGCAAACAATTCTGTATTTCAGCATATTGGGGGGAGGCGGAGGGAATTATTATTCCCTTAGAACCTCAGCTAAGTCTATAACAAACATAGGGGATGTGCAAATCCATTCTAAGTGTGGATTTGCCTGGATCTGGGACCCTGATTTTACTATGTTCAGATAAGTACAAGAATTTCACAGCAAAAAGATGGATGAGAATTCCAGGTCAGTTCCCTGCACAGGTTCAAGCCAGACTCTCACCCCATCCTAGATTCCTCCTTGCCAGACCTTGTATAGTGATTAGCTGACATAAGCTAGTCCATTCTAGCTTATCTCTAAATCATGGAATAGCTCAGAAATCTAAAAGAATGAGCTATAAAAGTAGCTAGGTTTCTAACCAGTTTACAGTTACCAGGGATTGAAAAACACAAGGAACCCATAAGTGTGCATCAGAGGGTCAGTGAATTTCCTGGAATTGTGTGCAAAAATTTTATGCGTATCCTTCTCAGGATGGCTTCCATCAGATGATCAACTCATGAGCCTAAATCTACTACCTGCCCCCCCAAAAAGGCTGAGAACCCTAGACTCAGGACATAAACAGCCCTTCCTGGACCTAAGCCCCATTAACATGTAGCAGGACTTAGGCCCAGGAAAACTCTGGATAGGCAGTAAGGTTCCCTGGAGAGACAAGTCACTGACCTTTGTACGGGGTACAATGTTGAGTTCCAGTTTTTGGTCCACCAGACTGGCCCCTGCCTCTGACAGATAGCCCTGGTTGAGGACAAGGCAGTCACGGCCAAAGCAGCAGGGACAGCATAGCTTCTGCAGCCACTTGGTCCACTTAGGATTAAGGTGCCCATATGGCTCTTCATTCTTGGGTTTGAAGACAGCAATGATCTTCTACACAGAGAAAAGAAAAATAGGATGTTAAAGGCAATTGATTCAAGTAGCTCATAGACCAGGTCAGCAAGACTCTAGAAAGAAATGAGAAGGCACAGGCAGACAATAGCTACAGACAGACACTAGCTTCTCCCCAGCTTGTAAGGGGAAGATACAGCTCATGTGTGCAGCTAAGAGACCCAATGCCAGAAAGGGCTGTGGCCAAAGAAGATGCCAAGTCTAGTATACATGGTAAAACGGACTCAAAGCCCAACTTTCAAGGTACATTCATGCAAACTGTTGCTCTGCATCAATCAGGTAAAGACTCAAAAAAGTATCAGTTGAGAGGAAATTAGCAAAGTATTATGGAATGAGATTAAGGAAACTCCATCAATGGCTGATTTCCTCTAGCAGCCTTACTATTCCACTCGCAGGGTATTAACAAAACCTTAAAAAGCTTAGGAAAGACAAACCAAGAGAGCAATGGAAGGGAAAAATCACAACGGGAAAAAGAATCTGCTACCTGGTTAGAATGGGGTTCTTTTAAGTAACTCTGGTAAGCAAGAGATCAGGACATGAGAGTCCCCAAAGATTAAAATCCCCCTTCTCTTGCAGGTGGTAACTTAATCCTCAGAGGTCCTTGGAATATGGGACAGTGAAGCAATCTATACACTATGGACCTCCCTCCTGAGGTTTTCTTCCCCAGGCCAGGGAGCCCTCCAAGGTTATTTCACATTTACCTCATTCCCTCCAGTCCCCAACCTGGTAAATATGAAGAAGAGGAAGAAAAGTAAATATGCCATCTCAGTGATTCATCTTCATATCATATGACTCTCCCTCTCCCCTCACCCCACAGCCAACTCAAGCTAGTCTGGGTCATAAGACATTTTCCTGTGGGTGTCACTTCCTGACAGGCAGGTCACCGCAAAAAACATACACCCATCTGCCTGCATTAAGTATGTACTCATATTAGGAATTGGCTGGGTGCGTGTCTCCAACAATAATTGGTCCATCTGGAGGCTAGTTCTTTCAAGAAGCCTTGCAAGAACTTGAGAGCAAGAAAAACACAGAAGTCTCCTCCCTCCAAAGGAAATCAATTTATTCTCAAACACAAACAACCTTACATATTCAGTGGGAAAAGTCAAGTGCATATATTCATATCCTAAGTCTTCAGGATTACATTCTTATCCAAAATGGCTAGCAAAAGGCCTAAGGGACAGCAATCTTCTTGTCTCTGTACCCCCTGGAACCCTGGGCTCGGAACCAGACAGCAGCAATAGCAAGGGGCTCCTGTCACTCACAGAATGACTCATGAGTCCATTGTAACTCTCTGGAACTGGGCAGTAAAACCATAGGACAACTTGAGGCATGCCCTACAACTCAACAGTCAGTTCGACTGAGGTACAATGTGGAGTTCAGCAAGCTGGTCTCCAGTGGAAGGAAGACTGAGACATTCTTTCCAGTAGTATTTTTCAGCTACCCAGACTGAGGCTTAAATACTTCCATTAAATAAAACAGAACTCTGGGGTGCCTGGATGGCTCAGTCAGTTGAGTGTCATGACTTCAGGTCATCATCTCAAGGTTCGTGAGTTTGAGCCCTGTGTCAGGCTCACTGCTGTCAGTGCAGAGCCTGATTCAGATCCTCTGTTCCCCTCTCTCGCTCGCTCTCTCTCTCTCTCAAAAATAAAAAAATAAAGGAAATAATGTAAATTAAAAAAACAAAAAACAAAGCAGAACTCAAAGGCCAAGATTGCAGCCAAAGCATCATTTACAGACTGACCTCTCAAACTTCTCAATTTCCTTCCAACATAAAGAGAATCAGAAAGCATTTCAACAACTCTAAAAGCATTAGTTATCATCGTTATCTCGGAATCACACAGGTTTCATTAAATAAAGCTGTGTGGACTGGATAAAGGGGAATGGTGGGTGGGAAGGATGGAGGAACCAAAGGACATTAGGCAGAAAGGAAGACAAGTGCCTTTCAGGACTAAGTATGGCCTTAGTTCAATTCAATTCTGTTAACATTTGCTCAGTACCTCATTTGTGTGAGCACTACAGGCTTGCCAAATGATACATAACAACATTGGGCCCAATTTCCAAAGCTAATGTGAACTTCACATTTTCAACTGTGTTCCTGAATACTCAAGGATACTCTCCTATTCACAGAAAACAAACTCTAGAACCATTCAAATTAGAAAGATACCCACCATTATTTGGTTGAGAAAGAAAATGACTACTGCCTAATTTTTCTGTCTTCTCTCTTCCCTACTATAACTTCAATTTCTTTATCACATCTAGTAGTAAGCTTTGGTTTGATGCTATTTTTATTTTATTTTATTTTATTTCATTTTATTTTATTGTAATTTTATCTTATCTTACTTTAGAAAGACAGAGAGAGAGAGAGAGAGAGAGAGCGAGCAGGAGAGGGGCAGAGGTGGGGGGAGAGAGAGAATCTTAACCAGGATACACGCTCAGCACAGAGCCTGATGCGGGGCTTGATTCCACGACCTTGGGATCATGACCTGAGCCAAAATCAAGAGTCGGGGATGCTCAACCAACTCAGCCACCCAGGAGCCCCTGATGCCAATATATATTTTTTTGATGTTTTACTTATTTTTGAGAGAGAGAGAGACAGAGTACTAGCAGGGGAGGGGCAGAGAGAGAGAGAGGGAGACACAGAATCCGGAGCAGGCTCCAGGCTCTGAGCTGTCAGCACAGAGCCTGACGCGGGGCTCGAACTCACGAACTGAGATCATGACCTGAGCCAAAGTCAGATACTTAACTGACTGAGCCACCCAGGCACCCCGATGCCATTATTTTTAAAAAGGCTTTCCTTAACATCCCCTTACTAACCCTCTTTAATAAAGAGGGTGAGGTACAGGTAGTTTAAGCAATAGCAGTCAGTGAAGCTAGGGATAAAAACAGAACTGCAAAGGAAGAGACCACTCACCGGCTAGTGTCAGAACCCACAACAAATACTAAGAGACCTGGAACTCACAGGTTTCTCCCATCTGTCCAGCAGCCCTAAAAAGGAGGGTATTATACTGTGCTAACATTTAAGATAGTTTTGGGGCGCCTGGGTGGCTCAGTCAGTTGAGCATCTGACTTCGGCTCAGGTCATGATCTTACAGTTGATGAGTTCCAGCCCTGCGTCAAGCTCTGTGCTAACAGCTCAGAGCCTGGAGCCCGCTTCGGATTCTGTGTCTCCCTCTCTCTCTGCCCCTCCCCTGTTCGTGTTGTCTCTGTCTCAAAAATAAATAAACATTAAAAAAAAGAAAAGATAGTTTAAGCATATCACTCACTGTTGCACGGTGAAATATACAGACACAACTTTTAAAAGTTTTTGTTTAATTTGTTAAACATGAAGCTGATGGTTCTCAAACAATTTTGGTCTCAAGATCCCTCTAAACTCTTAAAAATTAGTAAAGACTCCCAAAACTTTTGGGGGTAATGTAAAATCTACATTTGCTGTATTAGAAATTAAAACTGAAATGTTATGACTGTTAATTCAACTTAATAATAAAAATAGACCTGTTACATGTTAACCTAAGTGATATGTTTTTATGAAAAATAACTATTTTCAGAAACAATTTTTAGTGAGAAGGCAGGCACTGTTTTACATTTTTGCAAATCTCTCTAGTGTCTGGCTTAATAAAAGGCCACTGTATTCTTACATCTTCCTTAATATTCAGTCTGTTTCAATATCACAGAAGTGAGAATGAAAATGGCAAATAGTCTTAAAATTGTATTAAAAATAATTTTGACCTGTGGACATCTAATAGGATTCCTATAGGTCCTTTGGCCCCACTCTGAGAACTGCTGCATTCTGTATTAGCAGTAGGATAGAAATAGCACTGCCTGACTTGGCTATTTAGGCAAAGAAGCCTTATTTACATGCTAACTCTCAGAAAAGAGAGGGATGGGCTACTCTAAATGTATGAGACCCTAAAAGAAGATGGGATCCAAATAGAAGGCAATAGAAGAGATTTAGCCTGTATTTATTTTCCTATCCACTGCCATTGACCCAACCTTCCTCATCCATTACAACTTGTGGTCTGGGACAGGTCCCTAGAACAGACAGTAATGATGCTTCAAAACCTCAGGGGCGCCTGGGTGGCTCAGTCAGTTGAGCATCTGACTTCAGCTCAGGTCATGATTTCCCGGTTCACGAGTTCTAGCCTCACGTCCGGCTCTGTGCTGACAGCTCACAGCCTGGAGCCTGCTTCAGATTCAGTGTCTCCCTCCCTCTCCACCCCTCCCCAACTCGTGCTCTGTCTGTCTCTCTCAAAAATAAACATTAAAAAAAAAATCTCAGGAACTACATCTAAAGATGACATACAAACTTGACTGCCTCTTAACATTTAGGTAAAAAACAATAATTATTCTGTTTGAGATCTTTATTCTTTATCAGGCTATCAGTGTTACTCTCAACCACGTGTAAGGACATCAGAATTTCTTGGGACGGCACAGGTAGTTGGAAGAAGCACATTCAATATTATAACATAATTTTATATTTGAAAAATGAAAAAAGAAAAACCTGTATCATTTTATGACAAACTCTTGGTCGATAAGTTTGTTTAAAAGATTGAATATTACTGATACAAGGCCTAGGTCCTAGCACATGTGATCAGTATCTGTAAAATTCTGAAGCAAATACAAATTAGCGTTAGCTAATAAATTACTATTCTCAGTGGTCATAAAATCTTCTCAAAATTATGCTACTTTTGCTTTATTCAATGCCATGTGTCCAACAAAGCCTAATCCAGGGGTCAGTGGGCATACAACTTAATAAAAACCAAAACACTCTGAACCCCTGCTAAGCAACAGGAACCACGCCAGGGGCTTTCATGTGGGATATCGCATTTAATCTTCTTAGTAAACTCGTGAATCACATGCTATTCTATGATTCTTGGAATATGAACATCTAATATTACTAGCCTCGCAAAATAAAAAAAGCTTTAAAAATATTTTCATAGGTGATTGAGCTTAAGACCAGAAGCACAATAATACAAGTGAGGAGGGTAATATGAGCGTTCTCTATCAGGCCTTCTGATCTAGCCTTTTCCATCTTACTGTTCTAGGTCCCCATTTGCTCGCCCTGAGGGAGAAACCATCCTAAATTGGGAAAGGGAATCAGGGTTATTATCTCCAAGAACCTTCTAGTCTCTCTAGCTCCAAAAGCAGCTCTGGCAGAAACAGCTGGTTTCCCCAAACTCTGTTCCCCCTTCTTCCTTGGACATAGGACTCCTGATTTTTAGTGGGGCAAAATAAAGACTATACTTCCCAGCCACTACTGCAGTTAAGTTCTGGACAATGGGATGTAAAAAGAGTCTGGTGCAACTTCTATGAAACGTCTTGAAGGAAGAGGGCATACTCTCCCTCGTCCTTTCCTTCCAACTGGCTGAAAAACAGACCAGTTGTCTGCAGTCTGAGTAGCCATCTTAGATTATGTAGTGGAAGCCACATTCTAGGGATGGCCCATCAGCTGGATGGAAGGAGGCACATTGTTCATATTGCCATGCCAGCCCTAAGCAGCCTATAGACTCCTTCTATGAGAGTTAGGCGTACTTTTATTCAAGGCATTGTTGTTTTAAATTTTGTCACACATAGCCCAATTTAATCCTAGCCAATATGGTAAACAAAAAGAAACCAAAAATTCAGATGACTGACTTCGAGGCAGCACAGCATAGAGGTTAGGAGCATGAATTCTGGACTCAGTAGGCCTGAATCCTGCCTCCCACTCACTAGCTGTTAGGACCCGAAGAAAATTAGTTATACTGTGTGTCTCAGTGTCACCTGTCGGAATAATAATAATAGTACCTACCTTCAAAGGTGTTATAAGTACTAAGTGAATTATTATTTGTAAAGCATTTAAAATAGTATCTAGCATATAGTAAGTGCTACCTATGTATTTGTTCAATAAAATAAACTAATTTGGAACAGGGCCAAAGACCACATGAACAACTACAGTGAGTCTGTGGTCCCTAACCTGACCCGCCACAGCGTTGAGGAAGTGATCCTCTGCTCTGAACCATATTTTACTCAGTGGGACTAAGATGGTTATATTAATAAGTTTTGCCAGGGCATATGTGTTTTGACTTCCTCTCTACAAAAGGACAGTGGCCAGGAAATTTTAGACCTTGGGATCCTGCAAATCACCAAGAAACATACCCACAGTCTGTTATTCTCCGTGGCCCATGCACAGAGGCGGTAATACTTTACCTGCCAGGGAGAAGTGAAAGATCTTATTACTCCCATCTGAGAGCACCAGGTCACTTCTCAGCTGACCTGACACACTTCCAAAAAAACTGTAACAATGTCATGAAAGAAAAATAAAAACCTTCCTACTGCTCCTATACCTATCAAAGATACTCAGCTCCTCCTTACATCGGCCAACGAGCTAAAAAAAAGAAAAGAAAAAGTAAAATAAACAAAAAATAAAAACCACTTATATAAAAGATGAAAGCATCTTGTTAGCATTTAGACCTCAGGAGACCCACTTTTTTTCTAGAAGTAATGGTTCCCCTTTGAGCTTTCAGTTTAACTCACTCCTCCCCTTACTTGAGGGACTTGCAAAGACTTACTATTCTCAAAGTTTTCCCCACCTTTTCCCCAGCTCAGTTTATGGTAACTGAGTTGATGGTATATTGCTTTCTGGTTCTTGATAATTCAGGGACAACATCTGGAAGAATGACCAGATCATTAAATGAACCTAACCAAGAGCTACAAGTCAGTCCATCCTGGCCACTCGGCACTCCTATCAGAACAGCACGCCAGCCATGTAAAGAGTTCACACAGGAGAGATGCAGGGAAAATCTGTGGGAGATTTGACAATCATCATTTTAATAACAATAATACATTTTTCCAAGAAACCATTCTGATCTATCCAAGAACTCTGACAGGGAAAAGTTAACACTTTTTGACCCACTGATATTCCACTGATCCCTCTGGTCTTATATAAATGCCTTAAATTCTTCTGCAGCTATCAAAAGAATAAAGGTCAGGGGCGCCTGGGTGGCTCAGTCGATTAAGCAGCTGACTTCGGCTCAGGTCATGATCTCGCAGTTCGTGAGTTCGAGCCCCGCGTCGGGCTCTGTGCTGACTGCTCAGAGCCTGGAGCCTGTTTCCGATTCTGTGTCTCCCTCTCTCTGACCCTCCCCTGTTCATGCTCTGTCTCTCCCTGTCTCAAAAATAAATAAAACGTTAAAAAAAAAAAAATTAAAAAAAAAAAAAGAATAAAGGTCACCGCTCAGCTGCCCTGGTCACCCCATGTCCCATCCCAACCCATCTCATCCCCATCCCCCTATTTATACACATGCAGGGGACAAAATAAAGGCCAGCAAACACTTTGCCTTAGCTAAAAAGCGAACTGCTGATAGTCCTAGGAGAGAAATGAAAGTAAAATGTAGCAGGTAGTCCTGTGTTTCTAAAACTCCACATTCTTTACTGAGAAGACATGAAAAAGAATTTGAACAATTTCCCAGAAGTGAGCAATAATCAAGGCAGATGAAACTGGTAAGTCCACCCACTTCATCACCGACGTTTGCCAGTAAGAGGCCTGGGGCAGTGGTAGACATCCCCACGACACAGAAGGCTGGAACTGAACCCTCAGAGGCCCTGATGGGTCACCCGTCCTTCTCAATAAACAGCGACAACGCTGGTTCGGTCCAAAAAAAGGAAATGGGCCCAAATCTCAAATCTGTAGTACAATGGACAACGCTGGTTCAGTCCAAAAAGAGAAAATAGACCAAAGCTCAAATCTGTAGGACAATGGCCGAATAGCAGTCTCTGTAGTTTAAAGCTAAGGAACCTACTAGAAAGCAGCATCTCCCCGCGCGTCTCTGTCGAGAAGCCGATTGTCCCACCACACCGCTGGGCCCCTCGCCTGTATCTGGTCAATTTCTCTTTTCATTCTCCGCTCACTCCTCCCCCACCAAATAGGTTCTGATTTATTTCTTCATTCCGCAGAGCTTCTCCATCTCCAGTCCTCAGTGGCATTCCAAAATCTTGCCAAGGGGCTCTGCACTGTGAAGTTTCTCCCTTTTGCAGCCTTTCAACCCCCCTTTTCCCCGTGGCTGTGCGAAGCTGCTAATTCCCCCGGACAGGCCCACCCTCCCCGAAGGCAGCGGCGGCAGCCCCCACCCCGCTCTCACCCCCTGAGGGTCCTTGACGAAGTAGCTTCCGCTGGAGCCCTGGTAGATGCGCTCGGGGAAGATGCAGCGTTCGATGGCCAGCTCCGCCTGCCGCACCACCGTCTCGAACTCAGGGTCCTCCGGAAACTCATTCCGCTCGCGGTGGGCCTGCGCGGCGTGCGCCGCCGCCGCCGCCTGAGCGGCCAGGGCTTGGGCCTGCGCCGCCACGGTTTGGGTCTGGCCCTGGGCCGCCGCGCCCCGAGCCCGATCCAGCAGTGGCTGCCGCTCCCGGTCGTGGCCTGGCGAGCCCGGCGGAGAGGGGGCCGGGCCGGCCGCCGCCGCCACTCGGACCGCGCCCCCCGGCACCTGCGGAAAGTGAGCGCCCGAGCCGGACGGGAAGGTGTAGTCTGGAGGTTGGGCCCGCTCGGGGGACACCAGTGGGCTCGTTTCGTCCATCCCTCAGGCCGCCGGCTCCGGGTCCCGGTGCGCTCCACACAGCTGAGCCCCGGGCAGGGACCAATCGGAGACACCCCCAACCCCCGCCTGACCAACCAGGTCGCGGCGCCTTGCCGGCCCCGCCCCTACCTAGCCTGTTTACTTGGCGACGCGTAGGCACGACCCCTCGCGCGCGAACGGTAGCCAATCAGAACCACTGTCTACGTAATCGTGCCCTCCGCATTTTTCGCCCGTCACCGTCGATGAAGACCGCGCATGCTCCAGAAGCCAGACCCAGGTCAGACACGCCCCTTGCTCTTACCAGCCCCGCCCCGCCCCTAGCTTCCTGTTGCTGACCTGTCTCTGGGAGCTTTCAATAAAGTAGCCTACCTAATCAGTCATTTGTTGAGTGCCTGCTATGAACCAACCAGCTGTGAAACTGGAGAGATCTAGTCTTTGTATCTGCATTCATTCAATTATGCACTCATTCATAAAATATTTATTGAGTACCTACTATGTTCTAAAGTGCTAGCGAGACAAAAATGAAGCAAAGAAAAATACCTAATCTGCCTAAATAAAAAGGTTTTTAAAAATCACAGCCCTGGGGCGCCTGGGTGGCTCGGTCGGTTAAGCGTCCGACTCCGGCTCAGGTCATGATCTCACGGTCCGTGGGTTCGAGCCCCGCGTCGGGCTCTGTGCTGACAGCTCAGAGCCTGGAGCCTGTTTCAGATTCTGTGTCTCCCTCTCTCTGTGACCCTCCCCCGTTCATGCTCTGTCTCTCTCGGTCTCAAAAATAAATAAACGTTAAAAAAAAAAAAAAATCACAGCCCTAATGCAATTTACACAGTGTCTGGCCCGGATGCTTAATGCTTATTTGTTAATTGATGGAAGATATGGTCTTAGACTAAAAAGTTCCATGAGGCAAAAGTCCATGACTGTTTTATTCACCGCTGTAAAACCTCAGTGTCTAGACACAATAGGGACTCAGTATATTTTTAGTAGTGGAAAAGAGAAGGAAGATCAAGCTGAAGACACACAGCCCTCTGAGGCAGCAGAAAAGGAGCCAACAATGAAAACTGAAAACTCCATAATAGAAGTTCAACGATTTGGGGGTAGGCCTTCAGCAAAGGCCTTAAAGGGGGTGTGTGCTATGAAGGAATAATGTAATTATATTACTGGAGGAAAAGAGAAAAAAGAGAATGAGAGTCATTTGAGTTTGAACCCCATCTGAACACTTAAGAATGTGTTTTCTCATCTGTAAAATGGGAATTATCCCTTCCTCAATTAAATAAAAATTAAGAGAAGGTATGTAAAACACTTAGCATAGTGGTTAGTACACTCAACAAATGGTAGCTTTTTTATTGTTGATGCTGTTTTTGTTTTGTGCTTAAAATAACCAGCAGACTAGACTATGGGTTTTCACAAGAGATGACCAGCCAAATAGTAACCAATATTTCATAATCATTCTTTCTTGAATCAAATTATTGCCACAGCTAGTAAAAGTACTGAATCAAAACAACTTATTGTTTATTTTGTTTTTGTTTTTTTGTTTTATTAAGTTTATTTATTTATTTTGAGGTGGGGAAGGGGCAGAGAGAGGAGTGAGAGAATCCCAAGCAGGCTCCACACTGCCAGCTCAGCCCCTGATGTGGGGCTCAAACCCACGAACCTTGAGATTGTGACCTGAGCCAAAACCAAGAGTCAAATGCTCAACCAAGTAAGCCACACAGCCACCCCGAAACAACTTATTATTTAATTACATGTATGACAATGTCTTAATGTTTTTTTTGGCATGTAACCCATTTTAGGCAAAGGTCCATACAGTTTCCCCTTTCAGTTACAAGACATATATTTCCCTTCCCGATACAGATATCAAATGATTCAGTAGTACTTGCCCTTGTACTTGCCGAGGGATCATAGTCACAGAGATGATCTCTTGGTATTGATCTCATTTAGCCCCTAAGCTTCAAATTGTCAAGGAAAGCTGCAAGATTTAGAGTTCTCCTTTGAATTCTGGGTCTTCTCTATGGAAAACTCTCAGAATTTATTTCTGAATCTACCCCTTAGAACTTGATTTTCCTTTTACTGAAAAAAAAGGAGGGGGGATCAATACATTCCCTATTACCTATGAAGAGCTAGCGCTCACCAAATGCTACGCACGTGCCAGGCATTATTTTTTGTATATTCCATGGATGTAAATGGACTACATGTAACTGGCATTACAGCTCCTATGATGTTAGAAACTGAGTAATGTATGCAGCTGGTCTGTGGCAGAGCTGGATCCAAACCCAGGCACACCAACTCAATGCTTTTAACACTATATTGCTTCTTATTAAATATCTCTATGGGATGTGTCTCATATGAACCCCCTTTCTGTCCATTTTCATGGATGCCACATTACTTTTGAGACTCTCAAGATGTCTTAGCTATATTATTAAAATAGCTTATGAATTTGTTTCTCTGTTTCCAATCTCTCTGATTATCTCTGAGTATCACTACCAGATTAATTTTCTTAAAACACTGGTTTCCTTAGGGCTCCCGGGTGGCTCAGTTGGTTAAGCATCCAACTTCAGCCCAGGTCAGGGTCTCACGGTTTATGAGTTCAAGCCCTGCATAGGGCTCTCTGCTGTCAGCACAGAGCACACTTCGGATCCTCTGTCTCCCTCTCTTTCTGCCCCTCCCCCATTCTCTCTCTCTCAAAAATAAATAAACAGGAAAAATGAGGAGACTGAGCTAAAAGATTAAAAACAACAACAACACTGGTTTCCTTGTGTCACTGCTCTGATCAAGAAACTACATTTTTTGGGGGGAAAAAAAGAAACTACATTTTTGGGACGTCTGGGTGGCTCGGTCAGTTGAGCATCGGATTCTTGATTTCTGCTCAGGCCATGATCCCAAGGTCATGGAATCAAGCCCCAAATCAAGCTCTGAGATGAGCTTGGAACCTGCTTAGGATTCTCTCTCTCTCTCTCTCTCTCTCTCTCTCTCTCTCTCCGTCTCTCTCTCTCTCCCTTTGCTCCTCTCCCCTGATCATGAGGTCTCTTGAAAAGAAAACATTTTCATTGCAGTAAAATATGCATAATATTTATCATTTTAACCATTTCACAAATGTACAGTTCGTTAACATTAAATACATTCACAATGTTGTGTAACCATCACCACTGCCTATACCCAAAACTTTTTCATCATCCCAACAAAAACTCCATATCCATTGAACAGTAACTCCCTCCTCCTCTAGTTCCTGGTAACCTCTATTCTACTTTGTGTATCTATGAATTTTCCTATTCAAAACACTACATTTTGCAAAACATATCTTCCCCCTAATTTTTCTCCATAGTTTAACCACAATCCATCCTTATTTCATCAAATTTTGATATATATACTTCAATGTAATAAGATCTATTTTCCTGACACTCCATTCTCTCAACAACTAATTATATCTATATTCATTACCACACAGTTTAGCATGTTTAACCATTGAATGTTAGAGCTGGTTGAATCTTATAGGTCTGCTAGTCCAATCTCATTTTACAGGCTGGAGAGCTTCATAACTTGTTTGAAGCCCCACACACTTGGTGGCAGGCATGGGATTTGAACACAGAATCCAAGTCTTTTAAAATAATGTAAAAATGGTGTTTATTGAGCACTTATACACTGTACTGTCATACAAGTCCTGGGGAGTCTTTATCATTATTATTATCATTTTCATTTTCTATTCCACAGATGAGGAAAACCCCAATTCAGAGAAGCAGTTTGCTTATTCTCTTCATGCGTTTGCCTTCTTTTAATAATTAAATATAATCTTGAATTTTACATGTACATGAATCTTTTCTTCTCCACATGGAGGCGGTAAGTTCCAGGAGGGCAACGATCTGTGTCTTTTCTAGCTGCATTCACTTTGTTCAGTAAATAAATACTGTATACGGATAAACGGATTGGTGTGCACGGTATTTGGAGGATTTGCTCCAATATTGACACTATACTTATTTTTTTTTTAATGTTTATTTATTTTTTGAGGGTGGGGGCACAGAGAGAGAGCCGGGGGGTGGGGGGAGAATTCCAAGCAGGATCCGTGCTCTCAGCGCAGAGTCACAGGCGGGACTCCATCTCATCGTCTGAGATCCTGACCTGAAGCCGAAATCAAGAGTCTGAGCTTAAGGACTGAGCCACCCAGACACCCCAACACTATATTTTAAATACAAAAGATCTGAGTAATGACAACACAAATCCTAACAACGAATGAATGCAGAAGTGTCCCGATATTACAATGCTGGCACAGGGTTGAAGCTCATTCAACTGCAGTTGCCTAGTCTAGCATGTTACCATTTACAAAACTGAACCTCAAAAGCCAGATTTGGGTTCTGCCCTTAAACTCCAGGGAGGGGCCATTTACAACTCTGAAGGTCCGCACAGGATCGGAGCCTCTTGAGAGGGTGGTCACTGTTGCTTCTGACTCAGGTTTTGTTTTGTTTTGTTGTGTGTGTGACATTTCGGCTAGGCTGTCTCTGGGTAGGTAAGACCTGAGGTCTTCACCAGGGTGGCCAAGGTGGGATCATGGGTTCAGCCCCACCCCTCTCTCGGATGTTTGTCCAGAGATCCAGAGACACTTCGCCCCGCACAAAGATGGCGCAGAGTTCGAGCCGGACCAATGGAGAGTGGCGTTGCTCCTGGTTGCCTAGGTAACAGCCAATGGGCAGCGGGAATTGCGCCCAGTGCGGCCGCCGGGGATGGCGGCGTCAAGTGGGGCAGGCGCTGGTGGAGGTGGTGGAGAGGCAGGTGGCAGGGGCGATCCCGGCGGAGCGGCGGTCCCGGCAGCTGGATCCCCGCGTCGGGGCGTGACTGTCATCCCGAAAGGCGGAGCTCAGGTTGGCTGGCAGCGCAGGAGGGAGGGGGCCAGGAGAATGTGGTCGGTGAGGAAGGGACTGAGAAGACCATCCCGAGATAACCGGCTGGGGATCGTGACTCCACCCAGGACGCGCTGACCAGAGGGTGGGGTCCATAGGGTGCCAAACCCAGACCTCCAGTCTCTACCGCTGGGGCCGAGGTCCGAGAGAGCCCACGGTACCCGGCTTAGCGGGTGGGTGGGGGCTGCGTCCGGAGTGGGTGGCAGACCAGTGTGAGCAGAGACCTGGCCCAGGCGGGAGAGCAGAGCTCGGGTAGAGGGAAGGATCGGTGCTGGGATGCAAGAACGGGGTGGGAAATCGGCTAGGAAGTGTTGTTAGTTGGGTCTAGGGCTTTGTTTGCCCTGGGTCCGCCTCTCACATTCTGGTGGAGAGACGTCCCACACAACGAGGCTTGGGGAATGAGATGCCTCAATTCATGGTGGCACCCCTGCTGGGTGGCACCTCCAAACTGCTTAGATATCCGCGGGCGTAACTCGGCTTTATTAAAAACCGGTCCAGGCATTTTCTTTTCCATAAAACAGAATAGTATCGTGGCCGTCCCTATCACCCCCAGGTTGTTTTGTTTTGTTTTGTTTCGTTTTTTACTATCTTCAGTTCTTCCCACTTTCTTCTCCAACTAATCGCCACACCGGTCTTCCGAAATAAGACCTTTATCTAGTAGCAACACATTTTTATTAATTTTTTTTTTTTTTTACTTCTCGAGTTCAAGGGAGATTTATAGTAAAAAGACTTGCAGACTTATAAGAAAAAAACAGTTTTTTCAAGCTCATTTAAAACATTTAAAAAAGAATGTTTGACTTTTTGTTCTAGGTTTCTTACAAGCCTAAGTTTTGTTCATCAAGCTCTTCCTCTTCTTTTCTTTAGGATTCTGAAAGCCTAAGACTGCTTCCTTTATAATTAAGAAAACTTTGACAAGACGTTCATACTCTGGGGAGGCTTTGGAGGAACCATGTAAAGGTATATGTGGGAAAAGCTGGCTGCCTCAAAACAGTATTCTTAAACTGAAAATCTGTTCCTTTTTATGTTAGTTAGTTAGTTAGTTTTTAATCCTCTGAATTTGGACACAAGTTATTGTGAATGCATAAGTATTTTTTTAACAAGTTTGATTTCTAAAATCTGAAAAAAGACAAATGGAATACAAATAAAAGTTACATTCCTGTCTCCAAGTTCTATTTGGAAATGTCAGGGTCAAGAGAAAGTAAAGATAGCAGGGAGGTAGTCTGTTGTGCAGACCAATCGTGTATTCATTTCAGGGACAAAATAGTTCTTTTCTTTTAGATAAATGTTTGGATTGATCCTTTGCAACCCATCTATCAAAAGAGCAGAAAGGGTGGGTATCTGTTTAGAGGCATGAATCTTCTTGCTTTTGTGACTAGATTCCATATGCATAGCTGAAGCCTAAACTCCTAGGCCACCTGTTCTCTTTAAAAAGACTTTTTTATGGTAACTGACACAAATAATGGTTTACATGCTTATTAAAGTGTTGGGTTTTCAGTCTTCATTAGCACTGGCTATACTGTATTGAACTAGATTTGTCTCAATGACCATGATTTCTTTTTGGGTCGTTGGATGTGCAAAGTGACTATTACTTAGCATGGCTAGTTACAGAAGTTTTAAATGATCCCGACACTGTCCCAGGTGGTGACAGTATCAATTATTTGGACTAGGTAGAAGTTTCTAGTCAAATGTGTTCAACCATGGCCTGAGGCCATAGAGTCTACATGTGTTTCCTTAATTAGCACTTCTGATTATGTTCTTGGGGATGGGCGTCATCTTGACCAGCTGTTGAAGGGAGTTTGCTCTGTCTCCCTAGGTAAAAAAAGGAATGAAAATGTATTTTTGAAAAACAAATGACAGATGATGGTGGCAGGGTTACGTGGAGAGATGATGTTCCACTTACTATATAGCCATATAATATATTACCCCAAATCTAGCTGCTTAAAACAACCATATGATGCTCACAGGTTCTGTGAGTCAGGAATTTGTACAGGGCATCATGGGGATGACCTCCTTCTGCTCCATGATGCCTTAGATGGGACGCTGACTTAATGGCCGGGAGCTAGAATCATCTGAAGGCTCCTTTGCTCACAGCTGGCGCCTGGGCTGGGCTGATTCAAAGTTGAGAACAGCCAACTAGAGCACCAACACGTGGCTCTTTGTGGCTTAGCTTCCTCGCAGCACATTAGCCTCCAGGTAGTCAGACTTCTCATGTGGTGGCTCGGGTCTCTAAGCATAAGTGTCCCATTGAGCAAGAGGGTAGATGTATCACCTTTTCTTTCTTTCTTTCTTTCTTTCTTTCTTTCTTTCTTTCTTTCTTTCTTTTCTTAAGTTTTATTTATTTTGAGAGAGAGAGTGAGCGTGCACAAATTGGGGGAGAGGGAGAGAGAGAATCCCAAGCAGGCTCCAAACTGTCTGTGCAGAGCCCGACTCAGGGCTTGATCCCACAAACCATGAGATCTTGACGTGAGCTACGAACAAGAGTCAGACGCTTAACCCATTGAGCCACCCAGGCGCCCGATGCATCACCTTTTCTGATCTGACCTTAGAACACACCATTGCTTCCATCGTGTTCTGTCAGTTGAAGCATTCATAAGCCTGCCCAGATTCAGAGAAGAAGAGTTACATTCCATCTTTATCATGGAACAGTGGCAAGGTCAAGTTGTAGAACGTGTAATACAGGAGATATGATTGCAAACGTCTTTGGAAAATACAACCTGTCCCATTGGGTAGAGGATGATCTCAAGTTTCACTGGAAAATTTTATTCCCTAAGAGCTAACAGCATACCAAAAGAGTGGCAAAGTTTACAGTTTGAGTGGCCGGCTAATACTTTGTCCAAAGATACTCTTCAAACTGGAGAAACACTGTTCACTTTCTTTCAGGGACCTTCTACTGGTCCATCTGAAAGGAGTGGGATGCCACTATGTGGAAATTTCATGTAGCCTTGAGAAAAAGCAAACAGGGGTGCCTGGCTGGCTCGGTTGGTAGAGCATGCAACTCTTAATCTCAGGGTCTTGAGTTCAAGCCCCACGTTGGGCATGGAGCCTACTTAAAATTAAAAAAAAAAAAAAATAGGGGCATCTGGATGGCTCAGTCAGTTAGGCATCTGACTTTGGCTCAGGTCATGATCTCCCAGTTCGTGGGTTTGAGCTCCGCGCCGGGATCTGTGCTGTCAGCGCAGAGCTGGCTTGGGATTCTCTCTCCCCATGAGCCATTGGGCAGTCAAACTGACTCCTCACATGACACCACAAGAACTCCTTCCAGACCTCTGAGTGAAGACAAGTTAACAGCTGCCAAACATCAAAAGGAAATGCCTTTATCTTATCATCTTACTGCCTGAATAATGATTTTGTGTTTTATGTTTTGGAACGGTGGTTTAGTTATAAGATTTATTATAAGATGTGGCCCTTAAGATTCTGACTTGTTTTGAAGGAATGAAATATTTCAGCTTTGTGCCATAAGCTACGTTTTCAGCGTGCTGACCTCACTAGTTCTGGGAAGAGCTGAAGACGGCCTGTAGTTATCAAAGCCTGTCTGGACTGGAAAGTTTTCCTCTGGCAGTTTCAGTGGGAAACTGCTTCTCTTCCTCTCATTAATGTTGTATTTGCAGCACAGTCATGCTGGCCTCTACCCCAGGCACACTGATGCCGGGCTGACAACAAGAGGCTTGTGGACCTGAAATTGGATGCTGACCTTGTGGAACGTTGATGGGACAGAGATGGCACACCAGGAACCAGCGTCATCTCTCAGAGAAGATAGCCCCAGAGGTTTTGAGGGGCTTTAACACACGAAGAAAATGGCCCCTGTCTCGGGATATCTTCTGCTGTGTGAGAGACCCTGGCCATGGAGCTCCCAAGTCGCCGCAACAGCGAGAAAATCCCTGGGGACGCTGTGGAAGGGGCTCCCAGACATCACTGGAAGAGCTTCCGAAGCTGGCCTCATTAAGGAGGTAGAAACAAATGCGGCTCCATGTTTGGGTGAGAGCAAGGGATTCTCAAAACTCATCTGTCCTCATAGCTGGGAAGAAACGCGAGCTTTGAGACAGGGCCAGGGCCCAGAAGATGTCACTGAGCCCCACTCTGTTCAGGCCCAGCTGTTTGCACATCACAGCATTTCTGGGCTTGCGGCATCTGTATCAAAAAGCACCATGACAGAGGCCAAAATTAAAATATCCCGTAGGGTGGTGATAAAGAATACACGAGTGGCAATTGTAGTTTACTTTTCCTCACCTTAGAGTTTTCACCTCATTAGTCAACATTGGCTGATTTTTTTTTTCCAAAATGTTATTTGAATCACGTTGGTAGCATTTTTATACTGAGACTTTAAAGAAATTTCCATTACAGTCGATGTGAATGTGTGAGTTTAGGTGTCTGGTTTTTGGTTTGTTTTTTTATTTTTTATCTTCAAAAAAATTTCTTTAATGTTTATTTTTTGAGAGAGAGAGAAAGAGAGAGAGAGAGACAGAGACAGAGCATGAGCAGGGGAGGGGCAGAGAGAGAGAGGGAGACACAGAATCCGAAGCAGGCTCCAGACTCTGAGCTGTCAGCACAGAGCCCAATGCAAGGCTCAAAGTCACAAACCGCGAGATCATGACCTGAGCCAAAGTCAGACGCTTAACCAACTGAGCTACTCAGGTGCCCCTCCAAGTTGAACATTTAAAGCATTTTAGTATCAAACATGCCAGATCCCTCTTGTACTGTGGAACCTACTTTTGGCGACCCCATCTTGATGTTCCATAATGGAGACAGCAATACAACCCTTAATGTTGTGTGTGATTTGAGCTTTTCTGGGACTTGAAAGAAGCTAGCCATTGGCGCCAGGCCTGTAGGGATTTAAAATCTCACTCCTGTTTGGTCCTCCAGGTCTGGCCCCCATGTTGTGAAGAAGGGGTGCACTTGTCCTGTCGTAACTCAATCAGATGCTTGAGGGTCAGACTCTAGCTTCACTGTTAATAACAGGGGACCTTTCAATGATGATTTCTAGGTCAGGGAACTTTCGCACATAGGATAGCTGTTTATTGGAGTAGTAGTTCCCATGCTTTCAAATGTTTAACGGTCTAACGATGTGCTTGTTGAAACTGCAGATTCCCAGGCTCTAACTTACAAAATCTGACTCAGTAGATCTGGTTGTGGGCCTAGGACTCTGCATTGTCACAGTCACTTGCAAAAATGTTTTATTGCTTAGATCTGGAAAAGATGAGGTGAGTAAAAAGACCTAGGAAATTATAAAAGGACTAGGGATTGCATTTTTAAAAAATATGTCAGATGATTCTGTTTGTCTATGCATTTAATGATATTTTGGGTTATCTTAACCCCCTTCTTTTTTTTTTTTAATTTTTAAATTTTGTTTAAATCCAAGTTAGTTAACACAGAGTGTAATAATGATTTCAGGAGTAGAATTTAGTGATTCATCACTTACATATAACACCTAGTGCTCATCCCAACAAGTGCTCTCTTTAATGCTCATCACCCATTTAGCCCATCCCCCACCTAGCACCCCTCCAGCAACCCTCGGTTTGTTCTCTGTGTTTAAGAGTCTCTTATGGTTTGCCTTAACCCCCTTCTTATTGGATATCTTTGAATCGAATACAAGCATTCTTTTACTACACCTGTGAAGCCATACCTAGCCAGCCTCACTGTCCTAGTTATTCCTTCCTTCTGCTCCCATTATGCTGTTATCCCCTTAGTTCAGGTCTTATGATCTTGTACCTGGGTGTATCAGTTAGCTTTTTCTGGGTAATAACACACCATGGCTTAAAATAACAACCATGTATTTAGTCCGTGATTCTGTGGGTCATTAATTTGGAGCTGGGCTCGAGAGCAGCTCCGCTGGTCATGCCCGAGCTCACCCTGCATCTGTGGTCAATTGGTACAACAGCTCCACGTGACCCCTTGTCACCGGCCGGCTAGCCCGGACTTGTCCACATGGGGGCAGAACAGTTCCAAGTGCAGTGAGAAGGCAAGCCCAGTGTATAGGCGCTTTGCAGACCTCTGCTGTATCACGTTTGTCCGCGTTCCATTAGCCAGAGCAAGTCATAGAACCCACCCAGACCCAGTGCGTGGAGGAACAAACTGCCTGTTAATGGAGGTGCTGCCATGTCACATCACAAGGGCATGAGCAGAGGGGGAGTAATTTGTGCTCATGTTCACAGTCTACTGAATTAGCACATCTCCCGCCTTGCAAGCTTTTCTGGCTGTAGGCTTTTGCTGCTCCAAAGCATCCTGCTTCCCGCTGCCACATTCATTTTCCATGAGCACCGCTTTCATATTAACATCCCTGTTCACAAACCCCCAGAACCTTCCCCTTTCCCCTGTCTTATTAGCTGTGGACTCTTCTGCCTAGCTTTCAAAGGTCTCCTTAAGGTAGCCTGGCCCTGAAAGCAGAGCATGCAATACAAGAGAGAAAGAACCAGCAGCAGTCAGGGGAAGCCAGGGCACTTGTTCCAGAGCACAGACTGGCTTATAACTTCTCTGGGCTTCTGTGTCTCCATCTATAAAATGAGGGCGTTTGGATGAAATCTGAAAGGTTTTTTTCAGATTTCAGATTTCGGCTGAGTACCTAAGACAAACTTGTTTCCTGTTACTCCTTAAATAAACCTTCAACTGCAGTAAAACCCACATTAATATTTTTCCACCGAACATACAGGCATCATTGCTCCTTGTGCGTTCATTGCCCAGCTTTTCTCTATCTGCAGCTGCCCTTTGCCCTCTTCGCTGCTTGTTTGTGGTCCATGCCATCTTGTCTTTGTTCATCTCTGCCATCCAGTCTGATGCTTAATTACATGATCTCTCGTCTTGTTCAGTGGTTCAGTTATTAGCCTTAGCACCTAGATTGCAAACTCATTGAGGGAAGAGACTATATTTGATACATCAACTAAACACCTATTACCTAGTAGGTATCAAGCTAATATTTGTAGATTAATCCTCAGTTTCTATCCCAGGTCATAGAAAATTGGAACTGGCTGATAACTTTTTTTTTTAATTTTTTTTTTTTTTTTATGTTTATTCAGTTCCTGACAGAGAGAGCACGGGAGGGTCAGAGAGGGAGAGGGAGACACAGAATCCGAAGCAGGCTCCAGGCTCTGAGCTGTCAGCACAGAGCCCGACGTGAAGCTCTAACTCATGAACTGCGAGATCATGACCTGAGCCGAAGTCAGAGGCTTAACTGACTGAGCCACCCAGGTGCCCTCTGGCTGATAACTTTTAAGATCAGTAGGAGGATAAGACTGCTTGAACAGAGGGGATGGTTGCGGGTGGGGTTTGGAGAGGTGGGTATATTTGTTAAATGTATCTACGGTAATATCTATATACTTACCAGGCTGGTAAGTATATAGAATATATCTGTAAAATTGCTTTGCTGGCCTTTCCTCCAGCCATCCTGTGACCCCGATTCTCCTCTGCTTGTTCCTTGCAGTTTTCATACTTTTCTTCCATAAGCTGGCATCATGACCCTCACAAAAGGTTCCTTCACCTACTCTAGTGGGGAGGAATATCGTGGCGAGTGGAAGGAAGGTGAGAGGGCCCCTAGGGGTCAAGTGATGAATACTTCATATGACTAAAGGACAAACAAATAAAGCTATAGAAGCCAGCTGGATGAGTCTTCATGTCTAAGTCCAGGATTTAATCTGAAGAGCGCCTTTCCTTTATTTGATTTTAGTCTTAAGTAAAGGAATTAGAAAATGCTGTTGTTTGCCCAGTCTCCAGCAACGAGTTAAATCTTTCCAGTTCTGAATATAAAGTGTTTTAGTATCCTTTTACCCTTTAATGTTATTATGTGGGAATTGTTTTTATAAATGCTTATGTACCAGGCAGAGTACAATGAATTATTTTAAGTGCCCATAAATTAGAAAGTGCAGAATTGATTGTAATGACTTGGTTCTAGTGCATCTTAAAAAGTTAAGGAAGATCTAGAAATTAGCACAGACGCTTGAGAGCAAATGACATCCATTGCCTTGAATTTCCTGTGACAGCTCATTACATTCGGAAGTAACTATTCATAGGAATGGTGAAATTCTTCAGAGCCTGAGAAACACAGTCTGGCCACTTAAAAGCCTCGTGGGTCCAGTCCCATCAAGCCAGGAACCACCCTGAGGAGAGGAGCCTTCACTTCCCACAGTCAGTGAAGAGACATTCAGGCTGTTTCCAGACACGCACCCACGTCTTTTCACGCTAGATCCCTGAAGCTGATGAATCCTTGAGCCTTGAGAGGAGAAACTGTGCAACTGGGTGTGACCTTGTCTCAGTACACCCCCGTGCCTCTCCCCTGCCTCCCCAGCACCTGCTGTCCCCTCGGCTCCAGCCATTTAGAGCGGCCACCCTCTGTCCCCCAGAAGGGCTCCGTCGTACTCTGTTAGAGGACAGGATTACTCCTCCAGCATCTTGCTGTTTTCTGGTCAGGTCAGTGGGTAAGCACAGCCCTGCTGACCTGACCAAGCCCAAACCAGCGTCGCCAGTCTGGCTGGTAGGTTGGCCCCCTGGCTTCGAGGTGCAGAGGGGCACTTGTTTTCCTCAGAGGGCAGCATAAGTAGGTGTCGAGGGCTCTCCGGCCAGGATGCCTGCCGCATTTGCTCTCTTGCTCTGCTACTTAACTGCTCTGTGATCTCGAGTAAGCGATTTGGCTTCTCCCTAGCCTTGGTTTCTGCATCTGTGAAATGGGAACAATAATAGTACTGTGCCCACCTCCTAACGCCGTGAGGATTAGATAAGATGATAAGCACAAAGAGCTCAGAAGAGTGTGTGACACACAGTAGAGGGCCTCTTATCATTCATACCTACAGAGACCTGCTGCCAATCTGATATTTGTGACAAGATGGGAAGGTCCAGGGAGCCAGATTTTCCTGCCTGACTCTGGGTAGTGGCTCTCTGCCCTGCCAGCGTCACTGCTTCTCTTCTTTCCTTTGTGGGTGGGGTGACAAAAGGCAAGAGATGTTAGGCAGCGAGGGGGGTCCCTGAAGCTGCCCCATCCCAACCTGACGACTGTCTTTCTCTTTGCTCAGGCCGCAGACATGGTTTTGGTCAACTGATGTTTGCAGATGGCGGCACCTACCTGGGTCATTTTGAGAATGGGCTCTTCAATGGCTTCGGGGTACTGACCTTCTCAGATGGCTCAAGGCGAGTACTGGGTCATTCCTTTCTCAGCTTTGATAGTGATAAATAGCTGGTCAGACCTGAGATGTCCCAGGTCCTCTGAAAACAGACAAGGAGGAAGCAGTTCTTTTATTAGTTACTTTATAAATAGATCTAAAATTTGAAATGGCGCGTCGCTGAGCGACCTTCCACCCCACTGCCATTCTCTTCTGTTATCTCCTTGAAATTAGAGCCTCACATCACACTTGCTCTCTGGCCCGTCTCTGCCGGTTGGGAGTGGGGCGAGTGGGGGCAGGGTGGAGCTTGCTCCTTGGCATTAATAAGGAACACTTACTGGGCGCCTGGGTGGCTCAGCTGGTTGAGTGTCTGACTCTTGGTTTTGGCTCAGGTCATGATCTCATGGTTCATGAGATTGGGTCCCACAGCGGGCTCCACACTGACAGCATGGAGCCTGCTTGAGAATTGTCTTTCTCCCTCTCTCTGTCCCACCCTTGCTCATTCTCTCTCTCTCTCTCTCTCAAAATAAATAAATAAACAACACTTATTGGTAGCTGCTTCATGCAGTTAACCTGGACTGCCCACTACCCCTCTAAAGGCTAACGTGTCATGTTTCTGCAGGTACGAGGGGGAGTTCGCCCAGGGCAAGTTTAACGGCGTTGGAGTCTTCATTCGACATGACAACATGACATTTGAAGGGGAATTTAAAAATGGCAGAGTGGATGGTTTTGGTAAGTCATAGCCCACCAGGACGGGTGACTGGGGGGAGCATCATACGTGCGAGGTACACCTTGTCAGCTGTAATGCTTTTATGGGTGTCCAGCGATCCAGAGTGACCGGGCCCTCACTCCTATTCATCGAGCCCGCGGACTGCGCTCCAGAGCAGACCTGTGAGTCCTCCTCACGGCTTGGCATCAGGCCGCTCCCTGAGTCACTAACGCCCTCGTCCATCCCGAATTTTCTCTGTCCCCCTCCAAGGCCTGCTGACTTTCCCCGATGGTTCGCATGGAATACCTCGCAACGAAGGCCTGTTTGAGAACAACAAGCTGCTGCGGCGTGAGAAGTGTTCCGCAGTCGTGCAGCGGGCCCAGAGCGCCTCCAAGTCCGCCAGAAATCTCACTGCCTGACGGGGCGTCGTGCGCCAGCTGACAAGTACTGGGTAAAGCAAAGGCCCCGTTACTCACTCAAGGTGAACAGATGTACCGGCTGTGAGAGGACATGAGGATGCCCGCAGAGAGCAGAAGCCTTGGGACGCCCCCACACCCGCCAGGCAGGGATTCCATCACAGAATTCTGAGGACTTGAGCCCCGCTGCCCACAGCAGGGTGACCAGTTCTCTTTCCTTCTCTCACTTGTTGGTATTCTGTGTCCCTAACACCTTGGGTTGCCCAGTGCAGACCTGCCTCTCCTTGATTTCCTGCCAAGTGGGGCAGAGCCTCTTCGTTCCGCCTGTATTTGGGGCAGTTGATCCCAGCCCCAAATTAGGGCTAGTGCTTTGTGCCCCCCCCCCCCCCCCCGGAGAAACAGGGAGAGAGGCAGGGGTGGCTTAGGCAGTTCAGCAGTCCTGTGAAAGCCACAGCCAGAGCTTTTCTGCGTGTCCTCCCACCGCCTCCCCATTTGCTGCTGGTCAACTTCATGGCTCCAGGCCCCCCCCTTTGTCTTACCAGACTGCTATTTGTGTCTGCTTATTCCCCCTGTGAAGGGTTTGGTAAGAGTGCTGTTTCCCTGTCCCTTGACTTTATAAGCTGTCTTCCTTACCTGAGTTCCAGCAGCTAATCTATGCCCTATTTGTGCCTCTCCTTTCTTAGACGGGACAGGATCCCTTTTGGGGATAGTCAAGACACTGATGTAAAGAGTCACTTTAGGACTTGTACTTGTTAGTTACTCCAGGGTGAAGGGCAGACATCCCTGGCCCATTTCAGGCCCTATCACGGAGTAATTGAATCCTTAGGGATGGCTTGGGCTGACACAGCCCCTTCCTAGTGGACTAGGAGGTCAGACCCACCTCAACCCCTTGGGGTTTGGGTAGAATTGGACCCATTCTAGGACTGCAGTGAACCAAAAGAGAATTTGGCTCCCTGCATTTGGTCCACTGTTTACTCTTCCACCATGAGCTTGGCCATCAGGCCTGGGAGGTCAGATCTTGACCGATAGGATCCCTATGTAGTTCATCATGGAGGCCCCCCAATTATCCTGTGACCCAGACACGCCCAGCCCACTCCCAGCCCCTTATCCTCACACTGAATGTCTCCTCAACAGCAGACTGTGGTGGAAATTATAGCCGTGTGCCTCCGTGTATTCTCTGAGTTGTACTGTAGAAACGAGTGTTTATGAGGAATAAACAAATCACCAGAACTGCCTATACTTCATCACTTTACTCTTGCTCTGCATCCTCATGAATCAACCCATTTGCTGTTTCTAAAAGTTAATCACAGATGGGGGCTTAGTACCGACATTGCATGCTTTACTACATAGTACCTAATTCTCAAGACCTCTGCAGGGTAGGGGCATTTTTTTTTTTAATCAGACAGACTCAGGTTGCCCAAACTAGGAAGTGGCAGCACTGAGTGGGATTTGTCTCTCAGTCTTTCTGACTTCCAAATCACTTTCTACTGTATCTCTTGCCCGGAGCATCAAGAGTACCCACGTCCTGAGACCAGTTATTGTCACACCTGCTGGGTTACCTCGGGCAGGTCAACTCCTGCTGGGGTTTCCCTTTTCCTGCAACAAGTAGAGTAATCCTTCCCCAGCTGAGCTAATGTGCAACATTCACCTGCCATGCTAACCCCTTTTACACACACGATCTTACATAGCCCGGAGAGAAAGGGACTGTTACTATCCCCAAATTACAGATCAGATTGGGCAGCGAAGTAGCTGTCCAAGGTCCCCAGACCATAAGTGGCAGGTCTAAGAACTTAAATGCAGGCCTGCTTAATTTAAGCCCAGAGGTTGAGTGCTTTACCAGTGTACTAGCCAGCCTCCCGAGCCCTAATTTTTTGCCCCATTCCTTAAGCTAGATTCTCTGCTGAGCCCAGATCTGCCAGACTTCGCCTGTGAGAAGAGCCCAAGTGCTAAGCCCCAAGCCTCAGTACCATCCAGATGGCGGATTTCAGTTGAAGATTCACACCTTCCCTCTAGCCTCTGTCCTAAACAAGAATCTGTTTACCTTTCTTTTCAGCCAGAGTAATTTTTAAAAAATTCATCCCTGGTTTACTGCCACTAGTCAAGTATCACTAAAAGTTAAACATTTTTGGAGAAAGCAACCTTTCTGATTAATGGGCTACATGTTTCTAAATATCTTAGTTGAACTTTTTTGCCTTCTGCCTCCCACTCAAAACTTCAACTAAGCCTTTCCTCTAGGCCACTGCTAATCTAATACCTATGTTTGCTGAGTATTGTTAAGGCCTCTCTCAAAGCTGAGAAGGCCTTGACAAGTTTAATTGCCTCAGGACGTCTGGGTGGCTCAGTCAGTTAAGTGTCAGAGTTCATCTCAGGTTCCTGAGTTTGGCTCATGGTTCCTGAGTTCAAGCCCCACATCTGGGCTCTCTGCTGTGAGTGCAGAGCCTGCTTCAGATCCTCTGTCCCTCCCCGCTCTCTGTCCCTCCCCCCTCTCTGTCCCTCCCCACCACACGCTTCCTCTCCTCTCAAAAATAAATAAACTTAAAAAAAGTTAAATTGCCTCTAGGAAGGTTCTTGACATCTAGGCAGGAAACCTAAGGCTTGCTTAGCAGTGAAGTGTCAATTTTTACATAGCCACACTGTTTTAACTTACTCAACTTTATTGCAAGAACAAAATATTATTTTTAACAATAAAAGCACAGTGCCTACAGGCAAGAGGATGGCCAGGTCTCAGGCCAAGTCTTCTTCCCTAATGTTTCAGACCTAGGTTAGCTAGAAGTCTCCTAGAATGTAACATTTATCCACCAGGTGTCATTATTTACCAATTCTGGTAAGTCACTGGGCCGGGTCTGTGCTCTCTAGTTAAGATCAAGGCTAGAGATAAGAATATGAGATGATCAAAATGGGTTTAGGAAAGAGCACTGTGTCTGGAATGCAGACGGGGTGGGGGTGGGGTTGGATTTCAAAGGCTAGTGATGCTTTTCTGATCAGGTTTCCTAACCGACCACTTTCCCTGGAAGGAGTAAGAACTTGGGTTCTTAAGAATAGCCCGGGCTCTGTGCTGCATGTGCTGGGCTCAGGTGTATACCCCAAGTCTCAGCGGTCTTCCCATCAGTAAGATACATGACCTTCCTTGCACCTGGTTGCCCCCCCTGTTCTTCCCCTCTGGCTCCTAGTCACATGTCCTGGGGCACAGGAAAGCACTTGCTCCTTCCCAGACTGAAGGTCTCTAGAGAGCCAGAGTTCAGGATACAAATGCCAGCAGTCATAGGACTATGAAAATAGGAAGTGGGTGTGCACAGCAGAGCCCGGTCAGAGGCCACCTGCAAGGCTGAACTAGGGAAACAGGCCCATGTGCCTCTTCAGCTCCAGGTACAAGGCAGGAAGACGAGATGGGCTCAGGCCAGGCATGTCCTCTCCTTGCTCTCAGAGCCAGCCATTACTGGTGAAATCCATACGCAGCGCCTCCTCATCCGTGGGGCTTAGCTCCTGTAAGGGGGCGCGGCAGGGGCCTCCGTAGTAGCCAAACCAGTCCATGGTTTTCTTCAGCCCGGGGATTCCAAAGCGCCGGGTCACCTGTGAAGCAGGGCCTGTTAGAAGAAACTGGGGAATCCCTGCCCACACATGTCTGGGATCCAGACACGTGTCACTCTCAGAAAGTTAAGGTTCCCACCCTCCTCCCCTCGTAAAGTAACTTTTTTTTTTTTTAACGTTTATTTATTATTGAGAGACAGAGAGACGCAGAGGGTGAGCAGGGGAGGGGTAGAGAGAGGGGGAAACTTAGAATCTGAAGTAGGCTCCAGGCTCTGAGCTGTCAGCACAGAGCCCAATGTGGGGCTCGAACCCACAAACTGAGAGATCATGACCTGAGCCGAAGTCTGTCGCTTAACCAACTGAGCCACCCAGGCGCCCCCCCCTTTGTAAAGTAACTTTACCAAATCTGTGACACCAGGGTAGATTGGAAATCTGGATTGAGAGACCAGAAGGCAGGTCAGCAGTAGAGAACACGATGCCAAAAATTCAGATTAAGGAAGGAAGTCACCTCCTCTGGTTTTAGGGGTAAAGTCCACCCCATTGGGGAGAAAAGTGGCATTTGGTCATCAAGCTGGGATGCAAGAAGATAGCAATACTTTGGGCCTGGGCACTAGATCATCACAGGTCTGCAGCCCAGGTTCCAGGAACCAGTTCCCAGGCCTGGTGTGCCCTGGGAGTCAGGAAGGGGAAGGGTGTGTGAGAACTTTAGGCATAGTCCAGACTTTGGCCCTGCAGCAGGGACCCCCACCCACCCATAGCGCCTCGCTGACCCCAACTCTGAAAAACAACGCATCAGTTGCCCTGACAACTTTCACTGTGTAACCTTATATCACGAACTTACTGTATTTGAGCAAGTTCTGTCTAAAAAAATGAGGGGGCTGGACGACATGATCTCTAAAGTGTTACCCATTGTCATGAGGGACCTAAAGCTATTGTCATAACTTAAAATCATGCATGGGGTCTTACAGAAAATGAATTATCGAGCTTCTTGGCTTTTGGCATAGCAACTGGTTATTTCATGCTGATTAGAAGTGTTAGAAGACTCTTTGACTACCCAAAAACTAAGAATGTAATCATTACTTAATAAAGTTTTATTTGAAGGGAAGTTAAACCTTAGAAGGGTGGGCTTCACGAAGGGTAAAATAATAAAAGGGGTTTCTTGGGGTAAAAAAGTTGAGAGCCACTGATGAATGACTGACTAGTAACTATTTACCACTCGACGCCAGGGAATTTTTTCTTGGAATGAGTGACAAGCCACCCTCCTCCTAAGCCTGGCCTCAGCCATGATGTTCTAATAACCTGGGCTTTTCACCCAAAACCTGAGCGGGGTGGGAAAGACCTAGGAGAGAGGATAGAAACAAGAAGTACCTAGAGAAAAGTCTTCGTCCACCATAGGTGTGTAAGATCTCAGAGTTGCCCCCTCCTCAGACCCAGAAAGAATTGAATGCTTTGGTGTGTAAAGAGCACGGAAAGTCCTAAATATAGCCAGGGCAGGAGGCCGGCTGGGTGGGAAGGCGGAGGAAGGACATTGTGTTCAAGCAGGGCAATAGGGTGACATCAAGCCGCTCCTGGGGTGGCTGAGCCCACAGCCCAGGCAGCAGAAAGGTGTTCCAGGCATTCCTGAGTGTGTGCCCAGAGTTGGCACAGGAGGAGGCACAGAGTGGAGAGTAAGGCAGGATGGCATGCAGAGAGCTAGGACGGCAGCACACATCCTCTCTTCCCAAGGGGCCGCCCGCTGCTTCATCTGTAGAACGAGGGAGAGGACAACACCGACCCCACGTCACAAGAGTCATACGAGAAAAATGCCACTGTGAGACCTGATCCCAGGAGACCTAAAAGTTACCCCTTTTCCTGTCCTGGGGGAATGCAGCTTCTGGGACCGACTCTCCTGCAGGTGGGTGGGAGTGGAGAGCAGAGGTCCCACCCCAGTGGCATGTCCAGTACACAAAGGACAGTGTGTTCCCTGATGGGCCTCACTTCTGCAGTTCTTCCACCCTCTGAATAGACTATCCTATCCCAGTAGGACCATCACATCCAGGAGACTCGTGCTTGCCTCCCCAGCTGTCCCTTCTCTAACTCTGAGTGAATCTGCCCCTTGGAGGTAAACCTATAAGCTGTGAGGGAGATCTAGAGCCCACCCCCCACTTTACCCAAACAAAACATTACCCGCTTAGCCTGGGACTACCAGCTCAGATGCAAAACTTAAGGGAATGCCAAAGAAATCAGTCATCAAGGTAAGTAATATTTAGTGCCATATTTTTTAAAAAATCAAAACCGATGCAAGAAAAAAAATCCATAAATGAACAAAGTGTCAATGTTTTAAACAAAGACCAGATCCAACAGACCCATGCCCTGCCACATGTAACCTGAGGCAAAAGCAAACGCGGGCCCTTCTATACATGTGTTATGCATTTTTCATTGGTTCATTTTTTTTTTCTAGGAGTAGATGTAGAAAAACAAATTTTTGATGAGGTTGTTTCTATTCAAGCTGGGAAAGCAAAATTATAATAAATTATGTTTTTAATATATATAATACTTAAAACTAGAAGAAGGATGTTTTAATATACTTACTTTTTAATTTTTCAAATTTTTTTTCAAATAGTTTAATGTTCTACAGGGAGGGATTACCATTTAGAAAAATACTTAGAGGGCTGGCTCAGAGCCTACAACTCTTGATCTCAGGGCTGGAGAAAAGAAAGGAAGGAAGGAAGGAAGGAAGGAAGGAAGGAAGGAAAGGAAGGAAGGAAAGGAAAGAAGGAAGGAAGGAAGGAAAGAAGGAAGGAAGGAAGGAAGGAAGGAAGGAAGGAAAGGAAGGAAGGAAGGAAGGAAGGAAAGGAAGGAAGGAAAGGAAGGAAGGAAGGAAGGGAAGGAAGGGAGAAAGAAAGAAAGAAAGAAAGAGAAAGAAACTTAGAGTTTCCACTTTCAGGAAGAGGGAATAAATGTACTTTGCCCTATTCCTCCCAACAAATATAACTAAAAAACCTTGGACATTACATAGAAACAAACATGAGACTCCAAAAGGCAGAGGGAAAGAAGAATGACTAGGGACTTCAGGACCCAAGGAACACAGCAGTAAGTTCCCTGGCCTCCACTTGAAGCTGAAGCAGCCGGCGATGCTGAAATGCATTCAATGGGTACAGATAATAAAAGCTCCCAAAAAAGCCTGTTCACTCAAGCCAAGGACCAAGAAGTTGCAGCCCAGCAAGATGGAAAACTTTTAGGCCATCACCACTCTGCTCCAGCCAAGCACCCCAGAAAAAAACTATAGCCCTACCCCCACCCAGGCCAGCAAAGGTTGAATTGGGAGCCAGAACTTCTACCCCCCACTTTACCCCCTCCACAACAGATGTTTTCAGCAGAGGCCCAGGGAGGAAAGTCAGAACTTTTCACACCACCGCCCACACTTAAGGAAGCTACTCCCCCCAGACATATTTGCAAAGTCAGTGGAGGCCAGGTGGGAAGCAGTAAGGAAGCATTCCTACCCCTTCAGGTCAGGGAGGTGTCAGTGGAGGCCAAGGGCAGAGCTGTACTTTTAAAAACCTCCCCTCAAAAGAAATTTCCAGGTCCAGATGGCCTCACTGGAGAATTCTAAAAAATGTTTAAAGAAGATTTAACACCAATTCTACACAGTCCCTTCCAGAAAACAGAAGAGCAGGGAATACTTCCCAGTCAACTGATGAAGCTATTATTACCCTGATACCAGAATCAGACAAAGACAGTGCCAAAAAAGGGGGAAAACTACATACCAATATCTCCTATGCATAGACAGAAAAATCTTAAACTAAGAATTAGCAAACGCAACTCAGCAACATATGAACAAGTTACACACCATGACTATGTGGGGTTTATTCCAGGAATGCAAGTCTGGTTCAATATTAGAAAATTATCCATGTAACTCACCGTATCAGCAGGCTAAAGAGGAAAAACAATCACATGATCATATCAATCAATGAAGAAAAAGCATCTGACAAAATTCAATACCTTCTGCAAAACCACACAGACTTGATTACTGTAGGTATATAATAAATCTTAAAATCAAAGGCGCCTGGGTGGCTCAGTCGGTTAAGCGTCTGACTCTGGCTCAGGTCATGATCTCATGGTTCGTGGGTTCGAGCTCCACGTCGGGCTCTGTGCTGACAGCTCGGACCCTGCTTCAGATTCTGGGTCACCCTCTCTCTCTGCCCTTCCCCTGCTCACACTCTGACACACTCTTCCTCAAAAATAAACATAAAATAATTTTTTTTTTAAATCTTAAAATCAGTAGACTAATTCTTCCCACTTTGTTATTTTTTCCCAAAATTGTTTTAGCTAGTTTTTAATTCCTTGGCCTTTGCATATAAACTTTAGAATAATTTTGCATGGTTTTACAGAGGAATAGATAGACATAGATAATGGAAGCAACAGAGAACCCAGAAATGGAACCACACAAATATGCCCAACTGAGTTCTGACAAAGGTGCAAAAGTAATTCAATGGAAGAAAGATCATCTTTTCAATAAATGGTATTGGAGCAAGTGAATATCCAGAAGTGAAAAGAAAAACAAAACAAAACAAAACAAAACCCTCCATCTAAGTCTCACACATCATACAAAAATGAACTCAACATGGGTCATGGACTTGTAAAACTATAAAACTTTTAGGAAAAACAGGAGAAAATCTTCACCATCTAGTGCTAGGAAAAGTCTTCTTAGGGTTGACACTAAAAGCATAAATACAAATAAAAATATTGATAAATTGGACTTCACCAAAATTAAAAACTTTTGTCCTGCAAAAAACCTGTTAAGAGAATGACAAGGGACATATGGGTGGCTCAGGAGGTTAAGTGTCTGACTCTTCGTTTTGGTTTAGGTCATGATCTCATGGTTCGTGAGTTTGAGCTCCATGTTAGGCTCTTTGCTGACAGTGCAGGGCCTGCTTGGGATCCTCTCTCTCTCTCTCTCTCAAAATAAACAAATAAACTTAAAAAAAAAAAAAGGAATGACAAGACAAGCTACTGACTCGGAGAAAATATTTGCAAACCACATACCTCGCAGAGGACTGGTATCTAAAAGATATAAAGAAAGAACTTCCAAAATTCAACAGTAAAAAAAAAAAAAATCCAATCATAAAATAGGCAAGAGACATAAAGAGACATTTAATTTAAGAAGATATAGGGGTGCCTGGGGCTCAGGTGGGGCTCAGTCGGTTAAGTGTCTGATTTCGGCTCAGGTCATGATCTCACTGTTTGTGAGTTCGAGCCCCATACTGGGCTCTGTGCTGACAGCTCAGAGCCTGGAGCCTGCTTCAGATTCTGTGTCTCCCTCTCTCTCTGCCCCACCCTGCTCGCTCTCACTCTCTCTCTCTCAAAAAATAAATAAATATTGAAAAAAAGTTTTTTAAAGAAGATATACAGATGGTGGAAGAGGACAAAAAGAAGATATAGAGGTGGCAAATAAATACATGAAAAGATGTTCAATAGCATTAGCTATCAGAGAAATGCAAATTGAAAGCACAATGAAGTGTTACAACACACCTATCAGAATGGCTAAAATAAACAGTAGTCACAGTGCCTAAAGCTGGTAAAGACGCCGAGAAAATGAGTCAGTCATACATTTACACTGATATAAATGTAAAACACTCCGAAAAACATTTTGGTAGTTTCTTAAAAAACTAAACATGCAATCATCATATGACCTACCAATTGTGTATTTATCCCAGAAAAATGAAATTTTATGGTCGCGCAAAAGCTTGTACATGAATGTTCATAGCAACTTTTTTTTTTTTTTTTTTTTTTTTCAACGTTTTTTATTTATTTTTGGGAGAGAGACAGAGCATGAACGGGGGAGGGGCAGAGAGAGAGGGAGACACAGAATCAGAAACAGGCTCCAGGCTCCGAGCCATCAGCCCAGAGCCTGACGCGGGGCTCGAACTCACGGACCGCGAGATCGTGACCTGGCTGAAGTCGGACGCTTAACCGACTGCGCCACCCAGGCGCCCCACATAGCAACTTTTAATAGGCCCTAACTGGGGCGCCTGGGTGGCTCAGTCAGTTAAGTGTCTGACTTCGGCTCAGGTCATGATCTCACAGTTGTGATTCGACCTCTGAGTCCGGCCCTGTGCTGACAACTCAGAGCCTGGAGCCTGCTTCAGATTCTGTGTTTCTCTCTGCCCCTCCCCCATTTGCACTCTGTATCTCTCAAAAATAAACAAACATAAAAAAAAATAAAATAGAAAAAACCAGTCCCAAACTGGAAACAATCTAGTTGTCCTTCAACAAGTGAATGGTTACACAAGCTATGGTATGGCTGTACCATGAAACACTATTCATCAATAAAAAGGAATGGGCTATTGCCCCAGGCAACAACTTTGAATCTGCACGGAATTATGCTGAGTGAGGAAAGCCAATTGCAAAAGGTTATATACTCTGGGGCGCCTGGGTGGCTGAGTCAGTTAAGCATCCAACTTCAGTTCAGCTCATGATCTCGCGGTTTATGGGTTTGAGCCCCACGTAGGGCTCCGTGCTGACCGCTCAGAGCCTGCTTGGTATTCTGTCTCCCTCTCTCTGCCCCTCCTCGGTTATGCTCTTTCTCAAAAATAAATAAATAAACATTTTTTTTTAAAAAAAGGTTATATACTCTGATTCCATTCACATAGCAGTCTTGAGCTGACAAAACAATAAAAACAGTGAACGTATTTGTGGTTGCCAGGAGTTAAGGACAGGATGGAGGTAGGAGTAGATGTAACCATAAAAACATAACATGAGAGATCCTTCTGGTGATAAAAATACTCTGTATCTTGACTACATCAATGTCAAAATCCTGGTTGTGATATTGTACTTTAATTTTGTGAGATGTTCCATTGAGGGAAACTAGAGGCCAGGCACATGGACTCTCTTGTATTATTTCTTACAACTTCATCTGAATCTACAGTTATTTCATAATTAAAAGTTTAATTTAAAATATAGAGGGGCGCCTGGGTGGCTCAGTCGGTTGAGCGTCCGACTTCAGCTCAGGTCATGATCTCTCGGTCTGTGAGTTTGAGGCCCGTGTTGGGCTCTGTGCTGACAGCTCAGGGCCTGGAGCCTGCTTCAGATGCTGTGTCTCCCTCTCTCTGTGCCCCTCCCCTACTCATGCTCTGTCTCTGTCTCCGTCTCTGTCTCACTCTCTCTCTGTCAAAAATAAAATAAAACATTTAAAAAATAAAATAAATAAAATAAAAAATATATATAAACGTGTCTATAGGAACACACATTTTCCTTCCTGCCTCAGACTCCAGTGTGGCTCTGAACAGCACTGCCTGGCTCTTGACAGGCATTCCACCTTGGCTCTTCTCCTTGACTTGCCGTCTGGCAAGTACACCGTCTGACTGCAGAATAGATTTTTTTAAATGTTTATGTATTTATTTGGAGAGAAAGAGAGAAAGAGAGTGAGAGCATGAGCAAGTGTGAGCAGGGGAGGGCCACAGAGAGAGAGGGAGAGGGAGAGAATCCCAAGCAGGCTCCATGCTTTCAGGGTAAGGCCTGATGTAGGGCTCAAACTCACGAACCATGAGATCATGACCTGAGCTGAAATCAAGAGTCGGATGCTTAACTGACTGAGCCACCCAGATGCCTCAGAAATAGACTATTTGAAGACAAAACTCTCCTGGGAAATCTGGGCTCTGAATGCCTCCAGCCTTCCAATTCCTTTATTCCCAATCATTCTGTTTTCCAGGATTTGGCCCTTTATAAAGCTGATGAAAAGGCCCACGGCTCACTCTTTCTAGGCAGTGCATCTCTAAGCAAGGTCCCGGGATTACTTATGTCACCACAATCAGCCAAGATGTTTGTTTCAAGGCTTATTCCTGGGCCTACAGGATTAGAATTTTAACTAGCACCCTAGATGAATTCCAATGCAACCAATAGGGCTCAACTTTGTCTGAAGTCATGATTTTCTGGAGAGTCACAAGGAGTTCCCACACTGGGATATTCTCTAAAAGGACTTTCTGAAAGGGAAGAGGCTAAGTGGGGACCACTGTGCCTGCCTTGGCTCCTGCTCCAGTGAGGACACAGACACCCCCCCCACCCCCACCCCACCCCGTGCCTTGGGGCCATTGGCTGGGAACTCACCGCAGTGTTTGGCTCAATGAGGCGGTGCTGCAGCTTCTGGGCATCTTCCCATTGCCCTGTGAGGCAGAGTCGCTCCAGCTGGCACACCTGAGCCCCCAGGACATTGGCCAAGGCACACACGCCCCCCACAGCTCCTGCCCCAGAGTAAGATGCAGAACATCAGCCAGAGCCTCTTCTCACAGACAATGTCAGACCCTGGTCCCCAGCACCCCTTATTCTGGGGAGAGAGGATGTGGATTTCTGTGCCATTGGCCGGCCATGTCAAAGGCATGCTCTGTGAGTCCACAGAGAACAGATTTCCAGAGAGAAAAGCTGCCAGCATATTTGAAGTAGAATCCCACAGGCTGAAGGTCAGGGAACAGAGCCTGAGGCTAACCTGAGAACAGTTCCTTCCGTGCACCCCCCCCCAATACACCTCCCAGAGTAAAGTCCCACCTGCCACTTGACACCTCCATGATCCTCTAATAGCCCCCTGACTCATCCGTGTGGGAAGGGGGTGGAGTGGACAGGAAGCCTTTGCTCTTCTGAAATCTTATTCCCCCCAGTGAATTCAGCCTGGGACAGTGCTGGGGGTGGGGGTCAGTGGAAAGAGCTCTGGACACAGTCAGGAGACCAGGCATTTCCTCCCATTGGTTGCATGAACTTGCACAAGTCATAGACCTCCGGGTCCTCTTTGTTCTTATCTGGGCAATGAAAACGGGCTGGCTGTAATCTCAGGAGGCCCTGCCACTCTGCCAGCCTGGGATGTGATTCTACGTCTAGTTAGGAGTGGCCTCAAGACTGGAGAGTGAGAAATTTGGAATGAGCTTATATAGCTGCCATTTACTGATCCCCACTCTGTGCCAGGCACTATGCAGACACGGGGCCAATGCTCTCAAATTCTTGTAACACCCCCCTGCTTTAGAGGGTAGAAATTCAGGCCCAGAGAGGTTGAACACCTTGCCGGGCGGTACTCAGTACATGGCAGAGCTGAGATTCCAACTCACATCCCTGAGCCTCCAGAGCCTGTGCTCTTTCCAGCTGCCCCCCTCAGGAACGAGGCTTCAATTGGTCCCCTCTTCTGCCATTGCTCTTTAGAGACTGTGACGTGGCAGAGGAGAGACATGCAAGGTCATAGACAATAAGCCAAAGTCTGTGGAGACCAGGAAAAAGGAATGGGCATTGCCCTCTGCAGCACCAGAAAAGTAACTCAGATCTGCACTTGCTGGGGCTTCAGCCAAAGGGAGAAAATGCTTCTTCTCCTCCCCCTTGAGGGCTTAAAACCAACCCGAACCCAAGCACCTTGACCCACAACAGACAAGCTCATTTGGTCCAGTGGTGACATTCCCAGGACCTTGAACTGGAACAGAATCAGGCAGCTGAAGGTCCCTGGCCCATTCCTACAGGTCTGACAATTCCTTCCGGCCTAGCACCCAGGTGAGAGGAAGCCACACTCCTGGATGAGAGGAGAGGCCCTAAGGCCTGTGTCCTCAGAGAATGATTTACAAGGTGACATCAGAGGAGCTAAGTCTGTTACCGAAGCACCGAGCTCAGGACTTAGAACAGCAGGCATCCCTGCTACAGACCAAGGATGGTACAGAGCCACCCCCTCCTGCCCAAGAAGGTCACTCGTAAGCACCCAATATGGAGACAAGTAAGCAGTGAGCCGGACTTCTGAGGTTTCCAAGCAGACAGGCTGGCAAAGGGCCCCCTGCAGACCCAGACGCAGCCTGCATGGTTTCTCCCAGCACACCCAGGGCGGTGGGGGCGGGTGGGCAGGGGTCCTGGGTGTACCACCCATGACGGTGTGAGAGCGGCGGGAGGCCTACCCACGGCATAGCTGGCCAGCAGGAAGCCAGCCGATCCAGCCAACACCTGGAAATCCTGCCTCCCGGTCTTGTGAACAATCAGCCCCATCCTGGTCACCTGCAACAGCAAACCCGGGTGAGAGCTGCACCCAGAGCCTCAACACCAACGGAGAAGGGGGCCGAGCGAGGGTGGGAGGAGAGCCCAGGCCCCAGAGAGCCGCCCCAGAACTCAGACAAAGCCCCAGAGAGCCCACACGATGGAAAGAACCCAAACAGGAGCCCAGGACTGGAGTGGGTTCCAGAGCTGCCCTGAAGTCGCTAGCACAGGAGAAGAGGAAGGAGCCCCAGCCAGGAGCTGCTGCCACTCACATCGCCACCACTATCCTTGATGCCCACGATGTTTGGGTGCTGGGAAAGCGTGACCACCGCATCCACCGGCAGGTCCAGCCCCGTGTTGGCTGGGACGCTGTAGAGCACCACAGGAATCGGGGAGAGGTCAGCGACCTGCGAGAGGCAGAGAAGAGGGGAGAGGCAGAGGGCAGCTGCCCCAGGCCCGCCACGAGCCCACCACCACCAGCTCCAGGCCTGGGGCGCTACGGGGCCCCTGGACAGGCCTACCTCCTGGACTAGAAGTCACAGTGCCACGTGCCCTGCTTGTAAGCAATTGATGAGTAATATTTCATGAGTGCTTTCTGTGTGCCAAGCTCAGTTCTAAGTCCTCTATTTTCTGATGGAACTTAGTCCTCACAACAACCCTGTGAGGAAGACACCATCATTCTGACCATCTGAGAGGGGAGGAAACAGCAACACAGTGTGGCCGGGCCAGTGGCCCGGCACCAGGTGGAGGCTAGCGCCTGGGGGCATCCCTCCCGTCCCACAGGTGTCATTCATGGAAGTAGGCTCACCCCTTGGCCCCTGGCCTCTCTGTCTCCTCTCCCCAGGCAGTCTCCTCTCCTCGTCCAGCCTTCCCTTGGTCCCAGGCCCCAAACCCATGCCCAACCCTCACACCCTACCTTGGTGTAGTGGTGAATGAGGGCGGCGCTGCTCATGCGGCCACGATAGAAGCAAGGGGTCACCACGATGGCGGCGTCAGCCCCAACCTGGGCCATGCTCACAGTCATCTCCACCGTGGCTTGAGTGGCTGCAGGAGGAAAGAGGGAGTCTTCCCTGTAGGCCATGGAGGGTGAGAGCAGGAGGCAGAAGGGCAGGGCTAGGACCCTGGGGCAAGCAAGGGGGGCAGAAGGGAAGGAACCAGCAGGCTGAACCAACCCCAGGGCCAAGGAGCCTGGCTTCCCACCCCAGGCACCCCCAAGTACCCCTAGGGCCCAGAGCATTGTGGCCTCACACTCGCAGCCAGAGCCAGCTAGCAGCAGTTTGTCCTTGGGCATGGCCTGGCGGACTCGGCTCACCACCTCCAGCCTCTCGCTGCTGGTCAGGAAGGGGAACTCGCCATTGGAGCCCTGCACCACGAAGCCTGATGAACAACCAGGATATTGGTGTTACACTCACACAGGTTCCTACCTCCCCAACACCATAGCTTTGCGCATATCTCCTTCTCATCTTTGTCCTGAGGCAGGCAGAATGTTTCACCCAGTTGCGGTCACAGTGTCCACACCGTTTTTCTTTGTGTTAATGAAATGTGTCAGCTATACCCCAAAGAATCGATGATAATGTAATCCACAGGTGCGTACCCAACAGTCATGGCAACCCTCCCCTATCACGTTTTTCTTCCTCCTCTAACCGTCCTGACTCAGGTGCTATTGTTCCCACTCAAGTCTTATACCCTAAGACATACATATGGACCCATAAACGACATATAACAGTTGTGGCCATTTTAAACTGTATAGAAATGGAATCAAGATCATACAACCTTCTGCAGTCTGCTATTTTTGCTCAAGATTATGCTGTGAGCTTTGTCCATAGCAGCGCACAGGTCTGATTCATTCATTTTAATGGCTACAGAATATTCTATTTGAAGTCAGACTACAATTTACTTTTCATTTTCCCTTCGAGGACACTTAGAATGTTTCCTTAGTTTTGCTATTACAAACAATGCTGAAACAACCATGTTCTACAGTCTTCTGTGCCCATGTCTGAGCTTCTCCACGGTTTCTTTAGGTTTGTAATTGCTGCGTCACACGTATGTGCATTTTCACGTGCCAAACATCTCTCTCAATAGCCAGTTCATACCCCATCAGCACATAGAAGAGTCCGTTAGTGTTCATCCATGTCAACACCAGGTATTGTCAGAATTAATATTTGCCAGTTTTCTGGGTGAAAAGTGATACCTCATTATTTTACTTCACATTTTCCTGTTTTATTGATCATGTGAGAAGTTTCTAACATCACCAGGTAAGGTGTCAACTCTTTTATATAAATCCATGAGAGACCAGGAGATTTGATGCTGTTTGACTGAATCCGAAGGGAAGGTTAGTAAAACCGTCCTCCTCTCCGCTTTTTCATTTAACTCTCTCTACCCTCTTCTTCCTCCTCTCTACTCCAGTCCATCCTCAAAACACTGTTCTTAAATAGGTGACAAATACAGCATATGGCACGGCGAGACTATTAATAAACAGGAGACTGCTTGGGAGAAAGGAATGAAAAGAAAGCTGGAGGCGATACTGATCTACAATACAAAATCCCCACTGCACCGTTGAGGGAGATGGGCCATCATTTTGATTTGGAGCTTCCTGACAGTCCAAGCTAAAAGGGAAATGTGATCAGCTGACAGATATGCAGAACTCCAGATAAAAGCAAAGCAGCTGCCCGGGGGAAACACACAGTTTCCTGGCATCGGGACCAAGAGAGACTGTTCCCGTGAGTCATCCTTAAGGGACACAATGTGATGTAGAGTCAACTTTTCACCACAAACCTTTTTCCATGCTGTTCACTACACCATTAGATTCCACTCAGTGGACTGCCAGAATGGCTCACTGGATACTTAGCAATCCCACCCCCTGCCAGCTTTTTTGCCTTGGTGATATTGTAGGGAGCATCTTGAGGCAAATAGTTTTTGGCTTCTGTTGTGCTGCCTCCTCAGGATCCATTTCTCCGTGTCAGGCCAGGAGCCTCCTTCTGTCTCGGTACAAATGGTGTTAGTGCTTTCCCAGTGGGTCACCCCCACTCTTGAGTTGCCAACCCTGGAGAGGACTGGACCAGCACCCTCTGACTAGGATTCTGAGGTCAGGCTTTCACCAGTCCCTCTGTGCAAATGCCAAAGACATCTCCCTCCCTCCCCAACCCTGCCCGCTTGCCCCCACCTTGCCCCCACCGCCCAGCCCGGTTCTTACTCCAGCTGCTTCTTCAGCCATGTCCACTCACTCCCAAGTCCTGCTTCATTCTGGCGGCCAGTGCCACGGGCCCCTGAGCAGTTAAGACCGCTGGGTCTTGCGCTCTCAGAGAGGAAGCAGGCCCCTGTGGTCAAGACTCCCGGTGGCCTTTCCCTTGTCTCCTGTAAAGGAGCATCTGACCCAGGCCTGACTCCCGAGGAGGAGGCCAGACCAGGCTAGGGAAGAGGGAGTATCACAGAGTCGGGGACGCAGTGGACCCAACTCCCCTCTGGCTTTTGAGGAAGTTAGTTATATCAGGTCTCTGAGTCCCTGTTTCCTTTTCTCTGGGATGGTAATAAAATCATTTTGATCCTACCTTATAAGGCTATGTTAAAGGCCCAAACAAGAAAAGGTAAGAGAAAGCACCCTGAAATCTGTGAACTGATGCTGCCGAGAGCCCCCTCCTTCTCCTTGGAGGGATGCCCAGTTTCGGGCCCGATGTGCCTCTCTCTGCTGGTGCAGCAAGGGGACTGGAGGAGTGGAAGGGCCAGGGTCCCGGATGGGTCGGGGAGTGAAGACAGGGAGCGGTTCTGAACTCAGAGGAACCTGGGTGTAGCTCTCAGTGCAGCCCCTGATCAGCTATGAGATCTTGGGCACGTGGCTTAACCAAACCTCAGCTTCCTCACATGAAAAATGGGGAGAGTATCAGTGCTCTCCTTAAAGCATTGTTGTGAGGCTCAAATGAGATACTATGTATAAAGTGCTTGGATGAGAACCCCGCCTGCCGGGCGTGTTAGCTGTGATCACTATGGAGTCAGGAGAAAGTGCACAAGCCTTAAATGAGAAGGGTGGCAGGTTTCCATCTGAGGTGGAGGAGGATGGCTGGTGTGGAGGGGAGGCCGCACTCAGGAACCTCTCCCGTCCCCTCCAGCTGCAAGACAAAGGGGCTCATCACAGACGCTACTCTCTCTTGGCCCCATGGTCAGGCTGGCCACTCCAGGGAGCCAGAGCGGCCTGGGAAGAGGAGTGAGTGTTTGGGGCTGGGGATGCATATCTCCTTACCAAGAGAATATACTTGAGTTGGTGGCTTAGTGGCCATTTTCCCTATGGCACAACTGTAATAAAACCTTGACATTTTGAACTACTTTTAAATTAAGAGAAAAGTTGCAGAAATAGTGCAGGGGATTTCCACACCTCCCTCACCCAACCTCCACCAATTATAAGATCTTACTATTTATTTAGTACAATGATCAGAACCAGAGAATTAGCGCTGGTAAGGTACTAACTTGCAGACTTTAGTTGAATTTTGCCAGTTTTAAACTTCTTTAAAGATTCCAAATTCCTAATTAGCCAATCTGAAATTGTATGCAATAAACTTTTAATAAGGGATTTAAGATCTTCCAAATAAACACACGCATTTTATGCATTTTTACAATCACTTTCAGAAGTCACACCTCACCACCCTTGCTTTTTGTCTAATTTAGCAGCCTCCAACATTTTCTAGTATGACAGACCCCATTTTTTTCCATTAATATTTTTGTCATAAAGTATTTTACCTTTTTATTTTTTATTTAATTACTGTATTTTTAAAGTAGGCTCCACACCCAATGTTGGGGCTTGAACTCATGACCGTGATCTGAGATTAAGAGTCATATGCTCTACGGACTGAGGCCACCAGGCTCCCCTTATTTATTTTTTTAAAGTAATCTCTACATCCAACATGGGGCTTAAACTCACAACCCTGAGATCAAGAGTTGTGCACTCTACCAACTGAGCCAGCCAGGCACCCCTGTTATGAAGTAATGAAGTATTTTAAATTTAAAGCATATTATAGGGGCGCCTGGGTGGCTCAGTCGGTTAAGCGTCCGACTTTGGCTCAGGTCATGATCTCAGGGTTTGTGAGTTCAAGCCCCGCATCGGGCTCTGTGCTGACAGCTCAGAACCTGGAGCCTGTTTCAGATTCTGTGTTTCCCTCTCTCTCTCTGACCCTCCCCCGTTCATGCTCTGTCTCTCTCTGTCTCAAAAATAAATAAACGTTAAAAAAATTTTTTTAAAGCATATGTATATTAGTATTTATATAAAGTCACTATTAATAATGTTAAAAATATTCAAATACTGGGGCACCTGGCTGGCTCAGTCGCTGGAGCACGTGACTCTTTTTTTTTGTTGTTGTTATTCTGAGAGACAGTGAGGGGAAGGGGTAGAGACAGGGAGAGTGAGAGAATTCCAAGCAGGCTCTGCTCCTCTGCGTGGAGCCCGGCATGGGGCTCCATTCAGGGCTCGAGCTCACAGACCATGAGATCATTACCTAGGCCAAAGTCAGACACTTAACTGATGGAGCCACCCAGACACACCTGGAGCGTGTGACGCTTGATCTCAGGTTGTGAGTTCGAGCCCCACGCTGGGTATGGAGATTACTTAAAATAAAATCTTCAGAGGTGCTTGGGTGGCTCACTCGGTTGAACATCCCGACACTTGATTTTGGCTCATGTCTTGATCCCATGGTCACGGGATAGAGCCCCATGTCGGTTCACCGTGGAGCCTGCCTAAGAGTTTCTCTCCCTCTCTCTCTGCCCCTCTCTCCTGCTTGTGCTTTCTCTCTAAAATAAAATAAAATAAAATTTTAAATAAAATCTTAAAAATAAATAAAAATAAAAATATTCAAATGCTTCCAATTATGTCCCATAAAATCAATTGACCACACTTAGGGTGTTTGTAGATTTTTCCATCCTTTGCAAGGATTCGGGGGACCTTCTTCCCACAGGTTGAGGCCAACAGGCTGGGAAACACTGGTAAGTTCACAATCAATGCAAATGGGACACTTCTATGTAAAGGAGTCATTGGGGGGTTAGACAGTGCTGTAGAACTGACCTCTCTCAAGTTTCACCGGAGAGATAGCTGCCTCACTGGAGATCATCCCTTGCCCCAGAAACGGCTTCTTTAGACCCAGGAAGAGGAGGCAGGGAGGGCACAGAGAGTGTCAGGACACGGGGGAAGAGGGCAGGGATAAGCATGAGTGAGGGAGACCCGTGTGGGGACGGCGGGGCACTGGCCTAAGGGGCAGCACAGGGAAGCGATTTGGGGTCTGAGCTTTGGAGTCGGGCAGAGCTGGGCCCCACCTCCAACAACATCGCATAGTGTCTATGCCCTATCAGGTGAATGACACCTCTGAGCTTCAGATGTCTCATCTGCAAAACGGGGACACTGCAAATCCTTCCTTATGGGGCCTTGCTGTAACAACACACAGCATGGCGTAGACTAAAGTCTGAACAGGAAAAGAAAAAAAATATACTAGTAATACTACTAATTAGTAGCACTAGCATCAGCGGCAGCCCCGGCATTAAGAACATAAACAAGAAGGGAGAGTATGGGGCACAGGGGCTCTGTAGGCAGGTGGTGGGAGGCACTAACGCAGGTCTCAGTGGGCTGGGGGAAGCAGGGGGGGCCGGGGGAGGGCACTGCAGTGCAGGATGCCACACGACTTGAAAAGCAGCAGGCAGGGTGAAGAGGACCCCAAAAAGGACAGGAGACCCACATCCCAGTTTGCTTACGAGCTTCTGAAAGCCTGTCTATCCCCCCACCACCCACACCTGGCTGCTTCCTCCTTCCCTGGCAATAGCAGGTTGGTGGGTACTGAGCTCCCTGGAGACAGCCCAACCCCCAGAACCTGAGACCCGGAGAAGATTTATGGACTTTTTTTTTTTTTTTTTCTGATTTACGGAGTCTTGAATCAGCCTAGCATAAAGGCCCACACAAAGAGGACTTTGGGGGCAGGAAGCCTCTCCCCATATCCCTTCCCAGTGCTGAGGCTGGCCACAGAGCCCCCAGACCCAGAGTGAGGGTATACAAGGCTTTATTGGCTCAGTTCCAGGCATTCGGCATCAGTGTGGGGCTCTCAGCTGCTCCTGGGCTCTGCCTCTATCTTCTCCCGGTGGGTCTTCAGGGGCCTGCGAGTCTGTCTCAGCTTCTTCGCTTCCTTCCACCCCCGCCCCCTCCATCGGGGGCCATCCTCTGTGGCAGACCGTACTCACAGAGCCAAAGGGGCCCAGGGCCTGCCCTTCAGGAAGAAGGGATTTGGGTGGCACCATCTCGCCACAGGAGAGAAAACAGGCCTGCAATTGTGTGCCAGCCCTGTTGGGGGAAAGGGGTGTCTCCATCCGTGGTTAGGTGGCTTCAGAGGGGTGGTAGGTCTGGTGGCTGCGGTTGGGCAGGCTATGGCTCTGGTGGTTCAGATGACCCTGGTGTCCATAGTGACCATGGCCATGGATGGCGTGTGTGTGGTTCGCGCCAGCTACGGTGGTTTCCCGCTGGGTGAGGAAATTCCCTTTCAGCTTCAACTCCACCTCCTCGAGGGCCTTCAGCTCCTCCTGGTTGACGTCTCTGGACTCCAGGTGGCCTGAGTTCTGGTAAGCTATGGCACGCTGCAACATGGAATTAGCCAGCTGCTGTCCTAGGGTGTCAATCTCCTTGGTACAGGCAGCCACAGCGGCCCATGTGGGCTCGTCTGTGGACGAGGATTTTGCAGACTCCTTGTGGGTCTCTTTGGTCACTGAGGCCCCAGACGTCCTCTGCTTGCTGGTGAAGGACTCCCGGCGCAGAGTTGTGCCCGCCTCCCTTTGCCTTGTGGTGAGAGTCTCCATGTGAATGGTGGTGCTGGCTTCTCCGCTGCCGCTCTCGGGTGGTGGGGCGGCCGTGCTGCTGCAGGCGGCCAGCCTCTCTTCGGAGAGGCGACTGAAGTGAGATTTAATCCAGTTCTCATTCTTTGCTTTGTGACATTCCGGTGGCTCCTGCACATTTTGTGCAGACGCGGCGAATGCCTTCCTTCTCCTCTTCCTCTGAATCCACAGCATGAGGCCTCCCCCTCCGAGTAAGAGGGCAGTCCCCAGCACCACCTTGCATGATGGTTGCTGGATGAGCTCCAAGAAGGCCTCCAGGACCCTAGGCTGGGCGGGCAGAGCTAAGAGCACACTGGGAGTGGAGGAGCCCGGATGGTATGGTTCATGCTTGAAAGGGTAGGGTCCCAGAGGCTGTCTGGCAGGTAGGGCCCCAGCTGTACCCTTCCTAGGATGCCCCTCCCACCTCAGCAATGAACCCCATTGTGAGGAAGGTGGTTGGGGGGGGTGGGTGGGGGGCAGAGGCCACAGCATCCCTCATGTCCAACCTGGTAGGCATTTCCTGAGGCCCAAGTCCTGTCTCCCACCTGACAGCTAGTCCCAAGGTGAGTGGAAAAGCAGCTTCCCCAATTCTGAGTTTCTTCCACCTTCTGCTTAAGACCCATTCTGCAACTCAAGCCTTCTTATTTTCCAATCTCTGGTTTCTCTCCCTCTCTATTCCTGTGCCCCCTCCCCGGGGGTGGGGGGAGGCAGGAGCCACTGACCATGGCTGAAGGACCCCCTTGGCCAAGCTGGCATCCATCCCTGGCTGCCTGACACAGGTGTCTCCTTCCATTCAAGATCCACCCCTGCTGGCAGCTTAGCACATCCCATCCCCATTTGCAGCCCCAACCGCCTTAACTAAGCAGAGTCCAGAAGGAAAGGGGCCCAGGAAAGAGCTCATTCTAGAATAACATGAGGTCATAACTGGGGGGAGACAAGCAGTGGGTTGAGAAGGCAGAGCAGACAGGACAGAGGGATTCACCAGATCCCAGATCTCAGGGGCCATTCCAGGATGGAGGCTGCTACCTCTTGTCTTAGTGAGGCACCTGCAAACCCAGAATGTGCCCCCCTCCTCCATGTGCCCTGGTTAAAGGGCACAGTTTAGACTGTGAGCAGGTGGACCACCTGGCCAGGCTCTCTGTGGGTACAGACAATGGAAAGCCTGGCCCACAATCCGAAATTATATCAGAGCGTCTCGGGGGGAGAAACAGGCCTGGGCCACTCTATTTTTCTTCCAGAGGCACATAACACATTTAAAAAAATATATTTTTTACTCAAAAAAAATTGTTTTTCCTTAAAAATAATTTTCACTTAAAAATTTTGTTGAATATTCATTTTTTTGAGAAAGAGGGGCAGAGCATGAGAGGGACAGGGGCAGAAAGAGAGAGAGAGAGAGAGAGAGAGAGAGAGAGAATCTGAAGCAGGCTCCAGGCTCTGAGCTGTCAGCACAGAGCCCAACACGGGGCTCGAACCTGCGAACCGTGAGATCATGACCTGAGCCAAAGTCAGATGCTCTGCCAACTGAGCCATCCGGGTGCCTCAGTATATTTCACTTTTTTAAAGTGAAGAAATACCAAAACAGGGTTGTAGAAATTGTGATTTTTTTTTTTAAAGTTTGTTTATATAGTTATCTCTACACTCAATGTGGAGTGTACACATGAGTGTACTGATGACCCCAAGATCAAGAGTCACGTGCTCCTCTGACTGAGCCAGCCAGGTTCCCCTACCCTGTGGGGTTTTTTTTTTTTTTTTTTAAGCAAAATATTTTATTTAACAAAGTAACGGCTTCAATATATACCATAATATCCCCAGTCTACATACTAAGGGAATAAGATACAAGCTCATAGTTTTATGGGTAACATCTCTCTAGTCCTGCTGAAGTAGCTCTGTGGTCATCCACTAACCTCATGTGGAAATAACAATTCAAAGTTCATCTCTGAGGTTGTTTGTGGGAGTGAGTTCAGAGCCAAATGGCCCCTCTGCAACAATCTCACCTTCCAGTCTCTAGTTATAACTTTCATTTAAGAATGATACTCTTTATTCATATAATCAGGAACATTTAACAATGCAAAAACAAGTAGAAATAGAGAGCTACACAGTTTTGGCAATACCTTCCAGAAGAATCTCTTAACTGTTCACTGATTCATCAAGAGTAGGTTCCCACCTCCTCTTTGGAGGACCTTTAACTTATCACAGGAGGCCCTGGCAATGTGGTATGCGATGGCTTCTTCCTCTGCCCCTGAGTGTTGGGCTGCAGAGCCAGCCCTGGGGGCCCGGATAGGGCCAGAGAAACATTGTTTGTACAGCTAAAGTTGCTCACAGCTCCTTCCCTGGGCATTCTGGCTGTGTCCTGGGAGCAGTGACAGGACCCTATGGCTCTATTCCTTGTGCCAGGGCCTCCCACTTTGAGCTCCTTGAGAGGAATGCATTAACCTGGTGGCTCAGTTTCCATTCTAAAATGAGGAAATCAGACTAGAGAGGTTCAGTGATTTCTCCAAGGTTGCCATAACCAGCAACACCAGGACTTTTATCCAGGCCTTCTCACTCTCGATGCTGAGCTCCTTCTACACAGCCCACTGCCTCCCTGGAGTGTGGGTAAGAGAGAGATGAGGCGGAAACAGGAGCCTGTATGGGTTGCACGGGAGACAGGTTAGTGGGCACCTGTGGCCCGCGGCCTGCCAGATCCACTGCAGCCTGTGCTCCTGGGCACCTCCATGCCCTCTGCAGGAGTGGGTGAGTGGGCAGAAGGAAGGGAAGTGTCCAGAGAAGAGCCTGTGGGTATCCGTGGATTCTCTGGGTAGCAGGCAGACACTGGATGCAAAGTTCACCCTCCCCACCCCTTGCACTCGGGTGTCCTTGAACCTGGAAGGTGAAGAAGAGTCTTGTCTTCCCTCCTCTTAAGATTCAAGGAGCTAGGGGTGCCTGGCTGGCTCAGTCAGCGGAGCATACAACTCTTGATCTTGGGGTCCTGAGTTTAAACTCCATATCTCCATATTGGGTGTACAGATTACTTAAAAAAATTTTTTTAATAAATAAAAGATTCAAAATTCTCAGTTTGCTTCAAAAGACCCAGGCCTCGGTCCAGACTTTCAGGCCCCAGTGAACTGAGCCCAAGTAGAAATTTACTTAGAGTTTGTGTCACTGCTCAATGTGGGCATCCACAGGGCATTCATTGTGCCCTAGGGAAGCGTCGCATCACCTCAGCACTGGGATGGGGTGTCAGTCAGGCCAGCAGTCACTGTCATAAAGCAGCTTTTCCCACAATGCCAATGGTGCTGTCATTCTAGCAATTGTTATCACTGGATCAATACCTTCTAATGTATATCACCCTTTAACTATTTATAGCATGCTTTCATTTGCACTCTCTTGGATTTTTCTCCCCGCCATCCTATGATGTACACCTTATTACTCCCGTGTCAGATGGGGAGAGTGGGGTTTAGAAAGATTATCTCAAAGCTAAGTCAGTGGCAGAGCTGTGATTTAAATCTAGACTCCCTTCCCCCCTGCCCTGCCTCAGTCAGAACCTCTCCATTCCCAAAGCTGGTGCCAACCATACTTTTATTTGTTGAAACAATCTGGTCTAGTGATTCAGTGGTTAGTGCAGTGGAGTGAAACCAAGTATGGTCCTGCAGTCAGACCTGGGGAACTTGGGCAAGTGATTGTGTCATTCTGAGCCCCAGCTTCCCATCTGTGAAATGGGGCTAATGAGATGACTGTCTCAGGGACTCGTCATGGGTGATAGATGAGGGTGAGCAGGGCAGGATGGGAGGAACTGACCACTTCTTTCCTTCATTTATTGTGCCTGTGGCTGTGTCGTGTGTTGACTGTCACAGACGTCTGGTCCCAGGCCTCAGAGAGGGGAGATCCACGTGTAAAGAGAGACATGAGTCAGAGGATCCAGAACAGGAATTCTGCCAAGGGAGGCTTGGCCCAGAAGAGAGTGGGCTAACACGGCTTTTAGGGGGACGAACCCACTGGCTGAGTTGCCACGTGACACCCCCAGTTGCCTTCCCAACTGCACAGTGTTTGGTTGACAAGGACTTTTATACCCATTATCTAGTTTGATCCCCACAATCATGCTGCGCTAAGAAGGCACTTTGGCAGTGAGATTCAGTCAAGGTTGCAAAGCAGCAAGGAGCTTCTGGCCTGTCTCTTGACTCCAGACCAGTGCCCCCTGCTCCTTTCCCATAAAGGACCACCGGGGTACCCAACTGTCTCTGAGTAGCTCACTGGCTGAGGAGATTGGGGTCATCCACATCTCCCCGCAAGTCCCCCAGAGGACAGGCCCCACTTACCTCGGAAGGGGAAGGCACCCAATTTGTGCAGATTCTCCTCCAGTTTCCCATAGTCTACCTCCGCGGTGGCAGTGAAGGGGGTGGTCACAGGGGGGTAGATGCCTGCAATGTCCATCTTCCTTCCCTCTCCTGAGGCCCAGCCCCCCACCTTCCTGGACAAGCCCCTGCTCAGCCCCTGCCTCAGGGAAGACCAGACTCCACGGCCCAGCATCTCTGCAAGAGGCCTGAAGCCCAGCTGGTCTCTGCCCCTGCGCGAGGCTGAGTTTGGACTCCTTCCTACCCTGTTAATGATCAGTGTGTCTAGTTAAAAATTTGCTGCCCCCTGACTGTTGGTGTTGGGGCAGGCCTGGGCTGGGCGTCCCCAGGGTCAGAGGTCAAGACTTTAGGCCCCATGGGTTCTCTCCCTGTAGGGAGCAGCTGGAGAAATGCCACAACCCAGCGTCCCTCTGGCCAGAGGGCGGGTTCCTGGGGTACCGACCCTAAACGGCTTCTCCAGCGGGGCTTGGGCCCTCCTCCCACAATCCCCAGCCCCAAAGCCAGCTGATTGGCTGAGCAGGCCCGGCCCTGCGGGAGGCGCGGCTGGGGAAAAACTGCAGGCAGCAGCGCGGCGCTGCTCTCCGAGACCCTGAACCCCCGCCAGGCTCCTCCTGTGCGGGCTGCCACGTGACAAGGCTGTGCTGGCCACATAGCCCCATAGGACGGCGGTCACCGGTACGGAACGGGGGAGGGGCGGGATGGGTGCGCGGGGAAGATGGTCCGCGCTGGGGATGTGGGAGGAGGGCTGGCAGGAAAGAAGCAAGAAGACACCCCTGTAGGAAAAGCAACAGGGCCGGGGCCGAAAGGCTCTAAGTTCCCCTCTTCCCCGAGCCTGCCCTTGCTCCAAAGTTTTCCTTCATTCCTAAACATTTCAGACACAAATAGAAACAAACGTCACAAATAGCAAAAAGACACTTTTTTTTTTTTTTTTTTTTAATTGCGGTAGCTTGTGGGTGCCCGGGTCGTATGCAGAAGAATGGCAGGGTTGTCAGCTCTGGGGGCCATTACTGTGATCCTCTGGCTGTACCCAAGGGACAGCCTGGGTGCCAGGGCCAGGTGTTTACTGGGCTGGCACAGGCTGGGGGGTCTCCTGCACACTCTCAGCAGGACCCTCCAACCCGTTCTGCTCTGCCCCTGGCTCTGGGTGCTCCAGAGCCTGCCGGGTGTCAGCCTGCCACAGTTGCACCAGGTCCGTGGGGGTCTTTCCTGCCTGGGGGAACCAAGAGGAGATGCCGTCACTGTTCAGAAGTTTGTACCAGAAGGCGCCTTCATCTGAACCAGGGCTTCCAACTGGACGCACTTGGCCGTGTCTAGAGGTGGCTTTGGTTGTCACCATCAGGGGAGCGGAAACTACTGGCATATGGTGCACAGAGGTCAGGGACGCTGCTTTAAAAGGCTCCAGTACACAGGACAGTCCCCACAACAAGGAATTATCCAGCCCCACTTACCAATAATGTTGTGGTTGAGAAGCCCTCATCTACTTCCTCCCCACATCGTCCTGACTTTCCCATTATCCCCTTAGCCTTTCTTGAGGCAGGGGGACCTTCCCATTCCCCCCTCTTTTGCTATTGCACTGGGCCCCAAAGAAGAGCTTGGGCTAGGGGATATAGGACCCTTGGAGAACTCCAGGCCCGCCAGGCCAACACAATGTGCTAGCAGTGGTTGTGCCAACCAAGTGCTTAGTTAGGTTCCTTCTAGCTCTGTCTCTCCATGATTCTGGCCTCCCTGGGCCTGGACATTAGGACTTCCTTGCATCTTCTGGGAGGGGGCTTTGGGAAGTCCTCTTACTGCCCCTCCTGGCCGTTTCTCTGCACTTGCACTCTAGACAGAGACAAGCATAAGAGCGAGTTGGGAAGGTGGGTGGTCCCCAAATCTCCAGGGGCCCAAAGAGACCTTCCACTGTGAGGGTGCTCCAAGGGCAGGCTGAGTCTTGCTTGGCTCTGTATTTCCTCCAGGTTCTTGGCACAGAGCCTGGGGGAGTCGTGCACACTGATTACTGAATCTGGGAAGGAATGAACTTACCAGGTTCTTGGTCATCATGTCAGCCCCATGCAGAAGCAGCAATTTGATGATTTTGTAGCGGTTGAGCCTCACAGCATCGTGCAGGGCACTGTCCCCTTCCTAGAGCCAGTGTGATACTCAGTATGGCCCATGGGGGCGTGTGGGAGCCCTCAGGCTGCCTGCACCCCCTTGGGGTGGCTGAGCAGAAGGGAAGCTGGACACTCACTCTGTCTTTGGCATTGATGTCCATGCCCAGGGACAGAAAGTGCTGCACAATCTCCACCTGCCCCGTCCGGACTGCCACATGCAGGGGGGTACTCAGCAGCTGGGTGGGGAGGAAACAGGAACTGCTAGCTGAAGGAGCCTGGACTGTGGTGCCTCCGGGAAGGGAGGCTGTCCTAATTCCAGCCTCGTCCCTTCCCTGAGTCGTAGTGTCAAGGCCTGAGCCCTGGAGGGGCTGGGAATGCTACAGTTTCCACCATCTTATCCAGTGGTTTAACTCTGAAGTATTTCATGCCGCCTTCTCTGGGAAGCCTTCTATGGTTCCTCTCTCATCCAGCTGTGAGCAACTGCTTACTCCTCTGCCCTTCTTTTAATAATTATAATAGATGTGGTATACCTGGGTGGCTCAGTCGGTAGAGCATGCAACTCCTAATCTTGGGGTTGTAGGTTTGAGCCCAATGTTGAGTACAGAGATTACTTTAAAAAAATCTTAGGGTCACCTGGGTGGCTCAGCGGGTTGAGCATCTGACTCTTGATTTCAGCTCAAGTCATGATCTCGCGGTTTGTGGGATGGAGCCCTGTGTTGGGCTCTGTCCTGATGGTGTGGAGTCTGCTTGGGAATCTCTCTCTCCCTCTCTCTCTCTGCCCCTTCCTGGCTCTCTCTCTCAAAATAAATAAACTTAAAAAAAAAAAAGACGCTCCAAATTGTTAAAAAAAATAAATAATTATACTAGATGCCATTTACTGAAGGATGACCATGTATTAGGCATGGCAGAAGCTTACAAAACATCAGCCTTATGATGAATAAATAATTTACATACACTTTCACATCTAATTATATAATAATTCTGTAAAACATTTGACAGATAATAACATAGGCTCAGAGGCTGTCTTGAACCTATCTGTCACTTGTTCAAGGATATACACAAAGGAATGAATAAACAGAAAAATGGTGGGTGAACAGATGAATAAATGAATGGATGGATGGACAGATAAATAAAGGATGATAAAGAATTGCATGGATGAACACATCCTGCATCTTTTGAGTGATCCCAAAGCCCCCCAATAGTGGATTTCTTCTCTTCTCTCCTGCCCTTCTGCTCCCATCCCCAGATGGTGGTCCCCAAGGACCTACAGTTGATGGCAAGGACCCCTCCCTGGGCTCTGCAGCCACTCTAGAAACCAGACTAGCTCACTACCCTCCTGCCCTACTGGGCTTTTCTGTTCTCTGCTTCTTGCCCTCCCCCTCCAGCTACCCTAATATCTGTGAGCATTATTGCCCCACCTTATCTCTTATGTTGGTGTTTCCTCCTCGGCTTTGCAGGAGTTTTACCACCTCCAAGTGGCCCCCACGGCAGGCCCAATGCATGGCCGTGCAGTCCAGCTAGAAGGGAAAGATGGGGCTTTAGGGAAGAAAGGAGCCTAGGGGAAAGGACCCCAGCCAAGAGGGTGGGACGAATCGAGGGAAAGAGGGCAGGGAAGGGGCTGGGGCATGCCTATGCCTGGGCTATGGACCAAGCAGAGCAGGAGAACCCTCAGGTCCATGCCAAATTAACGAAGGGTGGCCCCAGGTCATACAATCTGCTAGAGATGAGGCCTGGCCCCTGAGGAAGCATGAGTGTCTTCCAGGTTGGCACAGGTTTACAGGAAGAGGGGGTCTGTTGGTGCTGGGCCTACCTCCTACCTCCTGCCCAATACCAGCTCTATAGCTCACCCGATCCTGGAAGTCCACAGTAGCCCCACTCTCCAGAAGCTTCTCCAGGATCTCCATGTGGCCTTCCAGGGAAGCTCGATGCAATGCTGTCCGGCGGAACTGTCCCCAGAGAGACTGTCAGGGCCTGATCTCTGGCCCCAGGCTAAGACCCAGGACTTAACCCAGTTTGATTCTGACCCCTATGCTCGGTCCCCCTATCTTCCATGCTCTGCCAGCTCTTTTATGTTCTATCTAGACCAGCTATGGAGCCCTCTAATGCCCTGGGAACTCTGACCTTCTCCATGTGCCCTCTCCCAAGCATGTCACGCTGGGCCTTGGCACAGGCTGTTCCCTCTGCCAGGAATGCCTATTTTGCCCTCACTTCCTGTGAGTGCTTGATGAATTCTTGCTACTCCTTCAAGAGGCAAGGCAACTCAAGTGCCATCATCTTGAAACCTCTGGGCCAGAGCTGTGCCTTGGGTGACCCAGAGAACCTTCCATGGTGAGAGGGTGTTGAAAGGCAAGCCAAGCCTTACTAGACTCTGCTTCTCCTCAGTGCCTAGCCCAGGGCCAGAATGAGCAGGTGCACACAAATGACTGATCCGAAGAAGGAACGAGTTTCAGCATTTTGCTTTGATCTTTTGAAACACTCAAGCCATGGGGCATATCTTTCCATAGTCTAAAGATCTGGCTATACACCAGTCTCCCTCCACCCTCAACCCTGGTCTTCCCTTTTTTGCACACCCCCCTCCCCCCGCCCCAGCGCCTGGTACAGTGCTCAGGGACAGGAGGTGCTTGGATAGACCGAGAGGATTCAGATTCCAGAGTCTAAAGAATGGAAAGGCCATGCAGTCTAAGCCCACAATGATACAGGCTGAAGGGAGTGACCATAAATTTGCTTAATCCTGGGATATGAGTGTGAAAGAGCACCGTACCAAGTGTGAAAGAGGCAGTTTTCAGGGAAAACAAAACGAAGTGTGATGGATGATGGAAATGTTTTGAAAATTGTGATGATTGCACGACATGGTGGATGTAATTAGTGCCACTGAATTGTGCACTTAAAATGGCTAAAATGGGGGCGCTTGGGTGACTCAGTCAGTTAAGCGTCTGACTTTGGCTCAGGTCATGATCTCACATCTCGTGAGTTCGAGCCCTGTGTCGGGCTCTGTGCTGACAGCTCCGAGTCTGTAGCCTACTTCAGATTCTGTGTCTCCCTCTCTCCCTCTGCCCTTCCCCCGTGCATGCTCTGTCTCTCTCTCTCAAAAATAAACATTAAAAAAAATTAAAATGGCCATTTCATGCTATATGTATTCCACCACAATAAAATAAAAATAATTTTTGGGGCGCCTGGGTGGCGCAGTCGGTTAAGCGTCCGACTTCAGCCAGGTCACGATCTCGCGGTCTGTGAGTTCGAGCCCCGCGTCAGGCTCTGGGCTGATGGCTCAGAGCCTGGAGCCTGATTCCGATTCTGTGTCTCCCTCTCTCTCTGCCCCTCCCCCGTTCATGCTCTGTCTCTCTCTGTCCCAAAAATAAATAAAAACCGTTGAAAAAAAAAAAATTTAAAATAAAAATAATTTTTAAAGGGAAGCATATTATATAATGCAACACAAAAATAATATCATTTCCTAGTATGTGCTTTATAGTTTTTTCCTTCATTCAGTAATGACTTATTAAGGCATTAATATTCTGTTTGATCCCCATGACATGCTCTGAGGGAAATAGGCCATTTTACAGAGAAGGAAACTTAGGCATGGAGAGGTAATGAACCTAGCAATGGTCTCATAGCTAAGGTCCCGTACAGATGGGATTTGAGCCTCAAATTCTTCATTTTGTCTTTTTAAATTTAACTCTATTCCTCTTTCTTCCCTAAAGGACCACCTGACATTTGTTTCCTTGGAGGTGGTTCAACTTGAAAAGGGCCTAAAGATTTAGATAAGTTCCCGCACGGGCAAGAGGACATCCCAAATCTTCTAAAGACCCCTTCCTAAAGGACACCCAATGCCTGTTCTCAAACAGGTCCACAAGTGGGAGGGGTGGGGGTGGCAACTCTGAAAGGGAGGCAGGCACAGGCGCAGGTAGGAATATCACCTGATCACAGGTGTCCGGGGAACCCCCATCGGCCAGGAATTTCTCAATGACCTTCATTTTCCCCTCCACTGCCGCTTTCAGGAATGTCTCCTCGTCCACAGGTCCTGTCTGGAAGGCATGAATCTAGTCATGGAGGGCTGCTCTGTAGTGATCAGAGGCCCCCTGCCCACCTCCACCCCGCCCCTGACAACACAGGTGTTTCCCCCGTCCCAGGACCCTTACGATCTCCTCAGGCTCTGGAGGTGGCTCCTGGGGGGCAGTCAGTGCTTCCCGCTTTTTTTGCTTGCGTTTTTTCCGCAGCTCGATGAGGTTCTGGATCCCACCCACATCGATGATCTCCCGCCGAAGGTCTAGTGATGTCTTGCGCACACGCTCTTGACCCTGCATGGAGGGGGTTCATCAACCCCCATGCTGGGGGCTTGGGGACCCTGAGCTAAGCTGGGGGAGGAGGATAAGGGAGAGCTTCTCAAGGGAGAAAGAATCCAGGACTAGAAGAAGCAGATGAGACAGGGACACAGATGGCTCAGATCAGGGGACAAGGGGAGACTTGAGGGGACTGCGTAAGAGCTACCAGCTTCAAGGCTTCACGTAGGTGAAGGGTAGGATGAGGGAATCTCAGAGGCAATCCTTAGCCCAGGCCTTCCAAGTGGAGTATGAATCCTCAGCTTTCCTTCCATGCAGTTTCATTTGTGTGTGTGTGTGTGTGTGTGTGTGATGATAAAAGTAATACATGACTAATATTAAGAAGAAATACAGAAACATAAGAGGTATGAAGAGAAAACCCTTCTCTCCCAGAGGTAAATTCTAGTATGGCTCGGTTGATGTCCTTCAGACAAGCATCCTATGGGATCATCCTCCACAATAGTGCTTGGGAAACTGTTTTTCTCTTACGAGCACGGAGATCTCCAATCCGCACACACAGTCTCCCTGAGCCCCTTAACACCTGCATGGTGCCTGCGGTAGGGCCACTCAATAACTTGGGGCTTCCAAAATAAATTCCCTGGGATCTTGTACACATGCAGATTCTGACTCACCAGGTCTGGGGTGGGGCTAAGATTCTTCATTGCTAACACGCTCCCAGGGGTGCGGAGATGCTGGTTCTCATACCACACTAGGAGCAGCAAAGCCCTAACTGCCTGTCCTGTCCCCTAAGCACAGAGGTTGGGTTCTCCTGACACTTACCTTAACCTTTTGTAAGGCCAGACTCGGAGCCCCGTGGTGCTTCTCATCCTCCAACACCAGCATGTCCATGGGCAGCTTCTGCTGGGCCGTTCCTAGGAGTTTCTGGTGAGCCAAAGAGAGGACATGCTCCAGGACCTGCCCTCAGCAGGCCAGGGAGGCAGGGAGCCTCTCTCCCAACCCACTCCAAGGGCGCCCTACGGACCTCCTCCTGTGTGACCCCAGATCCCTTCCATGCCCCACTCCTGACTGGAGAGCCGCAGGCCAGAGCAGGGCTCCCCATAATTCCCCAACCCAACCCTGACCCCAACCTCAGCTCAAACACCTGTCTACTGATGGTTGTGGGTCCTCAGCAAAACAAGTTTAAGGGTTACTGGAATGAGTTTTCATGAAATTAAATATATTCACTTTTTAAAGCACTGAGATGATGGTGATTTTACTTTGCTGGCATTAAAAATTCACTTTGGGGGTGCCTGGGTGGCTCAGTTGATTGAGCGTCTGACTTTAGCTCAGGTGGTGATCTCATGGTCCTTGAGTTCAAGCCCCACCTGGGGCTCTCTGCTGCCAGCACAGAGCCTGCTTTGGATCCTCTGTACCCGGCTCCGTCTGCCCCTCCCCCACAGACGCTCGCTCTCTCTCTCTCTCTTAAAAATAAACATTAAAAAATTAAAATTTTCACATTGATGAAATAATTGTGGTAAGAGTTGATAGTTATTTTTTAAATAGATTCACATACCAATAAAAAATTTTGGCAACTCTCTGTTAGATACCAACTTTTTTTTTTTTTTTTTTTTCCTCAGATTTTACCACTTCATGATATCCTGGAGCTGGAAACCTGCTGTTCTCAGGGAGTCTGAGGGATGGGAGTTACACCTTCACTTTTCACTAGCTTTCACTTTAAAGGGACTCTTAGCATTAACCTTATTCTCATTGTAATTATAGGGGTGAAACTCCTGCCAAGTCTCCTCACCATTTGTATCTTTGACTTGCCTGGACCACTTCCTCATGGCCTCCTCCTGTTTTCAAGGAAACCACTTTTTGTGAAGTGCTGTACTGCTATCTCTGAAGGCCTGTGTGCCGGGAACATTCGCCCAGGTTGGAGGATGCTGAGTCCAGATGGGGAGGAATGGCCACCCTCACAGAGCTCTCAGCTGCCTTTTGCATTTGCCACTGAGCTCCGGTATTGTACTCCTCAAGAGCGGTTTTGGGCGCCGATTTCCCAGGTCTTCACTGGGGAGGTCCTGGTGCCCCCTGGCTTCTCCTTTCCGCGTTGGCTTTACATAGTTTGAGGTGTCCCGGTGCCGGCCTCACCTGAAACACTGCATCTTCTTCGAGGAACGAGGGATGACCTCGGGCTGCGGCTACTACTGGTGGGGTCTGGCCGGGTCCCACCGTCAAGAGGGTGGGCTTGGGTCTGAATCATCTTGGTAACCCTAGCCCCTGTGACAGGGCCTAGCATATAGCAGGTAGTCGGTGAATGTTTGGAGGATAAATGAATGAATAAGCGAATGGATGATGACAGGTGGGCTCAGCAACTCTGTCCACTCCGATGTCCTCAGTGATAACCTGACCTGATATGCTCCCCACAACAGAGCCCTAGCCGCGGCCTCCCGGGCTCTCCTTCCCCTCCCACACCAAGAAAGGGGTGCAGACTGCACAGAGGCTCCCCTCTGAGGACCTTGCTGGGCTGGGGCCTGGCGGGAACAACAACGGACTCCCATGCTCACCCTTGCCTTACCCAGACTCTACAGTCCCTTGCTTCAGATGTCTTTGTGGGCTGACATACAGTAAGTGCTCAATAAATGTTTATTGAATTGGATGCTGGTTGGTGAAATACAACAGAACAAAGTCCTACCTTACTTCATAGATGGTTTTACAGATCAAATGAAAGAAAGCCTGGACAGTGCTCAGCATGGTGCCTGGCACGTAGGAGGCACTTGGTGGGAAGGCGGGCTCTTTGGGTGCCCAGTGTCCTGACAGCCTGCTGCTATATTTGTTGGGTGAATGAATGGACAAAGGCTGCTCCGTGTCCCCTTGCTGAAGGTCTCTGTGTCCAGCGGCAGCCCTCCAGAAATGGCATGACTCACCTGCCTGGCGCCGGGGGAGAAGCGGCATTCCTGGAGATCCAGGGGTGCCCCAGCCAGGACTTGGCAGCGGGTTTAGCCCAAGCCCTTCCCCCACAAACTTGCCACCCTTGCCCCTCGTCTCATCTCTTCTTCCAGCAGAGTCCTGGTCCTTCCCTCTTCCTCACCCCCCTTCGGTCGCTCCTGTTTTGAACCAAGCCTACCTCCGAACTGATTGGTCTCCTCCCTCCCATTCCTGTTAGGGCCAGTCTTTCCCCTCCAACATGTCCTTCTCAGGCTGTCAGAGCTGCCTTCCTAAAATAGGTCAGATGGTGCCACTTGCCCTCCCTCAGCAACACTTAGTGGCTCCCCACTGCCCAAAGAATAAATATCTTTCCCAGGGCCCCCTCTGGTTTGTGCCCAGCCTTAACCCCTTCCTACTACCAGACTTTCTCAGGACAGTCCCACTGTCACTCACCTGAGCTTCAGTGCCTGTCTTTTCCTAAGCCTGAATTTCCTCCCCTCCTGATCTCTGCTCATGAGCCTTGAAGGCCCCACTCAAATGCCATCCTGCCCCTAAGAGTTCTTGAGCACCCATGGTCAGAACGACTCACCCACCCTTTGTGCTCTTTCACTTCTGACTGAACACCCCTATTTCGCCGTGTCTACACTCTGCCTGTTTCTTTTTTTTTTTAAGTAGGCTCCCTGCCTAGCGTGGAGCTCAGCGTGGGGCTTGAACTCACACCCCTGAAATCAAGACCCGAGCTGGGATCAAGTCGGACACCTAAGCAACATGACCCACTCAGGCGCCCTAACTGCCTGTTTCTTAGTGGACTGTGGGCCTGATGGATGTTGGCTAAAACGAATGTGGGCTTGGTAAGGAGGCAGGGGCTGGCCTCACTGATTCTCTTATTCCTCCCAGCACCTGGCACTTGGCAGAGCACTCTTAAGTCGAGAATTAGTTTAAATAGAATGAAGAGGAGACAAGCCTGCACCCTCCTCCCTGCCCCCCCCCCCCAACTTCTTTATCCCAGAGAAAATGGAATTGCCCAGAGCCACATGCTCCACAGGCCTCCCCAGGTGGGGCTGGTACTCCTGGGAAAACCCGTGCTTCCTTTCCCAGCACCCTTCCTCGCTCTGCTCCCAGTCTCTATTCTGTAGGGACCAAACGCTGGAGTCTCTCCCATCCCAGCCTCCCACCCAGCAGCTGTGGGAGATCTCCGGGCCCCACACTCCCACATTCCCAGACAGCATCTCAGCTGTCCCGCTCTGTGCAGCCCGGACCACCTCCTCGAGGCCTAGGTGTGTGGCAGGGTCTCGGGAACCCCGCATGGCTCGCCCACCCTGCGGTCTCTCAGTTCTTGGGGTTGAAGCCTCAGTCACCCACGGCTAGCAACCTCCTCCACCAGGAGCCCACTGAGGCTGGAGTGGAGCCATTGGGTCGCTGGGGACACCTGCCCTCCTTCCCACTACAGATGTGGTGGCCCTTGACAGTACAGCTGGATCTCCTTAGAACCCCTTGGGTCCCCACACCTGTGCCCGTACCTCATTCTCCTCCTCCTGTGCCAGCCGCTCCTCGATAAGCGCTGTGGCCCTCTTCACCGCCTCAGAGCCCTCCTCAGAGCCCTCCATGGTGCCGTCTATAACCAGCCTCTGCAAGCCACAGGGCCTCAGGGGCTTTATAAGCCAGGGTACCCACCCCCACCCCGCTGGGCGCCTTTGCCATGAGCTCACCGGCCCAATTCTCCACCTGCCTCCCCCACCTGTCACCTTCACCCCGGGCAGCCCCAGGGAGCTGGGGGAGGCAGGGACAGTTTGCCCACCCCCCCACCCCCTTGCCTATTAGAGCCGAAGGGCCCAGCACCCCAAGAGCGGGGCTGCAGGAAGGAGCCTGCCCAGCCTCTGTCCTAAGTGCTTGGGTAGAGCTGAGCCTTAGCCAGGACAGCTGGGAGGCACAAAGAACCCGCTGGCTTGCCCCTAACCTTGATGGCAGTGCCACCTGCTGGATGCCTGGAAACTGCCCAGCCAGTACCAGTGAGGGCAACTGAAAGCCAAAGGTGCAGACCCAATACAGGCCTGTGTCCCCAGCTGTCCCGGGAACAGGCCCTGCTTGCCCTGGGGTGAGGCAAACTCTGTTATGTCTGGGCTGGAGTGTCAAGGCGATGGGCAGGAGTGAGAGCAGATGCCTCCCGCTTCGCCTGCAGCTCAAGCAGGCCTTTGCCTCTTTGGGGCCCCACAGCGCCCCCTAGCAAGACATCTGTACGTGGCTGCATGTCCATTAGCTTCGGACAAACCTTGACCCATCTGTCTGTCTCAGGAGGCCTCTGTAAAACTGAAAAAGTCTTGCTTCAAGAGGGGTTTCAGGAAGCCACCCGAAAAGGGCCAGAGTACAGTGCCAAGCCCAGTTGACGAGGACACCATTTCCTCCCAGTTTCATCAGGCCACCCTGACCGAGGTCCAGCCATGCTCGCTGAAAAGGAAAACTGTCAGTGGAGAAAAAGCAGACCTGAACTTGCTCAACTCCGTACCTAGAACTGTGGGAGTGAGCCCCGGGTCGTCCTGACCCAGGATTAACCTGCCAGTGAGCCACAGGCGCCACAGGTTCTGTAACGCTCAAGCGGCCTGCCCTTAGCTAAGCCACCTGATCAAAGGTCCCCCTCCGACTAGACACACACTTTTCCTGAAGGAAGGACAGGCACTGGCTGCTTTTCCTCTCTGGTTCCCTTGCTGGCAAGCTGACACATGCACATAACCTAAATTGGTCAGAGATTTTTCTTTTCCATTGCCGAGGGCGCAGTGCAGCAGCCCTAGGATTTTCACACACACCTCAGTCCTGGGGGGCTGGCCGAGGCGCTGGGGCGGGCAGCCAGCACCCTCCCGTGTGTCACGGGAGCAGACCCGAGGATTACTAACGCCACCTTCCTGAGATGCTGCCTCTGCTTCCAAAGCACTTTCACATCCATTATCCCCTTTAATCCTCCCAGCAACTGAAGAAGAGGCGAGGCAGGCGGCATCGTCTCTACTTTAAAGATAAGCAGAGTGGGCTCGGCAGTGAAGTGGTTTTTCCCAAGGACCCGTGTGAACACAGGGCCTGGAACACTAGTGATTCGAGGCTCCTGCAGTCTCTGCTGTGGACAGAGCAGCCGGGGTTCTTACACCCAGCTGCTCCCACACCAGAACTGGCTCCGGAGCTCCACGGAGCTGCCAGACAACCGGAGTCAAAGCTAGGCAAGAGAGAAGGAAGGAGCAAAAGGCTTTATTGATAAATATGCAGATATGTCTGTACACAGGGACCTGTTATGGGCCATGACCAGGCTGCAGACCCCCCACCGCTTGGGTTACAGCCGGGAGATGGCCCTGTGCAGACCCCTGCCACGACAGCACAGCCTTCCGGCCACCAGCCTGCCCCATCTCTGCCAATTGTGCCGGGGGGCAGGGAGAGGCAGAGGCCGGCCTCGGGCTCCCTGCCCCTGGGGCTCACAAGCCATCCCCTCCCCTCCAGGGGATTGGCACCGGGCCCAGGGCAGAGTCAGGGAGTGGGGGCAGGGGAAGGGGACAGCAGCTGCTTCAGACCCTGAGCAGAAAACCGGAGTGAGCACAGCCGGCAGCACCAGACGACAGATCTGGGCTCCAGGCGCCTCCGGGCTGGCCCTTGTGGCTCGAACCTGCTGCGGGAGAGAGGCAGGGTGGAACACCCCAGTTTGCCCTTCCTCTGACAAGGTTGGCAAAGCCTGTGTGAGGCAGCACTGCTTCCTGGGTGTGGGGCGCTGGTGGCCCACGGTGCCCCTGGGAGGCAGGGTCCCTTCACGGCTTGCCCAGCAGCCATCCGGCGGGAGGCGCCCTTGAGGAAAGTAACAGCACTTGGAGGCAGCAGCAGGGTGGGGGGACCTGGTGCCCAGCCGGGAGGCCTCTCAGCCCCGCGGAGGCCTCCTCGGCCTCTCCTCCCAGGGTCCGTGGGCTCATCAGTCCTGGGGTGGTGGGGGCTGGTTGATGATGACCTGGATGACAAAATCTTTCTGGATCTTGGTTTCCTGGAGTCGCGTGCGGTCTGTGAGCAGCTTCCCCGAGAAGAACCACCGCTGCCAGGACGGCTCGATGCCCTCCTGGGTGTGCAGTTGCCTCTTGAGCTGCCCCACCGTGTCGGGCAGGCTGGCGCTGAGCCTCACGTCCTTGCCTGTGGAGAGGCGCACCTTTAATGGGAACTCGCGGCGCACGCTGGGCGTGGGCTCGGGGGGCTCCAGACTCTCCTCCTCAGTGTGCTCCAGCAGCAGGTTCACAGGTGGCGACAGGCAGTAGATGGGCAGCTGGTAGCGATTGCCCAGCTCGTCGTAGCATTCACAGAGGGTGCCTGTGGGAAAAGCAGGGCAATCAGAGTCTGCTGGGGAAACCCCAAAATTCCTATGTCGAAGCCCTAACCCCCAATGCTACTGTATTTGAGGATGGGAGCCTATCTGGGAGTAATTAAGGTTGAACGAAGTCATACAGTGGCGCACTGATCCAACAGGATTAGTAGCTTTATAAGAGACACTCAGGCATGCTCTCTCCCCACCACGTGAGGACATAGCAAGCCGATGGCCATCTACAAGCCAAGAAGAAGGCCCTCACCAAAACTCACATCAGCTGGCACCTAGATCTTGGGCTTCCTGGCCTCCAGAACGGTGAGACATAAATTTCTGCTGTTTAATAAGCTATCCAACCTGTGGTATTCTGTGGTAGCAGCCCGAGCAAACTAGTACACCTGTCATGGCCACCCCACAGTCCCCGAACCCTCCCCTACAGCCAAGTGTCCCTTGGACATACAGATGGGAGGAGTTCAAGGTACACTCGGGAAGATGTGGGCTGGCCTTCGGCTCTACCAGGTGCTAGCTTGTTCAATTCTGGCAAACTGCATCACTTTCCATGTTCTCATTCAACAACTCTCCCCTGAGTATGTGCTGGGTGCCGGGGTTACAAGGGGGAATGAAAAAGCACAGGTCTGCTCTTCATGGCTTATACCTTGGTGGGCCCCAGTTTCCTTCCTGGACTATGTATTGCACGTAGTAATATATTTACCGTGCCTTGAGCACCTAATGAGTGCTGGGACTGGACTAAAGGATGTTCCGTGTATCTTTCTGAGTCCTAACAACCATTCTATTAGGTGGGTATCCCCCTTCATAGTTATAAGTTCCTTTAAATTTCTGCGATCCCGAAGTACCTGAGCAACTCTAGCTTGCTCCCATCACACTGCTTTGAGGTTTGTTGGTGCCTTTCTACCTCTTCATTAGACAAACAGGGACCGTGTCTCATTTTTCCTTGCGTCCCCACTCCTGGCCCATGCTCAGTAAGGGGTGCCTGAATGGACAAGCAAATAGCCACCCCGGCCACCTGGAAGCTCGGAGAAAAACTCCCCATGTGTGGCTGGCCACCGGCTCTCCTCCACCCTGAGCAGCCTGGTGGCCCCCACTCCAGTGGGGATAAAGCCCGGCCCTGCTCACTCACCATGAGGCAGGGTGATGCTGGCTCCGTCCAGGATGGCCTGAGCCAGCTCATGGTCATTGGCCTCGGCTGCATAGGCGGCAGCCTTGAGGGCATCCCAGATCTCCTTGCGGCCCTCGAAGGCAGGTGCTGTGTCCCAGAACTCGTCCCGTTTGCTCCGCAGCTGCCCGTCGGTCATGGGGTAGTCACTCTTCCACTTCAGCCGCTCTTTCTTCAGGGGCTCGTTGCGCCCTGGGCGGGACAGAAGGGACAGGCTGAGCACCTCCAAAGCCAGGCTGCGGCCAGCCCTCTCGCCCACCCCTCACCCGTCAGCAATCTCCCAACCCTCCCCAGCAGTGGCTCCTGAGTACCAGGGCCGTTTCCCACCATCAGGGAAGACTCTCGAAACTGCACACGCCCAACCTGGGGATGTAAACTATTTTTGTCAGCAGAACATATAGTGCCTGCTATTGTTGTTTTCAGTAACTGTACCCTTTGATTACAAAGGAGTACATGTTTGGAATTTTAAAAAATCTGTAAAGAATGTTGATGTGTGATAATAAAAACTGCTCTCATTTATGGAGCCAGTTTGTGCCAGATCACAGGGCAGGCCCTTTAGTCCCACTGTTCATCTGATCCTCAAAACCCAGCAGAGGGGGAAAAGACCCAGAGAGCCTATCGTCTGCCTGAGGCCACACAAATACCGACTTAACACAAAACTTTCGTTTTTTTTTAAATTTATTTTTTTAATTTTTTGGAGAGAGAGAGCACACGTGTGTGTGCACACAAATAGGGAGGGAGAGAGAGAGAGAATCCCACACAGGCTCCATGGAGCCTTACGTGGGGCTCTATCCCACAACCGTGAGATCAGGACCTGAGCTGAAATTAAGAGTCGGACACTTAACCGACTGAGTCACCCAGGCGGCCAACACAAGGCTTTCTGATTGCCGAGGCCACCCTCTCACTGCCGTCTGTACCCTGCTGCCGCTGGGGAAAAAAATTACTCAAGACTTCCACTATTCAGAAATAACCACTGTGGACACCTAAACGTATTTCCTTTTCCCCATTTTTCTCAACACAGTTGCGTGCATATTATTAAATTTCGTTTTTATATTTGTTGTTACGCAAAGGACCTAACAGTTGTTTATGCCAATATACTTTACATTACACTTAAATACTGTCAACATATACTCCCATGATTAAAAATGATAAACTTCAATGTCTTGTTATTAATGTTCTAGCATACAGTTACAAAAAGCGTTTTTTTTTTTTTAAACCATAACCAACCAACCAAAAATCCCCCTGCAGCATCTGAAGAAGAAAACAATTCTGTTAAGTGTCATTTTTCTTGTTACCTAGCCCCAAGTGACTTCCAAGACAAGTCAAGACTGTGGGCAGAACCATCTCTCAGAGGCTTTGGGAGGCTCAGTCATCTCAAAGCTGAAGGCAGAATAATCCACAGGAAGAAGGTCTCAATCACTCAGCTCCCTCGATAAAACTCAGATCCTACAGGCGAGGCACAGAACCAGAGCTGGGGTCTGCCCCCAGGCCACCCCCTCGGGCTGGGGCAGGAGAGGGCTCCTCAGGGGGAAGACCATGCCATCCACTCCCTACCAATTGTGTGAAAGAACCCCATGCGAGCACTGTATTTATATATATTATCCTGGTTCAGCTTCACAATAGCCTTAGGCGCTAGGTGTTCATAGCTATTTCACAGATGATGGGACAGGCAGAGAGATCAAATGACTTGCCTGAGGTCACACAGTAAGTGACAGAGTGAGGATTCCACCTCAGGTCAGACTGAATCCACAAACGGCCCTCCTGCGGGTTTGCCGGCTACCAGCTACCAGCACAGACAGAAAACTCTGAAAGCCAGACATTTACTTTAAAGTGCTCCTGGGTTAGCAGAAGGAAACGCAAATCCTTTGTGGGAAAACAACTTTAAGCCAGGCCTCAAAGAATTCCCAGGATAAAGGTCCAAGGAAAATAAATGACAAGGTCACAGTTGTTTTTGTTGTGTCATTTTTAAAACTCACAACATACAAGACAACAAGGCAATATTAGCCTTGTTAGCACAAACAGTAGATGGAAGAATCAGACGGACAAAGATTTCAGATATGGGATTTATCAGACACAGACTATGAAATACCAAGTTTAAGAAATAAGTGAGTCTTGAGGCGCATGGGTGACTCAGCTGGTTAAGCGTCTGACTCTTGATTTCGGCTCAGGTCATGATCTCACAGTTCCAAGAGTTCGAGCCCTGCTTCAGGCTCTGCACTGACCGCGGGGAACCTGCTTGGGATTCTGCCTCTCTCTCTCTGCCTGCCCCCCCCCCGACCCTGTCCCCCAACTCATGCTCCCTGTCTCTCTCAAAATAAATAAAAAAAAATAAGTGAGTCTTAAAAATATGAACAGGGAAAAAGAGATTATAAAGAATGACCAAGAGGAAATTAAAAGAGCCATACAGGACTTCTAGAACTGAAAAACATAATACTTGAAATTTACATGGTCTAACATTTATTTTTAAATATAAAAAAAAATTTTAAGGTCCACTTATTTTTGAGAGAGAAATAGAGCATGAGTGAGGGAAGGGCAGAGAGAGAGGGAGACACAGAATCCAATGCAGGCTCCAGGCTCCGAGCTGTCAGCACAGGGCTGGATGCTGGGCTTGAACTCACGGACTGTGAGATCATGACCTGAGCCAAAGTCAGACACTTAACTGACTGAGCCACACACACGCCCCCATGGTCTAATATTTTAAATCAGAATTTCCAGAAGGATACAACAGGAAGAATGGGGATGAAACAATATTCAAAGAGATCATAAAAATGTCCATTTTCCTCTAAACTGGAGGAAATTCCTAACTGGGAATTCCTAACTGGGAGGGGTTCCCCCACCACCACCACCACCACCTCCCCCCCCCCCCCGCCCCAAAGGAACTTGGCAAGCTGATTCTAAAGTTTATATAGAAAAACAAAGCCACCGCTAGAGTAGACTGAGGTGAGAACCTGCACTACCATTACCAACACTAATTATAAAACTATAGTGGGTGCAGGACTGGAACAGGGACAGACAAATGGGCCAACAGGATAGAACAGAGAGCCCAGAAATAGACCCAGGCATATACAGAAACATGATTAAAATGAGAAGGAACATTGCAGATGGGGTGTGTGTGTAAGATGGATGTGAAATAAATCTATATATTGCTTTCTGCTCCTGGTTTCTGATAATATTTGGTCTTTCACCTGGCTCCTAATATACAGCTCCAAAACCTTTATAATGTCCTGAGTGATAGGAATGTCTGATATAGAGCTCCTAAATCCCTTAGAATTTCCTGGGTAATACAAGTGTCTTTTGTTCTAATGAGGCAGCTCTTGGTAAGCTCCATGAAAAGCTTGGAACTTGAAGCCCTGCTTCCACATTCTCCGGTGAGGGGAGAGGGGCTATAAATTGAGTTAATAATTGGCCACACCTGTGATGAAGCCTCCACAAAACCCCCAAAAGTATGGGGTTTAGAGAGCTTCCAGACTGGTAAACACACCCATGTGCTGGAGGCATGGTAGACCCCAAGTCTGGAACAAAAGTTCCTATGCTCAGGACATTTCCTGACCTCCCCTCATGTATCTCTATCTGTTTATTCAGTTGTATCCTTTAAAATGTCCTTTGTAATAAATCAGCAGTACTAAGTAAACTGTTTTCCTGGGTTCTGTGAGCCGCTCTAGCAAATTCTTGAACACAGGGAGAGGGTCACGGGAACCTCTGATTTGCAGTCAAGTTGGGCATAAGTTGTGGGTAACCTGGGGACCCACTACTTACTGAAGCTGGGGGCAGTCTTGTGGGATTGATCCCTCATCCTGTGAGGTCTGCACCAACTCTGGGTAGTGTCACAATTGAATAGAACAGTAGGACGTGAGTTGGTGTCCACAGAGAACTGGAGAATTTCTTGGTGTGGGAAAAACACCCACAAAACTGGCATCAGAAGTACTCTACGTGAGTAGAGGAGAAACGCAGGTGATTTTTCTTTACAATGAACTACTGATAGACGGTGTTAGGACTACAGGTTCTCCATACAGGAAACCATGAGACAGAATCCCTACCTCACACCAGCCACAGACATCAAAACCGGATCAATCAGAGACTTAAGTGTGAAAGAGAAAGGAGGCACTGGAGAGACAGGTTACAGTTTTGTCCAAACATTATTTGTGGAAGTTTGGCCCAGAATTGTTTTAACCTGGATCAAAGAAATAGCTCTGCTTCATGATTTCTGACCCTTTCTCTCTCTAGTCCTTTAGCAAGAACTTTGATCAACCAGGATTCACAGTCATGCAGTGACACCCTGGGGTGTGGGACCTCTGGGGTGTGGGACTTCTGACCCTCTACTTGGTGACATGATTGTCTTTTAAACTTCTTGAGCCAATTTTTACAATTTTCCTATCTCCTTCCTCTTTGTCAGATGTCACTCCTTACTGGTCTCCATCTACCTGTGGCTCCTATGGGTCCAGGTGAGGTCCAGCTAATGAGCTCCTAATCTGCCAAGGGTTGAGAAAGCTTTTCAGTACTTTCAAAATCGAGAGCATCTGGTTCTAAGAAAGAGGCTTCCTAAAGAAGAAAGTGACTAGGCTCCAGGACATCTGTTGTTCCTGCTCAGATGCCCTTCTCCCCCTCCCCACCCCCCCCCCATCAAATGGTCAGGTTTTGGCTCTTTTCCGGACAACTGAGTTTGCTGGACTGGTGATACCAGGACACCTGAAGTATTACCGTGTACACATGCCTCTCACTGTCTCCTTAAAATAAAAATAGCCCCATGCATCCCCTTTTAAAGTCGTCACCTGAGGGATGCTTTGCTCACATACCTGGCTTTCAGAGTCCCCTCCCCTGCACACAGGCAGCAGAATGCTTTCCAACTATCACAGACCCACCCGCAGATGGACACGACGCAAGTGCGCATCTGCAACTGTTAATAGCACCTGCAGTCATCTGGGCTGCAACGATTTAAAAATTCCTCACCTTGTACGTTGGTTCTTTCACGCTGAAAACACTAGAAAATATGTGAATGGGGTAGGGGGTGATGGTGGGAACAGGGAGCGTTGATGTAAGGAAAGGACAGCAGGAGCCAATAGTTGCCTTTGCATCTGTCATGGCACTTTGGAGCCAGTAGGGGGCAGCCACGGCACCTCTGGGCCAGGTGCTGGCTCCCTTCAACAGTGAGTCAAATACAGCATAAAAATACCCAGCAAAATTCTCCAGGCCCAAGGCAAGCATGGGTAAGAGACATGCCAAAATGTCTGGATCCCTACAATCTGATGCTTATAAATTTAGGCAAAGATACAGACAAAAACCTAAAAGGAAGCTTTTAACCCAAACATAAAAGCAAATTGATGATGAATATTTTTAATTTCAGTTACTTAAAAAAACACACGATGTTTTATAGTTAGTTGAGTCAAAAACATTGGGCAGTAGACAGGGTGTGAACACTCTCATATGCTACACAAATTGGTATAAACTTTCTGGAGGGCATTTGGTATGGTACCAAAAAACTCAAAAATGTGCATCCTTTTGGCTCAGATATTTGGTTTCTAAGAATGTATGCTAAGAAAATAATTACAAGTGTGTGGCGAAGGTTTATCCACGGAGCCGTTTCACTCGACACAGTTTTAAACAGGGAAAGTTCAAAGCAAGCTCAATGCACGCCAGCAGGAGAAAGACTAAAGAAAACCTGCGCATTCTGTAAGCAGCCACTCTGTGATGCTGAGTAATGTGGAGAAGTGTCCACAAAACAGCAAAAAAAGTTTACAGAACAGCAAGTGCTCTATGCTCCAGCTTTTGCTTCTAAAAAACAGTATGAGAAATTATGTATATTAAAAAGAATGGAAGGATTTACACCAAAATGTTAACAGTAGTTCTAGCTGATTGGCATAGTGAAAAAGAATTTTTTTTTGCTTCTATCTTCCAAGTTTTCCACAACAGGCATTTATGAGTTTGGTAATAATACAGTGGAAGGTGTTAACAAAGAAAAAGGGTATGTAAAGTTCCAGGGAGCAGCCACAGAAAAGTAGGAAGAGTCTGGGAAGTTGAGTGAGGGGTTTTGGCGGTGGGGGGGTGGGGGGGGTGGGGGGGGTGGGGGGGGTGAGAAGCTGGAAAGCCCAAGGGCCACAGCCTCTAGGATTTCCGTTATTGGTGACTCTGGGCAATTCTGTCTAGGTGCCGGGCGGGAGCTGCTGGTTTCCGCAATGGGACCATCTGGTGGCTTGTACTTCTGTCTCTACCTGTCCTAAATAAGCTCCAGATCAAAGACGGAGTCAAAGAAATGGTCCTTATCCTTAATGAAGTGGACAGAAGGGAGATTTAAGAAACAACAAAAGACCATTCTGTAGTATAGGTGCACACCTGCACGGGGAGGTCCCAACGCCCGTGAAAGCTGTGGGTTTCTGTGATTACCGTGCACAGGAACAGCAGAAGGTATCTGTGACTGAGCAGAGAGCGTGGGTTGCTGCGTACAGAGGCAAAGCTGGAATCTCAAAGGACTGTCCAACGTACCACCTGTGTTAGGATCTTCTCAGGTGCTGGTTAGAAAGGCAGACTCCAGGGCCCAACCTCAGACCCACTGAATCACAATCAGAGCGGTTGGGAATCAAGCACCTACTTGATTCCACTTGTAAACACAGCAAAACAGGAGTGGGAATGGCACCATCACATAAGTTAGTTCAGCGGATCACCCCCGAAGCTGCTGCTAAGGGCCGGTTTGGAGCAAAGAGGGAGGAGAGCAGCAGGGCACAACGTCTGGGTCGGAGGAGGATAATGACGGTGGACGCTGTGGTCTGGCCTGGATAATGAATGGTGTCTGGCGATACCACCCCCAAGAGAGGGCACTGAAAAGAGTGGGAGAGAACACTAAAGGTCCTTTCCAGTTTGCCTGGAGCTGCTGTGTCTCTGAGCTCATGAGCGTTTGTGCACGCCCACCACCTGCTTCGCCCTGCTTAATTCAGAAGGACGACGCCAAAGAGGGGATTCTCGAGAACCTACAGAAGGAGGACAGGCCCCGGCTGCTTCCCTCTGAACACCCCAGGGCCTCACAGCATGCCTGGCCTGGTGCAGGGTCTCAGCAAGTGTCTGCCGAGTTGAAAATGGGAGCTGATGAACACCCAGTGAACAGGGTGGGGAGCCTGACGGAGGAATCACGGCTGAGAGCAGCTGTGGGCAGGCAGGGGAAGCAGGGGAAAGGTGTGCTTTCAGGAGAAGCCAGGCCCTTTGCTTCTTGATATCATACCTCAAGAGGTCCTTATTGTGGCCTTGGGGATTGGTACAACAGAGCCACTGGGATGTGACACCAAGTCTGAGGCCAGCCAAGGGAACCAGAGATTTCCCAGGACAGTCAGTCCGCCCAAGCCAGGAGACGGCCCTATTTATACCTTCGACAATCCCCAAGCTCTATTTCCACACTCGGTTACCAAGCTCCATCCCCAGGCCCCGAACTCCAGGGATGAGGCCAACAGTGTCCTCCCCAGGAGTACTGATTATGTGACAAGTCTGGGCTTGCTCTGGCTGGTGTGAGAGATGAGGCTCCAGGCAGAAGGAGAAGGCAGGGACAAGGATCTCCCTGTCCCAACATCTTGGGCTGCAAGGGCCCTTTGGCCAGGATGCAGACTTGAATCTCTCCTTTTCCCCTCCCATCCTGGTAGTCACAGCTGGGAAGCTGGGGACTGGTAAGATGGGGCTCAAGTATGGCACCTGGCGGAGGGGTTAATAGGTCAGAAAGAACAGCAGGCCCCAGAAGAAGGATCAGCCCAGCCAGGGAAGGGTGCAGACAGGGGAAGGGGAGCCCAGGTAATCCCCTCAGGAAGCGCGGTATTTATAGTTAGACTTAGCCCAGGATGACCCTCAGAGCTGGGGTAACCTTCAAAGGGAAAGTGCTGCCAGCAGCTCTGCTAGCTGGGGCCTCCTCAGCACGGGCCCTTCTTCCCCATTCATTCCCCCTGGGCCCAGCTCCAGGGTTCAGGGAGGGAAAGGGGTGGAGCCAGTTGCTAAGCGACAAGCCAGGCTTCCTAAACTGTATCACCACCAGGGCCCTGCAGGTCCCAGGTGGTCCTGGGCAGGGCTGAAGGAACCAAGGCTCCTCTGGGAGCCCTGTACCAGGCTCAGTGGCAATGCTCGCAGCCCAGGGCAATTGCAGTTCTCTGTGATGAGGCTGGTTGTCCCCCCTGGGGCTGGGCTCATCTCCAGTTCATCTTTGGGGTCACAGGGCAGGCCCAGGGTCTGGCATGCAGCAGGTCTCAGTAACTGTTTACTCAGTGAGTGAGTGAATGAAGTGAGCAGGCACTTTAGGAAAAGTGGGGAGAGCTGGAGAGGGGAGGGGCAAGATCAAAGTTGGGCGAGCAGATGGAGCTGTCTGGAAGGAATCCCTGTAAGCAAGAGAGTTAGTTAGGAAGAAAGGGGGCGGTAGAGGAGGGAGTCCAGAAGGGAACAAACCAGTTCCTGAGGTATACAGGGAGGAAACCCACTGGAGGAAGAAGGGCTGGATGTCAGAAACCATGCCCAGTGAGGGCCTGGAACCTTCTTGGCAACTGGAGAGAGTGCAGCCAAGAAAAATAAACCTGCTCAGAGGCCCCCTGCTTGGGCAGTGGGTGTGGACAAGGGGGCACACATAACTGCAGAGACAGTACGTGCTTTCACTGCACTCGCGCACAACGGACACATTTACTGGGGTGGGTTTAGGGGGAGCAGGGCCTTCATCTACTCTCTGCCTTATCCTTCCAGCCCAGGGCTCCCTGGCCCCCCGGCCAGGAGGCTGTAAGTGGCCAGACAGGGCAAAAGGTGGCATTCCTGGGCCAGGCACTGACTGAACTCTTCCCCTGCCCGGAGCTGACTTCCCCCAGCCATCCCTCTGTCCCATTCCCTGGTGGAAAACTGGGCTGTCTGATCTCAACTACAAACAGAACACCCAAATCCTCAGGGACGATTCTGGGATCTAACCTGACATACAACCAACAGCTCCTTTTCTGAGGCTACCAAATACTGTACTTCCTGAGTTAAAACATTGAGCATTTGGGAAATCACTGCACTTCTCCTTGTCTCAGGTTCATATAAATTTAAAATAACAACCACCAAAACAACAATGACAACAACAACAAAACACCCCAGCCAGTTCCTTTCTTGTAGTGAATATATTCCTATCCTTTAAAAAAAAAAAAATGTTTATTTATTTATTTTTGAGAGAGAGAAAGAACATAAGCAGAGGAGGAACAGAGAGAGAGGGAGAGACACAGAATCTGAAGCAGGCTCTAGGCTCTGAGCTGTCAGCACAGAGTCCGATGTAGGGCTGGAACTCATGAACTGTGAGACCAGGACCTGAGCTGAAGCTGGACACTTAACCAACTGAGCCACCCCAGTGCCCCAGTATCTTCCTTCCTATCTTCATCACATACTGATGTTTGTTCCAGGTGCACCAAAGTCCTGGCCGGAGTGTGAAAATGGTACCAGCTCTAGAAGGAACCTTGATTACATGTTTTCTGGCAACTTAGATTATAGGTAATTATGAGTTAAGAGACACTAGCAAACCTTCTCTCTCCAATGTGGCTACCTACTTACATATGGCTTCAGACATGGAAGGGGGGGGTGTTGCTTCAGCTACTGACCACCCGTGTAAGCACGGGCAGACAACTTCACCGTTCTAACCTCGGTGTTCCCATCTGTAAAGCGGACGTAACCTCCATCTCATGGGACTGCTGTAAGGATCATAGAGACCACTCTACCCAATGCTTAAAAGGCAGTACTATTGTAATTAGCAATCACGCCAAGTCAATAGTGCTTATTATCACTATGCAATTAAGAGAATGAAAGGTTCCTATCCTTTTTTCCCCCCAAAAGTTGCTGTGATTTTGAAAACTTTGAAAACTCCTGCTGTAGTGAACTCTTAGTCTCCAGATCACAGTGCAGGAGGATGTAGGGGTTAAATGAGGTTAAGTTTGAAAGGGACAAAGAGCGGGCTTGATGTATGCCTGCTTCCCTGTGCGGCTGCACAGCAGAGGGTCAGCACTTTTCCTGGGGCAGAAGAGGGAGGATGGCGGCTAATAAATAAAACAGGAACTCCCCAGAGGTTGCTAGAAAGGTCTCTGGTATCTGGCCAGCTCCCCTTGCTACCTCAGGACTCCAGGGAAGAGAGACAGGTCATCTCTGCCACTGTGCTTTCTACAGCCCCGCTGTCAAGGAGGGTCCCTATGGGCTTGGGGGCCTGGTGGCCAGGTGCATGGAGGCTGAAAGGCACAGCCTCAAGGGCTTTACTCGGACATGTGCCACTCCCCCAGGCAGGTGCCCCAGAGCATGGCAGAATCCTGAAGCCAGAAGTGACCTTAAAGTCTGTTAGCCTAACCCCTTCATTTTATAGACAAGGAAACCGAGGCTCTGAGAGGTGATGTGAACTGTCCCAAATCCACAGCTTTTGCCCGTGTGTGTGTGTGTGTGTGTGTGTGTGTGTGAAGTGGGGATGGGAGGTAAATTCTTCCTATCAAACCGCTCTGCTGCCAGTGGAAGCTGAATTATAGCTAGCTTACTAAAATGTCAGGAGTGTGAGAGGTGACAGATGCACCAATGGGAAAGCAGCAAGCAGAACGCGCATCAGAGTGAGCATCAGCGTGGAGGAGTTTCGAGTCTGCCTGACCCTCCTGTTCTCACTAGAGACGAATGGAATCTGAGAGCTGGGCCCTCCCAGCACACTGCGGCCTCACTATGCGCCCAGGCCTCTGTGAGCCTGACAGAAACAGACTCTAATTCCGCGTGGCTGGTTTGGGGCCTGGTGATGGAGACGGAGTTCCTACCCCACACAACGCTCCTGCCGGAGGCACTTCTGGAGATGAGGCAGTGACTGCACCAAGAGGAAGCCTATCACGCTGGATGGGCCAAGAGGTGAGAAAGTCAACAGTCTCACCGTCACCCTTCACTGAGCACCTGCTATGCAGCAGGCAGCACAACAGAGAAACACTGGGGCTGAAGGTCCATAGTCTGGAGTCAGAGGGACCTGGGTTTGAACATCGACGCCATCGTAAATTAGCTACGTGACTTTGAGTAAATGACTTCAGCTTTCTAGTCTTCTAGGAAGTAGAAGGTAGTAACAGCCCACTTCTTAGGGAGGTTGGGAGGAGGAAAGATATATACATATATATTAAATTAAAAAAAATTAACTAATACAGTCAAGAAAATTATATATAATAAATCAACTAATGTAACACTTCCGGGGTGGTCTCCCTAACACCTAGCCAGGCCAGGCTCTTGCTTCCTCAACTGAAGGCAAACACACACCCGCACCATACTTGCTACAGATTAGGCTCTTATTGCGGCCACTGAAATTGTTTTTGCCATTGTTATTATTAACATTATTATTTTGACCTAACATCCATTGGCTCCGTTCTCTGGAACAACACAGAACAAGTCACAACCTCTCTGACGGGGTTGACATTTTCCTCCTCTCCAGACGGAAGCCCACTTTTTCCTCCTCTACGGTTTCTCCGGGTTCTTTGCCATCCTGTTCACCCTCCCCTGCACTAAGCTAACTCACCGACCGGCCCAGGTGAGGGCTGCCCAGTACCTCAGCGCTCTGGGCTCTTACCTTCCTCGATCTGAGCACTGACCCCTCTGCCTCCACAACGAACACAACAAGTCTGTCCAGAACTGCTGAAGCTGGAGCTAGAAAAGACCCCATAATCCCCAACCCCACCCCACCGGCTGTGGCTCTACATTCTCTCAATCCCAGGGCTCGCTCACAGCCTGGCTCCTCCTGGGAGCCAGCCCCAAGTTACCGTCTGTCTTTTAGGTCTGTGTCTTGAGTGGGGTGAACCTGGAGTCAGCAGACCTGGGTCCTTTTCTACTGTGATCCATGCTGTGTGACCCAGGGCAAGGCACTTAACCTCTCCAGGGACATCTGCCAAACGCGAATGCCTCTCTCCTTTGCGCCTTACAGAGACACTGAAATGCTCCAGAGTTTCTGTGCGAAGCGATGTGGTCGAGAGCGACATGCACACAACAGATGCCTGACATCCCTGAGATCTGGAACCCCGTCTTTTTAAGGCTCATTCACTTCTTCATGTGGCTCAGCTCAAGACGCACAACCTTCTGTTTGTGGACCAACAGAGAACTCGTTTGAGCACGTTCGCTCTCCCAAGCCAGGCTCAGGCCTTGCATGCAGCTGTGCCTGACTCATTCTTTCCCCTTCTTCATCTACAGCCTGTGAATCACCAGCCCTGTCAGGCCAGTGTCCTCCCTGTTTCCTTCCCATGTGTTGCCCGGTCGTGACCTCCGTCCCTCAGGATGCAGGATGCAAGCCCTCTTCCCACCGGACCCACAGGCTCCCCTCCCCTGACCCCGTGGCGCGTGAGCATTCCACACCAGCCCTGAATCACACACTGCCTCAAAGGCATGTTCCCTGTGCACAGTGCTGCCCCTGAAACTTGACTGTCAGCTCCTGGAGGGCAGGCTCTCGAGAGGCAATACAGCGTGGCGTATCAAAAACATGGTTGCCTGGGACCCACCCCCAGGGACTCTGATTTCACTGCTATGGGATATGGCCTGAGCATCAGAAGGGTTTAAAAGCTCTCCCAGTGATTCTGATATATGGCCGGGGCTGAAAAGCACTGATCTGGAACCAGGCTGCCAAGCCTGGCTGGCCGCTCCGACTGTTTAATTAGGCCTCTGAGGGGGCCTGGCAGGGAGGGTGCTCAGGGAGAACCCCAGGCCTGCCTGAGGCTGACCATCTGGACAGTCTTTTCAAGGCTTGAAGTCAGACTGGTCATCAGGTAAAAAAGTGGATAGCTCTGGGGACCCTGTGCCTGGAGAAACCCAGCTGCACTGTCCAGAGGATATGGCCTAAGCCTCTGCTTGCAGAAGGGACAGAGTAAGCCAAAACAAGAGGCTTTGGAGTCACACAGCTTGGACTAGCTACCTACTCTCCTTACTAGCAAGGAGGGCCCTTCCCCTCCTGACTCTACTCAGCCCGGAGCCTCATCTCTCATGCCTCCCATGTGTGGCCAGCACCCAGACACCCTCCTCTGTAGACACAAGATTCTTCTTCCAGAGCTGAGCCACAAACTTCTGGAGAGAAAATGTGCAGCTCCAAGGCAAGGGGGACGGTAGGAGAGCAGAGGGAGGGAGGTCCTATTTCCTAAGAAAATCTCCCACCCCCTCCCCAGCTGCTCTAGGCAAGAAGAAAGGAAAAATCTGACTCATCAGTGCTGTGTGACTCACAGGCAGACAAAACTTACTTGCCAGACTGGCAGGGAGGAGAGCCTGCTGCTCCCACCACAAGCGGGGGCCATGGGCAGGTAAAGCCCATCCTTCCATCCCCGCTCACCACCAGCTCCAGGCCTGGGTGGCTGGCCTGGCAGGAGTGCCTGGCTCAGCTTGGTCCCCCCACAGCCACACCCTCTTGTGGTTGGTTTAGTAACTTACTACCAAGGGGCGGGGCTGGGAAGAGTAGAGAACTGAGGCTGGGAACACAGAGAGGTGATTCTGGAATCAGAGAAGACCTGGGCCTGACTCTTAACTTCGCCCTCTCACAGGTGTGATCACAGGCGGCTGAGCCTCTTGACCTCAGTTTCCACATCCATAAAATGGGAACAATAATTCTTAGAGGACTTTTGAGGATTAAATAAGACCTTACATGTAATCTCCTAGTACTGCATGAGGCACAAAGTAGGAGCTCAAAAATGGTAGTTTTTACTAGGCGTATAAATGCTAGATTTAGGATTATAAAGAGATTGCTTTTTACATCATTTCACTTAATCTTTACAACAACCCTGTATGGCAAACATTACTACTCTCGTTTTCCAGATGAGACACTGAGGTTCGGGGACCCTGGGGCAATGTGAAGAATCCAGTGAGGGGTTTCATATCCTCATTCCCAGCCCAGTGCTGGTCTCAGACCCTGTCCCACATGCCACGTCCCAGGGCAACGAGAAGAAGCCCCTGGCTGTGTCAACACGCACACGGCTGACAGGCACAGCACCAGCTCTGCCTCCAGCCCAGGTGGGAAGGCCTAGCTGGCAACACTACTGACCAGTCCTGCATCCAGTATGGCATTGATGCCAGTCCTGCCCTGCCTCCCACCCGGCCTGGCTCGACTCGAGCCCACGTGGTGCCTCCGGAAATTCACTCGCTAATGCCTGTGTGTGTGTCAGCCTCCACCCCAGGCTGTGAGCTCCTCAAGGCAGCACCTGGTCTTGTTAGCGCTGGCATCCGAATGCCCGGCCCCTAGCCTAGAGCCAGAGAAGCAGTACAGCCGGGCTGCCAAAAGCCTCAGATTCCAAACCTGAGATGCAATGCCACTTACTTGTATGACTTGGGCCTGTTCTTTACCTCTGAGAACCTCAGTTTCCTCGTCTGGAAAATGGGGCTAATAACAGTCGCTACCTTCAAGTCACGATGAGAACTATGGTGATAACTGTGCTAATAACCAGTTGTAACTATGGTACTAACAATCACGACTACTATGTATTAAGTTCTTATGCCAGACACTGTCCTAAGCCCCTTCTGTGAATCAAATCGCCCAACCCAAAGGTCATATGGCTAGGTGGCGGGCTGGTTCTGAAACCCCCACGACATACCACCACCTCCCTCCTGAGTGTCAGGTGCCTGGTATGACTTAAGTGCTCAGTACTTAGAAGCTAGTCTAGCAGATGCTTAGGAAGCATTTCTAAGATGAATCAATGAATGAACCTCTTTCAGTCTAATTTCATTTCCATCCACAAGCATTTATTATCGAGTCCTCGTCTGTGTACAGCCTGAGTTATCTGAAGTTCTGTGAAATATAAAGTATAAAAGGAACAAATAAAAAAAATTATAAAGCAAGGCCTCCTCACCCCTCTACAGGAGGGTAACGAGATCCAGATTGCTGGAGCGAGAGGCAGTGATCCCAACCCTGTCAGTTCCATGCCCCTCCCCCTTCCTCAGGGAAGGTTCCAGTCGGGAGGCGCCAGGTCCTCAAGAGAAGAGGGGGAGGAAATGGCCAAAGGTGCTTGCTGTGCCTGGCCTTCCAGGGGTAGTTGTGTGGAAAGCCCTCAGGGCTGCCCAGGTACCTCATCCACAGCTGTTTGTTTTGGCAACGCCTGAGAGGTGCCCCGATGGGAGGGCAGGGAGCTCACAGTGGCTGATCAGCCTCTAGGAGCCGGCCCTGGCATCCATATGGAGGGGCAGGGGGAGGCAGAGCCTCTCAGTTCTCCCACACAGCACCACCCTGCCTCCAGTCCCCAAGGGCAGGCTCCCAAACTACACAAGGAGAGGGTCTCCTCAGCCAGCCTCAAGGGAGCGCTTTTCTAAGCAGCAAAACCCCTATTTCAAAGAAAACAGTGAATGGCTTTCAGAGAAGCCCACTTACCATGTGAGGCTGATAGAGTAGATCTGGTGTGGGGGCTTGGGGGTAACACCCACGGGCCCTTCCCTCCCGGCATTTCCCTGACATCTCCAGGAAACCCCAGGCTCCCAGCTGCACAGTCCACCAGGCCTCTCAGGGACAGGAACCCTTCAGGCGTGGCTCCAGGGCAGCTCTGTTCATGCAGCTATGAAGGTTGCATACCTCAGCCCCTGTGACCTGGGACAGCCCCTCTCACCCGGGACCCTACCCATTAAATGAGCAGGTGGGACTAATGGATTCAGGACGCCTTCTAGCTTTAAGACTCCATTCAAATCCACCCCGAGGAAAGGCCTGCATGGGGCTCCTGAGGGACACAAAGACAGCTAGCTAAGGCACGACGCCTGCCCTCCAAAAACTCACAGTCCCTGCAGAAAACTGCAAGGCAAACCATGTGTGTGATGATGTGAAGTGCAAGTGCACGCGTGCGTGAGCACACACACACACACACACACACACACACACACACGAAAGACGTACAAGATTCTTTGTAAAAAACGCTGCAAGGGTCAGAGGGGAGACTCTCAAAAACCCAAGGGGACCCTGCTGAAGTAGAAACTGCTCAGTCTCTTCCACAGTCACCTACCAGTGCCAGACACTGCGGACATGCAGACGGGCATGACAAGTCCCTGACCGGACAGGCTCCTGTCATCATCTGGGCAGGGATGGAATCACACCAATGATGCACGACAATCCGTTTTGGTTTTGTGCTACATTATGTGTCATGCTCACTGTTTTGAAAATACTTGAATGTGTAATTTAGGAAACCTTTGTAATGTGTTACTCTGTGGCACATTAAAAAAATAAACAAATGCATAATAAATAAATGATACATGCAAATTTTGTTCAAAGAACACCCCCACCCTCACCCCCACCCCCACCCCCAAGCAGGCAAACTGCTACACACTAGAGCAGAGGTATGTGGAGAACATATTGGGAGCCCACACCCTGACCGATGGGGCCTCTTAAGCATTTGCCAAAGGGGTGGGCGGGAGCTGGGCTACATCCTCTCCACGGCTTCCAGCTCTGACCATGTGTGACAAGGACTCTGGAAATAAGCAGGCTCCAGCTGGCTGAGGGCAGGGTGGGGGCAAGCCTCACCCTCACTGCCGCATTTCTGACTTCCCACCTCCACCCTCTGCATACAGTGAACTGTCCCACTTTGGCCTCTGCTGCTGCGAGAAGAGGCAGCTTCCAAGCTCTGGGCCTCAGTTTCCCTCTGGGGTAATGGTGGTGGCAGAGGAGGTGAAGCATCCCTGATGGAGGGTCCAGATACAAGAGGACTAGTCACACGCAGAGCCTATCGGCTGTCTGTGGAGTCAGTCCCCAGCCCCCATTCTCTCTCTCTCTCTCTCTCTCCTGCCCCTGATGCTGATAGGTCTGGCCTGGGAGCAGCCCTGCTGGCCGGCACCCAAGTACACGGGACCCTGCCACCCCACCCCCAAGGTAACCCAATTCTTCCCGGTCAAATGACAGCTGGAGGTGGGGCCAGGGAGCCCAAGGCGGGAAGGGCAGTGATAACTGGCTCGCAGGGTGGTAAGGCCCAGACAAAAGGGTCATGGCCCAGATTCATTTCAACACAATTCCTCAGCACCCACTGTGTTCAAGATCCTGCCAGGCACCCGAGGGACCTGAGGAAATGAGGATGACATTTTAATTACCCTAAGTGCGTCTCAAGGTTTAAAGAGCACCTCCTCAGAGAAGCCTTCCCTGACAAATCTAACTAATGGCTCCCCTATTCTCCACCCCAGCCTCCTTTCTCCTAAGCAGTGTCCATCCCAATTCTGCTGGGGTTTGCTTACTCGTTTCTCCATCTCCCCAGTGAGCAGTATGACAGCTGCTCAAAGGCCGGGCCCTGCTCTCCTCCACAGTGGCACGCAGCACTTCGCTTACCGAGTAGGTCCTCAGTATTAGGTGAGTGAACGAATGAATGAATATATGAGTGACTATACCACCGGACAAGCAGGAAGTGACATAAAAAACGATTCAGAGGGCTGTGGGGAAGCAAAGAAGGGAATGGGCACATCTCTGAGGCTCCATGGAGGAGGTACGACAGATATCGGGAGCTTGGCCTGCAAGGAGGGCGGAGGAGAAGGGGTTCCAGGTGGAAGGTACAGAAGTAGCACAGACCTGGAGTCGGGACGGGATAACAAGAGCAGGCCAGCAAGATGGGCTGAGGCCCGGTGAGTCTGCCTGGACCCTGAGAGGTGCCCTGCTCCTTGCCCCACTGGCCTCTTACTAAACACTGGTGTGCACTCTTTGCTGATAAAGCCAGGACTACATAAACATCTGAGCACAACTCTGCAGCATGGTGAGCAGGGGTCATTCCTAAATCAAATGTTACCTGTGGCACCCACCGGCCTGCCTGCTTTCTTCTTTTCTGGTTTCCTTTGCCCCTGGCTGACTGGCTCTGGTTCTAAACATCTGTGCCACCACCAGGCACAGTCCCCTGCTAGGGGACTGAAGGGCGACTCCTAACCTTGTGATGACAAAGACCATTGATTACCACTCCCCAATCCCAGGTCTCAAAAGAATTTTTAACTACATTTAGATTATTTTTTTTTAAATGGAAATGCTCAAGCCGTATCTGTCCATTTAAGCCTCTGGTCAGCATACAAAAACTAGAGGTTCACACTGAGCTGACAGAATGCCAGAAAAGGCGTTTTTTGCTCAACCTGGAAGGTTATGAATTCTCTGTGACTCAGTTTCTCAAGGTCAGGAGATGGGGCAAGAACAGAGGTAAGAGATATGGCCAGAGGGAAGAAGACTGAGTGGGAAAACCCAGAGTCCCCCAATCTGTAGATCCAGGTGAGATTTCCTACACTGCACACTGTCTTCCTTCCTTAAGGGACGAGGAGCCCGCGAGTGGTGGGGGTGGAGCGGGGCAGTGGCAATCCTGGCCAATCGAGGCTTTCAGTACAGTGTTTTAGATGTTGCCTTGGTGGAACAAACTGGTGGGGGCGGGGGAGCTGCCAAGGAGGACTGGGAGCTTACCACCACTTCTGCTTTGGGCAGCAGTCTAGATCTCGAGAAACTGCCAGGGGTCAGGCGGTGGCCCCTGGAGGCTGTGTGCTTCCCAGGAAAGCCGGCAGCTGGAAATAAGCCCAAATTTATAACAGGCTGCATTAACATCTGCAAAGAAAAATCCAGGGTAACACACACCAGCCTTTCCACTGGAGGGATGGGGTGATGGGTCTTTTACTTTCGAGGGTAGGTATCTGTGCGTCTGGCATTCTTGCTGAGCACCTTTGCTGTAGATATCTTTGCGGTGTTTCCACCGCAAACATTTTCACCACATAACTAACTGGCTGTAAGGCAATTCTGCCATATAACATAAAAGAATGAAGAATAAAAGAGGAACATTAAAAAGGGCACAATTAAACATGAAAAAATTAATAAAATTGCCATAAGGCAATTGTGCCATAAAATATCAAGTCATGAAAAATAAAAAGGACATTCATTAAAAAGGACATAACGGGACGTGGAAAATGGATAACAAAATTAAAAAGACTTTACTGCGAAATATAAAATATTTTAATACATTTAAAATTTGTGTAGATTCATGGTAATACTAAGCAAATATATATTATGGATTGTACCTAAGCACTTGTCTTCAAAGTCTCTGTTCACAGTATTATGCTTTTTTTTTTTTTAAACTAAAGTTCCTTCCTTCATTAAAGAGGTATCAAGGTCCAAATACAATTCACCCTTGAACAACATGGGTTTAAACTGCACAGGTACACTTACATGCATATTTTTTTCAATAAACACAGTACAGTATTATAAATGGATTTTCTCTTAAGATTTTCTTTTTTTTTTAAAGTTTTTATTTCAATTCCAGTTAGTTGACATACAGTGTTACATTAGTTTCAGGTGTAGAATATAGCGATTCAACACTTCCATACATCACCCTGTGCTCTTCCTTAAGATTTTCTTAACACTTTCTTTTCTCTAATTTATTTTATCGTAAGAACACAATACATAATACACATAATATACAAAATATGTGTTAATCAACTTGCTTATGTTGTCGGTAAGGTTTCTGGTGAACAACAGCAGGCTGTATTAGTGGATAAGTTTTTGGAGAGTCAAGAGTTATACACGGATTCCTGACTACGTAGGGGGTCAGTGCCCCTAACCCCCACGATGTTCAAGGGTCAACATACTAGGATGCATGTTTGTTACAGAGCTTTGTATTATGTTGTGAAAGTCTTCTACACTGTTGTTTGTTCTTGGCAGATTGTCCCACGTCTGCTGATAGACGTTCCAAAGTTCTATGGGAAATACGGAGGTAATGTGTTTGTAACTGAGCTTTGGCCATTATGACTGGCATGTTACCGTTGTCTAGTACAGCCTGGTGCGCAGTCTGGCTTCACATTCTACTCCACACTTCCAGTGAGGTTTATCACTGTATTTTCTATCAAGTCTGTGTACGGAGTTGTCATCACCCCCTACTTTAAGACCATCCATCTACTTGTCATGGCATAGACCACTATGAGGGCTAGCTAAGGTTTATATAGACCATTATGAGGGCTAGCTGAGGTTTACATAATATAAAACTAAGAGCTTTGCCAATGGAGAAATGAAAACAAACTGTCAGTTATTTTATCTTTTATGGCAAAACTGCCTTACAGTCAATTAGCTATGTAACGAAAGTGCGGCAAAAATGCTCACAGCAAAGATGTCTATGTCAAAACTATCTAGAACAATACGTGTGTGTGTGTATTAACTTTAAACCAGAATATTCTGTGTGTTCCTCAAGCTTTGTTTCAACATGGTTTGGTAGAAAACTTTATGAGCCTTACGGGGAAAAGCAATAAAAGATCCTTGTCATGACAAGGCTGAAATGGCTCAGCCAGGACCGTGGGTGTCTTCTACCCACAAGGCACCTCTAAAGAAAGACTCTTTCTAGCTGTCCTGGATCCAATAAAGCTCCTATTTAAGCCACTTTGAATGAATTGCACCGCAAATAAGCTATAAGGGCAGGGCTGGCCTAACACATCTCGAGAGCCCCAGGGCTCAAGCCAGTGTCTGGCACACAATAGGTGCTCAATAAAGGCTGAGACACGGACCAGGGAATGGATTACACGGGAACGGGTCACCTGTGGGGTGATGAGAGAACAGGGCTCCTGGGAAGAGGTGAAGGTGAGACGGGAAAGGAGGCAACAGAAAGAACCTGCCAAAGGCAGAAAACGGCGGACTTCCGGGTGGAGCCGTGCTTAGGTCTTTGTCTCAGGGAAAGGCAGACAGCTGGGTGGCCAGGAAAGGCCCTGCCTGCAGAGTTTCCCAGAGTAGAAGGCCGCAGGCCTGCCCCATCTGGGACAGCTGAGCCATGGCCCACATCACCTGCCCTCCCCGAGACCAGTCTGACTAGGGTTTAAGATCTGTGTCAAGCAAGAGCTGAGTCAGGCTTCAGGGGAGGGGTGGGGGGAAGGACTAGAAGAGGGCAGGGAAGACAGGTCAGGCCTCATTCTCTCAGGTGTGCTCCACCAGGGAGGTTGGGCAGAAGCAGCCTCCTCATCCTCCCCCTCTACTCCTAGGGCTTGAGAGAAAGGTAGGCTCCCAAGTTGACAAAACCCAGGAGAAAGCAAGGCCCTGGGAAGGCTCCCTTGCAGACAGGAGACAGCTGGTAAATGTGTTAGGAGGAGACCACCTGTTTTGCCCCAAGCCTCCTCCCCACCATGGGTCCACGCAGACAGGCATGGATCCCGGCAGCAGGGTGGGGAGGCGGAGGCGGAGGCGGCAAACCCCGGGCAGCAGGAGGTATCTGTTTTCAGCAAGGCCACCAAAGGGACAGGGAGGGAGCCCTGCGGGCTCAGCTCCTGCTGCTGGGCTGCTGGAAAAGGCAGCCTCTCGGTTTCAACTCAGCTGGAGGTCAAGAACTGCTGAGGCTGGCAGCCCTGCTGGGGATGCTATTTGCTTGCAAGTGAGCATCTCGTCACCGTGGCGACCCAGGGCAGCACCAGCCAGGAGCCAGCCACAAGGCCGGAGCGGAGCTCTCCAGGCTCTAACACTGGCCTTGACCTTTCTAGCTGGGACAGCTGATGTGAAGGAGTCCACTGCCTTCTCTGGACCTGACCATGGCCCATGCAGACTGCAAAGATGCACAGGACTCTGTCTTGCTCTCGGAAGGGCCCAAGACACACCCAGAAACAAGAACACAAAATCAGAAAGTGATGAAGGCCACAAGAGGCATGAACAAGGACTGACATGGCTTTAAAGGAGAGCTCACCTTGACAGGGAACGTAAAGGGAAAAAGACAGCATCAAACAAACAAGCAAACACGTATCCTCTTGTGGACGACTCCAGCTGCTTGGTTAGGTCCAGAGCCAAGAGACCGCAAACTTAGAGCGCGTTGGTTTGGGGTGCTCCTTCTGGCTAGCTGCTTTCCCTGACCCAGTCAGTCCCCCTACGACCTGCTCCCCAACCCTTGGTGTCCCACTTGGCTGCCCTGCCTCACCTCTTGCCTGCCAGGTGGCTGACTACCCAGTCACTAATATCACAATGCCCCTTGTGGCCTTGTCCCCACCTCAGCTCAGCTTTTCTGCTCTGGACCCATCTGGAGACTACCTTGTGGTGGCAAATCCTTACCAAAATCCCATCACATTTCTAACCTGGGGTCCTGGAAACCACAAGGCAGCCTGCTTCGTGCCTAGGAATAGCCCGCGGCAGTTTCTGAGGTCCCCAATCACTGGGCAGTTTCTTGGAGCACCAGAATACTGGTGTGCAGAACGGGTCTAAGGGTCAACTTCTGGACTTGATGCGAAATCAGCCCCAGAAGCCAGCTGAAGTCTGCAGCCCAGGGCCTGGCCCCAGGACTCATAGCACTGCACACAGTTAGGGCTCCTCTGTCCAACAGCCCTTCTTTTTATTTCTTATGTGGTTTAAAAGGTGGCATAAGCTAAATGGAGAAAAAGTATGCAATAGAAACATAAAAAGAAAAAGGTTTAAGTCACCCAAATCCTAGCACTTAACAAAAACTGGCAATAGCATGTTGAGGGATTTTCTTCTGTTTTTCTCAATGCATACACTCATTGCAGGGACCACATGGGGTGTATAATCCAATACTATTTTTATTTTTATGGTATGTCCTCAATACTATTTTTATTTTAATCTGATGCCAGCTGCCATTCCAGTGATTTGCATCCCCTGCTGCTGAACAGATTTACCTGCAGAAATTCCATGAAAATGCAGATGTTTGGGTTCCACCCCTAGAGATCAACTCAGGAAATAAAGGAAATCCAGGGTAAATAAGATGGTTTTTAAAATTCTGCTGATTTTGTAGAATCACTGAATAAATATTTATTGAGCGCTCACTATCTGCTGGGCCCTGTACAGGATACATTTCTTCATAACAGAAAGCTTGCATCATTCATTCATTCATTCATTCATTCAAGAAACATGAGTTGAGCTTCTCCTAGGTACCAGACTCCAATATGGGGAACAGGGACACAATTTTAATGAGATGGGCTCTCAAGGTCAGAGGTACTAATAGAGAGAGCCATGTGAGGAGATAATAGAAACCAATGCACAAATGCATGTGCTGCGAAATACACAGAATCATGGGGACACAGGAGATGGGATCTCACCCAGCCTGTGGCAGGTCCTGAAGTCTGCTCTGAATCTAAGGCACGAGCAGGGGTTAGCCAGGCAGAGGAAACAATATGAGCAAGGGTGCAGAGGTGATCAAGGTCCGGGAAGCATAAACAGTGCTGTTGGAATGTACCATGCAAGGTAGCAAGTGGCCAGGTCACGAAGGGCCGTTAGGCCAGTGAAACAGGGTGGACATTACTCCCTAAGAGATGGGAGACCTGTCAAAAGGTGAAGCAGAAGAAGGTCGTATGTTTGTGACAGCTCACTCTGGAATCCAAGTATAGGGTGGGCTTCAGGGGCCTGGACTGGAGGCAGGAAGACCACTTAGGAGGGTGCTGCGTTAGCACAGGAGACATGGTGAGGGCCTGCACTCAGATTCTGTTGAGTGGCTCTTATGTAGCAGGCAGAGTTTTAGCGGGGATGGAGATAAGGGATGGATCTGAGAGGTACTTGAACTGCACATTTAGATGATTTCTAATTTTTCACACTGCATACATATAGCTTTGCACATGCTGCAGCTTATCTCCCTATGACACAGTCCTCGTGGCAGAATTTCTAGGTCAAAGGTAGGGATATTTTTAAGGTTCTTGGTGCCCTTTGCCAAATTGCTTTCCAGAAAGACCGTATCAATTTTCATTTCCTCCAGCAATGCACAAGAGTGCCTATTAGACCCTCTCAGCATCCCCCCCACTCAAAGAAAGGCAGAGGTAAGCTCACATCCACCCCATCGCTACAGAGTGAATCCTCTGCTTGACCCAAACAAAATGACTATGTCCAGGAATAGGCTTTAAGAATGCACACACAGGGCACTGGGCTGAAGGGTATGTTGCTCTGGAGATAGGCTAGGGCCAGGAGAGGGGCACTCTCTCCCTGCTCCAACCTATCTTCCTGATGTTGCCAGTAATTCTCTCAGCAGAGATCATGTCGTTCCCTCTGCTCAAGAACTTTCCAAAGCTCCCCACTGCCTACAAAATAAAAGCCAAACTCCCTAGTGTAGAAATCAAGGTTTCCCCAAAATAAGATCTGCAGTACAGATTTCTATTTACTCACTTATTCCTTCAGCAAATATTTGAGTGCTTGCTATTTACCAGGTAGTATACAAAAAGACCTTGCTCTCAGGGAGCCTCCACTCCAGTGGGAGAGACAGACAATGCACAGGTCAATATAGATGCACCAGGTATTTATATGTTATGCTAAATAAAGCAGGAAAATGAAGTGATGAGGAGCGCACAATTGTAGAAAGGGTGGCCAGGGAAGGCAGGTGCCAGGAGACAGGTGCAGAGGCCAAGATGGAGACAGGAGTGAGCCATGAAGATCTCTCCCACTACACTCAGCCCACACCTGAGCCACCAACCTTGCATGGACTTCCAAGTCTCCATGTCTTTGCCCTCAGCCTTCTCTCCTGAAGATTCCCCTCCTGGCCCTATTGAAGGGGAAACACTTCTGTGCCCAGCTTGAACGTCACCGCTTCTGTGAAGCCCTCCTGTCTCCACAAGCCAAACCTGCTCACAGCACTCCACTTCCATCTCCTGGTCTGTACAGCTGCCTGCATCTTAAGGCCACGCAAGGCCTTTTAGCTCTGTATCTGCCGTGCCTCACACACAAGAACGAGGAAGCTCTACGTTGGCACTTAAACCCAGTCTGGTCTCCACACTTGCCCTCCAGACCACACTGAGCTGCTAAAAGGCAGGAACTGCCTTCCCCAGCTTCTGATGCACCCAGTTTGTACAGCCTAAAATCTGGTGTACAGATGTTTGCCAAAGAGGGAAGCGTTGTGTGCAAGTTATCGAAGAGAGAGGGCAATTACTGGCAGGGAGACATTTTTCTCTCAGCACACACAAATGAAAATACTCTCCACCTTTGAGGCAAGATTTTTAGTGGTCTATCCAAGTACATCCTCACCTCCTCCTTGGAAAGAGGCGGTCTAGCTGGACTACGTTTCCCAGACTCCCTTGCAGTCAGGGTGGCCATGTGACTACATTCCTGCCAACAGAATGTGAGCCGTAGGGACACGAGCCATAGAGGACCTGGTCCCAAGGACAGTGGGCATGCCTCCTCCACCTTCTCTTTTCCCTTCTGCTGGTCGGAACCCAAGTGGGCTGGTAACCCAGCTTCAACCACGAGGACGATGTCCTGTGATGCGGCGACAACCCAAAGGGACTGGATACCAGAATGACCACAAACAGCAGAGCTGCCCCCTCACCTGGTCTGCTCATGTCGGGGACGTCAGGGCCATTATGTGAGACAGAAAACTTAATTTCTCATTCCTTAAGCCACTGCATCATTAGGCCCCCCTTTTACAGAAAAAACAAAAACAAAAACAGCCTTCCGTTAGTGAATGCACTCCTGTTACAGCAATGGGATGTAAGTCTGCATCATCCTCAAACACCTTTCTCAGTGCCTATGGGGGAATGGGGAGTCCTGACCTCTGGACAACCCACTAAGATCCAGCAGGGTCAGGAGAAGAGGCGACACGAAGCAGTTGTACAAGTCAGGGCAAAAGTTCTGGAAGAACACGTAAAGAGGCACAAACGGGTGGAAGAGCACCATGACGAGAATGAGGAAAAGGCAGCAGCAGAACCCACGAGAGGGACCAAAAAGACAAAACTGGTCCTCAAGGTTTAAAAGCCTGAGTCCTGTGGGTAAGAAAGGATTTACGGGAAGAAGAACCAAATGCACACAAACATTTATTCTAGCCCCTCTGTGGATTTCCTCACACTCATCCGGCTGGCTGTCACTGGGTGGAAGAGGAGAATAAGAGAAATGGGGAAGGAGTTGGCCCAGGAGGTGGAGGCATCATCTCACTGACACCACCTCCCACGAAGGAACCAAGGAACCAGGGAAGCTGTGTCTTTGTCAGTCACGCGGGCCCCCAGAGAGCAACAGTCCTGCCCTAATTCTGGGTCTGCTACGCCTAGCGCCATCTCTCCTTCATCCCACTCTGGATACCCACCAAGTCTCTCCTGACCAGAAGGTACAAAGATAGAAGACAGCTACTGCCTTCCCGCAGCCCCCAGGTCCCTGAATCATCAGCCCAGCCATCCCAGCTCCGCCGGGCTCGTCAAGCCCCTGACAGCTCTAGCCCAGCTTCTGGAACCATCACTAGTGAAGAAACAGTGAAGAAGACAGAGGCCCTGCAGAGGGGAGGTACAGATCAGGGGGAGGAGCTTGGGCTCTGGAGCCAAGCAGAAGATTCGCATGCTGACCCTGCCTATTAACCCGCCCTGTGACTCTGAGCAAGCTTTAGTTCTCAAATCTACAAGAGAGAGATGATGCCACCTCACAGGGCCACTGCAACGATAAACTACAGTACATATGTAGGAGAGAAGATGCTCCACAAACGCTAATTCCCTTCCATTACCCCCACACGTCCTCCTCCTTGTTGGCCTGCCTCGATCCATAAAATTCCTGTTGCCGGACTCGTCCTTCAGGATGAAGGCACTGTCGTGAAATGTCCCTGTGCCATAACATGTCACCTACTGCAAGGGCCAATTAAATGTTCTGGGCAGGCTAGCAGGCAGGCATCCAGAGTGTCTGGTGGAGGCTCTGATGTTAAAGCTCCCAGGTGCAGACAGGAGCTGCTCTGAAGTGGGGGGGGGATGGTTGCCGAGCCCTGAAGGAGAAGATGTTATAGAGAAAAATGATATGTTAAGGACGCTAAAGCGTAAGAGCTGGGAATCTCCAGGCGGGCAGAGCTGGAAGGTGGAACAGCTCAGGGGTGCCTCACAAGAAGTAAAACAGGAAAAGCAGAAAAAGAAGAAGACGGGGAGGTGAAAGCCCTCGAAAGGAGAATTAGGAAGAAGTCACCAGGGTGGCCCCAGCCCCTGGCAGCAGAGACACTTTGCTGTCGTACCCTGGCCCCCCTCCAGATCCCTCCTCCAAGCTGCTATGTCCCATTCCTGGCACCATATGGCTCCTATATGTCCATCCCCACCCTCACCCTACCGGCCAGGTACATTCTAAAGAAGGAAGCCAAAAGCTTTGACCTTGCTGTTTGGAAAGGGCTTTCAGAATCTTGTTGTAAAGCGTGCTTAGAGTCAGGAAGGAGGCAGAATGTACCTAAGCAGTGAAGGACAAGACTGAGCATCTCCGGGGTTGTGTTTCCCGCCCGGCCACACATTTGGGACGACCTGGACAAGGCAAATGCCCTCTCTTTGACATTCACCACACTGTAAGAAGGGTCACGAATGCTCACCACGGACTCAAATCCCAGGAACAGAAACAGGAAAACTTCACAAAAAGAAAGCAGACCTGCTCCTGCAGAACCAGCAGGTGGGAGCTTGGCCTCACCCAAGCTCACGGAGTGCAGATGCCTCTCACAAGGCCACAGTGAGGGGCAGCAAAGGCAGCACACCGGGACACGCTCTGTAGAGGGCTAGGCCAACGCAAGGAAGGACGGTCTCCTCATGAGAGCCATCAAAAGCTAGCTTTGCTCAAGGAAAGCCTGGCTGACTGCCTGCAGGGTGCTGAGTGGAGCAAACCCCACACTGAGTAGGCAGCGGACCACATCACCTTTACGGGCTCTTCCAGCTCTAATGTCCTGCCACACGCTCTGGCACTAAAGAGGCCAGCTCATCAATGTCTTGCAGGGCTCAACTTCAGTCAGCTCTCAGGCAGTTTACAGCCTTCTGTGGTTTACAAAGGGGCTCCCACCCACATCAACTCACTTGATGTCGTGACAGGGGCTCTAGAACCATATGGCACCCCTCTGCATCCTAGAGCCAGCCGCATGGCCACAGGAAGTCAGTGGGGCAAAAGAAAAATCAAATCAAAGGACAATCAGTGCAGTTTTGCAAACCCCTGTAGCCCCAGGAGCCCACAGGAAGTGCACCCACCCCGGTCTTCCCTCCCCTGAAATTCATCCGAGTGCCAGCCTCCGTGCCAGGGTCCAGAGACCAGGTGTTGTGTGGCCCGTCCCACAGGGGGCCAGGCACATGCTGTTGCTACCCAGCTCCTTGGACCCGGACCCTGTCGCTGGGGCTTCAGGGAGAACAATGGAACGGGAAACAAGAGAGCTGGGCCAGGATGATCCGGGAAATCTGGGTGCTGCTGCTTGTGCCTGTGTGAGGGTGGACCTCACAGCTCCGTGCAGAAAAAGGCCCGACCAGGCTGCTTCGACTTTAGCACAAGCAGATCCCACTGGAGCAAGGAGGTCCTGCAGTAGAAGGTGGACTCTCCGAGGGCAGCCCTTCTAATTTCAGACTATTCTCCTTTAGGAAGAGAAATCACCCTGTGGGGAACAGAAAAACTACCTTCTTGGAACTTCTCCCCATGAGTGCCCGCTCTGTTTTCTCAATTACACGACAAAATCTCCAGGTAATACTGCGTGGTAGTCAAAATCTCTCAGCAGTTATGAGTTTGGGAGCCAGACCGACCCATTCCAAATCCCAGGCAGGTGATCTCGAGTAGATCATCTGATCTAAATCCCAGTGCCCTCCTTTATTAAATAGAGACGATAATATTCTCCCCTTCGGATTATTATGAGGATTAAATGAGATCAGACATGTGAAGCCCCTACCATATACCTGGCATGCAGGAAAGACTCAATGAATGGTAACAGTACCATGACAACAGTTCCTTGGGGGATTTAAAGACCGCCTTCCCCATCTTCCTCTGCTTTGTGTTTTCTTGCTAAGTAGTCCCAGCTCCTCAAGACATGATTTCAAGTTCCCCAAACATCCCTTCGTTGCTCTGTCACTAGGCAGCTGTGACACAATGGTAGGCCCTGGGCAATGGGGCAGAAAACCTGGGTTAGAATTCAGACAGCCTTCCTGAAGAGATGCTGGAGGGGACTATTCCGTCTCCAAATCGGGCTGAGCACCTATGATGACTTAGGCATTAGGCTAAGCACTGCAGACTTACCGCTCAAAGGAGATACAATCCCTCCCTCCAAGAGCTCATAGGTTAGCCTACTCTACATATTAATAGTCTACATGCATCTAGAACTGAACTTGAATGCCACTTCCTTGAGCATGCCCCGCCACCCTCCCCACCCACCAGAGCCTCTCTTTACCACCGTCATTTGCATGTGAGTCCATTATCCCTACCTGTGGAATGAAAGGTTGTGTGTCTCAGGTGAGAAGACAAAGAAAAACGTTAAAAGTCCGTGAAGTTCCAAATTTACAGGATTAGCACAGAACTGGGCACAAAGTAGGGACTTGTCTTGGAAAAGCTGAACAGAAGCTGGCAGGACCTGGGCCTTGATCTCTGGCCCAGCTTCCCCAGAACCCCCTCCTAATGGTCCTTCTCCTTTCCTGGGGCATTGTGGAAGGGACATGTGTTATGGAAAGAAGGCCAGAGCAGAACTCACCAACTACGGCGCTGACGAAGCCAGACTACGAGTGCTTGCTGGCCAGCCCAGCAGCTCCAGACTGTGCTCCAGACATGGCCTCCCTCTCCTTTCTCCTTGAAAGGAAGCTGCCTCCTCACCAGGGGAAGAAAAGCTGAGGTGGCCACTTGCTTCTTTCAGTGGCTTCTTTCTTGGAAGACATCAAGCTCTTTTCTGTCCCAGGGCCTTCACGTGTACGGTTCCCTTTACCCAGCCTGGATAAGGCCCCCACCTTGGGTTGTGCCCAGCGCCAGGACCAGGGGCCAGTGGAGGTTGAAGCCTAGCTCATGTTCACTCACCAGCCACGGGTCCTGGCAGGGCTGCCTCTGCCTAGAGCAGACACCTTTTATTCTGATTCGCCTAAAGGTATCACATGGACCAGCAAACAGCCCCAGCTAGAGGTATGGTCACAGGAGACCAACATGGCTACATCAGGCTCAGCGTTCAGGTGCAGCGTAGCTATCTTTCTCAGGGCCATCTTTTTGATCCAGTACCGCCAAATAATCCATTCCTCCTACCTCATAATTCTCTCCCAACACCCTCTTCTCTCCTTCATAGCACGTGTTACATTTTTATTATTTGAGCACAATCTAATTGCCCACTACTCTGAGAGTTCTATGAGCACAGGGCTGTATCTGTTTTGTTCAGCTGCACACCCTGGGCCAAGCATGGGTCCTGGCATGTAGAAACTCAATGCACGTCTGAGCTTTATGGCAGTATGTGCTTCAGATTAGCCTTGAACTCTCCAGGACTAGGCATCTACGCTAATATTACCTTCATCTGGCATACTGCAGGAAGTGAGTGGCAAAGCCATTGGGTAGGCCACCCAGAGCCCCAAGAGGCTTTGGTCCAACTGAGACAAGATAGGCAGGATGCCCCCATACCATGCACACCATCCTGCCAGCCCTCTAGTAAATACCTAGAGGACTGTAGGACCCAGAAAGACAGGATTTGACAATCTCCTACTGGAAGATTGTGTTTCTCAGCCTTTTTTTTTTTTTTAAATTTTTTTTTTTAAACGTTTATTTATTTTTGAGACAGAGAGAGACAGAGCATGAACGGGGGAAGGGCAGAGAGAGAGGGAAACACAGAATCGGAAGCAGGCTCCAGGCTCTGAGCCATTAGCCCAGAGCCCGATGCGGGGCTCGAACTCACGGACCGCGAGATCGTGACCTGAGCTGAAGTCGGACGCTTAACCGACTGAGCCACCCAGGCGCCCCTCTCAGCGTTTTTAAACACACTCCCCTTTTTGATACACAGACTTCACATACACACCCCCACCCAATTTGTGGCACCCAAATTGTGCTATGCCCCACTTGAGAATTACTAGAACATCAGGCAAGAGTTTTGTCAAACTCCATTTTCAATAGCTTATGTTTTAAAAACAATATACTTCTCCAAACCTAAAATGTGATTATGATACGGAATATGCTTTTTCAAACTTCATATATACCCTAATCCCCAGAGATTTTTATTCTTTTTCTCTCTTTCTCATTGACAATCACCACTCACGGACAAGAATAGAACACAAAAGGCCTACCGCAAACAGTAGAAATGTTCCCAGTCAATACAGAATGTGTAGAAGAGGAACCTTTGGGGCATATTTCTAGCACTCTCAGAATAGAATGGCATCAGGGTCTAAGTGGGAAGAGCATCAGATGGAATCGAGAGATCAGGCTCTTATTTACTTCTAGTTTTGAAGCTCCTTTGTCAGGATAATGTCAAATTATGCTAAGACTAGGAATTTGCCGCCATAAACTGGGACAGCTATAAAATGGGACACTGGTGTGGGGGAGTCCACAGCAAGGAGAAATACTAGGACCCCTACCACCTGAAGGTCTTTTCATTGTTTGGGATATGGAGAAGAGAGAAAAAAGCACAGCTCTGAAAAAGACACCACAAGGGTTCCTTATGTGGACGAGTTACTAGTTGCAATAGTCAACTGGAAGAAAGAAGAACTTGAAGTTTAAGTGGGCTGTGGGGGGTCCCTGGCCCCGTGGCAATGGGAGGCAGGACATGGCCACAGTTAAGAAATGGGCATTGGGTGGTTGCCTGGGTGGCTCAGTCAGTTGGGCATCCGACTTTGGCTCAGGTCATGATCTCGCAGTTCATGGGTTCGAGCCCCGCATCGGGCTCTGTGCTGACAGCTCAGAGCCTGGAGCCTGCTTCAGATTCTGTGTCTCCCTCTTTCTCTGCCCTCCCCCGCTCATTCTCTCTCTCTCTCTCTCTCTCTCTCTCTCTCTCTCTCTCTCTCTTTCTCTCTGTCCCCCTCTCTCTCTCAAAGACAAATAAACATTTAAAAAAACTTAAAAAGAAAAGAAATGGGCATGGGAGTCAGACCCGCTCCAATTCCAGTCTTGTTCTGCCACTTACTTGTCAGTAATGTCACATTTCTCTTAACTATAAGAGGATGACAATTCAACTTCCTTCACCGGGTCATTATGAAGATTAAATGAGATAATATGGGTAAAATATTAAGCACAGTGTCTGGGAAATGGTAAGTGAACATAGAACATGTTTATAAATGTTTTGTATTACAATTATTGTTTCCCAGCAGGAATGCAGGCAGCTGGAAGGGCAGCCCAGAGGCACCTGGCAACCCTCTCATTCTCATTTCCTATTTATTGTCACAAGTGACATGACCTCTGTGGTCAAGGACAAGAACAGCTGGGTAGACCAGCAAAAGACACAGCTGCTGCGCTTTAGGAAAAGTAATACTCCAAGGGGCTGGGGTTGGAACTGAGCTGGCAGGAGAACACAAAGTCTGGCTTGGGGTGGGGGTGGGGGAGCAGGTGACTCCAGCAGAGGCTCTGTGGGAGAGAAATGACTGGAAATAGCCAAAGGCCCTGGTGGGGGAGGGGGGAAGGCAGAGAAAGCAGGGGAGAAAGGTGGGCACAGGAAGCTCCCTTCCTGGAGAGAGGAAGCTACAGGTGAGCCAGAAGGAAGCCAGGAGGACAGGACTGTGGGCAGTAGGGAAAGCTGGGCCAATCCTGAGGGAGAGGCAGCTGGGAACAAAGCACCAGGCTGCTGGGCCCTACTGCGTGAATGAATGAAGAAAGGATGGAACAGAATAGGAAGGGAGGCCACAGGCTCTCTCCTCGGGTCCCCTCCTCAAGCTCTCTCCGTTCCCCCAACTCCACGGGTCCCAGGATTTCAACCAGTATTAGGTTACTACCACCATCTACTGTCGCCATCTGGGTCCTCTTCCCTAGGCTGGCGGCAAAACAGGATGTAGGTTTCATTTCCCCCTTTCCTGGGAACTTTGAAACAAGTGCTCTGTGGATTTCCCTGTGGGGAAGAGGCCCACAAGGCTCACACAGGGGAGAACCCCCCTTCCAGTTCCACTCCGAAATGTGCATGGGTTAAGCCTGCCCATAGCCACCCCCTTCCCCAACTGTCTCTTTCCTTCCACCCTCCCTCCCTCTCTCCTCTCTCTCTCTATCTAAAGGAGGGTTCAGCCTCCAGCCTGCCCGCTGGGCTCTCTCTACACACACACACACAGCACCAATCAGGGGAATGCTGGAAGTCAGTGGGGGTGAACTCATCCTAGCTCTAATCAGTCACTCAGGGACCCCCAGACTCAGGTTCCAGATAGGCGCTCCTCTCAACACTACCCCAGGTGATTTGAAGTCAGGGAGTCTGGGTTGGCTGTGGGGAGTTCGCATCAGGTCATGTCGTCCCAGGTCCAGGAAGGAAGGCTGCCTGACCCCCCGGGGAGGGTCACCATGCAGGCTGTCACACAAGCAGCAATAGTAACAAGGCTGCCTGCATCTGTGTGGGCCTTTTCTGAGCACAAAACATTGTCATGTACATAACCTTTGACCTACAACTCTAGGAGGGGACTGGGCAGATATTGTTCCCATTCTGAAGATGAGGAAGCTAAGGCAACGTGTGCAGGGCCTTAGTTCCTGAGAAGCAGAGCTGGTAGGCCTGGGACCCATTCTCCAGAAGTCTCCTCCTTTACCCTGGGACTTCCCTTTCTGCTTTAAATATCCTCAGTTCTCCCAACCTAAACAACACGTACTCTGGCCATGCTGCTGCGTGAGGCTAACGACCTCTCCTTCAAAGAGCTGCCCTTCCCCCGTCCCCAGTGTTGCCAAGCCCTGCCCAATGCTCCCACCCGCTGCCTGCCACATATTGGACCCTCCCTCTGCTTCAGCCAAACTGTCACCCATAACTCTTTCTTCAAAAGGGCTTCTGTACCCCTGGCACTTCCACTGCCGACATGTCAGTGCAGACCCTTCCCCCGCTGCCGGAGCACTGCCGGCCCGGCCTCCTAAGTGGCTTCCGTCTTCTGTGCTGCCCCAGCCCCTCCCTAGCTGTCCTCTTTGCCCTTTGAGTCTGGAGCACCCTCTCAAGTCCCCAGCATCATCTCCTGTCCCACAGCCTAGCTTCAAAGGGGTCTTTCAGGCCTTACTGCCCCCTCCCCGAAACATACACCTCCTTGCATCTTTGCGTTAGCTCAGGCTGGTCTGCCTTCCCAAGCCCTCTTCTCTTCCATCTTCAAGCCTCTACCCTCCAGTGTCCAAAAGCATCCTCTGAGTGCAGGAGACTGTCTCTTAATGCCTGTCCCACCTAAAGCCCCGAAAGGGGCAGCCTCAAATCCTGTGTGATCAGGCTCTGCACTAGTTGTGATCAGGCTCTGCACTAGTAGCTTGTATCTGGGTGGTCCCGTGACCCAGAGAAGTCAAAACACAGGTTGCCAGAACTCAGCATTGGTGTGCTCCGTCTTGGAACAAGCCGATGAGCCGAGAGGAGAAGGCTGGGTCCATAGAGAGGGAAGCTAAGAGCAGACGCTCAGATGGAAGCAGAGAGGCCACCAGCCCCCAAGAGGCAGAGCCGCCTCCATTCCTGACTGCTCTCCAGCCCCAGCTCCTATGAGGCCGGCTGCCTCCATGTGATCCTGCTGGTAAACCCTTTTCCCCTGAGCTAAACTGGAGGGCCCTCTGCTCTGTGTGGAACACTGTCCATACCAGCTTGGGGAGGCCTGTCCCCTCCTGACAGCCCCAACTGGATGAGCCATATACTCAGAACAAGCAGGCTCTGCCTAAGGGTCACCTCTTTGTCTCCTGGATGGCTAGTAGGTGTTTCACTTACGCCCGAGTCCCTCCCTAGGACTAGAGCTTCTCACTAAGGCCTAGAAGAGGTGACAGCTTCGGAGCTATGGATGCAGCTCACAAGTCCCCTCCTCTGGAGCTGTCCCCAGTCTACACACGGTCAGGAACGGCCCCTCCCATACAGGCTTTGTTGCAAGTGACACCCATCCCCTGGCTGGAGCTGAGTGGACCAAGCTGGGCGAACTGGATATGCTCCCCCGGGAATCTGCACTTGGGGCTGGGATAGCTGAGCTCTTGCAGGAATACTTGGGACTGTTTGGGCTGTGGAAACGGGGGGTGGGGGGAGCCCAAGGAGAAGCAGAGTTGAGGGAAAAGGGGAGATTCTGATGAGGTTTTTCCAGTTCCTGCTTAAGGCCAGGCAGCAGTCTTGCTGTGGGGTCCTGAGCACCCCCTGAAACCCTATAATAAATCACCTTTTTTGTTTAAGCTGGAGTTAGTGGGTTCCTGTTACTTGTAAAGGGGTCCTAACGCAGCTGGGATCTCCCATATGCTTCTCTAGGAATACAAAGTAGGTGCTCGGCAAACAAACTTGCTCAATGAAGGAAACCGGCCCCAGATCCTAACTTTTCGATTTCTGCCAAAGGCACCTCCGTGCTCTACAAATACTCCACATATAAAATGGGAAATTCAGCTCCAGGCAACTTAAATTAAATGCACTTTCCTTGCCTGAAGTGCATTATAACCTCATTTTCATCTCTTCTCTGGGACAAATGAGCACTGAAAGGAAAGGCAGGTGGGAGTCAGCCAGAGAAAACAGCCTATGGCTATAGAGCCTAGCAAGTCATACTGGACCCGCCAACTCTGTGCTATCCCCACCTGTCCCACTGCAAAAACTCTCCTGAGATTTCTCTCCCTATACTGTATCTCCAGTCTACCCAAGACAACCATCAAAATCTCCAAGACGTTACAAAGTTTGCACCCCTCCTGAGGGGTCATTTAGGCCACAGACCATCACAAGGCCAGACCCATGAATCCTAAGGCTGGAAGAAACCTCAGAGGGTTGTCTTCCGTAGTGGTTTTCCAACTGTGTGCCCCGTAGCAACAACTTCAGTGGAACCTCTGGGTCCCCAGTCTCCCTGGCGTCAATCAGGGCAGCACCTAATTTGTTACACATACCAAGCTAAGCACAAAGTGGCGGAGCTGGAAGGGAACTCTGGTCCCTGGACTCTCCCCATTGCCTCTCTCCCAAGGCTGCTTCTTTAAAGGCTCCTGGGCCTGGGCAGGGTCAGAACTCATTCCTGTGTGGGTGAGCACTGGCCGGAGAACACAGAGGGAGCAATGAAGACACAATGTGGTGCCCACTAGTTGGTATGGAGTGTGAGGTCACCCTGGCTACATCGGCGGAAGGGCAATGCAAACAGCCCGAACAATATGGAGCTGTCCTGATGCGAGTCCTCCGCTATATATAGTCTCTCCCCTGAAATGACCTCACGCAGCAGCAAGGCTTTGTGGCATGGCAAAACTGGCTATGCATCCCCAACTCCAGGGAAGAGAGCTCTGCTGAAGAAACTGGATGGGAAAGAGGAAAGAAAGGGGCCTGTGGCCTGGGGGGCGGTGGGAATGCAGGTTAGGTTTCCAGACAACTCAGGAGAAATTCTTTCCCTTGACCCCCACGAGCAAACGTGAGTCTCCTGTGCAGTGCATGATGAAAGTCTGGGGTAGGGGAGCCCCTGCTTCATCAGAGGCTTCAGTCCTGCCTGCTCACAGATGGTTGGCACCCGAAGCCCTTCGTTTATCTGCACCCCACATGCAGGGACCAGCAGAGGCTCCCTCTGATTCAAACTCCCCGTTTACTATTCGAGACCTTCCTTAACCTTGGTGTACACAGCCAATTTGATTCTGCTGCCTAAAAAAAGAAAAAAAGAAAAGAAGGCTAAAAGATAAACACCAACTAGGAGTAGGGACTCTCATGGGGTGGTGGGAGTGTGCAGGAGATTTTCTTCTTTGGGCTTTCTGGTGTTGTTCACACTTTTTATATAAACATCTACTACTTCTGCAACACAGAAAATCACACTACTTGCTTCTCTCCAGCCTGCACCCCTTACTCAAATCACTAACCCTTCTGCAACTCTCCTCACTTATCTTTAATAACCACCCTATCCCATCTCAACTCTTTCTAAAGTGTCTATACATTGCCTTTGTCTCTGCTTGTCTACACTGCATGATTTAGCACTAGTCTATACAACATCTTGCTTAAAATGGTATATCTTTGTCTTTGTTCCCTCCCTAGATCAGCCATGAGCCATCATCAATGACGAGACATACATGTACAATGTGTACACAGGTTTGAAGCAAGACAGATAGAAAAAGACATGAGAAATGGAGTCAGAGTTCCTGGGTCTGACACCAGCTCTATCTCTGACTGCGCAGGATAGACTACAGGGCAGTGGCTTGACCTCTATGAGCCAGTTCCTCCAGCTGAAATCTTTATCGGTGCCAATTCTCTTCTCCTAAAAGTTAGGAAAGATTCTGAGCAAGTCTGCCAACCCCACAGCTTTTGGAAAAAGGGACCATTTCCCCTCTAAAGCTGAGAGGCCCCAGACCCAGCTTATAAAAGAGGTCCCCGTCCATCCATACCTAGACTAGCACTGGACCATGGAGAACAGGGCCAGGAGGCTGAAATCTCTCCCGTGACACTTCCTGTGGGCCAGGGCACAGACAAGTGCCCAAGGGGTGGTGCAGTCACAAGCGGCAGGCCTAAGGCTGCCTTAAGGCTGCAGTAAAAGTACATGATGGTCAGCAATAAACCAGACATCCAGCCCCTGGATCTTCCATGGGACACATGTCACAGCAGGACAGAGCTGGGCTCAGCTTCAAACAGGAGGGGTCGGCTGCAGATTAAAGGGCCCAGTGTAGCTCTCCTTCTGCCTTTTGACTCCAAAGACTAGCCCATCCTGTTCCTGAGGGAGAGGCCCCAGATAACAGTGCATACAGCATGTGGATGTTTTCAAAACAATCATCTGGGGCCTTATAAAAGCCATAGTAGCAGTAAGTCCCCAGCCAAATCATGCTCCCTTTCTCCTCAGCAGCCAGTCCCAGGCCAGACCCAGGCCAGACCACAAACAGGAATCTGTGAACCTGATGCGCGACCCAGAGGGAAGAAGGGCAAAGAGCAAACAGAGCCATCAGGGATGTAAACCTGGCTGTGCAGCTCCCTGAGGAGCCCGGACACTGTGTGCCATGGATCTGCCCACTAGGGCGTGGCCAGATGGAAAAAATAAAACCCAATCACAGAAGCTCCAGTATTCATTTAGTCCATCACACCGTGAGTTCCTTGAGGAAAGGAATCAACTCTTCCTGCTGTGCCTGACACCTAACGCAGTGCCTGGGACAAGGCAGATGTACGGAATTTTTAGAGGCAGTTTCCCATAGTGGTTAAGATATCGGTTCCCAATTTACAACTACTAGGGTTCAAACAGCAGTTCCTCCACTTTCGTGGGTCTTAACCTCTTTGAGCCTCAGTTTCCTCCTCTGGAAAATGGAAGTAATTATGCCTACCTTATAGGGCTGATATGAAAATTGAAGACACCAATGTCAAACACCTAGTAGGGTATTTAACGCACCCATGGTAGGTTAATAAATGGGTACTGATTTCAATGATTATAATACATGGTACTATGTATTATAGTGAGGTATATACTATGTATGTATAGCTGTGAGGTCTTGAGAAATGAAATGCCTGTGTCATGTGACAGTCTATTTTGGGGGAAACAGTGCATTCGTTAAGTAAAAAAAATCAATGCCATGTGCAATATCCCATATTATAGAGGACAGTATGGTTTATTTTGCAGACACTGCATGGGGCTGGGGAGAGGGGAGGAAGGCAGAACAAATCCATGAAGGTTTTGTTGTCCTTTCACGGGACAACAAAATGCACTTTCTGGCACAGTTAGGATGTGTAGTGCAAGAACTGGCAGAAGTAGACTATTTGCTAGTCATGGGTGGCAATGACGTCAGTCAGTAAACCAGCCATACCTGTTTAGGGCCCAGTGAGCCCTCAGCTGAAATTGACAAGGAGGTAGGTATTGCATGGAAGGAATGCGGGTCTGGAAATCTAAAACAGTGGTCTGGAACCCAAAACCCTCCATTTCTCACTGTGTGACCCTGCACACAATAGTATCACTGAGCCTCTCCCCTAAAATGAGGACAGTCTTACCCTCAGTGAATTATCAGGAGGACTAAATGAAATGTGGGTAAAGTACCTACTGCAGTTCCTGCCACAGAGTTGGTGCTTAATTAATAGCAGTATATGATAACTATAGAACAACTGTTTCTTAATCTAGTTGTAGGGGCTGTGTATCAACTGTGGTAAAGTGGCTCTGCTGCGGATATTGATCACTTTCCAAGAAAGTTCACGAAGGAGGTGTCTTCAGTTGACAAAGTGTATTAGAGAAATGTGCCAGGCTCCAGGAAGGAAGCCCCAGAGGACCCAGAGATGTTCTGCCAAGCTGAAGATGAGCCACAGCAAACTGAGGGCACTCCCCAGCCTTGACCTACCAAGCAAGAAATGTTTACATCTGTTTTGAGACAGCCCAGAAAAGTAGCCACTGGGTGTTGCTGAAATCAGCAAGAGCTGAGGGGGTGGGGGCTGTTGCAAGAGATTTGTAACTAACAAAGGTTCTCAAGTTTTTGTGAAAGGTTCATATTTTTTAGAATGAGACTAGATTCAAGGCTATGTCTATAATAATATCACTCTTGTGCAATTTGCTTCCAATTGGCCTTCCTGAATAAATGAGAGGAATCACAAGAATGGTAGATAACCAGGGTATAGAGCAGAAGCTAGGTCTTGTGTATGAACTTCACTGGCCTTGTATCTCAACTTGGGGGGGAAGAGGTAGGTTGGGGACAGCTGGCTTAAATAATAAGTGCCAAACACGGTGACAATAGTAAGTACAATTTACCAAGTATTTTAATATTTCCCAGGCACCATTCTAAGGAGACTTAATGTGCATTGACTCATTTAATCCTCATGACAATCCTACAGAGTAGGTACTGTTACTTTCATTTTATAGGTGAGCAGAGTGAGGCCCCCAATCCAAAACAACTTGCCAAGGCTACATAGCTAATGAAGTAAAGGAGTTGGAATAAAATGCAAATGAATACTAAATGAACAGAATAAGTGTAATACTGTCATAATTATCTGCCACCAAAAGGAAAAATGGTATCTTATAAATGTCCTATTTCAAAGACTCTAGATTTTGCAAATCAAAAGAAATTCACGGTCAGCCCTCGCTATACACTCTGACCCCAAGGGAAGGGCCAAAGGGTGGGCAGAAGCAGATTTCCCAGGGGCACCCAGGGGAGGCTACATTCTGCTCTTCCCAATACTCTGGGCTGACCAAGAGTCAGTAGAATACAAGTTCCGAAAGGAACAATGAACTTAGCTTTGATTATTGCCATTAACAACCCATTGCCATTATTCACTAAGCATTTGCTGTGTTTGGGCACTGTGCTGATCACTTCACACACATCACCACTTGTGTAATGTAGTCCTTGACTCCCCTAAGTGGCCCGACTCTTGTCCCCATTTTACAGATATGGAAACTGAGGCTTTCCCACCGTAGGAAGAAAGCAGTAGAGCCACTGCTCCTATGGCTTCTGCCTCTCTACCACTTACTTGTCAGTAATGTTGGGCACCTTGGCAACCTCAATAAATGTCAATATCCTCACCCATAAAATGGGGAAAATGATTCCTGCCCTGCCTACCTAACAGGATGGCTGTGGAGAACAAATCATGTATAGTACTGGTGAAAGCACTTTAAAAACTGCAAAATGCTGAGCAAAGTAAGAAATCATTAGTCTTATTAATTACAAACAGTGACACCTGATCCAGCAAGCACTTTGCTAATATGACTTTGTTGCCTCTTTTCTCCTGGGAATTTGGGAATAATTCAAAGTCTGCAGCCAGGGCACTCTTTTCTCCAAGTCCCAGGCATCTGAGAGTTGGAAAGTGGCAGTTCGCTCTGGGAGAAGAGGGAGAAAACAAAGATGTTTGCATTCTACTTGTATTTCTCTTCAGGAACACAATCCTGGCTGAGATTCCAGCACACTCAACCCTCAAACAACATTCAACACATATTTATTGAGCATCTACAAAGTGCCAAGCACGTGATCCAAGACAATGGATTCACGTGGCTCCTAGGGTAGAGGTTGTAGTTTGGGGGTTGGGAAATTAAAGGAGGAAGGAACAGCAACGAGAAGGGAGCAGAGTGGCTACAGTCCTTGGAGCTTTGCAGGTTTTACATCAGACTTCCAGCTTCTTTTCAGAGAAGTGAGGGAGGGCAGCACAGAAGAATGAGCTCTGAGCACTGCAATTTGAGTCAAAGTGCTTAATCTGAGCTCTAGTTCCGCCTCTCTTCAGCCTCATAACCCCCAGCAATCAATTTACTTTCCTCCCCATCAACTTTCCCATATGTAAAATGGCTAGAAATGTTCCCATAGGTAAAACAAGGACAATCGAATGAGAGGACTGGGTCTAGCAAGGTGCCTAAAGACGCTCAATAATAAACTCATTTTAAAAATGAAAACCATGGGTTCTCTTCTTCCTGTCTGGTGAAGATAAACTGTCCAAGGGCCCAAAAGCTCAGGTTCTGAGATCAGACACTTGGGTTCCAGTCCTGGCTCTGTTGTTTACAAGCTACATGGCCTTAGGCAGGAGACATTACCTTTCTAGGGCTCAGTTTCTTCATCTGTAAAAAGGTGATAATAGTGTCCACCCATAGGATGGTCGTGAGGATTAGCCAAGATCCTGCACGTGATGCTCCCGGCACATGGTGAACACCAAGTAAAGGTGAGCTACTGCCAACTGTATCTCTTCCAGCCCTAAAAACAACGAAACTCTGAGTCCTCTAAGATCTAGGCTGCTGGGTGACTGGCTGGCTGCCTGGGCTTGGGCTCTGGTGCCAGCCTCCCTGAGGACACAGGTACAAATGCGGAGCCGTCCTCGTCCCCCCACCCCACACCCTGCAGAAGGTGCTCCAGCCCCTTTCCTGACAATAAGGGACACTAGTTGAGGGGCTGGCATGGTCAGAGGTATGGGTGCACACTGTGCTTGGTCCTTCTACCTTGTGAGCTCAGAAAGCAAGGGGCAGGACCTTGTCCCCAACAGAGAGAAGCATGTGGTTTTGAGCAGCAAACTCACCATGTCACTGTCACTACTTGCCTTTGACTCAAGCCTACATGCTCCCATCTGAACCACAGTCCTGCATCTCTCACATGCAAAAGCTAAAAAGGAAATTGGTGCCTACCCCACTCACCCCAAGTTAAGACAGAGTTAACATTCTCTGGGAGCCAGATGAGTTATAACAACACAGAGCTGCTTTGCTTCACTTGAAGCCCCATCCATCCATCCATCCATCCATTCATCCATCCATTCATCCATCCATCCATCCATTCATCCATCCATCCATCCATCCATCCATCCATTCATCCATCCATCCATCCAGTCTTCTTTCCCAGCCATCAACCACCTAGTTAGAAACCCAGAAGCAAGCCAAATTCTGACTGACCAGATAAGATGTCGCAGAATCCACCCAGCCAACCTCCTATACTTCCCTCTCTGGAGGGTCCCTCAGGCTTCACTGTGAGCCATCTGATCTTTCTCTGGGCACAATTCTAACAATCCCAGTCATCTGTTTCCTCAGGAAATCGGACAGGCTGATATTTGAGCCCAATAGATGGAATCTCAAGTGACCACTACGATCAGGTGTCACTTCACACCCATAAGGATGGCTATTATCAAAAGCAAACCAAACAAAATAAAAACCAGAAGATAACAAGTATTATTGGTGAGGATGCGAGAAATTGGAACCCTTGTCCACTGCTGGCGGAAATGTACCATGATACAGTCACTAAGGAAAACAGCACGGCAATTCCTCAAAAAATTATACGTAGAATTCATATATGATCCAGCGATTCTGCTTCTGGATATATACACAAAAGAACTGAAAGCAGGGACTCCCAACAGATTTGTACACCCATGTTCCCAGGAGCATTACTCACAGTTGCCAAAAGGTAGAAGCAGCCCAAGTGTCACTGACAGATGAGTGAACAAAATGTGGTACCGACATACACTGGAAAATTATTCAGCCTTAAAAAGGAAGGGAATTCTGACACATGGTACAACATAGAAGAACCTTGAAGATATTGTGCTAAGTGAAATAAGCCTAACCCAAAAATTCAAATACTGCATCATTCTACTTCTACGAGGTACTTAGAGTAGTCAAATTCATAAGAGACAGAGGGCAGAGTGGCAGCTGCCAGGGGATGGGGGAGAGAAGAATGAGGAGTTTGTGTTTAATGGGTACAGAGTTTCAGCTGGGGAAGATGAAAAAGTTGTCGAGCTGAATGGTGGTGATGGATGTATAACAATGCAAATGTTCTTAATGTACAGAACCATCTACTAGAAAGTAGTTAACATGGTAAATTTTATGTTACGTATATTTAAGCACATTTTATATGGGGAAATGAAAAAAAGGAGTGACTGCTGCCAGGGAGAAGACAGATTATAGGTGGAAACATGAACCCCAAAAGGACAGTGGCTGGACACCATTTAGTTTGGGGCCCACTGCCCTCTAGTCTCAGAAGCCCAGAGGCCTCACACTGATCAGGCAGGACATTGTTCTCACTCAGAGCCCAGAACAGGAATCAAGAGCCTCCCTGCACCAATGGTGCTTGGGACCCTGAGGAAGGCCAGGCTCTCCCTTAGCAATTTCCTTCTGCCTGTCACCAGTTCACCCCTCTTCTTTCAGAGATAAAGGCTTTTGACAGAAAGAAGCTTTTGTGGTTCCCACCTCCACCAAGCAGGTGCTTTGTACATACAGGTATGAACTCAACACCCCTGAGTCGCAAAGAGGAGGTTATTCATGCTCAGTGTATTTTGCTTGGAAGCCTATCATCCATTTCAGAAAGATTCCCATCCAAAAATAGTTTTTAAACATTTCTTTTATAGTTTTGCTCTTTGAAAAAAGAGTAAGCTTCAATGATCTGGTGGGGAAAATCACTGGCCATGGTTTTTGTGTGTAAAAATCCTGTGGCTAGGAGAATAGAAACTTTATGAGTTCACGAAACCTCTTTTTATCCAGGATCTCACTTGATTCTTAAAACCTCTCTGGGAGGTGGGTAGGGTAGCAGTCATCCCATTGTACAAATGGGGAAACTGAGGCTCAGAGAGATCAAAGCCGCACACATAATTAGGAAGAAGCAGAGAACCAACGCTCTATTTCCCATCAATGCCAGATGAGGATCTGGGTTGGGATCTCATATTTGAGTAGACCATGCAGTCATGAAACCAATTTTCAAAACAGTGTTCGTTTATTTTATCCCCATAACATCTTTCTGAAGTAAACTGCAAATAATTATCATTTTTTAAAATAGAAGATCAACTGAGCACAAAACAAATGACTTGCCCAAGATCACCACTTAAGAAAGGGCCAGATTAGACTTCCTCCCTTTTGAATACACTTGACCTTGAGCACTTCCCTACAATGCCTTGACCCCAACACACTGAAAACTTAAAGGAGCCCATGCAGTTTTTATATAGCCTGCACCACGTTTCTGTGAACTCGGCAGGGAGCAGATATACCTTTATTCTCTTTTTAATAGCTGGAAAAGAAAAAGAGGTTAAAGAAAACTTTAAGTTCCTTTCAGCTCTAAAATTCTATGATTCTAAAAATTCCTCAGCAAGTTACTTGGCAGAGAGAGGCCTGGAATCCACATCACCCGCCTTCCTGCTTCCCAGTCTGTTAGACCACCCCATCCCTGCCCTTTGAGTTAATGACTACAAATACCATGTGTATCTGAGAGAGGGGTCCACAGTCAGATGCATTAAATGACATAAAATGTCAAGAAAGTGACACTGCCTGGTTAGGACCCTAATAGGGGACTTCACTCTGCTCTGCTGCCATAGCCCCTGTATCTCCTAGCAAGAGGCTCCCAAATCACAGGGAATTATATGCCAGGTATTTGAGACCTTACCCAGGCCTGGGATGACAGAGAAGCCAGTCCCAGGAACAGAATAGCACTGTGAGGCTGCAGCCTAAGTCCCCTTATTAGATGCATGCCCTAACACCTACGAGATGAGAGAGCAGTCAGGTCTGCTCATTCCTGCTTTTCTACAGACCTTCCCAACACTGTTAGGGATACACTGGTTTCATTCGACAAAGACTTATCAGGCACCTCTGTATGCCAGGCACTGCTCTATGTATCAGGGGGCAAACAAATAAAAATCCCTGACCACATGCGGTAGGAGAGGCAGCCAATGTCAGATGATGGTAACTGCCATGGAGAAAAATAAAACAGGGAAGGGGGCGGGGGGGGGGGGCGGATAATGCTGACAGCAGGTAGTACAGGGAAGGGGATCGATTTATAAAAGGCTGGCCTGAGAGGGCTTGACTGAGGAGGAATGTGGAGGAGGCGAGGGAGGGAGGGCCCCGTTCAGGTACCAGGGGGTGTGGAACAGGGGCTGAAGAGCAAGAGATGGCTTAGGAAAGGTAAGCTGGTGAAAATTGTATCGTGTTTTGTAGGCCAACACAAGGGCTGGGGATGAAACGGGGAGCACAGGAGCAACAAAAGCTGACTTACGGTTTTGCAGCACCACTCTCGCTGCTACGATGAAAACGGTCTGTCAGGAGACAAGGGAGGAAGCAGGAAGGTCAGTTAAGAGACTGACAGGAGCTTAGAGCAGGGCCAAAGTGTGCGGATGATGGGACTCAGGTTCTGGGTATATTTAAGGCAAAGTCAACAGGACCTATTGATTAAATGGATGTGGGGCTGAGGCAAAGGGGAGGAGTCAGGGGTGTGTTTTTGGGGTAGTGTTTTGGGGGCCTGGGCAACGGAAGGATGAAATAAATCACCATGAGCTGAGCTGGGAAGACTTTGGGAAGAGCAGGAGTGGGGGGTGCGGGTTCATTTTGTCTCGGACGTGTTAAACTGAGAAGCCTGTCAGACATCCAATGTGTTGACCACCAGCAAAATATACAAGGCTAGAGCTGAAAAGGACGGGCTGAAATTATAAATGTGTGAGTCACCAGCATATATAGTAATACATAACCGTATGTATGATCATACAGGATTTCCATGTATGATCACATGGAATTTGTATGACTATAGGTTTATTTTCTCCCTCCGCCCCTAAACTGTAAGCTTCATGTGGCCAAAAACCATGTCTGTTCACAGCCAGCAAGGTGCCTGGCACTCAGTAAATATTTACTGAGCAAATGGAGAAGTTGCCCAATTACTCCCTCAAGAATAGCCACAGCAGCCCACACAATGAGAAGCAGACTCTCTTGCAACCACAGTGCCAAGCCCAACCAGCTCAAAACAGGGCCCTGGGTCTGTCCACACCGGGCTTGAGATTCCAGAATGTAAGCGGATATGCCTGGCACATCACAGAGTCAGATATTTGGGTTTCAGCCCTGCCACATTCTCAAAGGGTAGAACTGGGCAAGAGACTTGCCTGTTCTACCACCTCTATTTCTCCCTGGGGTGGCTGGGGGAGGGGCTGCCTTACCCACTTCAGGGGCAGAGATATTGATCTACCCTGGGTATATATATGTGGTGGTGGGAGCACCCCACATGAGTAAATCTTCAAGTATTCTCTGAAGAGTGCAAGGACCACCCAGCACCTGGAGGGGGAACCTAGACTTTCGGGGGATGCATTATGAGTAACAGTTAAAAACTAAATAGCTAATGCAAGATGGCCTGACCAATGGGCATTATGTCTCTGTTCTACCTAACAAGTGACTAGGAAGCCAGAACTAAGGCCAAAGGATGACATAACAAGGCCTGAAATTTCCACCCAATAAAGGTTGGGTTGGACTAGAACTCAGGTTGTAGCTCTCTGTTGATGATTTTTCCCCATTACACCAGTGGCAAAGGAAAGGTAAGAGTCACCAAGGGAGTTGAGGAGTTTTAGGCATTAGTGTTACAACATCAAACTATGTCTTTGTCAAAGGGTAAGCTGCAGATGTTACAGGAATGCCAGGTGCATGCTGTGAAGTTAAGAAGGATTCCTTCCCTCATACCAAACTTGTCATCCTACAGAGTTCCCCTTGGCTTTGGACTTTATGAATAGCTTTATTCACAGAGAGACCTGCAGAATCAAAAAAAATGATACACTAGCAGGTAAAAAAAAAAATGCAGATAGATACTTCAGTAAAATGTTTACATGAAAAATCTAGATGACAGGATACAGTCGGGTTAACATTCTAAAGTCAACAAATATTTGAGTGGCTCCTCTGTACAAGTCACTGTGCTGGGTGCTGAGTGTGTGTGCATGTGTGTATGTATATGGCTACATGAGTGAGTGTGAGAGACAGACACACAAGGATAAGACAGAACCCAGGTCTTCAAGGCTTGCAATGTAGTTTCTGATATAAGACTATAAACATCAAAGAAATGACTAATAATATGGAGTAGGTAATTGTTAAGTGGCATAATGTGTCTGCAGGAGTTCTCAGAAGGGGGGGGGTTAGAATTGTCAGGCAAGGTGCTTCTAGAAAGATAGGGGATTTGAGGCAAACCTCAAAAGGAAGAAAGGTTCTTGATAAGAAGGGAGAAATGGCAATGAGCAAACAGCGTGGCTTTAATGTCCAGGGAAGACAAAGAAATCACACCTTAAAAGAAAGGACCAGATCAAACTGAAAAGCCTTGAAAGTTAAAGTTCTTACAGAAGTGGAAAGATGCAAAAAGACTACTAAACAGGGGTGCCTGGCTGACTCAGTCAGTAGAGCATGCAACTCTTGATCTTGGGCTTGTGAGTTTGAGTCCCACGTTGGACGTAGGATTTATTTTAAAAAATAGTTTCTGTTAAAAAAATTTTTTCTAAACATAGCATTATAGGGTTCAGAACAGGTTAATTTAACAAACATCTTCTGGGAGGGACCACAGTGTGCAGGCATGGGATGAATGACTGAAGATTAACTTGCCCTTGGTGGGGAACTAACTTCAGCCTGGGAGGTGGGTTGGACTTCAGAGGAGAAGAGAGTGAAGCAGAGTGGAAGGGACAGGTTAGAATGACTTGCCAAGGAAGAACCAGCAGGTTCCAGCGGATGACTGACTAGGAGGCGGAGAAAGTCAGCAGAGACATCTCCAAAGTATGAAGTTGGACAACCGCAAGAATGGAAGAGTAAAGGGAAGCTTGCTGAAGGGAGAGATGCAGAGCTTGGTTTTGGAAGTGTTGAATCCAAAGGATAACTACATCAGTGTGTCCAGTGGGCATTTACAGGTATGAATCTGGAGTTTGACAGATAATAGTTGAAGATACAGTGTAGGGGTCTTCCCAGTGGAAAGAGTTGTGGGACTGTGTACAATTTCTCTGGGAGGGAGTATGAGAGAAAGAACAGAATGCCAAACTGCACCATGGTGCACCCACACCTAGGAGGTGATGTGATGGTGAGCAGGAGTGATCAGAGAAAAAAACCAGGATAGTCTAATGCCAAGAAGGGAAGGGGGGGGGGGGGTAGTTTCAAGTATGAGAGGGATGTCACCAGTGAAAAATGCTACAAAATCAATTATGTGGCCTGAGCACATAAATAATAAATATTCGCTGAATAAGTGAAAGAGAGAAAGAAAGGAAGGAAGAAAGAAAGAAAGAAAGAAAGCCAGCCAGCCCTTGGGTTTGAGAATCAATTTTTCTCAATCAGAATGGACAAGGCTGCCAACAGGATTTCAATGTTAGATTTTACCCTATGACCCCCACCCCCATAAAAACACGTTTCTTCTTCCAGAAGTCATCCTGTCCACCACACAGACATCCTTCTCTGCTTCCCCCACGTTTCCCCTCATCTTCCTTCCCAGTTCCCACAACCCAAGCAACACACCTTCCGTGTCAAAGGAGACAGGAAATTCCAACTAGAGTTTCCACTTCATTAATGACTATACTATGCCTGTGGCTCCTCTTACAAAAAGAGATATGTGGCAACTGGGTGGAACAGGCGACTGCTTTCTAGCCCCAGCTGCACTGCTAACTAGCTGTGGGACTTTGGACCAGTTCTTCAACCTCTCTGGATCAGGGCTTCTACACAGACAGGAGGAGGTAAGTCTACCTGGACTTCAGACAAGTTTTGAAGGTCCCTTTCAACTCTAAAGTATACGATTTTTATCATTCTCAGAAGGTCCTTGCAACACTCTCAGAGAAGGAAGTGAGTACAAGACCCGGGGAAACGAACGCCAGACCTCTTCCCAGGGCGAAGAGCCAGGATAGGAGGAGTGTACCAAGAAAGTGAGAAGGCGCTGCCCAGCCCTCGCGGATCACCAGGGAGCAGATCCCATCCCCAAGGCTGGGAAGGATCCCAACAAACCCGAGCGCAATTCTCACCCCACACCCCACCTTTTCTAGACTCCCAGACAGCCGGGAAGCTCTAAAAAGCCCTGCGGGAAAAATAAAGATTTCTTTCCCAGAGTCCTGCGCTGCTTTTGCCAGTTGGATTCCGGCAGACACGATTTGCAGCCCGATAATGACACAGACAGTCTTTGGAAGAGCGACAGTTCTCGCTCGCTCCGAGTTCTGGGGACGACTGGCCGCCCGCGCAGTGCCCCGACGGGCCAGCCTCCGACCCCGACCCAGCTGCCAGGCCAGCGGCGCCCCCGTCCGGGGTCCCCCTCCCCTCCGCGGCCCCGCTGCGGTCTGCAAACATTTCCTGCCCCCGCCCCCACCCTCACTCGGAGCTTCCCAGTTGGAGCGAGTTGGGCTCGCAGCCGGGTCAGCACTCGCAGTTGCCCCAACTCGGCTCCCCCGGCTACCAGGGCTGGGGAGGGGGCTCCCGTCTGGCTCCGGAGCAGACATCGGGGAAACCCAGGCGTCAGGAGCCGTGGGAGGTCGTTTAGGAAGCCCAGAACTCGAGCGAGGAGGGGGACAACTGGCGAGGCGCCCGTGGCCCTGCTCCTTTCCTCGTCGTTACCTGCTCGCTTGCGGGGGTGTCCCGGGGCGGCCGGCCTCTCCCGGCGCTGTCTCCCCACGCAGTTGCCCATGCTGGCTCTTCAGCCGGGCCCCATGCACCGGAGGCGGCGGACTTGTCTGCTGCTCTGCGATCCTGCCCGGACGGCGGCGTCCCGGGTCAACGGCTCCTGCCTCCCGGCATCGGGCGCTCCCCGATCTCCCCCCGGGGGCGCGCTCTGCCCGGGCGCCGGCTTCGCCACAAACTTTGCGGGCGACGGGAGAGAGGGAGGTGGCCGATTCCCCAGCACAGTCCCAGGTGGCCGGGCCAGGGGGGCCCGCGACGGTGCCCGGCCGGAGACCAGCTCCGATGGAGGGGCGGAGAGAGGGGGCGGGCACCGCCGCAGCTACTCCCTGCTCGCTCGGAGCTCCCAGTAGGGGCCGGCCCCCCGGAGCCTGTCACTCACCTGCCTAACCCCGCCCTAGCCCGGCCCCGCTCCCTGCCGCCCGCTCGCGGTGCCCGCGCCTCCGCCGCCGCCCGCCCCAGGTGTGCATGTGACCGACGGCACCGCCCCCTCGGACCGGGCCTGATTTTCTCATTGGCTTCCCCCAGGGTGTGTACCGCCCCTCGGCCCCACCCAGCCAGGTGCCCGCCCCGCCGCCCGTCTCCCCGGGAGCCGGGCCGGAAATTATTCGCCCTCAATGGCCCCCGGCTGCGTGCCCAGCAGCCGCCTTCCCTCCCCGCGCCACCGCCCCGTCTCCAAGCCCCGCCCCTCGGGGAGGAACCGTCCCATCCCTCCCTGGAACTGCCTGGCCAGGAGCCGGCAGGCACGTGATCCAGGGAGCGCCCCGCCTCTTTAACCTTCCAAAGGCGATTGGCTCAGGAGGCGCGTGCGCTCAGAGGCCCATCCCGTGCCACCGCCCACTTCCCCTCCCACGGTCTCTGGTTCGCGTCATGGCCGCCGCCACCGCTCTGGAGGCGGTGGCGCCTACGGGCGCCCTGTGGGGCCTCGTGCAAGACTTCGTCATGGGTCAGCAGGAGGGCCCGGCTGACCAAGTAGCTGCAGGTACGGCAGACGGCGCCGCGCGGCTCCCGCATGGGGCCGACAGGAGGGAGCGGCCTCAGCATAGGCGCCGGGCGGGAAGGGAGTGAGGGACAGCGGTGACTTTGAGAGATTGGTCTGGGGCTGGTTGTAAGCACCGCGTGTTTAAGAACCGTAACAAATTGAGAGTCTTGCGTCTTCTTTAAAGCGCCTTTACGCCCCTCATCTTAGTAATCACCCTGTGCGCGAACTGGGGTTACAGAGTCATTACCGATTCACAGATGAGGGAACTGAAGCACAGAGAGGACAAGAGACTGGCACATCAGGCGGGTGGGGCAGCAGGGACTCAGACCTAGGTTTTCCAGTTCAGAATCTGCTGCTCCCGCCGCGAAAGCACGTTGTTTCGCGGAGGTTGACGTGAGAAGCAGCATCTTCCGCGGCACCAGCTCCAGTCGCGTGGCATGTTGGGAGTGGCCGCGCGGCGCTATCTCTGACTGGCTGTGATAGGAGAGAGGAGGGGAGAAGCCGCTCTGGGGGGAGTTTGAGATGTTCCGCGAAGCCTCCTTAAGACTTTCCCTCCGTTTCTTGGGAAAGTTCTTGATTAATTTGCTTCGTGAGTTTTTTATGTAGTGTTTGTTTTTATCTTTTCCCCAGATCTCCGGTTTCCTGCTTTTGGCCAGTTCAGGAACTCTTAGTTCTCACAACATATCTAAGATTTGCTTAAAACAAATTCCAGATGTCCTTGGAAGTCGGAGACTTCACTTTCAGAAAAAGGAAAAACAAAAAAAACCTAAAGAGTTGTTGAGTGTCAGGAGGTCTTCAGACTTGTTTAAGTAATAGAATACAAAGTAATCTGAACACAGATGAGTTTTGTCTTACTTTTAGAAATTTTGCATGCTTGGGGAAAAATAAAAGACAACACTTCTCTTGAACACGGAACGTACTAACTTTTAACGTATGTGAGAAATGAAAAAAGTGAATTGTGAGAGAGTATATTACTTTGGTCCTTAGCAGTTACACTTTCATTCAGTCATCCCACCATTATTGAACACATACTGTTCTCCAAACAGGATACAAAGAAATGGGTATTTAAATCCAGATTAGACTGGTTCTGTGCCCACCAGGAACTTATACTGTGGTAGGAGAGATAACCATGCAAACAGAGAGTATACCACACCAGAAAATAAGGGCTTTGTGGGTTATGTGCATGCCAGCAAGGAAGCATCAAGGAGCAAATGCTTGATGCTGCCATTCCAACAATTTTAACTTCTTACAGCTTCACGAAGCATAGTGTGTTATCAATGCCATTTCCCTCTGTGTTTTTTAGTATGAAAAATTTCAAACATACAGCAGAGAATTTCATAACAGACACACCTACACGCAACACCTCAACTACCATTAACATTTTAATATAACTTGCTTTGTCACACATCTTTCCGTCTATTTAAATTGCAGATATCCTTCTAAATACTTCCTCCTAAATACTTTGGTAGGCATATTATTAACTAGAGTTTGTTTACAGTTTATTTTGGTGTACAATTCATCTCCAGTGAACTGTAAAATCTTAAGTGTTTAACATTCACTGATAATGCATACACCCTCCCCCTACTGTTACATCAGTGTCATTTGTGACTATTCTTTCACATTTATACCGTATGAACACAATAATTTTGGACTTTTCAAGTTCAGAACACACTTGAGAATACAGCATGAATAAGGACTGCCAAGTTTTTATATTTTATATGTGTATATATGTATTTATGTGTGTATATATATATGTGTGTGTGTATATATATATGTGTATATATATAAAGAGAGAGAGAGCACACGAGCAAGAGAGAAAGGCAGAGGGAGTGAGAGTCTTAAGCGGGCTCCACACTTGGCATGGGGCCTGACACCGAGTTTGATGCCACTACCCTGGGATCATGACCTGAGCTGAAATCAAGAGTTGGATGCTCAACCGATTGAGCCACCCAGATGCCCCTAAAATTTATATTTTTTATGCTTTAAAAAAATGGCCTTAACTATTATGTACTTTAAATGTAACTCAGCTCTACTAAGACTGTAACACTAGCCCTGTTGTAATTTAGCCCTACTGACTAGGAAAGGAGGTTGATAGTAACAGATAAGTTTGAAAAGGTTTGGTGGGGTTGGATTATGCATAACCTTGGATTCCAGGCAGAGGGATTTGAATGACCTATTGTAGGTAATACAACTCATCGTAGATCCTTGAGCAGGGGAGTCATATAATGAAGGCAAATTTGAGAAGGATTAAATTGGTATTCTCAATCTGAGATCACAGCCCTGGTTAATGTTGTTGAAGGCTGACAGGGTTTTGAAACCTTCCCAAAATTAGATGTGCTTTCTAATCCAGCCTGAGTCTAGTTTTGTTAGCACTAAAGAGACCAGCTTTCTGTTCAGCCACTCACAGCAGCAGCCTGTTCCATGACACCCTATGATCACAAAGACAGCTACCATCAACTTTGTTTTGCACCTTTGCAGTGAAGTTCCTGATGAAAGTAGGTGGCAGAGAAATGAACCGGTAGGTTAAGGCTTAAAGACTTCTTATGCTAGCATTCAAAGGTTGTACTACTTGGCCCCAGCCCTTACTCTTACCACTCCTCCTGGACCTTTGGTGCCTGGCAGCCACCTGGATTTGCTATTCCCTGAATGCTTTCCTTCCCAGTTCCTTTCACTAGCTCCATCTGATCAAAGTTAGACCTCGGATTCAAGGTCGGCTTCAGTGCTTACTGCCTGCCCCGCAAGCATTTCCTGATTACTCCAGCCAGACATCATCTCACATTTCAAAATCTTTGTGGTATTTATTTCTCAGACACTCATTTATTAGCAGTTATTAGCAGACTTGTGTAGTAGCTGTTTCTGTATATATTTCCACGTCCTATCCTATACCTACCACCCAAGTCTCCTGGAGACTAGCATAACTAAGTATGCAGTAAAAAACTGTGTAAGTGAATGGAATGAGAGATGTTGAAGGAAGAATCTGTGGAATTTGAGGCCTAACTAGTTACAGTTGAAGGAGAGTGAGGACTCTATGATGACCCCAAGCTTTTGAGCCTGAGGATGAACAAAGGAGAAGTCCTTTGTTCAAAAATGGAGGTTGGAAAGGAAGCTGATTTTGAAGTGTGTTATGGATATAAATTTTCTTCCTTTCAGTTATTTGGATTTTCTTTCTTTTCAGTCTTTTTGTATTGTATTTTCCCACTTTTGTGGGAGACCACTATTCCTGAAACCAAAAGATTGTTAAACAACAGTAAAACAGTTCTGAGAAATGTCTATGGCATCCTCAGCTTGATTGAAACTGAGTCCTGATTGGGATTTTTCTCTCTACTGCTCCTTCACATCCTTCCCCCTTCCTCCATTGGTTGCTCCTCCAGATTCTCAAGAGGCTGCAACTCCATCAGACAGAGGTCTGATTGTACATTCTGTCAGTCTCATATAAATACTCCTTTGATGACTGCTCAGTGCTCCATATGAACTGGTGCCCTGCTGAGGGAAGTGTGGGTAGTTCGGAGGTGCTAGTAGGTCCATTTTTAGAGAGTAAGTCTTGGACACATTGGAAAAACTTAAGCCTACTTAATGTAGGGAAAAGAACTTAACATTTGTTTTTCCTTAATGCCAGTGAGACTACCTTTAGGAAAATTAGCCCCTTAATAGCTTTTCTTTTATCCCAGGAGTCCGAGTGCATGATTAATGATACTTCCGGATTCAGGTAGTGTTCGTTTGGGAAAACTTACAATGTTAAAACATTAGTGATGGGTTCATAAACCCAGGAATTTTACTCCTTTCTTATGCTAACTCAGTCTCTGTTTATATCACTATGGCAACACTGAGCGTGTTACACTGTGATTGTTTTTTTTTTAATTCTTTTTTTTTTTTTTTTTTTTTTTAACGTTCATCTACCTCCAAGACAGAGAGAGACAGAGCATGAACGGGGGAGGGTCAGAGAGAGAGGGAGACACAGAATCCGAAACAGGCTCCAGGCTCCGAGCTGTCAGCACAGAGCCCAACGCGGGGCCCAAACCCACGGATGTGAGATCATGACCTGAGCCAAAGTTGGACGCCCAACCCACCGAGCCACCCAGGCGCCCCTCACTGTGATTGTTTTAAAGGTCTTTCTGCCCCAACAAGACTGTGGACTCCTTAAAAGCTCCCTGTCTCTTTTTCTGTCTCCAGCCCTAACCCCAGTACCTGATTTGTAATAGGTGCTTAATAAATATTGAATAAATAAAACAAGCACACATGACAATTTTGTTAAAGAATTGTGGAGAAACATGAAAGGGAGTAATTTGAGCTGGATCTTGAAGGGTTGAATTTTTTTTTTTTTTTTTTTTTAATTTTTTTTTCAACGTTTTTTATTTATTTTTGGGACAGAGAGAGACATAGCATGAACGGGGGAGGGGCAGAGAGAGAGGGAGACACAGAATCAGAAACAGGCTCCAGGCTCTGAGCCATCAGCCCAGAGCCCGACGCGGGGCTCGAACTCATGGACCGTGAGATCATGACCTGGCTGAAGTCGGACGCTTAACCGACTGCGCCACCCAGGCGCCCCTTGAAGGGTTGAATTTTGACAGGAAGGAGGCATTTCAAACCAAGGGAATATTTACAGGATTAAGGATATGGAAGAGCTTGATAAATTGGGACATGTGAGTGAATGATAGGAGTCATGATTAAAGGTGAGGCTAGAGGGGCTTCGAGGGCTAAAGTGTGAAGGACATCAAGCCAAGGAGTCAGGTCTTAGGCAGTAAGGAGCAAAAGAGACTGGTGGGCAGGGAAGTAATTCTGCATTTTAGGGAGGTAATTCTAGATAGAGTGTGGATGGATTAAATGGCTTTTTTTAAGGGGCACCTGGGTTGCTCATTCGGTTAAGTGTCCGACTCTAGTTTCGGCTCAGGTCCTGATCTCTGGGTTCGTGTAATCAAGCCCATGTCTGGCTCTGTGCTGACAGCATGGAGCCTGCTTGGGATTCTCTCTTTACCTTTCTCTGCTCCTGCTCCCCCCCCCCCCACCCCCACCCCCGGTCCCCTGCTAGCACTCTTTCTCTCAAAATAAGTACGTAAACATTTTTGTAAGGCTTTTTATTTTTTTAAAGTTTACTCATTCTGAGAGAGAGAGTGCGCAAGTGGTAAGGGGCAGAGAGAGAAAGAGAGAGAATCCCAAGCAGGCTCCAGGCTGCCAGCTCAGAGCCCAGTGTGGCACTTGAACCCATGAACCGGGAGATCATGACCTGAGCTGAAACCAGGAGTTGACACTTAACCAACTGAGCCACCCAGGTGCCCTTAGGAAAGGGCTTTTAAGAAAATTGAGGTAACCTCTTTAACCATTTTAAGTGTACAATTAATTGACTTTTAGTACATTCACAATGTTCTGCAATCATTGCAACTATCTAAAAATTCTAGAACATTTTCAGCACACCAAAAAGTGGAGGACTGTTTTGAAGGTTGTCTCTATATAGTCTGGTTAAAGGAATGGAAAGGAAGAGTCTTATTTAAAAGACATTTCTGAGGTAGACTCGACAAAACTAGAATAAAATGTTAGGCTTAGTTATGTTTGTGAAAACACCCTCAAAATACTGATTCTAGCTTTTTGCCACTGTACTCACCATTTTCCTTACTCTTATTTCTTATTGTATAATAGCTGTAAAGCTTATATAAGTAACATCTTTTCATCTTTTCTAATTTTGTATTAGTTTTATACTTCACGTTTCTTTATGTTTGTGCTGCATTAATTCAAGATAAGATCCTTGTGAAAAGTATGAAGACCAAAGGGCTCTGCCAGGAGAGTTCACCCATAACTGGAATTCAAGGAATCACATGCCAATGGGTGTCTATTTGTAATTGTAAAACAGCCAGTTTCATAATGCTGTATACTCATGGTGAAGAAGTCTTTTTTATTTATGAAACTTGAGGCAACCTATAGGAGAGGGAATTGACTGGTAAGGGGCATGAGGGAACTTTGTCCATTGCTGGAAATATTCCACATCTTGATTGGGATGTTGGTTACTCAAGGTATACTTTTGCTTAAACTCATCAAATTATACTGTTAATATCTGTACATTTTGCTGTATATAAATTAGACCCTTTTTTTAAATGAAAAAAATTAGAGGCAACTGAATGGGGCTTATTAGGCAGGTCTCTGTCTTATAGCACTTCAGGTATTTCCAACGTTAGACCATAGCCCAGCATTCCCAGGGGACTTTGATTTTCTTGCTGAAGAAGAATGATGGTTCAGTGATGGTCTTTGCTAGTAACAGTAATCAGTCCTCTAGAGCGTCCTGTGCACAAATGCTCCCTCTGTGGCCACCACTGAAATTAGTGTTTAGATGGGGTTTTTAGCAGAGTTACCTGGTCTTTGACCAAGAGGTTCCAAAAAGGTACTCTTTTCCACCTTCCCAAACTGTGTAATACTCTTTTATAGTGTATAACCCAGAAATGAGTATCTCTGTTCACTTCAGTGTTGCCATTAAGGAATGAGGTACAGAGCCTAACTGTCAGTTCCTTGGTCTGTCCTGTTAGTCTGGCTGCTGTCCCTTCCCCCACCCTACAGCCTGGACATTTTTTCACTTGGCTCTTTCTCAGGAACAGGGGCAGCAGCTGGGCCTTCCACATCCTGGCACGAGTAGGGCTAAGAGTGCCTGATGTCTAAATTGGTGCCAGTCACGAGCTATGAATCCTGACTAGAGGGCTCCTTTTCTCAGGCATTTTGGACTTCTTACTCTAGGACCAGAGTGAGCCTTTATCTAGTTCTACTCACCCCTGTTGCTGAGACCACAAATTTAAGGGGAACTGGAAGTTTAGGAGTTTACTCAAGCCGCTTTTTCACTCTCGCTAAAGTCTAGTGTTGGTGAATGCTAACCTATTAGGTCTGACATTTAGAGGTAGGTGGGTTGGAGACCCAGAACAGGCTGCTGCAAGTAATTTCCTGATGGAGCTAGAACTCCTCTGTGGTAACCAAACCCTTAGGAAGATTGCTAAGATTTTACTCTCTGTTTCTTCCTTGAGAATATATCCTAAGAAGCTTCTGGTAGATCTGTGTGAATTACTATTGTGCTGTTAGAAATGTATTTTTAAAATAAGTAATATATTGACATGGTACAACATTTAAAAGGTACAAAAGGATACATGGAGAAAAACCTCCCTTCCATCTCAAGATAGAATGTAGACAGTGAGGGGTGCCTGGGTGGCTCAGTCGGTTAAGCGTCCGACTTTGGCTCAGGTCATGATCTCACGGTTCGTGAGTTTGAGCCCCGCGTTGGGCTCTGTGCTGACAGCTCAGAGCCTGGAGCCTGTTTCACATTCTGTGTCTCCCTCTCTCTCCCTGCTCATGCTGTGTCTCTCTCTGTCTCAATAATAAATAAACATTAAAAAAAATTTTTTTTTAAATAAAAAAAAAAGAATGTAGACAGTGACAAATGAATCTACTGTATTACTAGTGTATGATGTGTCCTCACTAAAGGGAGGAGGGAGCTGATCTAAGTGATTTGGTAAAACAGTATTTTGTCTGGAGACTAAAGACAGAATTGTCCAGGGGTGCCTGGGTGGCTCAGTTGGTTAAGTATCCAACTCTTGGTTTTGGTTCAGGTCATGATCTCATGGTTTGTGGGTTCAAGACCTGTGTCAGGCTCTGGGCTGACAGTGTGGAGCCTGCTTGGGATTCTTTATATCTGCCCCTCTCCTGCTCACGTTCTCTCTCAAAATAAATAAACTTAAAAAAAAAAAAGACAAAACTGTACATAAACACACTTGGCTTTTATAAATCTGTTTCTCACAGAAGTTGACAATTTGGAAAGTAATTTGTAGCTATACTAGGATTGAAAAAATAATAAGTGGTAGATAATGGGAACCAGATTTCTCACTGTCAGAGAAACAAATTACAAACAACAAGGAGAGAGGCTAGAATGGACCCTGTGGTCCTGGATTATAGCTGGAGACTTTAACATGACCTTATATTTAGGTGTTTTTCTTTTTAAGTTCGTTTATTTATTTTGAGAGAGACCGAGACAGCACAATGGGGGAGGGGCAGGGAGAAGGAGAGAGAGAGACTCCCAAGCAGGCTCCACACCATCAGTGCAGAGCCTGATGTGGGGCTCGAACTCATGAACCATGAAATCATGATCTGAGCCAAAACCAACAGTCAGAGGCTTAACTGACTAAGCCACCCAGGTGCCCCATGTTTAGTTTGATATATACAGATAGAAAAATAATTAAAGATATACATGTACATATATATATGGGTTAATACGTACATATGTGTTTCCCAGCTCTCCTTGGGACATCTGTGTCTCCCAGCTAAGTGGGGCCTAGGAGCAGTGGTATCCCAATAGCAGCAAGCACAGCTATACCCAGATCTTGGTTGGTAATAGCATTCTCCAGTAAAAAGAATCAGGGTTTCTCGGAGAAAAGGCTGATTCTAGGGCTCGGATAGAGAAATTACAGGATGAGCCTATAGTATTTTGTAGTGCTAAAAAAGAAAGTACTTAAAAAGTGAAACGATGTGGTGCCTGGCTGGCTCAGTTGGTAAAGCATATGACTTTTTTTTTTTTAATTTATTTTTATTCCTTATTTATTTTTGAGAGAGAGACAGAGTGTATCAGGGAGGAACAGAGAGAGAGAGAGGGAGACACAGAATCTGAAGCAGGCTCCAGGCTCTGAGCTGTCAGCACAGAGTCCGATGCAGGGCTCAAACTTACAAATCGCAAGTTCATGACCTGAGACAAAGTTGGACGCTCTACTGACTGAGCCACCCAGGCGCCCCCCACCCTTTTTTTTAATGTTTATTTATTTTTGAACGACAGAGAGAGAGAGAGAATGCAGAGGAGGGGCAGAGGGAGAGGAAGACAGGATCTGAAGCAGGCTCTGTGCTGTCAGAACAGAGCCTGATGTGGGGCTCTAACTCACCAACCATGAGGTCATGACCTAAGCTGGCCTGAGTATCAAGAGTTGGATACTTAACCAACTGAGCCACCCAAGCACCCCCAGGAGCATGTGACTCTTGATCTTGAGGTCATGAGTTCAAGCCCCACACTAGGTATAGAGATGACTTAAAACAGGGGCACCTGATGGCTTAGTCGGTGAAGTGTGAAACTCTTGATCTTGGAGTTGTGAGTTCATACCCCACGCTGGGTGTAGAGATTTCTTAAAATCGTTAAGGGGTGCCTGCATGGGTCAGTTGGCTAAGCACCTGACTCTTGGTGTTGGCTCAGGTCATGATCTAACAGTTTAAGGCTCTGCGCTGAAGGTGCAGAGCCTGCTTAGGATTCTCTCCTGCTCTCTCTGCCCCTCCCCTGCTTGTGCTCTCTCTCTCTCTCTCTCTCAGAAATAAATATATTAAATAAATAAATAAATAAAATTTAAAAACCAATAATGAGCTGGCTGTGCTCTAATAAAACTTTATAAAAAATAAATAAATGGGGTGCCTGGGTGGCTCAGTCAGTTGGTTAAGTATCCACTCTTGATCTCCCTTCAGGTCATGCCCTCACGATTGATAAGATAGAGCCCCACATCTGGCTCTATGCTGACAGCGCAGATCCTGCTTGGGATTCTCCCTCTCTGCCCCTCTCCTGTTCATGCCCTCCCTCCCCCGGCTCAAAATAACTAAATAAACTTTAAAAAATAAATGGATGGGGGCGCCTGGGTGGCTCAGTTGGTTGGGCGTCCGACTTCAGCTCAGGTCATGATCTCGCGGTCCGTGAGTTGGAGCCCCGCGTCGGGCTCCGTGCCAACAGCTCAGAGCCTGGAGCCTGTTTCGGATTCCGTGTCTCCCTCTCTCTCTGACCTTCCCCCGTTCATGCTCTGTCTCTCTCTGTCTCAAAAATAAATAAACGTTAAAAAAATAATAAAAAATAAATGGATGGATGGATGGATGGATGGGACAAGTCAAAAAGACAGGAGCCAATCTAAAAAAGCTCCCTGCAGCCAAAGATAGAACAACTTGAACAGCAAAATAACCTAGTATTGGATTATAACCTGAAGTGTAAAATAAATGTACATGAGTCTATGCTGCTGTAAAATAAATGACTGAATAAATAAAGGGGAAAGAAGAAATGAATCTTCCTTACAGAACAATTCCATATAATATAGATAGGTCGATAGATATATTCCTTTCTAGGAAGTGGAGGTTAATCTCTGCCTCCCCCTTGAATCTTCTAAAGAAGATAGTATGGGAAAGGAAAAATAGTACTTCTGTAGTTCACAGAGCTGGCTGATATTACCTTCGACAAGTAATTTGAGCATCCAACTTCGGCTCAGGTTGTGATCTCACAGTTTGTGACTTCAAGCCCCACGTCAAGCTCTGCACTGACAGCTTGGAGCCTGGAACCTGCTTTGGATTCTGTGTCTCCCTCTCTCTCTGTCCCTCCCCTGCTCGCTCTGTCTCCCTCAAAAATAAATAAACATTAAAAAATAATAATAATGAAATAAAATAAAATCACCAATAATAAATAAGTCATATTGATACCTTGTGCCCCTGGTATGATTGATATGATATGATGAGAAGGATACTTCGCCTCTGTGCTATTCTTCTCAAAACCCATGACCCCAGTCTAAGCAATAGGAAAACATCAAACCCCAAATTGGGGGACATTCTATAAAGTGCTTTAGGATATCGAGGTCCTTAAGGACAAGACTGAGAAACTTTCACAGACCAGAGGAGACCAAGGATTCATGATGGCTAATTGCAATGTGGTATCCTTAATTGGATCCTGAAACAGAAAAATGACATTAGTGGAAAAACTGGTAAAATCTAAATACAGTCTAGAGTTTAATAGTAATACATTAATGCTAATCTCTAACTCTAAAATTATTTCACAATAAAACATCTTTTTTTTTTTTTTTTTTAAGTCTACCTCTCAACCCCCTAGCCATCCAGTGTCCTTCCTTGGAGACAACCAATATTAGTTCCTTTTATCTTCTGGAGAAATAAATAAATGCAAATAGAAACAACCTTCCTTCCCCTTAAAAACAATGCTGTGCACTTAGTATTGTATATATTATTTTTGTACATTGTCTGGATTTTAGATCATGTCCCATTATCAGCGTGTGTGTGTGTGTATGTGTGTAGTATGCACTATTTTTTACTTTTACAAGGATATAGGATAAATTTTGAGAAGATTCACTGAATTAAAACATATATACACTTGTAATTTTTATTAAACATATTGTCAAATTGCCTTCCATAAAGGGGTTGTACCAATTTATACTCCACTTGTAATGTGTAAGAGTGCCTATTTCTGCATACCATCACCAAACATAGGTGTGTTACAAAGTTATTTTTTATTTTTACCAATCTAGTATGTTAAAAATAAGACTTTCATATAGTTTAATTTGTATTTCTGTTGTGAATATGAGTATCTTCTGTAGAATGCCTGTTCATTCTTTTGGTTTTGCCCATGTTAAAAAAAAATTTGTTTAATGTGCATTTATTTATTGTTGAGGGAGAGGGACAGAGCAGGAGTGGGGGAGGGGCAGAGAGAGAAGGAGACACAGAATCTGAAACAGGCTCCAGGCTCTGAGCTGTCAGCACAAGGCCTGACAAGGGGGTTAGAACTCACAAACTGTGAGATAATGGCCTAAGGCAAAGTCGGATGCTTAATCGACTGAGCCACCCAGGTGCCCCAAGGTATTGCCCATTTTTAAATCGGTTGTTGATCTTTTTCTCATTGATTTGTAGGAGCTTTATGCGTTGGTTAAAAAAAGCCCTATGTTGTAAGAATTACAAATATGTTTTTCTAGTTTGTCTTTTTTTTTTTTTTTATTTTTTAATGTTTATTTTTGAGAGAGAGACAGAGCATGAGTGGGAGAGGAGCAGAGGGAGAGGGAGACACAGAATCCAAAGCAGGCTCCAGGCTCTGAGCTGTCAGCACAGAGCCCAATGTGGGGCTTGAACCCATGAACCATGGGGCTCGAACCCATGAACCGTGAGATCGTGACCTGAGCTGAAGTTGGACACTTAACCGACTGAGCCACCCAGGCGCCCCTCTAGTTTGTCTTAATGATGTTTTTTGTTTGTTTTTGTCCTGCAGAAAATCCAATTTTTTAATGTAGCTGATTTTAACCAATCTTTTTTTCAAATGTTTATGTATTTTGAGAGAGCACAAGCATGGGAGTGGGAGGGGCAGAGAGAAGGAGAGAGAAGGAGAATCCCAAGCAAGCTCCACACTGTCATTGCAGACAGTGAATTCACAACCTGTGAGATCATGACCTAAGCCAAAATCAAGAGTCAGATGCTTAACCCACTGAGCTATCCACCCAGGTGCCCATAACCAGTCTTTTTTTTTTTTTTTTTTTTTTTCCAATGGCTTCTGATAATGTTAGTTTATACTTAGGAATTTTCTCATGTCTTTTTCTTTAATCCATTTGAAAAGTTTACTTTGATGAAAGATTCAAAGTCAAGACTTTTTTTCCCAAATATTAACCCAATCATTCCATCACTGTTTATTGAGTAGTCTAGTTTTCCCATTAATTGAAATTTTAAAAATAATCATCTCATATGCATTTGTATTTCTTTCTGGACTTTCTCTACTATTTCTATACCATTGATTTCTTTGTTTAAAAATATGAACTCATACTATGCTGGTTGTTTTTTTGTTTTTTTACTTTTATTCTAGAAATCTTCAAGTATATTCAAAAGTACACACTAAAAAAAGTATACACAAATTTATTATTGTGACTTTGAAACAATTTTTTAAAGTTTATTTTGAGAGCGAGAATGTGCAAGTTGCAGAGGAGCAGAGAGAGAATCCCAAGCAGGCTCCACACTTTTAGTGTGGAGCCCGAATGGGGGGGCGGGGAGCAGCTAGAAGCCAGATGTGGGGCTCAAACTCACAAACCATAAGGTCATGACCTGAGTCAGACACTTAACCGACTGAGCCACCCTGGCACCCCATAACAATTTTTTTTTAATGTTTGTTTGTGGCATGTTAAATTTTTTTTTAATGTTTTATTTTTTTTGAGAGAGAGCACAAGTAGGGAGGCAGGAGGGTGGGTGGCAAAGAGAGGGAGACAGAATTTGAAGCAGGCTCCAGGCTCTGAGCTCTTAGCACAGAGCCCAGCGTGAGGCTCATGAACCATGAGATCATGATCTGAGCTGAAGTCGGACACTTAATCGACTAAGCCATCCAGGCGCCCCTATAACAATTTTTTAATATCTGTAAAGTCTACCTTCCCTCCCTCCCCCATTGTTCTTTTTCAAAATTTGCCTAATTATGTGGGGTTTTTTTTTTTTTTTTTTTTTTTGCATTTTAACTTTAGAATAAGTTTATCTAGTTCCCCCCAAAATAAAAATTCTGGTATTTTCATAGAGATTGCTTAAAATTATAGATTAATTTGGGAGATCTGTTTTCTTGAGTCTTTCATGAATATGGCATGCCTATTTGTTCACATTTTCTTTTGTGCTCCTCACTGGTGCTTTAAAGTTTTTCACTATTCAGCTCTTCACATTTTTTGTTAAGTTTATATCCAGGTATTTTTCCCTCCCCTTTTTTTTTCTATTATAAATAGGATCTTTTTTCCTTTGTATCATTTTACAGGGCATTTTGTGTATATATGTATATGTGAAGGTTCTTAATTTCATAATACTAATTTTGTACTCAGCTAATAAATTATTTTTTAATGTTTATTAATTTTTGAGAGAGAGAGGGAGTGCATGAGCAGGGGAGGGGCAGAGAGACACAGAGACAAAGGATACAGAGGATCCAAAGTGGGCTCTGTGCTGACAGCAGAGAGCCCAACTTGGAGCTTGAACTCATGAACCCCATGAGATCATGACCTGAGCTGAAGTTAGACACTTAACTGACTGAGACACCCAGGAGTCCTGTGAATTATTTTATTTGTAATATTTCTTCAGTTATTTCTTCTGGATTTTCTAGGTATACAGTCATTATCTACAAACGATATGTTTATTTCCTTTTCAATTTCTATAATTGAAGCTGCATGTTTGAAGTGTTACAGTAATACCTCTTACGTAGAAGGGGCTCTAGGGTGCCCCAAGGTACAAACCCTAGGGTAGGCAGGAAACATTGGTAATTAGATCCTTTCAATACTGGGACTGGGTTTATATTTTTTTCTTTTGTTTCCTCTAGATGTGAAATCTGGAAGCTATACAGTGTTACAAGTGGTGGAAGCCCTTGGGTAAGAGCCTGTGCCGTAGAGCTCCCTTCTCCCAGCCCTGCCTGTGCACTCTGAAAAGGTTGTGTTGTACACTGCTGCTTTCCTGGACCTGACTGGTCCTGAATTTCTCCTGCTGTGGCCCAGTACCCTCCTTTCCTCTCTGCCTCAGTGTAAGCCTGTGTTTCTCCTGAAACAAGTTTGATGCCACCTGACTTAAGTTCCTAAGGGAGGAAGGGTTGGAAGTTCCTGGATCAGCCCACAAGTTTGGAGTGAGATGGGTGGTTGAAGGCCATCAACTGTTATTTAATTAGAGCTGGGATTCCTCCTGTGCCTCTTAAAGACCTACCTGCCCCATGGGATTCTAGTCAGTGTGGATCTGATTCAGACCTTTCGTGGGCCCTGCCTGGGGATTTGCAGGAAGCTGACCCTGCACCAGATCCTCACTATAGGAAAAGGTCTGAGGAAACAGCTGGAAGATCAGTGTTAAAACCAGATATCCAGGCACCAGAGGGAGTATGTGCTTGTCTGTTGCTGCTTTTCTCCTATTTCATACTTGGTAGACCATCTAAATTGACGTTTTATTTGCAAAGGTTAACTGTCTCAGCCAGCTTGTTTTCTGAAGCAGAAAACTAGAAAACTGGGAGGGTGAGGTGGAGTGTAGGTCGCTATTATGTCTCTCTCCCACATGAGAGACCATTTGGCCTTTCTACTCATGTGTGGCCTTGGTCCATTTAAAAAAAAAAATGACTTTATTGAGATGTAATTCATATGTCACAAAGTTCATCACTTTTTGTGTATTCACAGATTTATACAACCCTCAGTCAATTTTTGAACATTTTCATTACCTCAGAAACCTGATGCCCATTAGTATATGTTTTCAGTTTATCCCTGTTATGGCTTTCGATAGTGTTTCATTTTTTGCTGAAGAATAATCTGTTACATGAATATCTCACATTTTGTTTAACCATTCATCAGGTGGTGGATATCAGGGTTGTTTCCAAATTTGGGGTATTCTAAATAATGCTGATATGAACACTTGTGTGCCTTGGTCTAATTTTAAACACCAAGTTTTCCACTTCTTAACAGGGCCTTTCGACAAGATCCTATTCTATTCCTGTCAAGAGTGATTTTATTTTTTCCCTTTACCCCTAGGTATAGACACCCTTATCCTTGAGATTTCAGTCAAATGTCCTAGTCATTTCTCCTTCAGAAATCTTCTACTTCCTCCATTAACTTGCTTAGATTTCTTCAAGTATGTTTAAATGTAATCTCTATAAGACCTATTCTGAAGATAAGTTACCTTATTGCCTCAGTCCAGGTTTTCCAATTCAGTAATCCTAAATAGTTAAAACATTTATTCTGACCATCTTACTTTGTAAACTTGCAGTTATAAAGATTCCCGCCACCTACCCACCCCGGCCTAAGATCTTGGTTGCTCTCAGCACTTTTTTTCTTAGCAGTAATATATTTATTCTCCTGTTTGGGTAGAAGTTGCAGCTGCCCATGATCTGTTGAGCCCTGTGGGTAGCTGCTAAGCTCTGTTTCAGAGGAAGGTCACTATCATATAAGAATAAGCCAAATGCCCAATCAGCGCCTGGAGATGGATACTTCTGTTGGTGGTGGTGTCAGATGAGCCTCTAATGAATGCCAGATCAGTCTGGGAATTGGCTGTTTAGACTCTGGCTTTACTGTTATCTGTAATGCTAAGTACCTACAGAACACCTTTCCTGGGCTGGATTCCATGCCCAGGGGGTGAGTGTGACTACTTCCAAAATATTTATGCCTTCAAAAGTTTCAACAGGGTTATGTCAAGCTCTCTATATCCTACTTTCCCCAGGTCATCTCTAGAGAATCCAGAACCCCGAACTCGGGCACGAGGAATCCAGCTTCTGTCACAGGTGCTACTCCAGTGTCACTCCTTGCTCCTGGAGAAGGAAGGTACTGGCATCGCTAGTAGGAATATCTTCCCAGATTGCTGAGCCAAGGCTTCCTTCCTTGTCTATTCAAGCCAACTTTATAGGGAGGGAAGAGAAAAGGGAGGGCATAAGGAATCTGTGAACCACTAATTCAGTATCTTCATTCCTCACTGGTATATGTGGCAGAGAGATAAGTATTGAGGCTGAAGACATGGGGATTTAAAATGTAGCCTTAGACATTATTCATTTATTTATCTTAAAGTTTATTTATTACCGTTTGTCTATTTTGAGAGAAAGAGAGAGCGTGAGCGGGGGAAGGGCAGAGAGAGAAAGGCAGAGAGAGAATCCCAAGCAGGCTCCATGCTGTCAGCTCAGAGCCGGAGGCAGTCTTGATCCCAGGAACTGTGAGATCATGATCTGCACCAAAATCAAGAATCAGACACTTTTAACTGACTGAGCTACCAGACGCCCCTCCTTAGACATTTTTTATCCTTTATAGCATAGTAGTGGGCAAACTACAGCCTGTTTTTATTAATAATGTTTTGTTAGCGTATAGCCACAACCATTTATTTACCTTGTTTATGCTGCTTTTGTGTTACAGCGGCCAAGTTGAGCAGAGTGGAGTAGTTGTGACCAATACTATGTCCTACAAGCCTAAAATATTTACTATCTGGCCCTTTGAGAAAGTTTGCCCATTCTGGTTCTATAGAAAGGAAGTTCTGGGGTTGTAAGTGGGTTCAAATGCGGACCTATGTGAGAATTGATAATAAAAGGTGTTCACCTATTTTCTTGACTGATCAAGGCACCCTCAAATGGGAGTGCATGGGACATATCTCTTAGTGGAGGAGAAAATTTGTAGTAAAGCCCAAACAGGAACAGCCTTTACAAAGTTTGGGAAGGAGCCTGTGTAAAATAATGGCTGCATTTCTGGTTTGTGCAGTGGTCCACCTGATCCTATTCTATGAGAACCGGCTGAAGGATCATCATTTTGTGATCCCATCTGTCCTGCAAGGTTTGAGGGCACTTGTGAGTTCTCCTTTTTTCATTACATACTGTGTTTGCAGGAGCCCTTTTCCAGTGAATTCTGTCCTTGTGTTTTGGGCATGAGACTCCCACATCATGAGGAGCAGATGCCCAAGTGGGGAATAAACTAGTGTCAGCCAGTTTCACTTCTGTTTTTAGTCTAGAGATTACAGGTATTTTGGGGGGACTGGAATTCAGAACCAGAGTGGAAAGAGCTGTAGAGAACTAATCAACTCGAGAAAAGGGACCATGTTTCTCACTCTTAGCGCTTTTTCCTGAACCTGGATGTTGTGATTCCCACTGTAGCTAATTAGGCCTGTTTTGGGGATTCTATCTTGAAGGCTAGAATTCCCTCAGTACTCACACATTTCCTCTTCTCCCCCAGAGTCTGTGTGTGGCCCTGCCCCCAGGGCTGGCTGTCTCTGTACTTAAAGCCATCTTCCAGGAGGTCCACGTCCAGGTGAGTGATAACGGTCACTTTCGTATTCTGCTGTCTCTCAGCCTTGACATAACTAGGATTAGGTAGCAAAAAATACTGCCTTCTAAGTCCTGAACTTTTTCAGATCCCTGACCATGTTTAAATGCTAGTCCTTGCTACTATATAAGGAGAAGGAGCCATGCAATTATGTCTGACCTGCATCCTCTTAAACCTAAAGAAAGTAAAGCAGACAGGTTTTGGTTATTGGCTCCCCTGTTATAACTGGTAGTCCAATAGCCATAGCCTTTCTCTGCATTTCTTCTTAGGTTCTTATGCTAGTATAAAGAGCACTGTCCACCTAGAGATTGTGAAGCAGGAAGTAATTTTGTCAGCTTAGGTATTCTTTGAGTACTTTCTTTACTTCTGGTCTCTCTCACCCCAAGTCCCTGCCTCAGGTGGACCGACACACAGTCTACAGTATCATCACCAACTTCATGCGAACCCGGGAAGAAGGTAAAAGGCAGGGTTCTTTGGCAAGTCTGAAAAGCGAGCACATCCCTTTTCCCCCCATTACCAGGACTCGTGTTTAGCTTGGTAGTCATATAGGAGAGCCCATACTCTGAAAAGAATGAAGGAAAACTGGGAGGGGTCCACTCACTCCCCAGTAAAGGAAGGATAGGGTATGGACCGATGTTTTAAATTCTTACCTCAAGGGGGCGCCTGGGTGGCTCAGTAGGTTAAGTGTGGACTCTTGATTTTAGCTTCCTGAGATGGAGCCTGCTGAGGCTTCACGCTGTTAGAGGAACTTGCTTGGGATTCTCTCTCTCCCTCTCTCTCTGCCCCTTCCCCACTCATGCTCTCTCTCTCAAAATAAACTTAACCAAAAAAACCTCTTACCTCGAATGGTTATATATTGCGTATCTCTTCTTCACTATGCACTCTCTCAGAATAGGAAAACAAAAAGAGTCTGCTCTGGGAAGCAGCAAAGGTGGGACAATGATAGTAGAGGGAAAACACAAGCCAGAAGAAAGCCCAGCTTTCTGTCTTGAGGGAGGATAGTGACCTGTTCTCTCCTCCCCAGAGCTGAAGGGCCTAGGAGCTGACTTCACCTTTGGCTTCATCCAGGTGATGGATGGGGAAAAGGATCCGCGAAATCTTCTGGTGGCTTTCCGCATCGTCCATGACCTCATCTCTAGGGACTATAGTCTGGGTACGCCCTTGTAAACTTGAATTAGCTGGTTGGGGCTTGTCAGATGAGTGAAAATTGTAAGTTGACCTCATTGTCTCTCTGTTACCTTAGGACCCTTTGTGGAGGAGTTGTTTGAAGTGACGTCTTGTTACTTCCCTATTGATTTTACCCCTGTAAGTAGCACCTTTTATTCATTTGTTCATTTGTTCATTCATTGATTCATTCACATATTCATTGAGTACCTCCTGTGAGTCAGGTCCAGTTCTAGGCACTGAGGACACAGCAGTGAACAAAGGAGACAATCTGTGCCTTTGTGAACTTACATTTTAGTAAACTGGGAATGAAGAAGCATTGGCCATCAGAGGAGGGAGTCAATTCAGCGGGTATTTGGGGGCTCCTTAAGCTCCTTAACAATGTACGTAGTGCCAAGGGCTACAGGATTGTAAAACATGGTTCCTGCCCTTGAAGGCTAAAACATTTAAGTAACAATATGAGATTATGGACCAAAACAAGTGGCGTTCTAATTGTTCAGAAAAGACTGAGTTCATTGTGAGCTAGAATAGGCAGGAAATGACTTCACAGATGAGATGAGATTTCAGTTGGTTTCTAAGGAATGAGGATCTGATCCTGGAGTCTGAGGGGTGATCTCAGGCAAAAGAAACAAAATTGACAAAACAAAGAAGACACACAGTTCAGTGTAGTATACACAGCATGCTCTGACCATGACCCCCTTGGACCTTCCTCCTGCTCTGCATCTTGATTTCCCTTCTATTTCCAAAAATTCAGGATCTCCTCATTGTATGGGTATGCATGCATATGTGTACTGCAAGCATTAGTGGTTTTGAAGAAATGAAAGTTCTATGACAGCATACCAACTAACATCTGAGTACTGACTCTTACTGCCTTTAAAGTTACACAGCCATCTTTGCTGTGGGGAATTGCTTACCAGCTTATTCCAGTTGACACCATGGTCCTTAGGACCACCTCTCCTGAATTTCTCTTCATCTCTTTTGTAATCAGTGTCACTTTCTAACTCACAAGAACTTGTTATGCCTTTGAAATCTTGAAAGCTCTTTGTTAGGCCACCAGGTTTCTCTTTTTTTGCTTTATTTTGTGTTTGTTTTGAAAAAATTATACATTCATATTATCCAAAACCTAAAAGGTGCAAAAGGGTGAAAAATGTATCAACCACCATTTCTTTCTTTGTTGTCAACCATTTTATCAATTAGGTCTGTATCTTACAGAACTTTTTCATCCATAACGTAAGCAAATGCTCCCCTTCCCCCCACCGATGGCAGTGTATGTATGCACTTTTCCTGTACTTGGCCTTTTTCACTTAGTATATCCTGGAGAGTGTTCCATAACAGTATATAAGTTAGCTCTTTATTTTTTATGGGTGTGTAGTATTCCTTTCAATGGAAATACCTAATTAATTTCACTGGTCCTCTATAGGATAAAGGTTCTTGCTAATCTTACATTGTTACAGACAACGCTGCAACTTACATATCCCGTACATGTATCATTTCACATATATATGTGGGTAGAACAGTAGCATAAATTCCTAAAAGTGGAATTGCTGGAATATATGCATTTATAATTTGGGGGCAGGAAAGAGTATGTCATTCATTTTTCTGAAATGTAATAGAGTGAACATGATTCAGCATTTAAAAGATAGAGAGTGAAGCCCCTTTGCTGCCAACCACCCATTTTCCTTTTAAAGATGATCATTGCCCCCAACTGCTCCAACTGCTTATGTATTTTCTCGGATATTCTACACACACAAAAAAGTTATAATGATAGAATTTCTCGTTTGTGTAGATTTTTTTTTTAAGAAGCTTTACACCCAACGTGGGGCTTGAATTCACAACCCCAAGATTAAGAGTCACATACTCTACCTACTAAGCTAGCCAGGTGCTCCTCAAGCAGAATTTTGTATGTTCTTCTGCACTACGGTCTGTATGGGAAGCAGAAAGCTCTTGTCAATTAAAATGAGAGACACCTGGCTTTAGGGTAACTATTTCTATCAGAAATATTTTCGGGGTGGGGGGCACCTGGGGTGGCTAAGTTGGTTGAGTGTCTGGCTTCGGCTCGGGTCATGATCTCGCCATTGGTGAGTTCGAGCCCTGTGTCGGGCTCTGTGCTGACAGCTCAGAGCCTGGAGCCTGCTTTGGATTCTATGTCCCCCTCTCTCTCCGCCCCACCCCTGCTTGTGCTCTGTCTCCCTCTGTCTTTCAAAAAATGAATAAACATTAAAAAAATTTTTTTTAAAGAAATATTCTTTTTGTTGTTTTTTAAATCTGTTTATTTTAGTTTATTGTATCAGAAATATGCTTTATGGTCTTTGCATCATCATAGTGGATCACATCAGCATAAGTGATGGTTCCCTTGATTTTCACTATGCATGTACACTCACTCTAGAAGCAGGGCTGGGCAAACTTTTTTTTTTTTTTGTAAAGGACCAGATAGTGACTATTTTAGGCTTTCCAGACTATCATTTCTGTCACAACTGTTCAATGCTGCTGTTCTAACAAAAATGGCCGTAGACACTGGAGTGTGGTACAGTGTATAGCAATAAAACTTTATAGACATGGAAATTTAAATTTCATATAGTTTTCATATGTCACAAGATATTATTCTTTTGGGTTTTTTTTTTCCCCCAACTATTTAAAAATGTAAAAACCAGGGGATTAAGAGTACACTTATCTTGATGAGCACTGAGTATTATATAGAATTGTTGTATCACTATATTGTACACTTGAAACTAATTTAACATTGTATGTTGGGGCGCCTGGGTGGCTCAGTCGGTTAAGCGTCCGACTTCAGCCCGGGTCACGATCTCGCGGTCCGTGAGTTCGAGCCCCGCGTCGGGCTCTGGGCTGATGGCTCAGAGCCTGGAGCCTGCTTCCGATTCTGTGTCTCCCTCTCTCTCTGCCCCTCCCCCGTTCATGCTCTGTCTCTCTCTGTCTCAAAAATAAATAAACGTTAAGGGGCGCCTGGGTGGCGCAGTCGGTTAAGCGTCCGACTTCAGCCAGGTCACGATCTCACGGTCCGTGAGTTCGAGCCCCGCGTCAGGCTCTGGGCTGATGGCTCGGAGCCTGGAGCCTGTTTCCGATTCTGTGTCTCCCTCTCTCTCTGCCCCTCCCCCGTTCATGCTCTGTCTCTCTCTGTCCCAAAAATAAATAAAAAACGTTGAAAAAAAAATTTTTTTTTAAAAATAAAAAAAAAAAAAAATAAATAAATAAAAATAAACGTTAAAAAAAAATTTAAAAAAAAAAAAAAAAGAAAACACATTGTATGTTAACCACATTGGAATTAAAAGGAAAAAAATGTAAAAACCATTCTTTTTTCTTTTTTTTTTTTTTTTAACATTTATTTATTTTTGAGACAGAGAGAGAGCATGAACAGGGGAGGGTCAGAGAAGAGAATCTGAAACAGGCTCCATGCTCCGAGCCGTCAGCACAGAGCCCGACGCGGGGCTTGAACCCATGGACCGCGAGATCATGACCTGAGCCGAAGTCGGCCGCTTAACCGACTGAGCCACCCAGGCACCCCTAAAAACCATTCTTAACTTGGCCATCCATATAGTCTCAACTGGTTGCTTCCTACTCGTTATGCAAAGTAGATATTGAATCTTCCTTTACCATCATCCTCAGGATTCCTTTATCCTTCCTCTTGGATCAGGTACCCTATTTTCCCAGGCCCACTGCTGCACCTACATCTCCAAGATTAGGGACCTCTGTCTTACCCTCTCCAGAGAATTAAACATCCAGATTCTGCTGAAGAAAGGGAGGAGCTAGGAAGCAATCTAGGTGGTTCTCTAACCCCACTCCCAATTCCAAAGGCACCTGGTACTGCCAGTTGCAAAGCTTTTTGAGTAGGCTTTTCCCAAGACTACTGAGGATTCAGACTGTTGTCTTGGCCCTGTTAAGTCATTTTCTTATCCTTCTTCTTTTTAGCTTCTGAAATTTTATTGCTAACATCTCTTAACCTATTTTCCTCAACCTTTAGCTTTATGTCTTGTTGTTTTAATTATTTTTAATTTTTAATTATTATTATTTTTAAATAATCTCTACACCCAGCATGGGGCTTGAACTTATGACCCTAAGATCCAAGAGTCACATGCTGTACCAACTGAGCCAGACAGGTGCCTCTAGCTTTATGTCTTTTGTTTTTGTTTTTTTGTTTTTTTTTTTAATGTTTATTCATTTTAGACACAGAGACAGAGCATGAATGGAGGAAGGTCAGAGAGAGAGGGAGACACAGAATCCGAAACAGGCTCCAGTCTCTGAGCTCTCAGCACAGAGCCCGACGCGGGGCTCGAACTCACGGACCATGAGATCATGACCTGAGCCGAAGTCGGTCGCCCAACCGACTGAGCCACCCAGGCGCCCCCTTTTTTTTTTTTTAATGTTTATGTATTTATCTTAGAGCGTGAGCGCACACACAAGCGCAGGAGGGGCAGAAAGAGAGGGAGATACAGAATCTGAAGCAGGCTCCAGTCTCTGAGCTGTCAGTGCAGAGCCTGACACGGGGCTCAAACCCACAAACTGCAAGATCATGACCTGAGCCAAAGTCAGATGCTTAACTGACTGAGCTACCCAGGCACCTATAGCTTTATGTCTTAAAATCCTTTTGCTGTATTTTTGGTGTTTGTTTCTAAAGAGGAAAAAGAAAATCTGATACACGTCTTCAGACTGGCTTTTTGACACAGAAACCATCAATGCTTTTTATGTTGAGAGAATTATACCTTTTTTATAAGAATGAAAAAATAGAAATGTCCATCAAAGGGGAATTATTTAAATAAATTGTGGCTCAACTACACAATGAAATAGTAACAGTCACAAAACCTAATGTTATGAAAGAATAATACCACAGAAAAATGTACCTTATTAAGCAGGAAAAAAAAGATCATAAATCCGGGGCCCCTGGGTGGCTCAGTCAGTTAAGTGACTGACTTTGGCTTAGGTCATGATCTCCTGGTTCGTGGGTTCGAGCCCCATGTTGGGCTCTGTGCTGACAGCTTAGAGCCTGGAACCTGCTTTGGATTCTGTGTCTTACTCTCTCTCTACCCCTCTCCTGCTCATGCTCTGTCTGTCAAAAATAAATAAACATTAAAAAATTAAAAAACATAAACCCTATCTTCAAAACAATTACAGTTTTAAAAGTATATATATCTTAAAGGGAAAACAATGTCTTCTAACATACAGTCATAGGATATATACAAAGAAGAAAGTAACATACCAGAAAGTTGAGGTGTTTGTCTCTCAAATGATGAGATGATAGATCAGATAGAACATAAATGCTCAACAGATAGAAATTCCCAAGGAGGAACATGTGAGAGTAAGCATGTCTTTCTGCTGGGGCCTTCTATCACACTATTCTGCCGGATTGGGTATAAATATCACCCTATTCTGTAGGGTTGCCAGGTTGAATCCTGTATCCAAGGGTGGTCTGAAGAGCTGTGCAAACCCATGGCCCTTTTCCCTTTTCCAGCCACCTAATGATCCCCACGGTATCCAGAGAGAAGACCTCATCCTGAGTCTTCGAGCTGTGCTGGCTTCTACACCGCGATTTGCTGAGGTGGGTCTAGCCAAGGTTAGGTATGTAGCCTCAGCCCAAAGAAGGCTCTGAAGAAAGAATAGTAAGAGTATGGGAAAAAGAAAGATCCAGTATACATTTTAGGGTATGGCATTCCCGCAAATGTCTTAAGGCTTGTGTGGCAAATATCTTCAGACCTTCAGAGTAGAAAACTTTACCATCTCTTTGTTTAAAATAATCCAGTCCCTATATGGTGCTCTCTTTTGAAATCTTGTAGTGTTGCCAACTAGCCCACTTTTCAGGTTAATCGGGAGTCTGGCCACAGGTTGGCAGGAAGGTTGGTTTACAGTCACAACTCCTGATTCAACTGTAATTCTCTGATGTAGGTCCTACGCTGGGGACTGGTGGCAGTAAAGACATAGTTGGCCTTGGCATTGCTACAACACTACCCATCTCAGACTTCACTTCTTCCTTCTCTCCCACAGTTCCTGCTGCCCCTGCTGATTGAGAAAGTAGATTCTGAGATTCTGAGTGCCAAGCTGGATTCTCTGCAGACTCTGGTGAGTGGTTTCTTTCTTCCCAGGGTCCAGCTGTCTAGACAATTCAGGGGCGCTAATGAATATAGCAGAGAGCCAGGGAACATAATCCAGTGGCCTTCATGAGAGGGATAACCAGAATCTGGGCTTATATGTTGGCCTAAAGCAATCCCCCGCACCAGCTACATAACTGTCTGGTCCCATAGTAACTGAGTGGCAGCTGAGGAAAGGCTGAACTCTATGCTTGTTTTCCATCAGTCAGGATGAACTTCCATTTTTCTGTGACCTGGATACGACTTTTGTGAAATCCTGCTGGTTCTATTGCTGAGAGCCATGCTCCTTCAGGTGCCATTCTACTGAGGTGCCTGCATGTCCTCGGAAGTCTGATTGTGTAGATAGCTGATGCCTGCGCTTTCCTTGGCAGAATGCTTGCTGTGCTGTGTACGGACAGAAGGAACTGAAAGACTTCCTCCCCAGCCTTTGGGCTTCTATCCGCAGAGAGGTGAGTGTTTATTAGATAAACTCACTACTGTTAACTCCCAGTTGCCGGACGTGACGGGAAATAACACAGCCTGTCCTTTTCCCTGTTGTTGGCCTGGTTATTCAGCAAGCCAGTAAGTGGGCATACTTCTGGTTGAATGACAAGGGAAAGGGTCAGCTGTTTGATGATGGCACATGATCACCTTTGCATAGTGCCCACTTCCTGTCCTTCTATGGTAAGGAGCACAGGTCATGGTGCATCTGGCACCATACTGAATAAGATGGGAGAAGAAGAGACTCGGGAAAGGGGATCCCAACAGCCCCTGCTCAAAGTTGGTATCCTGTTTCTCAAAAAGTATGTGTATCAATTCTAGTGGGACCAAGGACTTGGTGAGAATACACCCATTGAGAAGAAACTCACTTGAAGGGTTAATTTCTATGGCTGTACCCTAAAGGTTCTCAAACCCCACTCCCCAAAGGAAATAGGCAGTGGGTGGGTGGGCTCTCACCTGGTGCAGGCTCACCTCAGTAGCCATGGGATCCCTCCCTGACAGGTGTTCCAGACGGCAAGTGAGCGGGTGGAGGCGGATGGCCTGGCAGCCCTCCACTCCCTGACTGCGTGTTTGTCTCGCTCTGTGCTGAGGGCTGATGCCGAGGACCTCCTTGACTCCTTCCTTAGCAACATTCTACAGGGTAATGGGACCATGGCAGCCAGAAAAGGGGTTGAGTGCAATAGAAAGGAGTTTCTTAAGGCCAGTGACCTTTCATGAGTAGCCCCCCGTGTTCAGTGACTTGGGTGCTGGAGCTGTACTTTGATTTGAAAACAATTTGAGTGGTAACTGCTAGCAAAATGTCCCAAGTCTCAGTCTCCAGCTCCTGTGGACTGCAGGGGAATTGGGCAGCATTCAGCCTACTCCCCAGGTCTGTGATGTGCTGCCTCTCTAGACTGCAGGCACCATCTGTGTGAACCGGACATGAAACTGGTGTGGCCTAGTGCCAAACTGTTGCAGGCAGCTGCAGGTGCATCTGCTCGGGCCTGTGACCATATCACCAGCAACGTACTGCCTTTACTGCTGGAACAGTTCCACAAGCACAGTCAGGTAAGGAAATGGAATCTTTTGAGGAAATGGTGGGACCCTTGCTAGGATCCCTTTCACAGAGAGAGAGCTAAGCATTGAGCTTATCCCACATAATACATCTTGGGCTTTTCTCCCGTCAGCTTCTTCTGGTTCCCTTGTTCACTCTTTCTGACACTCTTACATAAAAGGATAATTTTCCTCACTTCCAGAGGAGCAGGACTGAAATCTTTTAAAATATTCTTTGACCGCAGTACCCCTTAAAACATTACAGAGCAACCAGCGGCGGACAATCCTTGAAATGATCCTGGGTTTCTTGAAGCTACACCAGAAATGGAGCTATGAAGACAAGGGTGAGGTCACCTTCCAGGTGTGGTGTCCTGGGGGCTGCTGAGCACTGTATTCCTATCAAGGATGGCAGGCAAGGAATGCTACAGAGAGGTACTCTAGAACAACAGCATTCCTGTTGTTCTGAGGTTGGAACACCAGAGCACACTTACCAGATGAGGCCTGTTTATTTTTTCCTAGACTACTTCCTGGACACCCAATGGATTAAGCTCTTTGAATCTTGCCCCAAGTTGTCTTTGCATCACTGCTGAGTCAGGGCTTCTCTCTAACCTGGACTCCGTCTGTCCTAGATGAAAGGCCGCTGAATGGCTTCAAGGACCAGCTGTGCTCACTGGTGTTCATGGCTCTGACAGATCCCAGCGCCCAGCTTCAGCTTGTTGGCATCCGTACACTCACAGTCTTGGGTGCCCAGCCAGGTACACTTAGGAGAAAGAGAAAAGAAAGGGTATTGGTTCCTTCCTTGCTATTTTCTGTCTTAAGAGAAGAGCAATCCTAATTCCCTGGTTCTCACTGTAAGTCTGGATGATTTGGGATTTCTAATACGACTTTTGGAAGGGTTTTGGTGGCTACAGAGGAAGAAAGATGAGGTTTGTGTTTCCTTTTAACACAGATCTTCTCTCTTCTGGGGACTTGGAGCTGGCAGTGGGTCACCTGTACAGACTGAGCTTCCTGGAGGAGGACTCCCAGAGTTGGTGAGAATTGAAAGCAGCAAGCTGTCGCAGGGCTCTCTGCTTCTGACCCTTGGCTCTCCCTAAGGGAGTGGGCCTGTGCTTGGTAGTCAGAGCCAGAGATTTCAGACTTCTCTTTTTTGGGGGGCATTACGAAGCCCTGTCCAACTTAGTGGTGTAGATACTTGAGTCCTGCTCTTCAGCAAGGCAAGCTTGGCAGCCCACACCCCTGAATCTGCCCGATGGCTGGCCTAGGCAAGAGAACAGTGGGCCAGGGCTTAGCTATTGCTCATCTGCCTTGTGTCCCCAGCAGGGTGGCAGCACTGGAAGCATCGGGAGCCCTGGCCACTCTCTACCCTGTAGCCTTCAGCAGCCACCTAGTGCCCAAGCTTGCTGAGGAGCTGGGCAGAGGTATGTGTCTCTAATCTTCAGTGGCTCGCCACTTCCCAGGGATGTTTGGGGGCCTTCATGCATGCCATCACACAGTGAAATCCTGTCTCCTGGGTTGCTTGCAGGGGAGTTAGATTTGGCTAGAGGGGATGAGCCTGCCAAATGCTCCCGGCATCTGCGCTGTCTACAAGCCTTATCAGCTATATCAACACATCCCAATATTGTCAAGGAGACCCTGCCTCTGCTGCTACAGCATCTCTGCCAGATGAATAAAGGTAACTACCAGGAATAATCATCAAGGAGCTAGGCTGAATGGGGAACCGTAGGCACATTCAGAGTTGATGTCTCTAAGGCAGTGGTTCCATTTGGTGACTATACATCGGTAGAATCACATGGGAACCTTTAAAAAATGTTGCTGCATGGGACTCGAACAACTGTAATTGAGTGCCCAAGTGAATTTGATACGAAATCAGAATGAAAAAGCACCACTCTAGGGCCATGGTTACTGAAAATGTCCATCAACCAGCAGCTTGGGCATTGTCTGGGAACTCGTTTGAAGTGCAGAATTTCAGGCCCTACTGATTAGAATCTGCTTTAAACAAGATTTCCAGGTAACTCCTACACACCACTGTTTCAAGGCGTAAGTGACAACAGTCACTGCTACTGTGAGCCTGTGCATGCACCACCAGGGCTCTCACTATAACTTCCTCAGCTCCCAGCTCTGCAGTGCCCAGCCCTGCAGAAGATCCAATGGATGTTCCAGCACCTGATACATCTCAGAGTGTGGCTGGAGTTTGACTCCTGACTTTGCACTTACTATAACCCTGGAAAGCCACTGGTGGTTTTATTTAGCCTCCACATCCTCCTCTATAAAATAGGGAAAATGATACTTCTAGGGTTGTTGTGAAAACTGAGAAAATACGTATGAGTGCTTCTGTTGCAGAGCTGACACAGCCAGTTCTGCTCCAAAATCTGAGTAGGTAAAAAGAAACAGCCAAAAGAATGACATTTCTTGGCTCTTTATCAGCCACTCTTGGACTCTTTAGTCACTCATCTTTGATTATTTTTCCCATATTCTGTATCTGAAAGATCTGGAAGTGCTTTTAAGAAAACTTTACAGAGAATACTTTGTTACTACACAGGGTATATGGTTGCAGGAACCAGTGAAGTTATTGCTGTCTGTCAGAGCCTCCAGCAGGTGGCAGAAAAATGCCAGCAGGACCTTGAGAGCTGCTGGTATTTCCATCAGACAGCTGTACCTTGCCTGCTCGCCCTGGCTGTGCAGGCTTCCATGCCAGGTAACTTTCTCCACCCTGCACCTTCTCTGTCCCTCCTCTGGGCTTCAGCCTTCCACTACTGGTGAGCAGCACTGCCACTTGGAGGCTACCACTGACATTACATTTTGTCCCAGCAGAGGCTTCTTTTGAATCCTTTGTCTCCAAAGTGAAATTTCACTTCAAGCAAAGGATGTCAACCTGACCAGTGGCAAGAATCAAAATCTACTCGTGTTAGTGAAACTCAGCAGGATGCACACCTTTTTTTCTCAATAATTGCTATGTAATTAGGTAGAATTGGGCTCTGGAATCAAGCTGACCTGGTTGGGTTTCATCTTCAACTCCACCACTTGTTAAGTGAAGATATTTAGCCTTGTAAGCCTGTTTCCTCGCTTAAAAGGGGAAGAAATAGCATAAAATCTGTATCACGGGGTAGTTAGTAAGGATTAAAAAAAAAAACATGTGGTGCTTGGCAACAGAGTACATAGTATGTATGTATGGCAGCTCCACGTATGTAGCTGTTATAATAATAATGACCCCTGACAATACATCGGTGTTATCTTTAAATTTTGGAAAAAACTAAAATAACTATTTCTGAAGTTCAGAAGATCATAACAACGAGATTTATTTTCCACGTTGCCGAGTCTGAGGACTGCACAAAGTTCTCAAGAGCTCTCCGTAGCCCATGTTAACCATTCCTGTTTCTAGTGCCGTGCTCATGCTCAGGGCCACAGCAGCGCTAGGAGACAGGTTTAAAACTGATGCCATTGTAACTAGAGTCATGATGATGACAGGATCTAATCATCTGAACCACAGTCGTGGCCTGGTGATTGTGTGTGTGTGTGTGTGTGTGTGTGTGTGTGTGTATTTTTCAGAGAAGGAGCACTCAGTTCTGAGAAAAGTACTGTTGGAGGATGAGGTCTTGGCTGCCATGGTGTCTGTCATTGGCACTGCCACCACCCACTTGAGCCCTGAGTGAGTATAATCATTGATGTGGCTTGACCATAGGCAGGATAGCAGTCTTAGGAAGAAGCAGCAGATAGCTGCCTCCTGAGCTATCTTTTACCCAGAATCAAATGTGGAGGGAGTTGTTTTGCTGGCAAAGTAAGAGGAAGTGGCTTTTTAGCACCATGGATTAGGGGGTAGGGGAGGCACGGGCTAATGGTTCTTAGCTACAGATGTGCAGAAGAATCACCTGTGGACTATTTTTGAAATATATGTTGCATTCTCTCACCAGATTGTAAGCTTCAGAACAGGGATGTAATCGGATTCACTGCTAAATCATCAGGGCCTAAAATGGGAATGATTCTTGGCACATAATATATGCTGAATTAGCATTTGTTGGATGCATGAATGATCATCTTTGGGCCCATTGACTCAGTGACTCTAATGTGAACCCAGGGTACTTCAGAACCCTGGCTTCTTGGTGATACCTAGTCCTCTACCCCCAGCTTAGCTGCCCAGAGTGTTGCCCACATTGTGCCCCTTTTCTTGGATGGCAACGTCTCCTTTCTGCCTGAAAACAGCTTCCCTTGCAGATTCCAGCCATTCCAGGTGAGGGTCTGATGGACCAGAATGGGGAGAATCTTGGGACTTTCCTTCAAATTTTTAGGGCTAATCTGGGATGGGTTTGGGGCAGAAAAGCCTCTTGCTGGCAGGACAGGCTTGCTAGGGTTTTTCTCCCTTTACAGGATGGCTCCTCAGGGCAGAGGCGGCTGGTTGCATTGCTTATGGCCTTTGTCTGCTCCTTGCCTCGAAATGTGAGTACATTTGGGGAGTACCATAGTTCAACCCTGACGAGGGGAGGTAGATCCCAAGTGACTTCTGGGCAGAAATTTGTCATAGGCTAAGCTGATCTTCTGTTTTACTCACTGGAGAGTTTAGCTCTCATCCATCTTGACCCCTGCTGCCACTTTTTCTTCTTCTTTTTTTTTCTCCTTAAGTTTATTTATTTATTTTGAGAGAGAGAGAGAGAGGCAGAGAGAGTTCCAAGCAGGCTCCACACTGTCAGCAGAGAGCCCAACGCGGGGCTCGATCCCACGAACCGTGAGATCATGACCTGAGCCGAAATCAAGAGTCGGATGCTTAACCGACTGAGCCACCCAGGCGCACCCCCCTGCTGCCACTTTCTACTGCGTATCTCTCGGAGTTCAAGTGTTCTCTGCGTGCGTTACATGGTCAGGTTTTACGTAGGTGGAAATCCCTCAACTGAACCAACTCATGCGGGAGCTTGTAGAGCTGAGCTGCTGCCCCAGCTGCCCCTCCTCCTCCACCGCTGCTGCCAAGTGCTTTGCAGGACTCCTCAACAAGCTCCCTGCAGGTACTGAAATAAGGCTGGAGCGGGGAGGGGGTGGGGGGGGTGCGTAGGGAGCCTCCTGGAATTAATTACTGATGAAATCTTGGAAGCTCAGTCCTCCTGCCCTTTAAAAAAGGAGCTGCTAATAATATAATAGGGCCTCCTAGGGGACAGCCCTTGGGACAAGAGTCAAGACCAGAGCTGGGCAAAGCATTATAGGACATAAGAAGATAAGAAGGTTCAAGCAGAGTGCTCTGTCTAGGTCTGTCACCCTACTCCCTACAGGGAGCTCTTAGAGATCATTTTTTACTAGAAGCAGACCGCTCTTTCCGAATACCAGCACCCCTGCGTTATGAGATACTAGCCTCTCATGCTAGCATCCTAGAGCTGAGTGGGCAGAGTCACAGCCAGAATGATACTGTTCCTTTCTGATGGCCTGTCAGGGAGCTCTGTATTTAAATGATTTACATCATTTGTTGGTAAAGAAATCTGTAGCCTCTGCATCAGTGTTTCCTCTCTTATTTTTAGGGCAACAGCTAGATGAATTCCTGCAGCTGGCAGTGGACAAAGTGGAGGCTGGCCTGAGCCCTGGCCCCTATCGTAGTCAGGCCTTCACACTGCTTCTCTGGGTAAGGTCCCAGAATGGATTCTAGTTAGACAGTTCTGTCTGGTTAAATAAAAGTCTCTCCATTTGACCTTGAACCCTAAACATGCTTCTTGAGGCTTTGGGGTTTGAACGTCATGCATGCCCCTGTCAGACTGTTCTCTGGTTACAGGTAACAAAGGCCTTAGTGCTTAGATATCATCCTCTCAGCTCATGCCTTACAGACCGGGTAAGTCTTTTCTGGAGCCAGGAGAGCCAAAGACCTAAATAGTAACTTCCTTGTTGATCCTTTTCCTCCCAGAAACCACTGCCATCCTCCTCGTGGGTATTGAAGATTCATTCTTCTCTCCTGATGCACCTCTTTTCTCCAGCTCATGGGCCTCCTGGGTGATCCAGAACTAGGCCCAGCAGCAGCTGATGGCTTCTCTCTGCTCATGTCTGACTGCACGGACGTGTTGACCCGTGCTGGCCATGCTGAAGTGCGTATCATGTTCCGCCAGCGGTTCTTCACAGATAACGTGCCTGCTTTGGTCCAGGGTTTCCATGCTGCTTCCCAAGGTGAGAAGGGTCTAAAAGGCCCTAAATATACACACCTTTTCTTTACTCAGGTCACATTCCCTAAAATAATTTAAGATGTGAGTGCTTCTTTAGAGCTACAGTGTGATCTGTACCTAAAAGGCTAAACTTCCAGAATCTTGTCCCACTTTTTTCCTTTGATAAATCTTGCTTTTTCTTAGCTTGAGGTTTTTGTTTGTTTGAACCTCTTTCTCGGCTGATGTCCCAGCTTCATCAGAGATTGGAGTTGAATGTTCAACTCTATATGTCTGAGACCAGTTTCTTCCTAAGCTTTTCCATGTTTTTACAGATGTGAAGCCAAATTACCTGAAGGGCCTGTCTCACGTACTTAATAGGCTGCCTAAGCCTGTACTCCTACCAGAGTTGCCTACGGTGAGCCCTGCAGTCAGAGCCTCAAATGGGGACTAAGTCACTGCCCCCAGCTGGTGCTAGAAACAGGGGGACAGGGAGGTGGAGGAGTAGCAGGCTCACCACATACTGCCTTTCTTCTGGCCCCTTAGCTGCTCTCCTTGCTGCTGGAGGCCCTGTCTTGCTCCGACTGTGTAGTTCAGCTCTCCACCCTCAGCTGCCTTCAGCCTCTTCTACTGGAAGCACCCCAGGTCATGAGTCTTCACGTTGACACCCTTGTCACCAAGTTTCTGAACCTCAGCTCTAGTCCTTCCATGGTGCGTTGAGCCCCAGCAACTCTTTGGCACCTACGTCTCTCCTTCACGGGTCTCCCCTCACCCCTGCCCCTTATGGTTGTGTTCCAGGCTGTCCGGATTGCCGCATTGCAGTGCATGCACGCTCTCACTCGCCTGCCCACCCCTGTGGTGAGTACCTGAGATGGCTCTTTCTGGCCTGGACACTTCTGAAAAGAGCCAGACAAGCACCTTTTTTGCCTTAGTCAAATGGGACTGACCACCCTGCTGTGTGATTGAGGTGCAAACTGCGAGGTACGCACAGACATGGATGTACCTATAGTAGAATGGCCATCCTGCCACATAGCACACTCTGGAATCACTAAAGGAGAATAGGAAGAACGTTGGTTGTTGAGTCAGAGAAGCAGCCCTTTCGGTTGCCTTGGCTGAACAAGGCTGTGGTTCTTCTAACTCCACAGCTGCTGCCGTATAAACCACAGGTGATCCGAGCCTTAGCCAAGCCCCTAGATGACAAGAAGAGACTGGTGCGCAAGGAGGCAGTGTCAGCCAGGGGAGAATGGTGAGTTTCCAAGTCATGGATGAGATGGGATTGAAATGAGCCTCATCACTGATGCCGCCAACCTTCTTTTTGCCTACAGGTTTCTGCTGGGGAGCCCTGGCAGCTGAGCCCTCGGTCCTGGCCTACGCTGTTCTGACAGACAATCTAACCTGGAATTACTAACTATCGAGCCATGTTGCCCAAGGCAGGGAGACCACTGGCCTCTGATTGCCTCTCCCCAGGCCTCTGTTGCATGGCTGTATAGGAAACATAGGAATCCTGACTTCTAATGGATTTGTGAAGTAACTGAGTGTGAGACTACTTGTGTTTGAGGAAAGATCTTGGTCTTAGGGCTCTTCCATTTATTTGTCAGAAAAAGGGAGATATGCTGCTGAGGGGTGAATGAATGCACACGAATGTGGCCCTGAGGACCAGAGATGATGGATGTGTGTGTACCTGCTGGAAAATAAAGATTTCTTTTGGTAATGGGGCTGTCAGATGTTTCCCCCTCCCCATTCATGCCTCAGTGGCACATAACCAGAGCACCAGTGCATAAGCTATAGGAACACTAATGACAGAGACTGCCAAGAATTTTCAGGGTATCCACCCCTCCAAATAGAGCATAGGAAGCATGACCAGAACACCCACTCACTAGGTCTTGACCCTGACTTTTCCCTTCCTCGCCCTAAAGTAAAGGCAATGAAAAGCTATATATCTTTAAAAATCAAATACCTTTATTTTTCACCTTCAGCAGCATGTGAGAAGTGGCAGTGACCTCAGCAGTAGGCCTGGTGTCTTTGCCCTGTTGAGGAGCCAGGATCTCCGCTCTACCATTCAGGTGTTTTCTCAGTACGTGGAAGAGATGGTGGCCAACCCCAGTGCTGGAACCTGGAGGAGGTCGGGGTCAGCACCCGGCAAGGTTGCTAGCTGCCTAATCTCCAGTCTGGGGCTGGAACTTCAGTTTGCCTGAGCTGAGTAAAGGGACATCGGTCCTAGGATTTCTCCACATCGTGCCTGGTTCCTGCAGTGGCCAGCAGATTGGTCCTTGGGTTGTCCCTGCATGGTACTCTAAGGCAGGCCCACTGATTCTTTTTGCCCAAGGATTCCAAGAAGCTGTCCTTGGAGGCCCTTGAGACAATGCAGGAAGCAAGAGTGGCACACAGGTTGTGACAGACACAATCCAGCTCACACTGCCATCACAGAGGCTGAGTGAGCAGTCACCCAGGGAGGGGGGTCCCAGGTCATTCCATTCCCATGGGGCAGGTGACTGGAAGGCAACAGCACCCGAGTAAGCCAGTGCCTACAAGAGAAGATAGAATGTCCCTGAGTTCCAAGAGTTCTTGGTCTTCCTTCCTGATCCTCATTCCTCAGCAAGGAGTCAACTTTGGCATTAACCCCAACAGTAACAAAAGTTCTAGTATGTCCAATGTGCCCTTTGGTGCCTTTAGAGGTTTCAAAATAAACCTCTAAGGGATCACCGCAAGGAATGACACGCAGGAATGTAATAAGGACAGGAAAGGGGGGAAGGCAGGTACTTCTGGTCACCTAGTTATTACTGCCTTGGAGTTGCAATCTGAAAAGTGATTTACCCTGATCTCTTGGGCTAAGGGAGCTAACTTCATTTTTTTGGTCTTAGGACCTCTGTTAACAATAGACTGCTGCAATCCCACACGTTGTTGGTTTGAACTCCAGACACTACCATACCAATGCGAGGAGATGGGTGGTCACCATATCCTACCTAGAGGTCCCTTACTGACCACTCATTGCTTTCTCAGGATTCTGTTGTGTCATCTGTAAGCCTCGTGCGCGTATACCGCAGTTTTGGCCCCTAGCCCCTTTGGTTCCAATGAACAATGATCTCTACTCCCAGAGTCTGGATTTGTATTGTCCTGTAGGGTAGCCACTAGCCACACGTGCCTATTTAAACTAGTAAAAATAAAATGTCGATTTACGGGTGCATTAGCCACATTTCAGGTGTTCAGCAACCATATGTGGCTGGTGGCTAACGTCTTACACAGCACAGGAAAAGAACATTTTTTCTCTAACCATAGAGAGTTCTGTTGGACAGCACTAGTCTAGATGTTCTACTTTACCTTCCTGTGTCCACACCCAGGAATACCTTCCAGTTATCCAAGCAGCCGTAGTTGTAATGATTCCTGAAAACCTAGAGCCAAGAGAAATACAGGTTTCTACAAACCTCTTTTATTCACTCCCCCTCCTAATTTTCAAGCCTAAATTGGCTAGCTAAAGCTCAGCCAGGTGAGTTCTGACCTTTTATGATGCCTGCCCTTGTTGGCCCTAGACTGTGACCTCTGTTTTCAGGACAGCGGGATCAGTTACCCTCCACCCCAAGCCCCCTACTCACTCTGCCCTTGGCCTGCAGCCGACGTCTCTCCTTCTTGTTGATGTGCCTTTCGATACTAGTCTCCCCTCGACTGATGAGAACAGCATGCCATACAGTTAGGGCACCCAAAGCAAGTGCTACAGAACTAAGAAAAGAGGGGCCAAGGTTGGTGGGGAGGTTACAAGTAGGTATGAAATTGAACTGAGCTATAACGATCAGCTAGAGACCTCTCTGCTGAATTCCCAGCCTACATCCTAGGTGAGTTCTTACTTCACTACATCTATAGAAAGCATCAATGAAAATGCATCAACATGAGCTAAGAATAAATTAGGTGGAAAGAAAGGTGGGGAAATTAAGTCTGTGTTACTAATAACAATGTTCCATACTCCTTAAAATACCTGTGCTTAGGAAACTGCAGCGGGTAGTGAAAACAGCCAGGTTAGAACGGGCAGCATGCAATTCAGATCACAGTTCTCCCGTTCCCAACTGTGTATCACACAGCAACTCACTTCACCTCTCCTCTTCAGTTTTCCTCACCTGGAAAATGCAGTGCCCTACCTGGAAGTGGTTTAACTTACCTTGGCACATAGCACTCCATGCTAGCATCCTTAGTGTTCCCTGCCCCAAAAGGCTGAAGAAAATGAAGCACTGACTCTTTGCCAAGCTAAGTTACACTAAGAACAGCAGCAGAGGACACAGGCATGGGACCCTGCCTACACGTGGGCACTGGAAAAGGTTTTTCTGAAGCTGTCCCCCATTTAAACCATCAAAAATGAGTGTTAAATACCTGCACAGGAACCAGAGGTAGACAAGACTCTTGTGAGTCACCCTTTCTCGGAAGGAGAAGGTGGGTGGTGGGGTCTGGTGATACGTCTAGGAAAAGAGAAGAGCAAGGTGGCTCATTTGCTGTTGATCTCCAGCACAGCCCCCAGCACCTGCAGGCAGGGAAGTGACCCAAACCCAGGATGAGAAAATAGGGAGTTAAGCCACAGAGGAGTCAGGGCAGCAGCCAGAGGGGTGGGCCAAGCCCGGAGGCATCACCATGTGGACAAACACTGGGCAGAGCGGGTCTGGACAGGATGGCAAAGCATAGGAGGAGCTGACCCTGGGCCTTCAGGTTTGACAACACAAATGGGGCTCCAGGGGAAGCCGCTCTGCTCCCCGGCTAGAACTCCCTCAGTGTGTGGCTGCGATCCTCAAGAGGGGGCTGGGCCCAGGCCCGGAATGCAAGAACAAGCAAGGAAAACTGAGTTCCACTAAGGACTAAAAGGACAGCAGAGGTTAAGTGGTACAATCGTGAGCCCAAGACGTCTCCAAATAAGGGGTCCTCACAGGCCTGGGAGAAGGCCTGGCATGGATGCCGAAAGACCAGGAGCAAAGAGTGATCAGACTGGCCCAGCCTGGTCCCTGTCCCCTGGAACCCCATTACACAGACTAACACAGACTCCTTGCTGCTCAGGCCGTCTCCAAGGCAGAGTCCCCGCTCAGCCCAAAGAAGGTGATGATGGGATAGAGAGCCCAAAACTATCACAAGCCAGGGACTTCCAGCTTGTCCCCAGGCCACTTAGTCCGCCCATGGCCCACAGCCTCCCAGAATACCCCTGGATCCAGTCTCAAGAGGCCCCTCAGCCAGCCTCTACAACTCCACTAGCAGGTGGGCCCCCGCTGCCTCAGCAACTCTACCCCCTGGCCTGAGCAGCAGGAGGCAGTGGCGTGGGGACGGCCCACCTGGTTGGCAACCGCCTGTAGTTTGTTCTTGTCGAGCTGTTTCATTTTCTAAGGGGATGGAAAACAGTGCTGGTTATACACTCAGGCCTCTAGGGTAGGGGTGCTACCAGCCCCACTCCTTAGGGACAGATTCCGCACCCCAAAATTCTACTGAGCTGCCCTGCTCCTAGCTATGGGCTCACCTCGATGGCAGCATAAGCTTCCCGGAAAAGGTCCCAACTTCCGTAGCTGCAGTAGACACAGCCCAGAGTCATGAAAAAGCAGAAAGAGAAGAAGTACCGATGGTTATAGTGGCCTACACAGTTGTTTAGCCAGGCTGGTGGGGGAAGGATTAAGGACAAGATCAAACACACAGCTTCAGGTCTCTCTGGTTCATTCTTGCTTCATGATGGCATCATCCAAGCACAGGGCCTCCAGTCACCAAGAACTATTTCCCGAAGGCAGGAAAATATGGGACTATTTCCAGATGTTAAAGCTTTTCAGAGCCCTCACAAGGCCCACCGGGAAATCATGAAAACTGAAATCCTTAAGCAAAATGAATCTGCCAATACTTCAACCTAGCTGGTGTCAACCAGCCATCTGTCTGGGACAGCAGAAGGGGACCGTTGGTTCTATCTGGCATGCCCAGTGGACAACCTGAAGCCCAAACATCTCTTTCCATCCCACAAACGTTAACGTGGTTAGAATAGATGCCTCGCTCCAAGATGGTCCCATAGAACCTGTAAGCCTCCTGCTTCCCTCGGAGATGGCCAGCCCCACCACTCCTCTCCTAACTTTTCATGAGCCCAGTGTTCTTTGAGGGATGCTAGAAGCCGTGGTTGTGGCCCTTCGCCCAGTGCAGGTGGCTGGAGCTAAAGGAGGCCTCATGCAGAAGAGATAATAAAAGGATACGGCAGTGATGATCCATCTTCAGCACACACCTGTGAGGGAGGGACACAGGCTCTGTTACGGTGGCCAAGGTTCTCGAGATGTCAGTGCCAATCCTTTCCTACAAGGACCAGCATCCTGCTGAGGTGGAAAGGGCACAGACTTTGAAGACAGCCAGGCCTTGCTTCAAACCCTGTTTCACTAGCTACGTGAACTAGTAGCTTGGACAAGGTTAGCTCCTCTCTCTCAGTTTCCACAAGCGATGACAATACCTAACTCACAGGACCATTCTGAGGACCAGGCGTCATGACATGAGGGTGCACTGCCTGGTGAGAAGACTTCATAAACATCTTCTCGGACTCCAGGCCTACATTTTGCCCTAGGGCTTCAGCAAAAGGGTCAAAGCTGGGGTTCACAGCAAGCAAAGCCAAGACCCACCTATTGCAGATGCTGCAGTGGTGTGTTCGGGCTGGCTTGGGGTAAATACACTTCTTACAGATGGAGACCGTTGCGATATCATTCCTACCCTGTGCAAAGGGAGAAAAGCATCGTGACAACCGTGGCAGCGAAGCTGGGTACCCTAAAAGATACCAAGGCCCTCTCACTCCCCCACGCCTAGGACTGGCTCTCGCAGCCTGCAGCTGTCTCCTTCCGGTATGCTCCTGTGGGGACCCACCTGGGGTGGGTATCCAGGTGGAGTGGTGATGGCCTGGTAGTAATGGAAGACGATGAGGATCAGATTCCAGTGGCTGTAGAAGAAGTGCCAGCAGAGCCGTGGCACTGAGTATGTTCGGAGGATGAGAGGCAGGACACACAGGTAGGCGATGGCCACAATGGAGCTGGTCAGCACGATCACCAACACCACGAACACCTGCCAGCACCAGTGAGGTCAGGTAGGCAGTGAGAGTTTGCCAACACCAAGAGTAGACTCGGGAATTTCCCCGGGGTAGGGGGCTGGTATGGGTCCCAAACCCAGTGTGGGTCCATCAGACACGTGTCCTTCTGCTACCCCAACACGTCCCTTTTCCTGCTCCCTGGGCATCACTCACCACCCCACACCAACGGATCACGTTGTCCACCAGCCAGTAGATAGGCTCAAAGGCAGCATCGACAGCGGTGTCACTGCCACCAAAGGAGTTGTAGAGCAGGGAGCGCAGGCAGACCTTGCCATAGCGCCAGCGCTGTACCAGGCCCCGGAGCAGAGGTGGGCAGCGGCGCCTGTAGCCCAGGAGCAGAAGCAGGCGCAGGCAGAGGCGGGCGGGGCCCAGCAGCAGGCTCCGCTGGCCCCGCATGGCTCCTAGGAGAGCATACCATTGTGAGAAGCCACTCTGGTCCTGTCCCTCCCTACCCCACCAGGGAGGCGGCCCAGAGCACCAGCTTAAAGGCAAAGACCTAAGGCCCAGCTGGGCCAGTCACCAGCTGTGAGACATAGGAAGTCACTCCACTTCTCAAGGGAATGGGTGGTGCCAATGCCCCAACCAGATTACATGGGGTAGGGTCTGGAGGTTCTGAGCGTGCAGAAATCCTACTTACATTACACCACTGGGCACACAGCATATCCAAAATGATGCACACCTAGAGTAAGGGGCCACCCACAGTAAAAGGCTGAGGGAAAGGCAGGCAGCTCCAAGCCAAAGCGGGGTTTTTTGGAGTTCTCTTTGTAGACAGACCATTAGGTGGAGCACAGCTGACATGCACAAAGCTGCCACCACGCCTCTGTGGGCACGGCCACCACAGCAGAGGATTCTCAGGGTATCCCGCCTGCTCTAGACCAATGACCCACCTCCTAACAATTGCTCTTCACCAAGGAAGGGCCAATGGGGGAGTGAGTACATCATATGTTGATCCTACATCTAGATCTTCCCTGGTGCTGAGTCTCAGCAAAAGATATTCCTCTTTCTTACTTCCTCTGAGCTGATGTTACAGGCCACCAGACCCAACCTGGTAGCATGAGAGTCCCTGTCTTCTGTCAGGACACCTCAGCTACTCTCTGCATGACATAAGATGCTCTGTCTCCAATTCCAGTCCCAGCCCCACCCCAAGGATACAAAAGCCAAGAAAACTTCAGTTTTTACGGCAGAATAACACCACAGGCAGGAAACACTGGCAGTGGGAGGGGGGCCTTCCTGCTGTGGCTCATGGAGACCGCAGAGCCTATCCTCTCAGTGATGAGTCTCCTTGGCCCAATTCTACTTTGATACTCACAAGTCTTCTCTGCAGCTGCTGCCCTTGGCCCCAAGCTACCCAACCAGCCTTCCGAGCTCTGCAAGTGCCTTCTTCTCCTCTATGTGATTTCTACCTCACCCAATAGCCATGGGAGGTCAGCTGCCCAGGTAATGTCCAGAACTAAAGTCATGGATTCCGTGGATGACAGTGTCATCAATTCTGCAGATTAAAGTCCTTACCAGAGAAGAAATTATCTGATTTCCCCCTAGGGCTACTGTGTCCTCAGCAACTCCACTGACTTATTTAAAAGGCAGCTCAAAACCCAACAGAAACTGGAGGAGGCTGCTCCACTGTAGGGATGGTTTCCGTTCAGTAACTGGAGCAAGGTACTCTCCTTGCACACTGGCTTATCACAAGAGGCCTTTCAAAGAAAACACTTTGTAACCTCCTTCTACAAGTTCTGTAAATGACCTAAGGCAAAGAGGAATCCAGCAGACAAGGCTAACAGAGAAAGAGAGATGATGATTCAGTAAGGACCTCCTCTCTGCATCAGGATAAAGAAACTGGCCATTCCCATCACCTCCTAGGAGCTAAGAGAATTAAGGAGCAGTGTAGAAAGGGAGAAAGTAAAAACTCAGCCTTCCTGCTTCCCGAGTTGGAGTTCTGTTTCTTAGCACCATGATATGACCTGAAGCATGAATTTTCTTTTTCCTTTTAAGTTTAATTTATTTATTTTGAGGAGGGAGGGGCAGAGAGAGGGAGAGACAGAATCCCCAAGCAGGCTCCACACAGTCAGCAAAGAGACTGACATGGGGCTCAAACTCACGAACCATGAGCTTAGCTTATGACCTGAGCTGAAATCAAGAGTTGGATGCTTAGCGGGGCACCTGGGTGACTCAGTCGGTTAAGCGTCCGACTTCAACTCAGGTCATGATCTCACAGCCCGTGAGTTCAAGCCCTGCATTGGGCTCTGTGCCGACAGCTGAGCCTGGAGCCTGCTTCAGATTCTGTGTTTCCCTCTCTCTGCCCCTTCCCTGCTCACGCTCTGTGTCTCTCTCACTCTCAAAAATGAATAAATGTTAATAAAAACTTTTTAAAAAGAAGAGTTGGACTCTTAGCCAACTGAGCCACCCAGGCACCCCTCGAAGCATGATTTTTCAAAATAGTGTACAGCCAGAGTCAAATGTAAGAGTGAGCCAAAAATTTCACCTCACAACAAATCCAAGTGACGTAGACTGTCCACGCCATTGTTCATTCCCTTATGGTGGCTAATGGAAAGTTTCCTATTTGCTAAAATACTCTTTATAGCAATAACTTGCAAATAAGATGCATTCCTCACGTTTAATAAAATGAATTATACGCCATCTCTCCTGTCTCCAAAAACAAGAAACATTCCTTTTCAGATTCTCCACCTCCCATATTGTTCTCAACCACCTCTGGAATTCCTGACTGTATAGGAAATGCCTGCCTTAAGGACTAGACTTACCAACTCTCATCTATCCCATAACATCATTACTTAGGGTTCAATTCTGCCCTTAAGTAGTTCTGTGACCTTGGGCAAATCACCCAACCCTGCTAGAACTCAATTTCCTTGTGTTTCCATTCAGTGACAGGGTAGAGTTAAATGCTAAGGTCCTGTCCAGCTCTAATCCTTTAAGATTCTATATATACACTGGGTTAAGGTATAAATGAAATAGTTACAAATGCTTAGCACAATATCTGGCTCACAGAAATACTCAATAAGTACTTATTGAATGAACGGAGGATGCAGAAATGGTGAGGTTGATCAGATGTCTATCTGTGCTTACAAACGGCAGCAAGTGCACTCCTGCCAATGTGGTAACACTAAATAAGTATCTGCTACTATCATTCTTCATGATCAGTAAAAAGCAATAGAAACCATTAGAATCACAGCACTTAAGAGCTTAAAGGGATTTTATAAAACAAATCCAACCAGAAATGAACCCAAACATGTGAACTGAAAGTCTGTAGAGCTACAGATCAGATTTGAGTGAAGAGTCTGAAGCCAATCCCCTGCCGCTCATTTTAGCTAGTGGGGTTTAGGGGGTATGGAGATGCCAGGGAAGAGATATGTGATGGGGCCACACTTGAACATACAGAGCTCCTCATTTCTCAGGAAATTGAACCACAGCAGAATTCAAAAAATTGTGATTTTGTGTGTGTTGTGGCAAGAGCGTGAACATGGGAGAAAACAGAGCAAAGCAGAGCTTCACTACCACCCCAAACACAAGCCCTTAGCACTCTGATCCCTCAGTAGTAACCACAGACCATAGTGACTTCTGGCACCAGATTAGAGGGGATTGAAGGCCATAGCACTCCCCTCTTTCCAAGGCTCTAAGTCACCATCTGTTTTCCAAGGGGAAACTGGATTGGTGGGGGCTGGAGCGTTTGCACAGGTTAGGTTCCAAAGCAACCAAAAGGCAAGGGAAACTGAAATGAAAGTCATAGCAAATCTCAAGTGGACAAAGATGCTGCTCTCAGGATGTTTGCTGTCTTAAGCAATAGTTGTCAATCATCAGTAAGAGTAGCATTCTACTCATGTGCAGACTTTCGTTCCGAACTAACATATGCTTGAAAAAGTTAAGGATGGGCCCACATGACCTGAGCTCCGTTTGCGAGGATCCGACTGCAAGATCTGAAGCTGCAGTCACAAAAAGTCTTTATTTCTGAACGAGGGAGGCGTGGTCAAAGTGCGAAAGACTGGAAGTAAAAAAAACCTTGGGTTCCGGTTTGGGCTCTACCTTGAACTATCTTCGAGGATCCTGAACAAGTTAAATCCTATCTCTGGATCTGAGTTTCCAAATCTGTGAAATGGGCAAGTTGGGTTGGCCTCCTTCCATGCTCCATGCTTTACAGCTGCCCGGAGGGTGCACTCCGCCAGGCAGGGCACGGCCGTTCTGGGCGGAGCAAGGAGAGAACAGGAACCCGGACTCGCAAAAAGGCCCCGAACAGGGCCCGACCCTAGAAAAAAGGGCAAGACTGGGGAGCAAAGTCCGCGGCTCCACTCTTACCTGCCGCCTGCCGACTCCCCAGTCAACCAAATGGAACCCCGCAGCCTCCGCCGCCGTTCACTGTCACCCCCTCCAGCTCCGCAACCCGGCCGGGCCCGACTCAGTCCAACCAACCATCCTCTGCCAACCCCAGCACCAGCCTGCAGACTGGGACCCGCCGCCAGCCCATCCTGGACCACAGGCGCAAGCGCAAGCGCAAGCGTGCCGGAGCCCCGCCCCCGGACTCGTCCCGGGGTAACCTGGGAAATAAAGTTTCCCGGAGGTTCCGATGATCACGTGACAAATCATACCAATTGACGCGTTTTTTACTGCAGAACTAGTCCTATACTTTAGCCAATGAGAAGTCGACTTCGTTTCCCTCCTGTGGCAGTCATGGCGCCACCCGTGAGGTACTGCATTCCGGGTAAGTGTACGGGGCCCAGAGCGAATTCTGGATGAGACAGAGGCTGGAAGGCTGGATGGCTAACACCTTCTGGGCACCCGTCACTGATGCAGCATTTTTCTTCAGGCGAACGTCTGTGTAACTTGGAGGAGGGCAGCCCGGGCAGCGGCACTTACACGCGACACGGCTACATCTTTTCGTCGCTTGCTGGCTGCCTGACGAAGAGCAGCGAGAACGGAGCGGTAAAGGGGCAACTTCCCATTTCCTCCTTCTCTTCCTTTCTTTTAGGCTTCTTTTGATTTGCGGGCGCGTCTTTAGTGCCCCGGCAGTAGAACAGCTGGTCTGTTGAAGCTGAGGTCTCCACTGCTGGGCACTTGGTCTCGCTTGGTTATAGTGCTGACACTCAGAGAAGGAAGTTTTAGGGGACGAGCAGAGGCACGCTCAGCCCCGCAGTGAGCTGAATCTTGTCCGAAGGTCGCCTACCTCTCCGGCTGCGTTTCGCTTTATCCCTACCTCACTCTCTGCAGTCTAGTCACACTGGCTTCTTTCACTGTCACTAATGGGCTAAGCTGTGTCCTGCCACAGAGCCTTTGTACGCACGCCATCTGTTTGGAACACGCACATCTCAGCCTATTTCGTTTCTACCTATCCTTCAGATAACCTCTCTAGCATCATTTTATCAGGGAAGCTCTCCTAGACCCACTAGTCAAGGATAAGAGTTTTGTGAGCTTTTGTTTTGTTTTGTTAAACTCTTTAACAAAGAACTAAATTTCTGTCCTTCCGTGCCTTAATCTTTACATATAATTAAACACCCAGTTACATGTTCCCCACTAGACTCTAAGTTGCATGAAAGCAAGCCTCACTACCATACGTTTAGTGCCTAGCACAAGGTAAATGCTCAGTAATGTTTGTTGAATGCCTGATACTCTCCTGCCTAGCTCCAGAGGCTCGTCCAGGATTAGCCCAGCATCAGATAAACAGTCTTTGAGGGAGCAGCTTAAAGACAGGTAGCATAGCAGGGGCGCCTGGGTGGTTCAGTTGGTTGAGCATCGATCCTTGATTTCCGCTCAGGTCATGATCTCACATTTCCTGGGTTCAAGCCCCCCATCGGGCTCAGCACAGAGCCTGGCTGGGATTTCTCTCTCTCCCTCTCTCTCTGCCCCTCCCCCGGCTCATACACGCTCTGTCTCTCTCAAAAAATCAATAAATAAACATTAAAAGAAAAAGACCAGTAGCATAGTAGAAAGAGGATTCAGAATTAGAACACTTAGGTACTGACTATCTAGACCTTGGTTCTGCTTTAGGTTAGAAACTTGAACTCTCTGGTTTTTAGATTCTTCCTCATATGTAAAATGAGAGACTTTTTATTCAATCAATTTTGAGAATGTCTTTAACATTTTTTTAATGTTTATTTCTGAGAGAGAGAGGTCAGTGGGAGAGGGGCAGAGAGAGAGGGAGCCAAGATCAAGAGTCAGACCCTTAACCGGCTCAGCCACCCAGGCACCCCTTTAACATTTCCAAGTTTGTTCATTTCATAGGAATAGATATCTATTGAGCATTTTTATGTGCCAGGCACAGTGTTGACCTCTAGAGAAATGGTAATGAGCCAAATACACATGGTCCCTGCTATCAAGGGGCACAGACACAAATTGTAAACAAGTAAATGTTCAAATGAGTGTATGGCTACATAGGTGATGACTGCTTTGAAAGAATATTACAGGGGCTCCTGGGTGGCTCAGTCGATTGAGCGTCCGACTTCAGCTCAAGCCATGATCCCATGGTTGGTGGGTTCATGCCCCGCGTCAGGCTCTGTGCTGACAGCTCAGAGCCTGGAGCCTGCTTCAGGTTCTGTGTTTCCCTCTCTCTCTGCCCCTCCCCTGCTCATGTTCTCTCTCAGTCTTTCAAAAATAAATAAACGTTAAGAAAAAAAAAATCAATGAAAGAATATTACAGGTTATCATGAAAATATGTAATAGATCCATCGTAGTCAGCAGAAGTGACGTTTAAACTGAATCTAAAGGATAAATAAAGAGTTGGGTGGGTGGGTAGAGCACAGTCTTGATAGAAAAAAAAAAAACAGGTTGAATAGAAATCCTGACATGAGAAGATATTTAATGAGTTAGTGAAACTGAAAGAAGGCCAGGGAACTGAAGCGTAGTGAACAAGGGAGAGATTAATAAAAGATGAGGCTCAAAATATCTGTCTTACAGCAACAGCCAATACAATGCTCAAGGAGAAAACTACAAGTATTTCCTTAAAATAGCATTAATCAAGTATGGCCATTATTATATAACATTTATTTGGAAATTCTAGCCAGTACCATAAAATGAGAAAGAGAAGGAAGTAGTATAACTTTGGAGGAAAGAATCCAGTTATCCGTGATTCCAGACAATTGGTTATATTCCAAGAAAATCACCCGAAAGCTTGTTAGAATTGATCTGAAATTATTAGACTATACACTCTAACAGCATTCTTCCCTTGAAGAATGGTCCCTTGACCCTCCTATTCCCTAAAATTTCTAAGGCTCTCTGTTCTGGGCACAAATAAGTCTGTAGTCCACCTGCCCTCGTGACCTCAGCTGTGGACCAAGGCATTGCTACATTACTCTTAAGCCACAAATACCTTTATGCAAGGCCTAGTCAGGATACTCATATTTTATTCTTCTCTCTATAGCTTCCTGTCATTTCTGTGATGAGAGAAACAGAATCCCAATTACTACCAGATGTGGGGGCTATTGTAACCTGTAAGGTAAGTTGGTCTTAACCTCCCTGCTTAGGAAACCTGTTCGGTGGTAAAATCATGATCTTTGTAGAACTGCACTATCTAATAAGGTAGCCACTAGCCATATATGGCCACTTAAATTGAAATGAATTAAAATTAAAAATACATTTCCTCAGTCTCACTAGCTGCATATAGTTAGCAGTTGCCCTATTGGCCAGTACAGAACACTACTATCATCACAGTGTTACTGGACTGTACTGGCCTAGAAAGTTCTGGAATAATAATCAAGGCAGCCAAGTTCAGGCACGCATACTTCTTTCACTGAGCTGATTCCCTGAGTATGCAGCTTGGGAAACAGGTGCCAAAAGGTAATAAGGAGGCCTTTTATTTTTATTAATTTTTTTTTAATGTGTATTTATTATTGAGAAACAGAGACAGAGCATGAGCATGGGAGGGGAAGAGAGAGGGGGAGACACAATCTGAAGCAGGCTGCAGGCTCTGAGCCATCAGCCCAGAGCCCAACGCAGTGCTCAAACTCAGAAACCACGAGATCATGACCTGAGCCGAAGTCAGATGCTTAACCGACTTAGCCACCCAGGTGCCCCTAGGAGGCCTATTTTTTAACATCTGGAAGCTGAGATCTTTTCCTGCAGCAAAGCAAAAGGCCTTATCCTCTCTCATTCCTGTTAAATTTCAGGTCTTTTAAAGTGTTTCAGGGGAAGTAAAATTGATGCTGTACTGATCAGTAACTGAAATACATCAATACACCCTGCCCATCCCCACTTTCTGCAGGTTAACTTGTAGCTCTTAGTCGCACTCCTTGTAAATTTCTCCAGCAGAAAATTTGTGTGTTATTCTGAAAATAACTGGAGAGGCAGTGATCCAAATATTATGCAGTAGCTGAAATGTACACTTCTGTCCTCTCTACAGGACTCTTAATTAGATCTGTTAAAGGTCTAGGTTTGCTATAATGCCCTGTGTCTATTTATGTTAGTCTTCTGTGTTTTTCAAGACCTATTCCACATTTCACTGGACACCCTCAGTAACTCTATTAGGTGGCCAGAGTGACTCTCGTTCCACTAGATATGTATCATTTATGCAGAGTTAAGTAAGAATCAACTTATCTTAAATTCTGTAATTAGTAAGGTTGCTTGGATTAAAATCACCCTAATTCCTACTTTCATGCTGCCTCCTTGAGTTGACAACTGCACAGACCCTAATGCTGATCTTTTCTCTGTTCCACAGGTCTCTAGCATCAATTCGCGCTTTGCCAAAGTGCACATCCTATATGTGGGGTCCACACCACTTAAGAACTCTTTTCGAGGAACTATCCGGTAAGAAGTATTTGTGTCTTCACATTTGCCACAGCACCTGGAATGAAATAGGATAGAACAGGAGACTGGAATTTTTAGGAACCATTATGGTTTCTATACCTGCCTCTCTCTTTGTGCTTTGATTCTCTCCAGGTAGTGTCCAAAGAAAATGCTACAATGTATGAACTAGGAAACAAAGGAAAATATGAACAAGATCGGGCTTTAAATTTTTTTTTAATGTTTATTTATTTTAGAGAGAGAGAAAGAGCATGAGCAGAGAGGGGCAGAGAGGGAGAGAGAGGGATACACAGAATTTGAAGCAGGCTCCAGGCTCTGAGCTGTCAGCACAGAGCCCAACGCAGGGCTCGAACCCACTAACCACAAGATCATGACCTGGGACAAGTCAGATGCTTAACCGACTGAGCCACCCAGGTGCCCTCACAAGATCGAGCTTTAAAATGAAAAGAATTGAGCTAAGCTAGAGACTAGTGGTACAGGATGACTCATATGAAACAAAGTAGAAGGGGGGTACCTGGGTGGCTCAATTGGTTAAGCATCCAACTTTGGCTCAGGATATGATCTTGCTGTTTGTGGTTTCGAGCCCCACATCAGGCTCTGTGCTGACAGCTTGGAGCCTGAAGCCTGCTTCAGATTCTGTGTCTCCCCCTCTCTCTGCCCCTCCCCTGCTCACTCTGTCTCTCAAAAAATAAACAAACATTGAAACTAAGTAGAAGTCATTTTAGGAAATTTCTTCCTTTCTTGAATTTAATACATTTTAAAGGATTGTAAGACATGAAAAAGCTTAGTGGGTAAGGGGTACGTGGCTGGCTCAGTAAAGCATGCAAGTCTTCATCTCAGCATTGTGAGTTTGAGCCCCATGCTGGGTGTAGAGATTACTTAAAAATAAAATCTTTTTCTTTTTTTTTTTAATGTTTGTTTAATTTTGAGAGAGAGAGACAGAGAGAAAGAACAGGAGTGGGGGAGGGGCAGAGAGGGAGATAGAGAATCTGAAGCAGGCTCCAGGCTCTGAGCTGTCAGCACAGAGCCCGATGCGGGGCCCGAACCCATGAACTGTGAGATCATGACCTGAGCTGAAGTTGGCCACTTAACCAACTGAGCCACCCAGGCGCCCCCACTTAAAAATAAAATTTTTAAAAAAAGAAATGGTTAGTGGGTGAAATAGTAGTTTTTTTTCCTACAGGTTTTTTGAGAAAGGACAAACAATACTTGTGAGCTAGATAATGTAACTTCTCAGGCTCTTTCCACCCTCAAAATTCCATGTGGTTCTATAGTGTTTCTGTTCAAGCTCCCCTAAGGCAGTAAAGTTCCTTATCCTTTCCTGCCAAATCTGATCTGCTTTTCTCTAGTCAGAGGTATTGCTACAGCTGCTCTGTGTGACCCAAGAATGGGAATGTGGTTTTCTCCTCTGGGTGAGGACTGGGAATGCTTCTACCCTGCTTCTCTTGGTGGCATTTGGGTTCCAGTTATGACTTGTTCTCTCTACTCTCTACTCTTGTAGCTCTTTGTCTACTAGGATTTTGCAGGATAATTCTTTCTCTTCTCTTTCTCATAGATAATTAATCTTTCTGTTAATTCTTTTTTACAGCAAGGAAGATGTCCGAGCTACTGAAAAAGACAAGGTTGTTGGTTGGTTCTGTTTGTTTTTGTTTTTGTTTTTTTTTCCTCTCTGATGGTCTGAGGAATATCAGTCCTTAAATTATTCTAGTGAATTTCAAACATCTGTGGGAATGTGGATCCAAAGATGCAGGGAATTTATTTCCTACTGGAAAGTGTGGAATTCACTGTCCCTTTCCTCTCCCTGGGATTTTTGTTTGCTCTATTGACCAGAAGGGACTAGTTTACTCCTTGCCTTTGAAGCCAGGTGTTTATTCATTGTTATTCTCTCAGACTTACTCTGGATCCTTTCAGAGCCAACTATAGTACCTTTTGTCCTAGTCAGATTCCTGCTCAGGTTACTGAATTAAAAATCTTTCATTTATGTGATGATGCTGTAGAAGCAATAAAAGTCGTTGATTGACTTGACTAATGATGACTTCCGCCCTGTGGGGTTAAAAAGTAGACTGGCTTTACTAGAGGGATTAATAGTTTCATGTGGATCTGATATAGAGCTTTCATTTAACATTCCTGTTCTTTCTTTACAGGTTGAGATTTATAAGAGTTTCCGCCCAGGTGACATTGTCCTAGCCAAAGTGGTATCCTTTATTCCTAGCAGTCTTGTGGTCCTTTGTCAAACAAGAAGTAGAAGTGGAAAGTAGCTCAAGTGGCTGTGGGAGGGAAGACTTAAAACCCGTCATTTTCCTTAACCAGTGTTACATGACTAGATCTCCCTGGGTGACGCACAGTCCAATTACCTCCTGACCACTGCTGAAAATGAGCTTGGGGTAGTGGTGGCCCACAGTGAATCGGGTGAGTTGGTCCATTCTTCTACATGCTTACCTTTCCCTAAGAGCAATGGTTTGGGATCAGTCCACTGTTTTCTTTCATTACCCTTGTTTTTTAATTATCTAGGCAGCAGTATGAGTGTTGATACTACTCAGAGATTGGAATGATTCTTGTATAATTGAAAGGTCTGAGGGGGGACTCACTGCCTTAGTCAGTGGAATAAACCAGGTTTTTTCTGCATGAGGTGAGGTTCACTAGGTAGCTTGGTGACACTTCCGTTCATACCCAGCTGAAAAGGGAAGGGTCTTAAGCAAACATTGGGGTCCCAGCTCCAACACCAGCTCTTCCCTTCCAGGTGTCCAGATGGTTCCTATTAGCTGGTGTGAGATGCAGTGCCCTAAGACTCACACTAAAGAATTCCGGAAAGTGGCTCGAGTACAGCCTGAATTCTTGCAGACCTAAGAAGCTACATTTTACCCCACGGGAGGGGTAAGCTGTTTCTAAGAGTACGTGTATGAACCCAACATCAGGATGCCATTGTTTTTATTCACACACCTCAGGTTGACCAACAACCACCTGTAGAAAAATCTGCCAGCAACTTTTATTGTCAGAATATTTTTCTTATGAACCTTGCAATGGATTTCATTCTCTTGAGTGATTCTCTTTTGGAGGTGCCAGCAAATGAACTGTATAATGTTGGAAGTAATCTGTTTCTTCTGACAGTCTTACAAATACATATTTATTGCTGTGACAAAACATTTTTACTAAAAGGATTTTATGGTTTCTGTTGTCTTGAGTAGGGAAAGGAATCTAAAAAGCATCATGACATGGGGCACCTGGGTGGCCCAGGCGGTTAAGCATCTGTCTCGTGGTTTCAAGTCAGGTCATAGTCTCCCAGTTTGTCAGTTTGAGCCCTGCATTGAGCTCTGTGCTGACAGCTCAGAGCCTGCTTGAGATTCTTGCTCTCAAATTAAAAAAAAAAAAAAAAAAAAAAAAAAAAGTTTTAAATAAATAAAAATCATCATGACATTTAGAGCAGAGATTTGCCTCATACTGTTAACTGACACGTGTCAAGTGCTTGCTTACTCTGGAAAAACCTCACCTCCAGTCATTTTTGCGTTTTTTATGTTCCTTTGAAGCACTTCTGCTTATTGAGTACTTCCTATGTGCCAGGCACCGGGTCAAGCACTTTATAAACATCCCCTCGTTTAGAGAGATTATGGTTTAGTGAAAATGATAGAACACGTGGTGATGCAGGGTGCATGTGAGTAGTTCTGAAAGTAATTAGGTGAATATAGTATTACTGATTAGTGGGTACTCCAGGAAACGTTAAATCTGAATTGAAAAGAGGGTCAGAGCACTGTTTCGTGAGGTGACCAGGGAAAGATCTGTAATGTGAAGTAAAAGGAATTGAAGAACTGAGATAGTGACATGAAGATACTCAAGGCAGACAGAAAAACTTAAGCAGAGGGCAAAAGCAGGAATGAACATGCAGGTTTGGGGATGAGGAAGAGATGAGGGTTTAAGCATGGCAAAGCTGCAGAGAGAATAGAAGGAAAGAAGAGATGTCAATTTTTTTTAATCTATATATTTTTTAAGTTTATTTAGTTTGAGAGAGCACGAACAGGGGAGGGGCAGAGAGAGAATGAGATTCGCAATCAGACTCTGAGCTGTCAGCACAGAGCCCACTGTGGGGCTCAATCTCACAAACCATGAATCATGACCTGAGCCGAAACCAAGAGTCAGATGCTCAACCGAGCCACCCAGGCATCTCAAGATATGTCAGTTCTTGGATGTTCTTCAAGGAGCATCTGTCACTGCACACATCTTCTGTGTGTAGTGACAGTGGTTACAGGTGAACTCTGGAATCAACCCGACTGGGTTTGTATCCTCTAGCTGCTAGCCAGAATAGGTTAGGTTGTTTGTTTCGTTGGTTTTTGGGTTTTTTTTAATGTTTGTTTGTTTTTGAGAGAGGGAGAGACAGAGAATTCCCAAGCAGGCTCTGCACCACCAGCCCAGAGCCTGATGCAGGGCTCGAACTCATGAACGTGAGTGAGTTCATGACCTGAGCCAAAACCAAGAGTCAGACGCCCAACCAACCGAGCTACCCAAGTGACCCTGTTCGGTTTTTTTAAATTAGAAAAGAGTATTGAGATCAATGTAGCTCCACATGCAGTTTTAAGAAACAATTCAGATAGATCCCTTGTACACTTTGCCCATTTTCCCCTAATGGTGACATTGTGCAAATTACAGTATACTAAAATAATCAGCATGTTGACATTGATAGTAGTGCAAGTTTACTTTCTTTTAAAAGTCTGTTTCCTTGTCTGGAATGGTATGATCTCATAGGGTTATTGTGAGGAAGAAATGCAGAAGTTCCAGTACATGGCACTATTGTTGTTATTATATTACTATTATAGATTTGATCGCCTTCTAAAGTATCTGTTAAGTTCTAGGCCTTATGCTAGACATTTTGATATAGTTTAGTCCCCTTACTGATGGATATTTTAAGCTTTATAGATTTTTTTGCAGTGTTGCAGAGAAAATCCCTATACCATACATCCTTGTGCATGCCTAAGATTCTGTGGCAACAGAGATTCCTAAAAGTGGAGCGTGCTGGGTCAAAGAATGTGCACATTTTAAATCTTGGTTAGATTCACCCACGTTACCTTGCAGCTAGATGCTACCAGTTGATTCTCTCTACAGTGTTAGCCATTGTACTTATTTTATCTCTGAACTTCCCAGTAGCCCTGGCATGTACTATGTCCACACTTTACAGAAAAGTAAACTAAGATTTAGAAAAATCGGTTAACTTGCCTTAAGTCACGCAGACATCCAAGTGGCAGAGCATTAATCTTTGTCCTGTACCTTGATGCCTCCTTTTACCAAATATTGAATAGGATCTTGCACATGCGATTAGAGGCTCTCCAAATTGACATGGGTTCATTAATTATGAGTGCTTGTTGGACATCATTCGTTCAAATATGTTAGGCAATTATTCTGCCCACCAGTGTTTCAGGAAGTAGGAGGTAAAACAGTGAACATGATAGAATCCTTTCCTTGTAGAGCTTAGATTCTAGATGTGGGCAGGGGGCACCTAGATGTCTCAGTCAGTTAAGTGTCTTCAGCTCAGGTTATGATCTCGTGGTTCGTGGAATGAGCCCCGCGTTGGGCAGTATGCTCACAGTTAAGCCTGGAGCCTGCTTTGAATTCTCTCTGCCCCTCCCCTGCTTATGCTTTCTCTTTCTCCCTCTCAAAAATAAGTAAACATTAAAAAAAAAAAATTCTAATGGGGGAAGACAGGTGATAAGTAAACAAAGAAATGCTGTAATAGTGTCCTAAAGAAGAGCATTTGAAACAGTTGGGTAATAGCCTCCTCTGACCTGCTGCAGAGCAGGTTAGGTTTTCTCACTGTTGACCACTGTATTGTATCACAGCTAAGTTTATGAGCCTGTCTTCCCTTCTAGCCTGAGGTTTTAGGGCAGGATTCTGTCTTTGAGTCTTCAGTACCTGGTATTGTGACTAACACATAGCAAAAGCACCATAAAAAATTTTTTTGAGTGTTCTCATAGCTGACAGCTATGCCCAAATAGTGATGTTTAGTGATATTCACTAATCTAAAATTGGTTCTAGAGACAAGAATTTCTCTGTGTTGGAATAGTGGTTCTCAGCCTGGGTTAGATGAACCTCAGAATTGTCTATGAAGTGGGGCAGGCACCTGGGTGGCTCTGTCGGTTAGGTCAGGCCATGATCTCATGGTTCATGAGTTTGAGGCCCGCGTCGGGCTCCGTGCTGACAGCTCAGAGCTTGGAGCCTGCTTTGGATTTTGTGTCTCCCTGTCCCTCTGCCCCTTGCCCATTCGCTCGCTCTCTCGCTCTCAAAAATAGACATACATTAAAAAAAAATTCAAATTTTTTAATTGCCTATAAAGCTTTAAAAAACAACAGAGCCCTAGCTCTGCTTTGGAATCTCATGAGGTGAACCCACAACAGATGTTTGGGTTTTTCTTTCAGCTCCATGGGTGATTATGATGTGCTACCCTGGGTAAGCAGTCTTAGAGGTACAGTGGTTGCTGACCTTCTGGTAGTAATGATAAATAATGCTGGTTTTCTGTTACTTTCCTGCCACAAGAGTTCTAGTCAATGACTGAAGACTGCTATGTCAGGATATAGAGGGACTCTGATCTAAGCTGCTCCAGTCTGACTTGGGCGAAGAGCCTTGATCAAAGAGAATTATCAACTTTTGGTTTAAGATTCTTTATAGGCCAAGTAAACTTAACATTCCACCAGACTGTTGGAGACTTAAATTACTAAAGGTCATCCTAGGGTTATAGATCAAGTGAAAAACTAAACCTGAAAAGCAAGATGATTAGTATTTACATTTTAGGATAAGGACTTCTGTTCAACATCTTTCATCTGGGTTCCAGTACTTAGTAGTATATACTTGGCAAGTTTCTACATCTCTTTCAGTCTATTTCTTCTGTAAATTCGGAATAACAGCCGTTTCAGAAGTTGTCAAGATTAGAGGTTATGTAGCTGGCATAGAGGAGCTTCATGAGAGCTTAACAGACAGAGGGTGTTACTTGCTCCTACTAGAAGAAAGGTATTATGGGCTTTCTCTTGCCTTGTAGGCTTTCATGTTCATTATCTTTTGAAAAGCTTTAAAGAGAAGGAAAATGTAAGCAATGTCCCTTCCCGATTACGTATACAATGTAATAGTCCTTTTCTTCTGCATCATTTTATTATACAGTTATGTGCCGTTTTTGAGGATGAAGTGTGAATCAAGTTTACAGATTTTAATTTTTGAGAGAGAGCGCAAGCAGGGGGAGGGGCAAAGAGAGGAGGACAAAGGATCTGAATCAGGCTGACAGCAGTGAGCCTGATGTGGGGCTCAAACTCACAAACCTCAAAATCATGACCTGAGCTGAAGTCAGATGCTTAACTGAGCCACCCAGGCACCAAGTTTACAGATTTCTAATAGAAAAAGGCTAGCTTTTTTAAGGTAAACAAGCCTTTACCTTACTCAAAAGAAGGCATAATGGAGTTTGAGAATTTGACCACTCAAGGAGTATTCAGCCAGCACACTGAGCAAGTGCTATAGAGGCAACAGGAATGGAGGGCTCAGCCAGGAAGACCTGCCCACCCCCATACTTCAGCTCCCCAACCTAAGGAGGAAAACCCTAGTAAGATACACCCAGTTTAATGTTGAAGCTGATCTTCTCAAATGAGAGATTACTACATCACACAGAAGATATTGCACATCACTCCTTTATTATACTGATCTGGAAAAAAGATTTAGTATAGTTACGCTCAAAATGAGTACTGGGCCCAGGTAGCAGGACCAAGCAACTGGAACATGATCAGAAACATATACAGTAAAAGACACGCTTGGACGTGATCAAGAGGCATTTCACTGCCATAAAACATTAAGGCAGGGGAGGGATTCTAAAACACACAGCAGGATAAACTCCTAGGCCTCAGAAGTCAAGGAAGGGGCTTCTCCCACGTTGGTGTGAGGAATGGCTTATTTTGGGATGACTGCATGTGGGAATATTTCAACCGCAACTAGAAACCCCAGAAGGGTTTTTGGTTTGTATTATTTTATATATGTATACATATATATATACTTTTTTTTTTCTTTTTGTAAAAGTAGATGCAACACAAAACATTTAAATTGATCCCAGTCTTCTGGAGCCAACTCTTCTGGGGTCAGAGGGGAAATGATTCTTTCACTGGAATGACTGGAGCCCCCCCAGACAGTCACCTGACTACAGAATAGTACAGGACTGGCTCCTGGGAACACAAATAGGCTCTCTTACTTCTCATTGGTCACATCTTAGCATGGTTCCTTCCTATCCCCAACTCAATAAACAGTAGCAAAAACACCAGAGTTACTAACTCTCTACTTTTGGGTAAAAGTCTTCCCTCAGCTTGGGACTGAAGACTCATGCCCCAGAAGTGCCATTCTGACTAGACTATATGAAGAGAGTGGGTGCAAGAGACAAATGGCTAAACAAAATTAGGAGCCACTGGTCCCCATCTGCAGCTAAAACTTAAGATGCCTACAGATGTGGTCAGTGTGACATGTGCAGGGAAGAAATGTGGAGGAACGGGATGGGTAGGGAGGGTGTCCTTGGAAAAGTAGTCTGCCTGCTCGCCTTCACTTTTTGGCCTTGCCCTGGGCAGCCACAGCTTCCATGGCTTTACGCACGGTCTCTTCATCCCCCAGGAACTGCATGGGCTTGATGGGCTTCAAGTTCTTGTCCAATTCATAGACCATGGGAATACCTGTTGGCAGGTTCAGCTCCATGATAGCCTCTTCAGAAAGACCTGAAGGAAATACACACCATGATAAGCCAAGCTAGACACGAATCCATGTCCCCCCTGCAGGTGACAAAGGACTTTGGTAGGAATTAAAACAAGACACCCCTTCTGATATTTATAGTAACAGTAACAATCTGTATTATAGATCAGTCACCCAAAGAATGCCTCCAATACTTAGTTCTCAGCCACTGAAAAGAAAAAAAGTATGTAAGGTGGTATACCGCAGATATCTCTCCCAAAGTGGGGTTTGGAAACCCACAGTAAAGCAGGACTATACACATCTCAAATGTCCTGTGTAGTCCATCCAGTCTGACAAAAATCAGCACATCTAGGCCTCTAGGCCCTCAGGTGAACCAATTTAAGATGCAAACTGAAGGACTATCAATGTGTCCAGCCTTTCCCTGAAGATCTCTTTTGCATGAAATAAATCCGATTTGTGGCAGTTTTGCTGTGTCCCTCCTGGAGGGTTCCCCTGAAAAATGTACATACCCTCCAGATGCTTGACAATGCCCCGAAGGCTGTTGCCGTGGGCTGCAATCAGGACCCGTTTCCCCTCCTTGATCTGGGGAACTATTTCTTCATTCCAAAAGGGCAGAGCTCTGGCAATTGTGTCCTTCAGACTCTCACAGGAGGGTAGCTGATCTTCAGTGAGGTCTGCATACCTGCGATCCTAAACAATACAAATCCATGCTCACCAATTAGTAGTAGGTGTATCTGTTCTGCCCATTCCTCATCCCCTAAGGTATGAATCAAAGTCATAGGTGAAGGTCTTTCACCAGGACACAGAACGGAGCTGAGAGTTTGGTCACAGGGAGAAGAATTATTTTGCTGCTCATCCTACCACCATTACCCGCTATTGGGAAAATGAACAGTTCAAATGAAACAGAACTTAGAAGAAAAAAGGTAGGTATAAAGCTCTTCCCAATTCACTTAATCTTAATAGTTGGCATAAGAAGGCCCTGCAACTCTAAGGGGCGCCTGGGTGGCTCAGTCAGTTAAGTGTCCAACTTCAGCTCAGGCCACGATCTCACAATTTGTGGGGTTCGAGCCCCATGTGGGCTCTGTGCTGTCGGACCAGAGCCTGGAGCGTGCTCTTGATTTCTCTGTCTCCCTCTCTCTGCCCCTCCCCCTCTCCCTCCTACCCTCTCTCAAAAGTAAATAAACATTAAAAAAATTTTTTTTAAAAATGCCCTACGACTATGGATGGGTTTTATAAGGTATCGCAATGGAGATACAAAAAAGAAGATATACTTTCTTTTTAGGTAAACAAGTATCAACTAAATCTTTTTAACAAGTGAAGGCCATTCCTTGGAGAAGGAGAATAACAATTAACTAGCATAAATTAAAAAACTCAATAGGACCAAGCAGACACTACTAAAAGCTAAAAAAGAGTGAGGCCCAGGTTCTAACACCCTGGTCCTAGGCAGAATGAGCCAAACCCCCATTTGTCCATACCTTACTGATGTTGCTGTAGAAGGGATGGTCGGGTTCCATCGGAGGTGGCGGGACATCATAGGAGCGCCTCCAGATCTTTACTTGGGCCTCACCATGCTTGGCAGCAGTTTCTGCTTTATTAAGGCCAGTCAGACCCCCATAGTGCCGCTCATTGAGGCGCCAAGTCCTCACTACAGGCAGCCACATTTGGTCAATGGCATCCAGCACTGTCCAGAGAGTCCGAATTGCTCTCTTCTGCACGGAGGTGAAGCAGATGTCAAACTCATAGCCAGCATCTGGGAATCATAAATTCAAAGTGATAAGCCAATCGGGTCCACTATGGAACCAGAGTTTTCTCACATCTGAATTTAACTAGTTTGTATACCCTAGAAAAAAAAGACAATATTCCACCTTTACAGAAGACAAAATATGTTGATTTATGTTATAGTTGACAATGGACTTTCCAGTGGTTCCCCAATAATTCATCTAACCCAAGACCTAAATGTATTGTCAGGGAGCTAACCTATGCCATCTGTGCTGCTTATCCTAAACCCCAGAATGCTGTGTTAAACCCATTTTAAGAATTTATTTCTGCTTCAATTCTTTCAAGAAAAGGATCCTTAAAAACTTGGAATCTCTTACTAAATAATCACCAATATTTATGGAGGGCTTACCATCTGTCAAGCACTATACAAATTATTTTGTATACGTTTTATTTAGTCTTCATGACAATCCTGAGATTATAATCCTTACAACCCATTTTACCAGATGAGGAAAATAAAGACTAGAGGGATTAAGCAAATCATCCAAGGTCACAGCTTTAAATGAGAGATTAAAACCCAAGCTGTGTGACTCCAAAATCCAACTCATAACCTCCATCTCTAGCTACCTCCATATTATTCTAAACCCTAAGGATCTGTTTGTATTTTAGTTAAAACAGTCACTTCTGCCCAATACTAGTAAATATATTTCAGACCTAACCTCTTGTCTACGGGAAAACAATTTGAAACCCAACAATCAGGACACAGCAAGAGCTCTTAGAGGATGCTGATTAAAACTTCAGTACATTGCATGAAATTGTATTTTCACTATGTAGTGGAAATCACATCAGTCTCTTAATCCACAGTGCCTTTCTGCTATAGTCAAGTGCCAACCTGTACACACTTAGGTCAACTGTTAGACCAAGTTCAGGAGAAGCCACTCCCTGGAGAAAGCAGAAAGAGCAAATGCTGTGCAGTCTGACTCATTTAGACACGAATCTCTCCTCGTCCACAGTAGTTATTAAGGCGTAGTAATCAAGTTATGTTGCCCCAACCACCCCAACAATTAATCTTCTTAGTTCGTGGAAGATTATCCCCCCTTCCCACTTTAAAAGGGAGATGGCCCTTTATGTAGTGTTTTCCTCCATGAGGCTACAAGGCCCTCTTTGAAATTCAGCACAAACTTTCCTGGGTATTGCCTCATACTGAGGTTGCCAACAGTAATTAATGCAATGTGAAGTGAATTCTGCCAGTCATTCAACTGAGAATGAGGCCAATAAGAACTACGCTGATGGGGGAGGGGAGGATTAATCACCAGGAAACCCATCACTACCCACAGGGGAAAAGATGACAAATCTCATCAAATCTCATCACTGAACCTCAGGACAAGTCCTAGTAGACTCCATTACCATCTCCTCCCTAACTATAAGGGGAGGAATGGCTCCCCAATAAAAGGCTGAGTCACTGGCAAGTGCAAGCCTCATCTCCCATGCTGAAAAGCTACTGGCTGTTTCACTGCAATTATTATTTCCCCTTGTGATGGAGTGCCTCCTGTTGGATACACAAATAGGTCCCCAAGAAGAAAAGCAGTTCCACTCAGGAGAACTTCCCCATTAAATAAAAGCATAGCCTAGGATATTCCCAAGTGTGGGGTGGATGGTGTGATATGTGGTGTGGACTTCATCCTCTCCCAGGAGTAAGACTGCATGGAGAAACTCAGTTCTCACTAGCTCCCTCCTGAAACGATTCAAGAGTTTATAAACCCTACTATCATTTAAAGCTCTGAAGAATTTAATATATTTAGGTTTTTTATATTATTCACAATGGTCTTCACGATTCAGATTTCTGTTTTTAGTCTTGTTTAGTATAATCATTTGTGATGCCCATAACAGATACTAATCTTTTAAATAGGATTTTTTTTTTTTAAACTAACGCTACCAACATTTACTTAGAAAGTGACATAGGGGGTGCCTGGCTGATCAGTCGGTGGAGCATGCAACTCTTGATCTCGGGGTCCTTGACTTGCAGCCCCTCGTTGGGTGTAGAGATTACTAAAAATAAGTCAACAACAACAAAATCTTGAAATAGGGTCTGCTACTTTAAAGAGATTACAAGTTTAACCATTTGATCACTCTTTTAGGGTACAGCTGCAATTATCTTTGTCCTGGGCTAGTCATCAGCAAACCACCACAGACCCATACAGTTCTTCCTGCCAAACAGAGAAAATGGCCTCCTTTCCCAGCTCTTTCCCTTTCCCAGCCTCTCCTAAAGTCACACCAAGCCATCTCAAAGCAGACACACAGCCAGCAGGATTACATTTCCTACACTTTCCAAACCTTTGCTTCAATTCAAAAGGATCTACGGTGAAGGCAAGAAGCTAGAAAGAGTAACCTGAGGCCAAATACCTGTTCCACATCAGGCATCAATGACCCTTTCAAATGGCTGCTTCAACGTCCAGAGGTTAGAAGAGCGCAGGGCAAGATCTGCCCTAATTACATCAGTGGAAGCACCTCCTCAGTACAGAGGGATTCTCTGAGTTGCTGGCAGCTGAGAATGCTTCCTTATAAAAAGCATTCCAAAACCACAAAGAGCTGTTCGCCGCAGGGGGCAAGCCTGGGTAGGCGAGTTTATCTCACTGCCACTTCCACCTTTGCCCGGCGTCTACCTGTTACTCAACCCAGAATTGGAGCGAGCGGGATGGACTAGGAATAAGGAGATACGACCTTGAACAAGTCATCTATGCAATCCTCACTTTTCCCAGCTATAGAAGAGGGCCAGCGAGGGAAAGAAAGGAAGGGGATAATAATCTGCTTCATGGAATCGTGCAGAGGACAACTCAAATTATTCATTCATTCACTCATTCATTCACTCAATTACATTTGTGGATGCATTTGGGGCACAAGATTCGTGGGATGCTGCTGAACAGCAAAGGCCTACGTAAGCACGTGGGTTTCGTGAGGCCTGTTGTCCGCCCAGCGCCGCGTTACTCCCCCACAGCCGGGGACAAGCGTGTGGTCTGACGCTTCACGAGGATCCGCAGCAGCCTCTTGAAAAGGCTTGGTTACAGCTCCCGGAAGACACCGGCCATCCAATTTAATAACCCGTCCCCGAGTTACTGAATGCTCAGATTAGTAAATAGGAGAATTTCGCCAAGGCGGTGTCGTGGAGAATGCAGTGGGTTGCGGGGCGACCGCCCCCAGTCCTCTTCCCGGCGTGGCCCATCACACCACTGGGTGACCTTGAGCAAGTCGACAGCCCCCCCCCCCCCGCACACACACCCTGAAACCATTTTGCCAACCGCAAAATAAACTGCAGGAGAGCTGAAGCCCAAGGTCAGCTCTCTCCGAGAGGGTACGGGGGCGAGCCAGGCGGCCCTCAACCAGGGGCGCCCGCCCGAGCCTCCGCAGCCCCCACCCACAGCCCGCCCCGGTCCGTTCCTCACCTCGCAGCGCCTGCCCGCCGCGCTTCGCCTCCTCGTGCCCGGCAGGGCTCAAGTCGGCGTCGTACCAGCCGCTGAAGCGGTTCTCCAGGTTCCAAGCGCTCTCGCCGTGCCTGATCAGCACCAGCTTATAGGCGGCCATGGTGGCGGCTCGGGGTGCGACGCAGAGTGGGACTCGCTGAGATTCCGGAGTCGCTGTCCGGCCCCAGCCGCGCCTGCGCGCTCGCACTCCACCGCCCAGCTCCCGCGCACTTGCTCTTCCAAATCTTTCCACTCGCTCTGGGCCGTCCTCCGCCCGCCGGGTGTGCGCATGCGCCCCGTGCCAGCGCTGCAGCCGCCGTGGGGGAGGGGCGCGCTCGAGGGCGCCAGAGCGCATGCGGTCTCGTCCGCCGGCCCCTCGTCAGCCGCGGCGGTCACGGAGCGCACGTAAGCTCCGAAAGGCGGCGGAACTTTCACCTCGCGCCGGGGCGTGCGTGCCGGTGGTAGCGTTGAAGAGCAGCCCTGCTTTCCTTGTGTTGCCGCTATTCATAAGCCGATTGTCTTAAAGTGGCTCTTATTGTTTGAATCGCGCTTAGGTGCGCCAGGTCACACCTCGGTTCGAGCCTTCACTCTTCCATTTTATTGCTTTGTGTCTTTGGGCAGGTCGCTTAACCTCACCCAGCCTCATTTGTGAATGGACATGACAAATACTTAGCTGGTGCCTGTCCACTTGGAATGTGCTCAGTAAATAGTCGTTACTATTGTTACCTCATTTTATTGGATACTGATCTATTTTACACGTAAGAGAACTGGCTCTGATCACTGGTTCCAAAGCCCTGCTCCTTACATAAACACTGGGCTGTTTGTCCCACCTCTTGGAGGGTCTCATAGCCTCTCTCTAGTCAGTATCTGAGCCCCTTCAAATATTCCAGAAAGAGGAGAATCACTGCTTGTTCCTCCCCTACACTCAATCAGTAGTTTAAGATCTACTTATCTGGGCAGCTCTCTGCTGCCCATGCTACTGTCTCCTGGTTTACTTCAAACTGGTCACTTTATTGAGCACCAAACAGGAATCAGTCAGTGGGCTACGGCCAAAGATGGATTGAATCTGTTTTCTGCCCTTCGCAGCAAGTGGAGCGCAAAGAAGTCCCACATGTAAACAGCTAACAATGAAATTGTGCTGTGTGCTACATTTAACGGATTCTAGACAAGTTTTTAACATGCAATCAAAAATAAAAATAAAAAAACAAAAACGTGCCAGACAGTGTTATAAATGCTTTACAAACATAAACATTTAATCCTCCTATCCTTATAATGATCCTATGAGGCAAGTATTATTATATTTTTTTATTTACTGATGAGGAAATAAGCCATGAGGTAAATTGCCCAAGGTTACAGGACTTAGGATTCAAGCTGAGGCTTGCTCCCAAATCAATGTGTGCTCAGACCCAGAAAAATAAATTGTCCAAAATCACAGCTCGGAAGTAGACGAGAAACCAAGATTCAAACCCAAGCAGTCCAATGGCCTTGGGTGCACTCTAATCACAATGCTCTTGCCTCCCTCCTCTGTAGCAGGGAGAAGATGGAATTCAGTGACCAGAGAGATGACTGGGGTGAGGTCCAGCTCTAAAAGCTGCACCCAGAGTTCACAGAATCTCAGGGCTGCAAAGTGAGAACTGCCTTTGAAGGCCTCCTGTTCAAGCTCCCAGCATGGCCCACATGGGGATCCTTGAAAGACTCCCTCTTTGGAGGTTCTCCCTCTGCCTGATCCTACTTCTTGGTCATCCCAATCCTGACACCCAGCCCCTCTCAGGGAGAGCTTTCCCAGCTTTTAACCTTGGCTTTTCAGACTGTACTTTTTGTCCCTCTGCCTTGGCCCTAATCCATACTCCCAGTCATGGCTCCTGCCATGTCCCTTTCTCTTCCCCCTGTTCTCTGCTTCAAGATTTCTGTGCTTTTGTGTAGTTGAGGTCTCATATTTATGCAATGAGTAGGAGATAAATAGGAAGAAACCTGAGTTAAAATGTCTCTGTTTCTGATTACCCATGGGATGTAAGATGGGTCACTCAACTTCTCATCCTCATTTTCCCCATCTGTAAACTGGGATAATAATCATATTCATAGCCACCTAAAACACCGTTGTAAGGAATAAGTGAAATGATGCATGGGAAGCGCTTAGCACTGTGTCTAACAAATAGTCATACTAATAAAAATAAATATATTATTAACATTAATAATAAATGTTATTAGCAGTATGATCAAGAAGGCAAAAAAGACCGGGGCGCCTGGGTGGCTCAGTTGGTTAAGTGTCCAACTTCGGCTCAGGTCATGATCTCAAGGTTCGTGAGTTCGAGCCCCACATCAGTCTCTGTGCTGACAGCTCAGAGCCTGGAGCCTGCCTCCAATTCTGTGTCTCCCTCGCTCTCTGCCCCTCCCCCACTCACACTCTGTCTCTGTCTGTCTGTCTGTCTCTCTCAAAAACAAAATTTAAAAAAAAATAGAAGGCAAAAAAGATCTGGGGTGTCTGGGTGGCTCAGTCGGTTGAACATCTGACTTTGACTCAGGCTATATCTCCAGGTTCATGGGTTCCAGCCCTGCATTGGGCTTGCTGCTGTCAGTGCAGAGCCTGCTTCAGATCTTATGTCCCCCTCTGTCACTCCCCCACTTGCACTCTCTCTCTAAAATAAGTAATACATTTATAAAGAAAGCAAAAAAGATTTTAATAAAGGGCACCAATTCAAAGGGTATGAGTCTGGGGATCCATGGACAGATTTCCCTTCCAGCAGGATATCCAGTAGGAGATGGCTTACCCACGGGATGGGGACTAGGCAGATAACTAGGCTACTTTGGGCAGGAGGCCGAAGCCATCTGTACCGCCAGCCTTGGGAAAGAGCCTGGGGAATCCTATTTTATTCCTTCACCAACACCCTCCTCTGCCTCCAGAGGGAATCTCTCATTTCCTTGAAATTCTGGGGAACTCTGATAACTTTATGCACCTCACTTATAGGATACCTTCCTTAAATCATCAGAAGCTTTTTATGTATGCATCAGATCAACTCAACTAGAAACTCCTTGAGGACAGGAGCCACGCCTTAACTATATTTTACAAAACCCCACACACCACACACACACACACACACACACACACACACACACACACACATACACATACACACACATGCACTTATGTGATGCCTTTGCCCTTGGTAGACCCCCTGAATGTCAGGGCTGAGAGAGACCTCGAAAATCCTCCACTACAACTCCCTACCTCCTGCTACCCCTAATTCACATGTGACAGTGGAGAAAAGTGAGGTGAGACATTCCAAAAGAGCAGGAGATGAGCAGGGGACCAGACTTGTCAGTGAGAAATTAGAGGTGATCCACAGGGAAGGGCCCCAAAGTTGGAGCTTGCAGTGTCAGGAAGAGAGGCGGGAGCCTGGAGAGATCTGGAGAGCGAGGCAGATGGGGGGCATTGTGGGAAGACCTTGAAAGCTTTGCAGCTGGAAGCCAGAATTCCTAGGCAGAAATGGGGATTCACTCGGCTTTAATCACAGCACCACAAATCTGGGAAGAAGCTTAGTGTCTGTCAAACCAAGGAGATCTCTCGAATGTCAGTAAAAGGTAAGGATAAACCAGTGGGTTTGGGCCTTGACTACTTACTATTTTTTTTTAATCTTAATTGTTATCTCTACTGAACACTAACGCACAGACGTTTGTCAGGGCTGACTCCTGGACCCTTCTAAAGAACTGGGTGGAGGCAGGAGAGAATTGGTACACCCCGACAACAAAGCAGGAGTGAGGGGCTGATTGCAGCTGGGGTCCAGCTCCAGGAGGAACCTCAGGGACCTAACCAGGAGCACAGCTCCTAACCAGGCCACTGCCCTCACTTTCTGCCCTGAGGGGAGCAACTGTGGCCAAGTAAGACCCTTTTCCTGGGCGGAGTGTGGGGCTGGGGATCTGCACTCCAGGCTCTTCTCATCTGTCATCGCCTGGGCCAGGGGCCCTCATCAATGATGAGCCCTCATCTCCTCCTGAGGCCTCCAGTCAGCCTGGAAACCCTGAAACTCTTACGAAAAAAATAGCTTCCCTTCCAGCACAGTCCTTTAATTCCCCAGGCCTGGGGAAACTCCCAAGACTGTAACAGCTGTCACCCAATCAGCTTGTTGGTTAAGCGGTTACAAAAACTCAGATAAGGATAATCAACGGGCACAGCCCTATTATCCAGCACTGTCCCTTAAAACAATAAAGGACTCTCTCAGTCTTCCCTCCCTATTTATTTTTTCCACAGTAGCATAACTTCCTTATCAAGCCCCGCTCTTTCGGTGAAGGACCCAATTTAGAATTGCAGTGCGGCAAGCCAAGTTTTCTGCTGGCTGGAAGTAGGCTCCCCATTCAGCCCACAAGGCTCCCTGGCAGGACACCCCATGTCCTTACTTGTTGCACACCTTGCAAATTCATCCCCTGATGTTCAGATGTCCCCCGCTCGCCAGCTCGGCTGGCTGCTATCTGAAAAAGAGAGGATTTCTGCCTCAGAGAGTGAGTCCAGGTGACTGTAGCTAACGCCTCAAGACTGAGCAACTGAGCGACTGAGCCTGTAAGGAAAGAAGTGCTTCAAGGAGGGCGGAGGCGGAAGCGGAAGCACATGCTCCGGCCCCCTGCGGTCACCATCTGACAACCTACAGCAGGAATTAGCGTGGCTGGAAAAGAGAGAGGACACCATTACTGTGGACTTGTGACTTCTTACACCCTTCCTTCTCTGTCCTCAAAACCTAGCCTCAGGGGCGCCTGGGTGGCTTAGTCGGTGAAGCGTCTGATTCTTGATATCAGCTCAGGTCATGATCTCACCATTTGTGAGTTCGAGCTCCATGTCAGTCTCTGTGCTGGCAGCGCGGAGCCTGCCTGGAGTCCTCTCTCTCTCTCTGCCCCTCCCCCCCAAATAAATGAAAATAGACATTAAAAAACAAAACAAAACCCGGCCTCAGACCTGAGTGTCTGGCCCAGCGATGGCACAAGCCCTTCTCTCTGGATTCTGGAACTCCTCTGGTCTCTAAAACCATGAGAGGTGCCCTCTGCCTCTAGGCCCTGCAGGTGGGAACTATGATAACAAAACTGCTCAATGAGCAAACTTTTTTGACCCTCTACCTCACTTCCATAGAACTATTTTCCTAGTCTATTTCTTTGGATTAAATCCTAAGTACAAAACAGGCAGACATTTTACTATTTGGAATAGTTCACATTAAGTTTAGTGAATGACTCAGAGATCAGCGGTATTAGTTAATACAGGATCTCTGAGAAGCAGTTGTGAGACAGGATTTGCATAAAATGTATTAGGGGAAATGCCTGAGACAGAGGATGGGGAGGTGACAGGCTGACAGAATAGGCGTGACCCTCTTGAAGGAAGGAGGAAAGGAAGGTTGTGTGGGTGGAAGCATCTGGACTGCAGTACATTTCTGAGGAAATTCAGTAAGGCTGTTGAGGAATTCTGGAGCCAAGATCACTCGTCAGAGCAGTCCTTGCCTTTGCGTCGCTGACGCTGGGATACTAAGTCACAGCTGGACAGCCCGTGGGCAGCGTGGCTTCTGTCTGAATGCCATGAGGGATTTCAGAGTGACAGCAGGGGCCCTGGGTCAACCAGCCGTATGAGATCTGAGGGATGTATTCTAAGGACCATGCAAGGACATTCTATAAATTTGTCAGAAATGTTTTTATGGGTGCACTAGTGTCTCCTTACTGACCGACCGAGGAAAGCTATTAGAGGTACCTGTCAGCCAAGGGCAAGGTGACCAGGTTTCTAATATGCCTGCTAAGGATTTTGATGGGGGTAGAGCAGGGGAGCCGGTGGCTGCCATTACTTCTGAGTGCAGTGGAAGAAATGCCTGTCTCCCAGAGGTGACAATAGGAGCCAGCTCGGGGGTGTCCAGCCTAAACAATGTGGACAAAAAAGAACAACAATCAGAAACCCACATGAGTTCAAGTGGTTAAACTCAGAGTTACCACATGAGGCAGGATTCCACTGCCAGGTGTTTACGCAAGAGAAACAAAAGCAAATGTCCACACAAAAATTCATACACAAATGTGTATAAAAGCCTTATTCACAAAAGCCCAAAGGTGGAAACAACCCAATGTCCATCAAGTGCTGAGTGGATAAATGTATAGTATGTCCATACTGCGGCCATAAAAAGAATGAAACACTGGTGCATGCCCACCTAGATGAACCTTGGAAACAATATGCAGACACAAAAGGTGACACGATGTAGGATTCCATTTCTGTGAAATGTCCAGAACAGGTAAATCTATAGAGACTGGAAGTCGATTAGTGCTTGCCTAGTGCTGGGGGCTTGGGAGCTGAGAAATAAGTTGTATGGAGTTTCTCTGTGAGGTGGCCAAATGTTCTAAAATTAGCTGTGGTGATGGTTGCACATATCTGTGAAGTGAACTAAAAACATTCAATTATGTAATTTAAATGGGTGAAGTGGATGGTATGTGAATTATATCTCAATAAGTCTGCTTAAAAAAATCCGTGAGAGCCTACCCCCCCCCCCCCAAGAGCCATCGCTCAAGGGCAGGGAAGGGGGTGTGGGTGGAGAGCTCAGGAAGCTGAAGCCAGGAAGCAGTTCTGGGGTGGCTCCGAATCTCCTCAGGCTGCTCCAGGGATGCCCCTCAGGGTGTGGTTGGGCCAGCGCAGTGGTTCTTACTGAGGCAACTGAGAGACTTAAAGGTGGGGTGAAGGCGAGGCCTCGGTGGCAGCAGGGACAAAAACTTTGAGGTCTGGCCTCAGGCCCCAAACTCTGTCCACAGGCACCTCACATCTCCTTCCAGGCAAGTGACTGGGAGTCAGGCTCCTAGGTCCCATTTCTGGCTTCACATGTGACCCCGAGGCCAGGGCCTTCCTGGGCTGGCAACCAATTTTTCTCCCTGATCCCCGTCTGGGAACCCCCAGCCCCAGGACCTTGGAGGGAGGTGATGGACACCAGACCTTCCTGCCACAGCCTGGACCAGGCAGGTGTCTCACCCTAACAGCCTCTAGATCCTCTGAAGATATATCCTCTTGAGCAAACATGGCCCACTGTTAAAGTGAAACGCCCTTGGGAAGGGGAATGGTTTGAGCTAGCAGTCACTTGAGGGGGGGAAAGATGTTCTCATTTTCCAAAGATTGTCCTGTTGCCATGGCAACGAGTATCCATCGCGCAGGGTTTTAAACCATTTAATGGATGACAGTTCATCTCTGTTTTACTGAACAATGACAATTTGCCTCAGTGACCACACTTCTGTGAGCCAGCCAATCAGCAACGGCCACACTTTGCCTCCTCTTTGTCCATCACTGACCTTCACCTTATAGAAGCACCTTATAGAAGGTCCTAGTTCCCCTCGAAGAGATCACACCTTTCAGGCATTGCTCTGCTCGGCTTAAGTGAGTAATAGATTCAGCTTTTTGTTTCAGACATTAAGAAGTGGCCTCTTCCATAGACACATGTTCTGAAATATCCCCTTCCTGGCAGTAATTTAGCCTCACTTCTGGGGCCATTGCTCCAGTGTCATTGGTGAATTAGAAAAAAGCCAGCTCTTCTAGACAGGGCCCAACGAGGACTGGATTTCCAATCCCTCAGCTGGGAAATGAAACAGTCCACAATTTGCACAACTGTGTACAGCAACCCTGCTCACCCCTCATAACTGGTCAACCAGTGAGTGCTGCCCATTCTACCTCCTAAATACATTTTCCAATCCATCACCTCCTCTCTGCCCCACCGCCACAGCCTCTGTGTCAGAGCCCCTCCGTTCTTGCCTGCGCCGGTGCAGTGGTCTCTCACTGGCCCCGGTGACTCCAGTCTTGCCTGACTCTAGAGCGAACATCTCACGCTCTTGCTGGCCCCTGTGCCTTTGCAGTTGCTCTTCCCCTGTGGCTGTGCCTCCGCCAACACCTTTCTGGTCCATTCCGACTCGTCCTGCATGATTCAGCTCCAACATCACTGCAGTGGGCTGAATGTTTAGGTCCCTCTTCCCCAAGTTCATGTTTAAATCCAAACCCCCAATGTATGACATTGCAAGGTGGGGCCTATGGGAGGTGATTAGGTCATGAGGATAGAGCCCTCATGACTGGGATTGGTGCCTTATAAAGGGGACAACACACACACACACACACACACACACATACACACACACACACAAGAGACACCACAGAACTCCCTAGCACCTTCTGCCGTGTGAGGACACGGCAAGAAGAGAGAGTCTATGAATCAGGAAATGACCCTTACTTGATGCTGAATCTGCCTGCCCCCTGATTTTTTTAAATGTTAATTTATTTATTTTTGAGGGGGGGGAGGGGGAGAGAGGGAGGGAGAGAGAGAGAGAGAGAGAGAGAGAGAGAGAGAGAGAATCCCAAGCAGACTCCACATTGTCGGCGTGGAGCCCAATGCGGGGCTCAAACCCTTGAATAGTGAGATCATCACCCAAGCCAAAAGCAAGAGTAGGAGGCTTAACTGACTGAGACACCCAGGCACCTCTGCCTGCACCTTGATCTTGGGCATCCTAGTCTCCAGGATGGTGAAAAACAAATCTCTGGGTTTTTTTGTTTTTTTAATTTTTTTATTTTTTTTTAATGTTTATTTATTTTTGAGACAGAGAGAGACAGAGCATGAACAGGGGAGGGGCAGAGAGAGAGGGAGACACAGAATCTGAAACAGGCTCCAGGCTCTGAGCTGTCAGCACAGAGCCTGACGCGGGGCTCGAACTCACAGACTGTGAGATCATGACCTGAGCCGAAGTCGGATGCTTAACCGACCAAGCCACCCAGGCGCCCCACAAATCTCTGTTTATAAGCAGCCCAAACAGACTAAGACAGTCACCTTACCCGAAAGTTGTCCCTGACTCTCCTCCTAGGCCTGACCACACCCTGCCACGCTTGGGGCTCCCACGGCTCCTGGGGTACCTGGACGACTGCACTGATCGTCACCACCAGGTGCCTTTGCTGCCGCTCCAGCTGGCCTGTGAGTGCTGCACAGGACTAGGCCTGCTTTTATCTCCTTGTGACCGGATGGCTGTGAGGGACAGGACCTAGGAACCAAAGTAAGTTACACTTCCAACTCTACCACTTAATGCTGTTGAGAACTTTAAGCCAGTTACTTGACTTTTCCCAGCCTTGGTTTCCCCTCTTGTAAAACGTGGGTAACCGTACTTGGCACCTTCCAGGAACAGAAGGGCAGGGATGGAGACCTCACGAGTCTGGTTTTCAGTTGAAGGAGAGGGAGGAGACAGTGGTTCTATCCACAAAGTCCAGAATGGGGTGGAATTACCTCCAGGATGAGTCACTGTTAACCCGGCACAGGCTTCACGACAGTCATAGAATTGGATTCCTTAACAATAAAGAAGTAATCGTACAGTTTCCAAAAACTGGCAGCACCTACTGCACAGAGTGGGTGTGAGGACTCAGCAGAATCGTGCACGCAAGGTGCTGGCACAGTGCCCAGCTCTGCAAGGAGTAATAAATGGTAGTTGTTGCTACTATTACTACCAAGAGTCCCTGACACAGAGACATCCATTAAGTGTTAATTCCCTCTCCTCGTCCCCACCGCAACGCCCAATACACTCAATGGTAATGTGTGCCGGCTGAATAAATGGAGGACCAGTACTCCCAAAGTACAAGCCGCATAAAGTATTTTCCCAGATTGCAACGTTCAAAAGCTCTCTATTAAGAGCCAGACTCTTCTTCCAGACCCTCAATGTCCTTAGGATCTGCTCCCAATCTACTCTGCCAGTTTCACTTTTGGAAAGTCGCCTCCTAATCAAAGGTGTCCCTCTGACAGCCACCCAAGGTGAGGGTGTCTTCTTGGTCCCCCAAAGCTTTACTTGAACCTCTCTTGTGCCTCCAGCTGACCTCTGATTATGTCATGTATTCATTTGGCAAGTAGATGTATTGTGCTATATGCCAGACACTGAGGTAGGCTCCAATGACACAAGAGTGGACCAGACATGCCCCCTGTCCTCAGGGGGTCCACAGTCAGGGAGGAGGCAGAGAAGCAAACTGCAGTTCTATGACTTGAGCTTCAGTGAGCATGAAAGTTCCAAGGTCCTGGAGAGAACCAGGTACAACATCCTCGATCTACAAGGGAGGAGACCGAATTGTTGGCTTTGTGCTTGTGTCTGCACTGCTAAGCTGTAAGTTTCTTAAGAGCAGAACAAGAGTCTTTAAGCATCTTTATGTACCTCTGTGTGCTTGCTTAGCACAGTGTCTTGCAAGTAATTAGTGCTCAAGGAGTAACTTGTGGGCATGTAACTGAGTTAAATTGTTTAGAACCAGGGGCGCCTGAGTGGCTCAGTCGGTTGAGTGTCTGAATCTTGTCTTTGGCTCCGGTCATGATCTCAAGGTTCCTTGAGTTCGAATCCCACATTGGGCTCTGCGCTGACAGTGCAGAGCCTGCTTGGGATTCTCTGTCTCCTCTCTCTGCTCCTTCCCAACTCATCCCCCCGCCCCCGGCCCTTTCTCTCTCTCAAAAATAAACTGAAAAAAATTGTTTAGACCCAGTCTCCCCAACAACTAGCTGAGCTCCAGAGGCTGCTCATTGCTTACTCCATGAGTTCTTCCCTTCTACTTTAGCAATAGAATGCCCCCTGGGCGGGGGGGGGGGGGGGGGGGGGGGGGGGGGGCGGGGCGGGGCTGCAATGTTGCCTACTAAAAGGCTACATTTCTCAGCCCCTCTGCAGTGAAGTTTGGCCAAATTACTAAATTCTGGCCAATCAGATGTGAGCCGAACTGGCTTAAAGGGAGCTGACTTGACTGGGAGTGCCCTCTTGGCTCTTCCTTGCTTTCATCTTACTCAATCTAGGCCTGGGTTGTAAATGTGATGGTCGGAGCTCCTGCAGTCCATCTTTGGAGTATGAGGTGACACTGAGGATGGAAGTCACGCACCATGGAGGGTGAAGCAAAAAGAGAAAGGAAGCCCAGGACCCTGAAGACCCTGCGGAGCCACCATATTAGCCTGGATTTGCCCACCTACCTCCTGATTTGCTGCATGTGGAGAATTAATCCTGTGTGTTTAATGAAGCCAGTCTCTTGGGGTCTCTGTCACAGCAGCTGTGCATAATTCATTCCTGATACAGAGGCCCTGACACGAATGGGGGGTTGGAAGTAGTAAGCGGGGAAATGCCTAATTCTGGAGTAAGAATGAATCTGGGGGCATCGGGAAGCCAGGTTAGAGTGGCAATCACATGGTCTCTGCTCACCCATATTCCCTTCTGCCTATCGTGGACACCTACTGTCACGTGGCAAACAAGGGTAGACTCCACCCCGGGGGCAGGCCCCACTTTGAGTAAGAGCACATCCACCATGCCCAGACTTCAGTCCTTTTCATAGTCTGGGTCCCCTTTTGTGCACCAGGCCATCTGCCCATCCCCCCAGACTTAGTCTAGAAAAAGCAAGCTCTTCTTAAAAGCTCGTCTTTGGCCAAATGGAGTGTTAATGCGCCAGAAGCTGAGGGACGCGCAGCCTACTGTCGTGGCAATGTGCCGGGCCCGGGGCTAAGCTTTCTGCATGTATTATCTCATTTTAGCCTCAGAACAGCAGCCCCATTGTCAGATGAGGAAACTGTGGCTCGGAAAGTTCAGTCACCTGGCCCCAGTCACACCTGGGATGTGGCTCCGAACACAGACTCGCCTACATCCGAAGTCTGGGCTTTGACACAGCTCCGGCAGTTAGGACAATCCTCCAGAGCGGCTGTAAGCCCACTCACTGCCTTGCTTACCATGGGCTCCCCAGGGCAACAAAGCCTTCCTCCTCTCCCAGAACTCGAGCCCCAAGTTAAACACCCAAATCATCCATCTGCTTCCTCTTGGTTTGGGGCAAGAGGCTAAGCCTCAACTTCCCTTTCCTCCTGTCCAGTGTCATAACAGATAACAGCCCGATTGACTAAAAATGGCTTTCCTGTTGGCCTTGGCTGAGTGCTTTGGGTGCGGCAGCCCCTGGCCCTCCACACGAACTTCCCAGACAATTTTGAGAGCGGTGGTTAGGAGGGAGCTCCTCAGCTAAGGGTTGGATCTCTTGGCTTTTGCCCATCGACCAACTGTAGGACACCGGGGGTGTCGTTGAACCCGTTGGAATCACGTTTCCCCATCTGTGAAGTGAGGATACCGCTCTGTCCTCCCCAGTTACATAATAGGTTAGAAGGCGTTTGGGAACTCGAGAAGAGCTTTGGGATAATAGCGAGCTCACATTTATTGCTTTCTCACCAAGTGCCAGGCAGTGTGCTAATAAGCACTTTACACATATCATCTTACTTAGTTCTCATAAACCCTATGCGTTGGCATTTTATAGCTCAGGGAAACTGAGGCGTAGAGAGTAAGGTGACTTGCTCAAGGTCAGACAGCAAGTGGTAGTACTTGGATTCTAACCCAGAGGGTCTAAGCACAGGGCCCATTCTACAAATGCGTGTGGTCCTTATGAGCCACAAATTGTATGGATTATCACGGAGAAGGCTAATTAATTCCTCTGGGTGGAGGATGGTGTTGGAATTCATGGACAGCAAAGTTAGTCCTTCATAAGAAGGGTGAAAGGTGGTTGTGCAGAATGTGAGAAAGTACGCTCAGGCCCTCTGGATGCCTCGCGTCCCTTCTCTTGACACCATCTTCCAGAGGAGGCTCTGAGCGCATGCTTCTGGATGGAGGCCCGGCCCATTCCAGACAGTTCGTTCGTCCAGAGGCCGTACCCAGTTATAATTTAGCAGACTCGGGGGCACCTGGGTGGCTCGGTCGGTTAAGCGTCCGACTTCGACTCAGGTCATGATCTTGCAATGCGTGAGTTCAAGTTTTGTGCTGACAGCTCAGGGCCCGGAGCCTGCTTTGGATTCTGTGTCTCCCTCTCTCTCTGCCCCACTCGAGCTCTGTCTCTCTCTGTCTCTGTCTCTCTCAAAAATAAACATTAATGTAGCAGACTCAGTTTGGAGGCCAGCAGGTGTCTGCTGTAAGGGAAAAGGATGGGAAGACTGCTGCCCGCCTGGGCTTCTTCATCTCCCAATCTGATCTGCAAAATCTTCGCCTGCTCAGCTGGTATCGCTGCCTCTCTCTAGGGTTTCAGTTTTAACCGGCTGTTTGCAGAGCCCCCTCTGGTGACAAAGGTGCACCACCACACCCTTCGCAAGGTACCACTAACATTTTTGGAGTTGTACATATTTTGACATAAACACACACTTTTATATTGAATCCTCAGGGTAGCCCGATGGGTTCAGTATTATCACCACTTTACAGAATATGAAATGGTCACTCAGAGAGGTTAAATCCCTGCTCAGCGTCATGGGTAAAGTAAGACCAGACTTTAACCAACATTTTCTATGTCTTCTCTCAGTGACTGTCCCCACATCTAGACCCCTGGTAATGAGCACCAGGTTGCTTACAACAGTTTCCAAACTCGGTTTCCTTTTCCTCCTCAGGCCACCAGTTCCCTTTTCGCAGCCTTACCACCGGGTCTCAGCCTGTGTCCCAGGAGTGGCCTCTGTGGGCAGGTGATGTATTAACTCCTGTGACTGGAAGTGCAGGCCCAGAGTCAGCACTGAGTTATTTTCTCTGCAGTGACACCTTCTCAGTCTTTGTGCTCTCTTTGCTCTGCATTCCAGGAGCAGTTTCTATTTTTTAGTAAACCAATCAAGAATAACATACATATATATATGCTAACTAATTTGGATGTAAATTTAAAAAAATAAAATTTAAAAAAAAAGAAGAAAAAAAGAATAACATACATACAGAAGAGCACACAAATTATAAGTGCACAGATAATGAATTATGACACAGTGAAGACATTCATGTAAATTCTCTTCTGATACAAAAAAATCAGGGGCGCCTGGGTGGCTCAGTCAGTTAAGCATCCGACTTTGGCTCAGGTCATGATCTCACAGTCCATGAGTTTGAGCCCCGTGTCGGGCTCTGTGCTGACAGCTCGGAGCCTGGAACCTGCTTCCGATTCTGTGTCTCCCTCTCTCTCTGCCCCTCCCCTGCTCATGCTCTGTGTCTCTCTGTCTCAAAAATAAATAAAAACATTTAACAAATTAAAAAAAAAAATCAGAATATTACCAAACCCCGTATGCCCACTCTCAGTTACCCCCACCATGGTAACTGTTATCCCAAGTTCTAATACTGTATATTAGCAAAGCCTGGTTTTGAACTTCTAAATGGGATCATGCAAAATGTTCCTCTGTGTGTGTCTGGAGTCTTTCTCTCAATTTAGACCATACATGCTGTTGCATGTAGCAGTAGTTTGCTTGTTTTCATTACTGTATACAGTTGGATATTGTATTATTTCATGATACCAATATAGCACAATTTATTTATCCACTCTGCTGTTGATGTATATGACATCATTTCCAATATTTGGCTATTATGAACATTACCATATATGTCTTTTATGCATATAAGTATACATCTCTGTAGAGTATATACCCAGAAGTGGATTGGACTACAGAAAAGGCATACATTCAGTTTTACTAGAAACCACCACACAAAAGTGAGCGTATCAGTTGCTCCTCCCTCCAGTCGCATATGTGGCCAGTGGCTCCACATCCTGACCAATGTTGAGTATTGCTAGTCTTTCTAATTTCAGCCATTCTGGTAGGTGCATAGTAGCACTTCACTGTGGGTTTAATTTGCATTTCTCTGTTGATTAATGAGATTAAGCATCAGTTATTAGCATCCATATGTTAATTGGCCATTTGAATATTCACTTTGGTGAAGTGCCTGTTCAGGTGTCTTGCCCATTCTTATTGGATTGTCTGCCTTGTTCCTAGATGTGTAGGGTTTCTTTATATACTCTGCCATACTTTGTTAGTTTTATGTATTGCAAATATCTTCTCTCACTCCTGCTTGCCTCTTAGTGCTCATTGTGGTGTCTTTTTTGTGAGCAGAATTTCTTACGTTTAGTGTACTCTAGTTTATCAATCTTTTCCTTTACAGTTACTTCTGTGTCTCATCAAATAAGCTACCATGCCATGGAAACTTGTGCAAATCACTTCACCTTTTCTGTACTTGGCAAAATGAAGAGTTGGCTCAGATATTCCAATGAAAATTGGCTTACAGATATTTTGAATTTTACACATCAGTAAACTTTTTTTTTTTTTTCTAGAGAGAGTGCAAGTGAGCTGGGGCAGAGAGAGCAAAATCCCACAAGGGGCAGAGAGAGAGGGAGAGGGAAAGAGAAGCAGGGCTCACTGGAGGCAGGGCATGAGATTACCCAAATTGGGGCTCGTGCTTACATGATGTGGGACTCGAACTCATGAACCATGAGATCATGACCTGAGCAGAAGCCAGATGCTTAATAACTGAGCCATCCAGGCGCCCAATAAACTTGTTTTTAAAAGAAGACCTGACAAAAGTTTGTCGACTCTTCATTTTGGAAAATCATAGTGTTTGGGGCAAAAAAAAAAAAAAAAAGAAAAAAAACCCCTTCCATTTAGTCTCACTATTGCTTTGTAAAAGAAAGGGCATTTGAACATCAACATCACTGGATTGTACTTGCTTTACTGCAGAGCAGTAAAAGTATTGACCCTGCCTGGCATGTGACTTATGACCTGTGATCTTTTTTTTTTTTTCAACGTTGTTTTTTTTTTTTAATTTTTTTTTTTATTTTTGGGACAGAGAGAGACAGAGCATGAACGGGGAAGGGGCAGAGAGAGAGGGAGACACAGAATCGGAAACAGGCTCCAGGCTCCGAGCCATCAGCCCAGAGCCTGACGCGGGGCTCGAACTCACGGACCGCGAGGACCTGTGATCTTGATGACCCCTCAGGTGTCTGCTTCTAGCTCCAACACTGCAGTTTCATGAATTTCATCCTGGCCCTCCCTTTACTCTCCATTCTTAGCTCTTTGGTTCTTGGACCAAAGCTCAACTTTTGGTACTTCTTAACTCCCCCAGAAATGTATGTTTTGAGCTTTGTGTTTCTATCTATGGGGTCAAAGACCATCTCAGTTTGGCTAAGTAAAGACTAATTACAGTTATCGGTATTTACATTTATCCTTGAATCAATGCCCAGCATGGAACACAATGTGGGGCTTGAACTCATGACCCTGAGGTCAAGACCTGAGCTGAGGGGCACCTGGGTGGCTAAGTCGGTTAAGCATCAGACCCTTGATTTTAGCTCACGTCATGAACTCACGGTTTCTGAGATCTGGCTCCCCGCTAATCAACACAGATCCTGCTTGGGAATCTCTCTCTCCCTCTCTCTCTGCCCCTCCCCTGCTCTCTCTCTCTCTCTTTCTCAAAATAAAATAAACATTAAAAAGAAAGACCTGAGACCCTATTGAACTTGTGCCCATTTTAGTCCTCCCTCTTTCCTCCACAACACACACATTCGTTCATTCAACAGTAATTTGTTGAGTGCCTACACTATTTTCCAGGCGCTCTTCCAGGTCCTAGGAGAGGAAGTGACAAAGACAAAACTTTTGTCTTCATGGAATTTATATGGTGGATCTATGTTTCTCACAAGCTACAGATCAGCTGCAATCAGCTGTGAGAACCATTTTGCAAAAGGATATTTAAGAACAAAGGATGTCTTTAGTCTGTTCAGGCTCCTATACCAAAATAGCATAGGGCTGATAGCTTATAAGCAACAGAAATTTATTTCTCACAGTTCTGGAGGCTGGAAGTCCAAGGTCAGAGTGCCAGCATGGTTGGGTGAGGGTGCATTTCTTGGTTCATAGCCAGCTCCTTCTTGCTGTGTCTTTACATGATGGAAGGACTAGGGATCACTCTTGAATCTTTTTGTAAGACACCAATTCTAGGGGTGCCTGGGTCTCCTGCCCTGTGTTAAGCATGGGGCCTCCTTGGGATTCTCTCTGTCTCTTTCTCTGCCTCTCTCTCACTTGTGTGTATACACACTCTCTCTCAAAATAAATTAAAAAAAAAATAAGACACCAAATTCCATTTAAGAGGGTTTCACTATCATGACTTAAATATTTCCCAAAGTCCAACCTTTGGGGTGTTATTTCCCCTAACACCATTGCCTTTGGGAGATAGGATTTCAACAGATGGAGTTTGCAGGGATACAAACATTTAGACCAAAACCAGGGGAAAAATTCACACTGTACCAGGCAAAAGAAGCTGTATACAAAAATTTTGTCAACTTGTGCTTCATTCGGAAGATTGACTTATTGAAGTGTCTTTTTCAGTGGGAGCTAAAAAATGTTTGTAAAATGAATGCATAAAGCCTAATCAGCAAAAAAACTCACCTGGGAGGCACCAGCCTGGCTCAGTTGGTAGAGTGTGCGACCCTTAATCTCAGGGTCCTGAGTAGTGAGTTTAAGCCCCACGTTGGGTGTGAGACTACTTAAAAACAACAACAAAATAAACTCACCGGGATCCAGTCATAGTTTCACAAAATCAGGTTTGTTGATTTGAAGTGGGGGAGGGAATTCCGGAGGAATCTTGAAATGCTGCACCCCAAGACAAGGGAGGAAAGTATCTTTTTAAGGTTTGAGTTCCAGCTAAAAGATTTTGGAGAGGGTCGCAGGGGAGTGGAAATCAATGCAGGATTGGTTGCTGGTTCTGACATTGGATTAGAAAAGAATAACGAGAGGGGACTGAGTGCTGCCATGAGGGAAGGTGGTTTTAGCAACTATGTATCCCCAGTACTAAACGAAAATAACTAACTGGGTTTAGAGCATCATCGGCTGCTTTTTTTCTCGTTTGGGGACAAAAGATTTCACTCATTCTGGTTTGGCCAGGTTTTGACTCTTTCAAAGAAATTTGTTTCCGCGCGTTACTTTCGAAATTAGATATTACAAAAAAATTATATAAATATACGTTTGTTTTTTAACCTGCAAAAGAATTCTAGTTTTATAAGGCCCACTCCGGTGGCCGAGAACCGTGGCCCTGGAGTAGAAGCCCCAGGGACTCCCTAGCTACCAACCTTCTCTGAGCAGCTCAGGGATTCTGAGCCTGGAGGCACTGTAAAACCGGATGTTGACTATCTTGCCATAGTAACAGACGCAACCCCGGAAGTTACGTCAGAGAAAGAGGAAGTGAAGCCGCCTACGGGTCCACGTGGGTCCTGCGCGTGTTTCCAGGGTCCCGGTAGCCGGTGCTTTAATCCCGGTCCGGGTTTAGAAGACATGGGTCGTTCTGGGAAGTTGCCTTCCGGTGTCTCGGCCAAGTTGAAACGCTGGAAGAAAGGCCATAGTAGCGACAGCAACCCTGCCATCTGCCGCCACCGCCAGGCCGCCCGTAGCCGCTTCTTCAGCCGGCCCTCAGGTAGCGGGGTCGGGACCCCGGCGCGCTGGCGGCGGGATTTTAGCGGGCCTGGGTCTGATGGTCTGGGCCTCTCAGGAGGCTCCGGGGTCCAGGCATTGAACCTTTCTTCTCCTAGAACGTCGGATGTGTAGCCTGAAGTAAAGGCCCACTCTCCCCATTAGACAGATGCGGAAACTGAGTCTTTAATAGGGAAATGACTAGCCCAGAGTTCCACGAGTGTCGAGAGTTGGGACTCGGCTATAATTAACTTTGAGTGTCTGTTTACAAAGTGCTTTCACAAAGTGCATTTACTTCCCAAGCCCCTGCGTGTTGTCCCCCACCCCGGTCGACTCCCATCGGCATATTATAACGTCGGGACGCGGGAGCAGAAACTTACCTGAAGGGTTCCGTATCTGGGTATGCTAAGTTACGGGCGGAGGGTGGGCTGATGAGGCAGGCCATGTTCAGAATGAGTCTCTCGAGTTGGGGGACTGGACTCTGGTAGTTTTTGTCGTATGGGTGGATCCTAGCCAAAAGGAGGTTCGGCTAGAAGTGGGGGCCTCAGCCGTGCCTCCGGTTTTCAGGAAAAAGCGACCTGACAGTTGATGCGGTGAAGTTGCATAATGAGCTGCAGTCAGGGTCCCTGCGTCTGGGCAAAAGCGAAGCCCCTGAGACGGCCATGGAAGAAGAGGTGGCCCCCGCTCTCACGGAGAAGTCCTCGGCCACCTTCCTGAGCGGCCTCTCCGACTGCACAAATGTCACCTTCAGCAAAGTGCAACGCTTCTGGGAGTCCAACTCGGCTGCCCACAAGGAGGTAGGGGGGAGGGTTCAGGAGAACTCGGGATGGTGAGGAGGAGTCAGACTCAGTCTCTTTATTTTCTTTCAGTGCTGGCTGGCTGCTGCTGGTGACAGCTGGTATTTTGGGATGATGCGTCATCTCTCCTGCCCTGTGTGTTCCCTACTTACTAGCTCTCCTAGGGCAGGTTCCACTTTCTGCTTTTGTCCAACAACATCTCCCCTACTTAAGTGTAAAGTCCTTCAGGGTAGAAACATTTTCCAAATACTTACCTTGTCAACTATACCTAACACAGGACTTTTTACATGGAATAGTTTCAAGAAACATTTGTTGAGTAAATTAATGCTGAATAACAATGGATAGGAAATGTTTTATCTAACAAGAGCTACATTTTATTTGTCGTTTTTAGTTAATACTTTTAAATTATACATATTTATATTCACTTTAAATTGAAAGATGTCAAAATTATAAATGGTACCAAAGTGAAGTGAGTAGAATAAAATGTGAAAGTTGTTCTCCCCACTTAATTCCTTCGTGGTAGTTACTGTTGATGGTCATCATGTATCTACCTGGCCCAGCACTGTCCAACAACACTTAATTGTAAATTTTTTAGTAGCCACGTTAAAAGAAAGTAAAAAGAAGCAAATGAAATTAACCTTAATAATACAGTTAATATATGTAAAGTATTATCATTTCACCATATAATCAGTATAAAATGAGATGATTTGGGGTCCTGGGTAGCTCAATCGGTTAAGCATCTGACTCTTGATTTTGGCTTGGGTCATGCTCCTGTGGTTTGAACCGCGCATAGAACTTGGGGTTCTCTCTCCCCCCCCCCACCGCTCCCCCCGACGCCCCTTCACTGCTCACACACACACCTCTCTCTTAAAAATAAATAAACATTAAACAAAATAGAATAAAATGAGATGATTTGCATTATTTTTATCATATTAAGTCTTCAAAATCTAGAGTATATATTACCCTTACATCTCCATTTGGATGCTAAACCTTCTTTGGAAGTACTTGATTTGGTCCTAAAATTTACAATCACAAACGTAGGTTCATATTTCCAAGTTCTAAATCTATATTTTCATAAAACTTATAGACGCAAAAGTAGATCCATGTATCTAAGTTGTTTTAAATCTGTGTTTTCCGGTAACTAAAATATTTATTTTGAAATTTAATTTATTAAAATATTAAGATTAAAGATTCAGTTCTTCAGTCACACTAGCCATGTTTCAAGTGCTCAGTAGCCTCTTGTGAACATTACTGTCCTAGACTTTTTTGTATATTTTTTACCCACATTTTGTTAGGTTTACAGATCATATTTTATTTTTATTGTTATTTTTTGAAAGCTTTATTTATTTTTGAGAGACAGAGAGAGTGAGTAAGCACACAAGTGGGGAAGGTGCAGAGGGAGAGGGGGATAGAGGGTCAGAAGCAGGCTCCGCACTGACAGCAGAGAGCCTGATGCGGGGCTTGAACTCACGAACCGCAAGATCATGACCTGAGCTGAAGTCGGATGCTCAACCAGCTGAGCCACCCAGGCACCCCCGCCCCCTGATTATACTTTATATGCCGTGTTCTGCAGTTTTTTCCCCACTGAATAGTATTTCTAAATTAATGTAGTGTTTTCCTCACTCTTTTCAGTAGTTGTGTAGTATTTGAGTCTATTTATTTATCTATTTATCTATCTATGAGTCTATTTATTTACCATGTAGTGATAGTACTTTATTAATCCTCTGTTGATGGCTGCTGTATCGTTCTAGTTGGTTGCTGCAGTGAACACGCTTGTACATAAACATTTGCAATTTTCTGCAGGTGTTCCTGTAAGAGACCCGAGTCCTAGAGGTGGAATTTTGCAAACATGTCTGAGTCTGCCTGTTTGCTAGGCCTCATGGTGTGTACACCTGGCTCTGATTGTAGCTCCTCTTGTCTTGTCTACCTGTAGGCTTTGTCAGGAGAACAGTTTGTGAGGGAGCAAGGAAAAGAGGCCAGTCCCAGGACAGGCTTTGATCTAAATAGATCTATCTAAATAGATAAGTGCCTTCTCCCTCCCATGCAGATCTGTGCTGTTCTGGCCGCTGTCACTGAGGTGATTCGCTCCCAGGGAGGGAAGGAGACAGAGACTGAGTACTTTGCAGCACTGGTGAGTGGGTGTGACTTGGGAATGGGTGTTCACAACAACAGGTGACTCGAGCCGTAGGGAGAAGAAGGGTGCTCCTGGTGTGTGGAGATAGAGCAGGACATCCTTGAATAGGGGAAAGTGCTTCAGGAGCATCTGGCTGGCTCAGCCAGAAGAGCATGCGACTCTTGATCTCGGGTCGTGAGTTTCAGCCTTATGTTGGACCGAGAGATTAACCAAACAAACAAAAAACAAATAACAAAAAAAACCACATCAAAAGTGCTGTCATTCTCAGGTGGTTTGATAAGGCTGATGCTATTTGCTACACTGTCATTCTAGAACAAGAATCCACTACTCTGGTGGTGGTTGTTGGTGAAATGTGGCCAGGGGTGGGGCAGGGTTAGGGGGCCAAGACCTTTTTGTGGGGCTAGGCTATCAAAATTATTTCTGTACTAATACTAGAACATGATTTGCCTTTTCATCTCATTCTTTCATGAGTGTAATGTGGAGTTTTCTGGAAGTTACAGCCTGCCTGATGATATTATTCTGACAGCTAATTGTGCTTGCGTATGCTTGTATTTTAAAATGTTCTGAGTTTTAATTTTTAATATGGTAAGTATCAGTAATATAACCTATGTAAACGAAACCTCTTTGGGGAATTCTCCAAAAATGTTAAGGGTGTAAAAGTTTGAGAACCCCTGCTGGAATAGGAGTTGACAGACTACGGCCCATGGGAATAACCTGAGCCATGGCCTGTTTCTGTACAGCCTTAGAGCTAAGAATGGTCTTTACATTTTTAAAGGATTGTTCAAATACAGAAGAATATACCACAGAGACCGTATATGGCCTGCAAAGCCTAAAATATTTATTACCTGGCCCTTTACAGAAAAAGCCTTCCAGCCCCTGCTCTAGAGTAATGAAATAAATTAGATAGCAATGTATGGTTTCTATCACGTGCCAAGCATGTTGTGATTTACTTATATTAATTCGGTGAAACCTCACAACATACTATCTCTATTTTACAAATAAGGGTCCTGAATCACGGAAAGGTTCAATTGCTAGCCTAAATCACACACTGGCAAAGCTGGGATTTGAACCTCTGACACCAGTGTTCTTGGTCAGAACCATTCTGCTGGGCATACGGTGTCCTCAGCACCCCATTTGCCCCAGCTTACACATTTCTCATTCATCCCCTGTGGTCTGGCCCTCAGATGACAACAATGGAGGCAGTGGAGTCCCCTGAGTCTCTGGCTGCTGTTGCTTACCTGCTGAACCTTGTCCTGAAGCGGTGAGTTCTGGCTCTGGTTTGAATCCCAAGTCGCTTACGGAGAAAGGAGTGCAGGCAGGAGGAACAGGATGAGGGAATTGTTAAAAAGAACAAGAGGGGTGTCTGGGGGGCTCAGCGTCTGACTCTTGATTTTGGTTCAGGTTGTGATCTCACGGTTCATGGGATCGAGCCCCACATCAGGCTCTGTGCTATGCCATGGAGCCTGCTTAAGATTCTGTCTCCCTCTGTCTCTATTCCTCTCCTGCTTGTGCACATGGGCATGTGCTCTCTCTCTCTCTCTCTCTCTCTCTCTCTCTCTCTCTGTCTCTTTCAGCAAAAAAAAAAAAAAAAAAAAAGACCAGGACCCTTAAGTATCAGGTGGCATTCTGATGAGGCTCCCAGGGTGGCTCGGGATGTTGTACACAGAGTGTGAGCGCTGGTGCCTGGGAAGGGGGTGGCCCTGCTCAGTGAGTGGGGCCGGAGGCACGGGCTGGGATGTTGGCACCAGGATACCTGGAGGCTTGCAGTTAGGGGAGGAGGTGAGGAGAGGATTGAGGTGAGCTAGTAAGGGCCCACCTTGTGGGTAGAGAGAATGGGTAGTGAAGAAGGTGCGGAGGCGCGGAGTTCAGGTGCCATGGAAAGCACACTGAACTGCTCACTTGCTGAATTATTGGGCCGGCACTGCCTCCTGTCTAGCTTCCTCCTTCAGACCCGGGCTGGGACTGCACCAGCTGCTTTAGGAGGCCCCTTGGGGTTCCGACCGTTTCTCTTCTGTCCCCACAGTGTGCCCAGCCCCGTGCTCATTAAGAAGTTTTCTGATACCTCCAAAGCCTTCATGAACATCATGTCAGCTCAGGCCAGCACTGGCTCCACCTCTGCCCTCCGATGGGTTAGTGTCTGGGTCTGTTTCCCCTCTGCCATCTTCCAGAGCCCCACGGGTTTGGCTGAAGCTTGGATACTCCCTGGGTGGGGCGGCGGGGGGAGGATATAGGCACTATGTGGACCTCAGATGGATCCCCGTGCAATTTTCTGGAATTGATGAAAACCTGGGCTCTTTCCCCACCTGGCTGAAGCGGGTGAAGCTGACAGACTCTGACTCTCCTTTCAAGGTCCTCTCCTGCCTGGCCACCCTTCTGAGGAAGCAGGACCTGGAGGCCTGGAGCTACCCTGTGACCCTGCAGGTGTACCATGGGCTGCTGAGCTTCACAGTGCACTCTAAGCCCAAGGTGAGGCTGCTGGGCCCCCAGAACATGGGAGGGGGGGGCGGTGGCCACTCTGGTAACTGCGCTGGGGCTGGTCTGTCTGAATGGGATTGGGGAGGTTGCCCTGAGGACCGGTTTCTTGCCTGGATGTTCTCCTTTTTGCCTCTGACGCCTTATTTGCTTAGCTCTAGAATGTGAGGGGCAGTTCCTTGTCCTACAGGAGGGATGCTCAGTGTCCGGCCCTCCTGAGTCTCTGCTGCCTCGTTGGTCAGTGACCAGTTTAGCTGCAGTGGCAGGAAGGGGCAGAGTGGGGCTTTGGAGTCCCACAACCTCAGTTGGACACTGGATTTACTACTTGTGCTGTGGTCTTGGGCAAGTTACTTAACCCGTCCCAGCCTCGGTTTCCCAGCTGTAGAGTAGGGATAGTAATACCATCCTTGCTGCAAGGGAGTGTGGAGACTCCAGTGTCCCTCTCAGGCTGGCACGGTTCCTGGCTTATAGCAGGCACTCAGTAAGTGGTGGTCAGCCACTCCGTTCCCTCCTGAAATTTAGGGCAGGGAGTACATAATAGTAGCAACAGTCCGTGATCACTCAGTGCTCAGCACACCATCCCAGGTAGGCTAACGCCTCTTTCCCTGTGTGTACATGGTGGTCTTTCCCTCACTTTCCTCAGGTCTCTGCTGAAATGTCACTTCACTGCAGTGACACTTCCCTGACCACTGTATAAAAAGTAACAACCCTTGCTGTATGGTCTGCAAAGTACTTTTACCTTCTGGTGTATGTTTGTTTTCTGTCTCCCAAGTACAGTGCGAGTCGTTTGTTCCGGTCACAGCCAGACTGCCAGCTCCGAGCACAGTGCCTGGCTTGATGCACACTTGGTATTGCCGGGTGACTGGCTGAGTAAGCGAATCCCTGTAGTAAAGATGAGAACACTGAAGCTCAGAGATGAAGCGTTTGGCTTGCTCAAGGCCGTTTGCTGAGTTAGTGGGAGATCAGGGATTGGAGCCGAGGTTTGTCTCATTCCCCAGCTCAGGAGTCTGCGCACAGGAAGGCCTGGGCACAGCATCGGCCATGTAGGAGGCATGCCATCAATGCTTGTCGGTTGGTTGTGACAAGCACCGAAGCTGCTGGTTGAGTGCTGACCCGGCCCCAGCCCCAGCCCCCTTTCCTTGCCCCTCAGATCCGGAAAGCTGCCCAGCATGGAGTGTGCTCGATCCTCAAGGGTAGCGAGTTCATGTTTGGTGAAAAAGCCCCTGCCCATCATCCTGCTGCCATTTCCACCGCCAAGTTCTGCGTCCAGGAGATTGAGAAGTCTGGAGGTGGGAACCAGGTTGACAGCAGGGTGGATGGGGGTGGAGGACGGGGCTCGCCGCAGAGAGTGGGTTGGAGGCTCAGCCCCCTCTTGTGTGCCAGGCTCCAAGGAGGCCACCACCACGCTGCACCTGCTGACGCTGCTGAGGGACCTGCTCCCCTGCTTCCCAGAAGGCCTGGTGAAGAGCTGCAGCGAGACTCTCCTCAGGGTCATGACCTTGAGCCATGTGGTGAGCTCAGCCCAGGAGCCAGAGGAGCATGCCGGGGTGGGGGGCTTAGCTTCAGACCTGGGCCCCTGGTGCTGATGCATGGGAACTTGCTGCTCAGGCCAGAAGCAGGGCCTAGGGTCTCCCCATCCCAACCCTGCTCTTACCTACAACCAAGGACCCCAGCCATCGCTGGTGTCAGATAGACCAGGCTCTCTTCACGGTCCTGGTCCTGTTGGGAGCTGGCCTCAGGGAGCAGGTCAGGGGAAGGGAGAGCTGTGGTAAGGCTGGTAAGGCGCCAGCCCTCTCCCGGCTTGAGCTCTGTTTCAGTCACAATCGCGGTTCTTTTTTCTTTCTTTCTTTTGCTTATTTACTAACAGATCCGTATAGTGGCTTTAAAGATGCAGAAAACGATCCTCTGCATTTCTGTCATGCTGGCAGAATTCTGTTAATCTTTACGTATCCTCTTGTAGCATTTGTTCGCATGTGTGTTTTAAAGTTTGGGTCACATAAATCACACGATCATTGTTTAAAAGGAAAAACTCATTCAGAACAATTTGCTGTGTATCCTTTCAGACTTTTTTTTTGGATAAACCAACACAGATAAAAACATGAAAATACAGGCATAAATTATAGTGTGCACACCACTTATAGTCTGCTTTTGTAGCCTATTATGTTAAAAATATTTTATGTTTCTCTGTTAACTTTGTTTAAATTATTTCAAAATTTTCAGTGGTTGCCACGCCTTCCTGAAGTGACAGTCCTCTGAGTTTGCAGGTGTGGGGGGCATGCTCGAGGTCAGGGCCCTGGGTCTCCCTCCAGCCCAGCTTCTAGAGTAGGAGGTTGAGGAGCCCAGGGCAGCCATGGGCTTTGCGGTTCCCCACTAAGCCTACGTGTCCTCTCCAGCTGGTGACAGCCTGTGCCATGCAAGCCTTTCATAGCCTCTTCCACGCCAAGCCCGGCCTGGGCACCCTGTCAGCAGAGCTCAACGCCCAGATCATCACGGTGAGGCCTGATGGTGGAGGGGCATTGCAATGCTGGGGCGTGGGGAATGGGGAGACGTTACTTGTCTACAGAGTGAGGTTGAGTGGGCTGGATGGGCTGCCCCAGAGGAGGAGGCCAGTAGATGAGCAGACAGGAGGCAGGCATCCAGGAGACTGGCCACCAAAGCCACATCAGTGTCCACAGGAGCTGTGGGCCCTGACTCTTCACTTACTTAATAAACTATTTCAGTATTGTGTCATGGTATAACCCACACCTTGAACAGAAGCTCTTGAACTTAGGGATCCCTGTATGGATTTGAGGAAGGAGGGCATAAACACCCCCCAAATTATTTGCAAAATGTGCATTATTTGCCCATGCACTTTTCCAGAGAAGGGCTTTGTGGCTTTTGTGAGATCTATAAGGTTGTGTGACCCAAGTTTTACTCAACTGCTTCTAGAGACTTTGATCTCATAGGAGCAGAACTGGAAGGGCTTCATGGAGTCCAGAAAGGCAGGACCTGGGAAGGCTAAGGGGGCTGTGAGTTCTAGGGCCACGTGTGCAGGCCTGTCACTGGGACGTGCTAGTGTGTGGGGATGGGAAGGGGTCATTGTCATTAGACTGCTGTTAACACACTTGCTCAGTCATCTGCTTATTCCCTGTCCCATCTCTAGGCCTTATATGACTATGTTCCCAGCGAGAATGACTTACAACCCTTGCTGGCCTGGCTTACGGTCATGGAAAAAGCCCACATCAACCTGGTCAGGTAGGGGTGCAGTGGAGGGGTGTCCTACCTGCTCTGCAGTACAGATGGGAGGGACGTGAGCCAGGAGCTGGAGAGGGATGGCGGCATCTCCTTGTTGAGTGTGCTGCAGACCAGCTCTTGTGGTTGCGAGGCACAGGGCAGGATGGTGTGGCCTGTGTCAGCTAGAGTCAGTGCTTTCCTCCCCGAGCAGTTACGAGCGAGCTCTGAGGGGCAACAAGATGGCTGAGAGCACCACACTAGGGTGCCGGGAGTGCCCGAGTTCCATCCTGGTTCTTGTCAGCCCCTGAGTCCTGTGTAGCTGGTTTCCTTCTCACACGATCTTGTCCACTTTCTGTGGCTTCACCCCTGTCCCCACCTGGGTTAATGGTCCCCTCCTCTGGGGTTCAAGGTCCTGCAGACCCAGTTTCTGCTGTGTGTCTGTTATGATAGATTTGAGCTTGGCCACTTCATAGTAGCTACTCGACACTCCACTGTTCCAGAATAAGGAGAGAAAATAAGTGTATCAGTTGGTGACTTGTGTTTTACCTGGAACAAGGGTCTCTGAGTCCCGGTGGAGTGTCTCCACCATGCTATGTCTGTCCCCTGTCCACTGAGGGGTTCCCATCTCCTGCTCTCTCTCAGGCACCGTGCTGAGTGCTTGGCATCCTTGCTTCCTGTCACCCATCACAGCTACCCTGGGAGGAAGGGCTTAGCCTGTCTCATGAGGCTGACCCAGAAGCACTGTGAGGTAGCTAGTCACGCCGCTCCTGAGGAGCAAAGGCAGGCCTCCAGCCCACGTCCTTTTCCCACACCATCCATCTTTTACCTGGAAATTCTGGAAAGTAGCAAAATAGCCTTACAGTCCACTTCTCCATATTAATCTTACCAGGAGGCCTCCCACAGTTGTGCCACGATATACTTCCCAGGCTATTTGTTATAATGCTATAGGTAATGACAACCCTAGAAACCAAGAAATAACCTAAATGTGCCCCCAGAGGGGACTGTTCACTATACAGTGAAATACTATGCAGCCGTTAGAAATTACCAAAGTAGATATGCCCATGCTGACATAGAAAGACCCCTAAGACACATCAAGAACAGCGTGGATGGTAGGACTCTGCACACTCTGGAGCAAGACTTAGCAGGATGTGAATCCTGACGCCCCTCTCTCACTAGCGGAGTGGCCTTGGGCAAGTTACTTGACGTTTCTGTGCCTTAGTTTCCTTACTTATAAAACGGGAATGGTAATGGGAATTAATCTCAGTGGTTGCAAAGATTAAGTGAACGAATGTGTGTTATATCCGCGCTTGGCATATGAAAAGTGGTAGGTAGATGTTAGCACATGTCATTACTTTATATGTTTGTATGCATATAACAACTTCTGGAAGAGTATTTGAGAAACCTAACCTTGATATTCCTCTGGGAAGTGCATCTGAAGGTCAGTCCAAAAGAAAGTTGTGATAATGGAAGCATGCTCTTTATTTATACTCTGAAGACCTATTTGAGTTTTTCACCACATGCGGCTATTACTTGAATGACAGCACTTTTTAAAATTGCCCACTAAAAGGACCTTGTAGAACCCTGCAGATCAGTGACTGTCACTGGACCTGGGCTTCTGGGCCTTGAGTCCCAGGGCCAGGCTCCACAGAAGCCTTTTGTGTTGACAGACTGCAGCGGGACCTGGGGCTGGGCCATCTCCCTCGCTTTTTTGGAACTGCGACCACCTGCCTCCTCTCCCCACACTCACAGGTGGTGACGGCTGCCTCTCAGAGCCTTCAGGTACCCCCAGCCCCAGCTTTAGTGGGGGAAGCAGGGAGTGCAGAAGATTTTGCTGGCTGCCCTGTCTCTCCCAGAGCTCACCCTAGACCTCCAGCTGCGTCCTGGAGGGGAGGTTCTCGGCAGGGGGTGGGGGGGGGGTGGGCAGGATATCGGCCTAGAAGTGTCCAAAAGCAGTCACCTGGGAGGGCTCAGGGGCACTGGAGGCTGCTTTGGGTCAAACAGCTGTGGCCTCTTTTTGCAGGAGATCCTGAAGGAATGTGTCGCTCCCCACATGGCCAGCATTGGCTCTGTGACTTCTTCGGCCTCAGGCCCTGCCCAGTATGTCGCCAAGATGTTCAGGTGAGAACGTAGCATCCGCCTTAGGAGGGAATAAGGTGTTCCTTGTAGAAAGTTCTGTGTAATGACAGGTGTTCCACTTGTCACTTGCTGTGGGCATGCGTGCAGTGCCAAAGTGGCTGCTGTGGATTCGAGCCCTGGCCACAGGGACCACGGTTCTAGGGACCGTGATGTGGTGCTCATGAGTGTGGACTCTGGGCCAGTCATCCAGGGCAATGTGTAGATATCTCAGGATCCTCCGTGTCTAGATACCTCAGGATCCTCATCAAAGCTTACTAATGGAGGTGAGGATTAAATGAGGAAGTGTGTGGAAAGTTCTCGGAACTGTATCTGGCACATAGTTAAGCGCTCAGTTAATAAAAACTACCGGTAGTCCCTGTGGTACTGGGAGATATGTACTGACCCTCAGTTTACAGGTGGGCCAGCTGAGGTCACCCAACTAGGCAGTGGCAGCCTGACACAGAGCCCACTCCTATTCACACGCCCTGCTGCCCTCCACACCTGCGAGAGGAGCCATTCAGAGACATGGCCACTGACCGTCCTCACCCTCCCTGTGGGCAGTGAGGAGCCTCAGAGCACCACGTGGTCCTGGGAAAGCGGCTAGAGTCCTGGGTGTCTCCTCTGAGTCTGTCTGCTCAGCTCTAGGGTGTGATGCTTTGGGTCCTGCCACTTGTGAGGAAATAGGCCTGTTGCCTGTGGATGCATCTGTGATGAGGTTCCAGGAAAACTCAGAAATAGAACCACCCCAACCTCTAGCTCACCCATCCCCCGCCCCCCCCTTCCCCCCCCCCCCCCCATTGGCCATTCTTTCCTAAAATCTCCAGGACCCTAGACTGGGAGATAGAGCCAGCCTGGTGCAGCTCTCCCCAGTGTGCCCAGACCATCTGTTCCTCCCCTGGCATCCCACCTTGGGTCAGACTGGGAAAGCATGAGACGGTGATGGAGCATGGGCTTTGGAGGCCCAGTATGGCCACTGGCAGAGTAACCCTGGCAGCTTATTTCATCTCTCTGAGCCTCAGTTTCCCCACATGAAGATGGAAGAACGAATATACCTCACAGAGTTTCTTTAAGCAATAGGATTACATGAATGAAACTCAGCACGGGGACTGCTTCATAGATGCTAGTTTTCCCCCTTGGCCTTTCCTGGAGCTCCACCCTTACTGGCCAGCCAGTGGTCTGTAGCTCCTGGTGTCAGCCATTGACTTCTTGGTTGGGGCCCAAGTGAGCACAGACTTGGCCCTGACTGCCTGCTCCCTTGGCAGGGCTGTGGAGGAAGGCCTGACGTACAAATTCCACGCGGCATGGAGCTCTGTCTTGCAGCTGCTGTGTGTCTTCTTCCAGGCGTGTGGGAGGCAGGCCCATCCTGTGATGAAGAAGGTGAGCTGGGGAGCCGCTGGGACCAGGACACGAGATGGTGACTGGGCTGTCGGACTGTGGGCTCCCAGAGAGGTCCTGTGTCTAGTACCTCTGCACTTTACCCCACTTTACACTCCCGATGGCGCCCACAGCAGGTGCCTAGTACTGTGTCTTCAGGAAGGTGACCGAGCCAACATGGGGGAAACAGAGGGGTAGGACCTCCCCCAGCCTCCTGTCAGGAGCTGCTCACTAGTGCTGGTTTGAGTGGATGGCTTTGAGGAGGGAACCAGTATGACTCTCTCACCCCTACCCACTATCTTTTTGTTTTTAATTCTCTAAATTTTCTATTACAAGGATTATAGTGTTTTAAGCAGCCTTAGGTCCCAGAGAGGTTATTACAGCCCAGAGTAAACCACTTAAGGATAAGGGATTTCCCCAGGGATCCTCTCCAGCTCCAGGAGAGGGTAGGGGCCTCAGGTCAGGCCCCAGGCTCCTTAGCAGCATCTTCCAGCCTCATGGGGCCTGCACTGACTCCCACCATTGCTGGTTGGAAGAAAGGAGCCACCCTGGGATGGCAGGGGCTTCCTCAAGAAGCCTGGCTCCTGATAGATCAGGTTGGCAAACATGACTTTCTACAAGTGAGGCCCTGGGGGGCTCTGGGGGGCCAGAGGGCACAGCTCTGTCTTGAAGAGCAACCACCCCTCAGCGTCTGCTAATTTGCACAATTGTCACATGTGGGTCGTTCTTTTTGCCTTTGCCAGAGTTTCCATTTTTCTTTCTTTTTTATTCTTTTAAAAAATTTTTTTAATGTTTATTTTATTTTTAATTTTTTTTAATGTTTATTTTAGACAGAGAGAGAGAGACAGAGTACGAGCAGGGTAGAGGCAGAGAGAGAGGGAGACACAGAGTCTGAAGCAGGTTCCAGTCTCCAAGCTGTCTGCACAGAGCCTGTCGCAGGGCTTGAACTCATGAACCATGAGATCATGACCTGAGCCAAAGTCGGACACTTAACCAACTGAGCCACCCAGGCACCCCTATTTTATTTTATTTTTTGAGAGTAAGAAAGAGAGAGACAGAGCATGAGTGGGGTAGAGCAAAGAGAGGAGACACAGAATCTGAAGTAGGCTCCAGGCTCTGAGCTGACAGCAGAGCCTGACATGGAGCTTGAACCCACGGACCATGACATCATGACCTGAGCTGAAGTCAGACACTTAACCAACTGAGCCACCCAGGCGCCCCCCCGCCCCCACTTAAAAAAAATTTTTTTTTGATGTTTACCATTTTTCAAGATAAACTGGAAGTCTACATTTGTACATGAAATCTGATTTTTATATGTTACTAACAAATACAGAATTTTTTTTTTTTGAAAGAGCACGTGCAAACAGGGGAATGGCAGAGAGAGAGAGAGAGAGAGAGAGAGAGAGAGAATGAGAATCCCAAGCAGGCCCCAAACTGTCAGTGTAGAGCCTGATGCAGAGGTCAGACTCATGAACTGTGAGATCCTGACCTGAGCTGAAACCAAGAGTCAGACACTTAACCAACTGAGCCACCCAGGCACCCCAGAATTTTTTTTTATTTTATTTTAATTTTAGAGAGAGAGCCAGTGGGGGAGAGGAGCAGGGGGCGAGAGACAGAGAGTCTTAAGCACCTCTGTGCTCAGTTCAGAGCACAACATGGGGCTCGATACCACGAACCTGGGATCATGACCTGAGCCGAAATTAAGAGCCGGATGCTTAACTAACAGAGCCACCCAGGCGCCCCAAGAATACAGAATATTTTAAAATCTTGGGGTTTGGGGAGAGGTCAGACTTCTCAACAGGTTAAATTTGGTTGTTGGTTTGTGATCTCTGACCTAGAGCTTAACCTGGGCCCATGCTCCCGACCTCATCCTCTTAGAGACTTTGGCCCAGACTGAACTATGGGTGTCTGTTCTGTCAGCATGCCTTGATGTATATTCTCTCGTCTTTTGGCTCCAGTGCCTCCAGTCCCTGTGTGACCTGCGCCTCTCCCCCCACTTCCCTCACACGGCAGCTCTGGATCAGGCAGTGGGGGCTGCAGTGGCCATCATGGGACCCGAGGTGGTTTTAGAGGCTGTGCCTTTGGAAATTGATGGCTCTGAGTAAGTGTGATCCTGTCTGGCTTTGTGTGGGGCCCTGGGGTATTCAGCCAGCTCATTCTTCTCTAGCAGGGTGTTCACTCTCGTGGGTGAAGTCTGTGTGTATCACTTGGGGGTCAGCCAGAGAGGCCACGGCAGGGCTTGGGCTGCTCCTTGGCTCAGCAGGTGACATGCTGCTGGGCATGCTGCCCTCTAGGATGTCACCTTCTCCTCACTGGCCCTTTTCTATGTCCTCCCAGAGAGAATCTAGATTTCCCGAGGAGCTGGCTACTGCCTGTCATCCGGGACCACGTCCAGGAAACACGACTTGGTTTCTTCACCACCTATTTCCTGCCCCTGGCTACCACCCTGAAGAGCAAAGGTATGGGCCCCACCTCAGTCCTAGAGCCTTGGCTGGAAGGAGCCAGGAAGGGCTCCTTGTCCAGCACCCCCAGCCCTGGGACACTGGGCAGCATCCCTCTGCCAAGCAGGTGGCCAGCCAGTGCTTGAGGGCCTGCCTAAGGAGACTGTCCCTCGCTTTGCTTTGAGGCCTGGCCAGGCATGTTCCCTGTGGCAGGCTTACAATGGCTCCTTCTCTTGCTAAGGAAATAATTAGAGAAGTGCACGCCGATTTATATATATGCAGGGCTGTTCCTAGTAGAAATCTGACACAACGTATGTGTCCCTCAGCAGGGTTCTGGTGAATTTAGTCCCACTATGGGCCATGGCACGGTCTTTGTGAGAAAAGGGAAACCTTGTGTGGGAACGGGCATGTTTAGTAGATGGTGAGTTGAACAGATTAGATTCAAATCTCCGCTTAGCCACGCTATGGCTGGGTGACTTTGGGCAAGTTGATTTAATTCTTCTGGGTTTGCTCCTCATGAGTAAAATCAGGGCGATAATTGCCACATGCAGATTAAATAAAAAAGTCACATACATACCTATTCTACAGCCTACCGCTTAGAAACCTTGTCAAGGTAAACCGGGTTTCAGAAAATATATATATATGTAGTACAGTCCTGTTTATTATGCTTTTAAAAGCATGTATGTGTTTAAAGAAATATAAAAAAGTCAGAAGAAGTGATGACTATCCCTGGGGGAGTAAGATTATCAGGAGACATCCATTTCCTATTTTATGGTATTTCAATTTGTGGGGAGGGAGGAATCACCCAGATTCGTGTTTTCATTATTGGACTTTTGCTTTTGATAAAAATGAGGCCTGCTGGCCCAAAGGGTGCCCAAGGTCCCACTGTGTCCTTGTGTCACACTGCAGCAATGGACCTGGCCCAGGCAGGCAGGACGGTGGAGTCCAAGATCTATGATACGCTCCAGTGGCAGGTGAGGGGTCAGCCAGGGGGATGAGGGTTGGATGGTGCAGGGGCCTGAGTTGCTGGGCGTCACTGTCCTTTACCATCCCCCCTCCCCAGATCTGGACCCTCTTGCCTGGGTTCTGCACAAGGCCTACGGACGTGGCTGCCTCCTTCAAAGGGCTGGCGCGGACATTGGGCACGGCCATCAGTGAGCGCCCAGACCTGAGGGTCACTGTGTGCCAGGCCCTGCGCACCCTCATCACCAAGGGCTGTGAGGGGGGTATGTATGGGCTCTGGGGTTTACGGCTAGTAGGGGAATGGTTGCAATGGCCCGGGTCCCCTGGCCTCCTCTACCCCACTGCCTGAGCCATAGCGAATCCTCTGCAAGGACCTGGGGCTTCTGCTGGGGACCCAAAGAGTTAGTAACACGCTGAAAGCTGTCCCTTTTCCTTCTACTGCCACTGTGCTGACATCTGCTGGGTGTTGTCCAGTTGGCGTTAAGGGCTTTAGTGGGTAGCTGGCTCTTGGCTGACGCACAGGACAGAGGAGCTATGGAGGAACATAGAGCATGGTGGGACCTTTTGTCCTGGAGAATCCCCAAATCCGTAGGTCCTGTCACGGGTCCTCCAAAAGGATGCCTCTAGGCTGTAGCCTCAGCAGCCCCTTTGGGGCAGACTTGACTCCTGCTACTTGCATGCAAACTTTGGTCCTCCTGCCAGAGGCTGACCGTGCGGAGGTGAGCCGTTTTGCCAAGAACTTTCTGCCAATCCTCTTCAACCTGTATGGGCAGCCTGTGGCAGCCGGGGACACCCCAGCCCCTCGCCGGGCCGTGTTGGAAACCGTGAAAACGTACCTCACCATTACAGACCCTCAGGTGAGCTGGTGGAGGAGAGGGAGGAGCTGTCGGGTGAGTGAGGGCTGGGATGGGGGTGGTGAAAGGGCCTCACCCACAGGGCTCGCTTGGGCCTCTGCCACCTGCGAGACAGGCCACCAGATACCAGCGGTGGCTGGGTCAAGGCTTCTGAGTGGAGGGGGGCAGGGTTGGAGAAGAGAAGAGAATGCAGTTCTGTGACCTGCTCCTGCTCTTTATTTCTCTCTTCACCCCCTGCCTCCTCTTCATCCCCTTGGGGGTGCCAGTTGGTGAACAGCTTCCTGGAAAAAGCCAGTGAGAAGGTGCTGGACTCTGCTAGCTCTGACTTCACCAGGTAAAATGCCCCACTTGAGGCAGCCCAGGGAGCCAGAGGGTATGTCTAGCAGAAGCCCTGTAGATTCTCTCTGGAATTATTTAGGAAAGTCTTGAGTTATTGAATGTCCCAGCTCTACCGTGAGACCTATCTGGCTCCTCCTTCCTGAAGGAGCAGTATAGCCTCCTAGGGAAGGATAAGGACCCTGGTGACACATTGCCCAGGTTCAAATCCCAGCTCCACTGCTTAGAAGCTAAGTGACCTTGGACAGGTTACTTACCTACTCCGTGCCCTCTGTGTCCTCAGCTGCGAATTGACCATGATAATAGTACCTCCAACAGGGTTGCCGTGAGGACTGAAGACTTTAAGACACATAAAGCACCTGGAACAGCATCTGGTACCTTACGGGTGCTGATTCGGTGCGAGCTGTGGTGATTGCTCACGGGCTCCTTCAGGACCCCTTTTCGTCCTCACTCTGACTTCTCCCACCTCCTCTGCTCCCAGTAGGTGTAAGACACTGATAGTCTGTGCCCTTCTCCAGCCCTTCTAAACCCATCCTTCGTCTCTTGCCCTGAGCAGATTGTCTGTCTTGGACCTGGTTGTGGCCTTGGCTCCTCACGCGGAGGAAGCTGCCATCAGCAAGCTGTACTCTACCATCCGGCCCTACCTAGAGGTGAGACGTGCAGGCTGGAGTTGCACATGACCACACTTGGGGGAAGCGGGGGCTCTTTGGAAAGGCAGGACCCGTCTTCTCGTCTGGACCATGCAGGCAGATACAGAAGTCCAGGGCAGGGCCACCTCAGCTCAGGAGAGGTGTCCTAGGGGGAATAACAGCTCCTTTGCAATAGCAAGGAGTTAGGGCAAGAAGGGGAGAAGAGAGCGCTGCAGCTGGAAAGGCGAGTGGGCACACGGGCCTTGGTACATTCTGGGCACTGCAAGTTCTCCCTGCTGGATGAGCATTACTTGAGGCCAGTGAGTGGAACGGATTGGAGGGCTGGGGTGGCTTCCGTCCTTGCAGCGTCCTCTGCCTGACCCACAGCCTCTCACCGTCCATGCTCAGCCAGCCCTCTCCTCAGACCTCTTGAGCTCCAGAGGTGGGCTCAGGTTCTGAATTTCCCCAGTGCTGGTCACAGTTAATGGTGGCTGCTCTGTGACTGTAGTTGCACAGTGGCGTGTATATGTGTGTGTGTGGACGGGGTGGGTCGGGACCCCCAACCTCCCTTGCTCACCCATCCCTGACCACCATACACCCTCCCAGAGCAAGGCCCATGGGATACAGAAGAAGGCCTACCGAGTGCTGGAGGAGGTGTGTGCGAGCCCCCAGGGCCCTGGGGCCCGCTTCGTGGAGAGCCACCTGGACGATCTGAAGAAGACCCTGCTGGACTCGCTGCGGAGCACTACCTCGCCTGCCAAGAGGGTGAGGCCTCCAGGGCAGTCGCGCTCTGCCCACAGGACGATGGGCGACACCAGGAGAGGACCACCTTAGAGGGGCCTTTGGGGGCACAGGTGGGATTGAGGGGTCCTGACTTTTGTTCCCCCCTGCCCCGCAGCCCCGTTTAAAGTGCCTCATACATATCGTGAAGAAACTCTCAGCTGAGCATGAGGAGTTCATCGCTGCCCTTGTCCCGGAGGTGAGGGGTGCAGGAGGGGTGTGTGTGTTTTGAGGAGTTCCTTGGAGTTGGCTTCTGAAGACCTGTCAAGATCAGGGGAGAACAGTATTGGGGTTGGGGTGGCCTCAGTTCTCCGCCTGTGAGCTTGGGTGCCCCCCCTGTCCCTTTCTGCTTCAGGCCACCAACCAAGCCCATGGTGGCCGGCTCCAGAGCGCATGCTCAAGGGGTTGTCTGGGCAGGTGATCCTGTGTACCAAGGAGGTGTCGGTGGGTGCTCGGAAGAATGCTTTTGCTCTGCTGGTGGAGATGGGCCATGCTTTCCTCCGATTTGGCCCAAACAAAGAAGGTAAGGCGTGGATGACCCAGGGCCGGGATGGGTGCTTGGCTCACGGGCCTCTGGGAGGCACCCCTCCAAACCACTGGCTGCGGACCTGGGCAGGCTGCTCCTCTCTGGCCAGAATCCCTTCCCTGAGGGGCCCGGCATGCAGCATGCAGAGTGCTCTGCCCGGATGTGATTATCCTTATCTCGCCTTCCAGAGGCCCTGCAACGTTACCTGGTCCTGGTGTACCCTGGCCTCGTGGGCGCTGTGACCATGGTCAGTTGCAGCATCCTGGCCCTGACCCACCTCCTGTTTGAGTTTAAAGGTGAATGCTGCTTCCTTGAAGGCCTGGGGAACCCTTGGGGTAGGAGGATGCCCAGAAGGTCAGGACTGGGTCACTACCAGAATGGGAGAGCTACCACCTTCCTTCCTCGGGGGAGGGAAGAAGAACCAAAAGCAAGCCTGGCTGCCTCTTGTCTCCTCCGCTGCCCGTGTCATCTTCCCTGCCCACCTGCATGCCACTGTCAGGGTGGATCGGAGGAGCTCGAGTCTCATGCCCAGGTGTCAGTCCTGGTTCCACCTCTTACCAACCGTGCCAGACCTTGAGCAAGTTTATGAACCTTTTAGAACTTCCATTTCTTATCTCTAAAGTGGGGGAAAAAAACTACCTTCTCACAGGATGGCTATACTCTAGGGAGAGTGACTAGGACCGTGCTGGACACACAGAAGTCCCACAGATGTTAGCTCCTCTGCATGTGACCGGGCAGGGGTGTTGCGTCTGGATGGGGTTTTGGTGTCTCTGACGGTGGCCCTTTGGTGACCCTAGGTCTCATGGGAACCAACACAGTAGAGCAGCTGCTGGAGAATGTGTGCCTGCTCCTGGCTTCCCGTACCCGTGATGTGGTCAAATCGGCGCTGGGCTTCATCAAGGTGGCGGTAGTTGTCATGGACGTGGCACACCTGGCCAAGCATGTGCAGCTGGTGGTAAGTGGCCCCCTGGCCCCGGCGGGTGGCAACATGGCCTCTGGCCTGCCAGCATGGACCCATGAGCACTGAGGCCAGCAGGTTCCAAACATTTGTCTAGCTGTACGCTGTCTTGTCTCACAGAAGGTCATGCAGGAGCTCTGGAAAGGACCGGTAGGGTGATGCCCACCCGGTGGGGGTGAAGAAGGTGCATGGTGCCCAGGCTGCCTCTTGTGACCCCTCTTCCCCTCCACAGAAGCAAGGGCTCTGCGGGGCAAGGGTCTGTGGGCAGGGCCACCCTTTGTTTTACAGATGGAGAAACTAAGGCCAGAGATTTCCCCAGGTCACAGTGTTGGTGAGAGTGGTCCTGGGACCAGAACCCAAAGCTCAGGACTGACCCTCGGGGCTCTCCCCCAGCAGGGCCACATCTTGCTTTCTTTTTCCCCTCTTGCATTTTGACCTTCTGGGTTTGAGGAAGCTCCTCTGGACACCCCTGCTGGGCTGCAGAAGGGCCTGAAGAGCCCTCAGCTGGGCACAGGGTGTGTCTCCTGCTGGGTCTGTCCTCCAGACTGTCTGCCCGCTACCTCCACCGTATCGGTTTTTCACTTCAGCTGGGTTGGGTCACATCAGACCTCTGGGTTCCTCTTGCCTTTTGTCTTCGTATCTGGGCTTGGGTCAAGGTCGCTTGCCTGTGCCCTCCCCTGCCTGCAGCCCAGCTGGGGACCAAAGATCCAAAGATGAGAAGCGATAGAGGAGTAGTCTGTCCTAGGGTTCCAAGAATTGATAAGAGCCTTCCTTTCCTTTCCTTTCCTTTCCTTTTTTTTTTTTTTAATATTTATTTATTTTGGGAGAGAGGGAGAGAGAGAATCCCAACCAGGTTCTGTGCTGTCAGGGCAGAGGCCAAAGAAGGGCTTGATCCCACGAACCACAAGACAAGACCTGAGCTGAAATCAAGAGTCAGAGGCTTAACCTTAGACTGAGCCTCCCAGACACCTTTATAAAGGCCTTTTAAAGGATCGATGGGGCCCTGCGCCTCCAGCCCCATCTAGAGACACTGCAGATAGTGAGATCTGCCACCCACACATAGGCCCCAGCCAGGCCCGATGAAGGTGTGAGAATAGTCTGGCCCGAGACCAATGCAGGGCTCAAGAGAAACCTGGTGGTGTTAGGACAAAGTATGGGCCATGGAATTAGATAGACCTGGACCTGGACCTGGGCCGACTGCTGCCTCTGACCATGTAGCAGCCACTTAACTCTCTGTGCCTCAGTTTCTTCATCTGTAAGAAATGATGATAGTGTCTGCCTCATGGGGTTCTAAGGGTTAAGTGAGGTAATGCAGGTTAGGTGCCTGCCACTTTCAGAAGTCTCTAAAGCTGTAACCTTGGTAGGATGGTCGTGGATTGTCATGAAGGAGGGTTTAGGGGAAAGGTGGAGAGCTGCCCAGGTTGTGGAAACATGATTGGACCAAGGGGTGGCTGGGCTGCTCTGACCCTCACCCCTTAGCTGGGCCTTGTGGGTCCTGTGTACCTGGTCTGTACCGTAGTGAGAGGGCAGACAGGGTGGAGGGCACCCCCGAAACCTTGGTGCTCTGCCCGCCAGATGGAAGCCATTGGGAAGCTCTCGGACGACATGCGGCGGCACTTCCGCATGAAGCTTCGGAACCTGTTCACCAAGTTCATCCGCAAGTTTGGGTCTGTGCTCTGGATTGAGGGGGAGCAGGGGAGGGGTTGAGGGGCTTCCCATCCTAGCAGAGAGCCTGCAGAGAAGGAGCTGGGCTGGGGGACTGAGTCCCTTTCCTGTGGCTGGAAGGGCTGTGGCTGAACCCTCCTCTGGGTAGCACTCCCTGGCCAGTGCGCCTCACCAGCCCCTCATCCCTCAGGTTTGAGCTGGTAAAGGGGCTGCTGCCCGAGGAGTACCACAAAGTCCTGGTAAACATTCGGAAAGCCGAGGCCCGAGCCAAGAGGCACCGTGCTCTGAACCAGGCTGCTGTGGAAGAGGAGGAGGAGGAAGGAGAGGAACCTGCCCAGGGCAAGGGTGACAGGTGAGGCCTGTGGTGGGGTCCTGGGGGTCCCAGGTCCTGGGGACCTGGTCTCCCTCGACCTGCAGCCTGCCCAGATCATGCCCAGACACCCCTGCCTCTCCTGGGAACACCCTGACTTGGGACTTCTCTGCACTTAGTATCGAGGAGATTTTGGCCGACTCGGAGGATGAGGATGCTGAGGAGGAGGAGGAAAGGGGCCAGGCCAAGGAGCGCCGGAAGCTGGCCCGACAGAGAAGCCAGGCGTGGCTGAAGGAGGGTGGCGGGGATGAGCCCCTCAACTTCCTGGACCCTAAGGTGGCCCAGCGAGTCCTAGGTAGGCAAAAAGTGGCTGGCACATGAGTCGAGAAAATACGCTTGCCTTGCCAAGGTCAGGGGTTAGGGTGATTTCCACACAGCCCACTGGGCACCTCTCACCGCCATGTGTGCACATCAGTGCGCTGCAGACACCCATCTGGGGCACAGACCTGGGCTTGTTGGTTTGGATGGGGCTGTGGGTGGGTTAGTCTGGCCTTCCGCCTCCTCACTGCTCGACTCTGCCACACCAGCTACCCAGCCTGGGTCCGGCCGGGGCAAGAAGAAGGACCACGGCTTCAAGGTGAGTGCCGATGGCCGCCTGATCATCCGGGAGGAGGAGGACGATGCTGCCACGACCAAGATGGAGGAAGAGGAAGGCACTAAAGGTGGGACCACCATCCATTCTAGGGGCACAGCTGCTTCTGGAGTGGGCAGTGTTGCACTCACTCGGTCGTTCATTCACTCATTTGTTTATTTGCTCATTCATTCCGTGACCACTGGTTGGGGAAGTGTAGATAAATACAGATAACGAGGGGCTTGTATCTAAGACAACTTCCTCAAACATTTTGAATTTCTCAAACTTTTTTGACCACATTGAGAAAGCTTTACATTGCAATCTAGCCACCTATACGATACATACATAATTCAAACAGAACTTTCAAAACGCTGTACTTCCTCTTGACTGTGTGTGATGCACTTTTTTGGCCACTGTTCTTCTGTATCTTTCCTTCTCCCTCTTCTCCTTTTCTTTTTTTTTTCTTTCTTTCTTTTTTTTTTTTTTTGCAATATAAACTTCACTGAGACCATGAAGCTCATTTAGAGGTAGAGCCAGACTTAAGAGGTTTAGGGGTGGCAGCCCCCTTCCTGACTGCATGATCTCCTGTTGTCCAGGAGCCACTCTGGTGTGAAGTCTCCGAGTCCTGTTTAATTTTTCCTGCTTCCTCTCCCCCGTGTCATCTGTTAGATCAAAAAGCTTCAGTCTTTAAAATTGATCTGCCTTCCTCTTTTTTTTTTTTTTTTTTTTTTGGTTCCCACTGCCATGATCCTTGGGCTCTTGACTCACTACAACCTCCTAACCAATATTCTCACTGCATCCCCTGCACCCAGCTTACCGGCTGTGTGACTGTGGACAATTATTAACCTCTCTGTGCCTTAATTTCCTCACGCCAAATGGGCTTAATACCAATACCTACTTCAGATGGTTGTAGATGAAATGGGTAGCCAGAACAGTCAAGTACATGCTTGGTGTAACGGTGACTACACTGTTTCCTGATCTGGTCACACCACTGTCCCCTCTCGCCGCTTTGTACTTTCCAGGCTCTTGCTCCCTTCTTGGCCCGTATGTCCTTGGTGCTGAGAACACCTCTCCCCCTCTTTCTGCCTCTCCACTTTTTTTTTTTTCCTTAACGTTTATTTATTTTTGAAAGAGCACAAGTGGGGGAGGGGCAGAGAGAGAGAGGGAGACACAGAATCCGAAAGACTCCAGGCTCTGAGCTGTCAGCACAGAGCTCAACGTGGGGCTTGAACTCATGAACTGTGAGATCACAATCTGAGCCGAAGTCGGATACTTAACCAACTAAGCCACCCAGGCACCCCATCTGCCTCTCTGCTCTTAAGGATCCAGCCCAAGTGTTTTTATGTGACCTTTCCTTGGCCCCCAGCTTTCCGGCCCTGTCCCCCAGCGCTCCCAGCAAGCTTGGCCACTGCCCAGGCTGTGGCTCTTAGTCCCATGTTGTCTCGTGGCATTATTTACTAGTTGATTGACTTCGCTTGAGTTTGTCTTCCCTCCAACTGGTTTGTTTCGTACTTTTAAAAATACGTATACCGATAGCTTTTTAAAGAAATTGTGGTGGGGGCGCCTAGGTGGCTCAGTTGGTTAAGCGTCCGACTTCGGCTCAGGTTGTGATCTCACAGTTCGTGAGTTCGAGCCCCGCGTTGGGCTCTGTCCTGACAGCTCAGAGCCTGGAGCCTGTTTCCGATTCAGTGTCTCCCTCTCTCTCTGCTCCTCCCTGCTCACACACTGTCTCTCTCTCTCAAAAATAAATAAAGATTAAAAAAAATTTTAAAAAATAAAAAAATAAATTGTGGTGCAAAGTACACATAATGTAAAACTTACCACATTAACCACCTTTAAGCCTGCAGTGGACTAGTGGTAAGTACGTTTACATTGTTGTACAGCCAACCTCCGGAACTCTTTTTGCCTCTTAAACTGAAAGTCTCTACCTGTTAAAAGACAACTATTGCCCCCACCCCAGACCCTGACAACCATCATTCCAGAATCTGTCTGTAATAATTTGAATTTGAATATGCATCTAGGTACCTCACGTAAATGAAATGATTTCAGTATTTGTCTGTGACTAGCGTGTTTTACTCAGCATAATATCTGCAAGATTCACCCATGTTGTAGCGTGTCTCAGAATTCCCTTTGTCTACGCAAGCACTTTGCCCATTTTTTTATTGAGATGTTTCTTTTGTGTTGTTGAGTTTGTGGGTGGTCTTTACGTAGTCTGCTAGTCTGTGTAATCCTTTATCTGTATGGTTTGAAAAACCATTCTCTCATGCATTCTGTAGAGTACATTTTCAGTCCGTTGATGTGTCCCCTGATGCACAGAAGTTTTAAAATTTTGAGATAGTCTTTTTGATCTATTTTTATTTTGGTTGCCTGTGCATTTTCTTGATTCGTACTTCTTTGGCTCATCCCCACACAGAGCTCAGCATGTATAGCGAAAAAACAAAAAGGATTCTCAAGTAGGAAAATGAGGCTGTCCTCTTGGCCAAGCAGAATGTATGTGGGGCTGGGGCGCGCATGACTCCCCAGGAAAACCAGGGCTTTCATAGGGTCTTAAAAAAAGCTGTATTTGTCTCAGGAGTAGGAATACGACTTCCTTGAGGGGCTGTTGTCCCTGGGGCCTGGGATGGGAAAGATAAAGTTGCAGTCAGTGTTCAGGGGTCTTGTCTCCCACAGAAAGATGCAAGTTTTCTGGAGTTGTCAGCTCTGTCAGCCTGCTGAGCCAGGGGGAGGCAAGGTGAAATTTGCGTGGGCTTTGGGAAGTCAGGGGTGCTCCCTGTGTGCTCACAGGACTTTCTTTTGGTTCCAGGGGAGGATGAAGAGATGGCTGACCTGATGGAAGACACGGGTGTCAGGAGTGTGAGTACTTCCTCTGATGGGGGTGCTGGGCCCTCAGGGCAAAGCCTTGGGCTGACAGCTCTCAGCCATCTCTCCCCCGCCCACCTCCCACCCACCCCCACCTGCCCTGCTTCCTGAATGCACAGGAGCGCCTTGAAGCTGTGCATAACAGATGGTCCAGAGGATGTGGTGTGCATGTACAGGGCACAATGTAATGGCCGACTGCTCTGTGGGGCGTGGGAGGGGGCCCAAGGCACCTGATGCTTCCGTGTTGGTGGAGTTGTCCAGCTGAAGGAAGAGAGACAGAGCCCTGTGTGTCTCTACCGAGGGCATGTGCTGGGCAGGCTGCAAAGGCAACAGCTGGCCTATGTGTTCCAAGGGCAGGTTCCTGCAGGGAGCCGTTGAGGAGTGCCAAGGGGCCCGTGCATCATCTCACCTAATCCTCACAAGAGACGGAACTCTATCCCCGTTTCCAGAGGAGGCTTATCCTGCCCAAGTTCACAGGGGTTGTTAGATGCAGATGGGATTTAAACCATGGCCTTCCAGCCTCCTGAGCCCAAGAATTTAACCTTGGTATCTCCCAGGGTGGAGTGCAGCTTCTCACCTGCCCCACCTGAACCAGCAGGGTGATGTGGGCCCAACCCCTCACCGTCCTTCCCGAGCCTAGTGAACAACACTTCTGAGGGCGTCTAGGAGCAACGTCTTTCCTCTGCGTCCTCTCGGGGCCTGGCCAGCCCATCCAGCCTTCCTGGGTGTCCCCATTGGGGGACAGCTGCATAGGCGGGGATACAAAATTAGCAGTGCAGATGCAGGTACTGGGGTCCCATTTCGGCGTCAGCCTAACCTTTCAAACTCAGCTCCTCACCTGTGAATCTTGTGGAATTACTGGGTTGGCTTGATGAGATTGGACACGGCAAGTGCACAAGTATAGTTCCTGATGATCTTTCCCCCAGTTACTGCTTTCGTGAATGTCCTATTCACAAATGCCCTATCCCTGGCCAAATGCCCATCTTCCCACCAGGGCCAAAGAGGTACCCGGTTATCAGAGCATTGCACCCACGTAGAATTCCTGGGTGAAAATCAGACATAAAAGATCAGATAGTTATGGGGTCAGAGGGTATCCGGGGGTCTGAGAGGCCTCTGATGCAGGAAGCCTCCTCTGAGTAGGAGCGTTGCACCAGCTAAGCTGAGGTCGGGGTTCCCAGACAGGTACTTGTTGCCCTGGGACAGGAGTTCTGTGTGAAGCAGGCAGATGAGATTGTGGTCACAGCCTGGGCTGGAACTTACTTCTGCACAGCCTAGTTGTGTGATCTTGGATAGTTCTTTACCCTCTCTCAGCCTTGGTGTTCCCATCTGAAAGTGGGGGATTGAGTGCTTGGCAGAGGACCTTTCCTGCTAGCATAGTTTGCAGTTGCTTTTACTATGAACATTAATGATGATCGTGTACCCTTGTTAATGAATTTTGTGCACCACGTTATAGAAGAAACATCAGAAGCTCAAGCATCAGAAAGAGGCTGACGATGAGGAGCTGGAGATGCCCCCTCAGTACCAAGGTGAGACTTCCACTCTTCCCTTTTGGGACACTGTGTTCCCTGTCCCCTGCATTAGACAGGGCAGTGGCAGGCAGAACCACAAGTTTGCATGGCATGGCCCGATTGTAGTCAAGTCAGCACCAACAAAGATTGGCTGATCTGTCTCCCAAGACTGGTCTGGGGGCTGAGAATGTTTGGGATGAAGAAGAGTCTGGGGGGATCTGTGCATGGAACCCCCAGCCCTTCTAGGGAGCCCCTGAGCCCCATCTCTGTCCCACCCACTTAGGCCTTCCGTGAGGCTTGCAGCCCACCCCTTGTTTTCCTGGGAGGTGTCTGTCTCTCTTGTCCAGCCCTGAGTCAGGCAAGGTTTGGGAGATCACTTCAGCCTGTGTTGAGGGTGGCAGCTGGGAGGGTCAGTGATGGATCTGCCCGGGGGATTCCCCTATACATTTGTCTCTGGTCCCCTAAGCTGTTCCTTTTCCTGCAGCAGCTGCTAAAGACACCAGTGTGGCTGCCAAATGCCAGGGGAGGCCTCTGTTACTCACCTCTGCCTTCTTCCCCTGAGGGCAGCCCCTGTAGCAGAACCCCTGCTATATATCTGGAGGTACAGGGGCTCCTGTAGAAAGTCCCCAATCCCAGGGGCTCCTGGGCAGCTCAGTCGGTTAAACATCCGACTCTTGATTTCAGCTCAGGTCGTGATCCCAGGGTCGTGGGATCGAGCCCTGTATCAGGCTCCGTGCTGAGTGTGGAGCCTGCTTGAGATTCTCTCTCCCTCTGCCCCTCTCCCCTGCTCACACGTCGTATGCACGCGTGCTCTCAAAAATTAAAAAAAAAAGAAGCACGGTCTCCATTCCCAGCAGCAGGTATGTTCTCAGAGCCTTAAGGCATCCTAACCCAACTGGAGAGCTTCACGGCTCCCCACTCTGTGGCCCCATGGGCCAGGGCCTAGTTTACCTGCTCTGCTTTGAGGTGGTGAGGTGCAAAACCAGATGATGTGGAGGAGGCCTGGGTTCAAGACTGCCGGCTCTTAGCTCTGTGGCTAACTTGGCCCAGTCCTGCTGCTTCTCTGAGGTTCTAGTTTCTCATCTGTAAAAAAAAAAAAAAAAAAAGTGGGATTCATCTGGCTCATCTAAAAAGAGTCCTCCTGAGTCATCCGTGAGTGTATTGAAATCCGGACTGGAAATAACAAGTGACGTTGGAAGCACCTGGATTTCTGTAACCACAGTTTTCGTGTCTGTACAATGGGACAGGAGCTGCCTTTCTTTCCCAGTGTTGTTGTGAAGCCTGAATGAGATCAAGCCCGAAGTACCTCATTTTATAGACAAACTTAAAAGATCCAGAAATTAAGAGACTTGCTGAGGTTAGAGCTGGTAGTGGTAAATCAGGGAGTCGAACCTGGGTCTGTCTGACTTCAAAGCCTGTGTTCTTTTCTCCTAGGACAAACGGAACAGATTTAGCTTTGGAGACTGGGGTGGTTCATGTTAGTGGAGAAGGTGTATGTCCTCAGAGGTCATTCGTAGGTCTGTGTGGCTTCAAGTCAGCCTGAGGAGCCCACTGGTCTTAACTGTTAAGCCACTAGACAGTCCCTTCTTGGGGAAGGTCTTTGTCCTTGGTTGATAGGGGACAGAGCCATTGCTAGCCTTGATTTCTCTGCTCCCTGGAGGCTCTGTAAAGACAAGGTACCCACTGCCTTCTCCCAGGAGGAAGCTGCCCTGGCTTTGCCTGATTCATGGTCTCTGTGTTCCCCCTCTAGCCGGAGGCTCTGGTATCCATCGCCCTGTGGCCAAGAAGGCTATACCTGGGGCCGAATACAAGGCCAAGGTAAGAGCCATGGGTAGGGACAGAGCCTCTGGGAAAGGATGAGGGTAGCTGTGCCCATCACCCTTCTGGAGAGCCACCTTGGTGGAGCCAGACTCAGGCCACACCGAGGGGCACACTGAGGTCTTGTTAGCATTTAAAGTCCATGCCTTTGTTGGTTGGCATTCCTGGACTACAGGAGCCCTTTGGTGCCACCAGGGCACAGAGTGAAGGGGAGGACATGGGGTCTGTTAAGTCAGGGGCAGGGAGGAAGGGGAACCCTGTACTCCTAGTTGACTCTCTCTCTCTGGCTGAGCAGAAAGCAAAGGGTGACGTGAAGAAGAAAGGTCGGCTCGACCCCTACGCCTACATCCCCCTCAACAGAACCAAGCTCAACCGAAGGTACAGTATTGTGCGGGGTCTGGCTGGGGCAGTGGGGGTGGGGAGCTCAGTGCTCCAAAGAGGGGAGGGCCTTATTCTCAGTAAACTCTCAACTTAATTGCTCCAGTATCTTCCAGGTTTTTTTAATTTTTGCTTTCTAATGTGCACCTTCATGTAGTTGGTGCCCACATGCGTTATTGACTTGAACTGCTCTTGTAAGTAGGACAGCACCTGTGCCCAGGCAGCACCCTTTCTCCCCAGTTCCCGCTAATGCTGGGGGAGCCATTGGTCAGCATTATGGGAAGAGAGACCACCTGTCTTCAGGGAGATGTGACCCTCTGTTCCTTGTTCCTGCAGGAAGAAGGTGAAGCTGCAGGGCCAGTTCAAAGGCCTGGTGAAAGCTGCCCAGCGAGGGTCCCAGGTGGGACACAAACTCCGCAGAAAGGATCATCGGCCCTAAAGCCTCGAGGCCCCCAGAGCTGCCCTGGGACCCAGTGTAAGGTCTCTCTGCAGCTTCCAAGCTGCTTTGACATCAGTTCCAGATACTGAAGGTTCTGGCAGAGCCTGGACTCGGAATGACTTGCTGGACAGGGCTTGGCTTCCAGAGAGGCACCCAGGATTTTGGAAGCTCCAAATAGGAGCCGCCCTTTAGAGATGTCCCTAAGGCCTGGAGATGGGAATGTGGCCTCGCTGCTTGTGAATCGGCCAATGAGGCAGCTGTGCTTTCTGCCCAGAGCAGCCATGCGCACCAGAGCAGACGGTTTCCTGTTTCTTCTAGCCGCTTATAGCCACATGGCACTTAGCCTGGCTGTGGTCTGGGTGTGGAAGATTTGCTGTGATCGGATGTAGAATAAACATGGACTGCCATGCATTTTCCCTAGAAACACTGTGTTTTATCACCTGCCCCTCCATGGACAAGAACTGTGTCCAGTTACTGGCAGCAGTGGCTTGACCTCTTCTTTTCCAGTCCCAGCATCCAGTCTAAGGCATAGCAGGTAGCCCTAGGTCAGGCCTTAGAACTTGCCCACCTATGTCAGGAGGTTTCCCTGACTTCACTTACTGTCTCAGTCAGAAAGTGACATTTGGAGGGGCAGGAGGGGCAGTGAATGCTCTGGGGCTGGTCTGTAGAGACAGAATAGGAAGGAAGCAGAGGCTGCCCCAGGTTGCCCCTAGGCACAGGTTTCCTCGGCAGCTTTGTTCGTTGATTCACTGAAGTTCATTGGTTCACTGAGCCCCTCTGAGTGCCGAGTGCAGCCTGGTCACCCACCTCCCTGATCATCACATCCTGTTTTTCCCAGACAAATAGACAAGCTGTGGAAAGAGCAGCATGATTCTCACCATCCAGCTTTGTTGGTCTGGAGCATTGCTCCTGAGGTCACTTTATCGGCCATGGTACCCCTGTGTGTGCTTTCCCAACAGGCATCAAGAAGCAAGGAACCCCAGGGCTAGTCCCCCATCCCCAGTAGGAAGAATTGTCCCCTGGCATTTGATCCATAGTTTTTCTCATCTCAAATTCTCCCCATTTGACATGAGACACCCCACCCCCTCCAGCACACATGCTCAATAGTTTCCATTCTAGTTTCATGCCCTTGGCTCTGATAATGCTCCCAGGAGGCCCTGTGCACAGTTCCGTTCATCCTCCAAGGGAGCTCTAGTCTTGACTTGATCCATTGACCCGCAAATTCGAGCATTTCCTCCCACTGAATCTGGAACGAAGAAGTGGAGAGGAACCACACTTCACCCAGAGGTGGCGCTCTTTACATGCCTTGTTCACAAAGTCTGGGCTTGGAGAGCCAGGAAGGTGGTCTAACCTTAATCCCCATGGTTACTCTTATGGACAAATCAGGCCTATCCTAGCCCTTTCCTATTTCCTTTCTCAGGAAATTAGCCACATGCAGTAGGACACTCCATGAAGTAGGAGGAGCCGGTTGTGCTTACTATAGTATGCTTTCCAAGGACTTTTGTTTTCTTCCAAAGGTAGAGCTAGGGCAGGTGACCCAGAAAGACTGGTCTTGGTGATGTGGTGAATTCCATACTCTTTTGGAAGTAGACTTCGGATGCACATTACCTCGAAGCAGAGGCAAGAATTGATCTGTCCCAGAGACATAAGGTGCTGGAAACATTTGTTGTGAAAGTCAGTGCTGCTTTTGTCCCCACAGAGGGGGTGATGAAGGAGAATCAGGAGTATTTATCAATGCAAGGCTCATTCAATTTCAGGACCACTAGAAAATCTGAGGGTCTCCACCAAGGTCCAGATGCACTACTTTAATTTTATTACGCTTTTGGCAGGTCAGAATCAGACTTATTCCAGCTTTCTTTTCTGGGGTCCACCTTCGATTCCTTCTCAGAAATGGGAGACAGAGCATGCCCTGCCTGGCCGCACTGAAACAGCCACCCTGGTGTTGGCTGAGGACGTGGGCAGTGTTGGGGATCTACAAAGGCGGTCCATTCATGGCCCCCATCCTGACGCCTCTGCACACAGGTGGGTCCGATCACACCAACCTCACCCCTTCCTGGGAAGTGCAGCTTCCTGGGATTGAGGCAGCTGGCCTGATGGTGGCTGTCATCTTACCTCCACTGTCTCATTTGCAAGCCCACCTCAGTCCACATGCTTCATCCTGTTTTCCGGCGTCGTTTGCAACATGTGAGAAAATTACCTCCGGTGTCCAAGTAGTCTCTGTTTTCTCTCTTCATTGTTGCTTACGTTCCATCACAGGGTAACTTAGGAAATTAGAAGGTATTCTCTACTTCACTATAAAAGTACTAAAGAATCACAGAGCATTTGGGAAAAAAAAACCAGACAAATAAAAGCAAGAGCTAGACTCCTTCCACCAAATTCTCACTGTTAATCTTTGTACATCTGACTCTGAAACAACACAGATTTGAATTGCATGGGTCCACTTACACATGGGTTGTTTTTGATAACTACAGCACAGTACTATAAATGTATTTTCTCTTCCTCATGATGTTATGAATGGTATTTCCTCTAGCCTTATTGTAAGAACACAGTATATAATATATATACCAAATATGTGTTATCGGTAAGGCTTCTGGTCAACAGTAGGCTATTAGTAGTTGAGTTTTGAGGGAGTCAAAAGTTATATGTGGATTTTGAACTGAAGGGGGGTCAGTGCCCCAATCCCCACATTGTTCAAGGGTCAGCTATATCAACTGTACATTTCATTCCTGTTTTTTTATGTGCAAGGCTTTTTTAAATACAAAAACAGTGTTTTTCTTTTTTTTTTTTAAGTGTTTATTTTTGAGACAGAGAGCATGAACGGGGGAGGGTCAGAGAGAGAGGGAGGAACAGAATCCAAAGCAGGCTCCAGGCTCTGAGCTGTCAGCACAGAGTCCCACGCGGGGCTCTAACCCACGGACCGTGAGATCATGACCTGAGCCGAAGTCGGACACTTAACCGACTGAGCCACCCAGGTGCCCCAAAAAACCAGAGTTTTTAAATACAAGTATACATTCTAAATTTGCACTTGACTATCACAAACTTTTTACCCTACCAATATAAACACTTCATAAACGTTTTCAAATGCCCGGTTTAAACACCCACCAGTGAACGTAGGTCAGTTTATTTACAAAGAATCTGTGAGTCCCTAAGTATGTTGTTCTTTGACGTACACAGGGACTTAATGCCATCACTAGATGCTGGATCATGTGCAGAGCAATATTTAGAAAGTGACATGATGACTGTTCTTTGTTCTATTTTTGCTATACATTAGTGTAAATAGACAGATGACTGTACTCCAGAAAATAACCCTGATTTGGGGCACCATAAGCTGGCTTGCCATTTCCTGAAATCATGCTTACTATAGCTTCTGCCGTCAGAAACATTTATCAAGCTGTTAGAGAGGCTGGCCACGTCATCCGGGGCCAGGGCTACAGTGGCAGAAGGTGTTCTCCCATTCCAAGTCCCATTGATCGGTCGTGGAAGTGCCTAGAACAGGATTTTGAGGTCAATAATCGGTAAATATTGATTGAGAATGCTGGGGGGTGGGGTGGGTATGGTGGCAAGCTCAGGCTGCATACTCCTTCCTGGGCTGAGGTCTGGATATCAGCTGTGCAAGTCTAAAATCAGAGTTCGTTGTGTTCAGAGAGGAAGAAAGTGACTCACAACAGGCCTAGGCGAAATTGTGATTTATTAACGTGTAATGAGAAATGTAACTGCTAAGGGGCTTGAGACTGGCGCGTGGTGACTGCTCAGCACACAGTCCCCTGCACAGGAAGTCAGAATCAGAGGCTTTAGTGAGCATGGGACAGGGCACAGGGAATCATGGGAGTGGTAATTGGCAACGTCTCTGACGTAGGACAGTGTTCTGTTTTGTCTGTAGGATAGACCTGCCCGTCGGGTCCCCCTCTATTCAGGTTAGTGCCAGATCCTCTGTCGTGTCCTCTAGACTCTTGAGAGCCACTTGCCTGCTGTTCAGAAGCTTTTCTGAGATTTCCTTCAGCTCCGGGTTCCTTCACATGCAGGCATGCCTGGATTGAATTTCCAAACCCAACTCTTCTGGCTGTCACCAGGGAGACATCCTGTTCTCTCTGGGGCCTTGTGTAGATAACTAATCCTGTCTGTCTGTCGTGTGTAGACTTGAAGGGTTTAACTTCTAGAGGGCAGCTTGATTTCCAGATTCCAGGGATGTTACCCTGTAGACCCAAAGGTAGCTATTACAGAGCTGATAGGATTTTAGGGCAGAGTTTCACAGAAGACCTGAGGCATTGATGACAGATAGATGGGTTTGCGGGATGGTGCCAGGAATAGCCTGGACCTCCTTCTGGCCCCTCCTGTTTTTACAAGCTCTTCAAGAGTCTTGCTTTGAACCAGAACTGTTGCTGTGCCATAGATCTTGGACTTGAGGCCTCTGAGCCTGAAATACATACACAGCTGATTGCTTGGGACCAGCCCTCAGTTGTAAATAAGCTCATAAAAATGACGAGGTGCAGTGTTACCTGAGATTTTACACGGCTGTGCATAATGATTGGGTCCCTGTGTGATAACACTTATCGAAAATTGCCTTCCTTAACCTTTCCAGCAGGTGGGGTATACCTCCAGAACACAAATAATCAGCCAGCAAAACTGACATCTAGTATTTATTCTGAAGAAAGTCCTTCCCTGCCCACACGAGGACTATCACAGGGGCCACGTGGATCCTCTCCCTCAGGACTTCACACACGGGGCACAAGCATACCTGATCCACACCCGCCAGGTTTAAATCTCCGCAGGTCCAGATTACCACCAAATGCAACCACGTGTACTATCTCTCCATCCCCACAACGGTGGCGTGATGATTAACCGCTGTCATTTTCATGATCCGTCACAGCTGAGAACCCAAAGGCAGCGTTAAGTCAGCGGAAAAGGTAGTTATTAGGCCTCCAGAGTTCAAGCCCATGCTGCTGCACCTTCATAGCTTAGCCCCCGGGGAGAACACAGTGTTGCAAGCAGGCTTAGCTGTGCATTTCAAAACACCGCCTGCAGTTGGGACACCAGAGTCTGTTTCCTTTCCCTTCATCACCTTGTGGGCTCTTTACTCCCCAAAGCTCTGCCGCTCTGGGATTAAAACCAATTACAGAACAGGCTTCTTTGTACTTGGCGAGAGGAGGGTGGAGTTGTACCAGGACTGACTTTCTTGACAGCCACCAGGGGCAGGGCAAGGCAGGGCAGGGCTGCTTGCTGGATATTCCTTCCTCTCTTTCCTCTCCTTCCTCTTCCCCTTTCAGCAGACTGTGGAGCTGCTCTGCACGTCTTGCCTTTCTTCCTTTCTGCCGTTTTCTTCTACCCTATTCCTTGTCCACTTCCTCAGCTCTCCCTCCCTCCCTGTCTCTGCTTCTCTACACACACACACTTGCATTGTGCCTTTGTTCTGAGCAAAGGACTTCCTTCAGAAAGGCATTTTGTGAGATGGGATACAGTAATAAGCCAGGCAGACAGGATCTTTGCCTTCATAAAGTTTATGAGGAGGGAACAGGTAAAATAAAGAATAAATAAAACATGTGATTGGAATAGTGCTTTGTGGATGCCTTGAATGGACCTAATTTGGATGAGGAGGACATGGTGGGGGGGCACTCTTGGAGTAAATGATGTTCGTCTAAGACCTGAAGCGTGAGCAGGCTTTAGGTTAACTCATTTGCCTCAATGATCCAGGCTCCGAAATTTCTAGGTCCCGGACCTAAGGGCAACAATATGGTTGGAAGGTGGGTTTAGGCCAGGACCTGTCTGGAAGTTCTGCTGCCTACCAGGCTTACTGTTTCACTTAGATTGTGTGTGTGGATGGGTGGTGGTGTGGCTAAATCTCTCACCTACTTTTGGCTCCTGCTCCAGACAAACGAATAGCACATGCAGAGGCCCTGGAGCCAAGAAGAGTTTGGCCCCTTCAAAGAACTAGCAGGAGGGGCGCCTGGCTGGGTCAGTCGGTAGAGCGTGCAAATCTTGATCTCCGGGCTGTGAGTTGGAGCCCTACGTTGGGTGGAGAGAGTACTTAAGAACAAAATCTTTAAAGGGGCACTGGGTGGCTCAGTCGGTTAAGCATCTGACTTCGGCTCAGGTCATGATCTCACGGTACGTGAGTTCGAGCCCTGTGTCGGGCTCTGTGCTGACAGCTCAGAGCCTGGAGCCTGCTTCAGATTCTGTGTCGCCCTCTCTGCCCCCGCCCCCCCCCCCCCCCCCACTGCTAGCACTCTCTTTCTCAAAAATAAATAAACATGAAAAGGATATTTAAAATAAATAAATAATAAATAAAATCTTTAAAAACAAAACAAACAAAAACCAAAGAATTGGCAGGAAGCCAGGGTTGCTGGACCAGAGGAGCAAGGTGGAGAGTGGGACAGCTAAAGGCTAGAGAAGCGGCTGCTGGTGGTGTTTCACAGGGTCTTGAATTAGCCCAACTCAAACGGGTGTTGGAAGGGAGGGAGGGGTAATGCCTGAACTGACTTGCTTTTTTTTTTTTTTTTTTTTTAAGATCACTGGCTGCCACATGAGTCATGGATTGGAACAGGGCAAGAGGACACAGGAGGCCCACTGGGAAGCTGCTGCTACAATCCAACAAGGGATGGTGCATGTGGTGGGGTGGTGGGTGGTGGGGCCTTGGCGGAGATGGTGGGAAGTGGCTGTACATGGTATGAAAACTGCAACCTGAAGTTCAGTGCTGTTAGTGGAGGGGTCTTCAGCTTTGGGAGAAAGAAGCCGGGCCTCTTGTTTACTGGACCACAAAGGCTGGACAAAGTTCAGTCATTGGTCCCCTTTCATTCAGTGCCCATCATGTCAGGCATTGCACTGTCCAAGGCACTTCAGATACACGAAAGAACAAAACAACAGAACTCCAGTTTTCGTGGGAGGATCAAACAAAATAAATATGGAATTTTAGCATGTTAGTGATAAGGGTTCTAGAGAATTATAAAGCAGAAAAGGGGATAGGGAGTACTGGATGGAAGAGAGGATGGTTTCAACTTTCAATTGGGCAATCAGAGACGGTGTTTAAAGACTTGAGGAATTGAGACTTTATATAACTCCTCAAGATGGAGGAAACAGCAAGTACAAAGGCCCTGAGGTAGGCATGTGCTGTCAGCTCAGATCCTGACATGGGGCTTGAACTCACAAACCATGAGATCATGACCTGAGCCAAAACCAAGAGTCAGATGCTTAACCGACTGAGCCACCCAGGCATCCCTGTGAGGACTTTTTTTTTTTTTTTAAGGATTTTATTTCTTTTAAGCAATCTCTACACTCAACGTGTGACTCAAATTAATGACCCTGAGATCAAGAGTCGTATGCTCTTCTGACTGAGCCAGGTGGTCCCTTATAGACTACTGTGAAGACTTTAACTTTTCCTCCCAATGGAAAGGGGAGCCATTGGATGATTGTGAATGTAGGGGGTTACATGACCTGGAGAGTCCATCATCTGAGATGGGGAAAACTGCAAATGGAGCATTTGGGGGCAGGAAAGGCAGGAGTTCAGTTTTAGACATCCTGAGTTTGAGACGGCTCTTAGACATCCAAATGGAGATGGACCAGCTGGTGATAGGAATCTGGAACTCAGGAGGGTTCCTGCATGGGTGTATACACTTGAGAGTTATGTGTGCACGTGTGTGTGTTTCAAGCAAATAGACTGGGATATCAACAAGTGGGTGAGTGCAGAAAGAGAAGAGAACATTTCCAATGCCTGAGCTTGGGATACCCCAACATTAAAAGCAGATAGATAAGGAAGAACAGCCAGTGAGGCAGAAAAAACAAACCAACAAGACAAAACAAAAAAATGGCCTTCTGGAGAACTAAGTAAAGATAACGTTTCAAGAAAAGAGAGTTATCAGCTTTATCAGATCTACTGAGAGGTCAGGTAAGATGACAAGTACTGGATTTGGTAACATGAAGGTCATTGGTGAGGAGTTCTGGGAATCGGCAGCTCAGCCCAAACTGCTCTCTGACACTGACCTAAAAAAGTAGGATGGGGGCACCTGGGTGGCTCAGTCGGCAAGCATCCGACTTCGGCTCAGATCATGATCTCACAGTTGGTGAGTTCGAGCCCCATGTCAGGCTCTGTGCTGACAGCTCAGAGCCTGGAGCCTGCTTTGGATTCTGTCTCCCTCTCTCTCTGTCCCTCCCCCACTCACACTCTTTCTTTCTCTGTCTCTCAAAAAATAAAAACGTTAAAAAAAAAAAAGGATGAAACATTTAAAGAGACAAACTCAAAAGCAACAAAGAGCTAGCTGGAGAGTGAAGACTTAGTCAACCACGCCCTAAGAGTAGACAGGACCTTGAGAGGAAAGCCCAGCAAAAGGGGAACTTAGGCTGGGGTGGGTGGGCAGTGGTGCAAAGTAGGAAGAGTCTGTTTTAAGGCTGAAATGGTCTTTTGGTGGTTTCATGGGATTAAGGAAACAGAAGTTGGAGTTTGGGAACCACCAAGAGTGGAAACCCAAATAAATTACACATGCACACCTTCATCTGGGACCCTAATGGGCGACAACCTAGGTGTAGGTGTACATCTAAAGCATGTCACACGTGCTTGCAAACTACTGTCAGGTCGTCTGGGTGGTCCAGGGAATCTTGAGGCCAGGACTTGGATTTAGGTGTTTCTGGATTGCTAGTGTCCCCGGGAATTTTGCAGAAACAAACATGGCAACATCATCCTAGTTCCAAATGATTTCTACCACTAAGTTTTCAAATACAATATCCGGTATTCAATTAAAAATAACCGGGCATACTAGGAGATAGTAAAGTATGAGAGAAAATGTCGAAACAATAAACAACAAGAACATACCACAGGCAATCTGTTTACACCTCTATGATCTCACTCGTCACACTCTGTTGTTATTAGTTGTGACCCCTTTTTGATGGGGAACATCTCTTGGTTGCTTCTCCAGCATCCATTCCATACTTTTCGCTTCCCAACACTCTTGATTTCAGTTCTGGTAATAAAGGGGTACTGGAGAGGCTGACCAGCTCTAAGAGTGGGGCACGTGAACTAGCCACCTAGTCTCTCTTCTTGTCCCCAGGATTGATTCAGGGGTGAGAATGTAAGGCAGTCCAATGGGTGAATTCCAGCCCTTTTGAAAAATGCTGATACACAGAACCATACTCTTGGATGAGGAAGCATGTCCCTCTGGGAGCTGCTGGCTACAGGATGAAACCCACCCCACACAAGACCAAACAGAGAAATGGAAAGAAATCAGGTCTTCGGTAACATTGGTAAGCTGCTAAATCAAAATTCATCTGAAGTTAGACCTGCCTCTAGGGCAGCAGTGTCCGACAGAAATATAATGCAAGTCATTTATGTAACTTATGTAGTGACCATGTTAAAAAGTAAGAAGTGGATGGCGCCTGAGTGGCTCAGTCGGTTAAGCGGTTAAGCGTCTGACTTCGGCTCAGGTCACGATCTCATGGTTAATGAGTTTGAACCCTGCGTCGGGCTCTGTGCTGACAGCTCAGAGCCTGGAGCCTGTTTCAGATTCTGTCTCCCTCTCTCTCTGCCCCTCCCCTGCTCACACTCTCTCTCTCAAAAATAAACATTACAAAAAAAGTTAAAAAAAAAGTGAAATTAATTTTAATAATATCTTTTATTTAACCTAACACCCAAAAGAGTATCATTTTAACATATACTAATATACTATTAATAAAATATCTTACATACTGTTATTTATGCTAAGTATGAAGTCCTGTGTGTACACTCAACCCATCTCAATTTGGACGACCTATATTTCGAGTGTTCAATTGCCCGGTGTGGCTAGGGACTACCAAACTGATACCACAGCTCTGGAATTCTCTTTTATTGAACCACTAAATTCCCTTAGGGTAATTTCAACAGCTTTATTGATATATGATTTATACGCCATAAAATTTACCCATTTTAAGTGTACAGTTCTATGGTTTTTAGTAAATTTATAGATTGTGCAACCGTTACCCACCTCTAATTTGGGAACGTTGCCATCACCCCAAAAAGTTCTCTCATGCCCCTTTGGTGTTACTCTCTGTTCCCTTGCACAGCCCCGCGCGATCACTAGTCTTTTTTCTGTCTCTGTAAATTGTCCTTTTCTGGATATTTCACGTAAATGAAATTCTATAATAGGTAGCCTTTTGCTTCCGACGTCTTTCACAGCATTTTTGAGATTTGTTCATGTGTGGCATGCGTCAGTATTCCATTTCTGTTTATTACTGCCAAGTATTCCTAGTATGACTATACACACATTTTGTTTCTTTCCCCACCAGTTGATAGTCATATGGATTGTTTCCAGTTTGGAGTTATGACTAATGCTGCAAAGAGCATTAACGCCCAAGTATTTGTGTGCACATATGTCCCTCTATGTCTTGAGTAGAGTTTTAGGAGTGGAATTCCTTGGTCATATGCTAGGTTTATGTTTAATCTTTTAAGGAACTGACAAACAGGGGCACCTGGCTGGCTCATTCGGAAGAACATGTGTCGCTTGATCTCTAGGTCGTGAGTTCAAGCCCCATGTTGGGTGTACAGTTCACTTTAAGAAAGAAAGAGAGAGAGAGAGGGAGGGAGGGAGGAAGGAAGGAAGGAAGGAAGGAAGGAAGGAAGGAAGGAAGGAAAAAAGGAAGGAAGGAAGGAAGGAACTGCCTAACTATTCGAACTGTTTTGCAGAGTAGCTATTTTACATTCCCACCAGCGTGTCTGAGGACTCCTGTCTTTCCATATCCTTGCCAACAGTTGGCATTGTCTGTCTTTTTTTAATAGCCTTCTAGTGGGTGTATACTGGAATCTCACTGTGGTTTTAGGTTGCATTTTCCTAGTGACTAATGACATCAAGCATCTTTTTGTGTACTTATTGGCCATTTGTGTATCTTTAGTGAAAGGTCCACTCAGATCTTTTGCCCAAGTTTTAATTAATTAATTTTTTGGTATTTTATTTTCTTAGTGATATCTTTTTTTATAACAGCTTTATTGAGGTATAATTCACATACCATAAAACTCGCCTTTATAAAGTATACAATCTAGTGTTTTTTTAGTATATTCACAATGTTGCACAACCATCCCCACTATCTAATTCCACAAATTTCCATCACCTTAAATAGGAAACCTGTACCCGTTAAGCAGTCATTCCCCATGCCCTGCTTCCCCTCCCCCCCATCCCCTGCAATCTACTTTCTGTCTTTATGGATTTGCCTAATTCTGGGCATTTCCTATAAATTGAACCACAGATGTGGCCTTTTTGTCTGGCTTCTTTCACTGAGCGTCCTATTCTCAAGGTTCATCCATGTTGTACCATGTGTCAGTGCTTCATTCCCTTTTATGGCTGGATGACATTCCACGTGTGCCTATACCGCATTCTGTTTGTTCACTGATCAGCTGGTAGGCATTTGGGTTGTTTCCGCTTTGGGGCTATAACAGATAATGCTGCTGGGAACACTGGTGTACAAGTTTTTGTGTGAATGCATGCTTTCAGTCCTCTTGGGTCCTGGACTTGCTGGGTCATACGCTAACTTCATGCTCCACTTTTTTTTTTTTTATTTTTTATTAAATTTTTTTTTTAAACGTTTATTTATTTTTGAGACAGAGAGAGACAGAGCATGAACGGGGGAGGGTCAGAGAGAGGGAGACACAGAATCTGAAACAGGCTCCAGGCTCTGAGCTGTCAGCACAGAGCCCGATGTGGGGCTCGAACTCACGGACCGCGAGATCATGACCTGAGCCGAAGTCGGCTGCTTAACCGACTGAGCCACCCAGGCGCCCCCATGCTCCACTTTTTAAGGAACTGGCCAAACTCTTTTCCAAAGCAGTTCCACGGTTTTGCATTCCCACCATCAGTGTGCAGTTCTACGGTTTTGCATTCCCACCATCAGTGTATAAGGGCTCTAATCTCTCCGCATCCATGCCAACACTTATTATTATTGTTGTTCTTGTTATTGCTATTATTACTCCAGGCAACGAGCACTCCTTTTTTTCATTGTGGTAGAATATGCATAACATAACATTTACCGTCTTAACAAGGTCAGTGGCATGACGTACACTCACTTTGGTGTGCACCCGTCACCACCATCCACCTCCAGAACCTTTGCATCCCAAACTGAAGCCACACACCCATTATACGATAACTCCCCATGCCCTGCTCCCTCCAGCCCCTGGAGGCCATCATTCCACTTTCTGTCTCCATGAATTCGCCTGCCCTACATATCTCACATAAGTGGCATCATGCTACATTTGTTCTTTTATGACTGGCTTACTTCACTTAGCATACCGTCCTCAGATTCCATCCATGTTATAGCATGTGTCAGACTTGCCTTCCTTTTTAAGGCTGGCTAATATTCCATGGCACGTACACACCACATCTGCTTATCCATTTATCTGCCGATGGGCATTTGGGTTGCCTCCACCCTTTGGCGATTAGAATAATGTTGTTGTGAACACGGGTATGCAAATATCTATTTGGGTCCCTGCTTTAGGCTTTTTTTGATTTGGGGCATGTACCCAGAATTGGAATTGCTGGATCATCTGGTAATTCTGTTTACTTTTTCTGAGGCTTGGAGCCACTTCTACAGGGCAGTGGCCACCACGTAAGGACTCTTGGCCCCCGAAGTTCCTACCTGACACTTGTGTTGGACTGTTTAGCTTTTAGACGATTTTTCCTTTGTGTGGAAACCACTAATCAACCATGTTTTAAAACGGTTTTATTTGCAATGTACTCTCATTATTCAGAAAGGAGAAAGGGAACATCCCCTTGAAGGACCCGGGTTTAGAGGACAGCACTAAACACTAAGCAGCAGCAGCTCAGGGGAGCTACTCATTGATTCGTTCCTTCTCTGCACTCTCCCTGTGCAGCCAGCGTTCTCCTGGCTAAAGGCTGTGTGGCGTCCAGCAAGCCCTGACCTCTTGGGAACTGTGAGCAGCTATCATTTCAGTGGTTGTAGATTACTGATCTGTTGGTTTCACTACACCTGTATAAAACCAATATCCCAGGTAACATTTTAAAACACCCAGCCCATCTGCTCTGATAGCACAGAGCCTGCTTGGGATTCTCTCTCTCTCTCTCTCTCTCTCTCTCTCTCGCCCATCCTTTGCTCATGTGCGTGCTCTCTCTCTCTAAATAAATAAATAAGCTTTAAAAAATAAATAAATAAAACACCCATCCCCGTCCTCGGAACCCAGAGAAACGGGTCAGCTGATTTTCAAACCAGGAGTTTCCAGGGAACCCGACATTGCCAGAAAAGTAGGTTCTGGTTAAAAGTGAAACGTAGGCACCTTTCGCCCTGGGTACTCTTAAATCAACCCCTTTCCTCCTCCTGTGAGCCTGGGAAATGGTTTGGCAGAGCAAATAATACTTTCTTGGGGATAGTATGGTGCTAAGGGGAGGGAGCGGCTACAAAGTCATACATGGTAGTGATCGTAATACTAGTAATACTAACTGCCATTGTTGTAAAAACGACCACTGCAGAATGTCCCCTGAGGCAATATGCTGAGAACCCCTGAGTCAGGGTGACCGACTGCCCTGGTTTGCCTGGGACTAGGGGGGTTTCCCAGGACACAGGACTTCCGATGCTAAAACCAGGAAAGGTCCAGGCACATTGTGATAACTGGTCATCTAAGTCCAGTTTGGGGGGGTGCTTGGGTGGCTCAGTCAGTTGAGCATCTGACTCTTGATTTTGGCCCAGGTCATGATCTCACAGTTTGTGAATTTGATCCCTGCATCGGGCAGGAATAGTGCAGTGCCTGCTTGGGATTTTCTCTCTCTCTCTCTCTGCCCCTCCCCTGCTCGTATACTCTCTCTCTCTCTCTCTCTCAAAATAAATTAATTAAAAATAAATACATACATAAATATATAAGTCAATCAGTCAATCCAGTCTCCTGCCTGTGAGCTGGTTATCCTAACTTGACTGGTTAGCCTACTTCTCTATTCCCCAGAGGTCATATCCTCGGAGATAATATCTAACTCATACATTGGTTTTAAGGATCAAGTAAAACATCTGTAAAGCATTAAGCTCAGCACATGGCATATATTAACTACAAATAAATGTTAGGTATCATTAGCTAAACTCCTATCTAACTTTGCAAGTTTTGTATCTTCTTTTGGGGAGACAGCAGTTTTTATTTATTTAGGTGTATAGCCCATCTACGTCCACGAATTTATGTAATAAAAGCCAAATATACAGCAGGACTGCTAGAGAAGAAAATATTAAAACCACACAGTAGAAGAGAGAAAAGAATGAACCCCAAATCCAGGCTAACAGGTATCTATAGGTGTGTGTTCAGTGGGTCTGGATTATGAGGGAGTGGCCATCGTTTACTTGGGGCTGGGAAGGTGATCACCAGGTTTCAGCTGACTCTTCCTTCCCTGCTTAGAACAGATCCTGAGAGGCGCCTGGGTGGCTCAGTCAGTTAAGTGTCAGACTCTTGATTTCAGCTCAGGTCATGATCTCATGGTTTGTGGGTTCAAGCCCTGCATTGGGCTCTGTGCTGACAGTCTGGAGCCTGCTTGGGATTCTCTCTCTCCCTCTTTCTCTGCCCCTCCCCCAGTTGCTCACTCTCAAAAAATGAATAAACTAAAAACAAAAACAAAAAAAAAAAAAAAAAGAAAAACAAGAATAGATCCCGAGTTAGATGTTTTCATTATGTCTATTTTACAGAGTAGGAAAAAGAGTAAAAAGCACAAAGAAGTCTGCCTGTCCTCTCGTCAGCTTTTTTGGGACTAGCCTCTGGCCATCCTAATTTTGTAAAAGGAATATGAGGAAGCACTGGAAATTACAAGCCTGGCTCACAGCCAAGCTGTTCACCCAGCCTCCTAGACAGGGGAGGCTTCAGGAATTGAGTTCAAATCCCTTGCTTTGCAAATGGGGACACTGAGGCCCAGAGCAGGGACTGCTGTTCCCAGCATCCAGATACTGGAAGAACCAGGGACTAGAGCCCACGTCACTAACCCCCAACCCGGTGCCCTCTGCTGAAGGTAGTCTGGATGACACAGGGAAGCTGGAGGCCACAGAGAGCTCACTGGGCCTAGGAATGTAGGTCTGCAGCAGCTAAGAATGAATTTAGATAATACCCTCAAGCCTCCATTTCCAGTGGGCAGTTAGGTGGGTGGAGTTTATGTTTTTCCAAATGAGGTCACTAGTTCTGTGGGTGAGACCAGCAATGTCTCCAGGGAGCTCCCCAGGTATCTGAAATGGGAAAGAGAAGGCCCCATATGTACTTTTACAGGTCGGGGTCTACAGATGCATGGACTCCCCTGTCCCTTCCCACCTCCCAGAAACCAGAAGCAAAGCTACTCAGGGAGGGAAACTCAGAATGGCCTAGTTGAAGCAACCTGCCCTTTCTAGGACAGACTCACCAAGATTCTGTGAAACACAGGGCCTGTGAGACTTGGGAAGTAGAACTTGCGCTCCTGGGAGGGGGCCAGGGTGTGGCCTGTATGCTGGAGCCCTTCCTCACACAGGGAGGTCTCTCCTCTGCCATCAGTCTGTACTGGCCTCTGGCCTTCACGTCCACTTCTTCAGGGTGTGCCTCCTCCGGGGGTATTGCTCTCTTCAAAATGCAAATCCGGTCCCTTCTCCTACCTGTGCTCAGGAGCTGACCCAGTACTCACCAGTACAGCATCCCTAACCTTCACCTGCCCCCCTTTCCACCTCTGCCACTCAGTTCCAGCCTTGCCGAGCTTCTCCAAGTTGCTTAGGTGTGCTGCTCTCCCACTTCCCTCTCCCCTGTCAGCCTTCCTCCCCCCACCCCACCATCCGCATCTGTTAGTGTGATGCAAGATGCTCGAAGGAAGGAACGAATCTCAAAACTTTAGTGCTTAACACAAAGTTGTTTTCAAGTTCTCCTAACAATCTGTATTGAAATGTCTAGAAGTTGTGTGATAGAAGTGGGGGCAGGGGCTGCCCTCTTCCACGTGTGGCCTCCAAGGCTGCCGGGGCATTGACAGGCTGTCGGCACAACAGGAAAGAGCGCTGGATGATCAGATGAGGGAGATTTTTCTGGGCCAGCGCACATTGTTTCTGCTCACATTTCGCTGGCTAGAACCCAGTCGTTTGGCCACGCTTAACCCCAAGGGGGTCTGGGCAACATTCTAGCTGTGTTCCCGGCGAGTAAGGACTGGGTTTTTGTGAACGCTGCCACACCACCCTTGAGGTGTCAGCCCGAGTCACTTGCACAGAAAATATTTCCTAACTTATGAGCAGGCCAAGTTGCTCCTTTTGGGCTGAACCAGTACACTTGGAACCCGATCCTTTTATAAGCCATATTTAAGGTAGGGTATAATAATGGTTTATTTACACATTTTTCTGCGTTAGAATGTATGTTAGTTTCCTATTGCTTCTATAAAGAATTATCACAAATTTAGTGGCCTAAAACAATATAAATTTATTTTATTACAGTTCTAGTGGTCAGAGGCTTGAAGTGGGTCTTACTGGGTTAAGGTCAAGGTGTGTTCTGTGCTCCTTCTGGAGGCCTATCTAGGGGAATCTGATTTTTTTTTTTTATTTTTTCGATTTTTTTGCCTTTTCCAGCGTTAGGAGCTTCCTGCACTCCTTGGCTCACAGCCCCTTCCATCTTCAAAGGCAGCAATCACAGCCTTCCAAGCTTTATGTCTCCTCCTCTGACTCTGACCTTCTTTCTTCCCTCTTATAAGGACCCTTGTGATTACATTGGGCCCAGCTGGATAATCCAGGATAAACTCCCCATCTCAAGATCTTTAACTTAGTCACATCTGCACAGTCCCCTCTGCCACTGTAAGGTAACATATTCACAGAGTCCAGGGATTAGACCATAGATGTCTTTGGAGGGTCATTATCTTTTTTTTTTTTTTTTAATTTTTTAAAATCTTTTTTTATTTTTGAAAGAGAGAGAGACAGAGTGTAAGTGGGGGAGGAACAGAGAGAGGGAAACACAGAATCTGAAGCAGGCTTTAGGCTCCGAGCTGTCAGCACAGAGCCGGATGCAGGGCTCAAACTCACAAGCTGTGACATCATGACCTGAGCTGAAGTCAGATGCTCAACCGACTGAGCCACCTAGGTGCCCCATCTTTTTTTTTTTTTTAACGTTTATTTATTTTTGAGAGAGAGAGAGGGAACAAGTGGGGGAGGGGCAGACAGAGAGGGAGACACAGAATCCGAAGAAGGCTCTGAGCTGTCAGCAGAGTCCAACGCGGGGCCAGAACTCACAAACATGAGATCAAGACCTGAGCTGAAGTTGGTGGCTCAACCGACTGAACCACCCAGGCGCCCCTGGAGGGCCATTATCTTGACCACCACAGACTGTTAAGCTTTTGTAAGGACTGTCTCCACTCTTTGTTGCTATGTGGACTTAGAAGTAATCCCAGTACATGGGACATTGTAGATGTTCTTCAATGTGTGAGGTGATGGAATGGGTAGGGTTATAGCTTCCCAAAGTGAGCCCCAGGTTGTGGCAACCCCACCCATTTTTCTCTCCCCATGCGGTCTGGACTGGCTCATGGCCAGCAGCCCATTTGTCATAGTTCCTACTTCCCCATATGATGTGGTTTATAAAGAATTCATAGGACATTTGGCCTTTATGTTCCAAGGCAGAGTTTTAAGAATCAACTTTATTGAGGTATAATTTACATATGATTAATCCATCCATCTTAAGTGTTCATTGAGTTTTGACAAATGTATACCCCCATGCAGCCACCACCATAATCAGTATAGGGTGTATGTATGTTCATGGTTTCTTTCGTTGTTTCAATGTACAGTTCTAAGACCTATACCAATGTATGTAACCATCACCACAATCAGGATACTGAATGGATCTATCATTCTCCAAAATACCCCTGAGCTCCCCTCAGCTTCCCCCACCCCCTTAGCCCTTGGGAACCACTGATCTGTTATCTCAAACTAGTTTTGTCCAAGGCAAATTTTAATCATGACTACCTAGGTACCATTTTATTAAAAACAACCCCTTTCCCTCTCTGCATTGTATTATATCCACCTCCCCAAACTACATCTTTAGCACAAAGAAGGGGGTGACCAGATGAAAACTCGGAACTGGGCAGGGTCACTGAAGATTCTCATCAGGCTCACGGTGGTCCCCTAGCTGCCTCTAGACCAGCCTCCGTCCCCATGAGGAGGGAAAACAATGAACCTGTTCGCCTGGGCCAGGAAGACCATGGAACGGAAGTGAGGGAATCAGGTGAGCTGGCATTTTTAATGTGACCACAAAGTTGAAAAGGATCAACCACTGCACTGGAAGCATGGTGAAGCTGTGATTACTTCACATCAACAAATAGATTGCAGTTACGATTACAAAGTAAGAACTAGATCAAATATAAGATACAACCTAGAATTTTTCTTGAGGTGCAATTCACATAACATAGAATTAGTCATTTTAGAGCGTACGGTTCAGTGACATTTAGTACACCCACAGTGTTGTGCAACGACCACCTCTACCAACTTCCAAAACATTTTCACCTTCCCAAAAGGAAACCTTTTGCAGCTGTCTGCAAATGCAACCCATTAGCAGCTGTCTCTACATACCCCCTCATATTCCCACCCCCCAGACCTAAGCAACCACCAGTCTGCTTTCTGGCTCTATGAATTACTATTCTGGATGTTTCATACAGTGACCTTCTGTGTCTGACTTCTTTCACTTAGCATAATGTAGCATATCATAGCCTTTTCATGGCTGAGTAATATTCCATTGTCTGGCCATGTCACAGTTTATCCATGGGTCTGCTGATGGGCCACAGCATAGAATTGCCTTATTTGTAATTTGAGTACCCCTGAGATGATTTCTGTCCCCATAGTTTAATTCCAATGTCATTCCTACGGGCCCATGTGCTAAGCCTTCCCATACATGTTCTCATACAACATAATACTTTTGTACAGAAAGGATCATCCCCCACTTTACACATTCAGAATCTGAGGCACAGAAGGATGAAGCTTCTGGATCCAGGTGGAAATATAAACCCAGTGTTCATCCCTCTTCACCCCAGCTGGTGTCTCTGAATGCACGTAACTGAAAGCAAAATCCATGTGGAAAACAGTTCCTTGGGAAAGATTTCAGTGTAGTCTAGACCAATGCAGAAAACCCTTGACTTCTGTGTCCTTCCGCGGTGGTTCTGAATACCCTCCGTGAGCATCTCTCCAGGCCGGCAGCCAGCATACCCAACGCAGGGTCCTCCCCAGTCCCTCCTTGATGCCCTCTTGTTACTTTTAATTGCATCTGAGCCTCTCTAGCATCTTGTATTTTGACTCCTAATCCAGGGCGTTTCTCTGCCTCCCACTAGTCCGGCACAGCGCTTCCTTTTCTCAGAGCTCCCCAGAGAAGTGCCCCCAGAAAATGGAGTTGGTCTTCCCTAATGAATTCATCTCTATAATGAAGAGTATAATATCCAAGCTCCAGCATATTTACATAGCAATCTCCACACAAAAGCAACATTACAAAGGGAAGATTTTTAAAAGAATGTCATCTCAAAGCTCCATTTCCTATAGTGCTAAGAACACTATGGGAATTACCCTGACAAGAAGACAAAAAACGACTTCCAGGGATGCTGGGTTAGAGACAATAGCTACACCAGCCCCATTAATGTTTAAACTCAATGGAGCATAAAACTGCTTTTCTCTACTTACAGGCAGGCATCATCTTACAGAGAGGAGAAAAAAAAAATTACCATTTAACTCTAGTGAAATCCTTAAGCCCTCCCCTAGTTTTTATTCCCATTGAAATACTCCAGTAAGTAGCATCAGAATGAAAATGAGAATCGCTCTCTTTGGGGGAATGGTTTCCGAGCCTCATCAGTAAGTGTGAGAAGAGCCCTCCACAGAGACGGAGGAGGACGGCTGCCAGTTGGGAAAGGATCTGTCACCAAAACCTGCAAAACTAGCTGCGGTGACATACCTGGGGACTTGGGAGCCTCTGGGCTGACTTCAAAAGGCTTCAAATACGTGCAGGTCAGGGTAGACAGGAGGCAGAATTCAAGGGTAAATTCAAGGAAGTAATGCCTTCAGGGTACATTTGACTTAGTGGGCTGCAAGGGGGAGCATTTATCATTAATATATTAGCTGTTTCCCTGGGGGATTCACGGGACCTGAGCCAGGCCTCTGTTAGTAAATCACTGGACCTAATCCCACATTACATTTGTGTAATGCCTGACAAAGCCTGTTCCCATTATCTCATTTGATCCTGAAAACAATCCTCAGAGGGAGGCAGGGCAGGGATTATTTTTTCCATTTTACAAGTGAAAACACTTGTAAACTGATTTGCCAGGAGCCACACACCCAGGATGTGGCAGGAACGAGAGACTTCAATCTAGATCTTTGTACAACCTGTGCAGGGTTCTTTTAACTCCACACAACAGACAGATCAAAATATTCCCAGCCCCACCCAGTCCTCACACCCAGCAGCTTAACCAGCAGCTAGGAGTTCACCAGGACAGAGCAATTTGTTCACACTGTCCCCACGCCTCTGTCCTAATGAAGATATATAGCCCTGACTGGCAAACCCTCTGGGGGAAAAAAAAATCATTTCATATTGTCTCCCTACACCACTGACCAAAATTAATCCCAGATGGATTTGAAAATAACAACAAACAAACAAGGCATTAAAAAAAAAAAAACAAACCCACTAAGGAAAATAGAACTCGATATTGAATAACTTGCTGGAGACAAGAAGACTAAATTTAGCATTGTGTTAAAAGTCTCAAGGAAAGGGATTTTGTAGATTTGGGGGCATTAAAATTCGTTAAGTTTTAGTCACAAAAACATGACTGTAAAGGGCCAAAAAAACCTGAAGAAATAGAGCAAAATGTGGAAGAAAAGGGTTAACTAAACTTACGTAGAAGTCACACAAATACTAAGAAAAGCTCAAGATGAAAAACTTCCTAGGAAACACAATTCACAAAAAAAGGAAGTACAGTTGGTTAACAAACATTTAGAAAACTGCTCTACCTAAGTAAAAATCAAAGATATGAAAACACAAAGGAGATGTCAATCTCACCTATGAAATCAGAAAAAAAAATTTTTTTAACTTTTAATACTCAACACTAATGACGGGAGAGTAAATGTACTCAACCCTTGTAAAGCAGTTTGCCACGTTTATCAGAAACCTTAAAATATAATTTGACCTAATATTCCACTCCTGGGAATACGGTCTTAGGAAAGAAGCATCAATATGGAAAAAGTTTTACGCAAAGAAATGTTAGTCACGCACTTACAGTGGTGAAATTTGGTAAACAGCAAACGCTAAAGGAATTGTTAAATAATTTATGGAACAAACACTTGATGAGAACTTATGAAATCATTATAGGTTTTCAAAGTGCATGCAATAACACGAACACCATTTATGGTGTAATGAGAAGTGGAAAAGCGCGTGCGTTGTATGTGTGGCTGTTTGTAAAATACACTTTGCTAGAAAAAGGCTGGAGAGGAAACATTCTTTTTTAACGTGAACATGTTTGAGTCCTATGATTAAGAGAGGTTTTTTCCACCGTCCTATATTTCTATTTGACCTTTTAAAAAATTTTTTTAATGAACAAAATCAACTTTTCTTTAGCCATGCGGTGGCGTGTCCTTCTCTCCCAAGTTCCCTGGGGACTTGAGGACAAGACGGAGAGGAAGTCTCAGAGGCCCTACCCCGAGACGATCCCGCTCTTCTTAGCAAGGTCGCCGCCGCACCCCAATTCCCCCTCCTTTCCCCACCTCCAGCTCTGCGAACCGGGACTGTCGGCGAAACCCGCCCCTCCCCCACTACACCAGGTCCTGGTGACTGCGGGTGCGCGGGGGAGGAGCAGGGCGGGCCCAAGCGTTGCTGACACGTGGGGAGCGAGGAAACGTCCGAGGAGGAGGGGTGGGGTGTGTGGGTGGGTGTGTCCGCGAGTGGGAGAAACCAACCCAGACCACCTCCGAGTCTTCATTTTCTCGTGTTGCTTACCGGACGGAAAAAGGACGCAGCTCTCCCAACGATCCAGAGCTCCTCCTAGGTAGGTACCGAGAGCAAACACCAGAAAGCTCCGGTCGCGACCCTGCGCTGCCCGCGACGACCAGTAACCCGTCCCCTGGTCGCACGTCTCCCCCCCCCCCCCCGCGTCCTGGCGCGGTGGTAGGGCCCGGCGGCGACGTCACCCATTGTTTACAAATCAACCCGAGCCGGTAGGATTCCGGCTCCCGCGGCTGCAGGCGCGCGGCGCGAGTGCCTGGCGGCTTCCCGCTTCCGTGTCCGCCCCGGCCCCGGCCCCGGCCCCGGGCCCCGCTCCCGCTTCGGCCTCAGCACCGCTCCCCGCTCCGCCGCGGCCCATCGAGCCCGGCGGGCCGCCGAGCCGCCAGAGCCGGCCGCCGAGCTCCGTGTGCCCGGGCGGGGGGCCATGCCGTGTCGGAGGGAGGAGGAAGAGGAAGCCGGCGAGGAAGCGGAGGGGGAGGCGGAGGAGGAGGAGGAGGAGGACAGCTTCCTCCTGCTGGAGCAGTCGGTGACGCTGGGCGGCTCGGGCGAGGTGGACCTGCTGGTGGCCCAGATCGGCGAGGCGCTGCAGCTGGACGCGGCTCAGGACAGCCCGGCCTCCCCGTGCGCGCCCCCGGGGCCGCCGCTGCAGCCCCCGCGGCCCCCGGCGGCCGTGCGGGCGGACAAGGCCCGGCCCCCTGCGCTGCCACTGCTTCTGCCGCCCGCGCCGGCCGAGGCGGTGGGCCCGGCGCCCCCGGGGGCCCTGCGCTGCGCCCTCGGGGACCGCGGCCGCGTGCGGGGCCGGGCTGCGCCCTACTTCGTGGCCGAGCTCGCCGCAGGCCCCAGCGCTCTGCCTGGGCCGTGCCGGCGAGGTTGGCTGCGGGGCGCCACCGCCTCCCGCCGCCTGCAGCAGCGACGATGGCCCCCAACTGGGACGCGCGCCCGCGAAGACGACCCGCACCGGCTCCTGCAGCAGCTGGTGCTCTCGGGGAACCTCATCAAGGAGGCCGTGCGAAGACTTCAGCGAGCCGTCGCTGCCGTTGCAGCCACGAGCCCAGTGGGCGCCGCTGGGCCGGGAGGCGGCCGCAGCGGACCGGACCCTGTCTCCCTGCAGCCTTCTGGCGCTTTGCACTGACCCGGGGGCCCCTGGAGGAGGAAGAGGACACCGCTTCGCAGACCCAACAGCGTCCTACCCTCACCGACCGAGAGCTGAAGCCGCCGTTGCGGTCCTGGGAGCGACCGCCCAGGCTGCGGAGAGACGCGTGGGGAGAGACCTCAAGGCGAGAAAGAAGTTACCGGCCCCAGCGAGGCTGTCGGAGAACAGGAGCCTGGAGAAATGCACGGGCCAGGGCGCATAGGTGCCGCGTGAGAGTTTTCTCGGCCACCTCGGGGCCAATGACCTGGGATAAAACTGGGAGAACTATGGCAGCTACTGGCATCGACTTGTACCTGACTTAAGCCTTGGGGGCGTCATGTGCTTCGATTGTTTAAAGACAGGGTTCTGAGGGGCGGGTATCGCCTGGGCTTTATTAACAATACTTGAAAACTAATGACACGCAAACATTTTATTTTCTGGTGGAAGAGCTTAGTGGAAATGGTGCTACAATTGCTGTGCAAAGAAATTACAGAGGGAAGAAGAATGTAAAAGCTTGGTGGTGGTTGGGTTGCCATCACCCCCTTTTCCCCACCCAACTGGTGTTTGGTGGAGGTGGGAGATGTGAACTCCAGTTAGGGGGTTAGAGGGAGCTGAAGAATTTTGAAGGTGGCGCCAGTTGGAGTTGAATGTGGACTTTTAACTGACTTGACCTTGCCACCTGTGGTTCAAGGTCACAGTTTGCTTTCTGGCAGAAGGCTGTGGGGTTCCTTGGAGAACTAAATTCATCCCTGGGTCTTTTCTTTCTCTTGCCCCAAGAAGAGCCCTGTCTGTGCTTTGCTACCTTTTGGAGTCTCCCGAGGACACACAGAAGCAGAGAGGGACCTGTGGGGAGAGTTATTTTTCTGTGCTTTCCTCTTTCCAGAACTCCTCCTCCTCTTTCCCTGAGGCCACTCTTGGCCTAGCCTTGAGCTTTCTCAGAAAGTCATAAACAGTCTCCCCTGTCCTCCCAGCCAGACTTTGTTATTTCACCCTTTCTGGTGTCTGCATGGGATAGATGAGACCCTGGATGTTTTTCTGCTATGTTCTGGCCGTCTGTGGGGCCATGGGCCTGAGCCTTTGTGGGTCCTCATCCCTCACAGCCTTCTTCTGTCACTAGCTCTTCTTGTGAGTGACTGAAACCGTGTTTAAAATGTGACTCTCCGAGAGGAGAACCCGCCGGCTTTACCCTTGTGAAACTTGACGGCACTTTAAGGAAAGTGCCACCCCCAAACTTTAAGGTAGCTAAACAAATTTTAAAAACAGTTTCAATGGCTCGTTCATCCTCCAGATGTAGCTGTTGACGTACACTTCGCACCGGAGTGTCTGAAATTGTGGTGGTCCTGATTTATAGGATTTCTTAATTAAAATGTCTGCTGAATAAATTTGGTTTTTGTTTTGGAGCATGTTTGGCTTTTTGGTGGAAGGTGGGGGAAAGAAAAACACATAGGGGATATCTTAATAATGAAGGGTGAGTGTTCTTGGGGGGACCTGGGCAATGGGTTGGAGCCATCTCTGCTCAGCGTAGAATACTGGTAGAGCTGCAGGACTTCATTGTTTCTGGGTTGATGTTAACCGAAATCAGCAAATTAAGTCCAGATTTTTAAAACCTGCTAGATGGGCTTCCATTCCCTCTGTGGAATAAGAACATATTCCAGAAATGCTCTCTAGGCGGGAGGGCAGAGGCCAAGAGACTTGATGTGTCTGGAGAGCAGCGGTGGAGGTGGGGTGATTTTCATCTGGATTTTTGTGTGTGTGAAAAATGGGAGGGCACAGGCAAAGCCAGCCTGTTTCTTCCTCTTTGGAGACTAACCCGGTCTGGAGCTCTGGCCTAGGAAAGGGAAACCAGTTTCACAGCGATATATTTGGTAGTTGTAAAATGGCTTGGTTTGAGCAGGCAAGGGTTAGATTAACTGAAGTTTTCCTGTCCTCAGGCCTGTTTTCCCCAGGCATGGAACCCTGGTAGAGTCCCTTCCTACTTGGTCCAGCCCAGAGTTCTGCCACCCAGCCCCCTCGGGAACTTCTTAGCACCTCTTCCTCCCTCGCCTGCCCACCATTGTCTCATGGGGGGGCCACAGGGGAAAGCTAGTGTTCAGTGACTGGGTTTGACTCGGCCCTGCTACTCACCCATCTGTATCACAACGGGCAAGTGACCACCCTGTGCTTGTTCCTTCGCTCATTAATAAAAGAATACTAGTTAATAGGGTAGTTGGGAGGGTTAAATGAAGATCAGGGATGTCTGGGATAACTTGCTCAAAGAATGATAGTGGCTAATTCTTGTCACCACCACTGCCTCTTCCTTGGTCCCTTCCTTTGGGAGTGGCCCCTTCCTTGGGGACCAAACGTGCCCCGCTTGCCCTCGCCAACTTTAGCCACCATAATACAAGCTGTCCCAGTCTCTTGCTACTGTACCCTCACATCCCTCGTTCTGACTCCTTCCAGAAATCTGCTTCCACGTAACCTTCCAAACCAGTCTATCTCTGCATTCATCATTCTGGGGGTTGTATTCACTGGGTATACGTGTGCCAGGAGCCACTGTTCTGGGTATCCTCTCATCATGTCATGGTTTTATGGGCCATAATGTGGAGACTGTTTTCTCCATTTTATAGTTGAGGACACTGAGGCCCACGAGACTGACTGACTTGCCTGAAGTCACCACCTTTTTTTTTTTAATGTTTTATTTTGAGAGAGGGTGCATGCTCACGCATGCGCACGTCCCAGTGGGAGAGGGGCAGAGAGAGGGAAAGGGGATCCCAAGCAGGCTCCACACAGCGCAGAGCCCGATGCAGGGCGCCATCTCAGAAACCTTAAGATCATGACCTGAGCCGAAATCAAGAGTAAGATGCTTAACCGACAGCCACCTAGGCGCCCCTGAAGTCGCCACTTTTTAAGTGGACAAGCTGGGATTTGAAGCCAGGCAGTCTGGTTCTAGGATCTCCTTTTCCTCAACCAGACCTTCCAGTCTACTGTACCCCCTGTATGAGACTTCCCTGACACCATTTTCTCCCATGTTGGGTTTATTAAGGTTTCTTAAGAGCATCCCACTAAATACCTTAACACAATGGCATCACTGTTTTCAAACTTCTCTTGAACACCAGCCACATATATGCAAAGTGCTGGGGCTGTGGGATGCGGCAGGGTTTGAGACCTCCTGGGCGAATTCGCAAGCAGCTTTGGGGCCGAGGCCTTTACATAAGATAGGAGAAATTGCCAACAAGGGCGCGGATAACAAATGGTACCTGGCTGCTGCTTTTAGAACCTTGAGTTGTCTAAGATGAGGGCATAGGGCCGAGATGGTGCAGTCTCACCCAGAGCAGATGTCCTGTGGGTCTGCACTATTCCCAAGAGCACTTGGGAATGAGGTTAGAATGGTGCCTACAGACAAGGAGAGAAGAGCTATGGGACCTGAGAAGCAAGGTAGAAGGAAAGAGAAGTGATACCCGTTAAGGGCAGGTGCTCTGTTGATACCTTTTATGAGACCTTCCTTTGCTCTCTACAATGGGGAGAGGTAGGACTTATTGGTGGTAGAGCAGGGTCTGTACTCATGGCATTAAGCTGATTCTCTTGCCTCCTGCCTGAACCACCCACATCTCTAGTCATGAACAGCCCCCTCTGTGGATTCAGCCATTTGCAAAGGCTGTAGGGAGCCAAAGCCTGGGCCTGGGCCTGGGCAAGTGTCTCTATATTGAGGCAATGGCCATTTCCAAGGTATTGGAGCTTGGGATGGCCCATTCCTAGTACTTGGCCCAGGAATGACTGTGGCTGGGATATCCCTAGCCCTTTGAGTAGCTGGGCACCGAACTGGGGGGATGTGAGCTGGCAGAATTGAGACAGCTCCCATCTTCTGAAGGGGCTGGGACCTAGGTTTCCCTGGTAACATTCTGCAAGTTTTGAGCCCTTAGAAGATCCAGAAAAATAGGGAAGTGGCAAGGAGAAGCTAGCTGGTTGTGGGGGTGGGGGTGGGGGTTGATCAGGAGTTTCATGTGTGAAGTTATAGGGACGGCAGCCTGGTGCCTCATAAATGATTAGAGCTGTGCTGAAGATAAAGACTTGGCAGTTAGAGCTAAGATGGGTGGATGGATCCTGGGAGACGCTGGCAGTTGGGAAGCAGTAATAACACTAGCTAATGTCTGTCGTGCTTCCCATGTGCCAGGCTCTGTTCTAAGTTCTTTATAAAGACCAACTCATCACATCTATGTGGGAGGGAAAAAAGTAAACAATAGGAATAGACAGAAAGAGTAGAACCGAGAAGCCACGGGAGACTGTAAGGGATGGTGGGTATGTGATCATGTCTGCATGTGCTTATGGGTGTATGCACACGAACAGATGTATCTACGTTATCTCTGTACATCCTCTGTGGCTAGGTCCAAGGTATATGGAATCAGATCTTAGTGACTTTCACTATTTTTTTTTTTTAATATTTATTTTTGAGAGAGAGCACGAGCTGGGAAGGAACAGAGAGGGAGACACAGAATCGGAAGCAGGCTCCAGGCTCCAAGCTGTCAGCACAAGCCTGATGCAGGGCTCGAACGCACAAGCTGTAAGATCATGACTTGAACTGAAGTCGGACACTTAACGGACTGAGCCACCCAGGTGCCCTCTTTTTTTTTTTTTTTTTTTTATTTTGAGAGAGAGTGAAAGTGAGAACAGGGGAGAGGCAGAGAGAAAAGAGAGAGAGAGAGAGAGAGAGAGAGAGAGAGAATCCCAAGCAGGCTCAGTGCTGTCAGTACTGAGCCTGACGTGGGGCTTGATCTCACAAACCATGACCTGAGCCGAAATCAAGAGTCAGATGCTTAACCAACTGAATCACCTAGGTGCCCCGTGATTTTCAGTATCTTTTTTACACCCCAGAGTTATTCAGTTTCCCTGCCTCAGCACCATTAAACAATAGGTCTTGAACATCTGCACTGTGAGTTTTCCCCCCTTTAACCCAGCTGAAGCAAAGTACTATCTATGGTGCATCTGGACAAAGGTGATTATGACTCCAGTCCAGGGAAGATTTTTGGGAAAATCTAGGAAATCATTTGTCACCCGTGCTAGGTTGTGGAATCTAATTTCGCTGGTAAAAAAGAAACAGGCAAAAAGGCAGGCCAAAGGTAACAAGAAGATAACCAGCTTGTGATTTTTTTTTTTAACCCACCCAAATCAATAAGTCAAACAAAGTGCCTGAACAGCCTATCGACTGGGGTTGTGAATTTTACCTTCTATGAGTCAGTTAATTGATAAGAGGGAGCAGTTAATACACTTGACACCAGATTTAGTTTCCATTCTATTGTGGCGTAAGCTGTAGCGGAAGGTTCAGAGAAGGATTCCTTCACACAGCAACAGAAACACACCAGCGATCCCAGGCGTGATGGGTTATACAAAGTGGTTTCAAGAGCCAACTCTCAGGTGCCCAGCCTTGCTGTGCTAGGAGTTTGTGACGTAGGTGCTGTCACGTAGTGGGCACGCCACCCTTGTAATCCCCCAGAGCCCTGCCCTTCAGACCTGTGCAGACGGGGCGTCTTGTGCCTTCTTGCCTCCTCAGGCAAGCTCACCCCTGAGAACATCTTCAGTTTCTCCCTCTGCACATCCTCCATGGCCGTCAGACAAGCTCAAGTCTCTCCTGGTTGAGCGAATCCTTCCATTGGCCCAGTTTTTCCTTTTTAGCTGCTGTCCCTCCTTTCTCATCTTCTTGGAGTTTCTAGGAGCCACAGCTCCTCACTATGCCCCAAGCACCCCACTCCCCTGGCCTCTATAGGTCTGTTGAAATCGCCCCATTTGTTTGCTCTGCAAATATTTACTAAATGCCAATACCAAAGCAGCGTTACTAAATGCAGTTATGTTTTGGGCAGTTGGCTCAGCATTTTTACTAGCGTTAGCTCAGTGAATCCTCACAACCCTGTGAGGCAGGGACTTTATTACTATCGGAATTCACAGATGAGGAACGTGAGGTTAGGTGAGGTGAAGTGACTGGCCCGAAGTCACAGGAAGGAGCTTTAAAGGAAAGATCCAGAATTGCCACCCAGGCCTTCTGGCTCCAGAACTGACATTTTAGTTGCCACAAGGTACTCTATGGAGGCCTGTGGGGTTTTTTTTGTTTGTTTTTTTTTTTTTCCTTTTCAAAGTGTGTCTTGTCTTTTCGTCTCTCTTCCCACCAAGGCCCTTATCACCTGGTGCACGGATGTTATAACAGCCATGCAACTGATCTAGCTTACCATAAATGTCCCCCCTCAACCTCAGACCATCCCCTACACTGAGTGGCCTGATAATCTGCCCAACACATCCTCTTCATCTTGTCCTCTGCCATTAAAGAATATCTAATCTCTTTGGGAAGGGAAGACATTCACATATGAGTTCCCGAGATAACCCTATAATGACAGTAAATATAATGAAGGGTAAGAACAAAATGAACTCCAAGATCACTCCCTGTGAAGAAATTACATGAGTTTCTCAGTACAGGTTATACACGAATGGACAGAGTGGGCACACAGAACTTCAGCTGAGCCCTGAATTTGAATTAGAAGGATGGGTTTTATTTATTTATTTTTAATGTTTATTTTTGAAAGAGAGAGCACAAGTGGGTAAGGGACAGAGGGAGAGGGAGACACAGAATCCAAAGCAGGCTCCAGGCTCTGAGCTGTCAGCACAGAGCCCGACATGCGGCTTGAACCCACGAACTGTGAGATCATGACCTGAGCCAAAGTTGGACGCTTGGTCGACTGAGCCACCCAGGTGCTCCAGAAGGGGATGGGTTTTCTGATGGGGGCGTTAAGAGCTGTGGTCCCAGGCTGTCCTCAGCACAAACCCTCCCCTTTGTAATATTTCCTGCTGCTCCTACTCTACTAGTCCTGATCTGCTTTCAAGGTTTGGGATGAAGGGCACTGCCACCCTTTTCAGATTAAACCTCATCCAGACTGAGTAAAGTGTTCTCTATACTTCCCTTAGCACTTACCTATACAACAGGGGTGTATGCTCAAGCAACTAGTCTTCAGAGGAAACAGGTTTATGCTTTTGAAGAAACAGATGGAAGAAGTCCTTTTTAAGAGGCAGGATTTTCCACAAAAACAAAGTCGTGACCTTCATGCAATAGCTTCCAGATACAATGTCTTATTATTCGAGGGCTTATTGTTTGCTATTTACTTCCATGCATTATCTAACTGAACACTCACATAATGTTTCCAAGGTAGGCCCTTCTTCTCCCATTTTTCAGATGAGTTCATTGAGCTCATTAATTAGGTTAGTGACTCTGCCCCAAATCACACAGCTGCCTGTGTGGAGGCAGGGTAGGGCTGCCTGCAGAGCCCAAGGTCTTATCTATTATTACTTCTGGGAAACTGTTAAGGGCAGGTCACTTGTTCCCCCATCAGTGTTGGATGGAAAACCGTGAAGATGTACTGCACGGGAGAGGTTTTGCCCCTGGGCCTGCAGGAGCCTGCACCGTGTTCAAACGAGTGAACCTCTGAGGGGCAACCTCTCTGGGCTTCTATGGCTAAATAGAACTGTGGTAGCACTAGACCGCCTAAGGCTGAGCTCTCCCTGGGCTGACATTCTGTGATTACTGAGCATTGGTGGAAGAGGGGGGAGCTAATTGAGTGAGTTAGTAATTTAGTTGCCAGGGTAACTCTTTTCTGATTGGAAGGAAGGGATCACAGGGTTCAACACAGACTTTGCTGGATACGAAAGTGGTGTCTGATCTTCATTCCCTGTCTTTGCTTATGAGCTGGAAAAAGAAGGGTGAAAACTGAATCCAAATATTGTAGCGTTTATGCCTAATTTAGAATGAAATCCTGGGGTGGCAGACTGTGCAGTTCTCTGTGAGGTGTGGCATTCCTTTCTCCACATCACTCGTTACTTGCCAGTTTCCGTGTTTTAATTTATTTTGTATTTTTCTCGTTGACTTTCTAGCTTGGTCTTTTATCTCATCCAGGCTATTTTCTCTGGCCAACTAGCTGTCTTCATAGGACGCTGAACATTTTGTAAGAATATGGTTGTGGCGTACCTGGCTTTCCGTAGCTCAGCCTAGGGATCTGGGGTATGTTTTTCAGGGTTCCAGTGGCAGGGCCACCATCTTGGACAATTACAGAGGTGTCACTCACCTTGTAGTATATGTGCGGAGTTGTGCAGTGAACAATATTGGACTGTGTATGACGGTGTTAGTCTATTGGAAAGAGGCCTGAACTGGGAGCCCAGAGACCTGGGTTCTAGACTCTGTTAGGCCTTTGACTTTCATAAGTGACTTTGGTAGGTGACTCTGTCCTGTTCCCTTCCCGGACTATTTTTCCACCTATATATATAAAGTGGTCTAATAACTTAACAATCTTTTGTGTAAACCTTGACTTATTTCAAAAAAGATTTTGGGGTGACTAGTAAGGCCTGCAAGATTTTTTAAAAGCTGGACGGTTTAGGGTTATGGTGCATTTAAAGTGCCTGATAGTAGAGATTAGTTTTCTCCAGTTGTCCTTTTAAATTATTTATTTTGAGAGAGAGAGTGTGCAAATTGGGGAGGGGGGCAGAATGAGAGAGAAAGAGGGCGACAGCAAGAGAGAATATCTTAAGCAGGCTCCACACTAAGCACAAAGCCTGACGGGCTTAACGGGGGCTCGACACAGGGTTCACTCCCATGACCCTGTAATTGTGACCTGAGCCAAATCAAGAGTCAGATGCTTGACTGAGCCACTCAGTCTCCTCTCCAGTCTTCCTTTTTTAAGGAGGGAGTAGTACTATGTGAACCCCATGGTTGAGTCTAGCCTTAATTGATCATTACAAGCCAGCACGGCCAGTGCAGTGGCATCAAATCATGGCCAGTTTGGCCCTCGATTGCCCCTAACCCTTTGACCTCAAGGAAATCCCATCCCCAGTAAGAAGCGGAGCTGATGACCCCAGGCGTACTCCAATGCTGGAGGAAGTCAGCACCTGACCACTTTCCTCCTGCTCAGCTCCCAGTCGTGGCAGCCACCTACACTGTTGGAGCGTCCCCTTCCTCAGTGTTAGAGCCTCCATAATCACCCTTCCCTTGCTGAGCCCCACTGGAAAAGCCTCCCACAACATTTTCTGGACAGGATGTAGGGAACAGCTGGCTTGGTGCGCTCTGGAGGTGTATCTCAGACTATCAGGGGCGGAGAGAATGGGGAGGTATAGACAATAGGCATGGAGTCCAGAAGGAAGTTAGAAAGTCAGGACTGTAGGGGTGCCCGGGTGCTCAGTTCATTGAGCATCTGACTCTTGATTTCAGCTCAGGCCACGATCTCATGGGTTCATGGGATAGAGCCCTGAGTCGAGCTCTGCGCTGACAGTAGGGAGACTGCTTGGGATTCTCTCTCTCCTTCTCTCTCTGCCCCTCCCCTGCTTGCATTCTCTCTCTCTCTTTCTCAAAATAAATTGAAAGAAAGAAAGAAAGGAAAGAAAGAAAGAAAGAACTGTATCCAGAAAGCACTTTTGGGACCATGGCACGCCCTTCTTTCATGAGAAACCTAGGACCCAGTCATATGGCTACCAAGGGGCAGTCCTGGGAAGGAACGAGTAGGGACTAGAGACTCTTCTTCTCCAGTATGTGCCAGTCACAGCAAACTTTTCCACATCTCACTTCTCGTCTATTGTACAGAAGGAAACCAAAAGCCCACAGAGGTTGAGCAACTTGTCCGAGGTCCCCATTTAATAAGTGGCCTTGAACCCTGGATGATATGTTGCCTAGTGTGGCTCCTTCCTGGAGGGAACAGGCTGAAGTAACTCAGAAAGGGAGGGATAGAGACAGGCCGTTATGTCACCGCTCCTGGAGAGAATGGCAGCAAACATGCTAAGAGCAAAGAGAGGAGTCCTTTCAGACACTGCCAGACAGCTTTCCCACCGTGGGTTTGTCTCCTGATCGGCCGCTAACCAAGAGCTGCCCCAGCCTTAAGGGCTGCCTTGTGAAACGAGTCCACTTAATGACCACGTTAGAAAGAAAAAAAAAAGTGATGAGCCTCCCAGTCTGCAGTGACAGGCTGAACTGATGTCCTTTGCTAATAGTCAGAGGCAGCTTCATAAAACTCCATCACTGACTAGTAATCCAAAAGGCTCTAAGGTTTTAGTGAATGGGATTGGTCCAAAACCTGACCTCACTTTCATTTAATTTCATGCCAGCACCAATACACGCCCAGCCACACAGACCCTGCTTAACTAGTGAGCCGCTCAGACACAAAGGCGCTCTAATTACCATCCACAAGGCAGGCCGACAAGGATTTCAAGTGTTTTTAAGGTTTATGGATTAGAGAAATGTGTTCTCTGCATCTTTCGCACCGAGGGCAAGTAGAAGATAAAACCCAACAATAAACCCAACAAAAAACCCAACGCATTTATTGAAAACAAGTATTTCAGTTAAGTTAAAATCCTACAATCAGGATAAGCCACAATTCCAGACACTCCGGTGCGAAGTGTAGATATGTCAATAGCCACATCTGGATGATGAACAAGCCATTGAATCTTATAAAACTAAAACACCCACAAAACGGTTTTAGATCCCTCAGAGTAAGTGAACAGTATGTTAAAGCACTTTACCACGATTCACAATGGCAAAGCCTGCAGCTTCTCCCTTTGGAGGGTCACATTTTCTACTCGGTTTCCTTCACTTACAAAGGCGAGCTGGCATGCCTGGGGGAGGGGCAGAGGGAGGAAATCAACTCCGTCTATCCAGGGAATTGCAGCTGTTATTGCAAATGGCCCCGGAGAGTCCATTATAAGCTGCTGTGCGAGGCTGTGTCCCCGGAGTGCGCGTCACGTGGCGTCTCCCCAGCCCCCAGCCCTGGCCCCAAGGAGCACCAGCGCCACCCACTTGGAGTAGGACAGCAGAGCCGTGGGGGGAGCGCAGGGACCCGAGGCTAAGACTCTGGGCAGTTTCTGTGAAAGCCCAGGGCGCGGCTGCCCGCAGAAGGCACCGGCGCCCGTCACGTCCCCGCCTCCCCATACCCGCGGTGGCCGCGGTGCGCGTGTCCTTAAGGAGACTCCAGTACTTGCAAAACACCGAGCTCTTCTCCGGAGTACAGGCAGAACCCGGCAACTCTTCTGCTCTACTGGAACCCCGGAACCCTGCCTGCGCTCAGGAAAACAGTGACCTTGAACCCGAGGAGGAGAGGGACGGCTGTGAAAATATTTTAGAGAGGAAGGAGGGTTCACTCCACGTCCCACCTTACCTTTCCCCAGCACCGCCCGCCCCCGCCTCCCGTGCCAATCTCGCACACCTTTCCCTGCCACGCTGAGAACCGCAGCCAGTTGCAAAACGGGGGACAGAGAAAACGTTACTCCTATTCAACTCCCAAAAAGTCCTTTCATGGTACCGCGTGTTTTGTATTAAGAACCAGCACCCAAAAGACATGAGATGCGTTTTTTTTTTTTTTTTTCTTTTTAAGAGTCACAAATTTTCAAGTCTGGCAGTTTGAGGTTCTCCCTGAAATGACGGTCTACTCATGTTCCCCTCCCCCAAAGTGGATCAGGAACCAGCCCTGAAAAGGTAAAGTAACTGGGATCATCCTCGTCTTTCAGACGCTCGGCGATCCCGAGAAGCGTGGAGTGTGGCCACATGGTCGCCGGGCTGAAGGTCTCCGAGAGGCTGCGTGGAACTGCAAGCTGCACTGCCGGGGCTGGTCAAGCCAAATAAGGAGTCCTACTGAATGTGAGCTGGGAGTGCGCTCTGTAATCTGCCTCACAAATAGGGCCAACCAAGCTGTTGCAAACACACTGGAGCCCTCCATTAATTCCCCAAGGAAATATTCGCGGTTTTTCCATTCCTCGTCTGCATTAGCTTATTTTCCCGTTTCCAACTGCGCGAGTTCACCAGTCTGAACAGGGATGCAGCCCTCAGCGGAATCCCTTGCCCTCCTGGCAGAGGCTGGCACTGTGGCCACTCGGGGTGTTAGCTGCCAGGTACCAGAACGCCGTCGCCAGTTTTGAGCTGCGCCCTCCTCCCGGACGCGCCGGGGTCGTTGCAGGCCGCGCGAGGGCTGTGGGGCGAAGGGGGCTCATGCACTGGGGCCGACAGAGGCCCCGTGAGCGGGCGCTGGGGAAGCTTTGCGTGTAACTGCAGCCGTCGCGAATGAAGCCTCCGCACAGCCTCCTTGATGAGGTTCCCCGAGAGCACCAGCTGCTGCAGGAGCCGGTGCGGATCGTCGTCGCCGGTGCGGGATTCGAGCTGGGTCCCGCGTCGCTGTTGCAGGCGGCGGGAGGCGGCGGCGCCTCGCAGCCAACCTCGCCGGCACGGGCCGGACAGCGGCTGCGGGGCGCCCCGCTTGTCGGCTCCCGAGGGCCCATCAAGGCCGGGATGAGGGGCCAGTGGGGACAGAGCGCTGGGGCCTGCGGCGAGCTCGGCCACGAAGTAGGGCGCAGCCCGGCCCCGCACGCGGCCGCGGTCCCCGAGGGCGCAGCGCAGGGCCCCCGGGGGCGCCGGGCCCACCGCCTCGGCCGGCGCGGGCGGCAGAAGCAGTGGCAGCGCAGGGGGCCGGGCCTTGTCCGCCCGCACGGCCGCCGGGGGCCGCGGGGGCTGCAGCGGCGGCCCCGGGGGCGCGCACGGGGAGGCCGGGCTGTCCTGAGCCGCGTCCAGCTGCAGCGCCTCGCCGATCTGGGCCACCAGCAGGTCCACCTCGCCCGAGCCGCCCAGCGTCACCGACTGCTCCAGCAGGAGGAAGCTGTCCTCCTCCTCCTCCTCCTCCGCCTCCCCCTCCGCTTCCTCGCCGGCTTCCTCTTCCTCCTCCCTCCGACACGGCATGGCCCCCCGCCCGGGCACACGGAGCTCGGCGGCCGGCGCTGGCGGCTCGGCGGCCCGCCGGGCTCGATGGGCCGCGGCGGAGCGGGGAGCGGTGCTGAGGCCGAAGCGGGAGCGGGGGCCGGGGCCGGGGCCGGGGCCAGGGCCGGGGCGGACACGGAAGCGGGAAGCCGCCAGGCACTCGCGCCGCGCGCCTGCAGCCGCGGGAGCCGGAATCCTACCGGCTCGGGTTGATTTGTAAACAATGGGTGACGTCGCCGCCGGGCCCTACCACCGCGCCAGGGCGGGGGTGCGCTGTACGGTTGGGGGGCGGGGCGCCCGCTGGGCCCGGGTGCAGGGTGAAACCTAGCTGCTTCTGAGTCCACCAACCCTGAGTGCTGTGTGCAGGAGTGCACTGGGTTGCGGATACCCGCTCTGTCAGCCGGGCGTGGTTGGCATTTCCAGAAAATGAACACCGGCGTGGACTCAGTTGGTTTCTTCCACACACAAGCACAGACACTTACACCCACACACTCCCCTCCTTTAGGCGCGTCAACTCGTCTGGGTTTGGCATTTGCGCTTTTGAGGTCCCGGGTGCCCGCGTCTGGGAAGTGATGACCCGGCGAGTGAAGCGAGGATGGAGAGAAGGGGTCAGGCGAGAGATCTGTCTGGAGATTAGGGAAACGAGGCTGACAGGGATGAAAAGGAAGCCCAGGACCTTGTGGTGTGATGGAGTGCGGGGGGCGGGGGGGCGGGGGGGCGGGCGGTGGGTGGTAGAGTTAGAATAGGCAAAGAAAGGACACAGAGCAATGTTTCTTGACCAGGAGCATGGGTATATGGGGCCTGGACTGGGGCTGACATTCCTGGAGAGGAGGAGGTCGTTGGTCTTGGGCGGTGGGTGTGTGAACTGAGCTAGAAAGTTCTAAGAATGCCTCAGCTCAGCAGGGGAGTATCTTCTCTGAGGGGAACACAGGAGAGGAAAATAAGCTGTTTGGATGAAAATGGAGATATGGATCAGTTTAACTCTTCAAGATATCATGATTGGCCTAATGATTAACCAAGACTTCATTTTTTAAAAGGAGGAGGGATGGAAAAATGATTCTTCACTGTCTTGTTGCCTGGAGGTTTTAGACCTTTATTCAAAATCCCAAATCCCTCAGGCCTAACTTCCAAACTCTACACTTGTAGGTGGCCAAGTGTAGAGGCCCAGCCTTTACAAGCCAATCAGGGGAGGTATACCATCAGCGTGAGAGAAATATTCAAAACTGGATTATGGTGATGGTTGAACAACTTAGTAAATTTACTAAAAATCATTGAATGGTCTCTTTCTTTAAAAAAAATTAACATTTATTTATTTTTGAGAGGGAGAGACTGAGCATGAGAGAGGGGAGCTGGGGGACAGAGAATCCGAAGTGGACTCCACGCTGACAGCAGAAAGCCAGATGTGGGACTCGAATTGACGAACCCTGAGATCATGACCTGAGCTGAAGTTGGAGGCTCCATGGACTGAGCCACCCAGGTGCCCCTCTCTCTTTTCCCCGAAATAGTTATTTATTTATTTTGAGAGGGAGAGAGAGAATCTCAGCACAGAGCCTAATGTGGAGCTGGAGCCCATAAACTGGGAGATCATGACCTGAGCAGAAACCAAGAGTGGGTTGCTCAACCGACTGAGCCCCTCCCCGGCCCGCCCCCCCCCCACCCCCCAGCTCCTGAATGGTCTCTTAAGATGAGTGAATTTCATATGTAAATTATATGTCAATAAAGCTGTTTTAAAAATTAGCCACAACACATGCACACACAAATACAGAAGCCAGGCAGAAGGGGGCTACTTTAGGATAGGCAGCAGGAGAGTAGCCTAATTTAGAAAGGGAGTGCCAGAGGAAGAGACTGGAGACCGTCCAGATGGGGAGAAACAAGGGTCGTGGTGGGCAGTTCCAAAGATGGTAATTACAAGAGCAAACCTCCAAGGAGAGATGGGGTGGAGGGAATAGGTGGGTAATTGTTTAAAAAGTGTTGGGTTTATCCTTGCTAAGTATGGAGAGAAGAATGTGGGAATAAAGGAAGAGGCAGTTTGAAAAAAGCCAGGGAATTTTTAAATCTTGGAAATGGGGACTTTTACAGGGTGTCATAAAATTCATCATCTCTTTTTAGTAGATTCCTTAGGATTTTCTATATATATTGATCATAACATCTGCAAAGAAAGATAGTTTTACTTCTTTCTATTCTGGATGCCTTTTATCTTTCTTGCCTAGTTGTCCAGCTAGAACTCCTAGAACAATGTTAAGTAGAAATGGTGAGGGCAAGCATCCATGTCTTGTTCTTGATCTTAGGGTAAAGCATCCAGTCTTTCATCAAGTATGACGTTGGCTGTGGGTTTTTATAAAAAGATGGCTTCATCAGGTTGATAACATTCACTTCTATTCCTGGTTTGTTGAGCATTTTTTACCACGAAAGGACTATCCCCTCATTTTAAATCACTATTCTTTTTAAAATTTTATTTTAGAGAGAAAGAGAGAGAATGTGTGCATGCAAGAATGGGGCTCAATCTCACAACCCTGGGATCATGACCTGAGCTGAAATCGAGTCGGGCGCTCAACTGACTGGCCACCCAGGTGCCCCTTAAATTATTATTCATGTGAATGTACAATCAAGGCAGGCATTTATTAGCTTCAATATTCTGAATCTACTTATTTAAAAACTTAAGACGTAAATAATTGGTAGCAGCTTACAATTTGTGTTTTTTAAAAATACTTTTGTGTTTACTTATTTTTGAGAGAGACAAAGTGCAAGCAGGGGAGGGGCAGAGAGAGAGGAGACAGAATCTGAAGCAGACTTCGGGCTCTGTGCTGAGACACAGGGCTCAAACCCATGGACTGGGAGATCATGACCTGAGCTATAGTCAGACACTTAACCGACTGAGCCACCCAGGTGCCCCTTGAAGACATTATTCTAAGTGAAAGGAACCAAACACAAAAGGCCACATATTGTAGGATTCTATTTATATGAAATATCCAGCAAAAACAAATCCACAGAGACAGAAAGTAGATTAATGGTTGACAGGGTAGAGAAGGGGATTAGGACTAACTGCTAATGGGTCGGGGATTTCTTTTGGGGTGATGAAAATGTTTTGGAATTAGTGGTGATGTTTGCACAATGTAGTGAGTATACTAAAAGCCACTAAAATGTACATTTCATAAGTATACACTTTAAAATTCACCTTAGAAGGCATCTGGGTGGCTCAGTCGATTCAGCGGCCGACTCTTGATTTCGGCCCAGGTCATGATCTCATGGTGGTGGGATGGAGCCCCGCATCCAGCTCCTCACCGGGCATGGGGCCTGCTTACGGTTCTTTCCCTCTGCCCTCCCCAACTCGTGTGGGTGCATGCTTTCTAAACAAACAAACAAACAAACAAGTAAATAATTCACTTTAGATGTGAGATATATATCAATTTTTTCAATGCTAAAACATATTAATGGTAACATCTAGGTGCTGGGTAATAGGGTAGTTCACTGTCAAATTCTTTCACTTTTGTTGACTGCAAATTTTTAGAATAAAATGCTAGAAAAAAATAAGCCACAGAAAAGAGCTGATTAATTTTATGGCTTCCTTCAGAACTGCCCGGGACACGGGGTGGTGGTGGTGGTGGGGTGCTCAGGGCTGACAAGTGGGAAGGAAGGGAGCAAGGAAACACCCTGCTGGCAGGTTGCCTGCTACACGGCAGGGGAATTGTGTAGACTCATTCTCCAGTGTTGAAAGAATGTAGACAGTCTGCTGCAGGCTGACCAAATTCTTGCCCACTGTGGAAGATTTCAAACTGTATGGCAGGAATGAGGCTTGACACTATTTTCAGAGGCCAGCAGCATCCCTGAGTTCTGAGCGATGGGCAGACATGGGCTCGCCTCTTTATCAGTCCCTTCATTGCCACCCAGCGCCCACGCAGGGAGGCTGGAGGAACTGAGCTGGTTGGAGGTTGGGGGGGGGGGGGTATGTGTACAGAGAGAATTTAAGAGATTAGGGGATTCACACTGAGGTGCAAAGAGGTGCTAATGAGATATTAAACACCTCTCGGGGGAGTAGCGCTGAAGAAGCTGCAAACTGAGAGGGCATAAGTTGAAAATGTCTTGAGGCTGCTGATAGGGTGGGAAAAATAACTGGCCACTGGTTAAATGGGACAGTGGTGTCTGTAACTCAGTAGTTAAACTGGATGAACGGCTTTGGGCTAACAGTGATGCAGCAGTGTGAAATAATTTTGCCATTCATAAAGGTAGAAATGACTCAAGACTGGGGAAGAGGTTGAGAGGGTTGCAGCCGGCAGGTGGAGACTTGAGTAGTGCACTGAGTTGAATGAAGCTCCCTCCACATTCCTGCCTGCCTGGAACCCGTAAATGGGACCTTATTTTGGAAAGAGGGTCTTTGCGGATGTAAGCAAGTTAAGACGAGGTCAAACTAGAGTAGGGTGGGCTCTAATGCAGTGGCTGGTGTCCTTGTTCAAAGAGGGAAATTTGGACACAGAGACACACAGGGAGAATGCCACGTGTCCGCAGAGGCAGAGATCGGAGAGGTGTCGCCACCAGCCAGAGAACACTAAGGATTGTCAGCAGTCACCTACGGAGAGCACAGAACAGCTTCTCCCTCAGAGTCCCCAGAAAGGAACCAACCCTGCTAACTGACACCTTGATACTGGACTTCTGGCCTCCAAAACCGTGAGAGAATCAATTTCTGTTGTTTTAAGGCACCAGGTTTTTGGTAATTTGTTACGGCAGTCCTAGGGAACTAGGAGTGATTTCAAGAAATTGTGTAAAACATGTAAGCCATGGAGAAATTTATTGAAGGCTCTGGGGGAGTTCTGAGAATCAGTGGAAAAAATGGAAGGGCTGAGGGCCTCTCTGATAGATGCTGGGTTATGCTAGGCCCAGCGACATCTGCCATGAGAACAGGAATAAAGAACGAAGAGATAAAAAAAACAAGGGGCCAATAACCCCTTTTTGTGTGTTCATCATATGTAAAATAAATAAATAAATAAATAAATAAATAAATACAAGCAAGCAAGCCATATCAGGAACACATCTCCACAGGGATTATTAGGATGACCCCATATAGGCTGATGCAGTCAGCACTCACATCTCTGGAACTGCAGAAAAGCTTGCGCTGTCCTTGCCAAAGGGACAGCAGCAGGAAGGGAAGAGTAGGTGTCCAGGCAGGTGGTCTTGGATCTGCAGAGGTTTTGGGACTGTCTGGATGCCTGGGACAGCAGTGGAATCAACAGAATTGGAAGTCAGGAGACACAAGGTCAGGTGGCCTAATTCAGTCTTTTTGAAAAAAGATTCTAGTTTTATTTATTTGACTAGGTAATATAGCCACGTGGTTGAAAATTCTAAAGGTCAAAATGGGAAAAGTGGAAGTTCTGACCCCATCCCTGTTCCCAGCCACCTGGTCTCCCAACCTGGAGGCAAACCATACAATCATTATTGTTTTTTAAAAAATTATTGTTTTTAATGTTTATTTTTGAGAAAGACAGATCACGAGTGGGGGAGGGGCAGAGAGCGAGGGAGACACGGAATCCGGAGCAGGCCCCAGGCTCCAAGCTGTCAGCATAGAGCCTGACGCGGGGCTCCAACTGGCGAACCGCGAGATCATGACCTGAGCGGAAGTAGGACACTTAACTGACTGAGCCACCTAGGTGCCCTTACCATTTATTCTTTTAAAGATATGTGTGTGTATGTGTGTGTGTGTGTGTGTGTGTGTGTGTGTGTGTGTGTGTGTATCTTTGTATTTGTATTTTGCCTCCCTTTGTTAGCTAGAAGCTTTAACAGAAGCTGCTGTTTGCTTCCCAGCTACCATTCTCCCCTTCGATGAACCCCACGTTATGGAAGCACGAGGGCTCTAGTATCACACTTTTGAATTTCTCTGGCAGCTGGATGGGGCTATGTGATGACATTCTAGCCAGTGAGCTAGAGGTCAGAAGTATAGAAGTGCCGTGTGGTAGTTTTGGAAAGTCACCCTAGTAGAAGGGGGCCAAACCTTTCTTTTTTTCTCTCCTCGTGTTGCCTGGAATGTGGATGTGTTAGCTGGAACTCCAGCAGCCACACGGATCTATGAAAAGAGCAGTGCATTGGAAGGAATCTCAAACAACGTCTGAAGAGTCAAATGCAGTCTTCGACTGCCTACCTCTGGATCTCTTTTCTGTGAGGAAGAAATAACATTCTACCTTGTTTAGGCCAACCAGAAACTTTGTGAAGATAATGCTACTATAATCAGAAAATCTGCAAAGCTGGTTTGGAGAGCAATGCCAGTCAGGCAGGCCTATGAGAAATACCCAGATCAGGAACCGAAGCTGATAATGATAGTAGCCACCACATACTGATTATTCTTTCTAACAGTTTTATTGAGACATAATTTACATGCCATAAAATTCACCCGTTTAAATTGTACAGTTCAGTGGCCTTTAGCATATTTCCAGAGTTGTACAACCATCCCCATAATCTAACTTTAGAATATATGCATCATCCCCAAAAGAAAATTTGTACCTAAAAGCTCTACGGAAAAGTGCTTTACAGGTATTATTTCCTTTAGTCTTCCAGTAACCTCTCAGTTTGGTTTTATCCTCTTTATGGAGAGGAAAACCAAGGCGCAGAGATAAGAAAACTTGCCCAAGATCACACAGACTACCAGTGCCAGGGCCAGGATTCAAACTCTGTTTTGGTTGAGGCCTAGACCTGCCCTTCTCAAGCCACTACCCACATGCTGTTACCCAGGCACAGCGATGTGGTCTCTTACCTCTGCCTAGTTCTTATTCCCCAAGGCCTTCAGTGCCTCTGCTAGTAGTCATGCCCTATTTCTGGTCCCACTGCGGATGCCCTTCGTGTTTCCTTGGCTGGGCGCATGCAACTTGTTTCTGGACCCTAGCTTCTTTCCCTTTAATCCACTCATGTGGCAGATCAACTTCCTAATGCCCAATCCTGCTCAGGTTACCCACCTGTCCCACTGTGAATATGTGCACGTTGCCTCTGGAGTAAAACCCTTAGCTGCTTGACACAGTATCTAGAACTCTTAGAGGACTGGCCCTGATCCATTCTTTCAAACCTCTTGTCCTCCACCCCCACACAAGCCAGGTTCCTGTCTCTTGTGTTTGGTGCTGTTCTTTGCGCAGAGAATGGCTTCTCCCACATCTCTAGCCATCTCAGTCTTGCTCAGTCTGTGAAGTGAAGCTCCTTCATGAAGCTGTCTCTGCTCTCCCCAGTAGGTGGTGGTTCCTCAGCCCTCTGCTCTCCCACCCCATTCAGTTCCCTCAGTGGGGGGTGTTAGAACATCCTTTATTTCAGTAGTTACTTGGGCTGGTCTAGACTGTAAAGACTCTTAAGTTCAGAAGTGAGAGTCCTCTGATTGGTCAGGCCTGAGTTCTTTGCCCACCCCTATAGCCAGAGATAGGGCCAGTCATACCCAAAACTCTTGGACTGAGATAGGGAAGTGGAGGATCCCTTAAGAGTTGCTGGGTGCATCAAAACAAAAGCCCGTTTCCAGTATTGGCAGGATGTAGTTTTTCCAGAAGGCCTGAGCAACTTTATTGTTTCATTTATTACTTCCTTGATTTAATTGATTAACTCGTTCCTTTATTCCTTCAACAAATAGTTGGGTAAGCAAAACTAAATATAGTCCTTAACTCATAGAGCCTCCAGTCTCCAAAACTAATCAAGCAATCTATAAACAAATCTAGAAATGCAGCAGTGGTAATCTGAGATGCATTTGAGTCCCCAGAAGGTTTTCATGTTTCCTAATCTAAATGACTGTGTGAAGTTATTTTAACCGGGCAACAAGCCTTTCACAATTAGAAGTGGTCCTTTACATTCACATGTTCCAAAAGAGGTACCCTTGGACTTAATTCACACTGAAGTGTGAATAAATGAATGACTGAATGAGCAAGGCCGTTCTTTCTACACCCTTGAAAGAAGATGGATCATATGGGTGGGGATGTACAGGCCTACAGAGGGCTAAAGGACAATTTCCTTTACTTTCCTATTTTGAACGGGGAATCTTACAAGCTGACTCTGAAGGCTCCCCTAGAGAACAAAGAGATAGGGGAAACCTTGGGGCCTTTTCTGACCTTCACCCTACTTCCTAATAGCTATAGAAACTTTATGTGCAAAATTTCTCTCCATACCAAAGCCATCTCCATTAGGATGGGTTATAGTGGCAGAAAAAAGGATCCATCCAGGCTTCAGCTCACATGACTGTGGAGATAACACCCAACACAGCGAGTTCATAATGTTCCTGCCCATTCCTGAACATCACATACACGTTACTGCTTTGAAACTTAGCCATCAGCACTTGGGGCCCTGACCTGAGGTCTGGGTGTTTTTGATTAGAGGGCCAGAAAGATTCCAATACAGAATAATTTGGTCAGTTTTCGGGACTTTAAACTTACTCTGCAAGACTCAGGACCACCCTAAGCCTCCCTCAGATCCGACCCCTGCGCCAGGCCTGGCTGCCTGCGATACCTTCAGGCTTTCAGAGAGTTTGTTCCTTGCCTCTGTTGAAGCCCAGACAGCCTGCCCCTTTGCCCCCAGCTACAATCTGAACTTTCTGAGGTAGGATTCATGGCTCAATGCTCAATGCTGAGCTCAGTGCTTGACAGATGGTAAATCCCAATCACAAATGCTCTGTGACTGAATGTGCTTCCAGTGTTTCTCTCTGCCAGCCTCTTGCCAGTGACCTGGCTGTTTCCCAGCTTGTTATCCTGGCTGGGGAAAATGACCCCCAGAGTTTTTCCCGTGGGGTTCCAGCCCTGACCCGGGTTGTTTTTAGCTGCACAGATTGGTTCCTCTTCTCTTCACCCCATTGAGTTCCTGCCTCCACTTACCCTGTGGCCGGTCTTAAAGAGGATTCCATAGCAAAGCTGGAGAGAACTTTGTTTTTTGGCATATGGAATAATGTGAGTGTTAGTCTTTGGTATGTCTGAAGGAGACTGAATGGTTAAACTTTGCCCTAGCCCACAATAAACAGGTGTCCCAGGAAGCAAGAAAATTGGGAGTGATTTGTAGCCTACCTTTGTCCTTTAACTTTGCCCCCCTTTAGTGGGTAGTTCCCCACTGGGAGAACTTTGGTGGGAGATAGGGCCCTCCTCCAGGCTGAAAGGTAGAGGCACATGACCTTGGCCCAGCTAATCAGATGTTCTCATTCATGACTCTTTCTCTCCAGGGATTGATGGGGAGACCTAAGGACAGATGGGAAATCAGTGGAGGGGTGAGTGTGCTGAGTCAAGTGGCACTGAATGGTGTGAACTTGGCTGGGTTTTTGGCTCCCTAGCCCCCTTCCTTCCTGCCAGCTCTTCAACCTAGTATCCTCATAACAAATCCAGTTTCTGTTAGCCAAAGTCACTTTCCAGTGGTTGAATCCAGATTGATATAAACCTGTTTTATGTCTGGAGGAAGTGGTTTAAATCAACCAGGGAGTGGGGCACCTGAGTGGCTCAGTCGGTTAAGCGTCCGACTTCGGCCCACGTCATGACCTCACGGTTTGTGGGTCTGAGCCCTGGGTCGGGCTCTGTGCTGACAGCAGCCTGGAGCCTGCTTCGGATTCTGTGTCTCCCTCTGTCTCTGTCCTTCCCCCACTCGTGCTCTGTCTCTCTCTGTTTCTCAAAAATAAATAAACGTAAAAAATTAAAATAACTAAGCCAGGGAGCATCTGTAAGGTGGAATACTACACAGCTGTTCAAAAGGGTAATGGCAGATCTATGTGTACTGACATAGATGTCCAAGATGCACTTCTAAGGATAATGTGTACAATATATCACAATTTATCTAAAAATGAAGGGAAGCCTGGTTGGCTCAGTTGGTAGAGCATGTGACTCTTGATCTTAGGGTCATGAGATGGAGGTCCATGCTGGGTGTAGAGATTACTAAAAAAATAACCTAAAAAAAAAAAAAAAAAAAGGAAAGAAATGCCATAAGTAAAGGAATTCAGCTTTGTTCACACTTATATTTCCAGGCCTAGAACAGGACCTAGCACATCGTACATATTCGATAAATATTTTTCTTTAATGTTTATTTTTGAGAGAGACAGAGAAAGAGAGAGAGAGACAGACAGACAGAGGATGAGTGGGGGAGGGGCAGAGAGAGCGGGAGACACAGAATCCGAAGCAGGTTCCAGACTCTGAGTGGTTAGCACAGAGCCCAATGCAGGGCTTGAACTCATGAACCACGAGATCATGACCTGAGCTGAAGTCAGATGCTTAACTGACTGAGCCACCCAGGCGCCCCTCGATAAATATTTCCTGAATGAATGTACTGTATGGAAAAAGATCTAGAAGAACATATATTAAACTGAAAATAGTTTCTTAGAGGAGGGACTAGAGGTAGGGGCGGTTGACGAGCGAGATTTTTATCTGTATTATTTAAATTTTTTTTACAAAGGGAATATCTTCACGTATTATATGTGTCATTAAACAATATAAAAAGATGCTTGCAGTTTGTTGGAGGTAGGCAGATGGAGGTGCAGTGATATTTGTGGCCCTGGCCCACTTCCCTACGCCATACTTCTGAATTCTTAGGAGTCTTTTCTCTGCTTGAATATATAGTCCTCTGTAATTCTAACCTGACTTCTGTTGTATGTGACTTATGTGTGTTCATTTTGTCTCTCCCAGTCTGTCACTCCTGTAGGGCTGGGGCCACTTTTCCATGACCTTCGGTTCAGCCAGACTGTTGGAAACAAGATGACTTTCTGAACTGTTCATGAATACCTGCTGTACAGCCATGCTTCTCACCAGGCTGGCAGTCAGCAGCCAGACTGAGTAAGGATGATTTCAGGGGAGCCAGGACCCCCTTGCTTGTCGGCAGGCTCGTCGGCTGGGGCGTACTTATTATTATCCTCGTTTTTCAGAGGAGGAAGTGGACTCAGAAAGTGAAATAAGTTGTCTGGGTCACGGTTAGAAGTAACGGAGCTAGGATTTCAAAGTAGGCTTACTGGCTCCAGAACCCATGCTCTTAACTACCGTGCTGTAGTTCTCCAAACGGTAAGGGCTTTGTATAAAAATGTCATCAAAACAGATAAACCAGAAATAGAGTGGTGTGGTATTCTACCTGGTTGTAGCAGTGAAATTTCAAAGTTGTGAACATTTCTTCTGTGTGAAAACAGCCATTCAATCCAATCAGTCAGTTGATGCTGGGTCTCATGCAGCTAGGAAAAAAACACCCAAAAAACAAAACTTGTTCCTTCTTGGGAGAAATTCTTTGCGGAATTTGAGCCTTGTGTTCCTTGCTTTGTATTTATACCAAATATGCAGCTTGGATTTTCCAAGTCTGTCGCGGGTTCAATGAACAATTTCACTGATACGTGCTTGTTGAACTGTATGTTTCTTTTCATGTATTTGTTCAACAGAGATCATCTGTTAAACATAAGACATAAAACAGGGCACCTGGGTGGCTCAGTCAGTTAAGCGTCCAACTTCAGCTCAGGTCGTGATCTCATAGTTTGTTGAGTTCCATTCCCACATCGGGCTCTCTGCTGTCAGTACAGAGCCCACTTCAGATTTTCTGTCTCTCTCTCTCTCTCTGCCCCTTCCCCTCTCATACTCTTTCTCTCTCTCTAAAAAAATAAATAAATAAATAAATAAAATAAAATAAAGCAATTTTATTTTAACACTTTCATCAAACTTTGTAAAGATTTTTTTCTTATATTTATTTTGAAAGAGAGAGTGAGGGAGGGCCAGAGAAAGAGGAAGAGAGAATCCCAAGCAGGCTCCTCACTGTTAGTGTGGAGCCAGACGTGGGGCTCGAACTCGGGAACTGAGATTGTGCCCTGAGCTGAAACCAAGAGTCAGATGCTTAATTGACTGAGCCACACAGGCGCCCCTTCATCAAACTTTTAATATCAAGTCATCAGTTGAAATAACCTATTGGATCATGAGATTCAGTTTTTGTTTTGGATTATATAATCTGAGGACTTGTTTAATCATTTGTTCAAAAACTATTTACTGAAAGGTCACTCTGTCAGAAGCCATGGGGAGCAAAATAGATGTAGTCTCTGTGCATGTGTGGTAGGAAGTCTAGTTGGAAACTTCACATGAAATAAATACTCATACAAACAACTATGTAATTTTAAGTGGTTATGAAAGCTATGAAGGGCGAGTATAGAGTGCTCTGTGAAAGTGTAGTTAGTAAACTGATTTAATATAGTGGGGGCCATGGAAGCCATCCCAGCCACTGACATTTAAGCTGAGACCTGACCAATAATAAAGTGAAAAATGGGCCAGTCAGAAAAAGTAACAAGTGCAAAGGCTGGAGGCAGGAAACTGAGAAACTGAAACACATGTGGGTAGAGCTTAGTGAAAGGGAAGAATGCTGGGAGGAACCTCACGGGAAAGGATGTCCGAAGGAACCCCAAGAAAAATATCCCTAGAAAAATCCTGCATAGTAAAACAGTACAGAAAAAAAACATTAATGCCTTAAGTTTACAATGTTCCCACATCTGTTGCCTCACTAGAAGTGAATCCTCACTAGAAGCCCATGAGGCAGGGAGAGCAAGCAGAATTATGATTATTTCTATCACTAAGCATTAAAGCTCAGTCAGGGACAAAGTTAGGCAGCCTTTGGTTCCATGTTTCAGACCAGAGAGGCAAAGTCTGTGGGTTCTCTGGGAAGCCGGAAGGGAGCGTGTGGAAAGAAGCAGAAGTGACCCACGGCTGTGCTGTGTGACTGTCTGAAGCAAGCGGGCTGTGAACGAAATGTAATAGTTACATACTTCTTGTTTGCCGCGCTATACCTAGCCTTCTAGGCGTGTGTCTCTGTGTCAGGACAGAAAACGAATCTTGCATTTTATTATATTATTATTATTATTTTTCAAATCTTGCATTTTAGATAATTAACTTAAAGTCAATTTCAAATTCGACAGTTGTATAATTCTGAGATTTACACATCAGGACATAATTTGAGCCTAGGCTGGGGATTTCTGACTTGAACCTTAAAAAGTAGGTGGAATGCGAAGGGCTAATCAAAACAAGAAACTACAACCTCCAGCAGGTCTCGGGGCTCGGTCTCCTCCGGGATCCTTTTTTTTTTTTTCCGCCAGGGCTGGGGGCGACCAATGACCGTTAGTAATTTGAATAGACCAATAATATCATGAAACTCTTTAGGTTGCGGAGGGGTGGTAAAGTCACCCAATCGCATGGAAGAGGGGGGAAACACCTTAGCCAATCCAAAGGCGTGGGGGCGGGGCCGGAGATGGGGGCGGAGAAAGAAGTTTGCTGACTAAGATGGCGACAGAGGCGCAGAGTGAAGGGGAGGTGCCAGCCAGGGATTCCCGCCGGAGGTGAGCCGAGTTCTTGGTCCAGCTTCCTTGGAAACGAGGCCGTGGGCTGGTCGTACTGACGCTTTTCCTTTGGGTCATGGTGACCCAGCGGGGCCACGCTTTGTTGTTTCCTGCCACCGCGTTTCTCACCTTCACGCCTGCGGTCTGGCTCAGGAGCTGGGATCCAGCCTGGCCTCCACTTGGTCCCGTTGATGCCCTCCGGAGGTCGGTCCGCAGCGTTGGCTGCGGACCCACCGGTTGGTGGTGGCAGCTCTGCTTGCTTTTGCGCTGAGCTTCCTTGGGGAGGAAACTCAAGCCCAGAGCTGTTAAGCGAATTCCCTAACGTCACACAGTGCCGGGAGAGAGAGAGCTCTGTCAGTACCGCAGTGTATGTGTTAAAGTCGGAGCGAGGGTTGGAGTGCCAGAAATGGGTTTGAGTTCTTGTGCCAATTAAATAAAAATTTTCGTTGTGCTTTAGAATACTTAACACGAGGCCTACCCTCTTAGCAAATAAATAAATAAATAAATAAATAAATAAATAAATAAAATTAAAGTAAATGTTTATTTCTGAGGGTGGGGAAGGGCAGAGAGAGAGGGGGACAGAGGATCCTAAGCGACCCCACACTGACCGAGAGCCCTGTGTAGGGGCCCCAACTCACTAACCCTGAGATCATGACCGAAGCTGAAGTCAGCCGCTGAACCGACTGAGCCATCCACGCGCGAACCCTCTTAGCAAAATTTTCAGTGTATGAGATAATATTGTTGACGATAGGTACAATGTTGTACAGCATATCTCAAGAGCTTATTCATCTTTAAATTTTTTTATTTTTGACAGAGAGAAAGAGAGAGAGACAGAGCATGAGCGGGGGAGGGGCAAAAAGAGAGGGAGACACAGAAATCAGAAGCAGGTTCCAGGCTCCAAGCTGTCAGCACAGAGCCTGACGCGGGGCTCGAACTCACGAACTGTGAGATCATGACCTGAGCCGAAGTCGGATGCTCAGCCCACTGAGCCACCCAGGCGCCCCAAGAGCTTATTCATCTTGCTTAACTGGAACTTTATGCCTGTTAATTAGTAACTTCCCATTGCCCCTCTCCCAGTCCTGGCAACCACCATTCTGCTCTTCTGTTCTATGAAATTGACTATTTTAGATACCTCATATATAGAAGTGGAATCATTTGTCTTCCAGTAACTGGCTTATAAGGTTCATCCATGTTGTCACCTATTGCAGAATTTTCTTCTTTCTAAAAGCTGAGTAATATTCCATTCTGTGTATATACCACATTTTGCTATTCCATTCATCTGTCCATGGACATTTAACTTGTTCCATACCTTAGTGATTGTTAATTGTGCCTCAGTGAACGTGAGAGTGCCAGTAATTCTTTGAGATCCTGATTTCAATACTTTTGGATAAATACTCACAAGTGGGATTGCTGGATCATATATAAAATACTCAGCCAATTTTTAAACCTCTCTCAGCTTCAGTGTCTTTATTTATAAATGGGCACAATGATGTCTACTCCAGAGAATGTCAGTATTAAATTAGACAGTCCTTTTAAAGTGCTTAGACTTGGGGCACCTGGGTGGCTCAGTTGGTTAAGCATCCGACTTCAGCTCAGGTCATGATCTCACAGTTGGAGAGTTTGAGCCCCGTGTAGGGCTCTATGTTGACAGCTCAGAGCCTGGAGCCTGCTTCAGATTCTGTGTCTTCCTCTCTCTCTGCCCCTCCCGCACTCACACTCTGTTTCTCTCCCTCTCAAAAATAAATAAACATTAAGAAAAAAATAAAATAAAATAAATTGCTTAGTACTGAGCCTAGCAGGTAATAACCATTCATTATGTGATAGATTTTCTTTTTCCTGGTAGAGCTAAAGAACAGATCTGCAGTTTAACAAATCATAATTTCTACAGGCACACCAAAAGATAGCTTTTCCCAGAAAGAATTTCCAGGTGGTCTTGCCACAGCCTTGAGACCTTAGTTGTCTCAACTGATTACTTATACATTAGAATTTAATAGAGTGAAATTATTCTCATTGCCTCAGTGTAAAGTGTAAACACTTTGGTGTCTCTTGGTGCCATTTGTATTGAATAAGACATTCCAAGTCTTGGGAAGTTGGGTTTATGAATGGGCACTGGACTCCTTCCCTAGCTGAGATAGACATGGTTGAGTGTGTTAATATCTTAAAGGGAAGAGTTTTTCACTCTTGGAGGTGTCTATAAATGGTTGATCATTGGTGCCTGGACACTGTAGAGGGGATTGATAAATTTGATGAGCTCATCTCTCATCCTGCTTTAAAATCTTGAATTGTGGGGCGCCTGGGTGGCTCAGTCGGTTGAGTGTCCGACTTCGGCTCAGGTCATGATCTCGCAGTCTGTGAGTTCGAGCCCTGCGTCGGGCTCTGGGCTGACAGCTCAGAGCCTGGAGCCTGTTTCAGATTCTGTGTCTCCCTCTCTCTGACCCTCGCCTGCTCGTGCTCTGTCTCTCTCTGTCTCAGGAATAAATAAACGTTAAAAAAAAAAAAAAAAAAAAAAAAAAAAAATTAAAATCTTGAATTGTGATGAAAACCTGAAGACAAAATACTAGTCTGTAGCAGGAGTAGTTTGAATTCCTTTAAAGGATGTTGCCAATTGAATTTAAGTTTTAAGTGCCAGGCTTAGTTATATGATCGGCAGGTATTTACAGAATTTTATTTGAATTTGAAACTTATCAATTTTCTATTATAAAAGAAAATTCAGGTTTCTGTAAGGCTTTTTGAGGGCAGGACACATGTTTATTTTTATTACATATTCCCGGTGCTTAGCTTTGCATAGGTGGTCAATAATGAATGAATAATAGTCTTTTTTTTTTAAGTTTATTTTGAGAGTATGTGTGTGTGTGCTTGTGTGGGGGAGAGGCAGAGAGAGAGGGAGAGAAAGAATCCCAAGTAGGCTCCATGCTGTCAGCTCAGAGCCTGATGCGGGGCTTGATTTTAGGAACTGAGATCATGACCTGAGCCGAAGTTGATGCTCAAGTGACTGAGCCACCCAGGCTCCTCTACCTTCAAGTTACGCTTAAGTGAACAATTCTAAAGGGGAATCCACAAATAGAAGCTATCCACTCTACCAATAGCAATATAAAAATATTTAAGACTTTCAAAGGCCAAAGAGAGAAAAGCTAAAGCAGGAAAATCTGTAGCCATTTCTCCTACATAATTGGCAGTAGGGAAATACAGTTCAGTACCTTTTTTTTTTTTTTTTTTTTTTTTTTGAGAGAGAGAGAGAGAGAGGGAACAAGTGAGAGAGGGGCAGAGAGAGAATCCCAGGAGGGGCGGAGGGAGAGAGAGACAGAGAAAGGGGGAAGAGAGAGAGTGAGGGGGAGAGAGAGAGAGAGAGAGAGAGAGAGAGAGAGAGAAGTGAGGCTCACCTGAAGCAGGGCACGAGCTCACCCGATGCAGGGTTCAAGCTTGTCCGATGTGGGACTTGAACTCACGAACCGTGAAATCATGACCTGAGCCAAAGTTAGATGCTTGACAGCTGAGCCACATAGGCGCCCAGTTCAGTACTTTTTGAATTGAACAGACATATAATAAAAGTGCTATTATTAGATGAAGAGGGGAAATTGATAACAAAGAGTCACAAGCTTTTTAACCCCAAAATTCACGGGGAAAAAGAAACCTGCTGTGAACCTAGAAAAGCAAATGGGAACATCCAGGGTTGGAGGGAAGCATAACAAGCCATGGTAGTGATAACATTTGTCATAAGTTGGTGACAGTTAATATGCCAGCAGTGCCCAAGTTTTGGGGCCCAAGCCTGTTTCTAGAATTTAGGAACAGCAGGAAGCTTAGGAAACGACTACTTACTGGATGCTTGCATTCCATTTTGGAATTGTTTTTGGAGGATAAGGAAAGTCCTATAGATGGGGAAAGGGTCCTGTATTCTGCTAATTTAAATACACCATAGAGAGTGGAATATTGGTTACTCAACACATAATTTCCTGAAGACTTTTTTGTTATATTGTTCTTCCTTTGATAAGACAGCAGTGTAACCCTTCAAGAAAAGTGATAGATGGAAAAAAAAAAAGTGAAAAATGGAAACTTTACTGATCTTTGGAAGACTTGCCTCTTCTCACATGCACAAGTGGGAAAACATGATTTAAATACCTGAATCCAGTTTTGTATTTGTGCTGTCAAATCCTATCCGAAGGGGGGCACCTGGGTGGCTCAGTTGGCTGAGTGTGCGACTTTGGCTCAGGTCATGATCTCACAGTTCATGAATTTGAGCCCTGTGACAGGCTCTGTCCCCCTCTCTTTCTTCCCCTCCCCCGCTTGTGTTTTCTCTCTCTCTCCTCTCTTTCAAAAATAAATAAACATTAAAAAATATTCTATCTGAAGGGTAATGAGGAATAGATTCTTCAATTTCAGTATATGTGCTGCCAAAGCAGGCACAGGAATAGATTCTTCAGTGATTTTTCTTTTTTTCATTTTTAAAGTTTATTTATTTATTTATTTAGAGAGAGCGCAAGTGAGCAGGAGGACAGGGAGAGAGGGAGAGAGAGAATCCCAAACAGGCTTCACACTGTCAGCACAGAGCCTGACTTGGGGCTTGACCCCATGAATTGTGAGATCATGATGTGCTCTGAGATCAAGAGTTGGACACTTAACTGACTGAGCCATGCAGACCTGCTTCAGTGGTCTTTCTTGAATCTGAATCATTTCATTTTATATTTTTATCAATTACCTGGCTTAGAGGGTTTGATCATTATATTTATAGACAAGGCCAGTCTTGTGGAAGGAGAGGGGAAGAAGGAATAGAATTTTAAAATAATCCACATAAAAGTGGCTTACTTTTCTTTGCTTCTGACCTTTTGTAGAGTTTGTGAGATTAACAAATGTTAAAGCTGGAGGTTGCTGGTTGGTTATGTGGAAGGTCATCAGAGAGTGGCAGTCTGTTTTTGTTATTGTGAGTTCAGACACTATTTTATCCATTAGGTGGGTTTGAGGAGACTGACTCCATTCAGGCTCACAAGAAGCCAATTGCTAAATGCAAATTTGGTAATTTGCACAAAGAATATACAAGTTATGTACACCAGTTTGCCTTATTTTATCCTTGGGAGGGATACACTACAGTTGATTATATTAATGCTTATTATTATTATTATTTTTTAACAGCAATGATCTCATTTCCTTCTTGAAGATACCCTCTGGTTACCTTGTATGAATTCTCTTAACTACACTTTTATTAATCATTTTTTAGGATGGGTTTTTTTCTAGAAATGCCAGAGCCCATCTATTTTGTGCTGATGGTTTGCTAGTTTTACCTGATAGCTCAGTTGAGGTTCAACTAGGACACAGAAACTATACAGTAATTTGAGCAAAAAGCGTTTAATATAAAGAATTGTTAACTATAGTGGGATTGGAGTTAACAGGGATTGGCTAGTAAGTGAAAGAGATCTCTAAAGATGATATAAATAGTAGATATCAGAATCAGCTTGTATATATTGAATCATCATGTTGTACACTTTAAACATCTTGCAATTTTATTTGCCATTTATACCTTGATTAAAAAAAAAAAAAAGAATCCACTATAATCCTTAGGGCTGAGATAGAACGTACAAGAAAGAGGTCCACGCTTTGTTTAAGGCATGGCTATGGCTCACATTGGATGGCAGAAAAGTTGCTGTGGTGGAGCTTGTTGGAAATTCACCTTATAGAACCTGCTAGAAATCCACGCTTTAGGGTACTGGGGAAAGCTGTTCCTAGGGAGCTACTGGTTTATGGGTGCTGCTCAGTGCCATAGACTGCAGGAGGCTGTCACTGGAGAAGCTGCCGATGCTGTGGGATCTGGGTACTGGAGAAGCTGTGCATGCTGCAGGAGCTTTCCTAGTGGAGTGCCCTGGGGCCAGGGAAAGGGAAAGGGAAAGGCTCCTCCTCCTGCAGTGTCACCCCTGTGTTCTTTATGAACTCTCATTGTCATGCCAGCTGGAGAAGAAAATACATAAACTTTAAGTAAACAAATTTATTTTGAGAGAGAGCTTATGAGTGGGGAGAGGCAGAGAGAGAGGGAAAGAGAGAGAATCCCAAGCAGGCTCCACACTGGGGGCGGGGGGGGTCAAACCACGAACCCTGAGATCATAACCGGAGTGGAAACCAGGAGTTGGATACTTAACCAACTGAGCCATCCAGGTGCCTGGAGAAGGAAATATATTTAAGGGCTCCAGCTCCATTTTTGCAGAGTAGGCAAGGGTGGGTGAGAGGCATGAAATCAATAACTGGCACATGTGGATAATCATCTCACTAATTCTTTGCCTCCCTTGCTGTAGCGCTTCCTAAGACTTCTATGGAAGAGTATGAGATACTGGGTAGGATCTGAAAGAATGAGGAGGGACAGAAACACATCAGAGAAGACACGAGAGTGATGGGTGGTTAAATTTGCACTGACACACTTATTTGCATGTAAACTTGTAAAAGTCTATATGCTTTCTAGATGGAATGACTGTTTCCTGGAATAAAGAACCTAGAGCAAGACTGTTAAATTATATTTATTTTTTTAAAGTTTATGTATTTATTTTGATATAGAACCAGCAGGGAAGGGGCAGAGAGGGAGCAGGGCAGAGGATCCAAAGTGGGCTCTGTGCTGACAACAGAGAGCCTCATGCGGGGCTTGAACTCACAAACTGTGAGCTTATGACCTGAGCTGAGGTTGGATGCTCAACGGATTGAGCCACCCAAGCCCCCCAAGACTGTTAAATTATATTTAACCTGATAACTATTGCTTATCTGTATTTTTTTTTTTTTTTTTGAGGCATGCTGATGTGTAAAGTGTTAGTATTACCTTACTGATCTTTGCAGTTTCAAACTTGCAGAGATCCCAGAGGGTGTGTTGTTTATTGATACTGTTCTCTCAATTAAAGCAGTTTGTGTCTTTGAGCAAGTTACCTTTGTATTTCCCTATCTTTATTTTTTTCAAACTTTTTTTTTTTTTTAATTTATTTTTGGGACAGAGAGAGACAGAGCATGAACGGGGGAGGGGCAGAGAGAGAGGGAGACACAGAATCGGAAACAGGCTCCAGGCTCCGAGCCATTAGCCCAGAGCCTGACGCGGGGCTCGAACTCACGGACCGCGAGATCGTGACCTGGCTGAAGTCGGATGCTTAACCGACTGCGCCACCCAGGCGCCCCTGTATTTCCCTATCTTTAAATGGGGTTTCGGGTAGGTAGTTATACGAGGTTTTAGAAATTGTTGTTTGTAATGATCTTGAAATATATATATAATTTTAAAAGAGTTAATTGCATTTCTGCCAGGGTCTAATGTATAATAATTTTTTTTGGCCTTGTTCTAGGTCTGGGTATTGCACATGAATCTTTTGAACAAGTGTAGTTTTTAGTTATACTTATTAGAGTAATACCCTTTTATCCTGAATTTAGATTTAATATCAGCATCAGTTATTTGGCATAACACAGCATTAAGCTTGAAAGTTTTGTTATTTTTTTTAAATGAACCTTTGAATAACGTGGGACAATGAAAATCACCGAAATGAGCTGAGCTGAAGAACCAAAGGCCGCATGCTGTGTGCTGTGATTGGTGCATTTGGCTGAACAGAAGTTCACATTGTAAGAAAACCCAAGACTGGCTTATTAAAAAGCCAAGAAGCATTGGAAAAATGGTACAGAAAGGAGAAGCACAAGTGATAAGATACAAATTAAAAAGAAAATATGGAGAAGAGAGGGTAACTTCCTAATAGAGGCTGCCAGCCACAGCCATAGGGCAGGCTTTAGAGGCAGTGGTGATAATGAGCCCAGCAAGAAGTGATCTAGAAGAGAGATTTCCCAAGGAAGAAGTAGGGAGGCAGAATACCAAAATGACCAAAGAGGGGCTGGGATTTATACTAGGGGCTGACTTTTTTTTTTTTTTTTTTAATTTTTAAAAAAATGTTTATTTATTCTTGAGACAGATAGAGAGACAGAATGTGAGTGGGTTAGGGGCAGAGAGAGAGATACACACAGAATCTGAAGCAGGCTCCAGGTTCCGAATGGTCAGCACAATAGCTTGACGCGGGGCTCGAACTCATGAGCTGTGAGATCATGACCTGAGCCGAAGTCCGGCGCCCAACTGACTGAGCCACCCAGGGGCCCCTAGGGGGTGACATTTTTAGCATATTTATTAGGATTCTTTCAGTTATATGTAACAGAAACTTAAACTAGCTTAAGCAAAGAGATGCTATTGATTGGCTTAAGAAAATGAAAAGTCCAAGGGGTAGATCAAGCATGGCTTAGTCTGTATTGAAATTCTCAAATCTCAGTGTCATGAGGCATCTGCTTCTTGCTTTCTTAGATCTGGTTTCCTTCCTTTTTTTCCTGCTTTTTGAGAAGGCAAGTTCTTCACAAAAGATGCAGTAAAGGACCACCAGCAGCTTCAGTCTCACATTCCACAGGTTTAGCAATCTTAGCATCTAGCATGACTCTGCAATTAAGTCTTTTCCTGGCTTGACTCTGTGGGCCTTTGTCTGAATCAATGAGGAGGATAGAATGTTTCCATTGGTTAAGCCTGGGTCCTGAGCTCACACTTGCTGCCCAGGGAGTAGGGTCGATATTGGTGGCAAACCACATACATTGAAAGATGGGGAGAGCTTATTGCCCAAAGGAGAATAGGGGTGCTCTTACCAGAGGAAGGGGGAAATAGATGTCGGGTATGCAAAAAACAGATGTCCACTACTCTATTTCATTAACCCCTCTGTATACTCCCCTCTATTTAACGTTATGTTTTGAAAAGGGCTTGCCATAGTATGTGGAGAACATATTTTATGTTTCTTTTCTTTTCTTTTCTTTTCTTTTCTTTTCTTTTCTTTTCTTTTTAAAATTTATTTTGAGAGAGACAGAGACAGTGTGAGTGGGAGAGGGGGAGAGAGAGAGAGAGAGAGCGAGAGAGAGAGAGAATCCCAAGCAGGTTCTGCGCTGCCAGAGCAGAGCCGGATGAGGGGCTTGAACTCATGAAACTGTGGGATCATGACCCGAGCCGATACCGAGAGTTGGATGCTTGACCGACTGAGGCACCCAGGTGCCTCACATTTTATGTTTCTTAAAAAACCAGCCAAACCAACCAAACCAACAAGCCCCTTATTTAAGTACTACTTATTTCTTTTTTCCACTGTCCAAACCCTATTCATCTTTAAGATCTACCTCAAATCTCATCTCTTGTATAAGAGTGAGAGTTTCTCTCCTACCTTTTTTTTTTTAATGTTTATTTTTGAGAGAGAGAGAGAGAGTATGAGAATGAGCGGGGGAGGGGCAGAGAGAGAGGGGGACAGAGGATCTGAAGAGGTTCTACACTGACAGCAGAAGGCCTGATGCAGGGCTCAAACTCATGAGCCGTGAGATCATGACCTGAGCTGAAGTTCGATGCTTAACTGACCGAGCCACCTAGGCGCCTCTCTCCTACTGCTGAATTTGTACATCTTTTATTGTTTGTACCATGGACTGGGCAGTTAATGATCTTGTATTATCTTTTGTGTTATGGTCTTTAGTTATACTTAAAATTTTGTAGGAAAGCTATCATTTTTTTTTTGTAATCAAGTGTAAAACTGTAGTAATATAGTGGGGAAAATGATTTTGTCAGATGTTCACAAGTTTTGTGATCTACCTTATAAGTAATTATTCAAATATGGAGTGCGTTAATGATAGTACATTTTATAACGGGAAATGTGTTAGTGTGAAATTCATAACTATAACACTATAAAGCCATAACTTTTAAGATGATCATATGAAAACATAATAACAGTATCAGTTATTAGATTAAATACAGGTGATTTGTCAGGCTGAACTATTACATGAAAGCTGGACACCAGAATGTAACGGAACCATAGAAAAATTTAGTCACCCCCTACTGAATTTAGTTGTGCTGAAGTAATAACACTTTGGCTTTTGAAAAATTAATATATAATTAAAATATTGCTTGTATACACAAATACGGAGATGAGATGCTTCGTTTAAAGACGTATGGATCAGTTTCAAATAAACGTAGTCAAGTTTGAGCTGTATTTCTCTTGTTTACTGACCAGAGTTTATTATGTAGCATAAAACTAATTTCTTGGGACTCAGTAAGATTACAAAAATGCAATAATAATCTGAGCCAATCTATGACAAATAAACTTCTCCCAGTTTAACAGAAAATGTCCAACATATCACATAAAGCTATATCCACTTCAGAAATGTAACATTATATGATTGTGTTTTTATTTTTTTGTTCTTTTCATTTTTTCCCATAGAAAATTAAAATAGTTTGGTTGATCTTTGTCCAAGTCTCTGAAATGTGTTATTATAAATAAGTAAAACATTATTTGACAGTTTTAAGATAATATGTCGTCTGATTAGAGATAAAGCCCTCTTAGCTGGGTTCTATCACTATGAATAAAAAGCAACATTCATGAATGAAATATAGATACTACAGAGGTCTTAATATTAAATTTGTAATTGCATGCCACAATAATGAGAGCTACATTTGCTAAATGTGTTTTAATTATACCTTTGGGTAGGGGAGAACCTTATTAATTTAGAAACTAACCTAAAGAGTGATATTGGGATTATATAATGAGAAAGTTCTTCACTTATTTTCATGTTGAACACAATTACAAAAATAAAACCAACTGAGTAATATTAATGACGCTAAAGAATAACTCACCAAATAATAGGAAACAGAATTGGGGGAGAAACCAAGAAAGTATACAGTGATACAATTTAGTAATATCATCAATGGCATTATCATCAATGACTCTCTTTTATAGTTTGATTGGAGATTGCTACATGCACTGGAAGTTGTACTTTGAAGTATGGCTAGCTTTTGTATACTTAAGTCTATTTATCATTTTTAAGTTTTTTTGCATTTTAGAATCCCCACAGTCCTTCCCTTGGTTGCAATAATAGTTTCTTCACTCAAGTGTCAAGGCTTACTTTATTAATATTTTTTCTTTGGGTAAGGTCATTTTGTGGCAGCTATCCTTGTGACCAGGCTCTTGCAATCAAAGTCCACCAGTGTGAAACATGCCTACATCATGTGTTAACAGTTTTCATTGAAGATTTATTTTTTTATTTTTATTTTTTAAATGTTTATGGGGAGGGGCAGAGAGAGAGGGGGACAGAGGATCTGAAACAGGCTCCACACTGTTAGCACAGAGCCCATGTAGGGCTTGAACTCGTGAACTGTGAGATTATGACCTGAGCCAAAGTTGGACACTTAACCAACTGAGCCACCCTGGTGCCCCTTTATTGAAAATTTAAATACAGGGTATGTATATTAAGATTGTATAGGGGATAAAGCCTAAATTTTATTAAAGTGTAAGTATTTTAACTGACAAAATAGATTCTTTTTGGGTGTTGAGAAATAAAAGTGTTGAAAAGACATTAGAATATTTAAATTTTCAAAAGGTATTTTTCAAAATACTTAAAATTTTTTTCAAAAGTATTACATACTTGATGCACCATAAAATCCCATATATCAGAATGCCATCTTTTCAGCATTCCATCTTCTCAACAGTTGGTGTCATTCAGACGGAGTGGGAAGGTAGGTGTTTTCCCAAAGTGGAGGTTGCTTAAGACGTACTACTGTGAAAAAGTCTCATAATCGCTTGCAATGCAAAGGATTTTTAGCAGTTGCCCAAAGAGCTCTTTAAAATAACGTATATATGCAAATGCAATAAAACAAAAGTTGTTTACAACCTAATTTTCAAAGTCATCTCTAGGTGCTCCTGTGCTTAATTATACCTGCAATTGGCTACTTGTATTTTTGAAAATAGAGGTAGTGGGGGGAAAAAAATAAAAGCTGAGTGAATTTTAAACTTCTGGAGGCCAGCAAATTACCTTAGTGTCTTGTTCCTGTACCTTATGATTTCTTAAAATGACAAAGCACTCAGTAGATCATGGTTAGTTTGATTTTAAATGACACATGAGTGACTATGATTCCACCTTCTTATGCTAGTTGAAGAGACTTATGATTAGGTTTGTAGAATATTGACTAAGGTAATAGAAGCTCTTTTTAAAGATATGAATGTCACATGTCAGAGCAAAAGCACTTGCTGTCTCTTGGATAGGATCACTCTGGACTTTGGAACAAATAGATTTAGAAGTAGTCTTTGGAACCTAATCTGATCATACATAGAAGTACTTTGTGTTTTTGTTGCCTGAGGCTCATATCATTTAAAGTCTGTTGGAAAAGAGAGTCTCCTGAAGTTTGGACTATACTTTTCTGAGTGGTAAACAGATTTTAGGTAATGATAAGAGAGACACTGTATTGTCAGCAAAGCATCTTTTAGAACTTTCTCCAAATAAGGAATTTTGATGTAATTTTTCTAATTCGAATAAACTTTCTTATTGTATACCTGCCTGAAGGAGAAAAATTAAGAGAGGTGGCAGCAGCAGAATTAATACCAATTCTTGTGACACCCAAAAAGGATACAAATTGACAAGTAAATACATATTAATAAATTTGTGTTACTGATACTTTGAGGAAGTATAATTAGCCCTCTTGACTGAGGACATTGGGTCGTCATTCTATAGGGCAAAATCTTAGGTCAGATTTCCAAAAATGTTAAGGTTAAGATAAGCAATCAGGAATTCTTTAGTTTCTTAAAAAACAATTTTTTTTTAATGTTTGTTTATTTTTTGAGGTGGGGGGGCAGAGATAGAGGGAAAGAGTCTGAAGTAGACTCCCACTGTCAGCACAGAGCCGGATGCAGGGCTCCAGCCCACAAACCATGAGATCATGACCTGAGCCAAAATCAGATGCTTAACCCACTGAGCCACCCAGACGCTCCAGGAATTCTTTAATTTCTAAATAATTTATTTCAGGTTAAGTTGCTCTAGTACTTTGAAATTAGTTTATGTTGAGATCAAATGTAGAGGACAAATATACTTTTGCAGACTTTTGGAGTCTAAATTAGAGATAAGAGGTCTTAATTACAAAACCTTGGACAGCTATTCTAAGGGTGGACTTTAGGATATAAATGTTTCTTGTCTAAGAAATTGGATATTATTTGCTGAAACCTTGTAGTACTACTTGTCAACTTTGAACTGTTTCTGTTATATAAAAATGCTGCCAGCTTGGGCACATGGGGTTTGTTTTATCCTTTCTCTCTATATACAACTTTTCATGATACCAGTTTAAATTTATATGCAGAAAAAGGAAGAATAGCCTCTCGTTTAATACTTCTGTGTATTCCTATCTAACAGCTCTCCCAGAGAGTGACACATTGAAAGCCATATTTCAGAGCCAGACAGTTGAAAAAGTAGTCAGAGAGTGCCTACTTCTCTTAGGGTGGTAAGTCAGATTTAGACAACTTTAAATATAGCTCATATTTTGATAGATGTTGCCAAGGTTGTGGTTCTTGGAGAACAAATCAAGTTAAGCAATTCACTAGGGAGGAAACATTTAGTTTTTGTGGGTATGCAGTTTTGGTAGCAGTCAGCCAAAAGATACATCTGCAGGATACATTTTTTCCCCCCACTGTCTTGAATTTTGCAGATTCATGGGTTCAACATGCCTCAAAAGCACTTGCATTTCATTATTCTGTAATTGATTTTTCAGCTGTGGATTCTGTTTCTAGTTCTTTCACTAAGCAGATTACCTTACATGTAGACTTCCATCTAGTGGTAAGAGTAATCATAGCAGACAATAAGTAGGTTATACAAATTATCCTTCCTTCCTTCCTTCCTTCCTTCCTTCCTTCCTTCCTTCCTTCCTTCGTTTCTTTCTTTCTTTCTTTCTTTCTTTCTTTCTTTCTTTCTTTCTTATTTATTTTTAATAATTTATTTATTTTTAATTTTATATCCAAGTTAGTTAACATATAGTGCAACAATGATTTCAGAAGTCGATTCCTTAATGTCCCTTACCCATTTAGCCCGTCTCCCTTCCCACAATCCCTCCAGCAACCCTCTGTTTGTTCTGCATATTTAAGAGTTTTTTATGTTTTGTTCCCCTCCCTGTTTTTATATTATTCTTCCTTCCCTTCCCTTATGTTCATTTGTTTTGTATTTTAAAGTCCTCATATGAGTAAAGTCATATGCTATTTGTCTTTCTCTAATTTCATTTGGCATAATACCCTCTAGTTCCATCCATGTAGTTGCAAATAGCAAGATTTCATTCTTTTTGATTGCCAAGTAATACTCCATTGTATATATATACACCACATCTTCTTTATCCATTCGTCCATCAGTGGACATTTGGGCTCTTTCCATACTTTGGTTATTGTTGATAGCACTGCTATAAACATTGGGGTGCATGTGCCTCTTTGAAACAGCACACCTGTATCCCTTGGATCAATACCTAGTAGTGCAATTGCTGGTCATAGGGTAGTTCTATATTTTTAATTTTTTGAGGAACCTCCATACTGTTTTCCAGAGTGGCTGCACCAGCTTGCATTCCCACCAACAATGCAAAAGAGATCCTCTTTCTCTGCATCCTCGCCGACATCTGTTGTTGCCTGGGTTGTTAATGTTAGCCATTCTGACAGGTTTGAAGTGGTGTCTCATTGTGGTTTTGATTTGTAGTTCCCTGATGATGAGTGATGTTGAGCATTTTTTCTTTCTTTTTTTAATGTTTATTTATTTTTGAGAAAGAGAGCGAGAGAGAGCGAGAGAGAGCGTGAGAGGCGGAGGGGTAGAGAGAGGAGACACAGAATCCGAAGCAGGCTCCAGTCTCTGAGCTGTCAGCACAGAGCCTGAGGGGCTCGAACTCCCAGAGTGAAAGATCATGACCTGAAGCTGAAGTCAGAGGCTTAACTGACTGAGCTACCCAGGCGCCCCTTGAGCATTTTTTCATGTGTCGATTGGCCGTCTGGATGTCTTCTTTGGAAAAGTGTCTATTCATGTTTTTTGCCCATTTCTTCACTGGATTATTTGTTTGTTGGGTGTTGAATTTGATAAGTTCTTTATAGATTTTGGATACTAATCCTTTATCTGATACGTCGTTTGCAAATATCTTCTCCCATTCTGTTGGTTGCCTTTTAGTTTTGCTGCTTGTTTCCTTTGCTGTGTAGAAGCTTTTTATTTTGATGAGGTGCCAATAGTTCATGTTTGCTTTTGTTTCCCTTGCCTCTGGAGATGTGTTGAGTAAGAAGTTGCTGTGGCCAAGATCAAAGAGGTTTTTGCTTGCTTTCTCCTCGAGGATTTTGATGGCTTCCTGTCTTACATTTAGGTCTTTCATCCATTTTGAGTTTATTTTTGTGTATGCTGTAAGAAAGTGGTCCAGGTTCATTTTTCTGCATGTTGCTGTCCAGTTTTCCCAGCACCATTTGCTGAAGAGCCTGTCTTTATTCCATTGGATATTCATTCCTGCTTTGTCAAAGATTAATTGGCCATATGTTTGTGGGTCCATTTCTGGGTTCTCTATTCTGTTTCATTGATCTGAGTGTCTCTTTTTGTGCCATTTTTCTTTCTTTCTTTTTTTTTTTTTTTAAATGTAAGCTCTATGTCTAAGGTGGGGCTTGAACTCACGATCCTGAGATCAAGAGTCACATACATTCTCTACCAGTTGAGCCAGCCAGATGCCCCCAAAGTTTCCTTTTTAATAGACCCTGCCTCTTATCCTTCTTTGGGATAGTTACCTAATATATGCATTTAAATACTGGAGTCCTAACTATCTCTGTATGCCTACTGCCTAACTACTAATTCTGGTTCTGTTCACGTATCAAAAACTCCTGTGATGAGGAAGTTAACCTTTACTATTCACTTTGACTTTCTATGATATTAACATCAAGTTTTAGCAAGATTTAGGTCAAATCTGCTTGGTTTCTTAAGATTTATCTTGGAAGATGTGGTTCTACATACAAGAATGTAGAATAATATGTATGATCAGTATTTTCCTACTGCCCAGCTTCAGTAAACCTTAACATTAGCTATAAGTCATTCAAATGAATCTCCTTTTTCCCATAGCTCCATGATTTATCACAAGAATAGTGCTAGCACCCTGGAAACTCCCCTCAACTCCCCTTTTTGCCTCCTTTTCTTAATTACTACTCCTCAAAGGTAGCCAGTTTCCTGAATTTTATGGTAAATATATCTTTGCTTCTCTTTACAATTTTACCACTTAAGTAAGTATTGCTAAATAATATAGTTTTGTCTGTTCTCAAAATTTGATGTAAATGGTCTTGCATACTAAGTAGTCTGTGTGTGTGTGTGTGTGTGTGTGTGTGTGTGTGTGTGTGGTATGAGAGACTTCTTTTGCTCATCATTACATGTGAGATTCATTCATGATGGTGCGTGTGACTGGAGTTTGCTCATTTTCATTGCTGTAAAATATACCATTATATATGCCACAATTTAAGGAATCATTCTGGATGTTTTGGCTGTTTAGAAATTAATGTTTCTACTAATGATTTTGGTGCACACATGGCTGCATACATTAGACATGTTTTAGAATTGCTGGGGTCACAGGATACACTTTTGTTCAACTTTAGTAGATAAGACCAAACAGTTTTCCAAAATGCTTGTACCAATTTATAGCCTCACTATCAGTATAAAAGGGTTACTGTCAGTTTGTCTAAGCTTTGGTATTGTCATTCTTTTTAATTTTAGTCATTCTGTTGGATAATAGTATGTCATTGTTTTAAAATTTGCATTTCCTTGATATTTAATGATATTGAACAGTTTTTTTCTTTATGAATATATGGGCCACTTGGCTAATTTTTTAATGAGATTTTATTGAAATTTCATGCCTGTTTTTCTATTGGGTTTGTTTCTTCTTATTCTTTTTTTTTTTTTTTTTTTTTTTTAAGAGAAAGAGAAAGAGTGTGTGTGGAAGAGAGGGGCAGAGGGAGAGAGAGAGAGAAACTCTTAATCAGGCTCCATGCTCAGTATGGATCCTGACATGGGCTTGATCCCATGACCCTGGGATCATGACCTGAGCCAAAATCAAGAGTCGGATGCTCAAACAACTGAGCCACCCAGGTACCTCTATGGTTAATATATGTATATTTTAAGATTATTTATTTATTTTGAGAGACAGAAACAGCATGAGTAGGGATGGGGCAAAGAGAGAGGGAGACCGAGAATCTCAAGCAGTCTCTGTGCTTGAACTCATGAAACTGTGAGATTCTGACCTGAGCGGAAACCAAGTCAGATGCTTAACCGACTGAACCACCCAGGCGCCCCCTTGTGGTTAATATTTTTAATGCGGTATTTAAAAACTATTTAAAAAATTTCCTCAGCTTCAGTTCAAGAATGTATTCTTCTATATTACCTTCTAGTAGGTTTATGGTTCTGCTATTCACCTTTAGATCTGCCACTCACCTGCAATTGATGATCTTTGTGTATATTGTGTGACAGAGGTCAGTTTTCACTTTTTCCTCCTGTAGATAGCCAAGTGTCCCACACCATTTAGTCAAAAGGTCATTGATTCCCCACTGATTTGCAGTGCCACCTTTACCCTGAATCCAGTAAAGAAAGGAAGCAATAAAGATAAGAGCAGAAATTAATGAAATAAACAGCAAATACGTGATAGAGGGATTCAGCAAAATCAAAAGCTGTAACCTTGACAAAACGAATAATTAAATCTCTAATAAGATTCATAAATGAAAAGAGAAAACATAAATTATCAGTATCAGGAACAAAGAGAAGGACATCATTATGTAACTTTGTAGTTCTTAAGAGGAACCATTGAAAAATACCTGAAAGGAGGGGGTACGTGGGTGACTCAGTTGGTTAAGTGTCCGACTCTTGATTTTGGCTCAGGTCAAGACTCATGGTTGGTGAGTTTGAGCCCTGCCTTGGGCTCTGTGTTGATAACGCGGAGGGTGCTTGGGATTCTCTCTCTCCCCCTCTCTCTGCCTCTTTCCTGCTTGCACGCATGCATGCTGTCTCTTTTTCGCTCTCAAAATAAATAAATAAACATTTAAAAAAATAATAAAAAATAAGGAATCTTTAAAAAAAAGTACCTAAGAGGATATTATAAGCAAGTTTATGCCAATAAAGCTTGAAATTTATGTGAAATAGACAAAGTCCTAGAAATGTCCAGCTTAACCAAAATTAATGTAAGAAGAAATAGAAAATTTGAATAGTCCTATAACATAAAGTAAATTGAATATATAATTAAAAACCTCACAAGGAAAGTTCTAGGTTTAGATGGCTTCATCAGCCAATTTGATCAAATATTTAAAGAAGCAATAACATCAATCTCACAATACCTTGTTCAGAAAATAGAAAAATAAGACATATTCCTCAACTAATTTTATATGGAAACACAATCTTTTTTTTTAATGTTTATTTATTTATTTTGAGAGAGAGAAAGAGAGAGAGAGAATCCTAAGCAGACTCCACACTGTCAGTGCAGAGTCTGATGTGGGGCTCCATCTCACAAACTGTGAGATCATGACCTGAGCTGAAATCAATAGTTGGATGCCTAACTGGCTGAGCTACCCAGGTGCCCCAGGCCAGCACAACCTTTATATAAAACCTAATGAAGACAATACAGTAGTCCCATTCTGTCCATGGGGGATATGTTCCAAGACCCCCCAGTGGATGTCTGAAGCTATGGATAGTACTGAACCCCATATGTACTTTTTTCCTATATGTACATAGCTATGATAATGTTTAGTGTATAAATTAGACATATTAAGAGATTAATAACAAAAGCTAGATACAATAGGGCAGTAAATAACAATCAAATAGAACAATTATAATATACTATAATAAAAATTATGTGCGTGTAGTCTTTCTCTCAGAGTATCTTTTGTGCTGTACTCACCCTTCTTGTGATGATGTGAGATGAAAATATGCCTGTGCAGTGAGACGTGAGGTGAATGATGTAGGCATTGTGGTAGTTGTTAGACTACTGTTGACCTTCTGATGATAGGTCAGAGGAAGATTATCTGTGGACCCCAGAAAGGGAAACTGTGGACAGGTGGTGGCGCCACTGTACAGGTATCGCCTGCATTTTGACCGTCTGTGTTTGGCCACTTTTATGAAGGACCTCCATTAGTGCCTATTTTCACTAACTGAAAGCAATCCAAAGAGGATTTCCATTTTTATGAAAAAAGGCAAAGAAGTGAAAATAGTATTCAGCGTTTATTTTCCATTGAGCCATTATAGAGGCAGCTCAGAGCCTGATCAACAAGAGTGGCCCCACCAAGCTCCTTCCCACTGCACTTAGCATCTCAGTAGCAAGCTGCCATAACTCTGAGCTGTGTCTGTGAGGATCTGTGAGTTATAGGTCCTAAGGGATCTGAAAAGACTAAGAGGGGTTATTTTGGGGGTCAAGATGCAAAAAAAAATTTCTGTATGAGGTAATGGTGACCGCTTCTTCACTTTATACCATTTTGGCTTAATGAAAGATTTCATAGGAACTCTATACTTTTGGAAAGCAATTCCATGACTTTCTCACTTATGAATGAATGTGGAGAAATCTAAATATTAGCAAACCAAATTCAACAATATATAAAAATGATATATCATAACAATATTACGTTTATTCTAGAGATGCACGATTGGCTTAACATTAATCAATGTCATTCACCACATCAACAAAATAAGGGGGAAAAGTCATATTAATAGATGCACAAAAATTGATAAAATTAAGCACTGACTCATGATAATAAATAAATAAATAAACAAACAAACAAACAAACAACCCTTAGCAAACCAGGAATAAAAAGATAATGCCTAAATCTGATAGTTTTTGCCAAAATGATGGATGGGGAAAGGTACCATTCTTCAATTTGCTTTACCCTTGTGATATTTATTTATTTATTAAAAAAAATTGTTTTTAACGTTTATTTATTATTGAGAGACAGAGAGACACAGAGCGTGAACAGGAGAGGGGTAGAGATCGGGGGAGACACAGAATCTGAAGTAGGCTCCAGGCTCTGAGCTGTCAGCACAGAGCCTGATGCGGGGCTTGAACTCACAAACTGTGAGATCATGACCTGAGCTGAAGTCAGTCGCTTAACCAACTGAGCCACCCCACGCCCCATATTTATTTATTTATTTTTAAAATGTTTTATTTATTTTTGAAAGAGAGAGCGAGCGAGCACGAGCGAGGGAGGGGCAGAGAGAGGGAGACACAGAATCCGAAATAGGCTCCAGGCTCTGAGCTGTCAACACAGAGCCCGATGTGGGGCTCAAACCCATGAACTATGAGATCATGACCTGAGCCCGAAGTTGGACATTTAACTGACTGAGCCACCCAGGCGCCCCAACTATTGTAATTAAAAAAAAAAATTCTTTTAATGTTTACTTATTTTTGAGAGAGAGTGCAAACAGGAGGGGCAGAGAATGAGGGAGACAGAGAATCCAAAGCAGGCTCTGCAATGTCAGTTCAAAGCTCAATGCAGGGCTTGAACTTATGAACCATGAGATCATGACCTGAGCCTGTTGGTTGCTTAACCAACTGAGCCACCCACGTGCTTCTATCCTTATAATTTTTAGAGTTGAGATTCCTTTCATGTTTGTCAGTCACTTAGGGCTCCTCTTTGGTGAATTACTTCGTCATATCTTTTGTCTAATTTTCTTTGAGTTGAGTGTATTTTTCTTTTTTAAAAAAAAAAAAAAATTTTTTTAACGTTTATTTGTTTTTGAAACAGAGAGAGACAGAGCATGAATGGGGGAGGGTCAGAGAGAGGGAGACACAGAATCTGAAACAGGCTCCAGGCTCTGAGCTGTCAGCACAGAGCTGGACGCGGGGCTCGAACTCACAGACCGCAAAATCACGACCTGAGCCGAAGTCGGCCGCTTAACCGACTGAGCCACCCAGGTGCCCCGAGTGTATTTTTCTTATAAATTTTAGACATAAAATTTTAGAGTGATGAATTCTGAATACTAATCCTTTTATATGCATGACAAATATTTTTTTCCAATTTATGCCTCTTATTTTGTTATTTTAAAGTTTTATTAAAAAAATTTTTTTAATGCTTATTTATTTTTGAGAGAGACAGAGAGACAGTGTGAGCAGGGGGAGGGGGAGAGAGAGAGGGAGACACAGAATCTAAAGCAGGCTCCAGGCTCTGAGCTGTTTGCACAGAGCTCCACGGGCTTGAACTCACAAACCATGAGATCATGATCTGAGCTGAAGTCGGATATTTAACCAACTGAGCTATCCAGGTACCCCTTAAAGTTTTAAATCTATTTATTTATGTATGTGAATGAGTAGTATGTTCACATGAATCAAAAATGCAGAAAATACAAAAGAGCATACAGTGAAAAGTTTTTCTCCCACTCTTGTTCTTTCATTCCTGTTCCTCTCTCCAGAGGCATTTGCTTTCTTTTTTACAGAACTTTGTTCATAATGCCATTTGTTGTACAGACATTTAAAGTTTTAATGTGGTTAAATATATCAATTTTTTCTTTGTGGATTGTGCTTTTTATGCCTTGTTTAAGACATTTCCTCTGTCTCATTTATTCTTTGCTCTTTTCTAAACTTTTTAAAGTTTGACTTTTTATATTTAGATCTTTGTTCTGTCTGGAATTTGTCTTTTGTGTATGATGTGAGGTAGGGATCATCCTCTCCATATTATAAAACTACTTGTCTTATACTCTTACGTTATGTGATTGTTTTGTCTAATACAATTTTCAGTGTGATGCAGAACTACTGTTGAGTTTCAAGTACACATTGGCAAATACAATGAACTGGTCCAGTTTTTAATTTCTGTTTTGTTCCTACTTGCAGATGAGTGCTTAGAGTCCTGATAAGTACTGCCTTTCAGGCCCCATAATATGCCCTTGTATCCTCTAACATGTCTGGAATTTGTGTAGGCTGTGATGGGGCAGGGAAAGGAAGGTTCCTTTGTCATAACAAACAAGGAGAAAGCTTTTTTCCTGTCTCTTCGATTTACCAATGCCTCATCAGAAGCTTTCAGCACTTATGTAAGAAATTAAATTTTTTTCTTGAACTTGAGCAAACTTAGACTTTATTTTAAAATAAGATACCATAGAGTAGGAAGTTGTTTTTGCTTAAATGTAGTATTTTTTTGTTAGTCCTAGAAATCTCTTAAGTTCTTAATGTGTTCCTTGATATTCTTACCTTTGTATTGTGATATTGTGTATTCTGCAGAAAGGGATTAGTGGGCTGTGTGGTATGGGGGTAATTAAAAAAATGTATCCCACTGTATCTGTCTTTTCCACCTCTCATCTTCCATTTTACTTCTTTTTTAACCATTTCTCTCTCTTACATCCTGTCCTACCAGATGCCCCTCTCAGAAAAAGTGAGGAAGAGGAAACAAAAAACTAGGTTAAAGACATTAAAGTAGGGCAGAACAGGAGTGAATGATCATGAGAAGGAAGGGGAGGAAAAGCAGAAGGAGAAAAGAGGAGATTGCTTATTTGTGACCTGTGTGTTAGGACTCCAAGGGAATTTTTCTGGTATTCTTTGTGAGTAGGTAGGGGCAGCCTTGAATTACTTATTCTTCTACCAGTTCTACCTGTTTAGGAGTGGGCACACTTGGGGGCTAATGGCCAGGCAGGAAGGACTCTGTTGACAAACTGTGTAGCTAGGGCTTTGTGCTTCTAGTTCCTTTCTCACATGTGTATGTGATCCAGTTTAGTGCTGGAGGGTCATCTGTGATGGAAATTTTAGAATTTTAACCGAGTATTTCTCTGGATATTAATAAATTAAAGATCTGAAAGTTATATGTCTGTATGTGGTTCTACTTCAGGGATATAATGGATGCTATTCATGTATATATACATGTTAGAACTAATTTGATCTGAAATCTGTTTTTCAGAATTAAAAGGAGTGTGCAATCCATAAAATGATAGTTTAGCCTCAGTAAATTATAAGAATCTTTTCAGTGCTGATACATTTCATGATTTTTTCTGGCTGTCTCAGAGTAGTGATTTCTGATTGGCAGTGATTATAAACAGTAGTTTTATATTGACTATTGGTTCTTAACTGAAATAAGCTGACATTAAAAAAAAAAAGAGGTTTTGCCAATGGTTACTTTTGATTTTAATTGGCTTCTCATCATTGACATATTTACAGGGAAAATAACCTTTCTTTGTGTGTAAAAAGGTTGAAGAGATAAGCAGGTTAAGGTATCTTTCTTTACTGACTCTTTGGCTTGAGAATACGCATAATTTAAAATTTTTACATGAATTCTTATATTGTCATTCCAGACAAAAGAAAGAATTAGTAGCCACCAATTGAAGATTTGGGCTGTTGATTGAAGTTATGTGATAATTTTTCAAGGAAGTAGTGATAAACTTTGAAGTTTTCCCATGCCTTGTTTTCATTATGCCATTGTTAAAAATTATCCAGGTAGTGTTGACAAAGTGGATTATAGATCACTAATATTTAATATTTAGAGTTTTATTTTTCCTTCAACAGTATTTTGGTACCTAGGATGTTGTGGAAGACTTTAAGTTGTGATTTTTTTAATTTATTTTTTTATTGTGGGAATGTTTGTATGTGTCAGGTGGATTTTGACTTCGCCTGGCAGACGTGATGACTTGTCCTTTCTGGCTTGTGTTCTACTCTTTGGTTATATAGTAGATGCCTTTATATAATAACGGTTAGAACAAGCCATTAGAGATAATTGGTAATGGATACAAACAAGTGTTGTTGTGTCTGCTATCAGAGGTGGAATCACGTGAAGTACAAAGGAGTATAGTAGTTAGGTATTAGAAAACAATGAATAGGGAAGAAAATATTTCCTGAGAGTCAAAGGAACTTTGCCAGGAGTACAGCCTGAGTAATGTAGGAGTGGAAAACCAGCTAAGATCAGGGGCCCACAGAACATATCAGCTTAGTATTATTTAGTGACAGAAAAGTGAAATTAAGAGCAAGATGTAGAAGTTTGCCAAGTGCCCTAGAGAGAAGAAACTGTCTGAACAAAGGTTGGACTTAGATGACGGGCAGAGGCATCTAGGATGGATTTTATTTTATTTTATTTTTGAGAGAGACAGAGTATGTGTGGGGGAGGGAGAGAGAAAGAGGGAGAGTCTTAAGCAGGCCCTGTGCTGTCAGCGCAGAGCCCATGAGGGGCTCGAACTCATGAACCGTGAGATCATGACCTGAGCCAAAATCAAGAGTTGGACCCTTAACTGATTGAGCCACTCAGGCACCCTAGAGTTGAAGGATTGTAAAATAAAACTTATTTCTTAGAGCACCTGGGTGGCTTGGTTGAGTATCTGACTCTTGATTTCAGCTCAGGTCATGATGTCACGGTTTGTGAATTTGAGTCCTGCGTGGGCTCTCTACTGATAGTGCAGGACCTGCTTGAGACTTTACCTCTTCCTCTCTTTCTGCCTCTCTCTCTCAAAATAAATAAAAAACAAAACAAAACAAAAAAAACCCCCACAAGCCTATTTCTGGACCTGGGTAAGGTGGAATTAATTTATTTTATATACCTGTAAAGGTGAAGGCTTTTCATTCTGGGGAAGGCTTTCCGATTATGAGGAATAGAATCCAAGGGCAGCTGACTCAGTTAAAGGGAGCTGATTATTAGAAAATGCCTGTATAGGGACCCAGGAACCAAAGAACCCTATGGGTAGAGTAAATGTCTCCAAAATGTCTACTACACTATTTAGATGTAGTTTTAGCTCTTTTATAGTTTTATGCTTACTATCATGTGTTTCTGTGGCATTGGAGACTGGCCTAAATGTGGTACTGTGAACAGTTGGGATGATGCATGGGAAATAGTATAATTTTTTTTTATGTTTATTTATTTTGAGAGAGAGAGACAGCATGAGTAGAGGAGGGACAGAGAGGGACACACAGAATCCGAAGCAGGCTCCAGGTTCCAAGCTGTTAGCACAGAGCCCGATGTGGGGCTTGAACCCACAAACTGTGAGATCGTGACCCGAGCTGAAATTGAATGCTTAACCCACTGAGCCACCCAGGTGCCCCGGTGTCTTTTCTTTTTCAATTTAATTTAATTTAATTTTTTAGAGTGTTTTATTTATCTTGAGAGAGAGAGAGAGCGAGCATGCACACATGTGTGCAAGCTGAGGAGGGACAGAGAGAGAGAATCCCAAGCAGACCCTGGGCTGTCTGCATAGAGCCTGACGTAGGGTTCGATCTCAAGAATCGTGAGATCATGACCTGAGCAGAAATCAAGAGTTGGATGCTTAATCGACTGAGCCACCCAGGAGCCCCTTGGTGTCTTTTTATCAAATGAAATTACACGGGGCGCCTGGGTGGCTCAGTTGGTTAAGTGTCTGATTTCGGCTCAGGTCATGATCTTGCGGTTGTGGGTTTGAGCCTTGCGTTGGGCTGTGTGCTGACAGCTCAGAGCCTGGAGCCTGCTTCGGATTCCATGTCTCCCTCTCACTCTGGCTCTCCCCTACTCACAATCTGCCTCTCTCTCTCTCTCAAAAATAAACATTAAAGAAAAATTGTTTTGAATGAAATTCCTAAGTATCTGCGTGGGTATAACCTAAACAGCAACAAGCTCAAATTGTCTTCTTTTGTACAGTCAGCAGATTAAGGATTAGGTTTTTCAAAAGACCAATATGTAGATTAACCCACAGAAAGAGTGAATAATTATATGGCTTAGAGAGGATGAGAAGCATGCAGAAATGATCCCCCTAACGAGTCTTCTGTTTCATTTTTTTCAGTGATGCTATCTGTAATTTTGTTATCTGCAATGATTCTTCCCTTCGAGGGCAGCCCATTATCTTCAATCCTGATTTTTTTGTGGAGAAACTCCGACATGAGAAACCTGAGGTGTTCACCGAGTTGGTGGTCAGCAATATCACGAGGCTCATCGACTTACCTGGAACTGAGTTGGCTCAGCTCATGGGGGAAGTGGACCTTAAATTGCCTGGTGGGGCCAGCCCAGCACCGGGATTCTTCCGGTCTCTGATGTCTCTCAAGCGGAAGGGTAGGGGATGTGTCTGTGAAGGGTGGGCAGGTCTCACCTGCTCCCTGGGCTTTATTCCTAACATCTGCACATTCACTGAGTTGCTGTTATTTAAAGTATTTTTTGGTCATTTTTCTCATTTTCATAAGTAGTAAAATCTTAAGTAATAGTAATAAAAAATTTTAAAAAATAGATAAGTTAAAGTAAGTATATCAGTCCCTGAGAGAGATGACATGATTTAGTTTAGGTAGTTGTCAGAGGCACCTTGATTTTCATGCCCTATGACATAGCTGAAGAGTAAAGAATGAACATTAAAAATAATTTTTTTTAATGGTTATTTATTTTTGAGAGAGAGAGAGACCATGCAAGCGGGAGAGAGGCAGAGAGAGAGGGAGACAGAATCCAAAGCAGGCTCCAGGCTCTGAGCTGTCAGCACAGAGCCCGACATGGGGCTTGAACCCACAGACGGTGAGACCATGACCTGATCCGAAGTTGGACGCTTAACCGACTGAACCGCCCAGGCGCCCCAAGAATGAACATTTTTTATTGCAGTTCTCAAATGTTTTCATTCTATGGAATGCTTTGATAAGGCATTATCAAAGAGCTATGAGTCACCCAAAATAAAAGCCTCCCTAGAAAATAAATTGTAGCACTACTTTCGATAAGATACTAAGAGGTACTATTTCATTTTATTAAACATAAGAAAATCATTTAAGGTAGAGAAAAATGTTTAAACATGACAATGGATTAGACCCTATACTCTAGTGGATAGTCTGTCATACTTTGACAATCATGGCTCTAAGTTCTATTTTTTATTTTTAAGCTAATTATCAACATGCTAAGTAGTGTTACTTAAGAAGATAGTTTTTGCCTTCAGGGAACCTACAGTTTAATCTTAAACATGCAGAGTTGTTTGAGAGTTGTTGCATTTTTGGGGGCACTAACAGCTTTAAGGTTTTTGTTTACTGAACCTGTGAAAACATTTGCTGGATTGTTATGTAGGATGCTTGAGTGGTTTTAAGAATGATGATTTTGTACTATTTGTGGAAAATATAGCCCTGTCCTGTTGTATGTTTTTTTAGAAAAAGGAGTGGTATTTGGATCCCCATTGACAGAAGAAGGCATTGCCCAGATATACCAACTGATTGAGTATCTACACAAAAGTAAGACTACTCAGGATTTTGTTGTTCTGTGTTAATGAAGAGTTGTCAGTTTTGTATGAACTTCCTTGAGTTAGTAGGTGCTAATGAACATAAGACACTAACCAATTATAATTTTAGGTGGCATGTTTCTAAATATATTTCTTCTTAAATTTCTTTTCAGAGAGAATTTGTTTTAAAAAATTTTTAATATTTATTCATTTTTTGAGAGATAAGAGTGTGAGTGGGGGAAGAGCAGAAAGAGAGGGGGACCCAGAATCTGAAGCAGGCTCCAGGCTCTGAGCTGTCAGTACAGAGCCTGACGCGGGGCTTGAATTCACAAACTGCGAGATCATGACTGAGCTGAAGTCAGAGCTTAACCGACTGAGCCACATGGGCGCCCCTAGGCACCCCTATTTATGACTTATTTATGTGGGGCACTGTGGTAGGAGCTAGAGCAGAGGTTGTAAACCGATAATGTAAGGACTTGCATCCTCTATGTTCATGTGTTGTTTGCTTGGCAAAGTATTAAAATAAAAATAAAATTAGTTACTGGTGGAAGTCCAGGTTTTCAAAATTCTTTTGGTATAGGAAGATCTAGCATCCTGGGGCCCCCACTTGGATACAATCAACTGGAGCACAGCTATGTGCTCTCCAGTTTGTTTTGGTTCCTATTCATTCATTTACTGTTACCTGCCCGCCCTTGTAGGCATTTGAACTTGAGCCCCTGAATTAGGAGGCTATACAAAGATAAATATATACCTCAGCTGAAAATATGAACTTTTATACTTCTTCTAGATCAGACCAAAACTATAATTCCGCCCCCCTCCCCCCCTTTTAAATCCTCTTAGGTTAGCTTAGAACCTAGTTGGCAGGGGAGAACAGTTTAGTTGCGATGATCCTAAGCTTCTGGGAATCTCAGACTGAAAGGTGATCTGACGGGTTAGAGTTCTAATTTCTGGGACAGTGCAGAGACTCCAAATTCATTTTGGGCTGGGAAACCATTTACAGGGGCAACACACTTCCACAGATGAATTCAGCACCTCTAAACAAAGTCTGGGATGGCCAAAGGGAAGGGGACTTCTGGAAGATTTGGCTTTCTTCCCACTTATTTTTCAAGCTCATTCTAATCATTGTTCAGGTTAAATTCAGTCTCCAGATGTGCCTGAGGCAGACCATGTCCAGGTGCTCAGGGATGTTCAGATAAGTCTCCTCAAGGGCCAGTAGATTCTAAACTTCTCTGGGAAAATGGTGGTGGTGGTGGTGGGGTAATCTCCTTCAAGATGTTTATAAAGGGTCCTTCAAGTGTAAAGTAGTCTTCTAGATCAATTGTTTTAATTGTAATTTCTCTTTTTGCTTCCTTTTTGCATGTCTTCTGTTCTTTTTCCATGCTAAACAGACTTGAGAGTAGAGGGTTTGTTTAGAGTACCAGGGAATAGTGTCCGACAGCAGATTTTAAGAGATGCTCTCAATAATGGAACTGATATTGACTTGGAATCAGGGGAGTTTCATTCAAATGATGTTGCTACCTTGCTGAAGATGTTTCTAGGAGAGTTACCTGAGCCGCTGCTGACTCATAAACATTTCCATGCACACCTCAAAATTGCTGGTGAGTATAGGAGGTGAGAAGGAGATGTAAATGAATACATTTCTTTTAGTTGAGTAAAGTTGTTTGGAATTTTCTGTTGTTTGTAACCCACAGTAATACTTCCGCCAAAATTGGTTAAGAATTCATGGTATTTGGGGCTCTCTGGGTGGTATTGGCCAGTTTAGTTTTAATCAGGTGTTTTTCTTGCTAAATCAGCTTCTTTGAAAATAAAATCCGGATTTGATTTATTTTTGTATCTCTGATAGATCCTAGCATTGTGCTTTGAACATTTTAGTTGCTCAATAAATGAATGCTTTTCATTGGATTGATTCACATACCTGAGATGGTTATAGGTTTGCTATATTTACCTTGGCTTGAGACATTTGCTAATATTAAGTATTATTATGCCTCAGTTGAGATCATCTCTAATCTAGGAGACTTGTTTTTTGAAAATAATTTTGTTCTCTAAATAGGCAATACATTCACATGGTTCAAAATTCAAAAGATTTAAAAGTATAGAGTGAAAAGCCTCTCTCCTGCCCCTGTCCCCCAGTACCCAGATTTTCTTCCTGGAGGCAGCCATTGCTATTGATTTCTTATGTATCTTTCCAGAGGTATTTTATACATTTACAAACAAATACTTACATATATTCTTTTTCTCTCTTTTAGGTATTGGTAGTGGTAGGGTATTATATACATGGTTCTGTGGTTTGCTTTTTTCACTTGATATATCTTGGAGGATGTTCCATTTTCAGCGCATATTTACCTCATTCTCTTTTATGCCTGTATGGTAGGGAATTCATTCTTGAATTGCACAGCTGTTAGGCTGCTATAGGCTCTAAACGCACATGACATCAAAATCTATACTGCACTTACTTGATTTTCTGCCCTTGGGTATTTTCCTCTTTCTTTTAATTTTAAGTAAAATATAAGATTATTTTTTCTGTGGAACAATTTTTACTACTTAAAAAACTAGCTTTGAATTTCTAACCTCTAATTAAGATTAGATTTTCTTTTTAGCACTCTCAGGACATTCAGGTTATACAAATGAGTAAATGTTATTAAAACGTTGTATAACTTTATAATTATTTTGGAGAGAAATAAACTGGGATCTTGAAAAAGATATGGAAAATATTGGTACGTTTTTTATAAGTGTTAATATGAAGAATGTTCGTTCCGTTTACTTTGAGTTAATTTAGTGCCATACTTGAAATCCTCCGCTCCGCCACCCGTGACTCGCACTTCTTTGCAATCATATTGAGGTGTGGCACAGTTGTAGCATTTGATATGCCTTGCTGATAACTGGAAGGTGTTTTTGTTTTTGGTTTCATATTAACAAGGAATAGTTTCTAGAAATAATACCTGCCTTTCCTAAACTTGGATTTATTATTGAAGTTAAATAGTTTAAACAACATACTAACTATTTTTGGGTCTATATGATTTATATCCAAATGGTTATTTGTATTGTTTGAAATTCTGATTATCCAGGGGACTGTTTTTATTGATAACCTATGCAGCCTCTTAGGGGAGAAACAGTGATTCGGATGTCATGAGGAGCTCCTAGATTATCCTGTTATCAGGGCATAATTCACTCTCATATTTCCCTGTGTGAAGAAAAGTGAAGAGGGTGGCATTATCAAAGATCTTTTTGGACATGTTTTCATCTCTCTGTATAGCTAAGAATATATACCTAGGAGTAGAATTGCCAGGTCATATGGTAACGATATGTTTAGCTTTTTGAGGAACTGACAAACTGTTTTCCAAAGTGTACCCTTTTCCATTCCCACCAGCAATGTAGGAGGGTTTAATTTTCTCAGCATTTTTGCCAACACTTGTTATTTTCAGTTTTTTGGGTTATAGCCATACGAGGAGGTATGAAGTAGTGTCTCATTGTGGTTTTAATTTACATCGCACTGATAGCAAATAAAACAGAGTATTCAAGTGCTTATTGGCCATTCGTATATCTTCTTTGGAGGACGTTTATTCAAATCTTTTGCCCATTTAAACCATAAGAGACTCTTAAATACAGAGAACAAACTGAGGGTTGATGGGGGGTGGGGGGGAGGGGAAAATGGGTGATGGGCATTGAAGAGGGCACTTGGGATGAGCACTGGGTGTTGTATGTAAGCCAATTTGACAATAAATTATATTAAAAAAAACCCCAAATCTTTTGCCCATTTAAAAATTTTGGTCTTTTTATTATTGAACTGTATTGACACTATTTGTTATTATATTTTGCTCTAAGTTCTGTTTATGCCTGATTCTTTTTTTCTTCTTTTCTTTTAAGTTTATTATTTTGAGAGGGAGATAATGAATGGGGGAGAGGGGCAGAGAGAGAGAGAGGGAGAGAGAGGATCCCAAGCAGGCTCTCCACAGTCAGCACAGAGCCCAACGTTGGACTCGAACTCAGAAATTGTGAGATCATGACCTGAGCCCAAATCAAGAGTCGGACGCTTAACCGACTGAGCCACCCAGGCGCCCCTTTCTTCTTCTTCTTTTTTTTTTTTTAATTTTTAAAATGTTTACTTATTTTTGAGAGAGAGACAGAATGTGAGCTGGGGAGGGGCAGAGAGAGAAAGGGAGACACAGAATGTGAAGCAGGCTGCAGGCTCCAGGCTCTGAGCTGTCAGCACAGAGCTCGATGCAATGCTGGAACCCACGAACTAGAGATCGTGACCTGAGCTGAAGTTGGACGCTTAACTGACTGAGCCCCCCATGCACCACATCTTTCTTCTCATTTTGATTGGAGTTCAGGGGAGGATAATAGTAGACATGTTGATTTTTCTTGCTTGTATTTTCTCCCTCCTTTGCAATCGTTTCTTTTGTCCTCAAGATTTGATGCAGTTTGATGATAAAGGAAACAAGACCGATGTACCAGATAAGGAGCGGCAAATTGAGGCTCTCCAGTTGCTCTTCCTCATTCTCCCTCCACCTAATCGTAACTTGCTGAAGTTATTGCTTGATCTCCTGTACCAGACAGCAAAGAAACAAGACAAGAATAAGATGTCTGCTTATAACCTTGCCCTTATGTTTGCACCCCATGTCCTGTGGCCGAAAAATGTGAGTGTTGAGGGGACGAGCAAAGAGTGCTTGGTTTTCTTGGGCTGGTCCTAATCCTCTGGCTGTATCTTGGTGAGGTTATCAAGGGTCCAAGGTCTACTCTTCAGCTTTACAAGGTTAGGGACATACTTTATTAATTCATTTAAGAGTCATCTAACATGAGGGGCCAATTCCTGTTAACCTCATGTGTAAATCAATCTCTGATAAAGCTGAAAGACATTTATTAGTGGAAGCTTTTAGTGGAAAATTATAGCTACTAACTAAAATAGAATATTTGTTTTGGCTGGTCAATATATATGCCTTCTTGAGAAATCAAATTGATATCTGAAGATTGAATGGCATAAATTTAGACTAGAGCCATACAATTTTACTGGATAATGTCACTAAGCCCTCAGGTAAGATGATAGAGCAATCCTTCCTTATCCTAACCCTTCTATTTTCTGTAGATATGCTCCCCTTGGATAAAGCTGAATGTGTTTTTTTATTACTGAGACCATGGCTTTCTCAGTGACTTACATGAGAAATAAATTATTAAATGTGTTTTGAACTAATTTTTGACCTGGAGGTGTACAGCTTTCTATTCCTGCACATTCATAATATAAGTTTTATTGCATGTTGGAATTGGGAGCCAGAACACTTGGGTTAGAAGCTGCAAACCAGCTATGTTATCTGTGTCCTTTACCCTTGTTATGCTTAGGCTGTTCCTCTGTAAACTGGGCGTAAATTAGTATTTTATCACTTACAAGGTTTTGGAAGATAATAGAAGTAGATAGGATGATAGGATATGGTGATTTATAAAAGGTTTTTGGGATTATAAGAAATGAGAAGAGGAGGGTTAAGGAGAGCACTTGTGGATGCTGATTGGCTCAGTTGGTAGAGTGTACGACTCTTGATCCTGGGGTTGTGAGTGCCAGCCCCACCCATGTTGGACTCCTTGGGCTCATAGAGTTTACTTTATTTATTTATTTATTTATTTATTTATTTAATTTAAAAAAAAAATGTTTATTTATTTTTGAGACAGAGAGAGACAGAGCATGAACGGGGGAGGGTCAGAGAGAGGGAGACATAGAATCTGAAACAGGCTCTGAGCTGTCAGCACAGAGCCCGACGCGGGGCTCGAACTCACGGACGGAGAGATCATGACCTGAGCTGAAGTCGGCCGCTTAACCGACTGAGCCACCCAGGCGCCCCTCATAGAGTTTACTTAAAAAAAAAAAAAAAAAGGAGAACAGTTGTGTGGAACATTTTACCTAACAAGTAACTAGTGAAAAAATGTAATGTTCCGGGCTAAGAAGAACCCCACCCCACACAAAGGTGGGGGTGGGGTAAGAAGAAAAGGACACACTAACATTTGTCCATATTAAGGAGATCAAGCCTCCTAATGAGTTTTTTGTTGTTTTTTTTTTTTAAGTTTATTTATTTAGAAAGAGAGTGCAAGCAGGGGAGGGGCAGAGAGAGAGAGAGAGAGAGAGAGAATGAGAATCTCGAGCAGGCTCTGTGAGAACCTGATGTGGGGGCTCAAACCCATGAACTGTGAGATCATGACCTGAACCGAAATCAAGAGTTGGATGCTTAACTGACTGAGCCACCCAGGTGCCCCCTAATGAAAAATTTTAATAATTAAAAAAATTATTTTTATTTATTTTGAGAGAGAGAGAGTGCGAGCAAATGGGGGAGGGTCAGAGAGAGAGAGAGAGAGAGAGAGCAAGTGGAGAGGGGGGCAGTGAGAGAGGTAGAGAGAGAATCTCAAGCAGGCTCTGCACTGCCCTCACGGAGCCCAATTCGGGGCTCGATGTCACAAACTGTGACATAATGACCTGAGCTGAAATCAGGAGTTGGTCACTTAACTGACTGAGCCACCCAGGTGCTGCAATGAAAGAATTTTAGAACCAGTCAATTGATCTCATGAAAAAAGAGTGAGTAATCTGTGTCTATAAAAAGAAATGCTGGGGCACCTGGGTGGCTCAGTTGGTTAAATGTCCAACTTTGGCTTGGGTCATGGTCTCATTGTTCTTGAGTTTGAGTCCCACATCAGTCTCTCTGCTGTCAGTGCAGAGCCTGCTTTGGTTCCTCTGTCCCCTTCCATCTCTGCCCCTGCCCTGCTCGTGTGCTTTCTCTTTCTCTCTCTCTCTCTCTCAAAAATAAACATTAAAAAAAAAGAAATATTAAGAGATCTTGGTTAAAGCAAACATATTAAGTAACAAAGATGCCTGTTGAGGATGAGGGCTTTGGGGTAGTAGAGATGGATACTCAAGTGCTTAAAAAAGAGGAGAAATAAGAGAATCAATGACCATTTGCGTTTTTAAGAAACAGATGTTACCTTTGGTATCAATTAGTAGTGATGGTTTTCTTTCACCTTTGGAGAAACTCCAGTTTCTCTGAAGAGGCGGTGTCCCTGGTAGTCTGTATAGATTCTGTTCTTCCTGCCCATTTTGAATCCTAGACTAGATTTTCTTTATCAACACCGCTTGCGTGTATAATTCTCTAGCAGAATTAGGAAATAAAGATTGGTTCTCATAGGTTCTTGTTGAGTTCAGGGACACATGGTTTCTCCTAGGTTATATGTCCAATCCAGTAGAAACTTGCTGAACCGAAAAGCCTTTCCAGAATTAAACACTATAGTACAGGCACCTTTGTTCGGGATAGAAACCCTTACACCTTTGAAAGAATAAGCTTATTGGTAAGTAAATGGAACATCTCTTCTACTTCTCAGCTCTTAATCCTCTTTTGGTTTCTTTCCCTATGAATAGGCCACTGCAAATGACCTTCAAGAGAATATCACAAAGTTGAACAATGGGATGGCTTTTATGATTAAACATTCCCAGAAACTTTTTAAGGTAGGTAAGGGATGGGATTTGAGTGGTAATAGGACAGGAGGTTGGAGCATGGTGGGATCCTCAGTAGGGCTACGAGGATGACTAATAAGAAAGTCTCTGCCTCGGACTTGAAACCAGATGGGACAGTGGCAAAGCTCAGAACAACTAAGGTGGGGAGAAATAGCGAGGTACCTGGAGGCTGAGTAGGATAACGGGCCCCACCTGGGACACCCTTGCTTTTTCATGAAGGGCCGTTTGTACTGGCAGTCGAGTGAGTTTATTCTGTCTGCTTCCTGCCAGGAGAATTTTGAGGGTCTGACAGTCTGCTTTCATTTTGTACTCTTTGTCCCTTTTAGTCCACACTATCAATGTTTCTGCCCATATAACTTTTTCAACTTCGTGGTTCTGTGGATTTCAGAGGGATTCACTCCATTAGACAAAAACCACATATACAAATCTTTTGAAGACAAACCCTTCTCTCCCTTGGTCTCCTCCTGAGAAGGCTGAAGGACAATACCTTTAACCTTCCCAGAGGCCCTCTGGTCTGACTGAGAGGATCTTTATTCTTTTGAAAGGGTCCTTTGTGTGACTGAAAACTTTGACCTTTTGATGTTTTAAAAGATTTTATTAAAAAAATTTTTTTTTAATGTTTACTTTTGAGAGAGAGCAAAAGTGTGAGCAGGGAAGGGGCAGAGAGAGAGGGAGACACAGAATTCAGGCAAGCTCCAGGCTCTGAGCTGTCAGCACAGAGCCTGATGCGGGCTCGAACCCATGAACTGTGAGATCATGACTTGAGCCAAAGTCTGGTGCTTAACCAACTGAGCCACTCAGGTGCCCCTAAAGATTTTTATTTTATTTTATTTTATTTTATTTTATTTTATTTTATTTTATTTATTATTATTAAAAAATGTTTTGAAATGTTTATTTGAGAGAGAGAGAGAGAGAGAACAGGGGAGGGGTAGAGAGAGAGGGAGACACAGGATCCGAAGCAGGCTCTAGGCTCCAAGCTATCAGCACAGATATCGGGCTCGAACTCTTGAACCTCTAGATCATATCTGAACTGAAGTCGGTTGCTTAACTGACTGAGCCACCCAGGTGCCTCATTACTGTTTTTTTTTTTTTTTAAGTTTATTTATTTTAGAGAGAGAGAGAGAGAGAGACAGCATGAGCAGGGGAGGGGCAGAGAGAGAGAAAGAGAGAGAGAGAGAATCCCAAGCAGGCTCTGCACTGTGAGCATGGAGCCTGATGTGGGGCTCGAACTCACGAACTGTGAGATCATGACCTGAGCCAAAACCAAGAGTCAGATGCTTAACCAACTGAGCCACCCAGGCGCCCTGATGCTTCTAAGATTTTAACAAAAAGTTGTACAGTCATATCCTTGGCTTTTTCTTTAGAGCACACTTTCCTGATAGTGAATTTCTCAATTTTAACATCTTGCCATCTGGAAAGACTGAGAATTGAGAGAGAATTGACTAAGTACTTCATATAAGAGAAATCACACTTTTTGTGATTGGCTTATTTCACTTAGCATAATGTTTTCAAGATTCATCCATATTGTAGCATTTGTCAGAATTTCCTTCTTTTTTAAGGATGAGTAATATCCCTTTCATTGTATATACTGCATTTTGCTTATCATTTATCTGTTGAGGACACTTGGATTTCTCCCATGTTTTAGCTCTTGTGAATAATGCTGCTATGAACATGGATGTACAAATATATTTTTTGAGACACTGCTTTCAATTCTTTTGGTTATACACCCAGGAGTGGAATTACTGGATCATGGTAATTCTAACAGAACTGCCATACTGTTTTTTTTTCTTTCATTTTTTTTTTTTTATGTTGCTATTTCTTTTTTTAATTTAATTTTATTTAAATCCAAGTTAGTTAACATATAGTGTAATAATGGTTTCAGGAGTAGAATTTAGTAATGCATCACTTAAATATAACACCCAGTGCTCATCCCAACATGTGCCCTCCTTAATGCCCATCACCCATTTAGTCCATTCCCCTACTCAACATCCCTCCAGCAACCCTCAGTTTGTTCTCTGTATTTAAGAGTCTCTTATGGTTTCCCTCCCTCTCTGTTTTTATCTATTTTTCTTCCCTTCCCCTATGTTCATCTGTTTTGTTTCTTAAATCCCACATATGAGTGAAATCATACGGTATTTGTCTTTCTCTGCCTGACCTATTTCACTTAGCATAATACATTCTAGTTCCATTCATGTTGTTGCAAATGGCAAAATTTCATTCTTTTTGATCACTGAGTAATATTCCATTGTATATTATACCACATCTTCTTTATACATTCATCAGTTGATGGACATTTGGACTCTTTCCATAATTTGGCTCTTGTTGATAGTGCTGCTATAAACATTGGGTTTCATGTTCCTTTTCGAATCAGCATTTTTGTGTCCTTTAGATAAATACCTAGTAGTGCAGTTGCTGGGTCATAGGGTAGTTCTATTTTTAATTTTTTGAGGAACCTCCATAGTGTTCTCCAGAGTGGCTGCACCAGTTTGCATTCCCACCAGCAGTGCAAAAGTGTTCCCCTTTCTCTGCATCCTTGACAACATTTATTGTTACCTGCCTTATTAATTTTAGCCATTCTGACAGGTGTGAGGTGGTGTTGAGCATCTTTTCATGTGTCTGTTATTTGGATGTTTCTTTGGAAAAGTGTCTGTTCATGTCTTTTGCCCATTTCCTCACTGGATTATTTGTTTTTTAGACATCTTTCTTTCTTTCTTTCTTTCTTTCTTTCTTTCTTTCTTTCTTTCTATCTTTCTTAATTTTTTTTTAACGTTTATTCATTTTTGAGAGACAGAGACAGAGCACGAGTGGGGAAGGGGCAGAGAGAGAGGGAGACACCAAATCTGAAGCGGGCTCTAGGCTCTGAGCTGACAGCACAGAGCCCGACATGGGGCCTGAACTCACGAACTGCGAGAGCATGACCTGAGCCGAAGTTGCACACTTAACCTCCTGAGCCACCCAGGGGCCCCCGGGCATACTGTTTTCTATAGTGGCTGTATTCATTTTACATTCCCTCCAGTGACGTACAAGGGTTCCCATTTCTTCACATCCTCACGAATACTTATTTTTTATTTTTTGGTAGTAACTATGAGGTGGTATCTCATTGTAGTTTTGATTTGCATTTCCCTAATGATTAGTGAGATGTTGAGCATCTTTCATGTGCTTATTGCCTATCTTCTTTGAAGAAATGTTGTTCAAGGCCTTTGCCCATTTTTGAATTGGGTTTTTTTGTTGTTGAGTTGTAGGAGTTCTTTATATATTCTGATTAGTAATCCCTTATAAGATATATGATGTGCAAATATTTCCTCCCATTCTGTGGGTTGCCTTTTTACTCAGGTGATAGTCTTGCTACACAAAATGTAAAAACTTCTGTGAAATCCCCCATTAGTTTATTTTTTTCCTTTTGTTGCCTGTGACTTTGATATCATATGCAAGAAATCATTGCTAAATCCAATGCCATGAAGCTTTTGTCCTATGCTTTTTAAAAATAATTTTATAGTTTTAGGTCTTATATTTAGTTTATAAATCCATTTTCAATTAACTTTTTAATACAGTGTTAGGTAAGTGTCCAACTTTATTCTTTTGCTGTGGACATCTAGTTTTCGCAGCTCCATTTCTTGAAAAACTGTTCTTTTTCCATTGAATAGTCTTGGCATGCTTGTTGAAAATCATTTAAGGATTTATTTCTGGATTCTCTATTCAGTTGGTCTATATGTTTGTCTTTATACCAGTACCACACTATTTTGATGACTATAGCTTTGTAGTAAATGCAGGGTGTAAACATGGAGACCTCCCTAGGATTTATTGACTACAAGGTGGTGAGTGATCCAGAGTCCAGAGTTTAGAAATGAAAGATCAGAATCTTAGGTTAAAAAACAAAGAGTCAGGGCTACATCAGGGGCTTTGGTGCCCAGGTCAAAGATTATCATCAGTTAGAGGTCAAGATCTAGATAAGTGAAGTAGAATAGTAGTCAAAGGACAACAGGAGAAAAAATGATTTTTAATGATGAACAAAGATCTTTCAGACCTGTTCATTATATACTTCCTGATGAGGGGAACAGCTAGTTCCAAAACATGCATTTATGGGAATAAGTAGAGAGGAGTTGTGATTATGAACAGTAAGGCAATTACTTGACTGTAGTTGTGAATCAAAATGGAGAGTTTCTAGGTGCAGTTCCTAATAGAACTCTCCTTCATTGAATTTTCTTGTTACTATTGCTATAGGATTAACTTTTCATAGTCTACCACTCACAAGTTAAAAGAGAAGTGGGATCTCAGAGATCTCACTGCACCCCACGGTTTTTAGCCTTTCTACTTCTGATCTCTTTACCTGTGGAATCCATTCTCCCTTGTGCATGATTCAGTGTACATAGTTCAAGTATACAATGAGGTTGTACTTAACTATGAAGGATTTTAAGTGACTTAACACAAATTTGTTATCTTACAGTTCTGTAGGTCGTAAGTCTACAGGAGTCTCACTGGTCTAAAATCAAGGTTGGCAGGGATGCTTTCATTTCTGGATATTCTAGGAGAGAATTTATTTATTTGCCTTCTCCATCTTCCAGAGGTTGCCCACATTCCTTGGCTTATGATCCCCTTCCTCTATCTTCAAGGCTAGCAATGTTGTATCTCTCTCTTATTCCTAACTATGGTTGGGAATGGTTCTCTGCTTTTAAGGACCCATCTGAATAACCTAGTTAATCTCCCCATTGCAAGGTTCTTAACTTAATCACACCAGCAAAGTCCTTTTTACCATTTAAGATAACATAACACTGTGAAGGATTTTGAGAATAGAAATCACACAAATCTTAGAGATAAAACAAGAGTATGGGCTCCTGGATGTAATTCAGCTTGGTACAGTTCTAATTAATAGACCCTTTCAAACAGTCTGTTTTTACTCTACATTTTCCTTATATAGATTCCTGTTTCAGCTCCTCATCTTTGGGGTTTTGATTCTTGTTTGCTACTTTACCTTTGTTTCCAGACTAGTGTGAGCACTCTTTGAGCCTCTGTTGATCTTTGAAGGAGAGAAAAAACATTTCTTTTGAGATTTTAGTCTTCAGTCTCTCCTCTTTGATACTCACATCAGAACTGTTGTCTTTATGGGCATCTGCTTTACCACTTTGGCTAATTAGGTTCTTTCCTGAGCTTTTCCTTTGGATGAAAAATGGTCGATTATTCTGTGTGCTCTATCACTTATTCTGAGGTCCTATTGTACCTCCGGTTTGTTGTTCTTGTGCTTTGTTGTGTCTTCTTCTTCTCAGGCTTCTTTGGGTGGAGTTTTTACCTCCTAATCCTCAGATTCTGTGTTCTTTGTATTTTTTTCCTTAAAATTCCTCCTATTTCTAGTTCTGTCTTCTATTATCAGTCCCTCTGACCCAATCTAGTTTTATGTCTCCCTAACACGAGTCACAACATCTTTTCCTAGGGACTTATAATGATATACAATTAAGGCCAATTCCCATTTTATGTGAGAAGTCCTTTTGTTGATTCCCTCTGAACTGTAAAATACTTAACACCTCCAGATTTTCATTTAAACCCATCTGCTTCTGTCTCCCTTTCTGGATATGTCTTAAGTTCATAGTATCTTTTGGGGGCAGGGATTTTTTTTTAAATTTAAAAATAAAAAAAAATAATCCCACACCCAATGTGGGGCTCGAAGTCACAACCCCAAGATCAGGAGTCACATGCTCCACCAATTGAGCCAGCTAGGTGCCCCAGGTTTTTGTTTTTTTTTTGTTTTTTTTGTTTTAAATGAAGTTTATAGAATAGGTGGAGTGGGTTCTGTCATACTCTTGTTTGGAGGAAATTTCCTTTGGTTTTCAGCTCTACTTTATAGTTTAGCAAGGTAGAAATTAACAAGATATCATAATGTTTTTGTCACAAGACTCTTCTTAAAACTTTGTTATGAAGTTTTTCAAATATAGATAAAAGGTGAAAGAGTAAAACAGTGAACACTCATATAACTGTCAGATTCAACAAATGTTACCATTTGCCATATTTGCTTTTTTTTTTTTCCTCTATATATTTATGCTTTTTTTGGTGTTTGTTTTTGGCTGAATCCCTGACAGTAAATTGCAGACATGATACTTCACATCTAAGTACTTAAGCGTACATCTCCTAAGAATAAGAACATTGTCCCAATAGTCACAGTACCATTATCATGTCTAAGAAAATTAATGAGGATTTCATATTAGCTAATATTCAGTACAGATTCAAATTTCCCCATTTATCCTAAGAATGTATTTCATAGCTGCTGTTTTTAATAACATGTACTAATCGAGGTTCATATATTGCCTTTGATTATTATGTCACTTTTAATCTGGAATAGTCCCTATGCTTTTTCTTCATGTCATGGACTTGTTGAAGTATTCAGGCCAACTGTGTTACAGAATATTCCATCTTCTAAATTTGTCTTACTGTTTTCTCAAGGTTATTTAACTTGTTCCTATGTATCCCTTTCTATGTAGTTCCTGTAAACTGTTAAGTTAGGTCTAGAGGCTTGATTAGATTCATATTAAGCATTTTTGCAAAGATTTATAGGTGATGTTTGTGTATCTCCTATTGCATCATGTTGCATCACATTCAGAGGCACAGAATGTCAGATTGTCTCACCCTCAGTGATGCTAATTTTGCTAACTGCCACATCTCTTAATTACAAAGGTACATTTTCCCCTTTGCAATTAGTAAGTAACCTGCAGGATGATTACCTAATGTAATGATTTTAGCACCCATCTGTAATCCTGCTGGAATCTGTGGTGATACTGGGTATTACAAAATAGTGTTTTTCTAATTCTGTTTAATCTTTATTAGCTGACTTTTTTTTTCCTGTGGAGGAGAGCTTTCCTTTCCTCTGTTTCATTCTCTCTCTCTTTTTTTAAATGAATACCTCTATAGACTCATAGGTTTATAGTTATTCAAGGTGTTAGTCAATTTCAGTTGTTTATTTTAATTTTCAAATTGTCTCAGATTTGGCCAGTGAGAGCCCTTGCCAGCTCTTCCTGCTGTCTTTTTGACAGGACTCCATTAGTCTGAGTGTTTCCTTCCTGGCATAAAATGTCCCCAGCTCACTTTGCATTTGCTCTGCCCTGGGCCTGGAATCAATTATTTTCTTTAAGGAGCCCTGTTTTTTTTTTTTTTTTTGAGTGACCCTAGGTATACTCATTGTTTCTGGGGTGTCATTGCTTTCTAGGCTCTTTGAGGGCAGGAAGTAGATTAAAAATTTTTTTAAAAGCAACTATTAGTTCATAGTAGTATCTCCAATTCAGATTTATCATTCCAGAGCTTTTTCTTGACTTCTTTTACTTTGTATCTGTTTTCAGTCATTGCAAATTCAAGATTTTAGTAGCACTTATATGCTACTTGCTTTATCCTACAATATATAAAATATCAACATATAAAAAATTAGTTTAAAAAATACACCTATATAAACATGCTGATGGAAGTTTAAGATTCCCTTATAGTTCCTTTTCCTTAGAATATATCTCACTCAGGATGTATAATTAGAATACAGGTGTTTTTTTTTTAAAGGTTTATTTATTTTTGAGAGAGGGCTAGAGCCCAAGCAGGGGAGCAACCGAGAGAGAGAGAAGGAGACACAGAATGCAAAGCAGGCTTCAGGCTTTGAGCTGTCAGCGTAGAGTCCCACACGGGGCTCAAAGTCATGAACCATGAGGTCATGACCTGAGCCAAAGTTGGAATGCTTAACCAATGCCCCTAGAATACAGTTTCCAAAAGTTAGGTGGAATAATTCTTTTTCTGTGCTTATGTTGTCAATCATATACTCAGATTATTCATTTTTTTCCCTGTTTGTGTTCAGTTTAGGGTTTACCTTTATTTCCTTTTGGGTTTAAGTGTATTTTTTTGACTCTGTAGTATATTTACATGCTTCAAAAGCCCAACTACACAAAAGGGTATATACTTAGAGAAATCTCAGTAGTCTTCCTAACCATTTTCATTATTTTCTGGCTTATCCTTTTCTGGTTTATCTGGTTCTTTTTGTGTTTCTTTTTATAAAAACAAATAAGTGTGCATATGTATATATGTTCCTATTTCCTTTTTCTTACATAGGTGCTTTATATACTGTTCCATGACTTTTCTCATTCAACAGTAGATCCTGGAAGTCATTCATATCAATTCATAAAGTGTTTCTTCCTTCTTTCCCTTATCCTCTCCCCTCTTTCGTTTTTAGTAACTAGATAGTTCTGTGTTGTATGGATGTATAAAAATTCATTCAACCAGTTTTCTATTAAAAGACATTTAGGGGGCACCTGGGTGGCTCAGTCCATTAAGCGTCCGACTTTGGCTCAGGTCATGATCTCGCGGTTTGTGAGTTTGAGCCCTGCGTCGGACCCTGTGCGGACAGCTCGGAGCCTGGAGCCTGCTTTGGATTCTATGTCTCGCCCTCTCTCTGCCCCTCCCTGCTCACACTCTGTGTCTCTCTGTCTCAAAAATAAATAAAACATTAAAAAAAAAAAAGACATTTAGGTTGTGTTTAATCTTTTTTTTTAAAGTTTACTTATTTCTTTTGAGAGAGTGTGTGAGTATGAGTGGGGGAGGGGCAGAGAGAGAGAGAGAGAGAGAGAGAGAGAGAGGGAGAGAGAGAATCTCAAGCAGACTTCATGCTCAGCACGGAGACCAACTTGGGGCTCGACCTCACAAATTGTGAGATCATGACCTGAGCCGAAATCAAGAGCTGGACGCTTAACCCACTGAGCTACATAGGCACCCCGTCTTTTTTTTTTTTTAAATGACAATTTAAATTGTGGCCAGGGGGAAAGTAACCATTCGGAAATATGTCCAGAGTGGTTTTTTTTTTTTAATGTTTATTTATTTATTTTGCTAGACAGAGAGTGAGCGTGAGTGGTAGAGGGGCAGAGAGAATCCCATGCAGGCTCCATGCTCAGCACAGAGCCCAATGTGGGACTCAATGTCACGACCATGAGATTGTGACCTGAGCCGAAATCAAGAGTCAGAGGCTTAACTGACTTAACTAAGTAAGCCACCGAGGCACCCCATATTTGATTTTTATATCTATAGTAGTGTCTTCTCAAAAACAGTTTTCCTATCAGATTTGTTGAAGTACCATTTTGGTGGCAAGAGAAAGGAAGCTATGGAATAGGGCATTTTGAGGATCTTTTGTTTTTCTTTCTTTTTTTTAAAATTTTCTTTTAAATGTTTATTTTTGTGAGAGAGAGAGGGTGTGCATGCACACTAGTTGGGGAGGGGCAGAGAGAGAGCGGGACATAGGATCCCCCTCTGACAGTAGACAGCAGACAGCCCAATATGGGGTTCAAACTATGCTTAACTGACTAAGCCACCCAGGTGCCCCTGGGATCTTTTGTTTTTCAGAAGTAATCTGCTAGTCCAGTTATTTTGAGAGTCACTGTTTTTGTGGCCTGAAAGAAATTTAGATACTGCTAACCATTTGTTCTTGGTTTTCTTTTATATCCCGCCCAGGCTCCTGTTTATATTCGGGAATGTGCTAGATTGCACTATTTGGGCTCCAGATCTCAAGCATCAAAGGTAAGAATAGGAAACTGCTCTTAGTCTATTCAAGGAGAGAGTTAATTAAGATTAGTGGAGTTTTATTTTATTTACAAAAAATTTTTTTTTTAACATTTATTCGTTTTTGAGAGACAGAGAGAGACAGAGCGTGAGCAGGGGAGGAGCACAGAGGGAGGGAGACACAGAATCCGAAGCAGGCTCCAGGCTCTGAGCTGTCAGCACAGGGCCCGATGCGGGGCTTAAACTCACTGACTGTGAGATCATGACCTCAGCTGAAGTCGGACGCCTAACCGACTGAGCCACCCAGGCTCCCAGATTAGTGGAGTTTGTTTTTAAAAAAAATTTTTTTTTTTTTTAACATTTATTCATTTTTGAGAGTGAGAGAGACAGAGCATGAGCAGGGGAGGGTCAGAGAGAGAGGGAGACACAGAATCTGAAGCAGGCTCCAGGCTCTGAGCTGTCAGCACAGGGCCAGACGCGGGGCTCAAACTAATGGACTGCGAGATCATGACCTGAGCTGAAGTTGGGTGCTTAACCAACTGAGCCACCCAGGCGCCCCCCCAGATTAGTGGAGTTTTAAAACAAAGTGTGAGGGGTGCCTGGGTGGCTTACTTAGTTAAGTGTCCAACTCTTGATTTTGGCTCAGGTCATGTGATCTCATGGTTCGGGAGTTTGAGCCCTGCATGGGGCTCTGGGCTGACAGTGCAGAGCCTGCTTGGTATTCTCTCTCTCCCTCTCCTCTACCCCTCCCTCACTCGCGCGCTCTCTCTCTCTCTCTCTCTCTCTCTCTCACTCAAAATAAATAAATAAACTTTGAAAAAATAATAAAACAAAGTATGAAATAAAAATAAGCCATGGAAAATAAAATGTTAATGTTATAGTTCAAAATTATCTAGTCAGTTTGAGATAAGGAAAAAGACGGAGAAGAAAGTTATGTATTGAAATAAAAGTGCCCCCTCCGCCCCCTGCAGTCTTCTTGTTTCCTTTCAGAGGTGCTCCACTGGTAGATGGTATCCTCTACATGTGAGTGATGGCATAGACTGCATGTTTGAAGTTTTTCATAAAGCCCCTATGCATTCTTACAGCATATGATATAAGCAGTCTGTAAATAGCAATGTATTAAATATTTTGCAGCAGTAAATTAGTTTTATATAATACATTCTTATTTCATGTTCAGTGGTAACACTCTACCAAATGTCTCAAACGCTTGAGACCACATGAGCTTAGAAAGCAAATGTGTGATGCTTATTAACAAGATTGCATATGATTCTTAAGCTTTAAAACTGAGAAGTTTGAAAAACTTCACTAGTACTTTTTAACGATTTCTATTTAGTCTGTCTTGGTTAGAAACTTAAGCTGCCATCTTATGCTATTGTTTCTGCCTCTTCTTCAGTAAATATTTGGTGTGACCTGGAGGACAGTATATGAGTTCAACTAGTGTAAGTGCAGTTTGGTTTTTCTTAGAGAGTTGTTGCCATTCCTCCACCACTGCAGTGTAGTTACCCCATCATGTTGTCACGTGTAGGAAAGAGCACCCAGCCAAGAGCCCGTGCACTTGGTCTCCAGGATGGGTCTGTCCCTTTTATTTTTTTTTTATTTTTTATTTTTTTAAATTTTTTTTTTTTTTTCAACGTTTTTTATTTATTTTTGGGACAGAGAGAGACAGAGCATGAACGGGGGAGGGGCAGAGAGAGAGGGAGACACAGAATTGGAAACAGGCTCCAGGCTCCGAGCCATCAGCCCAGAGCCTGACGCGGGGCTCGAACTCACGGACCGCGAGATCGTGACCTGGCTGAAGTCGGACGCTTAACCGACTGCGCCACCCAGGCGCCCCTGTCCCTTTTAATATCTAAATGACTTTAAACTTATAGCTTAACTTCAGTTTTTTCTTTTATCAAATAGGAATGATGATACTTTCCCTGCTTACCTCATAGGATAGCAGTGAGAGTTATATGCGATTAAAAGATGCTTTGAAAACTGAACTCTTATATAAATATAATTTTTGGTGGCAATATTCTAAATGAATTTAGGTTCTCTAGGTAGGTCGTGGGAGTGGGCTGTTAATGTAGTCCATAATTAGCGATTTCTCTTCATCTGATAATTTTGTTTAGGTTTTTCTTATTCCTTGATTTAAGAGTGTACCATGTTCCCCATTTCTCCCCCCTCTTTTGTTCCAGGGTTGTGGGAACCTGAAAATAAGCTGGCAGGATATATTAATTCGCTTTTCTTTAAAATTTTCTCTAGGATGATCTTGATCTGATAGCTTCATGTCATACTAAGTCCTTCCAGCTGGCAAAATCTCAGAAACGGAACTGGGTTGATTCCTGCTCTCATCAGGAGGAGACCCAGCAGCGTACAGAAGAGGCATTGAGAGAGCTGTTCCAACACGTTCACAATATGCCAGAGTCAGCGAAGAAGAAACAACTTATTAGACAGGTACCTGAAGGCAGGAAATGGTGACGGGCTTTAGGAATGTGGTCAAGGTTGTCGAATCACTAGGGAATACTGTTACAAATCTCGTTTAAGTTTTGGCTCGTATTAACCTACACTTGGCTCTGCCAAGGAAGCAAACTTGTCAGTGGAATCTCAGTGACGGTGTCTATACTACTGCCCCACTAGGGAAGGGAGTAGAGGGAGGCTCTTGGATTTCTACAGTTAAACAGAAGGATCCAAGTGTAGTTAGAGTTTCTCTAATTTTGGTCACGTACCAAATATGCTGAGAGAGAACCAGCAGTTATATAATATATTGTTCCGGAGTTTAAATCCTTCAGATATTCTTGGCAAATAATTTAATCCTTTGGAATTCCAATTTTCTTGTTTGTAAAATGGTAATTGAAATGTCCGCGTTTCATGACTATAAACATTAGAAAGAATCTGTGTAAAGTGGCTGGCATAGCAGAAAGCGGTAGCTCTTACTAATGAGTTGTCTGCAGTTAGGAAACACTATAAAGCGGGCCTGGTTTGATATTAGAAGGTAGGAATTCTGGTAGCTAAATTTGTTGATTTTGGAGCTGTGGGAACAAAGTAGTGCTCTCACTTGCCATTTTGAGACTTGAAGTGTAGCAGGAGTAAATCCCAACGACTTGGTTAATTTCTTTCTCAGGAAATATATTTTGTCTCAATCCCTCTTGAATTTTAGCTGAATAGGCAAGGTCAGCCTCTTGACTTCTTATTCAGCTGGGATCTTCTTGAGGGAAGTCTGTGTTTTTACTTTTTTTTTTTTATACCTAATCTCAAGCGTAGGGCCAGATATAACCAAGTGCTCAGAAAAAGTTGAACTGAGTTATTCTTAATAGTTGATAGAATCTTTTAAGAAAAGTTTTCTGTTACACTCTTTGAAGTTACTTTGAGATCTAGCAAATTGTGTTATGACTGGAATTTTCAGGGGTGTTGTCTGAGTATTATCACAGATTCAGAGCACTGCAGTGATTTAATTCTTGATAGAAACTAAGACAGCAACTTAGGTAGGACAAGTGTAATGACTTTGTCATCAAGAATGCAGAGGGTTAAAGATAATATGAAGGAAAAAGCTAGCATCATTTTTGGTCTTTTTAGAAAAATAGGAAATTATAGAGAAGGTTAAGAAGAAAATAAATCACTCATCTTACCAGTGTTTACCTTTTTGGTATTTCTTTTCGTTTTTTTCCTATGAATAAATTTTTACATAATTAGGAGCATACCACATACTTTCTTTATCTCTTTTACTAAACATTACAGCATAAGCATTTTCTCATGCATGCTTGCAAACTCCTTGCATACGTTTCAAATACTGCCATTTTGTTTTGTGGAAAGTGTAATTTTACTATTTCCTGATTTTTCTCTGGTTATAAAAATAATAAATATTTACTATAGAAACATTGAAACCTCCAGAAGAGTGTAAAGAAGAAAAATCACCTGTAATCATCCTGAGATAACCACCAATAAAAATTTGGGAGTATTTTCTTCTAGCGTTTCTTTCCATGAGTATGTATTTGACATGTTTTTCTTTTGCTTGAGATCACAATATATATTCAGTTTTTATATTCCTGTCTTTTTCATTTAACATTATATCATGATCATTTTCTAGAGGCCGTGAACAAGGGCGTCTGGGTGGCTCAGTCGGTTGGGTGTCCGACTTTGGCTCGGGTCATGATCTTGCAGTTTGTGGGTTCAAGCCCCGTGTTGGGCTCTGCGCTGACGGTTTGGAGCCTGGAGCTTGCTTCGGATTCTATGTCTCTTTCTCTCTCTCTCTCTGTCTCTCAGAAACAAATAAATATTAAAAAACAACAACAACAACAAAAAGGGTCGTGAACATTTTTAACACTTGCATAATATTTCATCACTTATATCTAATGTATATACAATTTGCCTAACATTGAACATGTTTGGGAAATAGGTTGTTTTTTAGCTTATAAATTTTTGCTCATAGCTATTTTCATTGCAGAGTTTTTCCTAGAAGTGGCATGACCCAAGGATATGCTTTTTTTTTTTTTTTTTTGGGTGTAGCTTATAGCTATTAGGTCACTTTTTTTTAAAGTTTATTTATTTATTTATTTATTTATTTATTTATTTATTTATTTTTGGGACAGAGAGAGACAGAGCATGAACGGGGGAGGGGCAGAGAGAGAGGGAGACACAGAATCGGAAACAGGATCCAGGCTCCGAGCCATCAGCCCAGAGCCTGACGCGGGGCTCGAACTCACGGACCGCGAGATCGTGACCTGGCTGAAGTCGGACGCTTAACCGACTGCACCACCCAGGCGCCCCTAAAGTTTATTTATTTTTGAGAGAGAGTGTGTGAGTGAGATGGGGCAGAGAGGGAGAGAGAGAATCCCAGGCAGGCTCTGCATTGTCTGCGCTGAGCCCAAAGTGGGGCTTGAACCCACGAACCGCGAGATCATGACCTGAGCTGAGTGGGGTGCCTAACTGAATAAGCCACCAAGGCCCCCCCCTTTTTATTTTTAAAGTTTTTAAATTTATATTAGAGAAAGAGCACGGGAGTAAGGGAGGAGCAGCGAGAGAGGGGGACAGAGGATCTGAAGCGGGCTCCGCGCTGATAGCAGAGAGCCCAAGATGGGGGTTGAACCCATGAACTGTGAGATCATGACCTGGGCTGAAGGTGGATGCTTAACCAACTGAGCCACCCAGGCGCCCCTAGATCCCTTTTAATATATAGGTCTCTCTTTCTCTCCCCCCTTTTTCCCCCTAAAACATTGCCAAAGTTTGTTTGAATAATCTTAAGTTCATTTGTTTATTTACTTATTTTTCATTTTTTTAATGTTTGTTTAATTTTGAGAGAGAGAGAGACAGAGTGTGAGCAGGGAAGGGGCAGAGAGAGAGGGAGACACAGAATCTGAAGCAGGCTCCAGGCTCTGAGCCCGACACGGGGCTTGAACTCCTGAACCGTGAGATCATGACCTGAGCTGAAGTTGGATGCTTACATGACTGAGCCACCCTGGCGTCCCTGAGTAAACTTAAATTTTTTTTTTTGTAAATGTTCATTTTTTGAGAGAGAGAGAGAGAGCGTGCGAGTGGGGGCGGAGGGGCAGAGAGAGAGGGAAGAGAACACAAAGCAGGCCCCAGGCTCTGAGCTGTCAGCACAGAGCCTGACCCGGAGCTGTCAGCACAGAGCTGACCCGTGAGATCATGACCCGAGCCGAAGTCGGACACCCAACCGACTGAGCCACCCAGCTGGCCCTTAAATTTAAAACAATTTAGATTTACGGGACACCTGGGTGGCTCAGTTCGTTAAGCGTCCGACTTCAGCTCAGGTCATGATCTCATGGTTTGTGAGTTCGGGCCCCACATCTGACTCTGCTGACAGCTCAGAGCCTGGGGCCTGCTTCTGATTCTGTGTCTCCCTCTCTCTCTCTGCCCCTCCCCCACTCACTCTCTGTCTCTCTCTCTCTTTCTCAAAAAATAAATAAACATTAAAAAAAATAATAAGTAAAATTTAGATTTAGGAAAAGCTTGCAAATATAATACAGAGAATTCTCACATACCCTTCACTCAGGGTACCCTTCACTCCTGATGTTAACATTGTTAAGACTGGGATGCCTAGGTGGCTCAGTTGGTTAAGCATCCGACTTTTGATTTTGGCTCAGGTCATGCATGATCTTCTGCTAGTCCCATGTCTGGTTTTGCACCGTTGTGGAGTCTGCTTGGGATTCTCTCCCCCTGTCTCTGCCCTGTCTCCCTCATTCGCACTTGTGTTCTCTCTCTCTCTCTCTCTTAAAAAAAATTGTTAAAACTTAATGTTACTATTAACATGATAGATTTTACTCAGATTTTATCAGTTCTTTCGCTGATACCCTTTTTCTGTGTCAGGATCTAATCCAGGTTACCGCATTTGTGTTTAAATACACACATTCTCTCTCTGCACTTCATTTGTGAAAGAAACCAGATTGGTTTCCACAGACTGGATCTTGCTGGTTGCACTTCTGCGGTTTTATTTAACATGTTCCTCCATCCTCTGTATTTATTATACATTTGTAGTTAGATCTAATTATAGAAACTGATTTGAATATCAATTAGGTTTTTTTCTTTTTGGTAAGAACTTCATAGGTGGTGTGAGTTTTTTAATACAGTAGTTCCTGCCTCTTATCTTCAGGGGATGCATTCCAAAACCCCCGGTGGATGCCTGAAAACTGTGGATAGTGCTGAACCCTATATATACTATGTTTTTTTAATACATACATACTTATGATAAAGTTTAATTTATAAATTAGGCCCAATGAGAGATTAACAACAATAACAATAACCACAATAATAATAAAATAGAACAAATATAACAGTATACTGTAATAAAAGTTATGTGGATGTGTTCTCTCTCAACATACCTTACTATAGTGTTCTCACCCTTCTTATGATAATGCGAAGTGATAAAATGCTCATGTGATTTGGTGAAGTGAGGTGAATGATGTAGGCATTATGATGTAGCGTTAGGCTTACTACTGACCTCTGACCGTACATCGGAAGGAGGATCATCTGCTTCTGGACTGTGGTTGATTACAGGTAGCTGAAACCACGGAAGGCAAAACCATGAATAAAGGGGGGCTACTGTATGCATTTTTAAAAGACTCTGGACCCACATTGCTAAACAGCTTCCCAGAAAGTTATTAATGCTCTCACAAGCTGGATACAAGAGAACCCACCTTACTGTACCTGTCCAACATGATCAGGAATGATGGGTTGTCACTTGTCCCAATATACCCTGGAGGGATGCTTGCTTGCGAAGCTCTTTAGAAGTGACTAAATTTTCTGTCAGCTGAGATAATTAATGTCGAGAACATTTTGGTACCTATATAATATGTATGAAAAGTGTCATTTTTTAAAGTCTCCAGAACTGAACCTGAACTGATAAAAATTTGCAAAATTAAAATTCACATGTAAAAACTATATGTCGAAAAGGAAGATAAGTAGAATTAAGTACTATGTCATTTTTTGTAACTGGGAAGATGAATGGCTAATCAAAGCATTAAATAAGACTATATAATGTCTTAGGTCTTCCATTTTTCCATGTTAGATACTATTAAACAGAGAGCTGATATTGATAAAAATGCCAATTCTTTTGAGAGAGAGGGCACGAGCAAGTTGGGGAGGGGCAGAGGGAGAGGGGGAGAGAGAATCCTACATAGTCTCCACGTCCAGTGCAGAGACTGACTCGTGGCTCAGTCTCACAAACCGTGAGATTGTGACCTCAGCCAAAATCAAGATTCGGATGCTTAACCGATTGAGCCACCCAGGTACCCCGACAAATTTTTATTCTGATGTATTTCCTCTGATAATAATGCTGGCAAGCAATCATGATAGATGTCCATTTAAAGAGCTTTAGTCACTTTTTTATTCTGTGTGCAATTTATGTTAAATTAAGGACTGTTTTAGGTTGTGCTAGTCACTCTCTTTGTTCAAGGTACTTTCTGCAGAAAAGTCTTGATTACCAGCTGGAGATCTTGGACAAATTACATAACTCCCAGAGTCTCAGTTTCCTTGTCTGTAAAATAGGGGTAACATTTCCAACCTCATATAGTACATGTGAAAAGGAAAATGAAGTGCAGTCTTCTTAGAGTAATTTAAAAACTTTTGAATTTTTTTGGCAACATCATTTGCTTTGAGATTTGCTTGCCAACCTACCAATCCATATGTGTGGAGACTCACTTATTCCTGGATTTTTCTGGATGTTTATACTTAGCTATTGATTATTACAGAATCCTATCTCTTGATGGGGGAAATAATAGTAAAATGTTTATGTTTTCTCTTAGTTTAATAAGCAGTCGGTGACTCAGACACCAGGGCGAGAATCTTCTACTCCTCAGGTACAGAAGAGAGCCCGTTCACGTTCCTTCAGTGGCCTTATCAAGGTAGGTATGCTGTGCTGTCGTTTTCAGCATTGACTTAGAGAAAATTTAACAGTGTGACTTTTCTTATGCATAAACAGTTTTCTTCTATTCTTTGGGATCCTATAAAGGGTTTGTTTGTAAGAGGTTAAAGATAGAATTTGGAAAAACTTTTAGTTTTTATAGCATTTTGCTGTTTCAAATTGGAGAAGGGGTTCTGTGATTGGAGAAGGGGAGAATAAAAGAAAGGTCCTTCCTTTTCTTTGGGGGCTGAGGACAGAGTCCCATTCCTGAGCAGTGTAGAGTGTTCTTTGTTTTGTGCTACACATTTCACTGCACAATTTACAAAAGCTCTTGGAGAAGCGAGGGAGTTGACAGGCTTGTGGAAATGGTTTGGGAGTGGATTTTTTTTTTGAAGTTTATTTTGAGAGAGAAGAGAGAGATGGAGAGAGCGTGTGTGGCTTGTGCACCAGTGGGGGTGGGACAGAAAGAGAGAAAATCCCAAGCAGGCTCCATGCTATCAGCGTGGAGCCTGATGTGGGGCTCAAAACCCACAAACTGTGAGATCATGACCTGACCTGAAATCAAAAGTTGGCCACCTAACCAACTGAGCCACCCAGGTGCCCCCAGAAAATGGATTTTCTGATAGCCTAGTGAGTTTCAGGTAGCTGAAATTTTTGTAAGCTTATTATTTCAATCAGTTGTATATTTCCTCTGTATCAAATTACTTAAAAATCTTGTTTTTAAAACAAATACAGTATCTACTTCTGTGCTGTTGCTGCCCTCACTATGCTTGTGGGTTGAATTCACAGGTCTTCACGGATGATCTCAATTTGTGATTAAGGGATGTTGCCATTAGGTGGCAGTAGATAACCCAATTATGGGGTTCAAATTTTCAGACATAAACTAAGGCAATGTTCTGGTTAACTTGGAGAGAGATTAAGCACAGTTCTGTGTTCTGCTGTATTTATTTTAAAAAATCGCTTTAACGTTATTAAAATCTATAAATCCAGCAACATTAAGGAGCTCTGTTTAAAAGTAAACATTATTCCCTAAAAAAATAAAGACCTTGTAATATGTATTTTTTCTGTAAGCTGCAGTTGTTAGCCATTGCTATGTCATCTAGCCCTAATTTTGGCCTTAGCTATTATCATTAATAGAAGTTTAGAATTCACTCTCAATCCTGATCTGTGGGGGGCGAGTACCTTCTGCTACATTAGTCTTGCTTAACATCAAAATTGCCTTTGTGATCAACAGAATGAAAGAGCAACTCACAGAATGTAAAATATTTGTAAAACAAATGTCTGATAAGGAGCCCAGAATATATAATGAACTCTTACAACGATAGAAAAAGAAAATTAAAAAATGGGCAAAGGACTCTGACATTTCTCCAAAGAAGATACACAAATGCCAATAAACACATGAAAATATGCTCAATATCACTTATCTTTTAGGGAAATGCAAATCAAAACCACAGTGAGATAGCAAGTCATACACAGTATGATGGCTATTATTAAAAAAACAAACAAGCAGGGGTGCCTGGGTGGCTCAGTCGGTTAAGCGTCCAACTTCAGCTCAGGTCATGATCTTGCGGTCCGTGAGTTTGAGTCCCACATTGGGCTCTGTGCTGACATCTCAGAGCCTGGAGCCTGCTTCGGATTCTGTGTCCCTCTCTCTCTGCCCCTCTGCCGCTCACGCTCTCTCTCTCTCTCTCAAAACTAAATAAACATAAAAAAAATAAAAAAACAAACAGAAAAGAACAAGTGTCAGGGAGGATGTGGAGAAATTGGAACCCTTGTGCACTATTGGTAGGAATGGAAAATGGCGCAGCTGCCAAGGATAACAGTGTGGCAGTTCCTCAAAAAATTAAAAGGATTTTACCATATGATTCAGCAAGTCCACTTCTGGGTACACACCCAAGAGAATCACAAGCAAGGATAAGAACCAGATATTTGTACCCCCATGTTTGTAGCAGTATTATTCACAATAGCCAAAAGGTGGAAGCCACCTAAGTATCTGTTGACAGATGAATGGATACACAAAATGTTGTATATACACGCAGTGGAATACTCTTCAGCCTTAAAAAGGAAGGAAATTCTGACATATACTACAACATGAATGAACCTTGAGGACATTATGCCAAATGAAATAAACCAGTCATAAAAGAACACGTACTATGTGATGTCATTTATACGAGAGACCTAGAATAGTCTAATTCATGGAGAAAGAAAGTAGAATGGTGGTTGTTAGGGGCTAAGGGTTTGGGGCGGGGGAGTTGGGAATTATTGTCTAGTGGGTACACAGTTTCTATTTGGGAAGATGAGAAAATTCTGGAGGTGGATGGTGTGATGGTTGCACAACAATATGAATGGAAGTAATGCCACTGAACTACATACTCAATGTGGTTAAAATGGTAAATTTTGTGTTGTGTATATTTTACTATAATTAAAAAGTAATTTATTTTGCTAGAACCCTAGCAGTATACTCACCTGCTTAGGTGTAGTTCATGAAATGAACATCCTTTTTGGTTCATTTTACTTGGAAGTCTGCATTTCCTCTGACTTCCTGTCATTGAGATTATTGATAACAAGAAAAGTTGTTAGTCAGATATTTCTCTATGTGTCAGTCAAACAAATGTTTCTTTAACTGAAGCTAGATGGTGTAGTTTTCTCTTTCTAGTGAGGTCTCTGCGGTGGCTCTAGATGTCATGCTAAGTGTTGCTTCAGATGTAAATATAGAGTAGATCCTCTTGGCAAGTGCCCACTTAACTTACTGAGAGAGAATTTAGAACTTTAGAATTATAATAGAGCTTATAATTCTGCCAGGAGAAAACATTTTAGAACAACAACTTTAAATACAAACATTAACAAATTTTATGAAACAGAAGGATAAAGTATTTTTGTTCTAAATGAAGAGACTTTTGAGCTAATAATAGAGGTTTCTGCTCAATAGAGACGGGGTAATGAAATGTCTTTTTAAAAGTTCATTGGAGGGGCGCCTGGGTGGCTCAGTCGGTTGAGCGTCTGACTTCGGCTCAGGTGATGATCTCACGGTCCATGAGTTTGAGCCCCGCGTCGGGCTCTGTGCTGACGGCTCAGAGCCTGGAGTCTGTTTCAGATTCTGTGTCTCCCTCTCTCTGACCTTCCCCCGTTCATGCTCTGTCTCTCTCTGTCTCAAAAATAAATAAACGTTAAAAAAAAAAAAAAAAGTTCATTGGAAGCTTTACAGCCTGTCCTATGGCTCCTAGGATCCCCATTTCAGCTTTTCTGAGGTGATACCTGATTTCAGAAAGGAAGATGTAGTGGTCTCATTTTTCTGGTACTTCTGTGTTTTAGGTATTTGATTTATATTCTGCTTTGATCCCTTTTTTGGGCTAGACCCTTTCCTCCAGAATTCCTCTCATGTAAATAATTTATTACATTGGAATATTCTTTTTTTTTTAATTTTTTTTAATGTTTATTTATTTTTGAGACAGAGAGAGACAGAGCATGAACAGGGGAGGGGCAGAGAGAGAGGGAGACACAGAATCTGAAACAGGCTCCAGGCTCTGAGTTGTCAGCACAGAGCCCGACGTGGGGCTTGAACTCACGGACTGTGAGATCATGACCTGAGCCAAAGTCGGACCCTTAACCGATCAAGCCACCCAGGCGCCCCAGGAATATTCTTTTTTTTTAAAGTTTATTTATTTATTTTGAGAGAGAGAGAGAGTGGGGGAGGGTGAGAGAGAGAGAGAATCCCAAGCAGTCTCTCCACTGTCAGCACAAAGCCTGACACGGGGCTCAAACTCACAAACTTGAGACCATGACCTGAGCCTAAATCAAGAGTCCAGATGCTTAACCGACTGGGCCACCCAGGTGCCCCTGCATTGGAATATTCTTAATATTGCTGCTAAAATTTATATTGTAAAGTTTAATCTTTTAGTTTTGTTACATTCCTTTTTTGGGATTTAAACTTAATCTAAGAAGAAAAACGGGAAGATTTCCTCAAAGATGATAGAATTGTCACCGTCAGCTGTTACAGTAGGTTAGGTGAGCTTCTAAGCTGTTCAGAGATGAAAGGGCTTTTTGTCCTGCTCTGAATGACAATATAGGCATGTGACCCTCTTAAGAAGACCTGCACGCTCTTGTGGCTGTATTAGAAACTCTTAAAGACTCTCCCCAAATTTTCTAATCCTGTATGAGGATGTGACAGGGAGGCAGTCTTAGAGTGGACCTCGCAGAAGTGTCCTTTAGTAGGGAGGGGACTCTTAATAGCTGCCAGAGACCACATGTATTTGGGAAAAAAATTATATTGGTAAATAACTGGTGGTTTTGTTTTTTTTTTAATGTTCTTAGAAACACTGTAATTGGCCTGCATTAGCTAGTTTAAATCAACTATAAAATTGTTTCTTACATTTCAGCTATTTTAAATGTAGAGGAAAGTGATCACCTAAAGAAAGGCAATAATTTCAAGGTTTTTTGTAACATGCTTTGGACTCCTTTGTATAAGATGCCCTGGCAGAATTTATCAGAAAGCTGAAATTTTTTAATTTTTATTTTTAGTTATTTTAATTTTTGTAACTTTTTTATTTCTTTGAAAAAATTTTAAACTAAGAAACTGTAGTGGAGCACCTAGGTGGCTCAGTCAGTTAAACATCTGGCTCAAGTCATGATCTCATGGTTTGTGAATTCAAGCCCCATGTTAGACTCTGCACTGACAGCATGGAGCCAGCTTTGGATCCTCCTTCTCCCTCTCTCTCTGTCCCTCCCCTACTTGCTCGTTTTCTCTCTCTCTCTCTCAAAATAAATAAACTTAAAAAAATAAAGAAAGAAACTGTAGTTTAAAAGATCAGTATAGCTGTTATACAGATAGAGTCAATCTTTATAAATCACATATTTTCTCTTCCTAAATCAGCGGAAGGTCCTGGGAAATCAGATGATGTCAGAAAAGAAAAACAAGTACCCTACTCCGGAATCTATAGCCATTGGTGAACTGAAGAGAGCCAGCAAAGAAAACATGAACTTAGTAAGATCCTGTTCTTCAGACTTTCTCTTTGTGTACATTTGTAGAAAGGAGAAATATTGCTATACTGTCTGTCATCTGTTTTATTTCCTGTTGTGTTTCTCTGAGCCATGAAATTATGCCTTTTCTTCAGTCCTTTCACGTATGTTGATGGTCAAAACAAACACACGTGGAGTTCCAGGAGAGTATAGCCAGTCATACGCAGAGGTGACAAATATGGTGAAATAGCTCCACAAAGTGCTGGAACTATTCCAGTTCTTACGGGGGTACTCTGTGGGGCAGGTAACACTGAGCTGGGCCTGCTTGACACTGCATTACTTGTTGGGTAGTCTCAGGTATACTAGACATGCTGCTTCATCAAGCCAGCAATAAAATCAATTAAGGTTAGTGATATAAATACAATCTGCCTCCGTGAAACTCTTCACACTGAAATGGAACAAGCAAATAATTCTTCTGTTAGTAGTCTGTGTATAAGAATGATATAAGCACATTTAAGCCACTATAAAATTTTCTTGTTACAGTTATTTCCTGGTTCTCCAGCTGTCACATTGATGCCAACAAGACTGAAATGGTCTGAGGGGAAGAAAGAGGGGAAAAAAGGTACTGATTATATTTATTCTTACTGAATGTAAGTCCTTTCTGCATTTAGTCAGTCAGGAGCAGTTTTTGAATTCCCAGTGTCAGAAGCAAAGTAAAATAGCAAGACTGGGTCTTTGCCCTTGAGTTCATTTAGCAGATGGTTATTGATAACATACCTAGCGCTGTCCCAGGTGCTGAGGTGCAGAGCTGTGAAGACAGCCCCCATGGTCCCTGCATTCTTGGACAGATGGGACACATGTGAACAAAATCTTAAGAATACTTGTTAAGAAAATTTAAAGCAAGTGTAAACTAATTTGTGAAACCAAGTACAGAAGTGCTAAGAATATGCTCAATAAACATGGAATAGTTATGTTCTCTTTCTGTATAGACTTTGGCCTTGTTTACTCAGTGAGGCTTTCAGTGAATAAACAGCTGACGGATCCTGGAAATCATGTCATACAACATATTTCAGACAATAATTAGAACAAAAAAGATTATTTGGCACTGACTGCCAGTTGCCCAAGGCTTGGGGATGAAAAGTAGTGGCTGCTGTGCTTTCCTCTGAAGAAGCCATGTGGCCCACTGGGAGGACCAGGGGACTTGTTGTTAGACCTGATTTAAGGCATTATTCCTCTGGCCCAGGAAGACCATTCATTCTCTCTGAGCTTGTTTCCTTCTCTGAAAATAAGGATAATAGTTATATCTAGTTCACAGATATCTTGTGAGGCTTCATTGAAATAGTGTTTTAGAAGCATTGACAAGTAGTGCTAGTGTGACTAGAGAAAAATGGTTGAGACTTGGTCTTATTTTAAAAGGCTCCTGTGGCAGATGAAGTGATCTCTGGTTTGACATGTGCACTTTACTAATGAGACCTGAGCATAATTATGATTTGAGATATCAGCAATAGAAAGAGAACAAAAATCCAATCCTTATGGATAAATCTTTATTCTTTTCTAAAAGATTAGATTTCAGTATAGTCTTTTTTAAAAATTTTATTGATTTTATTTTTTTTAAATTTATATCAAAATTAGTTAGCATATAGTGCAACAATCATTTCAGGAGTAGATTCCTTAATGCCCCTTACCCATTTAGCCCATCCCCCCCTCCCACAACCCCTCCAGTAACTCTCTGTTTGTTCTCTATATTTAAGAGTCTCTTCTGTTTTGTCCCCCTCCCTGTTTTTATATTATTTTTGCTTCCCTTCTCTTATGTTCATCTGTTTTGTATCTTAAATTCCTCATATGAGTGAAGTCATATCTGTCTTTCTCTGACTGACTAATTTCACTTAGCATAATACCCTCTAGTTCCAGCCATGTAGGTGCAAATGGCAAGATTTCATTCTTTTTGATTGCCTAGTAATACTCCATTGTATGTGTATACCGCATCTTCTTTATCCATTCATCTGTCGATGGACATTTGGGCTCTTTCCATACTTTGGCTATTGTCAGTAGTGCTGCCATAAACATTGGGGTGCATGTGTCCCTTCGAAACAGCATACCTGTATCCCTTGGATAAATACCTAGTAGTGCAATTGCTGGGTCGTAGGGTAGTTCTATTTTTAATTTTTTGAGGAACCTCCATACTGTTTGCCAGAGTGGCTGCACCAGCTTGCATTCCCAGATTTCAGTATAGTCTTATTCCTTATCCTTGAATGAATTATCTGAGCTCTTTTTCTTTCCATCTTCGGACTTAAAGGAGGGGCTGTCTGATTGAGGCAAGTTGGGTGTTTGAGTTATGTGTGTCTGAATATTTTTACCTAACCTATATATCCATGAATCAAAGCTAAGTATAAGTTATTTTTGAAGGATACATTGTTTTGTATCAATTATACCTTTTGTGGCTTTCATTTTTTAAAATAATCAAGAAATAGTAAGTCTTTTTATATTGACAGTTCTACTTTCAGGAGAGAGAAATAAGCCAGGTTCAGGGTGCCTGGTTGGCTTAGTTGGTTGAGCATCCAACTTTGACTCAGGTCATGAGCTCATGGTTCCATTAGTGTGTTCGAGCCCTGCATGGGTTTCAATATAACTAGATTTTTTGATGGTGATTTTATAAAAGGAACAAATATTATTTGAGGGAAATAATGTAATTTAATTATCATCATCAAGAACACACTCTAGGAGCGCCTAGGTAGCTCAGTCAGTTGAGCATCTGACATGATTCTGGCTCAGGTCATGATCCCAGGGTCATGGAATTGAGCCCCGCATCAGGCTGAGTGTGGAGCCTGCTTAAGATTCTCTCTTTTTCTCCTTCTGCCCCTCCTACCCACCTTACATGCACCTGCGCTTTCTCTCTAAAATTAAAAAGGAAAAAAAAAAAAAAAAGAACATGCTCTCCAAAGAGATTTATTTAGCAGAGGGTTTCTCAACCTGCTTCTGTGGACATTTTGGGTCAGATAATTCTTTGTTGTATGAGCTACCCTGTACATTGTACCATGGTTAGCACATCCCTTAGTCTCTACCCATTAGATGCCAGTAGCACCCTTCCCCCAGTTTTGACAACCCAGAATGCCTCCAAACATTGCCAAGTGTCCTCTGGGGACCCCCAGATGAGAATTGCTGATGTAGCACTTCCTTATTAATGAGCATTACTTTCAGTAGTTAGAATCTTACCCATTCTTCAAAGCCTAACCTGAACCACACATCTCCCCTTTGAAACCTTCTTTGGCTAACCCAGCCAGATGTGCGTTTTCCTTTGGATTCTTGTGGACACTACTAAAATGTTGACATTTAGTATGATTTATCGTCATTATTTACTTCACTTGTATCATCTAATATCTGTAGCTAGTTTCTTTTCTGAAAGACAGGGCCAGACTTAAGAATATATTTGTGGTCTCCTGTCTCCTGTTCTTTTTCTCCCAGTAATGACATCTAGTAGGCATTTAGTAAACATTTGCTGGTGAGAGGCGTAGTAGTGGTAAGAACATGAGCTCTGCATTCAGTTAGGCTTTGGTTCATTTCCCAGCTTTGCTGCTCAATAGCTATTTATCTTGGGGCAAGTTAACTTGTGTAGGCTTCAGATTCTTCACCTGTAAAATGGCAAGAGTGTTATCTCATGCACAAATTGTTATGAAGATAAATGAGATAAGGTATATAAGAAACTCAGAGCAGTAAAGTGGTAGCTTTTATTGTCATTACATTTTTTAATTTAATTTAATTTAGTTTAATTTAATTTATTTATTTTTAATCTTTATTTTTTGAGAGGCGGGGGAGGGGCAGAGAGAGAGGAAGACACAGAATCCGAAGCAGGCTCCAGGCTCTGAGCTGTCAGCACAGAGTCTGATGTGAGGCTCAAACTCATGAACCATGAGATCATGACCTGAGCCGAAGTTGTATGCTTAACCAGTTGAGCCACCCAGGTGTCCCAAGTTGTTACAATGAACTGAGATTAGGGCAAGTGGACAAAGTGATGTTTATTTGATAGAGAGTCAGAAATTCTCAAGCTATTGAACCTTCAGTTTGTAGAAATATTAAGTGTAGATTCTCTAGCTTTTAGGTGGGATGTTTGCAAAAAGAAATGTTTATAAATGTGCTTAATGTTCTTGTTTTTCTTTCAGCCTAGGGTTCCCCTAAAGGATCCAGAGTTCTCCTGTTGTCCACCCAGAATTTTCTCTTTAGTGGGCCAGGTATCATTACCGCTCGTGGAGAAGCTTGGACTTGCAGCCTGCTTGCTGCATTTTGAATTGTGAGAGTCACCTAATCCTGTGACCTGACTGACACCTCTAACCCCACTCACTGGATAATGTCTATAGACTCTGCCTACTGAATGAGTGCTGGCATCTCTCTCTTTCTCTCTCTTTGAAAATATCATGGGGAAACCACTGAACTAGCCAACCAGCTCACACAGCGCAGTAAATGGGCAGGACCAGGTGGGCTTCAGTGCTCATTCCATGTATTTGTTCAGGCAGATATTATTTTTAAAAATATGAAAGTTGTGCTCAACTGTCAGTGATTTTTTTAAAAAGTACTGTCAATCCTAGTGGGTTGATACTATTTTTAACTGATATTTGGGGCTTTTCTCTGTTTTGTTAGTGTTGGGGGTATTTTGGTTGTTTCTTGTTTGTTTGTTGTTGTCTTTTTTAAAGCCATTTTTCGGATAGGTACTCTAAATTGCCTCTAAGACAGGTATCTTTCCCTTCTTTTTCACCTTAAGCTTTGGGAAAGCTCTTTGTCTCATGAGGCTGTACTCCTCAATATCATTTGTGTCCAAAGAACTTAACAGCTTTCCCGGAAATTTACAAATTATTTCTTGGGCCTGAGATTGCAGGGTATTTGGCCTGTGGCATTGAAAAGGGAGAATTCAGAATGATAGAATATTTTAACAAATGTCATTTGTTAAACTTTGTCTCTTCCTCCCTCCTTGCATCTCTCCCTCCTTCCCTCTCTTCCCCTTTCCTCAGTGATGCCAAAGTAATTGTGTGGTTGCTGAACTCGTCTCCTTCATTCAGTCTCCTCTCACCTAAAACATCTCTGGTGCCAGTACTTCTGTGCCAAATCACTGTGACTCAAGGAAAGTCACTGACGGCTTAATAGAGGTTTGCTGATACATCTGAGTGTAGTCGAAGCTCTGGAGTGTGACTAGGATGGGGCCAGCTGGCTTTATGACCGTGGTGACTCCTTGTGGATGGGATTATATTGCATCCTTCTAAGGGATGGTGTGTGCCGGCTGGACTGTCTCCTGAGAGCAAGCTGGAGCCACAGGGAGGAAGCCAGCATCACTCTGCAGGGCTGGGAGGATTTAAAGGAGCATCCTTTAAAGGCATCCTTTGTTCTCCTTTGGAAGCAGTTAAGGCTTATCACCAGTGCTTGAGGAGGGTTGCTGCGCTGCCCCCTCCTCGTCAGGATGGGCAAGGGAGTGGTCTGGAGGTGGGGCTGGGGCTTTGACCTGGTTGGGGATGTTCACGTGCATTGGAGGTGAGCGGTGGCATGGCTTTGATCCGGTGTGCGGACTCACTGCCCGGAGAGCGGTGTGTGGCCGGCGAGGACGTTCGGAGCGGGCCTGCTCTATTAAGCTGCGCGGCTGCTCTTGCCCTGTGCTGGAGCTGAGTCAGGCTCTGTGCGGAAGCAGTTGCCCGGCAAAGTATGATTTGCTGACTGTCTTCAAACTATTGAAAAAGCTGTGTTTCTCCTGAAACAGAAGATGACTCTGCGGGCAGCATGCTTCGGTTTTGTGTCCAGGTGTCAGTCCTCTTCCGTGCCTCCTGTTTCATTTGCTGCTGTAACAGCAGTAGTGAAGGGAAATGTAAAATTTGGCTTTCCAATTCAATGGATTGTGAACGGTAGATGGTGAGGAGTATAAACCTATATAGAATCCCTTTTCTCTAAAACAGTTTTATGTCATTCTTAAAAATATTTTTAGCAAATTCACTTATGTAGATTTCTATTTGGCTTTTTTCTTATTGAGAAAATAAGCACCAGCTACCAGTGAATGCAAACAGATGCTGCTTTTGGTATAACCAGACTGAAGTAATGCTCTCCCTTAACTCTGTAGTTCATTTCTTTATTCGTCTAAATGTTTCATCTCAGAGTGGCGTGGTCAGTTAAACATGCCTGGCATCAGGTGGAGAGAGCAGGGCAGTGACCTGATAGCTCCCTCTCATCAGGTTTGTTCTGGCGTTCTATTTGAGGAAGGTGGCTGAGATTTAGGAGACTTTCTTTGGTTGGATGGAATTGATACCCCAGGGTAGTGTTCTGGCACCAGGATGGTGAGAAAGATGCTTGTCACACGCACATGCTTTTATATAGCTCGCTCCCTTGGGCAATTTGTGTGTATTCGGGTATGTGTGTTTCATTTAAGTTATTTATTAAATATACTTTCCCTTGCTTAAAGGGTGTGATAGGTAATTTTTTAATAGAAGCTGTGATCCAGTTGGAATCCAAATTTGAGAAATAAACAGCATAACCTTCTGCCTTATAATATGTAAGCGTTCTAATCCTGTGGAATCTTACGGAGAACTCAAAGACAAAAGCCCTTTGTCATTTGCCACAGAAGGGTACTGTCTCCCTTCTGACTTGGTGGGCGGGTATTCTTGAGCCAGTATTTAACAGTTTTTTAATCTATAAGATGTTTTTTTAATCTGTTATGTTTATTTTTCATGTTGGAACAGTCTCTTTGGAAATGCCTCTTCGTATGATTTTTAAGATTTCATTTCTTTCTGGGGTCAGTTGCGATGGATTCTGATATGTCAGTGCAGGGCAGTGTATTTGTGCCAGTGGGCATGAGCATGGAAACACAGAGCACCGCCTTGGTTCACATCACTGGGTGAATCAGTGAAAACCATAGTCACTGGGGTTTCTAACCTTTTATAATGACAGACTTTTGCACTGGGACCAGTGAGTCTGGTTTGAAAAACTCCACTGCCGCAGCGAAAGAAGATTAGAAGATACTGATGATACCTGAGTGCCAAAACATGTCAAAGGAGATGGTTGTTTACAAATCGTAACTGAAGCGGCAGTTGGTCCTCCACACACTCTTCACCCTGAATATCTTTCTAGGGTCTGTCAGGAATGACAAGGGAGCACCCTTGGGAAATGGAGCAGTGCAGGGCTGTTGACGGCGATGACCACTGCAGAGGCAGCTCTTTGTTGGCCTGTGAGGAAGCCAGCAGATCCCAGAGTGTCGGAGCAGAGCCTTTCCTCCCAGATAGCAGTGTTTTTGTGCTGCTTCCCTCGCAGGAGCCTCTGTTAGGATATGGTTTAAAATACTGCCTCCTAGGAGAAGCTGTGGTCATCGCAACTGTGCCTCGCAGTGACCAGCTGTGTGGCCCATGCTTACCTGGGGCAGCCATCTTTGGGAATGGACTTCTCTAGACTCTCGCTGCTTCCTTACTTCACACAGGGCCTCATGCAAATGCTGGAAGGTCCTTTCTAAGTAGATTTCCCTTTTCCCAGGGAGAACCTCATCCCTGTCCCCTCCACCCTGAAGCTTTTGTACTGAAGACAAGACCTTGATCTAAACCTGGATACCGGCATTTGGCAAGATTGCTCTAGAATCTGGGGAAGATTTGGGTTCCTAAGATGCACAAGCTTTTCAAACCAGTGGTAATTAACCCAATCTAAAACTCCCCAGGGAAAAGCTAGCTTCCCTAGCAGCCAATGCCAACGTGTAGTGGAGAGTCAGTGCAGGAGCTAGTGAGGAGGTGGGGTGGTAATAGTCTGAGCGCATGCGTTGCCATGGAAGCTGGAGTGTGCGAGGCCACAGCCTGGGGGCTAGAGAGCCATTGAGCAGAGCACTCGCCCACACTTGCTGGGAGCCTGGCAGAGCCTATTGGGAAAAAAACGCTCCTGCCCCGGGGCCCTTCATAGCAGGGGCTGCCCTCCCATTCTCCCTGAGCTCCCTCAACACGGAAACAAGGTTTCTTAACTGTTTCACCATTTTTTGTATATCATTCTTATTTGACTATATATCGGATATATCTATGTAACTGTAAAGAAACAACCATATGCACTGTCTTTTTTATTCATGTAATATTCTGAAATTAAATCTTTTGTTTCATATCCATAGGCTTTGACTGGTCTCTTAATTCCAATTTTCACTGATAGATTATCTTAAGGAGAGATTGCTTCTTAAAAAATTTTTTCTCCTTAGTTTTATTGAGATATTGACAAAGAGGTTGGCCTCTTATTCTGAGGAATATGAAACCTGTCTAAGAAAATCACCTCTGGCTTGTTTTCTAGCTGAGTAGATGAAGTTCACTGGGAGTGGGGCTTTTGGCTGATAAGAAATGGGATTGGAACCTCTGGGAAGTCTGAGCTTTCTGGTGTCCTGTGGTTGAGTCTAGAATGTTTTGTACAGATTCAGTCTCTCACATGATTTTATTTCCTTGTGTAAAGATAAGGAATGACGGGGTGCCTGGCTGGCTCAGTTGGTGGAGCGTGTGACTCTTGATCTCAGGGTTGTGGGTTCGAGCACCACATCAGACGAAGAGATTACTTAAAATCTTAAAAAAAAAGGGAATGACGGTTATAATGACAGTAAAAACCGATTGATATTTTCATCTAGGGTAACAAGTTGAGGTGTTTAGACAACCTGGTTGAAATGTTTCTGCCACTTATGACGTATATGACCTTGGGGATGTACCCTCATCTGTAAGGTGGGGATAATGGCATCTTGTCTCAATAATGCTATGTAAGGGCTTGGGAGATGTAAGGGCTTGGCAAAAAGTCTTTTTTTTTTTTTTTAATTTTTTTAATGTTTATTTACTTTTAAGAGAGAGGGAGAGACAGAGGCACGAGTAGGGGAGGGGCAGAGAGAGGGAGACAGAATCTGAAGCAGGATCCAGGCACTGAGCTGTCAGCACAGAGCCCGATGCAGGGCTCGAACTCACGAACCGTGAGATCATGACCTGAGCCAAAGTCAGACGCTTAACCAACTGAGCCACCCAGGTGCCCAATTTTTTTTTTTGAAGTATTTAATTTATTTTTTATTTTTTAAAATTTACATCCAAATTAGTATATAGTGAAGCAATGATTTCAGTAGATTCCTTAATGCCCTTTACCCATATAACCCATTCCCCCTCCCACAACCCCTCCAGCAACCCTCGGTTTGTTCTCCATATTTATGAGTCTCTTTTGTTTTGTCCCCCTCCCTGTTTTTATATTATTTTTGTTTCCCTTCCCTTATGTTCGTCTGCCCCAATTTTTTTTTAATGTTTATTTTGAGAGAGAAAAAAGTGCAAGTGGGGGAGGGGCAGAGAGAGGAAGAGAGAGAATTCCAAGCAGGCTCCATGCTGTTAGTGTGGCTCGAACTCACAAAACATGAGATCATGACCTGAGGTGAAACCAAGAGTCAGACACCTAATTGACTGAGCCACCCAGGTGCCCCTCGTAAGAAGTTTTAGTCTGTGGGTCTGTGATTGTGCTTTGGAACATTGTTTGCCCTTGTAATTCTATGTAAAATTTTGTGTACATTTGAATTTTTCTAAGGGAGAGATTTTGTAGCTTCCACAAGAATCCCAGAGGAGTCCTTGACCACTAAAATACCGAGAACCACGAGCCTTCCACTCTGCCTGGCAGATGGCAAGTATTCATTAGATGTTAATTCTCTCTCTGTCTCTGCCAAGAATACATTTTATAAGCAGCAGGTTATTGATGCTGACATAGTTATTTTTGATAACAAAGGAGTTACTTAAATCTGTACTGAAATAAAACCGCTGCAGTTGTCTTTACTCCATTACCTACCCATGTGCTCCTCGTTTGCCATGTAGGCTCCCTGGGTGCTGCACAGAACTGTCTGTCTCTCTCCCCAGCCCCCGGGGGCCAACTCATATATTATTTACTCTAAAGAAAGGAGCCACATCTTTTTCCAGAGAGAATCATGGAGAGACTCATAGATAGCACATGGGAAACTGAGTAATGCAAAAGAAAAGAAAAAAGTGTGGAGGAGACGAGTTATTTTGAAAAATAGGAGGAGGTTCAAAATGCCTAGTACAGTGCTGGGCACATTATCTATACTTGAATTGTAGAAAGGAATGAAGAAGCCAGATATGCATTAAATAGCAGAAAGGGAAGATGGGAAACAGAACTGGGAAAAGGTTTCCTTAGCCTCCCCTTCCTTCTGGGCTAGTTCTGTGGCCTCTGTCCCCTGGGGTGGGCTGCCCGCTTTTTGCTCCTACCTACATCTCTGAATTAAAAGCATACGGTGGGGGTGCCTGGGTGGTTCAGTTGTTTGAGCGTCCGACTTCGGCTCAGGCCATGATCTCACAGTTTGTGAGTTTAAGCCCTGTAACGGGCTCGTGGCTGTCAGCGCAGAGCCTGCTTGGGATCCTCTGTATCCCTCTCTCTATGCCCCTCCCTTGCTCTCACTGTCTCAAAAATTAAAAAATGAAAAATAAGTAAAGGCATATGGCAGTGGGGATGGTAAGGAGCCTGAACCCCAGGCTAGAGGGTTGTGGTGTGGAGTTCATCATGATTGTTTAGATATTTTTAAGTCCCAGCCCCTTAATTTCTCCATGAAAAGCAAAAACAAAAATTGGGGTGGAGCAATGGCCAAGATTTGTTCCAACTTGATCATTAACATCTTTTTTTTTTTTTTTTTTTTTAACGCTTATTCATTTTAGAGAGACAGAGAGTGAGCAGGGGAGGGGGAGAGAGGGAGACACAGAATCCGAAGCAGGCTCCAGGCTCTGAACTGTCAGCACAGAGCCCGACGTGGGGCTCGAACCCACAAACTGTAAGATCATGACCTGAGCCAAAGTCAGATGCTCAACCGACTGAGCCACCCAGGCACCCCGATCATTAGTATCTTTTATCAGCAGCATCTGGTGCCCAGACCCCAAGTCTTCTACCTTGGAACCGGGATGGAGGTTAGCAGGAGGAGCCACTGGTGTCATTGCTAGCTTCTGCTTTCGTTCCCAGAAATAATCCTTTTAAAATTTGTGGTGCCTTGGTACTGAGGACTGCTTAATTCAGTTGAACCACAGAGAAAAGAAACAGACTGTCTAAAGGTTGTTAGTGCAGAAGCCGTTCGTCAACATCGGTGTAGGCAAGTAAAGGTTGCTTTTAAGAGCTGCTCCTGTCCATGAACTTCCCAATTTCCCATCTTGAAATAAGACTATGGTAGGGGCTCTAAGGAGTTCAAGCCTCCCGTGAATGAAACACTAATGCCACCATTTATCAAGTACTTACAACGTACGAAGCCTCGTGCTAGCCAACGAATGCCTTATCTCACTAAAGTCACACGTGTCTGTAAAGTATTGTTCTCTCCAATTTTATAATAGGAGACATAGGAAGGGTTTAATGTATCCAATGTCAGCTAAAAAGCAGTAGAGTCAGGATTAGCATGCAGGGCTGCCTGACTTCAAGAACTGTGGTCTCATACAGGAGTTACACATCCAGTGTCTAAAAGAGCCAGGAGGGAAATACAAGGTTGTGAAAACAACTGCTTCAAGAGATTGAAAAACGGCATAGGAGCCAAATACAACTCCTCCACAGCCTGGATTTGGCCCACGAGCTCCACTCGGCATCCTCTGTGTGACACTGCTGTGCATCTCCTGGCGGGGCCCTGGGTCTGCGTAGGATGTTCTCCTGAGCTTCTCAGTGCTGGCTCTGGGAGACAGGAGGCGTGCCTGTCAAGAATGGCATTTGGATGCAGGAGGGGGGTGTCCACCATAACCACCCCCTTCCCCTGACTGCTGGGAACTGCTCATTTCTTTGCTCTCTCACAGGCACTGTTGGATATGGTAACCCCTCATCTTAAAAGGATATCGAGAACCTGAAATATGGCAGTCTGAACTGCAATGTGCTCTCCGTGTGAAATACACCCCAGAATTCAAAGCCTTAGTAAGGAAAACAGCATGTGAAAATGTCTCCATTTTTATAAGAATTACATGTTGAAATGATATTTTGGATATCCTGGGCTAATAAATTATACCACTAAAATGAATTTTACTTGTTTCTTTTTTTTTACCTTTTTAATTAACATGGTCACTGGAAAATGTTAATTTACGTAAATGGCTCATGTTATAGTGCTGTGTTCCAGAGCCTCTGGGGCTCTAATCCTAAGCTGTCCTTTCTTTCCCAGAACCTACTCCTCAACTCCAGTGGCATCTGTGGCCACATCTTCTCTTTTCCTTTAGTCATGAGACCATCCTGGAGAGGGGAGGGAAGGTCACAGGAAAGGTGGTAAAAGGTTTAGCCGCCGGCTCTCTGGGATTGGCTCCTGCCTGCTATGGCTGGCCATGGGAATGCCTCTGCTCCTGGTGTGCACAGCCCTGGGGGCTGCTGGGATTTGCTACAAGGGGACTTCAAGTCAGGGTGTGCACCGAGCACTGCCTGCTTCTCCCAGAGGCGATGCTGCCCTTCAGTGTTTGTCCGTGTTGTGATCCGTCAAGATCTTTTTTAAGTTAATGAATTCATAATAAGGTGTGTGTGTGTGTCCTGTAGTTTCTATGTGGATAAAAATGTAGCTGTAAAGTGTAGAAACTGAAATTTGTGGGTGTTAAGGGTCTTCATCTTCCCAAATGCAGGGAACTAGTGATGAATTCTCTAAAAGCAAAGGAAGAGGAAGTTGTGCTGGTCAGAGCAGGAAAGAAAACGTTAAAAATGTAACCTCCTTCCTCGTGACCAACTGTCTTGGGCATAAAACACCCATTAATTTCTCTGTTCAGCTTACAGGCCTGGGGCCAGGGCCTTCTGCCGGCCCAGATGAAAAGCCACTGGGATTTACTGGAAACCTAATCACCCAGTAATCCAGGCTTTATTAAGTACTTTAATGTAACTGGAATTGACCATTAATGAGAGGTCTTGTACTGCAGCCACTTCTTGAACGCTTGCTGTGGGAATTGTGTGCAATGAACCAGGAAGAGGAGGAGAATGGAGAGGAGAGGCATGGCCGTCTTTTTTGTCACTGCTTCCCTCTTCCATGGAAGCACAAAAGCCTACTCTTTCCAGAGCAATCTAGAAACCATCTGGTATGGAGGAAAAGGGGATATATTTAGTCTCAGGCAAATCCTCTGCAGAGACAGAATCAGCGCCTGGCAGAGCTATTTGGGACTCAGGGACAATGGCGCCCTCTCAGGGCCATTGTGAGGAGGGGAAGGGGTTGGAAGCATACCACCAGATTCCCCATGCCCACTTGAGCCAGGGAGCTAGCTCCTTTGTCTCTGATTTACAGTAAGAATTTATATAAATAAGGAGCCTGAAAGCCATCAAACTAGCTCACAAATGATGTTTTACAGATAGAAATGGAGATTTGGAAAAATAGTGACTTAGGCCTGAGGTGATACATCCAGCGAGTGGCAGTGAGTGCCAGTGTATAGAATTGAATTCATCTTTCCTTTTATTTTATTTTTAAAAATTATTTAATTTTTTAGAGAGTGTGAGTCGGGGAGAAGGGCAGAGGGAGAGAGAGAGAGAGAGAGAGAGAGAGAGAGAGAGAGAGAGAGAGAGAATCTCAAGCAGGCTCCATGCTCAGCAAAGAGGCCCATGGGGAGCTCGATCTCAGGACCCTGGGATCATGACCTGAGCTGAAATCAAGAGTTGGGCACTCAGCCATCTGAGCCACCCAGGCACCTTCATCTTTCCTTTTAAAGCAACTCTAAGCATACAGTTGGATAAGATGTATACATCCCTGTAACCACCACCCCAATTAAGATGTACGATATTTCCATCATTCCAGAGAGTTCTCTCATGCCACTGTACAGTCAATCCCCATGTGCCTGCCCCAGGCTACCATCTCATTTCTATCACTGGAAATTCCTTTTTGTCACTAATTCCGTTGCCTAGTTTGCAGTTGGGGTATTGACTAAGTAAGCCTCCTTTCACTGCCTGGCTGACTTGAAATATCTGAGTGTTCCCACGTGGAGGAGAGAGGACCCTTGTTACTGTTTCTGAGACCAATGGCAGGAAAGAGTGAATCTGGCTTGTGGAAACCAGAGTTCTTGAAGGCAGGAGCTGTTCCTTATTTTCTGTTTCTGCAATACCAGAACAGTACCTGGAACATAGGAAGCTCTTAGTGAATGTACTTAGTAAATGTATCTGTCCAATAATGGAATGATTATCCATTGGAGAAGCTGTTCTGTTCCTTCCTGGTTAAAAATGTGCTGGTAGTGGTGGTGCCTATCACTAACGAACACAAGTGAGTTTGAGTTTCTGACCCTGAGGGATAGACACAGGGCAAGAGCTGTGTCCAGTCGTCTTGGCTCGGCCCCAGGGGCACAGTGCAGTGGGAGAGATGTGGTAGGTGGTAGGTAGGTAGCTGAATGCTGTAGAAACAGAGGGAAGCGGCATAGAATACGACTGGGAGATTTGGGGAAGCTTTTCTGGAGGGCACATGTCATGAGGGATGGTGAGGAGTAGCCTGTGGAAAGGGATTTTGGTGCAGGAACCAGCCTAAGGCATGGCAACTTGAGAGACCACGGTCATGTGACATAATTGCTCTGAGTGGGAAAATGGAACGTATGTGGCCCCTGCAGTTGTTGTCATCCTAAGATTCTGTAAGTAGCAGGGTTTAGCTGAATGGCCACAAGTGCCCCAAAATACCCACACACATTTGAGGTTTGGGTCAGAAAATGCTCTGAAAATGGCCATTTTCTGCAACAAGGTTTTGCATCCTGGGAACAGAAATGGAAATGAACGGATGGTCAGGGTGAAACGTTGCTGGACCCGCAGACACGGAGAAAGGCAGAGTGGCAAGGGAGTCCCCGGTGTCAGCAAGAGCCATGGAAAATGCCAAGTGTTGCACCATTGAGCACAACTGGCATTCACACGTGGCTGGTGGGAGTGTTATGTTGGTTCAATCACTTTGGAGAAAACTGGCAGGATCAACTAACTAGCGGAAGGTCTAGCCTATACCCAGGCTGTTCCGCTGATATGTGTATACCCAACAGAAATATGCTCACCAACAGGCTTGGCCTGGAGCTCTCCAGATGCCCGAGAGTACTCGAATGGATACCCGCGTGGTGGGTTCTGCCTCCCACATGTTCACATCCTGTGAATATGTTGCATTACATAGCAAAGAGGGATTAGGCAGCAAATGGGATTAACAGGTGAACCAGCTGACGTTAAAGAGATTATCCTGGATTATCAGGGTGGGTCAAATGTATCACAAATTTCCTTAAATGAGGAAGAGGGGGACGGAAGGGCCAGAGACGGTGGTATGAGAAAGACTCCACCAGTCTATACTGGCTTTGGAGACGGAAGGAGCCTTGAGCCCGGGAATGCGGGCGGCTGCTGGAAGCCGAGAAGGTGAGGAAACACTCTTTCTTACCTAGAGCCTTTGGGAAGGAAGGCAGTCCTGCTGACACCTGGATTTTGGCCCAGGAGACCCATTTCTGACTTCTGACCTCCAGAACTGTAAGATCATGGATTTGTGCTGTTTTAAGCTCTAAATTTGTGGCAATTTGTTACAGCAAGAATGAGAAACTAATACGTGGAATATTCATATGGTGGAATACTACACAGCAATGAGGACGGAGGATTTGCAATTACATGTAACAATATGGCTGAGAACATGCTGTATGATTTAATTTATGTAAGTATAAAGATGGGCAAAATGAATGCATGCTATTAGAAAATAGAAGAATGGTTACTCTGGGCTGAGGGTGGCCATGGGGTGCTAACAGACCGGAAGGGGGCGTGAGGAAGTTCTGAGATGCTGGTTATGCAGGCGTGTTCGTTTGCAAAGATTCACTGAGCTGTACACTTAACCATATTTGTACTTTCCTCTATGTATGTTATGCTTCAATAGAATGTGTGTGTGTATTTTGAGGGGCATGAAGGAAATTGATTTTTAACTGGGTGCTAATTATATAAGCGTTTGGCTCTTGGTCTTGGTAAGGGTGGAAAGTCGGCCGAGAGGATAGGGAGAAGGTGGAAAGATGCAGAGAGAAGGTGGAAAGATGGGGGAAGGGGAGGCCTAGGGACACTTCCTGGAGGTAATGCTTAGGCAGAGTATGTAATGTTGGGGAGCCTGGATGCTGTGGAGCAGGGGTGGACATCTTGGGGGCCCAGAGTTGAGTCATTCCATATATATTTCCCGAACTGGTGATGTTTCATGGGGAGTTCTCAGGGATATCAGCCTCACGGGTGGGGCTGATGAAGGGGGTTGCTGAATGGTCCAGGAAGGTATTACTGACAAAAGTGTGGAATTTAGATGAGAGGCAAAGGGGAAGCTCTGGGGGGATGGACAGGGTGGGTGGAGTGTGCTCTGAGAGAGCCAGACTACACTTAAGGCATTGTTTCCCTGAAATAACTTTTAGGTGGTACTTTGGGTGAACTGTTCAAATAAAAAAAAATTTTTTTAATGTTTATTTTTGAGAGAGAGAGAGAGAGAGAGAGAGAGAGAGAGAGAGAGAGAATGAGTGGGGGAGGGGCAGAGAGAGAGGGAGACACAGAATCCGACGCAGGCTCCAGGCTCTGAGTGGTCCGCACAGAGCCCCACGTGGGGCTCGAACTCAGGAGTAGTGAGATCATGACCCGAGCTGAAGTCGAACACTTAACTGACTGAGCCGCCCAGGTGCCCCTCTACCCCCTGGAGTTTGAGTCAGTTGCCCAGGAAGTTGCAGTTCTAGGTGGTGCTAATATTGTTGGTCCAGAGGCCACACCGAGAACCACTGATGTAGAGATAGCAGTGGGTGGAGAGTTTGTGACCAGTCGTGGGTGTGGAATATGGGGCTGGAGGGGCAGGGGGTCAGCTCCCTGCAGGAAGGGGAGGAGCAGGTATACGGGCAGTGACACCTAGGCAGAGGCAGAGGCAGATTCAACCTTACCTGGCAGAGGGTGGAGTGAGCCGGTGCTGGGATGGGCACACAGTGCCAAGTGGGATGCCCAGGAGGGCTGCAGCTGGGGCTGCTTCTTCGAAGTCAGGGAAGCTAATACCCAGCCCCAGCACCCGCAGCTTAGCAATGATGTAGGAAAAGGGAAGTAAATCCAGACCTTCTGACAGTGCCTAGGGAGACTACTGACTCTAGTTTTTCTCCCCTTTTGATTAGCTCTGAAAGGAAGGAAACCAACATCTGAGCACCCACTTCCTCTTAGGAATTTTATATGCCGTATCACATTTAATTATTACAGTCCGTGATGTAGGTATCATTAATCTGTTTTAAGAACGAGGAGGGGCACCTGGGTGGCTCAGTTGGTTGAGTGCCTGGCTTCAGCTCAGGTCATGATCTCACCGCTTGTGAGTTCAAGCCCCGCGTCAGGTTCTGTGCTGACAGCTCAGAGCCTGGAGCCTGCTTCAGATTCTGTGACTCTGTCTCTTCCCACCCCTCCCTGCTCTCTCTCTCTCTCTCAAAAATAAATAAACATTAAAAAAATTAAAAAAAAAAAAAAAGAATAAGGAAACGGAGGCCCTGAGAAGTGAAGAGACTTGCCCATTGTTACCTAGGCAAACCTGTGATGCAGTCAGCCCTATGGTTGACTAATTAAATTTCTTGTTTGTTCCCCACTCCCTCAATATTATTGCAACATGCAATTCATTTTACGTTCTTCTTTTCGAATTAAGTACATGTGCCTGTAATCACCACCTCTACCATTAGATGGCGCAGGTGACCTTTCACCCAGTTAATGCATCAGACATGAGAGGCTGGGTGGGTGGGGACCTCAATTAAATCTCCCTTTCTTTAATTTATTTGTTTTAATTTTAGTCAGAAGTGAGCTTGAAAGATTGAAAACCATTATAAACTTACCCTAGAAATAAACACAGGTAGCTGGATCTGTGTGTGTCTGTGGCCAATTGTATAATTGGGATTGTTCCAAGTTGACAACCATGTAAAATGCCACGTTTATCAAAAGATAGGTAGTAAAAATGTGCTTATTTATAGCTTACAAATATATTACTAAATTTTAATAGTAATGGTAGCAATTGTTTAGGACTTAGGCAAACAAAAGGCTTTTTTTGGGTGAGGAATATTCTTTCACTGATACTTTTTAGAATTGCAGGTATATGGTCATAATAAAAAGCAGACCAACTACTAGTTCATTATTAAAAAAAAAAAATCTCCATAGGGGTGCCTGGGTCTTTCAGTCAGTTAAGTGTCCAACTTCGGCTCAGGTCATGATCTCAGGGTTTATGGGTTTGAGCCCCGCGTCAGGCTCTGTGCCGACAGCTTAGAGCCTGGAGCCTGCTTCAGATTCTGTGTCTCCCTCTCTCTCTGCCCCTCCCCTGCTTGTGCTCTGTCTCTCAAAAATAAATAAACATTAAAAAAAATCTCAATAAACAACTGACTCCCTTGTTGCCTGCACCCAAAGGGAACCAATCTGACCACACCACCCTTGGTAGCACAGGTACCTACTATCCTGGGGCTTTCATTCTGTTTTAGGAATGAGGAACTAAGGCCAGAGAGGCAGTGTGCCTCCATTACATCACAGGAGTGCTGATGGCTGGTCTAGAACTAGAAGTCAGGTGCTCTGACTCCTTGTCCAGTGCTCTTTGTGCCACATCATTCTATTTGAGAAGTGGTGGCAGTTACAGCCATCTTGTTTGTCATGTCTCTGTGTATAAAAACCCTGAGCCTGACACCATGGCCAAGAGCCTAGCTCCCTCCTGCTGTGCCACTTATAGGATGAGCATAGCGGTGGGCTTGCGGTGCAGGGGGAGACTCAGAAAATTACTGTGTGAGTGAGGAAAAGAAGGAAAGAAATGCCCTCCAGACACTTTAGAAGCTTACCATTCCTGAATGTGGGGGGAGCAGTCGGGCAGCCATCTGGTGGTAGATTGATTACATTGGACCCCTTCCATCATGGAGAGCATCGATATGGTCATCATTGAAATAGACACTTATTCTGGATGAGGATTTGCCACCCTTTCCTGAAATACTTCTGCCAGCCCAACCATCTGTGTACTCACAGAATACCTCATTCACTGTCGTGGTATTCTACAAAATATTGCTTCTGATTGGGGATCTCATTTCAGAGCAGTATAAGAGCAGCAACAGATTTGTGCTGGTGGGAATTCACTAGTCTTACCACATGCCCTATAACCCGGAAGCAGTTGGCCTGATGGGACATGGGATGGCCTCCTGAAGGCTTGGTTATGGTACCAGTTGTCCTGGAAGGTTGAGTTCTGTCTTATAGGATGCACTATAAGCTTTAGATCTGTGACTGTCTCCCATAGTAATCAACCTTCTCAGTCCTCTACCTTACCTTTGGTTAAGGTCAGTTAAGTTGGTTAAGTTACCTTGAGGCAAGTCACTCCTCTAACTTACCTGCAGAAACTTTGAGGTTAGCTGGTTTGAAGGCATTCGTTCTGATGGAGGTATGCTTCCATTGGGAAACACAACGAGTCCGTTGAACTGAGACTGCCATCGGCCAAGTTGAGCCCCTTGTGTCTCTGAACCAAAGGGAAGTTAGGTTGCTGCTACAAAGTGGGAGCAGAAGAACTATATCTGCAACTTTGGGGTACCTCTGAGAACAGTTGACCCTTGAACAACGTCAGGGGGCTAGGGATGGTGACCCCCTTACACATACACAGTAGAAAATCTGTGTACATAGTACAAAGTTAGAAAAAATAAAGTCCTCTTTGGCCCAGCATTTCAACTGTGGTGATGTCAGTCCAGTCCCCATGATATCTCACCAGACTTCCCTGTTACCATTCTTACCTCCTCGCAGTCCAGAGGCTCATGCTCTGTTTGAGTCCATTGATTAGCTCAAACGCCCCTCCAGGTCCTCTGGGTCAAGGACAGTCTTCTAACATGATCTGCTGGCTGTTCTTACTTCCTCCTCCAGCCCATCTCCATATTCTCTGCCCACTGCCACCCAGGCTTTCAGATCCCAGAGCTTGCAGATGCTCTCTGGCCTCAGGGCTTCGTCTGGAATTCTCCCACCCCCAGACTCCCACCCAGATGCACTACTCTTCATCTGATGGCAGGTTGGGCTTCATCTCACGGAAGTCTTCTTGGGCTCCCAGAATCCTACGTGGTTCCTTTACAGCTTTCACTACTTTTGGTAATTATAAAATCTGGCGATTCTTTGTTTTTCATTGATGTCTGCCTCTCATAGGAGACCACGGACTCCCCAAGGGCAGGGACTGTGTCTGTGTGACTCACTGTTGGCATCCCAGAGCCAACACAGAGGCTGGCACATAGTAGGCATTCATTATTTAATGAACAAATTAATACAAGAGAAGGACATGTGTTAGAAAACTCTTGGATGAGGAAAGTGTATGATGTTCTGGGAAAACCCTGCACGAGATGCTTGGTTTCATGAGAATACACAGTTGGAAATGTTAGGAGGGGCCAGATCACGGGGGGCCTTGTTGGCCACATTAAGTGGACTGGTTCAGATTGTTCAGATCCAGAGAACCATGGAAAGTGGCAAAATGGAGAAGTGATGTGTGTGCCAGGCAGCCCCTTTGTCTGTCTCTGCGGTGGTAAAGGGAGAAGTGGGGGCCGGGAGACCCCAAGATGGGCTGACACCACAGTCCTGATTAGGGTCTTGCTGGTTTGAGCTGGGGTTGTGGTGATGGTGATGGGATGTAGGAATGGAGTCAGCATTTGTGGCAATTAATCTAACACAGTGGCTCTTGGTCCTTCCCTGAAAAAAAAAACAAAAACAAAAACCAGTGTGTCTGTATAAGAGAGATGGTAATGGAACCCCAGAGGGGCCTGGTGGGGACTGAGTGCATTCTACAGACACATCCTTTGATCACAAAGAGAGTTTTGCAAATGGTCCCTCCAGAGGCAGTCACCAGGACATGATTACACAGCCCAGGGGCTTGGGGCAGAGACAGGGGCAGGGCCCTCGTCCCTACGGCCAGGAGCTGTGGGGACAGCAGCAGAGCCTGGCAATGGTGAATGGAAAATTGGCTTGTTACGCAGTAAATCTCTCTCCAGCACTTCTTCATTTAGGGCTTGACGCGGAGCCAGCGGAAGGAGCCTGGGAGACCCTGGAGCCTGAGAAGCCCCTGGAGCCTCAGCCGGAGCCAGGAAGGGGCTGCTGCTCTGGCTAGGCAGGGATGGCGAGAGTTGGGTGTGTGCCATCCACCAGGAACAGGCTGCCCAGGGACCTGCTGCACTTGAGCTGTCCCAACACATGCGTCACACTTTCTCTCCATCCCTTAGGAGCCTTGTAATTGGTTGCAGAGTTGGAGGGCGGGGCCGCCACGTCACCTAGCTCTTCTTAAGGTAAGTTGGTTGAGAGATGACTGGGAAGATGCCAGGAGAAAACCTATATAATAGCTACTGTAGATTGAATGCTTACTCCATGCCCTGAGTCAGGCTTTTTAATGCTACTCATTCAGCCTGAGCTAGGTTCCTTTCTTTCTCTCCCATCATGCTCTGTACTTCTCCTTTAGAACACTTACCAGAAGTGTAACAGAGGTAATTCATTCACATGTCTATACAGTTAATATCTGTCTTTCCTGCTAGACTGTAAACTCCACGAGGGCAGGGACTGGGTCTCATCCTTTGCTGTGGCTCCAGCACCTACTGTGCCACCTGCCGCGTAGTTGGTTTGCGCTAAGTGTTTGTTGGACAGATGAATGAGACGAATGATCCTCACCACAGCCCAGTGAAGCGGCTACTGTTATTCTCCTCATTTCAGGATAGAGAGGTTGGAGCGGCCAAGCCACAGAGCCTGAAGGTGGCACTCAGGATCCAGACTTACAATGCCAAGGAGTGGGCATGGGGCCCAAGTATGGCTGATACAAGTCAATCTGGGGAAGGTGAGACCCCTGCTCTTTCTGGCCCTTGCCTGTTAGGATGTGAGACCAAGGCTGCTGGTGGCTGTGATTCCAGCCTAGTAGGGAGCTGGTCTGAAGGCATGGTGTCAGAGAGAAGCAAAGATGAGCGAGAGACCCAGCCATCCCTTTGCCCTGTCTGCAGCTGGGAATGGAGCAGATACACGCCTCTTAGGCTTGGGCTGGCCTGGCTCACACCCCTTATACTTGTAATGGAGAGTGCTGATGAACCTGGTATCAAACCCATCCCTTCTGCTGGTGTAGCCAGAAGAGAGCCAATGACCTGGCTTTGGTTCCCAGTCTACCGGCACTCAGTCTGTGACAGAGCAAGTTCTTCTCTACCTCTAGGTCTCAGCTTCCTCAGCTGTCAAGTGGGCATGGTCATCTCCAGCTCTCAGGCAGGAGTGGGAAATGCTGAGAGAGGAATAGGGAGAGGGGAATAGGGAGAGGAGGGCGGCAGGGGAGCTCGTGAACTGGGTTTGCAGTCGTGTTGAGTTTGAGGTATGAACTCGCCCAGGCAGTTGGAGGAATAGGTCTGGAAGCTGCAAGACTTCTCAAGCTCTCCCATCCCCAGGACGCAGGAAAGATGGGTAGATTGATGGATTCCCCTCCTCCTTGTTTTTCCTCTCTGGCCATTGTGAGCCTGGGGCTGTGTACGTAAGGGAAATAAGGATAAGCACTGATTACTTACCCTGAGCGAGACTCTTTTTCAAGACCCGACATATTTCAGCTTATTGAGGCCCTATAACAACCCAATGGAATAAATACTGTTACCCCCCCCCCCCCCCCCCTTACCTATGGGAACCCAGAGGCCCAGAGATCATAAGGAGCCTGTTGTGTGAGGTCGGGTGGCAGAGCCCAGATCTGAACCCAGGCAGACTGAACAAGAGCTGCATTCTTAACCAGTGTCCCACAGCATCCTCCTGTGCATGCCGGGGGGTGTTTTTGTGAGCGTCAGGGACTCCATACTGGGACGCTCATCACTGCGGGCTGACAGAAAGCTATGCCATCCTGACCCTGTGACAGCACATTATGGTGGCACAAAGATTTTTAGCAGAATTCACATTAGAGATTTTGGGAACCAGAAAATGAAATTTGACAGCTGACAACAAAGGCATCTGAGTCTTACTTTTTGCATTCATGTGGGTGAGACCCTGGGTTGTTGTCATGCTGCTGAGTCCTGTTTCCCTGTGACCCCCGGTGGAGCTCAGCTGTTTTAGCTCTGTGAGAATGTCCCTAGGCATCGAGGCGGGCTGCGCGCAGGAGGTTCAAATGCAGGGAGGAGACTTGGTACAGACAGGGGTTTGCAAAAGTATTCGGGGAGGGAGAGCCAAGGAAGAGCCGAGCAGGCTCAGCTTCAGGCTGCCTCGTTCCCAGATTCTCCTCTGTTAATTCAGACAAGGTGGTTGTTTTACTGGAATAGGCTGGTTGACAGGATTGTGGCAGCTTTCTTTCTTCTCATGCTTTTCCCCCCCTTACTTTTAAATTATACTTGGGGCACCTGGGTGGCTTAGTCGGTTGAGCATCCGACTTCGGCTCAGGTCATGATCTCACAGTTTGTGGGTTCGAGCCCCGCGTCGGGCTCTCTGCTGACAGATCAGAGCCTGGAGCCTGCTTCAGATTCTGTGTCTCTCTCTCTCTGACCCTCCCCCGTTCATGCTCTATCTCTCTCTCTCTCAAAAATAAATAAACATTAAAAAACAATTAAATTATACTTGAAACAGATACAGAAAGCCACGGAAGACGAATGTATGGCATAATGAATTCCTATCAGGTGACCATTCGGGTAAATCAGCACTCCGGTCAAGAAATGGCGTAGCTCCCTTCTTCTCCCCATCCCAACTTTTATGGTAATCACTTCCTCACATTCCTGAGTAAACTTTACCACCCAAGAGCACCTTTTTAAACCCTACCATTCAGTCTTACCCACTTTTAAAAATTAGGCAAAAATTTTTGGGGCGCCTGGGTGGCTTAGTTGGTCGAGCGTCTGACTTTGGTTCAGGTCATGATCTCTCTGCTCATGGGTTCGAGCCTTGTGTTGGGCTTGGTGCTGACAGCTCAGAACCTGGAGCCTGCTTTGCATTCTGTGTCTCCGTCTCTCTCTCTCCCTCCCCGCTCATGCTCTGTTTCTCTCTCTCTCTCAAAAATAAATAAACATTAAAAAAATTAAACAAATTTTTACTTATAGTAAAAAAAAAGTACAATTTTTCATTGTACACATCAATTTATACACAGCATAAAATTCAGCATCTTAACCATTTTGAGTGTATACTTCAGTGGTGTGAGGTATGTTCCTGCTGGTTGTGCGTGCCTCACCACCATCCATCTCCAGAACTTTCTCATTTTGCCAAGAGAAACTCTTACCCATTGAACAACTCCCCATTCCGTTGACCCCTACCCCTGATAACCTCCATTCCACTTTCTGTCTCTCTGAATTTGACCGCTCTAGGCACCTCATATAAGTGGAGTCACACAGTATTTGTCTTTCTGTGACTGGCTTATTTCACTTAGCCTTAGTGTCCTCCGGGTTCATCCACATTGCTGCAGCATGTGACAGGATCTCCTTACTTTTTAAGGCTGAATTACATCCCAGTGTATGTGGGCACCACATTTTGTTTATCCATTCACCTGTGGATGGACCCTTGCTCTTGGCTAGGGTGAATGATGCTGCTTTGAACGTGGGTGTGTACTTACCCACGTTTTTATTTGATATGTCTTTAAGGTCTCTTTTCATCCACGGATTCTCCCTCCATCCCTTTTGCCCGCTCTTTTAATTATTCATTGAAGATCCCAGGGGCGTTGGACCAGCAGACCTTCCCCAGTCTGCATGTTGCTGACTGCATACTGGTGCTGCCGGCAGTTCAGCATCTGTATTTACAATAAATTGGTAGTTGGATACAGAAGCTTGATCCATTCAGGTTGTGATCCTTTCAAATCCATAGGCGATGGTGTGTTCTTTCATCAAAAGGTGCACACAGTATTGTGTTGTTATTTTGCCTGTGTTCATGTAAGGCGTGATGCTAACAGCAGCTGATACTCAATACCTAGATCCATTAATTAATTTATAGGTACAAAATGGCGTCGTTGTTCGAATTTGCCCATTCCTTTTTTCAAGTAATTAGCGGCAGCGACTTTCTTAACAGAGAGCCAATGGAGATTTTTGCATAAGATTTTGTTTCAAGAACGGGTCCATTGCCTTAAAAACAATGAATAAAAAAAAGAGCAGAGAACTTCTGGGTAATGATAATGGAGTGAATAGGTCAATTTTCTCTCTCCTAAAATTCTGCTGAATTGACTGAAGGTGCAGGATCTGCAAAGACAGAGGAAGGAGAAGAGGTATAACAGCAACACAATGGTGGCTCGGTCGTAAAGGGGTTGGCATCTCTGAGAGCTTCTTGAGAAAAAGGTACACGAGAAGTCAATATTTTGAGACTTTTAGTGAATGAAAATGTCTTTACTTTACTCTCACATTTGATTGATAGTTTGACTGTGTATAGAATTCTGAGTTGGGAGTCCTTTTCCTTCAGAATTCCACTGCCTTCTGTGCTCCAGTGTTGCTGCTGCCAAGAGAACACTAATTCCTAGCTCTTTGTAGATGATGTTATTTTTATTCCTTCTGGGAGCTTGTGGGAACTTCTTTGCGTTCTCAGTATGCTGAAGCTCCACAACTTGGTGGATTTATTTTCATGTGTCATGGAGAGAAATTCCAAAATGGTCAGTTGTAGGAGGTACAAGTTGGTAGCTCTTGGGAAGGCAAATGGTGGTGGTTGTGGAGGTTGGCTGCCATTTTCATAACTGATCTTACAGGATCATTTGACTATTTTTGTGTATGTATAGCTTTGATGTAAAAATAAAAACTGAAAGGAAAAGACAAGGAAGGAGTGTGGGCTTAGGGGCAAGGCAGTCCAGGGTTTGAATCCTGGATCTCTTACTTGGTTAACGGGGTGTTTGTGAGTCACACAACAACGATGAACCTCAGTTTTCTTACTTAAAATGGGGGTGGGTATTCCCACTCTGTCCAGATCACATGGTTGTGTGATAGAGGATGTGGGGGATTTTGTAAGCTGTGAAGAGTGAACCCACAGGAAGTTGGCATTCCTGATAAGACATGACACAGAGGCTATGTTTTCAGCTGCCAGAGGACCTTGTGCAAATCAAAAGGGTGTCATTTCCTACGGTCCAGACTTTTCTTCTTTCCTCTTCCCTCTCTGTTCCCTGCTACTAGAGAAAGCCAGTTTGTTCTATGTGGTAGAAAGTGGGCCCCAATCGGGGAGCCTGGGTGGCTCAGTTGGTCAAGCATCTGACTTCGGTTCAGGTCATGATCTCGTGGTCCATGAGTTCAAGCCCTGCATTGGGCTCTGTGCTGACAACTCAGAGCCTGGAGCCTGCTTCAGATTCTGTGTTTCCCTCTTTCTCTGAAAGAAAGAAAGAAAGAAAGAAGAAAGAAAGAAAGAAAGAAAGAAAGAAAGAAAGAAAGAAAGAAAGTAAGTGGGTCCCCGTCAAATGTTAGCCTTTGCTGGGCCCCATTGTTATGTGTGGTGCTGACTTAATCACCTGGAGCCTGCTTCAGATTCTGTGTTTCCCTCTTTCTCTGAAAGGAAGGAAGGAAGGAAGGAAGGAAGGAAGGAAGGAAGGAAGGAAGAAAGTGGGTCCCCGTCAAATGTTAGCCTTTGCTGGGCCCCATTGTTATGTGTGGTGCTGACTTAATCACCTGGCCCCGGGACAGTCCTGTATATCTCACGCTCTTGTTCTCCAGCTTCCAAGTCTGCTCTTCTGAAGCCATTTTCTTCTGGGAACTGAACCTGGAATTCAGGGAAGTTGCCAGCAGTCAGTCAGTAGAAGCCAGGCTTCCCCAAAGCATGACCAACAAGTGGAAGATGATAGCATATCTTAATTAAGATACTTGTGTGTGTACATGAGGAGATGCTAACAGTTTTCAATTCAAAGCTACTTGGCTGGAGTGTTGGGTTGAGAACGATTCTGAAGCTGAGCTCAGTGGAAAGGAGTCTGGTGATCAATCAGTATTAATGGACAAGGGAGGGGATAATGGTAGCCCACCCACCATCTACTTGTCCTCCCTGATAGAAATGTTTTTTCTTTTTTTAATCGGGGCATAACCTTGACATAATATCTTAAATTTAAGTGCACAACGAGGTGTATTTTTTTTTAATTTTTTAAAATGTTTTTATTTATTTTTGAGACAGAGAGAGACAGAGCATGAGCAGGGGAGGGGCAGAGAGAGAGAGGGAGACACAGAATCTGAAGTAGGCTCCAGGTTCTGAGCTGTCAGCACAGAGCCCGGCGCAGGGCTTGAACCATGAACTGTGAGATCATGACCTGAGCTGAAGTCAGACACTTAACCGACTGAGCCACCCAGGCACCCCTAAGTGCACAACGAGGTGTATTTTTACACACACACACACACACACACACACACACACATTACTACCATCTAGATCAAAATAAAGAATATTTCTAGAAGCCCAGAAGAATTCCCTTGTGTCCCTTTCAGTCACTACTCTCTCAAAGACGACCATTATTTTGATCTCTATTACTGTAGATTAGTTTTGCTTGTGTTTTACTTCATATAAATTGAATTAAATGATATGCACTCTAGTGTCAAGCTTCTTTCACTCAGCATAATGCCTGTGTGATTTATTCATGTCTTGCTCATTATTCCATTGTATGGATACACCACAATCTGTTTATCCATTTCCCTATTGATGAACAGCAGACTCCTTTCCAAGTTTGGGCTGTTATAAATGAGGCTGTTTTAAATAGTTTTATACATGGCTTCTGGTGGACTAACCCCCTCATTTCTATTGAGTATTATATTGCCCCAAATTCATTTTTTGAAGTCCTAACTCCTAATGTGATGGTATTAGGAGGTGGAGCCTTTCTGAGGTGATTAGGTTAAGGTGAGGCCATGAGGGTGGGACCCTCCTGATGAGATTAGTGTCTCTATAAGAAGAGGAAGGGGGGTGGTGCCTGGGTGGCTCGGTCAGTTAAGTGTTGGACTGAGATCAGGTCATGATCTCACGGTTTGGTTCGTGGGTTCAAGCCCTACATCAGGCTCTGTGCTGACAGCTCAGAGCCTGGAGCCTGCTTCAGATTCTGTGTCTCCCTCTCTCTCTCTGCCCCTCCCTTGCTTGCGTGCGCGTGCGCATGTGTGTGTGTACGTGCTCTCTCTCTCTCTCTCAAAAATAAATTTCTCTCTCTCTCTCTCAAAAACAAATATGTAAACATTAAAGAAAAAAGAAGAGGAAGAAACTCCAGACCTTCCTCTTTGCCGTGTGAGGCTACAGCAAGAAGGCAGTTTTCTGCAAGCCAGGAAAAGGGACCTGATCATGCTGGCACCTTATCTTGGACTTCCAAACCTCCAAAACTATGAAAAATAAATGTCTGTTTTCAAACCACCCAGTCTATCCAGTCTGTGGTATTTTATTATAGCAGCCAGAGCTAAGACAGTAATTTGTCTCTATCTCTATCCATATCTATATCTGTAGCAATATCCATATAGTTCTACCTAGGAGAGAACTAGCTGGTTCATAGGGTAGGTGAATGGATTTCTACTCACAAAGCACTGAATTGCATCAAATGTGAATCGAGTCTCTGTTCACATCAAATACGCTGCTGGGCTCCCGGTCCACATGAGGCTGTTGAACTCAGACTCTGACTCTGAGGTTGGACATCAGTTCAGCACAAGACTTTAAAGCAAACACTTTTATATAACCAGGCAGCTTGTTCTCTAACCTTTCACTGTTTTAATATTTGTAGCATATTTAATATTTTCAATTATGTAATTGAACTTTGGTTTTCTGCAGGCTTGAGTAAATCTTGAATTCCCTCTAATTCTTTCTTGACTTTTCAGGGGCTTGTCTAAAGTTTGTTTTGCCAGATGTCAAATCTTCAGTTCTCTTTTGTTGTCCTAGAGCAGATCTTGTCTGTGTCTGTTGGAAAGAGCCTTGGGATACTTCCCTAGTCCACTAATGAGTTTTCTATGCCTGGAAATTATTATTTTTTTCCACCCAGAAGGCAATTTCTCCAAAAAATGACCTCTTTTACCCTAGATCTTTGCTTTTTGAAATAATAGCTGCTGTATATACCATTTGTATTGAAAGCTTATTATGTTGGCTCACTAAATACCTCTGGTTGTAGAAATTGTCTGACTTATAAACTTGCTTCTAATTTTAACAAGGGTCACACTTCTTGTTTTAGCAATAAAGAGCCTTGTTCATAGTGGATGCACAATAAATATTTGTTGAATCCACTTGATGAAAATCATTTAAGGAGACATAACACAGAACTGTAACTAGAGGCTGTGGAAGTTTCCTTCCAGCTCCAAGGTTTTAAGGCAAAGCCCTCAGGTGATTTCCTCACCCTAAGTCCTGGGAATGGGCAGCTGGGGAAAGGGGTAAGCAACTGATTTTCATAGCAGAAAGGAGTGGATCTGCCTGGGCAGCAGTCCGGGGTCCCTGGTTGGGCACATTTATCTAGACGCCAGCTGGTCTGGCTCTGGACTGTTACAGTAACTGGATTTCTAAATTCTGTCTTTCCTCAAGGATCGAGGACCTGGGTTTTCTGCTCCCATTACAGTTCATTTTGATTTCATAAACATTTTTGAGCATCTGCTAGGTCCCAGTTATTGTGCTAGGTGCTGGACAGCAAACATGAACATAATGGAAGCTGATCTATGATAGCCAGTCAGCTCTGTGACCCTGAGTTAGTTATTTCTCCTCTAGGGGCTCTATTTCCTTATCTGTAAAATGGGGCTGTAGCTTGGGGATTGCAGTTTATCTCTGGAGAAGCATTGAACTGTGCTATCCATCTGTTCTCATAGAGGGAAACTGAGGTCTGGGTGGGTGGACATACTGGACTGGTCACAGAGCTGGACCAGTTCAGTGCTTCCCTGGGTACAGTTTGCCCTCATCTCCTTGCAGATGGTGCCTGAAACTTCCCAGAGGGTCTCTGTGCTGTGTCCATCCCCATTTGTCCAGAGGCACTGTCCTGACTGATCCAACAAAAGTGAGTGGTTTCTGTTTGGTGGGAGCCCCCCGCCGACAGCAGGTCCACATGGCCCCACCCCACCCTTGAGCATCCACGCTGCCCTCACCCGCCTCTCCCTCTCCCCGGAACCCGCAGCGGCACCCCATCCATGTCCTCCCAGGTGGAGCCTGCAGGGAGCAAGTGTCTACAAACCTGCCCAGAACCTTAGGTTCTGGACCGCTGCCCTGGCTGAGGTTGATAAATGTTCATTGAAGATGAAACACCCTCCAAGGACCCAAACTGGCTTGGCAGAAGCCCCAAAGCAACCTAATAGTTGATTTTAAAAATTCTTCCTGCCCTGCCTGAAAATCCTCCAAACTTCCCCCAAGTCAATTTAAATACTGCTTCGGTTGTTTTCAATCTGCAATCAGTCATTTACACCGTTGTCAGGCCTTTGCAGGCACCAGCCTGGGTCTAAGAATGGAGCCCTGCCCCCACCAGCTGGATAAGCTGGCAAGCAGTTCACTGTGAGCCTCTCCGATTTCTGTCCGTAAGTAGGAAGAGCAGTACCTTCCTTGCAGGGTTACCTACAGACGATCTATGTCATATGAAATCTACAGCAGACCGTTTTGCCATTGTCGAGTGCAGTGAAATGGTTACAGGTGTGACATCTGGGGTCAGATTGCTTGGGTTCAAATCCCCGATCCCTGTCAGCAGGTGATGATGAGTAGCTTATTTACCTCTGGGCAGCAGTTGCTCATTGTTAGTGGTAACTACCGTTTTCATAATTTGTTGCATCCATCTTGGGCAGCTGGAGACAAGCCAGTGATCGGATGGGCGTTCTGTAACACACAGCCATCACATTACTATTTTTTATTGTGGTATATATATCCATTTTAACCATTTTTAAGTGTACAATTCAGTGGCATTAATTTCTTTTGCAGTGTTGTGCAATATCATCTCTATTTTCAAACAAACAAACTCTGTGCCCATTAAGCAATAATTCCCCATTCTTTCCTCCCTCTGGTCCCTGATAACTTCTAATCTATTCTCTGTCTCTCTGAGTTTACCTATTCTAGATAGTTCATACAAGCCATCACTTATTTTAAGCATCGTTTGCAGATTTATAACAGCTCTTCAATGCAGGAATGTAAAATGTGTTATTTAGTTTGCTCATAAAATAATTAAATTTGGAATACTAAGTTTAATGGTGATTTTATTCAGGCAATAATTATAGATTTAGTAATTATACTTTTATTTCTAAAATGTGGGGTTTTTTTTGTAGAAAATATCGAAGAGTATAAAAGAAGAGGCTAAAAATCACCCATAATCCCAATAATGTTAATGTTTGGTATGTTTTTTAAAAAATTAGATTTACCATTACTCAACATAGTACTGGAAATCCTACCCCTAGCAATCAGACAGGAAAGAGAAATAAAAGGCATCCAAAGGAAGAAGTAAAACTGTCATTATTTGCAGATGACATGATACTATATAGAGAAAACTCTGAAGACTTCACCAACAAACCTACTAATAAATGAATTCAGTAAATTTGCAGGATACAAAATCAATATACAGAGATCTGTTGCATTGCTTCTATACAGTAACAATGAGCTAGCAGAAAGAGAAATGAAGAGAACAGTCTCTTTTACAATGTAATCAAAAAGAATAAAATGCCTAGGAATAAATTTAACCAAGGAGGTGAAAAACCTGTACTCTGAAAACTGTAACACATTAATGGAAGAAATTGAAGATGATACAAATAAATGAAAAGCTATACCATGCTCATGGATTTCCAAAACACCCCAACTCACTGCTCCCTGGGGAATTCTCTTTCTAGCCAAATGTGACTCTTTATTATCCTGATTTTTACAGGAGACCTGCCTTTTTTGCACCTTTATTCTCAAGATACACCTCCCCTGAATGCTTCCCCCACCCCATGCTTCAGTAAAAATATTTATTCAGCATTTTCTATGCTCCAGTCCCTAAACTAGGCATTAGGGAACAAGATAGATGGGAACCTGCCCTCATGGAGCTCCAGCCTAGGGGGAAAGGAGAGACATTAGGTAAACAAGTAATTACAAATGACAGTATCAGTGTTCTGAAGGGGGCACAGGGAGCCAGGAGACTGCATGACAGGGGAGGGGGCTGACTCAACCCGAAGTCAGGGAAGGCTTCCTGGAGGAGGTGTTGCTTAGGAGGAGGAGGAGGACTAAGCCATGTTGAGAATGGCAGAAAGAGCTTGCTAGCATAGGGACTGTCTTGTGCACAGAGTGTGAGGTGCTTTATAAACTGAGAGAAGCCCCATGTGACTGAGGCCCCTTCTTCTCTGGCCAATTTCGTGATACTTGTCAAAGTCAAGTGACTGCTTGATTGTATTCCTTAGCATGTTGGGAGAGTTTAAAGGGCACAGAGTGTTGCTGAACATCTCTTACAAACTTCTGTCTTTAAAAAAGATTTTTTAAAAATGTTTACTTAATTTTGAGAGAGAGAGAGAGAGAGAGAGAGAGAGCAGGAGTGGGGGAGGAGCATAGAGAGAGATACAGAATCCAAAGCAGGCTCCAGGCTCTGAGCTGTCAGCACAGAGCCCGATGTGGGGCTTGAACCCATGAACCACGAGATCATGACCTGAGCTGAAGTCGGCCGCTTAACCAACTGAGCCATCCAGGCGCCCCCAAACTTCTGTGTCTGTGTAGGTAGAATAATGAGCAAATTTACCCTTCCACCTTAACAATTAAAAACAAAAACAAAACCCAAAAATGAAACAACTGTTTTCAGACATTGGACAACTGGTAATGTAGGATGGTGATTGCTTTGAGAGGGAAAACAAGCATGGTGAGCATTATAATTGCCTTGGCTTATAGGCTGGAGAGAGTTTCCAGGCCACAGAGCAGGAGGGGCACCCAAGTGTAACCCGTCATGAAGCTGAATTGTGGAGTTGAAGCTGAGAGATTGGGAGGCCAAGGTGGCTACAGTTTCCAGGGAGATGGGAGAGGAAATTGCTGCAGAGAGAGAGTAGTGAGGGATTTGCAGATGGTTCCTCCCTGTGATGCCCCATCCCATCCCTAGTCTTTAGCTGAACGTCAATCAGGGCATGCTATAAACTGTCTGAAGCTGGGGAAAGTTCCACCCAAATGGAGTAGAGGAAACAATCCTTGGAGCTCCCACAGAGTTGGTGTTGACACCAGCCAGAGTAGAAAGCCTCCAAATTCACAGGGCATCGGGTAGACTATTCACAGGGTATTGCCTCAGTAGTGGGGAAATCAGCCCTACACTAAAGGTTACTCTGGTCTTGCCTAGGAAAGTTTAAAGGATCAGATTGTTCTCAAGTAATTTGACTCTGTTCTAGAGTACTTTTTTAGAAATATAAGAATATCTAGCACCCAACAAGGTAAAATCCACAATGTCTGGCATCCAATCTACAATTACTAGGATACAAAGTCATAGGAAAATATGACCCATAATGAAGAAAAAAAGCCACCAATCAAAACTGACCCAGAAATGATGCAGGATAATAGAATTCATAGATGTAGTTATTACAACTATATTCCATATGCATGAGAAGGCAGAGGAAACCATAAGCACATTAAGAAATAGGGGAGAGAAAAAACACCCAAATAGATCTTCTAGAGATGAAGACCACAATGTCTGAGATAAAACTGCACCGCATGGGCTTAACAGCAGATTAGTCACTGCAGAAGAAAAGATATGAACGTGAAAACACAACAGGAGAAACTCACCAAGATGAAACACACAGAGAAGATTAAAATGAACAGAGCATCAGTGACCTTTGGGACAACGTCAAGTGGCCCAATATATGTGTACTTGGGGTCCCCAGAGGTGAAGAAAGGAGGGGATGTAAAAAGCTTTTGAAGAAATAATGATGGAAAACATCAAATTTGAATTAAACCATGAGCAAGATACAAGAAGCCCAATGAATCCCAAGCAAAAAATCTCTTGTATTTCAATGCGTGGCTCACAGTCCGCATGCAATCAGTGTCTGATAAATGAATGATCAAATTGCTGCCTGCACAGACTCTGCCCCCTGCTTTCTGTCTTCATCACCTCTCCTTTCTTCCCTCTCCCCTTTGCGTGTCTCTTGCTTCTCAATTGTCAGAGTTGTCCTGGATGCATATGGTAGCCTCTAGAAAAGCCACTGATCTTAAGTCTAGGAGCTTGTTTCTGCCTTAGGCTTTGTCATTGAAAGCCTCAAGCAGTCCAGCCTCCTTCAAGTTGGAGTACCTCAAGGGCTTTAGAGATTAAAGCTACCATATCCTGAGCCCTGCTGGCACTACTTCCCTGGAGACTTCTGGCTTCTCAGTCCCTGTGGGGGTTGTAGGGTCAGGAGGAGTGCCCAGGATGGACCAGATGCTGTGTTCTTCTCACGTGTGTGGCCTAGCAGATCAAGATGCAGCCTCAATCATGGCCCGGCTCTGCCATTCCTTTGCCCTGTGAGGTTAGGTTGGTTGCTTCACTTCTCTGAGCTGCCAACTGTGTGGTGGTGTTTGGATTTGATGATTTCTTTATCCCCTTCCAGCTGTGACATCTTGTGATTGAAGCTACTACTACGCATCCGTTGCCACGTGGCTCTGTCCCCTCCCCGCCAGTCCCCCATGGCTGCCTTTCTCTTTGACGTGTCTCATCTTTGCTAAGAGTGTGTGGAGACTGGAGATGAGGGAGGCAGACAGGCCTCAGATCCTTTGTCTTCACTGGGCCCCTTCCTTCAGTGGCTCCCAGAGTTTTCAGGTCCAAGTTCAAACTGATTAACTCAGCACACCAGGCTCTAGAGCATTGTCCCCGGAACCCGCATCAGAATCATACTTTCTCACTCCCCAGTGTGTTAACAGTAAAGATTTTGATTAAGAAAGTCTGGGGTGGGTCCTGGGAATTAGCATTTATAATAAGCATACAAAGGTATTTAAAAATGTTTTGGTGGTGATGGGGAGGTTAAGTCATACTATACAGCTAAAAAAAATCCTAACAGTAAAAAAAAAAAAAAAAGCATATGCTGAAACTGTTCGTCTGCCATCATCCTGTCCTCTCTGGGTCACTGGTTCCAGGCATAGTGCATTGCAGGTACCTACATATATGGGCTTGTGCTTGAGCACGGGGACAGACCAGGGACTTCTGCAAGCCCAGTAAAGCCAGAATGGCTGCACCAGGGCCTCTGGGATGTCTGCCCTCCACCCCCGCCCCACCTGCCACCTCTATGATCTCTACCTGCACTTCCCCCTCGAACACCTGCCACGTTTTAGCCTTGCTGAACTTGCCCCAGCTCAGCCACTGAGACGCTGCCACAATCTGTGTGCCTTTCCTTTGTACTTCTCTTCACCCAGAAAGGCTTTCTTCCTGTTTTGCTGCCCAGCCCATGCCTATTTATCCTTCAAGATTCAGCTCAAGTGCCTCCTCTTCCAGGAAGCCTTCTGGCCCTACCCTGAGCGTCACACTCTGGCTTCTCTGCAATTCCACACTCCTTCTTACCGAACTAATCATGCAGAGTGGGCTTTCCTCTTTCTGTTCCCCACTGGACTGGGAGCTCAGGGCAGGCCAGGGCAGTTCTTATTCTCTGTTGAAGTGCCAAGTCCCAGGACAGTGTACATAATACATAGATACTTAATAGATGGTGTTGAACGAATGCCCAGATGGCAGGCGTTTTGTCTCATTCTTGCCGTTTGCAGTCCAGAAATCCAAACCGCAGTGCTCTGCAGCCTCACCCAGGTGCTCTGCTTCTCGGTGCCTCAGAAGGGCTGGTGGAGGTGGAGGAGAGGGCCCTGTGCAGAAAGCTGGAAGGAGGCACTCCCCAGAGGTTTCCCCGGTCACAGGCGGGAGGTGGCCCTCAACTCCTGAGCACGCATGGCTGAGGGGGCTGGAGGAGATGCCCACCACCGGGATAGGGAGACCCAGCCCCAAGTTCCCCCACCCCCCCACCCCGCCATCCCGGGTTGCCCTGACGGTAGCCAGTGGGCTTTGGCAGAGCCTTTCTGGCAGAAGCAGTATGACAAGGCTGCCTCCTCCCCACCCGTGCAGAGGGAGCAGGTGGCCTTGCTGTAGGGAGGGGGCAGGGAGATCCAACAGAGGGAGGGGCCTGGGAGAGGAAACTGAACCAGCAAAGCAGAGTGGGGGTGGGGGGTGAGCGGCTGGCCAGGCGGTTGTTTCAAGAGTAAATGTGCTAGGAACGCTAATGAGCTGCGTTCATTCATGGCTAGCTGCCTCCCAAACTGGGGAGCCAGCCAGGTTCTGGGGTGGAGGAACTGGGGCTAGGAGCCAAGTTGGGGAGCTGACTGGCTGCTGGGGCAGGGCCTCCCATGACTAGGCTGGCATGGGGAGTCTTTGTCCTGGGTCTGAGGGGGCCCCCTTCCTTCCCTCCCCTTTATAGGAAACGCCAGGCTTTGCCAGGTGGTGACAATTTGGGATTCACTGTCCAGGCCAGTCTAGAAGCTTCTAGGGCACTGGCTGGCTCTTGGGAGACACGGGCAGGGCTGATCTTACAGCCCCCTGCTGGCTCCCACCCCTCCCTCCATCCCATCACCCTACCACTCTGAAGCCCCCAGGGCAAGTGGCCCAGTTAATCAACACTCTCCCTCTTCCCCACATGGGTCCTGGCTTCTGAGGAGCCCTCTGAGGTCACCGGGCTGGGGAGGCACCGCTGGAGCAGAAGGTTGGAAACTGGACATCTTCAACAGTCTGAGTGCCGTCTGTGACAGGCCTACTAAGTGCCAGGTGCTGGGTTAAGTGCCAAAGCGAGGAAATAAGTAAGCCGTGGGGGAGAGGCAGGCTCTGCCCCAGGAGGAGTGTCAGGGAAGGAGCCACATGTGTAAACAGCTCCAGCTAAGAGGGGGTAAACAAAGCAGCAGGCTCAGTGGGATGAGGATTTAACTCTGCCTGAGGCAGCTGGCAGGGCCTGTGAGAGGAGGGGGCTGAGCGCCCTGTGGAGAAGCGGCAGAAATTGGTGAGGGAGAGGAGTGAGGAGGCCCTTGGAGGCTGGAGTTCTGGTTTAATTTGTGGGAAGCTTCTCTAAGGTCACAGCCCCTGGGGACCCCCAAGAAGGCCCCTTCCCCTCAAGGTGTCATTTGATTGATACTGAAGAACCCATGGCCTGGGATGGAGGTCATGGAGAGCAGTGTGTAAAAACCTGAAAAAGAACTGTCAAAAGCCCATAACACCAGTCACACTAGTTGTGACATACTGGCCACAGTTCTATCTCTGCTATGACAGCGGAGATAGTAAAATTTTCATCAAGGTGGAAAAGAAAAACAAAGCCCCCCCCCCCCCCCCAAGTCTTTGGATACCTGGTGGATAAGGCTTTAATCTCATGGAGACTAGCCACATCCCCCCACGCCCCCCACAAGCTGTATCCATGCTGTGCCTACCCCTGGCACCTCCTGGACCAGCTACCTTTCTTTCTGGTTCCTCCCGAGGGGAAACCCAGGTAGCCAGCTCCAGGGAAGGGAGGTGCTTCTGGAACCGCTTAACTGTTTCTTCTTGCCAGCGCCTGTAGGTGGCCGGGAATCAGGGGACGATGGACAAAAGATGTCTGGGTCCTACAGAGAACAAGCAAACCACAGCTGTTCTTGATTTTCCGGAGGTCCTTCATCTTTTCTGGGCTTGAGGATAATTCTCTCCCTCTCTGGATTTCCTGTTCACACCCATGCCCACACCTGTGTCTACACCTGCCTTGGAGTAAGAAAAGTCCCTACCCAAAGGAGGGTAAAGGCTTGGGGGGTTGACATGGGTGGACCGTGGAAGGAGCTTCTCTCCCAAGCAGGCCACCCAGCCCTCTTCCAGCCCTGTCTGCAGCCCTCTGATGGCAGGACCGAATATTCGTTTTCATCTGTTAGAAATGGAAGAATATTGCTGTGAGTGTGGGTTGGACTTCCAACCCCCACTGATACTCTGCCCAAACCCTGCATCCCCACCTGCGAAGCCAGTGTAGCCGACTGGGCAGAAATAACATCTCCCCGACAGCAAATGTCCACATCAGGGCCATTTTCATGAGGGAGCAGGTAGCTGCTGTCTTCTCCTCAGACAAGTGGGTTGCTGCCATCTTGGTGGAGACAGGGGAGAAGACTGTACTTAGCCTAGGGCTGTTGTACATTCCGCCTCCCCCCCCCCCCCCAAGGCTCTGCCCTCAAAGTCCAAGGCTAAGTAAGGTAGGTAGCTTGGAGAGCTGGGGTGCGGGGCTTCCTTTCACCAAGTATTCACAAAGCAAGTCTGGTGGGGCCTGGGACGCGTTTCTGACTTCGGGGAAAGCATGTCTGTGGCCCTGGGGAAGGGGGTCCAGGCGGCAAAATAAGATCTCCCCCTCGCTCTGGCCCAGCTGCTGGGGCTGCGGGTTCCGAGTGCTTGCGTCTAAGTGTGCACATACTCGCGGGGTGTGTGTGTGTGTGTGTGTGTGTGTGTGTAGTCGGCCGGGGCCAGGACTGGACAGGTTGAGCGGTGGCCATCCTCCCATCCCCTCCCCCGTAGCCCCCTGCCCGCTCACGGCGCCTCCGAGGTTCCACCTTTGAAACTGTACGCTGCTCGCAGCAGCCGCCGAGTGGTCGTCGTCGGGAGGCGGGGGAGGGGGCTGCTGGGGGAGGGCGGGGAGGAGTCTGGCCCTGGATGTGTGCTTTTCGATTGATGGATGACTGCCGGGTGGGAGCGAGCGTGCGGGTGTGAGTGTGTGATTGTGCGTGCGTGTGTGTGTGTGTGTGTGTGTGTGTGTGTGTGCGCAGGGTGCGTGCGCGCGCGGGGCCTGCCCATTTTCCTCCTCGCAGCAGTCAGTTGGGAGCTGGAGGGAGGGAGAGAGGGAGACAGACGCAGCCAGCGAGAAACCGGAGAGGAGCCGAGCGCCCTCCGCCCAAGGCGCCCTCCCTCGGTCCGCACACAGGCGCCGTCGCTTGGAGGAGCAAGGTGCCTCCCAGCCCGCAAGGGCATCGCGTACGAGCCCGCGGTCTCCTCGGTGGCGCTGCCCCGGGACCGCACCTGGAGGCCGCCCCGGACGGGGATGGTAAGCGGCTGCCGCCGTCTGGCACACCAGCGGGACGCGGTGAGGGCACCATGGCGCTGACGCCCGGGAGGGGGCCCTCGGCGGGGCTCGTCCGACCCGAGCTCTGGCTGCTGCTGTGGGCAGCCGCGTGGCGCCTGGGTGCCACCGCGTGCCCCGCCCTCTGCACCTGCACCGGCACCACGGTGGACTGCCACGGCACGGGGCTGCAGGCCATCCCAAAGAACATCCCACGGAACACGGAGCGCCTGTGAGTACGGCCCCCATCCCCAGCGCTCAGGGAGCCCCGCGGTTACCCTCCCACCAAGACGAGTTCAGGGCTGGGGTGGGGCAGCACCGTTGGGGCCCCGGCTCTGTGGCCAATAGACGGGTCAGTGCCTGCCGGGGTCCTTCTTGAGCCAGGAGCCAGCAGCACCCCTGTTTCCCTTTCCCGGGATTCAAAGGGCCCTGGCGGGGCTGTCAGCTCCCATCCTCACCCCTGCACCCTGCCCTTAGCCCTGGCAGGCCATTCCCACTGCGCCAGCACTTGATTCCTACAGGGTGCCTGTGACTTGGTGCCCGTGAGCCTTCCTGGCACTCAGGGGGGAAGCTCCTCGCACTGCCAGGCACCATGTCTTCTTTTGGGCACATGGGGCTTGGGCTGTGGTCTGAGCTGCATGTGTGGACTGGGCTCTGTGGGCTGGCAGGCAGGTGATAGGCCACAAGATGGGATGGAGTTGAAGTTTCCAGTCTTCCCCTGCCTCCCCATTGTTTGCCCCAGAGCCGTAAGAATTCTTCTCTTGCAGGTGTCAGGCATTGGTCCCCCCACCTCACATCCAGCCATCCCTAACCGAGGCAGACAATGGGACCTGAGGGATTTGGGTTTGGGGCCTGGGGTATATTACATCGACACCCAGAAAAGGGTAGGTGTGATAATGCTGAGGGGTCGGGAGCCTGGAGTGGAGACATGGACCATGAAGTCATTTAAAAATAATTCATCTTCCCCTGTTGTCTCTTACTTCTAAATTCTTGAGAAAACTCAGCCCTTTCTAGATGGGCTGAGCTTTGTAGGGTGTGTGTGTGTGTGTGTGTGTGTGTGTGTGTGTGTTTGGATCTATATAATTTGTTTCCCCAGATTCTCCTGCAGAATGTGTGTCTGTGTGAATTCCTAGTACCCGTGGTGTCGCCTCAGTAGTGGGAGGTTGTGAGAGTCCCTGTACATGGGCCATGTGTGTAGATTTTTGGTCACATGCAGGGTCTTTGTGCTGCCTGCAGAGGTGACTGCTTCGGGAGATTATTGAACTGGACTTTGGAGAAGGCTGCCAGCTCCTTTGAAAGCTGCCTGCCCCTTCTCCCCACACTCCTGGGCAACTGCAGTGGCTCTCAGGAAAGGCGTACATATCTCGATAACTTAAGCGCATTTTCACAGCTCCCAGCTGGCCAAAGGCAGAAATCTGACCCTGGGGAGAGCTATCTCCTGGATCAAACTCTGTACCAAGGTCAGCAATTAGTGAGCACACGTTTGCCCCAGACTCTTCTTGGCTGAGTCTGAAAAATTCCCATGGAGGTTTCAGAGAATTTGCAATCTAGATGCAATCTAGATGGGAATTGGGGTGTGTGTGTGTGTGTGTGTGTGTGTGTGTGTGTGTGTACATGTGTGTTGTGGGGCTGCAGAGAGATGCTGGCATGGGGAGAGGTTGGACAGAATCAGGTTTCCTTGGGGCAGCCTGTGCATTACCCTGTGTGGCTATGGAGAGGGACTGAGGGTCAGGAATCTGCCCAGAGGACCCCTGAGGTTGCAGGGTCACCCTCCACACCTGTTTGTCCTGGACCTATTCTCTGTTCCTTTGCTGCATCCACAGGGCATTTTTCTTGCAGCTGTTATGCTGATGACAGCCTAGGTCTGTGACACGGTAGCCCATTGCCTTAGCTTTTGGACCTGAATGCTGAAGTCATCTCATTCCTTGCTCTTTCTCTCCACCTTTAGTCCTGAGGACAGTGTCAGTTTTGGCGTTCAGGAACTCTTGAACTCTTCTGCTATCAGAGTGGAACGGAAGTGAAATTTCCTAATGCAAAAGAGAGTTGGGCCTTCAACTGCTGAGGTTGCTGTGTGACCTTGGGCAAGTTACTTAACTTCTCTGAGCCTTTGTTGCTTTCCATCCAGAAAATGGGGCTGCTGCTGGTTTTTGTGAGGACCGAAGATCATATATGGAAAGCATCCTGGTTCATTATGTTTACTAAGTGAGAGGTATTATTGTGATAGGATCAAGAGAAAAGTCTATTTAATTCAGCAAATGTGTAACAGAGCCAGGAACTACCCTCGGTGCTGAGGCTCCAGCAGGGAGTGAGCAAGTCCCTGCCTTCAAGAGACATACAGTCTAGAGGACCAGGCAGGGGACACATAACTGGAAGCTCTTGGGAGAGGGCCAGGCTGGCAGTGTGATGGGGCTGTGGTGGGGAGCATTGGGATGGGAAGCACTCTTCTGGAGGGAAGGGGCTTCTCAGAGGATGGGCCATTTTATTAGCATACTTTGGGACCCAGTAGTGGCTGGGTCGGAGTATGCCAAGCAGAGATGGCAGGCAGCCCAAATAGAGGGAACGTTCGGGCAAAAGGCCCGCAGGTGTGCGTGTGCCAGCCTGATGGGTGAGTGGACCGGCTTTGTCCCGGGGCTGCAGCGTGTCACATCCAGTGGGATGTGACAGGGCTTGAGGTTGGGAAGGTGAGGAAGAGTCAGGAAGTCCTCTCTCTCTCTCTCTCTCTCTCTGGATTTTTCCTTTGGGGACTTCAGGGATGGAATCCAGGGGTGACTTACCAGGGGGAAGCCGGGGGAAGTCTGGTCTTTTCTGAGTGCAAAACTTCTCAGGGGGTGAAAGCCTGTGCAGCAGGCAGGCCTCTGAAGAGCCATTTGAAGAGGAATAGAACACCCCGAAAAGAGGCCTTGGTGAGCGCCCCGGCAGACCCAAAATAGCTGTAGCAAACGCCCTGTCTAATCGATAGGGGTGTCGTGCAGTGTCAGAGCCTGAGACAGTGGCTTCTGCGGCTGTGAAATTGGGAAAGAGTGCAGCTGTGCCTTCGCCTTTTGTCTTCTGGGCAGTTTCTATGGCAGCTCATGAGACCCGGCAACTTTATGATCACATATCCCGTAACTCTGGGTCCGGGCCTGTCCCCCCAAGTGGGAAGAGATTGGTTTGCTGCGGAGACTTCTGGGAAAGGGCCATGCAGACTCCAGAGCTGTTGAGGAGATTGGTTCAGCCAGAGGGGCTGTGGGGCTGGTGGGCTGCGTGAGGCAGGGACGCTGAATAATTCGCTGCAATGGAACAATTAAAATACGGAGTGAGGGTTAGGGGTGTGGTGGAGGAGGCCTGGAAGCTTCATCTCTTTGTAGAACTCAGGCTCAGAGGGACCTAACCATGGCCGCTATTAATTGTCTTTTCTTCTACTCAACGACTTTGATTTTCAGTTGGAGTTTTTAAAAATTAAAACAGTCTTTTAGACTAGAGCGTCCAGGAGAGTGTGATAAGAGGGTGTAATATGCGGGGACACCGCTTCTCCCACCCACCCCAGGCACTTGTACTCTAGATTTGTCACAGATTGCCCTCGTGGGTGCAGGGTGCAGAGACAGGAGAGGCCTGAGGATGCTAAGGCCGGGAAAGGCCCTGGGGGAGACCCATTAGTCTCTGTTCGCACCTCGGGCCAGCATGATCTGCTGTTCGTTAGGTTCTGGGGGCCTGTTCTCTTGCATCGTGGCCAGTTTGTCCACTGCCCTAGCTCCCCTGCCTGCTGCAGAGGCCTGGAGGGCCCTTGCCTTTTCCTGGTCTGGCCCCCTGAATCTGGAGGCCCCATTCAACGGGGCTGGGTGGGCATGCCCAAGGAAGACCTCCCAGGACAGCCAAGAGCCTGTTTGGAATTCCAAATGACAATTGGGTGGTGGTCACGGAGAGGGGTCAGGGGGCCAGACCGCAGCCATGTCTGTACTGTGGTCTCCTGCAGCGGAGACCTGCATTGTGCAGGGGAGGCTGCCTCTAAGTGGGGCTGGCGGCTCCAGTAGCAGGTGCCCTGGGCTTACTGCTGGGCTCTGCATGACCGGTGGCAGGCCCTTGGTGCTGTCACTCCATCTGCTCTGAGACCCAGTTTCCCCATCTGTAAAAGGGACGATGATGACAGCTTTGCAGGTTGATGGTGAGGATTAAGGGAGCGAATGCACGCAGAGGGCCTGGTGGTGTGCTTGGCACAGGGCTGTGTGAAAATGCTTTGTGATGTTAACTGGGTGATGTTATTATTATTATTTGAGAAGCTCAAGCAAAGGTTTGAGGATTCCGGTGGGGCAGGGGAGAGCTTGGGAGGTAAGCACGTGAGTGTTGGTGGTGCTGCGAGGGACTCTTCTGGAGTCTGGCTGTCCAGAGTGCTCCTTCCTTGGACCTGGGCAGCTTTGTCTCCTGCAGTTTGCAGGAGGGAGCAGGGTGGTGGCCTGCAGGGATTCTCTGCAGGGTAGATGGCCTGAGGACATGGCTCTGGAGCCAGACCGCCTGGGATTTTAGCCCCATTCTGCCACTCAGCAGCTGGGGGGACCTTGGACAAGTTATGGGGCTTAATTAATTCATTCAACAGATAGCTGTCTATCGAGTGTCTGCATCGTGCTGAGTGAATAGTGACGGACAGAACACCAAACCACCTGTCTCTCCCTGAGTTTTAGTCCAGTAAGGGAGGTAGAGGTGAATGGCACAATATGAGAATAAACACATAATGGCAAACTGGGGTAAGTGCTCTGGAGAAGGCGTGACTCCTCAGCACCCCGTTTCCTTGCCTACAAAGTGGGGACGATAGCAGACCTGCTTGTGAGGCTGCTTGTGAGGATTTAAATGCGACAGTGCTGGGAGTGGCACTTTGCACAGGGCCTAGCACACAGCAAGTGCCCCCTAAATGGTAGTATTACTATTGTTATTAAGGTGACAGAATTGCAAGGACGTGAAAGGAACTGGGGCACCACTCATTTCTGGGTCCCAGCATGGCCCCGCTCCCTCTTCCCTCACCGTGTAGCCACTGGTGTTCTGGATGCCCCCGAGAACACTGCCCCTGCCTCCGTGCCCCACTCGGAGGCGGGGGGCTGGTCCTCGGTGGTCCTGGCTGCCTGGGGCTGCGAGCAGGGGACAGCCGTGCTCTCTGGGGCCGGGTGAAGGGTGGCAGGGACGGGAGGCTCCTGCATTATTGGAAGCAGACAGGAGCTTGGCCTCCAGTCCTGTGCCGGCATTAGCGGCTCGGCAGGGCTCTTGCTTAATGGGATTTTCTCCCCAAATGCTGTAATTATCGCCATACAAATACTTATTACCCAGAGCAGATGACGGCCGGGCCTTGGGCAATAGCCAGGGAGCTGGGCTGTGCTGGGCGGGGGGGGGGGGGGGGGGGGGGGGTGGTGAAGGGGTGGGGGTGGAGAACGGGCTTCTCTTTTTGATGGAGTTTGCAACCCCCTCCTCTTCTTTCTGGAACCCAGCCTGTGGCGGACAAACAGCTGTTGGGCACCTGCTGTGTGCATAGTGTTATGAGAGGTCCAGAGTGTGGACCCGGCTCCCCAGGGAGCTTGCAGGCTGGTGGGCGAGAAAGGTCTGTCTGCAGAAGAGCAGGTGTGCGAAGATGTCTATGGGGACTAAAGCACAGCGGCTACCGGCGCTGGCTCAGTCTGAATCCTGGCTCCATCAACTACCACCTGAGAGATCCCAGCCGGCTCACTAGTGACTCCGTTACTTCATCTATAAAGTGGAGCCAATGATGGCACTTACCTTGCAGGGCTGAGTTTGAATGAGATACTCTGTGTAGAGTGTTTAGAGTAACGCTGGGACAAGTAGTCCATCAGCGTCAGAGATGAAGAGACGGGAGTTGGGGTGGGCAGGAGGGGCTGATGGGGTCTGAGGGCTGGGCAGGACCTAGGTAAGGGCCGAGCTGCAGCGAGGGCAGGGGAACCTGGGGCATGAGAAAGTGAGTGCCATACATTTGGGGAGGAGAGTAAGGAGCGGATCCAGCCGGTGGGTACATTCGTGTTGGTGAGTTCTGAGATAGGAGGTTAAGGTAATGGATGGGCACTAGGCCATGGGGCTGGGAAATAGGGAGCCATCAGAGGAGTGTGTGTGTGTGTGTGTGTGTGTGCATAACATTTTTTTATCAAAACAAATTTTTTTTCTTTTACTATTCAGTGGTTTTTTTTTTTAATCCTCAGCATTGTGCAAACATCACTACAATCCAATTTCAGAATATTTTCATCACCCAAAAAGACTCTTTGGTGCTCCATGTAACTTTCTGTTTTGTCATAATTTCGATTTTGTACAAAAGTTGCAACAAAAGCATAAGGAGCTCCTATATGCCTGTTATCCACATTCGATTGTTCATATTCCCCTGTTTGCTTTATCGTATAGTATGCATAGGCACAGTTTTGTTTTTTGGAACTATTTAAGATTAGGTTGGAGGGGCGCCTGGCTCTCTCGGCCGGTGGAGCATGGGACTCTTGGTCACGGGGTGGTGAGTTCAAACCCCGTGTTGGGCATGGCGCCTGCTTAAAAAAAAAAACATATTTAAAAAAAAAGATTAGGGGCGCCTGGGTGGCTCAGTCGGTTAAACGTCCGACTTCGGCTCAGGTCACGATCTCGCGGTCCGTGAGTTCGAGCCCCGCGTCGGGCTCTGGGCTGACGGCTCAGAGCCTGGAGCCTGCTTCCGATTCTGTGTCTCCCTCTCTCTCTGCCCCTCCCCCGTTCATGCTCTGTCTCTCTCTGTCTCAAAAATAAATAAACTTAAAAAAAAAATTAAAAAAAAAAAAAGATTACATTGAAGATGTAAGTCTTTCTGTCTAAAGAGCGTGGTGTGGATTTTCTGAGAATACGGCCATCAAAATCAGAAAACTGACCATTGCTACCGTACTGGCATCTGCTCCATTGTTCTGTTTGCGCTCCATCCGTTGCCTCAACAAGGTCATCCGTGGCTCTCGGAAGGTGTGTGCAGAATTACACGTGGCATTCACTTGTTACAGCTCTTTAGTCTCCTTTAATTTGGACTAGTTACTCAGCCTGTTGCTTTTCTTGACCTTTACAGTTTTGAAGAAGACAGGCCAGTTATTTTGTGGAATGTCCCTCCGTCTGGCTTCATCTGTTCCATCCTCATCATTATGCTCAGGTTATGCACTTCTGGCAGGTTGTGCTACGTAAGTGGCGTTGTGGCCTCAGTGGGTCACGTTGGGACGTCAGTTTCCGCTGGTTTTAGCAGCCGTCGCTGAGACACTTCTAGCATCCTCATTGCTTCTCGGCGTATCAGCTGGCATTCTACCGCAAGAAAGAACTTGGCCTTTTCCTCCATCTGTTTGTCTGTTTATAACAGGGTGGATTCAGGGATTATTATTTTGTTCCTTGGGTTGTTCCCATCATTATTTATTTGGACGCTCAGAGTGTCCCACGTTTGGGGGAGCCCCTTCGGGCTGCCCCTGTGTCCTTTTGAAGAGACCCTTTGAGCACTTACCCCAGGGGTTTTGAGTGGAGGGTGACAAGTGCAAAGTAGTGTTTTACGACATCCTGTGGCCTGGCTCTGGTGTGGAGGGGGAGACCGGCTGGTGGCGGGGAGGCCGCTTGGTTAGGGTCACTGTGGTTTCTGGCTTTTCCGTTGACAGTGGTTTCACTGCCACTGCTGTGATTTTATTCTTAAAACAAAAATGTGAACAACTTGTATTTTAAAATAATTTTAGACTTACAGGAAAGTTGCAAAAATAGTACAAATACCCTTCACCCAGCTTCCCCTAATGTTTTCTTTTCTTTTTTTAAAGATTTTATTTATTTTATTTTTAATATTTATTTATTTATTTACTTACTTATATTGAGAGAGAGAGTGTGCATGCAAGCAAGGGAGAGAGGCAGAAGGAGACAGAGAGAGAGAGAGAGAGAGAGAGAGAGAGAGAATCCCAAACAGGCTCCATGCTCAGTACGGAGACCGACGTGGGGCTTGGTCCCATGATCCTGGGATCATGACCTGAGACGAAATCAAGATTCAGATGCTCAACCGATGGAGCCACCCAGGTGCCTCAGATTTTGGTTTTAAGTAATCTCTACACCCAGTGCGTGGCTCGAACTCACAACCCCAAGATCAAGAGCCGCGTCTTCTACTGAGTCAGCCAGGTGCCCCATCTTCCCCTAATGTTAACATCTCTCTTACCCATAGTGTGATGATCAAAATTAAGAAATTAACATTGGCACAAGGCTATTAAGTAAGCTACACACTTTATTTGGATTTCACCAACTCCTTCTCTAGCGTCCTTTTTCTTTAAAAAAATTTTTTTTTCATGTTATTTATTTTGGGTGGGGGGAGAGAGAGAGACGGAGAGAACAAGTAGGGAAGGGGCAGAGAGAGAATCCCAAGCAGGCTCTGTGCTGTCAGGACAGAGCCTAATGTGGGGCTCAATCCCAAGAACCATGAGATCGTGACCTGAGCCAAACTCAAGAGTCAGACGCTTAACCGCCTGAGCCCCCCAGGTGCCCCAGGGTCCTTCTTCTACCCCAGGGTCCAGTCCAGGATTCCACATGATGTTTAGTTGTCATTTCCCCTTAGTCTCCTTCGGTCTGTGACAATTCCTTAGTCTTTTCTTGCTTTTCAGGACATGGGCACTTCCGAAAAGTACTGGTAAGTTATTTTCTGGAAGGCTCTTCATTTTGGCTTTGTCTGATGTTTCTCCCTGATTGGATTGAGGTAATGGAGTTTTGGCAGGAACACCGCAGGGATGGTGTGCCCGTCCCAGTGCATCCTGTCAGTGGTAGGTGACACTGATAGGTCTCATTGCTGGTGATGTTAACCTTAATCTCTTGGTTAAGACAGTGTCTGCCTGTTTTCTTCCCTGTGACATTACTGAATTCACATTTGCTGTTAATAATATTTGGGGGAGATACGTCGAGGCTGCCATAGATTTTTTGTCCTCAAATTCTTACCTACTAATTTTAGCATCCATTAATGGATCTTGCCTACAACCATTATTATGCAATTTTGATTTTCTATTTCCCTCATTCCTTCTACATTTATTAATTGGAATTCTTCTGGAAGGAAGAGCACTTTATTGCTTTTTAAGAAGCTGGTTTGTTTGATGGGTACCTTGGGTTTTGAGTTTCCTGAGGGCAGGGCTGTGTCTCATGTATCTTTGTAGTCCCATTGTCTGGTAGGTTGCTCAAAAAAGCCTTTTCTTGACCTTTACAGTTTTGAAGAAGAGATATAACCATGGAAGCAAGGGGGTGGGAGGGCGGGGGAGGGGCCATGAGCCAAAAGGGGCCTCCAGAGCTGTAAGATAATATATATGTGTTGTTTTAAGCCCCTAAGCGTGTGGCAATTTGCTACAGTACCAGTGGGCAACAGCCACAGTCCTCATGGAGTTGAGCCACAGAGGAAGAGCCACAGGAGGAAACAGGACTGGACCGAGGCAGGAAGTACAGAGAGAGCTAATGAGAAGGTCATGGGGCCCTAAGCCTCCAGCCTGGGGGAATGATCTTGGGAATGGAGTGAACTTTGGGGAGGGTGGCTGAGCGGGGAGAGAACTTTGGGGAGGGTGGCTGAGCCGGGAGAAGAGAACCTGGCTTCTACTTCTTTTGTTTGAGTTGCCAGTAATCAGCTACATTTAAAAGGTGACCTTAAGGGTAGGGATAGGGGATGGTTACTTTGTAGAGTATGTGGACTGGAGAGACAGTTGGGAAGGCCTCCTGGGGAAGAGGTGGAACAGAAACTTCAACAGGAATAAGGATTTCCTGGGTTGGAGGGGCAGAGGTTGGGCCTGGCTGCTCAGTTGGTAGAATCTGCAACTCTCGATCTCAGGGTTGTGAGTTCAAGCCCCACATTGGGTGTAGAGATTACTTACAAAAAATACAATCTTGAAAAAAAAAAAAAAAGAATTTCCTGGGAAGCTGGTATAAAATGCAGATTCCGAGACCCGTCCCCGAGATGCTGATTCAGCAGGTTTTTGGCAAAGGCAATTCAGGTGATTCAGATGCAGGAGGTGCCCAGAACACATTTGGAGAGAAGCACTGGGTTTCCTGGTAAGGAAAGTGCATCCTCTGAAGACTCATGAGACTTGACTTTAGCTTCCGCCCATGGTAAGATGGCAGGAGGTGATGAGGGTGAAGGTCAAAGGTACTGACTTCCAGCTATAAAGTCAGTAAGTCCTGGGATGTCAAGTACAGTATGGTGACTGCAGTTGATAATACTGTATTCCAGGGGTGCCCGGGGGGCCTGTGGGTTGAGTGTCTAACTCTTGATTTTGGCTCAGGTTATGATCTCACAGTTTGTGGGATCGAGCCCCACATTGGGCTCTGTGCTGATGGCTCAGAGCCTGCTTGGGATTCTCTCTCTCTCTCTCTCTCTCTCTCTCTCTCTGTACCGCCCTCATCTGCTTTCTCTCTCAAAGTAAATAAAATAAAATAAATGCTGTACTGTATATTTGAAAGTTGCTAAGAGAGTAGATCTTAAAAGTCCTCATCACAAGAAAAAAGTGTTGTAACTATGTGAGGTGACACATGTTAACTAGACTTACTGTGCTGATCATGTTGCGATATATACAGGTATCTAATCAATGTGTTGTACACCCAAAACCAACATAATGTTGTATGTCAATTATATATCTCATTTAGGAAAAAAAAGAGGGGGCACCTGGGTGGCTCAATCGGTTAAGAGTCTGACTCCTGATTTCAGCTCAGGTCATGATTTCATAGTTATGCGATTGAGCCCTACATCAGGCTCTGCGCTCACAGCACAGAGCCTGCTTGGGAGTCTCTCTCTCCCCCCACCCCACTCTCTCTCTCTCAAAATAAATAAATAAACTTTCAAAACGGGGGTGGGTGGGTTCAGGAGGAAGAGAAGGCAACAGGGGAGGAGAAGGTGGAGAACAAGAGCTCCTGGTCGTGGATCCGAACCTGGCCAGGTGGTTCTTGGCCACGCTGGAGAAGGAGTTTGGAGATGGGGAGGGGGCTTCACCTGGGAGAGCAGACAGGCTGCCTGAGGACAGCTTCTGGACCTGTGGTGTGGGTCACTGGCCAAGCTGGGCAGCCTGTTTCCTGGGATAAGTGGGAGGCAAAGGCAGGTGGTTGGGAGTGAGTCAGCCGTGAGGAAGTCTGCGGGAGGGGAAAGCACGCAGGAGCACTGAGGGGGAGTGGGCTCGGCAGTGTAGGGGCAGATGGACCGGAGCATGGAGGGCTGGGGGGCGATCTGGAAATGAGGAGCCAGACCCTTGGGGATGGGGAGACAGGTCAGAGAAGGAGAGCAGCAGCGGGGAATTGTGATGGGGTCTGCAGTCACCACGGAGAGCCCCCCAGCCCGGGCCAGGCTCAGAGCCCTGCTTTACCCTCCCCTGCTTTTCTGCTCACAACTGTCCCTGGAGGAAGCTATTATCGCTGCTCTGCTGAGGAGTGGGTTGGAGAGGCGTACCATGTGCCCGGGGGCACAGACGGCTGCTGAGCGGGGGTGTCCAGGGTCCCTGAGCCTTGAGGCTCTGAGATGTGTTTGTGTTTAGTCTTTAAAATCCGGCTACTGCACCACGCATCTTAATAAGGCCTGGCTTCTTTCATTCATTCACTCGTTTATCCGTCGTTCGTTCAGCACCTGTGAAACCCCTGTGAGGGCTTAGCCCTGGAGCATGAAGGCAAATTGGCCGCGATTGAGTCCGGCCTGCGCATGTTTGCAGGGTGGACCCAAGTGCAGGCCGGCACAGGGAGGTGTCCAGCCTCAGGGTGGGGGTTCAGTGAGCAGAGTCGGGGGTGGAGATGTGGGGAGGTGTTGTGGGAGGACTCAGCGTCAGAGCGTTAGCTGGTGGATAGCCTCTCAGGGGCCTGAGGTGGGCAGGGCTGTGCTTTTAGGGCTAGGCCCCAGACCTGGGAAGGGGATTGGCGAGGGCAAGTCCAGGCCTTGGTAATGAAGAGACTGGGGTGCACTTCATGCCTCAGAACAGAACACACCATGGGATGGGGGTTAACAGCTGGGCCCTGACCGCCTCACACCCATTAGAAGGGCTGCTATCAAAAAACCAGCAAATACCAATTGGTGGTGAGGGTGTGGAAACACCCGGGTGTACTATTGCTGGGAATGTAGAATGGTGTAGCCCCTCTGGAAAACATTCTGACGATCCCTCAGACAATTAAGCAGAATTACCAGATGATCCAGCAAGTCCACGTCTGGCTATGCGGCCAAAGGATTGAAAACAGGGTCTCAAAGATATTTGCACATGTTCATAGCAGCGTTATTCACAATAGCTAAAGGGCGGAGGCAGCCCAAGCGTCCATGTACAGATGACTGGGTAAACACACGTGGTGCACACACACAGTTGAAATATAATTCGGCCTTAAGAAAGGAAGGAAATCCTGGCACATGTTGCAACAGGGATGAACTCTGAGGACATCAATGCTAAGTGAAATAAGCCGGTCACAAAAAGACAAATACTATTATGATTCAACTCATATGGGGTACCTGAAATGGTGAAATTCCTAGAGACAGAGGAGGATGGTGGTTGCCAGGGTCAAGGGCGCGGGGGGGGGGGGGGGGGGGGGGTGGAATGGAGAGTTATTGTTTAATGGGAACAGAGTTTCAGTTTTGCAAGATGAAAAATCTCTTGAGATCTGTTCAACAACGTGAATACACTTAACACTACTGAACTGTGCACTTAAAATGGTTAAAGTGGTAAGCTTTATTATGTGTATTTTATTGCAATTAAAAAAAGAGAGAAAGAAAGACCTGGGCTCTGGAGTCAGACATGCTAAGGCTTACATCTTCAACCTACTTACCAGCTAGCTGATCCTGAACAAGTTACTCAAATGCTTTATGCCTCAGTCTCCTCATAATGTGAGCCAGATGCTCTCGCGAGGCTTAAATGAGTTGGCTTGGTTGTGATCGTATAGATATTTCTAGTATTCGAGCCAAGGAAGCAAGATGGGTCCCCAGGAGCCTGAGGCAGAGTGTGACCAGCAGCATCTTTGTCCTGACATGGGGCCCCTGACTACTCATCCCTGGGGCTTCTTGACTTCTTGTATGCTGGAGGGCAGTCCCAGCACTTGGTACCAGGCCCGTGGTCTCTGCTGGGGCAGGAGGTGTTGGGGGAGCCTCCTGATCATGACCCACTGATGCCTGAGGATTGTGGGCAATGCTCAGCCAGCTGGCGGGACTGTGTGCTGCGCTTGGGCCGAGTTATGCCAGCAGCAGCCGGGCTCGGTGGGCAGGATTGCTTATCAGCCTATTTTCACTCTATTCAGTGAACACCTACTGTGTGGAGGGTGCTGGGCTTACAGCAGGGAGCAAACCAGATGTGGCCTCTGCTTCTCCTAGCCTGGCAGGAGAGACTGGCCTTTAACAAAGGATCTCATATTATTGCACACAACTCCAAATTCCAGTCCCAGCTCTGGAGGGGGAGCTGAGTGAACACATAAAAGAGGTGGTCTAGATCAGATGTTTCAGTTGAAGCCCCGAAGGATGTTAGGAGTCAGTCAGGTGTATGTGTTGGTGGGCAGGTGAGGAGGGAAGGACTGTTCTGGGAAGTCCTGGGCTGAGAGAGCAGCATGGGCAAAGGCCCTGCGGCAGAAGTGCTGGTGCGTTGAAGGAAGTAGAGGAACAGAGCAGCTGAAGCCCTGGGGCTGGAATTTTCCTATGAGAGCAGCTGAGTAAAAATCAGTCTCTTCACCCGTGGGCTATAGGAAGTTGTTGGTAACACAGCAGTGTCCTCAGTGCGTGGAGCTTTTCTTGGCTGATGTCCATTTGGGCAGAGCATTTCTTTTTAATTTAAAAAATTTTTTTGTTGTAAAAATTTGGTTATTTATTAAAAAAATATTTTTAAACATTTATTCATTTTTGAGAGACAGAGCATGAGGGGGGGAGGGGCACAGAGGGAGAGGGGGAGACACAGAATCCGAAGCAGGCTCCAGGCTCTGAGCGGTCAGTGCAGAGCCTGACACGGGGCTCGAACTCATGGACCGTGAGATCATGACTTGAGCTGAAGTCGGATGCTTAACCAACTGAGCCAAACAGGTGCCCTCGAGTTTATTTATTTTTAAATTGAAGTAGAATTGACACAGTGTTAGATTAGTTTCAGGTTTACAACATAATGATTGGATAGGGAGAGCATTTCTTTTCTTTTTTCAGAGAGAGAGCAAGCTGGGTGGGGGGCAGAGGGAGGGAGAGAGAGAGAGAGACAGAGACAGAGAGAGAGAGAGAGAGAGAGAGAGAGAGAGAGAATCCCAAGCAGGATCCATGCTCAGTGCAGAGCCAGACTGAGGGCTCAATCCCATGACCCCAGGATCATGACCTGAGCCAAATTCAAGAGTCAGACGCTCAACTGACTGAGCCACCCAGGCAGCCCGGGGAGAGTAATTCTTAATTAGGATAGGTTGTTTTTTTTTTCCCTTTGGTGCGGGGAGCAGGGAAACATTGGAAAACCCACTCAACCCATTGCTGTTTGAAATATGTCCACTTTAATGCAAATCTATTCATGCGTTCAAGCAGTAACTTAATGCAGCATCCATGAGGTGCCATGTACTATGTTACGCCCTGAGGATACAACAGTGAGAAAAAACTGACACAGTTCATGTCCTCAGGGAGCTTATAAACTCACGCAGGGGCTGAGATACCAGTCAAGTAAGCCCCCAAATCCATCTGGTTTGTGCTGCAGATGAGGAGTTTGGGGTGTTCTGCAGGCCTGTGATAGGGAGTTTGACCAGCTGGAAGGAACACTTGGAATCAGGCAAAGAGGAAGGAGTATTCTAGACAGAACGGATGGCAGTCCAAAGGCCCTGCCACAGGAGGGAGCGAATCAGAAGGGGGAGTGGGGGGCAGGCCGCGCGGGCCTTATAGTTCTCGGTAGAGATTTTGTCTCGATTCCAAGAGCAATGGGGATTCATTGAAGGGCTTAAGTGGAGAGTGACACGATCAGATTGCATCTTGAAAGGATCCCTCTGGCTGTGGCTAGAACAGATTGGAGGGGAGCCAGAGGGAATATGGGGAGCCCTGTTAGGTGGCTCTGCGGGGCCCCAGGCCCTCCAGGTGCAATGGCATGGGTGTGCAGCTGGGCGGCCTGTGGGTTGCAGAGTTCAGCCTGTCGTGTGTGGGCCCTGGCTGGGTAGGGAAATCCTTCCTTCCCTCAGTTCTCCTGACTCTGCAGGCGCTCCTTGCGTGGATTTGGCCGGGGTAAGATTTCAAAGGACAGAGCCGAGGTATACAGCCCCCCCCCCCACTCCCTGCCCCCTGCCCCCAGAGGCCTGTCTCAGCTACGGTCAGAGCTGCATGTTTATTTTTTTGGAGATCTGGCGGGAAGGGATTTGGAGTGTGGCCTGAGCCTCCTCACTGCCATGGCAGGTTTGGGGCCCTGTAAGATGTTCTGGTCCCATAGGGAAGTAGCACTAGGAGTGGTGGAGCTTTAGGGCAAGAAACGCTGTGAGGCATGTGGGACCCCCAGAACACCCCGGGAGGGACCCAGGCTGTTTATTCCTGCAGCTCTAGGAAATCCCAGGGGTTCTTTCAGTTTATCACCAAACACGCAGGTGCTGGGGATCAGAGTTTTGTTTCCTGAGAGGATTCACGAAATCCTTGTGTGTTTTTGTTTTTACCTTGGTAACTTTGCTTCAGAGGATTTTCTTCAAGATCGTTCACCACTGAGGTTTTTCTTTTAGGTTAGGACCACACAGGAGCTGATGGAAATCAGGGCCACTTGCCTCCAGAGTGTATTTCCTCCTGGGGGAGAAGGGCAGATGCACACTCGTCACTTTTGGAAGAGAGAGAATGGCCTTAGGGCCTCTTCCCTGGACTTTTGCATCCTGGGGCCTGCAGAGCCTGGCTAGCTGCTGGCTCCTCCCTGCTCGTTGGGGTGCTGCCCGTCTGGCCCCAGCCTGAGCTGAGTCTGGGGCACCACCCTCCCGGGGGAGCCATGGTCCTTGAGGGGCACGACAGTGATAGCGGTGATAGCGAAATACTCACAGCAGGTAATACGGACGCAGAGAGCACATGTGTGTGCCAGGCACTGCTCTCAGTGTTTTAGAAATATTGTCATGTACGCCTCACCACACCTCTAGGAGGTGAATGCTATCCTTAGTCTCATACAAATGGGGAAACTGAGGCCCAGGGAATTTAAGCCGTGTGTCCAAGGTTATACAGCTAGTGATGGTGGAACAGACAGTTTGGCTCCAAAGGCCGAGCTCTTAGCCACTGGCTCAGTTGGCCAGGGACCCCCTGATACGGCTGCTTAGGCAGAGCACAGGGTCTTATTACAGGGCCCCCGTGTTTCCTATCCAAAGCCTCCAAGTTTCTCATGAGCACTTGGGGTGAGGGGTGTGCTTGGCAGAGTCTGTTGGCAGGAGGCGTCATGATGTGGGGGAAAGAGCACGGAATCACACTGGCCTGGGTTTGATCCCCACCCCTAATTAGCTGCGTGGCACCGGGCAATTGCTTCACCAGTCTGTGCCTCAGTTTCCTCATCAGCGAGGGGGACAGAACACGACTCATCTCACTGCGAGGGTGAGGGTGAGTGAGATGAAGCGTGTTAGGAGTTAGGCTCAGAGCCTGCACTCAGTGGCTGCCCGGCAGGGAGGAGTGGTGGATGTGGGGCCCTGGCGGCGAGAACCTCAGGGAGCCAGGCTCTGGATCCGGGTTCTTCCTGGAAACCAGGCTGGGAGCCGCCCTGGAGGCTCCCCCCCCCCCGCCTGGCTGCTGTGGCTGCAAAGGTCGGAAGGTCACAGCAGCCTCTCCCAGCTTCTCCTTCCCAGGTGGCTTGCTGGGGAGGGCGTCTCCATGGCGACACCGAAGGACCACCTGTTGGAGGAGTCAGGCGCTGGAGAAGAATGACCTCCTTGCCTCATTCCAGCAGCCTCGGCCGAAGGTTTGAGGGGAAGTGGTTGGCCCACGTTGGAAACTTAATCCTGGCTGCCCTGAGCTACCCCGTGGAGGTCATTCTCTCGGCCTAAATGGCCTAAGTGGTGATAATGCCTCGTTAAGCAGCAGCCCTCAGACCTGGGTGCCTGATGAGAGCTGCCTCTGCCTCCCAGGCTGCCTGTAGAGGGCTCTCCCCTGAGAGGAGGCACTTAGCTCCCGGGTAAGAGAGCTGGAGAGGGAGGCAGGGAGCTGGGGTGGGGGCTGGGGTGGGGTGGGGGGCTTGAGTGTCCATGGGCATTCTTGTCCGGAAGCCACCAGCAGGGCCTCCTGAGAGAGAGGCTGTATTTGCCTCGTTGTCTGCACTGTTGTTTCTTCTGCCTGCCTGTCTCAGGTCTTTTCTTGCGTGGGGGTGGAGTGGGGAGCAGGAAGTGAGGAGGAGGGGGTGGAGTCGCCTGATGGTGGGCTAAGGAATGGGTCCGGGGGTCTGCGCAGGGGCTGGTGCAAAAGGGTAAGAAGAGAGGCATGTGAGTACGATACGTCACCAGAAGTCCCTGTGAGTACTCCGTGCCCACCCCCCGGCCCACCGCAGGGGTTCCGGACTTCCCTGTTGGGCCTTGTTCAGACAAGCCCTAACATTTTCCTTTGCCTCAGCTTTGCTGTCTGTGAAATGAACAATTGTTGAAGTCAATTGCCTTATAAATAAACCATGGTTGCCACGAGAAAGAATGAGCCAGTTATTGTAACATTCATCAGCTTTTTCGTGACTTTTGACTGAATGATTTTGTCTCTAGGAATGTATTCCTCCCAAATGCCCACCAAACTTTATGCGGTGTTTATCATTGAACCGGGGGTCGGGGAATGCCCCAGTAACTTGATGCATCCAGATGCAGGGATAAGTGCTGTCCCGTCAGAAATCATCAGTGGGGGAATGAACAGGGTGTAACATGGCAGAAGGAGTGCGTACCACTTCTGTCTCACCCATCCCCTTGTAAAATGCTTTGCCAACAGTAAATCTTCAATAAATATTTGTTGAATTATTTCAACTATATAAAAATTGTATCCGAAGAAAACAGGCTTGGGAGAAACTTCTAGAATGTTAACAGAAGTTAATTCTGGATGATGGATTTATGTGTGATTTTAATTTTTTTCTTTATTCTTCAGAAAATGGAAAAAATAACAATGTGCATGTATTACTCTTATGATTTAAAAACTTTTTTAATGTTTTGTTTTTGAGAGAGAGAGAGAGGGAGCATGGGTGGGAAAGGGACAGAGAGAGAGAGGGAGACACAGAATCTGAAGCAGGTTCCAGGCTCTGTTATGTAAGCACAGAGCCGGATGCAGGACTTGAACCACAAAGCTGTGAGATTGTGACCCGAGCCGAAGTCAGACCCTTAACCAACCAAGGCACCCATGCACCCCTGTTATTATTATTTCTTAAGTTTATTTTTATTTATTTTGAGAGAGAGAGAGAGCAAGCAGGGGAGGGACAGAGAGGGAGACAGAATCCCAAGCAGGCTCTGCACTGTTAGTGCACAGCTCAACATGGGGCTGGAGCTCATGAACGGTGAGATCATGACCTGAGCTGAAATCAAGAGTCGGGGAGGGCTAAACCAACTGAGCCACCCAGGCGCCTCTGTGTTACTCTTATTTTTAAGTGCAATAACTTGAGTATTATGTTGGCTTATAAAAATATAGATGTACTTTAAAAATCCAAACAGTGCAGAAAAGTATAAAAAAGAGACTAAAGTCACCTCAGTTCCCACCACTGAGCAGTTATAGGTATTAATATGTGGCATTACTATAAGCCCCAGTGAGCTCGCTCTGCCCACATACTGGGATGACTTGTGTGTGGTTTTACATGAGCAGCTCGCAGAATACAAGCTGTCTTGTAACCCTCTTACCCGTTCTGTATCCTGGACATCTTTCCCTGTCAGTACAAACTGATCTGTACCCTTTTAAATGGCTACATAGTACTTGGTTTCACAGATGTGCTGGAAAGTCAACTAAATGTTGCTTTGTGGGGGGTCCTGGGTGGCTCAGTGGGTTAAGCCTGGGACTTCGACTCAGGTCATGATCGCAGGTGCGTGGCTTCTAGCCCCGCTTTGGGCTCTGTTCTGATGGCCTGGAAACTGCTTTGGATTCTGTGTCTCCCTCTCTCTCTGCCCCTCCCCTGCTCACTCTCTCTCTCTCTCTCTTTCTCTCTGTCTCTCTCTCTCAAAAATAAATAGACGTTAAAAAAAAATTTTAAGGGGTGACTGGGTGGCTCGGTTAAGCGTCCGACTTTGGCTCAGGTCACAATCTTATAGTTCGTGAGTTCAAGCCCCGTGTCAGGCTCTGTGCTGACAGCTCAGAGCCTGGATCCTGCTTCGGATTCTGTGTCTCCTTCCCTCTCTGCCCCTGCCCCCTCGTGCTCTTTCTGTCTCTCAAAAATAAATACATATAAATTTTTTTAAATTTAAACATTGCTTTGTTGATGTCCATTTTTTAACATTTTTGCTCTTGTAATCAGTACTGATATATCTTTATAATAAAAAATTAAAACGGTTAAAAATTCCTTGTGGTTTAGGGTTTGGGGATGAAGGTTTCAGCAGGATGGACCAAAGGAAACCAGCCACGCTTGCGTAGGGAACCAATTTTCAGGGCTTGTTGACGAGGTTCTCGATGCTTGAGGTGCAATTGTGCACAGGAGGAGCAGTTTGGGGTGCACAGGTGAGGCTCCGAGGCGTCAGGGAAGGATATTTGGTTCCATAAAAACCCTCACGTGGAAAAGAGCCCATCTCACGTAGAGAGGGCCCCTTTGCAGCGTCTAGGCCAGGAAGTGGCTCTGTCTGGGCCTCTCATCAGGGGCCCCGTTACCTTGGAGAGGCCTCAAGCCCCTCTGAGAGATCCTGATAGAAGAGAGAAGAGCAGGGAATGAGTCTTTCCAGCTGCTCCTCAGGATCAGGAGCCAGGCTCAGGGGAAGGGTGGAGAGAGTGATGGGTTGAATGAGTTATCAGCTCGTCACGGGCCTGGCCCGGTGGAAGAAGCCTGGGCCCTAGGATCAGACGGCCGTGTCCAGATCTCTGCTCTGTCATTTACCAGCTGGTGCCCTCCGGGAGACACCTGACCTCTCTGAGCGGCAATTCAGTTTGCTCGTCTGTAAGACAGGCACCGTAACTACTTTCTAGCCCTGTGGGAGGATGTACACAGAGCCCAGTTTCTGGAGTGTGTGGAAACTAATAACATATGTTGTTCTTAGCAGATGCAACTCTAGAACATCATCTAGGCCAAACACGCTTCCTAAATGCTTAGAGGAGAGGGAACTTGCCGATTTTCAAAGTAGCTTGGATTTGGGCTGACGGGTGTTGGTAGGCGAGGAGGCTGGGCTGCAGGGGAATATGGTGTGTGAGTGTGTGCGCATGTGCGTTGGGATGGGGCTAGTTAGCTTGTTGCCAAGCACGTGAGTGACTCTGACGCGGTGAGAAAGAGGAGGAGGTGGCGTGGATGTGGCCACAGAGCTGCCAGAGGGAGATAGATTAGATGTGGAGGTGGTTGAGGCTAGGCCTGGTTGAGATTGTGCCGTGTGTGGCTCAGTGGAAGAACGTTCTGGGGAGTGCGGTAGCTGCCTCCTGGAAGGACCTGCTTTTCTGAGGCTGTGCTAGCTCTCTGTGAAGAGAAGTGGCCTGGCAGAGGCTCGGCAGGGGCCAGATGGCCTCTAAGGTGGGCTTCATGGCCAAGGTGCCCGGGTCATGGTTGGGGAGGGCTGAAGAAGAACGCAGTAGCCTTGGAAGGGAAGGAAGGGCCAGAGGCCGGGGTGGTGTGGGGAGAGGAGCCACTGCAGTTCAGGCCTGGCCCTGCTCCAGACAGTGGGCCCCCTGTCCTCCTCGGCCCTGCCCTCCTTCTCCTTGATGCAAGACGGACCTTGTGGCAGGCTTCTGCCTGTGGGCCTTCCAGGCTCTCTGTCTTCCCCTGCTTGCTTTTTCAGGCCCTCTGTGATCCGGACTCCCATCCCCCAACCCCGTTTCCCACAGCTCCCGACTCCCAGCCTGTCTCCTCCCTCATTCCCCAGGCAAAGGGCCGTTCCCCTTTCCCAGAATGTCCACTCTGTCCCTCTCACTGTGCACACCTGCCTTGCCTTTTAGGTCTCATCTTGGGCCCTGTGTACCCAATCTCCTTAAAATGCATGGTCCACCCTGCTGTCTCCTCACAACAGCCTGTAGGAGCCAGTGCCATCAGATAATGGCATGGGTGTCTGAAAAGGGGGCCCTTTTCAAGTACAGGCCATGCTCTTCACTTGTTTATGCCCCATGCTAACCTGATGAGCTAGTCACAGTTATTATCCCCGCTTCATAGATAAGGAAACTGAGGCTCAGTGAGGATTCCACCTGAATAGCCTCCAACTGTCTAGTTTCCAAGTTCTTCCCTGCGTGAATGTCTTGTCTCTCCAATGAGCCTGAGGTCTTTCTGGGCAAAAGCCATGACTTTGGCTTCCACGGTTCTTCCAGCAGCAAGCCTGTGCCCTGTGCATTTCTCTGGCCTCACATCAGCTGCAAAGATGGGCCTTAGCTTGTTGGGCCTTGGCATAGACTTGGGGGTCCCGGGGCTTGGCTGGGAAGCACCCAGCCCCATTGATGAGAGGACAGGCTAGAGGCAGGTGGAGAGGGAGTGTGGAGCTGAGCCCTGGCCTGGGGGCCACCCTGGGCATCTCACCCATTTCGTTCTCTCCTTGCCTCCACCAGGGAACTCAACGGCAACAACATCACTCGGATACATAAAAATGACTTTGTGGGACTCAAGCAGCTGCGGGTGCTGTGAGTAACCTCCCTTCTGCCCCTACCCTTGGCAGTGGCCCTGTGGCTCCTGAGCAGAGTCCTGGCTGTGGGTTGTAGGGTTGTGGGCCAGAGACCCTGGATGCCCTGAGGGGGGTGGGGTGGAAGTGCCAGTGAGTCCTTCCCCTGAGCAGCCACTGTCTTGCACACAGCTGAGCACTTGGGCTCAGCATAGACACCAGTGGTCGCCGCCTGGCAGGGTCTGGGCCGGACAGATGGGGCGTCTTGTCTGTTGGTTGTATCCTGGAATGAGGGAAGACCGGGTAACCATGAGGAACCTTTAGGCCTCTGACTTAGCCTGCTGGGGCTGCCATAACAAAACACCCACAGACGGGGTAGCTTAAACAACAGAAATTTACTTTCTCACAGTTCTTGAGGAAGTCTATGATCAGGTGCCATCCATCAAGGTTGTTTGTAGTGAGGCTTGTCTTCTTGGCCACCTTCTTGCTGTGTCCTCATATGGCCTTTCCTCTGTGTGTGCACAGAGAGAGATCTTTGGTGTCTTTTTCTCTTCTTATAAGGAGACCAGTCCTACCAGATTGAGGCCCTACCCTTATGACCTCATTTAACCTTAATAACCTCCCTAAAGGCTCCATCTCCAAATCACGTTGGGGGTTAGGGCTTCAGTGTATGAATTTTGGGGGATGCACTTCAGCCTATAACATTCTCCATAGTTCTTTTGACTCTGTGCCTCAGAAAGACTCTCCGGCAAGGCTACCCCTGACTTGAGACGGTAGATGAGTGGGGGCAGTTGAGGATAGAGGTGACCCCCTTGGGTGCCTGACAGTGACAGATATTGGAGGTGATGGGTGTGGCTCTATTGGCATTGACCACTAGCCAGCAAAGGAGCTGTCCGCAGCATTTCCCTTGTTGGGCTGGGCAGGGGTGAGGAGTGAGGACTGAGGAGTGAGGAGGGGAAAGGGTGGATCCCTTCGTCACTTCCTGCTCTACTCCTCTCAGACACATGCATGCATTCTGACACATTCAACATCAGACCGTCATAGGGTTCTCACCCCCTACTGTCAGGGTAGTGCAAGGGTCCTGGGGCCTCAGTTCTTTCAGAACTACTTTGCAGTTCTGAGGGTCTTGGGCGGATCTGGGGACCTTGTGGTCTCCATCTTCCCTGGGGTCATAGCTGTCAGTTGCTGGGCAGGGGTCTCTGCTGCTCCAGAACCCGCTGATCTTTGACCCCTCCCCAGGCTCCAGGAATCTCTTCTGAGTATAGGAAAACCCTCCTTCCCTCCTGTCACCCCCCACCCACCCAGGCCTCCAGCACGAGCTCCTCAACAGCTCGGGCTTTTGGAAACAAGGTGGAAGAAGAGAAGTGTGTGGTGGCAGCTTCTGCCCCTGTCCTATCCCCAAACCTCCTCTGAGGTCCTTGTGGGACCTCGAGCCACCCGCTTGAGAGTGGACAGGAGAAAACCACAGGGAGAAAAATCTACTTGATGGTCTCCAAAATTCCCACACAACAAGCAAACTGCCTGCCAGCCGGATGTTCTGGGCTGTAGGGCGCGTTGGTGGTGAGGAGGTGCAGTCTCGTGGAGCCAGGTGGTCGAGTGGGCAGCAGATGGGGCCAGGCAGTGTAGGAGTGCGGGCAGAGGGGTGCTGGCTGCCAACTGCAGCGTGTTTGCTGCACGTGTGGGCTTTGCCCAGTTGGCACAGGCTCCCCGCCCCCTGCTACCGGCCCATCCCCCTGCTCTGCCGCTTGGACGTGTGCCCTCTGGGCTGAAGGAGGGCACGTGCGCCAGCAGCCTGGCACTGACCCCTGCTGCCTGGGTCCCAGCTTCCCAAGACGAGGCTGTCTTTGGAGCCGTGGCCCGGTGCTCTGGGATCCTGTGACCACGGTGGCCGCTTCAGAGGGATCGGCATGGGCTCGGGGGCTGGAAGTGCATCTTGCTGTCGGGGCTGAGCATGCCACCAGCCCTGTCGGGAATTTGCAAGCTTGTGAGGCAGTTTTGTCCGCTCGGGCCGGGACGCGGGTCTGCGTGTATCTCCGGCCCTGCTCCTGTTTCACTCCCTTGTGCCATCTGCTGCTGAGAGTTCCTGTCCAACACCCTGCAGCTGTCCTGTCTCTTTGCCTCCCCAGGCAGCTGATGGAGAACCAGATTGGAGTGGTGGAGCGGGGGGCTTTCGACGACATGAAGGAGCTGGAGCGGCTGTAAGTATCCGTGGGCACAGGCTTGGGGCGGGGGGGTGGCGCCGGGGGCACATGATGGCTGAGTCTGGCAGCGAGGGCCGTGTGCGGGGAGAGGACTGCACGCCCCGCCCGCCTCCCACCTGCTGATGGGAGCCAGGGGGAGCCGCAGCCGTGGAAGCCGTCACGGCATTGTTGTGAGATGACAGCAAGGACAAAGCTGGAGGGTGTCCGCACCCCGTGCTCTAAAAGCAACTGTCTTTGTCGGTTTTCCCTGAAAATGCATTATGGCAAAAAATCCATGCAGTACTGAGGAAGTGAGATGGCTTCATATCATCTCATACCCACTGATTCGTGTAGCCATAAGGAAGAAATGGTGTGCCAAGGGGACCGTCAGGGAAGGTACAGTGGCCGGCCACCTGAGGATTTGCGTCTTGGGTGTTCAGGGCCACAGCACAGAAACCGGAAGGTGGAAATGTTTCTGATTTACATGGTTTGCTCCGTACAGGGCTTTTGCACTTGAAAATGGGTCTTGATCAATTTTTGCATTTCAGGTTGGCAGTAATGAAAAGAAAAGGGAATGTGGTACGAGTGAGGTGGGGGATGGACACTCAAGTTCACGGTGGTCACTGGTCTCATTTTTTTGCTTTGGTTTGGCTCTCAAGAGGTGCGCAGAGTCCTGAAGTTCATGCCCTTCGAGCCAGAAAGTCCCATTTCATTTTAAGGAAATAATCAGAGATGTGGCTAAAAATTTGTTTATCGGGGGATATTCATGGCACATCATTTAAATACAACAATACAACAAAAAAATGGAAAACCGTTCTGGTGGAGACATAAGATATCAGATCACATTTGTCAAGAACAGTTGAGACCATTGGAATGTGCTCACAATGTAATATTAAATGAAAAAGGCAGGAAGTGACATTTATGTAAATTAAATCAGCTTGTATGTACATAGAATACAGGAGGAGGAAAATCATTGGGAATATTAACTCTCATTACACTGAGTGGTGGGATAATTTTATTCTTTGTGCTCATCTTTTTGATGAATTTTCTTACAATGAGTTTATAATTATAATTATAGCTACTGTTGATTGCCTTACTCTGTGCCAGGCGCCAAGCTGAGCTCTTTGCCCTACTGTATCTCATTTAATCCTTAAAACAACACAGTGGTCAGTGGCGTTTTACGGATGAGAAACAGAGGTGCAGTGCAGTTAAGGCACTTGTGTTATTAAGTGATTATTAAGAGATTAAGGGCAGAAGAAGGGATTAGAACCCGGATCATTTTCCCTCCAAAGCCTGAGATCTTAATGACTATGACCTCATACCTCACTCTTCTCTTTTACTTCAAAGAAAGGGAGGTATTAAATAAAGGGAGAAGAATATGGCTGTCTTCTTGCCTTCCTGCTGCCTGGAAGACATTCAAGGCGATCTTTCTTTTGTGTTCTTCATCCAGGCCTAAACCTGAGCAATAAGGAGGCTGCAGCTACAACAGATGATTAGTCCTGTGTTTGTTTTCTTGAAAAGGCTCAGAACAAAATATGTCCTCGTGACTTGGCTGGGAGGGCCTGGTTGGGACCTAACCCACTGCGGCTCTGGCTGGGGGCTGCCCTGCCCTGCAGGAGGAGAAAAGGTGGGCGGGGGTCTACCCACGTTGGGGGTGGCCCAGGTCATGCCTGCTGCTGCCACCAGGATGGGGCAGGGACCTGCAGGTTCCTCGCCGTGCTGGGTCCCTCCTTTGGCGTCCTTTGATTTTCTACTTTAAACTGGCTATTGAATTTTTTTTCCCTCTTAAATGTTTTCAGAAATAGAAGCCAGAAAGATGAGAAAGTCCTGGGGGAAAACAAAACAAAAAAAAAAACAATGATTACCAGACAGTGTAAACACAGGATTAATTTACTGGACAAGGTGAAGGAACTTGAGGTGATCTGATGTCTACTCCTGTTGCTTTAAGGATTATATTGGTGGTCCCCCCCCCCCTTTTTTTTCCAAGGCAGTAATGTGTTTCCCTAGGAGCCCTCCCTTTTGAGTAAACCTCTTCCAGCTGGTCTAATTGTCTGCACTGTGCTAGAAAATGATGCCTTTCTCACATATCAGACGAAGAGCGACCTCCGAGGAGGTTACCACAGACCAGTTACTATTGGCCGCAGAGAACTACATTTCTTCCTCCCTCCCAGTGAAAGAAAGCTCTTGCCGAGTTGGTTTCTCATCGTACAGCACTGTTGAAGGGGATGGTCGTGTGAGGCCCAAACTGCGCTGTAGTCTGGAGGGCGGGGGCTGCCTCGTACTCTTGTGCTTCTCCAACCTTGACGTGCACGCAGATCACTGGGGGATCTTGTTAACATGCAGACTCTGACTCAACAGGGCTGGGGTACGCAGTGCTTACCAACTCCCAGGTGAAGCCCCTGTGGATGGTCTGTGTGAGCACCAAGGTTCTACATTTATAGGTGCCACAGCCCCAGTGGACTGGCCTCTGGTGCTCTGGTATAGAGAACTAGGTGCTGAAGGTGGCAAGAAGCTTCTGGTTAGGCATCGCTGCCTTCCTGGGACGAGTCCGGGTCCTTTCTGTATTGGGTCTTCTCCGCCAGGCCACCTTCCAGGACCAGACTTTCCACTCCTGCCTGTGTTTACAAAACGGGGAGTCGTCTGTCCACCCGTGGAGCAATTAGAAATGATGGGCATACTAGTCAGTCATTAAAAATAAAGGGGTCGTTCTCTATCATTTGGCATGAAAAGACATCCACAAATTGTTGAGTGAGGAAAATGCAGGTGGCTGAATACTTTTTCTTCTATTGCTTGAAGTTTTTAAAGAATTAAGCATGCGATCTCATACATAATTTAGAAAATCGAGAAAGCTGTTTTCATTTTGAAAAAAGACCTAAAGCAAACACTAAAAAAAAAAGTTAAGTTGCCACGGAGTCAAATGTGGATGAAACAACAAAAAATCAGGACCTTGTGGCTAGTCCTACCCCATAAGGGTATATCTCACATTTCAAGTGTAGTCAGGTATTCAGCTCGAAAACCAAGATGATATTTGAATCAGTGCCTTCTAAATTACAAAGGGTCATGCAAATGTAACGATGATGATGATGAGCAAGGGAGGAAGTCATGGAAGGTGTCGACGCCCACTGTACTTCGGGTCCTTGGTGGGGAGCTTTCACAGGCGCTCTGTGCTTCTCCTCCCCAAGTGTTGGATGGTGAATTCCCACTTTATAGATGAAGAAACTGAGGCCCGGAGGAGGTAATTTCCCTGGGGTTACACAGTGACTTTGTTAAAATTTGAACCCTGTGCCCTCTCACTCTGAATCCAGTGCTGTCTGAAAAGTCTTTGGATTTCCTGGAACACTTAAGCAACTTCCGAGTCTTCCTTTCTTCTCTTTTTCAGACGACTGAACCGGAACCAGCTGCACAGTTTGCCAGAACTGCTGTTCCAGAATAACCAGGCTCTGTCGAGGCTGTGAGTGACACTGTGGCCAAAACTCTGTCTGTGGTCTAGTCCCTCACCCTGTGGGAGGGGCAGTGTCTGGTCAGGGGGACCCAGAATTTCCCATGACGGTGACCTCCTGCTCCTTACCTGTCAGGAGTTGCACGGGGCATCAAAAGCCAGGCCCTTTCTGTAGGAAGGTGCTGCGTGGGGGCATTTCTGTCTGGTGAGCACTTGCAGAATCCACGACTCATTCAGTTCTATGTGCTGCCTCTGACAGTGTGGATGTGAGAATGTTCTGGGAGTGGACATTCTCGTCAGCCGTGATGCCAGGCTTTATAGGGAGCACTGTCTTTGTGCATCTGTCTCAGCCTTTGGTAACCTGCCTTGGGTCGAATATTTATTCATTCAACTAAGCCCTTCTTGGACCTATTGATATTTTCAGATCTGGGTAATGAGGTCTGGAAACTTAGTAACCATGGCATAAAGTCGGACTTTTATCTGCTGTAAATGTATTTCTTCCAAGTTTAAAGGGTAGTGGCTAATTCTGCTACTCTGTGATGTGCTAAATGTGTCTGTACTTGTTCTAGCATTTGCTTCTTTTTTGGGATCCTGGGTTGGAGAGGACCTTAGAGATCATCTAAGGAATCTCTTCTGCAGCTCCTTAGCCTGTGGTCCTTCAGTCTTTGCTTGGCTACCTCTAATGATGGAGAGTTCACCACCTCCACAGTCAGTTGCATTATTGCACAGATCTGCATATTAGAAACATTTTGTTAACTTTGAGCCCCAAATCTGTGTTCCAACAATTTATGTTTTCCTTCACGTTGCTTTCCGTAAGTATCTACAACAACCGTGTCCTCTTGTTAGATTTTTAAAAATGTTTACTTATTAATTTTTTGAGGGAGAGAGAGCGAGAGAGAGAGAGAGAGAGAGAGAGCGTGTGTGAACAAGGGAGGGGCAGCGAGAGAGAATCCCAAGCAGGCTCCGCGCTGTCAGCATAGAGCCCGACTGGGGACTTGAACTCATGAACCAGCGGGATCGTTACTTGAGCTGAAACCAAGAGCCGAACATTCAACCGCCTGAGCCACCCAGGTGCCCCTCTTGTTTGATTTTGAAAGGGCTGTAGGGATTTTGAATTTTAGGTTGGGAGGTTTTTGAGTTCTTTCAGTTGTCATTAACAACCTGGTTGGGACCTGCATGGCCAGCAGAGCACCGTGTGAGGAAGCGAGGCTGCTGGTCTCCCCTGAAGAAGTTTATAGGCAGCACCGAGGTGGAGGAAGAGGCAGCAAGTGACTTAGACAAGACTGAGGGGCAGGGGCTGGGTGGGAGACGGCACCCTAGGGCTGCCTGAGTGCTGATGGGTGTGACTGGGCTTCTGGAGTTTGGATTAAGCACAGCCGGTTCTTTCCACGTCTGTCACGATTTCCAGAGCTCTTGATTAACCTGTGTCATTGAACCTGCCTTCAAGTTTTTGTCTTTAAGCTGTCCAAATGGTCTCTATGGTCATTTCCCGTTTCTTCCTCCTTCTGGCCTGGAGGATCTCCGTAGTGACCCTCAGTGATGACCCCTTCTGCTGGTCTTCACCACCCCTGGGCTTGAGCCGGGCCTTCTTCAGTCCCCCGTCACTTGGTGGGTTGGTGCTTTCATTCCAGGCTGGGCATACACGGTGGGCACTTTACTTAGCTGCTGAAGGTGCATGGTCCTTCCCAGCAGATGCCTCCGCCCTAACATCTCCCTAACCTGTGCTTTAACCTGAGTTCTGTGCTGTTACTGGTCATGGGCAGGTGCTGGCCTTGCCCTGGCCTGGCTCCAGCAGCTCCTGTTTTCTCTGTGCTGTCCTTTCTAGAAGCTGGCTCTCGCAGGTCTTATCACAGCTCCGCCTCTGCAAAAATTCATCCCGAACATCTTTTCCCTTGGTGTCCTCCTGTACTTTTCTTTTTGCTTTCCCCAAGCCCTCTTCACCTTGCAAAAGTCTGCCCTCATGCTCCCAGCATTATCTGTCTGCTCGGCTTCCCTTCCCCTCGGTCATCCTGACCCACTGTCTTCCACTGACCAGCGTTCAGAGTATGTGTGTAGTGCGTGCTTGCCGTTGAGCTCTGGGCACCTGCTTTGACCCTCTCTCACTTATGTTATGAAACATTTTATTTATTTATTTAGAGAGTAAGGCGGGGAGGGGCAGAGAGAGAGAGAAGGAGAGAGAGAGAGAATCCCAAGCAGGCTCCTCACTGCCAGTGCAGAGCCTGACATGGGGCTTGAACCCACGAACCGTGAGATCATGAACTGAGCTGAAATCAAGAGTTGGACGCTTAACCCACTGAGCCACCCAGTCACCCCAGACCTTTATTCATCTTATAGCTGAAAGTTTGTGTCCTGTGATCTACCTCTTCCTATTTTCCCCCACCCCCAGAAACCACTTTGCCATTTGCCATTTTCTGTTTCTATGAATTTGACTTTTTTTTTTTTTTTTTAGATTCAACATATGAGTGGTACCATGGAATACTTATCTTTCTCTCTCTGGTTTATCTCACTTAGCAAAATCCCTCAAGGTCCATCCATATTGTTACAAATGGCAGGATTTTATTCTTTTTCATGATCGAATAGTATTCCATTATATATATATCACATCTTTATCCATTCATCTGTTGATGGACACTTAGGTTGTTTCCATCTCTCATTTATTTTAAAATACCCAAGATCTCCTCATATGAATCTAAATTCACAAACTTCCCGCCTTTTGCTTGAGATTACTTCTAACCCTATTCATATTTTGACATCTTTGGCCATAGCCTTCCACCAGCTCTTGGGGCTGAAGGGGATAGGATGGCTCCACAGGGGTCTTTCTCCAACTCTTGGGTCTACCTTTTACCAGGTGCCCTGGTGCCTTTTATTCGTGTCCTGCCGTCCGTGGGCTCCCCTCCTGACAGTGGTGACACAGTGTGGTCCATGTGGCTGCCTTCTTGGCCTGTGTCTAGAGAGCTTGGATCCCTGGTGGAATGGGAAGGTAGCCTGGAGGAGAAAATCAAGGGTCAGGTGGTCCTGGATTTTTCAAGGTATAACGCCAGATGGTCTAACTTCCTGGGGCCTGCTTTTCTTACCGGTACGCTGTTGGGCTATCAGGAGGCTGAGCTGAGATCGTGCACGTAAAGCATCCAGGCCTGCAGCCGATGCCTGTTGTGCTCTGGACAATGTTGGTGAGTGAATGGCCCTACAGTGAAGCTGACGCTCCCGTGTCTCGTCTGAGACCTGTGACCCTGCGAGGTGAACAGAGTGTCATGGTTTTATTGCTGTTGAAAGTCAGGAAAAAGTCAAAGTTGGGGGGGTAAAGCGACCTCCTCAGGGTCAGTACTGAAGCCCCTTTGGACTCCCCACCCAGTGCTCTTCATGTTTTACTGGAGAAAAGCACTTCTATGCCTTAACAAATATTAAATAGCTGAGTTTTATATCCAAAGGCTGGCACAAGGAACTCCATTCAAGGAGTGGAAAAGCCATTGAAGGGGACAGGAGTCTGCCTCACTCATGCTCTTGGCACCCTATAGGGCTGGGAGCTAGAGGCAGTGGCCTCCAGAAACATTGGATATTCTTACCCCAGTGGCTTGGGGCTGGCTGCCTTGGGGAGGGGCCAGTCAGCAGTGAACAGAAGGACTTCCAGGAGATGGGCCCTCCCGATCGAAGGCTTGGTGGCTCTTTGGGGAATATTTCCAGGCTCTAGAGCCAGAACCTTTCCCAGTGCCTGCTGCTTTTTCTTTTTAGGCGATGGGTCCCTAACTCTTGGGAGGAGATGTTTCTTATCCAGGAGCATAGCCAGACCCGGGTGGAGGGGGACTGCTTTCTCTAGCTCTCCTCTAGAATATTTCTTAAGCTCATCTGTAAGCACAGGTGTGCCAGCCATCAGGACTTTGAGGAGAGCTCCTGTGCATTTTCCCCCTTAGGTCAGCCCAGGACTTGAGTTCATGACTGGGCCCAACTCGGTTTAGTGCAGCATGGTGCCCCTCCAATTCAGGCCATCTCAAAAGTACACATTCTGAGGGAAATGGTTAAACAAACCCTTTGGTTGATCTGGTTGTTTGTGGCATGTGGCCTCACTGAGCTTTTTACCTTTGTTGCTGTTCTAGGGAACAGTGAGGAGCAAGTGCTTAGAGATTTATTTGCTAACATTCTTTGTCCCACCTCCACCCTGTCTATTGACTTGAACATCTGGCATTGCAAAACACCTCTGTTAACTCTCCCAGTCCACTTGGTCTGTCCAAGCAGCACTTGGGCACTCTCGGCTCCAGAAACAGAAACTCCTGCACGCTGGTGACGGTAATGGTGTGGTGGGTACTGTAAGGGGACAACCAGCAGACTTAGTTTCCCCAGGACAGGAAGTGAAGTAGAGCTGGGACCAGGACTGAGATGTGAAGGGTGTTTCTAGTTCTTTCTGAATATCTATTTATTATGGGCTTATGGACAACATCTCAGTTCCACCATGACTTTGGTTAGCCACAGTGCTGACTCCCCTCCTGCTTCTTCTGACTTTGGAGTTAATGCCCAGGTCTCAGGTCCTAAGTCCAGATTTCTGGGGAAAGAATCTGATTGGCTCACCTCATGACCTCATGATTGGTCTAGAGAGCTCAATCATGACCTCATGATTGGTCATGAGATCATCCCCAGGCCAAGGAGCTGTGTTGGGGGTTTGTGGGATCACCCGGTGTAGTCTTACCATGGAGCCCGCTCCTCCTCCAGGACCTGGAGGGGGACCACATTCCCTTAAGAGCCAGGGAGAGAGGGGAGGCAGGGCCTGGCGTTTCTGGTCTCTCACCTGTTGACCTCCCCTCTGCTTTAAGGGATCCATTGCTAATCCTTTTCACTGGGAGCAAATCATGGACTTTCAGCAGAGGCCATTATGCTAACTAGGCATGAAAACAGGTTTGAGAGAGACCAAATACGTAGGGTAAGGTGTGGTCACAAAGTGACTGGCGCACTTTGATGCTTCAGCCCACGTTATGTTGATGTTGTTGACGTGGCTGCAGGGTTCCTGTTCCTGGCTATTCTTCAGTAATATCTCCCCCTGAGTTGGGTTGGTCTGTCCATCTCGTTCCTTACCACGGGACCTGAGGCCCAGGCGGTGACTTGGCTTGGACCACAGGGCAGTGAGGTGATCGGGTTGGAATTAGACACCGGGCCTTTGAAGGTCCTGAAGCTCACATTTGGGGATCGAGCCCAACGAAATAATAATACATGGGTGCAAACATGTTCACTGCAGCGTTAATTAGAATTTGAAATACAGAATATTCCTCTATTGAAATATAGAATGTTGAATATAGAAATAACCAAAGTGTCCAGTGTTGAGGGAGCAGTTAAACAAATTCTGGTGTATCTATTTGATGAGATATTTATATCACCAAAAGTGGTCTTTATGTAAAGCAATGCAGATAAATGTTTGTGTTATCAAAAGTCAGGATGCAAAATTGTACTGACAATGTAACCACTAAAGAAATCACTCTAAAGAAAGCACAGAAACGGACTGCAAACTGCCAACAGGGGTGGTCTCTGGGCGACTTTTTTCCTTTTCTCTATTTATTTCCCAGATATTCTGAAAAGAAGCATGTGTAATTTCTATGGTAGGAGACCTCCCAGCTTGTATAAACGATGGCAAGCTTCTGTGGTCTGAGTTACAGTGAGTGCTAGGTATGTGATGTTGGAGGACTTCCTGTAACCCCATCGAGCACCGTTTTGCTCTTTTATCAGATAAAGATAACACCGTCTACCTCACAGGCTGTTGTGGGGATTGGAGAAAGGTGTAATCCACTCTCGTGTCAGCTGTAAACTTTGTGGCCTGTAATAGATGCTCAGGAAATGCTAGGCGATTCTACGTAGGGATTGCTTTGGAGGTGGCACTACAGCCTCTAAGTTGACCCTACACTTGAGCCTTTGTCCTCTGCTGGTGATTTATCCTCATCTGTCTTAACGCAGAGCCATCCTCTTGCTTTGCAGGGACCTCCCCCAACAGGTTTAACATTTTTTTTTTTTTTCACGAGAGGCTGTTTTTCACGAGGTGCACCTATGGAGGCACCCCTAGGGGCCACGGAGGGAGCCACGGAGGTGTGCTCGCCAGCAGAAGGGCTCTGCAGGCAGAGGCTGGGGTGTCTCAACAGGAGGTCTCAGGGACCGCAGTTGTTACAGCAATGGTTAGAACAAATGGAAGGCTATTCTGGGCCAGGATCAGGGGGGCAACCCACAAACATTATCTGATTTCATCATCACAACATCTCTGATGTCGGCATTTCCCCCATTTTACAGATGAAGGAATGCAAGCTCAGAGGGTTTGTGACCTGCCCAAGGGGCTGAGCCAAATTTGAACCCTGGTCTCTCTGATGCTACAGCCTTCCACCTCCCCTTACCCATCCACCTCCTACTTACCACCCATTCACCTCCTGCACCTATCTACCTACCCATCTTCCCACCACCTACCTATCCCCTCAGCCCCATCAACCTGTCATATACCTGCCCCCTATCCACCTCTGACTTGATGCACTCCAGCTTACCTATCTACCGACTCACCAGTCAACTTACCCATCTGCCCATCTGTCTCTGTACCCTGTACCATAGCTCCCATCCTCCCATCTCCGCCCACCGAACACACTTCCACCCACCTAATCCATCTGCCTGCCCATCCGCTCTTCCATTCATTTACCCATCAATCCTCCCCATCCAGCCCCCCACTCATTCTCCTTCTACTTTCCTGTCTACCAATCCACCCATAAACCTACCCATCCACCCGCCCACCCATTCATCCAACAGTTACCCAGGGCCTCCTGTAGGCCAAGTGCTGTCCTCAGCGCTGAGGACACTTGCAGTGGGCTGTGTAGACAGACGGGTAGGCACTGTCTCTCCAGGAGGGGAGGGTCTGTCATCACTGCTTTTTGAGAGCAATCTGCCAGCCTCTGACCAACAGCAGGACGGAGTGGGTAGAGGCAGATGCTTCACTAGCTGGAGCCCTGTCTCTTGCCAAGGTGGTTATACCCTGGTAGCAGGTTACCTGGATTTGGGGTTAGCTTCCTCACCTGACAGTCAATCACTAGAGAATGTGGAGATGTTTCATGGATGCACACAGGGGTCAGACCTGTTTGAACCAGATGGCTCCTCTTACATCAGCAAAACTCACTCTCCATTCGTGTTTGGGTGTGGAGCACAGTGGGTGTCAGTCTCTGTGCCTCTGTCCTTCCAGATTCAGGGAGGGGTCCGCTGTGCTGCCTTACAACACCCCCTCTCGCTGCTTGCTTTTTCTTGTTCACCCAGAAGCCACTTCTGGAAACCCAGTTACTCTGGGCTTCTTTTTAGCCTTGCAACTAATATGTCTCCGGACAAGATCAACCTTTTGTGTCTCTGCTGGACCTGGAAGGGGTGGGGATGGGTGATTAAGGGCAGCCCAGGGCATTTATTTCCCCTTATTTATATCCCTGCTGTAAGGACCAGGATAGCTCATTAACAGAGCCCTGGTGGCTGGAGAGGCGTGGATGTGATATTCTGCAGGAGCCCTGTTGAAGAATGCCTGACCCTGCCGACCCCGTCTGGAGCTGGGTTTAATTAAACTGTCAGCACTGGTCAGAAGAACAAAGCCTCCCTTCCAGTCCTGGTCCCCAGCCCCCATCAGAGGCAGGAGGGCATTCTCTGCTGAAATGAAGAGCTGTTAAAAATGGATCTGCCTTGCCTCCAAGGGAAATTACCCGAAACAGGAAGGTGACCTCGCCGTTGTGACATGTCCACTCTGGGCAGCAGATCTGCGGGACTGAACCAGCCTTGCCGCCAAGGACCCTGGTGCATGAGGGATGGGGCTGCTGTGGCTGCCCCACACTGGCTAGGGCCTCCTTCTTGCCAGAACCGCTGCCTTAAGATTCTATTCCTTTACTCCCTAGACTTCACTTTTCCCAGGAAGGACCTTCATGAGCTTTGTCTCATGAGATATTAAGTCTGTGAGATGTTTCTGGCAGTAATGATGGAAAGAAACTTCCTTGGTTAGACAGTTTGGGAAGTACTGGGTCAGCCCCTTTAATCTGCTTATGTGCATTATAAAGCCCCTGGGGGACGTGTGGGGTATTGCATTGGCCAAACTGATTTGACCTTGAAACTCTTAAAAAAAATTGTTTTTTTTTTTTTCTTTTTCTTTTCCGGAATACCTAGATCTTGTGGGTCTAGTGTCAGGTCACTTGCTGAGCTCTGGCAATAGGGATCATAGCTGACTCAAATCCAGGTCCTTCTGACCCAAACCATTAGTACTCTACCTCTAAACCATTAGTACTCTAATTAGTGTGAATGAGAGTTGTCTAGGGGAGTTTATTAAAATGCAGATTATCATCAGAACATTATCATCAGAGATCCCGAGTCTGTAGATGTGAGAGGGCCCAAGAATCTGAATTATTATCAAGCCCCTCCTTATCTGGTTCACACTTTGAGAAGCCTTCCTCTCAGCACACTTTGATGAGTCTTAGATAGGTACCCCTCTACGATCAGAACCCCCCTTTGCCTCCGCCCGGCCTGGTTCTGGTGTGGGAGCCACGCTAACAAAGACCCTCCCAAGGGCAGACGCTTTACCTCCTGCGGCCACACAGAGAACAATTTGGGGATTATGAGTTAGCAATTACAGAGCACTCTGAATTCTCAAAGTGCTTTCCAATCATTACATCTGTGCCTGCTGTCAAGGCTCAAGTGAAAAAGGCAAGCATCCCACTGGGCTGGCCGGGAGCCTCTGCAGCAGAGGGCAGCCAGCCCGAGATTGACATCCTGAGTGCCAGAGAGGGCTGATGCGCCCAGCATGGTTGAATGTCCTAAACACAGCACTGGCCCCTGGCTCTGACCCTGCTGCCTCAGAACCACATGGGCCTTCACAAATGCAGCTGGCCAGCGCCTGGGGGAGGGCTGGAGGGAAGAGCAGTGGACAGGTCGCCCCCCAGGAGAAAGCCCAGCAAAGGCAGAGCACTCTGCTGGGGACGTTTTGTGGCTCAAAGGAATGAAAAGTCCTCTCCTACAGCATTACAAAAATCAGTATGGGACAAACTGAATTCATAAGCATCAAGAAGATTCTGAACAGAGAGGAGTACACATAGGAGGGGAGAAATTATGAATAACTTTTAGGGGAGGGAGGATTTTTTTTAAAGCCATTTCAGAAATTATATAAATAATTTTGTGCTGCCATTAAAGAAAAGTAAGAGATAGGGATTTTTTTTTTTTTTTTTTAACATTTTATTTATTTTTGAGACAGAGAGAGACATAGCATGAACGGGGGAGGGGCAGAGAGAGAGGGAGACACAGAATCGGAAGCAGGCTCCAGGCTCTGAGCCATCACCCCAGAGCCCGACGTGGGGCTCGAACTCACGGACCGCAAGATCGTGACCTGAGCCGAAGTCGGACGCTTAACCGACTGAGCCACCCAGGCGCCCCAGGGATTTTTTTTTTAAATTAAGACATTTAAAAATGCTTGAGCTATCATTCAAATATTTTCAAAAAATGCAGTTTAATACCAAAGCTATATATAATTGTTAGAATAATTGTAATTACCATTTGTTAAGCACCTATGCACCAAACACTTTATGTGGATTTTCTCATTTTAATTGTTAACAGTCCTATGCAATTATTATCCTGTTTTACAGTGGGGAGAATTGAGGCATGGAGGGGTGAAGTCATTGGTCACACGGGTATTTGTTGGCAAATCCAGGCTTTGAATGCAGGTCAGGCTCTAACCCTCTCTGCTATACTGCCTTTCATGATAAAAAATAGAGAAACAGGAAGAGGAAAGAGATTGCTCAGGAGTCTTCTGGGAAGGTGAGAAGTTTCGAGTCAGGTGTTGAAGGATGTGGGAGACACGGGTGGATGGAGAGGATGCAGTTGTCCTATGAGCAGGGGCTCCACAATTCTAGACTGTTGTGTGGATCTCGGCCCAGAAGGTATAGACGGTCTCTGTTTCCTAGAACGAGGAGTCTGGAATGGATGATGGGCAGAGGGGGCCACAGAGGGTACTTACGAGCAGAGTGACTGAGCAGAGAGTAAAAGTCATCTTTCCTGAATACACCACTCCCTCAACCAGAGCCCCCTCCCCTCCTGTGGGTCTCCATCCCATGACATGAGGACGGATGAGTGTATGTCTATCCTTGGCTGGCCTGAAATGTGTGTGTGTGTGTGTGTGTGTGTATTAAAATAAACATAGTTATCACTGTAACCACTTGTAAGTGTGCAGTTCAGTGGCATTAACTGCACACACATGTCAGGCAGCCATCACTATTGTCAGTGCCCCAAACTTCGTCATCGTGCCCAGCAGAAGCTCGGCACCCATTAAACAATAACTCCCCATTCCTGCCTCTCTCCCAGCTCTGGTGGCCTCTCTTTTACTTTCCATCCCTAGGAATTCACCGATCCTAAGTGTGTCATACATGTGGAGTCATACAATATTTGGCTTCTGGGACTGTCTTACTTCACTTAGCGTGGTGTTTTTAAGGTCCATCCAAGTCTCGTTCTTTCTTATGACTGAGTCGTATCCCCATGTGTGGCTAGACCGCATTTTGTTTCCATCAGGTACAGTTGCTTGTATCTCTGTCCGAGCCCCTGACGTTCTTCATGACTCCTTTTCCTGCTTCTCCTACCAGATGAGGCAGTGATCAGGCTACCCATCCTCATTTCCCCAGCACGAGTGGGCTTAGCAGGGCCGGTAAGCCATGTCTTTCAGGTGGTGGGCATTGTCCCGAAGCCTGTGGGAGGAGAGTGAACAGCTTCTGCTCTTCGTGAGGAGCCCAGGACTTCCTCCCTCCCTTCTGTAATTTCTGGGCTTGGGGCTTTGAGCTTGTGTGTCAGGCCCCAGCTTCATGGATTTGATGGACTCAGCACTTGCCCACTGACCCCTGTTCTACTTGACCTGTGGTTGACTTTGACCTGTGGCTCAGAAATATGAAGCTAGTTGTTCAAGGACTGATGGCTTGTAGAAGTAAAATCTATTGAGGGTAGGCTAAATGGAGTCTCTGTAGAAGCAGGCAGGCATACCCCTCTGCTTGAAATGGGGTGTGGAAGGTAGTTCTAGGGAGCCCCTGCTGCCTCTCATGCCTGGGAGGCCATGAAAACTTGAGACAGGAGGTAATCAAGATCAAGAAGGAAACATGGACCTTTTAGCTGGTGGAGACAGACATGAATCGGAAAGAGGCTGAACCCAGGGGATGCATGGCAGGGTTTGACTGACTCCATTTTTTATTAGGATGGGCCAGGACCCTGCATCTCCTGATGAGACCCTCCCCATACTTAATTCTGTGGCTTAAGTGGTTCTGTTTCTTACTTGGGATTCCGGCCAGGTGTCCACAGGTCTTGAGAAGCTCAAAGAAGAAACCAGGGGTTCCTTTAAGCTCTTTGCAGTGTGGGCAGCATTTGGTGTAGCACTGGCCATCTTCTGCTAAAGAGAAGCCCTGACTGGCAGTTGATTAATTGGCTCTTGATTAATAATAAAAATTTGGAAAGATAGGTGCTCCTGGGTGGCTCATTTGGTTGAGTGTCTGACTCTTGATTTCAGCTCAGGTCATGATCTTGGGGTCATGGGATTGAGCCCTGGGTCTGGCTCACGTTGAGCATGGAGCCCGTTTGGGATTCTCCTTTCTCTTTCCCTCTGTCTGTCTCCCTCACTTGTGTTCTCTCTCTCTCAAATAAAATTTTAAAAAAATATGGGAAGATATATTATTAATAGAGATATTTTAATGGCCCATACTTTTCAAATGTTTGGGGAGTGTGATCAAAGGGCACTCTTTTGGTGAAGTGGCTGGGAACCATTGCCTTACACATTTGGACCCGTTCCTGCACCCGACCTCCCATCCCCATGCTGTAGGGCAAGGAACGCCTGGCTGGTTTGGCCCCAGTGTTAATATGGATGGAGCTTCTTGGCAGAAACTCAGTCTTTGTCGCAGGACAGCTCTGGTCTCCTGCTCTTGTCGGGAGCCTTGGAGTGGGGTGGGTAAAGAAGAGGTAGGGAGCTGATAAACCCATCCCAAGTCTCTCCCAAATCTGGCTCTTTTCCCTCATAATTCTGTGGGCTCCAGACCTTTGCTAAAGAGATGCAAGTCTCTACCTGACAAGTGACCTGGCATGAGCCAACCCTCATGTGGACTCTGGGTAAGAGACTGGACTCTGCCTAGGGAGGGAGGGGTTGGATTTCTCAGAGCAGAACTGTTCCTGACCAGCCCTTGTAAAAAGATGGGCACTAACCTGAAAGGAAATGCTTGTCTTTTATGAAAAATAGGCACCATAAAATTAACACCGTATATTCTTAGACCACTTAACACTTTGCAAAAAACTTCTTAGAAAAACTCTTGGAGTTGGTATATGGTATATTTTTTCACATCTTAAAGAGGCAACTTGAGATTGGCTAAAGTTTGCTGACTCCCCTGAGCTGGTAAAGAGCATGTACTCCATTTCCCCATACTGCTTGGTCAGTTTTTTTAAGTCTTTTTAAAAATTGTTTGTTTATTTTGAGAGAGACAGACAGAGAGAGAGAGAGCAAGTGAGAGAAGGGGCAGAGAGAGAGGGAGACAGAGCATCCCAAGCAGGCTCTGCACTGTCAGCCCTGAGCCTGACGTGGGGCTCGATCCCACAAACCATGAAATCATGACCAGAGCCAAAATCAAGAACCAGATGCTTAACTGACTGAGCCACCCGTGCACCCTGCCTGTCAGTTTAATGGACCTGGAACCATTTTTGCCTTTAAGGACACTGACTGGCTGGATTTTCCTCACCTGGCTGGGACTCCGTGTGGGGATGTGGGTGCAGCTGCTGGCAGCTGTAGCCTTACGGTCTGTATTTGTTTCCTCCTGCTGCTGGGACAAATGATCACAAACTCAGTGGCTTAAAACAACACAGATGTGTTATCCTACAGTTCTGGAGGTCAGAAGTCTGAAATGGGTCTCATGAGGCTAAAATCCAGGTGTCGGCAGACTTGTGTTTCTTCTGGAGGCTCAGGGGAGAATCTTACTTTTCTTTTCCAGCTTTTAGAGGTCAATCACATTTCTTGGCCTGTGGCTACATCATTCTCTCCAACTTCTTCTTTTTTTAAAGTTTATTTATTTATTTTGAGAGAGAGAGTGTACAAGCAGGGGAAGGGCAAAGAGAGAGAGAGTCCCAAGCAGGCTCTACGCTGTCAGTGTGGAGCCCAATAGGGGCTCAGACTCATGAATCATGAAGTCATGACTCTGAATCAAGAGTCAGATGCCTAACCGACTGAGCCATCCACCTGCCCCTCTCCGACTTCTGTGTCAGCTGTCACATCTCCTGTCTCTCCTGCCTCCTCCTTTCCCTCATAAGGTCCCTTGTGATTGTACTGGTTCCACCTGGATAATCCAGGATAGCCTCCCCGTGTCAAGATTTGTAACATAACCACGTCTGTCAAACCCCTTTTTCCACGTAAGGTAACATTCACAGGTCCCAGGGGATTAGGACAAGGGCATCTCTGGGGGGCATTATTCTGTATACTGCATCTTGTCTTCCCTTTAGAGGACAGTAAACCTTAGTGACCAGAAGCATGGCCTAGGTCCTCCCTGCCCGGGGTTTTGGAGTTACAGGCACACGCCATCGGAGCTCCAGAAGCCCTCCAAAGAGGTGCACCTCTGGGAAGCATGACCAGCTCTTCCAGGTTATAGTTAGCCTCGTGGGCATTGAGTCCTCGCTTTTCCTCCCGTGATCATTGGTAGTGATTAGCTGTCGGACTCTGGGCCAGTTACTTAAACTCTCTGAGTCTATCTCATCATCTGTAAAATGTGGTGGGGGATGTTGTGAGAGTCAGGGGTGATTTCTACAGACCACCCAGTTCAACTGCTGTGAATACCATCGTCACCCAAACCATCATCCTGAAAGCAGTGGAGAGGGTGGGCAGGCATGCTCCGTCCAGCCGTATTACTTGGACGTAGAGGACAAGCTGCCATTCTAGAAGTCTTTGTGGGTTGCCCCAGGCTTGTGGGCTTCTCTGGCTCCCCTTTCCTCATGGCCCCGGCGGGAGGTTGCAGGCGAGGCCTGGTGTGAGGGTCCGGATTGCCTTTTTGCCTGTCTCCTTGGCTCAGTGTGGGGCCTGCTCGAAGAGACGCTGTCTTCTTTGTGTGGCCAGAGTTACTTACCTCCTGCCGCCTCTTGCCGCAGCTCACTCTGCATTTGGCAGGCAGCTTGTCACCTGAGAGTTTTACCCATGCAGCCTCTTTTCTTGGTTTTATAGACTGGAGATGAGATAGTGACTTCATACAAACGGAAGAAGGATTTCTGCAGCCGCTTTCTCTGAATGCATTCCCCGGGAGTTGACTATAATGTAGAGCTCTTTAGTAGATTAACTTGGTGTGACTATTAACATGAATTATAACTTATATTTGAACTTGTGATCTATAATAGTGCAGGATTTAAGGAAATAAACAGCTGGACTCTGCGTTACCTTTGTCGTTAATTCTTGACCGGTATCGATCTCTGCTTAATCTGATCTTAACTTTAATAATGTTGAGCCTCTTAGCATCAGAAGGTTTCCTAGAACACACGCATGGTTTTATTATTTTGGGACTTGAGGTCAACTTGGTATCAGAAGTCCACAGGGGAGGTAGAGGTTGTCACATGTGAGTAGAGGATTGGTATCAGTATTCCAAAAGACTCCTCAGCTTTCACTGATGTATCTGTAGCTTGGTTCTGCTTCATCGAAATCCAGGCTCCATTGGCCCTTCCCAGTTCCACACTGTCCCGCCTCTTGTCAGACACAGCTTTTAAAAAAAGACTGTGACTGAAAACACATAACATAAAGGTTACCATCTTTTTCATGTGTACCTTTCAACAGTGTTAAGTATGTTTATGTTGTTATGAAACAGAGCTCCAGAACTTTTTCATCTTTCAAATCTGAAACTCTATACCCGTTAAACAACTCCTCATCGCACCTAGGGTTATTTCACTTGGCATTATGTCCACATTGCAGCATGTGACAGGATTTCCTAACTTGTTAAGGCTGAATAATATTCCATCACATGTATATATCACATCTTGTTTATCTACTCGTGTGCTGATGGACACTTGGATTGCTCCCACCCTCGGCTGTTGTTAATGGTGCAGCTATGAACGTGGGTGCACAAATACCTCTTTGAGACCCTGCTTTCAATTCTTTTGAGTATATCCCAGAAATGGGATTGTTGGATTTCAGGGTAGTTCTATTTTCACTTAAAAAATTTATTTTATTTTATTTTTTTAAATTTACATCCAAATTAGTTAGCATATAGTGCAACGATGATTTCAGGAGTAGATTCCTTAATGTCCCTTACCCATTTAGCCCATCCCCCCCCACAACCCCTCCCGTAACCCTCTGTTTGTTCTCCATATTTAAGAGTCTCTTCTGTTTTTTCCCCCTCCCTGTTTTTATATGATTTTTGTTTCCCTTCCCTTATGTCCATCTGTTTTGTCTCTTGAAGTCCTCCTATGAGTGAAGTCATATGCTTTTTGTCTTTTTCTGACTAACTTCACTTAGCATAATACCCTCCAGTTGCATCCACGTAGTTGCAAATGGCAAGACTGCATTCTTTTTGATTGCCGAGTAATACTCCATTGCATATATATACCACATTTTCTTTATCCATTCATCCATCGATGGACATTTGGGCTCTTTCCATACTTTGGCTCTTGTTGATAGCGCTGCTATAAACATGGGGGTTCATGTGTCCCTTCGAAACAGCACACTTGTATCCCTTAGATAAATGCCTAGTAGTGCAATTTCTGGCCCATAGGGTAGTTCTATTTTTAGTTGTTTGAGGAACCTCCATACTGTTTTCTATAGTGGCTGCACCAGTTTGCCAACACTTGTTATTTTCTGGGCTTTTTGTTTTTGTTTTTGAATAGTTGCCATTCTAATGGGTGTGAGAAGATATATCATTGTGGGTTTGATTTTCATTTTGCTGATGACTAATGATGTTGATTATCTTTCCATATGCTTGCTGGCCATTTGTATGTCATTGCTGGAGAAGCATCTTTCTGTAATCTGGGTATTCAACCCTTTATCAGATATATGATTTACAAATATTTTCTCCCATTCCATGTGTCTTTTCTCACAACTGATTGTGTCCTTATGTACACAGAAGTTTTTAAGTTTGATGTAGTCCTGTTTGTCTATTTTTGCCTTTGTTGCCTGTGCTTTTGGTGTCAAATTGAAGAAATCCTTTTCATGTCTAATCTCAGGAAACTTTTTCCCTGTTTCCCCCTACCCCCACCCCCAGGACTTTTATAGTTTTAGGTCTTACATTTAAGTCTTTGATCCATTTTGAGTTAATTTTTATATGTAGGAAAAGCTAAGTGTCTGACTTCACTCTTTTGTATGTGGCTGTCCAGTTTTCTAAATACCATTTGATGAAGGGACTGTCCTTTCCCCATTGAATGGTCTTGGCCCCCTTGTTGAAGATCATTTGACCGTACAGCTGAGGGTTTATTTCTGGACTCTCCATCCTATTCCTTTGGTCTGTGTACCTGTCTTAATGCTAATATCACACTGCTTTGATTACTGTGGCTTTGTGATATGTTTTGAAATCAAGAAGTATGAGTTCTTCAACTTTGTTCTTTTTTTTTTTTTCTTTTTTTTTTTTAACGTTTTATTTATTTTTGAGACAGGGAGAGACAGAGCATGAATGGGGGAGGGTCAGAGAGAGGGAGACACAGAATCTGAAACAGGCTCCAGGCTCCGAGCTGTCAGCACAGAGCCTGACATGGGGCTCGAACTCACAGACCATGAGATCATGACCTGAGCCGAAGTCGGACGCTTAACCGACTGAGCCACCCAGGCGCCCCGAACTTTGTTCTTTTTCAAAATTATTTTGCTATTTGGAGTCCAGTGATGGCTTTTTACTTTGTAGCACAAGGGATCTGTCACAGCAGGAAAGAGGCTACAGAAACTTAGATCTTTGGATTCAAATAGGACAAAAGTAATTTGCTCCAGCCTCTGCTTAAACACTTTGGTGATGGGGAGTTCACAGGACAACTGGTCTTGTGGTGAGATCTGATCATTAGGAATTCTCTTACTAAACTTGACCTGTTTTCCTGGGATGTTCACCCAGCGATCTTGGTGTTACTCTCTAGAATTATACTCAGAGAAAGGATGTATGTTTAGGTCAATCCTTTAACTCGTCATTATCTTCAAGGGACCATGCAAGACTGGTCTATAAGAGGCTATAGGGCTGAAGCTATCTTTAAGTGTCCATTGTATAGATTCTTTCTAAAGTTCAGGGTTATCCTCAGAATCTTTGTAGGCTTCCTCGTTCTAACCCATTTATCTCAGGCAGCTTTGATCCCAGGAACTCCTTATCTTCCCAGTCCCGTTTCTACTGCTCTGTTGGGTGGGTTTCTTAGAGGCCCCCTTGAAGCATAGAGCTGTAGCTTCAGGAAACATATAATTTAACAAATAAGGATCCTTTAGGTAGGGGGCAATTTCCCCATCTTCCTCCCACAAAGCCAGTCCTTACCAGACCTTCCTATCTATAATCAGGGTCTCCTGGATAGACCAGTAAGGATATGGGGGTGGTAGAGGGCTGGAGAGAGCAGTCTGAGGGGGTTCTGGGGACTTTTTGGCAGAGGATGATAGACATGAGCACTAGACTGAGAACCAGGACACTTGTGTTCTAGATCTGGCTCTGTCCCCATCTGGCTGTGACACCTTGGACAGACAAGTCATTAACATCTCTGGACCCTGCTGCGTTTATCATTTTTATTAATGAAATGGATGAGCATACAGAAGGGATGCTCAGCAGATTCATAGGTGGCACAAGTCTGGAAAGGGATGGCCGTTGTATCCAAGGTGACGGAAGATTGAAAAAGAATTCCATGAACTAGACTGGAATCGATGAGGTGAAATTAAATACTGATAAATACAAAGATGACTTTGAAAGCTCTGATTGGAGGAGACCTGGTTTGGGGCACTTGTTAGGAAAAGGGCCTGTGATTTCAAGTTGAGAATGAATTGAGGGTGGTAAGGTGGCTGACAGAGCAATGTAGTCAGAGGCTGAATTAATGGAGGCAAGGTGTCCTCTCCAGGGGAGGGGATAGGCCTGTTTCTGTCTGTGCTGATTTGAGCACATACAGAGAACAGTGCTCAGTACCCGAATCTGTACTTTGTTGTGGGCAGCTGTGGTGAGAACACTAAATGTGCTGTGGAGGAGGGTGGCTAACATTGAGAGAATCTGGAAAACATTTCATGTGAGATATGGTCAAGGGGCCTGGGGCTATTTGGTGTGATGAGAACAAATGTAGAGGAACTCTGAGAGCAATTTTCAAATCTACGTGAAGGGCTGTCATGAGAACAAGGGAGCTGATTTGTTCCAGAAGCAGAACTGGGTACAGTGGGTGGAAGGTGGGGAAGTGGATTTTGTTCTGTATGAGGCAGGCTTCCTGGAGAGCTGGCTGCAGAGGGGAGGGCTGCTCTGCTGTTTGGCTTATCCACGGAAGAGTTCAAGGGGGAGCGGATTCGTTATCTTCTGGGACTATGTGCCGAGATGCTGGGGAGCCCTGGGTTTGGTGGCCTCGGATGCTTTTCCATAGAGAGCTGTCCGACCACAGTAAGCAGATGAGATTCCTGCTCTGAATGGTGTTTGGGTGGGTAATCAGCTTGCAGGCACACGAAACTGGCAGATGGTGGGAACCTGGAAGGCCCCTAGCCCGAGCCTCTGTGCTGCAAGCCATCCTTTACAGCAAAGTGCTTCCAGCGAATTGTGTAACAAAATATTTACCAGACCTCGGGTTCTGGCCCATGTTTTGTAGTCAGAGTTGGAACAATGAAAACCTACAAATAGCTCTGGAAATGGTGTTGGTCTGTGAGAAGACACGGAAGGTTTGTCCTCAGGAAGAGTCTGGTCCTGGAGGTGCTTTGGGGAGCCGGCCCCCCACCCAGTTTGATGAGCAGTGACTCATTTCCCCCTTTGAAGTCCATGTGTTGTCTTCAGAGCCCTGGTGTTTGCACCCTCTGCTCCTTCAACAAAGGCCCTTCTGTCAGCGGATCTCAGGGGCCAAGCAGGGAAGGGTCAGGAAAGGAAGGTATTGACTGAATACCAATAAGGAGGGGAAGTGTGTTCATGGAGGATGAGGGGCGCCAGGCAACTCGGGGCCCCACTCATGCTGTGCAAACAGAGCAAGAATGCCCTTTGGTGGGTTTGTTTTACTAAAGGCTGTGGGGAGGAGGCGGGGGAGGGACCCAGGAGCAAGGGAGGAAATATTTCACAGTGCGAGTGCAAGCTCGGCCCCTGGCTGGGGAGGGGCCGGCCTGAGAGCCCTGGGCTAACAAAGAGGCAGTGTGGGCTGGTGACAGTGAGGGGAAAGCACATGGCAACTAATGGGGTAGTAATGGGTGGGGAGGTAACCTGGGAAAAGCTGGTACAAGGAAAGCTGGCACATAAATTCTGGTGGGGTGACATCCCTTTTGGCAGGGAGACAGGGGCCACTCTTTCACCCTCCCCGGTGCCAACGCCAGAGATATTCCCGCTCCCAGGGACGAGGCCAGGGTGAGGGATGGCTGCAAGGGGTAAAGGCGGCTGGGGTTTCATGGCCCGCAGGGCCTCGGGAAGGATGGTCACGGAAGGGGAGAGCGTTCTCTACAGAAGCCAGAGCCCCAGGCTGAGTGCCAAGGAAGAGCTGCCTCTCCATGCGTGGTAGAGGGGTGGTGCGGCCCTGCAGAGACCCCGCTTGTGAGGCTTTGCACCCCAGGCTGGCCCTCAGGAGTCACCAGCTGGCTAGGGGGGCCAAAGGCCCGTGTCCTAGGCCACTGCTGTAGAGGAGGCAGACATCAGGGCTCTCATTCACTGCCCCCATAACTCTGTCCATCGTTTATAGGAGAATCATTTGGACATGTCAACTCTAAGGGGACGGTAGTTATTGCCTGGGGGCTTTTGGAGGAAGCCATTTAACAGTTGGTATTTGAACTTTTATGGTGTTCCCCAAAAAACCAGGGGCATCCCAGAGTCCAGAATCATGGCTCATCGATGGAGGTTTTAGTTCTGTGTCTGTCACAGAGCAACCATTTTTGGTCACGTTAGTATTCTTTTATTAGGAAACACAATAGCAAATTGTGTTTTTTATCTATTTATTTATGCGCGTGACCAGCTCTGCTCTTCATAATGTTTAGGAAAGAAGAGAAAGGTGGGGGGCATCTGCCCCAGGTGTGGGTCTAGAGCTTTATTAAAGGGCCATCGCTTTGGGACCGCTCCTCGGTGCTCTGCTGTGGGTGCGAATCCTTACTGAGATTCCTGGTTGATGTTGACAAAGCAGCAACTGCTGTTAGGTTTCTGAGTACGTACAAGGTCCCATGGTGGGGGTCCTTCCTGGAGACGTGAGCTCTGGAGATGTCCCCTAGTCTTCCTGCCTGGCTGAGAGCCAGCCCTCCTTCTGAGTGTCACTTTCCCCAGTGTGGCAGTGGGGACTCTGGACCCAGCTTCTCTTGATGGATGGATGGATGGATTCATTCACCCAACAAACTTATTACAAGCCTGCTGTGCACAGTGACTTGTTGGGCTCGAGGAATATCAGGATGAATTAGACATGGTCTGGGGCTTGGCTGGAGCTTGACTGGTGGTTCTGTGATGACTGATTCCTCAAGAGGGTGGTGGGCTTAAGCTGTGAGAATTTGATGGTCAGTTTGTATTCTGGCTTCTCTCTCAGTGCCCATGAAATGAAAAAAAAAAAAAAAAAAGGAAAGAAAAGAAAAGGAATGTGAAAGAAAACTAATAGGAGTGAAAAATCATATTTCATGGGAACGAATGCCCATATCAATTATACTGCTATTCAAACATAGACTTCCCCGCACTTCATCTTCTGTCTCAGGTATATTGAAATGTCACTACACCTGGGCATTTGAATGTCGTATTTCTTTTTTTTTTTTTTTTTTTTTTTTTTTAAATTCTTTTTTTACATTTTTATTTATTTTTGAGAGACAGAGAGAGACAGAGCATGAGTGGGGGAGGAACAGAGAGAGAGGGAGATGCAGAATCGGAAGCAGATTCCAGGCTCTGAGCTGTCAGCACAGAGCCCAACATGGGGCTCGAACCCACAGACCATGAGATCATGACCTGAGCTCAAGTCGGACGCTTAACCGACCGAGCCACCCAGGCACCCCGAATGTCGTATTTCTTTTAAGGCAGCTGGAAAAAACAAATCCATTTCGGACAGTCATCAACTCCACTGATAGGAAACAAAGGATAAGAAATCAGTGTTGATAGGTCCTTACAGTAAACTGTGTAAGCAAAGGCTGGAACTCATTTATCAGTGATTTTTAATAGCATCTTTCACAGCCAGCTGGACATGGTGTGAGACCTCCATTGTCTCTGGGGGAAAGCTGTGGTCATTTGAACATTGACCGCAGACTGCAAATGGCTCTGTCCCCTGGGCGCCCTGTAGGAGTGCAGCCCTTGCTGGTGAGCGCCATCTGTTGATGGCAGGGGTGCGTGCAGAGGTCAAGAGTGCCTTTCTGAACTCACAGGTGACCCAGAGGCCCTTGCGTGGAGAAGTCCTCGTGCAACTTCTCTTTGGACTTCTAGGTGCTGATGCTGCTGACATCACCAGAGTTGGGGACCAGGCATAACATGGAAGTTGAGAGTTTGGACCCTGGAATCCAACAGCCCTGCTGTTACTACCTACTAGTACTGGGCAGAGTGCTTAATCTTGCATGGACTCAGTCTTCTCATCTGGGAAAAGAGCATAATAAAGACTTATCTCAAATTGCTGAGCAGGAGTTAAATAAGATGATGCCAGTGATGTGGGCTTGGGCCCACATTCTGTGTGTGATGAACCATCAAGAAACACTGAGCTTATATTTTCTTCCATAGTTAAGCTCTAGTTCCTCTAACAGAAGGAGATGCAGGAAACAAAAGAAAACAGTTACATTTCCATTACCCAGTAATCACATCTTATTACCATTCTATACTTGGAATTTGTCAGAACAAAATTTTCTAAAAGTGGTATTTTAATGGTTTGTAATTTGATTCCCCCCCCCCCCCCCCCGCCCCCAAACAAAGATCATTGGGCAACCAAAGGTGGCTGACATTCTGGAAATTCATTCTGGACAGTAAACATATTGGAGTTCTTTCAAGCAAGAGGGAAGTGAGCCATGAAAACAATGCCTCTCTCCAAAGTGGTTCTGTTAGCATCTAATGTTTCCTGATGGAGAGGTGCTGTAAAGAATTTCCTTTATTATTAAGGAGGAAAAAAACATTATTATTTAAAAAAGTTTTTTAATGTTTATTTATTTTTGAGAGAGAGAGAGACAGAGTGCAAGGGGGATAGGGTAGGGGCAGAGAGAGAGGGAGACACAGAATCTGAAGCAGGCTCCAGGCTCTGAACTGTCAGCACAGAGCCTGACACAGGGCTTGAACTCAAGAACCTCGAGATCATGACCTGAGCTGAAGTCAGATGCTTAACCGACTGAGCCACCCAGGAGCCCCAAAACATTATTTTTAAAGAAATAAAATAAAAATGTGGTGGTTTTTTATGCTGGCCATGGGAACTGGAGCTTAACCAGCAAAAAGGTTCCTTTTTCTCTTATGTGCCTTCCCCGGGCATCCACTTGGCCCAGGTTAAAGGCTGCGGATCTTTATAGCTCATTTAACCCAGAGCGCATTGGGCTCGGTTGAGGTATAGGCCTTGACAGTTATCTGTTTTGACTCTAACAGGGAGGACTTGGCCCTGTTCAATCTGTTCCAATCTCAGTCCCCATTGTGAACATCAGCTCACACCCAGGAGGGACTGCGGTGACATGTCTCCTGTGTGATGAGGCCACCGCCCCCAGGCATGTCATACCGTGCCCCGAGGATGCAGTGTTGCCTCTTACACACCAAGAATGTGCCTCCAAACCTTGAAATTAGGGGCTCTGTTAACACAGGAACATCACTCCTTTCTGTTCATTTCGCGGCCTTGGCAGCCCTTGAGGGGAAACAAATCATGCCTGTCAGCCCTTTATAAAAAGCCCAGCAGAGATGGTTTGTTTTTATTTTCATCTGAGAAGGAGATGGGCTGTTTTCTCAGAGTATGGTTTTATTAGTGTGTCCCCCCATTCCTTATCACTAATGCCAAATGCAGATGCTGAAACCTCAAGGCTGGTGAGCCCTAGAATCCCATCCAACATTAAGTTCCATGGTCACCCCAGGGACCCCAGAAATTTAGGAGCCCACTCAGGAGTCTGGAGTGCCTGTCCAGCCACTGTTCCTTCTTGAGCCCGGGCATGCCGTGTCCGTTCATGAGATGCTTTTCTTAGCAGGCAGGCAAAGTCAGATTGACTAAAGGAAACATTTTTAGAGGAAGACCCACCCCCAACCGGTTCTAGTCATTGCCATTTTTGGAAACAGGAGGCAGGACGCTTTGGTGGCGTTTAGATGCGCTTTGGAGCGCAGTGTCCAGTGAGAGCTGGAGAGAGGCTGAAGGAAGGTGCTTCTCAGCTAGGGTACCTTGTGCACCCCTCCTGGATTTGCCTCTGCTCAGGTTTCTAGTCTGGGGCCTTTGCCACCCAGGACCTCAGTGCTGCCCAGCAGGAAACCACTCCCACCCGGGCATCTTTGCTGTTGCTCTAGTTCCCAAGGCATCAAAATCACCCCCTCCCCACCCCCGCCCCCTTGCTGATTCCAGTTTTTCCTGATCTCTGCTTCTCACTCTATGCCTCCTAAGGGAATCCTACTTTTAGGCCCAAGGCGTGGGGGTTGCCAGGGAGGGCTTTGGAGTCAAGTGCCCTGGCTGCCACTTCTAGCCATGTGGCTGTGGACCAGCAGTGTAACCCCCCAGCCTGTTTCCTCATCTGTGAGGTGTGGATCATAACAGACCTCCATCGTGGGGGGAAGTGAGGATTAGGGGGCCAGTGCCTGGGTCTCTGTCAGCACCAGCTCTAGGATTAGCTGTGTCTCTTCTGTTGCCCTGGCCTTTTAGGTCCACTGCTGTCTTTAAGGGGCTTCCCTTCTAGGGAGGAGGACGGAATTGGCTGGTCCCTTCTGTACTCTCCCAAGGGGAAGCTGAGGGGTCATACGGTGAGTGGCCATCGGGCCTCACTCAGTATGTCGGAACAATGTGATGACTGGCTGACTTGTTATCAGCAAATGAAAACATAGGCGCACGCGTAAGGCTGGGGAGGGAACAAAATCCAGAGCAAGTTATTTGGACAGCGTGCTCCCCAGGTCACCATCCGTAGTAGGTGTCATTCGTGAAGCCCATGCCTGTAAGTCTGCGCACGGGGCCCTGACTCATGCTGGCTTTTCTTGGGTCTGATCTTTAATCTTTCGTTTGTAACACTGAACACGTATTTCTCTGCCTGCCTCCTTCTGGTCTCTGGGGAGTGGGGCAGTGAGGAAACGAAAGGATGTGGTCTCTGCTCTCCAGAGCTGATAGGTCCTGCTGGGGATGGGAGTCAACGTGAGCTAGAGAAAAAGAGTTTGATTCAAAACTTCAGTTGGCTGAAGGTGCAGGGCTTAACTGCATCACGAAGGGGAGAGATAGCCATCAGCGTGGCACTCTAATCAATAGTGATGCGGCAGTGAGTGTGATGGAGGCAAGGACTGCAGGTCTCTGGGAGCTAAAGCAGGGGGGCAGGAGCTGCGGGTGGGCAGGGATGCTTGAGTCCAGCCCTCTGCCGTCCTGCTCATTCGAGCTGCTCTGTCTGGCTCTGTGCCTGCCCATCCAGCCTGGGGAGGTCAGATCTGTGACACCTGAGATCTTATCCCACCTTCACCAGCACCTGGGGTAGCCCAGAACCCTCCTATTTCACTACGTCCTTGGCCTTGGCCTTGGCCTTGGCATCTTCTGACTATAGTGCATTTGCTGCTGCCCATCTTTCCCCTGTGTCTGTGATTTGGAGTTAGGCTTGCTCCTCTGGTCCTGGTGTCGCTGTCCTCTCCTGTAACCTGTGCTCTGGGCTCCTGTCCCTGCTCCTGGCACTCTCTGCCAACGGGATGGCTGAGCCATGTGTGTATGGCCACTGCCTGGTCTCAGCTGTGACATTAGCCAGCTGAGACACCCTGGTCTTGAATGTCCTGCACTTCAGTATCCCGTGGGTAAAGGAGGAGCCATGCCCTTCCTCCCTTCCTGCCTCCCTTCCAAAAGCTGAGACAAAAAGGTTAGAGAGGAAAGACATTACTCAAAGGTCAGTTAGTTGATGTTGCAGAAATTGTCTTGTGGGTTCAGTCAGAAGGAATGTTTTTAGATGAACAGGGCTTGCGTGGATTTAAAAGAGTGTGATCTTCTTTTCCTAGCATACAAGCAAGAGTTATTTCACAAATAGCAGCCTTTACGACATATTAGAATTCACAAGAGAGTTCCTGCGTTTTTATAATTTTTAAATGTTTATTTATTTTGAGAGAGAGAGGGAGAGAGAGAGCGTGGGGGAAGGGCAGAGAGAGAGGGAGACATAGAATCCAAAGCAGGCTCCAGGCTCTGAGCTGTCAGCACAGAGCCTGACGTGGGGCTCGAACTCATGAGCTATGAGATGATGACCTGAGCCAAAGTTGGACACTTAACCAACTGAGCCACCCAGGTGCCCTGAGAGTTCCTGGTTTTGGAAGGAGTTTTCTGAGACCCTCCTAAGAGTGTCTTGTGTCTGTGGGGAGCCTGTGGGCTGTGATTTAGCACCCAGAAGTTCAGCCCTGTTCCAGATGCCTGCAGTTTGAGAAGCTATGGTGAAGGTCAGGGGACCTCCTCAATCTTTTTCAGGTCACTCAGTTCTCTGTTTCCACTGGGAAAGAGGTGCCGTTCCAGAACCTAGAAAGTGGTCTTTTTTTTTTAAATGTTTATTTATTTTTGAGAGAGAGAGCGAGAGAGGAGGAGGGTCAGAGAGAGAGGGAGACAGAGAATCCCAAGCTCCGTTCTGTCAGTGCAGAGCCGGATATGGGGCTCGAGCTCACAAACCATGAGATCATGACCTGTGCTGAGATCAAGAGTCAGACGTTTAACTGACTGAGCCACCAGGCGCCCCTAGAACCCAGAAAATGGTCTTGACAACAGCTGCTATGTATTGAGCACCTGCTGTGCACCTGAGCTGTTGTTAATCCTCCTAACACCCTTTCAAAGGGGAAAGAGAATGTCACTTCTGCAGACAAAAGGTGACACTGGGTGTCACCAGAACAGAAGTCTGAATGCCTTGAGTCAGCTCCGGGAACCAAGTACAACTGGGGACTGGCAAGGAGGGCTGCCCTGGGGAGAGGGGGGCAGAAAGCCTGCTCAAAGAGGCTTTTGTCCCATCAAGAGGCAGCCCCAGGTGGGTGAGCTCCCGCTTGCCTGGGAGACTTCCTGCAGCTCGGGGTTAGGGTGGGGAGGTGGGGACGGGAGGCCCAAATACCCTCATGGCTTGACTTTCCCTCCAGACTCTGCCTGCAGAAGTGGGGAGTTCCCTGTCCTACCCAGGGGCGCAGAGAAAAAAGGCTGCCCTTTCCCAAACTGTGTGTGCTTTTCCCAGGGGCCATTGTTCCCAGTTGCCAGGAAACTGGGGCCTTCAGGTGTCACCCAGGAGACTGGGGCCTGGGTATTTGGGTTTAGGTCAGGCACAATAACGCCTACAGAATGAAATGGCGTCCCCAGGACCTCCTCAGTCATTTGTCACGCAATTGAGGTTCCCAACGACAGTGGAGACACGGGGGTTTGGGGGAGGAGGTGGGTGGGGGCAGGATGGGGTGAGGGGCATGAGATGGGACACGCTAATGATCCCCCCCAGAGCAGAGCAAACACACCCTTTTGAGGAGAGGAAGTGAGGCCGCCCCAGACTCTCAGGCACTTCAGAAGGCCTGTGAAGGGTCTGACGAAGGTCCAGGACTGCCTGCTGGGAGCTGGGGGCTCGCCAGACCTCAGTCCTGATGATGCTCCAGGAAATGCTCAACAACTGAATAGGACCTCTGCTCCCCGGCCAGAGAGTGCAAGGGCATGGTTAGAGCAAGAGACTGTCCAAAGCTAAGAGCAAGGACGCTTGGCTGTCCAAAAATAGTAGCAAATCAGAGACCTGGCAGTGGGCAGGGACCATAGGAAACCTGGGGGTATAATGGGAGTGTCAGATCCTTCTCTCTCCAAATCCTTACGCACAGCTTCCCATAAATGCGATTTAGGGCGCACAGAGAGGAAATAGGTTATGTGTAATCGGCTTGCAAAACAGCTCTCTCCCCAATTTGATTTTATTGTATTTCTTTAGATTTTTAATTGTGTCAGATACATATAAAACTTCCCATCTTAGCCATACAGTTTGATAGGGGTCAGTACATTCACACTGATGTGCACCCAGTCTCCAGAATTTTTTCATCTTGCAAACTGACATTCTGTACCCGTTAAACAAGAACTCCCCATTTTGCCTGCCCCCCCGCCCCCCCGCCTCCCCGCCTCTGGCAACCACCATTCTACCTTGTGTTGCTGTGAATTTGACTACTCTAGGTACCTCCTAGAAGGGCAGTCATGCAGCATGTCTTTTTGTGACTGGCTTAGTTCAGTTAGTTTAAGGTCCTTAAGGTTCACCAGTGTTGCTGCAGGCGTCAGAATTTCCACCTTGAAAAAGGTGCCCCATTGTATGTATATCCTACAGTTTATCCATTCACCTGTTAATGGGTGGCTTCCACCTTTGGCTATTGTGAATAATACTGCTATGAACTTGCCTCTTCTGGATTTTGAGGCTCACTCTGACTTCCTTTATGACCTCCAGACGTGAGCAGGTGACTGGTTTCCCTGCCCCTTTGCCAGACACTCAAGGCTTCCCGAAAGTGGTACCGTCCATGATTCCTTTCATGTCTCCCAAAGATGCTCATCTTTGGCTGTGTCATTCTGCTTGCCAACTTTTCTGTCTTGTGAAGGTCTTAATTCAGGCAGGGAAGGCAATGGGTTGGGAGCCCGTGTGCTGGCCCAGCCCATGCTGGGGATGTTGGCAGGTAGATAAGGCACAGCATCTCAGACACAGGACTCTCCAGTGTGTCTGGCAGGTACTGGTGAGCCTGGTAATAACTGAGGCCCCTTTAGGTAGGGGAATACACAATGAACAGTTGGGGTACGTGTCCCTTGGAAATACAGTGAGGGGCATTTGGTATTTTAGGGTTGTGTCCAATGATACATAGTTTGGAGTTTAAAGATAGGGACAGGGGCGAGGGAGATGAGCTGGTTACTGGATTGGTAGCCTGGGGTCAGAGGCAAGATGGAGCTCACATGGACAATTCAGATACAAGGTCTTGGCCATGAGACTGTGGCACAGGAACTTGTTATATATATATAGCAGCAGCTCTGGAGGTGGCCTGAGGCTTAGGGAACCTACTCTCAGGGTCCAGGCTGGGATGGGGTGTCCTGGGAAAGAAGGAGTCAGCTTTTACCCTAAGAGAACCATCAAGGAAGGCTTGCTACACTTCTAAATTCTTTCACCATGGTGGGGAGAGGGGGGGACCGAGACTGTAGGGGCACCCCACATTGGCTGTCTGAGAACTGAGGTTTCCTGAGCCTGCAGAGGGGCCAGACTGGAGTCTGCAGAAGGCAGAGAAATCAGAACTTCAGTTCACGCAAGTGCCTAGAACCTGAACTTTGAAGAGTTTGGATGCCCTGGGGGCCAGGGCAGTGAGCCAGTCTGGGCATGTGGCTGCAGGCTTGAATGGGGCAATCATCCTGGAGCTTCAGTTTTACTTAAAAATTGGGGTGGGGGAATGGGCATTTAGGTGATTAAAACCATTTTTCATATTACACTAAATAGTGGCAAAGGGAGCACCCCTAGGGGCCAGGCTGGGTTCCCCATCCCTACTCTGCCATTTGCAAAATGTGTAACCCTGGGCACGATGCTTCACCTCTCTGCCTTGGTGTCCTCATCTGTAATATGGCGGTGCTAACAGTGAAGTGATACGTATAAAGAGGTCAGAACAGCACCTGAAACAAGGCAAGTTTTTCATAGAGATTGGTGGCTGTTACTGTCATGACTATTGGTAAAACCAAAACTGAGACAGTAAGGAGAACTCAAAATGGACCAGAATGTTTAAGATAAAACAAAAGACCTCCAAGAAGTTCTGTGCCTGGGCAGCTGTCCTTGGCCTCTTGGGTATTTTGGCGGAGCTATTTGAGAAATACCACCAACTCCAGAGGGCAGGACTCGCATCCCTTGTTTTCTGGGGCTCTCTGGTGCCTCTCTCAGAGTGGGGCGCCATAAATGCTTGCTGTGTGTGATGAATGTGTCATTGGCCTGTGTCTGTAGAGACGTGGGCCTGCATGCCCAGTGCTGCCCCATCTAGGACTGGGTGGGCAGCCAGAAGAGAGGCCTTGTTTGTGTTTTCCTGGCCACTGGAGGCAGTCAGTACCCAGGGGGAATTTGTGCAGATTAGCTGCCTGAGTGGGCCCGCTTGGAGGAGAGTGTGTATGGTGAGAGATGTCGGCAGAATTTGACAAGGACATTAGGAGGTGCCCCATGGGCCCCGGACAGACAGCTGCACAGAAAGTGAAAGGCTCTTTCTGGCTCAGTGGCCTGTTAGGACAGAAGAAAATGCCCTGCCCTGGTGCTGACTGACAGGGAAGGTCACGATCGTCCACGATGCCCTTACTTAGCCTATTTCATGCTTCGATCCCCACCTGTCATGGTCTGCTTGGGCTCCCCAGACTCCATTCAGTGTCCTGGCCACCCACCCACAGTTTGATGGCCAAGACTGAGTTTGTCCTCATGGCCGAGGGCCGTCTCACTCAGGGAACTTGGGCTCCTTGTGGGTCGGCACCACAGGGCAGGTTCTCTGAGCAAATCGAGGTGAGTAAAAGGAAGGCAGAAATGTCCTTAGACATCTGGGCTCTGGGTAGAAGGACTCCACTGTCACCACCAATCATAATAACAGCACTGACGTGGTGTTGACATGTGCTCCACATTGTTCTAAATGCTTGACATACATCAGCTCATTTAATCCTCCCGAACACCCTCCAAAGTAAGTGCAGTTATCCTTGTTCTACAGATGGGGAAACTGAGGCACAGGCCCATTAAGTAACTTGCCCAAGGTCATACAGCCGGAAGGTAGAAGAGCCAGGATTTGAACCCAAGCAGTCTGGCATCAATGTTCATGCTTTTTACCACAACATTATGTTTTCTTTCATTAATTAATTAATTAATTAATTAATATTTACTATTTGATTTTATTTTGAGAGAGAGAGAGAGCATGAGCTCTCTCTACATTATGGTTTTTTTTACCACTACATTATGTTTTCTTTCATTAGTTAATTAATTAATATTTATTATTTGCTTTTATTTTGAGAGAGAGAGAGAGAGCACGAGCTCTCGGTAGCGAGAGGGAGAGAATCCCCAAGCAGGCTCTGCAGGGTCAGCGTGGAGCCTGACACAGGGCTTGAACCCACAAACTGTCAGATCACGACCTGAGCCAAAACCAAGAATCAGATGCTTAACCGACGGAGGCACTCAGGTGCCCCTCTCTCACCATATCTTTAATCTTCTTAAAACTTCTCTAGATTTGGGGTCATTTCCCCTGGTTTTTCAGTAAGCCCACAGAGTAACTGGCCTGGGAGGTCTCCCAGCTGGGTGGGATTTGGGCCCCAGCATGGGCTCCTTCTGCAGAACATTTGGAGCCCTGTGTGCACTGGACCTCCTGATGGCACCCAGGCCCTAGCACCCACACTGCTTGCTGAGTGAGGGAATTGTCATCTCCCCCCTTCCTTCCTTGTCTCACCAGCAGTGGCCAAGGATGCGTGTTTCCTGGCTCCAGCTGCTCTGGAGGACGTGGGACTTGGGAGTTGGGCACTCTGTGAACTTTAGTCAAGGGATGTTTTCTGGAAGTTTCCATTTCACAGGTGATAACTCCCCCTCTTGTATTTCCTGTGCTGTTCCTAAGTGGCCTGTTACTTCAGTCTTTTCAAGAAGGGTACCGTGTTTAAATGTGCAGCTAAATGTGATTTTGTTGGGAACCTTTGCCAGCCTGGTTTTGTGTGTACGGTAACATACATACCACGTAAAATTTACCATCTTCGCTCTGTTAAGTGTAGTTCAGTGACGTGAAGTATATTCACATTGGTGTAACCATTACCACCATCCACCTCCAGGCCTTTTTTCACCTTCCCCAGTTGACCCTGTGTCTCCATTAAACGCTAACTCCCCATTCCCCCCATCCCCATCCCCCTGCCTCCTGGCGGCCGCCATTCTACTTTCTGTCTCTGAATTTGACTGCTCTGGGTTCCTCCCAGAAGGGCACTTGTACAGTGTGTAGTTGTGTTTTTGTGACTCGCTTAGTTCACTCAGCCTAATGTCCTCAAGGTTTATCCCTGTTGCAGCATGTGACAGGATCTCCCTCCCCTTTTTTTTTAAAGATTTTTTTTAACATTTATTTATTTTTGAGAGACAGAGAGAGGCAGAGCATGAGCAGGGGAGGGAGAGAGAGAGAGAGAGAGGTACAGAATCCGAAGCAGCCTCCAGGCTCTGAGCTGTTTGTTAGCACAGGCCCTGACGCGGGACTTGAACTCACAGACTGCAAGACCATGACCTGAGCTGAAGTCGGACGCTCAACCGACTGAGCCACCCAGGCGCCCCTCTCCCTCCCTTTTAAGGCTGAATGATATCCCATGTACGTAGGCACCACCTTGAGCTTCTCCACTCTTCTGATGGCCCGCACTGGGCTTGCTTCTACCCGGCTGCTGGGAATCGTGTGCTGGGAACGTGGGTGCACAAATCTGTGTGAGTCCCCACTTTTGCTTCTTCCGTGCATATACCCAGAAATGGAACTGCTGGGTCAAATTGTAATTCTATGTTTAATTTTTTTGAGGAACTGCCAGACTGCCAGATTTTTTACACAAATAAACCATGCATCAGAGCACGTGCCTGATTTAGAATTTAGAGGCTTCACTCATCTGGCCCCCTCGGGTGCTGTCCAAAACCTCTCAGTTTTCCCCAATGTCTCCTTCTCCTGGAGCTGCGTCCTTGCCCTGGCAGCTCAGAGACTGCCCTGCCAGGAGTGTGCTTCTTACTGATTTCCCTCTTCCTGTAGCCTTCACCGCTTTTGGGATCAGGGGCCATGCCAGGGCCAGGCAGGTGTGCGTTCGGCCACAGGGCCTGGGTGAGGAGAGAGGTGGTCTCAGTCCTTGCTGAGGGTCTGGTTGGGGGACTGGTGGGGTCCGGGGCTGCATCTGGCTGTGAAGGGACTCGTGCGGGCTTCCCAGTGGTAAGCTTGGGGGTAGGGAGCAGGGCTGTGTCGCATTCATCTCGTGCCACTCCCAGGGCCTGATGTGGCGCCAGCTGGGCAGAGATGAGGAAATGACGAGGGCAGAGCTAGCTCCAGTGGCAGAGTGGCTCAGGGTTACCTTCGTGGGAGGCTGGGCTGATGGGCTGCTGCCTGCCCCAGGGAAGGGGAGAGAAGGCCTGGTGGAGTGGCAAGCGGCCCCCTCTTCCCTAGCCCAGTTTGAATCCATCACAGGATTCATGTTTTGGACCATTCTGCAGCTCAGATTCCAGAGCTCAGAATAAGGAGCCCTGGAAAATCTAGCTCTGACAGTCTGTGTTTAGTAAACGTGAACATCTGTGGGTCTTAACTGAGAACCAGGGGCTGTGCTAAGTACTTTAGATGGGTCACTGGACTTAATCCTCATAACACTTATATTAATTCCATTTTACATATGTGAAAACTGAGGCACAGATGGGTTAAGCAATTTTCCCAAAGACACACAGCGGTAAGCAGAGAAGCTAGGATTGAATGGAGACCATCTGAGTTGATAGATCCGGACTTGAAGCTACCTCTCTACAGTGCTGCACCTCGCCAAATAGAATGGCTCGCTTTTACCCTTTCCTAGGATTTTTTTTGGAGGGGGAGGGCTTAGTTTTTCAAGGCATATATTTAAGGAATAGGGAAAGAATGGGGTTTATAGCTTTTTCTGCTGCCAGAAGGCTAGAAAGACTGAACATTGTTGGGTATAATTCCAAGTGAGATCTTTTCTTCCTCTGGCAGGATCTGGTGGAGGCTGAAATTCATCACAGCAAATGCGTCCTCTCCTTTCCTCTTCATCTTGCTCTTGCACAAACAAGCAACCTCAGTCACGATTCCAGCTGGGCATCCTCTGTCTCTTAGCAACCGCCATCAGCCCTAGGCTTTGGGCTCTAGGCTCCAGGCGTGCCTTTCTTTGCTGTAATACTTTCTGTGCATCCTACACACACAATGCAGGTTGTGGGCTCCCTCTCGTTGTCAGAGAGGGGAGGAGGGGGCCTGCTGGGAAGTGAGGAGGAAGAGCTTTGAGGGAAGTGAGCTGGTGGACACCCACTCCCAGCTTTTTGCTGAGGAGGAGCGGGATTGGGGCAGTGTGTGTGTGCACGTGTGTGTGTGCGTGCATGCGTGTGTGTGTGTGTGTGTGTGTGTGTGTGCGCGTGCACGCGCGCTGAGCCAGAGCAGCCCGGGCTGCCTGAGGCAGGCATTGTGCCAGGTGAGAGGCAAACACTCCTGGTTCTCCTGCTGGGCCCATCTTTACGATTACACATGTCTGTTCAAAAGGCTTGTTTCTTAAATGCAATGAAGAGCCCCCTGGGACTCTGGCTCAGGCTTTGCATGGAAGGGGAGGTCCGGGGGCCTGGGATCGTAGAGGTCTGCTGAGAGAGGGCAGTGTGGACAGAGGACTGAGGGAACCAGGGCCAGGACTGAGGTTGCCTTTGGTCATGGGAGATGGCGGGGCAGAGGGTCTGATCTCGGGCAGGGTGGACAGCGCCCGGCTCTTCCTGACACCCCATGGTGGTTCCCAGGGGCTTCTTTGTTTGGATTGTTTAGGAGGCCGGGGTGGAGCTGGGTCTGTCCAAGGCTACTGCTTGTTAATTCATTGCCAATCTTTGCCTTTGGGGTTTCCTTCACTCATCCTTGAGGAATCATTGCTTTAGTCTTACATATGAGAACTGGAACTGGACTGGAAGGAAGCCAGGAGAGGTTCTGATCCATATCGTGGCTTTATAGATGAAGAAACAGAGGCCCAGAGAGGTGGCATGTGTTACCCAGAGTCTCCGAGCTAGGTGGGAGCAGAGCTGGGAGCTGTACCCCAGACTCAGATTTCCACCTTGGTGCATGATTCTTTGTGAAGTACAACTTGCGTATGTAAAAGTCAGCCAGTAGAACCCGTTGGGCTCATCTTTGTACCCAGAGGACACAGTTTCTGATGAGGCCCTTGTAGGATTGTTTCTGCACGTTCAGAGTGACCTGACTCTGCTGGGGAGGCACCTTGAGTCCGTCTCTTGAGGAGATCGTGAGCTGCACACTCCTGGTATCTTGCAGGGACTGGAAAGACGTGGCCTAAGTACTGCACATGGCAGAGATAAGATTTTTCTTTCCTTTGCTTCATTTTTATTTTTTTTAAGTTTATTTATTTTGAGGGAGAGAGAGAACACAAGTGGGGTAGAGGCAGAGAGAGAGGGAGAGAGAATCCCAAGCAGGCTCCACACTGACAGTGCAGAGGCCGACATGGGGCTCGAACCCACAAACCAGGGGATCATGACCTGAGCCAAGATCAAGAGTTGGACGCTTAGCCGACTGAGACACCCAGGTGCCCCTCCTTTGCTTTTTTAAATTATAAGGCGGGGTTGATGGTTCTGATGTATCTGGATGCTTTACAAAAATCTCAGACTGGAGACCAACTTAAAAACCTCTAATGCGTGTAGGGTGGTGTAGATGGACAGAGCACTAGGCAGCACATGGGATCTGGAGTGATGTGACTTCTGTGGACACTCGGAATGAGCAGGGCAGGAAGCTTTGGGGAGGGCCACAGATTTGGGGTTTTGGTCTCGCCTCTTTCCCGTCTTGCCATGGCCTTGAGCAAGTCCCATTTGCACATGGGGCTCAGAGGCTTCCAGAAAGGCCTTCCAGATCCAACTGTCTGTGAGCTTCTGGGCCTGTAGCCCATTCACAGCCACTCATTCATCCATTTCACAGATGTTGGCTGGGTGGGTCCCTGTGCCTGGCGCTGAGCTGAGTGTTAGGGGGACTAGGGAACAATACCTGCTCCAGCTGTAAGGTGGCACGGTGTTGGCATTTGTCAGTTGGCAAGACAAAACCCTCAGGCATTCCTTAGCCCTGCTCTTTGAGAGCCAACCTTGGGCCTTAAAGTGGGTTCATCAGCGGCACCTGGGTGGCTCAGTCGGTTAAGCATCCAACTCTGGCTCAGGTCATGATCTCACAGTTCGTGAGTTCGAGCCCCACATCGGGCTCCGTGCTGACAGCTTAGAGCCTGGAGCCTGCTTCAAATTCTGTATCTCCCTCTCTCTCTGCTCCTCCCCCGCTCATGCTCTGTCTCTCTCTCTCCTTCAAAAATAAATAAAAACATTAAAAACGATTTAAAGTGCGTTCATCAGATGAAATATATCCATCCCCGTCCCCACCCAAACCTCTTAGGTAAAGGCCAGTTCAGACCCTGTCATTTTCAATGGCTCCTGAAACACGTCTGCGGATGAATGAGGTACAAACGTTAGGAAGCAGTGAGCTCCATCCTGATTCACTGTTCACCCAGATGTTCAAGTAGTTTTCTTCCCTAAGAAACACCCACATTGCATGTGGGAATTTATATGTGTGTGCAAACTAATAGCACTTTGCACGTGCATGGTCCTTCACAGTTTATGAAACACTCTTACATCAACTGCTCTTAATTTTCACACAGGCAAGATGCTCTCCATTGAAGCAAAACAAAACCCTCGTGTCTTAAAGTGATTGAAAATGTAATACCTGGTTTAAAACACTAGTTAGGACAAAAGCATATCACATGAAAAGAAATCGGTCTCACTCCAGATCTCCTGGTTCCCTTCCCAGATACAGCTACTGAAACAGCTTCCTGTGGAGACTTCCAGAAATATTCTGTGCATGTAAAAACAGACGTACTTCCCTCCCAATTCTGTCTCTCTCTTCCCTCCCAGATATGGGAGCATGCCCTTTTCTTTTCATTCCAGTAGAGCTCAGAGGTTGCTGTGTATCATCACATTTAGAGCTGCTTTTCTTCTCCTGGCACTGCAAACTCTCACTGTGTGTTCATCAAGGGTCACTAAATTGTTTTTAGTCTTTTTTTTTTTTGCTCTTGTAAGCAAAACAAAAAGCAATATCCTTGTCTGTTGCCCTTATAATGGTAGGACAGATTCCTAGCGTGGAAGTGCTATGTCAAAATGCATTTTATATTATGGAGGCTGTTGTCAAATTGCTGTCCAGAAAGGCTATAGCATCTGCACAGTATATGAGGATTTCTGTTTTTCCATACCCTTGGGGAATTATTAGTGTTTTTTATTTTTGCCAATTTGATGGACTAAAGAAAAAAATCTCGTTTTAACTTGTATTTCTTTCATTATGAGTGTGGTTGGACATCCCTTTTTAATGTTTTTAAGGCTGTTTGTGTTCTTTTTTCGTTAAACTTCCTGTTTGAGTCCTTTGCCCGTTGTTTTTATTCCAGCTGCATTTTATATAGGAGTACACTGAAGTTCAGAGAGGTTAATCCAGTTTTCTTAGGTCACACAGCAGGCACATGGCAGAGCTGGGACCAGAACTCACTCTTCGGGTTTCTGGTCTAGAGGTTCTTCTAGTGCCCAGACTCCCTTCCTGTATGAGAGCTGGAATGACGGTACCTTGTGCTCCTGGGAGGGGGATGGATCTCATGCTGGGCATTCCCAGGAATACCTTTGGCCCTGAGAGGGATTTGGGGGTCTTTCAGGGTGTTTCCAAAGTTAAGCCCTCTCAGGCTAGACCTTGACTCTTCAAGTCGGCTAGGTCCTCTCTCTCTCTGGTAGGCAGAATGGGCACATGTGTGGCTGTTTGCTTCTAGTTGGTTAGAGGTTTATCCTGCCAGCCTCCTCAGAGGCCCCTCCCCCCACCCAAAGAGAATATCCAGCTGGCACTATTGTTTGTACCCGTGAATTATTGATAAGGCATGAAATGGCCTCAGCCTTGGAATAGCAGGGCTCGAGGGAGGGCAGCCGCCGTGCTCAGGAGGAGCACCAGGCTGAAAAGCCCCGTCCCTGGGGCCCAACCTTTCCAAGGCCAGGGGCCCCTTCTGAATGTCAAAAGACTTCATAGACCTGCTCTCCGCTGCCCTGCTTGGTCATAAGTGGACTTGGAGTATGTATCGTTTCAGAAAATACAGTGACAAAGCTTCTACGAATTTAATACCATTTTTATTTGGATCATTTAAAAATTTGTGAAGGTCATACATACTCATGACCCCGGAGCTGTATCACATAGAAAGGGAGATCCTGTGCGGTCTCATCCCCGAGGCTTCCACTGCAGAAATGCTTTCAAGTAGGTTTGTTTTTCACTCATTCCTCCTGAGTCTGTGTACATGCGGAAGGCATACTGTTTATGGAGGCAGTACTGTTTGACGGAGGGGTTCAGGACTCCTTGAATGTGTCCTACGCTGCCTGAGGGTTGGTGGACCTCTGGTTGAGAACAAGGCTTTAGGGCTTTGCTTTGAGGCGCATAAGCATTTGTGGCGTTTCAGTTGCCAGTGGTTAACTCCTCGTGAACGGGGACCCTCTACTAGGTTTCTTCTCTGTCTCCAAACGTGCCTGGAGCTGGGCTTGGCACGTAGAGGGAGAGGCTGCTTAACATTTGTGACTTTTCTACAGTCCCTTTTAAGGAGGACAGAATGTTGACTTCTGAGGGTCGTTTCTCTGGGCAAGAGGGTGCAAAGAATGCTGGGAAGAGCGCGACAGGCTCCGTGAGGTGGTGCAGATGTCACCCAGTTCCCCGAGCCTCAGTTTCTTCATCTGTAAATGGAGATAACAGGCCTCACAGGGAGGTTGTTTGGGTTCCCTGAAGGGTATCAGGGGCCCCTGGTGCAGGGCTGGCTTCAGTACACATTCGCTCAGTTCCCTCCCTGGACTAAGTGGCTGTGGCATCTGTTGACAAGGACCAGAGTTAAAGCTTGGGAGGTGCTGGAGGGGGTGACTCTCGAAACAGACAGGTGAAGTAGACTTCAGGGAGAGCTGTGAGTGGACGAGGCAAAGACTCGGAGACTGTTGGAGGAACCCAGAAGATGAGGCAGCTCTAGGACTGACTTCCAGAGCCAGGCCAAGTTTGCTGGCCTGTAAAGCAGCTATCAGAAAAGGAAGTCCCAGGGAGCGTGTCTGGCACTCAATAGATGTTTGTTGACAACAAAACTAAAAGGCAACCAACGGAATGGGAAAAGATATTTGCAAATGACATATCGGACAAAGGGCTAGTATCCAAAATCTATAAAGAGCTCACCAAACTCCACACCCGAAAAACAAATAACCCAGTGAAGAAATGGGCAGAAAACATGAATAGACACTTCTCTAAAGAAGACATCCGGATGGCCAACAGGCACATGAAAAGATGTTCAACGTCGCTCCTTATCAGGGAAATACAAATCCAAACCACACTCAGATATCACCTCACGCCAGTCAGAGTGGCCAAAATGAACAAATCAGGAGACTATAGATGCTGGAGAGGATGTGGAGAAACGGGAACCCTCTTGCACTGTTGGTGGGAATGCAAATTGGTGCAGCCGCTCTGGAAGGCAGTGTGGAGGTTCCTCAGAAAATTAAAAATAGACCTACCCTATGACCCAGCAATAGCACTGCTAGGAATTTACCCAAGGGATACAGGAGTACTGATGCATAGGGGTACTTGTACCCCAATGTTTATAGCAGCACTCTCAACAATAGCTAAATTACGGAAAGAGCCTAAATGTCCATCAACTGATGAATGGATAAAGAAATTGTGGTTTATATACACAATGGAATACTACGTGGCAATGAGAAAGAATGAAATATGGCCTTTTGTAGCAACATGGATGGAACTGGAGAGTGTGATGCTAAGTGAAATAAGTCATACAGAGAAAGACAGATACCATATGGTTTCACTCTTATGTGGATCCTGAGAAACTTAACAGAAACCCACGGGGGAGGGGAAGGAAAAAAAAAAGAGGTTAGAGTGGGAGAGAGCCAAAGCATAAGAGACTGTTAAAAACTGAGAACAAACTGAGGGTTGATGGAGGGTGGGAGGGAGGGGAGGGTGGGTGATGGGTATTGAGGAGGGCACCTTTTGGGATGAGCACTGGGTGTTGTATGGAAACCAATTTGACAATAAATTTCATATATTAAAAAAAAAAAAAAGACGTTTGTTGAATGAATGAATGGGCTCTTCTGCTGCTTCGGGGTGGTACCAGTCTCTCTGAGTTCCTCAGATGTACCATCCTCATGCTTCTCTGGGCTTGTTCACGCTGTTCTCTTGGCCTGGAACGTGCACCTCCTCGGAGAGACGCGCTCACTGAACACTCTCACGGACACATCATCTGGACAGTTTCTGTCATCCTCTGGGTCTCAGCTGAGACACTGCTTACTCAGCCAAGTCTTCTGTCGTCACTTTGTGGGCGAGGTGGGGTTTCCCTGCCCTGTGTTCCCTCAACACCCTTGACCTCACCTCTTTGTAACATGCATCAGGCCTTGGATACTTGTAATTATCTGTCCAGAGTCTGTGGCTCCTGAAGGATGGAGTGCACATCTACTGTCCTCAATGTTCCCAGCACCCGGTGTGGTCCCTGTTCTCTAATGGATATTCAGTAGACGTTTGTTGATTGAATGCTCTAAGAATCACCTTCCCTATCAATCATTGTTCACTTGAAAACAGGGTTTCACTTGCTCACAGTGGAAGTTGTGGGAGTCTGTCTACACTCCCCTCGTGACATGCTAGACCCGTCTTCCTTATTGATCAGGGTCCTTATGTGTGTAGCAGCCTCTCAGAAGTATGGCTGGCTCTTTCCTTCTGAGGGAGGATGGCTTAATAGGCTCTGGAGCCAGAGCACCCGGGTTCAAATCTTGGTTCCATAAGTTACACCTGGGTGACTAAGGCCAGTGCTTAATCTCACTGTCTCTGTAAAGCGGGTATGATAATGCCCATGGTTACCTGCCTTATAAGAGTGTTGTGTGGGTAAATGAGATAATCCAGGCATTTAGCAATTATCATGTAACGAGTGCTCAATAAATAGAATTCATTCTTCATATTATTGCATGTGCATCTGTCCTGCCGAGAATCTGGCATCTGCAAAACAGCGGAGTGGAGCTGGGCTCTAGCTGATCAGGCAGGAATGGGTGAACTCAGTGGAACTCAGGTAAGGACTGCATGCCCAAGAGGTCCTGTGGTGGAAGGCAGGAGGGAGCATGGATTTAGTGGAAAGACAGGGGTGGCCCTGAAGGACCATACTACATCCAGCCCGAGGTTTTTCTGGTGTAGACCTAGGGCTTGGATTCAAATCTTGGCTCCACTACTTGAAAATTAAGCATTATTTGGGCAAATTACTTCATCATCTGAGCCTCAGTTTCCTCCTCTGCAAATGGGTTAATGATAGTAACCTCAGAGAATGACAGGTGCAGACAAGAGAATGTCTAAGCAGGGCCTACACCAGATCTGGCACTAGTTTAAGAAGAGCAAGGTGGCAGGGCCTCCACGAACAGGGTGGACAAATCTGCTTGTCCCAGCGAGAGATCGTGTAAGTCTGAAGACAGGCGGGGTGAGCTGAGTGCGTTCAGCACGGCTTCGCAGGGTGACACCACTTATTGTGTAATTATGGAACAACTTGCATGAAAATGAAAATACGGGTCCAGATGGCAGGCCTTCCATGCTGTTGAGAGGCAGAGCTAATGAACTTAACAAATCACTGATAATTAATTTTCAAAAGCCAAAGGAAACAGGGGAGCCATGAATAGGTCTGCAGAAGGAGAGAATGTAGAGTAGTGCCAACTGTCAGCCGGGGGAAAGGTGTGAGATGCTGGCACTTCCAGGCCGGTGAGACAGACCTTGATGTCTTACAGACTCGGAGGGAAGGAGAGGAGACACGTCTTGCAGGTAGGTGCTATGATAACAGTCATGACAATATCAGCCAACCTTGCCTGAGCCCTTCTACAAGCCAGGGACTGTGTGAAGTGTTTTATCTGGATCAGTGCTGTGTCAGATAAGCAGCTTCTTCCTTTGGGTGGGGATGGGAGGTTGGGAGGGAGAGCCGGAGTGGGGGGCTGATGGGAGCCTTTATTTTAGCACCAGGGAGCGGTGAAACAAAACAGGGATAATAGTTACTATTTGCAGAGCACGTGCTGTGTGCCAAGCACTCTGCCAAGCTCTTCCATAGGTATTGTCCACTCAGAATCGCAAACACCCCCGGTAGGATGCCCAGCCCATGAAAATGCAATGCCAGTGAAGGCATGCACCTCTGTTAGGAGCTTCCTCCTGGACACAGCGTGAAGCATGAAGGATCGGAAAACCTGGGTTTTGGCTCTCGTCCTCCGAGATGAGCCATTGCACTCTCCCGGATTTTTGAATCTTTTGCTCTAAAATGCGAGTAGCGGATTTGAATCAGCAGGGCACAACGTTTATAGGTGGCAGCCTGTTCATTCAGAATAAATCTCGCAGGGAACCCTGTGATATAGAATAGACACGGGGGGCGGGGTTGGGGAGGAAGCAGGGGCCCTGTTCACGTCTTCACTGCCCCTCGCCTCAGGCCTGCCTCCAAAGTTGTGTGGGACACACTAGAATGGTCCTCGATGATCTCTAGGGCATCCTCAGCTCTAACTGGCAGAGGTTCTATGGCTCCAACACCCCCACCCCCTGGAGGTCACATTGACATGGTTGTAGGGAGAGGGGTTTAGGGAGCCACCTGTGTTAACAAGGGCCTGGTCCGCTGTCCTTTTTCACCCAATCCTGGGTTGGAGTCTGGCTCTGCGTTTGTAGCTGTGCAATCCTAGGCAACTAGCTTAACAGCTCTGGACCTCTTTTGGTTCAACTATAAAATGGAGATATATATATAAAATGGAGATAAAACTTCATTGTGTTAGCTATGAGGATTAAGTGTGGTAACGCTGTGCCTGGTGCTTAGTAAGGGATCAACTATAAAAGTGACTTACTGATAAATGATTGTTAAACAGATGAGTACTTTTGTATATATACGAACAACTTCTCCTCCTCCTCCTCCTCCTCCTCCTCCTCCTCCTCCTCCTCCTCCTCCTTTGACCTTTAAGACTACGTGCGGAAGAATGAGAATTAGGGAAGATGTAACAATGTGCCGGCGTCAGGCCAGGCAGGAACAAAGCTACTGATCTGGCTGATGGGACTGAAATGTTTGGGTCCCTTTGTCTGCCTAGCTGGCTGCCAACACAGAGCAGGCTGGCGTCAGTCGGGCTCCTCCCAGCTGCTGCTGGGCCACCTCCTGCCCGTCCTCTGGGGGGTCAGATGACAAAGCCAGGCGCCATCTCAGAGTCCTCCTGGACACTCCCAGTGACCTCTACACCCGCCCACCACACACCACCTTCTGTTCACGGCCCGTCAGCCGGCTTTCTCCCTGACTGCGCTTGGATTTGAGCCTTTGTCAATTCATGTTTCCAGATTAATTAGCGAGGCCCCATGTCAGATGCTAACTGCAACCCAGATGTCGGCTTGGTTCCTCTCATCAAATCATTTTGTACCAGTAATTGAAGAACACAGAGGCAGTAGTTAGGTTGGCCAGGAGCGCCTCACGTTCCCCCTCCCGTTTCAATTAAAAGATAAATAGACACCCCCCCCCCCATCCCTCGGAAGATCACGGGAAGGGACTTTGCCTGCCATCTCGTGTAATTATAAAGATGGTGAAGAGCCAATGCCCTGACCTTCACGTTGAAGGTGGGGCTCCCCAGAGAAGTTTCCTGTGGGTTTATAAGAAGGTGGGAGGGGCAGTGGGAAACCTCTGTCTGATGTTAACTTTAACCAGAAACCCTTTTCCCAGCCTAGGAAACTGGCCTCTCGCAGAACAGATGTGAGTCTAGCACAGTGCCTGTCAGCAAGCTCTGTTGTTGCATGTGCTTCTAGGTGAAACGGACAGGTCAGAGCAGGGATTTATTTCCGTTTCTCTCTAAGCCATATGTTGTGAGTGTGTATGAATATTTTTTTAAGCTACCATTTATTGAGCACTTACTATATCCCAGGAGTCATGGTAGCACTTTGTGTATATTATCTCACTGAATCCTTACAGCAACCCTGTGAAGTTGGATTTTTTAATCGCTATTTTTCCAAGGAGGAAACTCTGGCTCAGAGCGATGCAGGTGCCCAAGGTCACTTAGCTAGTGTGCAACAGAGAGGGAGTTTGAATCACGGAGCACATTGCTTCTCTCTGTCAAGTGGACGTAGCTACTGTAGGAGAGACTAGCCACCTTTTCTTCCTGCTTAAGAAACACGTGTTCTCCTGGGCAGATAAGATGAACACAGGGTTTGGTCATGCCCTTGCCTTTCTCAGTCGAATGTCAAAACCCACAGTGACTACTTTGGAGCTAGAGGAGTGCTTTGAAGGATGACACAGGATGACGTGAGATGCTGATCTTCTGTTAGCTTGGGCTGGAGTCTGAAGTGTGTCCCAGAGGGCTGAAGAAAGCTCTTGAGAGCTGGGAGCAGGCCCTGAGCTCCATTGCTTGCTGGGAATCCCGGCCCCACTGCACTGAGGATGGAGCTGAGAAGGCTTCGGGGTCTCTGGAAAGTTGATGGATGTTTGAAAAATGAAGGTTCAGACCCAGCTCATTCAGTTTGTGCTCTTGGGCTATTGTTCATGGTGCCTCTTGGAGCCTCAGTTTCTCCATCAGCAAAATGGGCCTAAACCTGTCTTACACTATGGAGTCCTCGTGAAACTGCACAGAATATTGTGTGATATTCAGGCCTTCAGGAAATGTTAGGGTGCCACAACGTGCCCAGACACCTCAAAACTTCTAGATTTAATAAAGCAGCATCTTAAATATTACATGCAAGGACTTGGGGTAGCCATTCTCAAACGTTAAAGAGATAAGAATTACCTGCATAATTTTTTGCACACTTCATTCATGCGTTTTATTCTCAGACTTTCCAGGGTAGGTTCCTTGCTTTCAGAGTCTCTTTTGCTTTTCTTCATGCTGAGCGTTTTTCTTTCAAGCCAGTCTCTTAGAGGCAGAGATAAAGTTGCTTTTTTGTGTGTGTCTCTGAGTCCATAGTCTCTCCTTATACAGCAGGGTCCTGGCATATTTCTGCCACCCACTCTAAATAGGGGTGGGAAGGGGAGAGAGGAAACCAGCAAGTCATTGGGTACTGACTGTGGACCAAGCTCCAAGCCACGTGGCTTAATGTTACCTTGTGACAACACGGGGCAGAGCGTGCTGTCATTTTATAGATAGGTAATAAGCTGGGGCCAGCAGTGAATCCCAGGTCCTGTCATTCCAGAGGCCACACATTTTTTGTCTCCACGGAGTGCATGCCCCAGAGGGGACCTGGGTTGCCAGATGCTCCCCTACAGAGGAAGCCCAGATGCCCTGAGGTGGCGCCTGGGCCTGGTGGCAGGTCCTTGGCAGGTACCCTGCCTCCTCGTCTCCTTGGCAGTTCCCGGACCCTTCCTGAGCCCGTACTCGAGAGGTGGCAGGAACACCTGGGCCCTTCTCCCTGGGGAGTCCAACTGCTCCTGCAGCCACTCCACTGGCATTCTTGAGAGTGTTAATTGGGCAGGGTGCCCAGCCCCTGGCCCCACTGTCTCTGGAAATGAGCTAGCCAGGGAGACAACCTCATTGCCACCATGTGTGAGGGAGCCAGGACAGGCTCCTGGTCAGCAACACTGGGGAGAGGGTCCAAGAGGCCAGGCTGGGCCTGTGGGCAGTGGGCACCTGCTTGTCAGTGGTCTCCACTCTTCTAGCCTCTGTAAGGTGGGGAAGGGGAACTGACCCCGGGCCTCAGGACAGCTCATAGGGAGGAAGAACCTGGAATGTTTGCAGTGGGTTCCAACAGTTCAGGAAGCAGTCTTCTCTAGTGGGGGAGAGGGTGGTATGGTGTGGTGTTGAAAGATTATTTCTCCTCCTTCTCCTCCTTCTGGTTCCTCATCATCACCATCACAGTTGAAGACCGCTATTCAGTCCCGGCCCTAATCCAGGCCAGCTAAGGACCCTTCTTACAACAGCCCTGTGAGGTACGTTTGGTTGAGTCTCCTTTCACATTAAAGCTCAGAGAGGTCAGGCAACTTGCCTGAGGTCACACAGCAAGCAAGTTGACACAACCAAGGCTTGAATGCAGGTTTGACTCCAAAGCCTGTGCTAGGTCCTCTCACCCTTGACTCCCCCACTCTACTGACAAGAACAGAGCCCGCTACCCTTATGGGAAGGCAGCTCTCCCTAACTGTCCGTGGTGCTTCTGGGGGGAGTATATGTTTCCTTCGTTTTCAGAAGACTTGGAATCTGATACAGGCTTCCTCTCTGAGCGTTGGCTCCTTAGAAGGAAGGGCAGAGAAATACTATTTCCACAGTTCTGTGGGAGATCAGGGCGGTTCATAGGTGGGGATTGGATTTCTAGGGGAGAAGGACCCAGCACACTGGGTGCACAGTGATGGGTCTTACTTATTTACTTACTTATTTACTTACTTACTTACTTACTTACTTACTTACTCCCCTCATCAGTGACCTTAGTCATTGACATGACGTTGACATGATATTGACATGACAACCAGTGACAGAAGACCCTTATATCCCAGAGGGATGGGAGAGACTCAGGGGACATTCCAGGCCTGGGACTGGGGGGTCAGGGAGGCCAGCAGGGTGGCTGAGGACTGCCACAGAAAGCTCCTTCCCTAGAACTTGTTGCCAGTCTCCATACTCTCGCCTGGAAAGTTTGCCAAACCCACAGGTACCCAGCATCGACCTGTGAGGGGTCAGTGAAAAAACTGGAGAGATGGAAGTCAATGACTAGCAGGCTTGGGGGTGGTCCCCAGAGCTGCTGAGAGCGTCTGAGGGAATGACACAGGCATAGGAGGGCATGGCTTACTCTACCCTCTCCAGAAGTAGGATCGGCACTGGCAGGTGGCTTAAGTCAAGTCTGAGGAAGAGCGGCCTGAGCGTAGATGCTGGGCCTCCATTAATAGTCAGAGCTCTGACCTGGGCGTGTTCACACAGAGCCTGTGTGGGCAACCCCTATGCCTGGAAGGGGCTCCTGAGCTAGGCTAGCCCCCACACTCTGTGATCCAAATATTCCCTCCCAGCCTGAATGATGTCTGATGGCCTGATGGTTTAGTCACTTGCTGTTTGCTGAGCATGCAGTCTGTGGCCAGGCGCTCGGGGGCGACCAGGTAGGCATGGTCCTTGTTCCGAGGCAGCACACAGCTAAGAATCTTGCCTATAACAGGAGAACCTTGGAACGGCAGGAGATGCCATTTATTAGGGGCCTGTTATGTGCTATGGGGTTTATATGCCGTGTCTTATTTAATCTTCTCGAAAGCCTCGTGAGGTCGGGATTGTTATTATCCCCACTTTATAGACGAGAAAACTGAGACTTGGAGTAGCCAGCGGTTTTCATAAGATCCCACAACCAACGAGGGCTCAGAGGAGGAGGCTGGGAAGGCGAGCCTCCCTGAGACTCTTTCTGAGCTAAGACATGATGCCAGGTGTCTGGGAGGAGTACTCCCAAGGCCTCTGCTGTCCTTATTGGAAGATTTGGGACTGTGCAGTAATGATGCTCTCTCGGCTTCTGGGCTCACTTGGGCCCCCTTCAGGCTGGGTGCCCCCCCCTTGGGCAGGCCCCAGAGTGGTGCTTCTGAGGTGGATGCACCACCACTGCCTCGGCCCTCAGGCACCCTGTGTCCAACCGCATTGATTCTGTGGGGGACCTGGGGCCATGGCTGCCCCCTTGTTGGCTCTGAAGATTGTGGTGAATTGCTCTTCTTACCTGTCGCATTGGTCCCCGGCTTATAATGTTGCTGCCACGGGCAGTCATACTGTGAAGCGGTCAAGAATTGGGCAGATGGTGCGCGTCTTCTGGGCCACTCATCTCCATCTCCTGCCTTGCTGGGAAGGTCCCTAGTGTCCTGAAGGCCCGGGTGGGGTGGGAGTGGCCTCAGGCGCGGAGGACCTAGGATGCTCAGTGCTGTTGGGGGCCGTCCACCCCCCACTGCCTCACTGCCATCCTCTGCCTTGCTTGGGGGGCTGGTGAGAAGCTTCAAGTGTCCGTAGGCCGGTCTTTGTACCAGCTCATGCCACCCTTGGGACAACCCATAAAACCCATCTTCAAAGTGCTCAAAGGCAAATTTTCAGAGAAGCTGATTAAGACAGAAAATCTTTTGGAACTGCAAGGTGCTGTACAAAATCTAAGGTGTTGTCATTCGTGCATCTTTATACATGATTAAAAAATTAAAAGACTCTCGCAGACACAACAATGACCACTAAAAATCATTATTGCTTCCCAAGATGCTTTTCAGGGCTCACGTCCTCTGATTTCTAGATTCTGAGGGCATTCAACTGTTTCTTCAAAAAGTTAATCACGGATCATGGGGTTTGGAGTCTGACAGGCCTAGGTGGCTGGCTGCGTGATTTTGTTCCTGACACTGGACTTTTCATTCTGTCTTTTTTTTTTCTTTTTATTATTTTTTTAAGTGTTTGTTTATTTTGAGAGAGAGAGGGAGCATGAGCAGGGGAGGGTCAGAGAAAGAGAGGGAGAGAGAGAGAATCCCAAACAGGCTCCACGCTGTCGATGCAGAGCCCGATGCGGGGCTCAGACTCACGAACCGCGAGGTCATGATGTGAGCTGAAATGAAGAGTCAGAAGCTTAACTGACTGAGCCACCCGGGGGCCCTGACACTGGACTTTTCTAAAGCTCGGTTTCCTCATTGGTGAAATGGGGATGGTATTGCCCCGTGGTGTAGTTATGAGGATTAAGTCACATCACGCTGTCAAAGCTCAGCACAGGCTGGCACGTGCACATCAACACAGATCACCTGTCCCGACCCACCGTTGTTTTATGTGGCCCTGGGGCATGAGGCTCAGGCAACAACATGCATTTATCTATCGTGAGCTCTGAATTCATATCGGCCCAGCCTAGGGGCTGTGGATGCAGAAAGAGGAGCTCAGGGTCTGTGCGGAAGGATAGACGAGAAAACAGGGCTGGTGCCGAGGGATGAGTACCAGGGGGCGGTTTGTGCAGGAGCCATGGCAGCCCAGCCATGAGGCTCAGCAAAGCCCCCTGCTGGACGAGGCACCACTGTGAGGCTCTGAGCGTGCGTGCGGTGGGCACTGGCCAAGCCAGCAGAGGGGGGAAGAGAGGAAGGGGAGACAGAATGGTCAGAGCAGGGGCAGGTGGTGAGAGGGAGCACAATGCATTCGAGAACCTGCCGCTGGAGCCCAGCCTTCCTTCCATTCAGGGTGCAGGTGTGAGCCGTGAGCGGGAAGATGTGAGTTCAGCCAGGACGTGTCATTCTGTTGAGGGGTTTGGATTTCATTCCGAAAACGGTGGGGAGCCTCTGGCAGATTTTAGGCAGCAGAGAGCCATGAATTCCCTCACAAACAAAGCACCCTGCGGTCCCTGAGCACCCGAGTCTTATTTTCATGGTGTGTTAAATTGATGGCGATGAGTAACGGGGCAGAGGACCATCTGTGTAGGATGTGAGTGCAGACATAAGTGTGCGTTCATGGAAATGAGTTAACGTTCCCAGGTGAGCCGCAGCCTGCTCCCACAGAAAAAGCCCCGTTTGTCTGACGCCAGGCACTTCAGAGAATAGGCCTTATCAAAGCAAAACATTTGGTTATAAATATTTATAAATATGTGTTGGATTGAATTGCGCTTTGGTTCATTCACCATTTATGTCTATAAATATTTGAGAGGCTGCTTGGCATCGTGGAAGGACGCGGTCTTTGCAGGCGTGGACAGATGGGGGGCATGCGTTTGCTTTCTCACTCGGCGGCAAGACCAGCTTGATGACCCTGGCCTTGTCACTTCACCTCTCAGAGCCATGTTTTCCACGGCAATAATGGCTCCCATCTTCCACAAATGGGAATTAGGATAATGTCTGTAAAGAGACCAGCATGTGCTGATGACACATTGGGCCCCAGTAAAAGCAGCTTTGTTATATTGCTCATTCGTGTCTGTGGTTTTTATAACCTGAACGCTTAGCTGGCAGGATGTTAGCGGTCATCTGGTTCGGCTTCAGCGATTCCTGAGAGTTCCAGTGCCTTTTTGCCTTCAGATGCCCCTCCCAACATTATCAGCAGCCCTCTGTTTAAACATGACATTTAAGCGAATTTGTCATAATACAAAAGAATATTCATAATGTGTTATACATGATGTATATGTTAATGTCAGAGCATAATAATAAAATGAATATCCATGAGTTCACCAGCTGATTTAAGCGAAAGAGCATTACAGTGCTGTTGGAAGGTCCCTTGCCCTTCCTGTCCAGTCCATGACCACCCCAGCCTCCCAGGAACACAGGGAACCACACACTGGTTTTGGGGGTTGTAATTTTCTTGATTTTCTTTGTAGTATTACTACATGTATGTGTATATGTAAGCGTTATTTTAAGTTTTACCTACTCTTTAACTTTTAATTTTTTTTTTTTTTCAACGTTTTTTATTTATTTTTGGGACAGAGAGAGACAGAGCATGAACGGGGGAGGGGCAGAGAGAGAGGGAGACACAGAATCGGAAACAGGCTCCAGGCTCCGAGCCATCAGCCCAGAGCCTGACGCGGGGCTCGAACTCACAGACCGCGAGATCGTGACCTGGCTGAAGTCGGACGCTTAACCGACTGCGCCACCCAGGCGCCCCTCTTTAACTTTTAATAAAAGGAACCAAAGGATGTACATTCTTCTACAATTTTTTTTTTTTTTTAACTTAGCATTGTTTCTGAAATTCACCCATGATAACATGGGTGGCTGTGGCTCACGCATTTTCACCACTGTACAAATTCCCACAATGGACGTTATGGGGTGTGTTTGACTTGTTTCCAGGTTTTTGGGCTGCAGACAGTGCTGCCGAGAACATCCGCACGTGTGCTTCCTGGTACACATTTGGGAGAGTTTCTCGGGTGAATTCCTGGGAGCAGGGTTGCTAGGACGCGGGCCTGAGCATTGTCAGCTTTACTGGCTCTTGGCAAATTGTTTTACAAAATGGTTGTAAAGTTTGTCCACTTTCCCCCGTGTCACGCTCAGGGCTCTCAGGAGAGTCTCCGTCACTGTGACTGTTTTGACTACGCACTAAGTGAGGGGCTGAAGCAAACCTTTGCATGGTTGTGGGCCATAGAATTGTCTCTGTGCTGTCTCCCCAGGTGTGATTCTCAGAGGGACAGAGAATGAGCCAACAAATACTTTACAGGTGAGATCTGATTGTAGTGGTTTTTGAATGGACAGTGGGTCAACGAACAAGTGATTGATGCTTCTCTGTGCTTCATTTGGGCCAGTCTGGGAGGTCCGTAGCCGTCTGACCGAATGGCTGAGCAGCCTGGGCTGAATGCCCTGTTCTCATCCTCCCAAATTCCGGCCTGTCCAGTCTGACGGAGGTCTGCAGGAGGAGAGGAGGCCAAAGTTTTCTCCCTCCCTTCCTTCGCGGAGAGGACAGGGCTGCGTTTGAGCGCTGGCTTAGCTTGCCTCGGGTAGATTTGTCGGCGATGTTTCTCTTTTATGTGCTGCAGAAGGAAGATGAGACATGACTGATCAGGCGCAAAAGCTGTGGGGACCGCACATGCCAGATCCGCCCCTCAGCCCTCCTCTGTGCTGGGGCTCCTCGCATGCCACTCAGGAAGCGGGAGGCAGCACATAGCCAACGCTGACTTTGAAATGTTAATTTCTAGACTCCAACCTTTCACGCCTTCCTCTCTGTGTGTGACAGGCTAGCAGTGCAAGGAGGGAAGACGGCACAGTTCAGAGAAGAGATGCCGAGAGCGGCAGGGGCCCACAGCTTCTCCCTGGAAAGGGTCTCTGCCAGGATATTTCCAGAACTTTCTTCTGATCTGGGCTCTGAGTGGGAAGGCAGTTCTCCTCCCCCAGCATCTCAGAGGCAGTCCTTCTGTTCTGCGTTTTTCCTTTAATACCTCTTGAGAAAGTAGCCGTGGTTCCAGATAAACTCAGGGTACCCACTGTCCATTATTGATAGTCATCCAGTGTTATTATTACTAAAAGTGACAGAACCCATTACATTTATTGAGACTTACCATGGGCCAGGTACTGTGCTAAGTTCTTTAGAAACATCCTCTCGTTTAGTCCTTAGAGTGACTCTGTGAAGTTGTTATTAAAAAAATTTTTTTTTAACATTTATTCATTTTTGAGAGCGAGAGAGACAGAATGTGAGTGGGGTTAGGGGGGCAGAGGGAGAGGGAGACACAGAATCCGAAGCAGGCTCCAGGCTCTAAGCTGTCAGCACAGAGCCTGACACGGGGCTCAAACCCGCAAACTGCGTGATCATGATCTGAGCCGAAGTCAGACACAACCGACTGAGCCACCCAGGCGCCCTCAGGTTGTCATTTTTAACTCAGGTTTAAAGATGAGGAAACTGAGGCTCAGGGAAGTAAAGGAACCTGTTCATGTCACGGCACCCTGACCCTGGACCCACACTGGAAATAGGACCGCTGGGTCCCGAATGTGGCTCTTAGTTGTCACCTGTATCCCTCACTCCATTTCTGACCGTTTCTGTTGGCCCTGTGGAGCGTTGTTCCACGTTGCTACCTGGGAAGTGGAATTGGCTGTGTGCTGGGGACACGGATGGGGGTGACACCCAGCCTGCGCCCCCAAGGAGCTCTCCATTTCATGGAGGAAAAGGAACAAGTTAGAGATGCAAAAACTCACATTTATTGCACGAGCCAGGCACTGATCAGTCATCTCTCGCTTTCCTTCTGCGGCGCATTAAAAGGAAACATCAGTGAAATCCACGAACGATTTCATTGATTCCTCGGTGTCATTCTCCCCCATTTTACAGATGATGACGGTGAGGTACAAGGAGGCCAAGTGACTTAGTTAAAAATGACAAAAGTGGCAGAGCAGTGTAACCCGGGTAGCAGAGGAGAGGGAGCCTACCCTCCTATTCCTGTTTCCTCTGCTTCTGCTTCTTACCTTCCAGAAGTGCTTCATGCAGGGACCTACCAGGTGCTGATGTAGCCCCAGGGGAGGGCACAGCCCCTGTTTGTGGAGAGGGCTTAGGTGGAGAGAGGAGGAGGAGGATGGCAGGCACAGAGGATTTCCCAAAGGAGTCATCTCGTGGGCAGATGGGGGGAGGAGGGCAGTGCCTGAGGCAGGAAAGACCGAGGCCCAACTATGCCCCGTTTAGGGTTCCTGGTTTCCCCCAGACGAACGCCTCACCCTTTGATTTCTCTTCAAGCAGCGGCTTCTGGCTCTGCCCTCGTGTTAGCAAGTCTGCACTTCTTCCTTGTGGGTGAAATGGGGGTGGGGTGCTCGAGGCCCCCTCTGCAGTGGTTTGGGGCCTTCCCGCCCCAGCACGGCTCCTGCTTTATCCTGAGCGCAGGCCCTACTAGCGAGCTCCCCATCCTCCAACAGCTCATGCCGCTCTTAGCTGGGATGGCAGCACGTGGGATGGGCCGGGAGCTTCCAGACTTCGAGGGGGGGCTGCCAGCAGGGTGAGGGTGCCAGCTCTCCCAGCCAGACCTTGGAGGAGGTTGCTTGTGTGCTTCCTTGCTCTTCCCTCTGTTTTCTTTAGGATTTCCTGCAGTCCTGATTATTCCTCTTCAGGCAGCGAAGAGCTCTGTCTTAGAGAACGGGAACTGGCCCACGACCAAATGGGCTTGAATGTCAAGGGCAATGAGCAGACCTTTGGGGGCTTGTGTGGTATAGTTAGGTGTGAGGTACCCAGAGCCAAGGGACACCCAGGGAACAGAGGTGGCGTCCTTGGCAGGCTGCCCTGCCTGCCCTGGGGAAAGACTGTCGTGTCATTTTAACAACGGAGGCTGAGTCTTCACAAACCAAGAACGGAGTTAAAATAATGCCACTGCTCCACATCTCACAGCACGTTGCTATTGTTGCGACGCATTGCCAGGGGCATTCCGTCCTCCCTCACGTAGGTGGCTGAGCTGGTAGTGCTGTAGGCGCATCTCCGGAGCAGTGGGGGTACTTTCTCCCCAAAGTAACACGTTTTGTCTTTTGTTTCTGACACCTTCCCCATGGTGTTGTACCGCCTTGTGACTTTTCTGGCTTTGGCCCGTATCCTTGGCAATCACCCTGGAGGACTCCGAGGGCTCCCTCTTGGATTACGACTGACAGCTGAGAGTCTCTGCCGTTCAGAAAGCTTAGATGACTGCCCACTCTGTATCTGGAGGACTGTGTGCACACGCGTTTGCCAGCTGCTCTCTTGCAGGTTTCGGCAGTCCCTGAGAGATCCTTCTGGAGCCTAGTCCAGCAGATAGGGCATCTGTCTCCCAGGAGACATTATGCCCAGTAGTCCCTCACGAAGATGCTTCCCTGGAAGCCCTCCTCTGGCTCAGTAATCAAAATGTGAGCTCCCCTGGGTCCACAGCCCTCTGAGGATGCTCTCCAGAGCTCTGGCCTGTTTGCCCAGGGGCGGAAGGGCACAGCGTGAACATCATAGCCTTGGAGGTGACCCTTGGTTGTGGTTTTGCCTCTAGTGAATCAGCTGACCTGGGACAGTTAAAAAACCTCTTTAGCCTTAGTTTCCTTGTCTATGAATAAAACAGGCGGGGGGGGGGGAAGCCTCACAGAGTTATTGTGAAGATTAAATTCAATAACATTTGCACTGTGTCCAGCAATAAACACTCAATACCCATTAACAGTCTTCCCTCTGGAATCAGGCAGACCTGAGTTTAAATCAGATGAGGCCTGATCAAGGGCTCAAATGATGATACCAGGGTGTTTCATTCATCAAGTGATGATTCATTCATCTATCCATCCATCCAGTCGCTTTGTCTCTGTCCCTCCCTCCTCTAATCTCTACCACGCTGGCTCTCTTCTCAGCTCTTTCTCCATTCATGCTCTAAGGTGGCTACAGAAGCTCCAGTGTTTAGCTCCAAGTCCACAGGAAAGAATGTTAGCCTCTGTCCCCAAAGTCTCACACCATCATATTGGCTTTGATGAGTTCTGTGGCCATCTTGAACCAGCCACCATGGCCAGGTGATGGGGCCTGGAGTTGGGAGTGGAGTCATATCTACTTGACCATGAGAGCAGAGTTGGGGAGGGATAGATCCCTAAAGAAAACAATTGGGGTTATCACTGGGAAGTAGAGTGAGCATATGCTGCAGATAAAAACAGACAAAACCCACTGGATGTCCATTATAGGTGCCATTTATGGGACCGGAGATCCAACTGATTGTCCTTTGGCAGAGGCCTTTTGATCAGATTCTGGGTATCGGTTCCTTCTCTGGCTGGTTGCTTTGTCTGTTGGGTTCTTGGCCCTGGGCGGGGGCTAACCTGGTGAAATAGCTTGAGAGAGAGAAGCCAGAGCCTCCCCAAGAGGCCCGGGTAACAACGGTTCATGAGTCCCGGCCCCATTTTCACCTTGAGTTCCTTAATTCAGACCCTCTGGAGGCTGCTCTGTGGTCCTGTGATTTATCCGCATCTGGTTAAGCAGTCGTCTAGAAGATTCTGACCCCTGTTTGATCTGGCATCCCTTCTGCCTGCTTCAGAAAACCATGTGGGAGTTCAGAGCTCTTTAACATGTCTTCCATAAAGACGGGTGGTGAGTTATGTTTCCCACCCTCGTTACACCATGGTCATTGGAGGCTTCTGTGACGTAGCTGAAGTGCTCCCCGCCACTGACTTTGCAAGGATGGCCTCAGTTCCTTCTCATCAGGCTCTTGCCTCATGGCTGCTTCAGGGCTTCCTCGTTGTGTGAGGGATGTCCCTTCTCTAGACGCAAGAGCTTGAATGTGGCCACACAGCTATGCTAGGCGTGTGGGTGCATGGCATGCGTGTGTGCACATGTGTGGTGTTCAGCAGGGGTTTTGAACCTCCCCTCCTCTTTATCATGGCTGGTTTTTTTGGTGAAATACCTGTATCTATGCTCACAGAGGGGCCAAAGCCTTTGTGCTTAACTGGTGATCAGAACGGTTCTGATCTGATCTGAGCAGTTGTTAGATTTATTTTTGTCTGTTGAGTTTTTATATTTGAAGGAAGAGGAATACCCCCTCCAGCCTTTTTTATTTATAATTAACTGGCCCCTTGGGAGGGCCTGAGAGAGTAGGTTGCCCCCTTCACTGCTTGGCTGAGTCTCAGCCAGGTCTTTGCCGAGTGGGTGGGGGTAAACAGAGGCTGTGCATTTATTGCATTATTCAGCTGATAGTCATAATGGTTTATTCAGTGTTTGGCTAAGCCCTGTGGAGGAGCTTGGTGGGCAGCTTCCTCATGGGTGGTGGCAGGGGCTGGAGGTGGGCTTCAGTGGGGGGATGAAACCAGCACCAAGGATAGGAAGGTCCATTAGTGGCACGGCTTGGCTAATGGTGGAGACGTGTCTTCTATCAGCTGATGCACGAGGGAAGCCTTCATGGAGGAGGTGGCCTTTGAGATGGATGTGACCTTGGATACCCAGAAGGTACCTCCTCCCAGGAGGAAAGGAATTGTACAGGGGAAAGCAAAGAAGAGGGGAGGTGTGCAGGTCTAGGGAGAGCAAATCTGTAGCTGGGCATGTTCTGGGCCGGTGGCTGGAAGTGTGGATTGGGCCTTCTTATAGAGGGGCTTGAATCCCAGATGGAAGGACTTGGGACACCTCAGTAGGTAGAGAGGTGTTACTGAAGGGCTTTGAGGGGTGTGTGTATTTGCATATTGGGGTGAGTACATGGAAATTTAGGGGGTAAAGTACAACAAGAGCTAGTATTAATTGAACACTTACTCTGTGCCAGGCCCTGTTCTTGGTGACTTAAGTGTATCAGCTTATGAATCAAGTTGCTCGTCTGTTCAGAACCCTCTGATGGCTTCCTGCTTCCGTCTGATATCCCAAATCCTTAACCTCCCACCCCTCACCCTCTTTCTTAATCCAGCCTTCCTGACAATCCTGGCTTTTCCTGGAACACTATGCATACTCTTGCCTCAGGACATTTGCATTGGCTGTTCCCTCTGCCTAGAACACTCTTTCTTATAGATACTCACGTCTTGCTCTCTCCCTTCTTTCAGCAGCAGGGAATGGTCTGAGCTATCCACATAACCCACACCATGCACACTCTCTTGTTGGTTCATTGTGATTGGATGATAAACACTTAGGGGCTGAGTGAGGGTTTTTTTCGGCTTTGTTTTTAACAGTGTCTTTGTTAAAAGGAACTTCGTTCCCGGCGGGTTCATTAATCCAGGGTGTTGCACTCTGAAGAAACCGCTGTCAAACTTGGTTTGGAATTTCCACTGTGTTCTGTTCAGTTGCACTAAAATGAACACTTAGAGGAGAAAAAAAAGAAGAGTATGGCTGTTGTAAAAATTGAGCAGTTTGCCGGGAGAACCGGAAGCGTGTTAAAATCATTACCGAGGGGCCTGGGAAGTGGGTACTAAGGCGGCCGATGGTGCCTTCGTTCTTGGCTACGTGATGAGAGTTGCTTGCCAGCCGTGTTGGTGAAAGAGCGCCCGGCTTGCTGCAGGTTGTGGCACCAGCTCCAGCGCAGCTCTGTCTGTGCCACTGCTGGGAGAGAGGAAGTGGGAGACGCCCGTTTGCATCTTAGGGGAGGCTGTGCCCTACCTTAGAGCAACAGGAATGGGGAGACGAAAGGGTGTCGCTCTCCGTCTTCTCTCAGCTCCCGTAGCGCCACGGTCCCTCTCCTAAGCTCCGGCGGCGTGTGCCACGCTTGCACCAGCCCCTGCTGGGCATTTGTTGTTGAGAGCACGCTCGCTGCTCGTGGTTTTCCCACACACTAAGCCCAAACTGCTGTCCTAGGACTTGTACCCATGGCTCGCTGGCCCAAGTCTGCCCCCTTAGGATATTTGGAGAAGCAGTCAGTCTCGCCACCCCCACATCACAGTCAGAGCTGTTACTACTTGGGCACTCATCAGGGACCAGGCCAGGGCCGGCTTTTTACATCTAGGATCTTCTTGTATCCGCATGTCACGATGGAGATGTGGAAACAAGTCCTGGAGACCTGAGCTGACATGCAGCTGTCCCAGCGCTGGGGAACAAAGAGCGGGGATGCAGAGCCGGTCTGGGAGCCCGGGACCTGTGTTCCCCAGACACTGTGTAAAGGAAGTTTCCTAACTTGGCGGCCGGCTGCATCATGACAACAAGGGGGAGCACGCTATGTTTGCCGTCCTCAGAAACTCAGAAGCTTTCCACCTGAGCTCTTACCGAGCTGAGCCTCTCCCATCCGTCCGAGAGCAGAGGGACAGTGACACCACGTCACACGTGTTCTGTGATGGTCTCTGATGCTGTGCGGGATGCTGGCCTGTCTTCAGGGCCATCACCTTGGAATGTCCCCACACCGCCCTAAACCAGTGCCCCCCGAGCTTGAAGGTACATCCGAGTCACCTGGGGGTCTTGTGTCAATGCAGATCTGGATCCAGCAGGTCCAGGAGGGGCCTTTCCAACTAGGTCCCGGGTGATTGGACCCTCCTGGTCCGCGGACTACATTTTGAGAGGTAGCAGTTGAATTCCTGGTAAATCAACAGTTGAACCCAATAGGATAGAGAGCACCTTGAGGGCGGGATGACGGCTGTGTCAGGTACAGTTAGTGTTTTCCAAGACCCTTGACGTTCCCGAATTTAATGATAGTCCAGGCCAGTTTCAATGGTTATGACACAGCGTGTGTTGAAGAGAGGTACTTGGTCTTATTGGCTGTGACTCAAGCATCCCAGATATGCAAAGTCGTATCCCACCCCCAAAGCCAGGACTGTGCCGTCTGGGACTGGGGCACTGCTCAGCTGCTCAAAGGCAGTCCAGCCACCAGTCCAGGCTGCTACCCAAGGCCAGGAAGCACTGGTGGTGTATCTCACATCACGCAGCTCTAAGAGGAGAGCAGATCTGGACCTTAACTCACTGCCTGCAAAGCCCCTATGATACCATAATGCTTCTCAGAAGTATGGCAGGCAGGGGCATGGAAAGAGCACCAGCTAACCAGCTGGGTGACATTGGCGAAGTCTCTTGACCTCTCTGGGTTTTTTACGTTGGTTAGAAGAGAGAGTTGAACTAGGTCATGATTAAATTCCCTTCCAGGTCTTATTCCTTTGAATGTGCACTCTCTGCTGGGGGTTCATTGGCTCCTTTGGATGGCAGGAGAAGGTTCCAGAAGGGGAGACAGAAGTGCAGCCTTGTGCTTTCTGAGACCTATCCTGGGGCCGAGGGGAGGCAGTGTTTTGTGTTGTCCCAGGAGAGCTCCAACCAAACAGTGAGAGGATCTAAGCCTCCCTCCCTGTTATCTTCTCCAGGTGTTCCATCTATGTCCCAGCCGGGACCATCCCTGACCCCCTCCCATGTGAATCTGGTCTCCTTGCAGAGGCTTCCATGTGTCCCTTTGGTGTTTACCCTCCTCCCACAGCTCTGCATGGCCCTCGCAGCCCACCTGGGGATGCCGGTGACATTATGGCCCCTGCTGCCAGCAGGATGGGGTGCAGCTTCGATGGGCCACACAGAGGTCTCTTCCCTCGTTGTTTCTTGCTTCCGCAGGGTGGGCAGAGCATACTCATGGGGCCCAACCCAGCCTATGTCTGCCCATCCCTGTACCACACAGAGCACCTGTTCTTCCCCCCACTCTAAAACAGTTTCTCCTCTGCGGCCTCTTCCCCCTCCCCCTCTGCAGCCTTCCCCGCTCCCTGGGGCTTCCAGACCATTTGTGCTCATGCTTACTAAGTAAGGCTGAGGTGGTGGTGTGCCAAGGGGGTGGCCGTGGGAGCCTCCTTCTAAGTGGGGAGCAGTACTTTATCAATATTCTTTAGGACTACTTGTGCATGGAGTTAATGGAAATCAGACCAACTTTCATTATTATTATTATTATTAAAACAAGGATTTTATTATCATTTTAAGAATTTTATTCTTACTCTACAGACGATGCACTCTTTTGGCCACACTCAGGCCAGCTGATCCCTCTGCCCCTCCTCATACCCCACCAGGCTGCAGGCCCCCTTACCCATTCCCTGCCTCCCAGCTCTGTGACTTGTGAAGCGACGTATTCATGTCAAGCCTGTTTCTGAGTCTGAGTCTCTCTGTGCCACATTGATCCAAGAACCGGGTCGAAGAGTCCCCTGATGCTGGAAGGCTCTCGGTACAAGTCGTGTGACATAATGTCATTTACGGTCACTGGGGGAGATGCTTGGATTCAAATATTGTGTCTTGTAGGGTGATAGAAGTGAGAACATTTGTTCTCTGGCCACACTCTAAGTATATATTGTCAGAGGGATTTAAATACAGATAAGACATTTAATTATTAAATGGCTTTTCAACGTGAAGCTCGAATGCAGCTTTCTAATTAGCTGTCAGCTCTGTCAGAGCCACACTTGGGGTGCCCTGGGCCGCTTCTCTCCTGATTTTCATGTATAAATTCCATTTCATGGCAACCAGCCGCTGCAGGGCCACTGCCTGGGGCCTACTGCTTCCCCTAGGCAAGAGGTTGCCAGGGTTTCCTTCTCCTTCCGGGATTGCCTTTTCCCCCTCTGGGTCAGGGCAGCTGCTCAAGGACCGTCAAACCAGATTTGCTTAAAAAGGAAAAGCGGAAGAAAATTCTGGAAGTGCCCCCTCCCCGAATGCCTAGCGCCTGTGTGTGTATGTGTGCTGACCAAGGGCCAGGGCCTGGCCAGGGGCACAGGTGGAAAGGGGATGAGCCAGCGGTAGCAGGGTGCAGACAGACACCTGACCAGATGCGCTGCAGATCCAGTAACGTGTGTGACCTCTGCCCCTGGAGAGTGTCACCACCTTTGTGCCATTTTTGCTTCTGGAAACTCTAGGTGGCATTGGCCCCGTCCTGCTGTTGTTGAACCTGCTGCTCTGGGAGGCCCGTGTGCGGCTGAGAGATCTGACGCCCTCCTGCCCCCTGCCCTCCTGGCCCTTCCTCCGGTGTCAGTCCTTCAGCAGCCCCATGTGAGCAGCCCCTGTTTTACTGCTCAGGAAAGATGGGACCCAAGGGCCTAGGTGTCTTGCCCAGGGCCACTCAGCTCCAGAGCTCGTGCTCATAGCCACGTTGATCTGCTGCCCTAGACAGTTTCACATATGGGGGAAGCCAGGTCCTCCAGGTCGGGAGCCCCATTGGTAGTGCTGGAAGGATTAGTGTGGCTTCCCAAGTGGCCCCACGCCCTCCCCGGCCCTCCCAACCCCAGCCACCCTTTCAGGGTTCCAGGCATCACCTTCTTGGACATCGCTCTGGTCTATTCACTCTTGTCTTCGAAAATACAGAGGTCCTCATTGCGCTGGCTCGGGTCCACCTTCCTCTTGCTGGCTCTCAAGGGCCCCCTGGCACCAGGCCCCTTCCAGGCTTGTGTCTTCCAATATGCTCTGGCAGACTGGCTTTCAGCTCTGTCCCAGCACTAGGAGTATGGTTCACCGTCTGCCTTTCCCAATCCTTGCTTTCTCCTGGGACACTCACCTCACTTCCAGATACCCTCCCAGGCCTCTCCCACCCAGGGGCTTTCTTCCATATGACTTCCCTCCATAGTCCGTTCCTCTGTGTAGCCCTGTCTGTGGGTGCTGGGTGGCTGTTACATGCTTATCCTATTCATTCAGGGTCCTGTCTTTCCCTGTCAGGGTTCTCTCTCTCTCTCTCTCTCTCTCTCTCTCTCTCTCTCTCTCTCTTTCTCTCTCTCTGCCAGGGTTCTGTCTCTCTCTCACTCAGGGTCCTGTCTCTTTCTCTCTCTCTCTCCTATCTCTCTCCCTGTCAGGGCTCCCGCTCTCTTTCTCTCTGTCTCTCTCTCTCTGGGTTCTTTGTCACACAGAGTCTTGTCTCAGTCAGGGTCTGAGGAGGTAGAATTGGTGTCACAGTTAATACTTAGGTTCTGGAGTAGGAATACCCGAGTTGGAAACCCAGCCTGTGCTTCCGAGCAGTGTGGCTTCCTCAGAGCGACCACCTCCCTAAGCCTCATTCTCCAGCTCTGAACCAGGGATAGGAATAGCACTGAATGGCAGGGCTTTCGTGGGGATGAAATGTGGTACTGTATAGTGCACAGTGAGAGTTCCAGAACTCTCAGCTCTCAGGATCACCGCTGTTTTCTCGGTGAGCTCCATGAGGACCTGGCCTGTGCCTGCATGCCATTTGTACCCCTTACACAACCCAGCCACTGTGTTTTATGTGGAAGACACTCTAGGAACATAGTTATTTGTTCCAGCTGTGATAGTCCAAGGCGATTGCTTTTGCCAGACATTTGCTAGCTGGCAATGTGATCAGAATGTTGCAGATTGAACTATAAACTGGGCTTCCTGATTTGCTTGAAAGGGTGATGTCAGAACGGTAATTTAACAGAATTATTATGCTGGTGATTATAGATATGCGTGTGGTAGTGGAGGGCAGTTTTGAACAAGCCAGACACAGCGTGGCACCTGTCTTCACCGGGGGTGGCAGAGAAGGACGAGGCCCACGGCTGCCCACGGACAGTGTATGGCTGGGGAAGGCCTGCCTCGAATGCTGGAGACAATGAGGAATTTAATGTTCTCCTGAGGTGCAGTGGATTACAGACCAGACCATATAGCCAAGTGCTGTAAAACAGTGATCTTTATAATCTGAATGATCAGATGGGGTAAATCAGGGAAGACTTCCTGGAGGGACTCCTTGAGATGGACAGGTTTTGTTGTTGTTTGTATGTATGTATGTATGTATGTATGTATGTATGTATGTATTTATTTATTTACTTATTTATTTATGTTTATTTATTTTTGAAAGAGAGAGAAGAAACAGAGTGCAAGTGGGGAAGGGGCAGAGAGAGAGACAGACAGACACACACACACACACACACACACACACACACACACAGAATCCAAAGCAGGCTCCAGGCTCTGAGCTGTCAGCACAGAGCTCAATGTGGGGCTTGAACCCGTGAACCGTGAGATCATGACCTGAGCTGAAGTTGGACGCTCAATGGACTGAGCCACCCAGGAGCCTCTGTTTGTTTTTAAGACAACCACTATCATACATCTTAGGCCGTTTGCTTTTGTATTAGTATCTTTATATTTTGCCCTCCATGGTGTCAGTTCCCCATGGCCAGCTGTGGTCCAGAAGCAGAGACCCTCCTGAGATGTGACCAGAAGGTCACCAGTGGCCTAATGCTACGTCACAATGCCTGCACGCTTCACCTGACCCCATCTCATCACATAGGCATTTCGTCATCTCCCATCATAAATGGTGTCTGTCCTTCCTGTGCTTTGAACAGCTCGTCTCTCCTTCCAACAGAAGAATCGCTCAGATCCTAATTCTCACCTCTAACCCCTCCACCCCCCGCAATGAACTGACATCATTTTAGTGCATTGAGTTGGAAATGCTTTCTCTGTAAAAATTATTGCCTCTCTGACCCAGGAGTAAATTATTTAGTGGTGAGTCAGACGCATTCCTGTGAACCCTGCCCTTGCTGAGCAGACATAAAACACAGCCATGAGTTTCTTCAGAGACCGTGAAGCGTGGAGGCGCTCCTTGCTCTCATGTCTCTTCTTTCTGAGGCTCAACAGTTCAGCAGCTTAAAGGATCAGATGTGGTTGTAGCAACTGATGTCTGAGGCGTAGGATGAGGGCGGCCCCCGAGGGAGAGGGCGGCCGTGAGGGTGTGGCGCTGGCCGAGCCTGACTACAGGCACCTGCCTCTTCCCATTTCATGGCCCAGTAACCCGATGGGCGGGGACGATTACCCCCTTCTAGAGAGAAAACAGAGCTTCGGATATTCCAGAAGTCAAGAGAGGAGCCAGAAAGCCGTAGGTTCAGCCGAGCGACGGTTGGGCAGTGAACATTTGTCTGATGTCTAAATGGGGAGAAAGCTGCCCAGGAGGGGCTCGCTGGTGGCTCTGATTACACCGCTAAATGGGATTTAATTTTTCTGCCTCTATGAGTCTTTTCACATCTATGCTTTTCCAAATCGCACCACGTGTCCTGATTGTTGAGAGAGACAATGTGGTCACTAGAACAAGAACCCGCCGGCCGCCCGGGCCTGGGCTGAAGGGGGGCAGGTGGGCTGTGCCAGGTAAGGCGGTGGGGCGGCTCCGGGAGAGGCAGGAGCGTGAGCTGCTGACATTTCATCCCTGGCCCCTCCCGCTCTGCGAAGCCTTTTTAGCTTGGCTGCTGGAAGCTTCGAGCTGATAATGATGAGGGAGTGTAAATGTCAGCGGGATCCCAGCTTCAATCAGAGCTGTTAAAATAAGCCTGGCAAGCCTCTGCCAGAGGTGAGCTCAGAGAGTGGAGGTGGGGGGGGCCTGCGGAGTTGGGGGGGTGCCCTGTCAGACAAGGGTGCTGGTGTGGGAGCTGGGAGAAGAGGACAGGATGACACCAAGAAGGCTAGTTTCTTGGCCCAGTGGTAGGTGGGGGTGGGAAGCAGAGACGGATGTGGAGGAAATATTTGTTTTCTTTTCTCAGCTGTTCTGTGATTTTAAAAAAAAAAAGTGACATCTCAAATTTGGTTTGGAAAGGGAAAAGAAGAAGGCAGCTGGCTGAGGTCCCTGGGCTCTGCCTACAGCTGGCTGTTTGGTCTGCTGGGCTGAAATTGTAGAGGCAGGAGAGAGGCCAGCTGCCAGGCTCGCTCAGTGAGGCTTGCTTTCTCTGCTTGGCTGCTGAGAATGAGGCCCAGGGCCAGTCTAGTCAGAAGTGCAGACTTTCAGGCCCTCCCCCGGGGTGTGAACGAGACCCCAGAGGACTTCTGTGCACCCTGCAGCTTGAGAAGCACTGCCTTAGACACAGTTGGGGCCCTCATTTTGTAGGTGGGGACACTGAGACCCAGAGGGTCAGGGGGTCTTGCCCAGGGTCACACAGTACAAGAAAGAAAGCCTCTGAATCAGGGTCCAGAGCATTTTTCCCCATCAGCTTCATGCAACCTTCACGTCCATTACGGTGCCTGGCACAAATGGAAGCTCAACAAGTGTGGTTGTCATTTCTCTTCCTGCCACAGTGGGATGGCTTGTCTCTGCCCCGGGGAACAGTTTCGGGAACCGTTTGGCATTGATAGGTGAACTCCAGCTCTTCTCGTTAGCAATCTCTCTGGCACTTGATTCCGCCCCACCCCTTCCTTCATCTGAGACATGCTCACTTCTCTCTTGCCACAGAGTCAGTATGGGAAGGTGCGAAGGGCAGCAGGGATGCGCAGGGCCTGGAGAGCCCCCAGCAGAGGGACCTTCCCTAGAAAATGTGGTTGGTCTGCAAGAATAGCATTAAGGTGTGGTGAGGTCAGCAGCTGGGCCCTGGCTGGAAAGCATAGATGCAGTTTACTTTGTTTTTTGTGGGTTTTGTTTTGGTTTAGTTTGGTTTTTAGTTTGGGGGGCTTTTTTGGTAGTTGGGGTAGGGGCAGAGAATTAAGGTTGCAATAATTTATTGATTGAGATCTATCATTGCTTTTATTTATTTAAAAAAATTTTTTTAATGTTTTATTTTTTTTGAGAGAGACAGAGCATGAGCGGGGGAGGGGTAGAGAGACAGGGAGACACAGAATCCGGAGCAGGCTCCGAGCTGTCAGCACTGAGCCCGATGTGGGGCTCAAAGTAGTGAACCATGAGATCACGACCTGAGCTGAAGTCAGATGCTCAACTGACTGAGCCACCCAGGCGCCCCTGCTTTTTGTATCTAAAATAATTCCATAAATTGTAAAAGGGCTTCCTTCCCTCCAAGGGAAAAAATAGACCAATAAAATTATGTAAAGAAGCTTGAATTAATTATGATAAAGTTCAGAGGCACCCCTGTCTCCTTTTATTTGGTCATTGATTGTTGCAGTCCACAGATTCTTACTAGGCTGGGATTTCTACTTAGGTGCCGTGCTTGGTCTTTATCAAACTCATGGACAGGAGCTACAGTCACTTCTCATCTTAGTGTGGCTGTGACCTGCCTCACATAGCTGCATTTTCCTTATGAGTGACATTTAACCAGGTGCTCGAATCTGACATTGCATCTTTTTTTTTTTTTTTTTTAGGGTGGAAATATCTCCTGCCTTTTTAACCAGGGTCCACATGGCCTTGTGTAATCATCACTTAATAATGCTGAGACATCCTTAGGGGCATAGCATTCAGCCACTTTTTGGAGCTATGAAGTTGATGCAGGTGTGGTGGGACCAGACAGATCTGCAAAGTCACTCTTCATGGTTGTGCAGGCTGTGCACTGTCCAAGGGCGCCATTTCTAAGGGACGCCATTCATATCACAGATGTAGATTTGTATATTTATTATGACAGTTTCCAAGTAAATGAAAGTGTTTTGAAGAAGGGGCACCTTTCTCCAGTTCCCACAAAGGTCCCCTATGGCCTGGCAGTGGTCCTGGGGGTTCTGGCTCCAGAACTAGCCCTGGAACTTGCTGCCTACAATTTTCCCACAGATTAACATACTTTCGGAGCTTCTGAAAATCCTCGTCTTTGCAGTCATCAGCTTCTCTGGCATTCACTCTCATTTTCACACCACTGTGTCCTCCCACCCTCTCTTGTTACCTGCCTTAAGAGAGTCTGGGGTGTGAAGGAAGCCTATCCCCCCTGCCGCCCTGCTTACCTCAGGACTCTGCTTGTCTGCTGTGGTCAAGTCTGCAGATCCTCTGTCCAATGTTTCTGGAGATATAGTCCTGGGCTCTGCACGGCTCTGCTGGTCCTCTCCCCACAGGGGATTGATTTCTGTGCCAGTTGGGGGGATTGGGTTTGACTCTACAGAACAGAAAACTAAAAAAAAAAAAAAAAAAATGTAAATATTTAAAAGGTGGCTTAGGGGCACCTGGGTGGCTCAGTCAGTTGGGCGTCTGACTTCAGCTCAGGTCATGATCTCGCGGTCCGTGAGTTTGAGCCCCACATCGGGCTCTGGGCTGACAGCTCAGAGCCTGGAGCCTGTTTCGGATTCTGTGTCTCCCTCTCTCTCTGACCCTCCCCTGCTCATGCTCTGTCTCTCTCTGTCTCAAAAATAAATAAAACGTTAAAAAAAATTAAAAAATAAAATAAAAGGTGGCTTAAACAAAGTATAGGAGTTTTCCTCTCACATCAAAAGACGGCAGCTCCAGAACCAGCTAGGAGTCAAGGTCCCAAGGTCCCTCTATCTTTTGCTCCAACATTCTTAGGCTTTGTCTTCTGTCCTTAAGGTCACCTCATGGCTTGAGATGGCTGATGGAGCTCCAGTTATTTCTGGTGGGCCCTAGGTAGGAAAAAGGGGGAAAGAGGGGAACAAATGATACAGGGGAACCTCCAGCAACTAAGTCAGCCTGCTCTACAGATTTTCTAGAAGCTTTTTCATTTACAACTTCTGTTTACCTCTTCTTGGCCACGCCTACACACAAGGGAAGTGGAAAATGTACTCGTTTATCGGGGCACATGGCTGGCCAAATAAAATCACAGTTCCAGTAGAAGGCAAAGGGGAGAATGAATTTTGGCTAGGGACAACGGGCAGCCTCTGCCACATCCAGCCGCTTCTCCCCTTTTCCTTCCCATGACCTTCCCAGCGTCTCATAAATGCTGTCCCAGCAGAGCTTTGCAACGCAGGTCCTGTCTTCTGACTGCTACAGTGCCCTCTCCTCGCCTCACCCCACCCTCTCTCTGCTGTGGTTCTCTCCTCTGCCACTCCTCCCATGCATCCAGGGAGGCAGTGTTGTGTGGTTAAGATTGGACTATGACAGACCTGGTCCAGGTTGTGGATTGGGCTTCTCAGCTATATGACCTTGGGCAGGACACTGAGCCTCTTTGAACCTCACTTTCTGCGTGTATGAAATGGAGCTCACAATAGTACATTGACCTAGGGGAGTTGCTGTGAGGAGTGAATGAGGGAATGAGGTCAGGGCATATTAGCACAGAGCCTGGCACACAGGACAGGCTGGATAAGTGTTAGTTGCTATTAATCTTATTCTTATTTTTGGGTCTTGCCCTTGGCATGGCTCTTATCAGTCAGTGACATGTCTCTTCCCTCCTGGACAATTCTCTTTCAGTCAGCATGTATTTATGGAGCATCTACGATGTACCAGGCTGTCCTCTAGGTCCTGGGGTAATTGGCCAGCAAAGCAGACAAGAATCCCTACCCCAGGGAGCTGACACCTCCTTTTTCTGGGTGAGACCCTCTGGCCCTTGGCTGCCTTTATGTCACTGGAAGTGGCATCCGTGTGGGTATATGTATCTCTAGGCCTGAGTCTCTCACATGCAGTTTATAGATCCTGAGCCTTTCAGGTACTTGACCAATGAAATGACCCACTTTTTAAAATATAACTTTTGGATTGCTTTGTTCTCATAGTCACAAATGGGCCCATCTGGGCAGGCTGACCTATGCAAGTGCTCAGGAGGTTAATGTGTTTTCCTTCTCAGGCAGCTCATTTGCTTCTAACAAGGGCCCTTCTGCAGACAAGGCAGGACATGTAATCTTTTTGGAGTTTTATCCCTTTGAGAATCTGATGCACTGTGCACATAAGGCAAAATTTGCACACAATTCCAGGAGATGCACAGACTTTGGGCAGCCCCTCTTTGGTCCTCTAGGGCCTCCACGGACTCTGGGTCAGAGCATCAGAGACCTGTTTGACACTCTAAGGAGTGGCTTTCTGCTGGAGATGCCTCACCTCTCCAGTGAGCAGGTGAGATTCTGTTGTATGGCAGGCATTCTTTTTTGGTCCTTGTGAGTGGCCTTGATTGAGCAAAGACCTGAGCTAAACATAAGAAGACGAGGCGGTAGTTAAAAGAGAAACAGCTTTTCAGCTGCAGTTGCCCTTTGTCCTTTACCAGCGTGCGATAGTGTGCAAGGCTTCAAGTTCCCCTTGGTCTCAGGGTCCGCTCCTGTAACATAGAGGAGTTTGGTCAGGCCATTCTGAGGCCCTGTGTCAACTCAGATGACATGTGAGACCTTCAGGGGCGGTTGCACTGTGAGCTCTGGCATTGGGCCGAGGGGCGTCCAAATCTTGCCCGTACACCTGCTGGCTCTGTGCACTTCAGCTAGTTCACTGGCTTCTTGTAGCCCCAGTGGCCTCATCTGCAAGATGAAGATAAACTACTGCCAAAGTGTCACTGGAAAAAGTTAGATACGTGACTCTCACGCAAATAGAAAGTGGTTGCGGGACCAAAGGTTTATTTAAGCTGTTAATGAGAAAACCGCAGGATGGTAAAGTTGTCTCAAGGAGGGTTTGAGGCCCTTATAAGCAATGAAAGAGAACGTTGAAGTAAAATTACAAAGTCAGATATGATGCTGGCTAATGTCCTGCAGGGCAGTAACTCACCTTTGTGATCTTTGCTGCCGGGCAGTCATAATTTACCACTCTACCACACAAAAATCTCCAAGTTCACTCGTAACTTCACAGAGGATAGGCCCTAATCAGTAATGAGATGAACAAAGGTTAAGTTCCCTGGGGGTCCTGGCGGGCTTCATGGAAAGACATCAGGAGAAGCTCATTTCCAGGAAGAGGGTGGTAGAAATGATGCAGGGAACGTGTCTGAACAGGCCCACCCTGATTGGTTTTCTGATGCAGCTGCGAAGTTAATGTTAGGTGAAATGAAAAAAAAAAAAAAAAGAAAAGAAAAGAAATCCGTGCTTTGAATCTGTAGCATTTGCCTTCTGCAAGAGACAGATTCTGAGGTCTGAGGATAGGTTATAGAATCTCATCAAACCAGAGTGCGCTTTGGGTAGGACCAAAATTTGGTCGGGTAAGTAGGTATCTTCTCAGACTTAGGTAAATGATCTCAAATGCAACATAAAGGGTTTTTTGCCCCTTGCACCACCTCTGACATTGAATGGCCCTCCTCCCATCCCAGTGGGTTGTTTCCATCTGTGACGTGGACAGATGTGCTGAGATTAGAGCAGGGAAGAGCTCTGTGTGCAGACCCAGGGCCCCCAGGGTTTTCTCCCCTCTCCCAGCACCAGCAGACGGCCAGCCTCAGTGGGTAGGGGCAAGGACTTTGGAGCCAGCCAGACCCGGACACCAGGACCGGCTGGATGACTCTGGGTTCTCAATGGAACCTGTTCTGTAGGTGGTGACAGTGAAAGTGCAAGCCATGGGAGACGTAAGCACTCCGTGAATGCTAGCTACTGTGGGTCCTGTACTCCTTTCGTCCTGCAGCAGCTACCAGAGCTCAGCTCCCTTATCGTAAAAATCCTACCTCTCTGGTTATTAAGAGGCTCAACACTTGGTTTCACTACCCCCTGCCTTCCCCACATTCATAATACAGTCCCCTCCCAGCAGCCAGCTCTCCTGGAAAATGTCAGTCAGATCCTGCGTCTCTCCTACTTAACCCCCTCTAACTCACGTAGAGTCCACCTTACATCCTGGCCATGCCCATGAAGTCCTTGTCGCTGGCTCCCTGCCTCCATTCCTGGCTGTGTCTCCTCCCTTCCTCATGGCACGCCGGCCATGCGGGCCTCCTTTCTGTCCCCTGATACTTCATTCCTGCCTTATTGTCTCTCGCCTGCCTTATTGCTTCCTCTGCCTGGAATGCACTTCCCCAGGACTCCGTATGGCTCCCTCCTTCTCACCATTTGGCTTCCCCTTGGACAAACTGGGCAGCCCTCCCTGACCACCCTGGCCACTGAAGCCTCCTCCTTCCCAGTCACTCTTTAGCATGGCGCCCTGTTCTAGTTCCTACATGGCACTCATCCGTCTTGGAAATCAGCTTGAAGATTTTGGGTTGTGCTATTTAGTGTCTCTCTCTTTCCAACTCGAATGGAAGGCCAAACCCATGGCAGCATGCACCTCTTTGTCCTGGTCACTGCTCTGACAGAGCCCCCAGCCCAGGGCCCACCACTTATAAGGGATGAACGACCAACAGTAGCAAGGATGATGATAACTAACACACAAGGCATTTATCATGTGCCGGCAGGAACTGATATGAACACTTTATGCATATTCACTCATTAAATCCTCACGACAGCCTATGAGCTAGATATAATTATTATTTGTTATTCCCGGCCTATGGAGGAAGACATGAGGCACAGAGAGGTTAGGCAACAAGCTTAGAGTCACCCAGCTAGTAAGAGGCAGAGCCGGGATTCAAGCCCAGACAGTCTGGCTCCAGAGTCTATATTCTTAACTTACATGTAAAGTATTTGTTGGGTTTGTGGTGTGCAAGAGAGAAAATGAACCATGCACCCCATACACCATCATTCCCCAGTGTCCCCCACCCCTCCATGATGACAGACTGTCCCTACTGGCTCTGTCCCCTAGCTTACTGCTAGCCTTCAGGGTCCTTCTCATGCAAAAGCCTTCCCTCTCCAGGCACGAATGGGGACAGGACCCCCCCACACCATACACACATGGGGATTTGATTCTGGTGGGAAGAGGCCCCAGTAGCTGGAACTCCATTCCCACCTCTGCCCAGTGATTAGTCACACAGGATGTGTCCCCAAGGGCAGGTCACCTGCAGACTTCACACTCATCATCAGAGCCTGACACCTCCAGCCACAGGCAAATTATCCCGCAGCCGCCCAGCCTGCAAAAGAGACAGGCCAGGGGATGTTAGAGCCCAGCTCCCAGAGCAGAAAGCCCCCCACAGGCTCACACGCTGCTTCTTTTCATTTGCACCTCAGCTAGCTGTCAACGGTGACACTGACTCGCCCCTGGCTGTTCTGAAAAGCCAGGTGCCTCCAGTCCTGCCTCAGAGCCTCATCTTCAATCGGGGATCTTGGCCCCTCTGTCTCTTTTTGTCTGCCTCTCTTTGTCTTTTCCTCTCATTTAGCTTCTCTTTACTGGTCTCGTGTTTCCATCTCTCTTTCTGTCTCTGGGTTCCTTGCTTTCCCCCAGGTGGCTTTCCCACGTACCCTGAGTCTGGGGGTTGGGGACTGCTCCCTTGGGGTCCCAGCCCATGGCTTCCCTGCTGGGTCTCCCCACGCCCCTCCGTGGTACTTCCCAAGGGTGTGCCGGTGGGCTCAGAATGTGTTGCCTGGAATTCTGGCTTCTGTTCAAGTCTGCGGTGCTCATCTGATAAATAAACTTGGTCTGGCCTCTACCCCATGGTCTCTGGACCCTCCCCGTGGCAGCTCCTGAGTCTGAGGGGAGGGAGTGTATTTGTGCAGAGACATCGGCACCAGTGTCACCACAGGGGTCTGAGAGATGTGGGCACTTCTGATCCCGCCACCCACGGTGTTGGCCTCAGCCTCTGCTCTTGACTTCTGAAAGTACCCTCTGACCCTCTCCCCTTTTTTTCTTTCCCCCTCCCACCCAAAATGTCCTGGGACATCCCACCATCCACAGGAGACAGAAAGCACATACACACAGGTAAACATGCAGGTGTCTTTGCTCAATCATCTGACTTTAGTAGTGAACTTTTACCCATGCTACGAGTAGCTCTTTTCCTGGATAGTAAGTTTAGCTGAATAGAAAAGGCAAATTCAGGGAGACTGGGAAGGCCTACTCTGCTTCAAGTGTTCCCTTTACATTCTTCAGACTGATCAGATGCCACCAATGATGACAGCTGAGTCGGGAACCCACTTCTTTTAAAAGTGCACATACTCATGGGAGTCACAGCTGTCAGTTGTTCACCATCTAGTGTGAACTACTTTCCTCAACACTTGATTATTATCAGTAATCCTGGGGGGCTGGAAATACTGAGAAAGAAAGGGTTGGAGAAGCAAATAGCCATGTAAGGGGAGGTACACTAAGCGGAGGAGGACAAGACGAGGCGCCTGAGGGGCTGAGAGGACAGAAGAATAAGGATTCTCCATCCTGGTTACACGTTGGAATGGGTAAAATGGGCGTTGAAAAGTCCTGGTGCCCAGACTCTACCAATGAAATCAGAATCTCTGAGGTGAGGTCCAAGCATCAGTGGCTTTTTTTTTTTTTTTTTAAAGCGAGCACAAGTGGGGGAGGGGCAGAGAGAGAAGGGGACCGAGGATCTGAAGCGGGTTCTGTGCTGACAGCAGTCAGCCCGATTGGGGGGCTCGAACTCATGACCTGAGCCAAAGTCAGACCCTCAACCGACTGAGCCACCCAGGCACCCCCAAGCATCAGTAGTTTTTAAAGCTCCCCAGACTCTATTGTGCAGCCAAGTTTGAGGATTACTGCTCTGTCTAGTGCTTCACAACTTAAATGGACACAAGTCACCTTGTTAAATGCAGATTCTGATTCCGTAGGTCTGGGAGGGGGTCTGAGATTCTGCATTTCTACCAAAGCCAATACTGCACATCTCTGGTCACACTGTGAGTGGTAAGGCTGTAGTTTTTATTACTTATTCTCCAATCTGGCTTTGTTCTCAGACAATGACAGATGAAAAATAGGAAACACTGGCTGTGCTGATCCACACAAGCCGTCCAGTGCAGAGCTCTGATAAGCCTGAGTTGGAGCACCAGGTTAGCCTGGAGGCCTCGGGCTCTGTAAGCTGGAGTCGGATCTGGAATGTTACCGGCTTCTGGCTACATGCTCAGTACAGGCACTGAAAGCAGTGATCAGCAAGCTCAAGAGGGTATATGGTACGTTTGTGTGGCTGGCATTCCGTGGTGGCGTGGCTATGCCCACATGTGGCCCGGGTGCTGGCCACTCTCCTCACATAAGTATGTCTTTCTCCAGGAGGCAGGCAGAGGGCAGGTGTATCCTTCCTAACAGCTGTGTTGTCATTATTGTCAGGAGGCTAGAGACTCACAGACACGCAATGTGACAGGTGCAGTGATGGAAACAGCAGAGGGTTTTGTGACACATGGAGGAGAGGGTAGGTAGTGAGGAGAGTGGAAATGGACATGGTGAAAGGGGAGTCTGGAGACAACATTTGGCTTTTCTTCCCAGGGCCTATGGCCCTTCCCACGTAACACTGACCCAGTTCAGGCCCTTTGCCCTTTGCTGTAGGGCAGGATCCTCAGAAGAATAACAGCTGGGTGGGTGGGGATGGGGGGGGGGGTCACAGACAGGGGGCCTTATACCCTTATCCTGACAGTCCCTGAGAGGGACCTGTTTTTTAATGTCAGAATGTCACAGACCCCCTCCCAAATGCTAGTTTGACATTTTGAGTAGCCTAAATGATCAAATGTTTACAAATGTTTACTGAATGATCATCAAATGTTTACCTCTTTGTTAGGCATGCAGTAAACAGACACAGGCCTTGCCTCATAGAATGCATGATTTAGTTCAGGAGATAAACATTAAATAATTGGATGACTAACCAATTGATTTAAAACTATGGTAAGTGCTGGGGCACCTGGGTGGCTCAGCTGGTTAAGCATTCAGCTTCGACTCAGGTCATGATCTCGTGGTTCATGAGTTTGAACCCCACATCAGGCTCTGTGCTGACAGCTCAGAGCCTGGAACCTGCTTTGGATTCTGTGTCTCCCTCTCTCTCTGCCCCTCCCCTGCTCATTTTCTGTCCCTCAAAAATGAATAAACATTTAAAAAAGAGACTATGGCAAGTGCTAAGAAGAGAAAAGCAATGGCGGGGGGAAAGAGTGGTGCCTGGGTGGTTCAGTCAGTTGAGCGTCCGACTCTTGATTTTGGCTCAGGTCATGAGCTCATAGGTTTGTGGGTTCAAGCCCTGAATCAGGCTCTGCGCTGACAGTGTGGAGCCTGCATGGGATTCTCTCTCTCCCTTCTCTCTCTACAATTCCCCTGCTTGCTCTCTCTCTGTCTCTCTCTCAATATAAATAAATAAACTTAAAAAAAAAAGCCTGGGTACAGTTACGTGATAACTGAGAAAACATATCCTGTTATGAATCCAGCAGTATGTTTAATTGCATCTGTATCTTATCACAACAGCATCTGCACCCATGTGGGAGGGACAAGGAGAAGAGCAATCAGTAACAGTTGTGCCTACTTACTAGGCTTTAAACTGCCAACCCACCTGCCCACTCTTCGTGGCACTTTTCTGAGATAATGTGTCTTAACTGTGCCCATTTTCTAGACACGGAAAAGAAACCACAGAGAGGTGAAGCCCACGGTCTTACATAACTCTCAGTCGGGCTGCAGACAGTGCTAGGGGTGCATGAGCATGCCCAGATGTTGCAACAGCTGTGTGGCCCTCAAGGCTCCGTAGCTCACAGGTGGGGGACCCCTGGTCTGGAGCGTTAAAGGGATGAGGCAGGACAGCGGAGTTTCTAGCGGCACCGGCCATTCCTGGGGGAGCAGGGCTGTTGGAGCCAGCTTCCCAGAAGCTGGACAGTGTTTCCATCTCTTCTGGAGAATCAGAAATTGGACCAACTTGGGTGCTAAAATGAAAGCTCCTCAACCTGAATATCAGTTTCTAGTTTTCACACATGGTCAGAGCCCCCCGGCCTTCTGTCTGTCTCACCCAGAAGCTGGCCACAGCCACCAAACCAAGAGGTTATGATGCCCTCTCTATTCCAAGCTTTGCAGCCTAGCCTCATTTCTGCACCTAGGTGAAGACTGGGGGCGGGAGTCCTAGCAGTCACTCATTCTGCTGGGGGATCTTGGGTGGTGGCCCTGGGAGGGGGCGGCAGATACCAGAGGCTCTGAGAAACCAGTGGCTGATGACTTCGATCCTCCCTCCAGCCTGCCCACACCAAGACCACTTTATTCTCAGGGACTCAGAGACATTCCTATCTGTACTGACTTGTGGCTGAAGCCTCTCGCCACAGGATTCCAAAGTTCACCTCTTTGTCTTTCAGACATAAGGAGGTTTGGAAGGAGTGACAGTTTCTGAGATACTGGTAAGAATCCAGGTGCAAGAAGTCTCTGGACAATGCTCATCCCAGTCAGGGGCCGACACTCTGTTCTTCCCACAGAATGTCAGCTCAGGGAAAATACTTGAACCTCATGTCATTTTTTAATGGCATATGTCTAAAACTTACTATAGAATCATCTCAGTTCTAAAACAGAGGGTCCTGAACGTAATTTAACCTTTTTTTTTTTTTTTTGATGACTCAATGTCAACATTATGAATGTTCGTTATCATACTCTGCTTTTTAGATTTTCACCTCCTTTCCCCAAGTTCATCTATCAGATGTCACTGCTGACACGTATATGCTTCTAGATGCCTCCCCACCCACCTGCCTATCACTTTGATGATTCTAATGTGCTGAGCCAGTGTAGCATAATGGGCTTGCTGCAGTCAGAAAGCCTGGGAAAGCTGCTATGCCTCAATTACATTTTCTGGAAAATAGGTATGGTGAGAATTTTTTTTTAAATTAAAAAAAATTTAATGGTGAGAATTATTTAACTGATTTTATTTTTTATTTATAAATTTTTTAAGTTTATTTATTTTGAGAGAGACAGAGACAGCACAAGTGGGGGAGGGGCAGAGAGAGAGGGAGAGAGAGAATCCCAAGCAGACTCTGTAGAGCCTGATGCAAGGCTTTCACCCATGAAACCATGAGATCATGACCTGAGCTGAAACCAAGGGTCGAACACTTAACTGACTGAGCCACTCAGGTGCCTCTAATTGACTTTATTTTTTTTAGAGCAGTTATAGGTTTACAGCAAAATTGAATGGAAAACACAGACAGTTCCCATATACTTCCTCCCCTCTGTACATGCACAAAGTCCCCCACTGTCAACATCCACACCAGAGTGGTGGCACTATTTATCTTAGAAGACTGTTTTAAGGATGAAATGAAATAATGTATGTAAAACATATAAAATACCTAGCACAGTGCCAGGCACATAATAAATGTGTTTAATATATGTAGTTATCACCATCTTCATCAATTATAATTGTGTATTATACAAGAGTCAGTGATGATCATTAAGGTCCTAAGGATTAAAGTAAGTGGCTTTGGTGGGAGGATCTGGGCGAGGGTATTTGGGGCACAGGCACTTTTCAGCACCTCTCTGTGCTTGGGTCTGTGTCCAGGCAATGGGAGGTCTGACTTATGGAGAAATGGGGCAGGATCAAACTTCACTCCTATCTGGAAGTAGCTTAATGGTATGGATTGTGCTCAGTACATGCCTCTCCTAAAAGTCTAAGAATTGGACCTTTGCAACTCATAATGGTGCTCACCTGACCCTCTGTGTGCATGCTATAAGCTGGACTCCCTGTGGGCTTTTGGGAAATAAAGCTGAATAGACAAGGTCTGGTGTGTGGATCAGATGGGTAAAGTTGAAGGTGGGTAGGATCCAAAATATGTCTTCAGCTAAAACAAAACAAAACAAAACAAAACAAAAAACAAACAAAATATGTCTTTGGCTCTGACCAGAAGAGCTGCCAAGATGGTTCAGGACCATGGACAGCTCCTCCAGGCACGTGGTCCTCCAGCTCCTGGGCTTTCCTACTGTGGCCACTTGCAGATCACACTCAGCCAATTTGACACCATTCTTGCCCTGTAACTTGGCAGGGCTCTGTTTTTCTGCCTCCTTGGGAAGTGTCTCATGCCCTCTGGGCATCCCTCTGTATCTATGTGGAGGGGACATTCAGAGTGGCAGATGTGCCGGGGAGGCTGACCTCTCTCTTGCCATTCCAATCCTTCAACTCCTCTGAGCAACTCCAGAGACCAAGATTTACAGTGCCTGGACTGCAGTGCAAGAGATGGGGAGACAATAGGTGTTGTCTTAGATTAAAAAAAAAAAAAGTCCCATTTTCTCTTGGAGGTCAGGAAATAGAGTATTGGTAATGCCCCAGGGGCTCAGTGATTCTCTCTTGGCTTCCTTGGTGGACTGGAAGATGGCTCCTGCCACAGGCTTCAGTCAGATATCTATTCTGGCATTAGCTGCCCTCACATTGGTTATGGCTCCCCTCTTCTCCTGGGGAAGCTCAGACTGGCAATTTCGTCATTTGCACCGAGTGGAGCCCCCTCCCCCAGCACAGCCTGGATTCTACTTGCCCAGCCTTGTTGCCCTACCCTTGGATCTCTCCCTTCCCAAACCACATTGAATCTTGCCCATCCAACTCCCAGGTCTTTATTCCCTTGGGGGGAACCCAAGGAGTCTGACCCTTAGAGTTTTGGTGAGCTTAGCCGAGGAAAACAACACAGGTGAAAGGTGAGACTGCATGCCATGCAATGTGTGTATCCCTCAAAAGATTCTAAATTCCCCCTTGGGTTGGGCCAGTCTAGTGGAGAGCAGTGTGTTTGATAGAGTGGGGTTGGTTCGTCTGCAGAATGGCTTCTCCTGAGCTCTCGTACCCCCATGAGTGTGAGTAATTGCCCTGTGAAACACGTTGCTATGTCAGAAGCAGACCAATTTAAACCAAATGTCATTTTGCTAAAAGCCAATTTGCCAAAAGTCAATTCACTGAATGGCCAATTTGTCAAATGACCAATTCATCACATTGACTTACTTCCTTTAACTGTTTAGTGTGAGTTGACTGGTTTTCATTTTGTCTTTATTAGAATATTTGAAGGGCTGTTCCATTTGTCTCTGCCCCTGCTCCTGGTGTTTGAACTAGGGTGGAACTACCCCTCGTCTCTTCCTGTGACTGCAGAGCAGGGAGCTAGGGCAGGGACAACCCAACTGATTCTAAAAGGCCATTGTGAAGACAAATGGGGAGCTACCCAACAAAGCCAAATTGGTAAAGGAAACAATGAAACTGACCCTTTGGAGAGTTGGCTGATCTGTGAGTTGGCTTCTGGGGAAGTGACTCAGAAGGGAGTGACCTACCATAGTTGGGCCGCCTTTGGAGATGCCGATGACAGTCTTGCTTTTCCATCCTTTGGGTACCTCTTTATGGGGACTGGTGGGAGGCTTCCTTGTTTGGTTTTAGAACAAGGAAAGGCCATGCCTCTCTCAAGCCTGTTTTCATCTGTGGTCTTCATAAATTACGTAGCACATTAGTCTCCACATTCCCCTAGGTTGGGAGAAGCCAGGGCACATTTATATATGAGCAGACGCAAAGGCTTTTGAAGAGTGTGTTTCTCTTTCTTATTTTATATTTCTACCTCTTTCTTCCTTCCTTCCTTCCTTCCTTCCTTCCTTCCTTCCTTCCTTCCTTCCTCTTCTGGTTTCTGTTACCTTACTCCATTTAATAATGTATCCTTAAAACTACTTTAATTCCTTCTTGAAACAGACAGAAAAAGAATCTAGACTTGTTCTGAAGGCTGTTTTGTTGGCCCCTTTCCCCTACTCCTGCCCTGGATTCCCTGAGATCCTCACCCCTCCAGCACCAGCATCTCAGCTCACCTGCTTGACCCTGAGGTGTCGTCCCGGAGCAGGGCACAGCCCCCTCTCTCTAGAAAGACATGGAACTGAGACATGCATTACTGCATTAGAGACAGATGCCCTCCTTCCCCAGGAGATGCAGCATCTTCACCCAGCACAAAATTCTCGCGTGCCCACAGTGCCTGCTTTCCCACCTCCTTACTTGTTTAAAGTTGGTCTCTGGTCCCTCATCACTTTGGGGTGGGCATTCTTCCTACCACACTGCCCTCTGTGCAGTTTCCCCTCAGCCCACGTATTTCCCAACCACTTAGAATCGTGAGCCTCGATTCTTCTGGAATTTGTCACTTTGGAAGATTTTCTTCCCCATTTGCCTCCTCCAGTGAGGGATCAGGGAGGCAGGGTACTGGTGTTTGTTACATGTCTACAAAGCACCTGGCATGGGAATCAGTGCTTCACATGTTATTTTACAATCTTTTCACTGAAGAATAACATACATACAAAAAAGTGCAACTGTCTGTGTACGTGTTACATCTTTCATCGATATTACTCACTGAATTTTCACAAAGCAAACACACCCATGTGCCCAGCATGGTGGGCCACCATACCAAGAAGTAAAAATACCATGAGCACCCAGAAAACTTCCTGTACCTCCTTCTGGTCTTTAATTCTCCCCACTCCCTCCAGGGTAACTATGATCCTGGCTTCTTCTTCTTTTTTTTTTTTTAATGTTTATTCATCTTTGAGAGAGAGAGAGACAGAGTGTGAGCAGGGAAGGGACAGAGAGAGACACACACACACAGAATCTGAAGCAGGCTCCAGGCTCTGAGCTGTCAGCACAGAGCTTGATGCAGGGCTCAAACCCACGAACCGGGAACTGCGAGATCACGCCCTGAGCCAAAGTCGGACGCTCAGCCAACTGAGCCACCCAGGCACCTCCGTGATTCTGACTTCTAATAGCAAAGATTAGTTCCACCTGTTTTGTGCTTTGTATAAAAGGCATGTATGGTTTGTCATCCTCACCACAACTAAACAAGAGGGAGCTGTGATTCACCCCCTTCACACATGAGCAACTAGACTCAGGTTGAGTAACTTGCCTAGGAGCACACAGGCAATAAATGGTGGTAGAAACTGGAGTCAAACTTAGGGTTGTCTGGCTCCAAAGCTCACATTCTTTCTTCTATATCTTGATTCTTCCTCCTGCTGCACCACCCCACCCCCACCACCGTGTGTCAGGTCTGGGTGTCTCTGAAGTTGTTGGTTCTAACAACCCGTAGGTGTCCAGGATAAGATCAGTAGAACAGCAGGCACTTCCTTGGGGTCCAGTGTGTGGTGGTTGAGTATAGGGAAGGTCTTGCCCTGGTACCCAGATTAAGAGAGGCCTGCATTCCCCCCACCTATTCCCCCCACCCCCTCTACCCTATGGCCATTACTGTGTTCTTGCCATGGTAGCTGAGACCTGTGCCTACTGGTTCTGTTTCTTGTCCCCCCCCCACTCCCCCACCCTCAAGCTGTTCCCTCTTGAATGGGACTCCAGCCTCTCAGCAGCTTTTCCTTGGAAGGGCTCTGAGGTTGCTTTGGGGGGTGTGTGCCTCTCATCTGATATCTCTGTTGTGGGAATCGATTACAGTGATGTTTAGTAGCTGCATAACAAACAGCCCGGTTTGAGGAGGAAATGTTACCCAGGCTGGTTTTATGGTGCAGCCATCCAGGGCTGCTTAATGTCTCTTCCTAATGAGGTTTCTGCAACATTAACTCTGCAGGGCTGGAGGGGGGGAGGGGGGGCAGCCACAGGAGGGTGTGTGGCTTCAGGGCAGTATGGTGGGCAGAGGAGGGAGGGCATCGCTCCAGCTGACAGCATCTGACATGCCCTGTCTGGACCAGCCCGTGTCTCCTGCAAAGCTCAAACCCTGCCATCCATGGTGTCAGCCTTTAAAACCACCTACAGGAGTTTGGATGTCAGGAGTTCCCTGAGAAAAGCCTGGGTATATGCAATGCTTTTTGAACTCTCAGGAGCTCACAGAGCATGTGTGAGCTTTAATTCTATGAATCTTATAACCACCTTAGGACGGGAAGAGGAGGTGAGGGAGAGGGGACAGAGCTGGATCGCCCAGCAAGAATTACTAGGGGTTTGGAGCCTTACCAGCAGTACCTTGATTGTCACCGACTGTGCACCAGATACTCTTCTGGATACTTTCACATACTTTTATTTACTCTTCTTACAAGCTCATGTTCCAGATGAGGAAACTGAGGTGCAAAGAGGTTTACTTTTCAACCCAGGTTTGCTGGCTCTCCTCCCAGAGTGGCTACTGTGTGGCCAGCTCCTCACTGTCACTGAGGCCTCCTCTGGGGATCCTGGCTTCTCTGCTGGCCCCGCCATTGGCTGGCTTGATTCTGCTGATCAGGAGAGCAGAGGAGAGGGGGTCAGGAGGGCATAAGGATTAGCAAGGGGAACTGGCCACTTAGAGGGCAGTTGAGGAGCAGGCAAAGACAGCTCCCTCAGTCTTTCCTTTGTTCTGACAACATCGGGGGGGGGGGGGGGTGGGAGAGGTTGGCCCAGGTCAGAGGAAACTAGCATGCCCCACCCCACTAGAGTGCCCCTTAGCATTACACTCTGGTCACTTCTGCACTGTCCTCTTTCCTTCTGTCAAAACTTGACTCCTGGAGTTGACGAAACAAGTTCATCCACATCAAGATCAGCCCCTGATAAACACAGATTGTGTCTCCTGGGAGTGCCTGAGATTTATGAGCAGACAAAGCCCTGATCCCTACATTGAGGTCGGAGCCTGAGGCAGCATGGTTCAGGTCCTTGCCACCAAATGCCTTTAAAGAACCCCCCTTGAAGATCACCAAGAGGCAGGGGCACACACACGCAGCCCACCCACAAGGTGAATCTGGGGCACCTGAATGTTGTCCATGGGCTTGGGAGAGCAAACAGAGAGGAGTAATTGCAGAACTAATTTCCCTCCCAGGTGGGAGGGGTAGAGGTTGAGGCAAGATTGAAGGACAGGCAGAGACAAGAGAGGGATGGTCCTTCCAGATCCCAGCAGCACCTCAGAGCGAGGTGGGCACCGGGTATCCCACCCAGGAGGCACTGCCAACCTCTTCCCTGAGGGCGCCTCCTGCAGTGGGGACCTGGGGTGCAGAGTCTCCCTGGAGCAGTGACCCCTGGCCTCCTTGCAGTCTCACGCGCTGATTACTACCACAGCCTGGTTCTCAGCAAAGCCCTCAGACAATATCCCTCCCTCCCCCCCCCCACCCCCGCCCACCCCCAAGGAATTGGAGCTGGTGCCTCCGGCCCCTTCATTGAAATGCTGGCTGGGAGCAGGGAACACAACCCCATTTAGCCCTAGTGGGGGACAGGCAAACATTTTAAACTCCACTCAGTCGGATGAGGGGCTTCTCAAACTTTAATATGCATATGAATCAACTGGGTGTCTTGCTAAAATGCAGATTCTGATTCAGTAAGCGGGGGCCAGAAAGTCCTCGCTTAGAACGAACTCCCGGGTGGCTCCACTATTGCCGGCCCAGGGGCCGGAGGCATGGGTGCTGGGTCACCCACTGTGGGATGGGGGGGGGGTACTCCCTAATAGCAGCGGCGTGAGCCACCCCACCCCCATGCTGGGCCGCCACACACTGTGACTGAACCCTCCTGACCTCGACCTCTCTGGGAGGGCAGTGTTGTTGGAAGGGGAGACTGAGGAGCTGGGGAACCAACTGCAGGTCTTGACCCAGGTCACCAAGCGGGCTGGGGGCAGAGCTGGCCTCCAGTCTCAGCGCCCTGATTCCCACTCCTGGATCTTCCAGCCCTGACCGCCCATCCCCACCCCCACCCCAGCCCTCCCTACAGGCCCCGCAAGGACCATTATAAAGTTCAAGTGGCAGCCTCAGTGCAGCCCCACAAGCCCGCGATCATTCCCACCTCACGGACGAGGAGGCTCCAGGGTCCCCATGGTGGGGTCGTGGCCGGTTTTGCTCCTGGGCCTGAGTCCTTATCGGACAGTCTCACAACAAGAAAGATCGGGTGAGGGGGCCTGAAACAGGATGCCCTAGTTCCCTCCCACTAGGCCCGGGCTCAGGATAACCAGTCAGGCTGCTAGCGCAAGGGGACAGGCCAGACTGCCCGGAGCCTCCCTCCGTGTGGCCTGAGAGGCAGACAGAGCAGGCCCTGTTGGGGCCCACGGTGGGGTTGGTGAGCTGGTGGCAGGAACCCGGAGCCGAGTCTGGCCTGGGCTGGTGCCCAGCAGTCCCCGGCTGGGCCCCCCGCTGATCCCCTCAGAGGCCAGTCTGCCAGCAGGGTCCAATCTGGTTAGAGCGTGAAGGGGGATTAGCAGCAGGAACATGGGGTCCCGACCTCGCCTTCCCAGGCCCTGCTTCCCCCAGCCCTGGCAGAGGCTGCAGGAGCAGGAGCCCCTGGGATTGTGCCCAAGTCAGGGCGTGGGCCTGGCTGCCCCCTTCTTTTCATGGAAAGGGGCCTGGCTGGGGTCTTCGGGGGGGGGGGGGTGTTCCCAGACCTGGGGGCTGCTGCAGTTGGCAGCGGCTTGCCTCTCAGGGCCCTTGATCTTGGGTGGTGGGGTTCAGACCGTGAGGATCTTTGCCTCAGGGACCCTTAACTGGAGTTCCCCGGGGTGGACTCTTAGGGGCTCCAGCTCCCTCTCTTCCTTGTGGGGTCCCAGGAGAGTCGCCCTTGTCCAGCGCCACCCGAACCTCCATGCTCGTGCTGCTGGTGCCACCTCAGAACCGCGTGGACTGGTTCAGTTACAGAGGTTCCGTAAGGATGTGTGAGCGGAAAGGCAGGGTTGATGATAAAACAAGGCAACAAGGGCTTCGCCAGCGCTTCCCTCCCCTTTCAGAGCCTCATCTTGTAGGGCCTGCTGCTGTCCAGTTAGGCAGAGTGGGTACGGGGGTACCCAGTGCACGAGTGAGGGGCTCGTGTCTCGCAAAGACGAGGCAGAGCCAGCCCGTCCAGCTCCGAGCCCCTGGCTTCCCCTCTCTGCTGCACAGCCTGGCCTCACTCCTTGTTTTGGCCAGGAAAGCGCAGAGGGATTGGAGCAAAACAAAGCTGTGGACCCACATTAGTTCAATTCAGTTAAAAATTACTGAGTCCCCACAATGTGCTGGGTCTGGGATAGCAGAGGGGAGCAAGAGAGACAGTACTATGCTTTGTTTTTGTTTTTGTTAAGAATCAGGAACGTGTCTGTATTTATTTTTAAGGTTTATTTATTTATTTTTGAGAGAGAGAGAGAGAGAGAGAGAGAGAGTGAGAGAGAGAAGACAGAGAGCCCCAAGCAGGGTCTGAGTTACCAGCACAGAGCCCAATGCAGGGCTCAAACTCACAAACTGCGAGATCATGATCTGAGCTAAAATCAAGGGTCAGATGCTGAACTGACTGAGCCACCCAGGCACCCTTAAAAGAGACTCAAGTATGGTCTGGGAAAAAAAGAGAGAGAGAGGGAGAGAGAGAGATTATGGTCTGGAGGGGGAGATGGATGTTAACCAAAAATTAGTACTAATTACATTCAGTATAGCAATATTTCATTATAAACCTGAATTGGTGCCAGGAAGGAAAAGCATGGGGTCCTGAGAACCTGAAGCAGAAGGAACAGTCAGGGGAAGTGTCTGTAGACTGAGATGTGAAGGACAAATAGGCGTTTACTGGGTGAAGACTAGAGGAAGAATATCCTGGGCAGCAGTTATAGCAAGTGTAAAGGTCCTGTGGCAGGAGGGATCTGAATAACTGAAGGTACGGCAGCATAAGTGGAGTGATAGGCAGGACTGAGAACATACAGTGCCTGTCACATGAGGTCCTGCAAAGTAGGTGCCACTTCTCATGCCCAATTTTGCATATGAGAAAACAGGCCAGAAAGTTTAAGTGACTTGCCCAAGGCCACATGATTTAAGTGGGCAAGCCAGGGTTTATTGAACCCATCTCTATTCTGACACTCTGCTGTGGGCTTTCTCTTCTACACGCTGGCCTCTCAGTGTGTACTTCCTGGACCAGCAGCATCTGTATTCCTGGGGAGCTTGTCAAGGTCCAAGACCTCATCCTCACTCTTAGAATTTGTCCCCGGACCTGTATTTATCTCCCCAGTCTGTCCCTCGTCTGGCTGCTGCATCCTTATTCTGGGAATCTGCTTTCCACTGTCCTGCCTGGGACTTCCTTCTGAGCCCCCATCTGCCCCATGGCTCTGTGCCCTCCGCATCCCCTGGCCAGGGTCAGGCCACCAGGTGCTCCCAGTTTCGGTTTGTCTTCCCAGCTCCAGCACCCTCCCTCTTCCAGGATGGACTCTCTCAGTGTATCTCGTTTTGCCCTGACACACCCAGGCCACACTCACTTCAGGGCCTGTGACAAGGTCACCATAGGATGGTGGTGCAAAAATGAAAGATGTAGGTGGTGCCTTTGGGACTGCATGCCAACCTAGTGAAAATGGAGACGAGAAACATTACTTCACAGGGGTTTGGGAAAGACAAGACAATTGTTGACCAGATAGGAGGCCAACTGGGGCAAAAAAAAAAAAAAAAAAAAAGAATAGCTTTGTTTGGGTTTCTGCAATGGTGGAGAAGGCATCGCGTCCAGGGAAGTCTTCTTGTGCCCCCTAGCGAGCAAACTGGAAACTACAGTCAGAACCTTAGGAAAGAGACTGGCCAACTGTGTTTGAGGGACAAAAGCCAGCTTTCTTAAATGTTGCTAAATGGAGGTACTAGGACAGAAGCTTAAACACATGAACTCCTCCTCTCCAAACCCGTGTGGTAGGTATTTTTATCTCCATTTTGCAAACAGGGACGGTGAAGCGGGCAGGTCCATAACTTCCGGGATCCCTGGCTACGATGGTAGAAGCAGGAATTGAGTCTGGATCCTTCTCCTTGCACAGTTCAAGCTCTTTCCACCCCCTCCTGTGCGGCCAGCATCCTGCATTTTCCTCAGGCTTCCAAAGCTCACCCATTTTCCTCTGGGCTAGAGGCTGGCTTCTTCCCAGGTCTTAAGTTCAGTTTCCTTTCCTCATTTTAATAGCGTGGGCTGCTCCGTCCGGTGGGCTGGCCCTGGCTGGCTCCACACCCACCCCTGGACCCTTACCTCATGGATGGGCTCCTGATGTTAAATCTCCTGCCTGCCTGGGGGCAACATCTTTCCTCTGTAAGCTTTGGAGCCCCAGAGCATTGCCTAAAAGGCCGTTGGATCAGAGCCAACGTCTCCCCTCTCCCGTCTAACCTGTCGCCTCTGGCCTGCAAGGCTTTTTCCTGCAGACACATTTCCAGCACCTTCCACTCCAGGCAAACCTAACTTCTCCTGGGTTGCTCCAGGCTCTACTCCACCTCTTGCCTTTGCACATACTCTTTCTGCCCTTCTTTCTCCACTTAGCTCCTGCTGTGAGTCCTTATAGAATTGCATTTCCTGAACTGTACTTTGCTACAATTATAAGACACACTTGAAACCCATTTATTATAAGGATCTAGTGTTATTGATTAGGCCACCCTGTCATTTTTCATAAAGATCCCTGGAGAATTCTTGTCTCATCTTAGTACCCCAAACAACTATACTCCTGAGAAACCGGTCCTCTTAAATTTATACACATATTGGGAATGCTGTTACCAGACCGGTTTCCCCCATGGACGTCAGCTCTCGGAAAGACTAGAGCTCACGCTTTGCCCTGGACCTGACATCGTGGGTGATATTGTGCTGCATTCTTGGTGCCCGCCATTGATTTTTCTTCTCTTTGCCCCACTTTTCACTCTTGCTCTCTTGCTGTTTTGTAAAGCCCTATAAGCAGCCTTAAAGCCTTTCTGGAACAAGGTTGGCTTAAATCAATAAACTGATCGATACAGATAAAAAACCTCCCTTGCAGGGTTGTGGAGAGGATTAAACGGAATAATGGATGTGAGTTGCTGGCCCAGAGTTCCCTCCCAGGCCTGGCTGAAGGGTGAGCTGCCAGCTGGGGCCAACAGGACTGTCCTGCTGGAGGTCCACGCCTCCTGTGCGCCCTCTTGTCTTCCTGAGTCTGTAGAAGTCTCCAGGCCGCTGCCCCTCCCTGCTCTTGTCTTGCCCTCACAGTTTCTGTAGGTGGCTGGGTGGTCCCGGCGTGGGGTCTTGAATGAGATTGCACTCGCGATGTTGGCTGGGGCTGTGTCTTAGTCTGTTTGGGCTACTGTACCAGAAACACCATAGGTTGGGTCGTTTATAAACAAGAAATATTTATTTCTCACAGTGCGAGACGTTGGGGAGTGCAGGAGCATGGTGCCAGCAGACTGGTGTCGGGTGAGGCCCCATGTCCTGGCTCACAGACTTCGGGGCTCACAGCTGTGTCCTCCCGCGGCAGGAGGGAGCTCCCTCAGACCTCCTTTATGGGGCCTTTCATCACACTCACCAGGGCTCCACCTTCATGACCTAAGCACTCCCGAAGGCCCCACTTCCTAACACCGGCACATTGGGCAGTGGGATTTCAGTGTCTGAATCCTGAGGGCAGCGTGTGGACCATAGCCGGCTGCAGAGTCGGGAAGTGACTGAGGCCGGAGAATCTGTTTCCTTGATGACTGACTGACGTTGCTGGCAGCCGGTGCTGGCTATTGGCAGGAGGCCTCAGTTCCTCCCCATGTGGGACTCTCCCGAGAGCTGCTTGAGTGTCCTTGACGTGGTGGCTGGCTTCTCCCAGAGAGAGTGATGAGAGAGAAGTCGTGTGACTGTGACCCCCTGAGCGCTGGCAGTCTTTTGTTTACTTGTGTGGCCTGTACAGCCCTTGCTCCCAATTCTTTTGTTTACTATGCTGCCCGGTGTCAGCGTCTACCTAAGAAGAGGTAGAGATCAAGGTCACAGGGTGTATCACCTGCACTCTATTATGTGCAGCAATTACTTGCATAACAGGAACTGGGCAGGGGACAGAGCTATGTAGGCAAGGAAGAGGTGATAATAGGATTAGGCAGATGGGTAAAGGCTGAAGTGCTCCCCTCTCCTCTCAAGATGGAGGGGCCGGGGGGAATTGCCGAGAAAGGGGAAAGTGGGGCAGGTAGCATGGATGGGGAGGCCAGGGGCGGTTCTGGGGCAGCTTAAGTCAGTGGGGCACAGAGAATGTCTCCAGGAACACAGACAGACTGAACGGGGGCCAGAGATGCGCACTGACAACTGAGATCAAAGACTCTGGGAAGAGGGAAGACTGGCACGTGGGGTGGGGGAAGGAGAGGAAGGTGGACCCAAGCGTCACCCCAGACCCACTGCCACCTGCCGGCAGGTGGATGTGGACGAAACAACTGCTGCATGGAGGGATGGAGACAGCCAGTTATGGTGAAGCGGAGCACAAGCTGTGATGAGGGATTGTATGCAGTTTTGGAGGAGAGAAGTGTCTGTGCCACAGGCTTGAGATGCCTTCCTTCAAGGGGAGAGAGAACAGGGAATGGGAGGTGTTGATGGCAATGAAGCCCCTCCAGAGCACAGATGCCTGGGGCCAGTTAGGGGGCTGGGGGGCAGGAGAGGCTGGGGTTTGGAGGGGAGGGAGCTCACACTCTGTGCAGGGGGACAGGGTTGGTGGGGACAGTCCTTGCCAGGCTCATATCCACACTTTGCACACAAGGACACTGCAACTCAGGCAGGAAAGGGGCTGACTGACAGATACACAGCCAGGGAGCTGGGATCTGAAGGGCCCATGCATTCTACCGTCACGCTTCTGTTTACTGTCTCAGCAGGAAAACCCAGATGGAGTGGTGGTGGCCCTCATAGTCCAGGGACTGTGTGCTGGGGGGGCTGGCAGTGAACCATAAGGGCTGTGGGGTGAATGGCTGAAAGGAAGGATATGGTCAAAGCCCTGTGGGGCTGGCCCAGAGGGGGCTGGGGGTCTGTGGAGCTGTCTAGCACTGGATCCCATGTTGTGGACCCTGAGGGCACATCTGATGCAGGGCTCTCCTGTAAACCACCTGGGTCCCCATCCTGGTTTAACCTTGGGCAGATTGCTTCACTTCTTGGAGCTCAGGCCCCTCCTCTGCAAAATAGGGGAGGACATCCATTCCCCCACTTCCAGTGCCTGCTCCTAGGGCAGCTGTGTGAGGGGTGGCTCCGGGAGGGACCTTGACTGCCTGGGCTCAGATTCTGGAGCCATCACTCACCAGCTGTGTTCCCTTGAATTTTTCAAAGCCTCCTTTTTATCTTTTGGAAAAGGGGGATGGTAATAGTATTTTCCCTGTGGTTAGTGCAAGGTCAAGTGGGTTCCTGTATGTGACATGTTAGGCTATGCTGGCCTGGGGGACATGCTTGGAACACAGTGGCTGTTGATGCCACTGCAGTGGTGAGGGAAAAACTGCCCTGCAAAGGCAGTAGTAAGGATGTTGTAAAAGTCTTTGGTAAGGATGCTGAGAGAGGAAGGGAGAGGCTGGTGGACAGGTGCCAGAGGCCCTATCTGCCAGCAGAGCCGGAGGAAGTGTCCAGAAGCTGGTCTGGGAACTTGCAGAGGCTGGGGATTTGCAGAGTCCCTGCAAGTCCGCCTCCCTCCATCAGGGCATTAATAATGGGGAAACGGCAAAGTCCTTGGTGACCTCTGCCATCCAAGTTGCAGGGCAGGGATGCAGCACTGTGGCCCCCCGCCAGTACGAGAAGCAGGTTCAAGGGCCAGACTCCGGTGTGGGTTCAGGCTCTTAGAGTCGGCTCTGCTGATGGCAGGCTCTGAGCACAGGATCTGGAGTCAGACCTGGCCTGGATTTCGTGACCTGAATCTGCCACATGCTGGCTGGGTTACCAGTGGTGCCTTCCTCCCGAGCCTTGTTCCTCCTCAGCAAAACAGAGAGTGAGTCGTGCGTACCACAGGCCCCAGGGTGGCGGTGGGCTTATTAAGAACCCCTCTTGGCTTGCTCCTTTACAGCCCTGGCTGATGCCGTGGGGGCTGAGCTGACCTCCCTGGGATCTGGCAGAGGAGTAGGTCACGGCCGCCCCAAGCTTGTCTCTCCAGCTGCAACCCCCTCCCTGCAGAGACAGGAGGCGATTGGGGGCAAAGCTCCCTCCAGGGCAGGGAGCCTCTCTCCAGCTCTGTCATTCATTCATTCATTCATTCATTCATTCATTCAACAAACACTTGCCTTACTGAGCACTGTTTTGGGTGCTGGAGCACTCTCTGGCCATCCTGACCTCCCTGACTCATCAGGGCACTCTGGAGAAGTCTCCTCTGATCGTGTTTTTCTCCCTCTGGCTTTATCCTCTCAGGGACCTGAGTGAGAACACCATCCAGGCCATCCCCAGGAAAGCCTTTCGTGGAGCTACAGACCTCAAAAATTTGTGAGTCCAGGCCTGGGAGGGACAAGGGTGGAGGGGCTGGAGGGCCACCCCTGCAGCATCCTGTGCATCTCCCCTAGCCCTGTGGTCCAGGCAGACAAGGAGCTGGTGTGGGCTCTGAGATGACTGACGGTCTTCTGGAACAATCTGGGGTCGAAGGAAACAGGCAGCCTTTGGGGACTGGGTAGAAGGGAGTGTCATGGACTGTGGGTGCTTAGGTGAGGTCCATTTAAATGGCACAGCCTCTATGCTCTTGCCCTTCAGCAGATTGAGAGAGCTGGGTTTGAATCTTCTCTTCCAGGTACATATTGTGTAAGTGGTTGCAAGTCAGTTAACTTCTCCCATGTACCTCACAGGCTTATTCTGAAGTTTAAACGAGACATGGAAATAAATACACTCTGTCCAGTGCTATTTAAATGTAATGGTTTAGGGGCACCTGGGTGGCTCAGTCGGTTCAATGTCCAACTCTTGATTTCGGCACAGGTCATGATCTCACGGTTTGTGGGTTCAAGCCCCACGTTGGGCTCTTTGCTGACCGTGCAGATCCTGCTTGGGATTCTGTCTCTGTCCCCCTCTCTCTGCCCCTCTCCTGCTTGAACTCTCTCACAAAATAAATAAATACACTGAAGAAAAAAAAAAAAAAAGAAAAGCTTAAAAACAAATAAATGTGACGGTTTATTCCTACTACTCAAATTTGTTCTGGTCCAGGCGTCCCACCTCCCTGAGCTCGGTGCCCGGCCTGTGTCTTGCTCCCTGACCCCATGTTTGTAGTAGACAGCGGAGCATGGCATTCTTTCCCAGGGGACCCAAGTCACAGCTCCGGTTTATTCCAAAGGCAGCATTCCAGGTGGCCACGGCTAGTCGGCCTCGCTTGGCACTCAGGGTGAAATCTGTTTGCCAGCGCTGGCTGCCGTTGCTCCAGGGAGAGGCTGTCTCATTTTCTAGCTGCCAGCACCCTCTAGGTGGTCTCCACGGCGGGGGCACAGAAGCCTGCTCCCCCAGAGCCTATGCCGACTTAGGTGAAGGAATACAATACAACTTTTATGTAGATGTGTTGTTTTAACTGAATCAGAAAGAATTGAAACTTTTATAAGTACGGTAAAACCTGGGTTTGTGACAAATGCATTCGGGAAACGTGCTTGTAATCCAAAGCGCTTGGACATCAGAGCGAATTTCAAGAACTGTCGGTCAGCTGCGATCACATGGCGTTAGCCGTCATGTACTGCTTGTATTGCAAGACATCGCTCGTTTGCCAAATCACAATTGACCAGAAATGTTTGCTCGTCTTGCGGAACACTCGCAAAACAAGTTACTCGCAATCCAAGGTTTTACTGTAGTTGCTATTTGGATGAACGCACGTGTACTGAATGAGTGGGGCCAGGCCTCTCTTTTTTTTTGTTTTTTTGTTTAACTAATGAGTGTTTGATCAAAACACATGGACAGACACCCCTGCTCTAGGCAACATGCATTCCGGTACAACTTTCCTTTGCTCCACAGACAGCTGGACAAGAACCAGATTAGCTGCATCGAGGAAGGGGCCTTCCGGGCTCTGCGGGGGCTGGAGGTGCTGTAAGTAGAACGTGGGAAGGGCAGCAGAGGCCTCAGAGCCTTGCTAATGCGGGAGTGGAGGCCCAGGCAGCTGGAGCTGGGCCAGGAGCAGCACAGGAGGTGTCCCGGGACACCCCGGGGGGGGGCAGTGCTAGGCCCAGGGCAGAGGCCATGCTCTCTGCTGCCCTAGACCCGCCACCCAGGATGGGGGTGGGGCACATGCTCACAGCATCGTACCTGTGGCGGGTGACCCAGGCTTACCCTGCTCACATGGACCCCAGGGAAGTGTCTGTGTCTTCCAGGACTTTCTGACACATGAAGCAGGAATGACTCCCTGTCTCCCTCTATGAAACCCCACCCTGGGGGTTTCAAACTGGCTTAAGCCTGTGGGCAGCTTTTCCCTCTCCCTGGAGTCCGTGGCTGCTGCCTGTTAGCCTCTGGCCCACTCTGGGCTATCCCTGAGGGTGGCTCCGTGTCACAAGCTCTTTGGCGGGCAAAGCCTCCGGGGTCCAGCCCGTGGATCTGGGTGTGAGAGTCTGTGTGCTTGTCAGAGAGCAGTCCTGTCCCTCCTTCGCACATAACTTCCTGCTGCATAGATGCCGACTGACTCTGCTTTCCCCTGGTCAGGACCCTGAACAACAACAACATCACCACCATCCCCGTGTCCAGCTTCAACCACATGCCCAAGCTGCGGACCTTGTGAGTCAGCTCAGGGGCAGCCTAGAGCCCGGCGGGCAAGCACAGGCTGGGGCCCCGGGTGGTGGGGAAGGGGGCAAAGGCTTCCACAGGCAGGAGAAAGGGCTCCTTCTCTGCATTCTCAGTGGTCATCCCAGGCTGGGAGTGTCAGAGCCATCCCAGGCTGGGAGGGAAGTGAGCTAAAATGGAAGGATGTTGAATGTCTTATATTTGGTTTCAACTTGGAGAACAAGTGCTTTGTTTTTGTGTTTGAGAATGAGGTATGCGATTCTGGGCAGTGGGTCTGTGTGAGCTCAGTGAGATGAATTGTTGCCTGGTCACACTGCAGCCAGCAGCTGCCCCTGAGAGAGCTGGGGGGCGGGGAGGGGCAGCGGCCAGAGGAGGTGTCCCCCCGCTGCAGGTAATCCCCATCGGTGTTCCTGCTGTTCGGCTGGGGGCTGGGGGCCCAGGGAGGTGGGTTGTGAGCTGCCCTGTCTCTCTGTAGCCGCCTGCACTCCAACCACCTGTTCTGTGACTGCCACCTGGCCTGGCTCTCCCAGTGGCTAAGGCAGCGGCCAACCATCGGGCTCTTCACCCAGTGCTCAGGCCCCGCCAGCCTGCGTGGCCTCAATGTAGCCGAGGTCCAGAAGAGTGAGTTCAGCTGCTCAGGTGGGTGCAGGCCTTTGACTGCCCATCACCTGCCTCCCGTTACCCCCACATCTCATTCCCTCCTATTACCTCCTGTCACCATGCACTAACATCTGGCCCACCCATGACCTCTCTTTGCTCATCACTTCCTTTTTCTACTCATCACCTACTGTCCTTATCCACCACTGCCTGGACCACTCACATCTCCGGTCCTTACCCATTATCTCCTATTCCCATCCATCACCTCCTGCCCCCACCCATCTCCCCCTCCTGCCCCATCCCTTATCTCCTGTTCTCACCCATCACAAAAACATCATGTCCAAGAATATTCAAGACAGCTTCTTTTCATAATAGCCCAGAGTTGGAGACAACCCAAATGTCCACCAGCAAGAGAATGGATTAACTAATTATGATATATCCATGTAATAGAATACTGCTCAGCAGCGACAAGGAACAAACCATGGATACGCACAACCACATGGGCAAATCTCACAGATTTTATATTGAGTGAAAGAAGCCGGACACAAAGAGGACCTGCTCTCTGATTTCATTTATGTCAAGTCCACAAATAAGCAGAACAGATCTTTGGAGACAGGTCTCAGAATAGTGGTAACTTGGACAAGGGGCATGGGGAACCCTTCTTAGATGACAGAAATGTTCTATGTCTGGGGACGGCTCTGTGGGTGTATCCATAAGTAGAAATTCAGCCGGATCTCCACTTAAGATGATGCACTTTAAATGTCGTACTTCAATTTAGAAAATTTATACCAGTCAGTAGGCTTTATCCTGGTTTTACCACCTATCAGCTGTGTGATTTTCCACAAACTAATACCTATCAAGGGCTCAGTTTTCCCACCTGTAAAATGGCCACAATAACATCGCACTCCTCATGGGTTCAGCAGTAGCATTAAATGAGTTACCACGCGTGTTAACATCGTTGCATGTGGCACAGAGCGAGTGCCCCATGGACATAGTCCTTGTCATTCTCTGGTGACCAATGAGGAGACTCAAAGTGTTGAGTGACGTGGACTAGAACCTGGAGCTTCGGAATTTAGGCCAGGATTTCCTAGCGCGTGAATCACACTCTCATGCAGCGCGGTTAGATCCAGGTTCAAGTTCAGCAAACATCTAGCAAGTACCTGCCATGTGCCAGGCACCCACAGAGTCACATGGTAGTCCCTGGTGATCTCCTCTGGTTCATCCTCAGTCAGAAAGACACATGTGCTCTGTATAATAATGCTGTATCTGGGGTGGGAGGTGTTGACATGGGACACCCCCAGATCACAGCCCACTGCTCCCTCAGGCCAAGGAGAAGCGGGCCGAGTGCCTTCCTGCACCCTGTCCTCCGGCTCCTGCCCGGCCATGTGCACCTGCAGCAATGGCATTGTGGACTGTCGTGGCAAAGGCCTCACCGCCATCCCCGCCAACCTGCCTGAGAGCATGACAGAGATGTGAGTACAGGGCAGGGAGGGTGCTGGGGCACAGGTGCTCGGGCCGGCCCGGCTCTGGCGGTCCAGGGAGGAGACGGAGCAGGGCTCTACTGCAGGGCTTGCCTGAGGCCCCTCTGTACAAATGGAGGAGATACAGTTAGCCTCAGCTGGGCTGAGCCCTTTGCCCAAAGCTGGACAGCTCTAGAGGGCTGGGGAAGGGGTGACTCTCTGTGGTCCATTGTCCAGCCCAGCTGAGTCCACTGCAGTCGGTTTCTTAGTATTAGCCTGATTTATGGGCCCCTTGCAGCCACCAAAGCTTGAGATAATGGGCTCCAATACAGCAGTGTACCTTTCCCCTGTTTGTGCCAGCCCATCTACTCCAGACGGAGGATGGGAACAGGGGCAAAGGGCCCTGTTTGGGCAGGTGATTCCAGCAGGCAACAGTCAGGACTGGGGTAACCTGACCCTGGGCTTCCTCTGTGTTCTCTCTCTGCAGCCGCCTGGAGCTCAATGGGATCAAGTCCATCCCTCCCGGAGCCTTCTCTCCCTACAGAAAACTGCGGAGGATGTGAGCACCTCGCACTGCTTCCTGGGGGTCAGCTTGGGGCAGGAGGAAAAGCCTGGAGCAGGCAGCCACAGACACGGGGCAGGTCTTGACTCTACCTGCCCAGGTCATCTGTGACATGTGGATGGTGGTGCTGTGACCCCGTCATAGGGTTATCATGAGGCCTAAATGGGGTGTTGAGCCTGAGTCTGGCACATGACCAGAGCTGACTGTCACCCTCCTATTTCAGCAGGGGCACTACTAGGACATGAGAGGCGGTGTAGGGGAAACTGGGATGCTGGGTAAAGCTTTATCAAGAAGGGAGACCAAGGCTGGACTTCCTGGCCTGAGCATGACTCTCTCACGGCACGGGGAAATAGTGGCCGGGGCATTTCAGGTGGATGGGAGAACTGGCCCCTCATTTTCCTAATGTCAAAGAAATGTCTGCCCTCCCATGGCATCTGGGAGGAGGGGCCAAGCGGGAGGAGGGGCTTGGTGGCCACCGAGGGATTCAGCCGTCTTCCCTCCTGCGCACTTTGCAGAGACCTGAGCAACAACCAGATTGCAGAGATCGCTCCCGATGCCTTCCAGGGCCTCCGCTCCCTGAACTCGCTGTGAGTAGCAGTGCAAGTCCACCAGGGTCCAGGGAGCCCCCCGCCCCTGTGCTGTGGCCACTCTGATGGGCCCTGGAGGGGGATGCTGTGCCCAGCTCCCCCTTCCTCTCTGGTGGACGCTCTGCAACTGGGAAGGGGTGGAGGGAATCCAGGGCTGAGTGCCTGGAAAAGCCAGGCCGAGCTGTTGCCCCTGGCAACTCTGATGCTTTTCCTGCCACGAAGGGGATTTTCCCAGTATCCTTTGCTACAGTCTTCTGACTTGGCCCAGGCTTCCTTTTGCCCCCCCCCCCCCCCACCACAGAGGCCCAGCACTCTATGCTCCTAAACTTCCCCAGCTCACATGTAAGGGCAGCCACTCTCAGCTCCAGTTGTGACAACTGTCACACCTTGTATCTTTCCTCCCAAATGTGCTCTGATCCCAGGTTGCGGTGGGTGATGTGAAAAAAGCGTTTTCCTCCACTTCTGTCCATTTTCCTTCCCTGGAGGGTTTATTGTGTGTGTGTGGGGGGAGGGATGGGGGGGGTGAAGGTGGGGGTGGGGTCCATCAATCTACAAAATGTCATGCAGCTTCAAAAATGTTACTTCATCTCTCCTTTTCCCGGTGCCCTTGCTTGTACCCCAAGTTCACCAAGTCTCTTGCTGTCGGAGGTCTATGCAGAGAGTGCACTGTAGCTGGGCGAGTTCCCCATTGGTAGGGGCCTTTTGTTACTCTTAAGAGTTAGTGTTTCTGCTTGTCCTTGGCAGCAATGGACACATGCCTTGTATAGATTAGGGGCCTGAGAAGTGAGATAGGATGGAACTCCCCCTTGGGGAGTGCGTGAGGCTGCCAGCTCAGTGCCTCTCTGTGAGCCTTATTCTCTTGGAGTAGAGTCTGAGCTAGTGGGTGGGACTGTTTGTGAATGGCACCCTGTAAGTTGTGCAGTATACAACCTACACGGCTGTACCTGACGGCCTGGTGATGAGTCTCTATCATTGGCTGAGGAGATCAGAATCTGGAGGTGACCTGCCAAAATGCAATAACATTTAAGTAGGTTCCTGTTGCTTGTAGGTACCTGGTCAAAGCCATTTCCCCACCATCTGGGAACTTTTGTGCTGATGTCGTGTTAACGGACCTCATTGATAGCATCCATCTTGGCAGACCCTGACCTTGTCTCCCTGCTTCAGCCCCTGTCCCCTCCACTCTGTTCTCCACCGAGCATATTGAGGGATCTTTCCAAATGCAAATCTGATCATGTCTCAGAGGCTTCCTGGTGCTGGCTGGGTAAAATCCAAGCTATTATTCCATTTGTTTCCCCTGAGCCACACTGACCCCCCCCCCCCAGGGGGAGGGGCAACCTGGACCCCACCGTAGGGCCTTTGCTTCTGCCATGCCCTTCTTCAGGAAGGATCTTGAAGCCGTGTATGAAGAGACCACATATACTGTTTTTACTCAGCCTGAACTGTTTATAGGGGTGGCTTATGGGGGCTGCTTGTGATATTGGGCAAGTTCCCAAGCCCCGTTGGTACTTCATCCTCTGCCCCAACCCATTCTTGCCTGCATGGCTTTTTTGAACCTTTGCTTTTTTTTGTATCATACACCAGAATTCCTGCTCAACGCAGAGAACTCAGGTATGACACCCACTCGTACCCCACCGCCCAGATCTCAGCTCGGCTAAACTGATCTTTCTTTCTGGGGTGTTTTCTGTTGCTTGACGTCAGAGCTCATTCCACACGTGCCGTCTGGCCTTCCTGTTCTTTTTCCTATAATCCTCTGAAAATATGTTAATTATCCTGCTCATGGGATTTTCTCCTCCTTGAACCTTTTAGATCCAGGGCCGGGTTAATTTCCCATGAAGTTCCCCAGAGGGCCCCTTTGCAGGCTTCTGGGGGTTCCATGTGTGAGGCAGAGAGTGGGTTATTGGGGGGCTGCTCCTACAGTAGCGGGGGATCACTGCTGCCTCTAGCCCATAGGGTACCTTTTGCAAACTACAAATGGGGAACCCTTTAGGAACACACCTTACTGCCACCTGCTGGCAACTTGTTACAACAAACTGACACCACCACGCTGTGCCCTGTGAATGGCTTAGCAGTGGTGCCGTTGTGTGGGTGTGACTGGCAGAGCCCTGTCCCTCCTGGTGGGCTGTCCTCTTACTCTCTCTCTTTCTGCTGCCTTTTGTTTCCAGGGTCCTGTATGGGAACAAGATCACAGACCTCCCCCGGGGTGTGTTTGGAGGCCTGTACACCCTACAGCTCCTGTAAGGACCCATCTGCAGGTGTCCTTGGGTGGCGCCCAGGGAGGGGGCTAGTATTCCTCTGGCTTCTCAGACTAGCCTTGTCAGCCTCTTTGGGGTGTGGGACTCGTTGGGGCAAGGAGCTTGGATGATGACAGAGCTGGGGGTGCCATGGGGGACTCTGGGACTCTGGCAAGGCCAGAGAGGGAGGGGGGGTCAGGTTCAGGACGCCTGAGCTGAGAGGCTCCCGCGATGCAGCCTGTGTTCCCAAGGAGGTCAGCATGGCTGGGGACAGACTTGACTCCTGCAAGGGGACATCCAGACCCAGCTCAGCCTCCTTCAACCATGAGAGTTCAGGCAAGGGTTCTCTCCCAGAATCTGAGAGGCACGGAACCTAAATGCTCCATCTCAGATACTTGGAAACCCGGCAGACTCTGGAAAGGAGGGGAGCCCCCAAAATGTCTTTGGGAGGAGGCCTGACCACTGTGCCCTTTGCTTCCCAAGAACCCCATGAGCACTTGTAGCAGTTGCTTGAAAGGGAGAGGAGCAGTGGAACAGGATGATCCCTCGCTTAGAGAGGGCAGTCGGACTTCTCGGCTTCCTGTATGGAGTGGACATGCAGAGGGCCAGACCCCCTGCACCTGCTCCTGTGCTCTTCTCCCCGAGACAATGCATGCTTCGTGCCGGGAGGTGCCCAGGGCATGTTGATGCAGCTGGATCCGCGCCTCTCCCCTCACCAGCTGGCCCTGGTCTGCCCACAGGCTCTTGAACGCCAACAAGATCAACTGTGTCCGGCCCGATGCCTTCCAGGATCTGCAGAACCTCTCGCTCCTCTCCCTGTATGACAACAAGATCCAGAGTCTCGCCAAGGGCACCTTCACCTCCCTGCGGGCCATCCAGACCCTGTGAGTGCCCTCTTGCCCTCCTCCCCTCGGTCCCTGCACCTGCAGGAAGACTTAGGGGGAGGCGACAGCCCCCCAGGGACAGGCAGCTGTCTTGCCCTGTGCCTTTTGCTCACCAGGATGGCCTCTCACAGAGGAAAGAGCACAGATTTGGGATTGGATAGTCCTGGGTCCAAATCCCAGCTATGCCTCTTATTAGCTGTGTGACTCTAGGCAACTTAATTTAGCTTCTCTGGGCTTCAGCTCACTCATTCATAAAATGAGGATACTATTTTCTTCAGGGGTTGTTATGAGATAAAAGGGGATGTTTGTACAGAACTTAGTTCATTGTAAATGCTCCTTAAATGCTGGCTGTAATTAATAATAATAATAATATCAATTCTAAGACATCCGTTGTTTCTACCTTAACAGCTCTAAGCTGGGATGAATATTACAATCAATGGCATGTCATTTAATTGACAGAATTTTTTTTTTTAACGTTCATTCATTATTGAAAGACAGAGAGAGACAGAGCATGAGTATGGGAGGGGCAGAGAGAGGAGGAGACACAGAATCCGAAGCAGGCTCCAGGCTCTGAGCTGTTAGCACAGAGCCTGATGCAGGGCTCGAACTCACAAACTGTGAGATCATGACCCGAGCTGAAGTCAGACGCTTAACCGACTGAGCCACCCAGGTGCCCCTAATTGGCAGGATTTTGTTCTTTTCTGCTAATACATAAAATAACAGAGCATCTTGCAACTGATAATATCTTAAACCAGATGAAATATGGTAATAGCACTGATGGCTATAAATTAAAAATTAGAGAGGAACAACCCTAGGCATTTATTTTAATCTTTTACTGAAGGAAATTATAAACATATTCAAAGCAGAATAGTGAGCCTCCTAGAATTCATCGCCCAGCTCTAACTCGTGGCCAGTCTTGTTTCATAATATCCCCTCTTCCTACCTCCCAGACTATCTAGAAGTAAACCCCAGCATCACTCATCATCTATACAGACTTCATACATATGTATAAAAGGCAAAGATTCTTTGAAAACGCAACCACAACACTGTTATTATATCTAAAAATTTAACACTTCTTTGATATCATCAGATATCGAATTAGTGTTTAAATTAAGCGTCTCATACATATCATACAGTTTTTAAAATAACTTGTCTGAATCCGGAGCTAAATAAGGCCTAGATGGTACAACTGGCTGACACTGGCTGATGTATCACTAAGTTGTTTTTAGCCTCTAGGTGTCCTCTCCATGGCCTTGTTCCTTGTGCTATGTTAGTCGAAGGCATTGTGTTATTGCATCCACAGAGCTCCCCATGGTCTGCACGTTGCTGGGAGATTACATTCCCTGTGATGTAGCTTCACATTCCCCTCTGTCCTGTCTGTGTCCTGCAGATAGAAAATTCTATCCAGGAGCTTGGTCAGGTTCGGATTTTTTTTTCTCTTCTTTAGGCAGGATGACTCCACAGAACTGTGTACTTCCACTGGGAGTCCTATGATATCTGGTCAGCTCTCTTGGTGTAATAAACACAGCCGCTCATTTCAGTGCCTGGACCCATTCATTCATTAGGGATCCTGAAATGGTGATACTGGATTTCTAACATTCCTTCTTCATTTGATAATGCTGTTGTGGTTATGCTTGAAAAAGGAATCCTTACCTGCGGTGTGACTTGATGAGCCGACCTGTGGGTCCAGAGCTGCGTGCTTAATGGACATTTACTGTTACTATCGCCATGGCCCTTGTTGTCACTGTCATCCTGCCATTATTTATCCACTGGACAGTGGTCTCCATCAGATAATACGTGCACGGAGCACCAGCATACATTGACACAGGTCAAAGAAAAAGCACAGCTCTTACTCCCCGGGAACCACGCTCATCAGCAGGGACATTAGCCACAAAGACAAACTTGTTAAAGCCCATGTGCCCACCTGCAGCCCACACCTGCTAATTAATTTTCTTACAGCCAAGGAGAAGGGGATAGAACACTATGGGGAAATCTTGCCAAATACGTGAAATTCAAAGTTACAGGGAGACATCGGCAAGGTGGATTATTTTATGCAGCTGGCGGGATGTCCGAGAGACATGCACTCAGGAGATTTCAAGGTCGGGGACCCCCGCACAGGAAAGACTTGAGGATGGGGAACGGGACTGAGGGTCTCATGCAAGGAACTGTCACCCTCTCAAGGTGGAAAGAGAGTGAACAAATCAAATGGATCGCGCTCCCTGGGGATGGTTTCTGTCTGTGTCCACTTCCCTGACTGGATTTCAGAGAGTTCCCGCCAGACGGCATGCCTGAGATCTTGGCCACTGCCCGTAGGGCAGTAGTGGGGCACAAAGCTGGAGCAGAATGTTAGAACAGGAAGTCTTCCCACAGGTGAGATCGAAATAGTGGTGACACTGAAAACAGCAGTCACTGCTGTTTATCGAGCCCTCACAGAATGCCAGGCCACTGCTCTTTCCATGTATTCTCTTACTGAATACTCACAGTGGCCTGTGGCGGGAGGGTCTAGCATCCCTGACTTCACTGATGAGGAAACAGAGGCAGGAGGTCATGTGACTCACTCAAGGTCACACAACATCTTAGTAGGGCAGGGATTTGGTCTCAGGCATCTCTTTCACCATCGCTGAGAAGGCAGTTAACTTTCCCCTCAATTGTGCTTTTTTCCATAAGACTAGACCTTATTATTTAAAGGCCGTAAAACAGAACTGGACTTTCATAAACAACTAATGTATATTAACAACTCAAATATAGTTTGGAATAAGAATAAACGAAATACAAATCTGAGGTATAATCAGGTATTCTCAATACAGGTTTGGATGGTTAAACCCCTTTACTGAATCGTGTGTCCGGCCTGATATCAACTCCCCACATCCTGCTTGATTTGTCCGTGGCTCCGAGATCTGTGGCTCAGTGCCTTGTGTCTCAATACTGATTTTGCTGCAGTTTTCCTTGCCCCAAGAGATTTTTCAAGGTTTGTTTTTTTTTAAACAGCTTTCATGAGGCTTGCCTGGGTGGCTCAGTCAGTGAAACGTCCAACTCTTGATTTCAGCTCAGGTCATGATCTCACAGTTTGTGGGTTCCAGTCCCCACATCAGGCCGTGTGCTGATGTCGCAGAGCCTGCTTGGGGATTCTGTGTCTCTCTCCCTCTCTCTGCCCTTCCCCTGCCCCTGCTAATGCTCTTTCTCAAAATAAATAAATGAAACTTAAAATACTTTCAGGAGGTATAAATTATATACCAAAAAACCCACCTGTTCCAAGTGTGCAATTCAGTGATTTTTAGGATATTTCAATTATTCAGCTATCACCACAATCAAATTTTAGAACATTTCCATCACTCCCTCAAAATCTCTTGTGTCCCTTTTCCAGTCAGTCCCTATTGCCAGCTCATCCCCAGGCAGCCACTCATCTAATTTCTGTCTTTGTAGTTTGCTTTTTCTGAACATTTCATAAAAATGGAATCACCATGATGTGTCATCTTGTGACTGACTTCTTTCACTTAGCATTGTGAGGTTTTGGTTTTTTTTAATGTTTATTTATTATTGAGAGAGACAGAGACAGAGACAGAGCAGGGGAGGGGCAGAGAGAGAGCAAGACACAGAATCCGAAGCAGGCTCCAGGCTCTGAGCTGTCCGCACAGAGCCCGATGTGGGGCTCGAACCCACAAACCATGAGATCGTGACCTGAGCTGAAGTTGGACGCTCAACTGACTGAGCCACCCAGGTGTCCCAGCATTGTGTGTCTGAGGTTCGTCCACGTCGCAGTATGTATCAGTACTTTGTTCCTTTTTATTTATTGCCAAGTAATTTCCTATTGAATGGATAGACCACATTGTGTTTATCTTTTCTAGTTGGTGGACATCTGGATTTCCACTTTGGAATCGTTATGAATAAGGCTGCTATGAATATTTGCTTGCAAATCTTTATGTGGACAAATGTTTTAATTTCTCTTAGAATTTCTGGGTCACGTAGGAAATCTGTGTTTAACTTTTAAAAAATCGTCAGTTTTCTGGGCGCGTGGCTGGCTCAGTCGGTTGAGCGTCCAACTTCGGCTCAGGTCACGATCTCACAGTTTGTGAGTTCGAGGCTCACGTTAGGCTCTGTGCCGACAGCTCAGAGCCTGGAGCCTGCTTCGGATTCTGTGTCTCCTCCTCTCTCTGCCCCTCCCCTGCTCATGCTCTGTCTCTCAAAAATAAAATAAATGTTAAAAAGAATTTTTTTTAAATTGTCAGCTTTCCTAAGTGGCTATAAGCCCCATTTTATGTTCCTACCAGCAGTGTATTATAAGGGTTCCATTTTGTCTGCATCCTTGCCAATACCTGGTATCATTCGTCTTTTTGATTATGGCCACCATAGCGGGTGTGGAGTGGTAGCTCATTGTGGGTTTAACTTGATTAATGATGCTGAGCATCTCTCCCCCAAGATTTTTAGTTGTGACTTCTTGAGTGCATATTCCAAGGAAGACGCTGAGAATACAGTCTTCCCTTCCACCTTCTACTGTGACAAATGTTCACGGCCACACATGCAGCACATTTCTGGGTGTGCCTTTAACATGATGATATTTTCCCAAGCTGGTATTTTTTCCTTCTTCTTGAGCAATTTCCCTTCTCAGCTCCCTGCCCTTTGCAATTATTAAAAACTCTAATTTGTGTCAAATACTGAAGCCTCTTGTCTCTGTGGGTGGTTCAAGTTTTTATAGATTGGTTTTGACACAAATAACCTGTTCTTAAAAAGGATATATTCTACGCCGCACCCCTGGAACATTTTAACGTGTGCCTGAATAACATAATTGGATTGATTTTAAGCAGTTTTCTACCAAGATTGTGATAAAGGGAAGCCATTAGTTCAGGCAGAGGCCGGGCAGTGAGGCATAGGCAGATGTGGCTGGGTGGTCGGGAGGGTCCCAGAGCAAGCCCCGACTCCTAATACGTTTTCCATCAGCAATGAACTCTGCCATGGGGAGTCAGCAAACACGTCTTCTCTGCAAATTGACAGTTTGAATAGGGAGACAAATGTGCAACTAGATGCAGAAGGCCCGGCCCACCTGGTGATGCTGACAGGAGCCTGGACTCAGGCAGGCAAGCGGGGACAGTGCCCAGGGGGAGTGGCAGGGACGTCTGGGCCAAGAAGGCTCCAACCAAGCATCCCACCTTCATCCAGAGCCCAGGAGGTGATGAACAGGAGAGCGAGTGACCGAGGTCTGAGCTGAGCTGGGTGCAAACCCTGAGCAGCAGTTGTGTCTCTGCCTGCAGAGCCCTGTTGGCCCATCAGGGCACTGGGCTGAGGCCATGAAGTGGACGGCCTGAAGTGGTGGCATTAGATGGGCCTCTGAGCTGGCCCCTGCTCTGTCTCCCTGTACTTCCGTGCAGAAGCATTGGCTCTCAGGTACAGTAGCCTGAGCAGGTGCTAGAATATTCTTCCCTGGCTGTCTCAGTTTAGAAAGCAGGACATGCCCAGTGCTGTGATGGCCCAGATGCAGGTCAGCAAGCTGGCTGCTGGGGTGGTTCAGATGTGGCTGGTCTGAGCCTTTTGGGGGTGGTGAGGGCCCACAAACAGGAAAACCAGCCCTGTGGTTGCTTACAGGAACCCAGATTGCTATAGTCAGCATCACCTATCAGCTGCCCCCTCCCCACACCTACCCTGCTGGTCACACAGGCAGCCTGGAAAGAGAGTAAGAGTGACTTCCCAATAAGTAGCTATCCGGCCATGTTCTCTGAATTTCCCTTGTGTCAAGAGACAGCATGTAAAATGGTCAGGGGGAAGCAGTCCCAAAGGCCTGGGGTGGGAACGGAGATTCCCGTAAGTGAGAGGCTGCAGCAGGCACTTTGACACACGTCACCCCAGCTGCAGGACCCAGCCTCGCACCCCTGGCCTCATCCCCTTCCTGACAAAGGCTGTGGAAAGAAGCTGCTGTCGTCCAAGGCCACGTGGAAGGGACGACCCACATCAAAGGCTTCTGGGCACTGACAGTCCTGGGTTCAAGTACCCGCTGTGTCCCCTCACCCATGGAATGATGGGGTGATCTGGCCAGCGTCCAGGTCACTCTTGCCTCCACTGGTGTCTGTGAAATGTCCCAGGGTGGGTACAGGTAGGTAGATGGACAGGGGACAGAGTGAGGCTTGAAGTGGGGTGTGTAGCAGGGACAGCTGGACACCCAGAGCCTGCAGAGATCCTTCCCTGCTGCGATGCCCTGGCAAGACTTCTCCAGCTGATGGGTGTGCCTGGGGGGTGGCCCCAGGTGGTGCATCTCCCCCGGGGCCCAGCCCTGGGCTTGGAGCCACCCGGAGGCAGTGAGGCCCTGTCCAGGCAGAGGTCAGTGCAAGTTTGCAACCCTGTCTCTGATCCCCACCCTGCCCCCTTTGGACAGGCACCTGGCACAGAACCCTTTCATCTGCGACTGTAACCTCAAGGGGCTGGCAGACTTCCTGCGCACCAACCCCATTGAGACGAGCGGGGCCCGCTGTGCCAGCCCCCGGCGCCTCGCCAACAAGCGCATCGGGCAGATCAAGAGCAAGAAGTTCCGGTGCTCAGGTAGCTGCCCGCTTGCCCACCTGTCTGTCTGTCCACCTGCCTGCCTGTCTTCAGTCTGCTCAGGGACCTGGTGGTGGTTTCTGGATGGCTCCAACAGGGGCGTCCTAGGCCACCGGAGACCCTCTCAGAGGGGGTAGTTCCGAGACTATAGACTTGGATCTGAACGGTTGGTCAGCCCCACCCCTCACTTTACTGGGGCTCAGGGAAGGGGAGGGCTGGCTGAAGGTCCCTGAGGGAGGACTCCCGCACAAGGACCCAGGTTCCTCTGCTCCCAGGTCAGTTTGCTTTCATGCTACTGCTTTTCACACTCGAGAAGCCTGGGAGCTCTCCTCAGGGAGAGAGCTGCCTCCTCCAGGCTCTGGGGCAGCAGAAACTGGCTGGGGACAGTGTGAGTCAGCTTCTGAGCCTGGATCCTGGTCAGGAACCGGGTGCCTCTCTGCCCCATCCCCGTCTTGTACCATTGCATATGAGCGTTGCCATGGTTTGGGCGCTCCCCGAGAGGTTCATTTGGGGGTGGTACCACCCCAGCATCAGCCTGGCCAAGGAACATCTGTGCTCTGTGGCAAAGCCTTCTCCACATGGGGGCTGGGCAGGCGGGCTCTGGGGCCCTGATTTGGGACCCCAGTGTTATTCCCGGGGTGCCTGCACCTGGGCAGCGGGACTGGGGCCTGGGCTCTTGCACATCCTGGAAGATTCCAGCTTGATGGTGTTTCTGCTTCTCTCCCCAGCCAAAGAGCAGTATTTCATTCCAGGTAGGAGAGTCCGGGGGACCTAGGGGGTTGGGGCGGTGGCAGCTGGTGGGCAGGGGCAGCAGGCTGAGGGGGCTAGGGAGACCCTGCCCTGGGGCCCACAGCCTCCCGCCCCTGCCCTCTCACCGTAGGCACGGAGGATTACCAGCTGAACAGCGAGTGCAACAGCGACGTGGTCTGTCCCCACAAGTGCCGCTGTGAGGCCAGCCTGGTGGAGTGCTCCAGCCTGAAGCTCACCAAGATCCCTGAGCGCATCCCCCAGTCCACGGCCGAGCTGTGAGGGCCCCCAGCCCCTGCACATCCTCACCGGTCCCCAGTCCTCCTAGCCCTCCTCGATCCACACTGGGCTTTCCCCCAGTCCGGCTCTGTTTGGGACCGCTGGAGACTCCAGCATGGCAGCGGCTGGCTTTAGCAGGAAGCACCTCCCCACCCCTGAAGCCCCTCTGCTTCTGACTCACCGCCTCCAGACCCTTCCAACAATCTCTGGCGTGCAGGGAAGGTCATCAGCCTGAGCCGGGGTGCCTTTTCTCAACCAGGCTTTTGCCTTCTGGGAGATGTGATTCCATTAGATCAAGTTGGATCTTAAGCCATACTCTATTTTTTTTCTTTAAAAACATAAATTTGTGCACATGCCTATGTGCACGAATAGCTACACGTATCTGTCCTTCATGTATGTAAGTTTTCATGGCATTTTTAGTGTTAAAAGTACCCCACTCACCGCCCCTCCCAGCACCATCATCCACCCTTCCTTTGATAAGCGATCAGTTTGCCTTGCCAGATAAATTCTTCTGGGAGCCCCTTTGTTTGAGTCCCAAATATTCTCAATTTGGAAGATACTCTAATGTCTGTCATTTATGAATGTGTAAGTTCTCTTCATTGCCTCTTACAGACGATTAAACAACAATGAGATTTCCATCCTGGAAGCCACTGGGATATTTAAAAAACTCACTCATCTGAAGAAGATGTGAGTTACCCATTGGCGGGGAGGTTGTGGCCAGGACTCTAGCTGGGGAGGGAGAAGGAAAATATTGTGTGTGTGGGGAGTTTCATGGGGGCAGAGCTCCCCTGCAGGGGGCGGGTGCAGGAAGGTGGGGGAGGGTCCACAACTCCATAATCTTTCTGCCGCCCTCTATCCAGCAATCTGAGCAACAACAAGGTGTCCGAAATTGAAGATGGGGCCTTCGAGGGTGCGGGCTCTGTGAGCGAGCTGCACCTGACCGCCAACCAGCTGGAGTCCATCCGGAGCGGCATGTTCCGAGGCCTGGACGGCTTGAGGACGCTGTGAGTGTGCGGGCCAGGGAGCAGGGCCAGACTGCAACGGGCAAAAGCAAGCTAGCGTGTCGGTGTCTGCATCAGGAGAGAGGATGGGAGGCACCCCTCCCGACCCCGGCTGGCAGGAGGAGAGGGGCAGCTGAGGGTGTATGAGGTCTACAGCCAGGGTCTGCAGGGGGCAAATAATCAGATGTTGGTAACCGTGGTGAGGCCTGCTTTCTTGTTCCCTGGGGTGTGGGGTCGATGCTTGGTGAAGGGGCCGGTGGGGGTGGGCCCTTTTGGAGGTTCCCCCTCACTGCCCTCTCATCAGGCTGCAAGAGCACCGCACGTGTGTTTAGTTCAGGAGTGGCAGGAGGGCTGGGTGGCCCCAAGGCGGGGACATTGCTGAGGTGACTCAGCCAGTGCGGAAGGGGGAGGAGGGATGGCCCATTATCTCTGGGATTCTGGGATCCCATGAACCAGAGCCCAGCCAGAGCTAACCAGACTTTGGGACTCAGTAGATCCTGGGGTCACCCGCACCCCCCCCACAAGTGCTGCAGAGCGCCCCCCCCCCCAGCTCCACGCGGGCGGCACTAGCTCTTCACGTGACCACATAGACCTTTCAAGGGCGCAATAGACCGTGCTGTCCAGTTGGACTTCCTACAGTGGCAGAAGTGTCCCACGTCTACACTGTCTAGTCAGTAGCCACGTGTGGCTGTTGACATGGGGCTAGCGCTGTTGAGGCACAACATTTTGAATTTCACTTCATTTTAATTCTTTTGAATCTGAACAGCCAAGGGCCACTATGGGGTGGGGGGAGCATAGCTCTAGATGCCCCCCTGCTGGGTTTAAATCCCAGACCGGCTGTAGGGCTATCCATCCGTTTTCAGAGGACACATCATGGAATTTGTGTAAAGGAAATGAATATATGAGGGGTTCCCTGTGGGTTTAGGGTTTGTTGTTGTTGTTTGGTTGGTTTGGTTTACAGAAAGGGGATGCCCTTTGTGCTGTGTTTTGCCACTGACTTCTTTCACACGTGGATCTAGTGGGACTGTTTTCCCAGGCTGTTCACATGGGGCTGCCTCATTCTTCTCTATAATTGCCGGGTAGTCCTTGAATGAGGGTGTCGTGGGCTAGTCAGCCAGTCACGTGGGTTCTTTCTGAGGGAGGTGTGGATGGGGCTGGAGGAGAGGGGAAGGGCTGGTCTGGGGCAGAGCCGGTAAGAGCCCATGAGTGACAGCGCAGGCACGGGAAGAGAAGTGCCATAACCCCTCCAGCCCACACAAACGCTGTTAATTGTCCATATCAACTACTTTCCAGTCTTCTGTATCCACACATGTTCTTGCACATATGCACACACACACACCCATACACCTGGGTGCTTCCATGTAGGTATTTCTGAACGGAGTCCTAGAATCCATTTTATTTAGTAACCTGCTTTGTCTTAAACACAACGTGAGCACCTTTACATACCATTAAAATTTTTTTTACAACATCATTTTGAAGGACTGTCTATTACATAACTACTGGAAATTCAGGCTATATTATTGATTTTTTAATGTTTATTTTTTTGAGAGAGAGAGACCGTGTACATGTTTGCACGCGTGCACATGAGCAGGGGAGGGGCAGAGAAAGAGGGAGAGAGAGAATCCCAAGTAGGTTCCACTGCCCTCAGTGCAGAGCCTGATGCAGGGCTCGAACCCACAAACCGTAAGATCATGATCTGTGCTGAAATCAAGAGTCGGATGCTTAACTGAGCTGCCCAGGCACCCCAGAAATTCAAGCTATTTTAATTTTTTATTATGAGTAATGTGATTAATATCTTTATCATGAAATTCTGTGTGCATCCAGGATTATTCCCTATTGATAAATTCCTAAAAGAAGCCTTGCAGCAGGATGAAAGCATGAGGCCCGTTTAGGGCCTTTGCTGCCTGCCTCTCACTTCCAGGAAGGCCCCAAACCATTCTCCTGCCGGCCCAAGTGTGAAAATGCCCATTCACCCATACCGACCCTCTATTACTATATTTACTATACTATATTATATACTATACTATTACTATATTTATATATTACTATATTACTATATTTATATATTACTATATTTTTAGTTATTCTGCAATTTGTCAGGCAAAGATTCAATATTGCTTACATGTACTTGATTACTAGTAAGTTTAAACATTTTTTTTTTTATCGGTGTTCATAAACCATTGTAATTTCCTAGTGAATCGCCTATTCTGTGTCCAGCTTAGTTTTGTTTTTGGTTGGGGAGGGGAATGGAGCCAGGTTTTGGAGGGTGAACACAGACTTAAGCAGATAAAAATGAGGGAAGGGGTCATTCTAGAAGGACACCACAGCCAGGGAAGGGCATGGAGAGGCAGGCCCCTATGCATGCCCGCAGGACAGAGGAGTCAAGGGTATGTCACTCTCCAGGAAGGCGGCTGGTGCTGGTCTGGGGTTGGCTCCCGCGGATCACGGTAAAGAGTATAAACATTATTCCGTGAGCAGTTTGGGAGCCACTGGGGCTTCGGCCTGGAGAGGAACACGACTGAGTTTAGGTTTTGGGCCAGCGTCCCCGGCGTTGGTGCGGAGCGTGGCCTGGGGGCGGGGGAGGCCCTGGGCACCCAGGGAGTGCAGGCGGAGGTCAGGCCGTATGGGCGCTGTGCAGGCAGGGTGGATGGGAGAGCATCCTGAGGGGGAGCGTGGGGAGGGGAGGGCCCCGGGAGGAGAATCTGTGGGAGGCCCCCGTGGGCAAGGCGCAGGCAGGTGGGTGGCTGCGGGCACAGCACGGGCTCCCCCCTCTCGCCCCCCAGGATGCTGAGGAACAACCGCATCAGCTGCATCCACAACGACAGCTTCACGGGCCTGCGCAACGTCCGCCTGCTCTCGCTCTACGACAACCAGATCGCCACCATCTCCCCTGGGGCCTTCGACACCCTGCAGGCCCTCTCCACGCTGTAAGTCTGGCTCCGGCATCTGAGCCCCGGCGCCCGTCCGCCCACCCTCCCAAGGGCGGCTACTTGAAAGGACTCACTGGGGGTGTCGGGCCCTGGTGGTCTGTGGGGTCCCACCACGTCAGAATGCCACATCTTGGTAACTGCTGGTCGTCTGGGAAAGAGCGCGGGTGGCCGCCTGGCCAGTCTGTGGTGGGGCGACAGGGCATTGCAGGGAAACCCAGGCCGGAGGGTGTGTTGCTGGTCACACGGCTGCCTCTTCCAGAAACCTTCTGGCCAACCCTTTCAACTGCAACTGTCAGCTGGCCTGGCTGGGGGACTGGCTGCGGAGGAGGAAGATTGTGACAGGGAACCCGCGGTGCCAGAACCCAGACTTCCTGCGGCAGATCCCCCTGCAGGACGTGGCCTTCCCTGACTTCAGGTGTGAGGAAGGTAAGTCGTGGGGCCCTGAGCGGGAGGAGAGAGGCAGGCGGGCCAGCCCTGAAGAGTTTCCCGTGGGGAGGGGTGGCCCTGGGCCTGGGGTGGGGCGGGGAGCAGGGAGACCCAGTCTTAGTCCTGCGCCTACCGCTGCCTGGGGGTGTTTTCCCATGATTTTAAGAGCAATAGCATGGTTATTGTTTAAAAAATGGAAAGAATAGGTAAAAGGAGGAGATAAACGTTACCTATTATCCTATCACTCAGAGAAAATCACAGTTAACATTTCAGTGTATTTTTAAAAATGTTTCTTTATTTTGAGAGAGAGAGTACACAGGGGAGAAGCAGAGAGAGGAGGAGAGAGAGAATCTCATGCAGGCTCCACACTGATAGCTCAGAGCCTGACGAGGGGCTCGAACTCCCAACTGTGAGATTGTGACCTGAGCCACAATCAAGAGTGGGATGCTTAACCGACTGAGCCACCCAGGCGCCCCTACATCTTAGTACTTTTCTTAATGTAAATGTGCCTGATCCACTGATCTGCCTCCTGGGGGTTCCTCAGTGCCCCAGACTTGTGGGCTCAGCCTGTCCATGATGTGCCATGGGACCTTCCCGGGCCCCCATCCTCCACGTGGGAAACCTGGTCACCTCTCACCCTGATGTCCTGTTTCCTCTGGATTCCCCATCTCTTTCCTGAGGCCCTCCCTTCTAGCCCTGCCCGTGCAGAGTGTAGTAGCCCCATCCCGTGACTTTCCGACAGAGCTCCACGCAGGCAAGGCAGCTGCTGGAGGCAGATTTGTACCCAGGGTAACAGAGCAAGGTTGCAGCTCAGCCCGGCGGTCCCTGATCTTGAGCCTGGTCGCCGGGAGTTTCCTGTGGGGAGTTCCAGCCCCCCCCCCCCGCCCCCGCCCCCGCTTGGCCTCCTCCGCCCTGCTCTCAGCCTGCTTCCAGGGGGCAGTTCGGCTCTCAGACTGGCCCATCCAGGCCGCGCAAGGAGCTTCAACTTTCACACCAAGAGAGAAGGTCAGGGTATTTCTCTAAACAAAGTCAATGGGTTTCCTAGAGCAATTTCACTTGCTATTTTAAAAAATTCCATACGACTCACGTATATATTTGTATATCATTTTGTATAGTAATAACTTCCTAGTCTTTTTTAAAAAAATGTTTTTTTTAATTTAATTTTATCTTCAATTCCAATATTGTTAACATACAGTATTATTTTAGCTTCAGGCGTACAATATAGTGATTCAACAATTCCATCCATCACCCGGGCTTATCACGACAAGTGAAACCCGTTACCTATTTTATCCGTCCCCACCCAAAAATTCTGCTCCTTTTTCTTTTTTCTTAAAGTTTATTTATTTATTTTGAGAGAGAGAGAGAGTGGGAAGGAGGGGTCAGAGAGAGAGAATCCCAAGCAGACTCCACACTGTTAGCACAGAGCCTGACACAGGGCTCAGTCTCACGAACGCTGAGATCATGACCTGAGCCGAGAGCAAGAGTCAGACGCTTAACCCACCGAGTGACCCAGGCGGCCCAAATTCTGTTTCTTTTTAAACCCGACTATATATTTTGGGCCTTTCCTTCTGCCATTAATTATCTTTTGAAAACATTCTTTTCTTTTCAAGAAACAATTTCTTTTTATTTTTCTTATCACAAGTGAAGCATTACCATTTGCTTAAAAAAAACAACACCCAATCCAGAAGAGTAAAAAGATCACCAGTGTTGGCCTGTTCCAACTTCCCGGTCCTGGAATGACTCCCGGTCAGTGTTCCGCTGGGTGACCTTCCAGAGCTCTGCTGTCATGTCCGTGCATCCTGGCAGGCGACTCTGTGCACCTGCGAGGTTCCCCCCCACTCAGAGGGGCTCCCTGGAGGGGAAGGGACAGGAGCACTTTTGAGATGTTGCTGCAGTAGACTGAGGTGGTGGAGAGCAGCCGGCTTAGATTCCAGGCCCGTGCCCCTCTTCCAGGCTGGGGGACCTTGGGCCCGTTACTTAACCACTCTGCCCTTAGTTTTCTCATCTCTGCGATGGGCCGATAGCACATCCACCGGAGAGATGTTTTGAGGATTCAGGGAGTTCACGACGCCTGCACACAGCTGCCCTCCGTAACTGATAGTCTCTGCCACCTGCTTCCTAGTGCCCTCAGCAGCTCCTACCGTGGTGTCCTTATTGTTCCTCCTGCACCCAGTCAGAAGGGAGGAATATTTACTGGGTAGATGAGTGAATAAATGAAGGAGGTGTGATAGAAGTTGCTCAGAGTCTGTGTCGGCCAGATGGGGGCACGGACGCTGTGTTGTCTCTGACCAGCCTTCCGAGCCGAACAAGTTATGTAACCTCTCCGGCCCTCAGTAAAGTATAAAACCATTCATAGGTCCGTTTAGCCGATCTATTTTGAGGACTCCTGTGTGCCAGCCCCTGCTCTAGGTGCTGGGCTCCCTCTGTGAGCAAGAAAGCAGAGACCAGTCCCCGTGGTGCTGGCATCCTTTCTGCATCATTAAAGAGATTCTGTTCGACATATTGGCACTTAGTAGGTGCTCAAGAAATGGTATGGTTGCCATCCTCCTGCTGTGCTGAGGTCCACCTTGGACCTGAGGCAGAAGAAATTGACCCAAGACCCATCTTAACCTCGAAATGGTCCAAGGGGCTTTGTTCCTAATGAGGAAGGGGTGCAGCCAAGAGGGGACTTACCGGTGCCTGGGGTAGTGTCAGAGAGGGGCTTCTGTTCTGAGATACCCCAGAGCGCGGCCCCAGGTATAAGAGGCCCTAAGAAGGCCTGTCCCCTCACTGACGTGGCTTCGCGCCTTCCTCCCCAGGCCAGGAGGAGGGGGGCTGCCTGCCCCGCCCCCAGTGCCCCCAGGAATGTGCCTGCCTGGACACGGTGGTCCGATGCAGCAACAAGCACCTCCAGGTCCTGCCGAAAGGCATCCCCAAGAATGTCACAGAACTGTGAGTAGCCCCAGGCCCGACGGTGGGGGGGACAAGGTCACCAAGAACAGCTGTTTAGGGCTTGGAACGAGGGCGTCGCGGGAGACACTGGTTCCAGGAAGCCTTTGAGCTTCTGTCGGACCCCCCTCTGCAGTCACCTGATGGCATGAGTCTCCCACGGGAGCGCTTGCTCACTGTAAGCTGAGGCCTGCTTTTAAAATAAGAAGTAACCTTACGTTGGCCGCTTCACCGCAGCTTGTGAGCATCCCCTCCATCATGAAAACTCTCACACAAGTTTGTTTTCCCTGGCCGCGCATGACGCTACCACGCGAATCTACTATGATCTATGTAACAAACCCCCCTTTGTTGGAGACTTGTTGCCAATGTTTCACTATTAAAAAAAGTCCCCGAGGTGAACATCCCTTCAGTGTGGCTGCTCGTCAAAGAGCGCTGCATTGCTAGGGCACTTGCTGCCTTTTGCATCATGGCCTTCCAGAAAAGCCATCGTCCTTGCGCCCCAGCTGGCCGGGTGTGGAAATGGCCTTCGTGGCCACCCCCGCTGTCCATACTGGGCATCATGTGCTAAAACCTGTGCTGATTTGGATGTGGTATCTGAGCCTACGTGGGGGCATGGATGTCAGTGTGAGTGACAGACAGAGGAGAGCTGGGCTTCTTCCACTGACACCCCCAAATAAGAGGCTGTGGTCCGTCCCCGACTCGTCCTGTCCCCTGGGATTGGTCCCTCCAGGCCTCCGTAGTTGCACTTTTCCTTCCCTGTGGGGAGCGTGTGAGGTTTTCATTTGTGTTTCTTTCATTACCGGCGAGGCAGGCTGTTTCTTTACTTGCACACCAACCACTGCAGTCCTTGTCCTGTGTCCCTCGCCCAGTTTTCTATCATCATGTTAGTGTCCTGCTTCCTCCTTGGTGCCTCCTGGCCACCCTGAGCATAATACGACAGGTGGAACAGCCTGGCTTCTTTGACTAAGGATGCTGAAGTTCAGAGGCTGGGAAAATCACTTGACTTCTCTAGGCCTCCGTTTTCCCAGCTCTTAAGTGGGGCCACTAGGGTGTGTTGAGAAGAGCCATTGAAAGGATCACGTGAGATGGGTGGGAAGTCACTTTGTATGACCCAGAGTGATGGGTCAGGATGAGTAAAGCCCTGATTTTGCTGCTCTCTGGATCTTTGGGGGTGGCGGTGAGCCATCCTGAGGGCTGGAGTCGGTGGGGGTCCTGGACAGGGAGCCCAACGGGGGTTTCAGCTCCTGGCCCTTGGATCCCTGCTCAGCGAGGATGTCTGGGGCAATAGGGGACCTTCACAGCATCTTGAATCCCAAGCTCCACCTTGTAGACATGGGGCACCTTAGGGAATGTTACAAGGACCTTTGGTGGGCTTGGCTTTGAGGACAACAACTTGGGTAGCAGTGTGTATAGTGGGTCCCAGAAGGGAGGCCAAGGTGGAGGAACAGACGGAGGCAGCTGAGGAGTCCAGGCGTGGGTGACAGTGTGCATTCAGGGGGGATGTGAGAGCGGAACACAGCACATGAGCAGAGACCAGTGGCAGGAGAGTCAGCAGCTGTGGGGTGCTGTTGAGTGAGTAGGAGAGTCACCTTGAGGGTCCTGAGCCTGGGTGGTTAGGATCATTGTGTGATGCTGAGGGGGTCAGGGGAACCAGTTTGGGTGTGAAAGCCCTGTGGTCAGGTTTGGGCAGGTTTGGGTCTGGGGCTCCCACGGGACCAGCCGGCAGGTGGAGGGAGGGCCTTGCTAGCTGGTGAGGGGCCTGGCAGGTGGACCTGAGGGGACTAGTGGCAGATCTGACCCGTCTGGCCAAGAAAACTGCAGGGCAGAGAGGGGAGAGAGAGGAGCCTGGCATTGAGCCCTGGGTAGCGCCCGCCAACAGGGAGGAGGCTGAGAGGGCGAGGCAGGGGCAGAAAGGAAGCCGAGGGAGGCTTTGTGTGTCAGAGCTTTTACCGAGTTCTTTGGGTGGCATCTACCCAAATGCCTAAGAAACTGCATCTTCTCTCCTCCAGTTAGTGATTCTGGGCCAATTGTGTGGTCTGCATGTAGGAGAGGAGAGGAACTAGAAGGCCCTGGCTGCAGGGGAGGCTCCCCTAGCACCGCACTAACTGTTGTGTTCTGTCCTGTAGTTACTTGGATGGGAACCAGTTCACACTGGTTCCGGGACAGCTGTCTACCTTCAAGTACCTGCAGCTTGTGTGAGTATTCGGGCCTCTCGAGGATCCCAAGCCTTCCTTAGAGGATGGCGGGGGCCGGCGGGGGGAAGGGGGGGCGCACTGGTATCTAACCCTCTGGCTCCAGCTTTTCTGGAATTCCCTACCACTCGGCTTCCAGCTCATCTGGTTTTTATTTTGCCCCTCCCCTCCCTGAATGTCAGTGCGTAGAACTGTGTTGCCACCTAGTGGCCATGCTTGGGAATGGCATGGTTCCTGGCTCCCTTGAGTTGGACCCTGTCCACTTCTCCCTAGCCTGTCACCCCAAGCCTCCATCTGGGCTGAGAATTATTGTTGATGAGGGTCATCCTGGCAAAGGAAGGGGGCCAGAGCAGAAGTAGAGGCTGATGGAAAACGCAGTCCATCCTTGGCCCCTAAACCAAACATGAAATACGACAGCTACAAATACACATCAGTGACTAAGTTTTTCTTCAGGCTAACATCTCTTTTTCTGTTATTTACACTTTTGAGCCTTTCCACTCCATGAAAATATATGAACTAAGCCTCAGAATAAACTTCATTTCTTCTCAGCTCTCCAACCTAATTAACACCTCTCTCCAATTGTCTTGGTGTGCTTATTGGCTAGATTCTCCCAAAAAGAAGTCCAGAGAACATTCCATGTTAGTTTGGCTTGGAGCAGTACTACTACTCAAAGTGTGGTCTATAGACCAATGGTCACTAGAGAACTGTTTGTAATGGGTCCGCAATTAGATAAGAAACTTGCACCAGAATGTAAATCAGTGTCTTGCTTCCATCACTGAGAAGTGTCACTATGAAAAAAGCGTTCGCTAAACTAAGTTGTGTGTTTAGCGTCATAGGTGACTGCACTTTGGCACAAGGTCCTTGTTGTGGGACATTCAGTTCGGGGACTGGCTACTTTGAGTAGCACAGAATCTTGAAGCTCCAGTGTATCTGTCTTTGCTAAAGACCTGGCAGATGTGTTTTGACTGTTCCAATGGTGTGAGGGGTGGGAGGAGGGCAGTGATTTGGTGGCTGGTGACAGAGTAGCAAAGACATAGACGGCTTTTCTCTGGTCTAATTTGAGGCAGCTACACTGGTGGCTTGGATACCTTTGGGAGGAAAGGAGGGAGAGGGGGCCAATGTGGGGCCAGTCCTTGCCAATCAGAAGCAGGGACCACGCGGTGTGCCGAGAGCTCAGAGAAGAACTACAGTGTGGCCTGAGAACAATAGACCGGTCTTAAATGAGTTGGAGGAACATTTACTAAGAGGAAATGAAGTCAGGGCACGTGTGGGGGCCAGGGCAGAGGCAGAACTAACCAGGAGGCAGAGGGAACAGGGGCAAGAGAATTTCAGGAAGTGTAGCAAATCTATGCCAGGCATGTGGGAGGCAGTGAGGGAGAGGTGGGCCAGAGCCGGAAGCACCTAGCAGGTGGCTGGGATAATTTTTTAGGCAAATGAGAGCCACTGTGGGATTTGGCAGAGAAGTGACCTAGTCAGATTTGTGTCTTAGAAAGATTGAGGTGGTGCCCGCCCGTGTGGAAGATGGATAGAAAGGGGGCAAAGCTGTAGGGGAGAGATGAGATACAAGTCTGAGACAGAAGCCAGGAAAAGAGATGGCTTGAGTAAGCAGAAATGAAGGAGGAGGCTGAGAGAGAGGAGCTTGGGGGGGGGGGGGGGTTGGTTAGGGCAGTGTTTCTGGGTCCTTGGGGCTGTGGACTAGGTGGGTAGGGGGTAGGAAAAGTGCAAGATGTGGACTGGAGCTCGACTGTCTCTGGAGGGGAGTTCAGAGGCGAGGGCACTGTTGCACGTGGTGGGGAGTGAAGCCAGGAGCTTCCCGAGGCTCCCAGAGTGGACTAAAGGAAGAGGGTCAAGAAGGTAGGGTTGTCTGGGAAAGAAACTTTACCAAGAGATGGAGGAGGCACGGCCAGGGAGGTGGGAGGAGGGGGGGTGGTGGGAAGACAGTCAGGGGTCTGAGGATGGATGGGGTTTGAAAGGAGGTTTGAGAAGAGGGGTATCAGTTGTGACGGGGGGGGGGGGTGTTACTTGATCACCCTGCTTCATTTGAAAAAAGGTGGTTATTGTCCCCTTGATAGGACGGTAGGAGAGCTAGGGAAGGAGCCTGTGTGAAGTACTAGCTAGAGAGAAAGCACGGAGCCCACTAGATCTGGTAGTTCCTTGGTGGGAGCATTTCCACGGTGGAAGGGGGCATGAGCCAGTCTGTCCTTGTGGGGGGCAGGGGTGGGGTGGGGAAAGGCAATGGAAACATGTAGCCCTGAGGACGCAGCGGGAGTTCAGGGAGCAGAGCAGAGGGCTGTAACTATTGTGAACCAAGTGCCCCTCTCTACTACCACCCCAAGCCCCTGCAGCCACCTGGCTGGGGCGGGAGGTGGGGGGGTGGGAGGGGGAGTGGCGGGGGCGGGGGCATGGACAGAGTGGGGGAGGGGAGGAGCCTGTAGCAGAGAACCGGGATTGGGTTCTTCTTTCTTCTAAGCAGTGATGCTTTTGTCTTTTCCAGGGACTTGAGTAACAACAAGATCAGTTCCTTGAGCAATTCCTCCTTCACCAACATGAGCCAGCTGACCACTCTGTGAGTCCCAGTGGTGGGGAGGTGGAGAGAGGGCACGCGCGCTGTGTCACCGAGACTTTCTCCAAGCCCCACTGGTCACTCTTCATCTACCAGGGAGTGTGCCTGGCCTCGCCAGCCAAAAAGAAAAAAAAAGCAAAAGCAAATTTTTTTATTGTGAAATATAGCATACATACAGAAAAATGCAAAAAAAAAAGTAAAGTACAATTTAACAAATAACCATAAAGCTAGCACATGTGTAAATACCTAAGGCACAAAATGGAACACAGCACGCCCAAAAGTCCTTCCCCCAGCCCCTTCTTGATCATTCGTTCCCCCCTCCCCACCGTCTCCAGGAAGTCCCTCCCCTGACTTTTATGGTGATCATGTCTTTGATTTTCTTTATAGCACTGCCATCTACATATGCACTTCTACACAAATCAGTTTTATTTTTATGTAAATTGAATCATACAGGATGTATTTTTTTTTTTGTATCTGGCTTATTTTATGTAGCATTATGTTTGCGAGGTCCACTCATGTGAAGCCGCGGTCTGGTCATTTTTACTGCTGTGTAGTATTCCTTTGTAGGAATATGCCATACCTTCCTTACCCATCTCACTACGGATGGATAGTGGGGTTGTTTCCAGTTCGGACTATTGTGAACGGTGCTTCTGAACACTTTTGTGCCCATATTCTGAGTTGTTTTAACGATCGCTTTAATTACATGCCAAGCAATCAGTTGGAAAGAATAACAAGCAGCCCGTATACTGGCCTGAAGCTTACGGGGGTATCCCACTCCCCTTCTCAACACCTCATTTTACAGATAATGTGCCAAGAACCTAAGAACTTTCCCTTGGGCTCCACTGTGGTCCAACATTAGAGCCAGTACCCCCAAAAAAGGATGGTGTCGTGACCCAGCCAGACCCCCAGGAGCAGAAGGTGGGCCCGAGGCCATGAAATTCTGGTTCTAGGTTACCCACCTGCACTTACTTACTCCAGAAGATGAGAGTCTTCTCATCAACTGGTTCCCATTTCAGAGTCTTTGTGAGCCAGGATGTGAAGCTGCCATCAGCCAGGGAGGTCCTGCCCACCAGTGGCCGTTTGGCAATGTCTGAAGCATTTTCGGTGGTCAAAGCTAGAGCAGGGGCAGGCGAAGCCCCCAACACCTTGTGGGCAGAGCCCAGGGATTTTACCGCTACACACCGTAAAATGCCCAGGGCAGCCCCCCAACAAAGAATTGTTGGTAGTGCTGGGCTGAGAAGTCCTGGTCTCAGTGGTTCCGGCAGCTGCCGGGGGAAACAGAACCCATTCCTGTGACAGGAGCACACCCCTGCTGTCATTATTATTTGAAAATAGCCCTAGTGAGGTACAGTCAGTATAAAAGAAACTGTACATGCTTACGGCAAATAAGGATACATCCTGACTTACGTTCACGTCCTTGGAACCGTCACCACAATGAACACAGAGTCCCCTTCCGTCACCCCCAGAAGCCTCCTCACACCCTTCTGCCCGGCCCCTCCCAGCACCCCCGTCCCAGGGCCGCCACCATTCGGCTCTGTGGGTGAGTCCGCATCGCCTAGGGTTTTGCATGTTTGGGATCGTGCAACGATACTCCTTTTTGTTTGGCATCTTTCAACCCACACAGTTACTCCAAAATTCCCCCATGTCATCGCCCGTCTGGGTAGTTCCTTCCTTCTTGTCAGCGACTAGTGATGTCCCACTGTATGGCTGCTCTGGAGTGTTCCTGTCCCTCTGCTGATGGACATCTGGAGCTATCACGAGCATCACCTCCCTTGTTGTCAACCTGCCCATCTACCCTTGATGGATTCATTTATTTGGAAGCATTTGGGGAGAGTGGGTTAGCCTGTGGACTCTGGAAACTGAGAAGCTGAATTAAAAACCCAGCTTACTGACTCAATTACGCCACCCTGGCGAAGTTCTTTCACCTTGCAGGGCCTCAGTTTCCCCATCTTTACGACGGGGGTAGTCATGGTGCCCTCGTCACCACCACAGCTTCCCAATGTTAGATTACTAGCTGGGCCTGGACCTCACCTGTCCACTCTGGAAGTGAGGCAGGTCCTGGTCCGGTGTCCACTTCACGGGGACCCTGCCTCTGGCCCTTGCTGGAGTGGCCTCCACGAGGAAGTGCACCCAGTCTCCTTACTGAGGCCTCCCTGGGAGCCGGGCACCGCGCTGAGGGCTTCACCTGGGCCATCTCCCCTTACCCGCAGAAAAACCCTATCAAGTTGTCATTGTTTTTGTCCCTGCTCTGCCGCTGAGGGAGCTGAGAGGCATAAAAGGGTTAGGGGACGGGCCTGGGCCACAGGGCTGACTAGGCCAGGAGCTCAGCCCACACCCTCTTCCACGCTCAGGCCTCCCTCATTTTGCTGCTGAGCCAGCCTGCAGGGGCCTGGTCAGCAACATGGCGCCCCCCACCCCTGTCCTGCTCCCTCCCTCACCCTCCCTCTCATCCCACAGGATTCTCAGCTACAACGCCCTCCAGTGCATCCCTCCACTGGCCTTCCAGGGGCTGCGCTCCCTGCGCCTGCTGTAAGTCTCCCCGTTCTTCATTCTTCATTCCTCTAAAGAGACCCACCCCACAGAGGACCGTGAAGCCCACCTGGTGGGTAGAAATGTCTCATGTCTGTGGCCCCAGCAGAGCCGACAGTGTCCAAAGCTGGGAGGCCTGTCCATTTCCATTCAAGCCCCTCATGGAGGCTGAAGAGTGAACGGAAAACTCTGAGAAATGGGGGTTGCTGTCTGCCCCACTTTGTGTTTTGGGGGAGCAATGGGAGGTGGGGGCATCCAAGATAAGGTAGCCTCTTGTTTGCATGTGAGTTTCCGGTTCCAGTGGAGATTGTTGGCAAGAGATTTGTGAACTTTCCTAAGAATTCCCACTGGGAGTTTTTGCCCTGTGATCAAAGTCCTCTGTCACGGCTGTTATGAAGTCCTCTCAAGTATCTGCATGAATCCTCTGGCAGCCCTGCCTGGGGCACGGTGACATTCTTTATCCCCAATCTATGGCTTGCCATAGTAACTTTTTTTTTTTTTTTTACCAAGAAGGACCTTCCCCCCCCTACCTCCCCCCCCCCCTCCCAGACTTGCTGGTGGAGTGAGGGAGGGCACAGGGTCAGGGCCTTGCGTTCCATTTGTCATGTAAACGGAAATGGTGCTTTGAGTTATTTGTGATGAGTTATTTGTGATGAGTTATTTGTGATGGTTATTTGTGATGGCTGCGGCACAGGGTTATCTACTTGGATTAGGAGGCGCTCCCTCTCCCTTGCCGGTGGCCAGCCGGCAGGGTGGGGTCTCTGGGGGGGGGCACCGGTTCCCTCTAGCATTGACCTTGACCGAGACCCAAGGATAAGCATGACACACTCCATCAGTTCTTAAGTCTCTGTCCCTGGACGAGGCACTGACAGCCTCTTCTCTCCTCAGGTCCCTGCATGGCAATGACATCTCCACCCTCCAAGAGGGTATCTTCACAGACGTGACCTCCCTGTCTCACCTGTAAGTAACCCCGGCCCAATTCTCGAGGCCTCTTTGGATGTAAAAAGAACTTGTATTCCAAGAAACACGCCCCCCCCCCCCATCTTCTGTAACTGTCAAAGTTTGTGGCTTTTGCCCTGAAACAAGTTTAGCTTGTGAACTTCAGATACTCCCCATCTCAGACTCTTACACATTCGGTGTTTCGTCAACAGCAATGGAATCTGAGAACGGTTCTTCATACGCAATAATAAAAGTGGCGATGGCCATTGATTGACCGCCTCGGCTAATTTAGTCCTCACAGCGATCCTACAGCATAGGCACAATTATTCCTTTCCTACACACGGGGAAACAGGCCCAGAAAGTGTGAGAAGCTTGCCCAGCATTGCATAGGTGGTGGGGGCTGGGGTCTTCTGTCTCGAAAGCCCACGCTCTTAAGCAAAAGACACCACACTTGGGCCTCTCCCTTCACGGGGTGGGGGATAAGCTCTGGAAATGTACTGCCCCCAAGAAGTGGTATAATGAGATGTAGAATTGCTTCCAAAACCGTGTAGCTGGCAGTACTACGTGGGTTTTTAAAAAGCAGTATGCCCAGTTCCTCGCAAGGGTAAATGTGGAATTACCCTGTGACCCGGCAATTCTACTTCTAAGTGTGTACCCCAAATAATTGAAAGCAGATTCTCAAAACAGATACGTGGGGCTCCTGGGTGGCTCAGTCGGTTAAGCGTCTGACTCTTGATTTCGGCTCAGGTCATGATGTCACAGTCATGAGACTGAGCCCATGTCTCTCTCCCTCTCCTGCTACCCCTCCCTCATTAATGCTCTAAACAAACAAACAAATAAATCTGAAAGCAGATACTTGTACGACCCATGTTCATAGCAGCGTTATTCACGCAATAGGCAAAAATCAGAAACCACTCAAGTGTCCATTGATGGATGAGTGGATAATGTGATATAGACATACAATGGGATCTTTTTTTTTTTTTTTTTTTAAAGTTTATTTTGGAAGAGAGAGAACGAGCAGGATAAGGGCAGGAAGAGAGGGGGACAGAGGATCTGAAGCAGGCTCTGTGCTGACAGCAGGGAGCCTGATGCGGGGCTCAAATTCATGATCTGTGAGATCATGACCTGAGCTGGAGTCAGACACTTAACAAACTGAGCCACCCGGGTGCCCCCATACAATGGTATCTTATTCAGCCTTAAAAAGAAATGAAAGTCTGTCACCTGCTACAAACATGGATGAACCTTGCAAACTTGCTAAGTGAAATAACCCAGACGTTACGGGACAAACATCGTATGATTCCACCGATATGAGGCCTAGGAAAGTCAAATCAAAGCTACAGAAAGGAGAATGGTGGCTGACAGGTGCTGGGAGCAGGGGGGAAATGGGGGATTTTTGTTCAGTGGGTACAGAGTTTCTGTTTGGGGTGATGAAGAGTTTTAGAGCCAGATCGTGGTGATGGTTGCACAACATTGTGAGTGTTCATTGATGCTACTGAACTGCACACTTTTGCCATTTGGAGAAGATGGGGAAAGACTTTCTAGGAGGAGGGAACAGCATGGGCAGAGGCGAGAAGGCGAGAAAGTAAATGACATATTCAGGGATGCTGTGTTGTCCAGCATAGGACATACAGGGTTTGGTTGGGCAAGGAGCGTGGGGTCAGAAGAGACGAATCTGGAAAGGAACATTGAATTCCATTGTGAAGGGCCTTTTGTGTCACGCTCAAGAGTTGGGACTTTATTTTACAGATAGAAGGGAATTGTGGAAGAATTAAGTCGCAGAAAACTCCTGGAAAGCTGTGGTGACATGTGGAGGCTGGCTGCGTGGGATGAGGCAGGAGGGAGCCTGGCTGGAGATGGTGGGTCAAGACAAAGGCCAGGCCAGGGCTGTGTGGATCACTGCTCTCGGTGACTCCTGGTCAACAGGGCCGTGTTTCCATCTGCGTTTGGTAGTTAGTGGTGGTGAGCTCAGATTTTGCGGATGTTTGGAACTCTGAGGACCTAAATTAGAGACGCTTCTCTCCAGAGGGCATTTGTGCTTGTCTTCACGGGCACCAGGGTCTGCCCTGCTCTGGGCCCACGCACCGCCTTTCCTCACCCCACCCCCCACTATGACAAGGGACTGCTTTAGCTGCCCATGCCCCCAACACCACTTGCCAGGCAAGGCCTCTTCAAGCATCTGGTCCACCTTTCTTGCCTTTGGATTCCCCCTTCACGTATCTCCTGTACTTGGGACTTAAGTGTGCAGTTGACTACCCTTCCTTCTTCCTGATGAAGACTGAACAATATCCAAGTCCATTCCGATTTTGACTCTAGCTCAAAATCTAGAGGCCTCGTTTTTCAAGGGGGAGGGGGGAACAAACAGCATGTTTTCTACAAACAAAAAACCAGAGCTGCCAAACAACCGTTGAACCAGACGCATCTATAAATTCAGACTTTCTTTAGGAGAACAGTGACATCAAGCCAAAAAGCCAGATCCAATCTGGAAGAAATAAACCAGGAGGTAGAGATCCGTTAAGCAGCAATTGTAGAACAGGGCGTCGGCATTGCAGATTAGATGTGTTTGTTCACTGCATCCAAGCCCCTCTCTCTACAGGGCAGCACCTGCGTGAAAGAAAGCTTCCAGTGAAGCGGCGTCACGAATAAGGTCTGCCCTTCATACCCAGGGTCTCAAATGGAACTAGGCAGCAGCCTGGGACTCGTGCGTGTGCTTGTGTTCAGGTGTGGGTGCACGCGCGGTACTGAGGACACGTGTACGTGTGCACACACGTGTCCACCATCTGCCCCGCGCGGGAGAGCCGTAGCTGTTCCATAAGGATTTCTCGAGCACTTGCAAGGAGTCAGGGAGTGGTACCAGGACGGCGTAGGCTCACCGCATTCCGCTTGGCTTCACAAGGGCCGTGTGCAATCTGAAGCGGGGGGAGGCACCCACGGCTCTGTAACAAGTCAGGGGTTGCCCAAGAGTTAGCATCCGGAGTCCCTGGCTCCTGGAGTGCCCTCTGTTCCTCCTGTGACTCTTGCCCGGGCCTCTCCTCTTCACTAGCAGTATGAGGGAGGCGGGGTGAGCAGGTGCAGTGGAGGCTGAGGTCCACCACATTCAGTTTCCTTGAACTTCAGGAATCAGGACGTGTGGCGTTAGGTTCCTTGTTCTGCCATCGACTTGCGGTGGGATCCCAGACAATTCATTCTTCTCTTTGGGCCTCTTTGTTGCCTGTACCAAGGTTATTTCTAAGGTCCACTGTGGTCCATATGCCATAGTGATTGTAAGCGTCCACACTGCCCTGGGTTCGCTCTGCTGTGGTTTACTTTTATATTTACTTTGCAGTTAGCTCAATTTTCATCCATTTGTCCGTCCATCCATCCATCCATCCATCCGTCCGTCTCTTCATCAACAAATATTCACTGTGTGCCAGATCCTGTGCCAAGGTTCTCCAACATCTTTTGTCATTTCTATAATCTGGCATTTTGTTGCCTCTGATTTACTGCGTGCTGGGAAGCTAGATCCCGAATTCACTAAGAATGCTGTGTGAAAAAGTAAATATGGTGGGGCACCCAGGTGGCTCAGACAGTTAAGTGTCCAACTCTTGATTTCAGCTCTGGTCATGATCTCACAGTTCATGTGATCGAGCCCCCTGTCAGGCTCTGCACTGACAGCTCAGAACCTGCTTGGGATTCTTTCTGTCCCTCTCTCTGTCTCTGTCTCTGTCTCTCTCTCTCTCTCTCAGCCCCTCCCCTGTTTGAGCACCTACGTGTGCCCTCTTTCTCTCAACATAAAATAAATAACTTTAAAAAGTAACTATGGAATAATTAAGTAGATCATACTATGCCCATAGGACGGAATAGCAAGTAGTTAATTGTAATTACGGCACCATAATTTACTATTTGATGAAAACACAGGATAAAGAAGACTGTATACTCTGATTTCACTGAGGTACACGTGTGAACACAAGAACTGGAAGGAAATCCACAAAAATTAAACTGGTTACATTTCTGGGATGATGGGGGAACTCTTTTCTTTTTGCATTTCCTTTGCTTTCACAGTGCGCTTTGTGCATTCTGCATGGTCGTAGGCAGGTGTTCATTCGCAAACGTTCGAGGGATGCCTGCGGGTGTCAGGCACAGCGGGGGGTCGTGGTTCCTGCTCCCGGGGAGCCTCAGTGCAGCGGGAGATAGTGATGCACACAAATAGATTGCCCGAGAGGAGTGTGGGCGGAGGGGGTATAGCTCAGGTGAGGGAGACATGGAAGTTTCAGTATGTGCTAAACTCTACCGTTGGCCGCTCTGTGAAACAGCACAGGAAAAGCTATTTTGGTCCCCGTTCCGTTAATGGAAGCCCAGCGGGGCCTTGGCAGGAAGACACCAAGTATCTTCTGTTTCAACTATTTCCAAGATACACCAAAGATCAACAACACAGGATTATTTCTACTTTTGCCCGGGTGTCAGCCTGAACCCACAGTCCTTTTGGATCGACGAGCTCTCCATAGAAACAAGGAAAATGCATTGGCCCCACCGGAATTTACTTTTGAAGAGCTTTATATTGACTTTGGTGCTTTCTGTTATTCTTTTTTTCTGCTTTTATGTGAAGAATCGGAAAGGGACCCTTGGATTTAAGGTGCACTTTTCCTGCCATTTATTGAGGGGCTGCTCTCTGGGGACTGGAACTGTGGCAATCCTGGCCTGTCAAGGCATCCACGGTCACAGTGGCCTCGGCCGCGAAATGAGCTACAGGACTCGAAAGAAGTCATTAGTAATACACTTTAAATTCGTGGCCCATTACCAGACCACACCCCTGCGGTGCATTACAAAACATATTTTACAATAAATTCTACATTTGCCTCTTGAGTAACATAATCGCATTACCTTGCACTTTTTACATGAAAAACATTATTCTGGTTCATGTAAACATTTTAGAGCACAATTTTTTGTATTCCTGTGCTTTTTAAAAAAGACTTTGTTGTTGTTGCCGTTAACACACTGCAGCGTCAGAAAATCAAGGCACCCCAGCTTCCTGCACCTCTGAGCGGCCCTGGCCCCATTCAGTGGCAAAGGGAAGGCGTCTCCGCTGTCCTGTGAGCCGGGCTGGATGTTGTCAGCAAATCAGGACAGAAAAAATTAAACACACGTCGAGGTTGAACTGGCCTTCTTTTCCGCGCTGCGTTATTCCCTTGGTGCCCATTTTAGGTTATTGGTGCTTGTCTTTCTGCCCTCCTCCAGGCTTCAGGCTCTTTAGCGCGTCGTAAAGTGAGCCCCGGAGATGTGAGGCGGGCTGCTCAAGGTCACCGGGTAGCGAGCAGCTGCGCCGGCCCCAGTCCAGGTCTCGCTCAGCCGCTTTGTAAGACTGCGCGGTCGTCAGCGGCGCTATTTTGGGGAACTCCGGCTCAGGGTTGCTGCTGTTTTCATCAGACCGAACGCACTTCGGGGGGGTCCACGTCCTCTCTGCTGCCCAGAAACAGGTGGAAGAGGGCAGCGCGTCTATTTGGTGCTTAATAAATGAGCCCAGTCTCACTAACGTCACAGGCCTTATATTTTCAAAATAACGTTGATATAAACGAACCTCTGGCCCAGGCTCTGATTTTTCTATTTGCTAGGCGGAGGAACTCTACCCCCTACCCTCCCCTGCCCTGTCTCTGACCCATCTCTAAATCTCCCGCTGTGAGTCAGTGAGATGCTGCAGTTGTCCGCTGGTTGGTAAACCCTACAGAGTTGGCTGTGTGGTGTCGGTGTCAGGTGGGGATGGGAGGGAGCAGGCATGGCCTTATGCCGCAGGCGGGTGTGAACCGTTGCCACCTCGTTTTGGAGGGCCTGTGAACACCCAGCATGCATGTCCTCCGCGATCTAGAAGTAGAAGCCTGCTTCTAGGCACCTGTTCTAGAGCAATGCTCACACCTCCCAAAGAAGCATGGACAAGAGTATTCGCTGCCTTTGGAAACAACCAGGATGCCTGGCAAGAGGGACGTTGCTCAGTAAGCTAGGAGATGTCCATTACTTTGGGATGCCAGGAAGCCCTTGGACAAAATGAGGTGGATCCATTTATGCTGATCTGGAAGGATCTCCAAGACATGTCGCTTGGTGACAAAAAGCTGCCTGGGGACGATGTGCAGTAGGTGGATATAATTTGTGAAGAATCTTCTACGTCGCTATGGGAGAGGAGCGGGAAGCCACACGCCTGAGCGCGGTGACCATGTGGCCACATGGCCATGGGTCCTTCTGACGTGGTAGAGGCACCGGGTGCAGCTTTCCTTTGTGATGTGGGTATAGTGTAGTTCATTTCAGGCTGTTACAAACAAGGCTGTGATCAGTCCCACCGCACAGACACCTTTATACACCTGCAGAGGTGTATCTGTGAGATAAACTTCCAGGAACAGAATTGCTAGGTCCAAAGGCAACTGCATGGGTGATTTGATAGATATCACGAGGTTCCCTCTGTCAGAGTTACACCATTTTGCTCTCCCATCAGTAACAGGAACATGCCTTTCTGAAAAAAATGAAGGTGACATTCACATAAGATCAAATGAACCATTTTGGTGTGTAAAATTCATGGCATTTAGTATGTTTACCACGTCGTGTGAGGTGGAGACTTCTGTGCGCAGTATGTCAAAGTAGCTTAGACTGAGAATGCGTTCGTGTGCTCCTTGCTTAGTTAAAAATGAAAAGAATAACAGTATGGGCTTCAGAGTCAGATCCAGACCCTGAATCCAGAGCCTGCCCTTCATTCGTTGTGTGACCCCAGGGAAATGACTTATCCCCCGTGAGGCTCAGTTCCCCCTGTTTGAGGTGGAGGAGAGAGCTTACCCCGTGGGGCTCGTGAGGATGTCGGATGCTTGGCTGTGGGAAAGCAGCTGGTTCATCCCAGCGGTAACTGGTGACTCCTTCCCCTCCGTGCTCTCTGGAGACGACACACTGATGGCCTCTGGCCCCAACGGCGCCAGTTCAAATCTCACCTCCCCGCTTTGTGCCTCGGCCTTTCTGAGACTGGTGCAATGTGCACAGTGGGGAGAGTGGGGTGTGGGAGGACTCGGAAGCCAACACGTAGGAAGTGCTTAGAGCAGCACTGGCTACACAGGAAAGGCTCATGTAAGGGGGCTGTTGGGATTTTTGCCAGCCCCTGGCTGAGTGCGCCCGGTGGGTGAAGGAGCCCATTATAGATGCCTGCTTCTCTCTGCTCTCTGACTCAGGGCCATTGGTGCCAACCCTCTGTACTGTGACTGCCACCTCCGCTGGCTGTCTGGCTGGGTGAAGACGGGCTATAAGGAACCGGGCATTGCCCGCTGTGCTGGGCCCCCGGACATGGAGGGCAAGCTGCTCCTCACCACGCCTGCCAAGAAGTTTGAATGCCAAGGTGAGGCCAGGAGCACGAGAATGGGGTGGTGGGTACAGGGTTGCATCCCGCCCACCTGCTGCTGGGAGCCCATGAGACCTGCCTAATCCTGGAAGGGCATTCCAGGAGCTCCTGTGTCCCTGTGGTGACCCGCTGGATGGGGGGTGGTCAGGTGGCAGGAACGAGGCACCTGCTGCTTGTTAGTATGGCCGCCTTCTAGTCCTGACGTACAACGAACAAAAAAAAGCCAGGCAGAAAATCTCAGGCTGTAAGGGCCTTAATCCCTCCCTGGGGTTATGTAAGGAAAATAAAAATAGCAGCAGCGTTTCTGGAAGCTCCAAGCCTCTCAGCAGCGGGAGTGCTCGGGCCTCTCTATGGTAGGAATTGTGCGCGGCAATTAGCTTAAACCCCGAGCCGCTGGACCCAGTTGCCGCTCGCCTGACATTTGCAGAAATACAGGGACTTGAGTGTGATTGGAGACTCGCTCATGCTTTGCTCTGAAGCTGCCTCACTCAGGGCATCTGTAAATACTCATTCGGAGGTTGATTGACTGATTGACTGACGGCCCGGGAGCCCAGCTGAGCCAAGGGAGGCGGCTGAGGGCGGCCCCAAGCCCAGCTTTGTGTGCTGGGGGCCGCCTGGGGGGCGCAGCCCCTGCCCTCTGCAAGCTCACAGACCTCCATCAAAAATGAAACTGACATGGGGCGCCTGGGTGGCTCAGTCGGTTAAACATCCGACTTCGCTCAGGTCATGGTCTCACAGTTCGTGAGTTCGAGCCCCTCGGGCTCTGTGCTGACATCTCAGAACCTGGAGCCCACTTCGGATCTGTGTCTCCCCCTCTCTCTCTTGTGCCCGGTCTCTCTCCATCTCTTAAAAAATGAATAAATGTTTAAAAAATTTTTTTTTTAAATGAAACTGACAGCCATAGGTTAATGGCCACCTTCCGTGAAGGATGCTGTCACAGGGGTAACGGTTCAGAGGGACCTGATCTGTGGCTTGCCTGTTGGGAGCGAAACATTTGCTCAATATTTATTTAATGGGGTGGGGTTGACACTGGTAAGTTTTTTTTTTTATTTTATTGAAATATAACATGCGTAATAGCGAGATACACAGATCATAAGTGAACGGCTCGCTGAATTTTCACAGACTGAACGAACATACCAGGGATCAAAACACAGAACCCCATCAGTGCCCGGGAAACCTGCTCATGCTTCCTTCCAGTTATCACTGAAAAGTGTTTGTTTCTCTTAATGCTCAGACCTCTTCAGCAGAACCAGTATTTCTCCTTTTCTAGAAGGAGTCCTAAGCGGAAACCTGAGTTAACCAGCTAGTTCTACTATTTATTCTTGTGAGGGCCTAATGCCCCTCACAGGTGGTGCCCCAAGCAGCCTGGCTGCTGGCTCCTCGTCCACCTCCAAGTTCAGGGAAGAGGACCAGTGGGTCCTGGAGAGGCTGGGGAAGGCCTTGCCTGTGGTGACAGGAGAGGGTTCTTTCCTGTTCAGCCTTGGAGAGAAACATCTCAAAGACAAATGGGCTCTTTGCTCCTAAGCATGGCCTCTCACGGAGCTGTGTCCCCTCCTTGCTAAGGCAGCTGCCCTTGGTCTTCTGCTCACCGTGACCATGCTGGGGAGCGAGAGCCGGCTTCAGTAATAGTGATTGTGATGCCCTCACGCGGACAGCTTTGCCCTGACGCCGTGGGGGCTCCTTGGGCGTCCAACGCCTGCCTGTTAAGCACTTTTCAGATTAGCTTATTTAGCCAATATGGCCCCCGAGGCAGGTGCTGTTATTAACCACACTTTACAAAGGAGGGTCTGGAGGCCGGGAAGGTGGGCTTAGAAAGGGGGCGTGAACAAGACGCGGAGGAAATAAAGGGAGGGCTGAAATCTCCTTGGGGAGAGAGCTTCCAGCACTGTCTTTGAGGCTGTCCGGCCCTGCCCTCCCCTGATACCTCCCCCCTGCCTCAGGTCCCCCCGCGCTGGCTGTCCAGGCCAAGTGTGATCCCTGCTTGTCCAGCCCGTGCCAGAACCAGGGCACTTGCCATAATGATGCCCTTGAGGCGTACAGGTGTGTCTGCTCCAGCGGCTATAAGGTGAGTGGAGGCTGGGGCTGGGGAGGAGGAGGGCTGTTCGTTCAAGATCAGGTGGGGCTGTGCTGTCTTGTTCGCCACTTTGCCCACAGTGCCCAGGGCAGCTGCTTGAGGGAATGTTTAGTCAATGACCCAGCACGTGAATGAATGAATGAATGAACGAATGAATGAACAGGTAACTATCGGGACAGGGAGGCCTGCTGCTGAGCGGGCTGGCTGTCTCTGTCGGCTCACACCAATCCCTGGGTCCCTCTGAGGTCCTCCTCACTCACCGTCCCCCTCCCCCACCTGCCCAGGGCCGTGACTGCGAGGTGTCCCTGGACAGCTGTTCCAGCAGCCCCTGTGGAAACGGCGGGACCTGCCACCCGCGGCAGGGCGAGGATGCTGGGTTCACGTGAGTTGCCTGGAGAGGCTGGAACCTGGTGGGTGGGATGGCCCGGGCCTCCCTGTGTTGGAGGAGGAGGTGGGGGTGTGCTAGAGACCCCTCCATGCCTACCCATCACAGGTCCCTGCTGCCCAGAGAGATGCGGGCCTGCCAGACTCACAGCAGCAGGTAGGGCGGGGGCTCGGAGCTACACTGCCCGCCCCTGCTCCAGGCCCCTCCCTGTTCGTGCCAGGTGCCAGAGGGCCTTCTGATGGCACTGGGAGTCCATGGCCAAGGCCATGTGCAGTGGCAGTGCTAAGGGGCAGTTTAGGGGTGTTTTAAACCCCTGTAATCTCCACTAACCCCAAGGCCTCCAATTGGAAGTCAACTTGCTGCTTGCTGTGCCGGGGCTGCCTGACGGCAGGCCCCCAGCCAGCTCCTTGGTATCAAGCAACCCAACCCCCACCCCCAGAGGTGGGAGCAAGTCCTAGTCTCCTCCCGATAGTCCCGCCTCCTGCTAGCAAGTACGGGGCCTCCCACTGTGGTCTCCTGGGTCATACAAGTCACACCTGGGCTGCCGGGCCTCCTGACTTCTCTGAGCTCACCACGCAAGCCCCCACCCACTCTGCTTTCCCCCAGGACCCCTCCACGAGCCCCCCACCTTCCCAGAGCCCTCCTGGACCCAGAGCTTTGCAGAGGAACACACAGTATTTAGTTACTGAAAATAAACTGCCGGCCGAACAAATTTCCTCTTCAGAAAACAATGAGTCTACTTAGCAGGAATGGCCAAACCTGTCTCTGCAGACCTAAATCACCAGATGTGAAAAATAAAACACTAAACAGCCTCTCCCAGGTCGTCACCTTGGAAACGGCGTCCGTACAATAGGCTCTGTCCAACCCCCTCCTCGTTGATAGACTCCAGGGGCGGGGTTCTGTGGAGAGTGGGGAGCTAGGGGAGCCCCCTCAGACGCTTCCCGCTAGGTGGGGGTGGGAGCCCTACAGATGACAGTAGGCCCTGAAACAGTGCGCTTCAAACCTTTTTGCTCACGTGCCCCCACGAAACTTAATTCCATCCCCTCTCACACGCTCTTAGACTGACGGCTGGAATTTTTCGTGGTAAGTTGAACTTTGCATTGCAAGGGAGGTTAATTTCCAGGATGTTGTAAATATTAACATTGAAAGATCTCACTTTTTACTTCACTCTCATCTCTTGCCAGTGGAATCTGAATAGCGCCGCAATTTGATACACTTAAAGATTACACCCACAAGCTCCTGTTTTAACTGCTTAAACGTCTTCCCTCTCTTTCTCCTCCAACTAGTATTTCCATTTTACTCCCCAACCCCGCCTCCATTTTTGTTCGCATGTGATCTGTTGTGATGCTAGAGAGTCTGTTTATTGAGCACGCTGCCATACTTCTTTGCCACCAACATGGGAGTGTAAGTTTAAAGTTTTTTGTTTTTTTTTTATTTCTTGTCACCATAAACTTCTGATGAACGGTTTCTTTTTCAGAGTCGTCATTACAATAATCAATGATATACAATTGATCAGAACATAACTCCGCTACAAAATTTTATTGATAATTATTACAGATAACAGGTGGAGCTTTTTTGTGTGTAATTGTCTGATTCATGTGTCCCAGGGTGAATATGACAGAATGAGGACTCAGCATCCAATATATTCCTTTATAAAAATATATGTATATAGCTATGAATGCTGAGAAAGAGTTGTTGAAATAAATCATTGGGATTAGACGTTTTATTGTAGCATGCCATTCAATTATTTGAAACCCTTCCAAGATTATATACCAAAAACCCCAGAGTGATCTGTCATCAAAAATTATTTTTATTTTTTAATTTTTTTTAAAGTTTCTTTATTTTGAGGGGGGTTAGGGGCAGAGAGGAGAAAGAGGGAATCCCAAGCAGGCTCCGTTCTGTCAGTACAAAGCCTGACATGGGTCTTTGTATGAACCCGCTAACTGTGAGATCATGACCTCGGCTGAAGAGTCGGACGCCGACTGAGCCACCCAGGTGCCCCCAGAAATTATTTTAATGCTCGGTCAATTCTTAATTGTCCCTTTATCTGGTGCCTGAGGGTTTTAGGCTCCAGGCACGTCCCCACCTTGGACTGCAGTTGGGAGAAGTGCACGTGCCTTTCTGAAGCTCTGGGTAGGTCTGTTTAGGGAAGTGTTTGTGCAGGACTTGAAGATCTGGAAATCAATTTCTCAGACATCTCTGACCCACAGATCTCTTGGCAAACCGCAGGTGCTCCCCCAGCTGGAAGATCACTGGTCTCCGGGACCCTCCATGAGCTGATTCCTGTTTACCCCCAGCCCTGTTCTCGCCTCATCCCTGACATATGGGCTAGGTGTCCTCTGCCTCTTTGTCCTCATCTCCCCGGCCTCAGTGTGGCCCCATCCTGGCCTCTCCTCTGGTTGCCGGTCTCCTTGTTGTCTCCCCGGCTAGACTGAGTGAGCCCCCAGAGTGCAGGACTGTCTTGTTTACTCTAACCCCAGTGCCTAGCAAGGGCCTGGCCAGGAGTGGGGACCAAAGCTCTGGGATGATGATGGTCACAGGTGGACACAGGCTTCCACAGTGCCTCAGGAAGGCTGCTGCCCTGGCCCTGCCCACCTGTCCGTCTCTCCTCACCTGCCCCCCCCCCCCCAACCTCAGGTGTTCCTGTCCCACTGGCTTTGAAGGACCGACCTGTGAGGTGAATACGGACGACTGTGTGGAGCACACATGTGCCAACGGGGGCACCTGTGTGGATGGCGTGGGCAACTACACCTGCCAGTGCCCCCTGCAGTATGCGGGTAAGTGTGGTGGAGTTTTGGCATCTGTGGGGAGAGGTGGGCAGGTGTGCCTGCCCTGAGCCCCGTTCCTGTGGGCAGGATGGCTGGGGCCCTCCCTCAGTGTCTACAGGAGGTTTCTGCCAGGCCAGCTGCCTGGCAGAGATTGGGGCAGCTTCTCTCCTGCCTCTTCCTCGTTCTTTCCCCAGGAAGGGCCTGTGAGCAGCTGGTGGACTTCTGTTCTCCAGATTTGAACCCGTGTCAGCACGGAGCCCAGTGCGTGGGTACTCCAGATGGGCCCAGGTGAGTGTTGCCCATTTCCAGGGCCAGGCAAGGGCATGGGCCTTGAAGTCCCCTCCCCTCTGGTCTCCCCATTCTGTTTCTTTACTTTGTCAAGTGAGTTTGGTCTCAGCTTTACGAGGGTTCAGGGTGGTGGCGGCCGCAGCTTTGGTCAGACAGACCTGGGTTTACAGCATGACGCTGAATGGATGCCTTGACTGCCCTGAGCCTCTTTTCTCGTCTGCAAACTGGGCACCCGGTGTCTTCCTCATGGGGTGGTTGTAAGGGTCGGATGAGCAAATGCACAGAAAGCACTTAGCTTCAAGTCTGACATCTGATAAGTGCGCCATAAATGGCTGTTATCTTCCCAGATCCACAATTTCTCATCCCCAATTACAAAATGCACAAAACTCTGAAGATCAAAAGTCCGTTTGATAGCAAAATCTGGTCTGACCTGAACGTATCTGGTAATAAAACCGGACGTACAGTGACACGAGTCTTCTTATAGTCACTCTTCTTGCTGCAGAAATGTGAGTGTGCGTAATTAAGGGGCTGCCCCAGATCCCGTTACGTGTTACATAATGCTTTAGGCATTGTGTCACCTTTCCAAACCTCAAAAGATTCTGAATTTCAAAATCTATCTAGCCCCAGGAGGTTTGCATAAGGGGTAGTTGACCGTTGTCACTGTCATTGTTACTGGCATATATGGAAGTGCATTGTCACCTGAAGACCACATAAAGGTCATGGATTTTAAAAATGTTTCCATCTGCAGTTTTGCAAACAGAGTCCCATTTTGGGGAGCCCGTTCCACTGGTCAGGACAAAACAGATGGTCAGGGTTGAGGCCTGTGGCTGAGGGACCCAACCCCAGCCACTCAGGCCAGGGTCAGGGGTGGAGTCTCTCAGGAAGCCCACTGTCCAGCAGGAGCCGCCCAAGGACAGTGGCAGGAAGCAAGAGACCGGGGTTATTGAGGTCCAGCCTGAGACTGAGGGGTGCATGGGAGCCCCCACCCAAATGCCGCCCAGATGCTGCACTTGTGGGGTGCCGTTGGGGGGTGGGGTTGCCATGGCAGAGGGGCAGTGGCAGCTCGAGGGGTGTGGCTGCCGCTCAGAGGGGCTGGGCCTCAGACCTGGAATAAAGCAGGACTGCACTCGGTCCCTCGCCCTGTGCTGGGAAATGAGCAGAGAGCAGCTGTGTGGTGCCTGTTCTCGCTCTCCTGTCTTTGCGAGCGGGTGTAAGTAACTCCGCTGTGCCTGCAGCTCGGTGGCGGGTATTCAGTCCCTGAATGACCGAGGGAGCGAATGTAAACGAGTGGGCGGAGGCTCAGCTGCAGCACATTTTCCAGACTGCAGCCCAAGACCCAGTCGTGCATTGCGATCAATAGGGTGGGTCAAGAGTACCGTGAAAAACTAACATTGAGAAGCAACATGCCCTTTTACGTAGTAAGGAAAAGTATTGTGGCGTGAAACCAGCTTTAGGGGTGCGTGCGTGTGCGTGCTCACTGGGGTAGGAAGGTGTCACTTACAGCCTGGAAAACTGGGAATGAATAAAAACATCCAGGCGGGGTACCTGCCCTCCAGGTTGCGTGGTTGAACCGTGGAGTTTGCAGTTTAAAGAGTTTCCAACGGGGAATCTCTTGATGATAGCTGGGGGTGCTTCCTGGAGGAGGTGAGGTTATTGGCCAGGCTGGACTGGGGCAGGGAGAGAGGAGGGGGATGTTCCAGAATCAATAGGTGTGAAGGTAGGGAAGTGCTGGTGGGTGGGATGGGGGTTGCTGCCAGTGGAGACCAGTCTGACCACAGGGTGGGCCCGATGTGGGGGGAGCAGGCCAGGCGGCATCTTGTGAGGCTGTGACTGAAAAGTAGGTGGAGGAGTGCGCTCCTGATTTGATAGGCAAATGGTTGACCCCCAGGTCACCGAGGCTGGGGGCTGGGCTGGAATCGCTGAGAGGGGGCACCAGCCCTGCAGAGGGAGGGCCAGGAGGCTGGTCCAGTGGAGCTGGGGAGGCTGGAGAAGAGGGCAAGATGAGCCCCAGGATTCAGGGCCTTGTGCTGGGGAGCAGCTGGGCAGGTCGAGAAGGGACTGAAGTTTGGCCTCGGTTGTGTGGTCAGTGTGGGTCGTCCGTGACCGGATCCCCATCTCCTCGTGCCCCTCGGTGTCCATCCTCCCAGCCCGGAAGCTGCTGTCACTCAGAAGCCCACACAAGCTCCTTTCTTGTGCCAGAAAAGCATACCAGGACGGGCTGGGGGCATCTTTCTCTCCAGAGCTCTGCTTGATCTCCTGGGTGTCCCACAGACGCGCAGGCCTTGAGGTTCTCTGTCACGTACACACAGCCCCTGGGCCCTGCGGGCTCCCGGCTGAGTGAGGGACTGATCCCCCCACGCCCCCAGGTGTGAGTGCGCATCAGGTTACGCAGGTAACAACTGCAGTGAGAACCAGGATGACTGCGGGGACCACCGCTGCCAGCATGGGGCCCGGTGTGTGGATGGAGTCAACAGCTACTCTTGCCTCTGTGCCGAAGGCTACAGGTGAGTGGTCCCGCTGTGCCCTGAGTGACTGAGGCCTTCTAGCCTCCAGCCGCTGAGCCGGCAGGAGGGAGCCAGGGTCAGAGCCTGGAAGTTGGATCCTGGGGTTTTAACCAAGGCTATGCCATCCCTAGCTGTGTGGCCTTGGGGAAGTTACCTAATAACTCGGATCATAGGCACAGGGTCCCTAAACTGTTTGGTTGAGGGAGGGGGTGGTGGGCACAGATTACTGGCTAATGCCCACCACATCCTGCCCAGCAAAACCTCTGAAGACACGTCCTAGCGTAAAGGTCATTTACCTTCACAGCCTGACTTCTCTGAAAAGTTGGGGGTGAGGAACACCTGCCCTCCTTCTGGCACCTACCTCCCGTGCTCTGCTTGGGTCTTTTTTTTTTTTTTTCCCCCCACGGTTTTATTGAGATACAATTCACCCAGCTTCGGTATATAATTCAGTGGCTTGTACTCTATTATCAGGATTTTGCATGCATTAACCATAATCAATTTTAGAACATTTTCATTACTCCAACAAGAAACTCCATACCTCTTATCTGTCACCCCACCGCCCCCCATCTCAGCTCCAGGCAACCAAGAATCTGGTATCTGTCTGTAGAGTTCCTTATCCTGAAGATTTCATATAAATGGAATCATACAATCTGTGGTCCTTTGTGACTGGCTTCTTTCACTTAGCGTCATGTCTTTGAGGTTCATCCATGTGGGAGCATGTATTAGAACTTCATTCCTTTTTGTGGCCAAATAGTATTCCGCTGCATGAATAGACCACACTCGTTTATCCATTCATCCGCTGACAGGCATTTGGGTTATTTCCGCTTTGGGCTGTTGTGAATGCTGACGCTACAGGATGTATGCTGTGTCAGAACTACCTGCCGGAAGTACTGTCCCCTCTTGTATTTGTTTAGTAATTGGAGTCTTCTCTCTTTTGCTCGTGTCTGTTTTTTCTTTTCTGTAAAATGGGCAAGAGTAAAATTTGCTAGCAGACTTGACTGCCACGAGCCACGAGTGCTTCTCAAACTTTAATGTGCACACGATCTTGTTAAGCAGATTTAGGTTTTCCATTTCTGACAAATGCCCAGGTGATAGCTATGATGCTGTTCCAGGGACCACCCCTGTTTCCTACCTTGTCTTCAGTATCCTTCTGGCTTGTTCTCTCGGGGAAAGTGTTCATTAGGAGCATCTTCTGTTGCTTTAAGGGTCCAGTTTCCCAAGATGTTTAGTGATTTCTCTCTAGGACTGTGGGAGAGAAAGATGTTGCCTTGCCCCTTCTTTGACCTGTATCTTTTCCCTCTCAGTGGGCAGTTCTGTGAGACCCCTCCCCGCCCACCTGCCCCCAGAAGCCCCTGCGAGGGGACTGAGTGCCAGAATGGAGCCAACTGTGTGGACCAGGGCAGCGGGCCGGTGTGCCAGTGCCTTCCAGGTTTCGGCGGCCCCGAGTGTGAGAAGTTGCTCAGTGTTAACTTTGTGGATCGGGACACCTACCTGCAGTTCACCGATCTGCAGAACTGGCCACGGGCCAACATCACGCTGCAGGTGCGTGCCCAGGGCGCCAGTCACAGAGGGGAGTCAGGCAGCAGGGGGCCGTGGCCTCAGGTCCGAGCATCAAGCGGCATCCTTGCCCAAAACTGGGAGCAGCCTGTGTCAGTCAAAACGCTTGGGATGTGGGTCAGGCACATCTGGAAATGTTATCAGGTCACAGAAGCAGTCTCAAGGCAGGGCCAGAAGTGGTCTCCTGGGTGACCGGGTCCTCTCCCACTATCCAGTCTTGCCTACTCCTGAGCTTCAGCCTCGAATGCTGCACATGGGTTTCTCCACGTGGCTAGGACAGGGTTGTCAGGGTTGGCTCTGGGCTTGTATCTTTGGCCACCTGTCCCTGGGGCCCTTATTTTGCCATTTCGTGTCTTGAATTTCATCTCAGAACATCAGTGTTTCGAGGGCAAAGAGCAGGTCCCACTTGAATGGCACTGTTTGCTAAATGTTTCTTGGGGAGGGAGAGGACAGTGCACATCACATGATAAAAGTTTGCGTCTCCTCTTTGGCCATCTCCCTCTTCCAACAGCTGCATTCCCTACCCTGGCAGCCACTTCTCTCTGTCCTCTTCTTTTCTCCCAGAGCCCTTCAGCCTCCCGACGTGCTCACTGTGCTCTCCCCCACTTTATCACCTCTCCTAAGTCTTGCCCATGTACACTGTCTATACTGCAACAACACAGCTAGCCCAACTGCTCAGTAAAATAAAATTCACCACACCCTCGCAGCCACTGCCTCAGGCACCTCCTGCTGTCCCCGTCACTGGCCTGTCTTCAGTCCCATTCCCATCCCTGGACCAGTCACTGAGTCCAGCGAAACGGGTGCTATGAGGTGTCCAGCCTGGGCTGTGTGCCAGCCCTGTGTATGAGACCAGGGAGTCAGGCTGTCTACCAGAAGCAATGGGGGAAGAGGGACAAGGCAGGATCATCGTTTCTACGGCTTCACAGAGGGCTCCCCCCACCAAGGCAACTCCAGCTTTTGCTCACACAGATTCAGACAGGTGCTACCTCCTGAGTGGCTCCTTCCAGGTTTGGGTGGTCATGGCTATTAGAGAGCCCTCTTCACCTTGTCCTCTCTGTGGCTCCCAGAGGCCCATAGAACAAGCTACCCTGCATCGATCTGACTTTCCTCTCCGGGCACATAGTCCTAAGGTCTCTTACCTGCCCCTTCTCACACGTCGTTTCCCGGCCTCAGCTGGTCTGTCTGCCTTCTCTCTGTGGCCCTGGCCAGCCTGGCAGTGGATGGGATTTGAACCAGGGGCTGCCAGCCTCTGTCAGCATCCCCTTGAGGATGTGTCCCCTGGGCAGCCAGGGGAGGGCAGCTCTACGCACAGCATCCCTCTTCCAAATGTGGATCCCCCATCTGTCCCACCTACCTGTGCCACTGATGGGTGGGGTGGGGTGGCAGAGAAAGTGCCCTTGCCCATCAGGTCTCCACGGCAGAGGACAACGGGATCCTGCTGTACAATGGGGACAATGACCACATCGCAGTGGAGCTGTACCAGGGTCATGTGCGTGTCAGCTACGACCCAGGCAGCTACCCCAGCTCTGCCATCTACAGGTAAGGCTTCTTCATGCCCACTGCCCTCCCTCAGGGTGTCCCAGGCCAAGAGCAGGTGGTTATCGGGACCTCCAGAACCTGGGCTGCCCATGTAGGAAGATACAGTGTTTGGGCCCATCTTGGAGCTGAGGCTGAGATCGAGGCCTGAGCAGTGGACCGACCCTTCCCTATCCTACTTCCTCCTCACAAGGGGGTCTGTAGTGCGAAGGGGAGGGGGGATAATTTGGAGACCCCTGCCCCAAACTGCTCACCTTTCCCTGGGGAGTCCCAAGAAGCAGAGCAGGAGGGGCCAGGCCCCAGGCCACCGAGTCCCCATGGTCTCCTCCCTGAGAGATGTTACTCCCTGGAAAGCAGCTGCTGACCAGTGGCATTTTTGGGGAAGGGCCCAGGCAGGGATGGGCTGAACTGAAGCCCATTCCCTGGGGTGGGGGCACCCCCTCTTCTTCTAGTGCTGAGACGATCAATGACGGGCAGTTCCACACTGTTGAGCTAGTCACCTTTGACCAGATGGTGAATCTCTCCATCGATGGAGGCAGTCCCATGACCATGGACAACTTTGGCAAACACTACACACTAAACAGCGAGGCCCCCCTCTACGTGGGAGGTAAGGACCTGGCCAGGTAGAGGCTGCGGCTGGCTCTCCCCAGGCCTCCCCATCAAGCAATGTGACAGCCATTCCAAGTGGGGCCTCTGTTGCTTTCTGGCCTGAGTTTTGCCAGGACAGCTGGTGCCCAGGCCACCGGACGACGGGAGCATTCCAAGCTGCCAGGGGATTGTCCTTCCTGGCCTGGAGCCCAGGCTGCTGTCAAGCTCAGACCGACCAAGAAGGATAGATGCCTAGGTTAGCCTGACCTTGGGGGAAGCCTGGAACTTTCCTAGCTCTCTTCCAAAGTGGGTACTTTCCCTCTTGTCTTTGGGCCAGAAGGGGCTTGTCAAGCATTCAGGGTCCATTCCCAGTCTTGGAGCTGCTGTGAGAGACCCAGGCACCCAGCAGGAGTCTCCACATCAGCTGGGACCTCCCAGCTGGCTTTACAGGCTTTGCAGGTTAAATGCCCCTGTCTGCCACCCGCCAACATTTCCAGGTCTGAACAAGTCAGGTTTCTGCAACAGTGGGGCTTTCTCAGTGCTGCAGAGGGCCTTGGTGAGACTGCGGGCAGGTGTGAAGGAGAGAGCCCTGGGCTCTACTCCCAACTCCGCTGTTTGTTAGTCGTACAACTTCAGGCAAATCACTGACCACAAGATGGGTTTCAGCTACTCCTCCCTCCAAGGGTTGCTGTGATCACCACGACAGCAGGTGACAAAGCAGCATACACCTTGGTTCCAGGCCCAGGTCCTCTGCTGCTTTTGGAGTCTTTGGGAGGTGAAAGCTGGTATCCCAGAGGGCAGGAAGGGTGAGGGCAGACTTTAGGCACCCAGAGCTTCCTTTGTCAGCTGGCCACTGCCAAGCCTGGCACCTGTGGGTTCTGGTCATTGAGGGAACAGGCTTTCCTTTTTTGTTTTCTGGGAAAGGAGTCTGGACCCTCCAAGGTGGCAAAGGATCTTGGCTCAGGGTTGCAAAGACAGAAAGACGGAGGCCGAGGGCGGGAGGGAACACTGTGGAGATGCCCAGTGGACCGAGGGCGGTAGGGTCAGACATGGTCTGAGCCTGACTCAGCCCAACTCTGCTCGCTCCTACCCACCCAAGGGATGCCAGTGGATGTGAACTCGGCTGCCTTCCGCCTGTGGCAGATCCTCAACGGCACAAGCTTCCACGGTTGCATCCGAAACCTGTACATTAACAACGAACTGCAGGACTTCACCAAGACGCGGATGAAGCCAGGCGTGGTGCCAGGCTGTGAGCCCTGCCGAAAGCTCTACTGCCTGCATGGCATCTGCCAGCCCAATGCCACCCCTGGGCCCGTGTGCCATTGTGAGGCGGGCTGGGGGGGCCTACACTGTGACCAGCCAGCCGATGGCCCCTGCCATGGCCACAAGTGAGCCTTAGCTGGGTTCGGGGAGCCCTCACCCCTTGCCCGTTCCTTTCCCCATGCTGAGGGCTGCTGCATAGACTGTATTTTTAACACCCCAAACTGGAACATGTGGCCCAGCACAGGGTTTTTTTTTCCATTTTTTCCCCCTAGTTTTCAGTTTTTACTAACAGGAAGAGGTCCCTAGGGATACAGAATCACATTTTTCTCCCTTTGTTTGTCTTAGGAATAGGATAACCTCCCCGGATGCCAAAGCTGGGGGTGTGGGTTCCCTGGGATTGGACTGGCTCCAGCCTATTCTCACACTACCTTTTCTCTGTCCCCTCCAGGTGTGTCCACGGGCAATGTATGCCCCTCGACGCTCTCTCCTACAGCTGCCAGTGCCAGGATGGGTACTCGGGGGCTCTGTGCAACCAGGCTGGGGCACCTGTAGACCCCTGTGGGGGCCTGCAGTGCCTGCATGGCCACTGCCAGGCCTTGGCCACCAAAGGGGCACACTGTGTGTGTGACCCAGGCTTTTCGGGCGAGCTGTGTGAGCAAGGTCAGGGGCCCCCCTCCTGACATGCCCTCTCCAGGGCCCCTCCCCACAACTTGCATTAGTGACTTGACTTTTCCTCTTCCAAACCCTGGCATCCCCTCTGTGCCTCCTCCCCTCCCCTCTCCTCTCCCACATCTTGGGCTGCTCTTGGGCTGTAGTACCCACTACCCTCTAGGCTCTGACCCCCACCCCCAAATGGTTCGTCTTGCCCTGAAGCCCCCTTATCCAGGGCAAGTGCCCCTTCTGGCTGGGGTCTCTCCTTATAGAAGGGGCTGCCCAGGGGAACAGCTCCTGCACAAACCTCAACATCTTGGCCCCATCACCTTGTGACCCAAGAGCAACAGGAAGTCTGAGGGTTGGGGACTCTTTCCCAGGCCCTCCCTGGCCCGTGTAACCCAGATGTTTCTGCTGGGACTGCTGAGGCTAGGCAGAGGGAAGCTGGAGAAGTCCAGAACTCAAGCACCTTCAGGGGCCCTTAGGCCCCTGCTCCTGGCACAGATTCCTTCTCTATTGTTCTCGCCTCCCCAGTCTCCAGCCTCCTCTTGCACTCTTCCAGCAACTGGGAGCCCACTTACCTGACAGCCTACTCTGTCCTGGAGGGCCCTGGCAGCTAGAAAGTTCTTCCTACTGACTGGCCTATGGGCCCAGAAGGAAGCCTGTGCATGTGCATGTCGGGTGGGGTCGGAGGTGGAGTCTAAGCGCTAGAGGACATGGTCCTTGGATGCGCCTCTCTGCTGCCTCCGGCCTCCCCGGGGCCGGCGGCGCTGGCCCATGGGTGTGCCCTGAGGCTTTCTCTTGGTGTCTGTCCTATCCAGAGTCCGAGTGCCGGGGGGACCCTGTCCGGGACTTTCACCAGGTCCAGAGGGGCTATGCCATCTGCCAGACCACGCGCCCGCTGTCGTGGGTGGAGTGCCGGGGCTCATGCCCAGGTCAGGGCTGCTGCCAGGGCCTGCGGCTGAAGCGGAGGAAGTTCACCTTTGAGTGCAGCGACGGGACCTCTTTTGCTGAGGAGGTGGAGAAGCCCACCAAGTGTGGCTGTGCCCTCTGCGAGTAGCGCCAGGCTAGACGGGGAGGGGTGAGGCAGGCGAGAGGGCACGGCTGCAGTGAAGCCGGGTGGCCCGCAGTGGGGTGGGGGTGCGGGCCATCCTGCCTGTTCCTGAGCGGCAGGGCCCTCTGGCCCCACCCCACAGCAATCTCTTGGGGGGGGTGACCAGGCCGGCAGCTGGGGGTGGGGTGGGTGGGCGTGGCCCGGGCTTTAGACCGCCCTCTCCAGAAGTGCCTTGCACAAACAGGCGCTTAATAAATATTTGTTGAATGAATGTGTGCTTGAGGTCAGGCCAAGAAGTGCACAGAATGATGACCCTCCCTGCCACCCACCCTGCTTGCCTACTACCTGGGTCTGAAGAAGGGACTGGCCCCTTCCCAAAACAGCCTTTCCCTCTCGCCGGTGGCCCACACTGCCCTCAGAAGCCCCTTGCCCCCTGTCCCCTGCAGATAACTTTGAAACCTCCCCTGGGGCAGCCAGCCAGGATCTCTGCTTTTTCTGTTGCTGCAGCATCTGCCAGCAGTAGGCCAGGCTGCACAGGGGAAGGGCCCCCTCCTGCTGGCCGGGAAGGGACTAACCCTTGCCTCCTGGGCTGATGTAGCACTAAAGCCACTGCTCAATGGGGAGTGAGGCTGAGGCTAGAGGAGGGTCCCTTAGGACCAGACCCCTGAATCCTGAAGTTACGAGTTGACCATTGTAGCTTCAAAAATGTCCACTGGGTCTGTTTGGAGTGGCAGTCCCACCAGAGAGGACAGGCGCTGGGGAGGTTCTTGGTTCCAGCAGAATAACCACCACCTCCAGACACCACCAAAGGGGCATTGGTCCTAGGCCTTCCTAGCCCCTAGCCAGCCACAGGATGCTGTCAAGCCATTGGCAGGGGCAAGGGGGTGTGGTCTAGGCTGCTTAGCCAGGGAGGCTTCCCCTCCCACGGAGACTGGGTCCAGACCCCCTCACCGTGCAGGCCAGTAGGGAGCAGTGGTACAGGCACCAGGAAACCTCTGCTGCCTGTCACTCTGGGCAAACGTTTTCCCCATCTATGGTCCTCTGTCTCCTAGCTGTCCCATGGGGAGGTGGTTTGAACATACATATGAGCAATGTAGACCTTCCCACTGTGGCTCTGGAAGGGAGGCTAGAGGAGGTAGAAGATGCATGTTCATGAATCACATCAAGTATTTATGTGCCTAACTGGGCTGGCACTGTGGGTGTTCTGCTCTCACGGACAGATATGAACTAATCGTAGAGCATCACAGGAATGACCAGGATGCCTGGGAAGAGTTGAGCCGAGCGAGGGCTCCGACCACTAGACACTGGCCCAGGCTAGGGCTGCTTACCCCAGGCGTTTGCAAGGAAGGACTCTGTGTTTGAAGAGTCACTGAATATGGGGCCATGTGACTACAACTTCCATGCTTCCATGCTTCTCTTCCATGCACAATGAAAACAAAGATTATCTTTGAGCTTAAATAGCAAGCTGGCTAGAAGATAGGTCACACGCTCCTGTCCAGATATCTCCCCAAGAGAGTGTGCCCCCAGGGGACGCCAGTGGGCAAGAGGAGCAAGCATGTCCCTTTCCTGGCTCCTTCCACCTGCAAACAGAAGACAGGGCTGGGGGAGCCTGCTGGGTGGGGCTGAGGTGGTAGTGCACCTGTGTCCTCAGCCACCATGGGCGGTGGGAGGAGCTCCTGGTGCTGAGTGGTAGAGGGCTGGAGCCTCTGACAACTGAGGAAGCCTGGCACGCTCCACTACACCAGGACTCTGGCCAGCGAGTTGGAGCCCTGGAAGCCCTGTAATGGGAAGAGGATCCTGCCCTGCCCAACTGCAGAGGCATTTTCATGGCTGGATCTGCTCCTCACCAAGGACCTGGCTCTATTTTCTTGTGGTTCTGAGCAGGGCCACGGTGCCCTTCTCCGTGGACAGCAGCCTGGGCCTCGAGGGCCTTCTCCTAGGGCTGCACGGCATCCCTCTCTTACCTACAGTTTCTGGACCACGTGGGACCCTGGAGAGCAGTTCTAGTGCTAGGCAGGTACTGATATATGGAGGAAAGTTCAAGTGCAGCTGGCACTTACCCCTTCCACGGAAGAGAGGTGTTTGGGCCAACCGACCCCAAGACACTTACCTTCCCGTGGTCACTGCCATTCCGACACTGCCCTGGAGTAGAAGTGGCTTCCTGGGCTTGAGGGGCACTAACCAGCAGCAGCCTCTTCATCTGCGGATGGGTGATGGCTGCCAGAAGTCCTGCTCTCCCGCTCCCGTGGGGTTGGGAGGGCAGAGTACGGGGTGTGCGTTCGCAGGGGGTACCCTGTGAGCTGGGTGTCGCCCCTACCCGCCCCTCCACAACACCCCGCATCTCAGCCTGGCCCCGCATGCACCCTCAGTGGAGCTACAAGATTGGGATCCACCACAAGAGTGAGGGCAGCAAGGAGCCACGTGGTGTGTCCCAGGATCAACGTTTCCTCAACCACCAACCTGCAAGTTGCTAAGGAACTGGACCACCGCTCATCTCGTCCGTCCACATTTAGGCCCAGGAGAAGGCTCTGGCGAAACCAGCTCCGATTAATCACCTCCACACCTTGTCACCCCTCTGATAAAGATAAACCTTCGTTCACTTTGGTGTCACCACCGGCTGTCTCCAACATGCACCGAAGGGACACAAGCAGGGCAAGTCCTGAGGTTGCTGCTGCTTTGGCAGCACTGCTGGCGACGGTGGCCGGGGCTCCCTGGGAAGGTGTCAGGAACAGGCCGGACTCGTCTCCTCTTTGCCTGCTGTTAGCCTAACCACGAAAGTATCTCTTTATACAGAATACTTAACAGATTCTAATATATATTTGTATTTCATTTTGTTATAGTATTTTTATATGTTAAAGTCAATTATCTCGTGTCTCGTTTTGATTTTCAGATGCTGTGTGGTAGTGACACTTTGTTTAGGGGTCTCTGTAGTCTTATCTGGATCACTCTTTTAGAGAGACTGGTTTAGAACAGGCCCGTGAGGGAGCCACACCTGCCCTTTCCCTAGAATTATTCTAGAACATGTTGGATATTGTCTGTTGTCTTCCATGTGAACATGACATTGATTCACTCAGGTTCTGCCTTGTTGATCTCTTTTTCTGCACTAAGGATGAGCCCAGGGCTGCTGACATGCAGATTCCCAGGGTTTGAGGGTTTCTAGGCTGCCCACACACTGGCCACAACCCCCCGATGGCTCTCAGAGGCAGCACGTGTAGGACACCTGCCCTTGGAACTCTCTGGTCTTCATAAAGTGGCAGAGGAGGTCGGTTCTTCCCAAAGGAGGAAGGGGAGGTCTGGGGGATGGCTTGGTCATAGCTCCCTGGGGATGTGAGTGCAGCGGCAGAGCCTGGCCCTGCACAGCACATGCAGAGATCTGGGCGGGGGAGGGGTCCTCGTCCTCATTTCCCCTCAAGTATCTGGAGTCACACCCAGAGTTTGTGAACAGAGTCACATCCACATTTAACCTGGCTCTGAAGGTTTTAGTTCACTGGGGCAACAGATTAGAAAGCAGTACGGTTTCTCAAACTGTCCTGTAAGGTTAACCTGTCACTAGAAGAGTGGTTCGTAGGGATCAGTGGAGAAAGAAAGCAAACACACTTCTACAGTAGTTCTACTACGACTCCAGACTGTAGAATTGCTCTTAGCAATTTTTTAGGATGCATGACCTGAGCATCTAGGTGAGGCCAGGTGCTGGCAGTCGGGCTGGGCAAGGCCCCCACCACCAAGGAGACCCACCTGGTTCTCCTCGGATGCCAGGATCAGAGACTGATTCCCCACTAGATCATGATGACGGTTACACAAGTCATACCTGAACAGCACATGGTCACCTTGAAAGTGGGCGGTGATGGTAACTGCAGTGTCTGCAAAGCAATTAGGGATTTGGGAGGAAATGTAATGAACTGGGTATAAGGAAGAAAATGGGTTAAAATAGGGTTGTAAGCTCAAGTGTCTGGCCAATAGGTTACCTAAGTAAATGGGCACCTGCCCTTCTGGCCCATCATTTGTATTACCACTTCTGATGTAGCAGCGGGTAAGAGACCGATTTCCCTACTGTTAAAGAAAAAAGGGACAAATGGCAGCTGACAGGGACTTCTGGTGACCTTAGAAGCACATTTTCCAATCTGCTGAGCTCTACCTGATTCGTACCATGCACTAACTTTATTAGATGTTCATTATGATTTTTAAAAGAGAAGCCAGAAACCAAATTTTATGTAAACCCTCACAGTTCATGTGTACAGATAACTTTTTTAAACACTGGGCTCAATAAAATACAACTGTGAGCCACCAGTTTGCAACCTCTGAATTAAAGGAAAGTAAGTAGCAACTTTAACAGTTAAAAGGAAATCCCCGACCAAGGAAATGAGCATAGCAGGGCTTGGTTGGGGAGTGGAAGCAACAGAAAGAATGACCAGGCTTCCAGCTAGAGTTGCCAAGTTTTCCCGAGATTGGTGCTAAAGCATGTCTGTCACCCCTACACTCTGTGCTCTCAGAGCTAATTTTAGAGACGTCTCCTCACCCCAAGCCAGTCAGTCTGCACCTCTCCGGCCATATTCTAGTTATCCTCCCATGGGATGAATATGGGAGGAAAAGAAGTCTATTTTAACCATGAAAACTCCTAATCTGGAACAAGATAAATTCTCCAAATTCAAGTGAACAGAGGTGGGGTTATTTTCACTGGATATAGTTCTGCATGTCAATGGCCACCGTCATGTAACGTATTCAGGAAACCATGGCTGACTCCGAAAGGAAATCACTGGCCCACTGGACCCTTACATAAACCCCTCTGAAGCAGAACTGAAAGAATATAGTGAAACAGGTCATGGGGCTAGTAAATGTAAATGCCAACGTTCTGCCCTTCCCCAACATGGGCTACACAGACAGCCGGGCAGCCCCCCTTGGCAGCTGTGCATATCACCCTGGTATTTAACAGTGGCTTACCTGGTTCACCAGGTCCCCCGCCCCTCAGGATGAAGCACTGGCACCTTTCCAACTCCACCATGGGAATTCCAAGGATTCATCCGCAGTATTTTCTTTTCCCCGAAGTTAGGCATACCTCACAAAATGGCCTCAGATCTACCAAACAACATTCCCTTAGGTCCCAACACCGTGGCCGAGGCAGAAGTATTAGAAGTATTGTCTTTTGGTTCCTTCTGGCAACTGCTCAACTTTGCCACAGGCTACAAGTTGAATCCTGGGCTTCAGTGCATTCTGTTCCCTGTCCAGTAACTACACAAACACACTTTAATATCAAAGAAGTTTAATACGCTGCAATAAAATAAGCGCCTAGAAAAAGCTCATGGAATAGATGTCAATGTTAGAGAAATCCCTCCCACACATCCTCTAGCTCCATACCCCATCCCTCAAAACCAAACAAGAAAATCTGAAACAACAAAGGAAATCCGTCCAAGCTTGGATTTCAGTGAGGGCCCCTTTACCAATAACAAGAACACAGTTTCCTACATGGCCTAATAGGAAAGTAAAACACAGAAGCACAAAAAGTCCACAAGATTTCAATATTTAAGAGACTTGGTACATATTCAAAGTTAAAATAACTCCAACTTTTATAGCTATACATATTGTTTTAAAGCAACTTAATATATTTTTAAATTTCATATATACACTCTCAAAGGTTCTTCAGGTGAGGTATGTAAACATTGTCTAATGAAAAATTTTCAATGTTTCAAACCAACAAATTCACAGCATACATTGAATTTTCATCCATTAAAGACACAGTATTTTCCTACACTCACTAACACAGTGGAAATCCAGGCCCAAGGATACACATCTATCATCCAGATGAACATTTGTAGAACTTCTCAATTTACTGCTTTTGGAAAGACCACCTGCACACAGGTTAGGGGCACACACTTGGTACCGAGAATCCAGAGACTCTCTCCTTAGGCATCTGGATCACTGGCTAAGACTCACAAGACAGCAAAAAGGAGCACATCTGAACAACTACAAGATTGACCTCGGCAATGACAACACTGGGAGGAACCAGAAAGACCTTAAAGGAACGGTAGAGATTCATCTTAGAGCTCCCTGGATCCACAGCCGGATCAGCAGCCCCTGCCCTAATCTCATTCTGAAGGGTCGTGGCCTAAAAAGAATAAAAACCCAACACGGCACCTGAGCTTCAGTTAAATTGCATGGGCCTCCTATGGCCCCCTGGCCCCTGAAAGGCATGAACTCTAGCCTAAAGTAGGACCCTGGGCTGTGCTTTTCATACAGGTTGGGGTTGAATTCCTTACTACCATAACGCATATGGGAAAATAATGCCATGAGTTCACAAAGACGACCACTGCCTGCACACAGGCACTGGCCGATGACCTTGGAGGAGCTCAATTTTGAAAACTACTTGTTCCCTGAGGGTAAACAGCAGGCTTCTATTGAGATTAAGTGAGGCTAATAAAGGGATTATTTATTACAAGGTAATAAACACGTGGGGAGCCTCAGGCCAGAGTTCTATTTTACTCGCACATAATCTACGACGCCCCCTCCCCGCCCTCCCACCACAGTAGTCACCTTCCCAATGACACAATATAGGTCAGTTTCTTTCCTCTTGCTTGCTTTCAGGCTCAGCAGTGGAAAGTTTTATTCTAACGCACCCACTTCAATCTAAAAAAACACTAGTGAAAAATTCCAAACACCGTCATAAATACAAAAGAGAAGACATATTCCAAAAGCCTAGAAAACTACATTATTCTATTAATGGTTATTCGGGTGTGGGGTATTTTTCATAAAGTTTAGGACGGTCACAAGGAGAGGCTGCTAAACAGCTTAGAAACCTGTTGAACTGGACACGCTGGGAGAGGAGGGACTGCCTTCCTTGCTCCCATCTAAACGGCTTAACCCCAGACATTTCAAACCCAGGCACAGAGGAGGATCACAGGAAGTGGGCTTAGCTTTCCAAGGTAGGGCAGATAGACTCAAAGGGCTTTTAACTGTCAATTTAAAATTTTAATGTAAAAAGTTCTTATGTTCACAGCCAAATGAGCTTTGCCTCGACTAGATTCTGGAAGCCCTGCAAATTCATGGAAAAATAGATCAGTTTTCAATCTCTATGCCCAATTTTTGATGTGTCTGGTGCTGGCAGATTTCTCATCCATTGCTAGAGTTGTAGGACATGAAGAAGCGTGCAGACGAACAGAAGCAAAAATTCAAGTACAGCCACCTCTCCGGCAAAGGCAAGAGGTCTTAGCAAGAGCTGTTCTACCCCCACCCTATCCTCTGAGACAAGGGCCAACGCAGAGCCCAGAATAAATTGTTATTACCTAGGATCTTATTGCTTATGGGCAACACATCAGAAAGAACACCTGGAAATCTGCTCTGCAGATCTGGGAACTGACCGGTTTATCATACATATATAAATATATATATATCATATATATATATCATATATATATGATATATATATATGATATATATACACACACACACATATTTTATATATATATATATATATATATATATATATATATATATATATATGGCATAACCAGATGAGAAGAGGGGGCAATTAAAGCTTGGATTTGATGTAGAGTTACAGATCAAATGCCCCAAACAGCTCTCAACCTGCTGGTTTTTGTTCTTTCTCCATGTGTGAACTGTGTTATGAAAGGAAGTCCACTGCTCAAAATATAGTCTTCTACAATACTACAATGCAAACCAACATCACTCAGAACATGAATCTGTATACAGCACGTGTAATAAATATTTTTAAAAAACTATTTACAACATTACTTCTTGTGAACATTAGATGAGAGCAAAATTTATTTCCTCCTGCAAAGGTTAAAAAAGTTTTGACGGTCTAGTTCAGTGCTAAATTCCCTGGCACCTAGTTACCCATTCACATTTCATCTTAAAATCAGATTTGCTTACAAATAGTATCTTAGAAAAAACATTCTCCAGCAATGCTGTTCAAGTGTCCTCCTCGTTTGTTAGAAAAGACAAAGGGAGGCCATAAGAAAATATGCAAATTACGGTTCAAGCGGATGAGAACCTCCCCCCACCCCACCCCCACCATGTGTCCAGTCCCAAGCTCTCTGGTCTTGGAGCCGTGGTTCTCAGTCCAGCCAGCTGCGGAGAATGAGAGTCACGGCTTAGACAGAGGTGCCCAGGAATGGGGCACAGAGAAGAGGAACACGATCATAAAGCATCCGTTCCGTTAAATCTAGGGGTGCTCTGAATTGCAGACCAAGACTCCTGAGAGGTAAAGCTGCACACACCTTAGAGCAGACGGTCTCCTCCTGTAACCACGGGTGACAGGTGGGGCTGGCCACATCTGCACAGATGTTTGCTGAGACAGGGAGAAGGGGGAGTGCAAGGGGGAAGACAAGGAGGAGGGTGAGGAGAAGGAGGGCTGAGGTGCTCAAGAGTACTGTCAAGGTGCAGAAGGAAACGTGCTTATCTCCCATGGTTAATGAATGTGAATAGGTGTGTGTCTTTCACAAACATGAGAAAGACTAAAAATACATCTTAATGCTTTCTTTAGGCAACCAGTGGTTTCTCCATAGCCCCACAGGTATGGGTTTGGAGTTCCTTGGGGTTACAACTAAGGCTCGTTTCCGTGGACAGGGTGTTGAGTGGACAGTTGGAAGGGATCAGCTGCGTATGCAAAAAAAGTGGGCAGCTTGAGGCAAGCCCCAATGCCATGCCTGGCACAGCCATACCAGTTGTGGGAGACTCACTTTGTTCTGGGATGGGATGACAGTGGATTCCCAATCCACTCTGCGTCTGCCCAGAGTGAGGGTTTTGAGGCGGCACCCTTCTGCCTTCACTGTGTTGTTTGGGGGTTCAATGGATGAGCAAGGTAATTGGGGAGGACAGGTGGCTAGAAAGAACACTTTTTTGGAAAGCCCTTTCGACAGTTAATTTTTTGTTGTTAAAATAAATACTTTCTATAGAAGCATTTGAACAGGAAAATACCACTATTTACACAGTGAAATAAATTCAACAGTGGTGAATGTAACTGTGTATTACACCGTGTATTTGAAACCACAGTCAAGAACACAGTCTCCTAGAACACTGGTGAAACTGATACCCTTAAGATACAGTGGCCTTAAAACGAATCCCTACCTGTGGTATAAACATACATAATTATGCAGATCTTGTTTGTATGGCATCTTTCCCACAAACTACCTCCCCAATACTACAGCTTCAGCTGCAAGACAGCATGAGGTGCAGATTATAGAAAACAAGTGGGCTGAAAAAGTTGATAAATTGAAGAGTATTTGGACTCAACGGCTAAATGCTGGAAGGAAAATAAAGGGATATGAAAAGAAAGATGCTTCTAGTATGACATGTATGTGCTCAGTGACATGCTTGGGAGGTATGGTACTGTCCCAGAGAAGATACCTCCTAGAAGGGGGCTGGGCGGCACAAGCAGAAGAGGAAGAGAGGAGGGGCCAAGGATGGCTCCTCAAGACGAGCTGAGCCAGGCCAGAGAGCTCGGAACTTCTTCAGACTACAGCTGCTGGTGTGCCAACAAGGGGCCATCAACATGCAGGTGTTCACGAGAGGGCGGAGGGAGGGCAGGCTGGACTCGGGTTCAAATGGGCACGGGGGTCATTCGTTTAGGTTCACAAGTAGTGGCCAGAGCTTGGGGAGTGAGCTTGCAAGTGTACAACAAAGGAAAAAGGGTGCTAGAGGGTGAAAGGGGCACGCCTGTTCTGGCCAGGGGAGGCACTGTTCTGGGATTCAGGTTCATTACCAAATCTGTTTGTGGGCAGCACTGCCACAGAGGAGACGTAAAAGACTTTGCACTTCTGGTTTTAACTACTTATCCTAGTAGATCAGATCACGATTCAACAAACATTCAATCAACGAAGAGGGATCTTTTCTTCTTCTTTAGTGCACAAGCATCACTCAGAAATAACGTGCAACAGCAGCTGTGTGCCGAGATGAACAAGTGAGACCCCCTAAAAGGAAGGATGTGGTGCAGTGCTGGATTATGTGAAAAAATGTTTGTGCCTAGCTGTCCTCATATTTTATCCTGAACAATGTACTGCAAGGGTCAGTAAAGCTTTTTGTAAAGAGCCAGGTGGTGAATATTTTACATTTTAGGCTGTGTCCACTACATATGGTTTCTGTTCCTTTTTTTTTTTTTTTTTTTAAATATAATCCTTTAAAAAATAAAAGGTAAAATGCATTCCTCCAACCTCCAGCATACTATAAGACCATGAGCACCTGTTTCATTGTTGTTGCTCTTTCATGGGCAGTCTATACCTTCACGTCCCTTGCCTACTGACCACCTTGCATTAAGTGGGATGGTCTCAGGCCGGTGAGAAAGCCTCTGTGCGTCACAGTGCTTGCCAGGTGGGACTAACTACACAGCCGTCCCTCTAGACAACAAAGCTGAGGGTGTCCCCTAAGCACCGAGTGTATGCCACCAGGGCTCTGGGAAAAGGAAGATCGGACAGACAGGAGGTAATGGAAGGAAACGACCAGCTTTGGCTCAATCCGAAGAGCAAAAGCATGAGCAAGTGCACCCTCTGCAGAAGTGCCCTGGGTGCTTCCCTGGGTCCCCAGCACGACAAGGCAAAGCCCTGCATCAGAAGTGTCATCAGAGAGCTCTGGGTTTCTGCTTGAGTGTGACTTATTATCTCTAAAGGAAAGAGGTCAGACCTTCAAGTCTTCCAGTATGTCCACTGTAGAACAAGAGGTCGAACTGTTCTGACATTTCACGGAATGAACTGAAGGTTGCCTCAAAAGGCTTTTCATAATTCTGCTTGTTTTAAATGCAATAATCTTTTTATTTTCATTTTTTTCCCTGAAAAAGGATTTGGGAGCAAGCCCAGGGAAGAATACTTACTGCTGGGGTGTAAGGACTGCCTTGCTGATGTGATTATAGACCCGATTTTATACTGACAGAAAAATTTCCAGTATTTCAGTGGGTATCAAGCAATAAGAAGACAAAAATTAATAGCTGAGAAGTCAAAACGATAACTGTCTGTTTCAAAATAACCGAAATAATCAGTGTTCTGGGGCCACTGACAGAAATTTTTTCACTGGCATGACATTCAACTTCCTTTGGGAAAAAACCAGTATGGAAGTTTATCCTTGAGTTCTGGGGGACGGGGAAGACCAACAGCCTGGAAGCTGACTGGATTTGATGCAAAGACATAATGTACAACTTCTCAGTCACACTCAGGTTACATAATATGCCCCAATTTTCTATTCTTTCCTAAAAGCACGTTCAAAGCCCCTAGTTTTCATTTGCTGGCTTGCCTTTAATAAAATAATTTTGAAAGGAAAGTATATGACTAAAAAAATACCAGTGCTGATACATTTTTAGTTTCCTAGAAGCTGGCCCAAAATATTACATAATAAATACCTTGGGTTAGTGACTGGACTTTGTTTTCCTTTCTGTGAAAAGGCTTTTTCCGTATCTAAATATCTAAATGAGAATACCACAGTATTCTCAACTAATTTTGAGAAAAACCAAATCTTGGCTTACCTTAGGAACAAACAAGACGTGAGGCCGGAGTCAAGTCTATGATAAAGGCTGAGTGAAATGAGAGGCCAGGCCACATTTACAACTCTGAAGCCCTGTTTGCTCACGGGGTCTGACTCTTGAGGCTAACAGTGGCCTCACTGTGGCTGCAGTGACGGGCGGTTCTAAGAAGGAAGGTATGAGGCTATGGCAGCTCACGAGTCAGGAGATGGCAGTCAGGGTGCTATAGCAATATACCGTGTCTCCTCTGTAGCAAGAGAAAATAAAGAAGTGTAAAAAGAAGAACAAAACTGAGGTAAGATAAGGGGGAAAAGAAGAAGAGGACAGAGAGGAGAGGAGGACAAAGAAAGGAGAAGATCAATCAGGCAAAATTTGTTAGTGAAAAAGGATTATTTTCTTAAGCAAGGAGGGTCAACAAACTTTTTCTGAAAGGTCCAGACGGTAAATCCTTTAGGCTTTGCAGGCCCTTGGTCTCTGCTATAAATGTGATACTCTGCTGGAAAGCTGCCAAGGAAAATACACGAACAAATGGGCATGGCTATGTTCTAATAAACTTTTATTTACAAGAGTGACCAGCCCATATTCTGCAGACCCTTGATCCTCTGTAAGCCAAATGACAGTTTGTGCGGGCTGACATAAAAACCAATAGGAACGGGTGTGGCTCCCCGGCCTAGCACCCCGGGAAATTCCAATACAGTCCCTGGTGCAGTGACAAGCCACCAGCCTTGCTGATGGTGGTACTTACAGAATCTCCGACCTGCATCATGTAGCACGCTGTCTTTCCCACTTAGCTCTCAGGTCCTTCAATCAGCAGGAATGCTGCCCATAGAGGGGGGGTGACAGCTTCAGCCCTCACCACGAATCCACCACGAGGCAGGAAAGAGACCAAACCTCAGTTCAAAGCAAAAGTCTTGAAGTGATGTGTTTCACTGATGTCCTATCTGAACAGCGTGTGATGCACAGAGGAGCCCCTCAGAAGCAGCACCTATGAAGAGACGAGGACCTGCACCTCTCCTAGCCGCACTACTGCAAGGATGAAACCCACAGTCCAAGATTACTGTTTTTAGATAAGGCTTGTGTAGAAATCTTTAATGAAGGACAGATGCAACAGAATTAACCTAAGGGATCCAAGGGACTAGCAACTGCAGATTAACACACACCAGTGACATTCCAATGCGGGAAGCCTTAAGAGCAGACTAAACGTTCATTGCCTTCCTGCTGTGCTGCAAGATTGCTATGAGGGAGGCCCTGGACCCTGACTGGGGAGCAGTTTCCATGTTGTCCTCCCAAACCCAGGGAGCCTGAAGGGCTAGAAAATGGGGGACAGAAAATGGGTCTCCTGAAGAGGGCCCAGCTCTGGGGAGCTATGGTAGAGCTTCAGTCATTGCTCCGCAGGCATCCTGCAGCTCTCCCAGAAGCTCAGAGGTAATACCGGCATTCTCAGGTCATCAACTTCAGCTCCATCACTGGGACAGTCAGAGTATAGGCCCAGGAGCAGAGTTTTCTTTTTTCTTAATTTGGAATCTGGAATGTGGGACAGATTGCCTTTGCATCTGGTGGCAAGCCATACTGTGAAGATGGCTATAAAAAGGAGGTCTTTGTGAGACAGGGGAAACAAGGGGGAACTTGAGTCAATTCCAAGTCTGGCTTGGAGGTGTCTAGGAGACAGGTTTGCCAGTATCGGCTGTAAGAGTAAAAGGGTGTTCCAGAGCCAGCCCTCAAGTTTGTTTGTTTGTTTTCCTTTCTTCTATTAGCAAAATTAACTGAATCAGCAAAAATGAGATTCAACAAATATAAAAATAATTCTAAGCTTTTAAGTGTTCTAATTACGTAGAATCCCAGTCTATTTAAATGCAGTTACTACTATAAAGTGTAAGTTGAGCCACTGCAGTGTATAAAAAAAGGCATACACATGCATACCTTTCCCCAAATGCCGCCTAAGACGGGAAGAAAGGCTATTATCTTGAAGCTTTTTAAAATGAAAAAGCACTTAGAAAAGTAATGGAATGGATGACAGACCTGAAACTGGAAGAGTTCCACCCATTCACACTGCCTCACACCTCTCCCTAAGTTAATCCAAGCACCGCTACAATGCAGTCTACGTGCAGCTAAGGGGGGCACCTTGAGTATACGCACAGGAGTCCGCACATGTCACATTGGCAGACCTCAGCTGGTTAAGTCACCACAAAAACAGTATCCAGTGACGACTATATGAAAATATTTTTTTTTAACTTTAAAACCACTTTTAAAAGATCAACCAAACCTACTCAAAAACATACTAATGCTTCTGTGCAACTTAATGCTGAGAAAGGGCTGCCAACATACACACTCAGCAGTTTTATTAATATAGGTAGCTCTTGAATGGCCAAAGTCAAAGATATTAAAAAGAAAAAAAGAGACTCATGGGATAGGAGACACTGGAAAAAAAAAAAAAAAAAGTCAAGGCTTCACTGAAGATAGTAAGCTTCCCTACCTATGAAATTCAATGCAATTTTCAATTTCCCATGAATCACATGCTTTTCTCCAGTCCTATCCAGTCATCAGAAGTTTCCATTATATACAGCAAGCTTTTCACAGAATGGGTAGAAGGCCTGTTTTATCATGATTTGGCTGAACTATACATGAAAAAAGTCCACCCGGGTTTACCTAAACAGATCTGAACAATCTAAATGGAAAACTTTTAGTAAAACAGACAGGGTGGCACCTGTCCACACAAGCCTACTTCTGTGACGGAGCATGTTAGAGAAGTTGGCTGAAGCTTTAACAACCAAGCCTTTTTTGTAGAGTGGCCCAGTGGAAATGTGGAAGTCACACTGTGTTATAATGGAGCAATGTTACGGGCATCAAGGGAAAGCCCATGCAAGCACCTCAGGCGTCACTCAGGAAAGGCAAACAACATTAGTTAAAACACCGCAGCTCTCAATTCTGAGCCATGGAATAGAGCCTGACGTGATAGAGGCGGGAGTGATACCACAAGCATTAACTACCAGTATGGCACTAACCAATTAGAATGCTAACACCCACTCTAACCATGTACGTTCACACTGGAGCACACCAGCTGAACGTCAGCTCCGGGTGGGGGGAGCGCTGCAGGCCCACTATGAGACGGGGCTGCTTCCTCCAACAGCAAAGTTGCTCTGAACTTTACATAACTCTGTGCTGTTTAGACCTTTCTGAGCCTCATGCCAAACTGGTTTTGGGGATACTCACAGAGACCCTGGGCCACATTTAAACCATCTGGCCTGTGCTAATTACCCAGCTCATGAACGAACGCCCTAGCACACTGCATGGCGACAAAGAATCTTACTGCAGAACCGGGGCTGGGAGACATCTGTGGCTAATAACCACAGGCAAATGCACATGCACAAACTCTTAAACTTTTCTATTACTGGAAATAACAACCTGGCTTTCTTTGAATATGGAAGTATTTGGGGTAAGAAAGAATATTAGAACAGTCACTCTTATCCTAATTGTCAAGTTACAGTTACAAGATGAAAAAAAAATCCTACATTTTTTTTCCCCCAAAGTCAGAAGAAAACCTCGTTTAGAGTGCTAGCAAGCTTGCAAGGCCAAAAATGAAAAGGATGGCAAGAATCAGTAATGCGAATCACTTGGGGGATGTAAATAATTTTTAGAGGTCATAACCCAATATTAACACCATGTGACGCATCTTCTGTCCCATGGGCACATAATTTAGAATACATTTTCTCAAATGACAAAGGATCAAAAGTGAGAGGAGTGACCAATAATAACAGAATATGAATTTTTAAAAAGGGGTAACAGAAATATTCATCTTTTATAATAATAATAATTTCCCTCTGCATTCTCTACATACCATAAAAGTGATTTGGTTTAGCTTTCGAGAATCATTGAAACAAACAAACAAGACAGAGAGGGAAGTTCACTGCTAGGGTTTGCAAAGAGGAGTGTCTGTTCAGGTACAGACACTGCAGGGTGGCTGCTGAAAAGCTACTTTTATGTGCATGATGGTGGTCTTCTCGGCTACAGTACAAGTGCTTGTGCATCAAGTATAAAATACAAGCCTTTAATCACATAGATCAGCTTTTTAGCTTTTGTAAATTTAAAAACAAAAAGGATAAATAAGGCACTGTACTTTTAAAAACTAAAACTGCTTGGTTCCAAGTTTAAAACCCAAGGAACAACCAGAATATAATATATAACTTCCCTTACTCAGCCTCAGAGAAAGACTCTGCAAGTTCCCTTCTCCATCTGAGATGCATTTTTCTGACATCTTAAATTGTGATGTTCTCCATTAACTGCAGATTTGAAAGGCTGGATAAGCTTATAAAAGCAGGTTTAGTTAATGCAAAACGAAGGGTTACTTTTGTAGGACAGTTTAATTCTCGGCTACCAGCCTTGCGATCACTTTGTGTCCAGCCGTCTCCGTTTGCCATGGGAAGAGTCCAGCTTTGCCTTCAGCTTTCGCTTTCTCTGGGCCGCACTGCTCTCTGGGGTTTTTGTCAAGGGTCTGGCCCGAGCCTTTCCACTGCTTTGCTTCCTGTTGGTGGCTTTCTGTGGCCTTGAAGAGGATTCACCTGCCCCCTTTTGCTTTGCAGGTTTCGTCACTGTGTCTGAGGCGGCTGGCTGAGCGGGTCTTTTGTTTGTATTTTCTTTTTCCCTCCTGGAGGGAGGGCAGTTCTTCCCAGGGGACTTTTTGGGGATCTTCACTTTATTCTCTTTCAAGGATGTCTTTTTGGGCAGTTGGCTGATTCTGTCCCTTGCAGCTGGCTTCTTGGCAGCAGGGGTTTTGGTGGATCCATCACTATGCTTTTCTTTGCTGGCTTTGACCACAGGTCCCTTGTCCTTCCTGTCCTGAGCGGTGCCGCTTTCTGTCCTCTTGCGTTTATTCTGCACTTCGGCTTTCGGCAAGATTTCAGACATCTGCTTCCCCTTCCTTCCCTTCATTCCATCAGTACTCTTGGGCTTAATGGGAAACCCATCTGCATCCACTTGCAGGGCAAGCTTGGGGGACATCAGAGGGTTGATGCATACACTCTTACAACTCTGTTTACTCTCCACAGCCTGTCCAAATGGGCTCTCCATTTTCTCGTTCTTGATCAAACATTGCTGGGCTCTGAGCTTTCCTCGAATATTGGAGTATTTTCTGAGGATCCGAGTACTGGCTGGGGTAGGTGAATTTGTGGGAGGATGGCTATTTCTACCTTCCTTGACTTCCTCTACAGTGTCTTCAGAATTGGGGCTGAGGCTGACATCACTGCCATCCTCTGGCTCCACTTGGTCAGGATTCTCTCGAAATTTAGCCCAGAGCTTCTGTGTTTTCCAATTGTTTCTAGCAGGAGTAGCTCCAGGAAATTTCTTCAAGTGTTTTTTCAAGCGTTCAGCCTGTAGTGAACTGGGGTACAGGCTGGACGGAGAGTATTTCTGAAGAGGATGCTTGACAGGGGGGATGTCTCCTGGAAGACGAGTGTTGAGCTTCTTCACGATAACCAGAGACCGGGTTTCAGTTGTCTCTAAGAACCATTTGCAAACATTAGACAACTTAAAGTTTGTCATAAACAGCATCTGAACAGGAGAAAACTTTTGAACCTCCAATGAACCCCGACATTTCCGTGACCTTTTTTTGCTTTTCCAAATCTCCTTTAGTTTATCTGACTTGTTCCTTGATCTTGGCGTTGGCTGGGCTTCCTTTTCCAACTGGATCCAACCTTTCTGGACTCTCATGTACTGAGCATTGAAGCTGGCAATAAGCTCTTGGTTCTCCTCCTCTGCACACCATTCCACAAACTTTGGCTGGTCATCTACCACTGTGTCCACATCATCCTCATGTAAGGGATCTCCACTCTCTGAAGCTTCCTTTTCCTTTGGCATTGGGTTTCCCTGTGTTGCTTCCTTTTCTGAAGTCACTTTTGCAGTGTCCAAGGAGTCCAGAGAATGAGTATGTCTTAGGTTGTAAGTTGAAGAGGTCAGTCTTGTAAGCCTCGGGACGCACTGTGGGGGCCCGGCCGCATCACCACTTCTACTATTTGACAAGCCATGTGCACTGGATGGCACATCGCTCTGGTCACCTTTATGCTGGGTGTTTGCACTGCCAACCTCATTCACAACCTCCTCCGTATCATGTGCAGGAATTGGTTCTGGCTTCTCTTTTGATTGTTCTGGGAAAGTACATGGAATATTTTCTGAGGGAGCATGAGCATTTTTCTCACCTAACTTAGACTGAACATAGATTTCCAGTCTTTCTCCAGGCAGGGGCTGGCCTACTGTGGTTATAGGATCACCGCAGGGGAAAATACCTCCTTCTTCCCCTTTGACCTCTTTAGCCAGCATGTTTTTAAAAGTCTGCCTGGTGATGATCCCACCTTCTTTGCCCTCCTGCTCGGCATCTTTCTCAGAGGGCTTTTCATGGACCTCTGGGTTTTCAGTGTCCTCCAAAGCTTTTGTATGGAAACCGTCAGCCAGAAGACTCTCAGGTGTTGTCTCACCAGGGCACCCTTCCTTTTTAGAACGTTTCATAACAGGATTTTTGGAAACCTTGATCTCAGGACTAGCAGAGGAAGACTCTGAACTTTGACTTCTTAGGCACCTATCAGCAGAAGAGGGATCAGAAAGCTGACTTCTTAGGCACCTGTCAGAGGCCTCAGGGAGTTTTTTAACTTTTTTCTTCTTGTCCAGATTCTCTTCGGGTGAGTCAATGTTTTGATCACACATGTCTCTTTCTGAAGAATGTTTTACGTTACTGCCCTGTCCCTCTAATTTTCCTGTACCACCTGCTGTCTCACTTTCCTCAATTTCGTTGGGGTTTTCATTAGTAAAAGTGCTGCTTTCCTTCAAGAGTGGGTCGGTATCTAGCTCCTGAGTGTCTTCAGTCTCAGCCTCAGTACTGATGCTTTGGTTGTCTTCAGCTTTTCCCAGGCTCAGAGGAGGCTCCAAGCCCACTGGAGGACTCTGACTTTCTGAGCAAGGAGGACCTTCCTCTCTACTGACTGTTTCAGGAGAAGAATGAGGCCCGGAAACAACATCTTCATTGCCTCCCTCAGAAGTGCTCTCAATAGAGGAAACCAGGTGACAGTCTTGGGTGACAGTCCCCTCCTTGATTTCCAGCAGTTCGACTGGCTGCTGGTCTCGTTCAGGGGAAGCTATCCCACTTGCTGTGGGAGTTGAGACCATGGAGCTGCCTTCTGGCGTGTCCTCTTTGGGAAGGTGAACAGGGAGAGGCGACACCAGGCTGGAGGCTGTTGTTTCCTTTGACCTAGGAGAGCTGCTCGGATTTGGTTTATTTGTCACGGGGCAAACCTCAGGCTCTTGAGATTCCTTTTCCGAGGAAGCATCTCTGTCTCCTTCCTTAAGGGAGATTATTTCTTTACTAGGTTCTTCGTGGTCATCATCTCTGGGATGCTGCACATCCACGGCGGGTCCAGGGGCTGAAAGTGTAAGGGTCTGCTTGGGAGTGACCACTGCCTCCGGCTCCAGGGTTGAACAGCTCGCTTTTTCTTGGGAGTGTAAATTTCTGGCCAGTGTGCGAACAGTTGGCAGCTCACAACAATCACCATTGAAAAAGTATCCCCGAGTACTCTTTCTGGCTGTTTTCCGAGAGGATAATATTGATCTTTGATTCTCAAAGTGGCATTCTGTTATTGGCTGACTGATATAAACGACATCACACTGGTTATCATAATCGTTTATCCTCAACCCTGATGCCCTTTTACTTTTCCGAGCTGTCTTAATGGAGGTCGAGATCATCTTGGTTCGTGAATGTCCATTAGATGCTTTGTGTACAGCTGGCATAGGGCTGGGGGCTAACCAACCATCTTTGGAATGATCAAACTGGCCCTTATCACTGGGATGTAAATGATAACTCACCTTATTTCTTCCTAGTGAGTGAAGATGGTTCTCTTGCTTTGGCCTTGAATCTTGTTCACTGGACTCTAACTCCTGGCGCAAAGGTGTTTTTGAGCTACACAGTAAAGCGTTCTCTTTGTCAGCAGTTCTAGGTGAATTCCCCATAAACCCTGAGTCCCAAGCCTCTTCTGATAAAGCTTTGAATGAATTTCTCTGAGAAATAATACAGCTGTTGCTCTCCTCACTATTCTCAGCTGCCCCTTTTACTGCAATTAGACTTTCTACTAAAGCTGAGCTCTGCATATGGTCTTTACCATCCTCGCGAATTTTCACATTTGTGTCTTGCTCCTGTCCAGTGGTTTGCCCCTCCAAGCTCTTAGAGATGTGGTGGGAGTTTAATGAGGAAGAATTAGATGCAGTGAGGTATCCCAGAGTGGAACTATCCGTTGAACTACCAGAATTAGGTTTAGTGGTTGGAAGTTCAGAGGAATCTTTCTGGGTAACAGCCAAGGCATTCTCTCTCCCATCTACAGACTTTATCTCGGGAGGAGGCTCCTTCAGGGCCTGTTCTGTCACGCGTAGAGGGCTGTGAGAGTCCGATGAGTCTACGAACAAATCTACAGAAGTAGGAGACTTCCTATCGAGACACACAGTATCCTTTTCCTTATGTTTGGTGCCTAGTTGGGCACAGCCGGCACTGCAAGTGGATGCGTCCATTGCTCCAGAATCAGGGTGCAGGTCCTCGTGGCCTGGCTGGGATTCAGTGTACAGATCGTTCAGAACACGAATGAACTGCTTCTGATGATGAGTGCACAGTTTGACCATAAACTTCTCCAGCGGGGACTTCGACTGATTGTTAGAATCTACTGCTAGAGCCTCTGTTGAATTCTCACTAGACAGACAAAGAGAAAGAAGAAATTAGTATGGTCATTCTCCAAAGAAAATTTTTACCCTATGAAATTCACCAGACGTTACTCATGTTGTAAAGAGAATGGACACTCTAAAACTGCTTCTAAGTGCCCAGGTAAATTTGATTCCATAAATGAGGGGTATTTACCTAATTAAAATATAAGGCTAGCCCTGTTATATTCTCAAATTTTAGTAACATCCTTCATACCTTTTAAGAGATCCTTCACAGTTATTTTTATCTTATAGAGAAGAAATATCATTGAGAATAATTTTTTGGAAAATAAAATTTTGGCTACATTAACTCCAGTTGGTCAACATATACTTTTGTTTTAGACCTGGGTATTTCTGTTAAATAATCATTAATTTGTAAGTCCACAACACTGACAAAAACTCAGACACACTATATTGCAAACCTTAGTTTGGAAATATTTAGGGAAATTATAGTTTTAACATGGTTTCTCAGCATGACTAATTGGTTGGACTTATAATTCTGCAAACAGTAATACAGGAACCCTTCTGCTCCCTTCCTGGGGCAATGAGAAATAGAGATCAATAATTTCATAATTCAAATACACTGAAAGATGCAATTATAAGCAGCCTACGTTGGCCTCCTACCTTCCTCACACCCCTCTGGCCTCTGAAGCAGTGTGCTTTTAATGGAAAGAGCACAGATTGTGGAATATGATAAACTCACATTCTACTTCTAGCTCTGACATTTACTATCTACAGGCTCTTAGGTAAATTACTTAACCTCTCTGAACCTTGGTTTCCTCATCTGGAGTTGGAACTCAGTATTGATATTTCAAAGGATTGTTGTGAGATGTCAGAAAGCACACACAAAGCACAAAGCACAAAAGAACAGGCACTCCCCCTTTCTTGACTCAGGGAGATTTTTAAGACCAGGTGGTAAAAAGCTGCTGAAACATGTCTAAATACAAAACCAAACCAAACCAAACTATCGGTCAAATCTGTCGTTTAAACTACTCTTCATGAAGGAAGATTCCACTATGTTTTTATTTTCACAACTAGCAAGACAGCAGTTTTAGTCAGCGGTGCCATGGGTATCTGAAAGGACCTATGTGAGACTACAGAATGTAGTCTTCTACATGTCTTAGCAGATGCCTACTTTAAATTTGAAATTGGTCACTGAATTGTGAATAAACCAAGAAAAAAAGATTCTTTCATGCAAACTACATATCAGATAAAGGGTTAGTATCCAAAATCTATAAAGAACTTATCAAACTCAACACCCAAAAAACAAATAATCCAGTGAAGAAATGGGCAAAAGACATGATAGACACTTCTCCAAAGAAGACACCCAGATGGCCAACCAACACATGAAAAAATGCTCAACATCACTCATCATCAGGGAAATACAAATCAAAACCACAATTAGATACCACCTTATACCTGTCAGAATAGCTAATATGAACAACTCAGGCAACAACAGGTGTTGGCAAGGAAAGAGGAAAGAGGATCTCTTTTGCACTGCTGGCGGGAATGCAAACTGGTGCAGCCACTCTAGAATACAATATGGAGGTTCCTCAAAAAATTAAAAATAGAACTACCCTACGACCCGGCAATTGCATTACTAGGTATTTATCCAAGGGATACAGGTATGCTCTTTCGAAGGGGCACATGCACCCCAATGTTTATAGAAGCACTATCAACAATAGCCAAAGTATGGAAAAAGCCCAAATGTCCATTGATGGATGAATGGATAAAGAAGATGTGGGGTGTGTGTGTGTGTGTGTGTGTGTGTGTATACATACATACATACACACACACACACACATACATACACACACACATACATACAATGGAGTATTACTTGGCAATCAAAAAGAATGAAATCATGCCATTTGCAACTACGTGCATGGAACTAGAGGGTTTTATGCTAAGCGAAATTAGAGAAAGACAAATATCATATGACTTCACTCATAAGAGGACTTTAAGAGACAAAACAGATAAACATAAGGGAAGTGAAACAAAAATCATATAAAAACAGGCAGGGGGACAAAACATAAGAGGTTCATAAATATGGAGAACAAACAGGCTTACTGGAGGGGTTGGGGGGGTGGGCTAAATGAGTAAGGGGGCATTAAGGAATCTACTCCTGAAATCATTGTTGCACTAAATGCTAAGTTGGATGTAAACTAAAAAAATAAAAGAAAATAATAGAAAGGAAAAAAAAAGATTCAGAAATATTATAACAGGTGCATGGGGATGGCGAACTTAAAATTTTTTTTAATGTTTGAGAGAGAGAGCGCAAGGGAGCACGTGCATGCTCGAGTGGGGAAGGGGCAGAGAGAGGGAGACACAGAATCTGAAGCAGGTTACAGGCTCCGAGCTGTCAGCACAGAGCCTGATACAGGGTTCAAACCTACCAACCGTGAGATCATGACCTGAGCTAAAGTCGGACACTTAACCGACTGAGTCACCCAGGTGCCCCGGTGATGGTGAACTTTAAACTATGTGCTGGCAATAGAGCCAAAATCTAACAAAGAAAAGACAAGACAGAAGGCGACTGGAAAACAGCCTCACTGGGCAGTATGCTTATAATATGTGCATTTTCCTGCCTATATATTGTCCTTCAGTAAAAGTTTCAAAAAGGCAACATCTGAAAGGTCAACAGGAAGAAGCTCCTCCTGCTGTATGCGAATGGCAAATATCTCCTTCCTAAATTTAGAAAAGGGGAGACACCAGTGACACCCTTGGGGGACTGACGGTTAAGTCATTTTCAACTCTCAGACACAATGATACGTACACAGGAGCTTAATACACTCTTCATGCAGCTGCACGCTTTGTAGCTCACAGAGAAATTAGTGCCAGAAGGACCCTTCTGGGACATACCCTGCCGCTATGTCTATCAGACAGTACCAACAGCATAATATGTTGTCACAGGATAGAGCACTGGGAAACAGTGGTGAGTATTCTGCCACTTACTAGTTGTGTAACCTTGGCCAAAACACGTAACCATTTTTGGTCTTAATAGAGCACGTGCCCCCTCTTCCACTTAGGATTAGTGCAAAGGAAAAAACTACGAAGTCATCAGTTACCTTTACTGTCAGCTAATCACATTAAACATACCTCAGTAACAAATAACTCAGAGATGTGCATTAATGCTTTTTTACAACCTAAGGTGAATTTTCTGCATAAAGTTTACACTTCAAGTACCAAACATTTAAAATTTTAAAAACATTTTTGATAGAAGTCTTTTAAAAATTATATCCTCCTCTGAACACAATTTCTTCTTTCTTAATGACTCAGGGGGGTTATCATGTGCACTATTACTAAAGTTTAGCCATTACTTTTATTATACTGAACTAAAATACATTGATAGCTTTAGGGGCTACTCAATTAAGTAAATCTGACTGCCTTAATATGAAAAAGTCACGCTGGCAGTCTGTATGTTACTAAAATGTTTCTTTTTATTGGCTTCCAGATAGTAGCTGTGGCTCCAAGCCCTACTTTTACCTTCAAGAGTGTTTCTGCCTGACAGCTGAGGCAGGCATCTCAAGTGCTAGACTGGTCCTTTAAGTAAAAATAAACAGGCTCTGAAATGATGTTTTCAGGAATAGTTTGAGTAAAGTACATGGATTTTCTAACAACTTCAACTGCTCAGAGGACTTTATTTCTCAGTTTTTGGTTTTTGGAGGTGTTCCTGATGTTACTAAGTGCCTACAAATAAGTGGGATATCACTGCCTTTTCAACGCATAAAAATATATTCTCTAAGTGCACTTTAGCAATACATAAAAAGGTAAAGGGGGTTGGTCAAGGTTTATGAAAAAAGATTAAGAAATATCATGGCATCTTACTGCAGAGAAAAACTGGAGATAAATTGTTCTCCCCACCTTGAGAAGCACAATCATCATCAAAGTGTGAAAATCTTCTGGACACTGCTCCATACCTAGGGCTGTGCTCTGGAAGTAGGCTTTAGTATTTGGGGTGAACAATATGCTTAGAGGGGTGCCTGGGTGGGTCAGGTTAAGTGGTCAACTCTGGATTTTGGCTCAGGTCATGGTATCACTTTTCGTGAATTCGAGCCCAGCGTCGGACTCTGCGCTGACAGTGTGGAGCCTGCTTGGGATTCTCTCTCTCTGCCCCTCCCTACCTCTCTCCCTCTCTCTCAGAATAAGTAAACAAACAAAAAGATTAAAAAACAAAACAAAACCAATATGCTTAGAGATTAATGAAATCAAGAGATACCCAATAAGAGGACAGAGCACTCTGAAGAAAACTGAGAAAGCAATTTTTTCTAAAGCAATGCCCACACAGAATAAAAAACTGAGTAATAATTCATCCACAGGTGAGATCTAACCTCTTTTATGGTTGTGAGACTTGGATCTGCTGCTATCCCATGTTTCAATAGTAGTACTTCAATATTTTAGTTAACCTCAACTAACGTAAACAAGTCTTCCAAAGGGCCATGAAACCAGCCCTGAAACGATGGCTGTGGCAAAATGGCTTGTTTAGTTCCCAAAGACAGAACAAATAACTACAAGTAGGTAGGTAGGTAGGTAGGTAGGTAGGTAGGTAGGCAGGTATCTATTTCACAGCACCATGGCAAGGGGAAGGCGCCTTCAAACCTAAGGCATACTGCAGAAACGCTATCAGTACCTACTGAACTCTAACCCGGAACAGCAACAGAGCACCAGGGTGCTGAAGAACAGCATCGGAGAGGCGGGCACAAGCTATATAGCAACTTTAAGAGGCGCTCACAGCGATTACTGGTGGGAAGCTCAGGAGATGAAAAGATTAAAATCGCAAATGGCAGCTTTGCTTAAAAGAAAGAGATATCAACAAAGGGTCATTTGTGTATGTGTTTCCTGGTAAAAAGACAGGATGAGCGAGAACGTACTGATGAACCACAGGTCATCAGAGCAAGCAATAGGGTGCTCTTTATCAGTTACATCCTGGGCCATTTCAAAACCATTTCCACTTGGAGTGACTGTATCTTTTCCTGAACTCCAAGCCACAGTGGTTTGTAAATACATTGGCAATCATAAGAAATCATGTGTATTTATAATTTGTATCCTTTACTGACTTGTCTTTGTCTTAGCTTTCCAAGCAGATGTAAGCTACTTGGGCTACTTGAGATGTAAGCAACTAGGCAGGGATCACATTTTACACTCTTCTGTTTTCTCTTAGCAAAAAAGGAGAGAGAAAGAGCATCAAGGATGCTTCCTGGGTTTTAGTCTCAGGCAGCATCATTTAGTGAGATAGGAACACAGGCAATGAAGCTGGGGGCTGGTGACTGTTGGGGTATGTATGTGTCTGATGAGTTCTGTTTTGTACACACTTGAGGTGAGGTGTTAAAGGATTCTGAATCTGAGATGTCTGGAAGGCAAGTGGACCAGCAGCTTCACTTGGATCTGACAACCTTCACATTAATACTAACCTTTGCCCAAGTGTCATTAAATGGCCCTGTTATAATAACTAACTTTATAACTATAGTAATAAAACCACTTTTGACTGCGCCCCTAAATTATCAAGGTTCTTACCTTGTTTTTCTCTAGAAATTTTCTCAATAAGATCTAAGTTTAGATGAATTTTAATTTCAGAGGATTTAAAAAACTTTAAATTAACCTCAACTTCCTGAAGTTTTTAATTCTATCACAATTTTTCATGTTTTCTAACAAAACAAAACAAACAAAAAACAGGTGTTTTTAAAAACTGGCTAGTTTTGCTTGAGTTTTAAACAGCTAGTCTTTACCTTTGCTTCCAGTCATTCCATTTTTTATGCATTTGCCTTGATTCAGAATACTCTCAGGCAGTAAGGAGGTAAACCTGAGAGGGGCAAGCTTCTATCTTGCAGCACTTTCACTCAACTCGACTGAAGGGAAAGCACTATGTTTTAGTTCAGTGATTATGGTTGGTATCACGGTATGTCCTTCACATCTGACTGTGTAAGATCTTTAGAAAAACAATAATTCATCACGGATTTCAAAATCACTTGTTTGATTTCATGTCTTTTCTGCTCAATAACAGAACTCTGTAACAGTTAGGCAAATTATTTATCAATCAGAAATACCTCACCTCCACTAAAGAGTAGTAAGATCCCAGGGACTAGTAAAAGGAAGGAAGGGCTGTAGAAGAGAGAAACTTGACTTCCAACTCCCTGGATTAGTTCTGAGTTTCTCTCCTGGGAGAGAAATAGCCTGCATGACCTTGACCACTTTGTCTTTCTATCCTCTGCTCAATGCCTAATTCTTAAGGGTGTGGTAAAAGAATAAGATAATATTCATAAAAACTTTGGAAGGCACAGTTTAAGAGTGATGTGTTGTTTCACAACCCTATCTGTAATGATTTACTCAATGATGTTTTTCTAGATCAGAGGTTAGACACAGTTGAACTCGCCTACTTGGTCAATACTACAATACTTAAATTCTCAAAGAAAAGCATTCCTGTGGTTAATGTAAATGGTGGGTCGTCAATGCTTATGTTATTTTAGAGTAAAAGAACAAATAGAGGAGATGTGGCAGACAGCTGAACTGACAATTTTAAGAAGAAATTTTAGAAGAATTTGAGATTGATGGATTCAGGTAGTCTCTCCAGTATCTGCTAACTACCAGTAAAACTCGATAGCAAATGCAATTATCAATGATGACCAAAATACATTCTTCTTGACTAAAAAGAGCAATAAAGACCCTGAATGATGTCTGGGTGAGAGCTGATCTTAGCAGAAAAAGGTAATCCCGGGAAAAGAGAGGGGGAAGAAAATTAGAGACAACACTTGACAGAGTAGACCAAATAGTTAAAGAGATATACTTTTATTTGGCTTGATTCTTCTACTTAAATACAAGAACACATAAAAATGCACCCTGAGTTCCCTTCAAGGCTAAGAACTGTATTTTTTTTGCTAGACAATAATCTAAAATTATGTTCTCTAATTACTTATCTCTGGTCCTTTGAGCACAGAAAACATAAGTATATTTAAGGGCCTGGATAAGTCTACTGCCAAGTCCTTGCTCTGCACTGGGAATGCATCAATCCCTGGCTAGCAGATTGTATTTGCTCAATACGTGTATCTTCCATACTTGGATACAAGAATATTCCAAGGACTATGACAAATTTTATGTGTATATGTGAGTGTGGAGTAGAGAAGGGGCAGCATGGGGTATACAGATTTTCTAAAAGCCATGTACAGTACAGTTGAACATCTAAACTACTGAACAACCAAGTTTTCCTTCCACAGAACTGGACTAGGAGAAACCATAAAAGGGCAGAGTAGACCAAAGTGACAAAGAAACGCTGAGAAATAAAGTTCAGAAGATGACAGAAGAGGAAGTGACCTCTTAAAATCAGGCAGTTTAATACCTGATTTCCATGTAGCTGACATCCAAATTCTCTGAAATAGAATTTAGATGGATTTAGATAGATAGAAAAAGCAATTCTCAAAATTGAGGTTAAGGAGAATGATCACTCCTCAGAGATCAGAACCATGGAGGAGTAGGGGTTTAGGGATGTGTGCGTGTGCGTGTGCGTGTGCGTGTGTGTGTGTGTGTGCGCGCGCGCGCGCTTTCAAAACCAGAGCTACCGCTGATGGCAGCGTGGCATCTTGTTCAGGTGTGAGTGGAAAACAGTTAAGAACTACTGATCTGAAACAAAAGACATGCAATCCCTCTGTAACAGCTAAGGTTATTATGTTCCTAACCAAGTTTACTAGAATCAGAGCAGAACAAAGGTTCAAAAAATTATGAATGCTCTAAATGGGGGAAGGAGAGGTGCTTCAGGGGTGCTTACTGAGCATAAAGCCATAGTTTGCTAGCTTTTCTGTATCTCTGGGCTTAGTATCTCTCATAAAGGGCTATTATTCAGAGTAGATCTAAATATTAGATAAGCCTTTTAGGGCTTGTATCTTCTATTTCTTTTCAATTTAACCAGATTGTCAAATTTCTTAAATTACAATAAAAATATAATTATCAAGAAAATCCCTATTTAACATATCTTCACCCATTTTACTAGGGGAAAATGTACCCAGGAAGCCAAAATGTAATCAGAAAGTTACTTGGTGAATAGAAGTCAGAGCAAAGGGTCATTAAGCACCACATACAGTCCAATGTCTTCATCTCCTCTCTAGGAATGCAGTGAGTTCACAGACACTTCTGTCAAACTATTTACGTCTGATAAAGTTTTTGTTCCCAACAAATTGATTTTTGTTTCTATCACCTCAGGTAAGACTATGCATGTTAAGACCAAATACATTTGGGTGTTAATTTTAAAGAAAAGGAGGGAGGGTTCATAAGCAGTGAAAGACATGGGATTCTGGACTGGACGGCATAGATTAAAAAATAACAGTTCCTGGAAGTGAGGGAAGAAATATCCCTAAGTGATATAACTAAATACTGGTTTGGTGAGAGCACAAACCTAAATTATTAATATAATGAGTACTATAACTAAGAATTCTTAGAAAACACTTTGAAATAGACTTTAACAAATAATATAATAATAGATGAAAAGGATAGACCTCTGCCTTGGGCTGCTTCGAAATGAAAAAAAGTGTGTCACCAGCCTGAGTTAGTAAAGCCAGACTGAAGAGAGATCTGGATCGTAAAAGCATAACTGACATTTTAAAAGGTCAGGATTACATGAGAGCTCATGACAAGCTAGTAGACTGGCCTATTTCTCTTTTTGTTTTTTTAGTCAGGTAAAGGATTAAAATCTATGTTGTTCTTTGGTGAAATTGCCTTTTCATTCCCAATTTAAATGAGCAGGACAATGATGGACTAGAAAAATAGCACTGCTTAAACAGAAAAAGGTGCTCATTCCCCACCTGAGAGAAAATGCACGGTATCATGGGGCTCTTTTAAAGGGAGTTGAGGGGAAAAAAACATCTGTCAAGGCCCAGTAAGGCCAAAGACTGTACATGGCTCCCCTGGCATCCAGACAAGGTTCCCGTTACAACAGGAATATATTTCTTTTGTAATAATAGCAATAATAACAATAACCGTAAACCCAAAACCCACACCACCACCTTCAAGGCAGTGTGTACACACAGTGGGGGTCTAAAGGAGGCGTGGGGAGCTGACACAAATGAAAACAAACAAGAGGACATTTAACAGATCCCAGCAACACAATGTTCTTTCCTCTCCAGAAATAAAGTGGTATGTTTTTGACAAATATTCTTAGTTTCTTTGGGGGTGAAAGGAAGAGGGAGACTAGCAGATTGTATTTGCTCAATACGCAGTAGATATTTGATAGTATCCCAAGCTTTTCATGATTGCTAGGAAATCTTCTATATCCTAACTTTTCTCATGTTCTTTTGAGGTTCTTAAATCTCTATTCTTGAAACCATACAAATCTATGGGATAAGGCTTAAAAGTGGAAAAGTTCTACTTTTGCTGTCATATAGTAAATCACTTAAAATTGACACAAGGATAGCATTCCTAGGTAGTAATCATCTAAAGACTCTAGATCACTTTGTAAAATGTAAAACCTTAAAAAAGGATTCCTAGGGTACCTTATACAAAATTTAATGCCATTTATCACTTGTTCACCTCATGAATGTTAGAGGAGGTTTGTAATTTTAAAATTTAACATACAGAGATAAACAAGCATTTTTAGAGCTACCATTCTGGAGTGCTCTTGGAATTCACTCCTTCATCATTCTCAAACACTTCACCTCTCTGGAAACTCGAGTATACTGATGGAGATGTGCTGGAGTGGGATGAACTAAGCAGAATCATCTGTATATCCAAGGTTTCACTCAGGAATATTGAAGACAAAATGTAACTAACTACACACACACACACCTCACTCCTTACCCTCAGGTCACGTCATTTCTCTTGCTTCCAATACACTATCCAGTTCAACTACCCCGACTCATCTTTCCTTGAAGAATAGTATAATTCTATGCTCCCTGCCACTAGTTTCTCATTTTAGTTTGCTTCCCATTATCCAGAACTGCCATCTTCTTAAAGTCCAAATCCAACCTGATCACTTTTTTTTTTTTTTTTTTTTTTTACATAAAATTCTGTCAACTTCCCACTGCTCCTATTCCATGCTTCCTGACACTTTCTCCTGGGGGCCATGTTAGGCATTTCTTACTCTGCTCTCATGGTTTTTATTTTTTTTATTAAATAGCACTTATGTCGCATGGTAACATAATGGTTGACATGGCTGTCTCCTCCACTGGTTTGTGAACATTCTCTGGGGGCAGGACCTAGGTCCTTTTAATTCAGTAGATTCTCTGCCTAAAACACGGAACTCAGATAATTTCAGGCATAAGTAAGCAATGAATAACGAAATAAATTCCTATGTAATAAAAATAATTTTCCCAAGACATTTTTCAAGGGAACTGAAATCAGCATAGGAAAAAAGAAGAAAATGAGTTCAAATCAACAAGGCAGGGAAAGGAAGAAGGGAATTTGAAGGTCAGACAGTAAAAGGTGTAGGCTCCTAACTGTAAGCCTCCTAACACAGGAGGTTGCTAGTATGCTCTCCAAGGTACCAGAATAACCAGGATGAAAGGGTATGGTTTACATAATGGCCTTCAAAGCCACTGGAGTTTTGACTGCAAACCAGAAACAGATATACTTTACAAAATGACACAGTCCACTTATCCCAGTTTTCATATGTATGGCATACATTTCAATGAAACAGTATTTACCCTTTATTATATGCTATGCGCTCTCCTTTTCTTTGTGTTTCTTTCTTAAATGTTGGTTAGGACCCACTAAACTGATCTTAAAACTAACAATCACAATCTGTTGATTCAGTTTGAAAAACTGGTCTACACAGACTCACCAATTCCCAGCACCTCACAAGAATCTGCTATCCTGGTTATTTTCTTAATCCATCTTTACCTAGTTAGAGCTACATTGCCAAGTTTTCCTGGCAAAAATGTTTCTAGTCGATTTAATGTTTGCTGGAATGAACATGTCTAAACTGTACTACCTATGATCTGATTTATGTCTGAAATGCTCAGAACTCCAGTTTGAGAAGAGTGTAACTAAAAATCACTAAATCTTTGACAGAAGATTCCCCAAATTCTTTCACTGGAAAGCGAAAAGTTTGATGATTAAACACATACACACACACCCATCCTCACACTCCCACACTTAGCTCTTACATTTTGTTATTCGAAGCATGTAAAATTTCAAGCTTGACTCTACAAAAAACTCAGTGATGGAAATGCAGATATATTCTACACAGCTTTGTAATTTTTAATCTTAAGCATCTTCTACTTTCTAACAACTTTTATTCTAGTCTTTGAAAAGAAACAAAGAATGACTAATAGTTGGACAATATTCCCCTGGAACAGCACTAAGAAATGCAGAAAATCAGCATTCCAGGTTTTAATCACAGTTCCAAGATTTTATGTATTTGACTAGAGCTAAAATAAGACTGGCTGCCCAGTGTCCCTCTCTACTACAGACTTATCTGCCTCTTTCAAAGTTCTAATCAATACAAATGGCTTCCTCTACAAATTTCAATAGGACTTTCTCACTTTCCTTGCCCCTCACTACGTTACCTCCTGCCAGACGCTCTCACTTTCTTTCTTTTTTGTATCTGCAAAGAGCCCGGCAAAGTACCAAGTATTTAACATACAGAATCTCATGTGAGTCTCACAGCAAATCTCTGAGGCAGGTGGGTAGTACAAGCTTCCTTTTACAGATAAGAAAACTGAAGCTCAGAAAGTCTCAGTAACTTATTCAAGATCACATATGAAAAATGCAGAAGTGATGGCACTTTAAACCAGGCCCGTCAAATTCTGTCTCTTGGGAGATTCTCTCCTGTCCTCTTTAGGCCTTACCTACTCTTCAAGATTCACCTCCTCTGGCACCAAATCAACAATGCTTCTATTTAACAATGAATTTATAAGTTTCTAATGTAATCTTTTAACTGGTAATTTCATAATATAGATTTAGTTCTCTTTCTAAAAAAGCAATGTGAGTCTCAAGAGTGAAACTGAATTAATACTTGAGATTTAATTAAAAGTGAATCTAAAAGAAAAAGATCAGCAGATAAAAGCTCTCGTTCGCATTCTGAGGTTGAGTAAAGAGTGCCAAAGTGGCACACACATCAGTGTAATGGTTTGGAGTCATGAGTTATTAGAGGCAACTCATTATGTGAGGAGGACAGATCCCTTGAACTCCCCACATTCCATGTTTTTCATTAAAAGAAAAAATGAAAAAAAAAAAATGAAAGACTAGAATGGGATGAATCATAGTATTTAATCCGTGGGTCAATCAAAACTTCATATGGTCACAACAGTATGAATATACTTAACACTAAACTGTATACTTAAAATGCTTAAGATGGCAAATTTTGCTATGTGTCTCTGCCATGGTCAGAAAAAGATCTACTGAATAAATAAAATTTAAAAATACAAAAAGAAGGGTGCCTGGGTGGCTCAGTCGATTGGGTGTCCGATCTCGGCTCAGGTCATGATCTCACAGTTTGTGAGTTTGAGCCCTGCATCAGGCTCTGCACTGACAGTGCTGAGCCTGCTTGGGATTCTCTCTCTCCTTCCCCCCAACTTGCTCTTGCACTCTCTCTCTCTCAAAATAAGTAAATAAACTTTAAATAAAAAAATAAATAAAATTAAAATTAAATTAAAATAAAATAAAATAAAATAAAATAAAATAAAATAAAATAAAATAAAATAAAATAAAATAAAATAAAATAAAATAAAATAAAATAGATAAAATAAAAATACAAAAAGAAAAAACCCAAACCAAAAACCTTCACTAACACTTTGAAAATACAGAACATGTTCAGGCCTCGCTCTTACAAACGGATTCAGTGAATCTGGTGTAGAACCCAGGCATCTGCATTCTTAAAAGACTGATTCTAATTGAGACTGATTATATCCAATGAACCCCAAGACTCTCTGTGCTCCAATATTTGAGACAGAACTAGACTGTACACAACAGAAATAGATTATAATTATAAATACCGTAAAATTAACATACCTTGTAGTATTTACAAAAGTATCACCACACTCATACAGTTCATAATAAAAACTTGAAAAAATAGACTTGTCTTAAATAAAAAGCATCTAAAATGAGATCCAGATCTATTTGCTTTTCCTTTGGAAAATGCTACAATGCAAAGGGGAGACCTAAGGTTTTTACCTTAGTCTTCAATAAGGGTTGCTATTGTATTTCCCAATGTTAGAACAGATAAAATCAGTGTATTTATCTCACATCTAAAAGAAGATTGCATTTTTTAATAGACTTAAGAGTTGAAATGAGGCCAAAACAGCATTCAGGCTACCACTCAGACTTTATGCATGAAAAATGGCTGATCCTTCTAGAATACCAAGTTAACAGGAATTTAACGTACCAAATAATCCCTGATCACTTCATACTGCTGACCAAATAAGGTTGGCAAGAGCACAATTAACATCTCACAATACTAGTCAACAAACCATAGTAAAGTATTTTCACATGCCTACAAAAAGCTCCAGACTCAAGATTTAATACTTATGAATTTTTATATATTTTCACTTATTCCCCAGGTTACTTTCTAAGTTGAGCTCTAACCAAATCATGGCTTAAACTATTAACTATAAACACTGATCAACCTTTCAAAACAATGTTTTCTTTTGAGAACATTTCTTTTCCACCAAACTCTGAAATAGTCTTTTTACTCCAGTTGAAATGCAGTTTGATACATTACCATTTCCTCCCCAAACAGCAAAAGTCCAATCACTTTTAAGTTGAATAGGAATAAAATTCTGTGCTAAATACTTGCCACTAGAAACAAATAATGATAAAGGGTACACTCAGAATACAAGAAGTTATCTATCGTGTTACTTAATAAATGTTTTCTATTAAAAAAAAGATTTTTCAGTCATTTCAGCGACGAAGTCTAGCACCATATGACTTAGTTACATGTTTTTACATTTCACTACAAATCTCTGGTGACAGAAAAGGACAGTTCTAATGGAAAAAATAACACCTACACAAGTCAGGAAATGGCACAAAGCTGTACCATTTTCCATTTTTTCCACTTCATTTCCCTTATGCAATCTCCCAGATTCCTACACCTTGAAATTAATTCAGTGACTCTGTGTCTTAACAAAGTATCAACAGAACCAGAAAAGAAAATTCTGGGTTAGAAGTAATAAGTCCTTTCTAAAAATATAATTGGAGAGCCAAATATCAATTCGAAGACAGAATCACTAAAATAAATTTACTCATGAGATGCTAGATTATAATCCTAACTATATTGATCTGGCCACCTGTTTGGAATGGATAGTGGCAAGAAACAAGTAGTTGTAACTTTAAAATTTACAAAGAAGTGATAGTTAGGTTTCCAGAAAAACGTTCTATAAACATGTGTCATAACTAAGGAGAACAAATGAACCCAATGAGTAAGCCTACAGAACCAACAAAATTGCCAAATTTATAAACATCGGACCAAAAGGCAGAATTAGCCAAAGAAAGAAGACAGAAATACTATACTAAGGGGCGCTTGGGTGGCTCAGTAGGTTTATCGCCTGACTCTTGATTTCGGTTCAGGTCATGATCTCATGGTTTGTGGGATGGAGCCCCAAGTCAGACTCTGTGCTGACAGCATGAAGCCTGCTTCAGATTCTCTCTCCCTTTCTCTCTGCCCCTCCCCTTAACGTGTGCTTTCCTTCTCAAAATAAACAAACATTAAGGGATGCCTGGGTGGCTCCCTCGGTTGAGTATCTGACTTCAGCTCAGGTCATGCATGATCTCATGGTTTGTGAGTTTGAGGCCCGCCTCGGGCTTTCTGCTGTCAGCACAGCCCACTTCAAATCCTTTGGTCTCCCTCTCTCTCTACCCGTCCCCCAATCGCACTCACACACGTGCACTTTCTCATAAATAATACTTTAATAACCATTTCTTTTAAATACTAAAAGATAATCTAAAGCAACTACCAACAATAGTATCATTTTCAATATAAAACGCCATTAGAAATTATCAGAAATCAATTCAACCTACATGTTGAATTACACATGGATCAATCACAAGCTTGAAAAAGCTTTCTCAACCATTTCTAATCTTTATCACTGTAATTCAGTTGTTCCCCTCACCACTTCACAACAGGAATCACTTTATAATACAGAACTGCTTTATACACCTAGTTTCTAAAAACCACAATATAAACGTTGAGCAACATATATGCTATTCTTTATTGGCTCTGATAAAAAGAAATACCAGCATCCTCCCAAAAATCAGAACGTAATAACCTCAACTGATTGATGATGTTACTTTCACACTTGTGCCTCAAGAAAAGAGCAAACAGAACCTAGTAAATCATTATTTTTAGCAAGCAATTCCGGCATAAAGTTTTACTCTAAGAAAATTATGAAAAACCAAGTCCAGCAAGCAGGTCTCATGAAAACATCAAGATATACAGTATCTTGTTTTGTTGAAAAAACTTTTTAAAGTGAATAATCCAAATGAAGAAAACTGAGGTAGGGGAGCATCAAATTAGTAAAGACACAGAGTTAAAGACAGTGCAGCACCCAACTACTGAAGCATAGTTTTGAAGCAGCAACTTCTAGCTATCTAAGAGATAATCTAGGAAGAATTTACCATAAAAAATTACCAACTTCAATTACCATGTACATTTACAGTACACACCGAAATCTTACCCCTTCTGTGGACTTTTTTTTTAAAAGCAATAAACTCTTAAGAAGTAGAAACCAAGCTTTTAAAACAGCTTTTCACAACAAAATTTATTAGAAGAATAGTGGTTCTGAAAAGTCTAGCATCCAGTGAGAACTACCATACACAACATTACAGCTGGGAATGTTTCTCCAAAATGTCATGGTCAAATAATACAATGGAACCATTAAATCTTACACATGCACGAAAGAACTAGCGCTTTTGACATACAATGCAAAAAAAAGGGGACCACATGGATTAAAGTTTTAAGTACTCATCACATACATTAAGACACAGCTTATTTTAGTCCAGTCAAAAATCAGAACTGCATTAAAAAATTTAATGTAGTGCAATCAAACCAAAAAACTTAATTTGTGATCATAAGTGCTCTACTACATAAACATTGATCATAGCAAGGAACAAAAAGTTCAAATCACACAGTACAAAAAAAAAAATCTGTAAATAAATATAAACTACAGTACAAGAGAAATATTAAATTATACAATTCCGTCAAACTGTAAACAGTATATTGAAATGAGGTCCATAAGAGTAAAGGGGGTTCCTGTTTTGTTGCATGACACTTGAACTTCTAGAAATCTGAAAGATGCCATTTTCCGTATCTTCAAAGGCTATGGGTTTTATATATGGAGAGTTCCTTTTAGATGTAAGATATCAAATATTAAAGCAGAGGAATAACCTATTTTGTTAACCACAGACAGTACTGTAGAAAACAAAAGGAGTCTTAAAGAATAAAGACCTCTAGTAGACAAGTCTTAACATTAAAGATGCAAAGGGCTAAAACACTGGAATTAGAACTTCACATCATTAGAAACTTGTCACTGAGGACTTCAAGGCTACAAAATATACTGACAAAATTGTCTGCAGATATGCAGACCTAGACCTCTGCTAATTTTTTGACATTACATACTCATGTTACCACACCAACTTTGGCAGAATCACTACTAATAAACTCAGAGCACTCCTGGCCCAACGGTTCCATCACAGTGGCCAGTGCACAGAATTCTCTAAAGACATTGCATAAACTAGAATGTAGAGGTCAGACACCCAAGGACCAGTGCTTGAATTTAGTAGTAGTGTGGTGAAGAAGCAAGAGCCACATCGAGGAGGAACTGCGTCTGTTATAGTTTACAGAAGCAGCAAGGAATGTCATTTAATTGTGCTGGCTTCTAGTGGCATTTAAAAATATACAGTTTAACTGTGTTTATGTGTGTGCATGTGTGTGTGTGTGTGTGTGTGTGCACGCGCGCATGCGTGAGACATGTGCTGGTTATACATTTATGCACATTGTTTTAAATACACTGTTAACAGGAACCCCCATATTATCTGCTCAGTAGTAATAACTGAATATATAGAATGCCACTATAAGAGTGTGAGGCACCGTGTGCTGGAGAGTTATATGCAGCTTTAAAATCTGTTTGGCTGAGTTATACCTGGATACCTGAACTGAGTTTTTTAAGTTGACATTCATCAAGGATGTGCTACCAGCACGTCGAAATAAAAGCAAAACAGAAAAATACAAGTCACTGTTAGGTTTAAGAATAGCATCAAAGTACCTGAATTGAGTGAGAATAGTGTGTAAACTGTCCCTGAGGGTTTTTAAACAGTGTGTACAAGTTGGATTCCTAAGAACATTAGTTTTATTTAACAGTGTGGACTGATAAAATACCAATGTCTGACAGTTTAAAGTGGAGGTTATAAAGAATTATATGCAAACACTCCAAATGTATAGTTTATACATTTCTTCTCAAAGCAGCAATAAGCTGCTGTAAAGTATACATCCCATCAGAACAAGCAACATGTGGGAGTCAGATAAAGGTTTCTATCTTAGTCTGGTTTTCTGACAGCACAGCATATCAATATCCAATGACTATTATCTTTCCTAGATCAGAATGTAACTAATTTTGACTAGCAATATAGGATTAGACTTTTAATCAAACACTTTGCTATTACATACTAAAATTCCTTAAACTTACTAATGCTGGTATACTAACCTAGTTAATTATCCCCCCCTCATTTTAGAAATATACCCTTCCACAACTTAAAAACATTAAGATCCATTTTCAGTCCTCTGATGTAAAAAGCATGTCAGTGAATTAATATTAAAAATTTACACAGTAAAAAGGCTTGAATTTCAGCCAAAGATTCTAAATACTGCTCATTCCCTGAAGACTTAAAGGGAGAGAGAATCCCTACCCATTTTCCTAGTGATTTTTCTAAAACGGTCTGACACAATTTTTCATGTTGGGGAATTTTCCCCTCATCTCCTCTCAAATTCCAAATTCTTAAGCCTGAAATGCTTAATGAAATGGGAAAAGTGAGGCAATCATTTGGAATTGCTTGTAAAGGTACAGAATGTCGTCTTTTTTTTTTAATAAGACAAGAATTATTTATATAAATGTGATCTGACCCCGTATTATGTAGTTATGCTTTATATTTTTAAATAATCACGCTAATAAAAACTTACAGTACCTAAGACTCTGAAGATAAATTAAGACTTTAGTGTTGTAACAGAAAAAGTGCTGAATTATCCCTTTTCTAGTACTTTAAAACATTTCGGACAAGTGCTTTCCTAGTGACAGTAAAGATTACTATATACCCTTCCACCAAGCAGGAAAAAAAAGTTACCTGGATGAAAGAAAAAGACTTTTAGGAGTGTAGCACTGGGTATTTACCAAATAATAGATGTTGTTTCACTTATTCTGAGGGGGTAAAAATATTCTAGATTGAAATTCTATTTGGCTATTGAATGTTAAAAATCCCTGCTCTACTGTGTCAGTGTCCTGTGTCCAACCCCCCACCCCCCTCCCCCAGTCCCCTTACACACTATCCACTGAGAATCTAATCTCTAAAGAGATTATTTTAAAATTTATGTTTTCAGGACATACCTGAGAAAGGGTGCAATTATGCAGAACAAGGAACCCAAGACTGCACTAATACTGGTTATAGGTTCATAAATTCTTTCCCAAGACAAATCTAAAAAGTCTAAGAGGTATGGATCTTCAAATACGTCTTACTGCTTTAGATTTTTTTGGTATGTGTGTAGGGTCATTTCCAGTGTTGAAAAGATCACCTTGAGTCTGTTCAAAGACAGTTCAAGATGGGGTAAAGAGTTCATTTCCATATTCAAACTATAAAGATTAAATATTATGATTATAATATTTGCTACATCCAATAAATTGAAGATTAACTAAAAGTGCTTGTTTTTCAGCATTTACCAATACAGCTCTAAATGAACTGGAAACCTTAAAATTACCCCCCAAATAGTTGCAGAATTAACTCATGTTTTATTGTCAAATCAACATTAATTAGCCTTGATTCTCATTTTCAAATGATCTAAAGGATTTTTCTGACTATCAAATGAAGGTGGCCCAACTTCACCACATTATCTATCCTGTGACTCATTGTTAGTATCTCAGTACAGAATCTTTAGCCTCTTCACAAGTCTATATACTTTCCCATTCTACTTCTCACCCCCTCCCCTGATCTCCTCCACAACACTTAGGGCACACAGCTACAGGGCTAATGTCTGCTTCTTCAAAAGGCAACTGTGAGTTTATCTGGGAACAACAGACAGAGGAAATGCAAGGAATTTCCTCTATTTTCCCCTCAGTCACCATGTTCACAAATCCTACAAGTCTCAAGGATAGAATGAATCCAAAATGCGAAGAAGACTTTGGAGGTCTGCATTCCTTGTACCAGAATTATACTTTTTCCTTTTCAGTAGAGTTTGAAATCAACCGACTTTTTAAAAAATCTCCTATATGCCTTAATAGTATCCTAAATGGGCGGTCTGGCTAAAGCCATTAACATTTTTAATAACACTGGCCTGACTGTAGTATGAATGAAGACCTAATTACAATGGAAAGGTAACAAGGAAAACAATTTTTGATACCCTCACAAAGGTCAAAATTTAACCTATAACTTTCAGTGTCTTCTATAAAAGATTAAGTGGAGCAATTCAGTCTATTGCCATATTCTATCACCAATGACAGCAACCTGAATATTCAGAAAAGGGTGGCTCGCAGAGAAACAACTTCTAGCATTTAAAGAAAGAGTAATTACAAAAGCAAAAATATGTGGTTTCAAAATTAAATCTACAGGGACAATAGCTGTTAAAGAAAACGGCACCAAACTGTCTCAAAACTGCTGTAACTACTCAAAATAATTTCAGGTTCTGACATTGGGCTGACTCAATATGTTTTATAAAAATAACTAACTGAATACAAGCTTCACTATTATGGGTCAATGAAATGTTAAGAGAATCACAAAGGCTTAGAACCAGGCCTTGCACCATGTGCTTACTTGGGCAGGGGGAGAACACATAACTCACTAGCAGCTCAAAGGTTGCTAAGTACTGCCTAACGACAGAAGGTAGTTATGATATGGGCCTTTGCAGGTAGTCATTTTTAGTCTAATTTAGAGTTCTCTCCAGAAAATCGGGAACTGAACTTCTCATTGTGCCTTACTGTTTCACTATCTGATCCCATATAGCTCATATTATAGCTCAGGTAAAATGTTGGGGAATGAAAATGCCAATTGGTTGAGGTAATGGTTTTTATAAGATAACCAGAGTTCTAAAAGCACTTCAATATTGTAAAGTAAAAGTGTACCAAATAAAGCTAATACACACTTCACACTTGTTGAGCTTGCTCACCAGAACTGAACAGTAATTAACTTCACATAAGGACCCTATTATCACACAAAGCCTTACTCATATTTGTGATCTGCTGCAGCAAAGGTTTCTCAAGCAACACCTAAACTTCAGAGTAACAACAAACTTAATATTAAAAAGTATTATACACAAATATAAATTATGTTTCTTGAAAGAGAGACCTTGTCCTTCATGGTATTTGGGGAACAGAAAAAAGTGTATAGCTCATCACGAACAGAGTTCAGAGTCACTGGAAAGCCTACTGAACAAAGTAATATAGTACACTACATTATTGTCAAGCTTCATGACTCTACTGTCTGAGAAATGAGAAAGCTAATGGTAAAAATACTAACTAGATATCCTTCCACAGGATTATTTAGTATTTTTGATTTTATAGTGCCATAGCTTATCCATTCAATGATACCAATGTTCTCTCATAAAAACGCAAGAACTGATTTTCAACACATTATCTCCTAACATTAATTTGAATAATATATAGTTGGAGTAATGCCATCATCTGCCTACTGGAAAATGAGAGGAGAAAAGGCTTTTGTGACAAAGACAGCTGTGAACTATACCTTCCCATACCATAAAAATGGTCAACTGTTGTTTGGGCCATGCAAAACTCTGATTAGCAGAAATTAAGCATGCGAATAGACCAATCTCTATTACACACTTATGAGGACGTCCCCAAACTAGAATATCTACACTGAAAGTGCCAATACAGAACAGTGGCAAATTAAGAGAGAAATCATATATTAAAAGATCGCTGCGGCACCAAGACTGACAGCCAGCCATGTGATGAGCCACCTCCGAGAAATACATGGTATAATGGAACTCTGAACACAAAATTTAACATTAAAAGTGCACCTGAATATTACAAACTAACTTTACAAAACCTACAATAAGGTAAAATATATATCTTTTGAAATATTCAGCAGCTTTCTGTATTTTTTTTAAAGATTTTTTTTTTCTGAGAGGCTCATGAAATTTAAAAGGGACCACTATCTAATTTCAACCATGCTTCACAAAACAATAATGGCTATTTTATATTGCAGTTACCAATGTAATGCAATTAGTGCTTTAAAATAATCTACACTCAAAAAAGAAAAAAAAAAAAAAGAGAGAGAGAGAGAGAGAGAGAGAGAGAGAGAGAGAGACCGACCGACCTTTGGAGGAAATATGCTTATTCAAAAGCTTCTTGGAAAAGAAAATTTACCTGAATATCAAGTCATGACTGATCTCAAGTGTAATGTTTAAAAGCTTCACAGACATGAATATTACAATCTTCAGGTCTCAGGACTTTTAATCTGAGAAAGTTTAGAGTTTGGTTTGTTTTTAAATTCACTTTCTAACCAAAACAAATAATAGAAGTACTCAAATTTTCACTATTTACAACTCTCAGCCTACAATCTGAAATGACACAATACAAGTTCTCTTATTTAAACTGCAGCATTAAAGGGTAGGCACACCATTCTTCTGCTGCTCGATTGTCATCCACTGAAACACACATAGAAAATATTTATGTTAGTAAAATGATCACTCCATGTACACTACAATGACAAAATTTACATAACTCAACTCATACATCACTGTATAGACTACCACACAGGATTAAACCTCTCTGAACAGTAAAACTACAAAAGTTGAACTTTTAGGGCCAGATTTTTAAATGGGCCTTTAATGATGCCTTTCTGAGAGGGGATAAAAGCAAGCACAAATTAATTGCTCAAAGGACTTTTTTGCAGCAATTTGGGCTACCGAATACCCCAAACATCATGCAAAAAGGTACCATGGCTGCAATTAATTGTGTGTGACAAATTACTGAGTGTGGAACAAAGGAGGCATTCCTTCACAAGCTTAGCCCTTTGCTTTCAGCAAACTTTCTACAACTTCCTTCAACTGCAGATGAAAACCAAGTATTTCATAAAATATTTTTATTGCAACTTCTAGCTAGGCTAGAAAATATTGCAGAGTCATATACTGCTCTGAACCCCAGCTGCTTTTTCTGTTGAGAAGACTAGAAAGCTAAGAGGAAACAGGCTCAGTCATCCACGGATTAAACTGCTACACAAAATAACCAAACCGAAAGGAGAACCAAGCCCAGGCTACTGTCAAGAATGAGCAGTGCATGTATTTTAATAACAGCAATGGTGTGCCTAACCTTTGAACACAGACGTTGCTGAGGGAAAACTATCCTTAACCTAATTAACTGCTCCAAAGTTGCCAGGCAAGAATTTATGCCTTGGGAATGTCTGGACCTACTTCTCTTCAAACTGTTAGCATCCATCTGAAATCATCAGCCTCAATTTAATGCTCCAAGTTTGATTTTACACAAAAACTCCAATGCCTTTTTGTTTGTTTTTGGTTAAGCATTTAGAAGGGCCTGACCACTTTTCTCAGCAAATTAAATTAGATTAGATTAGGTGTATGTGGTATGGGTTTTGTTTTGCACAAACAGTAATTTTAATTTGGTTACAATGCAAAATTAAATTTCACGGGCTTTGTCAGTTATTCTTGCAAAAATTTTTAGAAAATAAATATTCCAAATTCAGTTACTGTAATTTGAAAAGCCCATCTCAAAAAACGCTTAGATGTTAAGGAGTGCTTATCTGAAAAGTCCTGAACTGTGTGCTAAACAACCACAAAAATCAGCTAGGTATCAGAAAAGGTTAAGAAAGGGATATTACGCAGGATGCCAAAATAAAGAAAAAAGAAAGAAAGAAAGAAATCAAAAGCAACGAATTAAATAAAAACTAAAAAACAACCCCCCTTGTTCTAGTATCTGGATTGGTTAAAAAAGAAATTCTACTGAGCTTGATTTCTGATTGAATTATCATTAGATGTAAAATGCAACCTAAATCATATTAGGTTACCTCGGGGTTGTGTTTTTTTCTCACCACAAACATGGATCCTTCATTCATGTGGGTATTTGGGCAGACTACTGAGGCTGTAAAATCTAGATACCACTTTTTCAATATTATAATTACTTAAACACACTTCTTTCCTTACTTCTCCCAATAAACAGATCTTGAATACTTTAAACTAGTTGCTGCAACGACATCCGGTCGTTAGTTAGCACATGATCAAATCTGTAAAAGGTTTTAAGAATACAAAGAAAGTCTGTTAAAATGAGGCATCCTCTACTGTTTTATGTAATGTACCCTGACTGCTCCTGAGTAAGAACGGAGCTTGTCCTCCATGAGATAAGGCTATATCCTCACTTGTTGGTGAGACCAAATTCTACCCTTAGAAAATCCCAAATAAAATTACAGCAAAGGTAGTGTTACAAAGTAATTAACCAAAGCATTTCTGAAGGTAGTGTGTGCACATTTTCCACCTCCTTTCCCTCCGGGTGAGCACTAAACAGATTGCTGATTTGTTAAGTAAATTTAATAGTGAGAAGAAAATCACAAAACGTAAATTGACCTAAATAATTATGTGTCATTGAATAACCAAATTTCTTAAATTCCAAGGTTCATTGTTCTTAGAATTTTTTCTTTAGTTTAATCCTTCAATTAGTTGAATTGTAGAAGAGAAACATGAATGATTTTATAAGATGGCTTTCCAATTTGTAATGATAAAGCTCCCAGTATGACAGAGGTGGTTTCTAAAAGGGGGCTTTTTTCTTTTTTTTTTTTTTTCTTTTTTTTTTTTTTTAAATAAAGGCAAATATAACTTAAGAAAAAAAAAAGAAAGAAAAGCATGCAGGCTCTACAGGCAAGGAGTCCACTTCCATGTATCTGTTCTCTGTGAGGTAACTCAATTCTCTTTTGTAGAGAAACATGCAAAAGGCCAAACAATATCCCGAGCCATACTGCACATGAAAATTTTAAAATATGCAACATTCAGAATGCACCTTTCACCTCTGTACACACAGGTCAATGCAAAATCTGCAAAGAAACAAGTGTCACAGTAAATGAAGCCAGGTGCAAGCAATGACAGCTGAACAATGCAGTAGTGCTCACCCAGTTTGTACAGTAATTGGCACTCTACAGTATTTCTACTCATTTTTTGATTCATTTGCACTTTGTGCTGCCTCTCCCTGGGGATCTAATTCAATCTTTACAGAAACATCTGGCCCCTCCGACCTCATTAATTTCATCTTTTTCTTTGGAGGGTTTTTCAAAGTGCCCAGCCTCTCCTTTACTTTGTACTCCAGTGTACTGTGGGGAATCCCATAAATACTCTGAGCTTTGGAAACACTCATTTTTCCACTCATAACCACTGAGATTGCTTCCTCCAGTATCTCACTGTTGTACTGTCTGTAACGCCCTCTTTTCTTCCGAGGCTGCTTGGAGCCAGGGTCTCCTTCTTGATCCGATGTGGGATATGGCTGTCCAGAGGTAGACTGCTCAGCATCTGAGCCCCAAGAATCGGGTCCAGCATCTAGCATGCTTTTTCTATTTTGTTTTGGAAGAATAGCCCTTAACTTTTTACTAAGCGCGCTCTCCGTTTGTGAACCCATTACCAAAGAGCTATAGCTGTACTGATCACCAGTGCGAGACTCCCAAGAAAGATCCATTCCTCGAACTTGCGGTATCTTTAAATCTACAGGAGATGCATGGCTCGCATCCTTTTTTCCATCTTGTTTTGCTTGAAGTGCCATTTTTGGAAAGGCAGAGTTTTCTGCAAGAAAAGGAAGGTCACTGATGTTGCTGAGTGCACCATTTCCCCTGAACTTCATACGGCTGAGGTTGAACTCATAATGTGGTTTTGCCCAAGAGGCTTCCCTGGATAATATTAAGTGTTGTCCATGATTCTGTAATCCAGATGGCCCAAGGCTGGCAGCTGTTGACAATTGGTTTCTGCTCAGTAGCTCTTCACTAATCTGCAGGGATCGAGCCAATGGAACTTTGAGTGATGTGGAGTGTCCAAAACCTTCCCTGGTTCCATCCTGTAAGCTTCTTGGAGGTACCCCATCACCACTCCGAAGTCCGTCTGGGCGGTACTGGCTGGGTCTCCCAGGTCGCCTAATTGGATGGAAGGAAACTGATGTGAGCAGGACTTGCACAGGTAGGGAGGGATGGGTGAGGGGACCACTCCTTTATTAGAAGGCCTTGCTTGGGTAACATCACTTTGTGTTATTTATTTATTTTTCTCTAAAATTAAAAAAAAAATGGTCTCAGCAGTTAGTTTTAAAACTTGTTCACAAAAAAAGAAAAAGGAAAAAAGAAAAAAAAAAAACCAGGAGCTTTTTGGGCAAAGAAAAATTAAACCTGTCAGCTGGTCTCTGGTTGGGTTCACAAATTTTCGGAGAAAAAGTTTCGCGCAACTGTCTGAAAATAGCACCTTAATTATTAATTACAAAGTAATCATCGAGTCTCCATAGATCTACACAGAATTGTGTTACCAATGTGACGTTACCACTAAACAAGTACAGTAATAAAAGAGTAAGCCAAATTATTTATTTTAATGCAACATATTCAACATTCATGACAACCAGCTATAAAACTGGAACCATTTACATTGGTGGAACCCATAGATAATTGCTCATTTATCCCACAAACAAGCTGATATTCATTATCAAAAACCAAACAAGTTCAAATAACATTTCTTATTTTGCTTGGGAAAAAAATATGGCTACCAGCCCCAAGGGGTGGGGGGGGGGTGGGGGGGACCCAAACCAAAATACCCATCGCATTTTAACTTACCACATCTTCATTTTAAAACACTATTAGCTGCAGACACACGAGTACCACTATTTTTCCATTTGAAATAATCCAATCTTTAAAGAACTGCCCTTTATTTTCCCCAAACTTTGTTCCTTAAGTTCTACTCAAAGTAATTACTGTCAGAGGTATATGTTTTAAACAGTTTTAAAGCAGTCTTCTTTAGTTAAAATGGTCTCTTCTTAAAATATCAAACATCAATTTTGAAATTTTAAGTGGAAAGCTTTCAAATAATATTTAAAAAGTCAACTACTTACAACAAGGTTAATTCATAAGGTTTCCATTTTTCACAAGATATAAAGATTATCACTGATAAAACTGGCAACTGGTAAAGCATGCCCAAGGGGAATAATTACATTTACTAGGCACAAACGTGGAACTCTGAAGAAATGATAAGCCAGCTATGTTCTCCAAAAGTCTACAGGGACCCTGTGCTGTTATCAGTAAAAAACATAATAAAGAAAACAATGAATAGTCAACTAAAAGATGGGCAATCTATTGGTGCTTTTGTCTTCCAGAAAACAATACCACATAAAAAACACTTTCTTTCCATTCAGAGGGATAAACACAGCAACTTCAACCATATAATACATGGACTTGGTGGCCAAGTTTAAAGTAATCTTAGGCGAGGGATTCATTTATACAAACCACACTTAAGCTTCTCCTACATGTGTCCTCAATTACACAATCCAAGTTTTCTGATATATAAAAAATGGAATCCAATGATTTGGGACCACAAGGACTTGTATCTAGTATAAACTATAGTGAAAAGGAGGGCTTAAGAAAAAAGGTTAGTAAACCATGCAAACTGCATTAAATCAAGAAGTTACTTTTAGATCGAATAAAGGAGGAGAGAAAAAGGAAAATGATGGAATTTTAGAGAAAATAAAGGCAGCATTTTAGAAGTCAGTAAAGGAATCCTTCAATTTGAAGGTAATTAAGAGGAAGATGAAAAAAGGTTAGTCCATTTAATGTGTACTTATTGCTTTAACACCTAAAAACTTTCCTATGTCGATATTCTAAAAGTTGATAAACTTAAATATTATCTAATTTAGCTTACCGAAGTGATTTTTCATGAATGAAGTTGATTTTTGGTCACAACACAAGTTTATGGAAATTCCTTCCCAATATGGCACTTAAACGTCTTCATTAATATCTGGCTTTTCTACATGGTTTCTATGTACATGTAGAGGGAGAATTAAGACAATTCTCACACTATAAAACTAGGTGGTGGGTAATCTGCTAAGAGTTATCAAAACTGAGCATATAATGTCTTGATAGCATAAGACGGTTATCCCAACATCTACAGTCTTAACCACTTAAAAAACAAAAAATACATACGATTATTTTTTCTGAACTGCCACACAGAGTTAAAACTGCAGTTCAAATCAACAAATAAAACAAAACCAAAACAAACAAACAAGAAAAAAACAAACAGCCCCCACATACCCACACATTTCATTAGAGATACCAAGTAAAATACTGGAGCCCAATTTTCATTCAACAACCTCCGCACACATACTACTGCCTTTACATCTGAACTCTGGAATTATTTAGGTTGGGTTTCCCACTCCCAAACACTCAACAACAGAAAGTCCCAAGACATTCTTGCCATATTTTCCATCATTTACTATTTGTACTAACTTGGCAAACCTGATCTACACTAGTCAATTCTGGACTTCACAGACTGTGCTTTTACTTGATCAATGGACTAAGCAATCTACTAAAGGCCTACTTATAACAACGTTACTCTGAAGAATTAATTTTTAAAACATATAAAGGAGATTTTCACCAATCTTCGATAAACCGTCCCCTATAAACTGTGAAATTCTACAAATATTTTCCCTTACCCGTTCCCTTGAGCACTGGAACAGCCTGGAGAATGGCTCAGGGAAGTGCTGCCAGCACATGGACTTTTCTTAGTGGACAGATCAAGTACACCGTCTGCAGAGACACAAACACACACCTGAGGATATTAAAAACTAGGAACAAATGTGAACTGAACAGACTAAAAATGACAAAGCAATAGGTCTAGTCAACCAAGCAGATACACTAGCTATATACGTAAGACAGGGTATCTTCCCTCCTAAAGTGACATACATTTAGCAAAGCTTGTTATATCTAACATCTCCAAAGGTTAAATATTTTATTAATAGGGCAAAAGAAAAGGTACAGCCAGCCTACCACTGAAGACATTAGGATATCGTCAGGTATTAGAAATTGCAGTTTACACAGTATGTAAATAGAACTATTAGACTTCGCTTTCGAAATGTGCCTTTATCAAAGCATATGAGATCTCAGTGCCACATCAGATTATAAAACCAAATTCCTCAAGAGCTAAGTCTACCCGAAACACTAAAACAAACATTAAAGTTGGATTCAGAAAATTTTATGTGACACAAATCATTTTGAAGCATAAGTTTATATGGTTAAATTATATGTATATACAAAATAGTCTGTAAGATGAATCAGATGTTAACTGTGATTTTCATGTGTCCTCATTACTCTTTGGACACATCTGCAAAAAACTGTATATCTGAATTCAATCTTTTGGAAAAACTCTTCAGAGATTCAAAATTCACTTCTTGGTATTTATAAAGGCAAGGTTTTTCAATTAATAAGCTGTTACAAACTGGTGAGCAAAGTTTAAGGAAAGAGAAGAATGAAATCGTCTTGATACTGATGAAAGCCTAGAGATTTAACCATTTTTTACTGAAACTAGAATAACAAATTCATGTTATCAGAACATAAAATTAGAAGACCTTCTTATCCCACAAAGACTTCTTTCCCTCATAGACATGTCTAGAAAAAAAAACTCATCTTCTAGACAACTTTTAAAGCTGCCATTTTGTCCAAAATTAACAGAGCAAGCTAATAATCAATGGCTCTGATTTTCAGCTGACAAGCAGAGAGGCCTTTCTATCTAGTTATGTTAAAAACTGCCCCAACATAGAACCTAAATAGGATTTGTGTCTGAGCACACTGTAACTCCTGATTTCAGGCTGTTAGAAATATGTGACTGAGCTTGTAAACCAAAAATCCCACACTCATCCAGAATAACTGTTGTCCTTTAGAGTCACTAATATTCTAAAAATATAGTTGTAATCTTATAAGGACACCAAGTTAACCCAATTAGACATCTAACAAGCAAACACACTGCTTAAAATATTTCCAACCAAAATATTTCCAACAAAAGACACTATTTAAAGACTTCCGAGCCTGTCTAATCATCAAATAGGCAACATATTTTAAGTCTACTTAAATATACTAAATATACAGTGGTTTCATTGAAAACACTTGAAAATAGATCTGGGAAATATAATGTTAAAATTCTGTTTCACTTGAAGTCTATACACTACAATCCTGTCATCTAGGTCAAATTCCTCTTCAGAGCATACGGTCACTACAATGTATCTCTTAAGTACAGCACCAACTAGAAATTAAATTAGACTAAGTGGTATCTTTGTATGTTAATCTCTATCCTTAATATTTTAAATACAACCTCTACACTGTCATTCTCCTATTGTAAACCTGAAGTTTTTAATGCAATATTTAGAGCAGAAAGATTTTTAGGGGCGCCTGGATGGTTCAGTCAGTTAAGCGTCTGACTTTGGCTCAGGTCATGATCTCACGGTTTGTGAGTTTGAGCCCCATGTCTGGCTCTGTGCTGACAGCTCGAAGCCTGGAGCCTGCTTCAAATTCTTTGTCTCCCTCTCTCTCTGTCCCCACCCCGCCCCCCCACCTCTCTCCACGCATGCACACTCTCTCTCTCAAGAAATGAATCAACATTAAAAAAAAAAAAAAAAAAAAAGACTTCTAATGAAAGCTACCAATCTTTGGTAAAGATAACCCTCAATAAAATAGAAAAGCACAATTTTGCGAATATGGTGACCAAAGGTACAATGATCAATGTGAACATATGACAATGAGGAATTCTACTAGGAAATCTCTGAGAATTTTGAGATTACGATTGCTGTTCTTTACCCAGAAACAGAAAAAAAGGAAAAGAAAAACTATTCAAAAATGTATTCTTTAAAAACCTAAAGCCAGTCCATTAAATGTAAATCCTTCTTAAATTACTTATAATAAGCAAAAGAAAGTCCTTTCTAAGAGGTTCTTCATACAAATTCAAACCTAATTTTGTAAAATGAACATGTATTTCTCACCAATAAATCCACACCTCTCATAACTTTCTGCACACTCTTAGGAGATATTCTAGGAAAATGAACTCTCACTAGAATAGACATCACCAATTTACAATCTGTAATGGGTCAAACAATGGCCCAGGTGAAATGCTCACTGCATCTCTGTGAAATTAAAAGTAAAAGGGATCACAACAAACCCCAAATATTTAATCTATTTAAGAGTAAACTTTTCTTAGATTCAAGAAATATTTGCTAGGCAAAACTGATAACCTTTTAACCTTGTCCCTTAATTAGGATCCTCACCAACAAATTTAAATTACCTTGGAAATATTCTAAGGTTAATTCATAATACAGTACATATACATATGGAGGTGCTTGTATATATACATGTATATCCATATACATATGGAATACACTGAACAACCTGCTGTGTCTACTGTCTTCCTCATTATATCTAACCCTAGGAGTTTCTTTTTTAAAAATGCAAACAATACACATTCTTGCCTTATAATTTCATTTGCAGAGTATAAATTCTACCTAACAAGATACATGTATTTCTCAGCTAGACGCTAATTCTAGAACACTGATGATCAGGGGAAACTTAATTTTTTACAGGGGTTTTAAAAACAATGGATATGGCAATGCTTTGTAAAACATAAAATATTTATATACATATCAAGTAACTTAAAGATCAGTAACAAGTGTAACCACCTAACTTTCCTGAGTGGTACACTGATCTTGACTACAAACAACTGATATATAATGTATAGTAGCCATTTTATCTGTACTTCTCTATGACTGCATAGTCAGGAATAATTTAAGAATCAAATTAGTTTTTATCCTATTGTTACTGGTGCCCTACTTGCCAATAATTTTCTTCTCCCCAAAATTATTCTGATTGGACAGAGGAGACCTTGACATCAAACCATACCTTGTTCGCTAGGTTCTGACTGAGACTTTCTGACAGTAAGGTCCAGAGGTGAGTCTTGGTCAGCCATGAGAAGTTTGCTGAGCACAGGGTTCTGAGTAGTTGCAGCCGTGGGAGAGGTGGTGACTGGAGATGCTTTCGGCAGGCTTTGGTTCTTTGTGCTATTGGGCTGGCTGGGGTCCTGAGTAGAGCTATTTTTTGAGGTATATTCAGCAGCAAATTGTTGGATCATTCGCTGCATGATCTCACGGGCCACTAGGGGAATATTGGGGTCGGAGACCCAGGGACTGTCTGTAAACAAAGATTTATTTACTTTTAAACTGGGACAATGTACTACAAAAAAAAAAAAAAAAAAAAAAAAAAGACAGCTTTCAAGCAAACATAAAATTTCATTTTTTTTCTTAAAACGCAATCTCCTAAAAATAGTATTCCCTCCCAGAATTAGATTTTTAAGCTCTAAGCTTATGAGCTGCAGATTTTTTAAAGTAAACTTTTCATAAAATCACTTCTAAACACCCCCCTCAGTATTATGAAATTAAATAAAGGGAAAACAAATAGTATATCTTATGGGCAAAAATCACTTACCTGATACAGAAATCTCAAACCTTTCTTTTATGAAATAATTACTTCTGTTTACCACCTATAGATTACATCTGGTTTTTCCTAGACCTTTCCTCAGCCATCTCTTCCTAAATTGTTGAAGAATGGATTACTCAGTTATGAGTACATAATCTACTTTCTGTCAAAGACTGAAGGCATAGCAAAACTGTAAAAGGAGATACTTAATATAAGGTCCATGACAGACTGGGGCCATAGCCTCACATTTTCAGGCTCATAAGAATCACTTTGAGGGCTTGTAAAAACAGACTGCTGGGTCCTATCCCCAGGGTTAACTGATTTAGCAGTTGTAGGGTGAGGTCAAGGACTGGCATTTCTACCAAGTTTCTAGGTGCAGCTGGAACCACTGGGCTCGGAGTTTAAAGGCCAGATCTCAAAGTTTAACACCATATATTTTCCACGAGTTCTTTAAATATACTCTGCCAATCATTAAACACAATAGCAAAGGAATTAATAAAATAAACTTATCAATTTCTAGTCCATGTTAATTTAAAAATAAAGACCATATGAATTCATTAACTCGTAGAACTTCTGGCACTGGGAGGGACCCTGAAGGTCAAATAGGGCAAAATAAAAGAGAAAATGTTTGGTATAAATATATCATCACATCTCTATCATTACCACACTCTCAGGGAGACTAAGCTTCTCAAGAGCAGAGATTATGTTTGTTTACCTCTGTATACTCAGCACCTAATCTTGCCTGGCATAAAGTATGCATTCATATTAGCTGAGTAATAAATGGATCAGTCAAATCAATCACCATCAAATAGTGTTTGTTTGTTTTTTTCTGTAGACAAATAAGGTTAATGTGTCTAAAGGGAAGTGACCTCTTCAAATCTGTATAGATGGTTAGTGGTAGACCCTTGATTAAAACTCTCCCCCTGATCTTAATGTTCCACCTGTGACCTTTACTTCCACACCACACTTCAGAGGTTTCAGAAGGCAGTTCCAGAAAACCTGAGTTTCTTTGGTCTTTTAAAGATCAACTACATAAGGTAAATTACTTTACCCATAATATGTTGGAGCTATAAGGTTGATTTATAAATTTAGAGATAAACTGACTCATTACAATTCAAACCTAAAATCTCCACAACATACACATCATCAAAACTTCATGGGACTCTAAGAATAATTTTTTTTCCCCCTGAAAAACAACATTAAATACCAGAAGAAAGTCTAAAGTCAGAATATTTAATTCTCTGGAGTTTAATGAGGTTTTTCTCTACCAGCAGCAACATTTCTGTTCTACCAAAAGTACTTCTAACCCCATGTTTCTTCTCTATAAATAGACTTGAGTGTGCTAGATGGTTTAAGAATCAAGGTATTCAAATAGGTAAGGTTCAGAAATTATTACAACCATGAATGAGTTCCTTAAAAATTTTAATAAACATTTTAGCCATACATTGCTTTTTTAAAATCTCTACCCACTGAATATTCTTATTAATATTCATTTAACTTTCCACTTACGACCTATCTTCCAAATAAAAGACTGTATATAATTTCAAGTTTTATATTTTTTCAAGTTTTATATATTAATGTATCTTCTTATCCCCTGTAACACATAAAGAAAGTTTTCAAATAGGCAGAGTTAAACTAGATTCATAAATATATAGATTTTTGAAAAATCAGGGATTTTAGAATAAAGACCATAAACTGCTACCTCTGAGCTTTAAATGGCTGTGGTGTATCTTGCCTCTTTGTTGAATGAAGAACATAACCATAAAACACAATTCATACTTACAAATTGATGACATATCTGTCATATGAATTTCTACATGTTTTGAAAAGTTTCCTGAACACATTTCATTCTTTCACTTACTTAAAACACAACTTCTATAAATCTAGACATGTCTTGGGGAACATGCACAAGTGAGTCAAATAAAAACCACAAATCAGATCAAAATTAACACTACAGGAAAACAAGTAAATGTTACATTACAGCCACTTATGTTTTTAAAATGCAAATCTAACTTTTAGAAAGTGTCAAATTTTCTAACACAAGTGACAAAGCTGGAAAAATTTTGATAATGATAGTTGAAGGTATACCGTTCATAAGCTAAAATTTATTACTGAATCCATACCACAAAAGCCTACTTTAATTGCATCTATGTTCCTACTTAGCTTTTAGAACCTTTTCATACTCATTTAAAACACACAATTTGCAATACTTGGAAACAAAGTATTAATAACTCCAAATCTCTGAACTATTTATTTAAAATATATATATATATGTGTGTGTGTATGTATATATGTATACACACACACGCGCGCGCGCGCGCGCACACACACACCCTTCAGACTAAATTGCCTGTCATATCTCTGCGTATTATATACATTTTTGGTATAACTTGAAGAGTACTAATGGCTTTCAGACATTTCCATGAAGATTAATATTTAAAAATATCAATATTAATACATAAAACAAGGGGGAAGGAACTTCTAATAGCAAAGCAATAGTTCTTTTTCTGAACATCATATGCCAGTATACAAATACACAAACTTAACTTTACATACAATTTCAGAGGATTCTCATCCCTAAAGTCTACCCTAAGGCTGATTCCAAGGTAAACATTCCTTCCCTCATGTATCCAAAAGTTTAATTTTAAAATAAAACTTAGAAGAACTTTAAGCTATTCCTACATGACAAAGGGATGGGACTAGCAGAGAAGTAGGCTAGAATTCTCTTTAGGAATATGCTTATGATTGGCCTTATTAACTCCCTCCAAGCAAAGACTGGATGAAAAGTGGTTTCTCCACATATAGGAAGAGGAGCTCCTCTTTGCAGATAACGAAGATTGCTGCAGCAATAGGCCCGTGACTCATTCAGTACACATCCTAAAGGACAGGAGCAGCAGAGGAGCTGTAAAGATATTTTATTTAATAAACTGACAGAACGAGTCTATCATTTATACTTTAATGTGAATTACTTTAATAAAACAATCAAATGTTTATACAACTAAGAAAATTACTATTTGGAACATAATTTTAGATTTCAGGGTACTTAGGGGATGATAAAGTGAGCATGGGAGCCTCAGTTGGGAGCTTCACGTCAGAGGGTGCTGAGGGTACTAAAAGTGAGGTGAGGGTGTACTGAAAAATTTAATTTTGCATAGGAAAAAAAAGGTGTCACTGAAAACAATAATCTCGTGCGTTCCTTAATTTTATAGGACACTTCATACTCCATTTTGAAAATACTGACCACATTAAGCAGAACATCAGCTGGTTTCCAACTGTAACCAACCAATCAGAATAGCACTTTATCAGACTTCCAACCACTGTAAAGGCAAAAATCACCCTTCAAATTTCAGAGGGGAGGGAATTCCCAGAAGAATGAGGAATATAAACTAGAACATATAAAGAAGTACTGAAGAAAGCAGAACCATTGAGTCTGCTGAATATTAAAGAGTATTCAGGGTCACAAGAGATTGTAGGACACTTTTTTAGAACCTATCACAGTAACCTCTGTCTCGGAACTAGAGGAAAGACATAACTAAGGAACACAAATCCATTTAGAATTTCTTGAAAGTAAAGACTTCACTAGAATGGATCATAGAGGGAAGGAAGCTTTCTGAAGGTCTTGGCCGATGGTAATTAGGCTTTGTGAATAGAGAAACAAAATGTAAATCATGTCTACAAAGGTTTTAAGGAGAAAGTTAAATTGAAAAATATAAGAGGTGGAGCTACTAAATACCACCTCAAATGTAAGGGGGAAAGTTTTATTACATAATTATGAATTCCTTTCTCTGATTTTAATAATTGAAAGAAGTTTCAGCGAAACAAGGCTCTATAAAGGAAATAAATGCCCGTAAATCTAATTTTAAGATACAACTTCACATCTCTCTAAATGAAATTTCAGCAAGTTATCACTAAAATTTTATACAGCTTTATGGTTATCTGCGATGAAAACTGTCACTATGTATGTAAGAAAATTTGACAAAATATATTAGTACTGAGACCTCAGAATTTTTCAGACTTTCCTAATACTTTCAGGAACTATTTAACAAAACTTACATGATTCCATCACTTCAAACTGAAAAAGAGGGAAGAAGAGTTGCCTTAACCTATTCCAAATTTAACTTGACCAAAGGAATATAAAGTGTGTTATCAACAAAGAAAAATGTTTTGAAAAGTAACTCTTTTTAAAAATGACATTAAAATTAAGAAAATATAAGACAAGCAGATGCTAAATGCCATTCTTCACTAGAACCAACCTTTTCTATAAAAGACTGCATTGAGGAACTCTTCTGCTTGTCTCTCGAATCGAATGATTTTTGCTTGCTCTTGTTTAAGCAGAGCTTCTTGCCCAGCTCCCGAAGCTGGTTCATCCAGACCGACTAAGTGTCCCTGCAAAAATATTTGGTGAAATATTTGCACAAAAATCTTTCCCCATTCAGTATCAAAAGCACAGATGCAAAATCAAAGACAAATGTTAGTAACAGATAAGACAAATCAGTTTAATACAATTAAAATATCTTAAAACTTAAAATCAGAATAAAATTTATCTCCACAAAAGTATAAAAGCAAAGTGAATGTAAAAATATACTTGTATCTTACAAGTTTTGTTTAAAACTGACAGATAAACTCTAATTAAAATAACATTACTAACGGAAGATTTTTCTTGAGCATTTAAATATGTCCGTTCTTATTACACCATACAGCAATAGTACACAGACATTCAACTCAGACAAAAAAAAAATAGCTTAAATCCTAAATACTATTTGAGAATCATGTTTGCCCTCCTAGTATAAGATGTTTTCTCCAGACACAAAACAAACATAATTTTAAAAGGGCCGTCAGAAGGGAAAACTCAAAAGAATGTATCCGAATTCATAATTCTGTGCCTATAATATAATTCATAAACTGTAGCTTTCAAATGTGTAGAGAGTTGTGAAATTAATACGTTAAAACTGGCTCTAGAAAACAGAATTTAAAAATATACTGCGTCACATGTTCTAAAGGTACACATTTCTATATATGCTTGAACATGCTTACAATATAAACATGTTAAGTCCTGATCACAAAGTTTCAAACTGCCACACTAGACTCATCCCAAAGACTCCCAGAATCTGCTCTCAGGCTGTAGGAGCACTAGACTAGGTAGACAATGCTTTGCATTTACTTCCACTCTTGTAGCTAATGAACAGGAGACTAAGTAAGTACATCTTTTAAGTGTTCTTTAAGTTCCAATGCATATAATTTACTTCAAATCACCACAATGTATCACCACAGGCATATATAATTCTGTCATGGAAAACTTAAAAGTACTTAGAAGTACCTAAAAGTACTCTAAAAAAGAAAATGGGGACACACCCTGACACAGTGAAAAGGAAGCAAACAGGGCACTGAAGGCACATTATAATCCACAATTTTCTCAAAGATTTCAAATACAAGCAATGACATGTGCAATCAGATTTTTATCATTTCTCCATTGTACAAACTGTGTCAACAGCACAACCAAAACATGTGTCTTTTGCAAAGACACATTTAGCACCAATTCTATATTACACTTTAATATGAAGAACTCTCTTGCATAATCAAACGAAAACAATCATCCCATAAAATATCCATGAGACACGTTAAGTCTGCCACATAAAGAAAATATTGTTATAAAGTCATTATAAAAAACATTTTCATTCATTCATTCATTCATTCATTCGGCTTCCCCAGCCCAGCATGGAGCCCAACCAACACGAGGCTTTAACTCACAACCCTGAGATCAAGACGTGAGCTGAGATCAAGAGTTGGACACTTAACCAACTAAGTTTATTATAGTTGTACTTGCCAACTTTATTATAGTTGTATTTGCCAACATTCTCTTTCGTGGCCTAAAGAAATTAATTTTTAAAAATGAATCACAAAATAATGTAATTTTGATACAGATTTAACATCTGAAAGGATCAGGAACGGGTACTAATTAGAGACCAATAAAATCCTCAACTGTATTATATTTTAATGGCATTTCATTGTTTAGTGATTTTTAAATTCAGACATTATATGGTATAAACTGTATTTAACCCCTCAGTCCTACATTCAGTAAGTTTAGTCAGACTTTCAGCAGGATATCTTTATTTTTCGTGTTTAAAAATGTGTATCTCAATGAGAGATGTTAGTTGAAGGACGCATTGTACACAGTGTAGTTTCAATGTGTTAAGCATACAGCTATCCCCATTGATTCTACACATACATTTACAAATACGTGTATCCTTTCCACGTCTTTCCAAGTTTTTATTTAAATTCCTGCTAGTTAACATACAGTGTAATATTAATTTCAGGTGTAGAATTTAGTGATTCAACACTTACATACAACACTTGGAGCTCACCACAAAAATAAGGAACACTTCACGAATCTGTGAATCTGTATCATCCTTGCGTGGGGGCCATGCTAATTTTTTCTGTATGGTTACAATTTTAGCATATGTGCTGCCAAAGCAAGCACAGAATATCTATACTTAAACCATGCTCAAATGTTGCATTCAGGCTACTTTCTAATCTAAATCAACTCATAGCAACTAACAGCACTCAGTAAGGAAGGTGTTACATGTTTTTTTCTTGAATTAAACAATTAATTACCAATTTTATCAACCTGGACGCTGAGACCTTCAGATAACTTTTAGTTGGTTCATCTAAATTATAGTCACACCAATTTGTTGTTTCCAAACAGTTTTACTGAGATATAATACACGTATCATAGAATTCACCTATTTAAAGTATAAATTCAATGTTTTTCATGTAGCTTCACAGAGGTGTGGGACCATCACCATGATAAAACTTCAGAATATTTTTGTACCCCAAGACATTAACAGTCACTCACTTCCCATTCTCCCACTTGCCCCAACATTAGGCAACCACTGTAGTATTTTCTGCCTCTCTCTACAGACTTGCTTATTCTGGGTATTTCACATAAATGGAACCGTGCAATATTCATGGTGTGTGTGGGTGTGTGTGTGTGGTTTCTTCCTCCTAGAATAATGTTTTCAAGGTTCACCCCATCGTAGCAGATACCGGTACTTCGTTCCTTTTTATTGCCAAATAACATTCCATTGTACTGATGTAGCACATTTTATCCATTCATCAGTTGATAATGACCATTATTTCTTTTTGGCTGCTATGATACAAATAATGCAGTCTTTAGTGTTTGTGTACAAGTTTTTGTGTATTTTCATTTTTCTTGGATATGTATTTAGGAGTGGAATTTGTAGATCATATGCTAATTATATTTACCATTCTGAAAAAGTACACTAAACCATCTTCCAAAGCCGGTGTACCATTTAATATTCCCAACAGCAGTGAGGGTTCTGACTTCTCCACATTCTCATGAACACTTGCTATCATTTTTATTACATCCATTCCAGTACACAAGAAATGGTGCCTAATGGTTCTGATTAGATTTCCCTAATGATTAATAATGTTGAACATCTAACTGGCCATTTAAATACCTTCTTTGGAGAAATGTACATTCTTATGCTTTGCCCAGTTTTTAATTGGGCTCACCTTTTTTTAATGTTTGAGTTGTAAGAATTCCTGATATATTCTGGATACAATTCCATTATCAGATTTAAGATTTGCAAATATCTTCTCCCATCAATGAGCTTTATTATCACTTCACTGATGCTACCTACTACTGTTAACAGTACAAAGTTCTTAATTTTAATGAATCCCAATTTGTTTTTTGACATTTGTGCTTTGGTATTATATCTAAAAAACTAGTGGCTGGCCCAAGATCATTAAGATTTACTCTTATGTTTTCTTCTAAATGTTTTATAGTTTTAGAACTTACTTTTAGGTATATGACCCGTTTCAAATAAACTTTTGTGTATGGTAAAAGGAAGGGGTCCAACTTCCTTTGTCAAAAATCACTGGCTATAAATTTTACTTCTGGATGCTCAACTCTGTTCCGCTGATCTACATATCAATCTGTAGGCCAGAAACACACTATGTTGATCATGGTAGTTTTGTAGTAAGTTCTGCTATTAGGAAGTGTAAATCCTCTCTTCTAAGATTGTTTTGGCTACTCAGGCATCCTGTAAATTTTTACATGAATTTTAAGATCAGTTTGCCAATCTCTGCAAAGAAGTCACCAGAAATCTTGGTAGGTTACACAGTGAATCTGCAGGGTATTTGGGGGAGTAATGCCATCTTCATAATATTAAGTGTTCCAATCCACGAACATGAGATCATACCTTTCTATTTATTTCGATCTTCTTTAATTTATTTCAACAATTTAGTGTACAAGTCTTAAACTTGTGTTAACTTTATTCCTAAGTATTCTATTCCTTTTGATGCTATAGTAAATGGAACTGTTTTCTTAATTTTCACGTTCAGACTATTCATTGCTATTGTATAGAAATACAATCAATTTTTTTAAAAATGTTGTATTCTACAACCTTGTTGAACTTATTAACTCTAATATATTGTGTTCTGTTGATTCCTTAAAATTTTCCATATACAACATCATGTCATCTACAAATACTTTTACTACTTCTTTTGCAATCTGGGTAACTCTGATTTCTTTTTTTAGAGAGAGAGAGAGAGAGAGCGAGCAAGCGAGCATACAAGCAGGGGAGAGGGACAGAGGGAGGGAGAGAGGGAGAGTGGGGGATGGAGAGGAAGAGAGAGAGAGACAGAAAAAGAGAGAGAGAAAGAGAATATCTTAAGCAGGCTCCATGCTCAGGGCAGAGGCCAACACAAAGTTCAATCCCATGACCCTGGGATCATGACCTGAGGTGACACTAAGAGTTGGATGCTTAACCAACTGGGCCAGCCAGGCACCCCTGCTTTTATTGCCTAATTGCCAAGGCTAGGGCTTCTGGTAGAACAGTGCATAGAAGTATTGAGAATGGACAACTCTGTCTTGTTCCTAATTTTAGGGGGGAAATGTCCAGTTTTTACCACAGCTGTGTATTTTTGTAGATCAGGCTGAGGAATTTCTCTTCTAGTCCTAGTTTCTTGGGTGTTTTTATCACAAAAAGGTGTTGGATTTGGTCACTTTTTGCAGGGACATCCATTGTGATGATCACGTGGTTTTTATCACTGATTCCCATTAATGCATTATATTACATTAATTGATTTTGTGGTGTAAACCAACCTTGCATTCCTGAGAAAAATCTCACCTGGTAAGAGAGTGTAACAGTTTTCATATGTTCCTTGATTTGGTTTGCTAATATTTCGTGGAGAATTTTATTGTTGTTATTGGTATTCCTAAGTGATTCTGCTCTGCAGTTTTCTTGTGATCTGTCTGGTTTTGGTATTCAAATAATACTAGTCTCACAAAGCGAGGAAGTCGTCTTCTATATTTTAGATAAATTTGTGTAGAATTGGTATTAGTTCTTTTAAAAATATCTGGCAGAAGGGGCGCCTGGGTGGCTCAGGTGGTTGGGCAGCCGACTTCGGCTCAGGTCATGATCTCGCGGTCCGTGAGTTCGAGCCCCGCGTCGGGCTCTGTGCTGACAGCTCGGAGCCTGGAGCCTGTTTCAGATTCTGTGTCTCCCTCTCTCTGCCCCTCCCCTGTTCATGCTCTGTCTCTCCCTGTCTCAAAAATAAAAAAAAAACGTTAAAAAAAAAAATCTGGCAGAAATCACCAATGAAGGTGTCTGGCCACAGGCTTTTCTTTGATGGAAATTTTAAAATTACCAATTCAATCTCTTCACTTGTTCTAGGTTGCATTAGTTTCCCAGGGCTATTGTAACATATTACCACAAACTGAGTGGCTTAAAACAGCAGAAGTTTACTCTCTCACAACTCTGGAATCTAGAAATCTGCAATCAAGGTGTCAACAAAGCCATGCTCCTTCTGAAGGCCTCTATGAGAGAATCCTTCCCTGCTTTTTCCTAGCTTCTGGTGATTTCCAGCAATCCAACATTTCTTGACTTGTGACAGCATTAACTCCAATTCTTCTTCTAACTTTACATGGCCTTCCGTGTGCGTGTCTTGGTCTCCAAATCTCCCTTATAAAGACACCAGGTGCTGGATTGAGGACCCACTCTAATCCAGTATAACCTCATCTTAACTTATTAATTAATCTGCAAAGACCACATTTCCCAAATAATGTCACATTTATAAGTACCAGGGATTAGAACTTCATCTTTTTTTTTTTTTTTCGAGTGGGGGCACATAATTCAACCTGCTACACAGGTCTGTTCAGATTTTCTATTTCTCCTTATGTCAGTTTCAGTAGTTTGTGTCTTATTCTAGGCATTTGCTTGTTTCATTTAAACTATCTAGTCTGCTGATTTATGTATGATTCACAGTAGTATTTCCCTTAAATCCTTTTTATCTCCATAAGGTCACTAGTAATTTCCCCTATCTGATTTGTGATTTAGTAATTTGAGTCTTTTTCTCTTGAGCAGTCCTAGATAAAACATTTACCAATTTTGTTGTATCTTTTCAAAGAACGAACCTTTGATTTTGTTAATTTCTCTATTTTTCTATACTATTTCATTTATTTCTGCTCTAATCATTATTATTTCCTTCTGCCTGCTTTAGGTTTAGTATGCTCTTCTCCTGGTCTTTTAAGGAAGACAGGGCACTGAACTCAGATCTTTTAAAATATAGGCAGCTGCAGCTTTAAATTGCCATCTAAGTGCTGTTGGCTACGTCTCATAAGTTTTGGTATGTTTCGGCTTTCATTCATCTCAAACTATTTGCTAATTTCCCTTGTGATTCCTTCTTCTGATTATTTAGAAATGCATTATTTAATTTCCACATATGTGTGAATTCCTCATATATCCTCTGTAAATAATTTCTACTAATATCATTCCTTTGTAGTGGGAAAACATATTGTGTACGATTGGAATCCTTTGATTTTTTTATGGCCTAGCAGAAAGTCTTTCTTGGAAAATGTTCCACGTATACTTGGAAAGAATCACTATTTTGTTCTTTTTGGGTGGAGTGTTCCTTATACACATCTGTTAGGTCTAGTTGCTTCAGAGTGTTGTTCAAATCTCTCCTCTCTGTTGATCTTCTGTCTAGATGTTCTATCCATTATTGAAAGTGGAGTATTAATGTAGTCAACTCTTGTTTTTGAACTATTTCTCCCTTCACTTCTGTCACATTTTGCTTCATGTGTTTTGGAGTTCTGTTGTTACATATGTAACAACATACGTTGTTATATGTCTTCCTAATACGTTGACCCTTTTATCATAAAAAATGTCCCTCTTGATCTCTAGGTTCATTGAAGTCTATTTCCCCCCAATGTGCAGCCTCTGTTATCACTTTTCTCAGGGGATGTGGTCTTGAGCATGCAGTCTCCCTGTCTACTGGGAATGACTGTGGGTTTAGTCAGACTCTCTGGCAGTTTCTTTCTCAGGTCTTCCCTTTACACAGTGCTCGCTGATCAGCCTGTAGCAGTATCACACACCCAGGCATTAGCCTCTACTAGTTTGTTTCATTGGTGTGTTGTTGCCACATCCTGGGGCATAAATTGCACCAGTGTCTGATCCAATGAAAGTGGGGCCTCTTTGTAAGGGCAGGGTGTTGCCTTGCCAGTCTTTGAGGCTAACTCGAACCCCAGGAGGGCTCTTCTTTTTATCTGGTTCTCTCCGTAAAGATTCTGACTGGTCTGCCATTTCACTTGTTGCTACTAGTATCATGGAGCTACCAGCCTCCTCTTAACTGTTCACCACAAAGATCTCCATCATTTTCAACAACTTTTTGTAAGCTCTGTTCCAAATAAAGTCAGTCCCCCTGAGAGAGCTACAGAATTCTCCGTTCTCAAGGCCTGCCTTTCCCTTTGCAAGAACCACTGTGCCGCTGCACAGAAACTGGAGGTTAGGACAATAACCCACTTCTCTCAGAGTGACATCTGTGCTTTATGACAGGGGGTGGTGGATCACTTGCCTCTCCTGGCACAGAACTTCTGCCTTATGAATGAGGCCTGACCTAAATAAACCTCAGTATGCTCAATCTGCTGAGACTGGAGCACATTTCCACTCTGAGAAAAGGCTGAGAGAAGGAAGGCTTTTTGACCTCAGCTGCCTGGAAGACAGCATCTGCCACGAGAAGCTAGAAGGTATGACTGATGCCCACAGTCTGTTTCCCCTGCTCAGACAAGAGTTAGAGCTTCCTTCAAGCTGAGCGCAGGGAGAGGGTGGGAGTGGGTCATGGGTCAAATGCCAGAGTCCTGTTCTGACTGAGATTTAGTACGTTTGTTTGAACAAATCATTCTCCATTTGCTATATGCCCTTAAGATAATTATTTCCAGCTTAAATGACTGCTTTAAAATAATTTCACCAGTTAAATGGTTATTTTGCTTGTTTTTATCCAGAATAATAAACAGAGATGAAAAATATAATACCAAATCATATGCTTTTATCAAGTGCATCTGGTCACCAAGTTAAAAATTTACAGCAATGATGTATAAACAAAATACAGGCCATCCTCCCTTACTGTACATACTATATGCCAAAACTAAATGAACCAACAAGAACAAAAACATTCAAATGGTACAGAGCTAATAAAGTTAACATAACAGACAGGAGATCCAGAAACAACAAATTCATATCACCCCACCCCCAACCCCCTCCCCCACATCTGAAATTTAAAAGAAGTCATTATGTATTGTATGCCCCCCCCCCAAAAATGATATGACATACTCTTCTGTAAATAAAAAGCCACTGTTCTTCCTTACAGTTATTATCCCTATTCATTAAAGAACAAGTTGTTGGCCCAAAACAGAAGAGGAATAAAGTTGGAGATACGCACTGGAATCTGCATCTCCTCGGAATTTGCTTCCTTCAGAATTCAAGAATTGGTCCTCCTACATGGGTTTGTTCATAGCCACAGGTGATTCTGTCATATCAAATCTACTGTGAGTTTCTTCTTCTTTTTTATTTTTTCTACTGTAAGCTCCTTAAAAGCATATATATCTAGAACATACTGCCAAAGCTTTTGATTCTGTAGCTCTCAGGTAGGAAGCAGTCATGTTTTTTAAAAGTTCTCTTCAAGGGGCGCCTGGGTGGCTCAGTCTGTTAAGTGATCGACTCTTGATTTCTGTTCAGGTCATGATCTTACAATTCGTGAGACTGAGCCCCACTGTGGAGCCAGGTTGAAATATTCTCTCTCTCAAAAATAAACATTTTTTAAAAAGCTCTCTTCTTGGGGCGCCTGGGTGGCTCAGTCAGTTGAGCATCTGACTCTTGATCTCAGCTCAGGTCACGACTCCTGGGTCATGGGATCAAGCCCCATGTGGGGCTCTATGCTGAGCATGGAGCCTTCTTGAGATTCTCTCTTTCCCTCTGCTCCCCCCACTCTCAAAATAAATGAACATTAAAAAAAAAGTTCTCTTCTTAAGAACTGAAAAGATCAGTATCATACTTTAAAATTTATTATGTATTTATAATAAATCTTAGTATTTGGGAAGGCAAATCCCTACCTGTTATGTTTTCTAAAATGTCCTGGCCATTTTAACTTTATTTTTTCAGATTATATTTAAAATAGCTTAGTCAATTCTTCTCACCACCAACACCAGCTCCCCAAAGAAGACAAGGTGGTTTTTGTTTTGTTTTGACAAGGTGGTTTAGATCTGAATAGCAATATACTTAGAAAGTATTTCAGGAAGTAGTAACACCCTTAAAAATATTCAGTCTTTTCTTTTAGGAGCTGCTTTACATTTACCCAAGTGAGCTATAACGGAGCTCAATTAAAATTCTGTTGTTTATTCATGTAGTTCCCACATATTTATTATTTTACATTTTTACTGTCCATATGAGAAGGAGGTTTCCTTAATTTTCTAACTGCTAGTGCTGGCATAAAAGCAGAAAAGTGTGTGTGTGTGTAAAAATTAATTCTGTACACAGTTTTTGGGGAAAGCGTAGGTTGTGTATCTTCAATTGCTAGGTTCTCTGGCAGCTTCACAACTTTGTGTCAATTTCCCAATATCCTTTTAAGGTAATTTCTTTTAAGGGGACTGTGAAGGTGATAAGGAGAGGTAAAGGAAAACAAAGCTGCAGAAGCCACCAACACTGTGTGGTCTGATGATCCATCACCCAAAGCAGGAAAGGAGACTTAATACTGAATATGTTGGGATCTTCAATAGAAAAAGACCTCAAGTTCTTTATTAAGTTTGGTTACCTCTACCTTCATAATCCATACAATACACTCATTTTATCATCCTTTGCTACCTTTTTGGGAATGGCAATAAAACATCCAAGAGACGTTTTCAAATAAGAAGTTCATACTTTTTCCTACAACTTAAGGGTTGCTATTTCTCTGTACTACTAGAAATGTTTAAGGAAATTCCATAGACTTAAGAGAAATGATACTACAAAACATTTCTGAGGGAAATTTAAGATGTAAAGAGGATATAAACCATGATCATAAACTGAAAGACTCAGTGTTGCTAATATGTAGCTAATATGCTAACTGATCTACAGATTCAGTGCAATCCTAATCAAAATGCCTAAAGGCTTTTTGAAAAATCAATGCATTGCTTTTAAAATTTATACAGAAAGGCCAAGGACCAGGTTTAGCAGAACAAGTTTGAAAAAGAAAAACCAAGTTGGAGAACTAGTACTACTTGATTTTCAGATATAAAGATACACTGATCAAGACACTGTGGCATGGGTGTAAAGACAGACATATAGTTCAATGGCAAATAAGAGTCCAGAAACATACCCACAGGCATACTGTCAACTGATGCAACAAAGATGCCTAAGAATTCAATAGGGGTTAAGAAGGTCTTCTCAACAAATGGTGTTAGAACAACTGGATTACCTTATGCAATATAGTAAACCTCAACACTTCAATAACACCATGTAGAAAAATTAACTAGGAACAGATCAGGTACCAAAACACAAGAGTCAACACTAGCAAGCTTCTAAAAGAAAACATGAGAGTTTTGTGTGTGTCTGACACTGGATTGAGCAAGGATTTCTTGAACAGAACATAAAATACATGAATTTTAAAAGAAAAAATTGGCAAAAGGTTTTATACAGAATGTATAAAGAACTATTACCACTTAGTAAGTTTTAAAAATGGACAAAAGATTCAAACAATTATTTCACATAAGAGGTATAAAGATGTTCAACATCACTAATCAACAAGGAAATGAACAATAAAATCACAGTGAGATACCACTATAGACCCACCAGAATGTTTAAAGTTAAAAAAGACTGACAATATCAAATGTTGGCAAAATGGGAAACACTGGCATTCCTATACGTTGCTGATGGAAGCAGAAAATGGTTAAGTCAATTTGGTGAACCATATAATAGTATAAGGTTAAATATACAATGATACTACCACCCAGTAATTTCAATTCTAGGTATTTATTCCAGAGAGATGAAAATATATGCCCAATGGGGCAACTGGGTGGCTCAGTAGGTTAAGAGTCCGACTTCGGCTCAGGTCATTGATCTTGCAGTTCATGAGTTCAAGCCCTGTGTCAGGCTCTGTGTTGACCTGACATCTCAGAGCCTGGAGACTGCTTTGGAATCTGTGGTTCCTTCCCCCCGCTCATGCTCTGACTCTCTCTGTCTCTCAAAAAATAAACAAACATTTAAAAAAATAAACTAATCTTTAAAAAAAGAAAATATATGCCCAAAGACTTATATGTAAGTCTAATATATTAGCCAACATCTGGAAACAATTTAAAAGTCCAAAAGAAAGTGAACTGATATGGGGACCTACTCAGCAATAAAAAGGACCAAGAGTATATACAAAAATAAGAATACCAAAAAATTATGTTAAATGGAAGAAGTCAAATATGAAAGAGTACACAGTATTTCACTCCTATTATATAAAACTCTAGAAAAGGTAAAACTAATAGTGATTGCCTTAATTGGGTGTCCAAGAAATGGACTGACTACAAAGGGACATGAGAAAGCAATTTAGGGTGAGAACTGTCCTGAACCTTGACTGTGCTGGTAGTTACACAACTGTATACATTTACCAAAATCTATTAATCTGAACTCTTAAATGGTAAATTTTATTATATACAAATATTGCCTCATTAAAAAATCATTAAAACATAGGTTCAGGGTATTTAAGATACTAGACACTGAACGGATCACTGAATTTTGGCTCTTGTTGAACTAACCATTTGGAAATCAAACAAATGATTCTTACTTACATTTTCAGAGTCACAAAGAAATGTGACACTTATTTTCAAAACCTCATATGAATGTTCTTCTCTCAAGCAAGCATACTTTTAGTATCTTTCACTTGCTCTCTACGTTTTGCATTGTATTTTGAATAGATACAACTAAATAGTCACCATGAATTGTTGGCATTTCACTATTTTTGTTCTATCTTTAGATCCAAATCAAGATAAGGAGGTTGATCATTGTGCAAAAGCTGGTCTTTGTTAATCAAGTTGTATGCAGACTGGCCAAAAAGGGGGATACGCGTATCATCCAAGGAATCAGATCCCCTTAGAAAAATGGAATTCAGTATTGCAGCAGGGAAAAGACATGATGAACCCAGAATATCTTGTTGTATCAGAAAGTATTAAAGTGCTCAAAAAATGATGGGGACATGTCAAAAGGATATACTAGGTGGTTTGAAACAGCTCCCATTAACCGAATCTGGGATACTGGATAACATATTTGAACAGAGTAAGAATCTTGACTTCAAAATGACAGAGGAAATAGGAAAACTCTTCTTCACAGTATAAAGCCAAATGAAAAAATACAGAAGAATAATAATTAGAAAAATCACCATTTCAAGCCATCAGAAAAACGATTCCAGCAAGAAATTACCATCAACACCAAAATTAAAGTGGATGAAGGTTTAGTAAAAAAGAGATATCTATGTAGTCTCAAAAGTATCTCTTCAAAAATTATTAATTACAAGAGGGAAAGAAGTACATACCATTTCAGTGGAAAAACCTAGTGAACATCAACCTTGTCAAGGGATCAAAATAAAAACCACCACTAAACTAACATCGTGTGCTTCACAATGTGATCATTCTACTGTAAGGATAGAACACGACTTATTTAATATTCCTGCTAAAAGATCATGGCCTGAATTTAATCATGAAGAAACATTAGAAAACCTAAATTGAAAAACATTCTACTAAACAAATGACCTGTACTCTTCCAAAATGTCAGTGTCATTAAAAATAAATAAAAGTTTGAGGAACCATTCAAGATTAAAGGAGACTAAAGAGTAGAAAATAAAATTTGATGAGTGATCCTAAATTTTGAACTAAAGGAGGGGGTTGGGGGGGGTGTCACTGGGACAACTGGTAAAATCTGAATGAGATTCACAGGTTAAATATTCCATTGAAGTTAACTTTCCTGATTTTTGGTAACTGTACTGTGTAGTTTAGTAACTGAACACCCTAATTCTTCGGAAATAGGGAAATACACAAGGAAATATTTAGGAATAAAGATATATGAGGGGTATGATGTCTATAACTCATTCTGATATGGTTCAGGAAAATCTGTGTATGTTATATGTGTAATATCTCTGAGACAGAATGAATGAGAATAGTAAGGCAAATGTGGCAAAATGTTAACAACATTTTGATGTTGTTTTAGGTGAAGGGTATTTTTATGTTTTAGGTGTTTTAGGTGAAGGGTATATAAAAGTTTTTATACCACTTACAACCTTTCTATAAATGTGAAACTATTTCAAAGTAAAAAGGCAGGGTGGACAAATGTTAAGCCATACTTTTCTCCCACAAATATGCCAGATCTCCCTTGTCTCTCTCTCTCAACCTCTCCTTCACAACCCCACCTGTCTTGCCATTAAGCTATATGTGCTTGTGTTATGAGTTGTTCTGATACACAGAAGAAAAGCAAACAGAATAACAAGATAGGGCAATTAACAACTTTCAGGCTTCTCTTAGTAACTCAACAAACTGATGAAGATACTCAAAAGAGAGTAAGACATTTTCTACCAAGGGCCAGAGAGTAAATACTTTTGGCTCTAAAGGATATATATAGTCTTTGCTGCATCTCCCCCTCTCCCCCTTTCACTGTTCCCACCCCCCCCCCCCCAAAACCAACTCTTCAGCCTGTAGGCATTACAGAAACAGGCTGTGGGTAGATTTGGAGATAGGGCATAGTTTGCTGACCCCTGACAGAATTATTAAATTTCTCCAAGAACTGTAACAAAAGTAGTTCCACTGGTCCCTGAAATAGCAAGGATGTTATTGAATAAATAAAGCAACAAAAGCATGTCAGCTTGGAAGTTCGTTCTTAGGGCAATAGTTAATAAAATTAAACTTTAAACAAAACACAAAGATTAAGATTCCTTAAAGTTTCTTTTGTAACTCTACTATTTGTCACCTTATGAGTTTTGGTGTTTAGGAGGGTAAGAATGGGGAAGGACACTTATATAAGTTGCTGATTTTATGAGAGAGAACACTTCAGGAAAGGAAATGGAAGAAATAATGACAAATTTCACTTGGGAAAGGTTAAGATGGCTTAGACTTCAGGAGTGTGATACAAAACTGAGGGGGTAACATTTTAGGGCCATCCCTATCTAAATTCAAGACCATTCCTCATCTGTACGTACATGTGTTCTCCAAATTTAAGTGATTTTTAAAAAATTCATACAATATGGTATAGAAAACCTAGGAATTAGAAGCATGTGCATGCATGCAAGTTTTGTAATAATTATGTTAGCAAGCCTACCCCAGTAGATCATGGGCCTGTATCTACATCCATGTCTGCTACCCATGGCTTAGTGACATTTCAAGCAATGAACTAAAAAGAGCTGACAAGATGCAACTCATTGATTTAAATGCCACTCTCCTACATCTTATTATTTTAAATGCCAGCAAGTCTTAAGGAAAATGGCTCCACCACTTTAAATGCTCATACTCTTTAAGGTCAGTTATCTAAAAAGAAACCTTACTTCATGTAAATTATTGCTTTTTACATTAACAAAATAAAAATTGTGCTTAATGCAATTTTTACCATATGTCAATTTTGTTAAGCAAACCATCAAGCTAAAGAATAGAAAAAAACAAAGTTCAAAGCTTGAATACACACCAGGAGTTAAATATGGTATTCAAAATATACAACAAAACTACCATGAATGACTCTTATCAGTACATCTGTTACTACTTTTCATGCAAATTAAGCCTAAAATGTAAGTGGCAAATGACTATTACTGCTCTGCTTAATTCACCAGCATCTACTATCAGCATTTGCAGTTACAGCTTTTTCTCCCTTATACATGTACAGTTATTAAAAATACTACAAGACAAATGCAAGTCACCTCCACAGTCAAGAGCATGGGTTTCCTATCTGCTTCCACTGGCTAGAAAATAAGTTTATACTATCCCCATTCTTATCCACAACCCAATCTCAATCCAAAAACTTCCTGAATTTTGATCTGTTCTCCATAATGACTGTGGATGTCTCCAGATGCCCAAGACCATTATAAATAGAAGGGATATCTAACTGCATATTTGAGGCAGTGGTATTATAAAAGCCTGGCTAAGGGTAATCTTGCCTTTTTCTAAACTTTTATAGCACTTTATCTATACTACTCTGACTGTACTAGTTTTATAACCTGTATTATAATTATGTGGTGTGTGTGTGTGTGTGTGTGTGTGTGTGTGTGTGTGTGTTACTTACCTCCTCCACTAGACTATAAATTTCTTGAAAAGAGCATCTGTGGCTAAAACCTCCTTTTAATCATTCACAGTACCTTTATTTCAACCACAGTAGCTGGTGCTTTTGAAATAATATAAAAGTAAAATATACAGCCATTGATTTTAACTTTAGAAATAAGGAACTGACAAAATTTTTTGAAAGAAAAAAAGGCAGACTTAATTGTTAAGATGTCAATACTACCCAAACTATCTACAGATTTAAAACATAACCCTTATCAAAATCCCAATGGCATTTTTTGCAGAAATACAAAAATCCATCCTAAAATTCATATGGAAACTCAAAGGACCCCAAATAGCCAAAACAATCTTGAAAAAGAAGAAAGTTGGAGGTATCACACTTCCTAATTTCAAAACATACTATGAAGCTACAGTAATCAAAGCAATAGGTACTGGCATAAAGACAGACACATAGAATAATGGAACAGGAGGGAGAGCTCAGAAATAAACCCTCACATATACGATCAAATGATTATTTTAAGTTTATTTTGAGAGAGATACAGCACAAGCAGGGGAGGGACAGAGAGAGAGAATTCCAAGCAGGCTCCACTCTGTCAGCTCAGAGCCCAATGTGGGGCTCAATCCCACAAACCAGGAGATCATGACCTGAGCCAAAATCAAGAGTCAGATGCTTAAACTGACAGAGCCACCCAGATGCCCCCCTATGATCAAATGATTTTTGACAAGAGTGTCAAAACCACTTACTGGGAGAAGAGACACTCTATTCAACAAATGGTATTGGGTAAAATAAATATCCACATGCAAAAAAGCATGAAGCTGGATCCATACCTTATACCACACACAAAAATCAACTCAAAATGGATCAAAGATTTAAAACTATAAAACCCTTAGAATAAATCCTTATAGCAGGATAAGCTTCATAACACTAGATTTGGTAATGATTTTTTTAAATATGACACCCAAAGAACAGGTAACAAAGGTAAAAATAGATAAACTGGACATCAAAATTTTAAAAGCTTCCATGCATTGGGACGTCTGGGTGGTTCAGTTGGTTAAACGTCTGACTCTTGATCTCGGCTCAGGTCATGAACTCACAGTTCCATGACTTCAAGCCCTGCCATCGAGCTACGCACTGTTAGTGTGGAGCCTGCTTGGGATTCTTTCTCCCTTTCTTCTGTCCATCCCCTGCTTACACTCTCTCAAAATAAACTTTAAATTAAAAAAAAAATCTTCTATGCATAAAAGGACACAGTCAAGAGAGTAAAAAGATAACCTACAAACTGGGAGAAAATACTTCAAATCATTATCTGATAAGGGCTTAATATTTAGAAAGAACTCCTACAACTCAACAAAAACAACAAAAACCAATTCGATTTAAAAATGGGCAAAAAGACTTGATAGACATTTCTCCAAAGAGCATGTACAAATGGCCAACAAACACATGAACAATCACTAATCATAAGGGAATACAAATCAAAACTACAATGAGATACCACTTCACACCCATCAGAATGGCTACTATAAAAACAAAAAAACAAACAGAAAATAACAAATGTTGGCTAGAATGGTGGATAAATTAGAATTTTTATGCACTGTTGGTTAAGAATGTAAGATGGTGCAGCCGATGTGAAAAGAGTTTGGTGGTCCCTCAAAAATTAAAAATAGAACTACCACATGACCCAGCAATTCCATTTCTGGGTATACACCCAAAAGAATTGAAAGCATGGTCTTGAAGAAGTATTTGTACGCCAATGTTCACAGTGGCGTTATTTACAAAAGGTGGAAGCAACCCAAACATCTATTGTTGGTGAACAAACCCAAATGTCTATTGTTGGATGATTAGATAAACATAATGTGGTACATACATACAACGGAATATTATTCTACCTTTAAAAAAAGGGAAACTTTATGATATATGCTTCAACATAGCAAAGCCTTGAGATGTTATACTAGGTAAAATAAATAAGCCAGTCACAGAATGACAAATACTGCATGATTCCACTTATACGAGGTACCCACAATAGTCAAACTCATAGGACAAAAAGTAGAATAGTGATTGCCAGGGGCTGGGGAAGGGAAATGGGGAGTTACTTAATGGATATAGTTGCAATTATGTTAAGATAAAAAGAGTTCTGGAGATTGGTTGCAAAATACTGTGACTATACTTAACACTACTGAACTATATACTTAAAAGTGATTAAGACATTAAATGTTATATTAATGTACATTTTAGCACAATACCAAAAAAAGCAGTATGAAAGGCACAATCTACAGCTAAACGCAAACAACTGCAAAAGGGACAGAAATCCAATACAGAATAGGGGAAGAAGAAATGTTTTACCCCTCACCAAAGATTCACCTACACGTATTCCAATCACCATATACATTCAGAAATCCTATCAATAGTATTCAGCTCAGATGTCTTATTTCAACTCCATTTCCACAGCTCTATTAGACACTTCCAATTAAATGCTCACTTTCGGGGCGCCTGGGTGGCGCAGTCGGTTAAGCGTCCGACTTCAGCCAGGTCACGATCTCGCGGTCCGTGAGTTCGAGCCCCGCGTCAGGCTCTGTGCTGACGGCTCGGAGCCTGGAGCCTGTTTCCGATTCTGTGTCTCCCTCTCTCTCTGCCCCTCCCCCGTTCATGCTCTGTCTCTCTCTGTCCCAAAAATAAATTAAAAAAAAAAAAAAAAAGTTGAAAAAAAAAAAAAAATGCTCACTTTCACCACAAACTGCTTTCAGCTAATAACCTCATTATCCTCACCATAAAAACTGGTCACCACACTTTTCCTCTTCTCAATTCTCAACTTCTGTTAATCCACCAGCTAAGTCATCCTGGCTTGGAAAACCTAACAGCAGTAATATTTCCCTCTCCTTTATTTATATACTCACATAATCGCTAAGTTTTAACACTTTATTCTAGATTCCTTACATACATCCCTTCCTTATTCATCTTTATAGCTACAATCCTAATTCAGGCTAATTTTCTGGATTAGAAGAGCCTTCTATAATTTTCTCACTATAAATTCCTCTGTATTACAACCTAAAAATGACTACCAAACCAATCATTCTAAAACACGGAGCTCTGTAAGTTTCAGGATAAGTTCTATCTCCTTGATTAAGCAACTCCAGTGCATCTACTTCATCTCTCAAGTACTACAGTACTTACATTTTCTTGTACTATCCACTATCTTTTTGAATATTATACGGGAGAATAAAGGAGGGGGTTTTACTCTTAATGTTTCCTACCTACATCAGAGCTTTGGTTCTGGGCATGTCCGATGGGTGATTTAACTCTCCCTAATTTAAATCTCCTTTAATTGCTTTAGCCACCCATGATCTCACCAACAGCCAGCCCATAAGGAGGGATCAGTCTTTTACTTCTTTGGTAGACTCTCTGGCCTACCACAGATCTAGACATTTAATAAACCAAATGATAAATCTGTTAACTCTGACCACATAAAATTTAACACAACTGGGTTAACCACCAATTAATAGTTTACTGAGGCCTGTTTGTTCAAGGGAAAAATCCACAGATTGGGAGTTCAAAAAAACCACTTCGATATTTAATGGGATCCTGGATTGAGCACTGATTTCACTGAGTCAAGTGGTTTTCCTTAATCTTTGAAAATAATCTATATAAAAGGACTCTGGAAGTACAACAAGGTTAAGTCTCACAATCTAGATTTGTACAGTTAATGGAGTAATTAATCATGTACTGACTTGTGGTATCCAATTAAGTCTGCTGTGCATCTATTGAATTATCATAAATAACCTTTAAACTTTTCATATTTGTTTTCTTTCTCACCCCTAATAGATGTATACTATATTAATATATTTTTCTTCCACAGGTCCTTTTATACAATAGGTACTATGAATACTTACTGATTTGTGGTACCCTGAGACAAGATGACATTCCTATCAAGAAGCATTGAATACACCCAAGCTAATACACTGGACATAAATACATGTTGTGGAATACGAGAAAATAGTAACTAGATTCACCATCTGCTCTTACTATAAACTTTCAAAGTGCTAAAGTAGCAATAAAAATTAAAATGTTAAAAGGATGTATCTAAACTTTTAATTAGCATGTACTCATGAAACAGAACAAATTATGAATGTTCATACTGAACACAACATGATAGACTAATGATAAACATGAAAAGAATCTTATTACGTGATTCTTTAGCTAGCTGGGCAATGAAGGATATCTGTATGATTTGCCTCCAACCTTGTGAGTATATCCAAAATTAAGTGCTCTGGCTCCACCTAGAACATGCCTCTCTCATAACTGCCTATGTATTCTTCAAGTCTCATCTTCTTAAAACACCTTCCTAAAATGCTAGTCAAATACTAAACTTACTAACAGTCTTACAACAAACTTAAGATAACAAATAGTTTATATTTTGGTATATCATCCTATCTTCCATCATCCCTAGTTAGTGAAACATCCATGCTCCTTACTCTACAACAGCTATCTCTACTCTATCTCAGCCAAACACAGCACAGCGATACCATAAATTTATCACTTAGAATTAGTCCATTTTTAGGGACAATAAATACTGGAAGCAATTTTCTATTCTTCCTATCTCTCCAATACCTTCTCACTACTACTGAATCAACTCTTCATACTATCAACATAATAAAAGCCTCACAAAATGGGTTTTCATAAAGAAATACAAATGTATATGTACATATATTTAAGTAAACACATGTATTTCCTAGCTGAGACAACTGAGAAGACCTAGAAGTAATGACACCCCAGTTCCGATGAAGACACCTAGTGCCCAGACAGACCTTGCTTTCCTTCTCATACAATTCTCCAAATAAAAGAAACTAAGGTTCCTTGGAGAAATCCAGAGCTGAGACAGAGAAAGCAAAGGTAAGTCGGGAATGCTTCTTGGTGCCAAAAAGAAAAGAAGTGCTATTAAAAAAAAAAAAAAAGGCAAAAAAGATAGGCCAACTTGAAAGAGCTCTCCATGGCCAAATCTATGACAATTTGCAATACAAAATTAAAGAATAATTGTAACGAATTATAATCCATAGAATAAAATAAGAATCCATGACTCCATATAGATAGGTAAACAAATTAATACATAAATAGAGGAGAAAAGAAAGCTCTTCCTTAGAGCAGAATTCCAACTAACAAAAGCAGAAGAAATAACAGAAATAGAAAATCATTATTTGGTAAGCACTAGGTAGTAATTTTTCAAGCAACTTTCATCAATGGATGCTAAAATTAGTGTATGACAAGAAACTAGTATGATGAGAAAAAGATATTCACAAAAATCTTAAAGTACCTCTCAACAAGGTATCTATTAAATACAAAAAGGAGGGGCGCCTGGGTGGCTCAGTCAGTTGAGCATCTGACTTTGGCTCAGGTCATGATCTCGCGGTCCATAGGTTCAAGCCCCACGTCGGGCTCTGTGCTGACAGCTCAGAGCCTGGAGCCTGTATCGGATTCTGTGTCTTCCTCTCTCTCTGCCCCTCCCCCACTTGCACTCTGTCTCTCTCTGTCTCAAAAATAAATAAACATTAAAAAAATAAAAAATTAAATACAAAAAGGGAAAAAATAGAAACCTTACAATAGAGAAAACTGGCAGACATCTGCTTAACTAACTGATCCAAAGTAAGACATCACCATGTGCTTCCTGATAGGGTGTACTAAGGATGACACAACATCATTCTGTGGAATTCTTGCCAAAAATGCATAACCTAGATTCAATCATGAGGAATCATCAGACATACCTAAATCGAGGGAACATTCTACAAACCAATTTATCAGTATTCTTCAAAATTTATGAAAGGCAAAGCAAAAAATACTATTCCAGACTAAAAAAGACTAAGAATACATGACAACTAAATACAAAGTATTGGATCCTGGACCCGAAAAATGACATTGCTGGGACCACTGGTGAGCTGTGAAATTAGATTAAATAATATTGTATCATTATTTCCTGATTTGTATAATTGTATTAGAAGATGGTAACATATGGAGAGTCTGGGTAAAGGGTATAACAGTGACTCTTTATTGCTTTTGCAATTGTTTTATAAGTCTAAAATTATTTTTTTAAAAAGCTAAAAAGAAGTAGAAAAGCTTCATGAGTATATAAACAGACAACTGTGTGCATATGCTTGTCACACGTAAGCACTCAAAAGTTAGCTATTAATATAATTCTCCAAGCTTATTAAGCCTCCTAGGATTTCTTAATTCCTCATTTAGTAAATATTTTACCGAGTGCCCACTATGTGCCCAACAAACACAAAAGAAAGAAGCCAGTCAGCCAGCGAGGCAGGCACTCACTAACAGATTCTTAGGCACAGCTGAGAGTGGCTATTTGAAATATACTCATGACCATCTACACACTTATCTCTTCTGTCTTTCAAAGTGAGTAATTCCAAGTTCTACTTTAATTCCTGCTCCCCAGTTTCCATGTTCCTGTTCCTACTTATGTTATCAAAATGCATGTAATTAAAAAACCATGGGATCAAATTCCAGCCATTTGACTTATCCTGTAACTTAGTCTCTGTGACCCTTCTAATTCCTTTACTTGTAAAACTGGGATGCCTTTAACCAACTTTACAGGATTGCTGTGAGGATTTAAATGGGAACAAATATAAGCAAATGGTACATAGTACACATAGCAGATGTTAAAAAAATGTATTTTCCTATCTCTTAAAAATTTTATTTTCTAACCACTATAGGGTCTTGAAGGGTAGACAACAGTTGTTTTACTAATTTCTAGGTGAATTCCTGTTCTATTTTCCAAAGAGTCTACTTTGTATTTTTTACCTATGTATTTTAAAAAAATAAACATAATGTATTTACTTTAACCATTTTAACAGCTTCAGTACCCACTGAAAATCCAAAATGAAAAATATGCATAAGCGTCATTTCTTTCCCAACTATCAGACCAATAGTTCTAACAGCTTTTCCAAATATTGTTTGGAGATCTCATCATGCCAACTCCAAACTCAAGATTCCATTATCATGCTCTATGCTGCCACCCATTGGCTATTACCATACTCTCCAGATATTTCCTTCTCTTTGAAATCTTAAAGCCAGCCTTAAAAAGTGTAAACTTCAACCCAGTGGATAAATTTATCTACACATTGTAGTAATTCTCATATGAGATGCTCCAAGTGCCTGCAAAGAGTTTCAGTTCAATCACTTTAAATCTAACACAATTAGAGATCTATACTTGGCAATTTACATTTTCTAAGCTCTCTTTTTTCCTATTTTCCACTATAGTTGTTATGGCTGTCTCTGAAAAAATTAAATGTCAAAGATAAGTAGTGAAGTTTCTAATGGAGAATACCAGCTTTCCCAGAACTAGCTAGGTTGTCAAACGGAAATACTCTTTCTAGTTAGAAAAGCAACTAGAAATTGAGGAACTAAAACGGTAAGAGCAGCTGTTTTAAATGCTACATAGTTCCAGGTCTTGCTAGTTCTGTCTTCTAAAAATATTCATACAGTATTTTACCCGCATACAGCAACGGAAAACTCAATCATATTACAAGGATATACTGTACTCAATTACTGAGCATAGAAGGGCTTTCCTAATCCTACCTTAAAAAAGATAATTAACACTTGCTCCTTCTATTCCACCAAAATGCTTACTAAATGACTAGCTCAACAGTCACAACATGCATGCACATGCGTGCATACACACACAATTCAAAATGACCAATTTCAACTTCACTAGCAGTTGCTTAATTTTCTGGTCTTTCTCAAACCACATTAAATTTCAAAACACTCTCCACATTCACTCAATGGGAACAGACCATCCTGGATAGTCCCAGGAACAACTTTTCATGTAGTAAACAAGAAAAGATGCCAGAAAAGAACATTAAAAGGCTCTTAAATTGGCTTTCAGATTTGAAAGCAACTTGCCAACAATGATAAATAATGGTACAGTGGTTACAAGCAGAGGTAACAAAAAAGTATACAACATGGTTCACAGTGTTCAGAGGTTGACAACGCAGTTAAGAACACAAGATGCAAACATAGAAAAATAGGAACAAAATAAGGCAGAATATTAACTGACAAATAACTGGTATAGATAACATTTACTACAACAGTGTGAAGTTTAGAAACAGCAATAAGAGCAGAGGTATACCAGTGATAGCAGGATAGAAGCTTAAGCTAAGAGTTAAGGGCAGGGGAATTTCAAGCGATAGAGAACAATGGGTATATGTAGTGCTGTAGTCCAAATAGTAAAAGCATGTTATTTAATACAAATGACTGGACAAAAAAAAAAACAAAAAACAAAAAACAAATGATTGCACCAGTTTAGCTGAAAGAAAACTGTATAAAAGACAGTTGGGGGGCAGCATTAGAAAGAGAAGTGAACTAACTGTGCAGCATACTGAGGCACAGATCATTAGGCTAATAATAAATCCAGAATACAATGAGAAAGTCACTGGAGACTGAGTATGAGATAACGTTTCCACACTATTTAAGGCATGAAGGTTAGGGGGAAGGAGTTTACACTGGTAGCAGTGTTTAAAAGACTAAAGAAAACTAAAAGCGACCAATCATGTTATTTCAGTAGTTTAGAAATAATGCTAATGGTCTGAACCACGGTAAGGACTGTGGAAAGAAAAAGAATGTAATTCCTTCCTATGAAGGAAGAACTTATAGAACCTGGTCAATGATCTAGTTAGAAGTATACAGGGGGGAGGAAGGAATTCAAAATGCTTCCAAAGCTTTAAAACAGAATACAAAAGTACCATGAAAAGAAACATAAGATAGCAAACTATTATTAATAAATGTTTCCAACATTTGAAATGATGTTTCTAAATCAAAACTCCATTTATGTTTAATACAAAGCAATAAAAACAGAATACAGCGAACTTCTACAACAACTGAATATAAACAGCATTCATGCTCCAATACAATGAAGAAACATCTTATACTAAAGCATAAACCACAGTTTATCATAAATCTACATGAATTAGTAACTACTTGATCCAGATCCATGCTACTGTTCTTTTTGTACAAATGACTCCCATTGCTTCAATTACCATACATTTCATATTTAAAATACACTCAACAGTTTGAGATCTAGTTAATTATTCTGCTTAATGAACTATATAAATAAAGCAATGCATGTTGGGATACAGATTTCTCAATAGGCTAATCAACAGACTAGAAACAGTCTAAATTGCAAAACTCAGTTACTATCAAATCTTTTATAAATAAATATGGAATCATACCTTCCTCTTCCTACAAATCCCCCAACAAATAATCAAATTTTGAAAAAATAAAAACTATAAAATACCACACTAGATAAGTTACACAAGTTTTTTCGTTACCTTTACTTTATCTCTTCTTAAGCAACAGAATAGACAGTTTTCATCAAAAGTCCAATCAGAAATGCTTTCAGGTTCACAGTCTGCAAAAAGAGTTGGAATACCAAATTAACAGTTACAAAAGTGAATTTTTCAAACAAATGAGAATTTCAAAAATATTATTTAACAACAAACAACAAAAAATCCTAAGCACTGGACAGGTTCCTTACTTGTCTTAATATTCTTAATAACTGTTCACTAATTAATATATCTTATTAATACATATATTTGCATTATCAACTAAACACAAAAATGTTTATAGGGATACAGCTTTAACTCACATAAAATTGAGTAAAAAGGAGGAAGAGACTGGGGTTTAAATCACAAAAGTATCAGATATGTCACCAGGAAGAATTTGAAATATACCAAAGAGGAAAGAAAAAAAAAAAAGATTTTGAATACCTTTATATAAACTGAGATCTTTTAATAATGCAGGTCCAAACAGCCCTTCAAGAATACTTTCAAACCCTGAAAGGATGAAAAAAAAATCCATTATTACAGTAACACTCCCTATAGTAAGGTAATATTAATCTGCTGCTGAAAAAAAGATGGTGTGTTCCTCCAGTTCTCAAGGATCCCCAGAGTATTACAGAAGGGATGCTGAGGAAAGAGTGTCAATGACAAACCTAAAAGGAACATTTGCATTTTTGTCCATGATTAACATTCAATACAAATTCACAGCACATTCGAGAACAACACAAAACAGACAACACTAGAAATAACCAATGAAAGAATGGAAACTCACGGGTTGTCCTATCATTGTACAAAATCCCAAATACCTCCTTACATAAATGCTCAAAATCCATTTTAAAAGGCACCTTCCCCAATGGAAGAGTCAAATCGTTTCAAAATTTCCACAACATTCTGGATTAATCTAAATAGCCTGTTTCTGAATATGAATTGAGATAATAGATTTTTCAAGCTAACAGTTTTTTAATGTTTTATTTATCTTTTTGAAAGAGCACAAGGAGGGGAGGGGCAGAGAGAGAGGGAGACAGGATCCAAAATGGGCTCCACACTGACAGCAGTGAGCCCGATGTGGGGCTCAAACTCACGAACCAGATCATGACCTCAGCGAAAGTGCAACGCTCAACTGACTGAGCCACCCAAGCACCCATCAAGTCCACAGTTTTCTGAAGAAAGAAAATTCTCACTGAGAATACCTTTATTACTAAAGAAAAAATCATAATATTTTAAAAGAAAAAGATCTTTGTAACTTTTTTACATTGCCACAATAACTACTTGCTGGTTCCTTTATGAAGGTAGAACTCACTAGTTATACATACAAAAAAAAGAAAGAAAAAATCCAAATATATCTGTATATAAATGTTTAAAATATTATCACCTTCCACATTATTTAAAAAAAAAATTTTTTTTTGGATTTATTACCTCAAATATGGCCGATTCAATGAAAAACAATGAAAAAATCTTGGCCATCTTACTGTTTCCTATGGTTCATAAAGAGAATAAGGAGGGAAAAGGGGAAAGGAATCAGACTGCACCTTTATATAACATAACAGAAATAACAGGTTAAGAGTGGTGGTTCCCAAACTAAGGATCTCACTGGGAGCTCAAACAGTTACAAGGGGTCCACGAATCCATATGTACTTCAAGAATGATCTTCAGAAAGAATTAACGTGTCTTGTGCATGCAGTGTTCATAGTACTGTTCAAATGCAAAAAAAAAAAAAAGTTATCGCAATTAAGAAAATACACAAAATGTTACTGAATTCCTAGTGTGTATTATGTATTTTGGGGCCCTATGTATTTTGTCACATAATCTATAATCACAACTTTATAATTAAAAAAAATTAGAAAGTACTCTTATGCTCAAAAGGGAGGGAACCACTAATTTAAAATACTATAGCCAGGTGGATACATGAAGGTTCACAACATAGTTAGCACTTCCTTACTACAAATACAATCACCATAAAGGGTTTGAAGGTAAAGGGGTAGAAAAGATGGTGCTTACAAACAGGATTTTGTCTCTTTATAAGAATAATAATGCAGGGGTGCCTGGCTGAGTCGGTAGAGCAAGGGACTCTTGATCTTGAGGATATAGGTTCAAACAAGCTGCACAGGAGATGTAGAGATTACTTAAAAATCTTTAAAAAACTAAAAAAAGATCAGAATTTAATACGGGGCGCCTGGGTACCTCAGTAGGTTAAGAGGCCAACTTGGGTTCATGTCATGATTTCGCAGTTCACAGGTTTGAGGCCCTGCGTCCCTCAGGCTCCGTGCTGACAGCTCTGCTTTGGATTCTGTGTTTCCGTCTCTCTCTGCCCCTCCCCTACTCATGCTCTGTCTCTCTCTTAAAAATAAATTTAAAAAATTAAAAAAGATTATTTTTAATAATTAAAAAAAGAAGAACAATGCAGAGCAAAAGACTTTTTTGTCCACAGTATTAAGCCATTGTTTTCAACAGAATAATCTCTAGAGTCTATGTTAACTACATTGTAAAGAGTTGATTTTTCTACACTATTTTCTAGATTCTAGATTTTTCATTTATTATTAAGGAGCAATTGTTTTTCAACTCTCCTTAATTCTTCCCATCAAAATTATTCCAAGGACATTAACAAAATCAAACTATCCATTCAAACAAGTAAGAGTTATCTGTGTCTCTGTTTATTATTTGCTAAAACATTTTCTGCTAAATCACTATGGTCTCTCTTCCCCAAACTAGGGAGGAGAAAGGGTTGGACTGGGGGTTTAGAGGTTGGGGAAATGGTGGTTAAGAGAATGAGAAGGAATTGCTAGATCCTATCTATCTTGGGCCTGCAAACTAGATATTCTCAACACTAGTCTCCCCTCCCCAAACCCCTTAAATAAATCCCACAGCCTGCCTCCCAACTCTAAAGCCCTATTTCACAAATATTAATGAAAGCATTTCAATACCTTTAAAGTACCCAGTACACACTGCAAATAGCTAAAAGAGATTATAAGTGGCTCTTGTCCCAAAGAACACATGTAATAAATATGCTTTCATCTAGATTTATATGAAATTGTGACAAATTCCAAACTTGCATACTAAGTATAAATTCCTGAGAAGGAAAAATGTTAATATAGCAAGAAATAATACCAGGAAAAAAAGGCTTATAAGCTTTGAGAGTGAAAATTATTAAAATTACAAAATAACAGAATCTGAAAGAATAAGAAAATAGAATAAAAACTTCATCAATAACACAGAGACACTAAACAAAAAACTGAATCACATATCAAAAAACCATGAAAGGGAAAGACCAAAAACAATAAATTAAAAAAAAAAAAAAATCTGGTGACTTAACCACAAATAATTTTGACCAAAAGAGCAACTATAAACAGGTCACTCCTATTTTGCTCACATCTGTAACAATACATTAAACCTTACAAATATTATCAATTAGACACTGTAAAGCCATATCCTGCTACCCTGTTAACTGAATTTAATGCTACTCAGTTTTATTAACATTAAATATTGAATTTAGCAGTTGCATAGCAACAAGAAACGGCTCATGTGCTATGCTTGACATTAACAAAAGGCAAATAAGGGAAGAACAAATGTATTCAAAATTTATACCATGATCTCACAGAAAAGCCATGAGATCAATAACAAAATGCCATGGAAAATTAAATACTGAAAAAGACAGCTATGTCATTATGTTCAATCACTAGAGCTTAAAAACCATCTTTATGGAATACATTACATGTGAGGAAATATTCATAATTTTATTGGACACAACCAGTGTTCAAAGAATTCCTGTCCAACATCACAATGGGTCTCAGAGTTGGGTCTCCAGTCTCTTCCTCACAGCAACCTCCACTGTGTTTTTAGACTACTCCTAAAATACTGCTTTGACAATGCCATTATCTGTTCCGAAAAATTCTTTGTTTAAAACACAAATCCCAAATTCTTAAGTCCAGCAATCAAAGCTGCTTATCATTTGGCTCCAAGCTACCATTAGCAGCAGCCTTATTTCCCACAACTTTGTGCCCATTCTCAGAGCTTGTCATGTTAGTATTCTGATGTATTCAGTCATCCTAATATTTTCTCAGGCCTCTGCATCTCACCTCTGCCAAAATAAATTATCTCGTTCAAGGCACTCTTCAATTTGTTCAACAAATACATGTCTGCTTATTCAACTGACATTAACTGAGAGCTGACCATCTAGCATGGACAATGGCAGGCACTGATAGTGTGAACAGCCAGTGGTGAACAGACATGGTGACTGCCCTCATGAAGTTGGATTTCCAGTTTTCTCATCCTCAGAATTCACTTATCACTCTCCCCTTTTAAATAAATGTCAATTCCTTATGTTTTCTTTGTTTTCTGTCATGTGCAAAGTGCTCTCTATGCAATCTATTCTGTAAAATAAAATTTGTCATAGGCTATCTAAACTTTATTTTTTTGCTTTTCTTTTCATGTATTTATATCTTATCTCCTCAAGGAGATTTAATATTCCAGGAAGGCTAGGCAGGTCTTCCTGTTTCCCTCATTTTTCTCTCTTAAACTAGGACTCTACATGCTTGGTTTGCAGCTTCTAATTTAATCATCTACCTCTCAAAAACAAAAGATAGATTAAAATTTTTCACATATTCCCTCTTCAATCTTAATCATAGTCACTACTTTATTTGTAACCAAAACGGAATAGTAGGTTATGAAAAATAACAGGACAGAAACATATCAAATACATAGCGAACATAAGTCAGTAAGCAATATAGTCCGTGCTTTTGAAACAAAAAATTAAGGATGGAATGAAAAAATGGTTCATGGGTCTTGGGAACCTTTTCTCTGAGGTACAGTATAGACATTAGTAGTTTGAGAGATAAAGAGGTGCTAAAAAGGAAAATCAGGGGCACGTCAGAAAATTAGCAATTTTTACATCAAGGTCCTGGGGAATCTTGTAAAACTTGGTGCTTGGTATAAAAGAGCTCGGTCTCCAACAGAGTAGTATTATTTTATGAAATATCAGTTCAGAGGTGCTTGCTGGTTTAAAAAAAAAAAAAGGCACCAGATTATATAATCTTTTATATTTTATCCAAGATAACATAAGGTAAAGAATACCTTTTTACTGATGTTCCATCTTTCTCAATGTATCATACAACCAAAGAAACGTAGATAAACTCCTACAGGTAATGAACAAAAACCAGGTTCCTCTTCTCATTACTCTAGACTTCCTCCTCCCCCACTGCTGGGCAACTACATTCACTAAGTCCTTCCTCTCTTCCTGAGCATCTGATCCCAGCCCATGCACTGTGAGGAGCCCATTTGCTGGCACACTTATCACCCTCAGAACTACCCAGCACAAGAACTGATGAAAAAACCTGACCAAATACATTGGAGAGAAACAATCTAATTACAACTAATGGCTCAAACTAAAACAATTAATGAAGAAAAAATACTAGAACTTGAAGAAATTATTTCAAATAACATTTATTATAATAATTAGTAATAATTATTTTATAATAATAATTATTTATTTAAGAATAACATTTTTAAAATGTTATTCTCTACTCAGAAAAAAGTGGAGAATATGTGTTTGGGAGAGAAGGAAAAAAGAAAAACTGTCAAAATAATCAAACAGAGGTACTAAGCAGAAAAATATACAATAAATTTGTGATTTAGAAAACTAACTTAAGAAAGGTCCTCATAGGACACCTGGGTGACTCAGCTGGTTAAGTGTCTGGCTCTTGATCTGGGCTCGGGTCACGATCTCACCATTGAGCCCCACATCAGGCTCTGTGCTGAACACGGAACCTGCTTAAGATTCTCCGTCTCTGTCTGTCTGTCTGTCTCTCTCTCTCTCCCCCCCTCTGCCCCTTCCCCCCCCCCCCCAACTCTCAACCAATCAATAAAAATGTCCTCACAATATATAGTGAATCTGAAGGCACAGAGATCATGAGGAGGTAGCCAGGGCATTCAATACTGTAAAACACGATTTCTAGCAAGAAAAAGCAAAGAACATAAATGAAAAAAAAAAAGTTTTTTTGTTTGTTTGTTTATTTATTTAAGGGAAGCAGAAGGAGAACAAGAAGAAAACTTCCTAATGTTGAGTATTATCTGGAGTCTAAAGGCTCTGAGAAATACTGGGGCAGAGTACTCAAGGGGAAAAAAGCATGTAGATGTAGCACTTACCTGGTAAAATATCTCAACCTCAAAAATAAAAGTTTAAAAGCTCCAAAAAAAGGGAAAATTTTTCCTTTTTTTACTTAAGAGAAAAGGGATTTAGACTGCCAGTCATTTTATCAGAAGTAAATGCTAAAAGCCAATGGAGGTATGTTTACAAAATTCTGAGTGTTAAAACAAAAAACATACACTTTTTGTAGCCAAGCTATTACTCTTATTATAATTTTAAGGTTTATTCATTTTTCAGAGACAGAGCGTGAGAGCAGGGGAGGGGCAGAGAGAGAGGGAGACACAGAATCCAAAACTGGCTCCAGGCTCTGCGCTGTCAGCACAGAGCCTGGTGCGGGGCTCAAACCCACAAACTGTGAGATCTTGATCTGAGCTGAAGTCGCACGTACAACCGACTGAGCCACCTAGGCGCCCCTGTAGCCAGTCTATTATTCAAAGACATGGGTAAAAGAAAAGAAAGAAGGAAACATGCTCTGATTTGAAAAGCAGGACAGCATTCACTCTGGGGTAAGAGCAACTGAAAGTAGTTCAGCTAATAAAAAAATAATTCAAAACAAAGACCTCCTAAAAAGAGAAAACAATGTTTACATAAAAAATAATGGTGGGGGGAGTGCCTGGGTTGGTTCAGTCAGTTGGGCTTCTGATGCTTGATTTCGGCACCAATGATCTCACATTCCTGAGACAGAACCCTGAGTTGGGAGCACAGAGCCTGCTTAAGATTCTCTCTCTCACCCTATGCCCTTCCCCTGTTCATGCTTGCATACGCACACACACACTCTCTCTGAAAGAAAGAAAGAAAGAAAGAAAGAAAGAAAGAAAGAAAGAAAGAAAGAAAGAAAGAAAGAAAGAAAAAAAAGAAAAGAGAAAGAAAGAAAGAAAGAAAAAAAAGAAAAGAGAAAGAAAGAAAGAAAGAAAGAAAGAAAGAAAGAAAAAGAAAGAGAGAGAGAAAGAAAAGGTAAGCAGTATACCAGTAAAATTAATAGTTAAGTGTAAATAGTTGTTACTGGGGAGCCTAGGTGGCTCAGTCAGTTAAGTGTCAAACTCTTGATTTCAGCTCAGGTAACGATCTTGCACTTCGTGGGATGGAGCCTGCCTGGGATCCTCTCTCTTTCTTTCTCTGCCCCTCCCGTGTGCTCTCTCTTTCTCTCTCTAAATAACATAAACTTATAAATATCTCTCAAAATAATAAAATAAACCTATATATAAACAAACAAACACGATATAATTTAAAAAGTAATGACTTAGGAATAACATCCCAGGGGTGCCTGGGCTCAGTTGGTAGGCATCCCACTTCAGCTCAGGTCATGATCTCATGGTTCGTGAGATCAAGCCCCGGGTTGGCTCTATGCTGACAGAGTAGAGCCTCCTTGGGATTCTCTCTCCCTCTCTTTGTCTCTCTCTCAGATGCCCCTCCCCATCTCATGCCTGCTCTCTCAGAATGAACATTTTTTAAAAATAAAATATGCAATTGAATAGCTGATTTAGACTTGTAGTTTTAGACTGAAACCTTAAGTTTGTACACTGTATTAGAATACTTAAACTTATGAACAATCACATTTATAAGTCTAAATTATGATTCTTAATATTTACTTAGACACGAAGGGAGATTTTGTTAAATACCTAAAGAGAAAATATAAAAATTTTAATTCATAATTACAGATTAAAATGCTTTAAAAGTTAAACTAAAATATTTATCAGAAATTTAAAATTAGAGTAAGATCTGTATTTTAGGAAAAGTAGGTTTTACATTTATAACTGTAAGTAAAAGTGAACATTAAATTAGAAATCAAAGTAACCATGCCTTCCCTTATACACAAAGCCACCTTAAGGATATTATTTTTTAAATATCACTTTTAACAGCAAGAACCAATCGAGTGTTAATACAGAGCTCAGCAGTGTGGGTATACAGAGGATCTGTTTAAAATATATGCCCTGCCATTAAGATTTACACACATTTCTGCTACCATGCATATACTGGTAACTCTCCAATCTCTTATCTCTTGCCCCAGACCTTATTTCTAACTGCCTGCTCCATTCATATCATCACCAAGATATCCCAAATACCTCAAAAAGTCCAAATCAAAATCATTCTACACTTCATCTCAACCAGTGACTCCTGTATTCCTTACCAGGAAAATGGCATCCCTAACCCCTTCAACCTAAACCATTCAGATTACAAATCTCAGTCTGTCTGATTCCATTCTTTCATAAGACAGTAATCAGGTCTTCCAGTCACTGAGTCCTATTCATTCCAATTCAGACAGATCCATCCAAACCTATTCTCTTTTCCATCCCTAAAGTCAGGTCTCACCATCTCTTACCTTAATAATTACAGTACATGTCGTTCATATTATCATTAACTGAGCCCTTAGCTGGCATCAGGCAAGTACTGTATCAGGTACTTCATACCCACTATAACAAAATCTTCAGAGGAATACTGTAAAGTAGGTATTATTAGTACCTAGTACACATAAGAAAATCAAAGCAACTAATTTTTTCATACAACTACAAAGAGGCAGAGCCTAGGTTTAAAACCAGGCCTGTGATTCTACAACCCAGGCTCTTCAATTTCTCCACTACCTACTAATAACATTTTCGAACTTTTCATTCATTTTACTACTTCAGCATCCCCCTACACCACCATCCCCAACAGAATCCATCCATCACAATGCTGCCAAACTTTTTCCATCTTTTCTCAGTTTTACCAACCTTTGATGGTTTCCAATAATACTGAAGACTTCAAACTCCTGGATGATACCCAAGATCACTGAGGGTCTGTCTAGCCTCATACTACCTTTTCAGTCTCCCCTGCTACCATTTTCTACCTATACACACTATGCTCTAGTCAGACTGACTTATTAATCACTACATATATGGCAATGCTTCCATGCCTTTTAAGCATAGCATGTCCTCTACCTGGAATGTTCTCCTGCAACCCTCAATCTAGTTCATTCTAAGGTATCCTTTAGCTCATTCCTCAAGCCCTAGGCAAGCGTAGGAACATCCTCATCAGTGCTGCTTATACTACCACTTATAAACTACATACACTGTAATTATTTTTTGGCGTTTTATCCACTAGATTTTCAGCAAAGAACTGGAGCCTATCTATCTTTCTCTTAATATCAACCTGTTTCTTAAACTACAGTCAGTAAATTTCTGTTGGAAGAATGTAAACACACCTTCCTAATTCCTATACCCTCTGAGTGGTTTTAGATTTTAGAATGATTCCACTTTATATGTCTGGCATGTTAAAGACCCAAATATACAGTTAAGTAAAGTAAATAAAACACAAGGGTAATCGATATCTGATAGAAAAAGGATGGATTTTCTGCTTGAGTTCAACCAAGTTCCCTTTATCTATGAACTAAAACCAGAACATAATTAATGGCTAGCTTTGCTGGTCCAAGAACAGAGATGACAGAATACTTTTTTTCATAAAAAGCTGTAACCACAGCAAAGACAGAAAAAAAGAGTAAGATAAGGTCCTGAAAAAGGAGGGGAAAAGAATATGTACTAAGTAACTGGAACATTACCAAAATAATTTCATATATCTACACACACAATGCCATAAATGAGATTCTAAGATGTTAAGTAACCAAAAGAACAAAGGTAGTAAGTAGCTAGGTCAGATGAATTTAGTTCTTTGGAAATCCAAGGGCAGTTGGGTTCATTTTTTCTGTTATATATTACTCTACCCAAACTGTCTTGGGTAGAGTAATTATGTTAAAAAGAAGCCATTTAAATGCAAATCGGAAGTTGATTAGGAATGAGTCAATTACACCAGGAGTTCACAATCTGTGGGCCACAATTCCTTACAGGAACTCCATCATTACAAGGTCAGTAAATCCATATGAGCACGGTTTGTAAATTAAATACAAATGTGCTTGGGGCGCCTGGGTGGCTCAGTCGGTTAAGCGTCCGACTTCAGCTCGGGTCACGATCTCACGGTCCGTGAGTTCGAGCCCCGCGTCGGGCTCTGGGCTGATGGCTCAGAGCCTGGAGCCTGCTTCAGATTCTGTGTCTCCCTCTCTCTCTGCCCCTCCCCCGTTCATGCTCTGTCTCTCTCTGTCTCAAAAATAAATAAAACGTTAAAAAAAAAAAAAAAAAATTTAAAAAAATAAATAAAAATGTGCTTGTATATACAGCCACTATTTCTTCAAATGCTATTTTGCTGTGAACAAAATATAGGTTTCTTTAAAAAGCATTACTGAATTTGTAATAGTCTTTTGTCATTACATATTTTCTCAAACATACTAAAATTACACTACAAGGTGGGAGATGGGCAATTTCTTTCGTTTTCTTTTTTTTAAGTTAAATAATATAAAATCATTTTCTGCTGTTTCTGAGCCTCCTTTTCTTGGTGGACTATATAGATACTGAGTGTCTAGGAGTCAAATACTAGGGATGCAGCTGTGAACAATAAAAAGTTCCTATCAAGGAACTTTAATTCTGGCAAAGAAGACAAACGATACAAATGATGAGGAGGAGGAGGAGGATGATGATGATAAAATGTATGATAAAAGTAAGTCAAAGTAATGATAGAAGAAGACAGTAGAGAGGGGGATAACAACTAAGCCCTGATAAACCCTGACTGAGTACATGGAGAAAACTTGGGAAGGGAATTAGGAAGGAGAATCTTTAAAGAGGTCAGAAGAAGACTTTAAGTGGCAACATTTTGAGCACTGAATGCAGTGAGGGATCAATCCACACAGATATCCAAGACAGGAACATTCTAGGCAGATGGAACGGCACTGAAGCAGTATATGGTATGAAGTATGGTATAGCTGAGAAACAGCAAGAAAGCTGGTATTATCTGAGCAAAGTAAATAAGGTAGAAGGTAGGAAATGAAGTCAGAAATCTAGAGGCAAGAATCTGTAGGCCACGGTGAGGATTCCGAATTTAAAAGAAATCAACTAGTTTTACCTTTGGGTACTGGTGGAGGTGTTACAGACTTCTATTGTTTAAGATTAGCAGGTGGGTGCACAGATAACTGATTATGAGGAAAGCATCATTAAAAGACTATCATTACTAGAGGCTTGGCAAGAGATAACGGTGGCTTGAAATAGTATGGCAATCATGAAGGTAGAGAGCGGTGGCTGGGTATAGAAAATATTTTGAAGATATAACCAACTTGCTCTGATGATGCACTGGATGTGGAATGGGAGGGAAAAGTATTAAAAACAATACTTAGGCTTCTGGTCTAAGAACTGAGTGAACCTTAATGTTAATTTTCTAAGATGGAGGGGCGCCTGGGTGGCTCAGTCGGTTAAGCGTCCGACTTCAGCTCAGGTCATGATCTCATGAGTTCAAGCCCTGCACTGGGCTCTGTGCTGACAGCTCAGAGCCTGGAGCCTGCTTTGGATTCTGTGTCTCCCTCTCTCTCTCTGCCCCTCCCCTGCTCATGCTCTGTCTCAAAAATAAAAAACATTAAAAAAAAAAAAATTTTTTTTTTTTTTTAATTTTCTGAGATGGAGAGAACTGAAGGAGAAACAATTTTGGCACAGAGAAATCTAGTTCAGATTGGGACATGTTAAATCTGACATGCCTTTCACAAATCAAAGTGGATACATGCAGAAGGAATTGGATAGGTGGGTTTGAGTTTAAAAGGAGAAAGTTTGGGTTCATTGGAAATCAAAGTACATACAGAATTTAAGGCCTTAAAACTAGAGATCACTTTCAGTTAATGAGGCAGATAAAAATGAAAGGAAGGAAGAAGATTGAATACTGGAGCATTCCAATGCTTACCAATTAGAAAAGAAAAGAGACTGAAAATATGACCAGGTCTCATTTATGGTTATATATCCAGTATCTGGCAAACAACTTCGTTGTTAACACTTTAAAAATACGATAGGTCATCTGAACCATTTCATATGGCATGTAATTAAAATAAATAGATATACCTTTCTACCTCTCATACAAGAGAAGATCTTGAAAGGAAGCACATACCCTTCAATATAATCAAACACATTTCTTTAAATTTCTGTAATATTCATGTTTAAAAAATCACTACTTTGGGCCACCTGGGTGGCTCAGTCAGTTGAGCATCCGACTTCAGCTCAGGTCATAATCTCTTGGTTCCAGAGTTCAAGCCCCACTTATGTCTTGCTACTCTCAGTGCACAGCCCATTTCTGATCTTCTGTGCCTCCCCCCCCCCCCACCTCTGTCCCTCCCCTACTCACGCTCTCTCAAAAATAAATAAAAATTCAAAAAAAATGACTTTATAACATATCTCTAACATACCTTAATATATGGCAGTACAAAAGAGCAAACTTTAATCTGGTCCCTACCAAAATAAGCCTCCACAAGTTTATGAAAATTTTAAATTAAACGAAAGTTTGAGTTAGTCTTCAGATTTATACACATATTTACATATAAAGTAAATTCTAAATAGACTTTGTATGCTCAAAAACATTCAGTGACTACCTACTGTCTGCAGAATAAAATCCAAACTATGAAGTGTGGCTTTTAAATCATTCCAGACGTGAATTTTTCAACCCTCTCCCTTCCAATTTCCTTCAAGGACGCTCAACTCAAAACTATTTTGTTTCTTGAATATAACTTGCTTTTGCTTGTCTTAATCCCTCTTCTCATCCTGTTCCTTTGGTCTAAAAAGGCTTCTCTCAAATCTCAATAGTCTTGATCCTGCTTTGTCTTCAAGGCCATAGATCAAAAGTTCCTTCCAATTGTTATCTTCCCTTTCAATTGACTCCAATATGCTTCACTTTATCCGTTCTGAATTTTCAACATGAATGAATATGTTTTATGTGTCCAACTGAATTCTACACTCAATGTTATAATGTAACAGAAGGAACACTAGTGTTCAGGAAATAACAGACTAGTGGTTAACAGCATGGATTCTGAAGCCAGACAACCTAGGTTCAAATTTCTGACTTTACCTTTTAACAGTTCTATGGCCTTAGGTAAGTTGTCTTCTTTATTCCTTACCCTCCTTAGCTATGAAATTGTTTTGATCTCAAAAAATTAAGATAATTAAATACTTGCAAACTTTGGAATAGTATCTGGAAAGTGTAATAGAAGCACTATATTATAAAGTGTTTGAGGAAGGAAACAAAGGAAGAATGTATTTTGGTAACTGCTCTTTTTTCCTTATGATTTAAAAGACAGCTACATACAACAGTAACTATAAATTTATGTTGATGAGCATGAAAATCAACAAGGAACACTGGAAAATAAAATGCCACATTTCTACCCAGGAGAATGGATAGCTAACAGTGTACTTGGGGAGTAGGGGAAAGGAAGGTTACATATCTGTAACCTCCTCTTAGATGTTGGTAGAGTGTATTAAATTAATGCTATTCATCATAGCTTGTGTAGGAGTAAACTTTCTAAACTACTGGAGAGAGACAGAGAGAATCTCAATGTAACCATGGACAGGAAGAGGTGGGATCAAAGTAATAGGAAAGCACAGGAAAAAGGCAGGATAAGTTTTAAATAGAAAAAAAATGCAGAAGTTGAACTTTTATTAAGAGAAGAATACTCATCATTTATTGTGATGTGAATCCTGCATCTTTATATTAAACCTTTTTCCTTTAGAAAAAAATAAATTTATGTCCACGGACATATAATTTATAAAGATGTAATTTGTGACAATAACAGCATAAAATAAGGGGATAGAACTACATAAGAGCATAGTATTTTGTATACTATTGTAACTAAGTTGTTGTTAATCTGAAATACACTTTTATAAAATAAAATGTTAATTATATATCCCCAGGGCAAGCACTAAAAATCATTAATAAATTGTACAGAAAAATAAATAAAAAGGGATTTAAAATAGTATATTAGAAAATATTTATGACACAAAAGAAGGCAGTAATGGAGGACTTTAAGAACAGAACTGACATAAGACATGTAGAAAACAAATAGCAAAATGACAAATATCCTTAATACTAATTGCATTAAACGTAAATGGATGGATTAAACTCTCCAATTAAAAGGCAGAGATGGGCAGAATAGATTTAAAACACACACACACACACACACACACACACACACACACAGAGACACACAAAAAACATGATCCAACTATATGTTGTCTACCTGAGACTCATTTTAGATCTAAAGACACAAAGAGGTTGAGAGTGAAAGAAAAGACAGTCCATGAAAACAGCAACTAAAAGAGAAAGGGAGTATGTATACTAATATCAGACAAAACATATGTTAATACTTGTTCCAATAGGGGCACCTGGGTGGCTCAGTTAGTTAGGTGACCGACTTCAGCTCAGGTCATGATCTCACGGTTCATAAGTTCGAACCCCACCTTGAGCTCTGTGCTGACAGCTCAAGAGCCTGGAGTCTGCTTCAGATTCTGTCTCTCCCTCTCTCTCTGCCCCTCCCCTGCTCATGCTCTTTCTCTCTCTCAAAAATAAACATTAAAAAAAATTTTTAAAAACTTGTTACAATAGACAAAGATATATGACAAAAGAGTCAATCTGTCAAGATTTAACAATTAAAAACACAAATGCACCTAACAGAGCCCCAAAACATGAAACAAAAAAATGACAGAACTGAAGGGTGTAATAGCTCACTATTATAGACTTCAACACCTCACTAGCAATAATGGATAAAATAACAAGGTAAAAGATACAATGGAAAGAGAAAACTGGAACAATACCATAAATCAACTAGACCTAAAAGACATACAAAGAACACTACACCCAACAAAAGCAGGATATACATTACTTTCAAGTGCACATGGAACATTCTCCACAGTAGACCATATGTTAGACCATCAAAAAAAGTCTCATAAATTTAAAAAGCTGGAAATCATACAAAGTATCTTCAACAATAATGCAATGAGATCAGAACTGATAACGGGAATTGGAAACTTTCCAAGTCAAAAAAAAGTAATTACAATGAAAATTAGAAAATACTTTGAGAAGAATTAAAAATAGCCACAAAACACCAAAATGTATGGGATGCAGCAAAAGTAGTGCTCAGAGGGAAATCTGTAACTGTAAACACCTACATTAAAAAAGTATCACAAATGGGGTGCCTGGGTGGCTCAGTCGGTTGAGCGTCTGACTTCGGCTCAGGTCATGATCTCACAGTTCATGGGTTCAAGCCCCGCCATCAGGCTCTGTGCTGACTGCTTGCTCAGAGCCTGGAGCCTGCTTCAGACTCTGTGTCTCCTCTCTCTGCCCCTCCCCCGCTCACACTTTGTCTCATTCTGTTTCTCAAAAATAAATAAATGTAAAAAAACAATTTTTTTTTTTTAAAGTATCACAAATCAATAACCTTACTCTTTAAGGAACTGGAAAGAGATGAAGAAACAAATGCAAAGCGAGCAGAAGAAAGGAAATAATGAAGGGCATGGATTTAAAAAAGAGAATAAAAAAATTAGTGGAACCAAAACTTCTTTGAAAAGATTAACACCATTGACAAACCATTAACTTGAGTGACCAAGAAATAAGACAGAGAAGACTCAATTTACTAAAACCAGGAATGAAAGTAGGGAATATTACTGACTTTACAGAAATACAAAGGATTATAAAAGAATACAATGAACAATTGTATGTCAACCAATTGATAACATAGATAAAATGGACAAATTCCTATAAATTACCAAAGCTGACTTAAGAATAAAAATATATGATCTATAATGAGATTAAAATAGTAATACATAAAATATTGTCAAAGAAAAGAGCCAGATAGCTTCAGCGATAAATTTTCCCAAACATTAAAAAATATATATTTATTTATGTTCAGAGAGAGAGAGAAAGAGCATGCGCAAGGGCAGGGCAGGGGAGGGGCAGAGACAGAGAGAGAAAGAGAATCCCAAGCAGGCTCCACACTGTGAGCAGCACAGAGCCTGCCTGACATGGGGCTCAATCACACAAACCATGAGATCATAACCTGAGTTGAAACCAAGAGTTGAATGCTTAACCAACTAAGCTACCCAGGCACCCCAATAAGAAACAGTTCACCCAAACATTTAAAGAAGAAATAATACCAACTCTTAGGAAACACTTCCAAAAAAACAGAAGAGGAAAGAATACTTCCTAACTCATTCCATAGGTCAATATTACTCAGATCCCATAAGAAAACAAAGATAGCACAAGAAAACTACAGACCAATCTCTCTCATGAATATAGATGCAAGAATCCTCAACAAAATAGTAGCAAACCACATTCAGCAGCATATTAAGAGGACTACACACCATGGACTTATCCCAGGAATGCAAGGGTGGCTCAATTTTTAAAAACCAATCACCACATTAATAAAATGAGGGGGAAAAATAACATAATCATCTCAATTGACACAGAAAAAACATTTAACAAATTCCAACACTCTTTCATGATAACACTCAATAATCTAGGAATAGAAAGGAGCTTTCACAACCTGATAAAGGCCATCTATGAAAAAACTCATAACTAACAGAGTCAATTGTAGAACACTGAAAAGCTTCCTATTAAGGTGAAGAACAAGATAAGGATGTTCATCCTTGCCACTTCTATTCAATACTGTCTGGAAGTTCTAGCCAGAACAATTAGGTAAAAGAAATAAAAGGCATTCAAATCGGAAAGGAAGAAGTAATACTACTGCTTTTCACAGATAAGGTCTTACATACAGAAAATCCTAAGAATCCACAAAAAAATGATCACAATTAACAAGTTCAGCAACATTGCAGGATACATGAAAAACATACAAAAATAAGTAGCATTTCCATACATCAACAATGAACAATCTGAAATTAAGAATCCAATTTCATGTATAATAGTATCAAGAAGAACAAAATACTTAGGAACAAATTTAACCAAGGAAGTGGAAGAGCTGCACACTAAAAACCACAAAACATGAAATGTCAAGAAATTAAAGACTTAAATAAACGGAAAGACATCCCATGTTCCTAAATTAGAAAACCTAATATTGTTAAAATGGCAGTACGTCCCCGCCAAAGTGATCTACAGATTCAATGCAATCTCTATCACAATCCCAACTATGTTTTTTGCAGAAACTGACAGGCTAATCCTAAAATTCAAATGGAACTGCAAGGGAGTCCAAATAGCCAAAACAATCTTGTTTTGAAGTTGGGGGGGGGGGGGGGGGGGGAGATTGGAGGATTCACTCATCCTCATTTCAAAAATTATTATAAAGCCACAGTGTTGGCACAAAGATAGACATACAGACCAACAGAAATGTGTCCAGATATAAACCACACATCAATGGTCAATTGATTTTGTTTTTAATGTTTATTTATTTTGAGAGTGTGTGTGCACATGCAAGCAAGCGGGGGAGGGGGGGGGGAGAGAGAGAGAGAGAGAGAGACAGAGAGACAGAGACAGAGAGAGACAGAGAGAATCCCAAGCAGGCTCCACACTGTCAGCCCAGAGCCTGATGTGGGGCTCTATCTCACAAATTGTGAGATCATGACCTGAGCTGAAATCAAGAGTCGGTCACTTAACCACCTGAGCTACCCAGGCTCCCCAATGGTCAACTGATTTTCAACGACGATGTCAAGACTATTCAGTGGGGGAAAGAACTGCCTTCTCAAGAAACAACACAGGGACTACTGAATAACCATGTGCAAAAGAATGAAGTTGGACTATTATCTCACACCATACATAAAAACTCAAAATTTATCAAAGATCTAAATGTAAGAGAGAAAACTATAAAATTCTTCAAAGGAAACATAGGGAGATAAATCTTTATGACTTTAGATGTAGCAATGGGTTCTTACCGGACACCAAAAGCACAAGCAACAAAAAATTTTAATATTAAACTTCCTAAATATAAAAGCTTCTATGAATCAAAGAATATTATAAAGAAAGTGAAAAAACCCACAAAATAGGAGAAAATTTTTGAAATCATACATCCAATAAGGGTTTAGTATGCAGAGTATGTGAATGACTCTTAAAACTCAAAAAAAAACAAAAAACAAAAAACAAAAAACAGGTAACCCAATTTAAAAATGGGCAAAGGACTTACATTCATATTTTTCCAAAGATTTACAAATGGCCAACAAGTACATGAAAAGATGTTAAATATCATCATTAAATATCATTAACTATCACTAGGGAAACTGAAATCACAACCAGGAGATACCACTTCATACCCACTAGGATGGTTATTAAAAAAACAAACAAACAAACAAACAAACAAAAAAAAAAACAGAGGGGCGCCTGGGTGGCTCAGTCGGTTAAGCACCCAACTTTGGCTCAGGTCATGATCTCGTGGTCTGTGAGTTTGAGCCCCGTGCTGGGCTCTGTGCTGACAGTTAGGAGCCTAGAGCCTGCTTCAGATTCTGTGTCTCCCTCTCTTTCTGTCCCTCCCCCGCTCGTGCTGTCTCACTCTCAAAAATAAACCTTAAAAAAAAAAAAAAAAAAAAAAAAGGAAAAGTAAGAAGTGTGGGTGCAGATGTGGAGAAATTGGAATCTTACACACTGCTGATGATAATGCAAAATGGTGTGGATGTTGTGGAAAACAGTTTGGTGGTTCCTCAAGATAAATCAGAATTACCATGTGACCTAGCAATTCCATTTTAGTACAAATCTAAAAGAATTAGAACAGGTGTTCAAAATGTGTACATGAAGATTCAGACATGCATTATTCACAACAGCCAAAAAGCAGAAACACCCAAATGTCCATCAACTGATGAATGAACGAAATGGGGTAAAGGCATACAAATGAATAATATTCAGCCATAAAAGGGACTTATTATGGACAGAATGTTTATGTTGAAGGCCCTAACCTCCAATATACCTGTATATTTTAATTAAGGTTAACTGGGGTTGTAAGGGAAAAGGGGATGATCCAATAGGATATCTTTTTTTTAAGTTTATTTATTTGAAGGAGACAGGACAGTGTGTTGGGGGGAGGGGCAGAGAGAGAAGGAGACAGAAAATCCCAAGCAGTCTCCTCATTGCCAGCATGGAGCCCCATGCAGGGCTCAAACCCATGAAACCATGAGATCATAACCTGAATCAGAATCAAGAGTTGGGCGCTTAACTGACTGAGCAACCCAGGTGCTCCCATCAGGATTAGTGTCTTATAAAAAAGAGACACCAGTGGGGCACCTGGGTGGCTCAGTCGGTTAAAGCGTCCAATTTTGGCTCAGGTTATAATCTCACAATTCGTGGGTTCAAGCCCCACACCGGGCTCTGTGCTGACAGCTCAGAACCTGGAGCCTGCTTGGGATTCTCTGTCTCCCTCTTTCTCTGCCTCTCCCCCACTCATGCTCGCTCGCTCTCTCAAAAATAAAATAAACATTAAAAACAAGAGAGACACACACCAGAGAGAGCTCCCCTCTCCTTTACACTCTAGCACAGAGGAAAGGCCATGTGGGGACACAGTGAGAAGGTAGGCTTCTACAAGCCATATAAAGAATACATACCAGAAACTGACCCTGCTGAACCTTGATCTGGAGCTTCTAGCCTCCAGAACTGTGAGAAAATCAGTTATCTGTTTAAACCACCCAACATTTTGTAAAGGCAGCCCGAGTTGACTAATACAGGAATGAAATACGGATAATGTACTGTAACATGGATGAATCTCAAAAATATAATGCTAAATGAAAGAAGACAAACACAAAAGGCCACATACTGTATGACTCTTGATTATATGAAATGCTTAGAATAGGCAAATCCAGAGACAGAAAGAATAAGTGGCTGCAAGAGGACGAAGGAGGGAAATAGGAAGTAACTATGTAATGAGTATTGGTATCTTTTGGGGATAATAAAAATGCTATGAAGTCTGACAGTGGTAATGGTTGTACAACATTGTGAATGTCCTAAAAGCTACTGAATTGCACACTTTAAAATGGTTAAAACAAGTTTTACTTTAATTTTTAAAAAATTAATACTGATAATGACTCTCAAAGGTATTATGCTAAGTTAATGAAGCCCGTCTCAAATGGTTATATTCCATATGATTCTATTTATATGACAATCTCAAAAAGACAAAACTATAGTGATGAAAAACAGATTAGAGGTTGCCAGAGGTTTGAGGAGGGGTGATTACAACACAAGAGCACAAGGGAGTTGTTTGGGGTTATAGAACTATTCTGTATCTAGACTCTGGTGGGTACACAAATTTATACATGTAATAAAATTACTATAACTGTACCAAAACGTGATGAATTTTTCTACATGTTAATTTGTAAATAAAATTTTTGCTACCAAAAAAATTCAAGTTTTGCACTTGGAAAGGATCTTTGACCAATCTTTGATTTGTAAACATCAGGTAGTGGCCATTTGGAAAGTAATAATTCACTGAGTTGTGTGGATCTTCCAAATGACATTTCATTGTACAATATCTCACCAAAAAAATTACACTTGTTAATATCACCACCAACCTCAACAGAAAGGTTTTTTTTTTAAAGGAAGGTGTCACACTCACAGTGGAGGATAATACATTTTTTAATATTCTGAATTTTTTCTTGAAAGCTGGAATGTTATCATTCCATGCCATTACACTGGCAACAAATTTGTTAAATTTTTTTCCTTGATGTGTGACAGGCTCACTTCATTTTTGAGAAAATGTCTGTAAATACTGAAGCATGAAAAACCACAGCTGCTTAGACGTTCTTCCAAGTAAAATGGTGTTCCATGGAAAAAGTAGTATCTAGTTTAGCCCATAACTCAGTCACATAAGCACTTTATGCATACTTCCCATTTCATCAGATAGACTATTACCAAGACATGTACTGGGGTCAAGATAGTAAATGCAGCAATTCTCACTGCCTCATCAAGAGCATTCTTAGGTGAAACTGGTGTTTTTTTAAATATGTGTGTATAACAGTGGAAGGCTATAAAGACTACTATAATAGTTTGGTGCCACTGCCTTGATCTGTGCGCCAACGGTCTTAGCCACCACATTCTTACAACCTAAGTACAAATGTCAACATAGTGCAAAGGGAAAATAATATTTTAGTTTAAGTATGCAAATAGTTTTGAACTTGCAGATCCCAGAAAGTCTCAGGAACCATCAGGGAGGACCATGGATCACACTTTGAGAATGAGAATGATCAAATCAATCTATCTTTGTCACAGTTTTCTTGCCCCGTTATAGTTGGAATTAATAGTTATATTTTCAGAATACTGTAACATTTCTTTAGTTCTCAGTTTGCTAAGGAAAAGAATATAAAGTAATATGGCTAGAGGACTGGTTTTAAAATAGGAAACAAATGGGTACTTTTGACTGGAGAAGCAGTAGCATACTTCAGCATTCAGTCTAATTACTACAAGTGTTCAGAAAGATGCAGAGTGGGGAGTTTTTAAAAGTCCAAAGACTGAATAACAGTTCAGTAAAATCTCTTAAGGCTGTGCAGAAGAGAAACTAGTATTTTGAGTGAATAACTACAAGTTAATACATTTAAAGAAAAAAACCCTATTTACACAATGACTGACCCTAGGTAATCATTAGTACTAGGTATCATTGTATAATATTCTCTGAATCTACAATTACTAAAGAAATAACTGAGTTATTACTGAGAATAACTGAGAATGCCAAAACTCCTGGATGTCTTTAGGAAGAGTGCTATATATTAAATAGTATCCCAACTACATAGTGATAAACTGTTTCTTAAAATTATGCATATTAACTCAAGAACAGTAAATACAAAGGACTAGAACAATATAGGACAGTCTTTAAAATCATTAAGAGGAACACATAATCCAGACATAATTCTAACAAGGCATTCCTTTAAAAAAAACATTTTTAGCATTTATTCATCTTAGAGAGACAGAGCACAAGTACGGGAAGGGCACAGAGAGAGGGAGACAGAATCCCAAGCAGGCTCCAGGCTCTGAGCTGTCAACACAGAGCCCAACGTGGGGCTTGAACTCACAAACCATGAGATCATGACCTGAGCCGAAGTTTAACCGACTGAGCCACCCACGCGCCCCACAAGGCATTCCTTTTGACAATGATGTAGAATAAACTTTAAAATACTTCATAGTACAACTTTAAGAAGAACCTAATCAACCCAAATTCTCAACTAGAATCCCTTTTAAGAAAAACTTAACATTCTAATGCTAAGAAACAAATACAAGTCAATAAGCTATTAAAAATGTCATTTTAGAAAAATTTAGTTATAAAGTTCAAAACAGATTCTGAAAGTTTTATATATTTTTTAAAATTCTTAATGTTTATATATTTTTGAGAGTGAGACAGAACATAAGCGGGGGAGGGGCAGAGACAGAGACAGAATCTGAAGCAGGTTCCAGGCTCCAAGCCGCCAGCACAGAGCCCAACGCGGGGCACAAACCCAAGGACCAGGAGATCATGACCTGAGCTGAAGTCAGACACTCAGCTGACTGAGCCACCCAGGCGCCCCATGAAAGTTTTCTATTTAAATGAACAATGATATTCTAAATAACTATAAAGCATTGCACTTCCTTAAATTAAGCACTGAAACCATGACAAGGTAATGTTTAAGAAAGTTTCCCTAAAAAGCCTGTAAGGATTTATAGGAAACTTCCTGTTGTTGCTCACTGATAGGTTTACAGATGGGACCGAACTATTCAGGGAAATATATAAAGGTAACTTAAAACTCCTGTTACTGGGGCACTTGGTTGGCTCAGTGAGTTGAGCATCCGGCTCCTGATTTCAGCTCAGGTCATGATCTCAGCCGTTTGTGGGATCTGGCCCCACAGCAGGCTCTGTGCTAACAGAGTGGAGCCTGCTTGTAATTCTCTCTCCAAATAAATAAACTTAAAAAAAAAAAAAAAAGTCCTGTTATTATAAAATCGTAGATAAAATATGTGGGTATCTTATCCATAATGAGTAAAATTTGTATAAAGGCTATATACACTCCTCTGTCTCTGCCTCTCTCTCCCACTCAAATACACACACACATTCTCTCTCAATGCATAGCTAAGCTCAAAAGGCTGGCAGGAAAGGCCTTCGGTGCTAGAAGTGAAAGAGAACCTGGAAGACAGAGCTGAGAGTATGCTGACACACTGAATGGGTGCTGATTAAGTATAGGTAATCTGGGAACTTGGGTTTTAACACTCATGCAGGGACAAGAGAAGAAAGGCCTTAAGGAGATTAAAACTGAGGACTCTATGGGTGCCTCAGTCGGTTAAGCGTCCAACTTTGGCTCATGTCATGATCTCGCAGTTCATGAGTTCAAGCCCCGCATCGGGCTGTGTGCTGACAGCTCAGAGCCTGGAGACTGCTTCGGATTCTGTGCCCCCCTCTCTCTCTGCCCCTCCCCTGCTCAGGCTCTGTCTCTCTCTTTCTTTCTATCTCTCAAAAATTAACAAACATTGGGGTGCCTGGGTGGCTCAGTTAAGCATCTGACTTCAGCTCAGATCATGATTTCACGGCTCTGGAGTTCAAGCCCCACATGGGGCTCTGTGCTGACAGCTCAGAGCCTGGAGCCTGCTTCAGATTCTGTGTCTCCATCTCTCTCTGCCCCTCCCCAACTTGTGCTCTGTCTCTCTCAAAAATAAACATTAAAAAAATTTTTTTAATAAATATTAAATATTTTAATATATATATTAAAATATATATAATATATATAATATATATAAAAATATAAAATATTTTTAATAAATATTAAAAAAAATTTTTAATGAGGACTTAAAACAACACTTCTCAAAAGTGTGGTCCATTGACCCATCACATCAACATCTGGCAACTCGTTCCCTAGAAATGAAAATTCTTAAACGACAACCCAGACCTAATGAATCAGAATCTCTGTGAATGGGTCTCAAGAATCCTCATTTTCCTCCTCCTAGGTAGACAGAATATAAGGTACTCTCCTTATATTGGAGAAGATGAATCCCAGGCTTGTGACTTGCATAGTTTTGGAATCCAAATACACACTACATCAGCAGTTTTCAAACATTTTAGTTTCAGGATCACTCTATACTCTTAAAAATTATTGAGGATTTGCAACTCTTTTCTTTTTTTTTTTTTTTTTATTTTATTTTATTTTTGGGACAGAGAGAGACAGAGCATGAACGGGGGAGGGTCAGAGAGAGAGGGAGACACAGAATCGGAAACAGGCTCCAGGCTCCGAGCCATCAGCCCAGAGCCTGACGCGGGGCTCGAACTCACGGACCGCGAGATCGTGACCTGGCTGAAGTCGGACGCTTAACCGACTGCGCCACCCAGGCGCCCCGAGGATTTGCAACTCTTGATCTCAGGGTTGTAAGTTCAAGCCCCACACTGAGCACAGAGTTTACTTTAAAATAAAAGAAAAACAAAACAAAAATTTAAAACTCAAGAATACACAAGACTCACACTGTATTAGCTATCCGAGTAATGATACCATATCCCATAGCCTCTGGAAAACTCCACTAGTGAGTGAATGATGAATGAAAAGTCAAGTAACGTCTTGATATTATTATGAAAACAGTCTGACCTCTAGGACCCCCCCCCCCCCAGGACTCTCTGGACCACACTTTGAGAACCACTGCACTATCTGAATTATTTAGGAATCCCCTAACTATAAAATTAACATAAAATTGGTTTTCCAGGTTTCTGAAAGGGAGGGGTGGCAAATTCAGACATTCCGTAGAAGCTCTCACCATCTGCCCACACAAGATTCCTACAGGGGAAAACAACCCATGTCAAACACAAGCCCACACACAATAAAAACAAAACAAAAAAAAAAAAACAAAAAACATAAAATCTATAGAAAATAATTTATCAAAAGAATAAGCAGACAGTAAACAGAAGAATTAAACCCCAAGAACATAAAATGTTATAATTATGTTTTTAAGTTATTACAAATAAAATAAATTATAACATTTTAATAAGAATACAGCATATTTAAACACTTAAAATGTTTTATGTGATACAGATAACCATAGTACATATATATATATATTTACTATTTTATATGTGAGCTATGTATGACATGGTTTTAAAATTCCACATAGCGGGGCGCCTGGGTGGCTCAGTCGGTTAAGCGTCCAACTTCAGCTCAGGTCACGATCTCACGGTCCGTGAGTTCGAGCCCCGCGTCGGGCTCTGGGCTGATGGCTCAGAGCCTGGAGCCTGCTTCTGATTCTGTGTCTCCCTCTCTCTCTGCCCCTCCCCCGTTCATGCTCTGTCTCTCTCTGTCTCAAAAATAAATAAACGTTAAAAAAAAATTTTTTTTTAAATAAATAAAAAATAAAATAAAATAAAATTCCACATAGCACTTAAGAACCTACCACTCAAGAGAATAAGAGGACAAGCCACAGAATGGGAGAAAATATTCGCAAAAGACACATCTGATAAAGGACTTACCCAAAATATGCAAAGAACTCTTAAAACTCAACAGTATGAAAATGAACAATCTGATTAAAAATGGGCAAAAGACCTGGACCTCACCAAAGAAAAGAGATTGTAAGTAAGTGTATGAAAAAAATACAGATGGCAAGAAAGCATATGAAAAGATGTTCAACATCACAATGTCATTAGGGAACTGCAAATTAAAAGAAGATACCACTACACACACCTATTAAAAGGACCAAAAACAAAACAACAACAACAAAAAAAAACAACACTAACACCAAATGCTGCTGAGGCTGGGGCAACACTCCTTTGTTGCTGACAGCAATGCAAAATGTCCAGCCAGGGACTGGGGAAGGGAAGAAGGAATGAACAGGCAGAGCACAGAGGATTTTTTTTTTTTTTTTTTTTTTTTTTTTTTTTTAAACATTTATTTTTGAGACAGAGAGCGAGCGAGCATGAACGGAGGAGGGTCAGAGAGAGAGGGAGACACAGGATCCCAAACAGGCTCCAGGCTCTGAGCGGTCAGCACAGAGCCTGACGCGGGGCTCGAACTCCCAGACCGCGAGATCATGACCTGAGCCGAAGTCGGCCGCTTAACCGACTGAGCCACCCAGGCGCCCCGAGCACAGAGGATTTTAAAGGCAGTGAAACTATTCTGTATGACACTACAATGGTAGAGACAGGTGTCAAACCCATAGAAACAACACCAAGAGTGAACCACAATGTAAACTACGGACTCTGAGTGACAATGATGGGTCAACGTAGGTTCATCCATCCATCGTAACAAATGTACTACTGTGGGGCCAAGGTGTGGATAGTAGGAAGGTTATGCTCATATGGGAACTCTCTATCTTCCCTGCTCAATTATGCCGTGAATCTATAACTACTCTGAAAACAAAGTTTATTAAAAAGGGGGAAGGGTGCACTTGGGATGAACATCTGACTTCAGCTCAGGTCATGATCTCATGGTTAGGGAATTGGAGCCCCACATGGGGCTCATTGCTATCAGCATAGAGCCGGCTTCAGATCCTCTGTACCCCTCTCTCTTTACCCTCCCCAATTCGCACTCTCTCTCAGACAAGAAAAATATTGAACAATTATTTGAAAGGCTGTGTTTTTTCCCTTTTCTAAAAACCTTTGTATATAAGGCTGAATTTTCTTCATATACTTCAGCCAAAATATTATGCAACAGCTGAATAAAAACGTAGATACAACGGGCAGGTATCTTCTAATAATCCAGATGTTAAAGAAATATGCAAAATGTAAAAATAGTGCACCGTTTCGCACAATGTTTTTGTTTTAGAAAACAATGATTTTCACTAAAATGTTGTTTAAGATGTAATAGGCTATTTATTGTTATTTTCAAAGAAATTATTAGTGCAACAGCTCTCTGAAAAGCTATAATACTGAAAAGTTTTAAGGGGTCTCAAGACCAGAAAGTTTGAAAACCGCTTTTCTGAGACATCAAAACTCAAACAATAGGAAGAGAGAAGTCAGCACACCAAATAAAATGATTAGATTAGTGCTATCCAAAGAGAGAGACTACCTTGAGAAATACTGAATTACCAAACACCAAAATGTGGTAACACTTAATAGGTAACAGATTAGATGGTTTAAGAGGACACTCCTACTGTAAGAATCTGTAAAATATCATGGCACCAATAATACTGGCTAATATTCTCAACTGAAACTTACATTGCTTCATATCACAATATAAGAATGGCCTTGATATCTGCTATACACCATATTAATAACATGTGTACATATCATTATCATTTTATATTACATAGTAGCTAACATTCATTAAGCTGCAACAGGACATTCATTATTTTATGTACTCTTCACAACTCTGAGGTAAGTAGTATTACTATCTCCATTTTTAAATTTTTTTTTAATGTTTATTTATTTTTGAAGGAGAGAGACAAAATGCAGACGGAGGAGGGGCAGAGAGAAAGGGGGACACAGAATCCGAAGCAGGCTCCGGGTTCCCAGCTGTCATCACAGAGCCTGATGTGGGGCTCAAACTCACAAGCCATGAGATCATGACCTGAACTGAAGTCAGACGCTTAACTGACTGAGCCATCTAGGCGCCCTTACTATCCCCCATTTATAGAATCAGATACTGAGGACAAAAAGCTATTAAAAAAAAAGAGAGAGAGAGAGAGAGAAAGAGAGAGAGAGAGAAAGAGAGAGAGAGAGAGAAAGAGAGAGAGAGAAGCTCGGATTCAAATTTAAGTATTATCTCGAGGGCAGTTAGACAAACCTTTTATAAAAGGCCATACCGTAAGTACTTTAGGTGTTGCAGGCCATATACAGTCTCTGTTCCTTTTTATTTTATTTTTTTAGTAACCCTTAAAAAACAAACAACAACAACAAAACCAATCCTTAGCTCTTGAGCCTTACAAAAACAGACCACAGCCCAGATCAGCCTTTCTCAACCAGGTTCCCTGAAAGAATTAAGCCCAAATGCCCTATGGCAGTCTTTGTATGTAATGAATTTGCTTCCCTCCTAGGCCATCTAGAATGGAATTCATTCACTAATAGAAACTTTAGGACAATTTAGACAGTTACTCAATTATCTGTATTCAGTAGTTCATTTGCATTAAATTGGTTCACTTGCACTAAATACAAGAAACAAATACCAACTATTGCTTTTCTCCATCTGGAAAAATAAGGATTTTTTCGAATAACTGTATTTGATGGCTCACTAACGCCAACAAAGAGAAGCAGACCTAAATCCTACAGTGTTGTTTTACACAGTCCTCATTAAGAATACTGATAACCTAAAAAACAAAAACAAAAAAAAAAGAATACTGATAACCTAGGGGCCACTGGGTGGCTTAGGTCTTGATCTCTGGGTCTTGAGTTCAGGCCCCCTACTGGGCTGTGCGCTGGGTGTGAAGCTTACTTAAAAAAATACTGGTAACTTAAAAAAGATGGCCTTAAAAGGTCAGCTACCAATATCTCCTGGTAGAATCTAATCATACCCTCAAGGAAAAACAAATGATATAAAACACTTTGCAAAGTTGTATCATTTCAAACTAACACTGATAAAGATAACTGAGAATACTGAAGAGGAATCCGAACTACAAAGCTACACTGCCTTTTGGGGCATTGACAGTTTAAGCCACATAGAGTATAACCAAGACCTGAATGCAAAAAAGCCAACTCCTTAAGGAATTTCAACATTATTAGCAGTCAAGTAACTGAGGCAACATTTATCAAACAGAATATATGAAGCAAGTGGAATACCATTAGTTCACAATTCCAAACCAACACTTCTTGTGACATGTCAGAGATGTAAATAAAATCATAACGATGCAGTATTGATAGGTATTTCTCAACTTATGTAGCTATTACATTCCACAAAGTCTCGCATGAAAACCTGCACAGGTTAGGGGCACTTGGGTGGCTCAGTCGGTTCAGCGTCCGACTTCAGCTCAGGTCAATCATCTCATGGTCCGGTCTGTGAGTTTGAGCCCCGTGTCAGGCTCTGTGCTGACAGCTCAGAGACTGGAGCCAGCTTCAGATTCTGTGTCTCTGTCTCTCTCTGTCCCTACCCTGCTCACGCTCTCTCGCTCTCAAAAATAAATTAACGTTAAAAAAATAAATTTAAAAAAATCTGTACAGGTTAAAAGCACCTCAGGATATAATTTCTGTGGCTTTTTTTTTTTTTAAGTTTACTTATTTATTTTGAGAGAGACCACACTAGCTGGGGAGGGACAGAGAGAAACGGAGAGAGAAAATCCCAAGCAGGCTCCATGCTGACAGTGCACATAGCCCAAGGAGGGGTTCGAACTCACAAACCATGAGATCATGACCTGAGCTGAGATCAAGCATCAGAAACTTAACCAATGCAGCCACCAGGAGCCCCAATTTTTTTTTAGTTTATTTATTTTGAGAGAGAGAAGAAGGGTCAGAGAGAGAAGAGAGAATCCCGAACTGGCTCTGTGCTGTCAGTGTGGAGCCCAATGCAGGGCTCAATCTCACAAAACGTGAGATTATGCCCTGAGCCAAAATCAAGACTCAGATGCTTAACAGACTGCGCCACCCAGGCACACCTAGTTTCTGTAATCAGCACTTGCAGCCTCACAGGTCACTTTATTTTATGATATAAAAATAACTACAATTTTTAAAGCTATGGAAATCCCCTTTAGCCAAAACCTCTGTGTAGATGACTTGAAATAAGCTCTGGGCCTCTGCTTGAATAAGTCTCTGTTTACAACTACAATAAATTCACGGGGACCTGAAGCTAATGTAACATTATCACTATACATACAAGCATAATTTGTTCCAGAAACATGCTTGTAATCCAAAGCACTTGTACATCAAAGCAAATGTAAAACCGTTGGCTCAGTTGTGACCATGTGACATTTGGCGTCACATGTGACATACTACTTGTATTGCAAGACATTGCTCGTTTATATCAAGTTAAAATTTATTAGAAATGTTTGCTCATTTTGTGGAACACTCAGAACAAGTTACAACCCAAGGTTTTACCGTACTTCAGTTAATCAATCAATCGCAGGAGCTAAAAGGAAAGCAGCACTGTATAGTGGTTTAGAACACAGACTCTAGAACCAAATTGTGCATGTATGAGTCTTAATTCTCCCTTTTCTAGCTATGTAAACTTGGGCAAGTTCCTTGATTTCTCAATGCCTCTTTGGCATAACAGGCATAGCAGTGACATTCTTACCTTGTAAGGTTTATGAGAATTAAATAAGTATTTGAAAAATTAGTGCCTAGCATAAAATAGGTACTATATATACATCGTAAATGGAAAAACAAAATAAATACACAACACAGAAACATCAAGCTGATGAGAACTCACACGGTTAATGAACATGAGACTGACAATGAATACCTTCTCATGGCAGCTGTCTCACATCCTTGATTCTTAATATTCAGCAGTACTATCTATATTCACAATGGGGACCCTCTATGTAAAAGATATTCAAAACTAAATTATTTGTCTTCACCTCCAAACCTGCTATACCCACAGTCACTCCTGCCTTGGTTAAAGACAGTTCTGCACCAAGTTGCCTGAACCAAAAACTTTACAATCCTCCTTATCTTCTTAGTCTTACTCCCCACATTAATCCATTAGGTAATTATGTTAGAGCTACCAATCCTAACCAATCTTCTAACAATCTAATATGGTCATGGTCCTAACCACTTCTCCCTTCCTCTCTGGCACCTAGTACAAGCAACTTTCACCTCTCACATGAACTAATGTGATGGCTTCCACCTTGGCGTTTGTGCAAATACTCTTGTTCCTCCTTCTCCTGAACCATTCTTGACACAGCAGCCAGTTAGTGTATTAAGCCAGATCACGTCACTCTCCTTCTCAAAAGCCTACAATGCTCCTTATTTTAATCATAGTAAAAGCCAAAGTCTTTCTACCTTTCTTTCAATTTTGCTCTGAACCTTAAATTGTTCTAAAATAAGTCTTAAAAAAAATGAATGAAAAGAAGCAGGTTTAAACTATCAAAATGCAGCTGAGCTCTCCTCCAAGTATTTATACCACGAAGGAAAGAAACAGACCATTAGAGACATATCTGATACCTACATACATATACACACACAAAGCAAAATCCTCACAACAGCCTACACACCTACATGATCTACCTGCTTGCTGTTACTTTTCTTGATTACATTCATCAATCTTTTTAGGATAGAATACAGTAGTGCTGTGTCCTCCTATTTCATCAAATCAAGAAACATATGTCTGTCTTTTCAACTTTTAGTGATGCTAAGGCTGATCAATGAATTAATGATATTAAACTGATCCCACCATTATGAAGTCAATAATCACCTTTCATCTATAATTTTAGCATACATCAAAATCTGTCTAGATCCATTACTGCATTACTGGCACAAAATGGTATCTTCTCTAATACTTTCATTCTTTCTTCATTTATTAACTGGAATTCTTCAAGAAAAAAGAGCTTTCCACCATCAACTATTTGGTTACCTTGAAACCCATTTCACAATTAAATGCAGTGTAAGTGCCTCATCCTCTCTATGCACAAAATTTTCACAACAATGAGCTGACAACCTTGAAACCTCCAAAGGTGATCAATAGTTATTTTGTTTTTTAAAGTTTATTACACTCTTGGGTTTTAATTTTTTTTAACAATTTTTTTTAATGTTTATTTATTTTTGAGAAAGAGAGAGGATGGCATGAGCAGGGGAGGGGGCAGCGAGAGAGAGAGACACAGAATCTGAAGCAGGCTCCAGGCTCTGAGCTGTCAGCACACAGACCGACATGGGGCTCAAACCCACGACTGGTGAGATCATGACCTGAGCTGAAGTCGGACGCTTAACCGAGACACCCAGGCGACCCATGGATTTTCATTTTTTTGATACAGTCTGATATTGGAGTAATTACTTTTTTATATTCAAAATTCCCATCTTAGCCCAGTTGGGAAACACCTTTGAGATGGCCTCTGTGAACTTTTGACACTTCAATTTATCTTAGCCAACAGGACAGGCAGATTTTAACTCGCAGTTTAAATTTGCAATTCTTCTATTATAATGAAGATTGGACAATTTTCATGTGTTTATTGAGCTCTCAATTCCCTATTCATTTTCTTATCTATTTTTCTAGTGGGCTGTTGATCCTTTTTGCTTTCTGAATTTTAAGAGTTCATTTTAATATATGGCAGAGCTTATATATTAATAAAAGCTACAATTTTTTTTCTCTACTTGCTTTTATTATTTTTTGGGTTTTTTTGTCATGTAAAATGTTGAATTTTTAAATAAAACAATCATTTCCTTTATAACTTTCAGTTTAGATTATAATTTAAAATCTGCCTAAGCTAATTCTTTGATTTCTTTTTTTTAAATTTTTGATATCTCTGACCCAGCAAGATATAATAAGCTGTGGATGAGTCTGTCTATTCTCACTAGAATTTGGGGTCTTCAAAAGCAAGGACTATCTTACTCATTTTGTTACCAAGACTAAGTATCTTGCCTGTGGATCCTTAAACCCAAATACAGGGTTTAAGAAAGGTGGTGGTGATGATGAATCATTAAATCTTTTTTCTGCTCTTAAACTGGGGCAACTCACTCATTCCTACTGAACTGTCCTCACTGTAGGAGAAAAGCGTTCTGAACAGGGAGAAAAAATATTCTGCTTTATATTAGATTATACATGCACTGCGCTGAACATCTCACTACAATTTTAAAAGGTGAAGACTGGGGCTGGGGCACAGAAAGTGAATACAGAAATTGAGCTGCCAAGAAGTGATGTCTGAATGGAATCTTAAAGAAGAAGTAGGTATTTTTTTTTTTTTCAACGTTTTTAATTTATTTTTGGGACAGAGAGAGACAGAGCATGAATGGGGGAGGGGCAGAGAGAGAGGGAGACACAGAATCGGAAACAGGCTCCAGGCTCCGAGCCATCAGCCCAGAGCCTGACGCGGGGCTCGAACTCACTGACCGCGAGATCGTGACCTGGCTGAAGTCGGACGCTTAACCGACTGCGCCACCCAGGCGCCCCGAAGAAGTAGGTATTAAATTGATAAAGAGATTGATAGCTCCAGTCATAGAGTACAGGATGTGCAAAGGTATGAAAAGTGGGGGTACATGATCTATTTGCAGAATTAAGAGAAGTTTATTATAACTGCCTAAGCCAGTGCTTGGCATATAAAGTACTACATAAACATTTGCTCTTACTATGCTGATTATTGGGAAATGGAGATAAATCAGGTAAAACTTTGTAAGCTAAGACGATCCTGGAGAGTTAAAGTTTAAATTTTATCCTGAAGATGATGGGGAGTCACTGAAGGATTTTTGCCAGGACAATGGCAAGTGTCAGAAAAATTACACTGGCAGTGTGGATCAAAGATTGGATGGAACACAGACAGGCAAGAATCATAAAGAATCTTTAATGATGAAGAATGCAGAAATGATAAAAACTTTTATAAAGAGAGGGAAATCTGTGAACCTCTTGCAAGACCTAAGATGTCAGCATACTGATTTTTACCAAAAAGGTACAAGGTACCTAACAGCATGTATAGAGTTACATACACTTAAGAGTAAACATTCTTGGACTGCCTGTAATGCTTTCCATTTTAATAAAGACACACCCAGTAAATCATTTTCAACAAAACTCTTTCAGGGTCATAAAATGCCCCATGTTCTCTTTTCCATTAGCAAGAGAGTAGTAATGTAAGTTCATGAATGTCTCCCAGTCAACCAATGGGCTGGTTTTCTAAAGACTCCATGATATAATAAAAGCTAAACTAGGGCTGCTGATGCTGACGGTACCCTGGCCCAGTCTCTGAAATTTCTGCAAACTCAGCAATACTTTTTACTGCGGTAAAAAGTGCAGTAACAGTGTGAGCTACATGTGCCCTAACAGAGTTCACACCTAACTCCAGCTATGTGGACTATGAGACATGGGATGTGAGCTACACAGAATGTGGGACAACTTCTGAAAGGCAAACTATAGAACCAGTTTACTGACAGTTCTCATCTGAGGTGTTTTAGAGGTCAGGAAGGACTGCTTTTATGTGGCATGGACTACCGGGGTCCATTTGAGACTCTACCAAAAGTGACAAAACTTCTTATGGAGAAGATGAGTTGAAGACCATGGTTCTACCCTGAGCTCTTTGAAGTGATAGGTATTGTGACTTCTGAAAATTACTGAACTGGTTTGTTTGGTGTTCTTGTTTTCTTATACCTCCTAAAAGCTGTTCCTTCCTGCTTGCAAGGAATCATTTCATGGTTCAATAAGGAACCAACTACTATAGCAATCTCCTTAGAAAATGTCTAAATATCCATCAACTGATGAATGGATAAAGAAATTGTGGTTTATATACACAATGGAGTACTACGTGGCAATGAGAAAGAATGAAATATGGTCCTTTGTAGCAACATGGATGGAACTGGAGAGTGTTACGGTAAGTGAAATAAGCCATACAGAGAAAGACAGATACCGTATGGTTTCACTCTTATGTGGATCCTGAGAAACTTAACAGAAAACCATGGGGGAGGGGAAGGAAAAAAAAAAAAAAAAGAGGTTAGAGTGGAAGAGAGCCAAAGCATAAGAGACGCTTAAAAACTGAGAACAAACTGAGGGTTGATGGGGGGTGGGAGGGAGGGGAGGGTGGGTGATGGGTATTGAGGAGGGCATCTTTTGGGATGAGCACTGGGTGTTGTATGGAAACCAATTTGACAATAAACTTCATATATTGAAAATAAACAAATAAATAAAATTCAAAAAAAATAAAAAAAATAAAAAGGCAGCCGGAGGAGATTCATCTTTTTAAAAAATAAATAAATAAATAAATAAAAATAAAGTGAAATTTCTGTAAAACCATAAAAAAAAAAGAAAATGTCTAAATAAAGTGATTTTTTTTCCTACTCAAAGTTTTTAAGTTTATTTATTTATTTGAGAGAGAGAACAAGCAAGCACGCGCAGATGCATGGGGGGGAGGCAGAGAAAGAAGGGGGGGTGGAGAGAGAATCCCAAGCAGGTTCTGAGCTGTTAGTGCAGAGCCCGACACGGGGCTCCATCCCACAAACAGTCACATCATGACCTGAGCCACCTAGGGACCTCTCTACTCTGATTCTTTAAAAAAAATTGAGACTAAAAAACCTCATGTTACAATAAATCCTCCACAGATATCTATTTCTATCTTCACATTTACTGAAGAGCAAATGTCAGTTAATATAATTATACCTTAATTATATAAAAAACTCTCACAAATCAACAATAAAAAGGTAAACTCAAATTTTTTTTTAGTGGACAAAAGAGTTAGACCCTTCAAAAAAGAACATATATGTAATAAGCACATGAAAAGCTGTTCAATATTATTAGTCATAAGGAAATTCATATATTCCAACAAAACAATGAAATATCACTTCACAGATGCTAGAATGATCAAAATAGAAAAGACTAACACCAAACATCTGTGAAGATGCAGAGTAACTGATCCCTCCATCCATGTGGGAGAGGAATGTAAAGTAGAAATAGCCTCTTTGGAGAGCTGTTTGGCAGTTTCTTATGAAGTATGAAAGTACATCTCTACCTTATAACCCGCAACTCCATTCCTAGGTATTTACCCAAGGGAAATGAAAAACAACTCATTTAAAAATGTTTATGAGTAAGCCTTATAATAACCTCAAACTGGAAACAACCCAATGTCCATCAGCAATGAACAGATTAAACAAACTGTAGTGTGCCCATACAATGGAATACTACTCAGCAATAAAAAAGAATGAACTCATGTCCAGAATAGGCAAATCTATACAAAGTAAATTAGTCATTGCCTATGGTGGGGAATGGAACAAGAGGGGGACAAGATAAGGAGTGACTGCTAATGGGTATGGGTTCTCATCTGCAAACTGAATATGACACCCACTGGGGTAACGAAAATATTCTAAAATCTGATTATTAATAAATCCACTTAAAAAAAGGAATGAACTATTAACATTACACACACAAAAGAAGAAGTCAGACACAGAAGCCAGACACAAAAAAGTACATACCGTATGATTCCTTTTATATGAAATCCAGATGCAGGCAAAGCTAATTTATGGTGACTGAAATCCGTTATTGCAGTGATGGGAAACTGGCTGGAGTAGAACATGAATAAACTTGCTAGGAGGCTGAAAATTTTCTATATCTTGTTTTGGATGGAGATCCAGGGCTGTACACAATTGTCACAATTTAAGAGCTGTACATTTTAATTTGAAAAATCACCCCTATTTGAACTAGGGAAGAAAAAAGGCTAAACAAACAACTAAGAGTACCTGACAAAAAGAATGCCTTCATACGTCCCCAGTGGGACTGCACAGATGTCCATTTACAGAAATATCCAGTGCCTGAGTACACTGTTTTTTCTTCCCATAACATTTTAATAATAACCTCATCTAGTGCTCCACACCCCCCTAATTTCACATATCAGTTTCCCTAATTAAAAAAAAAAAAAGTCGAAGAATATTTATTCCACAGCCAAAACTGAGGCTTGTTAAAGCATGTTTAAGTGCCACCAAGTGGTGAAAAGGAAATATATTACTATGAACCAGATCCTAAGAGGAAAACAAAGATCTAATTTTTCTTTTTCTGTCTTCTGAAAACATATTGATACCCTGTCTAAAAGAATCCTCTCCACCTACCACCCTTCTTTTCCTTCCCCTGGTTAACTTACCTTCCACCTCTCAAATGAAAATTTCTTTTCTTAGAAATCCTTCTAATTTTCTATCATTCCAATCTGTCCACCTCCACAAACAAAATTACGTGCCTGCACACACACACACAGAACTGCCACATCTCCTTTCAGAGCTCTCGTGTGTATTTATAGGTTCCTCCTATGATTAATGTCCCTATTTCTCCCATTAGAAGCTGAGTACCATGTGAACAGGAACAGTCTACTAGGCACATCACTGTATCCCTGCATCTAGCATAGTGCTTAGTAGCTAACATAGTTACTCACAGAACATTTGGCTCAATGAATAAGTTAAAAATGCAATTCAACCAAACCATCTAAACAGTGATTGTCCCCAAAGCAAAGAGGCTGTCCTTGCTTGAGAAACCCATTGTAAGTCAATACACATTTATTTGACAGAGACATTTATTTTGGATCAGTATCTATGAGTAACTGAGAATCTACCTCCTTTGTCAACCTGGCTCTCAGAATATAGGTTGTCCTCTGAGTCACTGATTTCTACGCTTACTTTGCCTGGTGGTGATCTCTTAACTGGGCATATGTATCCTTACTATCTTTAATTTCTGTTGTGTATTTACTATATGTTTCTCCTGTAGTTTCTAAGATATCAAACTTTAAGACATTAAACAATGTTCACCAAATACTGTCAAGACAATATTTAATGGTATTAATTAGCTAAAGAAACATAACTGCTTAGGGAAGGGGGTTTCAGTTCAGAATGCAAAGTGACATTACCATCCCAAATGCTCAAAACAGTTCTCCCAACATTCAGTAAACAGAATGCTAACACAGAAAGAAGTGCCAAAAAGAACAGATAACAACAGGCAAGTTGAAGACGAAAAACAGCATTATAAAAGAAGGCATCTAGCATTTTGTTGAATACACTAAATGAAAGCAAAGACATTTACAGAAATCAACTTATACCAACTAGATGAAGGCTCTACTTCAGCAAACGTCCATGGAAAGTACAAAACAAAGTCTTTTGGGGAAATTTGAAAATTTTTCTACAATTCTTTGAAGCAGTTTAAAGAAACTGCATAACACCAACCTATACTTTATTGAAAAGGATGTGTCTTCTCCACCATCAGAAAAACTCAGATGGCTATGCTCTACCAATCACACATTGCAGGCTTCCTAAAGCAATAACAAAGCGACTGAACATTCAGAATCAGCTTTGTAAGAACCAATTCTGAATCTGTGAAAATTCCTGAGTTGAAGAAAAAGAACCCAAGAAGTCTTTCTTCTAACTTCTTTTTAAATTTTTTTTAATGTTTATTTATTTTTGAGACAGAGCATGAATGGGGGAGGGGCAGAGAGAGAGGGAGACACAAAATCGGAAGCAGGCTCCAGGCTCTGAGCCATCAGCCCAGAGCCTGATGCGGGGCTCAAACTCATGAACCGTGAGATCATGACCTCAGCTGAAGTCGGACGCTCAACCAACTGAGCCACCCAGGCGCCCCTCTTCTAACTTCTTTTAATATTTATTTTTGACAGAGAGAGAGACAGACAGACAAGAGTGTGAGCTTGGGGGGGGGGGGGGGGGGGGCCCGGGAGAGAAAGCGGAAGACACCAAATCAGAAGCAGGCTCCAGGCTCTGAGCTGTCAACACAGAGCCTGATGCAGGGCTTGAATCCAAGAACCATGAGACCATGACCTGAGTAGAAGTTGGAAGCTTGATGGAGTGAGCCACTTAGGACTTCCAGGAAGGAAGTCTTTCTTCTAATAACAATTACCTCTTCTCTTCCTCCCCTATTAAAACATTATTATTACTTTCACCATTGATAATGTATCATAATCATTACTGCAGGAAATCAATTCATGATCAAATGTAAATTTCCTTAAAAATAAGCTCTGGGGCTCCTGGACTGCTGAGTTAAGTGTCTGACTCCTGATCTCATCTCAAATCTTATCTCAGGGTCATGAGTTCGAGCTCCACATTGCTGAGCATGGAATCTACTTAAAAAAATAAAATAAAAAAAGGAAAATTAATAAAATAAGAGACTCAACCTCACTCATAAAGGAAATGCTAACTAAAACTATACTGAGAGTATTTTTTACCTATCGAATTTGCAAAAATCCACAAGTCAGATACAATACTATATTGATAAGGCTGGGGGGATATAAACATTCTCCTAATGGGTGCTCTCCTACAATACTGGAGGGACTACAAAACTTTATCACTCATAGAGAGAGCAATCTGGCAATATCTAGCAAAATTACAAATATATTTTACGCTTTAACTCAACAATACCATTTTCTAGGAATGTATCTTACACATACCAGCACACATACAAAGTAACTTATGTACAATATTATTACAGCAACATGGTTAGTAACAAGTGAAAAGTAACAACTCTGATGTTCATAACCACCTACTTAAATATATTACAATGGAACCCAATGCACCTGTGAAAAAGGAGGAGCATGGTCTCTATATACTGATATAGAAAGGCAGTTAAGATATATAACTGAAAAAAGCAAATATAGAACTAAGTATTTTTAATGAATTGTTATATGGAAGAAAGGAGAAAATGAAAAATATTAGCATCTGCTTTTATTTTTATAAAGAAACACTGAAAGAATACATAATAAATATGGATACAGGAAGAAAGTAAAACTAGAGTAGATGGGGCATGGTGGAAGCAATACTTGATATATACATTTGAATTCTGAATTGAGAAAGTATTACTAAACTTAAAATAAGGTACCACTGTCAAAAAAATCCATAATGAAAATTATGGGGTGCTTGGCTCACTCAGTCAGTAAAGCATACAACTCCTGATCTTGGGGTATGAGTTTAAAGCCCACACTGGGTGTGCAGCTTACTTAAAATAAACAAAAATTAACTGTACTACATCCAACATTGCTAGTTTAAGATATGACATTTTCTTTATTGTTCCTATTTCAAAATTTAGTGAATTGGGGTGGTATATTTTTAAAAGTGCCTGCATTGGTCCCCCAAACAATTTTTCCAATAGTCTTAAGTTCTTTAAAATAATGAATTTTCATACTGCAAAGGTTTTGAGTAAGAATTACAGTACCTATGGAAAATACTCACTTCCTACAAATTAGAAACTAGAAGGATATTCATAAGATACTATTTTTTTCTAAGTTTAACCAAACTTTGGAGGTATTAATCTGACTCTCTCAGTCTGCAGAAAATGAACAAGAGCCCAGAAATACTGTTCAAGCTACTGTTAAGTTTTGCTTAGTCTCACCAAAAAAAAATACTAATTGTTCCCAGTATGATAGCTAGTTGTCCTGAGACATATTCTTTTCTTTTATATTCAGTCTACTAGAACATATTTACTCTGGGAATTTCACTTAATTATTTCTACTCCTGATTCTCACATGGCACTGTGCTATTTGGGAGTCAAACACATTGTGAAATAACATTTAGTTGTACATCAATAAGGACAATGGCTTCACCTAAACAACTACAGATTCTGTAAAACATAGCGTTCAATAAAAACAATCAATTACAAAGTACAATCTCACATCATTATGGATAGAAGAAATTTTTAACCAAACGTATCTTTAAATGGCAAACCCACAATTTCCAAAGGCATCCAAAATTCCCACAAAATCCACTTAAAATGTAAAAGGATTCACTCAGAAAACTTACAGTTAGTATTTTAAGAAGATCAGCTGAATAAAAAAAATAAATTTTAGGGGCGCCTGGGTGGCTCAGTGGGTTGAGTCTGACCCTTGATTTCTGCTCAGGTCATGATCTCACAGTTTCTGGGTTCCAGTCTCACATAAGGCTCCACACTGACACTGCAGAGCCTGCCTGGGATTCACATTATCCCTCCCTCAAAATAAATAAACTTAAAAAAATCAATTTTACAGGTACCAAATATGGTCTATATTCATTCCCTAGAGCTGCTATTAACATATTACCACAAACCATGTGGCTTAAAACAACAGAAATATCTTCTCTTACAGTTTCGGAGACTGACCAGAAGGCAGAAATGGGGTGTTAAGCAGGGTCATGCTCCCTCCAAAAGCTATAATGAAGAATCCTTCTTTGCCTCTTCGTAGTTCCTGGTGGTTGCCAGCAATCCTTGGCATTACTTGGCTTATGCCAGTATAACCCCAATCTCTGTGTATCCACATTTCCCTCTTTCTATAAAAACATGTTACTGGATTAGATCCCATTCTAATCTAATATGATCTCATCTTAACTTCATTGCAACTGCAATGACCCTATTTCCAAGTAAAGTCACATCCAAAGATATGGGGAAGTTAGGACTTCAACATATCTTTTTGTAGAACACAATTCAACTAAACATGGTCCAAATCAATTTCTTCAAAAGTAGATCTAGATTCATGTATGCAATATTTATACATTTTGCCTAACCAGCACAAACTTCCCTTTCTTAAGTAATTTTCTTTTGAAGACTCAATCTGCTCCTCCTTCAAGCCTTAAGAGAGGGCTGATCTTAAGCCTCTCTCCAAAACCAGGCAACTGTCCTCAGCCAGGTCAGAGAATCACACTCCTCTAGCCTTACAGTGACTGGCTCAGGGACAGGCCGCATGACCCAAGCCTGGCCTTCCATCCACCAATTTAGCTGGTGCTATAGAGAAACACGTATGGACTTAAGAATCTTTTAAGTCTATGGGAATGCAAACTGGTGCAGCCACTCTGGAGAACAGTATGGAGGTTCCTCAAAAAACTAAAAACAGAACTGCCCTACAACCCAGCAGTTGTACTACTAGATATTTATACAAGGGATACAGGTATGCTGTTTCAAAGGGACACATGCATCCCAATGTTTAAAGCAGCACTATCAACAATAGCCAAAGTATGGAAAGAGCCCAAATGTCCATCGATGGGTGGTGAATGGATAAAGGAGATGTGGTATACACATACAATGGAGTATTACTTGGCAATCAAAAAGAATGCAATCTTGCCATTTGCAACTATGTGGATGGAACTGGATGATATTATGCTAAGTGATATTAGAGAAAGACAAATATCATATGACTTTACTCACATGAGGACTTTAAGAGACAAAACAGATGAACATAAGGGAAAGGGAACAAAAATAATATAAAAACAGGGAGGGGGACAAAACAGAAGAGACTCATAAATATGGAGAACAAACTGAGGGTTACTGGAGGGGCTGTGGGAAGGGGGATGGGCTAAATGGGTAAGGGGCACTAAGGAATCTACTCCTGAAATCATTGTTGCACTATATGCTAATTTGGATGCAAATTTAAAAAAAAAAATTGCGCTAGACACTGAAAAAAAAAAAAAAAGAATCTCTTAAGTCTAGGGGCGCCTGGGGACTCAACTGGTTGAGCGTCTGACTTCAGCTCAGGTCATGACCTCATGGTTCTTAAGTTTGAGCCCCACATCCGGCTCTGTTCTGACAGCTCAGAGCCTGGAGCCTACTTTGGATTCTGTGTCTCCCTCCCTCTCTGCCCCTCCCCTGCTCACGTTCTGTGTGTGTCTCTCTCAAAAATAAACAAACATTAAAAAAAATTTAAAAACAAACAAAAAAAGAATCTCATAAGTCTAGGGGCACCTGAGTGGCTCATTCTGACTTCACCTCAGGTAATGATCTCACGGTTCATGGGTTCGAGCCCTTCATCAGGCTCTGTGCAAACAGCTCAGAGCCTGGAGCCTGCTTCGAATTCTGTGTCTCAGTCTCTCTCTCTCTGCCTCCCCCCACACTAGTGCTCTTTCTCTGTCTTTCAAAAATAAAATGTTAAAAAACAAAGAACTACATAAGTCTAGAGCTGCTACTGGTCATCTTTACCATCATACCTGAAGGAGGAAACCAAAACTGAAAAAGAATGCTTAGAAAGGGAGATAAGGAGACATTCCTGATGACATCAATCAAACTTCTGGATCCAGTTATGTCAGATCTTAGCTGTAGTTTTACCCTGTGATCTTCCCAGCTCATAAACCTACAAAATGGCCTTTCTGACTTAATTTGAACTGGTTTTCTGAACCTGCAATAGTAACAGTCCTGATAGGGGTGCCTGGGTGGCTCAGTCAGTTAAGCATCCGACTTTGACTCAAGTCATGATCTCGAGGCTTGTGAGTTCAAGCCCCGCATTGGGCTCTGTGCTGACAGCTCGGAGCCTGGAGCCTGGAGCCTGCTTCAGATTCTGTCTCCTTCTCTATCTGCCCCTCCCCCACTCATGCTCTCTCTCTGTCCCCCTCCCTCTCTCTCAAAAATAAACAAACATTAAAAAAAAAAAGAAAAGAAAAGAAAAGAAAAAAGAAAGAAACAGTCCTGAATAGATTTAGGCAGGAGAGTGCAAAGTGCCATATGATTGAAAACAGTGCCTCACTTTTTTCAGGTTATTTTCTCAAACATGGCAGAGACACAAAGAGCCATTAGGGGAAAAAAATTTTGTATCCATTTCCGTTCCCTATTCACCAAGCCATCTTCCAAGAAGAATTTCAGAATCTAAAAGTTACAGGGGTGCCTGGGTAGTTCAGTCAGTTAAGTGTTTGACTTCCACACAGGTCATAATCTCACAGTTCTGAAGTTGGAGCCCCAAGTCCAGCTCTCTACTGTCAGTGCAGAGCCTGCTTCAGATCCTGTCTTCCTCTCTCTGCACCCCCTTTGTTAAAAAAGACTCTAAAAGTTACAAATTTGTTACAAATTCATTCATGCTTGTTAAAGTATGGATCTGAAAGCTCCTTATAGCAAAACATGAAAAATATAAAGAACTCTCAGAATTATAAAATCCGAAATACCAATATCTAAAAACAAAGCGTTAATAAAATCTTCCCCCCAATGCCATTCCGCATCACTACCATCCCTAAAGCAACGACAGCCCTAGATCAACAAGTGATGACCAAGTCATACTGAAACATCTTTCTCTCCACATCACCACAATAAGATTCATGACAGTCTTGCCCTTTAATATAGCTATCACTGTTCATGGTTCATTTGTTTCTATCTGAAGCAAGATGTGTCACACACACAGTATGTTAATATATGGCCCCAGACAATTGGAAAGACCATCATCTTATACTCACATATAATCTAATCACCCTTCCTTCCCCTGCTGCCCACCTCCAACTTTTACTCATTTATCTCCTGAAAATTCCCAGCCCTTACTCATTTAGCTCTTGAAAAATTCCCAGAATGTGTGTAGCACACACATTCTGAACAAAATGGGGAAAAATTACATTTTGAAGTGAGACAAAATTAAAAAGTATGTTTCACCTGTTAGAGGCCAAGTTTCACCAGTGTCTCCACACAATACACAGACACAGAAAACTAGTTCTTAATATCTCATATAATACAGTGGTTTCCAAAAGGGCAACTTCTCCCACACAATCTCCTTTAAAAATCACCGTGCTACAGCAAAGGAAACAACCAACAAAACTAAAAGGCAACCAACAGAATGGGAAAAGATATTTGCAAATGACATATCGGACAAAGGGCTAGTATCCAAAATCTATAAAGAGCTCACCAAACTCCACACCCGAAAAACAAATAACCCAGTGAAGAAATGGGCAGAAAACATGAATAGACACTTCCCTAAAGAAGACATCCAGATGGCCAACAGGCACATGAAAAGATGCTCAACGTCGCTCCTCATCAGGGAAATACAAATCAAAACCACACTCAGATATCACCTCATGCCAGTCAGAGTGGCCAAAATGAACAAATCAGGAGACTATAGATGCTGGAGAGGATGTGGAGAAACGGGAACCCTCTTGCACTGTTGGTGGGAATGCAAATTGGTGCAGCCACTCTGGAAAACAGTGTGGAGGTTCCTCAAAAAATTAAAAATAGACCTACCCTATGACCCAGCAATAGCACTGCTAGGAATTTACCCAAGGGATACAGGAGTACTGATGCATAGGGATACTTGTACCCCAATGTTTATAGCAGCACTCTCAACAATAGCCAAATTATGGAAAGAACCTAAATGTCCATCAACTGATGAACAAAGAAATTGTGGTTTATATACACAATGGAGTACTACGTGGCAATGAGAAAGAATGAAATATGGTCCTTTATAGCAACATGGATGGAACTGGAGAGTGTTATGCTAAGTGAAATAAGCCATACAGAGAAAGACAGATACCATATGGTTTCACTCTTATGTAGATCCTGAGAAATTTAACAGAAACCCATGGGGGAGGGGAAGGGAAAAAAAAAAAAAAAAGAGGTTAGAGTGGAAGAGAGCCAAAGCATAAGAGACGCTTAAAAACTGAGAACAAACTGAGGGTTGATGGGGGGTGGGAGGGAGGGGAGGGTGGGTGATGGGTATTGAGGAGGGCACCTTTTGGGATGAGCACTGGGTGTTGTATGGAAACCAATTTGACAATAAACTTCATGTATTGAAAAAAAAAAAATCACCGTGCTAAAGCCATTAAGGGTACCACGTATTGTGTCCAAAATATCTACATTCCCTCTTTCTCATATTAATTTTGTTTTTCCTTAAATAACTTAAATCACTACAGATAAAACTCTTAGTCACTTGTCTAGTTTGTAATATGTCAAGTACTACTCTCTACCTTTTCCACAAATCTTTATTGAGCATCCATTGTGTGCCACTCTGCCAAGTACTCAAAAAATAAAGAAAAACAGAACATGTCACTGAATTCAAAGGTCTCTCAAACTAGATGAGGTACAACTGGAGAAAGAAAGGGAAGGTAAAAAAGCAGTATAATAATGCTTGCGCATTGCACACTACAAGAAGACTTATATTTTGTGTAAGAGGACCTGAGGGATTAAGGTGGTGACTGGGCGGGATATACAGAGTTGAGACTAAAATAGTAGGCTAGTATCAGAGATGTTGGAGGGTCTTACATGCTGGTTAAAGTAACCTTATTCTAGGAGCACCCTGGTGGCCCAGGTGGTTAAGTGTCTGACTCTTGATCTTGGCTCAGGTCATGATCTCACAGTTTAGGAGTTGGAGTCCTGTATCAGACTGTGTTGACAGCGTGGAGCCTGCTTGGAATTCTCTCTCCCTCTCTCTCTGCCCCTACCCCACTCATGCATGCGTGCTCTCTCTCTAAATAAATAAATAAACTTAAAAAAATTAAAGTAACCTTATTCTATATGGGAATCAAACTTCAGTGTGCCTAAGAGTCACTTGAGGTATTTGTTAGAAATATAGATTCCCATGCCATCCCTGAGATTTGGAATCAGGGCCCCAAATTTTCAATTTTTACAGAAAGGTCAATGGTTTTCATCAAGTGAGTAATGCGTTGAAACAACACTAGGTAGGTTACTTTTCTCAAGTTTTCCAAGTAGTCCTTGGGGTGAGGAGACTGTTGGAGAGTTCACTTTGGATAACTTCAATTTTCACTGTTCTGTAAGTGACAAGATCAGCTGAGAAGAAAGTATGAGTACACAGGGGCTAAAAGAAAGCTACTACAGTAAACTGCAGAAGCTGAACAAGAATATACACACACAAAAATCCCAGTGCTGGATGAGGGTCTGGTTGAGGCTGAACACCATAAATCTGTAGCAACATCAATTTACACAGATGTCCCTCTATCTATAACGTTAAAATAATACCCACCTGGTAAGATTATTATAAGAATTAAATTACATGTGATAACAGATATAAAACAGATGGATAAAGGCACATTAAAATACAAGATTTCAACATTTTTAGGTAACAAAAAGATGTTGGGACTAGATGTCCATTCTTATTATTTCAAGAATACACTACTTAAACTCTTCACAATTTACTTAAATCATGTTTGTGGGTTGACCTGGTATCATAACCAATAATCTTAACACCGTTCCTTTGTTTTAAAGGTCTCATGAAATAGAAATAACCAAGAATATATAAGATAAATAAACTCAACACCCAAATGGTCACTATATATTAATAACGTACTTGGTACTCAAGAAGGTGATTAAAGGGTGTCTGGGTGGCTCAGTCGGTTAAGCATCGGACTTCAGCTCAGGTCATGATCTCACACTCTGTGAGTTCGAGGCCTGCGTCGGGCTCTGTGCTGACAGCTCAGAGCCTGCAACCTGCTTCGGATTCTGTGTCTCCCTCTCTCTCTGCCCCTCCCCTGCTCATGCTCAGTCTCTGTCTCAAAAATAAATAAGAACATTAAAAAAAAAATTTTTTTTTAAAGAAGATGATTAAAGAATTCACTAAGAAAGATGAAAGAAGAAACTGCCTTGCAGTTGTGAATCCATTTTCTGCAACTTACTGAATTCAGTAGATCATCCCCATGCTGTATCCTATGTTCCTTTCTGGTATAGTATCATCCTAGTGAAATCATCTGCCCTCCCCATTTCCATAAAGCCAGAGAATTTCTTTTTACATTGTTTACCTATACTAAGCTACTCATGTTCTGTCCCGCTTCCAGGGATATAATCTTCCCAGACTTAAATACAGTATTAGGACTTCTGATAACAAATCCAACCTAAAGGGCCATAGCAAAAAAGGATAATTACTGGATCAAGTAGGCTTTTTAGAGTTCCCTTCATGCAGTTGGATTCAAGTATACAGCAGTATTTCTCCCTCCATGAATCACTGTTTGTCTCAAACAAGGGCACACTGCTTCACTCACAGGCAGGCTCTCCCTGTAAGCTGCTTCTTGCTTACAGGCTATTAGCTACCCCACAGAAAAGAGAGCTCTTTCCCAAGAACACCACTAGCCAGTCTCAAGGCTGATCCCTGAACCGTTCACTACTCACTGTGACCAATGGGCAGGCATCAGTCACATAAGGAAGTCAGACTCATCCAAACCATATGGAACTCAAGAAAGTTATGAAAGGTTAACTCCCTAAAGGAAAATCAAGATGCCACTACCAAAAGAGGGGAAAGATTCTGAAAGAACAAAAACAAGACTGTTGCTCAGAAGACAAAGTTATAAACACAGTTCTTCCCAAAAATAAGGGAGAAAAAATTGGGGTGGGGGACTAAAAACATAATTTACATGATTATAACCATGTGAAAGCATACAGACTCTGCAGTCCCAAATTCAAACCACCAGCTCCATCACATTTGTGACTCATTTAATCATTAATCATTCTAATTCTGCTTCCTCACAGTACCAAAACAAACAAACAAACAAACAAACACTCTTTGCAGGCTGACTGTACGTATTAAATAAGAAAAATAGTTGTTAGGCACATACTGTGTGCTTGACAAATACCTACTGCCACAAATATTCATACGAAAAAGTGAAAACTGATGTTTTCTAAACTAGATTGCAAATGGCTCCAATTCTTCATCCCTCCATATATACATTCCCTTTACCATGTAACTTTATAATACCTCCCACCATGACTTTGGGCTCAATTATGTATTTTGCTTTAGCAAATCAGGTATTAGCAGATATTACACAAGCTGAGACCTGAAAAAGTGCTTCCTTATTCCTCGTTTTGTACAGTTGTGTACTTTTGCCATGCCACGGTTCTAAAGTATTTTGCCAAAAGTTGAGAATAACGGAGTCTACTCACCGTAGTCATCCCAGCTTATATCAACCTACATCAGCCAGACATGGAACAAGTCCAGCCTAACCAGTCCAACAGAGCTGCCTAATCAACTCACAGCTGACTATATGAGGAAGCCTAGCCCAGATCAGCTGAACTCAATAAATGCTTCCAGTTATGTCACTAAAGTTTCATTATCATTTGATATGCAGCATGACTGTGGCAATAAATAACTGAAAACATCATCTTATGGTGGTAGGTCCATGAAAAGAATAATTTCTACACTTTCATGATGTAAGAAGGTGACTTGGTAATATTAACTAAATAAAATGTATTCCTATTATCATTACAAATTTACTATCTGAGCATACTGTTAAACCACTGGAAATGGAAGAAAAATATGATAGGCTGCTTGGACATGCACCAAGTTTTGGGAAATAACCAAGAGCTGAGGAGGGTTGAACAACAGGGTTCATCTCCTACATGAAGCTACTTCAAGAAGATGTAGAAGATGTGATTGCTTCAGTTAATGTATAAACACCAATGCAGAGAGCCAAGCAAAATGTAGACACGGAGGAATATGTTCCAAACAAAAGAACAACACAAAAACCTTAGAAAAAAACCTTAATAATTAACATCGATAAGTAATTAACCTGATAAAGATTTCAAATGGTCCTAAAAATGCTCACTAAACTGGGGAAAAGAATGCATGAACACAGTGAAAACTTCAACAGAGAGACAGAAAATATAAGTACCAAACAGAAGTTATAGAGTTAAAGAATACAAATAATTGAACTGAAAAATACAGTAGAAGGATTCAACAACAAACTAGATGAAGCAGAGGAATGGACTGGTCAATGTGAAGACAAAGCAATGGAACTCACCAATTAGAGCAGCAGAAAGAAAAAAAATTAAAAGTAAACCGCACAAGGGACTTATGAGACAAAATCAAACGAACTAACATTCACATCACAGAGCTCCCAGAAGAAAGGGGAAGAGTTGAAGAAATCATGGCTGTAAACTTCCCTAACCGGTGGAAGGAAATAGAAATCCAGATTCAGGAAGCCCAGAGAGTTCCAAATAAGAGAAACATCCACACCAAGACATTTTAAAATGTCAAAAGTTAAAGACAAAAAAGAGAAACTATTAAAACCAGTAAAAGAAAAACTTATTATGCACAAGGGAATACCCAGCAGATTTTTCAGCAGAAACTTTGCAGGCCAGAAGAAGTGGCATGATATACTCAAAGTGCTGAAAAAAAACTTCAAACCAAGAATACTCTACCCAGCAAAGTTTTCATTCAGAAGGGAAAGAGAAATTAAGAGCTTTTCAGACAAGCCACAGTTAAAGGAGTTCATCACCACTCAATCGGTCTTACAAGAAGTGCTAAAGGGAATTCTTTACTGAAAAGAAAGGGTGCTAATGAGTAACAAGAAAAGGATAAATCTCGGGGCACCTGGGTGGCTCAGTCGGTTGAGCGGCCGACTTCGGCTCAGGTCATGATCTCACGGTCAGTGAGTTCGAGCCCCGCGTCGGGCTCTGTGCTGACAGCTCAGAGCCTGGAGCCTGTTTCAGATTTTGTGTCTCCCTCTCTCTGACCCTCCCCCGTTCATGCTCTGTCTCTCTCTGTCTCAAAAATAAATAAACATTAAAAAAAAAATTTTTTTTTAAATTAAAAAAAAAAAAGGATAAATCTCATTAAAAAAGTAAATATATAATAAAGGTAATGGAGTAATCACTTTTAAAGCTAATATGAAGGCTAAAAGACAAAAATCAGTAAAAATAACTACAATTACAATAATTATTTAAGGGATAAACAAGAGAAAATGATGTAAAATGTGACATCAGAAACAAAATGTTGGAGAGGAATAATACTGAGCTTTAAAATGAGATCAAATTTAAGTTAACAATTTAAAATAGATTGTTATATGTTGTTATATGTAAGTCTCATGGTAACCACAAAGCAAAAATTTGTAATACACAAAACAGAAAGTAATATAAACATATCACTAAAAGACATGAACCACAAGACAGCAAGAAAAGAAAAAAGGACGACAGGAACTACAAAAATAGTCAGAAAATGATTTAAAAATGGCAGTAAGCACATACCTATTGGTAATTCTTTAAATGTAAATGGAACAAATCCTCCAATCAAAAGACAAAGGGTAGCTGAATGGATTAAAAAAAAAACAAAACAAAAAGACCCATCTATACTCTGTGTACAGGAGACTCACTTGAGACACACACACACTGAAAATGAAGGGATAGAAAAAGATATTCTATACAAATGGAAACTGAAAGTAAGTAGAGTAGCTATACTTAAATCAGACAAAACACAGACTGTGATAAGAGACAAAGGATGTTACAGAATGGTATAGGGTCAATCCAACAGAAAGATAAAACATTTGTAAATACTTACTCAACTTGGGAGCACCTAAATATATTCAGCCAATACTAACAGACCTAAAGAGAGGAATAAACAGCAATACAATAATAATAGGGGACTTTAATAACCCACCTACATCAATGGACAGATCATCCATACAAAATCAATGAGGAAACATTAGACCAGATGGACTCAACAGATATTTAGAGAACATGCCATCCAAAAATAACAAAATACGCATTCTTTTAAGTGCACATAGATCCAAAATAGATCATGTGACAGATCATTTCCCAAGACAGACTACAAAACAATTCTTAATAAATTTAAGAGGACTGAAATCATATCATACATCTTTTCCAACCACATGGTAGGACACTAGAAACTACACAAAGAAAACTGGAAAATTCAAAAATTATGTGGAGATTAAACAACATAATACTGAACAACGAATGGGTCAAAGAAATCAAAAGAGAAAAAAAAATACCTTGAAACAAAGAAAGTGAAAATGTAGAAACCAAAATTTATGGGATAAATTAAAAGAAATTTAGATCTAAACGGGAAGTTCATAGCAACAAATGCCTACCTCAAGAAACAAGAAAAGTCTCAAATAAACAACCTACTGTACACTCAAGGAGCTAGATAAGAACACAGCCCAAAGTTAGTAGAAGGAAAGAACTGACAAAGAGTAGAGCAAAAAAATAAAGAAAATAAAGACTGTTTCAATGAAAAAAAAAAAAAATCAATGAAACAAAGAGCTGGTTCTTTGAAAAAATAAACAAAATTGACAAACCTTTAGCTAGATTCACTGAGAAAAGAGGATTCAAATAAAATTAGAGATGAAAAACGTTGTAACTGATATCACAGAAATAAAAAGGATCATAAGAGACTACTATGAATAATTATACTCCAACAAACGGGGTGACCTACAAGAAATGGATAAATTTCTATAAACATACAACCTACCAAAAGTGAATCATGAGGAAATATAACTGAACAGACTGATTACTAATAAGGAGAATGAATCAGTAATCAATAACCTCCCAATGAACAAAGTCCAGGACCATGGAGCTTCACTGGTGAATTGTAACATGCAAAAAAGAATGAACACGGAGGAGGGAACTCTTCCAAACTTATTTTAGGATGCCAACATTACCCTAATAACCAAACCCAGACAAGGATACCACAAGAAAAGACTACAGGCCAACATCCCTGATGAACAAAGATGCAAAAATCCTCAACAAAATATTAGCAAACTGAATTCAACAATACATTAAAAGAATCATACACAATGATCAAGTGGGGCTTATTCCAGGTTTGCAAAGATGGCTCAATATCCACAAATCAATGTGACACACCACAGTAACAAATGAAGGATAAAAATCTTATCTCCACAGCTGCAGAGAAAGCATTTGACAAAACTCAACATCCATTTATGATAAAAACTCACAATCAAGTATAAAAGGAACATGCCTCACCATAATAAAAACCATACATAATGAGCCACCAACCAATTTCATATTCAATGGTGAAAAGCTGAAAGCTTTTCCTCTAACATCAGGAACAAGACAAGGATGCCCACCCACTCTTACCACTTTTATTCAACACAGTATTAGAAATCCTAGTCAGAGCAATTAAGAAAAAAGAAAGGGCATCCAAATTGGAAAGGAAGAAATAAAACTGTCCCTATTTGCAGATGACATGTTATATATAGAAAACCCAGAAGATTCCGTCAAAACACTGTTAGAATAAATTCAGTAAGGTTTCAGAATACAAATACACAAAAATCTGTGGTATTTGTATACACTAATAATGATACACTAATAATGAATTACCAGAAAGAAATGAAGAAAACAATCTCATTTCCAACTGCACCAAAAAGAATAAATAACCTAGGAATAAACTTAATCGAGAAAATGAAATCTCTGTATATTGAAAAACATAATGAAAGAAATTGAAGAAGATATAAATAGAAAGATATTCCAAGCTCCTAATTGGGAAAATTAGTATTGTTAAAATGTCCGCACTACCCAAGTCAATATACAGATCCAATGCAATTCTTATCAAAATTCCAATGGCATTTTTCACAAAAACGGAACAATCCTAAAGTATGCATGGAACTATCAAAGATCCTGAATACCCAAAGCAATCCTGAGAAAGAACACAGCTGGAGACATCATGCTCCTTGATTTCAAACTATACTACAAAAAGTTTATTACAGATTAAAACAGTATTATATTTGCAGAAAAACAGATCAGTGGAAAAGAATAGAGAGCCCAGAAATAAACCCATGTATACATGGTCAATTAAATTACGACAAAGGAACCAAGAATATACAATAGGAAAAGGACAGTCTCTTCAATAAATAGCGTTAGAAAAACTGGACAACTGGGGCGTCTGGGTGGCTCAGTGGGCTGAGCATCTTGACTCTCGATCTTGGCTCATGTCATGATCTTATGGTTTGTGAGATCGAGCCCCACGTTGGGCTCTGTGCTGACAGCACAGAGCCTGCTTGGGATTCTTTCTCTCCCTTGCTCTCTCTCTGCCCCTCCCCAGCTCAGGTGCTTTCTCTCACTTTCAAAATAAATAAACATGAAAAAAAAAAAAAAAAAACTGGACAACCACATGCAAAAAATGAAACTTGACCACAACTCTACACCATACACAAAAATTAATTCAACACAGGGGTGCCCGGGTGGCTCAGGTCGTTAAGCATCCAACTTCAGCTCAAATCAAGATCTCACAGTTTGTGGGTTTGAGCCCCCATCAGGCTCTGTGCTGACAGCTTAGAGCCTGGAGCCTGCTTCGGATTCTATGTCTTCCTCTCCTCGCCCACTTGTGCGCGCTCTCTCTCAAAAATAAATAAACATCAAAAAAAATTTTAATTAACTCAAAATAGATTAATGATTTAACATGTAAGATCTGAAACCATAAAACTCCTAGAAGAAAACATAGGCAATAAGCTCCTTGACATCCATCTTGGCAATGATTTGTTTTGAATCTGACATCAAAAGCAAAAGCAACAAAAGCAAAAACAAACAAGATGGGGACTACATCAAACTAAAAAGCCTCTGCACAACAAAGGAAACCATCAACAAAGTGAAAAGGCAACTTACTGAAAGGGAAAGAATATTTGCAAATGATGTATCTGAAAAGGAGCTAATATCCAAAATACATAAAGAGCTCCTGAGTCAAAAAGAAAAACCCCCCAAACAACCCAATTAAAAATTTTTCCAAAGGAAATATATAGATGGGTAACAGATACACGAAATGCAAATCAAAACTTCAAAGAGCTATCACCTTGCACCTGTTAGAATGGCAATTATCAAAATTAGAAACAGTTAAGTGTTGGCAAGGATGCGGAGAAAAGGGAACTCCTGCTGGTGGGAATGTACACTGGTGCAGCCACTATGGAAAACTGTATTAAAAGAAAAACCTGCATTTGCATTTTATGAAAAATACAGATACAATTATCATTAGCTAAATGAGGCTTTCTCCCACCTTATGAGTAAGTAGCTATATATTCTTAGTGAGAAAAACCAGTTCTATATTTTTGCATGAGTTTGAGGAGCTATTGGCCATTCCCTACACATCCTTTGTCCTTGAAGATGAATAAACAGCCTTTATTCTCATGAACATTTTATAAGGCAAACATCTTTGAGGACATAATTTAGTTTAGTTCTCAAGCCCTATTATATACAATACTTCCTACCATCATGTCAACTGTTCTGTCATGGAATGTGTAGGTATTCAACAATGAAAAACACAATTTTTCTCAAAACATTATAATTAGAAGGCTCTGCAAGACCTTCTTATTTATAGATAAGGAAACCAAGATGCAGAAAGATTAAGTATGTTTCCTCAAAACCACACAGCTATAGTCATACTTGTATCAGAACCTAGTGCTCTTGCCCCAGGTTTTTCCCATTCCACACCACTGCCTAAACGGAACTATTTTTTACTAAGAAAAAGTATGTAGTTGTTCTGCTAGTTGGCAAAATGCAAACAAATGAGTATTTTTGCCACCCTATCCCATAGAATCTAACAATAAATGTGATAATGATGTGGAAATTGCCATTACCCAAATCATTACACAGAAGTTGTAAATATATTAAAGTTTCAAATAGACCAAACACAATGCAATTAAATTCCAGAGAGAAGAATCATTGTTTTTATTACAAAAATATTTAAAAGAAACTATAATTTTAAGATTATGCCTAAAAAGCAAATTCTGTGAACCAGCTTCAACAGCTTTCTTTCAAGTGATCTATTATTTAGTAAGCAAAGATGAAGGTCTTTGCCTCTTAGTCAATTCTCACAACCCTCCTACATAGTATTTACTATTAATACTACTTCATATAACAATGAACTAAAATTAGTTCTCTCTACAACCCATAGCTGGTTAAGTGTGAAGAAAATCTGTATCCAGGTCAGCCTGACTCAAAGCCACATTTTGTTGTTCTATGCAAGTGCTTTCCAGAATGGGCTTTAGAAATGTGATAAACAAGCAGAGAAAAGATAAGAAGAATTAAACTTGTCAATGCAAAATACATTTAACCACCTCTTCCATCCCATTAAGATACAATCTTTAAAGGATTAGCTATACTTGGTTAATATTGGAAAAGCATGCAAATTCATGTCTAAAATTATTTTTGTACATGATGTACTTTCTCTACAAGTACAAATGTTCTTCATATTATTTGGTGTTTAAAAAAAAAAAAAGACTCAATGGTTAACTTCAAAAAAGGTTGCAACTGTAGACAAAAGCCAGAAGAGGGGCGCCTGGGTGGCTCAGTCAGTTAAGCGTCTGACTTCGGCTCGGGTCACGATCTCGCAGTTTGTGAGTTCGAGCCCTACATCGGGCTCTGTGCTGACAGCTGGGAGCCTGGAGCCTGCTTCCGATTCTGTGTCTCCCTCTCTCTCTGCTCCTCCCCTGCTCACACTCTGTCTCTCAAAAATAAATAAATGTTAAAAAAAAAAAAAAAAAAAAAAAAAGCCAGAAGAGACAAAACTATTTGTATTATACGAAAATAAAATTGTTTAGGGTGCCTTGGTGGCTCAGTCGGTTAAGCATCCAACTCTTGATTTTGGCTCAGGTCATGATCTCGTGTTTGTCTATTTGGGATTCTCTCTCTCTCTCTCTCTCTCTCTCTTCCCTCCCCTGCTCGCACGCTCACTTTCTCTCTCTCTAATAAATAAACGTAAGAAAATAAATAAAACTATGCGCTTCACGTAAATCATGATGCAAATAGAGCAAAAAATAGTCACTAAAAAGGAAAAAGACTTCATTGAATATATGTATATTTCATTACTGAACTCTGCAGTTAATGTCATTCTAACTATGACCACCATTGTTTCTACTTCTAAAGTCATTCTTACCTCCATGGGCTTCTGAAGATATGTTTCATCTGTAGACTAAAATACACGTATCTCCCACTTTTTAAGAGTTTGCATTACACCACCTCACTTTTATGCAGAAAGTGAAACCGTGGTCAGTCAGCATTTCGCCAGCGAGCTGTTTCAGAGGCAATGTGTACCCTGAGCAGCTAGAATGGCACCAAGCTCCCTCCCCTACACTACACTCAGCATCAAGCCACCATAACTTTGAACTGTGAGCGTCTGGGCTTAATCTCAATGTATTTTTTGCATCCATTAACAAGATGCATCCTAGGTTATCAGAAAAACCTAGGAGAGGTTATTTCTTGGGTCTGGGAATGCGCAAAATTTTTTCTACATAAATAATTGATAATTGCTTCTTTGCTTTACACCATTTTAGCTTACAGAAGGTTTCACAGGAATGCACTACTTTCAGATAAGAAAGGGGAATCTGTACGTATGTACATTTATTTTAAAATTCAGTTTACTTATTTTGATGCTTTTCTCCAAACGTATCGAATTATTTTATCACATGAAAAAAAAAGAAATATAAAGAAAAGATGGAGCTATATAGAGTAGGGAAGAAAAATGCATGAAAACTATCATGAAAAAGCAAGGTACTCGTTCCTAAAAGAACATTCTCTGTAGAATCCTAGGTTGCATTAGTGGAACAAACATCTGAAGATCCTATATATTCTGCTGAGAACAAACATCCTTTAACCATCAAGTTTTAAAGTTTTCATACTCCAGTCAAATATAACAGCAATAGTATCATTACTATTATTGCTTATACTTCTGTTCTTGAGTCACAAAAACCAGAAGCTGGCAGGAACATGATTTAACAACAGATCCTTCCTTCCTGTTTCCTAATACAACCTTTATTCTGTACCTTTTTTATATATTCATACTCCTCAAACAGTTGACTTCATCTGGATTACTTGTTAAACAGTATCTGACAAAATCTGGATTGGCTGACTTAGGTACAATAATTATCAGAGGTATATTTATTTTAACATCTTTATACACTTTTAAGAGCAATTTTCTTAATGTTTATTTTGAGAAAGAATGTGAGCAGGGGACGGGTAGAGAGAGAGGGAGAGAAGGAATCCCAGGCAGGCTCCGCGCTCAAACCCACAAACTGTGAGATCCTGACCTGAGCCAAAATCAAGAGTTGGACACTTAACCGACTGAGCTACACAGGCGCCCCTAGAAACAATATGAGAGGTAACACATAATCATTTACTAATCATTTAACAAGAACAAACATTCCACTGTTTCCAAAGTAAAGTTTAAATCCTTAGAAAAGGAAAAAAAGGGTAAAAATTGTCTGGGTCATTAATATCTCTGGTCCTTTGTCATTGTTACAATGTCAGTTTATAAAAGTACACTAGAAAAACTCTTCTCCATTAATTCACATTCTCTTGATTTTAAAAGTTGAAAATCTATGGATAATTTAAACTTCTTGGTAGTTTAACAGTTTCTTTAACGTTTACTTATTTTTGAGAGAGACGGGGGGGGGGAGGGGCCCACAGAATCTGAAACTGGCTCCAGGCTCTGAGCTGTCAGCACAGAGCCCAACGCAGGGCTTGAACTCACGAATGGCGAGATTATGACCTGAGCCAAAGTCCGACATCTGAGCCACCCAGGTGCCCCACAATAGTTTAACAGTCTTAACCAACACCAACTCATTCAGGTTGGACTGCAAACGGTAGCCTACTGTTTTCTTAGAAAAATTAAGCCCCAAGTTTTATAGCTCCTGATAACTCCTACCTATCTTCTCACCTAATGTGGAAAATTCTAGTTTCTCTCCTCTTTCACCCATTTATGAATGTATTCTTCCGTTTCACCAATAAAATGTACTAATCTTTGATATGGACATGTCATTTAAGATTAAACAGAAATTCTTTGCCTAAGGAGAAAGGGACCAAAAGGAATGTTATCTTTTAGATAAGATTATGCACTGGTAGCCACAGCAATGAGTCTTGAAACTGTTTTCAGAAGATATATATATGTGGGTTTCTGACTCCGTATAGGTCTATTTAACATTCCAAAATCTATTTTAATAAATCCAATAGTTGTACAAGTCTCACATGGAAAATAACTATCACTTTAATCATATGTGTTTGTCTTTTAAAAAGTCAATAAAGCACAATTTTTTTTTTTTAATTCTTTTACATTTATTTATTTTTGAGAGACAGAGAGACAGAGCACAAGTGCGGGAGGGGCAGAGAGAGAATGAGACACAGAATCCGCAGCAGGCACCAGGCTCTGAGCTGTCAGCACAGAGCCCGATGCGGGGTTTGAACCCACAAACCACGAGATCATGACCTGAGCCAAAGTCACATGCCTAACTGACTGAGCCACCTAGGCGCCCCAATAGAGCACAATTCTAGTACCTCTTAAAAAACTGTTGGAAATTAACCCATATTATTACTTTTATCCTGATGTATTCTCTTTCCAGAACAGAAACCAATCTAGATAGAGTAGCTAACATAGTATCATAAAAACAGTACTGTCAAAGATAACTTATCAATAAGTAAATAATAAGTAAAATTTTAGTACTCCGGCCATTAAACAAAGGTGATATATTAACTAAGTCATTTTTTTTTTTTTTCTCAACGTTTTTTTTTTTAATTTATTTTTGGGACAGAGAGAGACAGAGCATGAACGGGGGAGGGGCAGAGAGAGAGAGGGAGACACAGAATCGGAAACAGGCTCCAGGCTCCGAGCCATCAGCCCAGAGCCTGACGCGGGGCTCGAACTCACGGACCGCGAGATCGTGACCTGGCTGAAGTCGGACGCTTAACCGACTGCACCACCCAGGCGCCCCTTAACTAAGTCATTTTTAAAAGACGTAGACTTTATTAAACACTCATAGAAAAATGACCAACTTAGAAGTTTTTTTCAGTAACTAATCACAAAGATTTATGAACTTCTTATTGCCTATCCATAATTAAAATACCATCGTATTGTGATCAGGATAAGCTAATCAATGCTCATTTATACAAATTAAACTTTGTCCACTTACTAGCTGAATAAAAATTCACATTACCTAACACTTATGACAAGATTAGAATTTATACCATTAATCATGCAATAAAAAAGCCTCATTTCAACACAGGGACACAGTCACAAACATTCCCATTCCTCTCATTTTTTATTCTTAGTGAAGGCAAGGAGCTTCCCATTTTATTTTGATGGGAATTTCTCCCAATTACCTTTGTCATAACATCTTCCTACATCTATTAACGAAGAATTCTATCTAAGATCAGTGATGTTTGAATTACCAAAACAGAGTGTTTTTTAAAAGATTTTAAGTAATGTCTACACTCAACGTGGGGCTCAAACGTACAACCCTGAGATCAAGAGTTTGCACATTCTTCCGACTGAGCCATACAGGCACCCCCTAAACAGTGTATTATTTTTAAAATTTGCCAAATCATTCCTTCTCCTTCTCAGTAGTTATACACAACTCAGCAACTTCCCTTTCTAGCACACATTTAAAAATATTTATTGCCAACTGCATCAAATCTAAATTACAGGAGGTTAAAACTGAGAAGGCATTTGACTAAAATCCAGGAATCCAGAATCCCAATCTGCTTTACCCTGTTTGCCCTTCCCACAACCCTTGAGGTTTCTAGGAAGGATATGTATAGAAGAAAAGGCCAGACACCTACACACTGTTACTGTAAGGCTTTTGTTACAAACTTCAAAGTGCCTTGAACAAGGCCAGTCCACATGGAAGCCTCATCAAACTGAAGGCCTAGAATCAGTATCACTTTGATTGTTGGGACTTTGCTGCCTTTCCTCTCGTCAGCCTATGCTCAAATCTCAGCCAATGGTGAAGAAAGGCCAAGTCTAGCAACATATGAAGAAAAACTAAGCCAGTGGAAACACTCAGCTGTAGAAACCTACTTAGCTCTGAATACCACCGACAAAACTAAAAAAATCAAGAAGGAAAAGAAAAGCCAAACAGGAGGATAATGCTAAAGAGAAAGGGGAAAGGCATTCCAGGACAGAGAACTGGAAGAGAAATTATGTTACCATTTATGGTAAGACTGCAGGCAGAGAAACCATTAATTCTTTAATGTAATATAAATCAAATAAGCAATCAGTAGTTGTAAACAAAGAAAGAGGGGACAACTTGGTGGAACCAAATAGGAAAATCTAAAAGAAGGGCATATGCTTGAATGTTTAAGATTAAAGAGCACAGGGGGCACCTGGGTGGCTCAGTCAGTTGGGCGTCCGACTTCGCTCAGGTCATGATCTCACGGTCCGTGGGTTCGAGCCCCGCGTCAGGCTCTGTGCTGACAGCTCAGAGCCTGGAGCCTGTTTCAGATTCTGTGTCTCCCTCTTTCTCTGACCCTCCCCTGTTCATGCTCTGTCTCAAAAATAAATAAATGTTTAAAAAAAAAAAAAAAGATTAAAGAGCACAGGCTTTTGAATTCCAATCCTGGGTCTACCACTCTTTAGCTAAGTGATCATGAATGAAACCCTTAATCTTTCCAAATCTGTTTCTCCACCTGTAAAACAGATACTAACATCAAAGGGATCTTGTTTGGCACAGTAAAAGCTCAGTATCTGTTAGCTTTTAAAAAATATTAGTAGGAGCGTCTGGGTGGCTCAATTAAGCATCCGACCTCAGCTCAGGTCATGATCTTGCAATCTTCGCTCACGAGTTGGAGCCCTGCATCAGACTCTATGCTGACCGCTCAGAGCCTGGAGCCTGCCTCGGATTCTGTGTCTCCCTCGCTCTCTGCCACTTCCCCGCTTGCACACTGTCTGTCTCTTGCTCAAAAATAAACATTAAAAAAATTTTAAATTAATAAAAAACAGTAAAAGAACAAAAACTTGTCTCCACTACACTTAGATACCTTATTTCCTTAAATTTACATTGGGGATGGGAGGTGGGAAGAGGGAGACCATACTAAAAGGTTGCAAGATAATCCATTTGCAACCATGTTGATGGAACTGGAGGGTATTATGCTAAGTGAAATTAGTCAGAGAAAGACAAATATCATATGACTTCACTCGTATAAGGACTTTAAGATACAAAACAGATGAACATAAGGGAAAGGAAGTAAAAATATAAAAACAGGAGGGAGACAAGACATAAGAGACTCTTAAATATGGAGAACAAACAGAGGGTTGCTAAAAGGGTTGTGGGAGGGGGAGGAATGGGCTAAATGGGTAAGGGGCACTAAGGAATCTACTCCTGAAATCACTGCTGCACTATATGCTAATTTGGATGTAAATTTAAAAATAAATAAATTTTTTAAAAAGGGTGCAACAAAAGATTCAACAGTAAATATGATGCCTGGGATTTACTTCAAAATAATCCAGTGGGAATAAAACAATGGCCATTAAATGATGTAGCTGGGGTATTCACTGTCCTTTCTACTTTCGTATATGTTTGAAGTTTTCCACAATGAAAGATTTTTTAAAAATTCTTTTCCCTGTAATTAATATGGCTGAACAAGAAAACAAGTTCTAGCATCCTTTCTACCTTTGGCAAATCATGCATCTAGAAGATGAAAAGAAAAAGAGCAGGAGAACAGAAATACAGAGGTAAATACCTACAAATGACCTAGAATATATGCCTACATTGATTGTGAGGAAGGGAAGGATTCAGGCAGGGGCCCACAAATACCCATACAACGGAGAGAACAAAAATGTTAAAAACAGGATCATCCAACATATCTTAGTTTAGCAAACTCAACAATTCTCTCTTCTACATACATTGTACACTTACTTTTGAAATTTGTATAAACCAATAATTATTTAAGTAGTCTCTACACCCAGTATGGGGCTCAAACTCACAACCCAGAGATCAAGAGTCACATGCGCCTCTCACTGAGCCAGACAGGGGCCCCTAAACGAATACTTCTAAACATACTAGTGGAGCATGCTACTTATAAACTAGATGTGAATTCTGTTGTAAAATAAAATATATTTCATTATGGTAAAGTCACATTTTCACATGTAGGATTTTCTTTCACCAAGCAAGATACACCCTATAGATCCTTTTAAAATTAGTTTTTCTTCCCCTTTACATGATGAGTTTAGGGGAGGTAGAACATGCCTTTACTCTCTGGAAACCTCTAAAAAAGTCACTAAGAAAAACATACAAAATAGCCATTTATTTATGATGATGATAAAATGATTCAGATATGGGGTGTCTGGGTGGCTCAGTTGGTTAAGCCTCCAACTTCGGCTCAGGTCATGATCTCACAGTTCTTGAGATCAAGCTCCGCGTCGGGCTCTGTCCTGACAGCTCAGAGCCTGGAGCCTGTTTCAGATTCTGTATTTCCCTCTCTCTCTGCTCCTTCCCCACTCGTGCCCTGTCTCTGTCTCTCAAAAATAAATAAACGTTAAAAAAAAAAAAAAAAAGATTCAGATTTTATGAAAAGCTAACAGAGATACCAAGTAACAGTCACAGACTATCTAGTATTACCAATGTGAATGAAAATGCTCATCACACAATAGTTTTCCAATAACAGTAGCTCTCATGAAGTAATATGGTGTTCACATCCTATAACCCCAAAATAAGTCTTGATGTGTTACGGTATTTAACAGAGGCAGAAAACTACTATGTAACTTCCAACAGCAACTGAAGCAAGTTAAAGAAAAAGTTTGCTTCTGGAAGAGTTTAATTCTGTTTTATTTTTACCTGTTAAGTTAGGTAAATATTTCAAAAACTGAAATATCATACAATTATTTCGGTGGGTAAAAGGAAGCATTTATGCTAAGGGAAATCCCCTGATTGTTTCAACAAGAGTTGTTACTCAATGTTTCCCAACTATTATTTTTTTTTAATTTATTTTGAGAGAGAGCGCACGTGCACATGCACAGGATCCCCTGGGTGGCTCAGTCTGTTTAGCGTCTGACTCTTGATTTTGGCTCAGGTCATGATCTCACTGTTTGTGGGATGGAGCCCCGTGTCTGGCTCTACACTGTCAGAGTGGAGCCTGCTTGGGATTCTCTTCTTCTTCTCTCTCTGCCCCTCCCTCCCTCTCTCCCTCTCCCTCAAATAAATAAATGAAGCTTTAAAAAAATTTTTTTTTTAATTTTCAGATACACATTACCCAAAACTGGATAAGAACTTCATTATCATAAGGGCACTCAATAAAAACTGGCTTTACACATAACTCCTAACTTTACACATAACTTTACACATAACCACATAACCTCCTTGGATTGCATAACATTCAGAAAACTGATTATGTGATAAATCCAAAGAATCCATATTTCTCTTTAACAAAAGATAAATAAGCATGTGGAACTAAAGGGGGAAAAAAAAAAGACAAAAATTACAAGGTGTCAACCATACAGCCTTCCTAACATACCCCTCACAATCCATTAAGTAAACAATTTTCAGACTAATTCTGCCACCTACTTCTAAGCTTCTCAATTTCACCCCCCCCCCTTTTTTTAAGTTTATTTGAGAGACAGAGACAGAGACAGAGACAGAGAGAGAGAGAGAGAGAGAGGGCGCACACACACAAGCAAGGAAGGGGCACAGAAAGAGAAAATTCCAAGCAGGCTCCATATTGTCAGTGCAGAGCCTGATGCGGGGCTCAAACTCACAAACCATGAGATTTCAACCTGGGACAAAATCAAGAGTCAGACACTTACTGACTGAGCCACCCAGATGCCCCTCAATTTCATCTTTAAGACATCATTACACTTGACACTTTATGATACCATATCTAACCAACTCAAAAATCTGAGAAACTGACGCTAATCACAAAACTCAAAACAGTCTTTTAAAATATTTAGCACCAGAAAATAAAATCATGTAGTAACTTACAATAAATACAACCCATCGAATAGGAGTCTCATAAAACGCAACCAACTAATGCAATCTAAAATTTCAAAAATCCTGCTACTGTATAGATTTCTCTCACTACTCAAACTTAGAAACAATAAATTCAGACACAATATTTATACAGAGGTTTCCCTCTTTGTTATTTACTATCTAAAACTCAAGTACAGAACAGATTTGAATAATGTGGTTTGCCACATTATGTGAACTTGATATATGAACCCTCACTGTAGAAAAGCAGGAATTTGGGGGCACTTGGGCAGCTTAGTTAAGCATCCTACTCTTGATCTCAGCTCAGGTCTCGATTTCAGGGTTGTGAATTCAAGCCCCAGAAATTCCAGGCAAGAATTTTGAAGATTAGGATAGCAAAGTATATTTGTGCTATGACACAAAATAACCAACAATTTTGGGGTGACTGGCTGGCTCAGTGGTAGAGCATGTGACTCTTGATATTGGGGTCAGGAGTTCAAGCCCCTTGTTAAGTACAGAGATTACTTTTAAAAAGCCATGCACAATTTTAATAATTCATAGAAAAGAATGTTAAAGCAGCCTTCTGAGTAATTCTAGTTCTCTCCTTTCACTTTATTCCTTTTACAAGGTATACTGCAGTTTCCCTTCTGATCTGTAACTCTTTTTTAAGTTTTTTTGTTTTTTAATTTTGAGTGAGAGAGAGAGGCAGAAAAAGAGAGAGGGAGGCAGGGAGCAGCAGAGAGAGAGAGAGAGAGAGAGAGAGAGAGAGAATCCCAAGAAGGCTCTGCACTGTCAGCACAGAGCCTGATGTGAGCTTGGAACTGACAAACCAGGAGATCATGACCTGAGCTGAAACCAACAGTCAGATGCTTAACTGGCTGAGCCATCCAGGCGCCCCTGATCAGTAATTATTCTTAAATTGAGATTTTGAGAAAAAATATTTGCAAATCATACACCAATGTGGATCTAGCATCCAGAATATACTCTTATATATCAACAATAAAAAAATAACTCAATTTTAAAATGAGCTAGGGATCTAAAAACACATTTCTCCAAAGAAAATATACCAATGGCCAACAAGCATGTGAAGAAATGCTCCGGGTGCCTCGAGGTGGCTCTGTTGGTTAAGAGTCCAACTCTTGGTTTCAGCTCAGGTCAATGATCTCATGGTTCATGAGTTCAGGCCCAGCATCAGGCTCCATTGTGACAATGCAAAGCCTGCCTGGGATTCTCATTCATATTCTCTCTCTCTCTCTCTCTCTCTCTCTGCACCCCACCCCCCACTCACGGTGTCACTCTCTAAGCTTTAAAAAAATGCTCAATACCACTGATCACTAGGGAAATGCCAATAAAAACCATGACATACCACTTCAGACCTACCCACTACAAGAACTATAATCAAAAAGACAGACAATAACAAGTGTTGGCAAGGAGGTGAAGAAATGAATCCTCCTATGTTGCTGGTGGGAATGTAAAATACTGCAGCTAATTTGGAAAACAGTTTGACAGTTCCTCAAAAAGTTAAAACAGTTTTCACATGACCCAAGAAAAGTGAAAACAAATGTTCACAGCAACATAATTCATAATAGGCAAAATGGGGAAACAACTCAAATGCCCATCAACTGATAAACGATAAACACAGTATGTCCACACGATGCAATATTATTTAGCCATAAAAAAGAAAAGTGAGGGGCACCTGGGTGGCTCAGTCAGTTGAGCATCTGACCTCGGCTCAGGTCATGATCTCATAGTTGACGAGTTTGAGCCCCGCATCGGGCTCTGTGCTGACTGCTCAGAGCCTGGAGCCTGCTTCAGATTCTGTGTCTCCCTCTCTCTCTGCCTCTGCCCTGCTCATGCTCATGCTCTGTCTCAAATATAAATAAACATTAAAAAAAAAATTAAATAAGTGCTGATACAAGCTACAACATGAATGAATCTTGAAAACATGCTAAGAAGCCAGACGCAAAAGGCTATGTATTGTATCATTACATTTATATTTAATGTCCAGAATCAGCAAATCCACAGAAACAGACAGTAGACTGGGGGATGCCAATGGCTGAGGCACAGGACAAATGGAAAATGACTGCTAATGGGTATGGGGGTTCTTTTTTGGGTATTGAAAAGTGTTCTGGAATTAGTGATGTTTGCACAATGTAGTGAATAAACTAAATTCGTTGAACTGTATACTTTAAAAGAATGAATTTTATGGTACATAAATTATATGTCAATTGAAAACAAAATTCAGGGTATGAGCCACTGTACTTGGGATACTTCCTGCAGACAAGAGACAATCAATAAAATGAGCTAATAATTCACTCTGGAATAATCCCAAAAGCAATGTGCAACTATAAGGAATAGTAAAAAGATTTTTTAAATATTCACAAAGAGTAAAAGATAATTTGGAGGTTAGTGATGGTAAATTTTTAACTTCAAACTACAAAACAACAGCTTTGTTTATTCACATCTATCCAATGTCCAGATTCCATATAGCATATGGGTAGACATAAAAGAATTAAGAATCAACAGAAGGGCGCAGTGGCTCAGTTGGTAGAGTGTCCGACTTCGGTTGGGGTCATGATCTCGCGGATCCTGAGTTTGAGCCCCACGTCGGCTCTGTGCTGACAGCTCAGAGCCTGCTTCGGATTCTGTGTCTCCCTCTCTCTCTGCCCCTCCCCCGCTCATGCTCTGTCTCTCTCTCTCTCTCTCTGAGATTAAAAAAAAAAAAAAAAACTTAAAACTTAAAAATTAAAAAAAAAAAAAAAAAGAGAAGTTCTGAGGCATATCAAAACAAATCAAACCCCTTTGCTGAGCTTCACAGCCAGTTTGCAAACCAGGAAAGAAAATCAATCTTGTTATTTCACATACACCTTTATTTGCCACAAAAAAATACTTTTCAACTGTTTCCAAATACCAAATGCACCCTCTAAGGATGAAAATTTGTCAATAGTAAGGATATTCAAAGCATACACACACCACTGGTTTTAGGCAATTCCAAAAATAGGTTTTGTGTGATGAAATAAAGTATAGCCTCCAAAAGAGTTTATGCAGAAGAGACACTGTTTTGGATAACAATATCATCCCTGTTAAGGTGATTTAAAAAACAATATAGTTGTTTTATAGTCATTGGTGAGTTCCACAATGGAATCCTCAAATAAAGGAAACATTCCTCCTCTGAACTAAGGACAGAAATGTATTATAAACCCCAAGGTGCCTAACAAAGAGACCCCACTTTAACCTGCAGTAGAAAACCTTACACCCTACCTTTGCAAAACTATCACCTATACATCCGCTACATGAATCACAGACTGTAGTTTAAATAGACTTAAACAGTTTAAATTCATTCTCATCCTTTGCCATTTTTACTTGTTTCTCATGAAAGAAATGCCCATCACATCAAAATGAAGCAAAAATTTGCCACCCTCTTCATAAAGCCTTCCTATATCATCTCAAGAGATTTTTCACTTCTAAACACTCCTAGAACTTTCTTGCGCAACAATATGGTATATTTTACCTTGTACTATTATTGAATACACCAGATCTTCTCTATGTACTAAAAGCTCCTGAAGGTCAGGGTAGCTTACCCAATACTTTTGTCTACCCAGTGTCAGGTACAAATTTAAATCAAATAAGTACTCACCTAACTGCCTTTCATTCCTAAAAACAGCATTAATACAAGCAGCTACAGAATTAGGTGGGTGCTCCGAAGTGGCAAGTCCCCACACACGATGAATGCTTAATTCTCTGAAAGAAATTACAGGTCATCCAGTGTAGCCCCGTAAGGCTAAAAAATGTTTTTTAAATGCCATTATTCAGACACTTCCTAGAACTAACTGCTCCAGCTACAAGCACATTTGAGGGAATCAGGACAATTTGAAACGACTGTGTAAGTTAAAAAGATTTACTATGCTATCCTTTTTCAGCCAAGCCAGAGCTAACCTGAAATCAACAAAACTTTCCCTACACTGGGAAGAGCTTTTTGAGAATACAGCAAGGATGAGGAGCAGCCAAGCAATAGTTTACAACACACCAAGCAGCAGAGAGAACCTCAATCTTCCTGGAATATGGACTACCAAAGTCCCAGAGGACATCTCAATAATCACCTGGTTACCAAATATCCATTTTGATCATAATCACTGTCTGAAACTGCTACTAATTCCAATACAAGTGAAACCTAATAATAGAAACAAAACACCTCCACAATCTCAATGCATCCCACCAAATAGCCCCCCAAAATAGAAGAATTTGATTTTGGAAATAAATGAGAATTCATTTTTAACCCAAAGATTGCTACCAATTAAATACCATTTAGAAACCAAATGACCCTAAAGTACTAAGACAATCAGTCAACAGAATCACATAGAAGGTTAACTGTTCAGAACCAATCTCATTAAAATAAACAAGGAAACGAGGAATTATTACATTTGCTAGTGACAAAGTAGTTGCCTTTTGCACTAAGAATCACTGCTGGCCCTTTTAAGTATAGAAAGTTAACACTACAATTGATTTACTTAGAACGCTTCTCTTAAAGAAATTACATATAATAAAAAAGAAAATATGAATCCCAATTGATTTTAGCTGGGAGACTATCAACTGTGTATTACTGCTCTGCACTCTGGACTTTAAATACCTCCTGAACTTTACTACATTGAAAGTGGAAATTTGGATTTAAAACTATGCTTTAAGAAAACGGATGACCAGATTAAAATCCTCCCTCAAAAAATGAATCAAAATTTGATATTCAATTCAGATATTTACCAGACTTTATTAGTCATTGAAAGAAAAAAAAAAAAAAAAAAAAAAAAAGATCCTGTCAAGCAGCAGTAAGTAACCACAAACACTAGCAAGGACGGATAAAAAGGGAGCCTGAGGCAGAAGGCAAGGATTCAAAGCAAACAGAATTAGAATAAGATAAACAACTCATTAAAACCATCTTAACTAACAGTAACTTTTAAAACAGTAATCTTTTAAAACCTAAAAAGCCCCACTGAAAAAATCATGAAAAAAGTGAAACAAAAACATGAAAAAGTCTTCAAAATGATTTCAGTATATTCACAATTCTGAAAATTCACTAATTTCACGCTTCTCAAAAGCCACATGCCTTTCATATGATGGTTACAACTAATAAGTAATTCATAAAGTGCTTCATCTGACATAAAATTTTAGCAAACGTATGATAGGTCTGAAAAAACACAAGCAGAGACAGAATAGAATAAATGATAAATGACAACCAAAAGGCTTTCTAGAGGGCAGAGGTAGGCTTGGATCGGCAGAAAAAAAATTTTAAAATATATCCACAGGTCAAATTACACCAAAAAATTGATTCGTGCCTTTATTACTTACACAGGCACGCTTTAAGATGTACTTTTAACCTGTGGACAACCAAAGTGATATCAGATACCTTAAAGCATTGTTACCTACGTTAATTTTGACGTTACAGTCTAAATTCTTAACAAAATTCACATGTATCCTTATAATGAAACACTGCAGAGATGGAAGGGCTTACATTCCCTAGGTAAAGGTTACCTTATGTTTCACTTACTTAAAGTTTCAGTTTTGCTTTTTAATCTATTACAGAAAACATCTCTTATGGGACACTGTAAAGGACATACCCTCCTGTCAAGCCAGAAAGCTCAAACACAAAGACACTGAGCTAACCAAGTGCTGTAATTCTTCCAAACTGAGCCTCTCCACACCCCCTCCACCCTTCCCCCCAACAGATATGTCTATTAAATCAGTGTCTGTTCTCCCCCTCGCACAACAAAGAGAACTTCTCACCGCATGAAATTGCCGCTGAATGGACACCAGAAAGCAGGATTTGCATAATTCCTTCCAACGAAACCCTGTCGGGAAGGAGGGGATGAGGGGCCCGAGCGAACGGACAAAATCTCCTAGATTCTGCTGTGGAAGACCTGGTTCCCAAGAATATTCCCCACGGGGGGAGAGGGGGAGGAAGGGGCTGGAATTCTGCGCCTCCCCGAGAACTGGGCCTGGGGGACGGAAAAGCACGAGAGAGCATTTCCCCACACAGCAGCAGCACAGAAGCAAAGATGGGGAAATAACAATGCTGGAGGACAGGAGAGTCAGACACAAGGATGGACTGGGGCTAGGGGGCGGCGGGCGGAGCGGAGACACCACACGGGCCACTTACTTTTTGGAGGGGGGTTAAATATATGAGTTAAGCCCTTATGGTCCCGCCGGCCGCCGCACAGAGGGAAACGGGACCTTGGGAGAGAAAAACAGACAAAACACACAGTGTGAGAGGCGCAGCTCGGCCGCCCGGCCCCTCCCGGGGCGCCCCCGTCCACACTCCCTCCTGCCCGTGGGGGAAAAAGCCACCCGAGGCCCGGGAGGCGGGGGGAGGGGGGGTGCGGCGAGGCTCTCGGCGAGGCGGCGGCTCCGGTAAATCCCCTAAGGGGACAAGAGCGACCCCCGCTCCAGCTTCCCGGTCGGACCGGTCCCACCCCCTTCCTCCCCGCCGCTCACACACCGAACACAAATACACACACACCGACCCGAGCGTCGAGGATTAACTCCCCGGCCGCCGCCGCCACCGCCGCCCGCAGAGGAAGTGCAGCCGCTGCCCCCCGCGGCCATGACACCCTACTTGGCTCGGTCAGGCGGACCCGGGGCCTGTGACAGCTCCGGCTCCCTCCGCCCCCATCTCCACCTCACGCCTCGCACACGCCCGAGCGCCGGGCGCCCGCCCGCCCGCCGCCGCGCGTGCACGCGGGGAGTGGGGCGCGCGCCGCCGTGCGTGGGGGAGGGGAAGCGCAGGAGGGGGAAGGCGCCGGCCAGAGCAGAGAAGGGGGCTGAGCCAGGGCCCAGCACGCCCCCGTCCCCCCCGCCCCCCCCGCGCGCCCGGCTCCGCAGGACCGGAGGCGGCGCCCCCAGTCAGGCGGCAGCGCCGCGGGGCGAGTCTCCACAATAAGCCCTCGGCGGCGCCGGGCCGCCGGGCGGGGAAAAGGGGAGGCGGGGGAGGGAGGGGGCACGCGCTCCCGCCCGAGTGCCCGCCCCGGGGAAGGCGCGCGGAGGGGAGGGGCTGGCGCGCGCGCTCAGACCCGAGCGGGGGAGAGCCCGCCCGGAGGTCGCGCGCGCCCGCACTCCGGGGGGTGGGGGAGGGGGACGCCCGAGCCAAAGAGGGCGGGCGGGCCGGAGCAGCAATTCCCTCTGTCCCGGCTCCCTCCCTTGTCCGGGGCAGCCGGTGGCGTGGCGGCCCGAGGGCCGGAGGCGGCAGGGGGAGGGTCTCACCTACACAGTGAATGAGCTTGTGGCGCCACGAGTCCAGTTCTTGCCGAAAGCCGCGTCTCTCAACGGAGCATTGCTGCCGCCTACACACCCTCGCCATCTTCTGCCGCCCGCCCGGCCCTGCCTCCGCCGCGGCCCCGCGCACGCCCAGCCGCGTCGCCCGGGGCCGCGCACGCACCCGCGGCCTGGGCGTCGCGCCTCCCGCCGGGGGCGGCGCGGGGGCAGGGCCGGCCTCACCTCGCCGTGGCCCCGGCGTCGTCACGGGGGCGGACTGGCAGTGCGTCGACCCAGCAATTGGCACGGCGCGGGCGCTCGACTGCGGTCCTTGCGTTCCTTGGCCGCAGCCGCCGCCTGCTTTGGCGGCGCAGGAATGCCCCTTCCGGGAGCAGGAACTCGCGCGCCCTCCCCCCTCCACCGCGACCCTGCACCGCCTCCGCACTGTACCCCAAGGCCACGGCTGCCCTTTCCTCTCCCTTCCCTGGACTTTGTGTTTCTTAAACTAGCCCCAGCTATCATTTCTAACCTGCCTATCGCCCGACACCAACTGTTGCGAGTTCCGTGGTAACTGCTTCTCTAAACTTCTCTGCCGAAACTGCTCCTCTCGGGAGCTTAAAGAAGCCGAGTTAAGAGTAAATGCCCGGATGCCCGTGGAATCACATAGCCCCAAAGTTGTAAAACGTGAGAAGGGTGTAGTTCATTAAGTCATTGGAAGTCTTGGGCAACGTTCGTAAACACAGTAAAAATGGAAACCAGGCGTTTTAAATTAAACGAAAAACGAGGAGGTTTCTACTAGCAAGGCTGATTGATCATAGGCGAAATTCTCAAAGTGGCAATATTCGGAACCCCTCGTGTGTGGAGAGAAGTTAAAGAAAATCGTACTAAAGTGAAAATAGTATTTCAAAATAAGGCTAAATTAACAATACGTAAAGCAGAGTGTTGGAAAATAGCATAATTCCATATTTCAAGAAAGGCTCGAGAAATATTTTCAGTAACCAAAGAGATTTTCAGGTGAAAACCTGGGATAATTAAGTCCCAGGACTTAGGACGCTACCTGTTCCGTTTAAACAATTCTGATCGTAATTACTTGGCTGTTATTTGGGAAAGAAAGAGAAAATGGAACGAAAGGAGAAAGCGGGGGCTGACTAGAAAAGCAAAATTTTTAAATGGAAAATAGATTCCTCTTTACCAATAAGCCCAATACCCTAGGATTCTGGCCTCCTCCTCACCTTTGGGTTTAAGCTTAAAGATGGTGCATTCCTGCTTTTAGATATTTAAATTTAAACATGAAGACTTAATTTTAATTACTGTAGTAGGTAAAACAAAGTCATTAAATACTTGCAAGAATCCCATTGGTGTATTGATTTGTGTCTTTTCAAAGCAGCGGTCCTGGTTCCTTGAACCAGGCACTTGTGGAATGTTGTGTCTATCCATAAAGAGATGGACTGGGAATGTTGTGTCTATCCATAAAGAGATGGACTGGGGGCGCCTGGGTGGCTCAGTCGGTTAAGCAACCGACTTCAGCTCAAGTCACGATCTCACAGTCTGTAAGTTCAAACCCAGCGTCGGGTTCTGCGCTGACAGCTCGGGGCCTGGAGCCTGCTTCAGATTCTGTGTCTCCCTCTCTCCTGCTCATGCTCTCTCTGTCTCAAAAATAAATAAAAACATTTAAAAAAATAAAAAAAATAAAAAAAAAAAGAAGAGGTGGACTGCTTGGGACTCTTGGGCAGAACTGGTTTGAGATGTATGAGTAGAAAGGCATCACTGCTTCCCAAATCTAACACCAATGATTATTCCACAATTTTCAAAAGTCCACGTTATTTCATTGGCTAAAGAGTGCTGTCAAATGAGCAAACTATTAAGTTAGGAAATATTGAATTTCTGTGTACACAAAACTATCCTGAGTGGTGAGGGGAAAGGACAAATACGAGATCAAAGATTGCTGAGGACAGGCACCCTGCACATGTGATGGATGGCAGGACATCTTTTATCTTCAATCTGAATCTTCTTTTCCTCACCACTAGGTGGTAGGTTTGCGTCTTGCAGCTTTTCACCAAGTTTCTATGGTTTGGGGAGGAAGCATGCTTCATAAAGTTTCAAATAAATGAACAACAACATGTAATTCTAAAATGAGTTAGTGAATATATTTCCCAGTTACCCATATAATCTGTTTAAAATGATTGAGCCAAGGGTAATACTTCCTTAACATAATCTCTTAAGGGGTCTCAGACATGCAGATTAAGAGGATCCTAGAGACTTCAGAGATGAACTCTAATTTGAGGTATGGAATTACAAGCCCAGACAAATAAAGTGACTTGACCAAGGTTGCATAGCTGCTGGGTAGAAGGTGGACAAGAAAAGCCAGAAAGGGGGGGGGGGGGGGGGGCAGGAAGCCAGATTTCCCAATTCTTAATTCAATTATATTTCTACTACTCCACTTTGAATTGCAATTGTTGCTTCACTTATTTAAGTTGGGAACCAACATATAGTTGACCTCTCACAAAGGCCTATTTGGAAAAAAGGATGAGGGGGCACTAATAATAACTATCATTTATTGAGTATGTTTAACATTGCAACTTTATTTCATTCCATCTGAATAACAATACCATGAAGTAGGTATTATTTTTACCTACTTTTCACATTTTCCAGATTATAGATTCAAGACTCAGAGGGGTTAAGTGCCTTTATCCAAGATCACAACGTTACCAAATAGCAGAACCAGAATTCTAGCTAATTTCTCTCTGCCTCCCAAACCCTCTCATCTCCCTGCAAGTAGAAGCAGGACTCTGCATGCAGCAGATTCATTTAATTCCATGTGAGAGGTGATGTTCCACTGCATAGTTGAGCAGTTTGACAAAAATCTGAGCTCCTGTCATGTGTCAGGCAGTGTCCTAGACACTTAGGACACAAATATATCTAACACATAATTTCTGACCTCTAACTCTTTTGGCTACCCTGGAATAGAATCTCAGCTGCAAGCTTTTTCCCATTCTGGGGAGGATCGAGCAATACAACACATTGGTTAAGAGAGTAGAATCTGAAGATACAGAGAGACTGATTAGAATCTTCATTCCAGCCCTTAGAACCTGTGTGGCCTTGACAACTTTTCTGGTCATCAGTTTCCTCATGTGACAGAGGATAATAGTCTACAAGATGGAGATTGCGTGAAGATGAAATGAAACAATCATGTACCATGGCTGACACGTTGTTAGCATGAAATGAGTATCAACTCTCATGATTAGGCTCCCATCTGTTTGTCCAGTCTACAGGATGACAGGAAACCAAGATGCTTGTTACAATATAAGAGCATGAAGGAGTAACAGCTATGACGTTGGCCTCTGAAAACAACATTCCCTGAGGCATATCCTCATTCCCGGAGTGAGTTTTGGCAAGGAGCACAGAGAGTGACTATCAGAGAGTAGGGGGTAGCCTCTGTGAACCATAGGACTCATTGGTCAGAATTATATCAAGCTTCTGTCTGATTGGTTGTAGGTGGCTTTTAATAGGGAAGTGATGTCAGAGAAATGAGAGGATAAAATGGATTGGAGCCTTTTAAAGAAAGATGTCTCCTGGGGTGCCTGGATGGCACAGTCAGTTAAGCATCTGACTCTTGATTGCAGCTCAGGTCATGATCTCACGGATTGTGAGTTCAAGTCCCGCGACGGGCTCTGATGCTGTGAAAGCCTGGTTGGGATTCTCTCTCACTCTCTCTCTGCCCCTCCTCCACTTATGCTCTCTCTCTTTCTTTCTCTCTCAAAAAGTAAGCTAAAACTTGGGGCGCCTGGGTGGCTCAGTCGGTTGGACGTCTGACTTCGGCTCAGGTCATGATCTCGCGGTCCGTGAGTTCGAGCCCCGCGTCGGGCTCTGTGCTGACAGCTCAGAGCCTGGAGCCTGTTTCGGATTCTGTGTCTCCCTCTCTCTGACCCTCCCCCGTTCATGCTCTGTCTCTCTCTGTTTCAAAAATAAATAAATGTTAAAAAAAAAATTAAAATAAAAGTAAGCTAAAACAAAAGAACCATAGCTTCTAATGAATTCCAGTAAGTAACACTTTTGAAAGCACTCTTAATGGATTAGGTCTTTTATTCCTCACAACAACCCAATCAAGTATCCCCATTTTACAACAGAGCACAGAGAAGTTAAGCGATTTGCCCATGGTCACATAGGTTATAGTAGATTTGGATTCAAACCCAGGCAATCTGACTGCAGAGCTAGATGCCTAATCTTCACATTATTCTGCCTCCTGTACTATAGGGGATATGGGACCTAGTGTGAGGGACAAGGCCTGGTGGACAGAAGGGAAGCTCTGATCTTTGGTGGAACTACTCAGGGAGTGGCTCTTCTTGCTTAGTACAGATTTTCAAAGTTCCTTCCTTTTCAGTCTGCCTGTGTGCCCAGAAAACTTTTTGACTTTATGTTATATGTTTGTCTGTGACATTTTTTTCCTTATAAAGTTGTATTGAGATATGTTTCACATACTGTCAAATTTACCCACCAGTGGTTTTCGGTATATTTACAGAGCTGTGCAACCATCACCACAATCACTACTGTAACATTTTCATCAGCACCAAAGAAACTCCGTATGAGTTAGCAGTTACTCCCCATTCCCTGCTCTCCTCAACCCCTGGCAACAACTAGTCTACTTTTTGTGTCTGTGAATTTTCTTCTTCTGGACATTTCAGGTCAATGGAATTGTACAGTTAGTGGTCTTTTGTGACTGGTTGCTTTCACTGCGCACGATGTTTTTCAAAGTTCATCCACGTTGTAGCATGTATCAATACTTCCTTTTTATTGCCAATTAATATTTCATCATATGGATGTACATTTTGTTTATCCATTCCAGTTGATGGATATTTTATTGCTTTCACTTTTTGACTATTATATGTAAAGCTGCTATGAATATTTGTGTACAAGTTTTTGTGTGAACATATGTTTTCACTTTTATTTTAAATATGAATACTCGGGGCGCCTGGGTGGCTCAGTCGGTTAAGCGGCCGACTTCGGCTCAGGTCATGATCTCAGGGTCCGTGAGTTCGAGCCCCGCGTCGGGCTCTGTGCCGACAGCTCAGAGCCTGGAGCCTGCTTCAGATTCTGTGTCTCCACTCTGTGTCTCTCTCTGACCCTCCCCTGTTCGTGCTGTCTCTCCCTGTCCCAAAAATTAAATATGAATACTCATTTGTATCATATCTATTTTGAAATAGTTTCAAATTATAGAAAAGTTGCTAGAACTCCTATATTCCCTTCTCACAGATTCCCCAATTGTTAATATCTTACCACATTTGCTTCTGCTTTCTTTGTATCTATATACAGTATATGGTTTTGTTGTTGTTGAGTCTTTTTATGAACAATCTGATAGAAAACTACAAACTTGATTCCTTATTACCCCTAAATATCCAGTGTGTATGTCCACAGAACAAAAGACCCATCCACGTCAGGAAATCAACATTGATACAATACAGACCCCATGACATTTTCACTCTCTGTAACAACAACGTCTTTTTTCCTTTTCTAGTCCAGAATCCTGTCCAGGAAGTTACATTGAATTTAACTGCATGTATTTTCTTTTCTTTTCTTTTTTAAATTTTCTTTTTTATTTTTTTAAATTTACATCCAAATTAGTTAGCATATAGTGCAACAATGATTTCAGGAGTAGATTCCTTAGTGCCCCTTACCCATTTAGCCCATCCCCCCTCCCACAACCCCTCCAGTAGCCCTCTGTTTGTTCTCCATATTTATGACTCTCTTCTGTTTTGTCCCCCTTCCTGTTTTTATATTATTTTGGTTTCCCTTCCCTTATGTTCATCTGTTTTGTCTCAAAGTCCTCATATGAGTGAAGTCATGTGATTTTTGTCTTTCTCTGACTAATTTCACTTAGCATAATACCCTCCAGTTCCATCCACGTAGCTACAAATGGCAAGATTTCATTCTTTTTGACTGCCGAGTAATACTCCATGGTATATATACACCACTTCTTTATCCATTCATCGTCGATGGACATTTGGGCTCTTTCCATACTTTGGCTATTGTTAATAGTGCTGCTATAAACATGGGGTGCATGTGTCCCTTCGAAACATCACACCTGTATCCCTTGGATAAATGCCTAGGAGTGCAATTGCTGGGTCGTAGGGTAGTTCTATTTTTAGTTTTTTGAGGAACCTCCGTACTGTTTTCCAGAGTGGCTGCACCAGCTTGCATTCTCACAACTGCATGTATTTTCAGTGTCTTTGATTCCCGTACAATTCCTCAGTCTTTCCTTGTTTGTTTGTTTGTTTGTTTGTTTTTATGACCTTGACAGTCCTAAAAATGACAGGTCTTTCATTCTGTAGGATGATCATGAACAGTGTTCCTCATGACTAGACTCAAATCAGACATACATTTGGACAAGAAAAAGCACAGAAATGAGGCTGGGTTCTCTATGTATCTCATCAAGGGCTGATGATGTCAACTCTTCACACCAATGTGATGAGAATTTTGCTCATCTGGTCAAGTGGTTTCCTCCACCAAAAAAATCACCATTGTTTCCTTTGTACTTGATAAATATTTTGTAGGGACATAATCTGAGATTCTGCAAATATCCTGTCCCTTGCCCTACCCATCAGCCTTAAGGTCTATGAATCATTGCCTGAATTGATCATCACAATGATGATGATCGAGAAGTGATTTCTTTATTTCATCATTTCTTTTGTGTTTTCTAGTTTACATTCTAATACAAGAAAAAGTTTTCCCTCTTCCCCTTTCACTTATTTATTCATTACTTACTTTCTCAATATAGACTCATGGTCTCCTATTTCATTCAGTGGGTTGTAATGTATTGCTATAGTTATTTATCTTCATGCCCTACTTGTCCCAGATTTGCCAGTGGGAGTCACTTCAAGCTGACTTCTTTGTCCTGTTGGTATACCCCCATCATACTACAAACAATTTCCTTATTTTCAGGTACAACTCAATGTTCTAGGCTCATTTCAGCTCTGGAATCAGCCATTTCTCCACAGAGCCCTGGTTACTTTTGGTGGAGGATAGTATTTAGAAATCAAGATTTGGGCTCAATGTGTTCACTACTACTGGGATGTCATGGCTACTAGGTCTTATTAATTGTCGGCGCTAGGAAACACATATATATATATATATATATATATATATATATATATACACATAACATATGTATATATATATATATATATATATATATATAATCATCTGTATGTACTCACATATGCAGTTATTTCCACTTCCGTATCTATATTTAAATATATTTAAACACCACGACTTTACACTGATGCATTTAATTCCAATCCAGTACCTCTGAATACTTGCAAGCCTTTCCCCCTTGACAGTGAGAAACCAAGCTCCCATATTTTTTTTTAAATGTAACTTTTTTAAAAGTTTATTTATTTATTTTGAGAGAGAGAGAGAGACTGCACAAGCAGGTGAGGGGCAGAGAGAAGGAGAGACAGAATCCCAAGCAGGTTCCATGCCATCAGCGCAGAGCCCAATGCAGGGCTTGAACTCACAAACTGTGAGATCAGGACCTGAGCCAAAATCAAGAGTTGGGACGCTCAGTTGGTTGGCTGAGCCAACCAAGCACCTCTAGGCTCCCGTATTTTTTTTATATTGACTTCAGTCTATTTATTTGCTTGATCCCCTCTGTATTTGGCAATCTCCTGATCATGCTGGCTACCTCCTTGGCCTGCTACCTCTACAAACCCTTTCCAAGATTGTCATCTTCTTACTACCCAAATGCTGTCTACGTGGCACACCACTACCCAGTGGATGTCAATTCTCCCCACATTGAGTGGCATACATTCTGTGGCATTCTAACCAAAATTCCAAAAGGAATTAGAAAAAACTTTCCATGGGGTCACCTGGGTGGCTCAGTCGGTTAAGCGGCCGACTTCGGCTCAGGTCATGATCTCGCAGTTTGTGAGTTCGAGCCCCACGTCGGGCTCTGTGCTGACAGCTCGGAGCATGAAGCCTGTTTCAGATTCTGTATCTCCCTCTCTCTGACCCTCCCCTGTTCATGCTCTGTCTCTCTCTGTCTCAAAAATAAATAAACTTAAAAAAAAGAAAAGAAAAGAAAAAAACTTTCCAAAATTTATAAAGAAAAACAAAGATCCATGAATAATTATGATGTCAGTTTTTTAAAAAAGAGCAAAGGAGAGTATGTTAGACAAGGAGATGAGCAACCTGATCCTCCTTTGAGAAAGAACTCCTGGCCTGCCTTGCAGGAGTGTGATCGCTACATAGTCTCCAGCTTCAGGGTTAGCCTCAGCTGCTGAGACTTATCTTGTCCAAGGTCCCATCTTACTGGGGCTGCCAGGATATGGTGATTAAGGGTTAGCAGGTTATAGCCTGGCCATTTCAGCCTGATGCTGGACACTGACAGCATATGTCAACTTCACTGGGTTGGCTGAGGCTTTGTCGACCTTCATCTTAGTTTGATTACTTTCCTTGCCCAATTCTGCTCCCCCAACCCCACCCCACCTTCCCTTTCATAGATGCTAATCCCTAATAAAACTTTTGCATCCCAAAGTCCATCTCCAATTCTGCTTCCAGAGAATCTGACATGTGACAAGGAGACATTCACTTTGAGATATTATAATATAAAGCCATAGTAATAAAATTACCATGGCACTAGCATAGGAAGAGGGAAATCATGGAAAATAGTGTCTTTGTGGCCACTAATGTTAAGAAGAGCCTTTTTTCCATAAGCCCGTAGAATCATATTCTATGTTGATCTTTATGCGGATCTATTTACCTGAACACATGGTATTTTGTTCATCTGGTTTTCAGGAAAGAAACAAACAAGCAAATAGTTCACTATTGTCTTTGTTAGGTGAGTGTAATAAAAAAAAAAAAAAAAAAAAAAAAAAAAGAATCACCAGAAAGGAGTTATTTATAACTAGATAGCAAATGAAGGTTGTTTCCATGGAAAATTTGTTTCAATTTTTAAGCCTGTAAAGGTATAAAATGCATCTGAGTTAAGCAAAATGAAAGTGTTTAAAAGCAAAGGAAATCCTCAAAGAAAAGTTTAGGTTTAGTAATAAAAGGAAAGTTTGCTAAAATCACAGAAAGTCCTCACTGAGCTTCGGCAAAATGTGCAAAATCCATATCTGACACTTTTGCCATCTAACAAAAATGGCTCCTTCCTACTGAGCAATCATCTAATTTGTTTCATTTCATCTTTGAAAGACTGGTTATACAGAGCCCACTGTGTACCAGCTACCCAAGCAAATGGATGACTTGTTCTGGTCAATGAACTAACTGATTGTAAGAAGAAGTGATCCACACGACTTCCAAGCCAGTTATTTTCATGAGTCTGAAAATGCAGGTGCAGAGTCATTAGAGATTTAAATTATCTTGAAGTGTGGAACCAGAGCAGTTAGAGCCGGGTATGGAATCACATCTACTCACTCCTTATACAATGGTCTTTCTTCCTTCCTTCCTCCCTCCCTTCCTTTCTTTTGTGTTTATTTATTTTTGAGAAAGAGAGAGAGAGAGAGAGGGAGAACGAGTGGGGGAGGGGCAGAGAGAAAGGGAGACACAGAATCCAGAGCAGGCTCCAGGCCCTGAGCTGTCAGCACAGAGCCCGATGCAGGGCTCAAACTCATGAACCACAAGATCATAACCTGAGCCAAAGTCAGACACCTAACCAACTGAGCCACCCAGGCACCCCTACGATGGTTTTCCAATGCTGGCTTCCAAGAGTACTGGATGTGATATGATATGATATATCATGATATGATATATCATATCACATCATATCATACTAGGTTATTATAAAAAGTAGTTTCATCATTGTAGGTGAATCTTAATTATCTTTTTCAGATAATACAGTGAATATTACTACAAAAAAAAGCCACAAAACAGGTGTCTTAAGTGCCTATCAGTGTAGGGGGAAAAAATCAGAGTTACTTATATGAATTTGTGAAATAATGGTAGTATTTATTGAGTGAGGATTCAGAGCTAAATCCTGAGCTAGGCACTTTACCTGCTTTATTTTATTTAATATTTAAAACAATTCTACAAAATAGGTACTATTTTAAAATCTCATTTTAGAAATGGGGAGAATAAAGCACACAGGGTGTAAATGTCTTACACAACAGGTAGATGGTAGATGGAAGAATCTGAACTCAAGAGATTCTAGTAATTTGGTTTTTATCTTTTTCACTGTAGTGTTTCACAGATCAAGGTAAATGCTAGTGTGGCTTCATATGTAACTATAAGATAGCCAAACCTCCTTTTTACTTAGTCTATATCAATTAAACACTGTGCTATTGACATTTAACAAATGCTTACCCACTAAGTCTTTGAAGTTCTACATCATTTAATTGGAATGGTTGTATTTTCAGAGAATAAAAGCTCCTGGACTGACTAATAACTAATCACTAATAACTAAATACAGTTATCCTTGAAAGATGATAAAAGCATTCAAATATATTTGATAATTCCACTAACTGATCCACACTCTTTAAAAAAAAATTCCCATTATGGGGCACCTGGGTGGCTCAGTCGGTAAGCATCCGACTTCAGCTCAGGTCATTATCTCATGGTTCGTGAGTTCAAGCCACATCGGGCTCCGTGTTGACAGCTCAGAGCCTGGAGCCTGCAGCCTGCTTCAGATTCTGTGTCTCCCTCTCTCTCTGCTCCTCCCCCACTCACACTCTGTCTCTCTCTCTCAAAAATAAATAAACATTGAAAAAAATTCCCATTAATATTTTTGATTTGTGATTTCTCCTTGAAATGCCTTTTCATAAGTTCAAATGCTGTCATTTGTCACCAAAGCCGTGTTAATACAGAATGTCTTATACAATTACATTTGCTTATGACTTACTATTTTGCCTACAGCACAAGTCTGTAATTTCTTCTCAAGCATTGTCTTATTGATCTATAAGAGTTCTTTCCAAATCAGTTGAAATGCAGAATTAACAAATTCCAAAGCATACACCATGGAAGACTTGAAATACTGTAGATAAACTGATACACCATAAACAGGACAGTTCCTCTGTTCATGGAATCGGTGACATTTCACATTCAGAGAAGGAGAATAAGTACTCAAATGATGAATGACATTTTGATCTTTTTCACACATTCATTAAAAAAAAAAAAATCTCCACTAGTTGTTTGCTATTGATGTAACCTTAGTGTAAAAAATTCCCCCTTATAAGTCATTTTCAGATTTACTCTCTAACATCTCTCTGAAAGTTCATATTCTTTCCATCAGAGTCTTCCCCAGATGCTCTCCTAGATGCAGCGTTGAGGATGCCAATAAACTCTAGGTGTTCCAAACAGACAGTGACATTGCTGCACAAATTGCTCTTTCATATTGTGTGACACTGTGGATTCTGGCAAACTCTATTGGTCAATTCTTTGATCTATCACCCTTCAAGAAACTTGAGACCCATAGTCATCATTATACTTTTGAAATCTGTGGGACTCTGCTTTGATAATGCTTTATGACCTTCAACGAGTCACTGATTCTTCAGGCCCTCTTTCTCTACTTCTTTACTTTTTTTTATTTTTGAAAGACAGAGAGAGACAGAGCACAAGTAGGGGAGGGGCAGAGAGAAGGAGTTACACAGAATCCAAAGCAGGCTCCAGGCTCTGATCCGTCAGCACAGAGCCCCACGTGGGGCTTGAACTCACACACCGTGAAATCATGACCCGAGCCGAAGTCGGACAGTCAACCGACTGAGCCACCCAAGCACCCTCATTCTTTACTTCTTTAGAAGGAGAAGGTTGTACTAGGTACTCCCAACTTTCCTTCAAGCTTGAGCTGTCTTAAGTTGTTAGGATACATCAAAGTTAAGTGCTTGAAATTTTCAAACAATTTTACATCTGCAGATTTTAATAAAATACCACAGTTCATAAAAAAAGATCGCAAGGGGCGCCTGGGTGGCTCGGTCGGTTAAGCGTCTGACTTCGGCTCAGGTCATGATCTCACGGTCTGTGAGTTCGAGCCCCGCATTGGGCTCTGTGCTGACCGCTCAGAGCCTTGAGCCTGTTTCAGATTCTGTGTCTCCCTCTCTCTCTGCCCCTCCCCTGTTCATGCTCTGTCTCTCTCTGTCTCAAAAATAAATAAACGTTTAAAAAAAAATGCAAAAAAAAAAAAAAAAGATCGCAAAATTGTGTAGTATGACATATTATGTAAAATAAGTAGATTCAACTTTGGATGAACCCACACATTTTAATTTGATGTTATTAACATTATAGTAATATAATAATAATTATAGTAATATAATTAATATTATAGTAACTGATATTTGTTCTTCATACATGTGTAACACATTCAGAGTTTAAGACATTAGGAGTTTTCTAGGAAGGAAGTAATATATGTAGGAAATTTATGCATACCTCTTGGTGAAAGTCATCTAACTCAGTAACACCAATAGTAATACCAAAACGGCAATGAACAGCAATAAAACCTAGTGAAATAAGTTTCAAAACAATAAAATTATAAAATAAACTTCGCATATCCAGATAGCAGGTGTTGTATCACCAAAACAGAGGAGGCTTTTACAGGATCCCCACAAGGTTCTCAAAATGGCAGACATTTGAGACCATATGAAAACTCCTAAGGTAGAGGACACAAAGAACAAAATTTTAATATAGATTATTAATAATAGTGAAAAAATAAAACCAAATTGTTTGGCAAAGAGAATTGGTTATGTATATAATGAGGCCCCCTGTAATGGATAACCATATAGCTCTAGAAAGTATGCTCTAGAAGAATATTGTTTGACAGTATGGCGTAATATGTTGTTTACTGCATGTTTCTGGTTCTCTCTACTTCTGGACATGGTAGTGTTGCATTTCCTGGACCTCTTGTGGTTGGTTGGGGCCATGTGACTCATTCTGGTGAATGAACTAATTGTGAGCAGAAGTGATACATAGGACGCTTTCAGGCCAGGTCATTTGAATATAGATGCAACACCCCGTTGGGCATTTTCCACCCCCTGGGATGGCAGCCAGAAACATTGGAGGTGGCAGCTACCCCATCAGCTTCGGTCCTTGAGTGAGTCTGATGAGCTGAGCCATTCTGCATTCTGCTAACTTTCAATGAACATATAAGTATGAACAAGTGTTGTTCTTAAAACACTGAAATTCTGGGATTGGTTATTACCTCAGCATAAGTGCATGGTGTGTTAAATTTTCACAAACTGAACACACCTGTTCACAAATTGAACATGTAGGTCAAGCTTGGGCCCAGTAACTGCACACCCTTTTCCACAAAGGGATTATCTTGACCTCTAACAGCATAGATTAGTTTTACTAGTTCTTATACGTTGAAAACTAATTATACAGTATGTCATTTGGTGGGTTTTTTGCTTCTTTTGATGAATATCGCACTTGTGAGATTCATATGTATTGCAACATGGGTTTGTGTCCATTCATTCTCATTGATAAGTACTGTTCATTGTGTGAATGCACTAAATGCTATCCATTTTACTGTTTGTGGGTGTTTGGGTAGTTTCCAACAATTGATTATTTACAAACAACCCTCCAGTGAATATTCTGGGACATTTTTTCAAGTTTATTTATTTTGAGAGAGAGAGAGAGAGAGAGAGAGAGAGAAAGAGAGAGAGAGGCAGGGATGAGCAGAGACACAGGGAGAAAGAGAGAATCCCAGGCAGGCTCTGCACTGTCAGTGCAGAACCCAATGCGCTGAACCATGAGATTGTGACCTGAGCCAAAGTCAGATGCTTAACCAACTGAGCTACCCGGTTGCCCCAGGGATCTATCTTTTGTTGAACATATTTCTGCATTTTTGTTGGGTTTATACTTAGGAGTAGAATTACTGGATCGTAGAGTATGCTTATGTTCAGCTTTACTAGATAGTGCCAAACAGTTTTCCAAAAATACTTGCACCAATTCACATTTTCACCATCAGTGTAGGAATGTTCTGGGTGCTCCATTTGGCTCCCCCCCCCCCCCATTTTAGCCATTCTGTAGATAACAGGCAACGTTGATCACTTTTTCACATACTTCTTGGCCATTTCAGTACTTTTTTGTAAGGTGACTGTTCAGCTTTGGCTTATTTTTCTAGTGGGTTGCCTTTGTGTTTCTTTACATATTTATTCCTTGTGAAATTGTGTTTTACACATAAGTACTTTATGTATTCTGGGTATGAGTCGTGGAGTACGTGTATTGTGAATATTTTCTTTCATTCTGTGCATTGCGTTTTCATTCTCATAATGGTATTATCTTGTTAAACATAAGTTCTCAATTTTAATATAGCCCCAATGTATCCATTTTTGTTCTTTTGGGTTTGTGCTTTTATGTCTTAGTTTTTAAAGTTTTGCCTACTCCAAGATGAAGGAGATGTTCTCTTCTCAGAATTCTATCGTACCTTTCACACTTAGATCTACAAGCCACTTGGAACTGATTTTTGTGTGTAGTATGGGATAGCAATCAAGATATGGTTTTTCCCATGTTGTTACCCAATTGCCTAAATATTACTTAGTGGAAGATTATCTGTTCTTCACTGACTGTAGTATCATGTTTGTCCTAAAACAGCTGGCCATACATATGTGGGTCTGTTTCTGACCTCTCAGTTATGTTCCACTGTTCAATTTCTTTGTACACAATACATACTGTGTTGATTACTATACCTTTATAATAGGTCTAGACATCAGGTAGTGTGAGTCCTCTAGAATTATTATGCCTTGGCTATTCTTAGCCCTTTGAATACCATCTGAATTTTATTTTATTTTATTTTTTTAAATGCTTATTTATTTTGGGAGAGAGAGTGTGTGAGCATGTGGGGGGGGGGGAGGGGCAGAGACAGAGGGAGAGAGAGAATCTCAAGCAGGCTCCACACTCAGCACAGAGCCTGATGCAGGGCGTGACCTGACAACTGTGAAACCAGACCTGGGTGGATATCAAGAGTCAGCCGCTCCACCAACTGAGCCACTCAGGCGCCCCACCATCTGAATTTTAGAATCAGACTGTTGATTTACACACACACACACACACACACACACACACCTGCTGGGGTTTGATTAGGATTGCTTAAATTTTCAAATTAATTTAAGGATATTGACTAAGTCTTAACAATATTGGGTCTTCCAATCCATGAACATAATCTATCCTTCCATTTATTTAGCTATTTAGAAATGGACTCTACAATATTCTGTAGTTTTCAATGTAGAGGTTTCACAGATCATTCATTAAACTTATTCCAAAGTAGTTGTTGATTTTTTAAACAATTTCATTTTGTATTTGTTTAACGCTGGTACGTAAATACAATTTTTTAATATAAGCTTTTTGTTTTGGAATAATTTTATACTTACAGAAAAGTTGCAAAGGTAATATCCTTCATCCAGCTTACCTTGATGTTAACATGACCACGGTGCATTTGTCAAAACTAGAAAATTAACATTATAACAATATGATTAGCTAAACTATAGACTTTATCTAGATTTTAGCAGTTTTCCCACTACTGTCCTTTTTCTATTCCAGAGTCCAATGAAGAATGCTACATTGCAGTGGTGCCTGGCTGGCTCAGTTGGTTAAGCATCCAGCTTCGGCTCAGGTCATGATCTCGTGGTTCGTGAGTTTGAGCCCCGCATCGGGCTCTGTGCTGACAGCTTGGAGCCTGGAGCCTGGAGCTTTCTCTGGAGTCTCTCTCCCTCTCTCTCTGCCCCTCCCCTGCTCACACTCTATCTTTCTCTCAAAAATAAATATTTTTTTTTTTTTAATTTTTTTTATTTTTTAAAAAAATTTTTTTTTCAACGTTTTTTTTTTATTTATTTATTTTTGGGACAGAGAGAGACAGAGCATGAACGGGGGAGGGGCAGAGAGAGAGAGGGAGACACAGAATCGGAAACAGGCTCCAGGCTCCGAGCCGTCAGCCCAGAGCCTGACGCGGGGCTCGAACTCACGGACCGCGAGATCGTGACCTGGCTGAAGTCGGACGCTTAACCGACTGCGCCACCCAGGCGCCCCTCAAAAATAAATATTAAAAAAAATTTTTTTTTTAAAAGAATGCTACCTTGCATTCAGTCATGTCTCTTCTAGGGTATGATGGTCTTTCCTTGTTTATCATGACCTTGAAACTTTTGAAGAGTACTGGTCAAATATTTTGTAGAATGCCCCTCAGTTTGGATTTGTCTGATGTGTTCTAGTGATTAGACTGAGGGTACGGGACTTGAGGAGGGAGACCATACGGATGAGGTACTCTTTTCATTGCATGAAGTCATAATATGACTAATCACAGGATGATGCTAGACTTGATGACTTCATTAAGATGACATCTGCCAAATTTATTTAATAATTTATCTGTTCATGGACACTTAGGTTATTTCCAGTTTGGGGCCGTATTAGTTTGCCTGGACTGCCATAACAAGATACCACAGACTGAGTGGCTCACACAACAGAATTTTTTCTCACAGCTCTGGAGGCATCCTACAAGTTTTCATATTTTGTGTTTTCATTTTGACTATGTTCAAAGCCTTTTCTAATTTACCTTTTGATTTCTCCTTTTTTTCTTAAATATTTATTTATTTTTGAGAGAGAGACAGACAGACGGAGACAGAGCATGAGCAGGGGAGGGGCAGAGATACAGAATCTGAAGCAGGCTCCATCCAGGCTTTGAGCTGTCAGCACAGAGCCAGAAACCGGGCTCAAACCCACGAACTGTAAGATCATGACCTGAGCCAAAGCCGGATGTTTAACTGACTGAGCCACCCAGGCACCCCTGATTCCTCCTTTGACCTGTAGGTTATTTAGAAGTGTGTTATTTTGTTTCCAAAAATTACAGTTTTTCTATAGATCTTTCTGTTACTAATTTCTAATTTAATTTCATAGTAGTCAGAGAATATATTGTATGATTTGAATTTTTGTAATTTATTGAGACTTGCTTTATGATCCAGAATATGGTCAGTCATGGTTAGGTTCAATGCACTCTTGAGAAGAATGCATATTCTGTTGCCATTGAGCGGAGTCAAACGGGTGGATAGTGTTGCTCAGTTCAGCTATTTTCTTGCTTATTTTCTGTCTCCTTAATTATTGAATCTACCTAATTATTGAATTCAGAGTGAGGTACCCTAAAGGATTATTGAAATCTCTGGTTACAGTTGTGGATTTGTCCATTTGTCTCATGGTCTTTACATGCCCAGAAATTGTTAACTATGCCAGCTATTGTATATAAAGGGCCAAATATATGCTCCAGGTGGTGTTATCATGCATCATAGAGAATTCACCCTTTCATTTGTTGGGCTGATAGAGGAGGGGGTTGATCATCTCTCTCTCTTTTTTTTTTTTTTTTCCTTTTAGAGAGAGAGTGAGAGCCCGTGAGCCAGGGAGATGGGCAGAGGGACAGAGAGAGAATCTCAAGCAGGCTCCATGCTCAACATGGAGCCCGACTCAGGGCTCAATCCCATGACCTCTGGGACCATGACCTGAGCTGAAATCAAGAGTCAGACACTCAACTGACTAAGCCACCCAGGTGCCCCTAATCGTCTTATTTTGAACTGGGACTGAGTGTGGGGTAGGGGGGGCATGGTGGAAGTGGGTTACAGTTTTGCTTAGAGTTAGCCTATGTCTGATTTGTTATCTTTCCTAGAGGAAGACCTTCCAGGGCTTTTAATTGAGAAACAGAAATTTGTTTTCTGGGAGGTTTTCTGGAGGTTGGATTCTGCCCAAAAGAGGTTTTCGGCCTCCCACGGCCAGCCGCTTCAAAATTTGGCCCATACCAGGGCGCCTGGGTGGCGCAGTCGGTTAAGCGTCCGACTTCAGCCAGGTCACGATCTCGCGGTCCGTGAGTTCGAGCCCCGCGTCAGGCTCTGGGCTGATGGCTCAGAGCCTGGAGCCTGTTTCCGATTCTGTGTCTCCCTCTCTCTCTGCCCCTCCCCCGTTCATGCTCTGTCTCTCTCTGTCCCAAAAATAAAAAAAATTAAAAAAATAAAAAAAAAACGTTGAAAAATTTGGCCCATACCTTAAGGGGATATGGAGACTAGAAGCCTTCATCTGACCCCTGAAATATCCAATGTCTTTCCAGAACTCTACATACCAAAATCTCTGCTGATTTACCTGTTTGCTTCCCTGGGACCTTCAGCTCCAGGGTCAATCCTGGATTCGCAGCCTCCAGCTAGTCAGTAAGTGTCCCCTAGGGCAAATGTATCTATAAGTCCTCAGTGTCATTCGGTACTCCCTCTAAGGTCATCAACTCATCTATTTTGGTTCAGTCCCCTGCTACTGGTAGATACTGTGTTATTCTTTTCTTTTTTTTCTTTTCTTTTTTTTCTTTTCTTTTCTTCTTTTCTTTTCTTTTCCTTTCTGTGTGTGTGTGTGTGTGTGTGTGTGTGTGTGCTGCTTTCTTTTCAGATTTAGATCTGAATCTTTACTCACATGTATATTTTTCCTTGCTTACTGTAATTTCACTGTTTTGGGAATATATATCTGAATCCACTTTCAAATGCATATTTTACCTTATTTACTATTAATAGCCCACACAGCCCACAAATAATTTTTCAAACGAAAGGAAACATCAAGAGTTGCATGCCCTACCAACTGAGGCAGCGTGTACCCATCTTTATCCTTTCGACCTCTCTCTCTCTCTCTCTCTCCCTCTGTCCCTCTCCCCTGCTCACGAGTGCTCTCTCTCTCTCTCTCTCTCTCTAAAATAAAATTTAGGGCCGCCTGAGTAGTTCAGTTGGTTAAGCTGTGGACTCTTGATTTCAGCTCAGGTCAATGATCTCATGATTTGTGAGGTTTTAGCCCCACAAAGGGCTCCGTGCTGACAGCACACAGAGCCTGCTTCTGATTCTCTCTCTCCTCTCTCTGCCCCATCCCTGCTCATGTTTACTCTCTCTCAAAATTAAAAAAAAATTTTTTTATATTCTTTTGGAGAAGTTCTGCTGTGGAAGATTCTCTCAGATATTAATCTCAAAACAGATTTATTCTGCTTTCAATCTTGAAAGATAATTTTGTTAGGTACATAATTTAGAGTGGACAAATGTTTTCTGATTCCAGGTTAATAGGTTCTTTTGGCACCTGGAAGAGATTTATTGATCAGTATGCTTTCTAACCTGAATTGTTGCTGTGGAATCTGCACAGTCAGGTGGTCATTCATTCCTAAATCATTTTATTCTCCTAAGTCACTTTCAAAATACATTTACCCTGTGTTTTGGAGTTTTCCTATAAAGGATCTAGGTGCAAAGTTCTTTTTTTTTTTATAAGGCTTGCTATAAATCCTGTTTGGGTAGTTATGGATTTTTATCTTTTGTTGGAATTGAAAAATTATCATCTATTAACTTAGCAGTGATTTCTCCTCCTCTGTTCTCACTCATTTATCCCCCAGAAATCCATAAATTAGATTCATTATTCTTATGTTTGTCAATCTCACTTTCAAAATGTCCAGACCCTTGTTTTCTTGCATTACACTCTGGGTGATTTATTTAGATCCAACTTCCATTACATCCTTAACATCTTCGCCTAATCTGCTGTTTGACACATGGCTTCATGAAATTTTAAAATATCAATGATTATACATATATATGTTTATTTATTTTATTTTAAGAATTTTTAAAGTTTATTTATTTGATTTTGGGGTTGTGAGTTCGAGCCCCAAATTGGGCATAGAGCTCACTTGAAAAAAAAAAAAAAAAAAAAAAAGAAGCAGCTTTCAGGACTCTGACTTCTGTCAGTATGGGAGGCTAGACACTATAAAGAATTCCATGACTCCAAAACAAGGAGATTCTGGAAGAGGTTAATTTTTTTAAATACATCATGGGATTGCAAGAAATCAAAAAAATCTTCAACTGGTCCATAATAAAAAGTAAGCTGAAACCAGGATGGGAGTATGAGTAGCAAGAAGTTTGGAGCTTGTGTTGCCCTAAGGGTAAATGTATACAGATCTGTGTATCAACTGATCAGAGACCAAACTTTGGGCTAGTTCCAAATAGACTTCTCGAACCTGAGATTCCTAAATAAGGAAAGACATTTGAAAAAAGCTAAAGTAGTCCCAAGATGACAGTTCTTGTTGGCTCCTCATAGAAGCGTCAAAAACAAAAACAAAAACAAAAACAAAACCCTGTTTGGGCCTGTGGGATCCCCAAAGACAAATACATATAATCCTACACTTGGAGATTGACAAACATAAGAGAAAATAAGGCACTATGACTGATAATGAGAACAACAAAAGACAGATTTAGACCTCCATGGTTTTCAGATATTGGAACCATAAAATCAAAATAAAAAATAACTTTGTGTGAAATTTTAAAGTGGAATTCCATAAATGATTGGGACTATTAAAAGTGACTGGGAATTTTTGAAATAGAAATAGAGTGTACTTGAAATATACATAAATATAATTGTCGGGGTGCCTGGGTGGCTTAGTTGGTTGAGAGTCCGACTCCTGATTTTGACTTAGGTCATGATCCCCAGGTTGTGTGATCAAGCCCCCAGGTGGGCTCCACACTGAGCATGGAGGCTGCTTAGGTCACTGTAGGGAGAATCAAGGGCCAAATGTGCCCAGCCCAGCTGGAAGCACCTTGTTTATCTTCTGCTCTCTGTTACTGATTAACAGTAGGCACCCCTCTTGCCACACCCTCTTGCTCAAACACAATTACATTTTAAAATAACATGACTTTAGGAAGAACTGGACAAAGTGCAGGTAGTCAGTGGTCAGTAGGTGGGAATTGGTGGGGTATAAGCAACAATTATTGTTGGGAATCGGAAAACAATCTGAAAAATTGTACTCATTTAGTTTGACAAAGAATCAGATCCAACTTCCTCCTCTAGAGTGGAGGAAGATAAGGTGCCTTCAGAGCTAGATATGGGAATCTGTTTAGAATCCGAAACACAGGATCAAGACCTGATCACATGGAATCTGAACTTTCTGTGTTACAAACTTTCATGGAATCTCCTTTGGCCATGCCCAAGAGATGTCTGAGACTCAGAAGCAGAGGAGGATTGTGAGGAAGGCACTGGAGAGACAGGAAGGGGCTTCAGTTTTAGTTTAGACTTTAACACTAGCTCCCTGTGTACATTTCCTGATGTTCTGGGCCTTTCCCAAAGGATCTCCCCAGGGTGTTAACAGCCGTTATGGAAAAAATGGTTCTGGTTAACCAATATTTCCCAGTCTATCATGTGTGAACGACTGGTGTTAGATGGGATGACTTTAGGAAGTTCTTGGATGAAATTAACATTTTTTCCATTCTAATTAATTTTGGTAAATGGTCTTAATTTTCCATTTATGGTAGTGATATCAAATGCTCTTTAGAATGTATTTTTTAAGGGGCACCTGGGTGGCTCAGTTGGTTAAGCTTCCAAATTCAGCTCAGGTCATGATCTTGTGGTTTGTGAGTTCGAGCCCCGCGTCTGGCTCTGTGCTGACAGCTGGGAGCCTGGAGCTGCTTTGGATTCTATGTCTCCCCCTCTCTCTCTGCCCCTCCCCTGCTCACACTCTGTCTCTCTCTCTCAAAAATAAATAATAAACATTAAAAAAAAGAATGTATTTTTTAAAAGGTGAGTGGATTTAAAGAAAAAGAATAAGTCAATAATAGTACAGACTGTCTGAAAATATGGCAAAAGATATGAAGGTGATACACACGTGACTGAAATTTGGTAAAAATTCTGTTAAACCAAATCAAACTTGGTTATTGCAAGACTTCTCAGTAATTTTGCCATGTTGAATATTTTGCCTCTTCAAGAAGGGATTTGGCATCAAGCATTTCTTTAACTCATTTGACTATAGAATCTCTCTTTTCTTGAAAAAACAAAAAACAAACAGGGTGTCTTGTTAATCTAATCTGGAGATTTCATTTCAGGAAATCCTGATGAGAAATGTGGAGGTGGCTTTTAGATCAGACCTTTTTAGGATCTTGGCTCCTTCTCCCCTATGTTTGATGTTAAGTCTCAGCAGAAAGTTCAAGGATGGGGCTAGAAATGGGCATTAAGGGAGGTTTACAAAATGGTTAAAAGCACATTAGCCCCTAAAGGCAATGTGGTATCCTGGATCCTGGAACTGAAAAAGGGCATTAGCTGGGGAAAAAACAAAAACAAAAAAACTATTGAAATCAAATCTGGCGCTTAGTTAATACTAGTTAAAACTAGTGACATGCAGTCTACAGTTTCGTCAATAAAAATATACTAAGGTTGTTTCTTAGTTTTGACAATGTAGTAAGTGATATAAGATGTTAACAATAGGGGAAACTAGGAGTTGTGTCAGTAGGCTGTGAATAGAGTTATGGGGCCTAATAGGCCAAGCCGCTAAGCCCCATAACATTTCCTACTCCTTTGCCTGGTCTTGTGCTGCTCTGCATGAAAGGACAAGGACTAGGCTGAGCTCAAGAGCAAGAGGAATCACATTCACTCACCAAATTCTAACTTAGGTACTTTCATGTGCTTTTGTTGGTACCAAGTTTGGCCCAGAAAGGAGGCCCTGGAACCGACAAAAGGAAGGGCATTTTCCACCCTTCTCTCCCACATTCTGTTCTGATTACTCAGCCCTCCCAGACACAGCCTATCCCCTACACCAATCTTCAACTTCAAATGAAATTTAGGGCCACAGTCCCGTTGGGGCCAGGGAAGGTAAAATTTTCTAGACCAAGGACCTGAGCATGCTCACCTATCTTAGTGGACGGCTACAGTCAGATTTGGCCATAAAGTCATCAGTGGGGTTGGTGGACAAGGCAGGTAGATTGGAGGGAGGAATGTTCTCGCTGAGAGAGGGGGTGGTTCTGTAACTCTGCTAACCTTTCCAGAGCCTGTGTCTAGGTGATGAATGGGTGGAGAAGAGAGGGAAGTAACCACTTACTTCCATGTGCAGACAGACACTGACATTTATTACAGGCTTATCACAAAAGTCTACAAGTTGTTATATTCCATAACAAACAGTTATTGCTGGGAGAGAAGGAAAGTGAGACCTCAGGGGAACTGAAAGGGAGATAAGCATCAACAGAAACAACAAATACATTTTATGAAGGCCCTCTCTTAAGTGTTCTTGGAGAATCCTGGTCCACCTAAAATGTTAACACAGAATTTTCAAGATAAAACCTCTTCTCATCAATACTAATTAACATAGATATATGTAATCACGTGATTGTTCTCAGGCTAGCGCCAGTGTGGTGGGAAGGAAGGAGAAGGACAATGGGAAAACCTGGTTTGGACAATGCACTTGACTGGCAAGTAAATATAAGTGTATTCAGAATAACATATAGGCAAGATTTCACTGTCTTCTCCAACTTCTTGGAGACATTCTATTGCTTCTTTATATATTAATTTGTTTCTACCTATTTAACCAAACCCTCTCATTAATTTCAATACTTTTAACCAATTATTTTTAGTTTCCTAGTACTAAAACTGTATCATCTACAAATAATCATTTTTGTTTCTTCCTTGCTGAATTAGGAAGAATTTTCAAAATAGTAGATGATGACAATAACAGTCATCATCATCATTATGATCATTATTTTAAAAAGAGTGCCTCTCATCTTTCCCCTTTAATTTTATTTGATTTTGATGAACTGTTCTTTGTCATATCATACCATTTTCCCACACAGTAATTCATTGTTCTCCTCTCTACCAATTTAACTCCTACTCATTCCACAAAGATCAAATGAAATCCTGTTACTCTTATGATGTCTGTATATACATTACTAGGTGTAAATAAACACCCAGCTAATCTTAATGTAGTTTTTTATAGTTCACAAAGAATCATATACAGATTCTTACTTAATGCTCTGGACAGACTATGGAGTAGGTATTGCCAGAACTTTTACATATAAGGAAAGTCAATCTTTGTGTGGCTGAGCAACCACAGTTAAGAACTTACAGTTAAATTGACTACAGTTTTGCATTTTAGGGAAAAGATATCTGTATCTCAAGGAATTGCAAGAGTTGAGACAGTCCAAAGTGTCACATCCAACTTGCAAAAGAAGGTATTGTAAAGCATCTTTTAGGCTCAGCAAGTCAATGGACTCAACCTGTGGACTCATCAAATAAAGAAATTTTGGGTAAAATTAGTAGCAGAAAATACACTTCTTCTCAGGTAACTGCTGCTCACAGTGCCATCCATTCATTCTCGTTCTGAAATATAAAAATCAGAAAAAAGATCTCACCAGTCATTTGCAAGGTTAAACTTTGGTGGTCCTCCCGTCAGTTATTGATCTTGGGTTAGACCTCTTACCTACTGGGTGGGTGAATAATGGGGTAAGTGAGGGGTGGTAATATTCTCACCCTTGCCAACCCCACAGTACTATAGTTAATCCTGAAATAAGAAAGTATCAGAGGCAATACTTCCAAATGGTAATAGGCTGAAAAGTATTATTTTAACCTTCTAGTATACGGTTCACCTTCCAGTTAGATTATGAGCTCTTTGATGTTGCGTATCTGTCTTGTTGCCTTTCCCACCTGTTTAGTCAAGCACCTATCACATTGTGTAGAAGATTGTTTTAGTAAATGTTTACAAAAGCATTTTGGTTTTGTTGTGGCAAAATATACATAACATAAAATTTACCATTTGAATTATTTTTAAGTGTACAGTTCAACAGCATTATGTACATTTACATTGTGGTGTATCTTTCACCATTCTTCATCTCTACAAAATTTTCATCATCCCCAACCTGAAATTCTGCACACATTAAACAATAAATCCCTCTTCTCCCCTCCCCATAGCCCCTAACAACCACCATTCTACTTTGTGTCTCTAGGAATTTGACTATTCTAGGTATCCCGTATAAGCAAAATCATACAATATCTGTCCTTTTGTGTCTGGTTTATTTCACCTAGCGTAATGTCTTCATGGTTCATCCATGTTGTACATATATATTTTTAAAGTTGCACATGTTGTATATTTTTAAAATAACTACTCTTTTTATCCCATACCTCTCAATTTTGACCCAAAATAGACTGAAATGAAAGTCCCAAAGAGAAAGGCAGAAAACTTCAGAGGTTTTAGAGAAGGAGAATGGAGAGATAAGTGTTCTCCAGATAAGAAAAGAATGGGCCAAGGGTGTGGACAAGAGTGGGCAATACGTGGGTGATGGAGAGAAAGGGAACAATCTAGAGGAAGCTGGGTCATCCCTGCTTCTCACCAAGAAAGCCCCCTATGTCCACTTCCAAAGCTTCAGTTAGATCAGGGGTTCATACTCTGGGGTCTACGAGACCCTAGAAGGTCCATGGATGGACTTTGGGGGTATGCTTTCTAAGGTCATATGTGTTATTTTGAGCATGTTTGTATTCGGGGAAACAAGGTTCATAACTTTAATTGAATACTCTTTTGGAGATCCATAATTCATAACAAACTGTTATTGCAGGGAATATATACATATATATGGGTTTTACTTTGGAACGATGGAAATGTTTTGGGACTAGATAGAGGTGATCATTGCACAGCATTCTGAATGTACCAAATGCCGTAAGATGGGTAATTTTACATTATGTGAATCACACCTCGATAAGCGACTTAAAAGAAGAAGTATGGATCAATGCTGATGACAGCCATCGCAACCTCTTTTCTGAGCATCAGTCTCTCACATAGAACTGCTTAAGGACAACTCCACTGAGATGGCCCACAGGAACACCAGACTCCAGAATTCATTTTTTCCCCTTCCAACACCTGCTCTTTCTCCTGTTTTCTCTGTTTGGGTAAAAAATGCTACCGTGATGATTAGTGACCTGGGAGGAATCCTTGACATCACTTGTTCCCTCTTCTTGCCTCTCCTTTCACATCCAATCTCTGTATCCTATTGATACTGCCTTCTAAACATGTCTCAAGTCCATGCACTTCCCTCTACACTTACTGCCACAGCCCTAGTTTGGGCAACCGTCAGCCCTCCCTGAGCAGTTCAGTGCCTTCTAACCAATCTCCCAGCATCCATCTGTTCGCTTAGAAATTCTTCCAGCAGCAAGTAACAGGATACCCTACTCAAAATGGATTATAAAGTGGAACTGATTTCCCCCCATATTACAAAAAAATCTAGAGATAGACGCTTGTGGCTTTGCTTCAGTAATCTCTGCCAGGGCTGTCATCTCCATTAATCTTGGCTTTTTTTCTCAGGCTCATTTCGCGATATAAGGCATCACATCAGTGTTCAGAGGGCAGGAAGAAAGCAAACCGGCAGTGCCCTATCTTGTCATTAGTATAGCCAAAGTTTTCCCAGAACTCTTTGGGAGACTTTTCCTTAGGTCTCTTTACCCAAATTTGGGTTCCTGACTCTGATCACCACACCTAGCTACAAGGGTGGCTGAGAAATGGGACATAGGTTGACTCGGAGCAGGGGACTGCCCGTGTTTGTGTGGCCCTTGAACTAAGAACAGGTTTTATGTTTTTAAGGGCTGTTAGAAAACAAAAAAACACAAATGAATACTCAACAAAGGCCATATGCCCCATAAAGCATAAAGTATTTATTATCTGAATCTTAACAGGAAAAGGTTGCTGACCCATAGATTAGAGCAAATGTAATTTCCTAAAATGTAAACCTTATTTTATCGTTTCTCAGTTTAAAAATCCTTCACTCTTTCTCTCTCGCTCTCTGCCCCTCCCCCTGCTCATGCTTCCCCCCCTCCCCCGCCCAAATAAATAAATAAACTTAAAAAAAAAAATCCTTCAGTGTATCCCAAGGATGAAGCAGATTTTAGGCTTACCCTTAATAAGCCCTATGAGATTCTTCCTGATTCTGCTTACCTTTCCAATATTATTCCCACCTTATACTCTATGGTCTAGTCATACTAGACTATTTTCCTGTAGGTTCTTCTATTAGTTTCTTATTGTTCTTGTAACAAATTACCAAAATTTCATGGTTTAGAGCAACATAAATGTATTATCTTACAATTCTGGAGGTCTGAAGTTCAAAATAGGTTTTTCTAGACTAAAATCAAAGTGTTAGCAGGGCTATCTATGCTCCTTCTGGATGCTCTGTGGAAGAATTTCTAGGTAAGTTCCCTTGCCTTGTCCAGTTTCTAGAGGCTTCCTGCATTCCTTAGTCCATGGCCTCTTTCTCCATTTGCACGACCAGCACTGTAGCATTTTCAAATCTCTCTCTGATTTTGATCTACTACCTCCCTCTTTCAAGTAAAAGGCCAAATGTAATCGGGCCCCCCAGATAATCCAGGATAACCTCTTCATCTCAAGATCCTTAATTTAATTACATCTGCAAAACCCCTTTTGTCATGTTACATATTTGTTACATATTTGGTTACATATTTGAACCTTTTGTCATGTTACATATTTGTTACATATTTTGTTACATATGAAACAGGTTACATATTTGAAGATTCCAGGGATTAGGATGTGAACATCTTTGGGGGCCATTATTCACAGTGTTTCACACTGCCCAGTTGGGGTCTTTACATTTGCTGTTCTCTCTCCCTGAGAGAGGTTTTCCTCTGACCGGCTAAGCCCAGATTATCCTTGAGCCCCAGCCTGGGTGACATTTCCTCTGGGAAGTTTTCCTGATCCTTTAGCACTCAGTACTTCTCTTTCCTGGCAATGACCACACTATTTCCAGCAGCTTGGTTATGCATCAGTCTCCCCACCACCACACCACAGAAGGGCAAAACCATGTTAGTCTTCCTTGGTGTTGCATCCTGGTCTTGGTGTCTGGCACATGATAGGTACTCAGCATGCATTTGTTAAGTGAATGAATAAATGAACCGTTGAACTTCTGAGAGAGAAAGAATTCTGGAATGCCAAGGCTCTAGGCATTTCTTTCAGGGCCAACAAGACAACAGATGACTAAAGGAATGACCTGGTCCTCTGGATTTCTCCTTGGCCCCTAGTAACAAAGTCAAGGAGCAAGATTAGAGCCAAAGCTGTAGAATTTCCCAACTAGTGTAGTACAACCAGACCTCAGTCCCCAAATGACCTGAGACGTTTGCGTCATCACCAATTTATAACTCAACCTCATTGACCCATACAGCCTTCCCCACACCTCCTTCTCCCACATACACCACTACTTATTTTTTTTTTTTTAATTTTTTTTTTCAACGTTTATTTATTTTTGGGACAGAGAGAGACAGAGCATGAACGGGGGAGGGACAGAGAGAGAGGGAGACACAGAATCGGAAACAGGCTCCAGGCTCTGAGCCATCAGCCCAGAGCCTGACGCGGGGCTCGAACTCACGGACCGTGAGATCGTGACCTGGCTGAAGTCGGACGCTTAACCGACTGCGCCACCCAGGCGCCCCAACATACACCACTACTTATAAATGTGGCAGAGCTCATTATCCTCCCCTAGATCACTAGATTCACCCCAGAAGCCATAATTATTGCCTGTAAGGCCATTCAAGTGCCCCTGATATTTCCCTATTTGCTCTTTCTTTAAGGAGTCAGGGAGGGAGCCATCGAAACTAGCACTTTGGCTCTGGACACCATTTGCCATGCTTTGTGTTCTTATTATTTCTTTTTTTTTTTTTTTTTTTAACCTTTATTCATTTTTGACACAGAGAGAGACAGAGCATGAATGGGGGAGGGGCAGAGAGAGAGGGAGACACAGAATCGGAAGCAGGCTCCAGGCTCCGAGCCATCAGCCCAGAGCCCGACGCGGGGCTCGAACCCACGGACCGCGAGATCGTGACCTGAGCTGAAGTCGGACGCTTAACCGACTGAGCCACCCAGGCGCCCCGTGTTCTTATTATTTCAGTCTTGATCAAACGCCTGTTTGTGTAGATATCAACCACAGTAACAGAGATAGGCTTAGATAGACAAATATGATAGACTGATTTGGAGTCTGATAAACTAAAAGATTTCATATAGACTAACGGCTTTCAACCCTAGCTGCTCATTAGAATCAACTGGGATACTTTAAACAATGTCAGTATCTAGATCCCATACAAAACATCCAAATTAGAATCTCTGGAGGAGGGCTTATGCATTTGTTGTTGTTGTTGTTGTTGTTGTTGTTTTTAAGCCTTTCAGGTAGGGTCACCCACTGTCTCAAGTTCCTCAGGGTTACAGGGTTTCCCTGGAACTGAGACTTCCAGTGCTAAAAAGAGGACACCTCCAGGTGAGTCAAGCAGGTCACCTTAGCTGGTCAGGTGTGGCTAACGTGCATCTAGGGCTGAGAACCACTGATACTGTTTCCGTTGATCAAGAAAGTATGTTATGGTTGCTCTATGGTTTTCCCCAACTCATACTGTGATGGTAAGAGCAATGAACAAAGATCTTGACTTGCGTCCTGGCTCTGTCCCTTATCAAGTGACTTCTGACAAGTAACGCAATCTCTCTGAACCTTGATTCTTCATCTTCAAAATGGTAATGATAAAACCTACCTCACTGAACTAGCCTAGCCATGGTTCTGGATTGCAAACAACAGACACCACTTCTAGTTAATTTACCCAGAAAGGGAATTTATTAGAAGGAACTGGATAGTTCAGAGACTTACTGGGAAGGCTAGCACATACATACGGAAGGTCTGTTTGGGACACCACCAGGTGCTGCAGTCCTTGACTCTCAATGCCACCACAATTTCATGAATAATTTCTAACTGGCCCAGAGACTTTGCAGTAATTCTCTCAAGAGTCAATGTTCCAGGCTGACCAATTGGCTGTGCTAAGTCATACTTCACACTCTCAACTGTTGGGGTTAGGGAGAGGGCCATTTAACACACTTTTGAGAAAGGCCTGTGCAAGCACTTTAAAACCCTATGCATCGGGGGCTCTTCAGGGTGGCTGTACAGTCAGATTGCCTGAGGAGCTTTTAAAAGATCAGAATCTCAGGGGTTGGGAGAGGGAAATCTTCATTTTGGATATACTCTATCATCCTTAATGTCATCATGTCTGAAAACTATCGTCCCAGAGGAACACCTGGTCCTTCTCTATGTTGAAAAAGATTTGGGGAGGTCAGAGAAACCCTTTTCCTTCTATTGTTCCTGAGACAAGATAGAGAGTGGGGTCTTTTTGTTGTTTTTGTTTTGTTTTGTTTTGTTTTGTTTTTGAGAGAGAAAGAGAGAGGCAGAGAGAGGGAGAGAGAGAGAGAAAATCCCAAGCAAGCTCAGCATGGAGCCTGACTCGTGGCTCAGTCTCACTATCATGAGATCATGACCTGAGCTGAAATCAAGAGTTGGACCCTTAACCAACTGAATCACCCAGGCGCCTCAAGATAAGCGTGTTTTGAATCTTCACTATGTAATGCAAACAATAGCATAATATTGTAAATACAAAGAAAGAAATGATTTTACTGGGACCATTTGTCTGGTGATAGAGCAGTTAAAGTCTAGTCGTAGATGAAAATGATTGTCATGACTTAGGAAATACATGTTTGCCTATGATTCCCTGATTAACCCAATTTGGGTTAATTTGCCCAAGGCGTATTTTTGGGATCTGATAGAGCTTGCTCTGTCTTCAGGGAAGTTTGGCTACCTGATGTGACCCATGAGCCTCCTAAGGAAGGAAGCAATTCTCCCATACAGAATCAACTCTGCACTCAGGTGCCTCCCAGAATTTCACTGTTGTAGGTGCAGCCAAGATGGACTGAAGGTAGGTCCAGGATGAGTTTCTAAGGTGGACTCTACTGACCAATATACCTGGGGTTCATTGTTCACATGTAATAGGAGATTGTAAGTATTCTAGTGGATATGATTATGTGACATCAAATCAAAGAGGTAAAGCTTATAATGAGAAAATGAGGAAGTTGTCTAACCTTGACAATGGTTATTACAGTTGGGGGTTTCCAGAAAGCAGGGGTTAGTTAGGGGTGATTATTTTATGTCATTTTTAGGAAGATGACTTAAGTTTCTATTACAGTGTCAGACACACTTATAAGAAATAACCTAGGTTTCACCTGTGTTTATGAACAAGCTAGATTTAGTTTTGTTTACTTGGCTCAAGGAATTCTCAGGATTGGTCTCCAGTTTGTATTCAAGAGAACAAAAGGAGTTGGATGTTCTTTTAGAAGTATTGCTCTTAAACCATAGCATGGTAAAAGATGTATTGTCCTTCTCTACTTAAAAAAAAACGTCTTTCTACTGAAGTACTTAGGACTAGCCATCTCAAATCAGTATATTCTTTCCTCTGAGAACTATTGAGGAAACACTGGCAAATCATTTATGTTAAGAGTTTTCCCATGCTACTCCAGGCAGACCAAAATCTACCTTTACCAAATCTCACTCCTAGTGTAATTCATGTTAGAATTAATTTAAAAAAAACACTCACTTTTAATTATTTTCCTCTTAGACTTAGATTGTGATTTCCCTAAGGAATTTGAAAGCATGCTTTGTCTCCTCAAAAATATTTATCATCAAATCTGTTCAGAGGAAGATTGCTTTTAGGGAGTATTGCTACAAATAGCTAATCCCAAGTATTTCGTATTGACTCCCTTAATTTTTAGATTTTATATAGATTTATTTAGATTTAGATATAAATTTTCATTACTGAATTTTAGGGGTACCATTATTTGGGTATTTTTGCCTTAGGTAAACTATGATTATAGTTTTAAAAACTTTTATTATAAAAGGATTATGTTTTTATTGTAGAAAACTTGGAAAAGAGAAAAGATTAAGGAAACAATTACTAACTCCACCATTAAGAAAAAAACCCATACTTAATATTTAGGCTATATTTCCTCTTTCTTTTTTTTTCTTCCTTAATTGAGACAATGCTATACATTCCATTTTATATTCTGACTACTTCAACTGTCAGGAAAAGCTGTAAAAGACTTTGAAATAGGAGGAAGAAAAAAAAAGAAAAAAAACGAGCCCTTAGTGTTTGTTTACTACACATCTTCGCCAGAGGTAGCAATGCAAATTTCTCTGGCCCATAGATATGCAAATGATTTCTGTAGGTGGAGGGATAAGATTTCCAAATCCCTAAGTAGATAAAGTCAGTTTTGTATCTATTTGGAAATTCATTACAGTCTTCCTGGTTGACCTATTCTTGTAGGATTCTCTGAATTCTTTTTTTTTTTTTTTTTTTTACCATTTAATTTAATTATTTTTTAAAATTTACATCCAAGTTAGTTAGCATAAAGTGCAACAATGATTTCAGGAGTATATTTCTTAATGCCCCTTACCCATTTAGCCCATCCCCCCCCTCCTACAACTCTCTGAATTCTTGTTTGATAGGTTTTAATATCTTACTGGTTCCCTCATTAATTAATGATTTAAATTAGATCTTTGTGGGGTTTTTTAAGTTAAATCTTTGATGAATGTTATCTTTATATTTATGTGACAGTCATGATTTTATCTTTAAAAAAATTATCCTTAACACAACTAACATTGTATCATAAACATTTTTCCATTAACAATTTATTTATTTACTTAGAGAGTGTGCACAAGCGGGGGAGGGGCAGAGGGAGAGAGAAAGAGGAACCCAACTAGACTCCACCCCCAGCACGGAGTCCAGTGTGGGGCTCAATCTCAAGACCTGAGCCAAAATCAAGAGTTGATGCTTAACCCACCGAACCCCCCCGGGCGCCCCTCCATTAACAATTATTCATGAATAGACATTTTAAGGCTATTGTGTGAATTTAAGACATTTTGTTCATCCGCTTCCTAATGTTCAAATGTTCTTTACTGGTCCCATGTGTTCAATATTTACATTGTTTACAATTTTTCCCTTAAAAAAGAAAAGGCTAGTGAACGTCTTTGTGCTCAATTCCTTGTCCACATTTAAAATTTTCTTCCTTAGGAGAGATTACTAGGAATAGAGCTCCTGAGCTGAAAGGTATCAATCCTTTCAAGTCTCTTGAAAGATTATTGCCAAATTGCTTTCTTATAAGAGATGCCTTCTACCAGCAGTGGCAAGACCACTCCTTCAACTCTCACCAACATTCAACATTATCATTTAAATCCTTTGGGAATTGAATAGCAAATGGTATCTTGTTTTAGTTTAAAATCATTTTTAGGGACTCCTGGCCGGCTCAGTCGGTGGAATGTAGGACTTTTGATCTCGGGGTTGTAAGTTCAAGTCCCACTTGGATGTAGAGGTTACTTAAAAATAAAATCTTAAAATAACAATAATTTTCAAATTTTATTTTTAATTGTGGTAACAAATTAAAGTATTAATTTAGGGGCGCCTGGGTGGCTCGGTCGGTTAAGCGTCCGACTTCGGCTCAGGTCATGATCTCGCGGTCCGTGAGTTCGAGCCTCGCGTCGGGCTCTGTGCTGACAGCTCAGAGCCTGGAGCCTGTTTCAGATTCTGTGTCTCTCTCTCTCTGACCCTCCCCCGTTCATGCTCTGTCTCTCTCTGTCTCAAAAATAAATAAATGTTAAAAAAAAATTAAAAAAAAGTATTAATTTAGTAGTGTTAAGTATATTTACATTGTTTTGCAGCAAATCTCTAGAACCATTTCATCTTGCCAAAATGAAACTCTCTACCTATTGAACAACTCCCTATTTCCCCTCATCTAAGCCCCGGGTAACCACTCTTCTACTTTCTGTTTCTATAAATTTGACTACTGTAAATATCTCATGCAAGTGGAATCATTATTTGTCTTTTTGTGACTGGTTTATTTCACTTAGCATAATGTCCTCAAAGTTCATCCAAGGCTTGACAGGATTGCCTCCTTTTCAAGGCTGAACAATATTCTATCGTATGTGTATGTCATAGTTTGTTCATCTATCAATGTATATTTGAGCTGCTTTTCCTCTTAGCTATTGTGAATAATGTTACTATCGAACATGGGTGTGCAAATAGATTTTTTGAGACCTACCTGCAATTGTTTTGGATATATATCCATAAATGGGATTGCTGGATGATATGGTAGTTCTGTTTTTAATTTTTTGAGGAACCGCTATACTATTTTCCATGGTGGCTGCATTATTTTTCAATCCCACCAACGTTTCACAATGGGGCCAATTTCTCCACATCCCTGCCAACACTTTTCTTTTTTTGACAGTAGCCATCTTAAAGAGTGTGAGGTGGTACCTTATTGTGCTTTTGATTAGCATTTCTCTAATGATTAGTGATGTTGAGCATCTTTTCACATGCTTGCTGACCGTGTGTATATCATCTTCACAGAAATGTCTGAGTCCTTTGCCTACTTTTAAATTGACTTATTTGTTTTTGTTGTCGAGTTGTAGGAATTCTATTTATATTCCAGATATTAACCCTTTATCAGATATATGATTTGCAAATATTTTCTCATCTGTAGCTTCCTTTTCAACTCTATTGATTATATCCTTTAATACACAGAAGTCTTAAGTTTGATGTAGTTCCACTCAGACAAACAATATCTTATTGTATCCCTATTTACTTCTCCTATGAGGTTGAATTATTTTAGTGTTCACACTGGTGTCACATCTTACCCAAATTTTAGATTCTGCAAGTTAACCGATAAGGGGAAAAGGCATTATTCTGTTCTATTCTGTACCATTCTATTTTTTCTTAAACACTGATTGCCCTGTAAATTGATCTCACAACCTACTAATGGATCATAACCCGTAGTTTGAAAACACTGTCTTAAATCATCCATAAAATATTAATTGTATCTTCTGTAGTTGAAATGATCAGTTCCTCTTACTCTTTATTGGTGTTTCTCTGTGCATCATAATTAATTATACAGTTTGTTTCTTGCAAACAAAGCCATCCCGAGTTTGCATTGCCTGTGACACACACTCATGGTGATAATAATAAAGTTGAATCACCTTTCTCTCTTTCTTCTTGCGCATTTGCAATCAGATGTGCATAAACCAAACTTGACTGTGATTTGAATCTACTGAAGTAGCTACTTCTAATTCCACACATAGAAATCATACGTTGCCTCTTTTGACCATTTAATCTACTGGGGACATCTAAGTTTTTCTTATCTCTTTTGTATAAGCTTCACGTATTATACACCTTAACTACTGACAGACTGAGTATAAACACAGACAAGAGTCAGACCACATCTGACCCTAGAATTCTGTCCCACAACCTCTGCAGCAGTCAGTCCGGGCCACCAAACCACAACCTCGTTAGTAACCTGCCCACAGCAAGGACTTGGTCAAGGACAGTCACTTTCCCTATTTTTTTTTTTTTGCTCCCTCTCCCCAATTTCTAACTTAGGGTCAACCAGACAAAGCCAAATATGCTCCCCAAACTAATCACATAAGATGCCCCATGTCTAGTTAGCTTACGTTCACATTCTTGTGCCAAAAATCTCCAATCACAGCACATCTGAAATTTTTTATCCGCCCCCCTCCCCCTCCCTCGCTGCCACTGTGCTTTCTCACTCCCCTGCAGGCTTTCAGTCTCTGACCAAAGCATGTGATGGTGGTGACTCCCTTGCTCAGGAAGCTCTGAGTTCTTATTTGAGTAGGTCTTTATTTCCACACTACATTTGTTGCAAATTCTTTTCACACTTAGTTCTCTTTGCATTTTTTATGATGTTATGATTTTGCTTAAGGTGCTTTTTAAAATATATGATTTATGTAATCAGATCTCTTCAGCTCTTTAGTAGTAAGACTTTCCACTGCTCTTTTGCTTGACAAATCCTTCCCGAAAGCTGATGGGATGAATCCACACAACAACTTCTGCTCCTCCCCCCAATCCCACCAAAAGACAATGAGGGGAAGATAAGGGCATAACCCACCCTGCCCCCAGGAGAAGGGCAAAGAGAATGCATGGTCCCTCTTCTCCAATCACCTAATTCTCTTTCACGCTCCCTCCTAAAATAGTGACAGCCAGGATTGTTTTCAAGGCAGAAGATTGGAAATGTCTTGCCTGAATAAGAATGACAACATTACCAGCTAATGTTTATTTAGTGTTTACTAAGTGCCAGATATTGTTTTATATACATTAACTCATCTAATCCTTACATTTACTCCTAGGTAGGCACTATTATCATGCCGATTTTACAGATAAAGAAAAAGAGGCCCAGAGAAGTTAGGAAGTAGCAAATGAGTGGTAGTTCCTGTATTTGAATTGAAGTAGTCTGGCCTCAATTCCCTTACCGTCTCTTTTTAGGAAAGACCTAAAAACACTGACATCAAGTTTTTCTGACAAAACAGCCCACCTGGATCACCCTACAGTGAAACCCCCCAGTTGAAAAGCCTCCTCATGTACAGGACTTCCAATCGATTTCTTTTTTTTTTAATTAAAAAAGTTTTGTTTAATGTTTATTTTATTTTTGAGAGAGAGACAGCGCAAGTGGAGGGACGAGCAAAGAGAGAGGGAGACATAGAATCCCATGCAGGCGTCAGGCTCCTAGCTGTCAGCACTGAGTCGCCGAGGGATTTGAACTCACAAGCTGTGGGATCGTGACTTGAGCTGAAGTTGGACACTTAACCTACTGAGCCACCCAGGTGACTCCCAATCAGTCTCTTAATGTTCCTCTCTTAGATATGAGCAGACAGGGAAGACACCAGACTTTTCTTTTTTCTTTTTCTTTTGCTTTTTTTGTTTTGGTCAACTGTGATATATAATTTGAATACAATAAAATGAACTTATATTACATACATAGTATGATGAATTTAGGCAAATGTATATACCAGTGTAACTACCACTACAATCAATATGTAAAACGTTTCCATTAGAAAGTTTCATTGTACCCCCTTTCAATTCCCACATGATTTCTCATCTTTACAGGGCCACTTTATTTTTAGAATTTTTAATTCCAGTGTAGTTAACATACAGTGTTGTATTCAATTCAGGTGTACAATATAGTGATTCAGCAATTGCGTATAGAGAACCACTTAAAAAAAATTTTTTTTTCACTATAAGTTAGTTTTGCCTTTTGTAGAACTTCATATAGATGGAATCACCCAGTGTGCACTCTTCTGTGTTTGCTTTCGGCACACATCGTGTTTGGTTTCCATTTGCTGCATGTATCAGTTCGTCCCTTTTTGTTATGAAGAGTGGATGGATATTTGGCATGTTTCCAGTTGTTTTCCAGACAAGAATAATAGTTAATATAAATAACCTTCAAATACCAGTGTAAAAGTTACTGTCCAGAATGGATGATTTGATTCATGACATTACGGAGTTTTTTTCCATAAAGCACCTAGCTCATTATGGCCCATTATTTTATTTGAGATGTTAGAGTAATTTAGATTCTTCTAATGCTAAATCCAGTATTACTCTTTTATAAATTGTCATAAAATATACATAACGGTAGAGCTGGCAGTGAGGACAGCAGCCTGCTTCCTCAGAGTGATGGCTCTTTTCTCTTGCAAGGGACTGGGCAAAGGAAGTATCCTGTGGTCCCTTAGGTTCTTGTAGAACTAGCGACTGGGGTGAGGGTGATCAGGGTCCTAGTATCCTTAGCTTGCCACCCTGAGGTAGCACCTCCATAATGTGAGAGGGGGCTCAGTATAAAAAGGGAGTTCTTAGTTCTGGTCCACACCTGCCTGCCTGGAGTTTCTCCTCTGCAGCCCAGGGCTGGGAAGGATAAGAAAGGCTGAGGGACCTGCCCTTCCTGGGGAAATACCGTAGCCTTTGTCTGGGAGCTGGGGGGGGCGGGGAGAAGAGAGGAGCCTTACCCACCTGGAGTAGAGCTTCCCTGCACTGAGCTAGTGGGGTGGCTCAAGTGTGACAGACTCTAGCTGATCTTATCAAGATTGAGTAGGTGTACTTGGATAATTATTTATTTGCTGTCTGCCCTTAGGACAATTTTCAGAGAGTTTAAATACTTTTTTTCTTTTTAATTTTATTTTAAGAAATCTCTACACCCAAGTGGGACTCGAACTCACAACCCCAAGGTCAAGAGTCACATGCTCTTCTGACTGACCCAGTCAGGAGCCCCACATGATACTTTATTTTTTTATTATTTTATTTTTTTATTTTTTGAAAGTAGGCTCCATGCCCGGTGTGGGGCTTGAACTCATGTCGTGAGTTGCACGCTCTACCGACTGAGCCAACAAGATGCCCCTCTTTTTTTTTTTTTTCTTTTTAACTTTCACCAGTTATGATTGTTTTGCTGGAGGGTGGGTCCTCAGAGTTCCTCATTCCACCATTCCGTGTCTCTCCATTAAAGCTCTTTTGCACTTTTTTTTTTCCATTTAACGATATCTCTCGGAAATCACTTCATATCAGTTCATCAGGATCTTCCTCATTCTTTTTTCTTTTTAAATAATGTCTACACTGAACATGGGGCTCGAATTCACAAGCCTGATATCAAGAGTTGCATGCTCTTCCGACTAAGCCAGCCAGGCACCCCCCCCCCCACCCCCCGCATTCTTTTTATAGTGGTGAAGTATTTCAATTTGTGGATGCCTCCTAGTTAATTCAAACATTCTCTTGTGAATGGGGAGTTTAGGCTGTTCCAAAACCTTGCAGGTACAAACAATACTGCAATGAACCACTTTGTCCACATGTGGTTTCGTACCGGTGGAGGTGTATTTTCAGGGTAGACTCCTGGAGCGGCATTGCTGGGCCAAAAGGTTAACTGCATATGTACTTTTTCAGATGTTGCCAAATTCCCTTCTGAAAGGACTGTGCCAATTTTTATTTCTATTGGCAATGCATGACAGTAGCTGGTTCCCCACGGCCTTACCAACATAATGTACTGTCAGGTTTTTGTTTTGCTTTGCTTTGCTTTTTTTCAATTTTTGCCAATCTTGATAGGTGAGAAGTGGTTTACCCGTTTCAATTTACATTTCTCTAATTGTGAGTGAGATTGAACATCTTTCCGTACTTTAAAGACCATTTTTATACTTTTGTGTGAATTGTCTGTTCATATGTTTTCCCTCCATTTTTTTCTGTTGAGTTTATTCTTCAATTTCAGAGTTTAAAAATAAATTGGTGACTGGGGCGCCTGGGTGGCTCAGTCGGTTAAGATGTGACTCTTGATCTCCTGGCTCAGGTCTCGGTCAAATGGTTCCTGAGATGGAGCCCTGCCTCAGGCTCCTCGCTGACAGTATGGAGCCTGATTGGGATTTTCTCCCTCTCTCTCTGCCCCTCCCCTACTCTAACTCTCTTTCTCTCTCTCTCTCAAAATAAATAAATAAACATTACAAAAATAAAAATAAATTGGTGATATAGGGTGCCTGGGCGGCTCAGTTGGTTGAGTGACTTCAGCTCAAGCCAAGATCTCACAGTTTATGAGTTTGAGCCCCTCATTGGGCTCTGTGCTGACAGCTTGGAGCCTGGAGCCTGCTTCTCTGATTCTCTATCTCCCTCTCTCTCTCTGTCCCCCCGCTGCTCACGCGTGCTTTTCTTTCTCTCTCAAAAATAAGCAAATAAACATGGAGGAAAAATATAATAAAATAAATTGGGGATAATAACACTTTATCGTTCATATAGGTTGTAAGTATTTTCTCCTAATTTATCAGTTAACTTTTGACGTTGTGGGGTTTTCTTTCCCCTTCAAAAATTTATTTTTATGTAGCCAAATTTATCAGTCTTTTCTTTTACTATTCTTGGATCTTGAGTTTGAAAGCTTTTCCCTATTTTTCAAAAGTTTGTGTTACACCACTTCACTTTTAAAACAGCCCTACGTTAGTACCTGTTTTTGCTAAGCAGAGGAGCTCTGAAGAGGATTTTTGCTTCTATGAAGAAAGCTGAAAAGCAAAAACATCGTTCACTGTTCGTTTTGCAGCAAAGCCATCACAGAGGCAGTTTGCTCTGAGCAGTGAGAGTGCCGGCCAAGCTCCCTCCTTCCTCCCAGGGAACCCCGTCTCAGCTTCTGACATCAAGCCGCCATAGCTTTGTGTCTGTGAACATCTGTGCTTTATCTCCATCTGTTTTGTGCCCCCTTGGCAAGATGTGTCTTAAGGTACCAGAAAAGTCCAGGAGACGTTATTTTTTGGGTCTGGGATTTTTTTCCGCAAAATGGTAATTTTTCTTTGATTTATGCTATTTTTGGCTTACGAAAGGTTTCATAGGAGCATTCTACTGTAAGAAATGGGGGAAACCTGTACTCAGATTAAAAAAGAATTTACCCGTATCTTTTCTAGTAACTTACGTGGTTTCTTTTCTTTTCTTTTTTTTTTTTCCATTTAGATCTCTGATCAGTTTGGAGTTTATTCCTTTTTTTTTTAAATTTTTTTTAACATTTATTTATTTTTGAGAGACAGAGCATGAGCAGGGGAAGGGGAGAGAGAGAGAGGGAGACACAGAATCCGAAGCAGGCTCCAGGCTCTGAGCTGTTTGTTAGCACAGAGCCCGATGCGGGGCTCGAACTCACAAACTAAGAGATCATGACCTGAGCTGAAGTCGGATGCTCAACCGACTGAGCCACCCAGGTGCCCCTGGAGTTTATTCTTGTGTATGAAATAAGGTATGGATATAATTTCATCTTCTTCCAAAAGGCTACTTGTTGGCCTTTTTTATTTATCCCAGTGATTTCAGATGCCACTTTTGTTGTATACAAATTTCCTTCTCTCTAGGGATTTCTATTCAATTCTGCTGTCTATTTATGCATCAGGACCAACTGCTTTAATTACAGAGTCTTTATTGCATGTTTTAGTGTTTGCTAGAGTTACGTCCTCACTGTACTTCTTTTTCACTGTTTTTTGGCTATTCTTTCATTTTTGTTTTTCTGTATGAATTTTATTACCAACTATTGGTATTTTTATTGGGCTTATGTTAACTTTATAAGTTAAATTAACTTAAGGAGAATTGACACTTTTATAATTTGTTGTCCCATCTAAATAAACAAAATATCTTGCTATTAGATCGTCTATTTAAAAAGTTTTTTTTAATGTTTATTCTATTTTGTGTGTGAGAGAGAGAGACAGAGAGAGAGAGAGGCAGAGAGAGAGAGAGAGAGAGAGAGAGAGAGAGATCCCAAGCAGGCTCCACACTCAACCTTGCCGCAGGACTAGATCCCACAAATGTGAGATCATGACCTGAGCTGAAATCAAGAGTCTGACACGTAACCAACTGAGCCACCCAGGCACCCCAAAACTCTATCCTTTCTAAGAAAATGAGATGCCTCTTAAAATTGGCTGAGTTTATAAATTCTGGAGGAGAATTACGATCCAGTAGGCGTGAAAATGATCCTGTCCTAGACGCTGAAACACTATACTGGACAGGGGCTACTTTACCAGAACTAGCCCCGCAGTGCACAGTGCCACCTAGTGGTTACACTGCCATGGAAGGCTCTTCTTGCAAGCCCTGTGACGGCAGGGAAGGGACTGGACCACAAGAGGTTAAGAACCCCTTTGGAATAATCTATACCAAAGTCCAGTGGCAACTGCGACATATTTCCAAACTGTCTGTTTTCTGAGGTCTTGCTTCTCTTAGCTTAGGGTTTCCTTTTCTGTACAATAAGGGCAACCAGGTGAACTTGAGTTTCCGTTTCTGGACAATGGTTCTTTATAGGGATCAAAATCCCCTTCTAAAGTTTCTCCTGATACTTCCTCTTTCTCTGTTTGTAGCAAAGAAGAAAATAAAACAGGGGCACCTGGGTGGCTCAGTCGGTTAAGCGACACACCTCTGCTCAGGTCCTGATCTCATAGCTTGTGAGTTCAGGCCCTGCGTGGGGCTCTGTGCTAACAGCTCAGAGCCTGGAAGCTGTTTTGGATTCTGTGTCTCCCTCTCTTTCCCTGCCCCTCCCCTGCTTGTGCTCTCTCTCAAAAATGAATAAATAAAAACTTAAAAAAAAAAGAGTTGGATGCTTAGCCAACTGAGAAGAAGAAAATAAAACAAAGGCTTTATTATGAAATGAGAATTTTGTTCTTAGTTAATTCATGCTGCTGCAGACTGCTTAGGTGTAAGATGCATTTGGCAGAAGTGTAAGTTGCACACCGACTGCATAATGAGGTTCTAAAACAAGCGGCATGCTTAGGAAAAAGATGAGAATGTTATTTTTTTCCTGCTAATTTCCCCCCCTGAATTCCGAAAACTACATTATAGGATATTTGGAAAGGGGAAGGAGGAGCATTGCTTCTGTCACCCAGCACTGTGAGTGGACTTCCACATGCTACAGCTTCTGATCCTGTTGTTTCTCACCTCGTTCAGGTGTTATCTTCTGCAGCTGGTGATAAAATATCATTTGCTTAGAAATACAGTCAATGAAGCAAAAAAAGTGAGGTGTGAAAGTGCAATTGACTAATTGATTACTTAAAATGATTCCTTTGTCAGAGTGACCTAGAGTGCTCATTGCTCAACAGCATTAGTTATTAGCAATATTTTCCGTTTCTGGCAGTCTCATGGGGAATAACGATGATGTTGGTTAAGTGTGTGTTTTTTGCACTACCTTGAAGAATGAACATTTCATAAGGTAATTGGCTGTTTATAGTTCTCTATCGCTTTTTATTCCTATCTTGTGCCCATTTTTCTACTAGCTTTTTTAAAAAAAGATTTTATTTTATTATTATTTTTTAAAGATTTTATTTTGGGGGGGGGCGTCTGGGTGGTTCAGTCGGTTAAGTGTCCGACTTCGGCTCAAGTCATGATCTTGCAGTTCGTGAGTTTGAGCCCCACGTCAGGCTCTGTGCTGACGGCTGAGCCTGGAGCCTGCTTCCGATTCTGTGTCTCCCTCTCACTCTGTTCTCCCCACCCCCCCGCCCCCCGATTTGCTCACTGTCTCTCTCTCTCAAAAATAAACATTAAAAAAAAGTAAAAAAAAAAAAAAGATTTTATTTTTTTTAAGTGATCTCTACATCCAAGGTGGGTCTTGAATTTACAACTCTGAGATCGAAAGTCACATGCTTCACCAACTGAGCCAGCCAGGCACCCCCCATTGTCTTTTTATATATTTCTTTCTTACTAATTTGAAGGAGTTGTTTATGTATTAGTGATATCACTTGGTCATATCTTGCAAGTTTCTCTCTCAGTCTATTCATTTTTTTTCTGGCTTTGTTTATGGTATTTTAAATGTTCGTGTGGTTGAATACATCAATTTTCTCTTTATGGCTTCTCAGGTTATTTTTAATGTTTACTTATTTTGAGAGAGAGAGACAGTGTGTGTATGTGAGCAGGGGAGGTGCAGAGAGAGAAAGGCAGAGGGAACCCGATGCAGGGCTTGATCCCATGAACCATGAGATCATGACCTGAGCCAAAATCAAGAGTCGGATGCCTAACCGACTGAGCCACCCAGGGGCCCCATATGGCTTCTCAGTTTCCTGTCTTTCTTAAAAGGGCCAAACTTATCCTGAGGTTAAACAAATGTTATCTTTTTTTTCCTATTTTAATAGTTCTATTTTTTGTATTTGTGTATTAATTACTGTGAAATTTATTGTTGCTTATAGTGTGAGGCGAGGTTCTAACTTTATTTTATTCTACATGGAGAGGCACTCCATCTTCCACCTTTTTCAGAGAGTATATTAATTACCACAACCTTTTTGGCCAAGTGATCTGGCTATAGCTACTTAAATTTAAAATGCACATACCCTTTTAGAAAAAAAAATCAATGAAACCAGAGGTTTTTTTAAAAAGTAGGCAAGTTGACACACTCAGACTAATGAAGAGAGAAGATTCAAATAAAACAAGAAATGAAAGAAGAAATATTACAACAGATGTTACAGAAATAAAAAGAATCATAAGAGACTACTCCAAACAATTATAAACCAAATATACAACAAAGTGGGTAGCCTAGAAGCAATAGATAAATTCCTAGATATGTACAAGCCACCAAGACTGAATCATGAAGAAATAGAAAGTCTGAACAGATTGCTTCACTGGTAAATTCTACCAAACATCTAAAGAAGAATTAATGCCAATTCCAAACTCCTCTAAAAAACTGAAGAAGAGGGAACATTTCCAAACTCCTTCTATGAGGCTAGCATTACCCTGATACCCAAGCCAGACAAAAACATCGTAAGAAAATAAAACTATAAACAAATATCACTGATTAATGTAAATGTAAAAATCCCCAACAAAATACTAGCAAACTGGGGCACCTGGGTGGCTCAGTTGGTTAAACGTCCGACTTCAGTTCAGGTCACGATCTCGCGGTCCGTGAGTTCAAGCCCCGCGTCGGGCTCCGGGCCGATGGCTCAGAGCCTGGAGCCTGCTTCCGATTCTGTGTCTCCCTCTCTCTCTGCCCCTCCCCCGTTCATGCTCTGTCTCTCTCTGTCCAAAAATAAATAAAACGTTAAAAAAAAAATTAAAAAAAAAAAACAAAATACTAGCAAACTGAATCCAACAGCACATTAAAAGGATCATACGTGGGGTATGTGGGTGAGACTGGTTGGTTAAGTGTCTGACTCTTTTTTTTTTTTTTTTTAAATTTTTTTAACGTTTATTTACTTTTGAGACAGAGAGAGACAGAGCATGAATGGGGGAGGGTCAGAGAGAGGGAGACACAGAATCCGAAACAGGCTCCAGGCTCTGAGCTGTCAGCACAGAGCCCGACGCGGGGCTCGAACTCACGGACTGGGAGATCATGACCTGAGCCGAAGTCAGCCGCTTAACCGACTGAGCCACCCAGGCGCCCCTTAAGTGTCTGACTCTTGATTTCATCTCAGGTAATGATCTCATGGTTCAGAGATCGAGCCCCGCATCAGGCTCTGTGCTGACAGTTCGGACCCTGCTTGGGATTCTCTCTCTCCCTCTCTCTTTCCCCTCCCCTGCTTACACTTTCTCTCTCTCTCTCTCTCTCTCTCTCTCAAAATAACTAAACAAATAAAAGGATCATACACCATGACCAAGTGAAATTCATCCCTGAGATGTAAGGATGATTTAACACATGAAAATCAATTGATGTGATGCATCACATCAATAAGATAAGGGATAAGAAGCATATGATCCTCTCAATAGTTGCAGAAAAAAGCATTTAACAAAATTCCACATCCTTTCATGATAAGAACTCTCGACAAATTAGGAATGGAAGGAAAGTGCTTTAACATAATGAAGGCCGTATATGAAAACTCCACATACTCCATCATACTCAACTGTGAAAAACTGAAAGCTTTTCTTCTAAGATCAAGGGCAAGGCAAAGATGCCCGTTTTGGCCACCTCTTTTTAACATAATACTGTAAGTTGTAACAGAGCAATTAGGCAAGGAAAGGGAAATAAAGGCACCCAATCACAAAAGACCACAAAGAGTTGACTCAATCTTGAGAAAGAAGAACAAAGCTGGAGGCATCACACTTTCTGATGCAAAATACATTACAAAACTACAGTAATCAAAACATTATACTACTGGCACAAAGACAGTCATACAGACCAATGGACTAGGATAGAAAGCCCAGAAATAAATCAATGCATATACAGTCAATTGATCTTTGACAGGGATGGCTAGAATACACAATGGGGAAAGGACAGTGTCTTCAGCAAATGGTTTTGGAAATACTGGATGTCCACATGCAAAAGAATGAAATTAAACCTTTATGCCATATTCAAAATTAAGACCTGGAGCAGCAAAAATCCTGGAAAGAAACATAGGGTAAAAACCTCATGGAACTGGTCCTGGCAATGACTTCATGGATGTGGCACCAAAAGCACAGGCACCAAAAGCAAAACTAGACACATGGGACTACATCATACTAAAAAGCTTCTGCACAGCAAAGGAAATAACAGACAATCTACACAATGGGAGTAGATATTTGCAAGCCATACACCTGATAAAAGAATAAGCTCCAAAAAATAAGGAACTACTACAACTCAGTATCAAAAAAACCCCTAATAACTCAATTGAAAAAATGGGCTAAGGGTGTACATAGACATTTCTCCAAAGAAGGCATACAGGTGACTAATGGATATGTGAAAAAATGCTCACTGTCACTAATCATCACAAAACAGGGGCGCCTGGGTTGCTCAGTCAGTTAAGCATTCAACATTGGCCCAGGTCACGATCTCACATTTTGTGGGTTTGAGCCCCACATCGGGCTCTGTGCTGACAGCCCGGAGCCTGGAGCCTGCTTTGGATTCTGTGTCTTCTTCTCTGCCCCTTCCCCACTCATACTCTGTCTCTCTGAAAAGTAAACTTAAAAAAGAATTTAAAAAATAAAAACAAAACAGCAAACATACAAAGAAACAAACAAACCCCCAAAGATGACAAGTGTTAGTAAAGATGTGGAGAGATTAGAACCCTTTTATAGCAGGAGTGCCTGGGTGGCTCAGTCGGGTAAGTGCCTGACTCTGAGTTTTGGCTCAGGTCATGATGTCACAGTTCATGAGATCGAGCCTCACATCAGGGTCTGGGCTGACAGCATAGAGTCTGCTTGGGATTCTCTCTCTTTCCCTCCTCCTTCCATCTCTCTCTCTCTCAAAATAAATAAACACTAAAAAAATAAAAAAACAAAATGCAAAATGGTGCAGTTGCTATGGAAATAGTACGGAGATTCCTTAAAGAATTAAACTAGAACTACCATAGGATCTGCTAATCTCACTTCTAGGTATTTATCCAAAAGAATTAAAATCAGGATCTTGAAGAGCTCAGGTTCACTGCAGCATTATTCACAATAGCCAAGACTAGAAACAGTCTAAATGTCCATCAGTGGGCGAATGGAGAAGAAAAATGTGGTGTATTCATACAATGGAATATTATTCATCTCTTCTTAAGATTCCTGCCATATGAGACAACATTGATGAATCTTTAGGGCAATGGGGCAAATGAAATAAGCCAGTCACAGAAAGACAAATACTACTTGATTTCACTTATATGAGGTATCTAAAATAGTCAAACTCATAGAACCAAAAAACAGAATGGTAGCTCTCAGGGTCTTGGCAGAAGGATAGTAGATAACAGGTGTAAAGTTTCAGTTAAGCAGTATGAGTAAGTTCCGGAGATCTACTGTACATCATTGTACCTATATTCAACAGCACCATATTACACACTTAAAAATATGTTAACAGGGTAGATCTCACGTTAAGTGTTCTTACTGCAATAAAATTAAAAATAAATAGATAAAACGCACATACCCTATAAGCCAACAATCTTTTCGAAATGTATTTTATAGAAATAAAAGCACTATATATAACAATCTATATGTAAGGATGTATATTGTATCATTTCTTTTATAGTGGTTAAAAAATATGGAGTCACCATTAATGTATAGGGGAAATGTTAGAATAAATTATGGCAAATCCATGCTATGAAATATTCTGAAGTGGGGCGCATGGGTGACTCAGTCGGTTAAGCGTCCGACTCTTGATTTCAGCTCAGGTTGTGATCTCACGGTTTGTGAGTTTGAGCTCCACATCGGGCTCTGTGCTGTCTCTCTTTCTCCCTCTCAAAATAAAGAAATAAACTTAAAAAAATATTCTGAAGTTATTTTACTTTATTTCTTTTTCTTGTTTTCCTGATGTTTATTTATTTTGAGAAAGAGAGTGCAGGTGTGCACAAGAGTGGGAGAGGGGCAGAGAGAGAATCCTAAGCATGTTCCACATTCAGCATGGAGCCCAATGCGGGGCTTAATAGACTGAGCCACACAGGCACCCCTATTTCTTTTTCATTTTTTTAATGTGGGCCCTATGCCCAATCACAACCCCGAGATCAAGAGTTGCATGCTCTACTGACTGAGCCAGCCAGATGCCCCTGAAGTTATTTTAAAGAATGCTGTAGATCTCTATATGTATTGACTTAGAAACACATAAAGCACATGAAATATTGTTATATGCAAAAGGCAAGTCATATCATTTTTAAAAACACTTTTTATATGTGTAGATAGAAAAAAACCCATAAAAGAATATGCATCATAAGGTTATCATTGGTTTCCTTGAGGAGAGAGAATTGGAAGAGGGTCAGAATGTAGGGGGTGAAGATTATGAATTTTTATTCTATAGACATATTTTTGTTTGAAATATGACAAATCAAGTAAAAAAAATCACATTGCTAACTGGTTAATTATCCACAGAGTAGAGAACTTGTTAAGCCTACGGGGAGTAGGGGGATCAATGTTCATGTTTTTCCATGAAGAAGGCCAAAGGGAGACAGGATAGATATCTCCATGCACTGAAAGGTTGATAGGTTTGAGTAGGAACAGATGTATACGCGGTCAGAGTAGAACTAGAAAAAGCGGACAGGAATTTCAGGAGGCTGATTTTAGCACAACATAATAAAAATTTCTAATCACTAGAAGTGTCCAAAAATTGAAGCATCTGTCACATGGGGTTTGAGTTTTTCATTGCTAGCGATCTTCAAGCTAAGGCTAGGTGACATTTTGTCATGTGTGCTGTAGAAGAAATTTCTAAATTTGACTGGAGGTTGGGCCAGATGATTTTGAACATCCTTCTAGTGCTAGAATTCTATGATTTTATCACCTGGAAAAGCTTTATTAAAAAATAATGTTGTGGGGCACCCAGGTGACTCAGCTGATTGAGTGTTCTGACTTTGGCTCGGTCACGATCTCACGGTTTGTGAGTTCGAGCCCCACATTGGGCTTGCTGGTGTCAATGAGGAGCCTGATTCAGATCCTGTCCCCCTCTCTCTACCCCTTCCCTTCTCTCTCTCTCTCAAAAATAAATAAAACATTTAAAATAATGATGATAATAATATTGGAAGTGCCTGATAACTCAGAAACAACTCTCACAGGTATATAAAATGCTAAATACAGAAGGTGATTCATTACATGGTAGATGTAATATTTTGAAAAAGTGAGGAAAAGACTGATTAATTGGTAAATAGTGATAGGACAACAGGAAACTAAGGATAACATAAAATTGGATTCCTTCTTCACTCTTTACCAATATATTCCATACAGGTCAAAGTTTTAATTGTTAAACGAAAAAGAGTCCAGTCAGAAAATGATGGGTATGCTTTGTTTTGATTATTTAGGAGGTGGAAGCCATTTGAAGCAAAACATAAAATTCAGAAGGTACAAATGAAATAATTGATAAATTTTACCCATTAAAAGAAGTTTCAATTGAACTAGATGTTACTATTGAAGTCAAAAGATACACAGCCAATGAGAAAATATTTGCAGGTAAAGAGTTAATTTCCTTAATATGGAAAGATTTCTTAAACATCAATAATTGAAAGATGAATATCCCAATTGCAGAATGGGCAATACCCATGAACAGGTAAATAATGTACATAAATATTGACTGTGCATGTGTTAGTGCATGTGTTAAAAATTTTGATAAGGTCCAGTACTGTCAAAGATATAAAGAAGTATGCAATTCACACACTGTAGGTAGCGGTGTGTAAATCAGTTCAATATTTGGAGGATTATTTGATATTATTACAACTTTGAAATCCACATACTCTTTCATCCAACATTTTCAATCCAAGGAATCAAACATATAGCTTTATATGTTTGGGAGGGTATCTACATGTGTAAAGATACATGGTAGTAATGTCAGTTTCTATTTATTGAATCCTTTGTACCAGGTACTGTACTAAGTGCCTGACTTTGATTATATTACTTAAATCCCTCAACACCCCTAGAGGTAGGTAGGTACTACCTCCATTTAACATCTCCATTTTATAGAAGAGAAAACCAAGGCACAAATAACTGGCCTAACGTTACACAACTTCAGAGTGATGAAGCCAGGATTTGAACCCAAGGAGTCTGTCTTCGGAACTTTTGCTCATAGGGGCGCCTGGGTGGCTCAGTTGGTTAAGCGTCTGACTTCAGTTCAGGTCATGACCTCACAATTCATGGGTTTGAGCCTGGCATTGGGCTCTGTGCTGACAGTGTGGAGCCTGCTTGGGATTTTCTCTCTTTCCCTCCCCTTCTTGTGCTTTCTCTCTCTCTCAAAAATAAATAAATGAACTTAAAAAAGAAAAGCACTTTAGTGGGGGTGCTTGGGTGACTCAGTTGGTTAAGCACCCAACTTCGGCTCAGTTCGTGTATTGGAGGACCACGGTTCGTGGATTCGAGCCCTGCATAGGGCTCTGGGCTGAGAGCCTGGAGCCTGGAGAGTGCTTCGGATTATGTGTTTCCCTCTCTATCTCTGTCCCTTCCCTGCTAATGTTCTCTCTCTCTCTCTCTCTCTCTCTCTCTCTCAAGAATAAATGAACATTAAAAAAAAAAGAAGAACTTGGGGAGCCTGAGTGGCTCAGTTGGTTAAGCGTCTGACTTTGGCTCAGGTCATGATCTCACGATTGGTGGGTTCAAGTCCTGCGTTGGGTTCTGTGCTGACAGCTCAGAGCCTGGAGCCTTCTTGGGATTCTGTCTCCTTCTCTCTCTGCCCTTCTCTCACTCATGCTCTGCCTCTCTCTCTCTCTCAAAAATACATACACATTATAAAAAAAAAAGAACTCTTGCTCATAATAACTCATTATTCAATTACAAATGATTAAAGTCAAAGCTGAAATGATATATTTGTAAATGTCTATTTATGTAGGTAAATATACACATTGCATATATAGCTGCATATATACATGCTGACAAATGAGTATATGTGTGCATATTCATGTACACTAGTGACATATTTGCATAAGATGTGTAGTACAGTGTTGTTGGTAATGGAAAATTCCTGAATAAAAATGAGCATTCACAAATAGAAGACTGGTAGAATAAATGACGGTGTCTCCATATAATGGCATTCTATGCAAGTGTTAATTGAGATCACCCGATATGCCATGGTAAAGAAGGTATTCAAGACACTAAGTTTTAAGGAGCAAAGTGCAAAAGTGCATGTTTTCTATGAAGTCATTTTGGGGTGTGTGTGTGTGTGGGGGGGGTACATTTGTATGATTGTGTAAGTTCCGGGAGGATACAAAAGGCAGTGAAGATCCTTGAGAAACAGGAAGCAAACGAGGTGAGCCCAAGTGTCCCTGTATATAGCTTTGAGTTTCCAGACTGTGACTCAGGGAGGGGAACACAAGTGGAGCCCAGCAAACAGTCTCTGAGTTGAGGAGATAAAATGGAGAGTCTGGGGAGAATAAAGCTACTAGAGGGCACTGAACAGAGTGGTGGGGAGGAAAGAGCTATAAACAGAGGGGACTCTGGGCATATGTTTGACTATTTGGCTGGGTACTGATCAGGGCAGACTGGTGAGGACTCTAATTCCCTACCTGAGGCAGGAAAAGAACCACCTGAAATGATTAGAGGTAAGAGTGCCTGCCACTCACACAGGCCAAGAATACTGTCTGTTCCAGCAGCCAGACTGGAAAACTTCAAGATTCAGAGAGCCTGGGGTAGAGTACATAGAAGACTCTTGCCTCCTGGTGGAATACTTAGCTCTAGATTGAGCACTGTTCTAGAATACCTAACAAATCTTAGCAAAATCTGGAAGGACTGAAGTATTTCCAAGTAACTCAGGTAAGCCTCAGAACAAATCTAAAGAAGATTTATCGTAATCCCAAAACACTCAGCACCCAACAAGGTAAAGTACACATATGTGGCATACAAAAATGTTGCCAGGCATGCAGAAAGCCTGAAACATACAACCTATAATGAGGAGACTCATCAATCAATTGAAACTAACTCAAACCGACACAGATGTTAGGACATTAAGGCTATCATAACTGTATTCTATATGATCACAAAATTAAGTATATATGTGGAATATATATGTATATATTCCAGACACTGGACTCTTATCAGTTATATGACTTGCAAATATCTTCTCCCATCCTGTGGGTAGTCTTTTTACTTTCATGATGGTGTCCTTTGAGCCACAAATGTTTTTAACTTTGGTGACGCTCAGTGTAGTTTCTTTGCTTATGCTTTTGGTATCATAGTTAAGAAATCACTGCATAATCCAAAGTCACGAAACTTTACATTCCTATATTCTTCAAAGAGTTCTGTAACTTTATATCTTTGATCTACCTTGAGTTAAGTTTTGTGTATTGCATGAAGTAGGGGTCCAGCTGCATTCTTTCATCGGTGGATGTTCAGTTGTCTTGGTGCCATTTGTTGAAAAGACTATTCTTTCCTCAGTGCATGGTCCTGGCATCTTTGTTGAAAATCAGTTGTCCATAGATGTGAAAGTTCTTTTTCTGACCTCCCAATTTTATTCCCTTGATTTATATGTCTATCCTTATGCCTGTGCCACACTAGCTTGATTATTGTAGCTTTGTAGTAAAATTTGAAATCAGGAGGTACGAGTCCTCCAAAATTTTTTTTTTTTCAAGATTGAAAATAAAGGGTGGGGGGGGCTCTTGAAATTTCATATGGATTTTAGGATCAGCTTTTCAGTTTTTGAAAAGAAGCCAGTTGAGACTTGGATAGAGATTGCATTGGATCTACAAATCAATTTGGAGATTATTGCCATCTTTACAATATTTAATTTCTGACCTATGAGCATGAGATGACTTTCCGTTTATTTAGGTCTTTAATTTCTTTCAGCAATGTTTTGTGTTTGCAGAGTAAAGTTTTATATTCTTTTGTTAATTTTTTTAAAAAGCTTTATTTATTATTTATTTATTTTATTTATTTATTTTTTTTTTTTAAATTTTTTTTTTTCAACGTTTTTTATTTATTTTTGGGACAGAGAGAGACAGAGCATGAACGGGGGAGGGGCAGAGAGAGAGGGAGACACAGAATCGGAAACAGGCTCCAGGCTCCGAGCCATCAGCCCAGAGCCTGACGCGGGGCTCGAACTCACGGACCGCGAGATCGTGACCTGGCTGAAGTCGGACGCTTAACCGACTGCGCCACCCAGGCGCCCCTATTATTTATTTATTTTGAGAGAGAGAGGGAGAGGCATGAGCTGAGGAGGGGCAGAGAGAGAGGGAGGGAGAGAATCTTAAGCAGGCTCCACACCCAGCATGGAGCCCAACGTGGGGCTCGTCGTGAGGCTTGATCTCATGACCCTGGGATCGTGACCTGAGCTGGAATCAAGAGTCAGATGCTTAACTGACTGAGTCACCCAGGCACCCCAAAAGTTTTATTTATTTACATAATCTCTATACCCAACATGGGGCTCAAACTCAAACTCATGACCTCATGATCAAGAGTCCCATGTGCTTCCAACTGACTAGCCAGGTGCCTCTCCTCTCTGTTAATTTTTTTTCTCAAGTACCTATTTCTTTTTCTACAGTTTGCTTTCCATTCAACTTTTCAAATTTACATAGCCACGAATATTTTTACGGTTTTTCAATTTTTTGTCTTATTTAAGACAATTTCTACGTGTGCTCCAAAGTTACACAAGTATTTCCTGAATTTTCTTCTACCAGATTAAAAAAAAAACTTTTCATCTTGGTTATATTAGGAATCATTTCTGTACAGAGCATGAAGTAAGGAGTCTAGTTTGTTTTCTTTCAGATGAAGAGTCAATTATTCTAGCCATAGTAATCATACTTTCTCTATTGAATTAAAATACCAACTTTGTCATTAAGTTTGGGATATACACTTAGATTTGTTTTTTATGTTGCTATGCTGTTCATTCATTGCTTTGGGGGGACATACTAAGGGGAACTAGATTAAATCATTCAGGAATCTGTATGGAAAAAACAAAGCCTGAGAAATCAGAGAAAGGCCAAGAAATTCATGAAAAAATTGTGCCTAGAGATACACTGGGTGCTAAAAATTTCTATAAAGCTGTTCTAATCAAAAGGAATAGATTAATAAATAGGTACAAATTGAATTTGAAAACTTTCTTCGATCATGTTCCATCCCTCTAATATAATAGCAATTTGACTTTTTATCTGTATAACACAAAAGTCAGCATCCTGGAAATCCCAAATTTATCAGTTTCCCAGGCACATTTTTTGTTTGTATTCTCTGTCTCTTCCTAGCTGCCTCCTGCACTTCTGCCTTATGGTTGTTCTTACAACTTTGTCATGGGCCATTTTTTCTCTAGACGTCTCCAGTCTCCCCTACTCTTGCCCACCTTTCTCTCTCTGACCTCACTGTTCATCTCCACCCACTTCTGCCCATTGCTCTCTTTCCCCCTTCACTTGCCCTACAAAAGTAAAACTCTGGCTTTCTTTATTGGAAGAGCAATGCTGCATTATTTACCTCACCCTAACCCGAGCCAGCTCTAAGCTCTCGATTGCTACAACCAAGAGGATCTAGAAAAATGTATGACCACGAGGATTTAGAAAGTGTGTGGCGAAAGCAAAGATAGCTCACTTTCTGAGGATTTCTGCCTCCAGCTTTTAAAGCCACAACTTTCCTTCCTTCCTGTGCGTAGTTCTCAGAGTTATGGTGACAGTTTATGGACAAACCAATCTGTGTTCTACTTCCACCTGATGTTAGTCCATCGAATGTACACACGTATCGGGGCGCCTGGGTGGCTCAGTCGGTTAAGCGTCCGACTTCAGCTCAGGTCACGATCTCGCGGTCAGTGAGTTCGAGCCCCGCGTCGGGCTCTGGGCTGATGGCTCGGAGCCTGGAGCCTGCTTCCGATTCTGTGTCTCCCTCTCTCTCTGCCCCTCCCTCGTTCAGGCTCTGTCTCTCTCTGTCTCAAAAATAAATAAAGGTTAAAAAAAATTAAAAAAAATGTACACACGTATCAATTTGGTGTTTCTTAAGTCGTTTTCTCTTCATGAAGCTTTTCTTTAAAAACTGTATAATTCCATCCTGGAGACATGACACAATGGACAATAATTTCTCTAGTGTTCAACAGGGAAGACATTTCCACATTTTTGTTGGGGGAAAATTTGTCATAAAATACTTTTAAATAAATAAATCTCTCTCTCTGTCAAATTACTTTTTGTAAGTAAACCCCTGGGAATATGCAGAATGGGGGAAGACTAGTTTGCATTTTTATTAGCCTTGATATAACCCTGTTTTGTTTTGTTTTTCCTGGCTGGGGAAAAGTTGTTATAAAATATTTTAAGATAAATAAAGTTATTTTTCTTTCAAATTATTTTCCTAAAAGTAAACTCCCCAAAATGTGTAGAATATGGGAAAAAGAGGAGTTTACTCTCTTTATTTTTGTTGCCCTTCATATATATTATATATATATATATATATATATATCATATTTTATAAGATATGATTCTAGTAACATTATCTGATTTTAAGAATCATTATAAAGGTACAGTAACAAAGATGTTGTGACATTGGCTTGAAGACAGACAAATCAATGAATAGAACAGAATAGAGAGTCCAGACTTTCACATATATGGACAATAGATTTTTGGTGCAAAAACAATTCATTGGAGAAAAGATAGTCTTTTTAACAAATGTTGCTAGGACAACTTTGAATATCTTCATGAAAAAAAACAACAACTTCAAATCATATTTCACATCTTACACATAAATTAACTCCAAATGTATCATAGATCAAAATGTAAAACTTATAGCTATTAAACTTTTAGAAGAAAACAGGAGAAATATTTGTGACCTTGAGGTTAGGTAAAGATTTCTTAGATATGAGACTGGAAGTACAGCTATAAAAGAACAACTTGATAAATGTGGACTTCATCAAAGTGTAAAATCTCTGCTCATAGTAAGAGATAGTTAAGAGAACGAAAACATAAATGACAGATTAGGAGGGAGTCCTTTTTAAATTTAATTTCATTTTTTACTTTTTTTTAAAGTAAGCTCTACGCCCAGCATGGGGCTTGAACTCACAACCCTGAGATCAAGAGTTGCATGCTCTCCTGACTAAGCCAGTGAGGCGCCCTGAGGAGGAAATACTTTTAAAACCAATATTCAATAAAGGACTTGCACCCAGAATATATAAAGAGCTCTCAAAACATGAGCCCAGAAATAAACCCACAATTATATGGTCAATTAACCTGTGATAAAAGAGGCAAGAATATGCAATGGGAAAAAGACAATCTCATCAACAAAATGGTATTATTGGAAAACTGGACAGCTACATGCAAAAGAATGAAACTGGACCACTTTCTTATATCTATCATACATAAAAATAAACTCAAAATGGGTTAAGGACCTAAATGTACGACCTGAAATTATAAAAATCCTAGAAGAGAACACAGGCAGTAATTTTTTTAACATTAGCTATAGCAACATTTTTCTAGATATGTCTCCTGAGACAAGGGAAATAAAAACAAACTATTGGGACTACATCAAAATAGAAAGATTTTGCATAGCAAACAACCAACAAAACTAAAATACGAGCTACTGAATGGGAGAGGATATATGCAAATTGCATATGCAATAAAAGGTCAGTATCCAAAATATCTAAAGAACTTACACAACTCAACACCAAAAAACCCCAAATAATTCAATTAAAAGTGGAATTTGAGAAACAAAACAAATGAACAAAGGAAAAAAGAGGCAAGTCAAAAACAGACTACTAACTATAGAGAACAAATTGATGGCTACCAGCGGGGGGATGGGGAGGGGACGGGTGAAATAGATAAAAGGGATTAAGAGTACACTTAACCATGATGAGCACTGAGTAATGTACAGAATTGTTGAATCACTATATTGTACTCCTGAAACTAATAGAACACTGCATATTATCCATATGGGAATTAAAATGTAAAAAGGAACCCTCAAAACTTAATAAGAAAACAAACAACTAATTTTTTAAAAAGAGTCAAAGACACTTCACCAAAGAAGACATACAAATGACAAACTCATGGGAAGATGATCAACATCATTAGCCATTAGAGGAATGCAAATTATAATCACAAGCTACTATCATATTCCCACTAGAATGGCCAAAATGTTAAAAAGCTCATCAAGTGTTGATGAGGATGTTGAGCAACAGGAACTCCTTCTCACTATTAATAGTTGCTAGGTATTTACCCAGGCGAATGAGAGCATATGCCTGTACAAAAACTTACACATGATTGTTTTATACAGATTTATTTGAAATAGCCAACATATGGAAACAACCCAAATGTCTGTCAGTAGGTAAACTGATAAAGAAACTGTGGCCCATATATGCAATGGAATACTACTCAGCAATAAAGGTAAATGAACTATTAATACATGCTATAATATGAATAAAGCTTGAAATAATTATGCTGAGTGAAAGAATCCAGGCAAAAAGGAGTACGTCCTGTGTGATTTATATAAAATTGTAGGAAATGCAAACTAATGCACAGTGACAGGAAGCAGACTGGTGGCTGCCTTGGACTGGGGTGGGTTTGTGCTTGGAGGGATAGAGTACAAAGGGGCAAAAAGAAACTCTAAGGATGATGAATGTGTTCATTATCTTGATTGTGATGATGGTTTTGCAGGCATAGCTATATGGCAAATCTATTCAAACTGCATCCTTTAAATAAAGTTATTTCTTTGGGGCGCCTGGGTGGCTGAGTCAGTTGAGCGTCTGACTTCGGCTCAGGTCATGATCTCGCTGTTGGTGAGTTGGAGCCCCGCGTCAGGCTCTGTGCTGACAGCTTGGAGCCTGGATCCTGCTTCGATTCTGTGTTTCCCTTTCTCTCTGCCCCTCCTCTGCTCGTGCTCTCTCTCTCTTTCTCTCAGAAATAAATAAACATTAAAAAAATTTTAGAGCCTGAATTTGAGCACTAGCACTGCTCTGTGTTAGCTGTATTGTTGAGCCAGTCATTTATCTTTTGTGTGACTCAGTTCCCTCACTGGTATAAAGAGGTAGTGAGGTCCACGTCCTAGGATTGGTTGAGGATCAAAAATAATGTGTACGAATGTACTTTACACCCTGTTGATGGCAAGTTACTTGTAAAGGTTTTGTAAGTTTCATGACCAAATGACCCAGTTCACACTTTATTTAGGCCTTAAGAGATGTGATCAGAGTGAAGATAATTCCTTTTTCATTTTCTCATGGCGGGGAGGAAGTTGCAGAGAAGTCAGGGTGCCAATGCTAGATTGAGGTGAGATTTCAGCCCCTGGGCTGCCCGTCACACTCCTAAATGTGTGGTTCCAGTAACCTGGTTTCACATAATTAAACATGACACGTACATCCTCTCCACTTCTGTTGGACTCTACCCCCACCCGCAGCACCCTTGACAACTACTAGCCCCAAAGAAAATCTCTGTAGATAACCTTGGTTTGTTTTCCAGGCCAGAGCTAGATATTGGGCCCCCTTTGCCCTTGGATAAAACAGAATTTATCTCTATTTTATAGTTAGTCTAATAGTATCTCCACATCTCTCTAATACAGTCAGCGTGTGGTTCCCCCACAGTCTTAGCATCAACTGGGAACTTGTTAGAAATGCAGACTTTCATATCCAATCCTAGCCCTACAAATTAAAAACTCTGAGGATAGGGCCCCCAAAGTTTGTGGTTTAATGATCTCTCCCAGTGATTCTGATGCAGAATAAAGTTTGAGGACCACTGTCGTCATAGATACGGTTAAATCTCACCCATTGACTGTCAGTTTACTAGTTAGTGGTAAATTAAATAGCTTTTAACTGCTGGCCTTTTCTGGAAACATTTTCTGAAATATTTCCCAACTGGCAACAAGATCGAATTACATTTAAATTCTACCTGTAGAGTGGGTTATGAGTTATTGGACACACGTGGCACCAAATTCACCATTGCGATTTGGGAAGTCACTTGGACTTGGACTTCAGTATCGTGGAATGTCATTTGAATGATCAATTTTTTTTTACTTTTTTTTTTTTTTTTTTGAGAGAAACAGAGAGAGAGACAGTGTGAGCAGGGGAGGGACAGAGAGACAGGGGAAGACACAGAATCCCAAGCAGCCTCCAGGCTCCAAGCTGTCAGTACAGAGCCCAATGTGGGGCTCAAACTCACAAACCCTGAGATCATGACCTGAGCTGAAGTTGGACGCTTAACCGACTGAGCCACCCAGGCGCCCCAATTTTTTTTTTAATCTATGAGAGAGAGAGAGAGAGAGAGAGAGAGAGAGAGACCATGAGCGGGGGAGGGACAGAAGGAGAGGCAGAGAGAGAATCTTAAGCAGGCTCCATGCACAGCATAGAGCCAGATGCAGGGCTCCATCCCACGACCCTGGGGTCATGACCTGAGCTGAAATCAAGAGTTGGACGCTCAACTGACTGAGCCACCCAGGCGCCCTGAACAATCAATTTTTAAAAATAGTCTCCTTTTCTTAAGAACCTGAAGAATTAAAAAAAAGCCTTTAGAGTTGCCTTTTTTAAACTGAGAAAGGAATTACATATTAGGGGACTGGTTTGTTCTAATTTTGTACAATAAACTTGGAGTACAGAGTGATCATTGTACCCAGGCAAATAAAACCACCTCCGTGTGAATTAAAGCTAAGTACAAATTTTCAAGTTCAATGTTGTCCTTTTAACTTGTTTTATATTATTTGGGGCACCATTTGTTCATTTGCCAAACTGCATAAACCAGACTCCTTTGGGCAAGGGAGCGGGAGGGAGAGGAAGGCTGATAAAGAGCCTACAGGACTTCGATGCCACTGTGAGAGGCTGCATGTCTTGCAAGGTCCTGCACGGTATTGTGTTGGGCCCACCTCACCTGTTCCTGGGTGCTCAGGGTGGAGGCTGCAGCAATGCTAACACTGGTCACCACTCGAAGTGGGCTGACGGTTCCCAAGGGTTCCGGATGTCAGTCTGATTCCACTCAGGGTTTCTGTGAGAGACAAGCTGCTTTTAGGGAGGTTGCAAAACTTGAGGCCAATTTACCTTGTGTGTGTCAAGTGCATTTTTCTGATCCAAACAAGCCGCATTGCTTTCAGCCAACCGTAACCCCCTCAGAGGGTAACCACCAGGGTGGATATTTTCACTTTGAAACTACAGTTCCCACCATGCACAACATGGTACCCCCTAGCATGAATGTTTGACCAGCATCGCCAAGGCAGGTGAAATATGTCTAAGTTTACCGAGAGAACAGTACTGGCTGGACTCCCACTGGAACATACAAGGATGTTGTTTGGGGATTAAACAAACTATTTGCTGACCTTTTGAATTGTGATGATTCATTGAATATTAAAGCTACAGAATGCATTTGCAGAACAAAGAGAACTCCCAGAATAATGGTGAGACTTCATTAAGCCTTATGGCAGATGACAGAAAGAAGATTGTAGAACCATGGATTGTGTGTTATGAATTTCTCTCTAAGGTGAAATAAATTATGACAGCTTTACAATTTAAATATTTTATTTTTTTAATGTTTATTTATTTTGAGAGAGAGAGAGAGAGAGTGCGAGCGAGGGAGGGGCAGAGAGAGAGGGAGACACAGAATCCTAAGCAGGCTCCAGGCTCTGAGCTGTCAGCACAGACCCCGACGTGGGGCTTGAACTCAGGAACCGTGAGATCATGACCTCAGCTGAAGTCAGACCCTCAAGCGACTAAGCCACCTAGGCACCCCTGACAGCTTTACAATTTAAAAAACATGTCTTGTATTTACTATTCTGTGAAATCCCAAAGTCTAAGAGTTAATAACCTAGATTTTAGGATACAAAGAATGCAGAGAACAAGAAGACAAAACCAGGCTCACGTGTACACACGCACATGGACATGTACGCACACATCCAGTGTCAAAGTGTAAGAAGGGAGCGCCCCAGTGGAAAGTACGGGTCTTAGGAATGGTCTCCCTCCCTTCTGAGCTCATCTTGAATGTGACAAGGAGGGAAGGGCTGGGATCCATAAACCCACTTTTGGCTGCAGTTTTTCTGAATCCTGGGGTACAGCTGAGAGCTGGAGCTGTCAGAGTCTGTCCCTGTTCAGGATTCAGACCAGGCCTCCATACATACGTGCTGCTTCTTTTTCTTTTTTTCTAAGTTTATTTATTTATTTTGAGAGAGAGAGAGAGAGAGAGAGAGAGAGAGAGAGAACACACATGCGAGGTAGGGGTAGAGAGAGAGAGAATCCCAAACAGTTCCATGCTGTCAGAGCAGAGCCTAACACAAGGCTTGAACTCACCAGCTATTAGATGGTGACCTGAGCCGAGATCAAGAGTCGGATGCTTAATCGACTGAGCCACCCAGGTGCCCATGGAAGAGATACTTCTGTTCAACCTAGACACTGGGGCATATGCTGAAGACTTGGCTCCTTCTATCCAAATCACACAGAAGATTCTGGTTTTTTGGGTTTTTTTTTAAGTTTATTAATCTTGAGAGAGACAGAGAGGAGAGTGGGGAGGGGCAAAGAGAGAGGGAGAGAGAGAGAATCCCAAACAGGGCTCGAACTCATGAAACTGCAAGATCATGAACTGAGCCAAAACCAAGAGCCAGAAACTTAATCGACCGAGCCGCCCAGGCACCACCTCCCTTTTAAAAAAATGTTTATTTATTTTTGAGTAGGGGGGACGGGCAGAGACAGAGGGAGACAGAAGATCTGATGCGGGGCTTGAACTCACAAACCGTGAGGTCATGACCCGAGCAAAAATCGGATGCTTAACCAACTGAGCCACCCAGGTACCCCTCCAAACAGAAGATTCTAGATGAAGGCTTTAGAGCTTCAGGTAGCCATCATAAGGAGGTCCAGGGGATCCTGGGGAAGAGATGATGAAGGCCTTTGGAAGGATTGGGCAATGACTGTTGACCAACAGTAAGTAAAGGTGTTTTGACTCTAATGCAGCCCATGCTATCTTAGTTCTCCCAGAAAGAAAAGCCTGAGACTAGGACATGTGTGTAGGGCTTAACTGTGGAGGTGATCCCAGAAAGCAAGAATGAGGGCCTAGGCAGCCTGGCCAGGAAAGGAGAAAGCCGAGCCAGTTGCATTGGTCTGTGCTGTGGACAACGGGGCTTTGATGCCAACAGGAACTTGTGAGGAACCGCACAGAATGTGCCTCAAAGTGACCATCTGAGGGATGAAAGGGAGAAGCATTTATAGGTCTTCATTCACTGGCTCCCATCCAGCACTGACACAGCATTGCCGAAGGGGTTGTAACACCCTGGCACCTCTGTGTTGCACGGTGAGCCAGTATCGAGCACGCTCTTGCAGGCAGTCCACACCACCACATCAGAGAAACCCTGCGGGGGTCAGGGGTGAGGCACGGCCACGGAAGGCAGGCTGAAGCCTGTGTGCAGTTGTGTCCCCAAACAATGCCCGGATCAAAGGTATGAACAAGAGGGGCGCCTGGGTGGCTCAGTCGGTTAAGCGTCTGACTTCAGCTCAGGTCACGATCTCGCGGTCCAGGAGCTCGAGCCCCGCGTCGGGCTCTGGGCTGACGGCTCAGAGCCTGGAGCCTGCTTCCGATTCTGTGTCTCCCTCTCTCTCTGCCCCTCCCCCGTTCATGCTCTGTCTCTCTCTGTCTCAAAAATAAATAAACGTTAAAAAAACAAAACAAAACAAAACAAAACAAAACAAAACAACAAAGGTATGAACAAGAGGGTGTGAGGCTGTACATACTAGGGCCCAACACCTACACATTCCTGAAAAACCTTATGTTTTGCAAAGTCAAGCAGTACAAATAATAGGCCTGTGGGGAAAATAGTGTTAGAAGCAGGTCACTCCCGATCTATGCAAATCTGTAACCGTAGCACTAATGTAAATAGTAGTTTGTACGTAAGGAGCTAACTGGGACTGCCCGGACATCTCAGTGTGGCTGGAGGCTGTCACAGTGGTATTTCAAAGGTACAGTATGATAGAGTGGGAAAATGCTGGTAGGGTTTTACTTAGAGCTGGCTGCACAGGTGCAGAAACAGTGCAGAGGGCAGTGGGCTCTGAGTGCTGTTCAGTGGTCCGGGAGGCAGTGCAGCCTGGCCAGGAGCTGGGGAGAAGGGCTCTGGGTGTGAGAGCTCATTTTTAATTTTCCTAAAATATAACTGAAAGGGCTCATGCAGCCAGTGGAACAGCTGAACTGAGGGCTTCTTGCTTTCCTGATGATGGCTATAATTTTCTTCCTGCAATGAGTGATTCCCTTATAGAAATGCACGTTCTAGATGAATGAATGTGTTTCAGTGTCTCGCTATAGGGCCATTATGGGGCATCCTGGCTAAATATTGGTCCATGTGACTGTACCTGTGGGGTTCGGTGCATTCTATGCATTATGTCATTTAATCCTCATCAGACCCTGTGTGCTCCGTGCCACTGTCAGTGATGTTAGGCCCTCAGAGGTGGGAAGAGGGCTTAGGAGGCTGTGAGATCTGTTCAGTCACCCAGAGCTGCAGAGCAAGATTAAGAATGGTGGAATTTCAATTCTTACAATCCTAACTATCTTCTACTACCTTCTAACATACGTCAGGAAACAGGAATAAGGAAGCAATTGGACTGCTGGAACACAGTAAAACTTACAAATATCTACATAAAAATCTATAAAGAAAGAAGAGATTGGAGGAAGTAGTTATAGCAGATGTCATCAAGGATCAACATCTACCCTCTCTGAAGTGTGTGAGTAGAAGCATCAGGAAGTCAATCATCTCTCGGGGCACCTGGGTGGCTCAGTCAGTTGAGCGACCGACTCTTGATTTCCACTCAGGTCATGATCCCAGGGTACTGGGGACATTGAGATGACCTCAGAGGATAGAAGCACCTCACCAGTTTTGGACCACCCACCTTGGGACCGTTACGCAAAATAGAAGTAAACTTCAGCTTGTCTAAGCCATACACATGTCTATAACAGAATCTGAATGCTAACTCAGATCAATTTAATTTTTTTAACAGAAATAGTAAAATGTTTGCATATATGTATATAAGGAGCTTTAGGGAAAGATGTGGACAGATACATACCAAAACATTACCTTGGTTACATGGGGGGGGGGGGCTGGAATGGAATCAAGATAATGCACTTTGTCTCCATTGAAGGACATAATATTCATTCAACTTTGTTCTAGGTAGGATTGATTGATTGATGATTGATTGATTTAAAATGCACCTGCGTGCACCTACATGTGCAAACAAGCTGGGGAGGGGCAGGGGGGAGAAGGAGAGCAAGAATTTTAAGCAGGCTCCATGCCCAGCCTGGAGCCCAGTGCACGACCATGAGATCAGGACATGAGCTGAAATCAAGAGGCAGTTGCTTAACCAACTGAGCCACCCAGGGTTCCCTAGGCAGGCTTTTTATAGTGCAAAGAGCCTCACTCAAGTTAAGTTAAACGAAGGGGAGTTTAGTGTAAACATACAAAGAGGTCATGGGGCGCCTGGGTGGCTCAGTCCTCAGTCGGTTGAGCATCTGAGTTCAGCTCAGGTCATGACCTCTCAGTTGGTGGGTTGGAGCCCCGCGTCAGGCTCTGCGCTGACAGCTCAGAGCCTAGAGCCTGCTTCAGATTCTGTGTCTCTCTCTCTGCCCCTCCCCAGCTTGTGCTCTGTCTGACTCTCCCTCTTTCTCAAAAATAAATAAAAACATTTTAAAAAATTAAAAAAACAAGAAACAAAGAGGTCACATAGAACCTCAAATCAGGAAACCAAGTATAGCTGGGCTCACAGAAAACAGAAAGTAGTCGGGAACCACAGTTGGTCTTTAGTTCTTTCTGTGACCTCTGTCCTTCCCCCATTTGCACATCTGCTGTGTGCCCATGGTCCAGAAATAAGGGCACCTTGGTAATGCCAAGATCAGTGGTTCTCCCAGTGTGGTCCCTGGGCCAGCAGCAACAGAATCAACCGGGAGCTTGTCAGAAATGCAAATTCTTGGGCCTCACCCCAGACTACTGAATCAGAAACTCTGTTGGGCCCAGCAACTTGTATTTTACCAAGCTCTTGAGGTGATCTTCATGAAGATTAAAGGCGGAGAACCACTGCTCTAGATGACGTTCCAGCTCTGACACCTACTCAGTTGGCAATAGGTATTGCTTAATTTAAGAGAGCAAGGGAGCAAGGCTCCGTTCATCTTTTTTGTTTGCCAGGCCAGTCACTGGTCAGCTAGTGGATAGGGTCAGTGGTCTATCCTGATTCCAATTAGTTTTTGCAAGGGGGCAGGCTCACAATTTAACTGTTCCCCTGTTGCTGTGCATTTAGAAGACACAATATATATATTTTTGCCATTATCAATGTTACTGTAATGCATATATTCATGTACCCCCACAGGCACACATTCACAGAATCAAGAAAAATGCACAATTTAATGACCTTATATCATTTTCCACTTCTTTTTTTTTTTTTTAACGTTTATTTATTTTTGAGACAGAGAGAGACAGAGCATGAACGGGGGAGGGTCAGAGAGAGGGAGACACAGAATCTGAAACAGGCTCCAGGCTCTGAGCTGTCAGCACAGAGCCCGACGCGGGGCTCGAACTCACTGACCGTGAGATCATGACCTGAGCCGAAGTCGGCCGCTTAACCAACTGAGCCACCCAGGAGCCCCTCATTTTCCACTTCTGTTAGTGGTATAAGACTGTACCAGTGAACTAGCATTAAATATTGTAATTAAATTATTTTTGCTTTTAGGCTAACTTAACAGCATCACTTTAAAAGCACAACAATGTAGCTCAGTTGGTGAAGCCTGTGACTCTTGATCTTGGGGTTGTAGGTTCAAGCTCTACGTTGGGTATAGAGATCACTTAAAAATAAAATCTTAAAAATAAAATAAAATAAAAACAATGAGTACCTTGTTTTATAAACGGAGGGGGAATTTGTGGCAAGAGTCAAACAAGAGGCTTAAGGGTATGTTTCAGAGAGGTCCTGCCCCTGTTGTTAAGTGGCAAATTTGTGGGGAGCACAAAGTTGAAAGAAGGAGAAAGAATTCCTGGATCAATCCTGTGTAGCTGCAGTGGCAGGGGTCTTAGGAAGAACACAAGGCAGAAGGGTGAGGAGTCAGGGAAAGCTCTAAGTGGTGGGAGATATGACCCCCATCAGAGCCACCGAATAAGCCTGCTAAACCATGTCTGAAGGAATCATGAGACATCTGGTAGCTTATAGGTTAAAAAGTTCATACGAATTATTATTATTATTATTGTTATAATTAATATTATTACTATTGGATTGGAAGCAGTGTGTTTTTACCCATGTTCAGTAACTTTCTTTTTCCGGAGAACATATGGGGCATGAGGTGGGGAAAAAGGAGAAAAAAATGGGAGGTAATTTTTTTTAAGTTTATTTATTTATTTTGAGAGAAAGAGAGGGAGAGAGAACATGCGCGTGAGTGGGGAAGGGTTGGGAGGAGGGGAAGAGAGAGAATCCCAAGCAGGCTCCATGCTAAGCGTGGAGCCCAATGCGGGGCTTGATCTCACAACCGTGAGATCATGACCTGAGCCAATATCAAGAGTATCAAGTCAGATGCTTAACTGACTGAGCCACCCAGTTATCCCATAGGAGTTAATTTTAACTTTGGGTAGATCATGAGGTTATTATATCATATCATTATATTATATTGATTATTATGTTATATTATATTATATTATATTATATTATATTATATTATATTATATTATATTATAGAGCACTAATTTACCTCTATGTAAATGAGAGAAGGGGAAACTAGGTCTATTTGCTGAAGGGTCCAGAATCCAAGGCAACCATGCAGGTTGATAATATTAATGCCAGCATTCAGAATGCTGTTGCTTTAATTTGTATTTCTTTGATTACTAGCAATTATGAATCTTGTTACATGTTTGTTTACTATTAGTTCCCTCAGTGCAATTGTCTTCATTTCCTTTGCCTTTACCAACCAGGTTCTTTTTTCTTTTCTAGAATGAGGCCTTTCTTTCTTTCTTTCATGTTTATTTATTTATTTTGAGCGAGAGTAAGAGACTGCATGAGTGGGGGAAGGGCAGAGAGAGAGAGAGGGAGAGAATTCCAAGCAGGCTTCATACTAAACGCAGAGTCTGAAGCAGTGCTTGATCTCACAACTGTAAGATCATGACCTGAGCCAAAATCAAGAGTCAGATGCTTAACCGAGTAAGCCACTCAGGAAGCCTTCTAGAAAGAGACCTTTTTATTAATCCTGTCATATTTATTATAAATATTTTTAATCTGACAATTTTTTATCACTTAGCATAGTGTTTTCAAAGATCATTTATATTGGGGCACATATCAGTATTTTATTTTTAAAATTATTATTATTTTCATTTTAGAGAGAGAGAGCATGAACAGGAGAGGGGGCAGAGGGAGAGATATATAATAATTTCTATAATCTTAAGATCAGAATCTCCATGCTGAGCATGGAGTCTGATGACGAGCTCGATCCCATGACGCTGGGATCATGACCGAAATCAACAATCAGACACTCAACCAACTGAGCCAACCAAGGCACCCCCATTATTATCATTATGTTAGGTCAGCTTCACTCCCTGTGTAGAGCCCAGCGCTGAGCTTGAACTCACTACCTTAAGATCAAGACTCGAGCTGAGATCAAGAATTGGACGCTTAACCAACTGAGCCACCCAGGCACCCCAGTATTTCATTTTTTTATTGCCAAATAATCCACCATATGTATATGGATATAAGCACATTTTATTTATTCGTTCATCAGTTGATGGACATTTGAGTTGTTTCCACCTTTTGGCTATTATGAATAATGCTGCTATGAACATTTGTGTATGGTTTTTATGTGGATGTATGTTTTCATTTACCTTGGGTATATATTTATGAGTAGAGTAGCTGGATCATATGGTAAAAATTTTTTTAATGTTTATTTATTTTTGAGAGAGAGAGAGAGGCAGACACAGAATCTGAAGCAGGTTCCATGTTCTGAGCTGTCAGCACAGAGCCCGACTCGGGACTCAAATGCATGAACTGTGAAATCATGACCTGAGCTGGAATCGGACGCTTAACCAACTGAGCCACGCAGGCGCCCCCATCTTGTGAAATTTTTAAAGTACAGAATCGTATAAAGTAAAAGTCGTTTATTATTTTAAATTTTTTTTAAATGTTTATTTTTTGAGAGACAAAGAGACAGAGTATGAGTGGGAGAGGGGCAGAGAGAGAGGGAAACACAGAATCTGAAGCAGGCTCCAGGCTCTGAGCTGTCAGCACAGAGCCTGACGCAGGGCTCGAACTCACCAACCTTGAGATCATGACCTGAGCCGAAGTTGGACATTTAACCGACCGAGCCACCAGGCGCCCCTAAAGTAAAAGTCGTTTATAATGCTCTCCAACATCACCCATCCCCAAGTGAGCCAGTACCTTAATATTTTGGAGCATATTTTTCTTTTTCCTAAGCATGTCCATTCATACCCCTTTTTCTTCTTTTCCGCTTTCTGTCACTGTAGATTAAATTGACTTTCTTAGAGTTTTATATAAATGGAATCATACAGTATGTGTTTTGTGTCTGACTTTTTTTCATTCAGCATGTTTTTTGAGTTTCATTCATATTTCATGTATATCCATAGTGTATATCAATTCCTTTTTATTGCAGATAAGTATTCTATTGCAAGAATATGTCACATGCTGCCTGGGTGGCTTAGTTGGTTTAGTGTCAGACTCTTGGTTTCGGCTCAGATTGTGATCTCGCCATTCATGGGTTTGAGTCCTACAAGTGCACAGCCTACTTAGGGTTCCCTATCTCCCTCTCTCTTTCAGATAAAATAAACTTAAAAAAATTTTTTAAAAAGAATATATCACAATTTTTTAGCTGATGGGCATTTGGGTTGTCTCCAGCTTTAGCTATTATGAATAAAGCTGCTATGAACATTCCTGTACAAGTCATTGTGTGAATATGGGTTTTCATTTATTTAGGAGTGGAATGGTTAGCTCTTGGGGTGTTTGTTTAACTTTATAAGAAAGTGCTGAACTGTTTTTCAAAATGATTGTACCATTTTACATTCCCACTGGTAATATATATATAAATTTTTTCTTTCTTTCTTTCTTGCCCTTTCTTTCTCTTTCTTTCTTTCTTTCTTTCTTTCTCTTTCCCTTACTTTCTTTTTTTCTCTCTTTCTTTCTTTCTTTCTTTCTTTCTTTCTTTCTTTCTTTCTTAAGTTTATTTATTTTTGAGAGGTGGGGGTAGTGGCAGAAGAGAGAGAGAGAGAGAGAGAGAGAGAGAGAGAGAATCCCAAGCAGGCTCTGTGCTGTCAGCACAGAGCCTGATGCAGGGCTCTGTCTCACCAACGTGAGACCATGACCTGAGCCAAAATCAAGAGTCAGACACTTAATTGACTTGAGTCATCCAGGTGCCCCTAGACATATATTTTTCAAGTAAGCTCTAGGCCAAATGTGGGGTTTGAACTCACGACCCTCAGATTAAGAGTTGCATGCTCTATGACTGAGCCAGCCAGGTGCAAACCCGGTAATATTGATTAAAGCCAAACTCTTGCAAAACAAACAAACAAGAAAACCAAACCAAAACCAAAACCAAACTCTTGCTTTCAGGCAAGTGTCCATCCCCAGGATGGAGCCTGGTCTACCCCTTCCCAGTCTTTGCTTCCCTATGGATGAGTGATTGCCTAAGTTTCAGGGAGGCAGTGGGAGGGAAGGGCAGGGAAATTGTGGGGCCACCACAGAGTATGCCGAGCTACACAGCAGCCCCCCTTGGGGGCATTGTCTGGGCGAGACAATGGCACCTGTCTTCTCAGACTAGGGGGCAGTGGCCCCAAATTCTTACCCTGGGGGTTGATTCAGCACATGCTAAACAAAGGAAAACACTGAAAGGTCACTGAAAAAGGAAGTAGGTGGGAAGGGCTGTTGTCACTGTGTGAATGACCCTCTGTGCTTGTCTTTTACAGGGTGGGTATCCTCGGCCACTTTCCGTTTTCATTATTTGTCAGAGAAATGTGCGTTGAAACTTAATTGCTTCCCCCCGCCAACTCCCCCCCACTCTTCGCCATACATCCCAGCCAAAGAGGAACCAGAAGCTCTGCTGTCAGAAGGGGAAGAAAAAGTGATGGTGACTGTCCTTGGACAGTAAAAACTTCCATAAAGTGAGTTTAAAGTGGACACAGCCCCATGCGTCCAGACTCACGGGGTCTACAGGGTTTGGGTCTTCCAGCTGTTAGGCAAGAGGGCCGGGAGGTCAGGTACCATGTTTCGTCAGGGTTCTCAAGTCATCCTGACGTTACTGAGGTGGACGCCGGGTGCTGCTGGCACCCCCTTCAGAAGGACTTGTTGTCCAGCTTTAGGGAGCACTCTTGGTAGACGGCCCTGTGCTGTCATCTTTTTCAGAGATGGCCGTCTTGCCTGAGAGCGTGCCCTGCCCAGGCTGGTTCTCCCACAGTGGTGGGAGTGTCACTCTGGAGCTCTGTGGGGTTGGCCGAGGCTGTCCAAGACCTTGACTTCTCCCTCTGTCCACTCCTGCTCCTTCTCTCCCTTACACAGATGTTAGTCCCACCAGCACCACCTCGTAAGCATTCTGTACACTAAAGTCCATCTCAGAGTTGGCTTCCTGGAGAACTCACCTGGGACGATTTAGTAACAAGGAAGCTGTGAACTAGTATGAGCTTACTGTGTAACAAATGGATATAGACTTCCAAATGCATGGAATATTTGTGGAACCTTACAGAAGAGACTGTTGGGGCGCCTGGGTGGCTCAGTCAGTTAAGCCTCTGACTCTTGATTTCGGCTCAAGTCATGATCTCACAGTTCGTGGGTTTGAGACCCACGTAGGGCTCTGTGCTAGCAGCACAGAGTCTGTTTGGGATTCTCTCTCTCTCCCTCTCTCTATGCCCCTCTCTGGCTCATGTTCTCTCTCTCTCAAAATAAATAAAGTTTAAAAAGTTTATTTAAAAAATCTTAAAAAAAAAAGAAGAGACTGTTAACAGTAGCTAGGGACTAGGACTGGGTTCTTTCAGGAGTAGGGAAGTGTTACTTTCTACTCTTTTCCTTTTATAATAAAAAAACCTCTTATTTTAAAGAAACATGGGATTGCATTACACATACTTGTGATAGCTACCATTTGGGGAACACCTTGTACCGTGTCCTTTAGCACGTAGTCTCTATGGCTCACAAAAATGCAGAGGTGGATGTCGTTATCATCCCATTTTACGGGTAAGGGAGCTGAGCTTCAGAGGTGACAGATGATTGGTCCAGAAGCAACTGTCACCAAGCAGTGAAGCCGGCATAGACTCCGACTCCAACGCCAACGTTCAGGCTATCTCTGAGCTCAGAGCATGTGTCTTTCTGTCACTTCAAATGATGCCCTCTGTTCTGAATGGGGAGTATGGTGGGAAGGAAAGAGTAATGAACTGGCAGTAAAGGACCAAGCTTCTAGGTTTTTTTGCTATTATTAGTGAACTCTGAGTTATTTTCTGTTTATATGTTGCACTTATCTATAAAAATCCAAAACTCATTTTGGTATAGAGGCAAAATCCAAAGGCTGTTGGTTTTGACGGAGCTGGGTCCTGCTAGTTACTGTGTGATTTTTTAACAAGTTACTTAACCTCTCTGAGCCTCAATTTTCTATTCTTTAAAGTAGGGAAAATGGACTATAAGACTCAGGGTTGACATGAAAAAGACATACTATAATAGTACTTACTATATTCTAGGTCCTCAAGAAATCATTCCTTCCTCCTTGCAGTTTAACCTTTGGTCCTTGGGATAAAGTAAACTGTTCCTAGTTTTAGCCTAAGTTAAAACACTCAGTTTGCTAAAGAAGATATATTTAATGTATGTGAAAGGACTGACTTGGGATTCTTTTGTGGATCAGCAGAAGAAAGGAACCAAATTTTTCATGATCATTGTTTTACCTCTGCAAACTCCACATGACTGAAAGATCTCCAATGGGTATGGACTCTCCTGAGTGGGGATTGGGAAAGTAAGAGATCCCCCTTGGAAAGTATGAAGGGAAAAAAAAAAATCAATCCCTAGGCTTGGGAAGACCTGTGCTGTGTCCAATGGCGACTTCCCATTGAGTCCAATGGCGACTTCCCAAAAGTTATGTCCGCGTGTTGATCCCTAGAGTCTGTGAATGTGACCTAATTTGGAAAAAGGGTCTTTGCAGATGTCATGTCAAGATAAGATCACCCTGGATCATCTGGGTGGACCCTAAACTCAATGACGAGTGTCCTCATAAGAGACACAGAAGAGAGACACAAGGAGAAGAGAAGTCCAAGATGAAGACTGCAATTTTGGCCACACAGCCAACAAGTAACACTGGCAGCTGCCAGATGCCGGAAGAGGCAGGGAAGATTCTCCCCTAGGTCTTCAGAGGGAGCATGGCTCTGTCCACACCTTGGTTTTGGACTCTTGGCTCCCTGAACTGTGAAAGAATACATTTCTGTTGTTTTAAGCCCCCAAGTTTATGATGATTTGTCACAGCAGCCACAGGAAATTAATATAAGCACCACAAGACAATTTTAGGGGCAACCATGGGAATAGCATCAAAATTAAATGATATTAAAAAAGGACCCATTTGACCAAATATTTAGCATCAGGCTAGGAATATGGACCTAAGAGATGTCACCACGGAGATGACATGTAGTCTTCTGAAACAATGTCACACAGAGAGGGAAGTAGGTCAGTTAAGGGCAGGAAGCAAAAGAGGCCACGTTGATGAAGTGAGAGATATCTGCCATTTCAGATCCTGCCCCAATAATGGCAAAGTGGATTTTTCAAATACTGGGGAATTGGACAGAGACATACAGAGGCTGAGAACCTTTATGCTAGAATAACGAAAAATAAAAAATGTAAAAAGGAGATGGTCAAGATGCAGGAAGGGCTCCCTTTTAAGGAGCCAGTAAGTAAGTACTGGGATATGCTGGCTTCTCAGAGTCAAAGGTTTGAGGGGGACACTGGACAGTCCTCTACTGAACGATCTCATGGAGAAATGCATCAAAAGGAAGGGTGTGAACACAACAGGGGACCGGCTAAAACCAGTCACACGATAGGACATAACGTAATCACTAGAGATAAGGCTGTAGATTAATATTCACTGAAATGAAAGATGTTCGAGACATATCATTAAGTGCAGAAAGCAAGTGATAAAACAGTAAGTATAACAAAATCCCTTTCCTCATGTGTAAAGGGAGCTGAGGATAACAGTAGCCTCAGTAGTCTGAGGATAACAGAACACCCTCAATGTGTCTGAACTCACAATCAAACCCACTAAAATTTCTTCAGTGACACATGAATATTCACACTAAGTGGGATAAAGGCTGTAAATAGCATTGTATCACTTTGGGTCAGGTTGTGCAGCCCAATAAATTTGCTGGAAACTTGAAAACAAAAACTACAGCAAAACAGCCTTGTGTTTCCGGAGATTTTCACCTCCTGGAATTCTCAATGAGGGCCCGAGGGCCCGTGTTCTGTACAGGCATCAGCAAAGAAGCCTGCAGAGGCCCCTGGGTGGTTCGGTCGGTTGAGCGTCTGACTTCAGCACAGGTCATGATCTCATTGTTTGTGAGTTTGAGCCCCTCTTGGGACTCGCTGCTGTCAGCCTGTCAGCCCAGAGCCTGTTTTGGACCCTCCGTCTCCCTCTGTCTGCCCTCTCCCGCCTACAGTCTCTCTCTCAAAAATAAATAAAATATAATTAAAAAAAAAAAAGAACGAAGACTGCAAGCATTATTGCATTGCTACAATGTTGTTGCGGATGGATGAGGTTGCAGCCTGTTTTTTATCTTTGCCTTTTGACTTGTTATATTTTAATTTTTCTGCAGTGAATATTCATTACTTTTTTTTTTTTTTTTTTTGACCTGTAGCTTCTTGAATTTTAATCTATCTGGATAAATTTAACACGGGGACTACTGCATCGCTCCATGGACCTCAAAAGGTTCTTAGCACCAAGTTCATAATTTTCATCTCTGCCCTTAAGAAAATATTTCTGTGGGAAGAGAGGAACCATTAAAGAGATGGAGTGGGGGTTTTCATGTCTTTTTCTTGTGTCTTTAAGCCAGTCCCAACAGTCAATATCCAGGAAGATGGAGCCCCTAGAACCTTACCTGGGATTTACCTACCTTTCCTCATCTGTATGTATTAGTTTTATGTTAAAAGGTAAGGAACAACAGCAACAAACCAGAAAACAAATAGTGGGAATGTGGGGAAAAGCGAGGGAGGTCTATGTGGATAGCGCCAATGGAAGGAAGGAAAAAGAACAGGTGTGAAGCAGACTTTTCTGACCTCGGGGACTGCCTGGTGAGGAAGGGAGTGGGGTGGGGGGTGGGGGTGGGAAGGTCACGGGAAGAAAGAAGCAGCTAGAGGGACAGCCGGTAAGAAACAGAGAAAAGCGAACTGTTTCAAGAACCAGGAAGAAGTTGTTGAGCAAAGCTGTGGTCAAGTGAAGCCAGAGAGTCGGCTACTGGAGGCTGACTTTGCAGCCGAGTGAGGTGCAGGCCCTAAAGGAGAAGTGTGCCAGAAGGGTCTGCGGACATTCCGCTGAGTCCCACAGGCAGCAAAACCAGGGGCCCTTTTCTGCTCAGCTCCCTGGGTGCTTGAAAAATTTGAGGAGGGAAATTACAATTTGAGGAGGAATTTTCAATGTATGTACAAATAGTTTTTTAGTGGCTAAGAATTTCTGAGAATGTTGAAAAACCAGGTATTGAAAAGATATATGTACAAATTATTTTTAAAAATCTATGTTATTTCTAGATATTATATAACACTGTAGTATTGGATTGGCTGATAGTTGAGGGACTTCCGCCATTTGGCCAGACTTGGAAAGGGAAGTGGCCGTAAGCCAATGGAAATTAGAGAAGGGAGGTGGGAGGAACTTGCTGAAACACTAAATAGAAATGGAGCTTTTGATTGGGCAAGTCATAGTACGACTTCAGAGACACTGAAAGGTAGAACATGTCAGATGAGGAGGATCTCACGTACCCACAAAACTAACAGCTCCAAGCTGTGTGGCCTGAGCCCTGCTCTCAGGACCCAAGCCTAACTGCTAGTGGAGGGAAGCAGACAGCGAGAGTCCCAGAGGAGGAAGGCCCTCCCTCCAGGGCAACATTCCCCTCACAACTCATAAAGGGCTCCCCCACATGCACCCATGCAAAGTCAGCAGACTACCTAGGAGAGGAAGTTTGATTTCTTACCCAGTTACCATGGTTAGTATGGCCTCCATGGGAATGTGGGCCCACCCACATGGCCAGCCCCTTTGAAGCCTCGGACTGCCTGAGAGGCAAGACTGAGTAAAGAAGGTCAGAGCAGCCCCTCAAAAAGGGGTGCTTAAGCATGTGTTTGACATGTGACAGGGCAGTGGTTCTTAAACTGGGCCGTGTGGAACCCTGGGCCAAGGTGGTCTATAGCTAAAGCAGAAGTCTTTTCTGCATTTGCAGATAGAATGAGCTCCCTTTTAAAAAATATTGTTTCTTATAATAACATTAATACTTTTTTCTTTAATCAGAAGAATTAAAAGAAGAGAAGTCATCTATAATCTTACTTCCACATATTTAGGTATATTTCCTTTCAGGCTCTTTTTTTGTGAATATATTGATCAATCATATATTTACATATGTATATTTTTGGTGAGTTCTGTGCCCAATGTGGAGCTTAAACTCATGACCCCGAGATCAAGAGTCTCATCTTTTGCTGACCAAGCTAGCCAAGTGCCCCTGCTACAAATATATTTTAGATATATTTACAAATAATAATAGTTAACTATCATTATTGTTTAATATTTCTTGAATGCTTACCAAGGCAAAGCATTGCTCTTAACCCTTTGTGGATATTGAAGCATGCAATTTTCATAATAACCCTATAAGGTAGAAGCATTATTATCTTTATTTAACCATAAAAGAACCTGAGGAAGAGAGAAGTAAAGAAATTTGTTCAAAGTCACACATTAGTAGGTAGGGAACTGGAATTCAAACCTAGATCTGACTGCGGAGTCTACATTTTTAGACAATATATACACTGCATTATATATATATATATATGGTTTTGTGTTAAGGTCTTTCATTAAATATTATGTTGTATTTCCCACAACATTAAAAATAATTTACTTGACACGAAGTTTTTGTTTAGAATCAAGTAGAAGAAATTATCTGATTTAGTTTAAACTTAACAGTTTATTTGGTATATCTGTATATTAATTATATATTACATAATATATCAATATTTCAAAGTGTTCAAAAAAGAAACCTTATTGCCCAAGAGCTCCACCCCATGAGTTAAAGCAAACAAACATATCTTAACAAATATAAAAGAACAGAAGTCATATAAAGTATGATGTCAGATTACAGTGGGATTAAACTAGAACCAATAATTTGGAATTTTGGAAAATCCCAAAATATCTGGAGATTAAACACACACTTTTAAATAATACATGGGTCAAAAAGAAGTCTCTAGAGAAATTTTAAAATATATTTTAAATAAAAATATAACATCAATGAAACAGTGCTTAGAGAGAAATATATATAGCATTATACGCATATTAGAAAAGAAAGATCTAGAGGGTGGCTCAGTGGTTAAGTGTCCAACTCTTGGTTCTGGCTCAAGTCATGATCTCATGGTTTGTGGGTTTGAGCCCCGCATGGGATTCTCTGTCTCCCTCTCTCTCTGCCCCTCCCCTGCTTTCTCTCTCTCTCTCTCAAAATAAAGAAATAAACATTAAAAAAAAAAGAAAGATGTAGAATCAGTAATATAAGCTTTCCACTTTAGGAAACTAGACAAAGAAGAGGGATATAAGCCTAAATCAAGCAGAAGGAAATAAATAATAATTGGAGCAGAAATAAATGAAACTGAAAATAGGAAAACAATAAATAAAAGTCAATGAGAACAAAAACTGTTTTTTTGAAAAAAAGAAATAAATAAAAAATAACAAACCTCTTGTCAGGCTAACAGAGAAAAAAAAAGAAAGAAGATACCAATAACTAATATCAGAAATGAAATAAGAGTCATCTCTACTGAACATGAAAAGGATAATAAAACAGTATTATGAACAAACTCTATGCCCACAAAATTGATAGCCTAGATGAAATGAACTAATTTCTTGAAAGATGCAAACTACTAAAACTCACAAAAGGAGAAACAGATAACCTGAATAGGCCTCTATCTTTTAAAGAAATTGAATCAATAATCAGTAACATTCCAAAACAGAAAGCACCAGGATCAGATTGGCTTACTGGTGATTTCTAACAAACATTTCTAGAAGAAATGATACCAATTCTCTAGAATCTCTTCCAGAAAATAGAAACGGAGGAAACACTTCTTGACTCATTCTGTGAGGCCAGCATTACTCTAATACCAGGACCAGATAAATACATTACAAGAAGGGAAAACCCAGGACCGATTTCACTCATGAATATCTATGCAAAAATCCTCAACAAATGTTAGCAAATAATATGCCACAATATATAAAAAGAATTATACACCACAACCAAACGGGATTTATTCCAGATATTACAAGGCTATTTCAATATTCAAAAATCAATTAATGTAATCCATCTCATCAACAGGCTAAAGAAGAAAAACCATATGATCATATCAATTGGTGCAGAAAAAGCATCTGACAAAATCCAATACCAATTCATTCTAAAAATTTTCAGCAAACCAAGACTAGAACGGAACTTCCTCAGCTTGATAAAGAACACCCACAAAAACTTACAGCTAGAATTCTTTTTTGAGAGAGAGAGAGAGAGGATGCAAATGAGCAAGGAGCAGAGAGAGAGTGGGAGAGGGAGAGAGAGAGGGAGAGAGAGAGAGAGACATGCGGGGCTTACCTGAGGTGGGGCTCATGTTTTTACCTGAAGCAGGGCTCAAGGTCACCCAAAGCGGGGCTTGAGCTCACCTGATGTGGGACTCAAACTCGGGAACTGTGAGATCATGACCTGAGCCAAAGTCTGATGGTTAACTAACTGAGCCACCCAGGTGCCCTAGAATCATTCTTAATGGTGGGAAAACAGATGCTTTCCCTCTATGATTGGGAACAAGGCAAGGATGTCTACTCTCACCACTGCTATTCAAAATTGTACTGGAGGGGTGCCTGGCTGGCTCAGTAGAGCACGAGTCAGCAGAGCATGAGACTCTTAAACTCGAGGGTTGTGAGTTTGAGCCCCATGGTCGGTGTAGAGATTACTTAAAATAAAATCTTAAAACAAAAACAAAATTGTACTGGAAGTCCTAGCTAATACAAAAAGACAAGAAAATGAAATAAAAGGATTACAGTTTGGCAAGGAAGAGATAAAACTGTTTTTGCTCACAGATGACAAGATTGTCTATATAGAAAACCACAAGGAACTGACCAAACAAACAAACAAACCTTCCCAGGACTAGCAAGCTATGATGGCATGATTGCAAAATAACAAGTTTAATATCCAAAAGTCTATGGCTTTCCCAAACAGCAGCAATGAACAAATGAATTTGAAATAAAAAAAAAAAAAATACCATTTACATTAGGACTAGAAAAAAAAGAGAAATACTTACATATTTCTAGCAAAATATAAACAGAATCTATATGAAGAAAACTACAAAACTCTAATGAAATCAAAGATCTAAATAATTGGAGAAATATTACATGTTCATGGATAGAAAGACTCAATATTGTTAAATATCAATTCTTGCCAACTTGATCTAAAGATTTGATTTAATCTCAATCTAAATCCCAGGAGGTTATTTTGTATATTGTCAACAAAGTGATCCTAAAGTCTATATAGAAAGGCAAGAGACCCTAAACAGTCATCTTGATGCTGAAGAAGAACAAAGTTGGAGGTCTGACATGACAACTTTAAGACTTACTATAAAACTACAGTAATCAAGACAGTATAGTATTGACAAAATATAAAATAAAAAAAAAAAATAAAGAGATCAGTGAAACAGAATAGAGCCCAGACATAAACCCACACAAATATAGTTACTGATCTTTTTGACAAAAGAGAAAAGGCAAGTCAATGGAGAAAGGATAGTCTTTTCAACAAATGGTGCTGGAAAACTGGACATCTATATACCAATAAATAAATAAATAAATAAATAAATAAATAAATAAAAAGAAAGACAGGAAAAAAAAGAATTTAGACAGAGATCTTATACCTTTTACAGAAATTAATTCAAAAGGAATCATAGACCTAACTGTAAAACATAAAAATATAAAATTTATAGACAATAATATAGAAGAAAATCTAGGTCACCATGGGTTTGGCTCTTACTTTTAGATACAACACCAAAAACACAATCCATGAAAGAAAAAATTGATCAGTGGGCTTTATTAAAATAAGAAATTTAATTTCCGTGAAAGACAACGTTCAGAGAATAAAAAGACAAGCCATAGAATGGGAGAAAATATTTGCAAAACACATTTCTGATAAAGACCTTGAATACAAAATAAACAAAGAACTCTTAAACCCCAACAATAAGAGAACAAACAACCCAGTTAAAAAGTGGGCAAAATGTCTTAACAGACACCTCACCAAAGAACATATACAGATGGCAAATAAATATATGAAAATATATTCAACATCATGTATCATTAGGGAACTGCAAATTAAAACAACAATGAAATACTGCTTCAAAACTATGAGAATGTCTAAAATCTAAAACACTGATAACACCAAATGCTGGGGAGGATACAGAACAATAGGCACTCTCATTCACTGCTGATAGGAATGCAAAATGGTACAGCCACTTGGAGGCAGTTTCTTACAAAACTTTCCTAGTCTGAAAAGGCTGCATACTACATGACATTTGGGAAAAACCAAACGATTGAGATTGTAAAAAGAATAGCGGCTGCCAGGAGTTCGGGGTGTTGGGGGCAGTATGAATAAGTGAAGCATAGTGGATTTTCAGTGTGGTGAAATGATTCTATATGATGTTGTGATGGTGAACACATGATAGTATGTATTTGTCAAAACCCATAGAAATGTGCAATACAGAGAACCTTAATGTAAACTATGGACTTTAGTCAATAGTAATATATCACCATTGGTTAACTAATTATAACAAATGCACCATGCTAATGCAAGATGTTAATGATAGAGGAAACTGTATATAGGAAGGGGGTATATGCAAACTCTCTGTACTGTTCGATTTTTCTAGAAATCTAAAACTGTTCTAAAAATAAAGTCTATTAATTAAAAAACATAAATGCCTGAGAGTAACAAAAACAAATTAAAAAAATGGGGAGGAGGAAGGGCTTATCTTACTAGATGTAGCTGAGACAAACCAGGTTCACACACAATATCCAGCAACTAAAAGACTTCATTTCTCTGCTTCCCTTACAATTTTAGTATATGTGCTACTGAAGCAAGCACTGTCTCTTCCCCTTACAGATAAAGATGTAAATAAACTTTTTAGTTGTGACTTCCAGAAAAGCCCCTAAAAGTGTCAGACAGCTGGCATGTGCCCTTCTGACCCCTCCCCACTCTGTTTGCTTCCTGCCTGGATAAAGGGATATATGGCTGGAACTTCAGCAACCATCTTGGAGCACAAGGAGGTTCTGACTGAGGTTGAAAGCCACTGCGAAGAATGGCTAGGCAGAATAATGAAGGTGCTTGGGTTTTTAGTGATTTTTTTAAAAAGTGGATTTATTTATTTTGAAAGAGAGAGGCAGAGAGAGAATCCCCAGCAGGGCCCGAACCCACGAACCATGAGACCACGGCCTGAGGTGAAACCAAGACTCTGAAGCTTAACTGACTGAGCCACTCAGGTGCCCTAAAGAAGCCCGGGTTCATGGTGCTACTATGCTAACCCTGGCTGCTTTATACCAGACTTCTTCTACAGGATAGAAATAAATCTATTTCTTATTTAAGTTTCTGTTGTTTGTTTTCCATGTTTAGCTATCCAATAGCTAAACACAATTTCTACCTTGTATACCAGATAATAAAACTTACTGTAATTCTATTATGATAAAACCATATGTATAGCATAGGTATAAACAATACAAATAGAATAATAATAATAATAAAGAGTCCAGAAACAAATTCAAACAAGGACTTAATATAAATAAAGATGACATTTAATTTAGAGGGAGAAAGATGGTTTACTTAATATATGGTGTTGGCAGAACTGACTATCCATCTGGAAGAAAATATGATGATACTTCTACTCCACATCATATGCAAAAATAAACTCCAGATGGACTCTAAGTCTAAATGTGAAAAATAAAAAAATATTAGATACAAATGTAAGGAATTATTTATAAAATCATAAAGTAAAGAAGACTTTCTGATGTGAAAGATAAAACTTAGAAACCCTAAGGATCAGCACCTAAAATAATAGTCACATCATCTCTTAAAAATGAACACATTTTTTTTGTATAGCAAAAGAAACTATAAACAAAGTCAAAAGACTAAATACTTAAAATATACATGATAAAGGATGAATGTTGCTAATGTACCTTAGCTCCTACAAACCAAAAAAAAAAAAAAAAAAAGACAAGCCAATTAAAGTTTGACAAAGCATATCAATAGGTACTTCCAGAAAAAAAGATATAAATCATGAATGATATGAAAGATTCTTAACCTCACTGGTATTCAAGAAAATGCAAATTAGCACAATAAAAGTATAGCATTTTGATCCATCAGATTAGCAAAAATAAAAAATATTGGTAAGACTAGCCATATGAGCATGGAATGTGAATTTCTACAGCATCTCTGTAAAGTATTATAATAATATGTATTAAAAATGCACATATTCCTCAATCCAGAAATACTACTTTTTGTAATGTATTCTACAGAAAGAATAATACCAGTATATAAAGAAATATATTCAAGAAAATTTACTATAGCATGACTATAGATGCCCCTAATCTGAAGAAAAAGAGCTTAATGTGACCGTCCATCATCAGAGGACAGTTGACATATTAGGTGCTATAGAGTATTATGCAACTTAAAACACATGAGTTAGATACATACATGCATTGACCGAGACACATGTCTGGACCAATGGGCTTTTTTAGTTCTTAAATGTCCACTTGAGGACTCTAGTGTTTTATCTGTTATATAAGAAGTAACCCATGAAAAATTGAGCTAAATGGCACCATATTTCTGATTTATTCCTGTGCGGTTTTAGCATTCCTTACAGAGTGGTACCTCAGGCAACTGTCCAACTGATCTTTTTATTGGGCTTGAGACGCTGCAATGGAGGACTAGCTTCTGTGGGACCAACCTTCCTACAGGTAGCAGATAAACTCTGGCCAAAACAAACAGAAACAACAAGCAGCTAAAGGCATGAGAGAGCAACAAAAAACAGATAGACATTGGATGGAGAGTCAACGTGTAGAAGGGAACAGCTCTGGGTTTCTCAGTTTTAGACCTTTTTGCTAGAGGGCAGGCCCCAGTTTTGCCCTGTGGGGCAGCTAAATTCAGGTAGATCATGTACAGTCCAGCTGTCTTGAAGAATCAAAGGATACAGCAGCTGGAAAGTGAGGAGGGTTATCTCAAAAAGGAGAGAGCAAGAGTCCAAACTCTGCCCAAACCTCTGCTAATTCCTGAACTGTACTTGTGCAGGGCAGACTCCCAGCAGCCCAGCTAAGGCAAACAGAACTGGACAGAGAATTTTGCCACTGCCCATCACAAGGGCGTTTGAGTCCAACCAAAATAATTGCCTGCTTTAGAAAAACATTTTTCAGGTTCAGTTGGTAAAGCGACCCACTCTTGATATCTGCTCAGGTTGTGATCCCAAGGTCGTGAGATCAAGTCCCGCATTGGGCTCCACACTGAATGTGGAGACTGCTTGGGATTCTTTCTCTCTCCCTCGCTCTCTGCCCCTCCCCCACTCATTCATGCTCTCTTTCTCTCTCTCTCAAAATAAGTAAGTAAACTTTAAAAAAAAAAGAAAAACATTTTTCAGAGACAAAGTAGAATCCATAGTCTCTATAAGTATTATTTACAGTGACTAGGGTACAATCCAATATTATGAGGCATATGAAAGAATGGGAAAATGGGATCCATATCAAGAGAAAAGGCATTCGGTCAAAACTTACCCCAAAGATATACTACATGTTGGGATTAGCAGATAAGAGTTTTAAAACAGCTATTATAGCTATACTCAAGGATGTAAAGTATATACTCAAAGTGAACAACAAAATAAGAACTATCAGCAAAGAAATAGAAATGTTGATAAAGAACCAAATGGAAATTCTAGAACTGAAAAATTCCCTGATAGGGCTTGAAAGCATTTTGGAGATGACAGCAGAAAGGTCAGCGAACTTGACTATAGATCAATAGGAATGATCTGATTTGAAGAATAGAAACAAAAAGACCCCCCCCCCAAAAAAACAAAACAAACAAAAACAAAACAAAACAAAAAAACGAACAGAGATTCAAGGATCTGAGGGATAATACCAAAAGGTCTAACACATGTGTTAAGAGCATCCTGAAGAGAGGTGAAAGACCATGGTGCAGAAAAATATTTAAAGAAATAATGGCCAGAATTTCCTCAAATCTGGTGAAATACATAAGATTACAGACTTGGGAAGCTTAGTTGACTTCAAGCAGAATAAATACAAAGAAGACTACATCTGAACTTATACTGTTGAAACTAAAGATAAAGAGAAAATATTGCAAGTAGTCAGGAAAAAAAATGATATATACAAGAGTAATAATTTGAATGCCCACTGACCATCAGAAAAAAATGGAGGCCAGAGTCAATAGAAAAATATCATTAAAGTTCTGTAAGAAAAAAAAGTCAACTTAGGTTTCTATATCCAGTAAAAACATTCTTTAAGAATGAAAGTTAAGTAAGGACGCCTGGGTGGCTCGGTTGGTTAAGCCTCGGACTTTGTCTCAGATCATGATCACTCAGTTCACGAGTTTGAGCCCTGCAATAGGCTCTGTGCTGACAGCTCAGAGCCTGGAGCCTGCTTTGGATTCTGTGTCTCCCTCTTTCTCTACCCCTCCCCTGCTTGTGCTCTGTGTCTCTTTCTGTCTCAAAATAAATACATAAACATTGAAAAAATATTAAAAAAAATAAAAAAAGAATGAAAGTTAAATAAATATGTATTTTTTTATTTAAAAAAAATTTTTTTTTAACATTTATTTATTTTTGAGACAGAGAGAGACAGAGCATGAACGGGGGAGGGGCAGAGAGAGAGGGAGACACAGAATCGGAAGCAGGCTCCAGGCTCTGAGCCATCAGCCCAGAGCCTGACATGGGGCTCGAACTCACGGACCGCGAGATGGTGACCTGAGCCGAAGTCGGCCGCTCGACTGACTGAGCCACCCAGGCGCCCCTAAATAAATATATTTTAATTAAACAACAACTTAGAACATTTATCGCCAGCCAACATGCACTACAAGAGATACAAGAAGAGGTTCATCAAGATGGAAGGAATTGACATTAGATTAGAATTCAATCTTCAGGACAGACAAAAGAGCATCAGAAATGGAGAATATATGTAAATATAAAAGACTATTTTCCCTCTTAATTTCTTTAAAGCAATATTTATTAAGATAATGTTTGATGCAAAAATTAACATTGTCTTGTGAATGTTCGTATCAAGAATTTGTAGACGTTATACATACAACAACTATAGCATAAAGTAAGGGGTTGAGGGGACAGTAAATGGTTCCAAATTATGGCAAATTTCTCACATTTTAGGAGAAGCAGTAAAATATTAACTCGAAGTAAACTGTAAAAAATTAAGAATGTATATTTTAATCCCTAGAATGATAACAAAAAGTTAACTCAAAAAGGTTGAGCTAAATAGCAAATAAACAAATATGGAATTCTTAAATATATCCAATTAATGAAGGTAGTCAGGAAAGGAGGTATAGAAAACTAAAATACAGAAGGGACAAATAACAAATAAATAGTAAAATTTTAGACCTAAATCTATTCATATTAATTATTACATTGAGTGTAAATAGATTAAATACTACAATTGAAAGTCATAGATTGCCAGAATCGATAAAAGCAAAAAACAAAAAAAAGAACAACAACAACAACAAAAAACAAAAACAAAAAACTTAACTATGTGCTGTTTACTTTGGAGATAAAAGTGAAGTATTAAGATGCAGGTAGGTTGAAAGTAAATGGATGAAAAATTATGCTATGTAAACAGTAAGCATACGAATGATAAGATGGGTATATTAGCATTAGATAAAGTAAATGTTAAGCAAGGAGAATTACCATAAATAGATACAAGTATTTACAGAGTATTTACTAGAGATAAAAAAGCTTAATTCATCAGAAAGATATAATAGTCTAAGTGTGTATGTGCCTAATAGTGCCTAATAATGGAAGTTCAGAAACATGAAAGAAAAATGGACAGAATTAAAGGAAGAATTAGAAAATTTCCCAACCACACTCAGATATTTGAACACGCATCTCTCAGCAATTGATAAAACTAGACAAAAATTAGTAAAGAGGTAGAAGATCAGAAAAACACTATCTGTCATCGTGAGCTAATTGACAATCTATCCAACAACTGCAGAATACATATTCTTTTCAAATCATATTGTATGTTCACCAAGATAGACTATAGATTCATAAAACGAATCTCAATAAATTAGAAAAGTTGAAGTCAGATAGAGTCTGTTTTCTGACCATAATGGAATTAAATTAGAAATCGGTAACAGTAAGGCATGTATTTGTTAAAAACCCAAATACTTGGAGATTGACTCACTTTTAAATAACCCATGGCTCAAACAAGAAATCGCAGGGGACATTAGAAAATATTTTGAACTAAATTATAATGAAAATACAAGATATCAAAACTGGGAAGATGCAATTAAAGCATTGAATTAGGGGAAACTCATAGCTTTAAATTTTTATATTAGAAAAGATAGAAGGATATTGAAACACTAGGAATGTCACATACTTAAAAAACATCTTTCCCAAAATGTACTGGCATAATTTTATGGAATAGGAATTCCAAAAAATTGTACTAAATATAATTTCCTCCTGTAAAAATAAATAAATAAATTAAATAAATTAAAAAAAAAAAAAAAAAGAAAAGATGAGAGAATAAAGTCAATCACCAAACTTTCAACCTTAGGGAGCTAGATAAGAGCAAAGCGAACCTAAAGTAAGTAGAAAGAAGAAAATAATGTTGAGCAGAAAGCAACAAAGTCAAAAACAAACCATAGAAAAATTAACCAAAATCTGGTTCTTTGGAAAAACCAATGAAATTTAACAAACATCTATCTAGAGTCAGAGAGAGTAAGAGAAAGAGAAGACACAAATTTCAAGTATCAGGAATAAAAGAGAGGCTATCATTACAAATCCTCCAGGCTTTAAAAGGATTATAGGGAATATAGTAAATTACTTCATGTCAGTAAAATTTTAAAACTTAGATTAAGTGGACGAATCACCTGAAAAGAATCACCTGAAAAGCACAACTTACCTATACTGGTAGAGATAAAGTATAAAATCTAAATAACCCTATACTATTGAGGAAATTGATATTGGATAGTTTTAATGGTTAATTCCATCAGACACTTATCAGAAAGAAATAATACCAATCTTTCTTTATTAGAAAATAAAAAAGTGAATACTCCCAAACATGTTTTATGAGGCCATATTAACCCTGACACCAAAAACTAACAAAACATACTACAAAAAAAGAAAAAAAACTACAGACTAATATCCATCTTTAACGCAGATGCAAAATTCCTTAACAAAATGTTAGTAAGTTGGCAACATATAAAAAGGATGATACATCATGATCAAATGGGGCTTATCCTAGGCATCCAAGATTGGTTTAACCTTTTAGGAGTTTATGATAGATTTATGGGAAAGAACTACCAAGTTAAAGCATCAGATCAAGGAAAGACTCTACATTTGCTTTTTTTTTTTTTTTACTGGTAGTGGAAAATGTAAGTGGTCAGATATAGCTTAAAAAAATAATAACAAAACAAAATAAAACAAAACAAAAAACCCAAAATCCCTCCAGACTAGGAATTAAGACTGGAATTCTAGTCCTGGTATTGCCTCCAATTCAATGTATAATGTTAGAAAGGTCACTTTGCCTCTCTTGGCCTTAGTTGACACACGTGTCCAATAATGACCTCTCAGGGTCTTTCCCAACTGTTACACTCTAAGAGTCTATGAGGCCAAGTCCTAAAATTTTTGTCACAGCTGCCTAGACTTTTCTGCTTCAGCACCTCAGAAGGCAGAAGTAGAAAATGTGCAAGACATGCTTTCATGCACAGATGAAGGCACCATCTGCACGTGGCTTGAAGTACTGAGGGTTCAAGGGTGACTCCTCCCCACCTTGAAAGCACCATGTGTCCTCAAGAGGTACTTCAGAAAATATTTTTTTAATGTTTATTTGTTTTTGAGAGAGAGAGAGAGACAGAGACAGAGAGACAGAGGGGGGGGAGAGAGAGAGAGAGAGAGAGAGAGAGAGAGAGAGAGAGAGAGAATGAGTGGGGGAGGGTCAGAGAGAGAGGGAGACACAGAATCTGAAATAGGCTCCAGGCTCTGAGCTGTCAGCACAGAGCCTGACTTGGGGCTTGAACTCATGAACCGTGAGACCACGACCCGAGCCTAAGTCAGACACTTAACTGACCAAGCCACCCAGGCGTCCCAGAAGGTATTTTTAATGAACTCTCTGAAAGCATCCACTGTGTCATGGTGCTATAGACCTTGGAATTTGAACTCTGACTGAACTGGGTTTGAACTCCAGTTCTGCTACCTGCTGAATGATTCTGGAAAAATTACCCAACATCTCTGAATCTCAGCTTCTTCATCTGCAAAGTGGGGATAACACCTGTTACATAGAGTTATTGTGAGGATTAATTGCGAGAGCATTAGGAAGTTGGTGGATTATGGTCAGTGCTCAACAAATACTAACTTCCGTGCACGTATCAGTAAAGAATTCGGTTTGGTTACATACGGCAGGACATGTAAATAATCATGTCTCAAATAAGACAGAGATGTATGTGTTTCTCTTTCATGTAAAAGAGTTCAGGGGGGTGAAACCTGGGGCTTGTTTGGGTGTTCCACGGTCAGTAGAGAACCAGATTGCTCATCTTTCTGCCCCACTGTCCTTAGCACGTGGCTTCTGTTCACACAGTCACCTCGGAATCTAAGAGGACCGTTGGGTCTCGTCATCCTGTTCACTTTCTTGGCAGGAACTAAAAGAGGAGAAAGGCAAAAGGGAAAACTAAAAAGAGAGGGTGAAAGACTTAAACATTCTATAAAGAACCTCTTTGGACAATGACTTCCGTTTACAACTTACTGGATTCCTCCTGGTTACAAGAGAGGCTGGGGAATGGAACCTTGCTGCCCCAAATGAAATTAGGATACTGTTACTAAGAAACAAGGGGAGAATAGGTGGACAACCAGCGATCTTTATGACACTGCTTTTTCTTGTCACTAAGATTAATTTTGGGTTGGGGTCATGGAACCAGCACAGAATAGCTGGCATAGCTTTTGGATCGTAACCTATGGCAAAAGAGGTAGCTTTTTTGTAACAAGTGGATTTGAATTAAAAATCTAGTTTTGGGGGACCTGGGTGGCTCAGTCGGTTAAGCGTCCGACTTCAGCTCAGGTCATGATCTCGCGGTCCGTGAGTTCAAGCACCGTGTCGGGCTCTGTGCTGACAGCTCAGAGCCTGGAGCCTGTTTCAGATTCTGTGTCTCCCTCTCTCTCTGACCCTCCCCCATTCATGCTCTGTCTCTCTCTGTCTCAAAAATAAATAAACGTTAAAAAAAAAATTGAAAAAAAAAAAGACGGGAAAAAAAATCTCGTTTTGATGCTTATTAACCAAGTGACCACGGGTCAGGTGAATTACCTTATTGGAACCCAGTTTCTTCCCCTGTAAAGTGGGATGATACTAATATGGTTACCTCACTGGCTTGAGGTAAAGATTCATGAAAGCTGAGTAAGTGACAGCACTTGGAGTAGAGTTAGCCACCCAGCAGATTCCCAAGAATATTTTGTTTCTAAGAACTTGAGATTCAAGGGCCTTTGCTCAAAGTGGCCCGGTGAGGGGCCCTTGGGCTATGGCATAGGGAGTGGCCATTTTGGTGACTAGGGAAGGAGACCTCTCTCTTGAAGAGGGTAGGCTTCTAGGTTTTGTCTGCAAAGCTACCTATTCCTAAAAAGCTACCAATGTCCTCAGGCAGTCTTTACTGGGTCCACTGGGCTGGGCTGAAACTGTCTTGAGCAGGTAGAAATGACAGCAGTCTTTATAAATCCAGGGTGTTGGCAAGGCTAAACCAGGCACCTGGTACCCTGGAACTCTTTCTCCCTGTCCCCACCTGTGATGGCCTACCAGCCCGTCCCATGTAATTCAGTCTTCACATACTCCACCCTACATGTACGAATGTGCACAGTCTCTCTGAACTCTTGAACAAAGCAAGGAATGAGCCCCTCAGATGAGGGTTGTGGGACCTTGGGCAGGTCGCTTTAGCTGTGTGATCAGTGTCTTTATCTGTAAAATGGGCAGGTTGGCCTTGATGATTTAAAAATAAGCAATGCTTGTTGAACACCTGCTGTGTGCTGGAGCCTGTGTTAGGAGCTGGAAATGCAGTGGAGTCAGAGACACGGCCTGCTCCCAAAGGGCTGAAGGTCTGATGAGACACAGACAGGGAAGGGGACAGGGAAGTAGGGGATGCCAGGGGAACTCCAACGAGGGGCCTTTCCTGATGCTTGCGGTTCATGAGCACACGGTACTCCTGGCAGAGCAGGGGGAACTGGCAGGTAACAGAGCTCTTGCCCTGCCCACCTGCAACTGGAGGTGATGCCAACACAGGCCAGTGACTTGTGTGGCTCTTAGATCACAGCAGGGCCTGCTTCAAGCGTTTACCACATAATCTAGTAGATAGAAGCATGGACTCCGGAGCCAGGCTGTTTGGGTTCAGAACTCAGCTCTGTAATGTACTAGCTGTGTGTCGTGGGCAAAGATATTTAACCTTCTATTCTATAAAATGGGTATACTATTAGCATCTTCCTCATAGGATAGTTAAGAGAATTAAGGGGAATTAAAAGTATCTGCTGCAGGGGCGCCTGGGTGACTCAGTTGGTTAACTGTCCGACTTCGGCTCAGGTCATGATCTCACGGTTCGTGGGTTCGAGCCCCGCGTTGGGCTCTGTGCTGACAGCTCAGAGCCTGCCTCGGATTCTGTGTCTCCCTCTCTCTGCCCCTCCCCTGCTTGTGCTCTCTCTCTCTCTCTCAAAGAATAAATAAACATTAAAAAAAAAGCACCTGCTGCAGTATACTCCTCCATCTCTACCTTCTGTCCTAGTAAGTGGGTCTTGACGACCAAAGCAAAAGGCTCTGGTCCTTAGGCCTGAGAGATTATGAAATAACATCTTGAAGATGTAAGAATCAGGGATTTCTTCCCCACTCCTCATCCTTCTGTTCTTTAGATAACATATATTCATCTCTCTGGCCTCTCCTATTTACCAAGCCAACAAGAGGGTGGGGTGGCAGTCATGTGCGGGTTCTCCATTCTGGCTAGAAGCTATCTGTGAGCCATCCCGTGCTGGAGACGCTGACTGCACAGGTTGCCCCGAGAGCCAACACACAGGGACAGAGCAAGGCCTTCCAGAGGGGCAACTGCCCTCCCCTCCACATTCTATAAAAACTGTCAAATGGAGATGTAAAAACAGATACCACTTCCTCCAACTCAACCCCACCTTCTCTACAGAGAAACCGGGTAGAATTGCCAGTATCAGGGACTAGCGCCTTGAGGGAATGTTGGCCTCTAAGTCCCCTTCCCAGCCAAATTCCAGAGGCCTGTGTTGGGTAGCAGTGGGAGTGTTCAGAGTTTGGACTACTGACCCAGCACTGGAGACCTTACCCACAACTGATGGATGCCCTCTAAGAGTCATAAGAACCAAAGAAGTATTCCTTCAGTTCAAAGGTCAGCAGAAAAGGGCTTTCACTCCCTAACATCTGGGCCTGGAAGGAGGACCATACCTTTGGATAGTAGGGCTGTCAGAGGAAATGACCTCAGATGGACAAATATACCCTCAGTAGGAATGAGTCCAAAGAGAAATATAGACTAGCTGGGTCCCCAGGCTCTTGAAGAGTGAAGGAATGTTCAGAACAGGTACACAGGGTTCAGGTGAGGTTCTCCAGAGAGAACCATAGAGCCCTACCTAGCATTTTCTGAGCTGGAATGCGCTCACTGTGCACATGAGGAACCAGGGGACTTTGGAGATCTTTACATTAGACCTCATTCTCCCAGACTCCTCACAGCGATCCACATTGTTGACAACCTTCTCCTTAAATCCTCTTCCTTGGCCTCTTGCTTATTCTGGCCTGCCTTTTATCCCACCTCTAGTTACTCTGGTCTCCTGTGGTCCCAGAGCATGGCTCTCACCCCAAGTTCTGCCCTTGAGGCCAGGCTCTTGGTCTTTATCCTCTCTCCCCCATCCACTCATGCACCTTCAGCTCCATGGGTATTTGACATCCTGGCTAGTCCCAGGCACTCATCTCTCCTGCAATGACAGAGCCCCTAGGACATCCCATGGGCACATCAATCTCAACATTTCCAAACTTCAGCTCACCATTTTCCTTACTCTGATGGCTTTTATTATTATATACAGCCTATTTTTGACATCTTATATTTCCCCTCCCCCAAGTTCAGTGATTTTCAGTGCCTGAAAATTCCCTTCTATCCTTGGGCCTCAAATTTAAGGCTTTCCTGGCCATATTCAGTAATTCGCTCATCAAATACTTTCTGAGCATATTAATATTCTCTGTGCCAGAGTTGGCTCCAAGTGCTAGAGGTTCCATGGTGAAAAAGACAGACTTGGATTCTGCCTCTGAGGGGCTTATAGTTCAATGGTGGAGTTGCAGAAGTAGTTGCAGAAAAATAGCTATATAATTTCTACAAACTAACATAAGTAGTTGCAGAAAAATAGCTATATAATTTCTACAAAAGAACAGTACAGGGCTGTGACAGTGCATGATGGGAGGTGGGGGTAAGGGGAGGAGGTGCAGCTAACCTGATCTGGAGGCCAGAAAGTCCTGAACATGGGGAACAGGTGTGAGGCTTAGCAGGTTTGGAGCTCATTTCCTCTTTCAGAATTTCAGGCCTGTGGTAGGCTGAGTAATTAGTATTAAGAATTTCTTAATTAATATTAAGAAAATATTAAGGTATTTTAAGTGTCTCTTAAAAAAGCGAGATTTTCCTGGATTATCTGGGTGGGATCAATGTCCTTAAAGTGGAAAAGGGAGGAGGTCAGAGAGTCAGAGAGAGATGTGATCTTCTAAGCTGGGTCAAAGAGAGGTTATGTTTCTGGTTCTGAGGATAGAGGAAGGGAGCCATGAGCCAAGGAATGTGGGTAGACTCTGGAAGTCGAAAAAGGCAAAGAAATGGATCTCTTCTAGAGCCTCTAGAAAGGAACCCAGCCCTGCTGATAACCTTGATTTTAGCCCAGTGGGACTTCTGTTGGACTTCTGAAATCCAGAGCAGGAAGATAATAAATTTGTGTTATTTTAAGCCACTAAGTTTGTGGTAATTTGTTATGGCAGCAGTAAAAAATTATAATTATAGGCCTCAGCCCTATTTCCACTCCTAAATCCATTTCATTTATTTCCATCTATACTTGAGTCCTATCTTTCCTTCATCTCCGCTCTCTGGATCTGTCTTCTAGACTCTGCATTTTTGAGGACTCCAAGGGCACAGAACTCCAAGTGTTCAGATCAATTATAGAAGCAGGCAGAGGGAGGAGAGCAAAGAGCAGCAAGTGAGTGCAGGGGTGAATGGAGAGCTCTAGCTCGGGATTCAGGCCTGCTGGAACCTTGGGGAGCACTGACTCCCTGTGGGCATCCACTCAAGGCCTTTGGCTTGTTTCTTCAGCTCAAACATTAAGACAGCCATAGGTGCCATCTCAAAGCCATGAAAGGCAGTAACTGTATCATGCATTTACCATAGGAGATAATCATGAATGCTTATGTGCCATCAGGAGACCAGGTCCAAGGAATTACAAAAAAGTCACTGAAGGGTAATCAAGGGCAACGCCAAGCACCCAGGGCCAGGTGCCAGGGAAGGTGCTTCTTCCCCTTCCTGCGCCCTCCCCTTTCCTGCCCTGGTAGCAGCTCAGGGAGAAAGCCCCAGGGGATGGGGAGATGGCTTGGCCAGCTGTGCTGATACACCCCCGCCCAGGGTCACTGAGGCAGGTCAACCTTCCCCTCTCCCCCCCCCCCCCCCCCCCCCGCTTCCCCCAACACTCTCTTCAGCTTAGGCAGCCCTTTGGTGGCCGGCGGGCTGGTTTCGCCGCGAGTGGGGCGCACGTGGCGCGACGCCCCCTACCTCCTGGGGACACAGCAGTGAGGGCCGCGCGGGTAGCCGGCCCGCGGCCCGGCCAGTGTGGGGTGGGGGTTCTCACTTCCCCTCCCCAACGGCCGCGGGTGCAGGTGCCGCGCGGGCAGTGCCCCGCAGGCGGGGCGTGCCCTGTGGACACGCCCCCGCGACCGGCCCTCCCAGCCCGTGCGGAGGAAGCTCCAGAGCGGCGGCTGGTGCTGCGCCGAGCCGGCGCCCCTGCCGCCCCGCGCCCCGGGACGCCGCCCGGCCCGGCCCCGCGCACGCAGCGAGCGGGGCAGGTGAGCTGCGCCCGCGCCATGGCAGCCTCAGGTGCGTAGGCAGGCCCGGGCCCTTCTCCCGAGCCTCCCCGCTGGCTGGCCGTCTCGCCCCCCGACAGCTGTCCGAGCGCCACCCGGCTCCCGGCTCTGCTACGTCGGTGCGGGACTGTGTGCTTCCTGCTCTTTCCCGCGTGCTTTCTGCTCTTTCCCGCTTCCCCGGCGCAAACCTCGCGTCCTGGCTTTCCCACATCCCCCTTCCCGGCCTGTCGCGCGATTCTCTTCAGTCCCCATCTGCACCTCTCCTGTCTCCCGTCTTCTAGGTCTCCGTTTCTCCCGCCGTCACTGGCTCTAGTTGCTTCTGAGGGTCGTTTCCCCGGCTCTTGCAGTTGTGTGAGCCGGCGTCCAGTAGAAACCAGCCGCGTTGTCTGCGCCTGGGAAATACTTCTCTGAGGGCCGCACCGGACCAATAGGGGGCGCTCAGGCTGTCCCTGGTGGGCGCTGTGTGATTGAAGGTGGCTTGGGCCACTTGCCCTTCCTAGGCTTTTGTTTTTCATCTGGAATTTTGATAGGAATCTAGAAACAACATTCTTTTGGCTTTACTTTTCTTGTGTCTTTGCAGAACTTTGGGGAATGGGGAAGAGTGGAGGCCACTGGGTAATCTACCCATCGAAAGGTGGCAGGAGTCATTTTCCATTAGTTTTGGGTTCTTCTGTCATTCATGGGTGTATACACTTGTCAATGCTAGCCTCTGATATCCAGGACCAACCACATAGTGGTGATAAGAATAAAGATGACTAAAAAAAAAAAAAAAAGAAAAAAAAGAAAAAAAGAATAAAGATGACTAAGGAGCACTTACTATGCACTGTAATGGTTATTGTGCCCCTAAGTGTGTTCTCAGTGGTGACCAGGACAGCCGAGTCTCTGCTCTCAGGGAGTGTACAGTCTTGCACAGGAAATCAGTAAGTTAACAGGGAATTACTAAATGAGAAGACTAGAGTTACCGTGTTGGCAAATAGTTTTACTTGTATTTTCTTAGACGACTTTGTCATGTTTTAGTAGAGATAACATGCATAAACAGGATGTAAACGCCCCTTGAAAACTAAAATCTAGTCAGCAGGAGAAGACACTGTTCTTGAAGGATGTGGGCAGATGCTTGAATGAAGAGCCAGCTCTCCCCATATCCCCTGAGGTTCAGCCTTCTAATTAATGGTGTTTTGGAAGCAGGAGAGAAGGCCAATGGTAGCAGTTTTATTAGATTGGGAATATAAGCTCATTCTTTAAAGGGAATGGGAAAGCAGTTAGCTTTTAGCCTTCTGGCTCTCAACTGGGGCTCTGGAGGTTAGAAGAAGCTGTATTGTGGTAATAGTGAGGTCATAGTCCACAGTTACATAGGAAAGCTGAAGCAGTTATCTAGAGGAAATTCATTCATTCAGCTCATATTTGTTGCATGCCTATGGTTTCTAGGCACTTTCTAGGTGTCAGGTGTATATTCAATAATCAAAATTGGCATAAGTCATTTTCCCATGGAGCTTATGGAATGCTGGGGAAAGGCAGGCAATGTGCTTAATAAGGAAAGCACATGATATGATTAAGAGCAGTGGGAAAACAGTAGAGGGGGTACTCTACCCTCTACTGTTGGGTTTATAATTTTAAACGAGGTAGCCAGGTTAGGCCTTATGGAGAAAGGGACATTTGAGCAAAGATCTGAAAGGAGGGGTCATGTGGGGGAAGAGTGCTCCATTCAGAGGAACAACAGATGGGGGTATATGGTGTATTTAAGGAACAGAGAGCAAGTGGTGGAATAGGTGGGTGATTGGGGAGAAGTAGGAGATGAGGTCGCTGAAACTCCCACCTCCTGCTGTGGCTGAGAACAGGCCCTAGGCTGTTAAGTCCAAGAAGCAGCAAAGTGAGAGAACCTCTGGACAGAGGAGACAGAGCAAATCTTCTTCCAGTGTCCTATGTGTATGATTCCAGTTGGGCATGGCCAAAGGGGCTAGAAGATGGGGACTGTAACCCAGTGGCCAAACCTGGGGCTATTTATGGGCTCTGTAATGGCTTCTGCAGACATCTGTGATGGTTAGGGCTTCAGACTCTCTTGCTGTCAGCACACTCTGTGGTGAGACCCACTTTAGGTTCTGTAAGTAGGAGTTGGGCCTCTGGGGTGGGTCCCTGGGGCTCTCTGAGGTCTGGAGGTAGTACAAGGGTCCATGGTGGTAGTGAGACCGACTACCTCTTGCCAAACTACTGTAGGGTCTGGAGTCATCTAGGGCACTCTTCCATATGGTCTTCTGCTTCTTGTCCTCTTCCTCTCCCGCTCCTCTTCCCCTCCTCCTCCTCCTCCTCCTCCTTTTTATTTTAAACAGTTTTATTCAGATATAATTCACATACCATACAATTTTCCCATTTAAAGTATACAGTTAAAAACAAAACAAACAGGGGCGCCTGGGTGGCGCAGTCGGTTAAGCGACTTCAGCCAGGTCACGATCTCGCGGTCCGTGAGTTCGAGCCCCGCGTCAGGCTCTGGGCTGATGGCTCGGAGCCTGGAGCCTGTTTCCGAGTCTGTGTCTCCTTCTCTCTCTGACCCTCCCCCGTTCATGCTCTGTCTCTCTCTGTCCCAAAAATAAATAAAAAATGTTGAAAAAAAAAATTAAAAAAAAAAAATAAAAACAAAACAAACAAAAAGTATACAGTTCAGTGGTTTTTTTAGTATCTATACAGATCTGTGCAAGCATCACCATGGTCAATTTTAGAACATTTTCATCACCTCAAAAAGAAACTCATTTTGAGAAATGAGTGAAGGAGGTACAAATTATGAAATAGAAATTTTAAAAAAGGGAGAAAGAAACTCTGTATGCTTTAGCTATCACCCTCCCACTCCCTCCTCCTGCCCAGCCCTATGTTTTATCTTCTGTCTCTATAGATTTCCATGCTCAGGACTTCTGTATGAATGGGATCATATAGTATGTCGTCTTTTGTGTTTTCTTTCATATAACGTAATGTTTTCAAGGTTCATCCAAGTTGTAGCATGTCTCAGCATGACATTCCTTTTGAAGGCTGAATTGTGTGGTCTTTTAAAATTTCCTTCCACTTGGTTGATGGGGGGGTGGGAGGGAAGGGAGGGTGGGTGATGGGTATTGAGGAGGGCACCTTTTGGGATGAGCACTGGGTGTTGTATGGAAACCAATTTGACAATAAATTTCATATATTGAAAAAAAAATAAAATTTCCTTCTACTAAAGGGTAAGCATTAGTATTTTATTTTATTTTATAATTTTTTTAATAAATTTTTTTTAATGTTTATTTTTGAGAGAGAGAGAGGGAGCAGGGGAAGGACAGAGAGAAAGGGAGACACAGAATCTGAAGTAGGCTCCAGGTTCTGAGCTGTCAGTACAGAGCTCAACGAGGGGCTGGAAATCTCGAACCGTGAGACCATGACCTGAGCCTAAGTCAGACGCTTAACCGACTGAGCCACCCAGGTGCCCCAGGATTTTGTTTTTTGAAAGACATCTTTGCTTGCTGAAATCAAGGAGAATCTTGGCTCCCTGTTTTTGAAAGAGCTTGAGAAGCAAGATAAAATAAAATGGAATGAACCTACCCTGGAATATCTCTATGCTCCTGATGGCATCTCTTGCATTTACACATGAGAGAGAGGAGACAGAGAGGCCATAAGTGACTTTCCAAAGTGACTCAAGTCTGTGGCTGAGTGAAGACCAGATTCCTTTCCTCCATGTGCCAGCCTCCAGATATTTGAAGAAAGCTTGCATACCTTTTCCTGTTCTTTTTCTCTGAGGTTTCTCTCATCTCCAGACTTTTCTACTACTTCTAGACTTAGAAGATAAGAGGGTTTGAAGGTACCTTTAATTTTTTGTGATCTTAATTCTCACCTGATTCTTGAGGTCCCTTAATATTCCTGTCAAGTCTCTGAACTTGAAACCTTTAGAGTCTGGAAGCTCCTCACATGAATCATTATCTAGATCCCTCCTTATCCTAGTCACCTTCCTAGTTCACATCCCTCTTCAGTATGGTGCTTATTAAGACAGATGAACAGGGAGCCAGAATCACCTATAGACTAAAATGGTCTGGACTGGTCATTTGAAAAGCTCCCTGGCACTTCCTCCCTGTTCTTTTCTCAGGTGGATTCTGAATCTTTCTAAGGAACCTCTCTTTCAGTCACTGTATTTCTTTTGCTTTTAAAAAAAATATCTTCTTAAAGTTTATTTATTTTGAGAGAGACAGCAACAGTGCAAGTGGGGGGAGGGGCAGAGAGACAGAGAGAGAGAGAGAGAGAGAGAGAGAGAGAGAGAGAGAATCCCAAGCAGGCTTTGCGCTGTCAGTGCAGAGCCCAACATGACGTGCAAACCCACAAAACCACAAGATCATGACCTGAGTCAAAACCAGGAGTCGGACGCTTAACCGACTGAGCCACCCAGGCACCCCTGTTTAGGATTTATGGACTCCTGTTGGACCATGTATTTAATTTCTCATAATAAACAAACAAAACTGAAAGAATTGATTTGGCACATGTGAGGAAGTGATCTACTGTTACAGGAAGGGAATTATCCTTGAAGAAAAGGCTGTTCCCCATACAAGAGAGAGTTGCTGATGAAGCGTTTGGTCCTGTGTTGTTATCTAGCACATTGTGGAGGAACTTTAACTTCCACTTTGGAACTTTTTTAGAATTTCCCCAGCTTCAGTTTCTGTAGCAGAGCAAAATTTAAGAAGGCAATTCATTTCTTTGTCCTCATTTACGTTGAGGCAAAATTTGCTTAGACTTCGTATACCCGTCTCAAGTCACACCATAAGTGGGTGACCAAGTAGGCTGTGATATTAATGAGTCTGAAACACTAACCACTTCCTTTTCAAGTACTTTTGCTCAGAGGAGTGTGTGTGTGTGTGTGTGTGTGTGTGTGTGTGTGCGTGCGCGTGCGTGCGGGGTAGGGGTGGGGGGGTTGCCAAATGTAACACCAGAATCCCAGGGATGAGACATTTTCTGTATGTTTTCCTTATAGAAGAGCTTAACCCCTTAAGTACTTTTTAAATTTAATTTGTATTTAAAAATCTTTATTTTAGAAGTTTTGGATTTATTGAAAAACTGTGAAGATAGTAGAGTTCTCATGTACTCCACACCCAGTTTCCCTGATTATTAATATTTACACTTTCCTTAATGACCAGAGGTCTATTAATGCCCAGTAGATACTGCATTGTGCTGTTAACAGAGGAGCAGGTGACGGTGAGGCAGGATCCAGGGTGTAAAGTATACTTGCTCCCTCAGTGACCCCAGAACTTGTCATTGAAATTGTTGGTTTGCTTTGGATCGCTGTCTCCTCATAGAAGTGGCATACATTGCTCATGGGCACGGGGTCAAGGGATTATAAGAAGGGCTGCTTTCCTGCTAAGTCAGTCAGTGCTCCAAGAGCTGAGTTGCCATCGAAAGAGTACTTATTATGTTCTCAGAAGTTCTCTTCTCTCTTCCTTATTGCCTTACCATCTATTGGAAACATCACCAGTGGCTTCATCGCTAATGTATGAGACCACAGCCAGCCCTGTCTGAGATTTTATTCTCCTTCTAGTCCATTTGTAAAAATTGTTGACATGATATTTGCTAGTATATTTGTCTGCATGGGTGGGGGGTATTAGTGGCTACTGCTTTTTACTTTTGCACTTTTTTTTTAAATGTATTTTTTAATGTTTATTTTTGAGCAAGAAAGACAGACAGAGCATGAGCAGGGGAGGGGCAGAGAGAGAGAGGGAGACACAGAATCTGAAGCAGGCTCCAGGCTCTGAGCTGTCAGCACAGAGCCCAACGCAGGGCTCAAACTCACGAACTGTGAGATCCTTACCTGAGCTGAAGTCAGATGCTCAACCAACTGAGCCACCCAGGCACCCCTACATTTAGAAGAACATTTACCTCAGAGGAGAAATCAATCATGTAGAAAAGAGGGGCGGAAAGAAGGTAAAAGTATTATGATGCCTTAAATCTACTTTTCTCAGGGTGAGCTCCATAGTTCTGGCGCTTTGCCAATATTATCCCTTCCATAGTCCTGAAATTATTTCTCCATTGAGGTACAAAGAACTATGTTACCCAGGGAAAAAAAAAAGATCAATCAGCAAAGATTTCATTTTATGGAAGGCTGTCACCCTGCCTTCTATACATTAAAATTTTGTGTTTAATCTTCTTGAGCTTTGGGACCAGTGTAAGCATGCCCAAGATGGACGGTTTTATTCACAGTTGAGGAAATAGACGATGCTCAGAACCAAGTCTTCTGTAGAGCCATAAAGGTCCATGGTGTCGTCAGAATTGCTGACTGCACCCCCCCCTTTTTTTTCCATGTTGCCTTCTAAACGGACTTCTTTTAAAATTTGCACACCTTCCCTTCAAAAGTACTCCTTGAGTGATCAATGTGCTCCTATTGCGAGTCTGTTGGGTTTTATATTAGCAATGGATTAGGGCTCCAGAAAAGCAGACACTCCAAAAAGAAACTACAAACTTTTTTTGATTTGTTACTTTAAAAATTTTGGTAGCATCATCCTGGGGGAAATGAGAACAGTGTTGGGTTAGTATTAGATGTCATTGTTTTTACTCTGAATGTGGTGTTCATGGGACAGGAAAGGGGAGTCGTCCCATATATTTTCAGCGTTTACAGCCTCAGGTCTTGCCCCAGTCCCTCCTCTGGCCTTTCTGCCGGGAACCACTCAGTGAAATGTGGCCCAGGGGTAGTTTAATTGTGACAATCCCCAACTTAGATTATTCCCAAACTTCTTCAGACTTGAGCCTTCTCTGAGTGGGAGGAAGGATCCCTGTTGTATTGTTTTATATCATATTGTATTGAGGATGCTTAGAGATTCCTCTGTGCTCACCCCTTCCAACTCAGAGACCAGTTTGTTGAGTTAGTGGGCGATGAGGCTTCTCAACATTAGTAACAGCTATGTGAAGAGACAAGCTTCTTTGAACTTTGGGTAGTTGGAAGATATGCTTTAAGACTCATAAAATTCTTGACAGAATCCCTGATGGGAGGTAGCAGGTGGACAGATGAGAGGACTGGACAGGGGACCAGGGGACAACCTGAGGTTCAGTCCTGGCTTTGTGACTAATAGGCTTAGTTTGAATTGAAGCAAGTCCCTTCATCTTCTCAGATGAAATGTTTCTTTTATCTGTAAATGAGGAGTTGGGACCAAGCGATTCCCAGAAGCTTTTTTTATTTTTTTAATTTTTATTTATTTATTTATTTATTTATTTATTTTTATTTTTTTTTTTTTAACATTTATTTATTTTTGAGACAGAGAGAGACAGAGCATGAATGGGGGAGGGTCAGAGAGAGAGGGAGACACAGAATTTGAAACAGGCTCCAGGCTCTGAGCGGTCAGCACAGAGCCCGATGCGGGGCTTGAACTCACGGACCGGACCGTGAGATCATGACCTGAACTGAAGTCAGACGCTTAACGGACTGAGCCACCCAGGCGCCCCACCAGAAGCTTTTTTTAACTCCCTGCTTCTCTGAGGCTTTGGGCTCTGTTTCTGGCATTTATGCTTTATGAGAAGAAGAAGGAAGCCTATGTCACAGACAGTATGGTGAGGGACACTTTACGAATGGTTTTATGTTGATCACAGCATTCGTTCATCCACGGTTGCTGTTTACATTAACGGTTTCTATTAATGTGAGGATGATGACACCAGGGACCCATTATTGGGGGTTTACCACATGCTAAGCACTATGCTTCACACTTTATATGAAATATCTAATTTAATTCTGACAAAACACTGACAAGTATTGCCATTGTATTTCCGTTTACTGATGAATAAACTGAGGTTTAGAATATTTAAGCAACCTGCCCAAGGCTGCACAGCTAATAATTCACAGGGCCAGGATACTAACTGTGGCCACCTGATTGTACACCTGTGCTTATAACCACTGCATTTAGGAAAGAGCCAGGTTCTTCTGCCAAACTGTCTGAATTCAAGTTCTGACTCTGCTGCTGTGGACCTTGGGTAAATTAGGTAACCTGCCACACCTCAGTTTTCTTATCTGTAAAATGGGGCTAATGATATTACCTACCTTACAAGGTTGCTGTGATGATTAAATGAGTTTGCTGGGCAGTGTGCTAGAAGAGCATCTGGAACCTAGTAAGCTCTGTACAAAGAGCTTGCTGTTGCTGTCGTCCTCCCCCTCCTCGTCACCATCTTATACTGCATCGGCTGTGGATGGAAGGGCACACATCAGAAGTGACGGCTTATGTAAAGATCTGAAAAGGCATGGTATATTTGGGCAGAGACAGGGCCGGAACGCAGGCTCTAAGTAGGGAAAGAGGCTTGACAGGTATGCCAGGGGCAGACTATGAAAGATTGTGGGTGCCAGGACCCCGGTCTGGGTGGTTTATGTCGCGAGTGATGGGAGCCCTAGAAGGAGCAGGTATGTCAACATGCTTCTGTGCCTCGTTCTTGCTCAGGGGCGGTTGGAAGTTGTGACATCCTCATCGTCTACAGCCCAGATGCTGAGGAATGGTGCCAGTACCTCCAGGACCTCTTTCTGTCCAGTCGGCAGGTCCGTAGCCAGAAGTCGCTGACTTACAGGCTGAGCCCCGAGGCCTCCTTCTCGGCCAAGGACCTGAACTTCTTCCTCAGCTCGCGCTGCATCGTGGTGCTGCTGTCCGCGGAGCTGGTGCAGTGCTTCTGCCGGCCGGCCCTGCTGCCCCTGCTGCAGAGAGCCCTCCATCCCCCCCACCGTGTGGTGCGCCTGCTCTGTGGAGTGCAGGACAGCGAGGAGTTCCTGGACTACTTTCCAGACTGGGCGCACTGGCAGGAGCTCACCTGCGAGGACGAGCCCGAGACCTACGTGGCGGCCGTGAAGAAGGCCATTTCGGAAGGTAAGGGTGTCTTCTCAAGTAAAGATAAGCAAGCCCTAAAACAATGACCAGTCCAGGCCCCCCCACCACCAGACATTTCAGATGACACAGACTTCCTGCTTGTAAGCGACTTCCATTTTATTGTCACCGACCTTAAGATTTTTGTTGAAAATGTGGTATTTCGGATAACATGTTTATAGAGAAATATCCTTCTCAGTTTCCCGCTAGCCTAGCTTCTGTCTTTTGCCCTGTTTCTCCTTTTAAGGTGGGACAATTCCGATCCTCTCTGCTGGGGCTAATGATTTCAGTGGCTCCAGGAAGTGTGACATACACTCCGATTAACAGTAACGGAAGACGTGCTCTGGGATGGAGGCCTGTCACAGCTCTTCTTCCTCTTTTGTTTTCTATTTTTGCCCCACTGTGGGCTATGAGTGGGCTTTGTGTTTATCTCTGTTCTCTTGCCACTTGAGATCTCTTATACCTGAGGCCAGCCAAGAAGCCTGGAAAATTATGGGCTGATTTAACAACTATGCTCAATTATCCCTGCTATGACTTGGGCATTAATTTGGCTCATCCACCCCATCTCATTCGATGAACTGAATCAAGAATTCACTAATACTCAGTGACCTTAAAAAGCTAATATAGCTTCCTAGATACTTTTTATCTAGGACTAAGCTGCTAGCTCTAAACCAATAAATAGGACTAGATCTTTCAGCATCGTGGGATCCTGGCTAATTTGTAATACGACTAGTGTTAATATGAAAGATGTCTCACCTGAAATGCCTGGGGCCTAGATAACTAATCCTTCTAGGGTTTGCTTTTCTTGACTTCAGAAGGACACAATGATAGAAAAAGCACATAATTCAATCTTGCATGATTGCAGGTCGTCCCTTTGAGGGATTTTTGATCTGCCTACACTTACCAAAGAACTGAAACACAAATGGTTGTTTCTGTGGATGTGCTTAGGTCAGTGCAGTGCTCCATTATGATCTCGTGGGAAGGCCAGTCATTCAGAGCTCCATGGATGTATTGGACTGCACTGGCATCTCATGCTGCGTGATCTAACAGATGGTTCTTTAAAATATTCCAGTGGTGGGGGCGCCCGGATGGCTCAGTCGGTTGGGCGTCTGGCTCTCGGTTTCAGCTCATGATCTCATGGGCTTCGTGGGCTTGGGTCCTGCATCTGCTAGTGTGGAGCCTGCTTGGGATTCTCTTTCTCCCTCTCTCTCTGCCCCTCCCCTACTTTCATTCCCTCTCTCTCTCTCTCTCTCTCTCTCTCTCTCCCCCTCAATAAAGAAACAACTTGGGGCGCCTGGGTGGCGCAGTCGGTTAAGCGTCCGACTTCAGCCAGGTCACGATCTCACGGTCCGTGAGTTCGAGCCCCGCGTCGGGCTCTGGGCTGATGGCTTGGAGCCTGGAGCCTGTTTCCGATTCTGTGTCTCCCTCTCTCTCTGTCCCTCCCCCGTTCATGCTCTGTCTCTCTCTGTCCCAAAAATAAAAAAATAAACGTTGAAAAAAAAAAATTTAAAAAAAAAAAAAAAAAAAAAGAAACAACTTAAAAATAAATAAATAAATAAAAATTCCAGTGGTGTTATTTTAAAAACTACATGATAAAAAGGATTCTTTTAACATTGTTTGAATGCATCCAATGTGTAGTGCCTGAAATTGATTGCCTATAATCATTTACTTTTTACTAATGACTCTGGTTCAGTATGCTATGAACCTTTAGCTTTAAGTGTTTCAGGACAAATGACGTGTTTCACAGTGGTGTTTCTGTTCTGAGAACAACTAACCTGTCATCAGAAAGAGATTATTTTAATGGGAGATTAAAATAAGCTTCTTAGTGGCAACTCTGTGGTTCAGAATCAATGGATATGGAGGGACAAGTGGAATTCTGGGAAAGAGAAAGAAGTAGGATGGCTTATGGCTCCAGTATAACTTTCTGATCTGGTGTTAGACTTTGTGAACTTTGGGATTTGAGGTATCCTGTGTGTGCAGGATGGCTTGGGTTTGCTTTTCAGGTACGCTTAGCCTTTTGCTTGGCCCAGTAATGTGGTGCTCTGATTTTTATGCTGGGAAAACTTCTGTAACAGACTCAAGACTCAGAGTCTGGCAGTATGCCAAACAGGACAATGAAGAGGGGTAGGGACACCCTATTGCCCGGCTCTGCTGCTAACTGGATGCCCAGTATTGGGCAAATCACTTACCCTCTTTGGGTTTCAGTTTTCTTCTCCATAAGCGGCAGAGAAGTGGCAGAATTAGACTTGATCTACTATACTTTCCAGGGTTAATAATCTAGGACTCCCCAAGGCCAGAGAGTCTCAAACATCTTTTTTTTAATGTTTATTTTTAAGAGAGAGAGAGGGAGATATACAGGCAGAGGTGAGTGGGAGAAGGGCAGAGAGAGAGAGAGGGAGACACAGTATCTGAAGCAGGCTCCTGCGCTGACAGCTCAGAGCCTGACATGGGGCTTGGACTCGCAAACTGGGAGATCACAACCTGAGCTGAAGTTGGATGCTTAACTGACTGAGTCACCCAGGCAAAAGTCTCAAACATTTTGAAGCATTCACTTTCTTATCCCATTTCATACCTGCTTTGACTCTCAGGAAGCTTTCAGTTAAAACAGTGTTGAAGAACAGTACTACCCCAAGCTAGGTTTCTTATATAATTATGTCCTTAGTTATATTCTCTATAACTTGTGATCATTTATGTTATTTTAAATGTTTCTTTATTTTTGAGACAGAGAACGCATGCATGTGCGAGTGGGTGAGGGGCAGAGAGAGAGGGAGAGAGAGAATCCCAGGCAGACTCTGTGCTGTCAGCATCAATACCAACATAGGGCTTGATCTCACAAACCGTGAGACCATGATCTGAGCTGAAATTGAGAGTTGGACACTTAACTGAATGAGCCACCCAGACACCCCAAAATAATTTATTTTAATACTTCTCTTGTACACATGAGGTTTTCCTAAGGTGCCTCAAAATAAAAGCAAAAAATAAAATTTTCATACACCCCTCTACTACACATACTCTACTCTCATAGAAATAAATATATGAAATGTGTAAGAAAGAAAAATCCCGGTGGGAACTGTAATGGAAAATTGATAATGGGATTAAATTGATGGTAGGGACCATAATTATGGGGTTACTGATTATAGGGCTATTGAAAGCTATAGGGAGAGAAATTTCAGGAAACCTTTCTAACAATTAGATTGTGCAAAGATGGAATGGATTGACTTTGGAGGTGGTGAGTTCCACATCACTGGAAGTATGTGAGTGGAGACTGCAGATGTGGCCTAAAGGGATTCAGCTTTGGAACCGTGGTTGGACCATGTGACCTTCACAGCCTCTTGGCCATAAAATTCCCTTACATGAAATTCCTCTTTTTCACCAGGAACACATTTCTGTTCTGAATCCAGTCTTCCTCCTCACCAGGTCTCCCCAAGGTTTCTAACTTCCTCCTGAAGAAATACTGGTCATGTTCCTACTATGAGCTCAGCAGAAAACAGCAGGAAGAAAAGACCTTAATTTATAATCCTTAAAATGTAATCCTTAAAAATGGTAAAGCTCCCAGCATGTGTGCCTTTTGAAAAAAACATGACTACTTGCTAAGATATCCGCTGAGACCATTTGAAATTTAGGCTAAAATTTAGACCATTTAGAATTTAAAGTAAGGCTTGAAGATCAAAAGCTTTAGAGAGTAGAATTGGTAATAAGGTAATTATTCTAGAAACTTAGATTAAATGGGGTTATAGGTAGTCACACTTCTTTTGCCAACACGTTATCTAAATAAGCAATTCTCAAACTTTAACATGTGTGGGAGGACCTGGGGATCTCCTCAGTATGCACATCCTGACTCCGGAGGTCTGGGTGGGGCCCACCATTCTGCATTTCTAACAAGTGCCCAAGTGATGCTGTGCTGGTCTAGGGTCCACTGAGTATGTGAGCAAGGGTCCAAGCCCCGCTTCCTTTGCCAGGTCAGTGGTCATGTCCCTCCGTTGTGCACAGGCCATTTTCTCAAATCTTCACTTTTCTGTAAATAGAAGCACCATCACATGAGGACGACTCCTGGATACCTGTCAGTTTAAGTATAAAATTAGGTCAGTGTTCGGTGCTTAGGCCAATAGACTTCAGGGCAGAGCTCTGGAGTTCTCTTCCTCTGCCCGTACTCACAGATGTGATGTGTGAGCTCTGGCAACTTTTAATTTCAGTTTTCCAGATGTAAGTGGTCCTGACATTGGAGTGGGGGTACACTTCCATCACAATCCTTACCGCTTCTTCATTTAATAGGCCTGCTGATCATCATTACTATTCCACTAAAAAAGTGTTTTGGAGGTTTTATTTTATTTCCCACCCCTCTCTTCAAATTTGTCAGCCACCTTAAAATTGAGCAGATGTTTTAATTAGAGCCTTTGGTGTGTTGGAGCAGCCAGTTTGTTTCCCAAGATCTACATCTGTAAAATGATGGGGTTGGACCACATGATTTGGAAGGTTTGTTCCAGCCCCCAGTGCTGTAATATATCATTACAAGTTTTCCAGGAAGATGGCAAATGACTCAGAACACTTGAGCTGATTTTGTGTAGTTCCAAAATGTCTGCAGTGATACATACCCAGTGCATAGAACACTGGACTGTTGTTCTGGATTTTGTTTTTTGATTTATTGGGTGATTATTTTAAAATAAGGAAGTGAGAAAATGTAGGTACAGTACAGAAATTATTTCCTCTTTTAACTGGAGCTTTATTCTTTGCTGCAGACCTCACTGGAATATAAAAATAGATTGTTAGTCTGCGTGGGAAAGGGCTTGATAGGTGATACTGAGTTTTATTTCCACAATCCTCATCGTTGCATGCATGTGTGTATGTGTGTGCATGTAGAGGGAAGGGAAGCACTAAACCTAATTCTTCTAATATTATCCAGTGTTCCACCAGAGACCTTATCTGCTTCTTTATATGCATTGTTTTCTTTTCGCCTCTCCCCATCCGTCCTCATGTTGTTCGTACTTTAGAAGTTTTGATGGTACCCAAAATTATAATGTATTTTGCCTTTTGTTTCCACGGGGAAAATTTAGATGCCCACCTCTGGCCTTCCTTTGTTGATATGAATGTTCTAATCTGAATATTATACTGGAGTTTAAAAGAAAAACAATTGGGTATTTAAAAATGCTTTCAGCTCTTCAAGCGGATTCCAAAATCTCCTAAAATGAAAAAGGAACTTTTTTTTTCTGAAATGAAGTAACATATGTTCATCATAATGTTTAAAAAAATTTTTTTAATGCCTGTAGGTTATTGCCAATTTTCCCTTTTTATAAATAATGTTGCAGTATATCTTCCTGCAGCCTTGTGCCCAAATCTTCATGAGTCTCTATCGATGTCCCCAGTCTCCTCTCTGTCGAGTTCCCAGAGATGGGACGACATGCCTGCTCCGTGCGTCTCCCTGTGACCTGAATCCATGGCTCCTCTTATTACAGTTTTTTGTTGTTGTAGTTTAATTTTTTTCTTTCCCTTTATGCCTCATTAAGTCAGTTATTTTCATGTGCAGTTTCTCTTGCAGAGATACTCATGGAGAGCTGCCATGCACTGTTCCTTCCCCTTACTGAAAGAGCTAATAATAACACGAATGCTTCTGTGACTGTTATTAAGTGTAATACAGCGGGCACTTTATGTGCACCAACCCCCTGACCCAGAGTGGGTAGATGGTTTTATTGCCATTCCTCAGATAAGAAAACTGAGGTTCAGAGAGGTTAACTGACTTGCGTAAAGACCAAGAACAGCTCTCTTTGGAACTGAGGGCCTTCAGACTCTAGAACCTTCAGGCTCTCCACTTTGCCTTGCCTTCCCCCAAGTCTGCTCTCACCACCCTTCTTTTCCACGTGGAGACAAGAGGGATGAAGAAAGCTTGTGGAAGAATCAGGGACAGTGAAGCTTCCCCGAGTTCGCTAGACCACACGTTCACAAGTGAGGCTGGGTATTGGCATTGCCCCTCCGCTGTGTTTAAAGTGCACGTGTGTGGGCCCCCACCCCAGAGCTGCCCAACCAGAATCTCAGGGGGGTTAGAATGTGAATTTCAACAAGCCTTGCCGTTGGTTCTGCTGCACAGCCATGTTCTGGAGGCTCTGCTCCATGCCTGGTGCCCTGTTAGTGCTCTGGTTAGAGGAGAAGTCAGCGGCTCCGGCCCTGTGGGTTGTTTCGAGGCAAGTCACGGGGCACACGTCTCAGGAGCTCAGAGCTTGGCCAAGGCGAGACTCGCTTCCGCGTCACAGGGAGCAGCCCTTAGAGAAGGGAGGAGAGTCAGACCCTTGTAGCTAAGGGGAAGTCACCGCACCCTCCTTGCTTTCCTCAGTGCGGTGGCCTTACTGATGGTAAGTCATTTACTTCTGGGGCTTCTGTGGTTCCTTGCAGAGGCCGAGGGGAGAACTGACCTTTGGCCTCTTGAAATGGACTATTTTTGTTCTGCTGTTCTTCTGCCTCAAGGCTGTGGGTGGTTGGACTGCTCTTTCTCTGCTGTGGGTTAACCACTCTGCAGTTGGCTCCTGAACGCTCCTTAAATGCCTCCTGCAGAAGGATGCTTTCTTCAATACAGTCTTCCCTTTTTACAATAATCTTTGATTTGGGGAAGAAGATCCCCGGCTGGGATAGCTGAAGTCCATCCTGGTGTTCACTAACAAGCCACAGCCTGTCCCAGGGCCCTTTGGATTTCCCTTGCCAGGTACCCTGACTGCCTTGTAGAAAAAGGTAAGTTCATGCCCCTAGCTACGCCTGAAGCAATTAGTGAGGACTAATAGATTTTTGGGCCCGTGGAACTTTCCCCCTGAGGCCTGTGAGGCACCCCCCCCCCCCAGGGTTATGAATTTTCCCACAGAGCTGTGAGCCCCATGTGGCATAGGGCAATTGGCCACCCCGCTGCTTCGTCAGCCACCCAGAGATGGCTGTCTCCTCCCAGTTCATGAGCCTTTCTGTGGCCTCTTGAGGAATGTATCTGCAAGTCCCTTTGTCAGCCGTGGTTGGTTGGTGAGATGCAGTGAAGAGGGAGTGATATATGTTCAAGTTTCCATTCCTGGGAGAATCTTGTTTGCACTTGTCTTTGTCTCGATTTTCTGTCATGTGCCAGAATGGAAATGCTAGATACAGGAATTTCATCCATTAGTTTCTTAACCTGTTCTTTCCGTGTTTTTTGCATCTTGCTTCTCCTGGGACTGTTGGTAGTAGAGAATACTAGAACTTAGGAGGGACCTGACATCTTTTTTACCCATTTTGGTAGACACTATTTCATTTGGTCCATGCAATTTTCCTATAAGGAAGACGTTGTTATCATGTCCTTTTTAAAGATGAGCAAAACAAGGCCTCGGCAGGTTCAATGACTTGCCCAAGGTCACACAGCTGCTTGTCCATAAAACTAGGATGAGAGCAAGGGTTTCCTGCCATGTAGTCCAAGGCCTACTCATGTCCTTATCTACATACCATAAACAGCTTTTCACCTGGTACGTATTTATTGGGCATCTACTATTTCCAAAGTCCTGTGCTGGGATAAAGCAGGGAAGGATGGACCTAGTCACTGTTGTAATGGTGCCTATGTTTTAGAGCAGTGCTATCCAAGAAATGTGTCATGTGAGCCACACGTAACATTTAAGGTTTACTTGTAGCAGCAGAAAAGAAATAAATAAAAGGAAACAGGTGACTTAATTTAATAATATGGTTTACCTAAGCCAATGTATCTAACATATTGTCATTTCAACATATAATCAATATAAATATTATCAATGAGATATTTTATAGTTTTTTAAAGTACTAAGTCTTTGAAATCTGGTGCATATTTTACACTTAGAGAACACATTGCAAATGTTCAATAGCCACCTGTAGCTAGTGGCTACGATATTGGATGGTATAGATCAAGAAGGGTGCTTATGTTTTGGAGATTTAGGGCCCTATCAGTTAACATTTTAATATGTTGAATGTCGTATGTATCAACAACATGCCTATCCTGGTTTCAACATTCGTTCATATATTTGGTCAGTCATTCAGAAAGTACTGAATGGGCATCTATCTGCCAGGTGCTGGTCGGTATACAACACCTCTTTATCTTTTTATTTCCTTTCTTCCATTTCTACATTGTGTTAGCTATTTAGCTGTATTCCCAGGTTCCAGAAGTTCAGTGTCATTTAAGACAACATTAGGTTTGATTAACAACAGGATTTCTGTCCTTGAAATGACCAGTTTATCATCTGGACTAGTGAGAATGAGCTTGTGGCAGCCTCTGTGAAGACAATCAAATCAGGGTGCTTGTAGATATATCTATCTATCTATCTCTATATATGTATGTATATATATACATATATGTATATGTATGTATGTATATATATGTATATATATATGTATGTATATGTATATGTATGTATATGTATATGTATGTATATATATATGTATATATATATGTATGTATGTATATATGTATATATATATGTATGTATATATATATATATCTACAAGCAAAAGTTATATTTATACCCATATATGCATAGAGAGCTTTTTTTCCTAGAAGGATACATGAGAAATTTTTTTTTTAGTGTTTATTTATTTTTGAGAGAGACAGAGACAGAGTGTGAGCAGGGGAGGGGCAGAAAGAAAGGGAGACAGAATCTGAAGCAGGCTCAAGCTGTCAGCACAGAACCCGATTCCGGGGCTTGAAGTCACAAACTGCAAAATCATGACCTGAGCCGAAGTTGGACGCTTAACCAACTGAGCCACCCAGGTGCCCCAAGAAAATTTTTTTTTAAATATATGAAATTTATTGTCAGATTGGTTTCCATACAACACCCAGTGCTCATCCCAAAAGATGCCCTCTTCAATACCCATCACCCACCCTCCCCTCCCTCCCACCCGCCATCAGCCCTCAGTTTGTTCTCATTTTTTAAGAGTCTCTTATGCTTTGGCTCTCTCCCACTCTAACCTCTCTCTCTCTCTCTCTCTCTCTCTCTCTTTTTTTTTCCTTCCTCTCCCCCATGGGTTCCTGTTAAGTTTCTCAGGATCCACATAAGAGTGAAAACATATGGTATCTGTCTAAGAAATTTTTGATAGTAGTTGCTTTTGGGTGGATGGAGGGTTTTTTGTCTCAGACATTTCTCCCATGTTTCCATTTTTCTACCATGTTCATGTTTTACTTTCAGTTAGGCATTTTAAAAGAGAAAAATGATGGAGTCATGGGGATTTTATGGATCTAGAGGAAGGAGTTGGACTTGTACCCAGCTAATCCAAACAGGTTGGACTTCAGGTTAAATTCCTTTATATAAACTCCTTGCCCGTTTTCTCAGCTTCATTGGGTTGATCTTCTGGATTAGGGGGAGTGTTATGGTATTGGTCTGTGTTATTTCTGTGATGTCTGCACCTTCACTCACCCTGTATGGGCTAATGCCTGCTACTTTCATTGAGTCATATTTTAACTTTTGTCAAATCAAATTTGGATTGATGTCTTAGGGTACTACAATTTTGATGACAAGAAGTGAGAGAATATGAGTGTATATTTCACAGACTCTGATACTGACTTCTTTTGCCACCTTGGGCAGGTCATTCTGCATCTGTTCTTGTCCTTTTTAAAAAGCTGGGAGGAGTACACGTTGGCATCTGAGACTTTTACGGCTGTGAAATTGTATGTGGTTTTACTGTGTGTGGTTTTACATGGCTTACATTGCGTTGCTGATAGTTTTCAAAACCCCATTACAAGATAGTGTTTTATTTCAGCTAACAAGTTCTCCTTCACAACAGAATTTTAAACAGAACCTTAAATGACATAATAATAGCTTTCTGTTCGTGGACAGTACCCCAAGTTCAGTCTTAGGAGAATATAACATGATGCCATTATATGCATGGGAATGAAAGAATGTATCTAACATTTTACATGTACTGTTTATTATGGTCTATGTGCAAATTTATGAATGTGAGTCTATAGGAAGATAATGGGACAGGGGAAATGAGGGCAAATATGCATGACAAAATGGGTTTGTTAATTTCCCTATTATTACAGGGTGTTTTGACAGCTTTTCAATTTAGTTTCCACTGCCATTCACATGACTGAGAGTGTGTCTGAGACGGCCAATGAAATAGGATGATTTTTGCTGTAAATGACTCTTTACACTTTGGAGAAATTACTGAAACCACAGTAGGCTGGTCATATGGACTTTTGAGCAGAAGACTTCCTAATTTAGCAATTTTAGTAAAATTTAGACAAACAGTGGTTGAAGGTTTTCCAAGACACTGAACAGTAAAGCAAAATCAAAAACTGATAAAATTGCCTTTTCTGTGGGGAAAAAACCCTTGGAGGCTATTTCATTTTCACTGTGTTTATGTTTTTAAAGAAAATACTGGTCTCCACTAACGCTGTTTTATGTGTGGCAGGTGCCTAATAGATGGTGGGTGGATGGATGACTGGCTGTGTAGGTGCGTCCGCGGATTGTTGTCCATTTTCCTTACTCTTGGGCCCATTTCGAATGCCCCAGTTAGAGAGAAAGATACCCCTCTCGAGAGTATCCTTCCTAGCGGTCTGTGCTGCTGGGGTCATTTGGATTGTCAGCCATTTCCGTGGAGCAGATTTGTCTTGTGTCATGTAGTCAGGATGCATCTAAAGAGAAACTTTGAGTTGATTCAAAGCAAGACAGGATGATGGAGTATGTCTTTTTCACTGTGTCCATACTTAAAAACGTACCAGGTATGACATCCTGTCCCACGAAAGAATCAGTATGCTATTATAGAAACTAACAATGAGAATTGTTTGTTCCATGAGTGGGGGGTGTGGGGGGTCTTTTTGCAGCAGAGACTAAATTGGGTGTGTCCTGTTTAAAGGAGATCATTAAAGTGAAGACATCTGGAGAGTTCAAAAGCGACCTCTAGAATTGACTTAGTCATTTTGGAAATTCTTTGGTACTTTTTCTTCTGGGTTTATGCCTTCTGCATGTATGTATCTTCCCTATCACTCTTACAAGGCTAGACTCATATCAGGTTCTTATTGAGAAGAATGCTGGTTGAACATGCATATTTTGTCTGCCAAATTGCCAGGTTCACAAACAGACTGCTGGCTCGCTCTCTAACATCTGATAACACAGGAAACGGATGGGGGGCTGATGATGAAATGAAAGTGCTCTAATTTTAAATTTGGACTAAATAAGTTTCCTTTTACATGTACAGCTAATGTTTGAGGCTATAGTTGTAGCTAAGGCTTGCATTAAGACGCCCATCAATGCTAGCATATAGAAGAATATTAATGTTAGCTATTGACTCATTTTTTTCGAGCATGTAAAATGTAGGAAAACATTTCTGTTGCAGGATATGGCATTTAGCATTCCAGACAGAGTCCACCTGTTGTTATTTGTTCTGAAACAAATTCCCCCTTTCATTTTCTAGAACTTTCTGACTATCATTTCTCAAAGCCTTGGTTTGTAGCCAGCGGTCTCTGACTGTGATTGTGAAGTGTTGTTGTGTTAGAAGTTTTTCAGAAAAAATGTAATACCGAAATGATTGTATGCTACTTTGGCAGCCTAAATGTTTATTTTTGTTTTGTGTTCACCTTGAAATCAGAGTCCCAGAGGCTATAGAAACCCTTCAACATTGTTCCTCCCTTGTCCCTTCCACGGTCCAGGTTGTTCACGTGGTTACAACTTGCCCATCCTCTGGAAACAATCTAGAATCTCTGATGGGACAACAGGGATTAGGAGCCATGGAGTCCACAGGATGGAGAGATAGAATATTAACATCAGAAAAGGGAACTTTGGGATTATCTGGCCCAACCCATTTAGTTTAAAATGAACAAAGGACCCAGAGGAATTAGAGGGCTTACCCAGTGTTACACAGTTAGTGAAGGAGATGAGAGCCAATTTATGTTTATATTCAATGAACATGTATTGAGTTTATGGAGTGCCTGTCCTGGGGGTGGCACTCTGCAAGGTCCTGAGGAGACTTGATGAAAAAGTAAACTTACTTCCTGCCCTTGCAAAATGTATGTGTCCTAGAAGGAGACAGCCATTAAGCAGCCAGTTGTCCTGTTAATTACTTAATGCCAGGCATGTCCAGTGTTATGAGGCCAAAGTCAGGGAGCTCCCTTTGAATAATAAAGGGGACTTGAGATATCCTGAGGGCCCCTTTGATAGTTCCTCACAGCATCTATTAGGAAAGAATGATGTATCTTGGAAAAGAGGAGAAAATGTGTGTCTTACACTGATGGCAAATGTTGTGCAAATGATTACCTAATGCTAACACAGAGCCCAAGTTAACCATGGCTTTCAGGCAAGTTAGTCATTTTCTCAGAGTAGTGATTAGAACTGTCTAAAATTTGAGAGTAGCTTTATTTAAGCATTCAATTTTAAAATGAGCATTTTGCTTCTTCCTTAAACTTGAGGACAAGCAGTGATGTTGGGTGTATATATTAATATGTTCCCACAATTTGAAAGTTTCACATTTTAGTTCATCTAAATGTGTGGTTAGAAGGATGGGCTAAAGATAAGTTGGAAATTAATAAGGATCAATATAAAATTCAGCACAGGGTCCAAGAAAATAATCAAACAGTTGTATGAAACAGTGAAGGAATAAATATTTTAAGAGTAGGGTTTGTGAGATCTAGTGGTTTTAGCTGGAGGTAAGCTAAACGTGGTCAACAGAGCAATGTCACCTTCAAAAAAGTTAATGCCACATGAAGGTTTATGAACAGAAATATTGGTGTCAGAGGAGAGGCTCCTCTTCTACCCTGCATCTAGTCGGCTTATCTGGAAAAGTGTTTACTGTTCTAATGGGAGGCATATAAGGATATCTGTCTATCCATCCATCCATCCCTCCATCCATCCATTCAATCATTTTGTTTACTGTTCCTTCAATAGAACATGAGCCCCAGCAGAGTGGGGATTTTGTTCACTGCTGTATACACAGTTCCTACAGCAATGCTTCACAGACAGTAGGCCCTCAGGAAACTGGAATGACTGAATGGAGTAAATGAGAGAACCGCAAATTCTGTCAGATGATAAATGTTTAAAGGAAATAAGCTTGTGGAGAAAAGAAGTTTCACTGGAACCGTGGAAACTGTCTTCCAAGTTTGGAAGGCCTGTCATGTGGATAAAGCAGAGGGGTGGGACTTCTCCCTGTTTCTGTGGTGGATAGAGCAGGGAACCATGACTGAAAGTTGCAGTGACGGCAATAACATGAGTTTAGTTCATAATTTAAAGACAGGTTGTCCTGGGGAAAGGTCAGGGAAAGTGGATATTCTTAAGCAGGGGTCAAAATTTCATAGTAAATACTAAAAAAATAAAATAAAATAAAAGTTAAAAAAATTGGGCTTTATTTGAAAAGCAAAACTAAACATTAAGAAGATAAGTTAATTGTGGTGTGCCTGGATGGCTCAGTCGGTTGAGCGTCTGACTTTGGCTCAGGTCATGATCTCACAGTTCGTGGTTTGAGCCCTGCATCTTGCTCTGTGCTGACAGCTTGGAGCCTGGAGCCTGCTTCAGACTCACTCTCTCTCTCTCTCTCTCTCTCTCTGTCTCTCTCTCTCTCTCTCCCTTTCCCCCACTGTGCTCTCCCTCTCTCTCAAAAATAAATAAATAAACGTTAAAAAAAAGAAAAAGAAAATAAGTTAATTTGGTTGCATAATACAGTTTTGATTATAATTTCAGCTGTATGCTAATTCTTAATCCATACAAAGACTGAATCAGCTGTTGCTGGGTTTTATGCAAGAGGGGTTGAGTACATTTTTGTGACAGTTTTATGCTAACAAAAGAAAACATTCCTTATTTCACATTTGACTTTTTTAAAACAGTTGTATTGAAATATAATTGACTTTTACAGTTTTCAAAGCCTCTTCTCAATCATTATGTATTCCTATAATTCAGTTTTGATTATCAGGCTGCATTCCTATGGACTTTTTCCTGTTCGGTTGGTAACCTTTCCAATGGATAGTGGCTTTACTTGTGATTCAGTTTTCCAACATTACTTTTATCAGCCTCATAAATTTCTGTATCTTTTCCAAAATCTAGAATAACCCTATATATCCAAATCACACTGCATGTATAGTTTGTTGTAGAGAAATCCTAAATCTGGAAGAGAACAAGCAATAAAGACATGACTTACTGGATAAAAATATATACTGTGATTAAGCAAGCAGAGATGTTTACATGGAGACCAATTTTGTAAATGATCATTTTGTTAGTAAATTCTTTTGTTTTCTTGAGAGAGAGAGAGAGAGAGAGAGAGAGAGCAAGCAGTGGAGAGGGGCAGAGGGAGAGAGAAAGAGAGAGAGAATCTTAAGCAGGCTCCATACTCAGCGCAGAGCCTTAGGTGAGGCTCAATCCCACAACCCTGGGATCATGACCTGAGCCAAAATGAAGAGTCAGATGCTTAACTGACTGAGCCACCCAGCCCCAGGAAATACTTTTATTTTATGAAAAATTTAATTTCCTATGTTACCAGAACTATGGAGACTTGAAATAGGAATACTCAGAAGATGATAAAGCTGTCAGAGTTGAAAGCCACTGACATGGATTCAGAGCTCTAAGCTTTGTTCCACCAAGCAGAGAACTGAGGGAATGAATATTCTGGCACATCTGTAACCCATTCCATTTGGTAGACTAGTTGGGAAGCTTTGCTATTGATGATGGAATCTTGAGTCACCACAGTCACAGACAGGCTGGGACAATGGCCCCAAGCTAACACGTAATATTTGACAAGACTAAGTGTTTATCTGCAATTAGGTCTCAAACTTCATCCCTTCCCCATTCCCTCCCCTCCACACACACACACACACACACACACACACACACACACACCAAACAAATGGAATTATTCAATTGTGGCATGGCAGAGAGAAAATCCTGGCTTCCTTGGTTTACATGAAAAAAGCTGGGGGTTTGAGGTGGCCACGTGCTCTGTGTGAATCAGCAAGTTGTCACGACTGCTTTAAGATGCAGTCTTGAACTACCCTTCTGAACAGTGGCCAGATGGGAAGAAGTGACAGCCATTCTTATACACAGACTCTAGTTACCCATCTGGAGTAGCTGTTGGCAGAAGGTTGGGGAAGTGGACAGTTAGGTTTGGGGGGGGGCACGGTATAGGGAGAACAGATAAGCCAGAACTATCTTCATTGAAGGCCTACTTAGAAAGCTGAGTATTGTTCTGGACCTGTTTGTTTATACAGAGAGGACCCCAACTTGGGCAAAAGAGGAGTTAACAAAGAGGAAGGGCAAGAGTGCAGTTGGTCCTCAAAGATAGCCTAGAACCAAGGACTCGAACTCCATATTACCTCTTCACCTCACCTTTCTGTCTCTCTGCATCTGGGTGTCATTTTCTGATGAGTCCTCTCCAGGAAGAAGTGCAGCCCCTAGGAGCTGTCCCCCCTCACTCCTTCCAACCCCAACTCCAGAGAGGAACTGATACTTGTTCTCAATGGTCCAAAATTTAAAAATCCCACATTAGGGACTAAGTAGTTGAATTTGGATCAGGTGCCTAACTCGAGGCCAATGATCTGTGGCCAGGGGATTGGAGGACTCTAAATGGCCCATGTTGATAGCCTGGGGTGTGGGGTTTCTAGGAGCTGGGCAGCTTCCATTCAAACCACTTGGTGAGAGGGAATGGATCAGGAATTCTCCCCAGGGGGGATTTCTGTCCTGTCCTTGTCCAGCAGTATGAAAGAGAACTGGCACACCAAGGCATCTGGAAACATACCTATGCCTGATGAGTAGGAGTAAACTGGGGATGCTTAGTCATAGAATTACAGAATTTGGGGCCGGAGTGAGACTGAGGCTCAGCACTGTCAGATGACTTGCACAGGGCCATCCAGCCAGTTAGAGACAAGAGCCCAGGCCTCCAGCACTGAACTCAGAGTTCCATCCACCATGCTTTATTATCTTCCCAAAGGAGAAAACACCAAGACATGAGGACTACCTTCAAACATCTGAAAGACTGTTATGTGGAAATAAGAAAGGTATTTGATGATTCTCCAGAGGCAGATTAGGATTCGTGGACAGGATTGCCTGATAAGCAGAATTCTACTACATTTAAGGAAGAACATTAACTCCGGGACAGGCTTAACAAAGGAGGAGGCTGTCCCAGGAGGTGGTGGCCAGAGGCCCTGTCACTGGAACCCTTCAGGCTCAAGTTGCATAAACATCTGCTGAAGAAGGATGCTGAAGAAGGAATCCCTAAAGTCCCTTCCAACCCAGAGACACTTTAATAACAAACTTGGATCTGGACTACACTGCTTTTTACTGTTTTCCTTCAGTGTCCACCAGCTGTAGAATGTTTGCAATGCTAAATACTGTGCTAACCATTTTACAGTGGTTATCTCATTTAATCTAAACCTAGAAGAGAGATGCTATTACTGTCTCATTGTGCAAATGAGACACAGAAGCATCGTTTCCCAGAGGCATGTGGGAACTTCAGGTTTGCACCCAAACTTCTAGTCTTAACCCCTGTATTCAATGGCTTCTTAAAAACTATTTGTTTCCAGTTCCATTTTTACAATGCCTCTTTCAGGTAGTCTTTTTTTTTTTTTTTTTTTTAAGTTTATTTACTTATTTAGAGAGAGAGAGAGAGAGAGAGCGAGCATGAGTGGGGGAGGAGCAGAGAGAGAAGGAGAGAGAGAATCCCAAGCAGATAGTACACTGTCAGCTATCAGCACAGAGCCCTCTGTGGGGCTTGAACTCACACACCACAAGATCATGATCTGAGCTGAAATCAAGAGTCGAATGCTTAACCAACTGAGCCACCCAGACACCCCTCTTTCAGGTATTCTTAAAATGTGATGCTCAGAATATCTGCATCAGAACCATTATTTTTTGCTTGTTTATTTATTTATTTTGAGAGAGAGAGTGCACACACCCAAGTGGGGAAAGAGCAGAGAGAGAGGGAGAGAGAATCCCAAGCAGACTCTACACTCATCATGGAGCTCATTGCAGAGCTTGATCACACAACCATGAGATCATGACCTGAGCTGAAATCAAGAGTTAGATACTTCACTGACTGAGCCACCCAGGTGCCCAGAGCCATATACTTTTGGTTTTGATGAAGAACCAAATATTTCGAACCTCATATCATTATAAATAGTCACGTTCCCCATATATTTGAACCTCATATTATTTGTAAATATTCATGTATATCAGCCCTCCCTGCTACCCAATGAACCAGAATGTCTGTGTGGGATAGACTGGGAATATGTATTTTTTTTTATTTTATTTTTTAATTTTTTTTAACGTTTATTTATTTTTGAGACAGAGAGAGACAGAGCATGAACGGGGGAGGGGCAGAGAGAGAGGGACACACAGAATCGGAAGCAGGCTCCAAGCTCTGGGCCATCAGCCCAGAGCCTGACGCAGGGCTCGAACTCACGGACCGCGAGATCATGACCTGAGCTGAAGTCGGACGCCCAACCGACTGAACCACCCAGGCACCCCATGGGAATATGTATTTTTTAATACTGGTGGGTACTAAAGTTTGAGAACCACTGGTCTAGAGCTTTCAGGGGAAGGCTGGAGGGGAGATCAGATGCTGAAAATTCTCATATTTATCTAAACAGCTGAGATTTGCTTTGAAGGCTACGGGGAAACATTGAAGGGCGGAATGTTGGGGTTTGACATGACAGGAATTCATCTTCCATAAATTCAGTCCAGTGGCTGTGTGGGCAGGGCTGGAGGCTAGAGACTGGGCTGGAGGTGACTGCATCTTCCAGGGGAGAGGTGATTTGGGCCTGAGCAGAGCAGAGGCAGTGGGAATGAAGAGGAAGGGACATCCTGGAGGGGCAGAAAGCAGGCAGAAGCAGCAGGACTTGGTGCTTGATTGTGGAGCAGAGGGAGAGGAAGTAGCCTAGTGCATGAGTTCAGTACACAGGACTGAAAGATGTCTGCATATAGACTTTCGAAAGTAAGAAAGCACTTTCAATAGGTGGTCAGTTGAAAACTTGATGGAGGAGATAGCACTGAAATAGATGGCTGGAGGGGTGCCTGGGTGGCTCAGTCTGTTGAGCTTCCAACTTGGAATGAATGAATAAATAAATAAATAAATAAATAAATAAATAAACAGACAGACAGACAGACAGACAGTTGGATTTTAGGAGGAACTGGTGAGAATGGGAGGGAGCGACATCCCAGAGAGGGAGCTCTGCGGGCAAGGCAGAGGGGTAGGAAAGCACAGGATGTGTTTGAATTTGGGCTAAGAAGTGGTTGGGGAGGGACAGTGGGGGCAAATATTACAAAGATCAACTTGAGTCAGTGGGATAAGGACCTTCGACATCAGTATGAAGAGCCTTGCCCCTTTTGTCTTGAGGGCTTGTTCTTGGGGCGGCAATATGACCAAAATGACATTTGGAGAGATCGCTCAGCCCAGCTAAAGGACTGACCCTACTGTTTTGTTTGTTCTTACACTGGAGTACAGTTGACTCACAATGTTGCATTAGTTTCAGGTGTACGACACGGTGATTGGAGGAGTCTATATGTGATACCATGCTCACCGCAAGTGTAGCTACCATCTGTCACCATACGGCGCTGTTCCAGTGCCATTGATGTTATTCCCTATGCTCCACCTTTTATCCCCATGGCTTATTCTTTCCATAAGTGGAAGGCACTCCCCTTCACCCATTTTGTCCATTCCCCTATTCCCCTTCTCTCTGGCCACAATCAGTTTGCCGTCTTTATTTATAGGTCTGTATTTATTTATTTATTTATTTATTTATATCCAAGTTAGTTAGCATATAGTGCAACAATGATTTCAGGAGTAGATTCCTTAATGCCCCTTACCTGTTTAGCTCATCCCCCCTCCCACAACCCCTCCAGCAACCCTCTGTCCTCTATATTTAAGAGTCTCTTATGTTTTGTCCCCCTCCCTGTTTTTATATTATTTTTGCTTCCCTTCCATTTTGTTCATCTGTTTTGTATCTTAAATTCCTCACATGAGTGAAGTCCTATGATATTTGTCTTTCTCTCACTGAGTAATTTTGCTTGGCATAATACCCTTCAATTTCATCCATGTAGTTGCAAATAGCAAGATTTCATTGTTTTTGATTGTCGAGTAATACTCCATTGTATATGTATACCACATCTTCTTTATCCATTCATCCATCGATGGACATTTGGGCTCTTTCCATACTTTGGCTATTGTTGATAGTGCTGCTATAAACATTGGGGTACGTGTGTTCCTTCAAAACAGCATACCTATATCCCTTGGATAAATATATAGGTCTGTTTTTGCTTTTTGTTTTCTTATTCCTTCATTAAGGGCCGACCCTAGTTTCTGAGGCAGTCTTTTCCCCAGTGTCTGTTGGATGTAGAGCTAAATGTTCATAGATCCTACTTAAAAAGGAAATGGAACCCCTATTACAACCTGATTTTCTGATGAAATATTAGTAAATTTCCATAGGCTCTCAAAAGTATTTTATTGAGATGGTGTCAAGCATTAATTTCCTCTGAAATTTAAAAAAAATATTTATTTTTATTTTTGAGAGAGAGACAGAGACAGAGCATGAGGGGGAGAGGGGCAGAGAGGGAGGGAGACACAGAATCCGAAGCATGCTCCAGGCTCCGAGCTGTGAGCACAGAGCCTGATGTGGGGCCTGAACTCACACACTGTGAGATCATGACCTGAGCTGAAGTCAGACACCTAACCAACTGAGCCACCCAGGCGCCCCTAATTTCCTCTGACATCTTATCTTCACTTTTTGATTCTTACCACCAACCCCCCCTTTACTATTAGTAGTTATGTCCCCTAGACATGTCAGGTGGTGTGTTTATAACAGGCCTCATCTCTGGTGTGGGTGGGGAATGATGGCTGGCTAGAATGAGCAAAGACCCTGATGTGCAGTGTTGCCTATTGAATAAATAATGGAAATGCTAAGGGGTATTGGGGTGGAGTGGGGCCGTCCCTAGATTTGCAATAGCTCCCTGGAACACAGACATGGAAAGAGGTGGTCAGGGCATGAAACAGTCTTGGCCGGCAACCACTTGTGCTGGGGAGCGAATAGCTTGAAAGGTATGGGTGCTTTTATGGATACTGTGGAATCATTATATTTCTAGGAGGCTGGGAGAAGCCTTGTCTTTTTTGTCTCTATCCTTCACCCCACAGGCCAAGTCCCTCTTCCTTAGATTCTAGTACTCATGGCTTCTCCTTTCTCTGGACTCCTGTGGAACTCATTTGCAGGACATCCATCGATTACACTCATTTATCTAATTGCTTCCTGAATTTCCGTTTGGTTCTCCAGCTAGTGTGTAGATTCTTTAGGAGAAGGGCCCATGACTATCATTCCATGGGATTCTGCATTGTGCCTATAACAGTGTGGGCACATGGAGATCTTAGTAAGTGCTATTTGCTTGTTCAGCTGTTTGGTTGAAGTCTTGGAGCACAGATAGTGTAGTTACTTTTTAGCTGAAGGAGCTTTATGACAGTGACTAAATTGCTCTCTCTCAGTAGGGTCACAATTATTATTTGTCACAAATGTGCGTTGACTGCCTACATCCTGAATTGTTGAGGGAAAAAATGCTTTCAGAACACTCATGATCTAAATGAGGGCTTAAATGCAGTTTCACATTGACTTCGGGTGATCCTGCTGTCTTCCCATTAATACATATGTGCATTAAACTCTCAGTGAATTTGGTGAGGACTTGTGCTATATTAGGCACTGCAGAGGCATTACAGATTCTGTAGAAAACATAGGTCCTGGAGCACCTGACTGGCTCAGTTGGTTGAGCATCCAGCTCTTGATCTCAGCTCAGCTCTTGATCTCAGGGTCGTGAGTCCAAGCATCAGGCTCCATGCTGGGCGTGAAGCCTACTTTCACAAAAAACAAAATGAAACAAGAATATAGGTCCTGTCTGGAGAATCCTCCTGAGCTAAATTGGCCAGTGGGCACTCGTCTGTTAAGGGTCACTTTTGGCATCTGGGACTTACTACTCAACAGAGATGGGCACAGGGTTCAGCCTTGCCAGTCTCCCCATGACCCACCCTATGTTGTCAGAGCTAGCTCCCTAGTTCCTTACGGCTGCATCAGACCAGGACTTGAGTGCAGAAAAGGCAGTGAAGAGGGCTGTGGACATGTAGGAAATCTGTTTCAGCGTCAGGTGAGAGGGAGTTCTAGTCTCTCTGAGCTCTCGGGGGCTCCACGTTGTTGTCTTTAAGATGTGGTGGAAATGCCCACCTCCCAGGACTCTCAGGAAATGTAACTGAGAGGGTGAACAGAAACATATGGCCCCATCTGCCTCCCTCACTCCTGACCCGCGTCACTCAGGCTCCCATCTGCGGTGCTGTCAACATCTGTCTGCTGGGTCTGTTCCCTGCTTTCTGTTCTCATGGCTATGGCTTTGGTTTGAAGTCCTGATCATTTCTTGTCACAGAAACTGCATCTTTTATTTTGTGGTAATCTTTTACTTTTTTAAGTTTTAGAAATCTCTTGAATGTATCAATCTCGGTCCACTTCCCCAAATCTTCATTCACTCCTGTGGAGGTAACTGCCATAAGCATTTTGGTGTGTATATTTTTATAAGTTTATAAAACACACAGAGACATTTTTCCACTCTAGATAGAATCATTGTGTACATATTTTTCTGCACCTTGATTTTTCAATCAATCCTTTTCTGTGAATTTACAACATATACACACATGAGAATTTTTTCATAAAGTAGGTTACTGTGTACATTTTATTTTGCAGCTAGCCTTTTATCTTAGCTCATACACAACTGTCTCCTAATTGGGCTTCTTGTTTCCATCTCATACCTCTCCACCAAAATGCCAGAATGGTTTTCCTTAAACCCAGATGGGGGAATCTTTGACTATAAGGTGAAGTCCTAACTCCTTCACGTGACAATTCAAAGCTCTCTACTATCTAGCCCCAGTGGATTTGCAAATTGATTGGAGTATTTCTTAGATTTTTGTTGTCGTTAGTGGCAGAAGCTTTTTGTCCTCTGAACAAAACCTATGTATACCCCCTATATATTAAGTAGATAAACGTTGGGCTCCTGGGGTTGATGTGTACCTATGTGGGGGCCTCTAGATCCCAGCCTGCTCAGGCACCCTTCCCTGTCTCACAAGCCCTGTTCTCTATCCTACTTCATATTCTATCTCAAGGCATGTTGGTCTTTCTTGAGATCAGCCTGAAAAAGTTAGAGATGTATGCACACTTCTCAGTTTCTCTTTATTCATTATGAGCCTGCAATGCAATACTTAAAACAAAACTATTGGGAGCCTTTTGTTAACCTTCTTTCCTAGAGGAAATGAATTTCATAAGCTTATTAACTCTTTGTTGACATGTCTTGAATGAGCCCACTCAGATTCTAAGTTGCCCTTTTTCAGACATGGACATTTGGAGAGCCAGTTTTGAAGAGCTCAGTTTCGTTGCTTTTCTGTCCTTTTCGATGGTGAACATATTGGGCATTCTCCTATTGCTGACCTTTTTTCTTTGCTCTGGAGTTATTATTATGTTTAGATCTCCAGGACCCAAAGACTGTGAGGTTCTTGAGGATTGAAGCAAGCAGACCGAGTAGGTAGGTGATAGTTGTGTTCATGAGCTAAGATAGAAAACAAGCTGCAGAACAGAATGTATCCAGGTGGGTCGTCTCATGTATCTAGCTCAGTGCCTGGCCCACCAGGAATGCTCAATAGACTTTTCATCCTTAGAAAGTATATCAGGTAGGACAATTCCGTCTGCAATTGGGGCAAAGAAGAGATGCAGGTATTTCCATCGCCCATGATATGGGGTCCATCATTTGCCATCAGTCTAGCTTTGGAAGTGTTACCAGGGGACGTGTGCAGGTAAGGACAGTCAGCATCCTTTCTTGACGAACCAATACCTGGCAGCCTCTGCTTCTCCCAGTTGCAAGGACCTGAACGGAATGGGGGCGACTGGGGATATTCTCTCTCTGCTTAATTCACATCAGTTATAGGTTTGTGCATCTTGAGTTTGATGACCACTGGAATGACCCCTCAATGACCACACTGGGATCATTTTAGATTCGATGCTGGTCATCTAAGAAACTCTGAAAAAAATCAAGACATAAATAGCTCACAAGCTGAATTTGTGGCTTTTGTGGATATATTTATTTATACTTTTCAAAAGCAGTGAGTCTAAGATACTCAAAATGACATTCTTTGCTTCCTTTGACCACAGAAGCCACATGTCTACGTCATTACCAGGAGGTTGTGTTAGGGAGATTGTGATCTTCCTACTGATCTTTTAAAAAAGCAGAAACAAATGACAAGCCAAGAACTCTGTGTTGGTTGCCGTGCATATATTGATTAGATTCCTTAACTTTCACCAAAGGATTTTTACTTTGTTCTCAGCTTGTCTTGTTACTTGGCAACACGGCATATCTATCCCAGGGTGTCACCTCAAATGCTCTGATCTCTGATTTCTGTAATCATGTTTAGGTTTTTCTTTTTTCGTGTTCCTTGGCACATTTTTTTCTAATATGGAATGCACTTGACTGGCTCTTTGTCAGCCATTTGGAAGGTACCCATTCTTCTGTCTTAAATTATGCCAATTGTGCCTCAAAGTTTTTTTAAAAAAGATTTCTGACACAGGTTCATTGGTCTTTGAATGCATTGGGATTTTAAAATTATTATTGTTTCTATGTATTTTCCCAGGTAACTCAATGGCATATATCTCCCCACTTGCCCTCCAGCACAGCCTAGGCTCCCTGCTTCCCATAGTCTCATAGAGTGGGACATACTGTACCATGCAGACTACCTGATCCCAGATCAGACTTTGTTAAAGGATCAAGGTATTTTTTCTCACTGAGCTGGGATTGGACTCAGCATTGTCCTTACCCAGGGTTCTAGGCATCCACCCTCATTCCACTGGAGTTGACACTTGAGATGAAACCAGTATCCTGTTCCTGCTCTAGTACCTTTCCCACACCTTCTCTTCCTTAATATGTAGTATTTGTTGCTTCTAGGCATATAAAATATTTCAGCAACTATTTGAAAATTAACTCCCATTTTCCCTCTTGCTCAAGTTGCCTAACTAGCTATGTCATTGGTCTTGCATGAAAAAAGAATGACTGAGAACCTTCAAGAGTTGCCTTTCTTTCCCTTTCACATCTGATTTTTAATAGCATCTGGGGGAGCTTTCTTATCATTTGGGGTAGAATTCAGACATATTTCCTGAATGACGAAGTTGTGTTATTTTTATTTTATTTTAGTTTAGTTTATTTTAGTTTATTTTATTTTAGTTTAGTTTATTTATTTTGAGAGAGAGAGAGAGAGAGAGAGAGAGAGAGAGAGAGAGGGAGCAAGCAGGGGAAGGGCAGAGAGAGAGGGGGAGAGAGAGAATCTTAAGCAGGCTCCGCACTCAGCACAGAGCCCAATGTAGGGCTCGATCTCATGAACTGTGAGATCATAACCTGAGCTGAAATCAAGAGCCAGATGCTTAACCAACTGAGCCACCCTGTGCCCCAAGTTGCATCATTTTAGATTCAATAAAAGTCACAGAATTTTCAGAAATGTTAAAATTAATGTCCTCTGGTGAGTTCTACTAGATCTTAGTCATAAAATCAACTATTAACCGTTAGCCTTGTTTCTTGTGTCCAGACACTGGGGTCATTAAAATGAGTGGCACAGCCATGGATGGCATCACCTCCTATATACAGATACAAGCTTGAATGTTCCTTTTGAGAAAATGTGTTAAGATTTCCTTGACATTTTGGCTTAAACCATCTGCCATACTATGGAATTAGAAAAGTAAAGATCTTGAGGTCTTGGACAAAGTCTTACTCATCTTTATGAGCTGCAGCTCTCATATGGTGGCATCTAGTGCTCGATAAATATTTGATGAATGAGTCAATGAATGATTGGAGTGTCATACTTTGTGGTTTGGCTTTAAATAAACAAGATCACATTATTTGGTTTTTGGAAAATGACTTAATTTCATTGTCTCAATTGTCAGTACATCCGAGTTGCTCATTTTCTGGGACGGTAAGTAGAAAAGAATAAGATATATAGGAGTGGTGAGGTGAAGGCTCACTAATTTGTTAGTGGGGCTAGTGTCATAAGTCAGCTTTTTTTTTTTTTGTCTTAGTAAAATTTCAGAAAAGTCTCTTTTCTTATCTTTTTCTAAATCTGAAATATTATTTCTGACATCTGCAAATCTTCAGGGCCTCTTGTGGCATTGTCCTCTAGAATAAGAAAAATTAGGCCTCTTGGGTGGGGACATATCCTGTAATCTCTAGCTTAGTCTCTAGTACCTTTGCATTCTCCCACATGGCCTTGAACCCCATTTCTAATTGAGTGATTGTTCTTTAGTCAACGTGTGAATCCTAAAAATTTCAGATTTGCCAATTGCACATTGTATAGTCAAACCAAACCTTGTTTTATTTAAACACAATACACATATCCCTGTGGAAATTAGCAGAATTTTCTGCCCAAGCTCATGGTTGTTATCTTGGGGCATCTCTCAAGGAATGTTTGCCACACGAGTGAAGCCTTGTTTCTATTTTAACAATTCTCAGCTTAGGGCCGAATCCTTGGGACTTCAATGTACAGCCATCAGCTGAGGTAGAAAGCATATGGTGCTTAGTGTCTAGAAACCATTTATGTCTGTTCTCGGAGCCTTGTTGCAGTCTGTTTAAATGTAGTTTTTCAAAATAGATTTTTAATGTTTATTTTTCGAATAGCTTGGATTTGCAACTGAAGAGAAAAGCTCTTAAAAAAAAGATTATATCAGAGGGGAAAAAGTTGCATCCAATGCTGTGTGATGGTTGCCATGGTGATGATTGAATGTAAATTTCAGTTTATGTAAAACCCTGCTAAGGTTTTGATTGGAGACCTGAGGTGAGGCTTGGTGTCAGTTGGTGAAGTGGCTAAAAAGCATCCATTAATGAGGGGGAGGAGGGAAAGACAGGATCACACAGCTCGTTCCCCACCCAGGTATCCAGTCACTGACTAATCTGTGAACTGTGAGCAAGGCGGTACAAATTGGAGCGTGGAACAAAAAATCGTGCCTCTCTTCTCCCTTGATGATTTCTCCGAGGGAGTCCTTAGAGAGGAGGCAGCTCTTGCAAAGTTGAGCTCCCCTGTGCTTGCTTCATTGATTTTAAGTAGGTATTTGTGGGAAAGGAGATTCAAGCACCAGATATAGGAGCTGGGCGGAATGACTTTTGCAGGCCTTCCAGCCTCAATTTCCAATGTTTGAGTACTTGTACGCAGCAATAAGAAGGGGAAAAAAGGCAACAACAACAATGAAAACCAAAGCAAAACAAAAAAACAGAAGAAAGGTTAATCACATCGTGTTACCCTAAAGCTTTCAGGCATTAGAATTGTAAATCCACCTGGAAGGCAGGCATTTTTCCACTTAAGTGATTTAATCTAAGAAGGAACAGTTATGGATTGGTGAGTAACCAAGCTGATTACAAACTAGTTTGTTTCTCTCAATCTTATTCTTTAGTGCTACCTACTTAACTCTTTAGTATTTATGTGTAGTTGCTCTAATAGTAACCCCTTCCATATATTCATTTATGATTTATATTGTGTGTGTATAATTTTTAGAGAGGGTAAGATTGAGAAAGCATACCAGTTGCTTTCCATTCATCACATCAAGTCCCTGGGCAAAATGCCAAGTTATTGCTGCCCACCTGGCTAATTGCAGACCAAAATAACGAAGACAGACATATCAATCTATGCTGTGGGCATTCAGGGTCATTTTCAGTGTACTGATTGGAGTTAGTGCTGTGCGTGTCCTAAGTGAAACTGGGAGATAACTGAATTTGCCTTTTGATAACCTTCTGGCTCTTTTTCCTTCAACCTTCTCCATGATGACTCTGATCAGCAGTCCCTTGATACAGCGCCTTCATATCCAAAGTCACCCATTGTGACTGTGTAAACACCCTTGTAGAGTCTTCTTTTTGCTCAACTAGAAATGCTCCAGTTTCTAGAACAATCTTTCTCTTCGACATTCCTTTTCAAAATCCTTTCTCCTGAGCCTAAATGTCCATCAACTGATGAATGGATAAAGAAATTGTGGTTTATATACACAATGGAATACTACGTGGCAATGAGAAAGAATGAAATATGGCCTTTTGTAGCAACGTGGATGGAACTGGAGAGTGTGATGCTAAGTGAAATAAGCCATACAGAGAAAGACAGATACCATATGGTTTCACTCTTATGTGGATCCTGAGAAACTTAACAGAAACCCATGGGGGAGGGGAAGGAAAAAAAAAAAAAAGAGGTTAGAGTGGGAGAGAGCCTAAGCATAAGAGACTGTTAAAAACTGAGAACAAACTGAGGGTTGATGGGGGGGTGGGAGGGAGGGGAGGGTGGGTGATGGGTATTGAGGAGGGCACCTTTTGGGATGAGCACTGGGTGTTGTATGGAAACCAATTTGACAATAAATTTCATATATTAATAGTGACATCAAAAAAAAAAAAAAAAAACAACCAAAATCCTTTCTCCAAAATGAGAAAGTAACTGAATTAATGGTTCTTTTTTTTTTTTTTTTAATTTATTTTTCAGAGAGAGAGAGAGAGAGAGCAAGCTGGGGAGGAGCAGAGAGAGGGGGACAGAGGGTCTGAAGTGGGCTCTGTGCTGACAGCTGATGTGGGGCTTGAACTCACGAACTGTGAGTTAATGACCTGAGCTGAAGCCAGATGCTCAACTGCTCAACCAACTGAGCCACCCAGGCACTCTAATGGTTATTCTTTAATGGTCCTCTTTGGAGGAGGGGCTAGTAGATTGCCAGAGCCTCTGGTTTTAGATTTCCTGTCTAATTTTTCTCTGACCTGGAGGCATATACAGACATCAAATTTGTTAGGGGCTGAATTATTTCTCCCCTCAAATTCATTTATTGAAATCCTAACCCCTAGTAGCTCATAATACAATTGTATTTGGACATAGGGTCTTTTAGGAATAATTAAAGTAAGTGATGAGGTTTTTGGGGTGGCAGTAGGGTTTGTGGGGTCTGGAGCTGAAGGCCAAGAAAGAATTCTTGAAGACGTCTTTGGTTCAAAAAGGTAATTTTACTGAAGCATGGGGACAGGGCCCTTGGGCAGGAAGAACTGCCCTGGGACCAAGAGGAGAGACTAGCTTTATACTATGGAGTTGGGAGAAGGTAAAGTCCAGGGGAAGTTTCCAGTGAGATTTTCATATGCTAAAGAAGACTTCTAGGATAGTGGAGGCCTAGCTATTGTCAAGCGAAGGTTGTTTTCCCTCCAGCAAATCACTAGCATTAAGACCCTAGGGAGTTCCTGGAGGAACTCTGCCAACCTCAAGTATTTGTCAATGGGTTGCAGTTTATAAGGAAATTTAGTTCTGTCTACCATTTCCTTCTGCCTTTGTTCCCCACATCACTATTGAGGGGTGATGGAGACTTCGGTCCAAGACTAAGATCTCTATCAGTTAACCATTTGTTTTTCCCCTTTCCTTTGTTCTTGGGCAGCCAGAACTGCCGGAGGAATATCACGCATATCACACCTGGGGGTGAGGGAGGTGTTTGCAGCCTGCTTTATGCTCCCTCATCAGTAAAGGCATTAGGATGGGCTCTAATCCAATATGACTGGAAGGAGAGATTAGGACGGAGATAAGTACATGCATGTAGTAAAGACCGTGTGAGGACATGGGAGAAGGCAGCCATCTGCAAGCCAAGGAGAAAGGCCTCTGAAGAAACCAAACCTGCAGACATCTTGATCTTAAACTTCTAGCCTTGATCTTAAACTGTGAGAAAATATATTTCTGTTGTTTAAGCCCCTTCGTCTGTGGTGTTTGTTATGTCAGTCCTAGCAAACTGTAATGTAAGCTCTGACAGTTTTTCAAGTGCTTGCTTTAAGCTTTGATTGCAGAGGCATCCATTTCAAAGATGGCATCCATTTCAAAGATAGCTGTCTGGAATAAACACATTAATAAACACAGGACTAGATGAAGAGCCAGGCCACCTCCCCACATGGAGTCTCCTTTGTTTTAAAGATCTTGGTTGATTTCAATAACTGACCATTGTCTTTTCTCTTCCTGCTTTAAATTTCCATGCTTAGGTTTTAAATTCCCCATTAAAGAGTAAGCCTGCAAAGCCCCAAGGCCCCACCCTCAGCCCCGGTAAAAGCAGAACCCCAGGTCTGTGCTGTCTCTTTCTCTCTCTCCCCTTTCCCATGACCTCACTGTGTGGCCACAGGTGTGCTAAGTAATTTTCAGGTCTTGTAAGTAATAAAACTTCATTTTTTCAAAGTTTCCTGATGCTTATTGCTGAAGGGCATCTTGCAATCATAATAGAATCCGTAAGAGTCCATCTAATTGTAACATTGGTTTGGAAAGGGAGAGGTCGGTGGGACCCTCCCGGGGCCCAGGTGAGTGCCCCCAGGCATTTCTGGCTGACAGCATGGCTGTAGATAGTCTGAGACCAGCACAGAACACAAACTAATATAGATTTATAGACAGATAACATGTATAGATGTCTGGGTAGTCATTATACTGAGTGGCAGAAGCATTATTCAAAATTATCTTGGTCTAGTTCAGTAGGGATGATCTTAAGTTCTACACTTCGGTCCATAAAAAAAATTCAACTAGTGCAGCTTGGCAGAAATCCAGCGTGGCAATAACGTGTGAAAATTAACTGCTGGTTACAGTTGACCACTTGACTGATTAGGAAGCAACAGTATGATGTTGCCATTAAAAGCTACTACGATATTAAGCCACAGTCCTACAGCTCCCCAGTCTTGGTATATTGTAATTTCGCTATATTCCACCAAGAATGGTGTTTCACTCTGGGTGCCACCCTTTTAGGAGGAAACTGGCCAACTAGAATATGTCCAGCAAAGGACAAGCCTGGGGTTTAGAAACGTGGATTAGCCATTTTGTGGAAGGGGTTGTGACTGTGTTCTGAGTTGCCCTGTAAGGGAGAACTCTATTTGAGGTAGAAATTCCTGGCAGGAGGGATGAATATTACGGTGGAATTTCCAACATTCTTTCCACCCTGGATGATTAGTGAAGCCCATGAGTGGATGGCATTCTCTTGGTGATGGTTATTATGCATGTGATATCAGTTGGAACAGTCAGAGTGAAGGGAAGAGTTTATATCCCATGCTTGGGGGAATATTTCTCTTTTCCTCTGGACCTTTTTGTGGCTGAAATGAACCTGCAGACACCACAGCCGTCATGCTACCAGCCTGAGAATGAAGCTCATGCTGAAGGATGATAGGATAGAGAAATAGGAAGAACCTGGGGCTTTGATGATGTGACATAACTCTTATGGCAGCCAACCTTCATATCTGCCCAAACTGCTGGGCTTTCTACTGAGAGATAAATGTCCTTACCTGTTTAAGGCCTTTTGAGTTGGGATTTCCTTTACATGCAGCAGAACCATCTTAACAGATTCTGCAGGGTTGTGCTGAAGATAAGGATGATCATTCATAGATGATCATAGATCATTTCATAGATCATTTGAAATGCCCACTGATGGAGTAGACAAGAAGTATTTGTCACTGTGAGTATTTAAATAGAGGATGACTATAATTAAAATAAAAATCCTTTATTTAAACAGTAGGGTTTTGCCCTAAATGATTCTTTAGTGTCTTTCAAATGTGGATGATCTAAGATTCAAAAATAATTCTTGTAAGATGTGAGTGACCACGAAGCTGAACCTTTTCTCAGGACATTTGCATTATCCCCAGTGTGATAACTCAGATGAAGTTTTTATTAGTAGAATGTGGAGGTGGGGGAGGTTTTTGTGCATGAGAACCTTCCAGGTGCTCCTTGCCCACTTCATATGAGTGAGCATTCTTCTCTTCCCCTACAGGGGTCTGTGTCTGCCACCCCCACTTTTGGAAAATTGCTGAACCCTGACCAAAGGGGAAATAAACCATATTGTGACTGCTGGATTTGCAAAACACAACATACAAAGGGCCTCCAGTATGGAGAGGAAAAGTAAAAAACAGCAGGGTCTGGTGGCTTGCGAGCTGCCGGTGGGAGGGGCACAGAGGCTGAGGGGCATAGCCAAGTGGTGGACACAAGGGTGTTTGGATTACAGGGAAGCAGTTTCAATCTGTTGTAACCCCTTTTGACACCCACCTTCTGTAGTCCATATTATAAAAATAATAGTTTTATTATTTTGACATAAAAGTTGTAATAGAAGATTGACTGTGCCTTAAAAGCAACACACTTTCTCCATTTGAATTTATCCCCGTGGCAGGCCATTTGCAAACACTCCTGTCTCCCCTCTGAGGAGATGTGAATCACTTGGGTAGATTTTTCTTGATTCGTATCTCAGTGTTGATTAGGTTTCTAGTGGTTCCTATAATTAAATATAAAATAAGAGTGAAAACTGTACTTTTGCACTCATGCCTGTGATTCTGAACCAGGAAGTGTGTTCTAATCCTACATACCTCGTACTGCACTTATCCAGACTGGGTTTGTGGGGGAGAAATATTCCCAGGGGGTCAGAGGGCCACAAGGCCGGTGGGATGTCACTCAGAGTGTCAGTTCTGGACAGGGCCCCTGAAATCAGATTGTGTTGTCCTCCTCTGTCTTAACATAGAGGACAACTGGGACTGTGAATGTGACTCATTGGGGCCAGGTGGTTAATGGATCGTTGATCTGAGGCTGGAAGTGTGAGAATGCCCAGGTTTTACTTCAGGGTATCATTTTTTAAGCATTTCGATTTGCAAGGACACCAAACGTGATTGATTTTTCAGTTGATGAGAGTGATCGATGCAAAGGCAATCAAGGCAATGCAAGAGCCAAAGATGATGTGGAGAAGCTAATTACTAAGCTTGTAAGTATTTTTATGTGTAATGGGAGCAGAAGATGGTTCAGCCAGCATTTTTTTCCTGATGATGGGAATTCTCTGTCCTGGACATTGGGTATGCCTGGTACCAGGTTGGCCCAGCACTTTCTTAGCTCTGGCTGAGGAACCAGAAGGGAGAAAGAAGCCACATTCAGAGCTGGGCTCAGTGTTCATGTTGGAGGCCATATGAGCAAGTGGCCAGCCTGTTTACTGCTGTGAGGCTTTCTTTACTTCCACTTCAGAGAGTGACCTTCCCTCCCCTCAGATGGGAAGGCCTAGTTCGTCTTGGTGGGGAAGGTTCAATGAGTTCCTTTATGTTGCACCCTTGACTTTCCAACCTCTGGCGGAAACAAGACAGCTGTGTTGGATTCTAGCTCCAACACAGAAACTTAACATTTCCTGAAAAAGTCTCTTTAAAACGGAAACTTATCATTCTGGAACATAACAGTTTGATCAGCTGTATCACACTGTTAATTATTAAACAAAAATCAATATCTTTTTAGCTTAACTTTGACTCTTTTCAGTTAGAAAAACTGAAGGTCATGCGGTCAAAGACAAACCCCCCCAGAAATCCTAATGTGTGGTTTTGGTGACCTTCTGGGAAATAGGAGTTGGTGAAAGACGTCTGAGGTGGTGGTGGCAGAAGTAAGAGGGTGGTTTCCTATTTGTCTGGGGGCTCCTTTCCTTGTTGGTTCTTAGTTGTTACTGCCACCAAGGCACAAGGGTCAGCAAGGTTGGGAGAGACCAAAGGACTGGGGCCACAACAGCTATATGTGCTTAGGTCATAGACAGCCCAACACGTGGACACTCTGTGACCCCAATCAGATGTAGGGGCCAGAAACCAGCAGTAGCCAGGCAATGACCACTACCAGAAAGCTGGCCAAGGTTTTAAGATAACAATTAAGATCACAGAGTCAAAGGCAAGCAAGGAGTCCCCCAAACAGGTGCTCAGAATGTATGTAGCAGTGCAGAGTCATGTTTCTCAGAGCCCGGGGTGATCCTGTTCTTGGGGAGAAGGTATGCTAGCCATACTTTCCTTTAGGGGCAGACAGCTGGCAGGGGACAGGGGATGAAACTGCAGACAAACCACAGCAAGTGGAAGAGAAGAGAGGGGTGTGTGGCTATAGATGGATTCTGGCACGCTACAACCCATCTTGGCTTCCCCTCCAGGAAATAGCCAAATGGGGAAGTCCCTGTGACCTTTCATTTGTAGACAAACTGGTTTGGTTGTTTAAATTGTGATTCCGCCTACCCATGGTTCTAGACTTATGTGCCTCGTCCTTTATAGTAGGCTCACAAGATTCAAATACAAGTATGCAACAGTGGGGGCTGTTTTCATGTCCTAATTGTAAATAGAAGTACTTCATTGTTAATAGTAATAATAGGGAAATGGCAGCTGCCTCTTCTTAAGCACTTGCTATGTGTCAGGCACCGTGTACGACAGTAACAATCCTGAGAGATAGGAATTCTAATTTCCATTTTGCAAATAAGGAAAATGAGGTCTTGAGAGGTCAAATGACTTGCCTAAGGTAACCAGCAGGTGAGAACTGGGATTCAGCCTGGATTGTCTGGACCCTGAATCCAATGCTCTTAAGAACTACCATATATGTGGCAGCCATGAGAACGCACCTGGCAGACCTCCAGCTGAGTGCAACTGAGCAAGCGCCCCAGGGCTACATCGTGAACCCATCACGACATTTGACCAAGGCTCTGCTCCCCCACTGGCTGCTCCCAGCCAATGACTGAGCATGGCAGTCTGGCTCTTGGGAGACATGGAACTCTTCCAGTGTCCACCTTCAGCTCAAGAACTCCTTGAGAGGCTTGCAGAACTTTCCTTAGACTGCTCAGTGGTCTAGGATGCTTCCACCCGTCCCTCCTCCATCTTTATTTGGGCTCAGACCATGTGACAGTTTTCCCAGCACCCCCCCCCCCCCCCACCACTTTTCTGCCATGGGTACTTTCCCTGCATGTTTAATTCCATTTTAGTGTTTGTTTCTCAGAAGACCTGGACTAACACAGTGTACCATGTCGAATTTTCAGGGCAGCTTGGTTCAGCCTGCTAGCATAAACTGGGGTGGGGGTGGGGGCAGACAATTTCCTGTTTTTCCAGATTCCACACTAAAAGCCCCATGGCACAAAGCCCTGTATTGGTCCTCCCTGCTGTATTTTCCCCCTGATAGTTACTTAGGTGATCAATCTTATGTTATTCATTGATTCATCCATTCATGTAAGAAGCATTTATTGATTTTCACTATATTCTAGGCTCTGGGGATCCAAAGATGAATGTCAGGGAATCTGCCCTCAAAGGAATCACAGTCTAGTAGAAGAACAATTTGGTCAACAGATAAACAACATTAATTGCTAATGACTCTCCAGTGCTTACTCTCTGTCACGCACTCTCTAGGCGTTTTATATGAATCAAATCATATACTTATAATTACTATGTGAAGTAGGTGGTATGATTTTGTCCCATTTGCACATGCGACAGCTGAGGCACAGAGAGGTAAGTGGCAGATGGGAAGTGGCAGAGTTGGGGTCTGAACGCAAGCAGAGCCCTCGCACTCACTCCTCTGCTACACCTGCCCCTGACCTTACCACCTGTTCTGAGAGTGTGACCATGCCTGGGGAGCGCAGGCTTCCCCCCGTAATAAAAAATCTCCATCGATCACCACAGTGAGAACAATCTCATGAGCAAGCTGGTGGGTGCAGGATGCCTGTTCTGTTGTGGAGATTCATGGCTTGCTGCCCGTGCCTGGGAGTAGCTGAGTCTCTGTTGTTTCCTGTCTCCTTGGCTACCTGGAGTATCCCTGGGCCACCTAACACTCACTTCCTGGGTCACATCTGATTGTCTGGCTCTGGACAGATGCAGAGGTAACACTCCTACTCATTTCTACATGGAGACTTGTTTTGTAGGAACTTTCATTCGGTAAATGAGTAGTAACAAAAATAACAAATACTTACCTTTGTCTAGGACTTTCAGTTTTCTAAGGGCTTCTGTGTTTGTCAATCCCAATAAGCCTGTGCCCAGGCCAGGCAGGTATAAATATTTTCATTTTAAAGGAGAGGGAATTGAAGCTTAGAAAAGTCATGATTACCCAGTCAATGATAGCAATGAGCAGTGGGACTTGAATCTAGGCCCCTGCAGTTTTGCTGACTACACTCTTCCAGAACCCCACCAGCAGCTGCATTTATGTTACTAGAAAATAGTATATAATATCTATAGAGCCATGCCTTTTGTAGCACAGGTTTTAATTACTAAGGTGCGGGGCAAACAGCAGCCCCTGGGCTGAGTTTCTATTTTGGCCCATTTGTTGTTTTGTATTTTTTTTTTTAATTTTTTAAATTTTGTTTAGAGAGAGAGAGGGAGGGAGGGAGGGGCGGAAAAAGAGGGAGAGAGAGAGAAATCCCAAGCAGGCTGTGCACCTCTACTGCAGAGCCCGATGCAGGGCTTGAACTCATGAACCACGAGATCAACACCTGAGCCAAAACCAAGAGTCGGATGCTTAGCGGACTGAGCCACCCAGGCTCCCCGTGTAGTTTTTGTAAAGCTGATCGCTGAGAAGCATGCGCCCCCCTCAGCTTGACCCTACTGTGAGTTCAGATGCAGCGTTTCGGGGTGAGGAGGGAGAGAAAGTTACCCTTCCTAAAAACGGAAAGTGAAAATGACCAGTCCAGTTTCCCAGTTTTAGCTGGTTAGGACGCTGTCAGCCACAGTGGGGGCAAGTAAACCTCACCTCAGCCTTTCCTGCAAGTGTGACAGTGGAATGGTAGAAAAAAGAAAAGGAGTTTTCTTCACAATTTCCTAAGCTCATTTCTATTAGCAAAAGTTGCCTGGGGTTCCTGGCTGGCTCAGTTGGTTAAATGTCTGACTTCGGCTCAGGTCATGATCTCATGGTTCTTGAGTTCTAGCCCTGTGTCGGGCTCTGTGCTCACAGCTCAGGGCCTGGATTCTGTTTTGGATTCTGTGTTTCCCTCTCTCTCTCTGCCCCTTCCCCAGCTCACACTCTGTCTCAAAAAGAAATAAACATTAAAAAAAATTTTTTTTCCTTTGGTCTCCCAGTTCTTGGCCGGGTGAAAATAAACTGTATTTTTGTGGCCTGCGCCAGACAAAGCCCATTTGTCTGTCCTCACACCAGTAAATCTAGACATCAATGTCTGTTTAGATTAGAATTGATTTCTGAACCAGGAAACTCAGAAGAGGCTGTTTAAAGAGTAGTTATTAATGGCCTCATTACAAGCGTATGTCCTGCCATTTGAACGAAATTTACATAGAGAGAGGAAGCACATTTATAAGTATCGGAAAGAGGTGAAGAAAGAGGAAGCCTTCATGGGGGCTGTGGTACCTCCTGCTTTGTTAGCAACACTGGGGTTTCCTGAAGGATGAAACAGGGGCTTACAGGCCTCCAGCCCTGAGAGCCCTCCTGGTGGAGAGCCTTCTCCCCAGGGGTGGATTTTGGAATGCAGGTATGGTTGACGCTTCTTAAGGATTTTGATAAACTTGGCCCATGAAAGCTGTGCTTGGAGCATCCCCAGAGATGCTGGATCCAGGGTAGAGGTGGGTTTCTGCAACCCTTCCCAGATTTATCTCAGAGACTGGTTGAGGGACTTCTGTCTGTGGCCAGGGAGAAGCTCACCCCGGAGGAATTATTCCTCTCCTGGGGTCATCTTTCGTGAGATCAATTGTTCCTTCAGACTGAGAACTGGTTAGGAAACGGGAACCTTGAGTTCTAAATCTGGTTCTACCATTAAACCCACTGCTGATGACCTAGGGCGAGTCATTTCATGTCCTTGTGCCCTCCGTTTTCCATCTGCAAGGTGGAGACAGTCGTGTCTGGCACAGGTAGCTGAGGACACTGAAAGGAACAAATGAGAACAAATTAAAAACTTCTGAGGCACTGGGTGGTGCGAGAACTCCAAATAACCCTTGGCTTCTTGGATGAGGGCGGAGCAGTTTGGGTCTGGTACTCAGGGGGGTTTCCTGCAGGTTGAACTTGGGAGAGGGCTGGAGAGGCCCAGCAAGGCTGGGGGGCAGGAGAGGCTGTCAAGCTCACTTTGGTTGTCATGGCAGCCTCATCTGTGGGGCTATTTTTATTCAAGCTGAAGAGCAGGTAGGGTGTGTTGGGGAGGGGAAGGAAAGAGCCGTCATCTTTCGCTTTAAAGCAAAACAAAACTAACACTTTGACCAGTTCATTTAGAGTCACTGGGTGGGGGCTGGATAGAGATCTGAGAGTCCTGAGGTCTCCTCTTCTCCCGTCCAGCACCCTTATCCTGAACTTGAAGGGGGGCCAGGGGAATTAACCTGGTGAAGGAAGGAACAAGGACTCCTTACCTATGTGAGCTGGAGAAGACTGGCATTGATGTACAGTAGAGTCCTGATCAGAACCCTCTACCTTGTGCTGCATATCCACCGGCGTGTAATGAACCTGGGCCACCTCAGGAATCTGCGGCTGGCATAGAACATCTGGATGGCAAAGCGGGTTGAATGCGACAGGTGAGCTGGCCTGTGTTGGGAAAGTCAGCAACACCGACCACCTCAGGAAGTCAGCCTGGGTTTATGGGAGGAGTGGACTCATTCTTGCTCCTCCTTTCTATTGCTTTCTCCTTGTTTCCAGGGAGGCAGAGTGGCCACCATGAGTTTATTGAAAGTCTGAGTTGGGGATATGCCCGCGGGACTCCCTGCCTTCCCTTTTTAACATCACGAGGGTGAGATGATGAAGGCGACATGGCCAACGATTGATATCACTTTAATGAACTCATTCTAACTCTAAATAATCTCTAAACAATCGTCACCTCCCCCCACCCGACTTTAATGCCAGTAAGATATGTGGTGGGTAAGGCATTCCTCCGACTCCTCCTACCGCCATTCAGACTGATGACTGTATGTGACTCTGTCGGGGGGTTGGTGACCTGTAGCTTGGGTATACTTGTTACTGGGTTGGGAGCTTTTTAAGAGAAAGGGGTTCATCGGACAGGAAATTCAGTACCCACTAACCAAGGTGGGTGAACAAGTGGGGAGAAAGACCCATGGGTGATGACTAAAATGAATAAGCCAGGAAGCGGGGGGTTACAGAAACCCAGAACCCGAGTCCCGCCATTACAAGCCTCTCACCTCGCCCCAGAATCCACATGCTCTTGCAGGGAGCAAAGCCTCCTTTATTTGGATGCACACATTTGGAACCTGGGGACGAGGCTAGGCCTCAGGTCTCCCTCTGCGTTTTCTAAGGACATAATAACCATAACCCTAATTTTCTAAGCTCATAGCGTAGAAACAAAATACATGGTAGGAGAAATGTTTAGTCTACTTGAGAATCATTTTTGTAAGCATTTTGTGAACCATGCTTGTGGTATATTCTCAGACATCAGGTTAATTATAGCATCTCATTCGTTCGAGAAAGCGATAGAGCAGGATGTTGGCTTGGCAACAGTTTGTTAGCCTCCAGTTTGTGTTTTCTTATTTATTTGGAGGCACTGTTTGCTCCACACTGTTTGTGTGTTGGGTGGTCAGCCATTGGGTGGTCGCATTCTGACCAAGATTTACAAAAGAGCTGACATACTCTGCTTGTGTGTCTGGAATTATTTTGAAAAACAAGCAAAGTTCGTCCACTTTTAGAAAAATGAAACTATATTTTCAATCTGTATTTTACAGAATGGCCTTTTCTCCTGAGTAGTGTTGCTGACAGGTCTTTGATACACAACCAAAGTCCCTGAAATGGCATTCAGGGCCCTCTCATTCCCTTTCCCCTCTTACCCCATATAGAAGGTACCCCCACAGTGCTTCCTGTAGCTCAAACGCATCATTTGCTGTGAAGCCTTTGTGTCCTTAGTCATGCCTTTACCTCTGCCAGGAAAGTCGCCCTGACCCCCCTGCCCCCATGTCCGCATTCTCTGTGTCTTTCAACTCCATACCTGCCATTTCTTTGGGGATGTCCTTTCTGCTTTGATCCTCTAGTGGCCATAAACTGTGTTTTATTGATAAATTCCTGCTTTTCCCTCATGAGGTTTATGTATTTATGTATTTATGTATGTATGTATTTATTTATTTATTTTTAAGTTATTCCTGTTCTCATTTGTCTCTGGAGGTTGAGAGCAGCTGTCCTGTGTTTTTTGCCTGTGTGATCCCCCCACTGCCAGGGAAGACAGAAATGTTCTCACCCCTGCATTTCTTGGGGGTCCTAAGATATGCTTTGAATATTTATTATTCATTGATAGGCAATGACTATATGTGGAAGGAATAAAGGAAAGAATTATGAATTATTTTATTAATTTAAATGGAAAATGTACCTTCTTCACCAAAGGGTCATCTCAGCATCCAGCTACTATTTGAATCAATTAAAGAAAGTTAACCTGCCTTCTTCATCCCTCGGGAAGGTTTTCTCAACTTCTGAAACTTCTGTTCTATTTTTCCTGCACCAGCACATTTTAAACACTTAAAATATAACTTACTTCATGTTGTTGTGGTTATGGTCTCACCACACAGGCTGCTGCTTGCTGGTAAGGGATTCCATAGTTCTGTCATGTTTTTCCCATGGAGCTTCCTCTTCCCAGTTCAGCTGTAAGCTGAAGGCCAAGACTGTGGAGGACACATTGTATAGTCCCCAATGGGACCCATGTCTAACATGTTCAGTAGGTGCTTGCTAGGTCATCTGGAAGCTCAGGCTTCGGAAAGCTTTATGTCAGGCTTTCAGGCATAGTCGTTTTATGGTTTCAACATTGTAGCTTAGGTAGGACGGGTGAAAATCATAATAGTTGAGAAATGTCATCCTGACATTAGAAAAGCCACTGGAAGTTTCTCCAGACTTCAGGCAACTCTCTATATTCCTGCCTCACCTGTGTGATGGTTAAATTTGCGTCTCTGACCCAGGATGCAAATGCAGAGAGAATATGGCCGCTTTCATTCCCGGACCCCGCTACCTGGGTTTCGTGGCTATTCACGTCTGCATCCTTCCAAGAAATCTTTGAGTTTCTTCACTCTTTTCTTTTAACAGCTGCACTGGAAATCTTGGACATAACTGACGATCCTCTCCTATTTCATTCTAGCCCAGGGACACACATTCCCCGGTGACCACAATTGGAGTCGCCCTAATGATCATTTCTGTTTCATGCCATTTGGGGCTATATTGGTAGAAAGCTTTTCATTCTCTGCTGAAATGTATCGCCTTCATTTCTTTCTTTGTTCACTTTCTTTTTCCTTCTCATCCAAAACTTGGATTCAGTATGTTCATACTTCAGGTCTTCTTCCTCTCTTCCTCCCTTTACTTTACCTTATTTTAAAAATTACTGATGAATTTAGCTTAACAAAACGGGAGCAGTACAGCATAATTCACCTTTCTTCAAACTTCAGTCACGTGAGAATTATCAACATGGCTTTTGATTTATCTTTTTCAACAGTTTTATTGAGATATAATTCATATGCCATGCAGTTCACCCATTTAAAGGGTAAAATTCAATGGGTTTTTTGGTTTGGGTATATTACATTATCAATTTTTTAAATGTGGCAAAATATGATATATATTTGCCATTTTAACCAATTTTAAATATACAATTCAGCGACGTTAATGACATTCACAATGTTCAACCGCTATCTATTTCCATTGTACTATTAACACTATTTTGTGGGTGTCTGGCCAATTCAATTGGTAGGGCATGTGACTCGATCTCAGGGTCATGAGTTCAAGCCACACACTGGGCATGGAGCCTACTTAAAAACAAAAAAAAAAAAACCCAATATTGTCTTTGAGTCATTTCATGTTTTTTAAGTAAACTTATCTTATTTAAAAAGGGTGTTCTTAGTTTAGTTTTTATTTAGAGAGAAAAGAAAGAAAGAAAGAGAACATGAGGAGGGGAGGGGCAGAGAGAGAGGGAGAGAATTTCAAGCAGGCTCTGCACTGTCAGCACAGAGCCTGTTGCAGAGCTCAAACCCACGAACCTCGAGACCATGACCCCAGCCAAAACCAAGAGTCAGACCCCTAACCGACTGAGCCTCCCAGGTGCCCCTATGTAAATTTATTTTAAAAGGAAATTTTGGGGTGCCTTGGTGGCTTAGTCAGTTAAGCACCTGACTTCAGCTCAGGTCATTATGTCATTATGTGAGTTCTAGTCCCACACTGGGTGAGCCAAACTTCTTTCTCTTTCTCTCTCTCTCTCTGTGCCCTTTGTGGGATCCTCTCTCTCTCTCCCTCTCTTTCTCTGCCCTCGCTCACTTGTTCCCTCTCTCTATCGATTAAAAAAAAAAAAATGAAGCTTTGCCACTATAATTGAAAAACCAGAATCTTTTAATGTTGAAAAAGGTAACTTTAAAAATAAAGACAATAAAAATCAAACAATGGTATTAAGTTTTACTGGATACTTGAGCCTACAGAAGTCTGTGGGGTTAAGGCCTTGTTCTCACCATTGTACCAAGGGAGAAAAAGAAAAGCATGTGAAAGAGCTATTAAAGGCATCCTCTTATCATACCAGGTCTTCTTGATATAGTGGGATTGAAAGAATTGAAAGGGGATTGCTTTCTACCATGTGGTTCATTGTCACTGAATATTTGCTGTTCACTTTGGAATCATCTCCTGTACACCAGGTTATGTGGGTCACAGTGTGGAAAACACTGTAAAAGTGCACAAGAGCATGGATTTGGGGGTTAAATTTTCACACAGCAAGCACTTGAATGATTTGGACAACTTGCTTAAATTTCCGTGCCCTAGTTTTCACATCTGTGAAATGGGCAGAGTCATTATCAATCTCTTAGTTGTGATAAAATGGAATCTTATATGTTAAGGGTCTTGCCTGGTTCCTGGCGTATAGTAAATGCTCAACAAATGTGTATTTTTTTTTTAAGTTTATTCATTTTAAGAGGGAGATAGAGAAAGCACAAGTGGGGGAGGGACAGAGAGAAGGTGAGACAGAATCCCAAGCAGGCTTTGTTCACGCCATCCGCGCAGAGGCTGATGTGGGGCTCAAACTCATGAACAGTGAGATCATGACCTGAGCTGAGATCAAGAGTTGGACACTTAACTGGCTGAGCCACCCAGGTGCCCCCAAATGCGATTATTTTTAAGAATGATCCTTGTTTATAGTTCTCCCAAAGTTTAGCATTACCTTACAAAGAAAAGTTAGCTTGTATATTCTGAAGAAACTCTCCAAGATCAGCAAACATCATTCTCTGGCCCTCCTGCAGACTATCAAAATGCCATAGTCCTGACTGAGTGCCAGACAATGTGCAGGAAAAAGACAGCAAACTTAATGGTCTGAAAACTTAATTGGGAAGTAAGAGAGTGCAGTCTTGCATCAGAGACCCCTTGAACTTGCAGGATCCTGGCTGGTTCCATTGATGTTCAGTGTCTCTTGACTTAAACCCCATTCTCAGGATGTGCCTATTGGTCCCGGTTGCAGGTCACAGCACACCTAACCCAAGGCAGCATGGCTCAGAACAAGACAGCATCACCAGGCATTGGTGAGCAAAAGCCCACATTGTGTCTCATGAGTTGCAGCCACAACCCCACACCAGGAATAGCAGGTGACAGCTGCTTCCTGCCTTGGACCCATCCAAACACGAGGCCAGACACAGACCCCTGGGGGTGAATTCCCACTTGCTTGCTTACTTGAGTCCTTCAGGCACATGTTTCCATCTATAAAATGAGAATAGGGTCTTGATTCCTATCTCCTAGTGTTGTTGTAAGTATTAAATGAGATTAAGACTGTTAAGCAGTCACCACAGTATTCAATGAATGGTAACTTTTATTGTTATTATTAGTAGGAAGGAGTCTGTCACCAATCAATCCTCTGACCTAGTATGAGTGGCTCCACGTGGTGCAGTGGGGGTACAGGTGAATACATATATGCATTTCATTTAAAATTCATAGCTTGAAAAAATGTTTATTTATTTGGAGAGAGAGAAAGAGAATGTGTGAGCATGTGTGAGTGGGGGAGGGGCTGAGAGCAAGGGAGAGAGAGAGAATCCTAAGCAGGCTCCAGGCCCAATGAGGAGCCCAAGGCAGGGCTTGATCTCATGACTGTGAAATCATGACCTGAGCTGAAATCAAAAATGTGATGCTTAACCGACCGAGCCACCCAGGTGCCCCTAAAACTCATGGTGTTTATAGACCCAAATAATGTATAGACTCCTTCACAGAGGGAAAAAAACCCATTATTCTGATGTTGTTTAACTATGTATGAACATATTCTTTACGCTTAGGCTCAGTATTCTTACGCTTAGTATTCTTTCCCAACTCTGAAAGCAGAACATGGGCAAGATACAAATATAGGTATGAAACAAATAAAAGGCATACTGACTATATTTATTTCATCAGACGATGCTGGTTTATTGAGGAAGCATCATGAACATGGCACGAGGCTGTGGTGCTCACTGATTCCATTGAGGGGGTTGCTGCAGCTCCCCTGTGTTATTTTGGGACTTGGATCTCCCACCGCATCTCTCTATATGAAGTAGTGTACAGGGAAACCCTCTGGTGTTCATGTGGCACAAATGCCTCCTCTGCACATTGCCCTGCCCCCTCTCCTCTTTGCTCATTAGCCTCTGACATTCAGAATAGCACAATCTAGCTGCAAAATGATTGCAACCCACCCCCTCCACACACACACAGACACCACAATCCTATGGCAGGACCCAGTTATAACATGGTCATCTAGATAACTTGGAACGTGTTTGCCTTTTACTTTAAAGGCATTATCATCTAAATTTAAAGCCCAAGCACAGATTCTCATAAGGACTATAGGGGAGGACTTCTGGCAGATACCAGTTTGAGAAACATTGATTCACATCCTCCCTAGATCCCCAAAGAATTTGGAGCAGCCTCCAAAATTAAACACAATATTAAAGACAAATAGGCATGACCAAAGACCTGGGTGAGAGTGTTAACAGCAGTTAAGAACCAAAATGATGACCGAACTGTCCGGAAGTAAGGGCAAAAAGTGAAATGCACCATGTTAGCCTGTTCTTGTGGTCTAGTAAGAGAAAACAGGCAAGTTCTCTGAAGAGACAAACTTTTCCTGCCACTGAATCCTAGGAGTATTTGCCACATGGATCCTTTATAGATAAGACTTTGTGTGTGTGTGTGGGGGGGGGGGGGCAGATGTACAAAGGAAGTCTTTTTTTCTATGATTTCTCCAGAGTTCCTGTGGACCTCGTAAAAGCTGAGAAAATATTGTTCAATTTTAAAGCAGTGAGGATACTATTGGTGTCTTAATAGTACTTTACATTGTGGGGGGTCCTTGGGGTTTTCGGAATGCCTTCACTCAAACATTTATTATTTGAGTCTCAGGACAGCAAAGGTGGTATTATGAGGGCACCTGGGTGGCACAGTTGGTTTAAGCATCCGGCTTCGGCTCAGGTGATAATCTCACAGCTCATGGGTTCGAGCTCCTCATCAGGCTCTCAGATCCTGTGTCTCCCTCTCTCTGCCCCTCCCCTACTCATGCTCTGTCTCTCTCTGTCTCTCCAAAATGAATAAACGTTAGAAAAAAAGGTGGTATTATCTTCAAGGTGGGGAGGGGTCACAAGGGATCTGCATACTTACGTGGCAAAGCTTGGTGCCATGTCACTCTGTCAGGTGGGTTTCAGGGGTGCTTATGTCTGGGTTGGCATTTCCTTCAAAGGAAACTTTGGATTTGCTGAAGTGGTTGGCCTGGCCCAGTCTGTAGTACGCTGTGGAAGAGGCAGATGTGGCTGAAGAAACGCAAGCGATAGTGTTGTCAATCAGCGGCTCCAGAATCAGCCGGCAGAATGAATGGCATCCTGCCTGACTTCCTGAAGTGAATTAGCTGCTGGGAGTGAATTCATTTCAGGTGACTAAATGAATAGACCTACTGGAAGGAATTGTTTATATGCCCCATCTGAATGCTGGGGAATATCTGCCAAGTGCCGCACTGTTAGGGTCAATCTCATTTATGCCAAGCTAGTGACACGATTAGCCAACGGAGTCAGTTGCTGCTTTTCTCTGTACCCCAACCCCCATTATCCAAGTGCTTTCTCATTGTGTAAAATAGGAAAACACATGGAAGGTTGGGAGGTAGGAAGGAAGGAGGAAAAGAGGGAGGGAGGGAAGAGGGGCCATGCACAATCCAAGGACAGATTTTCTTCTGACCTTTTAAATGCGTTTTTCTTTATATAGTTGATATCCGACACTATAAGATATATGACTCTATATCCTGCTTTTTTGCTTAACATAATATCATAAGCTTCTACTTAAAACTCTTTTTTTTTTTAACGTTTATTTATTTATTTATTTATTTATTTATTTATTTATTTATTTATTTTTTGAGACAGAGACAGAGCATGAACGGGGGAGGGGCAGAGAGAGAGGGAGACACAGAATCGGAAGCAGGCTCCAGGCTCTGAGCCCTCAGCCCAGAGACCGACGCGGGGCTCGAACTCACGGACCGCGAGATCGTGACCTGAGCTGAAGTTGGACGCCCAACCGACTGAGCCACCCAGGCGCCCCATACTTAAAACTCTTTTAAAATGATATTTTTAAATGTTCTTTCATCAGTTAGGTTGTTTTCCACTTTTCATGGATACGAAGAGTGATTTAGCAGACATCTTTGTTCATTGTCTTTCTCTACATTTTGAACATTTATTTTCCCCCTTAAGAGAGACTTATAGTAGAATTATGCGGCCAAAGGTATGAGCACTTTAAAGACTTTCTCTTTCAGGGGCGCCTGGGTGGCTCAGTCAATTGAGAGTCTGTCTGATTCTTGATTTTGGCTCAGGTCATGATCTCGTTGTGAGATCGAGCTCTGTGTTGGACTCTGCGCTGAGTCTGGAACCTGCTTGGGATTCTCTTTCTCTCTGTATCCCTCTCCTGCTCATGCTCTCTCTCTCTCTGTCTCTCTCTCTCTCTCTCTCTCTCTCGCAAAACAAAACAAAACACCAAACCAAACCAAACCAAAACCAAAACCTTTCTCTTTCTCGGCATATGAACACATGCCTTTCCAGAAAGGTCTTACCAGTTTATACTTCCCTCAGCATCAAATGAGAGTCAGTATATTACCTCACCTTCAAAAGTTTCCTAACTCGAAAAGGTAAAATAGCAGTAAATGTAAAATGTTATTTTTATTTTATTTTCATGATCATTAGTGATAATGAATGATGGTTTATTTCTTTTTAGATGGGGAGTTAATTTGTATTTTTTTCCTTGGTGAATTATCTACTTATTGGGTATTTTAAAAGACATTTCTGTGATCTCTTCATATCTTAAGGAAATTATCCCCTTTGCTTGTTTATTTCTAATTTTAAACCAGTTTGTGATTTGCCGCTGGATTTTTTGGTAACACTCTATTGAGACGTAATTCATATAATATACAAGTTACCCATTTAAAGTGTAAAATTCAGCGAGGTTTTTTTTGGTATATTCACAGACTTTTGCAGCTATCACCACAATTCATTCTAGAATATGTTCATTACCTCAAAAAAGAAACTACATACCCCTTAGCTATGCTCCCCCAACTCCCTAGCCCCCACCAAGCCCCAGCCCTAGGCAACCACTAATCTACTTTTTGTTTCTATAGATTTGCCTATTGTAGACATATCATATATTTGGAATAAAAAAATATGTGGTCTTTTGTGACTGGCTTCTTTCACTCAGTATGTTTTCAATGTCAATATTTTATTCCTTTTTATGACTGAATAATATACCATGTTTTGTCTATCCATTCATCAGCTGAGGGACAATTGGGTTGTTTCCAATTTCACTATTATGACTAATGCCACCAAAACAATATGATTTAGATTTTAGGTTTTTAAAATGTTTTTTACTGAAGTTTTAAATTCATACCAACCCTATTGCTTGTTTGGATTGTATTTCTTTTGTTGTTTAAGATTAATAAGTCTTTTCTCGAGCCAATGTTAAATTTTCACCCATATTTTCATCTTTTTAATTTTAAAAATCTGTTTTATTGTTCACTTCAGTCTATAATCCATATAAACTTTATTTGGAGGTATGTGAGAATTAGAAAGCATCGCAATAGTCCCTCTGTTTTCCCATCCCTGCCCCAAAATAGCTAAATTTTCCCAGCACCATTTCCTGAGTCATTCTTCTCACCAACCATTTTCTTTATACTGATTTTTAATGCTTTCTTTATCACATATTAAGTTTTTATGAGAATGAAGCTTGATTTTTGGGTTATCCATTGAATTTAATTGCTTTTTAATTTTTTTTATAAATGTAATCTAAAATAGGAATACACTTTATTGTTTCTTAAACTTTAGTAAGAGACATAAAACATATATAATCTATGATTATTGATTTAGTCAGATTTTCTTCTTATTTTAAGACCATTTTGGCAATTAATATTTTTCTATAAAAATTGTACTGAAATCTAAAAAATTCTTAGCATGGAATTCACATCAGTGTGTTTCTAAAATTCTCCATATCTTTTATTATCCTGTCTTTCTCATTGGCATATTTGTATTTTCTCTGCTCTTTCCTTAATATTATTTACTAGAGCTCTGACTCTTTGGCTAGCTGACTAATAATAGATCAGTAATTTGGGAGAAATGACATGTTCTTCTTTCTTGAAGCACTGGTAGACTGTACAATGGTTCTGTCCCAAGGAGCTTGTACCTGTATTGTAATTGGCAAAAGTTGGTGCTTGGGACTCGGCCGCTCAGGGTAGCATCTAAACAATTCTGGAGCAATTCTGGGGAGCTTCTTGCAGTTTAAAGTAACTGATTGGAGGGGTGCCTGGGTAGCTCAGTCCATTAAGTCTTCGACTTCGGCTCAGGTCACGATCTCCAGGTTTTTGGGTTTGAGTCCCGCATCCAGCTCTGTGCTGACAGCTCAAAGCCTGGAGCCTGCTTTCTATCCTGTGTCTCCCTCTCTCTCTGCCCCTCCCCTGCTTGCACTCTCCTTCTCTCTCAAAAATAAATATATATTAAAATAATAATAATAATAAAAATAAAGTAGCTGATTGAGTGTTTTAACTCAATGAGGTTATTTTCTTTTCCAAGAAGAACCTCAGAAATGAAAAAAAAAATGGGATAGTTCAGGCATCTAATAATAAAATATTGAAGCTTGAGGTGATATTATATAATTACTCAGAAGAAGAATATTAATCATCACTGATCTTTTCGGCTCTTTCCTTCACAAGGTCCCTTGGTGGCTGAGAGTTGCTTGGGTGGCATGTACAACTCCGTTCATGGGAATGGGTCCTGGCTGTTCTAGAAGTAGCCGATCAAGGACAGAAGGCTATCAGGAAGGGCAGATCCAGTGGAGAAAATGGCAGCCTCAGTTAATGGGTCTTGGAGAGCAGGGAGGCAGGGACATTACTTCAGTTAGCCTTGGAGGAGGATAATTAGCACTGAGAAGGGAGTCAGTAGGATTGGCAAGGACAGGAGAGATACAGAAGATCGTTGGCTCTGATGGCTAGTGAAAAATAGTATCACCCCCCCACCCCGCTTAAAACACCCAGAGTCCTTTGCCTCGTCTGTCAGCACTAAATTCTGCTTCGATTCCTGTTGTGCAAGCAAGGTCAGAGATCTGGCCGCCTCCGGCAGACCTTGTGGAATAGTGAGTTTTGAGAGAAATCACAGAGAGGGGAAGAGCAGCAGGAATCTGCCTCACTGTCACAGTCTGGGGCCATGCATAGACATCTCTCAGCACAGATGTCAGGCTCTAGGATGAGACCACTGGCCAAGGCTGTGGGGTTTTTAAGCTGCCTATCTGGGAAACCTCAGCCCTTTGCCCAGCCTGAGTGGGTCCTGGAGGTCGTTGCCCCACAGTTAGCAGCAGTAGGACGTGATGGTGCCTAGTCCCCTAACCCAGCTCCCCCATCTCAGCCTTCGCGGTCGTGGGAGCACAGCCTCTTCCCCTGTATGACCTGAGGTCTAGCATGCAAGCCCGTGGGTAGAGCTTTCTGTGGGACGTATTAGTGGCCTGATGTACCAGCCCAGCATTCTACTAGGACTGATTGCCGTGAGCTCTGCGGGAGGCCACCTCCTTCCCTGGGAGGTCAGCCTGTAGGAATCAGCCAAGATAACCCTTACCTCTCACTGTACCTGCCCTTTTAGACTGTGGGTTCTCCACAGGCAGGATCGATATCTTATTCATCTTCATGTCCTCTCAGTGCCTGACATGTTCGGCTGCTCTGTAAGTGATTTAGGAGTGAAGAAGAGATGGCCCAAGAAAGGGGCTGGATGAGCCTTCCTTCTCCTCTTAACCATTCTTAACCATTTTGTCCTTCTTTGGGATCTTACAGAAGCTTTGGACTATCTCCAGAGAGTATAGGCCTGTGCGCGCGCATGTGCGTGCACGCCCCCCCCCCCCGAATAAAAATCTTGCACACAGCCTATCAGTTGATGGATTCTGGTTAAGAGCCCCTGCCTTAGAGCTCTGGTAGGTTCCACTTACACCATCTCAGCATCATCTCACTCTGTGCCATGCCCCACACACCAGGACACCCCTCCTCACCTGCCTGAGCCTGTGCACAGTAGAGGTGTTGGCTGTGGCACCTATCTGGAACCCGGTTACACTGACCGGAGATTTGTTGAAAATGAATGCTTGTCACTGTTACTCCAGAGTGGGCACATCGGCTCGTCGTAACCCTGAGGAATAGTGGCTTCCTGGACAGCACAGTTTTTACTTGATGTTCAAAAGATGGCCTTTAAATGGACAGCTGATGCTTGACCCCACCTGAGGAGAAGGGTTCTCCTTTCCTCACAGCCACTAAAGCCAGCAGTGCAGGAAGTCTGGAGGCAAAGCTTCCAGAAGCCCACCGGTTGAGACTAGACTTGCCAGCCTTGGGCAGCAGCCTGTCTCAGACTTTTTGGCCTTCTTCTCAGCAGTCTTCCTCTTGCTGTCACCCTACCCTTGTGGCCTACCAGGTCATTGGCTTTTCCTCATTAGGTCCTCTTTCATGATTTCCTGAGTCACTCCCTTCAGCTTGTATTTATTTGACGTTCAGAGCCATTTCCTATTTGGTAACGTTCGGGGCTTTCGGGGGGTGGAACGTGCCCAATAGTTCTCCTTCCTTGTGTTCCCATTCAGCGGTGTCCTTTGTTCCATAGATTCTGGCTGTGACTCAGTCACTGACACAGAGGCTGAAGACGAGAAGGGGCCTTCCTACTTGAAGCAGCAGAGCCTACCGCCGCAGACTTCACCTGGGAACCTGATGGTGGTGCAGCCGGACCGCATTCGCTGTGGGGTAGGCGCTCCTGGGGCTGGTGGATCAGTGTCAGAACATGGCCTTTTCAGTGGATGCAGTTGTCATAGTGAAAGGAGTGGGGTTTTCCTGGTGCACCTCAGTGTAATCCCAGCGTTCCCTTGGGATTCCTCTGTAGATGAGCTGCCCTGAGAACCCCAGGACCTGGGCCTTGAGCACAACTCACTCCTTTAAGTCCAACAGAGGTGAGCTCAGGAATGTATGTGCCATCGATCTAAGACTGTGAGTTCCTAGATCAAAAAGATAGAGCATGTGGCACACATGAGCATTACCGGACACTTATGCCAGCCCTGGAGGTAGAGGCCTGGGTCTATTCCTGCCAGGGTAGTGCTGGGAGGAGGGAGATGAGGGGCATTTCGCAAGCTTGCTTCTCCATCAACCGACCACTGCTGTGCCCCACATGAGTCCCTTGAAGCTTGCTGGCTGAAACTTGCCAAGGCTGATTGCTAAAGGCATAAGATAAATGCCAAAGCATAATGTGACTCACGTTTTCAGGGTGGGACATGTGTTAACAGGTGACTTGATTGTGATGGCACAATTGATAGTCCATTGTCCTTTGAATCCTACCATCCTGTTGGTAGTTTTTTATTTCCTTATGGAAAATATGTGATAATTAGTTCAGGGCAGTAAAATACTTCCCTGTGGATACAAGCCCTTTGCTAAGTTTGCCAGCATGGTCTCCTAGAGACAAGAGGGTGTGTGAGCCTTGGCAGTGGGAAGTACTAGCTTCCTTGCACCAGTGAGTGGTTTTCCGTGCAGCCTGAGGCCACGAGGTGTTGAGCAAGGACTCCCTCCGTGGAGATTGCAAACCCCTGCTTTGGGTGAGCTTGAGCTCATAGACATGTTTGGTTTAGATTGCACAGTGTTTTAGCAATTAGGCATGAGAATCTGTTCCCAGCTTCCTTTGAATCAGAATCTGGTAATACCAGGCCTGAGGTGAGTGGCTGGGCCTAGCAGCCCGTTAGATGGGGCATGTATCCCCCAGTCCACTGTTCCCACCACTCACTTTTCTTTATTCTCAGCCCACTTCATGCTTCCTCCTTGTTGGCTAGCTCTTGGTGGGCATTCCAGCGTCTAGGCTGTCCATATGCCCGCCTGTCTTCCCCGCACTCTTCTCGTCCTGAGACCTGTGGTCTTTTCCCGAGACCAGGCTAGTGGGCACTTGTGGGTGAAGGCATTTGGAACTGAAGAATGGTGCCCTTGACATGCCTCCCTGATTCTCCAGACTTTTGTTCCTTCTCCCATCCTGGCCTCCAGGATTCTCCTTGTGGCCTGTCCTTGGTCTCTGGATTCTGGGGTGGCTGGACTGGGGTTGGGTCCTGACTGTCAACAGAGAAGAACACACTCATTCTCTCTGACTCCCCATGTTGCCTGGGAGAAGGAGCAGGTGGGACAGGGCCTTGGCTGCAGCCAGAGCCAGGTCAACCACAAACACATCCACATTCAGCCTCAACAGCCTCCAGAAACCAGAACCATGCTTCTCCTTCACCTGTTGTGAAATAGTGGCCTTCATCATGAAGGGCTACTATGAGGACTTTTATTTTATTTTATTTTATTTTATTTTATTTTATTGTCCATTTCGAGAGAGAGAGACAGAGTGTGAGAGGGGGAGGGACAGAGAGAGAGGGAGACAGAATCAGAAGCAGGCTCCAGGCTCTGAGCTGTCAGCTCAGAGCTCAACCAATGGTTGAGGGCTCAAACCCACAAACCGTGAGATCATGACCTGAGCCAAAGTTGGACACTTAACCTACTAAGCCACCCAGGTGCCCCAAAGGACTTTATAATAGAATCTTAGGATGAACACTTGGGGATTAGCAATGACTGGAAATCTCTTCTTTCTCCGCTTCTCTTTGGAGGGCCTATCCTTACCAGTTCAAGTTTTGAGAGGCCCATTACCCACTTAACTAGCACAGTGAAACAAGACAATCGTATGTGGCTGGCCCAGCAAGAGATCTTAAAGCAAGGTAAAATAGCTATTCATAGGTTGCTCCATGCCTTAGGAAAATCAGTCCTCCAATAAGGCATTTTTCCCATTCAAGAACAGCATAAAGAGCAGAAGCCAAGAGGGCTTCTTCTGGCTGTTGCCTCTCACATTGTGAGGTGCGTGTGAGTCACCTCGGGTGTCTTGGTAAAATTCGGACTTTGATGGTTCAGTAGATCCAGGAAGGGCCTGAGATTCTGCATTTCTAATGATTTCCAGTGCTGTTAGTCTGCTGGCCTCACTTTGAGTAGCCAGCCTACTCTCAGAATAGTGCTTCTTAAACTATCTGTGAAGATCCTTTTTATTTTGCTTTTTAAATTTTCTAATTCTGCCACTGGCTAATGCTTTTATAAAACACAATAAAAAAGAAATGCTGTAAAAATGAAATAAAAGTATGTATGAAATACAAGCCCCAGGTTTTTAAATTATTACATTAAGTTCAACAGACATAAAATTACTCCATCAAATTGCCGTAAAGGCTTATAAATGTTCACTCTCGGTCTTTGTAACTTGTCTTTTTGAGACCCACAGCAGTTGTGCCCAGTGCTAGACTCCAGACCCCACCCTGCTCTGGGACAGCCTCTCTAGATAGAGCTGGGGATCAGGGAGCCAGGAGACCCTCTGCCCAGCACCCTAATAGGGTACCCAGGAGGAAGAGGGGACACTGACTGGTCTCCCGTTCCAGGCGGAAACCACTGTCTACGTCATCGTGAGATGTAAGCTGGATGAGAGGGTGACCACAGAAGCGGAATTTTCTCCTGAGGATTCTCCCTCATTAAGGGTGGAAGCCAAGCTGGAGAATGAGTACACCATTTCCGTGAAGGCCCCCAGTAAGTAGCCCCATCTACCTCCGGAAATTAGGCATCCTGTTCAGGAAGAGGCCCACTCTTACTTTCTTTTACTTGTCCTGTCTTTATTCAGCAATTGAGAAAAGTGACAGCCAACATTTGGATTTGGTTGTCATGTTCTATTTGAAGGAAAAGGAAGTTGCAGAAATGTACATGTGTGATGGGGAAAAAATAGATCTATTAAAATTTTTATCCTTATGAAGTAAACATATTAAAAATTTTTTAAACTAGAGGAAAGTAGAAAAAGTCATCAGACTACTATACTGTCTTTTGGCCTTTGTTCACAAGTTTTAACAACAGTTGTTTTCAATATTCTGTTTTTCTTTATATAATCTTATATTTATTCTCTTAGCATTCTTTTACCCTGTGCTGTTACATGGACTTTGTAACTTACCATTTTATAACATACTTTTTCTGTTACAAAAGTAATGTGAGCTCAGTACCAAAAAGTTGAGGAATACAACCACCATAAAGGAAAGTAAATAGAAAATTGCCTATATGCCCACCTCAAAGGAAATCAGTGATTTCTGTATTTTTCTGAATCTGTGTACATAGCTCTGTTTTTTTATTTATTTTATTTATTTATTTTTAATGTTTTTATTTATTATTTTTGAGACAGAGAGAGACAGAGCATGAGCAGGAGAGGAGCAGAGAGAGAGGGAGATACAGAATCCAAAGCAGGCTCCAGGCTCTGAGCTGTCAGCACAGAGCCTGACGCAGGGCTCGAACTCACAGGCTGTGAGATCATGACCCGAGCTGAAGTCGGATGTTTAACTGACTGAGCCACCCAGGCACCCCTGTGTACATAGCTTTGTGTAGTCTCATCGGCCACTTTCATTACCTGGAAAATACCTTTGAGTATTTCCCCATGTTAATAAATATTCTTTTGCAACATGATGCTTAATGGTTACGAGGTAATCCATTGTACAGATGTATCATAGTTTTTAAAGCCAGTTCCTTGTGTTGGACCTATATTTTATAATCCATATTGTTTAAAGCTGCATAATACTCCATTGAAAAGAAGTGTCATCTTTCAATTTTCCATTTCCTCATTGTGTTCTGTATTTGCATAATTTCTGATTTCTTATTGTCTTCTTATTCTTTTAAGTTATGATATATTGAGCATCTTCATGCATGCATTTAGGATTTTTTTCCTCAAGATGGAATCCCTTGAAATGATGGGCATTTTTAAGGATCCTGGAAATAGGGTTTAATTGCTTTCTGAAATATTACTTCTATCAAGTTTGCTATATCATCACCAACACTAGACATTATCATTTAAAATATCCTTGCTAATTTGATGTCTTTTTAAAGAGTAGCCCATTGTTTTAATTTGCATTTCTTTGATTATTAAAGAGGCTGAATATTTTTCCATGTTCTGTACTTGTTGCATTTCCTCTTTTGTGAATCGAATCTTTGTGGTTGGTGTATTTTTAATTTTTTCTTTCCTCCTCAAAACCCCTTCCTGTGGTGCCGAAGAGAGAGAGGACGTAGTAATGACAGCAACAGAGCAAGTGAATCAATTCTCCTGGCCCAGTGTCGTGGAGGCAGAGTTCCACCTGCCAGGATCTATCCCACCTTGTGCCAACCACTGACCTTTGTATAAAGTGCTTTAAACTCAGCTCCTCTTCCTGTTTATCATGGTACTGGGCCTAGTGTAGTGAATAAAACAGATGAAAATCTTCCAAAAACTCAGTTGCAGACCCAGTGAGGACAATTCCTTTGACTCAGAGGCCTCCCAAGTACTGGTCTGCTCACTTCCTACTTCTCCCCTTCCCCTCACTTCTCTGTCCTCCACCTTACCTCCAAAATCCTTCTTCCAGCCCCCAGTTAATTTCTTTACCATTAAGGCGAATCCATGAACACTTTTCCCTGGAAACCTTGTTCTTCCTGGGTGCATTCATGGTGGTGTTTTGTTTTTGTTTTTTTTTTTTTCTTCTTCTTCTGTTTAGACCTTTCATCTGGGAATGTTTCTCTAAAGATCTATTCCGGGGAGTTAGTGGTGTGTGAAACTGTTATCAGCTACTATACTGACATGGAAGAAATTGGGAATTTATTGTCCAATGCTGCAAATCCTGTGGAGTTCATGTGTCAGGTAAGGATGTTGAAAGGAAACCTGAGTTTTCTGGGCACGTAGTTCCTTTTCATTTTTTAATTAAAAATTTTTAAAAAATGTTTTTAGTTATTTTTGAGAGAGAGAGTGAGAGCACGCATGAGCAGGGGAGGGGCAGAGAGAGACACACACACAAAATTCAAAGCAGACTCCCAAGTTCTCAGCTGTCAGCACAGAGCCCGACGTGGGGCTCGAACTCACAAATCGCGAGATCATGACCTGAGCTGAAGTCAGATGCTTAACTGACTGAGCCACCCAGGCACCCCTGGGTGTGTAGTTTCTGCTCATGGTTCTTCAGCTTCTAACCTGCTGGATGGGAGATAGCTGGGGTTAAAGTCTGACCTTCTTCCCTTTTGTGTTCAGGCCTTTAAAATTGTGCCCTACAACACAGAGACCCTTGATAAACTGCTAACTGAGTCTCTGAAGAACAATATCCCTGCGAGTGGATTGCACCTCTTTGGAATTAACCAACTGGAAGAAGAAGATATGATGACAAGTAAGTCAAAAGGTCAAACCTCAGGAAACCAGCCGTGGGTTGACTCCACTCTGTTGATTTCAGCATCCAGTCAGCCTGTGCTCAAACCTCGCTGGTTCCCTCCCTGCAGCTCATCCTTGGGGAATGATTCCTTCACTGGCTAGCTGGTCTTCCAAATTGTCAATCTGCATACCTCCACCCCTTGCTAAAAACCCTTTGTGGTCCCATTGGCCTTCAGATCAAGTTCAAACTCCTTAACATGTTTGCAAGCACTTCCCAAGGGGTTCCTGCTGCATTTCTGCCCTTATCTCTCTCCACTCTATCCCTTGGCTCTGCTCTACGGAAAGTATGAGCTTCTTTCACCTAATGAAAATTCTGCCCTGCCTCTTGCCAACTCAACTTATGGGAATACAGTTTCTTCCTCTCCTCATTGGTTACCGTTCACCTGGTGGCCCTCTGTTCTCCCCCCCTGCAGCGCTTAGGTAGCACTTCCTCAGGAAGACCTTCCCAAACCTTTGGCAGGGTGTTCCATCTAGGTGCCAGGGGCTCCCCTGGCATGTCAGCTGTCCTCTGTGCTAGTTCTCCTCAGCTGTGTCTGTCTTCTCTGCTAGGCTGTCAGCTCATTGAGGGCAGAGGCAGTGCCTGGGTGGCTAATTAAAGGCTCAAAACATTTGTTCAGTGAGGGAGGAACAGTCTTGTGTGCAAGTGTGACATGAACTGCTTGTGTGGCGATGGTCACTGGCCAGTTGGACAGGGTGCCTGTTAGGGTGCTTCTGTGGACACCACTCTTCCATCATGTGGCCCAGTAGAACCCAGTTACCCTCTACCTGTGTCTGACCCTTCTTTCTATCTATCTGTCTGTCTGTCTATCTATCTATCTATCTATCTATCTATCACTATTGGGTTTAGAAATCAATTTTTATGGGGTGCCTGGGTGGCTCAGTTGGTTGAGTGTCTGACTTTGGCTCAGGTCTTGATCTCACGGTTTGTGAGTTCAAGCCCTGCATTGGGCTCTGTGCTGATACCACGGGGCCTGGAGTCCACTTCAGATTCTGTGTATCCCTCTCTCTCTGCCCCTCCCCTGCCCCTGCTCACACTCTGTGTCTCTCCGTCTTTCAAAAAGAAATAAACATTGAGAAAAAAAAGAAATCAATTTTTATGAAAAACAAAAGAAAGATTGGTCCCCAGCTCCACAACACAAACTGTCTATTTTCTTGGTAGAGTTTAACTTGCTGCATCCAGATATTAGTAGGTGGAGGGGGTCATGGGGATCCAGTGACCTACAGGAATACTTTGTTTCCCATGAATCAGAGGGTTAATGGACATCCTGCAGTTCAGGTGTATTAATACCAACATTCAAAACCTGTCCTAAACAAAGAACTCACTGAATACCCTCTTATTAATCCTCTCAGCCCTTTTGAGATAGTTTGGGAATATCTCCTCATTCAAAACTAAGGGCCATGGAAAGGCTAATTAACATACCTAGGATTACTTGGCATACTTTATGAAATTTGGAGTAAGAGCTAAGAAGATGGACTTCTCTTTTTTAATCAGCACGAAGAAATTGTGTTAAAGTGCTATGAAATTTGCAGAGAAGGTCAAAACCAGATTCCCGTTGTACTTTGTAGCTGCTGCTTAAGCCTTTAGAAGATCAGCATATTTTGAATTAGTATTATTTTTCAGGATTCTTTGATCCTTTTAGAGAAAAAAGGTAGGATATTAACTGTTAGATTTGCAAATTAATTAACATGTTTCTTCTGTCATCTGAGGGCATATAATCTTCAGTGGTACCTCAAAGGAAGCTGCCAGATGTTAGGTCAGTCAGCCAAGAACTATTGATTGAGTGCCTGCTGGATGCCATGGTAGGCTTCCCAGCTTTGTGTCTATGAATAAGGGTGCCTCTGCCTTCATTTTCATTTGTCCATTGTTTTCCTTAACAATTATTCAGATCAGAGGGACGAGGAGCTGCCCACCTTGTTGCATTTTGCTGCGAAGTATGGACTGAAGAACCTCACTGCCTTGTTGCTCACCTGCCCAGGAGCCCTACAGGCATACAGTGTGGCAAACAAGCATGGCCACTACCCCAACACCATTGCTGAGAAACATGGCTTCAGAGACCTGCGGCAGTTCATCGATGAGTATGTGGTAAGGTCAACACGGGGGAGGCCCCAGGAATGGAAATGGACTGTGTGGTCCAAGGGCTGCCTTTGCACTCGAGACATGGTTGGATTTCATCTCTAGCAGGGGCTCATGTGCCTCTTCTCTGGCGGGGCCAGTGTGTGTGGAACTGAGCCCTGGAGTCATATGGACCTGAGTCCACATTCCTGTGCCAACACTTGTCAGCCACAGTGGATGACATGGACAGATCATGTATACTCTCTCTTTTAGTGTCCTAAGATGCAGAAGGAAGGTAACACCAGTCCTACTCATAGGGTTGTTTTCAGGATAAAAGGAAATAATGTATGTAAAGCACTGAGGTCTACCCTCAAAGAATTTACAGAGACATTCAGAGAGTGAATCTGCTAGAGGTTGATGCTGATCCCTCTTCTTCCACCTCCAAGGCACTTTGATGGGATGCTCCCAGCTGCCTCTCCCACTGTCAGGTCCCACTGTGAACTGTTAGGATTGGTTTCTTCCTTAGCAGAGACCACAACAAAGCTCTGCACTTGATGCTTTGGGGAGGCCACCTGTGAGGACCCACCTTATGCCAATGGCCTGTCTCTCTTTCTGAGCCTCTGTCTGTCTAAGAGACATAGGCCCTGTTTATTTGCTCATCTGGTTTTAGACCCCCAGGTCCTCCTTGATCACTGACTTCTGGGTCCTTCTTTGAGTGTAATCTCATCCATGCCTGGGCCTTATTCCATGCCCCAATATTGCTTCTCTTGTCTTGGAGGCCCCTACCTTTCCTGACTGGACCCTTTTCTGATTTTCCTTCATTTTCATGAGTCACAGCTGGGACTCTCAGGCTCTCTCGTGGGGCTGTGACCTCAAAAGGAACAACAAAGACAATCTAGTCTTACTCTCTGTCTCCATACAGAGGTGAGCCTACACCTCCCCAGAAACTTAATTCTGTGCTCAGTATTTGACAGTTTTCAGGTCAGTGACTCACTGAGGCATGTATGGGGGCTCTCCACAGTTTGGGAGTGATTAAGTACGTTGAATGAGTGGAATAGCATGAGTGCCCATTTGGGGCACGGTCTACATAAATAAGGCTAAAAGGTGTTTGCAGTCCAGGACTGTTTACTTGGCTTTCCTTTGAAGTCACAAATGTATCAAATGCAGGGTTTCATTTCCATGCCAACAGTTTTTATTGGGGACATACTGTGTTCATAGTCATAACTACTGTTTATTGAATTTATTTGATTGGCAAAAGGCAGTGTTTCATTTAATCATCACCACAATCCTTTGAAGTTGGCAGTATTGTTATCTCTCTTTAATAAATGAGGAGAAGGGCTTAGCAAGGCAGAGTAATTGTGCCAGGGTCACACTCTAGTAAGGGTGGAGATGGGATGCAAACCTAGTTTGATGCTAATTCCGGGGCTTGTTATTCTAGTCTGTGTAACAGGGAAGTTTTGAGATGCCTTTTCAGTTCGCACTGAAATTCATCTGATTCACATTTCTCCAATCTTAGCTCTCCGACCAAAAATCACCTTCAGCCGATGCATCTTCAGCATTGCTACCAAGAGGTTGCCTCCGCGTGTTGTTTATGACCTCTAAGAACTGTCCTGTTTCCTCTTTCCACCACATCAAAACCAAATGCCAGACCTTGAGTCTCTACCACTTCCCAGCTGTCACCTGGGCTACTCCTTAGGTCTCATCAGGAAACAAACACATTGTGTCAATAGCAGATTAGCTCTCTTGGGGTAGTGATGATGAAAACGAGGATTTTTGCGGGTTGGTGCTGAAATAGGATTGTGAAACATCAAAGTTTCTTACCAGGAAAGTTGTGTGGAGGTTTCAGGGAAGCCAGTTTTCCGGCTTCACCACCACCTACAGGCAGAATGACGAGGGCCGCCTGTCCGACTGCAGGGCACTTCATCCAAGACCACCTCTTGTGTCGGGCACACAGGGTAGAAAACCAAGGGAGGTACCTCAGAGCAGCCTGCTAGAAGGGACAGGGACGAGGCCCCGAGCATCTGAGGGACGTCTGACTGCATGCTAGCTCAAGGACATCTTAGCTGCAGCCCTGCTTAGCCCATCTGGATTTCCATCTGGCTGGTCAGCAAGAGTGACACCCTTGGGTGTCACTTGCTTCCCTAAGTAGAAACCAGGGTGTAGTAGAAAGGTCAGAAGGTAGGATTGCACAGCCCTGAGTAAGGCACTGGGTTTTTCTGAGCTGTGTTTTTCTCATCTTTGAACTAGGGAATATTACAAGTTTCTCAGGCCGTTGTGGAAGGGATGGCATGAGGGAATGTATAGGCAAACACCCAGCATCGTACCTGACCCGTAATAGGTGCTCACGAGAAAGTCTTTAATTTGTTTCCTGTGGATACATGCATCTCATCGGATGCTTAATGACAGTCTCTTGTGTGCATGACTCTGCTTCGTGTTGGGAGAAGATAGAAAGATTAAAACAAAAAATATAAAACAAACAGAAGAAGGCTTGGAGCCTGGCCTCCACGAGCTTTCAGGCTGGTGGGAAATACAGACACACAGCTGAGCCCTGACCCATGTGCACCTTTACTCTGCCTGTCACGAGCCCCTGAGGGCCTAACTGTCCCCAGAGGGCCAGGCCGTCTCAGGGTTCCCGTGACTCCCGTCTTCTCTTTCAGGAAACTGTGGACATGCTGAAGAGTCACATTAAAGAGGAACTGATGCAAGGGGAGGAGGCTGACGCCGTGTATGAGTCCATGGCCCACCTTTCCACAGACCTGCTCATGAAGTGCTCCCTCAACCCCGGCTGTGACGAGGAGCTATATGAGTCCATGGCTGCCTTTGTCCCAGCTGCCACCGAAGACCTCTGTAAGTAGCACAGCCCAGTTCTGCTTCCATCCTTCTGCTGACACACAGCTTTCTTCACTCTGGTGTGTGGTGGTGGGGGTGGGGGGAAGTCCCTCGCCTACCCCCACTCTGCCCCAAAGAGATGAAGATCCTGTTTTACACAAGTTAGATCTTGTCATCATGTGCTGTGACAAGCACAGTCCTTCTCCAGACTTCCTCCGCTGTGACTGCTGAGCGACTGAAAAGTGTAGGCAAGTGCCTGGAGGTCAGAATTGATGGAGGCATCGTCTTGTGATCTGAGAGGCTCAATCAGTGGCTCTCAACCCTATCAGTCCCAACGAGCCCTTCTTATAACATTTCATAATGCTTCCCTTTAGTACCTTGACATGCCACTTATATACAATATAATCTGCCTACATATGAAAATTAAAAGAAATTTTTTTAGTTTATTTATTTATTTATTTATTTATTTAGGGAGCAAGCACATGTGCCCGCATGAGTGAGGGGCAGAGAGAGAGGGAGAGAGAAAATCCCAAACAGGCTCTGCAGAGTCCGTGCAGAGCCCGACATGGGGCTCGATTCCACAAACCATGAGATCGTGACCTGAGCTGAAACCAACAGTCGGATGTTTAACTGACTGAGCCCCTCAGGCGCCCCATTACATATGAAAATTTAGAAATCAAATATATGCCCTAAATGAAATATAAACGAGAAGTAAAAGGAAAGGAACAGCTCAGTATGCCTGCACATGAGGACATAATGAAATAGTCAGATGCAGGCATCTACACTCAGAATCACTACCAATGTCATGGCCTCACATGCTGACCGACCGATACGTGTCTGTTGTATGGGAGACTCGGATACCGGCAGCAATGGATTTTCCTAAGTGGTAAATGATTTTTCACACTCTCCTTTCCATTTTCATAGTAATTGAATTCCTGGAAAATTCAGTACATATCAAAACCATGCAGAAATACAAGTTGTATTTATTTATTTTTTACTTTTTTTTAACATTTTATTTTATTTTTTGAGAGAGAGAGAGAGACAGAGCACGAGCAGGGGAGGGTCAGAGAGAGAGAGAGACACACACACACAAACACAGAATCCAGAGCAGGCTCCAGGCTCTGAGCTGTCAGCACAGAGCCCGATATGGGGTTAGTTTCCAGGCTCAGAAAATTATAAGCAGATTTTTTTGTTAACCCAACTTTAATGGATTAATATATAATAAACTTATTTCTAAAATATCTTTAGGACAGGATTTTTCCTGTAAGTTGCTTAACAAATTTTGCCTAGTTTTTGGTTACCTTAATTTTTTTTCCCAGTAACAACGGTAATACATTCTTATAAAATTTGAAACAAAATAAAGATGTATAACTGAGTTATTAAAAGTCCATATGACTCTACCCCAAGCACTCCTAATAGTTTGGGATACTTGTCTATATTTTTCTTTGTACCTGCCGATATTAAATTGAGAAATATACACACATAAATATATAGATATGTACAAATGCACATATATGTGTAAATACATGTCATAAGCAGGTTTTTTTTTTAACCTATATGTGTGTCTAGTGAAATATTTAGAAGTCATGAGGGGCACAAATCACTCCATTGCCCATGACAGCCCTGTACACTGCAGGGTGTCTACGTCTTTCTCCCTTCTGCTAAATTCCAGTACAGTAGTCCCCCCTTATCTGATATTTCACTTATTTCACTTTCCCCAGTTTCCCATGAGCAGCTGTGGCCCAGAAGCAGATGATCCTCCTTCTGACATAGGCTCAGAAGGTAGATGGTAGCCTAATGCTACGTCAGTGCGTATGTCATTTATCTTATCAAGTAGTGTTTTATCATCTCCTGTCATCGCCAGAAGGGTTCGTTCCATAAAATATTTTGAGGGAGAGAGAAACCATGTTCACCTAACTCTTATTATGCTATATTGTCACAATTGTTCTCTTTTATTACTAGTTATAGTTGTTAATCTCTTACTATAATTGATAAGTTGAACTTTATTATAGGTATGTGTGTATGTAGGGAAAGTATACTGTGTATACACACACACACACACACACACACACACACACACACACACACAGGGTTTGGTACTATCTGTGGTTTCAGGTATCTGCTTCTTGGAAGGTATCTCTGAGGATAAGGGGCACTAATATAGTGTCCCTGCATCATGATGACAACCTAAAACCCCCTCTTAGATTTTCCAAACCTCCCCTAGAGGGCAGTGTTACTGCCCTTGAGACTCACTGGTCTAAATAATGTTGGACTTCAAAGCAGTATTTTTTTTTTTCACATTTATTCATTTTTGAGGATGAGAGAGACAGAGTATGAGCGGGAGAGGGGCAGAGAGAGAGAGAAAGGGAGACACAGAATTCGAAGCAGGCTCCAGGCTCCGAGCCATCAGCACAGGGCCTGACATGGGACTTGAATTCATGGACCGATGAGCTAAAGTCGGACACTCAACCAACCGAGCCACCCAGGCGCCCCAGCCCTGGACTTCAAAGCAGTATTGAAGCAGGACAACATGCAAGGGGCCCTCAACGAGCTTTCTTAATATGTTACTACCATTTGCTATCAAAGGCTAAGCAGTCTGAAACACTGCCTAAAGCTTACCTTCCTTCCTTCTGGTCTATTTAATAGATTCAAGAAAGGCAAGGAGCACCTGGGTGGCTCAGTTGGTTAAGTGACCGCCTCTTGATTTTGGCTCAGGTCATGATCTCATGGTGTGTGGGTCAAGTTCCATGTTGGGTTCTGCAGAACCTGCTTAGGATTCTCTCTCTCCCCCTCTCTCTCTGCCCCTCCCCTGCTTCCGTGCACACACACGTTTTTTTTTTTTTTTTTTTTTTTTAATCTCTCTCAAAATAAATAAACTTAAAAAAAGAAAGAAAGAAAGGCAGAACAAATTCCTATCAGTGTATCAGCTTTATTGATGGAGGGCTTCTGGAATGGGCTAGATCGAGTATTGCCAACCTTTAGTCTGAGAAGAAGACAGGGGAAGTGACCCTGAGTTTCCCACTCATGAACAGAAAAGCGGGTGCCAAGAAGGTGCCTTAGAGTAGGGGATGTGGACAGGTCGGTGGCCAGAGGCAGACCCTGATGCCAGCAGGGCCTTTGACAAGGCACCCCCAGCACCTGGAAGCTGTGGTCCAGTCGTTACTAGGTGCTTGGTAGTTAGAATGGCTGCCCCTTGTGGGGTGCAGCAAGAATGAGGGAAAGCTCAGTAGAAGCTCCCTTCCTACGCCTAACTGAGAGGCCTGGAAGTGCTGATAGAAGCTCTTGCCGAATGAGCCATGACCCAGCAGAGGGGCGAGGAGAGAAGACATCACCCCCACATCCACATCCTCTATCTCACTGAATCCTTAAAGCTGCATAAGGATGTTTTGATTAACTTGCACTTTACAAATGAGAAAACTGAGCTCAGAGAGGTTAAGCAACTTTCCCAAAGTCTCACACCTAATAAGTGATAGAACTCACATTTGAGCTCAAATCTGTCTCTAGGATCGTAGTCTTTATTTTCTGTCTGAATTTTCCATCTAATGCCATAAATTTTAGTCCTAGTTTCTTCTAAAGAAGCCATCTAGCAGCTACAGCCATTGCCCCAATGTCAGCTCACCAAACAAATGTCAGCTCACCTCTGGTACCCTCTGCACATGTACATCCATCTGTCTCTCCATGGCCACAACAAGCATTTCTGGAACATCTACTGGAACATGTTTTAGCTACTTGCCTCTTCTTCTGGGTGTTGGGGAGACAAGAGGGGCCAACACACAGTCCTTTCCAGTATGGAACAGAGACCCATTCACACAGAACATTTGGAGGAAAACCAATGCCTACTTGGGAAGCCAGAGATTGTGTATATCATGTCTGCCTGTGTCCTTGTTATGGGGCAATTGAACAGTTAACGAGTCCCCCACTTAACTAGCAGTTTAGTGTTGACAGAGAGCCTTAACACCTGTTATCCCCCTGGATGCTCCAACACAAGAAATCTCACACCAGCAGAAAGCTGCAGGGGATGCTAAAGGCAGCCACAGCAGGAACAGTGAACCTCTCCAGCACTGCCCAAGGCAGCGGAGTGCTCTGGGACTAGTCTGCTTTGTAGCCCTTGGCCACTTGTGAAGTTACATGGGTCAGGGGGATTCTGGTTGCCCTGGAGCTAGAAGGAGGCCACTAATACAATAGGCTGGCTGTAGAATTTGGCTGCTTTGTGGGTGGGGAAAGGAAACCCACTGTATTTTTCATTTGCCAGATCACATAAGCTCTGAATTTTCTGATTCTAGACATGATTTGGTTTGTGTTTCTGTCTTTGTGGTTTAATTTTGAGAAGGACCACTTACCTGCTGGCCCACAAGGAGCCGCACTGGGAAGAAACCATTCATTTATTACCAGTGACTTGCTAGGAGAGAAAGCGGTTTAGTTCATAAACAAGCAGGACAAACATAAATCTAACATGCGTATTTGCAATAGCACCCAGCACAGTGATAAGGTGTACCATCCGACAGCCCTTTCAGACAAACAGACTGCTTTTATCTCATCTGTTATTTCGTCCCATCGTCCTTGGGCTTGGTGGGTAGAATTACCTCCATTTCACAGGGGAGAAAACTGAGGCTCCAAGATTTAGTAGCCTACTTAAATCCTGTGGAGGGAGAACTGGGTCAGGACTCTGGGTCAGTACATTCCCGGGGACAAGTCTGTCTGCCCCCCAACTGGGATAGAGGACTCTCCTGGCCTGCCCTTCTTCTAGGATCTGCATTTGCCAGCCCCAGAAGGGACACTGAGACAGAAGGGACATGGAGCTATTTCTAAATGTCTAAGTAGCCGAGTTTATCAGTGCCCCACCTTTGTTACCATTCAACCCTAGAAGCTGAAAGTGAATGTATTAAGGACTGTGGGCTGTGTTCATTCAGTCACAGGACAAGCAGTATGGAGTGAAGGCTTTCTTTGGAGGTCGTCAACGGTGTTGGGACAAATCTGCCTCTTTCTGACTTGAGTTTTGGAAAAGGGATAGTATCATTACTAACTCCTTCTCCAAAAGGAACCCAAACAACCACTAAGTAGGAAGTTTGTGAGGGAGACTCGCCGTGTTGAATGAAGTGGGGCAGGGGAGTGATGTTGGCTTCTGACCCTGAGATTTTATGATTCCACTCCTGACTCTCCTTCCCTGGAATTGCCTGGGTGTACACGCGTGCTCACACACACACTCACACCCCTCACACTCATGGTCTTTAGTTTAGCTATGCTGCCACCAGGTGGTAACTGCATGCCTTTGATATCAGATATTCAACTTTGCTCCCAATACTCCTGAGAATTTTTTGCTCGAGACAGAATTAAACCATCAGTTTCCTAACTACCATATAAGAAATAAATATTTCTATTAAGGGTAAGCTTATGCAAACACTAAATAGAAATGAAGGCACATCTCTCTTGGGTGTTTTCTCTATCACCCAATCTTTTTCTCAGTTCTTTTGCCGCTGTCCTTGCCTTCAGAGAATGACACTGTAGTCCTAGTGTTGCTCTGACTTAGGTAATACATTTCATATGGATAGCCTCTCCCAGGGACTGGTCACCTCCCTGAGACTCTGGGTTCTAAAGCTTTGGGAGCCATTCCTGAGAGGCCCTTGTCCATTTGTTTCCAACACGATCTGCTTGTGGATTTAATTCTGCTTAAAAGTCTCAGAGGCTCAGACACCTTGGTGGCTCAGTCAGTGGTTAAGCATCCAACTTCAGCTCAGGTCATGATCTCACGGTTTGTGAATTCAAGCCCCGCATTGGGCTTTCTGCTGTCAGCGCAGAGCCTGCTTTGGATCCTCTGTCTTCCTCTGTCTCTGCCCCTCCCCTGCTCGCCCTCTCTCTCTCTCAAAAATAAACATTTAAAAAAATGTTTTTAATTTAAAAATTAGAAAAAAATACATGTTAAAAAGAAAAATCTCAGAGACTCATCTTCTATTAGGAGAAAAGAGCCAAAAGAGAAAGGCAAATATCTTGAGAGTGGAAACCATAAACTCATATGAGTCTGTAATCCCTTCTAGAAGGCTGTTCTGCTTCAGGTGACTCCTGTGTTACACTCTTCTCTCGTGCCTCTGCTCCCTCTGCCTGGTTCTGTGGCTCAAATTTGTGTATGGTGCAGAGTGGACTCAACCCCAGCTAACTTGCTGCCTTCCCTTAGCAACCTCCTTGCTAGCTGGCATGTTTGTACAGGTCACCTCCATCTGTGACCCTGTCTGTGATCTGGGTCCCCTCCGAGCCGGGGCCTTGCAGCCCAGCCAGAGAAGCTCTGAGCCCAGCTGAAGGACCATTTGTAAGCAAAGCTGTTAAGTTACCGATTTGCTTCTGGAACATGCTGCCTCTCCTCCCTGCACCTTTTTCTCTCAGGAGTCTTCCTTCCTGACTTTACTGAGACTGCCATCCTCCTGTTAATCCATCTAGGAAAGACTGGCTGGGAGCCAAGAAATGCCTTGTGGGCAGTGGGGCTAGGGTAAGTCATGGGGCCTTACCAGCAAGAAGCTCATTCTGGGTAGGGCTGGTGCTGTGCTGTTGAGGGCTGAAAGTGACCCAGTGGGGCAAAGGGAGGCTCAAGGCACTTCCTGACTTCTGTGGCTTTTGGTTCCTCCAGATGTACAGGAACTGTGTCGGGGATGTAGGAACTCAGTGAAAGCATGTGGATTGAGACTTTTAAAAGCAAAGAAGATAAAAATCCCCACCACCAGCAGTGACCTTGCTCCCCTCTGGACCTGTATAGCCGTGGTTCACACTCTCCTGGGGCCACTGCAACCACATCATTCTGCACCCTGGTTTGTGTATATGCTTCTCTGATGACCTGCTCCTACCTCAGTTTAGGAAGCATGTGTCATCCATAATGATGTGTGCACAATAGGTGCTCAACTATTTCTTGAATTTGAGAGTACCAGAAAATAGAAAGTCATCCCGGATTTGGTGGGGTGGAGTGGTTGACATTCCAGTGCAAAGACCTTTCCTGATAGGTGCTAGCGACACATCTATTAGACGTCCCTGAGCGCGGACATCTCCAGCAGTAGTGACTCCTCCGGCACTCGGGGCTGCCTTTCTTTTCATGTCTCCTCTACATTAGCTCATGTAGTTCCTGCTGCCTGGATCGCCCTTCTCTTTTCTCAGCGTGGAAAATGCCCAGATTCCTTCACAAAGCCCAGATACCTTCGTGTTCATATTAATGTGTTTATGCCTCATTAATTTGTCCATTCACACATTCCTTCATTCAACAATATTAATCAAACCTCTCATGTGATTAAGTCACCGTGTCAGGTGGCAGAGAGTCAATAAACAAGACGGCATGATCTCTGCCTCCTAGAGCCCTCCTTCTAGCAAGAGAGCTGAATATTAAATAAAAATGCTACATAACTAAATATATAACTACAAAACCGTGACAGTGCCATGGAGGAAAAGGACACGGTGCCCCAAGAGGGCAGCTATGGATGTGGAGAATGAGGGGAGGAGGGCGTGTGGTACCCACCGCATCCCACTGTGAACTCATCTCGTAGACTGATTCCTGCCCTGCAGAGGGTCTGTGTGCTTGCCAGGAGTGCTGCAAGGAGGCACTTGTCTGCATAAGAAATCCGTGAGACTTGTTGCTGCCTAACCCTTGCATCCTTAGCCCCTTCATTTTCTTTTCTTTAATGTTTATTTATCTATTTTGAGAGAGAAAGAACGAGTGGGGGAGGGATAGAGAGAGAGAAGGAGAGAGAGAATCCCAAGCAAACTCCACGCCACCAGTGCAGAGCCCGGTGCAGGGCTCGAACTCCTGAGCCGTGAGATCATGACCTGAGCTGAAATCAAGAGTCGGATGCTCAACCGACCAAGCCACCCGGGTGCCCCAGCCCCTTCGTTTCATTGCCCGCCTCTCCTTAGCTGCTGTAATTTCGGATTGCCACTTTCCTTTTCTCTGTCTCTCTCTCAGTCTGTGTGTGTGTGTGTGTGTGTGTGTGTGTGTGTGTGTGTGTGTGTCTCCCTCCTTTCCATCACTTCTCCATTAAGGTATGGGGAGATTGGACCGCCCTACAGACATGGCCAATGAAAGCACTTGATCCCACCTGAGTGCATACGGAGCACACCAGGCTTCAGGTCATCAGATGCTTTACCACGCTGCTCCTTGCTCTAAGGGTCTGTTTTGGCTATAAGAATACTTGCTGGAGAAAAAAAAAAAATACTTTTGGACCGCTTTCAGGGTTTGAGAGCCTTTCCAGAAGAATAGCCTCTTAGTATCTGACATTTTACTGTATTAGATTCTCAGATTAGGTTTTATATTAAATTAGCAACACATAATCCAGATAGAGTTTCCACTGCAGCTAAGCGATCTAGATTTATGTCCCCTGAGGAGTATCGTATGGGCTTCTTTGAAAATTCATTATTTTTCTTGACTCATTCCTTAATTAAGTGGCTGCCTAGGCTTTCTCTCATCTGTTCAAGCTTCTTTCTTCCCAGGAATGGGTTCTTTCTGATTGATTCCCTAAATGAAGTACAGTGTAACTCTACAGCTGGCTCTTCCCTGAGGACCGTGGCCCCTGAGTCTTCTTGTTTTATGTTTTTTTCTTTTTTGTCTCTGCTGAAATGAAAGCACTTTGCACTTTCTCCTTAGACCCGCAGGTCTCAGGGCTTTTTAGTTTATTTTTAACTGACACGTGGTGAAGGTTAAGTGCTTAGAATCTGAAGTACAAACACTGAGCATCCAGGAATGCAGGGATTTGTTGTTCTGCTTTTCTTTACAAAATGTCCTTTGTCTGCAAGCACACTGCCTTCACCTCCAGAATTTTCTATGTGTTTCAGCCACTCATGTGGTGCTCACTGTATACCTGAGTTGTATGCACACATAGGGTTGGGAAATTTAGAGTCTGAGAGGGTCTTTTTACTTATGAGCTCCAAACAATTGGACACTTTCTTTTTTTATCATTAGGAAGGTAGTAATCGTTACTGCTAAGACTTACTGCCTAATACAGATAGGGCAAATAGTGTTTGAAAAATCATTTCATATGCCAGTGTCAGTTACTTGGTACTGAGTGCCTGAGGGGGCTATGTTGAGAATTCTGAGACCACAAAGAATGCTATGACTAACTAGTGATGTTTGCCTTGAGTACAGAATAGGGACACGGGGGCCGATGTATATATTTGCTGTTCTTGGTCTAACTGAAAACCATATATGTTCAATTACATATAAAAAGAATCATTTTGCTTCAAATATAAATGGAAAGAAAGTCATTTTTGGGTAACTTCACTTACGGTAGTGTGCAATGCCTCCATCACGCCAGGCCTGCTGGGTCCAGTGTGGACACGATGGACTTGCTTGCATGGGCCCTAATCCCTGACCCTTACTGCCCCTGTCAGCCCAGTATGGGGAGGAAGTTTGTGACAGGCTGACTGTGCTGATGCTTGCTTCCATCTGTAGGAGGCAGAATAGAGCCCCTAAATCTGTGAATGGGCTAGACGATCTGGCAAAGGAGAATGAAAGTTGTAGATGGAATTAAGGTTGCTAATGTCCTGGATTATTGGGGTGGATCCTTAAAAGTAGAAGAAAGAGGAGCGCCTGGGTGGCTCAGTCGGTTAAGCATCCGACTTCAGCTCAGGTCATGATCTCATGGCTCGTGAGTTCAAGCCCCGTGTTGGGCTGACAGCTCAGAGGCTGGAGCCTGCTTCGGATTCTGTGTCTCCCTGTCTCTCTCTGCCCCTCCCCTGCTCACACTCTGTGTGTGTGTCTCTCTCTCTCTCAGAAATAAATAAACATTAAACATTTTTTTAAAAAAAGTAGAAGAAAGAATCAGAAAACAGACCAGAGATGGCTCCATGAGAAGGACTCAATTCAGCTAAGTTCACTGCCTGACATTGCTGGCCTCAAATAAGGAAGAGAGCTTAGTGCCAAGGAATGCATGTAGCATCTAGAATTTGGAAAGGGCAAAGAGACAGATCCTCCCCTAGAGCTCCTGGAAAAGAAGGCGGTCCTCTCAAAATTTTTAGGCCAGTGAGACTCTTTTCAGATTTTCAAACTACAGAACTATAAGGCAATAAATTTATGTTGTTTTTAGCCACTAAGTTTGGGATAATTTTTTACAGCACAATAAAATATGAATACACTATCTAGGTTGCTTCAATATAATAATAGTATCCATTAATATTAGTGCTGGGCACTATTGCTAAACATTTTATAAGCATTGTCTCCATTGGCCCCTACAGTTTTCTTATTTGTCTCCACTTTATAAATGGAGATATACAAGCTTAGTGATATCAGGTGTCTTTCCCAAGGACATAGAGCCAGTCAGAGCCAGGGCTTGAACCCAGTTCTCCAGGATACCAAAGTCCACGCAGGTAACTGCCACCTTCGACCATGATGTCCACCTGCACTGGTCGCTCAGTGACTGGTGTCCTCGCCTCTGTTGCTTGCCTGGCTTCAGTGGCAGCCTTTCTCTGACTTACGATTGTCCCCTGAATGTCCCCTCAATTAAATTGAGTTCTTTTTAATTTTTTTTGATGTTTATTTATTTTTGAAGGAAAGAGAGACAGAGCGTGAGGGGGAAGGGGCAGAGAGAGAGGGAGACACAGAATCTGAAGCAGGCTCCAGGCTCTGAGCTGTCAGCTCAGAGCCCGACGCGGGGCTCGAACTCATAAACCATGAGATCATGACCTGAGCCAAAGTCGGATGCTTAACCGACTGAGCCACCCAGGCGCCCCTAAATTGAGTTCTTTTTAAAAAACTGGTCTCTGCTTAGGACATTAGCCTGGATATAGAATTTAATAATAAAGACCACAGTAATGATAGTCCTAGTAACAGTAATACTAATAGTAATAGCAATTAGCATTATTTAGCACTTTCTCTGAGCTAGGCGCTCTGCTAAGCAGTTGGCCAGCTTCTTATTTAATACTCATGGCAAACCTATGAGATACATACTGCTACCATCACCATGTTACAGACAAGTAAAGAGAAGCTGAGAGGATTCAAACAACTTGACCCAAGATAATTGTGAGTGAAGTTAATGTAACAGCTATCGTTTCCCCTTCTGCTAGAGAATTTGACCTTCGGTTGACTTCCCAGCTGTTACCCTGGTAACCTGATAAGAGTCAAATGTCAACTGTGTTTCTAGGCAACATATGCCTATGATAAAAATGACCCCTAATTGGTTGGTAAATTGCATCTGGAACTGGGAGGAGCTATATATGGACTATAAGTACCTGAAAGGGGCAGCACACTCTGGGCTTCCCTGAGAGCATTGACTCTGACATGCTCATGGGGACCCCTGGAAGGATGCCTTAGGGGTTGCCACGAGACATACCGCTCCTATGGGCCATGAGGCTTTTCACTCCGTGGGGGGGCCCTCCACCTGCCTGACCTGGGTCTTGTCTCCTTGCACATGAGCTACTGGACTGGACTCAAGACTGCTCTTGAGGAAGGATGCCACCTGGCAGTGTCCTCCTGGCCTGTGTCCTACATTCTCCTGAACAGACCATCCATCCTGCATAGATGACCATGGTCATCTTGTGAGCCTGAATAATCAGGTGGATCTAAGAAGTCTGTCTGGTGTCAGACCCGTGGGTGTTGTAGTCCTCCAGCCAGGAATAGAAGAATCAAAATTGGAACTTACGCATTTTGATGCTAGGACAGCTCAAGGAGGAGAAATAACTCTACTAAGAAACCACAGGACTGATAGTTAGCAGATCTGGTCAAGACGTGATTACAAAGTAAAAAGATATGTTTGTCATTGGTGGCTCATTTAACCCCACGTTGGTCATAATTCCCAATGTGTATGGCTCACAGGTGTCACTGGAAGGTGATTTGGTGGCATTGGGGGACAGGGAAGGGTCAGTGTAGGTCATTCCTGGGGGTTGTGCTTCTGTAATTTTCCCATTGCATTTCCTCCTCTGCTTTTCAAATCTTTTCCCCTCTTCCATCTCCTTCTCCTTTTTTTTTTAAAAAAACTTTTCATTTTGAACTACCTGAGAAAAGTTGCAAAAATGCTAGTTCTCCTGTATACCTTTCATCTAGATTTCCTTGATATCAGTGTCTTGTACAACTGAAGCATAGTTAGTAAAGCCAGATTAACATTGGTGCAATACCACCAAGTGACCTCTAGGCCCTGTTCAGCTTTTCCCCTGTAGGTAGGATGCTAGATGCTGATGGGGTCTTAGATGCTGAGCCTACAGAGGATTCCACAATGCATGTAGTTATTTCTCCTTAGTCTCTCCCAATTTTTTTTTGAAGATTTTATTTTTAAGTAATCTCTGCACCCAACACGGGGCTCAAATTCACAATCCCAACATCAAAAGTTGCATGCTCCACTGACTGAACCAGCTAGGTGCCCCATAGTTTCTTCCAATTTGTAAAAGTCCCTCAGTCATTCCTTGACTTAAGCACTGATCAGTTATTTTATAGATTGCTCCTCAGTTTGGTTTGTCATGTTTTCTGTGATTGGACTGAGGTGGTAACTTTTTGGCAAGAATACCATAGAAATGGTGTTGTGTCCTCCTCAGTGCACTGTATCAAGGGATCCTGATATTGATATGTCTTATTTCTAGTGCTCATTCTTTTTTTTTTTTTTTTTTTTTTTTAAATTCTTTAACCCACAAAACCCCAGCATATTAAGACAGCATATTAAGACCCCCTTGGTTACCAGGGGCAGCTGCCTGCATTCTTAGTATGTTAGCACTCCAGGGCCAGCCAGGGCCGCTCTTGCCGCTCCCTGTTTCTTCCACATTTTATTTTTCTAATACTCTTTGTAGCTTCTTTAACTGTGCATCTACCTCTTGGACCTGAAAATCAGTTCTCTCAAATTGACCTTTGTTAGTGAAAATAGCTAGGCTGTTTTATGACCCATTTACCATTGTCAGCAGGGGTGACTGACTGAAACTTGCACCCTGGCATTGCCTGCCTGGGAGATTTGGTTACTGGTGATTGAAATCCTCCTGGCGCTGCTCTGCCCAGCTTCTTGGAGATGCTGGAACCTGAGGGGGATGTGATTTCCTGGAGGGTATAGCACCGGACCTGTGAAATTTCTCCCTCCCCTCATCTCTAGGAGTGTTTGATTCAAGCAAGTCTTTACTTTGGGGTGTATTCCTCTGTGCTTTACTGTTGTTTAAATGAGGGGTTTCAAAAGTTGGCTGGGTCAGGGTCAGGTGGCTTGCGGGGGGTGAGGTATGTGGTGTGGGTGTTTAGAGGGAGATTAATACAGGGTATTCATCAGATAGGGGAGGGTCCTGCTCCTGGCAAGGCACACATCTGTAGAAAACACCTTTCTTTCCAATTTTCTACCTCTATGGGGAAAGTGTTCCATAAAACCACAGCTAAGTGAGGGGCACCTGGGTGGCTCAGTTGGTTGAGTGTCTGCCTCATGAATTTTGCTTAGGTCATGATCTTGCAGTTCTGTGGGTTTGAGCCCTATGTTGGGCGCCGCACTGTGCAGAGCCTGCTTGGGATTCTCTCTCTCCCTCTCTCTCTCTCTCTCTCTCTGCTCCTTCCCTGCTCATGCACACGCTCTCTCAAAATATATAAACTTAAAAAAGAAAACAACAAACAACACTGCTAAGTGAATTGAACAGGAAATCTCAAATAAGTGGAATTTTTCTGGTCTTGAATTTAAAAAAAATATGTGAAATTTTTGGATTTGGATACATGAAATTGGACAGAGACAGAGTGTGAGCACGGGAGGGGCAGAGAGAAAGGGAGACACAGAATCCAAAGCAGGCACCAGGCTCTGAGCTGTTGGCAGAGCCCTGTGCAGGGCTCGAACTCACAAGCTATCAGATCACGACCTGAGTCGAAGTCGGATGCTTAACTGACTGAGCCACCCAGGCACCTCAGAAATTTAATTTTTAAAATTAAAACACCTCTAGGTATGTTTCAGGATCAGTTCAGTCTCCCTAATCTCTGCAGTTTATAGAATTCAGCGGTGACAGGAGAGATTCCTCATTTGGAACCATAGGGCTTTGGACTAGAGTATCAAGGCATATTATGGTCAGTGTAATGTCTCCACTGTGTAAGGAAACAATAAACTGACAAGGCAGAAAAAAGTAGTTGGTTTTTCTTCTTTTTGGATAATATTTAAGGTAACACAAACATAATCCAAGCCCCGTATTTCTTTATATTATTTTTTTCAATAGCCTTAAAAACTAAACTATAAAAGGGTGAACAGTGAAATATCTTTCTCCATTCCTGTCCCTCATCTTTTTTGTCCAAGTGATTTTAATTTCTTACATCTATGTCCAATGCTTCTTTTTGCATATATAAGCAAATATAAAAATAGAACCTTATTCTCCCCTTTTTTGGGGCAATTGATACTATATTGATTTTTTTTAATGTTGTATTTGTTAAAGATTCTGATTCATCAATACACTTCTATGTATTTCTTTTTTCTTTCTTTTTTAATTGTCTCAGGGTTTTTTTTAATTACATATTATAGCACCCTATGAATCCCTTCTGGAATCCAATTTTCCTCCCTCCTTCTCCAGAAGTAACCATTACCATGAATTCAACATTTATACTTCCCAGCATGTGATGTTGTTTTATAGGCCTTAAAACGTTATATACACAATATGCCACCGAAAATACCGAAAATACTGAAAAGTCTGCAATTTTTTCATTCAACGTAATTTTTTTTGTTTATGGTCACAAAACTTATATTTTGATTGTCAAAGGATTATTGAAGTTTGAAACAAGGTCCAGTAAGAGCTATGCTATGTAATAATGTAATATCTGATCCCTGGAAAGTTTGAAATCAGTCATTTTTTGTATTTAAAAAAATCAAGTAATCTGGGAATTGCAGGTGAGCCACAATTTATTTTTTAATAACCTGAAATTATTTTTGCTTTGAAAATCTAATTGTACATAGTTGATCATATCTACCTAGATCTTTTGAAAAAAAAAGTGTTAATAAGATTTTTCTCCTTCATGAAAGCCATACAAGTCACCGTGGGATAATTTGGAAGACAAAGAAAAGTATAAGATAGAAAATAAAATGTTCATAATCTGTACTACTTTAGAAATAGCCACTATATGCATTTTCATGTATTTCTTTCCAGTCTTTTTTTCTATGTGTATACAAATATTTTGTTTCAAAACTAGGGTAATGTCATATGAAGTTTATCATCTTTATCATTACTTCATGACCATAACCTTTTTTCAGTGAATATTCTAGTTGCATAGAAGTCTTCATACAAACTCACCAGGATGTATTCAGCTGATCCCCAAAGATTACAGTAGTAAGGAAATGGCATATGTGTGTATATTGATTAAATTCAAACCACTTTTTCTCAAAGTATACTATTCAACTTCAAACTATGTATTTTGCCTAAGCAAATAAGTACTCAATAATTGTATGATAAGAATTACTAAGTGAAATCTCTTGATAATATCAAAGCTCTATTTTTAATACAAGGCTGAAATTTTGCTCCCAAAAGCATACTTCAGAGTTGTAAAGTAATATGTTGCTTACTTGGGTTAGACTAGAAGCTGCTGTGGTAACTGAATGGTTTTCACACAGAGTTTTGGTCTTTATGGGTCTTTATGTTTAAAAGTAAAAAACAAAGGTCAATATGCTTCTTCCTTATAAATAATTCCATTAGTAACCTAGAACTAGGGTTCTTCTTGTTAAGTTGTTGAATTGGTCCTATTATGTTGTTGAGGTGGCACTATATTGATAAAACTGGCTCCAATATGTTCTTTGTAACTGTTACATACTGTTCCATTGTTTGAGTAAACCACAGTTTTATCTATTCTTTATTGTTTTTGCTTCTAGTTGTTTTTTGGCTGTCATAAACAATGCTATGGTTATACATTTAAAAATTAAGCCTGGAGTGCCTGGATGGCTCAGTCGGTTAAGCCTCCAACTTCTGCTCAGGTCATGATCTCATGGTTTGTGGGTTTGAGCCCCACAAAGGGCTCTGTGCTGACAGCTCAGAGCCTAGAGCCTGCTTTGGATTTTATGTCTTCCTCTCTCTCTCTGCCCCTCTGTCGCTTGACCTCTGTCTCTCTCTCTCTCTTTCTCTCTCTCAAAAGTAAATATACATTTAAAAAAAATAAAAATTAAACCCATTATTTCAAATGCAAATAAGCATAATATCTATACCTTTTGAGTCCTGTGGTCCAGGAAAGGGCCTGAGAGTTGTGAGTGTTGCCCTCTATCATACCTCACACTTACAAGGGGGGGGGGGGGCCCTTATTTTTTTTATGTTTATTTATTTATATTTGAGAGAGAGAGAGTATATGAGTGAGCATGTGTGTGAGCAGGGGAGGGGCAAAGAGAGGGAGAGAGAGAATCTCAAGTAGGCTCTGTGCTGCCTGCTGAGCTGAAATCAAGAGCTGGACCCTTAACCTGCTTAAGCTTAACTGACTGAGCCACCCAGGTACCCCACAGGGGTCCTTATTAAGTAGATAGATAGTTGGATGAGTGGATGGATGCCTGAATCCATGGAAGCATGGATGCATGGGTGGGAAGGTAGATGGATTAATGAATTCTTGAATCTCTTGGTTCAAGATCTCTTGATTCCTCAAACCTTATACATCCATCTGTAAAGTCTTCTTGCCTGTGTGGAAGAACAACAAATAAACTCTTAGTCTCCTTTTCTTCTAGATGTTGAAATGCTTCAGGCCAGTACATCTAATCCAATCCCTGGAGATGGTTTCCCTCGGGCTACTAAGGACTCTATGATCCGCAAGTTTTTGGAAGGTAATTTGTAGCTGTGAGCAGGGAAGCAAAAAGAGGGAAAGAAAAATAAATGTAAGATGTTCCCTGGTTCCATATGATGGTTGATCCATTAAAGGAATGGGCTGCCATATACTTGGTGTATGGCATGATTAAAGGCACTCCTTCGCCGTGAGCTCCCCCATCAGCTTGTTACAGGTAGGCCAGAAGTTCCCACCACTGGAGTCACTCATTCAGGTTAAACAAGCTGCCTTCAACAAGACCTGTTTTTAAATGCATATGTTTATTTTTATTTAACCAAAGTTTATTGACTACTGACTATGAGCAAAGTGCTACTCTGGATGTTGGGCTGGGGGACAAGGAGAAAAATAAGATGTGACCAGTGCTCTCAAGAGATGACTTTCTGGTGAAGGAGGAGAACATGGAGGAATATACACAAACATTGTTTTGCTTTGTTTTTTAATGTTTATTTATTTTTGAGAGAGAGAGAAAGAGTGTAAGCAGGGGTGGGGGAGGGGCAGAGAGAGAGGGAGACACAGAACTCAAAGCAGGCTCCAGGCTTCCCGCTGTCAGCACAGAGCCTGATGTGGGGCTCGAACTCACGAACTGTGAGATCATGACCAGAGCCAAAAGTTGGACATTTAACCGACTGAGCCACATAGGTGCCCCACACAAACATCGTTAAGTTGAGCCTGTGTTGTATCATGGTTAAGAACATAAACTATGATCTGTATTTTGTTCCTCCTTCACTTAGCTGGACAAGCTCTCAACTCCTCTGTCTCCGCTTCCTCAGGTGAATGTTGGGAGAATTGAATGAGTTATTGTGCAGTGGGCGTCAGAGCAGGGCTGGGCACAGAGCAAGTGATAAAAGTTTATGATGATTGTTGTTGTTGTTGTCATTATTATTATTATTGAAGGTCAGAGATGGAGGGTGTTAAATTATGTGGTTAATTCCTTCACTCTGTCCAATCATTTATAATTAATGGGTGGGGAGGTCTGCTGATGAAGTAGGCATAGGAAGCAGAATGCTAAGAGGATGGGATTCAGGGTGGGAGAAGTAGTTTTGACAGTGAAGAAGAAAGGAGAGTTCTGTGTAGTGGTAGATAAACCATAGCCTGTCCAGCTGCCTGTTTTTGTAAATAAAGTTTTATCCAAACACTTTGCACCCATTCATTTAGTATTGTCTCTAGCTGCTTTCACACTATAAAAGCAGGATTGCATGCTTGTGTGTGTACTCACACGGGGGCAGGCACTGTGGGGATCACTGTCACTGGTAGGGTAGCCAGCAGCTCTCTCAGGACACCTCATTTTGTTAACATCATACGAGCCTCTCCAGAATTTCGTCATGCCCTTGTGTTTAAAGATGAACAGATGGGAGCTTCTCCACTAACTGGGAAGTTTCTCAAGGGCAGAGCCTTGGAACTCTGAGCCCCTGGATGAGCTGGGACTCTCTGGTCAGTTAGTCCTCTGGATCCAGGACACAGGGAAGCCAAGAGTAGTCTCCCTGCAGCTCAGAAAAGATGCAACTAAAAATTTTCCATTAAGTCACTGGACTGGAAATTCTGCAGGAAGAAGGCCTAAGCTTTAGTCATTCCTGTATCTCAGACGGGACTTTAATAAAGATTTGTTGACTGAATGGTGCTAGGGAAAAGAAGGAAGTGAAAGAACACCTACTATGTGTAGGCACTGAGCTGGGTGCTTTTCCTCACAGTACTCCTGTGAGCAGGTCTCAGAAGGAAATCAAGCTCAGAGAGGTTGTATAACATGGCTGAGGTCACCACAGCTCACGTATATGATTGGCGGATCGCATACAAAAGTCTGCTGAGATTCTTGAAGCCAAGGGGACGCTGTACTTGGGTTCCAGCAGAGAACATTGCACCCTGTCACCAGGATGGGGGCAGTGAAAACATGGTGGCTCTGGGTCTCCAGGGACAGAGGGGGAGAGGCAGGCTTCTGTCCTCTATCTTTCTGGTCGATGGAGAGCAGAGTGGGGGCAAAGGTTGTAAAAAAGCAGTAGAGCATGGAGGTTAAGAGCAAAAGTTCTGGAGCCAGCTTTCCTGGATGCCAGTCTGGCTCTGAGTAACTTTGGGCAAGTTATTTAAATGCCCAAGGACCCAGTTTCTTCATTTGCAAAATGAGAATAATGATTGTAGTTATTGCACAATGTCGTTACATAATCAAAGGAGATAATGTGGGTAATATTCTTGGAATAGTCCTTGGCACAGAGGAAGTCCACAGGAAGGATTTGCTGTAGTCACTTGGATGCTGGGGATGAGGATGCTGGGGCCATTGGTGGTGAGGACTCCTGGCCACTCTCACACTGCTTCCCCAGCACCAGGGGGTGGTTCTAAGGGTCCTTTGGCTTTGGGGGCTATGTTCCTTTTTCCCTAGTTCTAATGGGATGAATAACTGAATCCTAGCAATAAAATTAAGCTGATAGAGCCTAGTGCTCACTCCCTTTTGCTACCATGATGGGTGGCAAATGAAGGTGACATCAGTGTTTCTCAGTTGCTTTGCCTGCAGTGATCCCTTAGCAGATCATAAAAGAGATACTGTAGAGGAAAGATCTTTGCCAAAGGGCAGTACTGTACAAATAAGCTATGGTCCCGCTCTCTGCTCTTACGACCGTCGGTCATCCAGTTCATTTGGCCACTTCTTTCAGACACCTTTGTCTGTGTTTCTAGGTAACAGCATGGGGATGGGCAGTCCGGAGAGGGACCTGCACCCTGGTGGTCAGGCAGAAGATGTTTATCACACAGTGGATAATGATGAGGCCTTTTCCGTGGACCTGGCCAACAGGCCCCCCATCCCAGTGCCCAGGCCGGAGGCCAGTGCTCCTGGCACTCACTACCTGCCTGACAATGAACCGTACATTTCTAAAGGCAAGTATGGCAGGGAATGGTGCTCAGCAGGGTCTTCAGGGCTTCTCAGCAGGAATTCCCTGGTTCCTCCTAACTTCTAAACCATTGCTCAGAGACTGTCTGCTTTTGAATGGTATCTAACCAGTGCCAGGAGATGGGGTTAGAGCTCAGGGCATATTTTGGAGCTGGACCGTGGACAAAGATCAGATTCAGTTCTGGCATTCCTGGAAGCATTCATATGCAGTACGAAGACGGAGGTAAACAAGATTTCCCTCTCCTCCAAATGGCCAGAACCCTGGTACATTTTTATCTCCTGAAACTATTATTATTATTATTATTATTATTATTATTATTATTATTATTTAAGAGCTAACATTTATTGAAATCTACCAACAGTACTCCATCTGGAACGTGTCATTTAATCTTTACAGTAATCTGTTAGGTAAGGGCTGTTATCATCCCCATTGTACAGATGAGGAAAAGGAGACTTACAGAGGTCACTCTATTACCACATAGCAGAGCCAGGATTTGAACTCAAGGAATCCAACTCCACAATTCTGGCTTTCAGCCCCTAGGCCAGGCTATCTACCTGCCTACACTAATACAAACTGGTGACCACTATCTTCATAGTGATCCCTAGGACATCAGTTAGATGCTGATGCATTATCAGTTTCACCCTCTTTCAGGACCCCATTGTATTGATATGATTACAAATACTGTAAGAGCTAAGAATTGCCAGATCTGTGTGCCTGACATCCATTCCATTTTTTATAGTATAAGAAAGTTGTAAAACGTGTGGCAAAAGGAGATCACAAATTGGAGAAGGTAGCCCTCAACCAGAGCCCAGGTATAGGATGCCCAGTTAAGCATGATCTTCAGACAGAAAGCAAACAATTTCTTAGTGTAAGTCCCAAAATTGCACTCTCTTTTTGGTTTTGATTTGTTAAGCCTGGCAACCCTAAGCCAGGTAGAAATGCAGTTGAGGGACATCATGTTTGGCCAAGTGCTCTACGTGCTTTGCCATTCCCCTGGGTAACATGTCCTTCGGCCTGTGTCACAGACACTATTGGTACCTGGCCACATCCCCCTACCTCTTTACATTTCTGTGCCCACTGGCTGGACCCTGCCTGTCAGGACCCGTGTCTCTTAGTCTCACCACTTTCTCTGGCAGCCAGAGTCTCCCCTGCCATTTTGCAAGTCAGATTGGAAGAGCTGGGGGATGAACACTCCTGAGCCCTCATCCAGTGACAGATGGGTTGATGGCTGAGTGAGTACCCCAGCGTACTTGCCCTTCTGCTGGGAGAACTCTGAGGTGCGTGTTCTACATTGCTTTCCAGAGCTCTCCAGCTTGCCCACCCTGGTAACTTACTGGACACCCACCATGTTCTGCTTTATCCACTTCCTTATCTCACCTCCTTCACCCCCCACATTGACTCCTTGCATCTGGATCCTTGTCTCCAGGACTGCTTCTAAGGGAACCCAAATGAAGAAGCATGCAAATATTGATAATTCCTAAATGGCAGGAGGGGAGGAGAGAGTGTCAGTGGCATGGCTCATTTTGGGGAGCTAGGACGGGGCACAGGTGGTTCCTAAAGATCACTGAAGGACTTGCTAGGAAACTGGGGAAGCAAAGGAAAGGGAGAGGCAGGAGATGACAAAAAGGACCGTGGTTTGGAGGCCAGAATCCCTGGGTTCATGTCCCAGCTCTTGCATTTTCCAACCGTACAGCCTAGGACATTAGGTCAGTCATTTCACTCTCTTTAGCTTTAGTTTCCTCATCTGTAAAATGGGTATCATAATAATACATGTATACATGGATGCACTATTGGTGGGGGTCTGTTGCTTATGAGTGACTTCATCTAAGTCCCTTTGGAGCTGTGCACACATTGTATCTGTTCCACTCTGAGTTCTGTCTTATGGCACTTGTTGGCATGCTAAGTGGCACTTCTTTTTAGTCTCAAGTTTCAAGGTGTTCCACGGCTAGCTTCAGGTATTCTGGGATCCAGCTCACATCCTTGTTCACATTACCCTTTTCTTTAATGATCTTGTAAGTGCTGACCGTGTCCTCTGATTGGCTTTGTCTTTCTGCTTTTGAGACCTTGTCTGTTTGGGCTGTCTTCATTTCATAATCCCTCTAGCTTTAGCTCCTTATTTGCCTCCTGGAGTTTTGATTTACAGAACTGCAGACAGTGGTCCAAGGTGCGATCCATCCCTTATATTTTTGTACAAGATTTTGGTAATTTTCCTGGTAAATAAATAAAATATTGTAAAGCCCCTTAGAAAGAGATCTGATTTGACTTTTACCTAGAATATTCTTTATCTCATAGTTTTTGCAGAAAAAAGTCAAGAGCGGCCTGGGAATTTCTACATTTCCTCAGAGAGCATCAGGAAAGGTAAGCCACACGTCCACAGCTTCCTTTTGTATGACCCGGACTTCCGGGAGGTAGATGTGTTCATGCATGTTTCATTGAATTTCAGGTGTAACAGCTCCTTAGCATTGAGACAGAGAGAAGTCTAGGGGATACCTTAGGTGGTGCTGTACCAATGGGAGTGGGAGAGGAGAAGAGAGAAATTGGGGTACCCGAGAAGAGTGTACAAATTGATCATACTGAGGACATGAACACACGGGGAAGTGTCTGCGACAGCACACAAAAGTACAGCGTAAATACCGAGTTTGATGCCAACAGGATGAAAGTGGGTGGCCTGGCACCCAGGCTTTACCTAATGACACAGCCTGATCATGTTATTTACTTACCCTATCTGTATTAGAAAACTATACTTTCATTCAACTTTTATTTAAGAGATGTTTTGCTTGCCATTGGGTAACACTTTTCTTCCTTTTGAGGAAGTTTGAGGAGATCAGTACTCCTTTTTTCTTAACTTCCTTCTGCTAAAGAGAGGCATTCAGTATTATCCCACTGATGATTCTTTTGAAAAGGAGATGTGAGGGGCACCTGGCTGGCTCAGTCAGTTAAGCTTCTGACTCTTGATCTCAGCTCACGTCATGATCTCAGGGTTCGTGGGTTTGAGCCCTGTATCAGGCTCTGCTCTAACAGTGTGGAGCCTGCTTGGGATTCTCACTCTCTCACTGCCCCTCCCCTGATTTCTCTCTCTGTCTCTCTCTCTCTCTCAAAATAAATAAATAAATTTTTTAAAAAAATTGAAAAGAAAAGGAGACATGACACCATCTAAGCATTTGAAGGCATTCCAAGGATTTAGGTAGTAGGAGAGAGGCTTTGATGGCTTATGCGTTTTGCTTTCCCCCCAAAATTCCTCTTCCAACACAATTAAAGAGAGCCTTGAAGAAGGCAAATCTGGAAGAAAGCATTTTGGGTGTGTGTAGACAGACATGAGACATGTAGACAGAAATGAGCAGTAAAATTTCAAGTCCTCACAAGCCCCCAGTGACCGCATCACCTCTGCAAGTAGCTTGTTCTCCACAGAACTTAGTGGAGTCACAGCCTGGAGAAAGAGAGGGGTTGCCTTCTTATTTCCTTAGAATCTCCAGAGCAGAGAACCACAAATTTGTAATGTGGAGGAGAAGTTGGCACAGGAACAACCCAATGAGAGCTAGTTGGGACCCAGTCCTTAATGTATACCTGGTGACATTGGAGCTAGATCGTGGTTCCATTGGCATTCCAGTATTCTTGGGCATTTCATGACCTGGGTCCACAGCCATTGTGCCCATGCTGCTCAGAGGCAGGGAGAATAGGGAGGGATGGAGTGTGTTGGGAGAAGCAGCCTGCCTAGAATTTTCTGTATATTCTTTTCTGGGAGTGGATTTTAGTCTAATATAGTGGTTCTTGACTGGAGGTGATTTCTCCAGTCCTCCCAGAGGATACTTGGCAATATCTGGGATGTTTTTGGTTGTCACAGCTGAGGTAGGGGATGCTATTGGCATCTAGTGGATAGTGGTCAGGGGTGAGGCTAAATATCCTACAGTGTATGAGGCAACCCCCCACCCCCAACGAAGATGAACTATCCAGTCTAAGACATCAATGGTGTCTTAAGTTGAGAAATGCTGGTCAATGGCTTCTCAGTAATTCAGGCTTGAGGGATTCTGTTGATTCCAGTGGATGCTATTCATAAAATGCTTTCCTAAGATGTTGTGGCCTTGTCTACTTTAGTGTAATAGGCTTTGGAATTATTAGCTGCTTCCCTCTCTTTGATTCCATGTCATATGTCTCCCTTCTTAGTTCCACATGTAATTTTTCTTTTGAGACACGTCCTCTTGAGCCCATGACCAGCCACATTAACCCCCCTCCTCTGCCTGCCCTCCCCAGTTGGGGAGCTATCACACTGAGTTTTGCCATCCTTTCCAGAGCCTCTCGTCAGACCGTGGAGGGACAGGCCCCAGTCAAGTATATATGACCCTTTTGCTGGGATGAAAACACCAGGCCAGCGGCAGCTGATTACCCTCCAGGAGCAGGTGAAGCTGGGCATCGTCAATGTGGATGAGGCTGTGCTCCACTTCAAAGAGTGGCAGCTCAACCAGAAGAAGCGGTCCGAGTCCTTCCGCTTCCAGCAGGTAATCGGCTCTGTATGGTCTGTTTCATGTCTGTTTCTCCATTGAACAAAGTGGAGGGCAGGGTCCTATAACTGAGCACCTGGAGCCAGGCCTGATACTGGGTTTTTGAGTGTCATTGTGGATTGATGTGTATGTATATCTGTCACCTGTAGTCTGTAACCACACGGCTCCTTGGCCAAGAGCTGGATGGCTTTGCTGGTTGTCATGAGGCTAGAGATCAGGAACAAAGACATGACTGTAAACCCTGATTCTTCAGCTGCCACTGCCCTCTGCATATGGCCCTATACTTTTGCTTTCCAGCTTTTTTCTTTTCTGAGTCCCTCTTTCTACTCCTAGTGCCAAAACTCCCACAGAACAATCACACTTTTGAACTCAGAGAACTTGGACAGTTTCCAAGAAATATGATTAAGAGAACAAAACAAGTCTCAGACATGAAACCATGCAAGTTAAAGCACACTCACATACAAACTGTATTTCTATACGCATGTGTACCAATGCAGAGGCAAAGGTGAGGAAAGGCCACCCCATGGCCATCCGAAGGGTGGCCACTCAGAGACGGTGATCGGAGGACTGGGCTGTCAGAGGAGACTCTTGCTATTTATATATAAGAATCTATAACTCCATACATGTACTTCATATGTAATTTAAAGCGATGAGGAGAACTCAAACTTGACCTTAGGAAGCATATCCCTGGTCCAACTCCTTCATATTAAAAAGATGATGTTGATGGGGTGCCTTGGTGGCCCAGTCAGTTAAATGTTTGCCTTCGAGTCCAGTCATGATCTCACAGCCCCACATCAGGCTCTCTGCTGTAAGCATGGAGCCTGCTTCGGATCCTCTGTCCCCTTCTCTCTGCCCCTGCCCCACTCACACTCTCTCTCTCAAAAAAAAAAAAAAAAAAAAAATTAAAAAATAAATAAATAAATAAATAAATAAATGAAATTTTAAAAAATAAATTAAAAAAAAAAAAGAGGATGTTGAGCCTAGGGTGTTAGGAGACATGTCCAGATCACTCACCTAGTAAGTGGAGGGAAAGGTAGGAACAGAGTCGTTGCTTTTTCTCTTCACCTCCCCACAGTACTTCCCAGAAGCTGTGTGTTCTAACGTCTGTCCTCAGAGGACCTGACACACCTGCTGTTGGGGGCGAGGGGGTGGGGTGGGGAGCAGCACCACCTAACACTGAGATGGGAGTCGTGTCTTCTTTGAGGGGGAGTCGGTGGCGACAAGTGGGGAAATGAGCCATCAGGCAGTAATTGTCCAGCTGTGCAGCAGTGTGTTGGATGGACCTGACCGCTTCTGCACTCACAGCATGCATGCGAGAGAAGTATCACCATTCCCATTTTACAGAACGCTGAGGCTCAGAGGGGCGGAGAGGCAGAGTCAGATTCAAATGAGCCCTTTCTCACACCAGAGCCTGTGCTCCCTTCACTATACTTTCTGCCTTGTTAGTGCTCCCTAAAACAGGGTCATCCACTCTGGTGGACTGCCTCCCTCCTCCTGGGGATCTGATGGCTGGGAAGGCACTCTTTAGTGCTGAGTATGGGAACCCAGGGTCCTCCGCATTCAGGAGCCCCAGAGGGCTGCAGTCCTGCTGGGACAGCCTGGCCCTGGGCAAACAATGGTTTTCTTTCTCCCAGCCAGGTCACGTGTCCACATAGCACAGTATTAAGAGCAGCCAGGACCCTAGGGCCAGGCAGTCTGAGTCACATCCTCATTCTGTCGCTTGGGGCTGGATGACCTTGGCCTCTCTGTGTGTCCGTTTCCCATCTCACATGTGAAGGGAGAACACTGGACAATGTAAACCATGTAAAGGACTTGGCATGCCTGGCACCCAATAAATGTATAACAAATGTTAGCTGTCTGTCTCTGTCTGTATCCAAGAGGCTTCTCCTGGTTACATAAGCTTACCCGGAACTCTTGGGTGTGGCAGACAACTGGGGTTCATATTTGACATGGCAGAGAATCCATGGGATCCATGGGAGCTGACACTACTCTGTGCTCTGAGAGCCTCTTGGTACTTCCAGAGCATCCTCCGTCCAGCGACCGGTGGGCATGAAGACCATTCCTGGGGCTGCCCCATCTTCCTTTTCCTCCATGCCACTGTCCACCCCTGTGTCTCCTTCACTTCTCCTCCCATGAGTGGGCACTATCCAGGCTCCCGTTATGTTTTTCTCTGTGCAGGTGACTCTTGAGTCCGTGTCTCCTTTCTCTTTTTTTTTTTTTTTTAAATATATACTTTTATTTGTATTTCTCTATACTTCTCTTCCTCTTCCCTGACCCTGGAAGGGCACTGGATGAAGAGGGAAAGAAAAGACCATGATACCTTATCCAATGCAGATCACCAAGCCACATCTCAGACCACTTGGAGATTGAAAATTTTTTTAATTTTTTAAAATTCAAAGTTTATTATTTATTTTGACAGAAAGAGAGCACAAGTAGGAAAGGGGCAGAGAGAGAGGGGGAGAGAGAGAGAATCCCAAGCAGGCTTCTCACTCTCAGCACAGAGACTGATGCGGGTCTTGAACTCACAAACCATGAGATCATGACCTGAGCTGAAATCAAGAGTCAGACACTTAACCAACTGAGCCACCCAGGCACCCCCCAAATTTTTAAAGTTTATTTATATATTTTTGAGAGACAGAGCATGAGCAGGGGAAGGGCAGAGAGAGAGAGGGAGAGAGAGAATCCCAAGCAGGCTTCATGGCTCCACACTGTCATTTTAGAGCCCAACGGAGGGCTCGCCGTGTCTCTTTTCTCATTCCACCTTTCCAGCCACCAGCTGGGTGTGTCCCTCTGAGGTGCCCAAGACTCGCCTCATGTCCGGCAACAAACTGTACCTTGAGGCTGCTTCCTTTCCCCGGCTCCCTGCTTCTGTTCACTGCACTGTTATCTTCCAGACAGTGAGGCTAGACAGACATCTCTTAGGCTCTTCTTCCTCACTCCCTGTACCCAGTGAGCTGCATGTCATGCCTGGCCTTGCTCTGTGACATTCTTCCTCTTGCATCTGCTCTTTTCTTTCCATTCCCCCCATGCCAGCTTCTGTCACCTTCATCTAACCTAGCATTAGTTTCCAGGTGGGTCTCTTTTCTGCCAACTCCTTCTGCCTGCACTCTGTCAGACCTTAAAGCTGTAGCCAGCCCATACCTTCCAGTGTTCCCCTGGTGCTTCCTGGACCCAGCTCAGTCTCACCTATGGTCACAACCCAAACACCCTCTCAGTCTGGCCTCCTGTATCTCCTTCATGGGACCCTTCCAGATGTCTGGATGTTAGTCCCTGGAGCACTTTCTCTAGAATGTTCACACACTTTTGAGGTAGTTGTTATTGACTAAAATAGCAACAGGAGCGCCTGGGTGGCTCAGTTGGTTAAGCATCTGACTCTTGGTTTTGGCTCAGGTCATGGTCTCACAGTTCATGATCTCAGGTCATGATCTCACGGCTGACAGCACAGAGTCTGCTTGGGATTCTGTCTCCCTCTCCCTCTGCCCCTCCCCTACTTGCTCTCTATCTCTCTTTCAAGAATAAATAAAAATGAACTTTAAACAATTTTAAAAATAAATTAAATAGCAACAAAATTTGTCTCTCATGTGTCTATTCAACATTTGTTGAATGACTGCAATAGACCAGACTTCACAGTTTCAGAAAGGTGTAAACCTGGTGTCTTTCCCTTTGAGAGGGCACAGTACCTCTGAAGAGACAACATACACACATATTCAAACCCACGCGCACACACAAATGCGCTGGGCAAGGCAGCATAGCTCAGTGCCAGATGGCACCTGTGGTCACTAAGGACTGGAGCACTGGTGGGAGATTTAACAGAGAAGGTGAACCTTGACCCAGACCTAGAACAGATTCATGGAGAGGAATCCTTGACCCTCACGGTCAGAGGAATGGTATGAAAACAATGTCAGAGGCAGTGTGCACGGAGTGTTTGTTAGCATGTAAGAGACTGGCTTGGCTAAAGGAACGCACAAGGAGGAGGTCAGTGAGTTCTAAGGCTGGGAAGGAGCTAGGAACAGAGGGGAGGGGAGACGCTTTGTTGTTGTGGGAAAGATGTCTTCTTCTCAGGCACAACTTCTAAGAGTACTTGAACTTCTCTGGGGGCTGATTGCAAATGGATTCAACCTCATTTGCATGTTTTTGCAACGTGATACGTCGTGCAAACAGCATAAAATCAGAAAGAAACTCTAATGTCCAGAGGGTATATTTCTGGTATCTACTTTTAAAATGAACTAAATCTTTTCCAGGAAAATCTTAAACGGCTAAGAGATAGCATCACCCGAAGACAGAGAGAGAAGCAAAAATCAGGAAAGCAGGCAGGTATGTAGCTCCTTGGGGGTGCCGCACTGTGGGATACTGCTGTGATCTGTTGTTCCTGACCCTCCTTTCTGCTGCGGCCTGAGTGGGCAGAGAGCTTGCCCAGTGCCTGTCACCCTGTTTACAGATCTGGGTCCCCCAGATCTGTGAGGTTCTTGGGGACAATGACTTTGTCTTGTTTATTCTGCATACCTAGTACCTGGCACAGAAGACTTGTTAGCAAATGAATAAATGGACTGACCTCTGCATCCCTTCATCCTCTCACTCAAAGAGGATGATCAAACTTTCTCCCCAAGCATCTGACTCTCCCCTTAGCATTTAGGAAGACATGTTTTTTATTTTGTTTTTGTTTTTGCTTTTGTTTGTTAGTTTTCAAGGTAGAGAGGGAGAAAGGGGGGGAAGAGAGGCAGAGAGAGAGAGAGAGACAGAGACAGAGAGAATCCTAGGTAGGCTCCACATTCCATGCTGAGCCTGACACAGGGCTTGATCCCATGACCCTGGGATCATGACCTGAGCAGAAATCAAGAGTTGGATGCTCAAACGACTGAGCCACCCAGGTGCCCCAGGAAGACATGTTTTTTGAGCAGAGAAAGGAGAAAATCTCATTCACATAGTATCTGTTTTTCACTGAAGCAGGGAACTGTGTCATTGGTGTCTATACCATACAATGATTCAGAAGCCAGGACTCCAGGTATAGCAGGGCTCCTGCCATGTGTAGTGGCAGTCCAATAGCAAGGCCATGCATTCTAGTGTTTACACTGAGGACCAGGCTTCTCGGCACCACTACCCTTGAGCGTTGATAGGCATTTGCCTATGTTGCATATTCCCACCGAAAGCCTCTGGCATGGTGGGTCTCTGTGATTTATTTTGGCCAGGGTTTATTAAGTGGAGCTGACAATAAAAGGCTTTCAGAGGCTCTGCAATCTTGAGTAGAGCCCCATTAAATAAAGGACTAAGCTTGTGCATGACGTCCATAGTCTGTCTCCAGCTGCCGCCAAGAGCCTGACTTCTCATGACCTTGGTCAAGCTGGTAACACCCCAGTCTTTAAAAAGGACATCTTCCTGCCATAGGCCCCTTGCTCATGCCTGTTCTTTCTCACCTGCATGGAAACTACAGGACTGCAAGACCCAGCCCATCAGCCCCTGCTCAGTGAGGCCTTCCTGGACCACTCAAGGCCATTGTACCCCTTCCTCATTTGAGCATTTATAGAACCACTATCCCTCCCATTCATCTGGCACTTCTCTTTTGCTGCCTCTGATTGCTATGACTTCATTCCTTTATTCAAACCATCAGCAATTCCCCGAGGTTCTGTCTCCAAAATGCATCTTAGATCTGATCATTTCTGACCATCTCCCATGCCACAGCTTCAGGCAAACGAACATCCTCTCTTCTTGGATGAATGCAAGAGCCTCTTCCATTGTCTCCCTGTGTCCAGTCTTACTTCTCTACAGTTAATCCTCCAAAGTGCAGCCAATCACCTTTTAAAAATAAGAAATCAGATGGTGCCAGTCACTTGCTCAAAACCCTCAGGGGCTCTTGTCCTACCCAGAGTAAAATCACACTCCTCACTGTGGTCTGAGAGTCCCTACATGGTCTCACCTCTGACCTCTGAGCTCACCTTTACTTTCCCCCTCAACCCCGAGTTCTAGTACCAAAGGACTCCCTTTTTTTGCTCTAACAAATCAAGAGCAGCCCTCCCCAGGGCCTTGGCACTTGTCCTCCCTCCACTTTTCACACATCTTTACTGACTTGTCCTTTCATCCTTCAGAGTTTGGCTGTAAATTCTCCTCCTCAGAGAGGCCTTCTCTGTGTTCTCTCCAGAGTAGCTTTGCTTACCTTCTTTTCACATCACACACACTGGAATTATCTTATGTTTCTGTTCCGTATTTTCTGGCCCATCCTCCCACTGCCTCCTATTGCAAGCTCCATGGGGGCAAAAGTTTGTATGTTTTGTGCTCTGCTGAATCCCCCGCATGTAAGACAGTACATTCATTGGGCTCAAGAAATCTCCGTTGGAATGGTCGATTTCAGGAAAATTTTTGGTAACATCATTCATTCACTCTACAAATACTTAATTGAGCACCAGGCTCTTTGCCAGATACAGAGACCCATAAGGCCTGAACTTCACCATCTAGTAGCTTATGAATTAGTCTTTTATTTGTGTAGGTCTGATTTTCCCAGCTAGAGCCTGCCCTACAATCTCTAGCACAGTGTTTTGCATATGGTACTAGCTTAGTGAATATTAATGATTTTGACTGTTTGGGAAAAGAGGCATAAAGAGGTTATAACCATGGCAGAAGGGCAGGTATCTGCTTGGGTGACTAGATTTTAAATGTATGCTTTCACTACCCAAGCTCACACTTGTCTGCCCTCCTGGCTGAAGGGAGGGGAAAGGAGAGTAGGCAAAAAATCTGGTTCAAGATCTGCATGGTCATCTTAGGGTCAGACAATAGGTTCTAGGTGGTAAAAGGGATGAGGTGCTTTTTAAAACTAGAGCACATGAACCCAAAGATAGAAGCCTCTTGATTAAATGAAACATTTCATGCTTTTACACATAGGCAGCCTCAAGAAAGTTGTGATTTGGTGGTACATGAGGTGTTTGAAGGCCAGGGTGTCGCTGTGTTGAAGTCATGAGTGCTGGGCAGCTGGGCTCCAGAATTGAACCCACTGGGTGTCATGACAACTCTACCATCCAATCAATGGAGATATTGAAGCAAGACATACACATGTTGAGGAGTAAAGGGGTACAGGCATCGGCCCTGAGGCCGTCAGGGTTGGGGTCAAGTTCCTAGCCACTGCTCACCCCTAACTAGCTGGGAACCACGGACAAGATAAGTCACCCAACTGAGCCTCAGTCCTCATCTGCAAAGTGACACAAATAAAAGTGCCTACCCTATTAGGGTTGCTGTGAGGATTGAACCAGTTAAGTTCTGGCTGGGAACTAGCACAGTGCCTGGCACATGGAAGCACTTTAAAAACCACCCATACAGCAGCTGGTGACCTCTCGGGCAGGACCACCCAGGGTGCATGTGCTGGGCTGGGACTTGCCATCCAGGATCCAGAGCTGAAATCCTGGGTTTAGAAATGTTTTCCAAAGTTCACCCAAAGCTAATCAGACTCTGGACAAGTGATACCCACCAGTGTTTATGCTCTGCACTGGAGTGGTCAATGTCTACATTTTTTCAAAGGAGCATGGTTAAATGCCCTCCCTACCCTTACCCTCTACTCTTCAAGAAGCAGGCCCTCTGACTAGGAATTTTATGGGGGGGGAATGTTAAGTACTTTTCCTTTTTTTTTTTATTTTGAGAGAGAGAGAGACAGAGAGAGACAGAGAGAGAGAGAAAGAGAGAGAATCCCAAGCAGGCTCTGCACCCCAGGGCTCAAACTCATGAACCACAAGATCATATCGTGAGCTGAAATGAAGAGTCAGCCCAGCCACTTAACTGACTGAGCCACCCAGGCACCCCAGTGTTTTTACTTTTTACATTAGGAGCTTTAATGTCGTAACTATCAAAAGATTAAATTATATATAATCTGACATGAAACAAGAATGCCTGGGGACCACCATAGAGAGAAAGTTCTACTCATCAGCCCCAGGACATTTTTCCTAATGTTTATTTATTTATTTTTTGAGAGAGAGAAAGAGCGAGCACGAGTTGGGGAGGGGCAGAGAGAGAGGGAGCCAGAGAATCCCAAGCAGGTTCTGCCCTGTCAGCACAGAGCCTGATGCGGGGCTTGAACTTATGAGCTGTAAGATCATGACCTGAGCCAAAATCAAGAGTCAGATGCTTAACTGACTGAGCCACCCAGACACCCCCATTTTTGTTTTTTATTGTGGTAAAATACACATAACATAAAATTTATCATTGGACCTGAATGTACAACTGAGTGGCGTTAAATACATCCACAATATCATGCAACCATTACCACAATCCATTTCTAGAATTTTTTCTTCCCCAACAAAGATTTGAGAGCAAGTAGCTGATGTGGGACATGATCCCAGGGACACAGTGGGAGTGGGGAAGTGAGAGAGGGAAGGAAAAGTGGCCAGCAAAGTACAGTCACCACTGTAGAGATGGAACTTTATGTCCCTGGAGACTCTGGCGGTCAGTGGAGAACACTATGGAAGAGTGATCCCTCCCGAGGGGCCAGAGAGCTGACCATTTCTTCCCCAGCTCCCATGTCTGGGTGAGGCCTGTTGGGGGAAGGGTGCTTGTAAACCAGTTAGCAGAGAAAGCCTCAGGTAGTCTGGGAGTGGGGCCCTGTACTACATAGTGAGGCCCAAGGGCATCAGAGCATCTTCCGAAGAGTGGGCATCTTTATGGTTGACTAAATATAGCATATTATTTAACTCCATAAAACTCGATTGTATATTTAATGACGTACTAACCTGTAATTACCCATTTCACACTGAGTAGCCTCAGTGCTGCTGTATGTGTGCTTGTGGGAGTAGAGGTTTGGCACTTGGGGAGGTAGATTCAGATTGGGACAGTGTTTAGGGCAACCTACTCTTTGACCATCGCAACTCCTTTAAAAAAAAAAAAATCTGTTTTCCACATTGAGCTTCTGTTTTCAACAGAGGAAAGAACTCTGCTTCCAAAAAAAGGAAAAGAAAAGAAAAAGAAAAAGCATTTGGAACCCATTGATACAGAGTAACATCAATCTGTAGGAAAATTAGGGTTGACAAATGACATCTCTGTTTAAAGGACCTTTTCTAGGAATGAAGCCCATTCTAAACATAAGGGCTGACTATTTATTTAGAAATCTCACTTGCCTTAGAAAAGAGAAACGATGATTATTTTGCTTTAATTTGGGTTATAACACTAAGGGTAATTAAAAAGTAAGATTCTGTTCATAATAACTCACTGGTCTTTCTTCAGCTTCGGGGAGTTGTTTTGTTCTTGCTGAGATGGTTCAGAACATTGATAGTGTAGGAAGTCAGAGGAGCTGGTGTAGCCCGTGACTTGTAGAACACCCTAACAGAAGGCAGTCAATATTTGTGTTCTGGGTGTGTCTGGGGCTAGTCTGGGGCAGGACAGAGAGGAGCAGGCAGGGTGCCAGGAAACCTGAGTCCCAATCCCCACTTCGTCACTGAATCACTTTGTGATCCAAGACTTTAACCACTCTATGCCTCAGTTTCCTCATCCATGGTTTTACCTGACTAATCAACTTCATGGAGAAGGAAGGAAGTTCAAAGGAGGTATAATGACCCACGTGGACACGCTTTGGGGAAAGTACTGTGCGATCTAATGATGATTACTATTCCCAGCATTGTTCCTTTCTTCCAAGAATATCAGGATTTTGTAGACTCACTCTACTTGATTTTTTGAACTTTTGACTCCCAATTTTTTTTCATGTGTTTTTTATTTTCCTTCCTCATAGAACCAGTTGAGGGTAGAAAATTGACTCACTGAAGTGAGTTAAGCAGACAGGAACCTTCCTTTAAAAGAGTGTTGTTTAAAAAAAAAAAAAAAAAACTAGGTCAAAGCTGAGGGGGAAAACAAAAGCATTACACCTGTTTGGGCTCTGAGACCAACTGTGGGCCCACGCCCACATGCAGGTACGGCTGGTCTCTGCCCAAGTAGTTGCAGGCTCGGGTAGCTGCTTGCACTGCTCAGTTGTCACTAGGAGAGCCTGAGGGTGTGAGAAAGGTCTGTGCTACACAGGGACCCAGAAAGGTGGTTTAATACTAGGACCAAACACTGCCCTTGGAGCCAGTCTCTAGTGTGAGGCACTTGTGGCATCTAGTAAACCATAGTCCAACCTTTTTTTTTTTTTTTTTTTTTTAAACCTTATTTATTTTGAGAGAGAGAGAAAGTGAGCAAGCCAGCGAGGGGCAGAGGGAGAGGGAGAGAAAATCCCAAGCAGGCTCCATGCTGTCAGAACAGAGCCTGATGCAGGGCTCGAATCCATGAACCGTGAGATCATGACCTGAGCTGAAACCAAGAGTCAGATGCTTAGCCAACTGAGCCACCCAGTCCAACTTTAACATCTTCTGTGTGCTTACCATACACTCAGTCTACCCTGCCCTTGAACTTCTTTCCTCCTGTTGTGGTTTACCCATTCGCCCTTCTCAGCGGACTCTGGCTTTGGCAAGCGGAGCCACCTCTGGTCCTGGACTCCCTGAACTTCTCGCCACACCCACCCCATAGAAGAGGAGAGTCAGAGGAGGAAGTGGTGCTGTTAAGATGGGAGCACGTGGCCCAACAGTACACGGAACTTTCACCTCTTCCAGAGGCCCTGCCCCTGGGCTTGGGAATGTTCCAGGCATCAAGGGAGCCCTGTGTCAGGAGCTCACCCGGTGTTTGCACTTCCCTGGGGAGAAAGTGGGTATGGACACCCACAGATATTTTGTTCTGCTTGTCAGCAGGGGTTGTTTTCTGCTCAGGAACCCCGGGGATGGAAATCTAGAGAGGACTAAAGACCCAACTACTGGGCAGGGCTAAGTCAGGAAAGAGACCAGTTTAATGCTGCACAAGGCAAAGGCATCATTTCTTAAGTCTGTGGTGTCCAAAACCACTGATCAGCCTTGCAAGTCACAAAATCTTTCATGCGGCTGATGGACCTCCTTTCATTACCAGTCTGGGTCACTTCTGTCAGTTACAGACCATCACCCAGCATCCATCATTTATTGAGGGCTTCAGGGGCAGTATGAGTAGTGGTTAAGCACCTGGACTCCGGAGCCTGGGTTCAAATCCCAGCTGTCTCACTTGCCAGCTGTGTGCTGGGGGCATGCTACTTCACTTCTCTGTAATAGTTTCTGTTGGGAATGAAGATAATAGTATTTATTCCATGGGTGTTGGGAAGCTTGTGGAACCCCACTTGGTGCACAGGATAACCAGTTATTAGGATCAACAGCACTCGCGAGTCTGCCGTGTGAGAGGGAAGTAATGCAGAGAGGTTGACTGGCTGACTCAAGTCCCAGAGCAGGGGAGTGGCAGAGCCCCAGACCTTTCCCTGATCTCAGGCTGTCTGCCTGACGTGGAGCATTTGTGCCTCCGTCCCTCTCGTCTGTCACCCACCGATTGTTACACAGGAGTCTGTGGAGTTTCAGTGCTGAGTTGAGCAGAGCCCCCTCCCCGCTCCTACCCATCTCTCTTCCCCTCCCCTTCCCTCCTCTCCCTGCCAGGTTCAGGCCAGGGATGCAGGTGGAGCGGGAGCAGCCTGAGCAGTTTGGTGGGCTGTAGTCTGGTGCCTTGAAGATTTTCCCTCTTTCTTCTGATTCTAGACTTGGAGATCACGGTCCCAATTCGGCACTCACAGCACCTGCCAGGGAAAGTGGAGTTTGGAGTCTATGAGAGTGGCCCTAGGAAAAGCGTCTTCCCCCCAAGGACAGAGCTACGGCGAGGAGACTGGAAAACAGACAGTACCTCCAGCACCGCAAGTGAGCAAGGGGTAGGGGGTGTGTGTGGGGGGCGGTGTCTTCACATCTGCACTCCAGCTGGGGCCTTGGAACTTTGAGAACAGTCTCTGTTGTGAGCCCAGCAGATCCCAGCTGGAGCCTGATTTGGGTCTGGAGGTGTAAGACATGGGGAACATTTAGCCTGTGAAGTTTGCCTTTTCTTAGAGGGCCAAAGATCCTTTACTCTAATATCCCCTGAAGCCAGATTGCATACTACCTTATTACACTGTTCCTTTTACAAATAGAAAAATCTAGTAATAACACTAGTTAACATTTATTGATCGTTTACTGTATGCTAAGCCTCTTCTATAGATTCTCAGATTTAATTCTCACAGTAACTCTATGGGATAGGCACTACGACCTGTATTTACTGAGAAGGAAACTGGAGTCTTAGTGCCTTGCCCTAGGTAAGATAGCTAATCAGTGGTGGTGTCAGGATTTGAGCTCAGGCAGTCTGGATCCAGGGCCCAGACTATTCTTTCTGCTTCCTCAACCGTGGTAAGGGGAAGGAAAGAGCATGAAGTCAGAAACATTAGAAAACGATGGACTCAAATTTGAGAATTCCAACTTTATAGATGAGTTGAGGATCTAGTTAGGAAATGTGGAAGACATTTTGGCTTGAGAGCTTGATAGAGTCTGATTGCAACAGACAGTACCCGCTGAGGTACACGCAGGAGGTGGGGGGCTTTGTTTCCGTATCCAGGGCGGTGTTAGCTGACTTCGGATACACCGGCTTCACAAGCAGAATAGATGGAGTTTCTTTTCTTTCACACATTTTAGTGTTATCAAAACAGCTAGGAGAGCCATGAAAGAGTGGGAGACTTGGTTGAATTTTAGGACTCGTGTCTCCTTAAATGTCAGGCAGAGAGCCCGCAGGAAGGTCATCTAAACCCAGGGGTTAATCTTTTCTGCATCACAAACCCGTTTGAGAATCTGATGTGTGCCCTGGGTGTGCTTCCCAGAAAAATGCACGTGTATGTGTACATACATAGACATACAATTTTTCCCGTCCATGGACTTAGGTCAACAACCCTGCACTAGTCTCGCTTCTGACTTTATAGATGGGGTATTTATGATCCAGAGAAGGAAAGGGTTTTATGCAAGGTCACCTGGCCAGTGAAGGAAAGGTGGGAGTAGGCCCTGCTCTTCTCTCGGTTCAACATTCCTGCCACCACTACCTGTTGAAACAGACCCCAAGCCTGTCTCACGACCGACCACAGGGAAAGTCTAGACAGGGCAGAGGAGAAAACTTCTCTTAAATAATGGGGGTGGTAATGTGTATTCAAAACCCTCTTGAGGCATTTTAGAGAATTCTGACAAGTTCAAAAATGGGAGAGATTTTCCCAGTGATCACAGGTGGCTGAGGAAACATGAGGCAGGTGGCAGTCTCTCGGATGTGTCGTGGAGGAGAGAAGTGGTATAGATCGTTTCAGGGTGAGGGCAGTGCATTCCGGTATGGAGAGGAGGGGAAATGCAACAAGACAAATGCAAAGCATTTATTTCGGGTTCAGATTAATTTCAGTGATTTTACGTGTGTGTTTTACCTTGAGGTGAAAACGGAAAACAATGGAAAGCATAAGCCCGATACGGGGCTTGAACACACGGATGCGAGATCATGACCCGAGTCAAAGTTGGACACTTAGCTGACTGAGCCACCCAGGCGCCCCTTTGTAATTGTGTTTTTAAAGCATGTAACGTGTGATAAGCTCTCAGTAAACGGTAGCTATACAGAAAAATAAATAAATAATAAATAAATAAATAGGTAATAAAAAGGTGAACCATTTCATTTTATGCTGAAAGAAAAAAACTAAACTCTAATAAAATGGTGTAAGATGGTAGCATTTTGAAGATCCCATATTCACAGCTTATGTATTGCTTCTACCATTAAAATTAAGGGGGGCGCCTGGGTGGCGCAGTCGGTTAAGCGTCCGACTTCAGCCAGGTCACGATCTCGCGGTCCGTGAGTTCGAGCCCCGCGTCAGGCTCTGGGCTGATGGCTCGGAGCCTGGAGCCTGTTTCCGATTCTGTGTCTCCCTCTCTCTCTGACCCTCCCCCGTTCATGCTCTGTCTCTCTCTGTCCCAAAAATAAATAAAAAATGTTGAAAAAAAAAAATTAAAAAAAAAAAAAAAAAATTAAGGTATGTGCCAGAGTTCTGCATTTTATTTTAGCCTGAGAGAATCCACAGCCCAGCTAATTTTGTTCGTACCCTTCAGGCAGCGCGAGTAACCGATCCAGCACTCGGAGCCTCCTCAGTGTGAGCAGCGGGATGGAGGGGGACAATGAGGTGAGAGCTGGGGACTCCACTCCCATATGGCTTGTCCTACGGGGTCATTTCATTGCAGGAAATAGAAATCCAAGTGAAAGAAGCCGGACACACAGGTCACATATTACAGGATTCCATTTATGGGAAATATCCGGAATAGGTAGAATCAGAGAGACAGAACACAGATTGGTGGATACCAGGGGCTGGGACGAGAGGCAAATGGGGAGTACGGTGTTTCCTTTTGGGGTGATGGAAATGTTTTGGGACTAGCTGGAGGCGGTAGTTGTGCAACAGTGTGCATGAACTAAATGCCACTGAATTGTTCACTTAAAAAAATTTTTTTTAAGTTTATTTACTTCGGAGAGAGACAGAGACAGCGTGAGCATGGGAGGAACAGAGAGAGAGGAAGAAGAGAGAGAATCCCAAGCAGGCTCCACACCCTCAGCACAGAGCCTGACACGGGACTCGAACCCACGAAACCGTGAGATCGTGACCTGAGCCAAAACCAAGTCAGACGCTTAACTGACTGAATCACCCAGGCGCCCCAAATCGTTCACTTTAAAATGGCTAACTTTATTTTATATGAATTTCTCCTCAATAAAAAGAGGAAGGAAGGAAGGAAAGAAGGAAGGGAGGGAAGGAGGGAGAAAGGGAGGGAGAGAGAAATAGAAATTCGCTCTGACTAGTTAAGCCATAAAGGGCATGTGTGAGAAGGAGCTGGATGAATACCAGGGAATCCAGGGGTAGAAATCCCATCTTGGGGCCGGGATCAGGAGCAGTGAGAAATGCCGGAGCCAAGGCCAGTGCTCCATGTTTCCCCAGGGCCATATGCTCTCGTCTCTTTTCCCCTGTGTGGACCTGCTTTCTTGTCTCACTGTACCCTGACCTGTTCTCCTCCTATGCATGTATAGTGGCGAATAGTCCCTATAGTGGCGAAGAGTCCCAAAAGGCCTCTCAGGAGGGGATGAGCTGCTGCCTTAGACTGAAGCCCAATTTTGGTCAGGGTGTCTACCCCAATCCAGTGGCTGGGATGAGCAGGAGGTGTCACATGGGTCACTGCCAACCCGGGAGACCCTGAGATAGGGCCCTTGAGGTGGGCCAGCCCTCCAGTGCACAGCTTATATTCATTACCCCCTGACTGAGGGCCACTCAAGGCTCTGCTCTCCCGAAAAGGGACTTTGGTTTAAAAACAAAATTTCTCCGGCTCTACCTGGTTAAATAGAGCATGCTTCTCAAACTTTAAGATGCATAAGAACCTTAAGATCCCAGGCACCTGGGTGGCTCAGTCAGTTAAGTGTCTGACTCTTGGTTTCAGCTCAGATCTTGATCTCATGGTCCTAAGCTCAAGCCCCGTGTTGGGCTCCATGCTGCTCATAAAGCCTACTTAAAAAAAATATTAATAATTACCTAGGACCTTGTTAACATGCAGGTTCTGACCAAGTGGGTCTGAGGAGGAGCTTGAGATCCAGCAGGTCTCACAAGCTCTCAGGTGATGCTAATTTGATGGTCCACAGAGGACGCTCTGAGTAACAAGGACCATTAATGAGAATTTGGGCCCCGTTGTCTCCTCAGTGACTCTAGGAATCGATAGAAAGCTGCCCTGGTGTTGTTGGTTTCACTCTTGTTCTTTTTTTTTTAAGTTTATTTATTTTGGTGTGGGGAGGGGCAGAGAGAGAAGAGCGAGAATCCCAAGCAGGCTCCACATGGTGAGCAGAGCCCGACATGGGGCTCAGTCTCACAGTCGCGAGGCCATGACTGAGCTGGAATCAGGAGTCCTACCCTGAGCCATGCAGGCGCCCCACTGGCTTCATTCCGTTTGTGAATAACCTTCAGCAAAGCCTGGGAGACTTTGGGCTCACCGGGCCCAACTATGGTGGTTGCTTAAAGAAACGTTCACCTTTCTTTATCATCTTTTTTCCTGTAGGATAATGAAGTCCCCGAGGTTACCAGAAGCCGCAGCCCATGCCCCCCACAAGTGGACGGAACACCTACTGTGCCCCTTGAGAGGCCCCCCAGGGTACCTCCAAGAGCTGCCTCACAGAGGTAAGGTTGATGCTGACAAGAAATGTGTCTCTCATTCTCTGAGTTCCCGTGGGAGGACAGTAGGATTTGGGGGCACCTAAGATGACCTAAGAATGCGTGCAGAGCTAACTGAAATGCCTAGTTTTGATGTGTTTTAATGTGGACTCTTTGCTAACTGATGCTCTATTCGAGGGCAAATACTTTAAGTAGCAATTGCAGTATTTCATCAATGAAGTACATTGGTAAACATCAACTTTTTTAGTAATTGTCATGTTTGGTTAAAATTCAGCTCCCTAATAGTAATTCCCTTGGCTGTTTTGTGGGGACAGTGCCTTTTGGGGGCCAGGAGATAAGAAAGACTGGGGGATGAAAATAAAGGTGGGAGACATGGCTCTAGCGCCACACTCTCTGGGAGCAGTGAACTTGGATGAATTATTTCACTTTCATGTAACTCAATTTCTTCATCTGTAAAATGGGGATAAGAGTAGAATGTCCTCACAGAGTCGTAAGAGTGGAGTTTTGGTCCATAGTAAGAGCTCAACAGAATGAGTGATTTTTCTTATTCGGGACAAGACTGAGCAGATGGAGATTTGGAGATGGGCATCAGGCAAAGGAGTCTGATGTCTGTCTTTGTTTATAATGGTACTCAGGCCTCTGGTAGGAACTTTTTCAAGGTCTCATGGACAGAAAAAGTAGTCAAAGCTCACTTGTCTGCTCATGCAGAAAGGGGCCTGGGGAATGAAAGCCTAGGCTTGTTTTAGGCGTTTAATTCTTTGATGTCTAAAGTATAATGTGGGGGGAAAATGATTAAAAGGTGGAAGCTTTTTTTTCAACCAGGGTTGGTTTTTTTGTTGTTTCATATTGAAACTTTTAACTCAAATGAATCTCATCAGTGCGATTCGTTGAGAAAGTGCAACAAGGAGGCCTTTCTTCTGATTTTCTGGAAAGAAAAGCTGTCTCTGAGCTAGGCGTCTTTCCATTTCTCTCTTTGCTGCTTACCACTCTTGCGTGTGCTCCCAGTAACATTCACATACTGACACTTGTTACACAGACCTCCTGTGATCGCAAACGGTGTCACATTCACTGGCATGTTTCCTTGGTATAGACCAGAGGTCACATAGTAGGATACTAATCCTGGGGGGACCTGTAGCGATAATCGAGTCCAGTTGCCTGAATTGGCATAATGTTCTGTTGCTTCAAAATCATGTAGTTGGTGACTGGGGAGGGGTGTTTACGGAGAATGATTATGGTAATAAATGCTAAACTGTACTGAGCGCTTACTATATACTGGATAGTATGTTAAACACAGTGACTGCAGGATCTCACTTAACTCCATCCACAACTCTAAGAGTTAGATATTTAGGATTATCCCATTATTCCAAGCACTGGGGCTTGGACTGGATTGAGACTTACCCTGTGTGGCAACCCTGGTTGTGCCTGACTCGAGGCCTCCAGTGTCTTAGTCATTTTGTGACACCTGTGCAAGAAAGTCAAGGTATCAGTAGGAGCAGATCCAAGACCTAAGTCCTGCTAATCCTGAAGATTGAGGAGTTTGGGGGCAGTTAACTAATTGCATCAAGATGAAAGGGTTGTCAAGCTTGAAAACTATAGCTGCAAGACTCTGTGGGATTTTGTTAATGGGAGAGAAAAAGAGAACAGCCAGGGAAACGGGTTCCAGAAATTAAAGGATAGAAATTGGGCTGCATTTAAATGTGTCAACAGAGATGGCAAATGAATTCTGGGGGGAGTCTGGAAGCATGTTGTGATAAAAATGGGAGCAAACAGGAGGAAAACACTTTTTACTAAAGAAATGGTATTTGCAAGGAAATCTGTAATTGATAGAGCCTGGCATTTGGGTGCCTTTTTGGTGTGAAGAAAGATTTGCAAATATGTGATTGTTTTGTAAGTATGTATGCAATTTGCATAATAAAACGAGGAGATGTTTGAGCAAATAATAAAGCAGGCCTGTCTGTCTCCTGAATGGCTTCCGTGCTCCACCCACTGACGGACAGAAGGGGAGGCCAACCTTAAGGGTCTCCTCCACTTCCAGATCTGGGAATCAGCAACTGTTCTTTGCCCATGTCTCCTGAGCCCCCCTCCCAAACAGCACTAGGGCTACAATGCCTGTCACCCCCTCCCAGTCCTGGTCCCTTCCTCTACTCACTCCACATGCCGTCCTCAGAGCTTGAGCTGGCAGTGAGGACTCCCGAGTCTCCACTTCCACCTGGGCCTTCTGTTTCCTACTCTCTGCTGGGGGCCCTCGACCCAGATGCCCCACGGTTGTCTCAAACAGCCTGTGCAGAACTGAATTCATCCCGTCTGCCATTCTCTGTCCCAAACTGCCTTCCTCTGGTGAGTTCCCAGCCTGAGATAAGGGCACCGTTCTCTCACTTCCCAGAGCACCAAACCCAGGCGTCATCCTCCAACCCTCCCTCCCTGACAGCTCCCACAGAGTGTGTCTCCAGACTCTGTCCATTCTGCTGCCCTTTCAGCTCTCGGATCCACCCCCTCTCCGTCTGCCAGGGCCTACATTCATCCTTGTAGACCCACACTCACCTCCCTCCTCCACGCTGCCGCCACATTGCACTTTAGATCACAAATTGCTGATGATGTCACTTCCTGGTGTAAAAGCCTTCCCACTGAATGCTGTGTTTTTTAGCACGCTGTGGCCCTGTCTAGCCTCAAGTCCCACCCTCTCCTGTATTCACCGATGCACCACCCCTTAAGGATTCCCAGTGGGCTGTGCCATTTGGAACTGTGTCTTTGCTCAATCTGCCCCTGTTGCCTGGGATGCCTGTCTCCCTCCTCCCTTCCAATCTCTTAGAAAATTCCTACACATCCTTTAGGATTCGGTCTAGTTATCATCACCTCTTCTATGAAGCCTTCCCTGATGTTCCTATGTTCCTATGATGAAACTTCTTGTGGCTCCCCAAATATCTCTATTATAATTCATTCCATGTTATGACCCCTCTTTACATATCTGTTTCCTCAAGTGGAATTTAAGCCCCAAAAGAATAGAGACCATTTTTGATTAAAAAGTTTTTTTCTACTGTCTCCAGTGCTTAGTATAATAGCCATAACAGAGTAAGAACTTAATAAATATTTATCACGTAAGTGAGTTAATGGATGGATGGAGAGATTGGTACTGCTTGTGTTAGACTACCCATTTCTTAAACAGTTAGCCATCAGTCATCTTCCACAGTGCAGGTAGCTCATAGATTAGTGGAAAGACGTTTCACTCTCCCACCTTTAAGTTCCCAATGTATTTCAAAGTCAGGGAAAGGAAATGATGACAAGAACAGGAGAAGATGCATTATATCTTTGTATGGCATTTTCCTTGCAGGGCATTAGTCCTTATAGAGTGGGCAGCTGACAATGTCACGTTCCTCACAAGTAAGGTCCTGCCAATTGATAACAACAAAACAAAACAAAACAAAACAAAACAAAAACAAAACAAAAAACACACCCCAAATCTTACTGAGCCTTTGCTGCTTTGTTTTTAAACATATTTTGCCATTTACAAATGATTTGTCAATCACTAGCAATCTGTACATTCCCCTTTAAGGCATAGCCAAGGTCCTGTGTAATCAGAACATACTTCTAGAGGCCTCTTGCGGTGCCAGAAGTTGATCCTGTACATGCAGACTTGTTAAGAGGTCTGTGAAGTCCCTGGGAGGGGCTGGAGTGGTCAGGGAGTAAGGGTACTTGGGACAGAGGCTATTTATTAATAGGGAAGTTTAAAAATATTTTCAACAATGTTGTGATCATACAAAAGCATAATAACAAATCTACTTATTTTAATATTTATTTTTTATTTTTGAAAGAGAGAGAGAGAGCATGTGCTAGTGAGGGAGGGGCAGAGAGAGAGAGGGAGAGAGAGAATCCCAAGCAGGCTCCACATTGTCAGCAGAGCCAACACAGGGCTCAATCTCATAACCGTGAGATCATGACCTGAGTTGAAATCAAGAGTTGTATGTTTAAACAACTGAGCCACGCAGGGGCTCCATAGTCCTACCTTATGTATTTATTTATTTTTTAAAATTTTTTTTTAAATGTTTTTATTTATTTTTGAGACAGAGAGAGACAGAGCATGAGCAGGGGAGGGGCAGAGAGAGAGGGAGACACAGAATCTGAAGCAGGCTCCAGGCTCTGAGCTGTCAGCACAGAGCCCGACGCGGGGCTCGAACTCACGGAGTATAAGATCATGACCTGAGCTGAAGTCGGCCACTTAACCAACTGAGCCACCCAGGCGCCCCCCATAGTCCTACTTTAAAAGAACATTAATCAACATCAAGGTTGCTGGTTTCTTTTTTTTTTTTTTTAATGTTTTTATTTATTTTTGACAGAGAGAGAGAGTCAGAGCACGAGTTGGGGAGGGGCAGAGAGAGAGGGAGACAGATTCTGAAGCAGGCTCCAGGCTCTGAGCTGTCAGCACAGAGCCCAATGTGGGGCTAGAACTCATGAACCATGAGATCATGACCTGAGCTGAAGTCTGATGCTTTACCGACTGAGCCACCCAGGCGCCCCAAGGTTGCTGGTTTCTTGAACAAAACTCATCAGCAGCAAGACCTTACCTTCAGCAGGGAGGAGAAAGCAGCCAGTTCTTAGGTATCTCTGGGCACTCATGTCTCCCAACTCCAGCTTCTCAGATTCCTGGAGAGGCTGTCTCCCCACAGACACACCTTGAGTCTGATTTAATACTCTTTACTTTCATGATTCTGATATGTCTATAATCACAAATCCATTTCCCTGAGATGGGACTTCCAATCCTTGGTTGGGATTATTCATCAGAATGAACTACAGAAATTGTTTGCTTGCAGACCCACCCCAAATGCAGAATGGGGCAGCAGAGAGAGGAAGAGGGTCCAAGAGGGAATCATGACTATCTTTGTGGTGGATGGTAAATTGTAAGGCTCATGGGGCATACATGGGAAAAATCTTTATTCATAATATAGCTAAAATTATTAGCTTTACTTCTTGAGTACTTCTTTACTTCTAGAGTAAAGGCCAGAAACAGTGCTACCCACTTACCAATTGTCATTTCCAAGCAACACACAACACTCCAATGTAGGTGTTTGTAGGTACTTCTGTTTGGTAGGTGAGAAACACATTCAGAGAAGTTGAACTTGTCCTTCAGATGTGTGCATAATTGCCTTTGCTATGTGTTCCCATAGGTTCTGAACTTCCCCTGTCCAAACAGTGCAGTTTACTGATTTTTCCTGTTGTCTGTCTTATCCATTACATTCTCAGCACTGTGAGGGCTGAATCCATTCCCATTTTACTTGTTATATGTCATACCCAGGAGTAGACACATAGTAGATAAATGTTTTTTGAGATGGAGGGAGATGGATAGGAAGGAAGGGAGGGAGGCAGCGAGGCAGCCGGGAAGCCTAAATGTACTCAGCTAATAAGTAAGGCTGACTGGCCTTCAGCCTTCTCCTATAAGCCCATGGTTCATAGGTCAGGTTGGGGAGGTGGAAGGAGACTGTCCATTTGTTTTTTTCTGGATAAAGAGACAACCACACAAAGCCATCTATTCCCAGGGGCCATAGCAGGACCTTCTGAGGATGTCTGTGGTTGTTCTTTTCTACTCCTGCTTCTCTATCTTGTTCCTGAGATGGCCCCTCGTTTTCTCAACTCTTTTGTTATTTCCTTGACCTATGCAAAACTTGCGTTCAAGAGACATTTAGTAAATATTTAATCATTGATTCATTCAATCTTTGACTGTGCAACTCCAGGATAGCACAGTTCAATTATGGCACCTGACAAAGCCCTCTTTCTTGACTTATTGACTTGCTTCCAAGAGAATTAAATATTGGTTTTACAGCACACATGTGGAAATACCATCCACCGTTGTTGAACCTCTCTGTAAATAGACTCACCCAGGTCTATCTGGAATGGCATTTAGGACTGTTTAAAAACCATCCAGAATAACATGGAGGGGGGCTTCTAGGAAAGCAAATGTGGAGTTGGGATAACACACTTAGCGATCCCATGAGGGCATAGTTGTGAGAAGCAGACTTCAGAAATTCTTCACTCCTTTCTCAAGGGACCACCTACTACAATATGTCTCCTGCCTGGCTGCATATTTGAATCACTGGTGTCTTAAAATATAGGCTTTATTATTTAGATACGGCAAGGTCAACAGATCAGAAGACAACTGCTCTTGAGAAGATAGTTTGGTGTACTCCTAGATCCCAAGAGGAGGGGGCACATTATGTCCTGGTGGCTCTGGGGGCTCACTGGGAAGCACCAGGTTTAGTCAGGAGAAAGGCAGTGAAGTGGGGGGAACAGTGGAGTGGGCAGTGAAGTGGACAAGAACTTTTACTGTGATTTCTGCAGGAGGGTACAACTAGGGTAGGCAGATTTAGGATTGGCTAGTTTGAATAATTTCAGTGGGCTCTGGGGCAAAAGTCCCTAGCTGTCCTTAGTTGTCTGGTACCTGGTCCTGAAGTGATTAGGGCAGATGGGTAGTGGCCCAAATGTGAGAAACCGTGAAGAAAGTAGTATAAGGGTATAGGGTGGGATTGGTTAGTTTGCATAGGAAAGGTCCGCTCTTTAGTAAGTTGCTATCTCTAGGAACTAGTTTACCTTGGGAGGGGCATTCCCTCCAGGATCAGCAAGTCTCTGGGGGTCAAAGCATCAGAAAATGAAAGACATGGTTAATATAACTCATTGGGGGAGGGACACTATTAAAAAGTTGTGATGCTTGAGCCTTATCTTCTAGAGATTATGGTGGAATGGGTCTAGGAGAGAGCCTGGGAATTGGTATTTTTTAAAGGTCCACTGGTGATTCTAATGTGCAGCTAAGGTTGTGATCCACAGCCAGCACTGTGGATGCTGAGGTCCTCCTGAGGTCCATATGGCTTCATTAACTAAGGAATGTGTTCTTTGCATAGTTTACCAAGTTTGCCACAGACCATGGATGCCTGAGAACTAGTTAATCAAACTCATTTTAAAATAGTGACCTTTATCTTTCATTTCAGGCCTGCAACCAGGGAGACCTTCCATTCTCCTCCACCTATTCCACCCAGAGGTCGCTGATTCCACCTCCTAAAACCTGCCTACTTCGGGACTTTGAGACCTGCAGTTTCAGCCTGTTAATGATGTCTTCGTGTTGAGTATGATGGCATGAGTATTGACCTTAAGACCTACTCTCATGGCTGATATTGTTGTGGCCCTGCTGGTTTGGGCTTTCCTTGAAGAAGATATTATTAAGGCATGAAGAAGTGAAAAACTGAGGACTTTATTCACCATCACCAAGTATATTGATCCACATCCTTCTTTGCCAAAAGGATAAAGACTTAATGGGAATACTTACCTCTAATTTGGCATGTCAGAAGCCTGAAAAGATTGATCAGAAATGTACTTTATGAGTGATTTTACTGAAATGCACTTATATTAGGCCTTACTTATTTGCTAGTCCAGCATAACTTCTAGAAGTGGTTATGATTTAAGACTTACAGTTTTCAAGTAAGAAGATATGTCCTGACTTTTAAATAGTTCTTCAACTTTTCTGTAGATTCAGGAGGGTGTCTAAATGTTGGAGCTGGTCACACAAGACAAACCGAAAATGACTTTAGAGAGGGATTAGTCCTAATTCCTTGTATGTGGAATACAAATCTGAGGTTCCACAGAAGTCCGGAACCATCTCTAGATAGCCAGTCACTCTCCCTCAAGAAATGCCCGCATGTAGAAATTCAGTCACTGACTGTTGACCTTCCAGAAATATCCTTCCTCCATATCTCCCGGGCATGGGACTATCAAGTTGTTTTTTTTTTTTTTTTTCAATTTGGGCACTTATACTTCACTATGCTTTCAAAACAGTGATGTTACCAAGGAACATCTATAAATGGTTGGGAACCGGAAGCTTGGGATGCCAGCGACCCCATTTATTGTTCTGCAGTCTTTATAGATCTTATAAGTTCAGGTCATAAGGAGAGAGAAGGATCCTTGACTTTTTCTCTGCCAAGAGGTTAGAAGAGAAAGGAAGAATGTAAAATCGAAACAGTTATATATTTTCTTATAAATGTAATATTACCACTAGGCTTAGGAAATCTGTGCAGAGAATAGAGAGCCATTAGTATATCATGATTGTCATATGTCATTAATATGTGATTAATTTTGAGTCACTGGCACAGAAATCTACCTTCAAAGCACAGATCCTTAATTTGATACTTAAACACACAGTAAAATTAGTATCAGACACATTTCTTTAAAAAATATCAGAAATCTGGTGATTTTTCATGAAATATATTCTTTGTCCCACACAGACATATATAAGCCACACTATTAATGATCTATTTAATAACAGTTTTGTTGTATCCTTTTCTAATGATTCGAGGTTCTTTTTCAATTTCATTCATCAGTCCAGCAAACGAGGACTCTTGTTGGAGTTCATAGCTTCTGGGTCGTGGGTCTTTTTTCTGACATAAAATACACTATTGGCCGTGGCCATTAAGACAGTCTTTGTGCAAATCACTTATCACGATGCCTGGCACATAGTAGCCATTCTGCAGTGGTCCCTTTACTCTCCTTGTCACTTATTTGGGAGAAAGAGGGTAATGTGGGATAAAAGGAGAACAAGAAATTGTAATTTTGGTATTGTTGTCTTTTCTCTTATTTATAGGTGGTCTCTTAAGCACACTTGGCTTTGATAAAAGCTACACTTTTTTATATTCAATATCTCTAAGCTCCCTCTTGGATTGCCAAATTTAGATTTTTATAATTCTCTAATAAGCATTTTGATCAATAACATGACAGAACTTACTGCCAGCTAATGGTGTTAGCATCTTTGTGTGCACATCACTGTTTGTGCAATATTGGAATATTTTATTACATTTTATTCTTCTGTGAAAGTAAATGGAAAACATAAAATTGAAAGTGCTGATTAGAAACTTGGGTCTGATAAATATGACACACTTGAGACACGGGTGGAAATGGTCCAGAGTTCATTGCACATCTGAACTGCTCCATGTTATCAAAGAATGTCTCTAACGTTGATGTGAAATTCTGCATTTTTTAGAAACAGTATTACCCATTATGACGTGAATTTATTCACCTTCCATAGTCAACATTTATACACATTTTTAGGAATATGTTATGTAACAAAATCATGGGTTCCAATACAGTGAGGATCAGAAACTAGATTGTAACTAGGTATCCAAAGAGACTGTTAAAAAGCTCTCTGTGTGATGCTTTGGGAGACAACTCAGCTGCCACCATCCTTCCCCAAGATTTTATGAGCTGGTTCAATAGACAGGGAAGCTATTAGTCATATTCACTGCCATTGCTTCTCCTTCTAACTGCGCAAAGTATGCTGTCATCCAGTTCCTAGGCTGGTATTCTTCCTTCATCTTGTATTAAAACCTGAGAGCAGGTAACCCAACAATATAAGCAACAAAGCATGAAGAATGAAAGATTATGAACAAGAGGTTGGTGTTGCAATCAAATCATTTAACTTGACGTATTTAATGATGTGAATAATCCCTAATGCTTGGCCATAATTAGGCAAAGTGATAGGATGTAAATTACTTCAATGAGTAGTTTTACAAGTCGAACTAAGTACCTACTCTTCATCTCTATTTTTCTGGCTTTGTTGCTAAAAAAGAGAGGTTTTAGCCTATCCTATATCACCTCAGTAGTTGGGATTTTTAGATCCCTCTCCCATACGCACCAGAAAAGAAGATGGTTTTCTGTGCTCCTCTGTCAAAGAATAGTGTATGGTTTTGCAGCTGGTTGGCTGAGGAAGCATTAATACCGACTCATTTGAGTCTGAGAACCAAATGTTTTAAGTGATTGCTTCCTGAAGAAAGAACTTCGAACAATTATAAAGTTTTCCGGTGATTAAAACGTTTCAAGCAAAAACAGAAAAGATAGAGGTGCAAAGTGATAAATAGCAATGGAAGGACTGGCCCACCCCAGAAGTCAATACTAGAAAGACAACATAACAAAGTAGAAAGAAGGAATACACTTTCAAAGAAAATGTGATCTGAAACCGGCCACTGTACACAGAAGGCAGGGAGAGTGAAGAAAGAGGCAGACCACTCCAGGTTGATAGGGTAGCAGTTTTAATAAGCAAGGAAATTTACATACAAGGCTTGTCCTGGGTGGTCATAAGGCAAGTAGATCTTCCTCACCTGCCTGCGAGAATCTTAAAAGTTCATATAGAGACGCCTTAACTGGGTACAGTCACATATACTGTCCAGATGATCTCAACAACACCTTACTCAAGGCTATGTCCTTGGAATGGCTCCCACTTTGGGAATGGTGGGCGGAGTACATATTCCAAAAACAGGGAAGGGGGTGAGGATCCTCAAATAGCCAGGGTTCAGGCTGGCTCGAGGGCCAATTAGCAGTCAGATCCTCTCAGTTACCTTCTCCAACAGTAGCTGAGGTTGGAAGTCAGAAGATATGTTATTTATAGAGCACGATTTTTGAAGATCATGTTTATCAAGAATGAGAATAAAGATGGAAATTGTGGGTTTCTGGGTCATTTACTAGTCATAAGCCCTTTCACCAACTGAGTCTTATTAGGACTACCACAAAAAAGACTGTATAGCCATGGCGGGGGGGGGGGGGGAGGTAGGTATTTCCTTTCACTAGCATGTTTTCTCCCATGCCTTTTGGTGTCAGGGAATGAGGTCACTAATCAGGATGCAGAAACTGGTGCAATAAGATACATCAGTGTTTTTCACTCTCCAGTCTACCAGAACAGCCCTGATTTGGGTGATGCCCCTGAGTTCTATTTTTTAGCTTTGAGGTCATCAGTTTCCAAAGATATTTGAAGCTACAGTCCCCCCACCCCCCAGCCTATTATTTAACTCTTATTCCTTCTTTCTATACCTATCATCAGACTTCTATCACCTAAAGCCATTTATCATCATATCCTAGTGCCTCCTGGAATTCCTGGCACATAGTAGATGCTTGATAAATAGTTGTTGAGTTAATGACCCTACATGCTCTTCTTCCCTCCATTAAAGTTTTCCAAATTCTCCACCAAAATAGGGTTTCCTCTTTTCTATTTGCCCATTGCTTTTACTGCCTCTTGAACATTTGCACAGTTGGTCACATTTTGTGCAGTTCTGTTTTTTACACTGTCATGCCTATTCTCTGTTGTGTGTGTAATTTCCTGGTTTTAAGTCTACACTCCCTAAATGATTGCTTTTACTTTTTCTTGTGTCCTCCCCACCCCTAAGTAATTGCCATCCCAGTGCTCCCCACAACACCTAGCAAATGCTCACTGCCTCAGATCTGTGGAGGCTGGTGATGGATGTTTAAGCAAGGAACTACTCATCCTTCTTAATTCAACACTTACACTGCTTGTTCTTCAATTGCACATCATCACTTGATTCAAAAGCAGTGATTATTCATTCACAGAGCATTTACTGAGCTTTCACTATGAGTAAGTCACTGTGCTAGGTGCTCTAGGGGATATACAAAGATGTATAAGACGCCCCCTCCGATTTCTATAGCAATCACTGGTGTAGGATTCATTCAGCAATTAATCATGTACTGCCTTGTGATGTCTTTTAGACTGGCTAGAAAATATTGTGTAAATCCTCTATGCTATTTGGCTTTTCACTTATTAATGTCTTCATTTGTTCATTCAGCAAATAGTTTGAATGTATATGATGTGACAATGACTATTCCAGCAGCTGGGACAGATACAAAGATGAAAAAATGATAGTCCTTGCCATCAAAAAAGGTCAGAATGTATTACAGAAGAGGAGATGAAAGATGGTAACTATGACATAACATGCCTAATGCTTTTGGAATCCTGAAGAAGGGGTGCTCAGCTTTCCCAGGGTGTCATGCAAGGTTTCACTGAAGAGGTGATCATTCAATTAGCCCTGGAAGGAGAGTATCTAATCGTCCACTTATTTGCATTCTAGACAAAGGTATAAGTATAAAAAAAAAAAAAAAAAAAGGTATATTTGGGAAATATAGGAATGAAGCCAGGGCATAGAGAGATTGGTAGAAGGTAAAGTTGGTATCTGATAATCTGGGGTCTGTGCAGCTGCATGTTGACAGGGCTCTCCTTTAGCAAGAAACTTTTCCCAATGACATGGGAATAGCACATGGCCGTTGTAAAAACCATCCAAATATTTACAGGCATGTACAAAGAAGAAACTGAACCTGGTGTCAATGGTTTGAATTACGATCTTTCAGATCGTTTCCTATGGGTAGACTAATATAGTACCATTTAAAATGGGATTATATTCTGTCAACTTTTTCTATTTAAAAGTATCTGTTAATATCATTGCATGCCAGTACAAACAGGCCTATTTCAGTTTTAGAAATGGTTGTACAGAAAGAAGTCCATTAGTAGTAAGATTCTGGAACAAAACTGGTTGGAACTGCTCTTTCAGCAAGCCACTTAACTTCTCTGTGCTTCAGTTATCATACTTGTAAGATGAACACACCAAGAGTGCCTTTTCATAGGGTTTTGGTGAAGATTAAGAGTCAACACGTGTAAAGTGCTCGGAACAGTGCCTGGGAGTTGAAAATTTTAGCTCTGATTCCATGATTTATTTAAACAATATTTAAGGAGTGTTCTAAACAAGAGCGTGATATAATCAGGTTTCTTTTTAGTAAGATCACTCTGGCACCTGTTGGGGAGGATAAATAGGGAAGATTGGTGGCAGGGATCCTGTTAGGCTGTTGCAATATGTAGTCAGATGGAGATTAGCTGTTACTGGCATAAGAAAGGAAAAATAAGTTTTTGAGACATTTCTAAGATACCAAATGCTAACACTCGTTGACTGCTGATGGCTGAAAGATAGAGACATCCGACTAAAGTTCCAGCTTTTTGGCTCAGAGGACTGTGTAGATGGTGGATCCATATTCCTAGGACGAGCAATTTTTTAGTTCCTACTACAGGTCTGGCACTGGTCTAGGCACAGAAACTAGGGCGGCGGCGCACAGGTTCCCTGCTTACAAAAGGACTCAGATTCCAGGAGGTGTTTATGTCTGTGGACGGGACACCAACAATATAAGTGGGCAGATAAATGAACAAGAATTTCAACAAGATTGAAATAGTAGGGGCCCGACAAATATGAAGTGACTCTAAAACACTTATCTACCCCTGTCCAACAATCCCCCAAGATGATGATGAGGGGAGCGCGTGAGTCATTCAATTCACGGCGGGGCACGGGAGCCTTGCAAGGGGTATCTTAACGGATTCCAAGCTCCAGAGGCTGCGGGTCGCACCCCATTTCACAGCCGAAGAAAACGAGGCCAGGAAAACTTAAAACGTTTTGGCCAAGGTCACACGGCTTCCAGCGCCGGGACGCGGCCGGGAGCGGCCCGAGGAGCGCGTCCAGCACCCGCGAGGGGCGCCAGGCCGAGGCCGTGAGTGCGCGCCACCGCTGCCGAGGCCCAACGGAGGCCGGCCCGGAGGTCCGAGCGGGCCGGGCGACCCGGTGGCGCGCGAGGTGACCGAAGATGTGGCCCTCGGAGGCCGCAACTCGCGCCTCCCGGGTGGGGCGCCCAGCAGCGGTTGCGGCCCCGCGTCGCGAGGCACTTCCGGCGTGTGCCGGGGTGGCCGGATGACGTGGCTGAGTCAGAGGAAGAGGCTGAGAGGCGCCGGGGGGCGGGGGAGGCTCGGGAGCGGGCGGTGACGGCGGCGGCGCGGAGGAGCCAGCGGCTGGGCCCGGGCCCCGTGCGTCTGTCCGCGCCCCGTGGATGCTAATCGGCCGCGGCGAAGGCGGAGGCGGCGGCGGCGGAGGAGGAGTCGGTGGGCCGGCGCCGGGCCGGTGGGAGCGCGGAGGATGAGGCCGCTGCCGGGCGCTCCCGGCGTGGCGGCGGCCGCCGCGCTGTTGCTGCTGCTGTTGCTGCCCCGGGCCCGGGCGGACGAGCACGAGCACACGGTGAGAGGGGCCCCCGGCCGGCGCGGCCGCTCTCGGCCTGCCGACCCGACCCGCCGCCCCGTCCGGCTCGACGCGGCCTGGAGGGCTGGGCGGCCCGGCAGAGCCCCGCGGCCGCCGAGGGCGCCTTCCGGTTGGGCCTGGTGGAGCAGGAACCCCGGGAGCTGGGAGGAGGCGTTTGTGTGCGCTTCCCGGGCAAGACTCCGTTCCCGAGTGCCTCTGCCTCCTTCCCCTACCCGCACCTAAATGGCGCCAAGCTCTGAGGTCTGGGGGTCTGGGAGGGAGCGTGGTGAGGGTCGGCGCTCACTTTCCCGGGGAGGGGCGCGGGCTGCGGGGCTCGGGGCTGGTGCCCCCAGGGAGGGGAGCTGTGCTCTGGCTACTGGGGTCTGCGACACAGCGGAAGATGGATGCGTTACGATTACCCGTCATACACCGACCAGGAAATATCCACCACTTTTATGGTCCTCACCAGCCTTTATTTTCTCTCTTGCCCAAACCGGATGAAAACCCTGGCGTGGGGACAGCATTGATAAACTTGGGGTGAAGAGCAGGTTACACGTGTACACGCGGGCACTCAGTCTACACGCACTCAGTTCTGGGCCTTTCTTGTAACTTTCTGCTCACCCTTCTAGCCCCTGGATGAGGCTCCCATCCCGGTGGTCTCCAGGCAGCTTCTGGCTGTAAGGGTCTTGAGTTTCCCGTGCTTCCTGTAGGCCGGGGATAGTCCCTTTTGCATTTGGCTTAAAATTGGTTGGCTGTTTATTTAACTGGCCTTTTCACATCAAAGCGTGGATGTTAACGACTCTAAAAGTGACTTTCACTTAGGGCTGTAACTCGATGGTTTTCAGAGTGGTAGCTGTGAGCCACGCAGGAAGTCTTGTAAATAGAGATGTTGCTTAGGGAGTAATTTTTTTTTTTTTTTTTTTTTTTAATTCTGTAACTCAGTAATGACATGATTTTGCGTGAGAGGTTGTGTATGTCCTAAATCTGAAAGATTTGGGGGGAATCTTCTGTCATTTCTGATAAGTGAGGAAGTGAAGCAATCATTCTTAAAATATTCAGTGGACCGTCCTTTAGATTTTATTTGTAATTAACCACACTTCTTTTCTCTGGTTGCTGGATTGGCTGAGCTTTTAATTTAGCTAATGAAAGCGCTAAGCTTTTGGCTATTTTACCTTCAGTCACAGCCAGAAACTTCCTGTATTTTTTTTTTTTTTTTTTTTAGAGACCCACATCTGAAATCATTGACATGTTTTTGTGTTTTATTTGTGACTTCACCTTAAGATAATTTGTTCACAGTTTAAACAGTTAAATTGAAAAACTGTTTCCTGTCATTTTCTCTGTCAGGTAACATATTGAAGTGTAAGAACTGTTCATTTGCAGTGGGCATCCTTTTAGTCAATTGTACTGTCACTAATATTTTTCCAATTTTTTGAACACTTAAGGAAAGTTACCAAATAAAAACTCAAAAGTCTCTCTTAACTATAGTTCCACGGTACCGGCATACAAATTTAAGATGAGTATCCTCCTCTTTGATCTTGTGTTTTATATAAACTGCTATAAATAGGGAAAACTTAATTAAAATTTCACAAATTGGAGGTATATAAAAAGGCCTGAGTTTAATTTGCAGATTTAAAATGCAAATACAAATTTCATTGAAATTTCATTGCGGAGAATTCAATTTTTTATGCCAGTAATTGAATATAAAATATATGAGAAAAGGTTTTTGAGAGGACATAGTATGTGTGAGATAATTGCTGGACAAAAAATTTAGAATCTACTTCATTTTATTCATATCTACATTGAATTGGTCTCACTTGGTTACCTGTTATTAATATACATTATTTAAAAAGCAAAAAGGGTATAGGAAGACTAGCATTAAGCTATAAGTATAGAATTTAGATAAGTGTCTTTTTTTTTGGCTATTAGCCAAAATTTTTATTTTTCTTAAGTGTCTTGAAAATATTTCTTGAAACTGGTCATTCACCTTAACCAGATAAAAATACGGGAAAAGTTATAGTCAAGTGAATTTTTTTTCCCACCAAGAAGGCAGAAGTAGGTAGTAAGAGAGAATGATACTGAAGGAAGAGAAAAATTGCCAAGGGAAGGTTGCTGAGTAGCTGTGTAATAAAAATTTGTGGGACTGAATTATTAATTAAAGAGCAATTTTCAGAAGTTAAAGTTTGCCCTTTAGGTTAGCTTTCTGTGAAGACAATTTCCAGGTAGGAATAATAATTAATAGGACTTTTGTGGCAACAATGTGTGAGGCACTATTTTAAGTACTTTACGTATATTAACTCTTACTTTAAATATAAATAATCATGTGAGGAAGATCCTATTATACCCTTTTTATAGATGAATATACCAGCATCAGAGAGTTTAAGTTACTTGTCTGAGACCACACAGCCAGTGGGGATGGAGGTAGGATTTTAGCTCAGGCAGTGTAAATTAATCATCCTCTACACTATTAGGGGATATACTCTGCAGCCCTTTATCCTAAAAATAGGACAGACACTTGGTATTAAATTGAGTAGTTGTCTGTATTGATAGTAGTTTTAGCTGCTTAAAGAAATTTTTGTGTAAGTCTAACTCCATAATGGGTTGTTACTGAGGAGATGTTTGCTTAGCATTAGGAAAAGTTTTCAATTAGCAATAATCGCGCCTCGGATAAACCTCATTGGCTACGATACTGCCACTGCGCAAAGCTATGTTTGCTTAGCATTAAAGGGAGATAAGGTCCCCTTAACGGGCATTTGACCTGTGCAGTCAGTAACTTGTGCAAGCATGTGGATACTGTGCTTGCTTTGATGCTCTGCCGTTACTATCCAGAAATTTTTAAAAAATATTTATTTGGGGTGCCTGGGTGCCTCATTTGGTTGAGCATCCGATTCTTGATTTTGGCTCAGGTCATGATTTCACATTCGTGGGATTGAGCCCCACGTTGGGCTCTGCGCTGACAGCTTGGAGCCTGTTTGGGATTCTCTCTTTCCCTCTCTCTGCTCCTCCCCTGCTCAGGCATGCGCTTGCTCTCAAAAGAAATGAATAAATATTTTTAAAAAATGAAAAAAAAAAACCCTAAGTGTTTTATTTATTTTTATTAAAGTTTATTTTTAACTTTTGAGAGAGAGAGAGACAGAGAGTGAGTGGGGGAGGAGTAGACAGAGAGGGAGACACAGAATTTGAAGCAGGCTCCGGGCTCTGAGCTGTCAGCACAGAGTCGGATGGGGGGGGGCTCGAACTCACGACCTGTGAGATCCTGACCCAAGCCGGTTAGACAACCGACTGAGCCACCCAGGTGCCCCTATTTATTTTTGACAGAAAGTGCGAAAACTTTCTGCACGGGTGGGGCAGAGAGAAGGAGAATCACAAGCAGGCTCCTCACTGTCAGCGCAGAGCCTGATGCGAAGCTTAAACTCAAAAACGATGAGATCATGATCTGAGTTGAAATCAAGAGTTGGATGCTTACCCAACCGAGCTACCCAGATGCCCCACCATCTAGAAATTTTTGATAATTTTTTTAAAGCAATCTCTACATCTAACATGGGGCTCAAACTCACGACCCCAAGATTAAGAGTCACGTGTTCCACCAACTGAGCCAGCCAGGCACCCCTTAATAAGTTTTGAACAAGGAGACCTGCGTTTTTATTTTGTCCTGGGCCCCACTAGTTATATAGCTGGTCTTAGGAAGGGGTAACTAGTTTATATAGTTTCACAAAGCCTCTTATTTCTCGTTTTACCTACTAAATTAGGATTCAGCTGACTATTTGTCATGTTATTTTTTAAGTGCTTATTTATGCAGAGTCCTTTTAATATTCTCATAAGAATAATGAGAAGGAAATGTGCTGTTGACTTGTAAAGTATGTACACATCTAGAATATATAAAGATGTGTCCTTTCAGTTTTCTAAAGTTGAATCATATATGCAGCGCATACTGTTTGGAATAAAAAATTAAAGAAAACTTCCCTGAAAGGCACTTAATATGTGATTCAAGGATTATAAAAAGGACTTTTCAGAGTGAGTGAAGGATGTATAAGGTGTGGTTTGTGCTTATTTTGTTTTCTGAAACCAAGAGGACTTGGAAAGGTCTATAGTTAGAGTACCATGTCTCCCCAGATTCCAAAGGACTCTGTTAAAAATATTTCAGATTGCGAACTAGAATTTTAGAACTGGGAAGATTTGAGATCATTTAATCCAACACACTCATTTTCCTAAGGCCTGAAGAGGCCTAGTGACTCTCTAGTTCTTCCTTTTTCTACCTATCTTGTAAGTAAAATTTCCACAGGAATAATATGTAAAGATGTCAGCACCAAAAACCAATAATGAAGGGCACAAGAATCTCAATGCATTTTATGGTTTATACTGTAGCCTTGAAATTTTATGGGTTCTGTTTCCTCAGGATCACAAAGTCAGGTTTTTTGTTTTTGTTTGTTGTCTGTTACATACCCAGGCTCTGTGCTTGGCACAGTGGCATTTAATCAGTGCTTGTTGAGTGACTTGAATGATGAGGGAGCTGCTAGAGACAAGAAATATGCAGTGTTGGAAGCATGAAACCCATTGCTTAAAGCACAGTGAACAAATCCAGACCATTGTTCATGTAGGATGCATGGTCTTTGGGATGCTGTTATGACTTAGTGGCCCTAACTAATCTAAAATCGCATTTCTTTGTGGCCCATTGTACCTCTGGTAGGTGATGTTAGAGGGGCCCAATCTGTACCTAGGGTAGCATACACTCAGCCTCTGCTGTAAACACTTAGCACACCACCGAGTGATTTCAGAAATTGTTTGTTTGCTTTACTTTGTCAAATGGCAGCTTGTCTTCGTCTCTGTTGGGAGTTTGGGAACTCTTAAAACTTCTTTGAAGATTTATAAAGAGAATAAACTTTACTGCAGGTGAATTTGTGAGTGCTTTAATATAGATCTAGTTTTAGGAATGCCATAATTCGTTGTCCTATTTTCGGCTGTACTCTGTGGTAGACTAAAAGTTTATTTAGGTACAAAGCTATTTTGAGAGAGAGGGAGATAGCACAGTTATCTCAAGAGATTATCTAAAAATCTATTTCTATATTTTATTATTATATTTATTTATATTAAGAATCTGATGTGTGTTTTAAATAAATAAAAGGCATCAAAAATTACGATTTCTGAAACACTTTGAGAACTAAATTTTGCTTTCTCAGATATGTATTTTAAATTTTTTTTAAGTTTTTTTTGTTTTGTTTTTTTTTTCAATTTAAGTAATCTCTATATCCAGCGTGGGGCTCGAACTCACGATCCCGAGATCAAGGGTCTCATGCTCTTCTGACTGAACCAGCCAGGCACCCCACTCTGATACGTATTTTAAAGCAAACATGTGTAATATGCATATATTATACATATATATGTATAATAAAGAGTGTGCATAGTATATATACAAACTCAATGAAATACATTACTAGAATACTCCATCTCAGAAATTTGGCTACTTAGTTGGCTCAACCACAATTTCTTCTCAGATCACTTAAGGCACTTAAGTGAATTTACCTGAAGAATGGTGCAAAGTTTATGCTTTTATTAATTTTATCTGGGTGTGGGTCATACTCAGATTCCTGTTCTTGAATATGCAACGCTTTAAAATAATATATTTATATAAAGAGTGGAAAAAATCTTCCCCAAATCTCTACTTCAGTCTAAAAAAAAAAGAAAGCAAACATTGTATATTTTACCTCATTCTGTGGAAGTGGTGGCATTTGGGTGCTTATTCTGAGCCCTTAGTCCTTCTCCTGTATGTATAAATTCTCTCTCTTTTTTTTTTAATGTTTATTTTATTTTTGAGACAGAGAGAGACAGAGCATGAGCAGGGGAGGGGCAGAGAGAGAGGGAGACACAGAATCCAAAGCAGGCTCCAGGCTCCAAGCTGTCAGCACAGAGCCCGACATGGGGCTCGAACCCACAAACCATGAGATCGTGACCTGAGCTGAAGTTGGATGCTTAACCGACTGAGCCACCCAGACTCCCCCAAAGTATCACTTCTTTATTCAGATTTTACATGAGTACATCAGTAACACTATCTCCTAAAGTGTTCTTCCTAAGAAAAATTAATTCATGATTTCTATCAAGGAGAGAAACTTCTGTGTCTCTCCTTTCCCAGCACATAAACAGTATTTAAGAGAGGCCTAACATTGGTGACATCTTGAGAATAAAGGTCAGGCCTTTTGAAATTAGAACACAAGTCACTTCTTAGGAAGGTTTTCTTCTTTAAGGCAGATTAAAGGTTCAAATGAAAAAATTGTTCAGTATTCAGTAACTGTCTTTAGTTGCTTTGTACAGCTGTATTTTATCATATTTTCTTCATTTAGTTTTTGCTCTTTAGTTAATGAAACTGACTTGGGATTAGCAAAAGTGTAGTCCTAACCTTGTAAATGTGATACTAATTAGTTATATGATGTTGGACAAATTATTTAACATCTTTGTTCTTTATTTTAATGTGTAAAATGGGGAAAATAGGGGCATCTTTCTGGGTCAGTCAGTTGGGTATCCGACATCGGCTCAAGTCATGATCTCACGGTTTGTGGGTTCGAGCCCCGCATTGTGCTCTGTGCTGACATCTCAGAGCCTGAAGGAGCCTGCTTCGGATTCTGTGTCTCCCCCTCTCTCTGCCCCCCCTCCCACCCCCACTCACGCTCTGTCTCTCAAAAATAAACAGTAAAAAGAATTTTTTTAATGGGGAAAATAATAGCATCTGTTTTAATAAAATTTTGAGAGGATTAAATATTCATGTAAAGACCTTAGTTTGCCTAGCACAGAGTATGTGCTTAATAAGTGTTAGCTAATACAATCAGAAAAGATGGCGAGATCATGTCAGGGATTGATCTGTTAAGGCTTTAGCTGAGGATTAGAGGGTTTGAGAAAGGATTTGAGTAGTTTTGAAGGATAAGTAGAAATTGACAAAGTGGAGAGAAGGAGGGCATCATAGATTTGGGGGAATGGCATGAGAAACAAGGTGGAGAAGGAAAGTAAGGGAAGACGATATTATAAACCATTTGGGCTGGAGGGGGTGGCTCAAAAATTTAGTATAACTGAAACTCTTCCGAGAACTGGAAAATGAACAGAACGGTGAGGTGAAGAATGCAGGTGGTCTGGATTGGCCTCCTCTCACTTGGCTACTTCCCAGGTAGGCCTCACGGAAGGGACTACTACTGCCATGCTCAAGGGTCCCCTGGTCCCCTGCTATGCTTCCTTGCTTTTTCTCCCCTTCTCCTGGTTACACTCAGCAGGTAAGTTGCAAATCTCTGTCTTTCTCAGTGTCATTGGCCTACTCATAGTTTTTCCAAGGAAAGGATTTAAAATGAGCTTGCTAGGACTTCATGGAATGTTTTGAAAGTGAATTAGGTTAGCCTTTTGGCCAGAGTAGAGAGAAGAGCCTTCCCTCTATTGCTTTCTGCTCATGGATTGGTGGAGCTCAGGGACTTTCTCAGCAGCTTTAGGGAAAGGAAAAGTGTTTTTTCTCTTAAAAAACATTGTGTAAAGTCTTCCTTTTGATATTTTCTAATTTCAGGATATTTTTAAGGCACATTTTCTCTCTTGAAAAAGAACTCTTGTCTTGACCTTGTCTTGGGAGCACTTACTCTCAGGGGTAATCAAGAACTGCAAAGAAAAGTTAACATTTTAATTAAGTTCATTATATTGATCATGGTCTGCATAAGGAGTGATGTAAAGGAAAAGAAGCATTTTTGCATTAATCTTTAGCCTAACCACACCCCCCGTATGTGTGTGTGTGAAGGTGTGTATATATTACACATCTATATGTATTTCTAATTATTATTTCAGTCCTCTTCCCAGAAGGGTTACAGAGCGGTGTACGTTTTGTTACAGTGCAATTTCCATCATGTGGCCACAACTGTACTGCCCCATTCAGGTTTCATGAATGATTAAAATAAGTGACTTCGGAATGTGTCGTTTAACACACGCTGTGACCCTTTAGTTATTTTATGTTTCAGTTTGTATAAAAAAAAGAATGCCCTTTTTAAATAAGTATTTAAGTTCAAATTTTTGTCTATTTTTAAAGGAATTATGAGTATTGGAATTGATAGAAAAAATATTTTTGTGCTTATTTTCCCAAGTAACATTTAAACATTTCTGCGAACTCGGCAGGATTAATGACAAGGTCCTCATTGATAGGTCCTCTTGTTCAGCATTCTAATCTTAAATAGATGTATTTTGTTACCTTCCCTTTTTCTCTAAAAGGGAACTATTGCAATCAGTGCACATATCAGTCAGTACGCATACTTCAAACTTTTTTTTAGTAAGTTGTTAATGAACTTTACATTTCAGCATTTTTTGTGTGTTTTTTTTCATTGTTTTCCCGTTGTATTTATTAAATACTTTTTGTGTAGATTATACTATGCAGAGAGGTTTCTGCCAAGTGAGCAGGTTTCAATTCTAATACCAGCTATGGTCAGTTGATCATTGATTGGTTTAGCGCACTGTTTTGAGAATTCTTATGCTATAACTGGCTCTGTAAAGGAGTGCCTTGATTGATTAGTGCTGTGTGACCATGAGCATCAGATGAAGAGTGGTGGCCTAATAGCTTTGTCAGCTGAATGGGGATGTATGGATATATTCAGACCTTTGATTCCTTCCTTCATACGTGAAGATTATCTATAGTTGTTTTTCTGAGTTCACTTGAAATGGTTTATGATTTTCTATATTGTTAGAGAATTTTCTTCTCTGCCAAAGCAGAATTAATAATTCCTTTGTCGCTGCTATGATAGCCCTTTATTACCTTAGTTTTAACGCTATTTCTTCATCATTAATCATTTACTTGTCTTCCACTATAGATTGTGAACTTAAAGGAAAGGACAGTGTTTTATTTATCTGTACATTGACCCTTGAACAACACAGGTTTGAACTGCATAGTTCTGCTTACATGCAGATTTTTTTCCGTAAATACAGTGCAGTATGACAAATGTACTTTGTCTTCCTTACAATTTTCTTAACATTTTCTCTTCTCTAACTTACTTTATTGTAAGAATACAGTATATAATACATATAACATACAAAAATGTGTTAATCGATTGTTTATGTTGTTGGTAAGGCTTCTGATCAACAAGGCTATTAGTAGTTAAGTTTTGGGGTGGTCAAAAGTTACGTATGGATTTTTGACTGCATGGTGGGTTGGTGACCCTAACCCTGCATTGTTCAAGGGTCAACTTTGTGTCCTTAACACCTAACACTATGCTTGGTACGTGTCTCATGTATTCAAAAAATAAGATAGTTTATTATTTTCTTAATGACCTAAACGATGTTTTATATGACATTGAGACATTTATTATATTTGAAGATGAGGTGATTATATCTAACTCCTAGGATGCTGGTGGTGTGAATCAAAAGGAAGATGTAGATGCTTTGGGTAAGAGTAGACAAGTCAGTGTGGTTTTGGAATGCAGAGAGACTTGGGGTTTGAGTTTCCATGTGCGAGTGAATGGTGATACCATTAGAAAAAACAAAGATGAAAGGGTAGATTTGGGTGGCATGAAGTTTGTTTTTGGAGAGGTTGGATTTTGATTTAAAAAATGTTTTTATATTAGTTTTGGAGGTAAGAATTTGGTAGTTGGTTAGTTGGTTAGCTTTCTCTAGTACATGCTCCTTAGCACTCTACTTTATTATAATTACTTGTTCAATGTCCATCTTTCCCTTTAGGCTCTGAGCTCCAGTAGGGCAGGGAACCTGTCTTGTTAACAGCTGTATCCTCAGCTATAAACACAATTATTGGATGTAGCAGGCACTCGGTAAATAATTGATCAGTGATTTAATGTCTGCACTGTTAGTTGACTTAAATTGTATCCTATCTTGTCTTCAGTTTATGTTGCTATGGGTAATTGCTTTTCATAGAATCATTGGAATTTTAAACTTAAGATTTTAGAAATCTTTGGCACATTCCCCAATTGGACCCTGGAAAGGTGGAGTCACCTACCCACAGTCATTGGACCACACTCCAGATTTAGCTACAGATGGTATTTACTGATGGCGAGAACCATTGTTACTTATCCAAAGAAGTATGCATACAGTACATGTCTTTCAGGCTAGTAAAGGGGGAAGATAGAATGATGGCTTGAGTGGACTGTGGAGATTTCCATAGCATGGGATTCTCTTCCTCTTGTTTAGTCATTTCTAGTACCTTGACCAATGGCCACGGAAAAGATCAGAAAGGAGATGAAATTTTATTTGCGTTTGCTGGCAACATTAGATTTTTTAGTTTCTAATGATTAGCATGAGTTTCTGGGTAAGCTATTGATTTTCTTTCCTCCTTCCTTGTCCATGTTAGCATGGTGAATAATACTGGTTCTGGGTTCACCATTATTTGATGTGCTGTTGAACTCTTATGTGCTATTGGACTTTGTTTAAACAATACCTTCTGTAAAACAAAGTTTAGAAAAGATGGATCTGCCTGAGATCACAATCAGAAGATATAATTTTAATATTCAACAAGTGTCTTTGTAAGGTATGGACATTGATCATCAGATTAAAATAAAATAAACTTCCAGTATTTTATAGCTTCCCAAACACGGTACACTTTTGTTTAGATCATATAACAAATATTCCCTTAATTTAAATTAGATTAAAAAATTTATAATTTGTTTTTGTTTGTTTGTTTGTTTGTTTCAGTATCATGATAAAGAGGAAGTTGTCTTATGGATGAATACTGTTGGGCCCTACCATAATCGCCAAGAGACATATAAGTACTTTTCACTTCCATTTTGTGTGGGGTCAAAAAAAAGTATCAGTCATTACCATGAAACTCTGGGAGAAGCACTTCAAGGAGTTGAATTGGAATTTAGTGGTCTGGATATTAAATTCAAAGGTAAGTAAACCTTAATAGTCCTTATAGTACAAGTCAGATTATAGACTAGGGTTTCTCAGTTTTGACACTATTGACATTGGGGCCAGATATTCTTTTTTGTGGGGGGCTGTCCTGTACTTTGTAGGATGTTTAGCAAAGTTCTTGGCTTCTACCCAGTAAGTGCCAGTAGCACCTTCCAGTTGTGACAATCCAACCTGTCATCAGACATTGCTGATTGACCTTAGAGAACCACTGCTTTAAACTCTAAAAAATGTTTTAATCTGTAAGTTAAGTTGCATTGAGAAAAGTATGTTAGTAAGTAACAAAGGTTTATTTTGAATATTTGTAAAATAATAAAGTAAATATTTGTTAAAATTTTATTTCCCTAACCTATTTCTTCCTGAAAAGTGATTTCTAGTAAACCTTCTAGTTATTGGACATATGTGGTTAGGGAAGGCTGTCAGGAGATTTCATAATTTCTGGAGGTGCAGGAATGTCATGGGGTATATGGATATTTAAAATTCTGTGTAAAGCCTCAAATTCAGACCTGTACCATTGGCTCAGAATGTATTTATCAGTGGGTGTTAGTTTACTCTTTCAATTCTTGTAAGATAGTGTGGTTTTAAATTTTAGGTCAAAGACTTGTTAAAATTGGAAAAAAATCCTCATCTATTTATTATGCAGGTATCTATTTTATCAGGCCCTTTGAGTTTAAAGTGTTTAAACTTCCAATTTTTCTCTGTGAAATTAGCCAGAGAGTATATTTCCTCCTGCATAGACATTTTTAACCCAGTGAACAGAAGCTTGAGCAATTGAGTTTTTACAGGATCTTTGATTAGGTGTCCTGATTTTTGAATAGAGCTTGGATCTTGTAATCAGGAACTCTGAATTTTAATCCTGTTTTTTACTGCATTGATTTTACTGAAGCTCTTTACTCTAATTGTGACTTCATTGTCTACAAGTGTAAAATGAACCGTAATTGCTGCTATTTTTGCACTTTTGAGAAACGGATGTGAATTGAGATTTTTAAAGATAATGTTTAATTTTGACTGGTTAAATTTCATTCTTGTTTTCAGAATATTTTTTGTTATTGTTGAAAATAGGTGTACATATTTGTATTCTTCTCCCCACCCTTTCCCCACACTGTGTTCTTTGGGGCTTAATTATAAAATTAAGTTGTAAATTTAAACCACAGTGACCTGCCTGTAACTTTATAAATTATTGTAAACATGCCCTAAGGCTTGAGTTTTAATTTAATCAGGCAACTTAACTACTTAATTGCAAGTAAGGAGAAAACTTGGACTGGCATGTGGGATCTTTGAGAACATCAATCCTACATTTATTCACATAACTTTCTCCTTTTACATATTTGGTGCACATTTCTAGTGTACCAAGGAGGAACCAGAGAGAGAGAATAGGCAAAAACTCTGAGTCCTGCTTTGTTGCCGTGGACATATTTGATCACTTTTTGAAGTCCTCACCCTGTTTACTAAAGAAGAGTAATCTTTCAGCTATTTTCACTTGTCCTCTTTTATTCGTTCCTTGAGGCTGAAATGGGTAGATTGTTTAGATAGAGGGGAACGTTTTCGTTGGCTGTAAAAGTGGGCTTTATTTTCCTTTCCGACTAAGCACCTTTTGATGAAAAGCACAAGGATTGGCCAGGTGTTATTCCCGGAGAGTTGGCGGTTCCTTGGAGTCTTCTCAGCTCTGCACCTCCAACGCAGGCGGATGTGCTGCTAAGGGAGCTGCTAAATTAAGTGGTCCCAATGAAAAAGTAAATGCTGATTAGATTTCTCTTTTGCTTGCCCTGTTCAAAGACATAGTTGATCATGCTTTGAGAAATGTTTTACTAGGTTTCCTGGTTGTTATTTATAGTGTCATAGAATTTTAAAGGTTGGATGCGCCTTAGAGATTGTCATCTGATTTCCCCTTAGTGAAGCCCAGAGATGAAATGATTTGCCCAAGGCGTATCGTGGCATACTAATAATGCCACGGAAACTCGAGCCTTCTGTCCCTATGTGAATTATAGAAACATTTGTATTGTTAATCTTTTCATCTCTCAAGTATTCGGTTTTTAAAGGTTCTTCTTAAAGGCGTATTCAAATAAGAACATAAAGTTTTGGAAATATTTCAAAACTAGAAAAGACTGTACATATATATATATACACACACATACATGCACACACAGATAAATATACGTGCCTTTTTAAAAATTTAGTAGATTCTGCCAGGTTAAATGAATTGGTATTATCTCATAAAGGTCACTAAATTGACCTTTAGGGAACGAGTGACAGTCTTAAGTCTAATGTAGGATGCCTCTCACTTGAGATTTTATGTACAGCTTTTTTTTTCCTCCTAATAATGTTATATACTACCATTAGACAAAATACTGAACCAAGAACATTTAAATAAGATTAAAAATAGAAGGGCAGAATTAAGTTGGGTATCTTTGAACCAGGCCTGAATGCATTACCCTATGATTTTAGAGGGTACCACTTGGAACCCTGCCATTGCAGAATAGAGAAAACATGTGCTTTAGAGTCAGAGAGACTTGATGCATCCCAGTGCCACCTCTGCCTACCTGTTTAGTCATGGACAAGTTATTCTTACACTTTGAATCTCATTTTCCTCATCTGTGAAATGAAGGAAATGATATCTACTTGACAGAATTGTTTGATTTAAATAAGGTAGTTTGTGTAGAGCATTTATCAAAGTTCCTGATACATAGTTTACATTTTAAAAATGGCCATTGATAGGAATACTAATCACACATAGTGTGGGTCTGTAGTTCCAACTTAATTTTGTATTAGCAATTATGAAATGTTAAATTAGTTTATTGATTATAGGGTTTGATTTATCCTCAAACTATTGTACTAGCTTGCTAAGTAGTTTTAGTTAGTTCTGCTAGGGCAGGGACAGTGGCATTCTTGTTCACTCTTGCATCCTTAGCTATTAAGACGTAAGCTCTTTTTTTTTTTTTTAAGTTTATTTATTTTGAGAGAGAGAGAGCGCACTTGTGAGTGGGGGAGGGGCAGATAGGAGAGAGAGAGAATCCCAAGCAGGCTCTGTGCTGTTAGTGCAGAGCCTGATGTTGGGTTTGATCTCACGAATTATGAGACCATGACTTGAGCCAAAATCAAGAGTCAGATGCTTAACTGAGCCACCCAGACGCTCCCTATCTGTTCTTTTAAAATAAATTGTTTTAAATGTTTATTTTTGAGAGAGAGAGAGAGAGAGACAGAGTGAGAGTGGGGGAGGTATAGAGAGAAAGGGAGACATAGAATCTGAAGCAGGCTCTAGTCTCTGAGCTGTCAGCACAGAGCCGGACGTGGGGCTCAAACCCACAAGCTGTGAGATCATGACCTGAGCCAAAGTCGGACGCTTAACGGACTGAGCCACCCAGGCACCCCTGTGCCTATCTGTTCTTTATGATAATTGGTTCTACTATGATCTTTAGATGATCTGGAATAGTAATTCCTAACCAGGGGAGGTCACTGTCCACTCCCCCTCTCCCTCATTTGAGAATTCTTACAGCATAATGAAGGATATTGTTGAAAAATTGATGGCTTCTAGAGGATTCTTTCCTCCCATTTGTTTTATTGATCTTCTTTTGAATTTTCTTTTTCTTGAATATCCCAACTTAACAGAGAGATGAAATTATAAAAGAAATAGAAGTATTTCTTTTGCTTCTCTAGAGTGAAATGATAAGAGAACTACAGATAAAGGGAAATGCCAAAGGCTACTCTGAGTCTTGTGTATTTCTAATTCAGTGATTCTCAGTCTTGACAGTTTTCATCCTCAATGTTATAAGGTGTATATCCTTGTTTTTCAGGTGAGGAGGTTGGGGCCCAGAGGTTGGGTAACTTGTCCAAGGGTTCACAGATGCAAAGTGGCAGGGTAAGGATTTGAACCTAGGGAGCGAAGGGCTAGAGTTTGAGCTTTTAACCACAGTGCAGTATGTCCTTCCAGATACCTGTCTGGGTGGTAAGGGCCTGATTGCCAAAGACTGGGGAAAAGTCTGGAAAAGTGGCAGGTCCTTTCATTCTGCCTAAAGATTTTTACTTAAGTTAATCCCCCCACCCTGTTTTCAGTCCCTGGATTCTACTCTCCCTAATTGTGCAGCCTTTTTGTTGGAGTTCTCTAGAGGAAGGTGCCTCTGGTCTACTGGAGAGGGGGGATTGAGGTTATTCATCTAGCTTTGTGGTGAGTGGAAAAGGGAACTTGGGCATCTAAGCCTTCCATAAACATATTTTTATACAGTTCCTCTATGTGTTCAGCCCTAGATCCTGTCCCCTAATTTTTGACGTGTGTGGTGCCTTTCAAGTCCTGAGAATCTCAAGTGTCTCTTGTGTTCTGTGACACCAACCCCCTTTCTTCTGTTATGGTTTCTTCTGCTTTGTTAGTCATTTACCATCTTCTGTTAATTTTCAGTGTTCCAAAAATGCTTTGAAATCTTACTGTCCTCTTTTTGTCCTTGTGTACCTACATCCTTTTTATTCCTTTATTGACATTTTAATGGAGTTTCAGGAGGGAAAGGACACATACTTGTGGTTAATCTGCCTTGTTTAATTGGAAGTCTGGGAACTTAATGTCATATTTTGTCCTGTTGGTTTCAACCAGAGTGTTTTAGCCAGACCAAATAATTTGAATCTCGTACTGAATCTTGTATTTAGGTATTTTGAATTCTTGGTGTTAGCAGTTCCTTAAACCTTGCACTGACTGCAAATTTGGATAGCCTGGGCTTTTTATAAGTTCCTTTTCAAACCATTGATAACATTGTTCTACTCCAGATTGATATCTTTTTTTTTTTTTTTTTTTTTCAAAAGAATGTATGTGTATATATTTTTTTCTGATTTTGACAATGATACAGGATCAATGTACAAAATTTAGAAACTACAGAGAAATATAAAGAAGCAAAAAATCACCTGGATATAATTATCATTAACATTTTCTTCCATCCTTCTTTCTTTGCATTCACCCACATTATTTAGAATTTTAAAAAATTGGGTTCCTGTTATATATATGATTTCAAAAAATTGTGTAACATATAGTGTTTATTATGTGTCAGATACATAATATTTTTAACTTACTGTTAATAAGTTATGTATAGTTTTTACTCTTCTTTTTTTTCTTTTTTTTAATATTTATTTTGAGAGAGAGAGAGAAAAAAAAGAGTGAGTGGGGGAGGGGCACAGAGAGAGCATCTCAAGCAGGTTCCACACAGTCAGTGCAGAGCCTGACCTGGGGCTCAGTCTCATGAACTATGAGATCATGACCTGATACGAGATCAAGAGTCAGATGCTTAACTAACTGAGCCATCCAGGTGTCCCTGTTAATTACTTTTTTAAAAATGTGTTTATGTTGTATTCTATAACTTGGATATTATAATTTTCCCCATTTCCCGATGATAAGGTATTCTGATTGTTTTCTTTCTTTTTTTCCTTTACTTCTCTTCCCTTCCTTTCTGTTTTCTTTCTTCCTTGCTTGCTTTTTTTTTTTTTTTTTTTTAATGTTTTGTTTTTTAGAGAGCACAAGTGGGGAAGGGCCAGAGAGAGAGGGAGACAGAAGATCCAAAGTAGGCTCTGTGCTGACAGCAATGAGCCTGATATAGGGCTCAAATTCACGAACTGCTAGATCATGACCTGAGTGAAAGACACTCTAACAACTGAGCCATCCAGGTGCCCCCCCTCCTTGCTTTTTTTGATTTTTTTTTTTCTATTAGAAATAATAATGCATTTGGCTACCCTAGCACTTAAGTATTTTAATGCATCTCTGAATCTTTTATTAAGGTAAATTCTTAGAATTACTGAATCAAAGGATATAAACATTTTTAAGGCCTTTCTCTCTCTCTCTCTCTCTCTCTCTCTCTGTTTCTTTTTGTTTTAGAGAGAGAGAGAGAGATAGAGATCATATAAGAAGGGGAGAGGGGCAGAGAGGGGGAAGAGAGAGAATCTGAAGCAGGTTCCATGCTCAGTGCGGAGCCTAACATAAGGGTCTCAATCCCATGACCCAGGATTATGACCTGAGCTGAAATCAAGAGTCGGATGCTCAACTGATTGAGCCACCCAGGAGCCCCAAAGGCAAATCTTGATATATGTTGCCAATTAGTCATCTAGGAAAAAATTGTACAGTTTACATTCCAGATAGTTTGATCAGTTAATCAATACTTTTAATATATATATGCTTTAATATATAATATAATGCTTTCGATATATATACTGATTAACTGTGACTATACCAGTTTTTCCAGATCTTTTTTTTTTCTTCATTCAGCAGATTTTGAGTGTTTAGTGCTTTCCAGCACTACAGTAGGCTCTGTGTGTACAAAGTTGAACCAGAAACTCTGGCTTCAGGGGTCCATGGGTTTTCTGAAATTGTACATTTAGTTTTGTGTGAATGTGCATTTTGGGGGGACAAGGGAGACACCACTTTCATTGGATTCTCAAATGGATATGTGGCCCAAGGAAACACTGTGAATATATTGACACTTTTAATTCTTAAAACAACTCTGGAAAAGAGATAGCATAGATGTTATCTCTTTCTTACCGGTGAGGGATCTGAGGTTTGCAAAGGTTGAATGACTGGCTTTTATTCACATAGCTAGTAAATAGTAGAACCCAGACTAAAACTCAAGTTTCTGTCTATAAATTTGTCTATGGTGACTTCATGAAAAACTGCCAAGTGCTGCTGAATTTGACTTAGAGCATTTGTGATTTCCAGTTAAGTAATGCTATCAAAAGAGAAAGCTAATAAAGCTAGGCATGATAGGTTCCTAGAGAACTCAAATAGTTTCCATATTCTTTTGGCAATGTTTTCATTGTCCATTCAGTTATTAGTTTGGGGTGTTGTTGTGAATTGATGACAGATATACTGGTATGTAGTTTCCAGAATCTACCCCTGCTGTCTGCTTGAAAAGTCAGTATTAACATTGCCACTTTATAACTTTGCTTTTGTTCCCCCCATCCCCGCCATATAATGTGTGTTTACATTGGTGAAATCTTAATTGGCTCCTCTTCAGAATTCATAGGTGTGTATTTCATCCGAAAAAGGTATGTCCTTTTATAATTTTACAGTAGTGACTTACGGTGATAGATTTTTCAGAATTGTTTTCCAATTAAATGCTGAACAATGATTTGGCACATTTAGACACTTTACATTAGTTATTTTCAAAGCGTCTCCCTCCTGAGAGAAGTGCTGTTTTAGCTGAGCAACCAGACTTTTCAATTATTTGTGATGTATGTATTTGCCCACATGTCTGCAAGAGGAATTTCATTAAAATATGACCTCACATGGTCCTTTTTATAGCCCACGATAAAGATAGGTTTTCCCTTTGACCCATTTCTTTACTAGATTTTACATCAGTGAAAGATACTCTTCAAGACCTCTTTGTGAATCATTCTGAGATACTCCACTCAAAAGTTTCATTTGTTTATATTGGCATTTTTCTCCTTACACACACACACGCACACTAATACACAAATGAGTGTATATGTGCGTACTGTCATATACTTCATGTTTTCCTTTGCTGAATAAATGTAAAAGCATGCTCTTAAAATTTGCTAAAATGTTCTGTTTGTTTGTTTAGTGCCTGTTCTGTGTAGAGTACTGAAACAGGCATAGGTGGGGATAAAAAGGATATATAATCAGTATACACATAGCTCTCAAGGCCTGACAGTCTTTTTGAGGAGGTAAGATACTGGTATGAGGTTGTAAGTGGTATAGGCTTAGGTATCATAGGGAGGTATGGGGAGAAAGCCATGGAACTCACAGAAAGGGGTGGGCTCTGGTATTTGAGAGGTGTGAGGGGTGGGGAATTCAGGATTACTCTACGGAGGAGAGGGTAGGAGATGGGAAAAATTTTAGGATAGACATTTGTAGTAGACTTTCCAACATAGGCCAGAAAGTCCAGAGGCCAAGAGAGCACAAGATGTGTGCAAACTGCAGGTAGTTGGGTTTGGCTAGAGTATAGGGTGAGAAGATGACAGATAGTTGGGCAAGAGAGAATTGAACTGAAGTTCAGACTGTGAGGAATCCTAAAAGCTTTATGCAGGTAAATGCCATTTTGTATATCTCAGAACTTCGTGCATAAGACCTCCACACTGTTAATGGAAATTATCTGTGAATGTCTGATTTTAACAGCAAGGAATTTGGTGGCTTCGCAGTATTTGCTGTGAGGTCTCTCACAGCTGTTTGCTGCTGCCCAAGCCTGCACCTTCCTGTGGTTCTTTCTCCCCTCATTGCGGTAGTCTCCTGCTGCCCTTTGTGCATTATCACACTCTGGAAATCTGGAGACCTCTTGCTACCAGTTCTTCTAGTTCCTGCTGTAGGAACCCTTTCTAGCAATCTCGGGTCCTAACCCTCCCGCCCTTCTCTGCTCTGTCTCAGTTTTTGCCATTATGAAAATCCTAAATTCCTGGCCGCCTGAAAGGGCCTCGGTGGAAAGGAAGTCTGTGTGGGAGCCATTGTTGGAGGCGACAGCAATTTTCTTCTTCTACTTTGGGAGTGAGAGTATTTCCCTATCTGTCTTTCATGGACTTCAGTGTTTCCTGCCGTCGTGGTGTTATGGTTTTGGGGTACCCACTCTGGACTGAGCTCTAATAAGGGAAAGCTGTTCTTTCTTGTTGAGGATTGGGAAGACATGTTGCTAGTGTCATAACTCAGATTGCTGTTTCTCGTGGAAATAATATAGCTGGCTATTAATCATGGTTCAGCTGCAATTTATGTTTAAGAAGTTTTAATCAAGATTTAAGAAATTTAACATTGTTTCTTGGGGGGAATTGCATTTCAAGTTCAAAATAACCAATAATATAATACAGGAGACCTTAAACAACTGTGCTTTCTTCTTGTTGTTGTTGTTGTTGTTGTTGTTGTTAGGATTTATCATTTATTCTAATTGCCTAAGTAATCTACAAAAACAATTTAATCATTTAAGTGGACATCTAGAGTGTTTGCAGGTTTTTTGGGTTTGGTCTTATTTTGTTTAGAAACTAATGACCATAAGCACATTTTTTCCAGTTTATTGAGAAATAGTGGCATATATCACTGTAGAAGTTTAAGGCATACAAGCATGATTGTTTGATTCACACATACTGTGAAATGATTACCACAAATAAGTTGGGCTAACATCCATATTCTCACTTAGATAAAAAGAAAAGAAGAAAGAAAAAAATTTTCTTCTTGTGATGAGAACTTTTAGGATTTACTCTCTTAAAGACCTTCCTATGTCATACAGCAGTGTTAGCTATAGTCATCATGTTGTACGTTGTATCCCTAGCACTTATTTATAAGCCCATTTTGAAAGCACATTTTTGAAAGGTTTATAGGTTAGAGACCATCTGAACAGTATTGTGGTAGCAGTATTTTTTAAAGCATTCAAGTGGAAATGACTCATCTCTATGGGACCTTTGGGTAATTAATAAACAGTGACACCTGCTAGATGGAGGTTGTATTTTAATCTTTCTAATTATGAAGAGTCTCTAGAATTCCTCATAGAATCTATGGCCTCCAGTGACTTGCATTTCCAAGAATGTTAAAATGAATATTTATCTCAGAGATCTTACAGCTAGAAGTTGTTCTATTTAGGATCATATTTTTGAGTTTTTATGTACATTAAATGAGAACTTTCCTGTGTATTGTAAGCTTTTTTATTTTTGTTTGTAAAAGCAAATTGTTCATTTTAAAATTATTTTGTAAATGTTCTTGTATAATTTTCTTTATACAAGGGAAAATTTCTTCATGTAATTAGATAGTCTTTGAAAATAAAGATGGTTAAATTCTTTTATTTTGAAAAATCTTAAAACATTCATTAAGAAGGAAAGAATTATCAACTGAATGAATCCTCCTATAATTATCATCCAAATTCAACTGTTATGAATACAAATTTTAACTTAAGGAAATGTTGGCTGTTCCTTGTGTAATTTTTCCTCTATTTTGCAAACCAGTGTGCTAATTCACAATTTTTATTTTATGCAGATGATGTGATGCCAGCCACTTACTGTGAAATTGACTTAGATAAAGAAAAGAGAGATGCATTTGTGTATGCTATTAAAAATCACTACTGGTACCAGATGTACATAGATGACTTACCAATATGGGGTAGGTATTATATGTTCCATTTAAAGTTTGGGCATACTTGCATAATAAGCACGACTTATGTAATGACTCTTAAGGTGATTGATTGTACACTGAATCAGTAAATGAGTTTTCATTATTTTCCACGAAATTATTCTAACATCAATTTTATGATCCCTTGTTGATCATACAGTTTATGACTCTTTATGATCCCTGTTGCTTGAAGGGGTTTTAACGTTGCCAAACCTTATATGATACTCCCTCAAAATACAACTTTTATATAGTGTAACTTTTCAGATTTAAGGAATTAAAAGGCATTTTGAACAATCTGAAATATCTTCCCTTCCCCCATTTTTGTATATCTTATTTTAACTTATTCTGTCATATATAATCAAAGGAACTAAATAGGATTTTGAAGTTTTATTTGGGCTTTCTCTCATGTGGAACTGTGGTAGTATGGTTTTAGATAAGACAGTCTCCTGAGTGACTTGTTTTGCAGATTCTTAACACTGTATGTTTAAAATTTTTTTCATGGTTTGTTTTTTTTTAAGATTTTTATTTTTAAGTAATCTCTACACCCTGTTCGAACTTACAGCCCTGAGATCGTGAGTCATGTCTCTACTGCCTGAACCAACCAGGCACCCCTAAAAACATTTTAGTGTTTTAGCTCTTATTTTTCTGTATTGATGGATAGTTAATATAAACCTATACAAAATCCAAACTCTGCTTGTGCTGGGCTTGATTAGATTATTTTAGTTGGTTTTTTTCTTTGAAGGATATATTGACATGCAGCTTTGCAGGAGAACATCAGTATTAGGTAAAGGAATTCACATCTATGTACTGTTGAAATGAGTTAGTATTGCAAGTCAGTATAAAGTAAGTGAGTATTCTAAAGAGGGTGGGAAGTGACTATTCGAAAGAGTAGTTGAGTACTTACTGCAATTGGCAGGGCATTTGGGGACCACAGCTGCTCTGTGTCCCTTTGTGTCTCATATGAATGACAGCATGCAAGGCACAGAGCTCTGCCAGATATGCATGCTACTGACGAGGTGGGGAGAGTCCCATAGCTGGTTGAGCTACGTGAAGGTGGTGAACTTCTTAAGAATATGATGAAATTAAATCATTATGCTATGATAACCAGCATGTTTGATCATATTATTCTCTTGGTGGGTTTTTTTCCCCCTTTGGACACCTGTTCTTATATATAATAAACATTCTGATTCTTTAATTTGTTGGCAGACCACTATATTCTTGAGCAGCAAACTGAAATACTGAACATATCAGACCAGAGTCTAACGTGGTTCTAAGATGAAATTTGTAAGAAAGTCAATCTCAAGATGTAATTGTATGCATCATTGCTACTCTGTTGCATGTTAATTAGGTATAAATAGTAATCATTTCATATTAATGACTATAATTAGCGTTACATTAACACAGACATTTCTGTGATCAGCTCTGAGGGTAGCAGGAAGATGTGCTGAATAGTCGCTCAAGATTTGTGAGCCTGTAGTTCAGAAGAACCCATTAGTCAGGGTTTTCTCTGTTTTTGGTGGGAGAGCACGTTCCTCTCCTGTTCTTTTTCCATTGCTTTTGGGTTTCTTTTATGGAACCATAGTTTTTTTTGGTCATTTCTGTGGATTTCCTTAGCAACATGGCAATTGTGCTTTCCTGTTAAAATAAATCTTTTTTAGCCCTGGGATTCCAGGGTCTGTCGTGTTTAGGAAAGATACGTTTGGGTGTCCTAGAATGTCTGAACTACAAAAATTCTTGTCAGAAAAAAATTCTTATTTAGCTTTTTCTTGGGGTAAGTATTTCACAATCTTTTTTTAAAGCCCCTGAGAGAGAGGTGCCTGAGTGGTTCAACCCAGGTCGGTTGAGTGCCTGACTCTTGATTTCGGCTCAGGTCATGATCCCAGGGTTGTGGGATTGAGTCCCATGTTGGGCTCTGCACTGAGCATGGAGCCTGCTTGAGATTCTCTCTCTCTCTCTCTCTCTCTCTCTCTCTCTCTCTCTTCCTCTCTCTCCCCCTCTCTCCCCCTCTCTCCCCCTCTCTCCCCCTCTCTCCCCCTCTCTCCCCCTCTCTCTCCCTCTGCCCCTGTCCCCGACTCACATTCTCTCTCTCTCTCTCTCTCTCTTTCTCTCTCTCAAAAAAACAAAAAACAAAAAACACCAACCCTCAGAGAATAGCTTATTTGGTGTAATTGTCTCTACCCCAGAGTTTTCAGAGTACCTAGGTAAATAAACCTTGATGAAATTAATTATTAGAAGGATTTCATTATCCCTCTGCAACCCCAAATACAATGAAACTATATTCCTTGAATTTGTATCAATTTGAGAGAACAACTTTGGTTAATAAGCAAATACTCCTTAATAAGAAAGGATCTTTTTTTCCCCTACTACTTTAATGAGATGCATTAACCATAGAGGAAAGGAGTCACTTTTAGAGTATAAGGCTCTTGGGAAGTATATAGGTTTTGGTAGGGAACGTTAGATAAATAGCTGACAGTATGAGGGCACACGAGAGAGATCCCTAGCTACCACCTATTGCCCTGACACTGTTCGGGTCTTCCTCCAGTATCTGAAATTGTGATCAGAATGATCATTTTAAACTGTGCCTCATTAACATTTATCTTCAACACTCTTCATTTTGATGTTTTCCCAGAGATGGGGCCAGTGCTTGAAGCATAAAGAAGAGACATTTTAAGTTTTGGTACCCATAAACACCTATGTGAAGCTTATTGAGGAATGTGTAGGTTATTAGAGAAAGTACTGGATTGGGCCTCTGGGGAACTGAAACTTAATTTTAGTTTGGCCACTACTAACTGGATGACTGTGCCAGATGATGACATAGTACTTCCTGAAATTTTCAGGTGTTAGGAAGTATATACATGTAAGGTGATAATTATTACAATGAAGGTGATACTCATAACAAAGCATGAACTTTGAGTATCAGTAGTGACAGGTTATGCTGAACTGTTCATGGTGTGGCTATGGTTTATGTTTGCCAAGTAGTTAACAAAGAGTAGAATTCCAGCCTATACTTTTGCCTTTTTCTAAACATGAGGAATAATGGTAATATTCCTCAAATATTGTTTGTTTATAAGAACTTTTTTTATGAGCTTTTAGCCTCTAATATATTTTAAATATTAAGTGATATTACCTTGTATAAAGTATTATTTCTTTTGTAGGTATTGTTGGTGAAGCAGATGAAAATGGAGAAGATTACTATCTTTGGACCTACAAAAAACTTGAAATAGGTTTTAATGGAAATCGAATTGTTGATGTTAATCTAACTAGTGAAGGAAAGGTGAAACTTGTTCCCAATACTAAAATCCAGATGTCATATTCAGTAAGTATTAAAATAATTATACATTAATGAGTGTTTGTGACCTGATAGCAACAGTAAAGTGTGTTTTACTACTTTAGTAAATGAAAGTAGGGTGCAACAGAATATTATTAAGACTATTTCCTTAATGCATGTAAGTAAGCCTCCTACAAGCAGGGAGAAGATTTGCCTCAGGTCTGTATGAGATAGAGGTATGCATATGCAGGACTTCCCATTGGCTATGGCAAAGTTTACCATTATAACTGAGCAGTTATAGCTAACCCAGCCATGTATTCTCATGGTTACATTTTTAGATTGTAGTATGCCTTGTTGTTTCTCTTTCCTTTTTACTGTTGCAGATAGAGATGATGCTGTATTGAAAATTGCTGGATGGGTATAGTTTACCATGTTTTGCTTTATCAGTTGGAATAAGATACTCCTGCAGAGTAAGAGCTTGTCAGAGCCCTTTGCAACTGTCAAGTTAATTCTGTTCCATTAGGATTAAAAATAGTGGAAAGAAGAAAAATCTGATGTAGGTAGCCTCTCTCTTTGCCAGTTTTTTTCCCTGATAACTGGAATGAGTCCATTGGTAGTAGCCAGTTTTTAAGTTTTTTAAGCTTATGCATATGTACTTAGTGCAAATGATATTTCCGGAACTGAACTTATAAAGAAGTTTGATAATTGTAATAAAACTAATGCAGTCTAATGTCAAAGATGGGTGGATTCTTATTTTAATTGGTCTAATTAGTTCAGTTCTTCTTTTTAACATTTATCTTAGAGAGAGTGCGCGAGCAAGTGGGAGAGGGAGAGAGAGAGAGGGAGACACAGAATCTGAAGCAGGTTCCAGGCTCCGAGCTATCAGCACAGAGCCTGACGCGGGGCTTGAACTCACGAACTGTGAGATCATGACCCGAGCTGAAGTCAGATGCTCAACTGACTAAGCCACCCAGGGACCCCTTGATTCAGTTCTTATCAATTTATCAGGTCAGAGTATATAAGTAGCAAATACTTATATTAATGTCCTTGAGAACTGAAATGATCCCTCTAGGTAAAGTTGGAAGTTTTTTTTTTTTTTAAATTTTTTTTTTTTTATTTATTTTTGGGACAGAGAGAGAGAGCATGAACGGGGGAGGGGCAGAGAGAGAGGGAGACACAGAATCGGAAACAGGCTCCAGGCTCCGAGCCATCAGCCCAGAGCCCGACGCGGGGCTCGAACTCACGGACCGCGAGATCGTGACCTGGCTGAAGTCGGACGCTTAACCGACTGCGCCACCCAGGCGCCCCATGGAAGTTTTAATACACAGAGAGGAAAGTTGGTTTTTTATCATACGTGTTTCAGCTTCTCAAATTGGCAGTAACTTTCCACCATTTCTCTAGTTTCCTATTCCAATTGTGTAAATCTTCCCTAATTGTGCTCAGAATTTTGTTAGCTTATTAATTTGTTTACTGGCCTTTATTTTCGTGTGAAAAAATTTTTTTCAGGTCAAGTGGAAAAAGTCAGATGTAAAATTTGAGGATCGATTTGACAAATATCTTGATCCATCCTTTTTTCAACACAGGGTAGGTAAACTGTATCTTTTAAGACATTCATTATGTGTTTCAGTCAGTTTAACAAACATTAGTGAGCATCTGCCATATGCAAGGCACTGTGCTAAGGCCATGGAGTTCAAACATTGGGCTAGTGGTGATTTCACAGGTGAGCTTAGAGTCCTAGGGTGACAGAGAGTTGAAGGGAAGCAGTCAAAAGCCCTCTTCATCATGCCTGTGCTTTAAACTGATTTTGAGTAACCCCAGGGAAGGATACAACATACCAAAAGCCAGGATATCACTTTTATTATTAATGAGGCTAATATTGGAAAATGTGACTTCTGTCTTTGGACAGGTGGGCTTCTTAATGTTGAAATTCAGAATTAGATCCTCTTCTCGCACTTAGTGCTGGACTATTGCAAGTTTCTGTATATGGGCACCTGCCCTTAGGAAACTTAAATGTGGAGAAACAGAGCAGAATGTGTGTATCCTTTAGGAAAGGAAGGAAGGGATGAGAGTGGAGTAAGACCAAAAGCTTTTGCTGATGGAAATCTTTCCACACAAAAAGAAACATCAAGAATGGGAAGAAATGCCCCTCATCCCCCACCAGTACATACAAGATGGAGCTCAGATTGTAAGTCTAGTCCAGTGGCATTGTTGGCTGGTTTTGTACAGGTGGTAGCTTTGGTTTTTTACAGGAAAAAAGTTTTTATCTTAGTGGTTCCCTCCTTCAAGGATGGAGATGAAAGGACAACATGATATAAGGAGATGTATCCATTCTCCTGACTTTTTTCCTGAGTTGCAGCTTACACCTTGTGACCTGATCTTTTAGATTTGGAATTCTGAAGTTTCTTAGTAATCTGTGTTTGAGATGGCTCCGAAGCTTTTGTGGTTTGAAATTTGTATCATTGCTGCCAGACTTCACCAGAACCTGTCACTACTTCTAATCTTCGTCTGGGTCCTAGGAGAAAAAATTAAGCTATTTGGGATTTAGTCATTGCTGAATGATTTAGCAGGCTACTCCTGGACCTAAAATTTCCGCCCCAATCTCCACTTCCCTACTCCTGGTGTGTTCTTTTCAGATACAGTGTTTAGGTAGTTCTGAACATGTTTGAAGGTAGAGGCACAAATAACTTCAACGTTTAGATAATATCTGAAAATATGAGGGCTCTCAACTAACATTCCCTACTGGAACGCCTGAGCCTGCCTTGTTTCTCGTGCCATCGGGTACTGGTAACTTGGGGGGAAAGGTCGCCATTTGGCATTTTCACTAGTAGAGCGGTGTAGCATATTTCTCCTTTCAGCAGTTATTAATTGAGCACCTGTTATGTGTCAAGCACAGCAGTGAGTAAGAGGAATACATTAGAGAATGAAAGTCAAAGATCTGCACCCTCTTGGAGTTTACCCTTCTAGTAGGGGGAGACATGTAATAAACATGGTAAGTTAAGGCTATAGGGTGTTCAAAGATATGTCCATCAAAAAAGAGCAGTGAGCAAGAATGCCACAGGCAAGGCTAGTTGTGGTTTGAATATGGTGCTCAGGGTAAGCCTCTGATGTGGACATTTGAGTACAACCTTGAAGGAGCCGTGAGATTGGATGCAATCACCAAGGAAGAGTATGTATAAATAGAAGAGGGCCAAGGACTGAGTCCTGGGGGCAGTAAGAAAAGCTTAGGGGAAGAGTAGGAGTAGCCCCTCAGGGCTCTGAGGAGATACCAATAGAGGAGGGAGGAAAAAAAAGCTTGTGTGGTGTTCTGGAAGCCACATGAAGAAAGTGTATCATGGAGGATAGAGAGATTGGTTCTGGATTGTTGCTGCTGGGTCAGGTAAGGTGAAAGTGACTGTTGAATTCATTTGGAGTCATCAGTGAACTTGACAAAGAGCGGTTTTGGTATAGGGGTGGGACAAAATCTGAACAGAGCTGGTATAAGAGAGCATGGAGGAGAGGTTTTGGAGACTGTAAGTTTGGCAGCTAAAGGGAGCAAAGAAATGGTGTAGTAGTAGGAAGGATAGAGTCTGGAGATTTTCTTTTGAGACAAAGAGAAACATGCGTGGAAGTGTTCAGCAGTGAGTGCAAAGCTAACAGCGGAGCAAAGAGGGAGGAGAATTACTGCAGTATGTTCCTTCAGTAGGCGGGAGGGGTAGGATCTACTGTGTAAGAGCAGGGATTGTTTCCAGGACAGTGACTACAAGCACGGGCTTAGGAGCTCGAGCTGGATACACATTCTGTCTCTGCCACCCACTATAACTGTGGTCACATTACTCAGTTCCTCAGCTCTGTCTCCTTAATAATGAAGCAAGGATCGTCATAGTGTGCAGAGTTGTGATAGTCCATTTGATAGTGCATATAAAGCACCTAGTTCAGTGTTTGACACATAGCAGGTGCTTAATAAGTGGTAGTACTGGGGTACAGTTAGTTCTTTCTCTCCAGTGTTATAAAATTTATGGCAAACCTGGGGTGCTGCTTTAGGGTTAGCAACACTAGGAGGTGCTGGAGTCAGCCGTTCACAGTAACCCCTTTGTGACATCTGGTTTCCTTATTAGTTTTTTTTTTTTTTTTTTTTAATTTATTAATGCTTACTTATTTTGAGAGAAAGTGAGAGCACAAGTTAGGGAGGGGCAGAGAGAAAGAGGGAGAGAGAATCCCGAGCAGGCTCCACGCTGTCAGCACAGAGCCCAATGCAGGGCCCAAACCCATGAAACCGTGAGATCATGATCTGAGCCAATTAGATCATGACCTGATCTGATCATGAGTCAGATGCTTAACCGACTGGGCCACCCAAGTGGCCCTAGTTTCTTTATTATTTTTAAGAAATATTTCTCTTGCTACAATAATTTCAAAATCGTAATAGTATTTTGTAGTTTTTGGAATCAGAATATTATAAAATGTCAGGCTGATAGTACATTTTAATAGGTATTGGTTTAAAATTTGTATCTTAGATAAGAAAATAGCAGGGAGCTTTGTTGAAAGTTTTGCATTTTAGGTGTATTTTTCTTACTACTAAATAGTAACTACATAAAACTTCTTTTCTTTTCAAAAATTTGGTAAATTGACTGAAAGAAGATATGAAACATCTGTATCATTTTTCTCTCTTGTCCTTTTCTGGGTCATTAATTTCTCAGGGTGGAACAAAATCAAATCTTTGGAGAAACCTATAATTGCAGACTCCTTTTAAAAATCTTGAATGATACTTTTATGTTAAATCTTATATAATCCTTTATTGCACATATTTCAAAACAATACATTCATTATTTCCTTTATAATTTTAGTAGGTATTCAATAAATAAATTATTAAATGGAGGAAAAAATGATTTTATGAAGAGGCAGAGGCAATTGACCGTTTCCTGTTCTTCAGGGAGAGCCACAGAGTGTGTCACTTGCCTGAAGTGTCAGGGTGGGTAACAGAGCCAAGGCTGCCCTTCACCCTAGTGCGCATACTCAGCATACTGGCCCAAGTTAAAATCTGTCCTAAGTACAAGACAGTACATCCTTCATGTTAAATATTCTGTGTATGTACCTGTAGGAGTTTAGAGCAGGAGTACATCTATGACTAATGGGATATGTAGATGAGAAGTTTTATAGAAGGGAGGGTTTTTGAGTTGGGCTTTAAACAGTAGATAGAATTTACAGAAGTAGATAGAAGTAGATCCTATGTGAGAAGAAATTATGAGAAGGATACAGGTGGACACGAGTGTGCTGTACTTGTGGATCGCTGAAGAAGGATAGGCCTGATTGGAATGTAGGAGGCAGTGGAGTGAAAGGTTGGCTAGAGAAGGTGAGGGAGCCATATTACAAGGGGTACAGAATATTAGGGAAAATAGTTTAGATTTGATATGTGAGAAAATAGGGAATGTCACCATCAGTTTTAAAATAGAGAAGTGGTAAATGAAAATGATGTTTCAGAAAGATCGGGTAACTTTTTTCGGATAGATTGGAAGGAAGGGCAGAGACCATGATTAAAGAAGACTAATTAGGAAACCATTAGGGCTACTTCCAGGTGTGAGGTAATGGGATGGGAATGGAGAGGAAGGGATAGATATACAAGAGACATATCAAAGGAAAACAAAAGCTTACTAATTATTACTTAGGAAGGATTAAGGAGAAGGAAGAGGCAGAGATGATTCTAAACTTTCAAAGCCAAGTGTTAGTACCATTAGCAGCAGTTAGAAATCAGAAGCAAGTTATATGTGAGGCAGAAGATTATGAGTGTACTTTAGGGCAGTCTAAGTCTGAAATTCCAGAAAGACATTGAACTAAAAGCGATGATGTTCAGTACAAGTGCGAAACATGAATGAGGAAGAAGGCTAGAGATTTGGGTCCCGGTGGGGGTTGAGGGTGAGGGTGTTACCATCATCATTGGAACACTAGTTACAGGTTCTGAGAGTCTGAAGAAGTCACAGCAGAGTACCAAGACTGGAGCTTCTGGAAACGTTCATAAGGTGGGAGGAGCACGCACCGAAGATGAAAGAGGAGAAGGGGCAGTCAGTCAGGGAGGATGGTGCACTGGCAGTAGAGGTCCGATGTGGCAGGGAGAGTGGACAGCTCATTGACTGCTGAATCGGTTTAAAAGTTCATTGCAGGCCTGTAAGAGACATTTTGTGGGACATGGTGAGATTCTATCATTTGGGGGAGGCCGGGTGGGAGGGGAGAAGTAGTATGTGTCGTCTCATTTGAAAAGTATTGGCATTGAAAGGAGGGAGGTAAGAAGAAGATGGGAAGAATGAGGGGACAGAAGATCAAACAAGCACTTTAAAAGATATTAATAGAAATAGCAGCTTGTCAATTTTTTCAGTGTTTTACTATGAGCTAGGCACTAAGCTATATGCTTTACATTTATTACCTTGTTTGAGCCGTATAACCACACCAGGGAGTAGATAGCATTATAGATAGGGACTTTTGGAGATTGCTGATGGTGGAGAAAGGTGCAAATTTAGGGGTGCAAGATGAGAGCACAAAGCACCTCAAAAACACCTCAAGGAATGAAAGAGGTGTAAAGCTTAGGGGAAGGCTTGACTTAAGAGGAGGCAACATCTAGGAAATTGATGGAAGGAGTGAAAGGCTAGGAAGATAAATGCAGAAAAATAAAGGAAATGGGGGCCTTGGTGAGAGAGGTGAAATTTTGAAGCCATCCTTAAGGAACTTACGGGAATTAAAATATAAAGGAATTTGAAGTCAGATGCTTCGAGTTCTGAGATGCACTCAGAGATACAGTGGTGCCTTGTGATTAAAAAGCAGAGTGTGGACATAAATCTGTGACAGATGTGTGGGTGAAATAAAAGTCAAGAGTCTTGGGAACATCGGGACACAACGGGGTATCTCGTTCTCTCTCCCGCGGGTAGCAGCGTTACAAGGGAGTGGATAAGGTGATGGGGTGGAGAAGATGAACTGGGAGCAAGTGAAGCGTACATTCAGGAAGGCGGACTAAATCCAGGGCAGCCAACTGTGATGGTTCAGTCTTGGTGTCCTAAGGAGGTTTTCACGTTGTTGCTCAGTTAGAGGGAAGGGAACTAACATTTTTTGAATATTTGCTGCTCTGTGCCAGACATGGTATCATACTTCTTATACATGTTGTTAAACCATACAAATCAGGATAGTATTATTGGCTTCCTTTTTGATATAGAGAACTGGGGTCACATAGCTAGAAAATCGGCAGAATCTGGGTTAAAACCGAGGCCTGTTTGACTCCAAAGTCTGTGTTCTTTCTGTGTAATGCTAACTAGCATATGCTGTGTGGTCAGATTGTACTTTGTACAGTAAAATTGATTGTGAAAATCTGTATACAATATCATGTTTTTAATGCATCTGAAGTTTACTGTAAAGAAACCCAATCTCTTTGCATAGTGAATACTCATCCCCAGTGAGTCTCAAGTTTGGATTTTTATGTAAAAGTTTTAAAAGATTATTTTTTTTTTTTTGCACTAACATGCTGTTGTCATCATGCAGCCTATGAATTTTGTGACTAATAATTCATGTCAGTAATGTGTTATTTTCTGTTATTTTAGATTCATTGGTTCTCAATTTTCAACTCTTTCATGATGGTTATCTTCTTGGTGGGCTTAGTTTCAATGATTTTAATGAGAACTCTAAGAAAAGATTATGCCAGGTACAGTAAAGAAGAAGAAATGGATGATATGGTGAGCAAACGTTTTACATTTATTTATAAAAACGATTTAACTCTTATTTTGAATGTTGGCATGTAATTCACATGAGTGTCAGAATTCAGAATTTTCAGGTTTTAGAAAGGTGTAAAAGTTGCTGAGGGATCTCTAATCAAATATATTGTTTTTACATATTCTGATTACATGCCCCATAATCAAATATATTAATTTTTTTTCCAGCAAAACGTTGAATGTTCACCTTAAGTGAGATAAGTATACAGTACAAATAACCTCTTCACTGTTTTTGCCACCAAATAAGAAGGGTGGCACCTGGTGGCACCAGGTTTTGCCACCAAATTTCTTAATTTGGTGTCCAACTCTGAAGCAGACTTCCAGTTTTCAGAGCTTTTGATTTCAGGATTGTAGCTATGAAGTTGTAGACCTGTATTGACATCTCTCTAATACTGTTAAATACTGCATTAAATTCAGGGAGTGGGTGAAAGGATTAATTTACATTTGGTTTAGTAGGTTCAGAGGGCAGGTTCACTTTCTAAATTCTTTTACTATATTACATACAATGTTGTAAATGAGCAAAAGTGTGTTCTGTAAAATATTAATGGCTGTGCTATGTAGATACATTCCATCATTAAATAAGTTTGGAAAAGAGTTAAACAGGTTAAAACTGAATTAATATGTTAATGTGTATTATGTATTTGGTGCTTTTTAGACATGTCTGACCAGGATCACCCCCAGGCAAAAAGCCAGATTATCTTAAGGGACTGATATTTAAGAAATAATGTTTTAGATACTTCTTTACTCAGGTTGAAAAGGAAGAATTGAATCCTTTTTCAAAAGTGCTGTAGGCAGTTAACTAATATTTAACAGATAATATTTAACTGATATTTCCTCATATATTTTCTTAGATTCCAGGCTATAAAAGACATTTCTGCATTGTTGGGGCATCTAAGTACTGGTTTCAATCTTTGTTTTCTGTTTGATTCTCCACCTGGCCCCTCATTATGTATGAGCCACAGGCATGATATAAATGACAAGAATAAGAATGTTCAGAGAGCTGGTGTGCTCTTCTCCCATTTTGACCATTTGTGTTTGCTCCTAGACCTTTTCTTTTCCATTTTTTGATATTCTCTGAACACAACTGGGAGCCACCTTCCTGAACCTCAGTAAATGTCATAATATTTTAACATTATAAGTTATTAAGGCAGTGATTATTTTATTTTTTTAAGTTTATTTATTTTGAAAGAGAGAGAGAGGGAGAGCTCAAGTAGGGGAGGGGCAGAGGGAGAGGGAGAGACAGAATCCCAAGCAGGCTCTGTGCTAGATCTCTTGAACCATGAGATCATGACCTGAGCTGAAATCAAGAGTCAGATGCTTAACTGACTGAGTCACCAGGAGCCCTTGCAGTGATTATGTTAAATTTGAAATGTCTTTTCTCGATATTTTGAATCCCTTTAAATAGCTGTAAGTTTGGAAGGAGGGAACTTAAAACTGGAATTGTAATTTTTCACCTACTTTATGTATTTTAATTTTATTCCAAATGCTTTTCTTTTCTCTCTCCATATGTGTGTATATAGGATAGAGACCTAGGAGATGAGTATGGATGGAAGCAGGTGCATGGAGACGTATTTAGGCCATCAAGTCACCCACTGATCTTTTCTTCTCTCATTGGTTCTGGATGTCAGATATTTGCCGTGTCTCTTATTGTTATTATTGTTGCAATGATAGAAGATTTATATACAGAGTAAGTACATGTATTTAATTTTATTTTTTTGTTCTTGAATAGTGTTAATCATTGGACCATTTTAAGTCAATTATAATTAAATATTTGCTTATTTCCATTATCTTAGAATTTAATATAGCATAAATGTTCTTACTGCAGATAAATAATGAATAATAATATTCAGCTATAAGTATGTTTTTCTGTGACATGCTAAAACATGCTAACCTTACTGAACATTTTCATTGGTTATAAACGTTGTGTTCCATTTAGAGGTATGAACAGAGTTACTTATGAGCCAGTGGTGTTTGGCAAAATGAATAGGCATTTTTTTTGAAAGCCGAAGATCCAATTAGATCTTTGTAAAAAGCACAAGAATTTTACAGTTTCTGAATTAGTACTTCGTATTTACCTTCCAAATTGGGACACTGTCTACAGAACAGAAGAAAAATAATAAATAATCTTTAATAAATACTTAATGTTTATTCAATTTATTAATTTTAATATATAACTGTTAAATAATAAATAATAGTAAAAAGAGCAGTGGAAAAGGCACATGAGGTTAGAAAAATAATTGGGTATCTGTCTTACCTGTACATGGTTTTTGGTACATTTTTTCTTTGAGGACAAAATTGGTTGCAGGAAATTCTTGATTTGATGCTTGGAAATTCTTGATTTGATGCTTTAGATTCTGTGTCCCCCTCTCTCTCTGCCCCTCCCCTGCTCACACTCTGTCTCTGTGTCTCTCAAAAATAAATAAATATTGAAAAAAAAATTAAAAAAAGAAATTCTTGATTTGAGGTCTTTGGATTATTAGAAAATTAACACAGATCTCACATCCCTATTGAGTGGTCCTATAACCTATGCTCAGAAAGCCACGAGTGAAGCAGACACACTTTGAGCCTGGGTCGTAGGGATTATAAATTTAGGCATTTCAGACGTTGTTCCATGAAGTTCTCTATCAGAATGACACTTGTTTCCAGTTAGATCTTTTATCTCTATTTCAGTTCATAATGCATTCTTTCTTTTTTTTTTTTTTTTTAATTTTTTTCATGTTTATTTCTGAGACACAGACAGACAGAGCATGAGTGGGGGAGGGGCAGAGAGAGAGGGACACACAGAATCAGAAGCAGGCTCCAGGCTCTCAGCTGTCAGCACAGAGCCTGGTGCCGGGCTCAAACTCACAAACCGTGAGATCGTGACCTGAGCAGAAGTCGGTCACTCAACCGACTGAGCCACCCAGGCGCCCCACATAATGCATTCTTTCTTATATATGCCTGGCATTTGGTGGACAAGCAATAAATTGTTGCTGAAAGAATGGCTCTTTAGTTTTATGTTAAATATTTAATAATACTAAATTACTGTTTCTTCCTCTAGACCTTAAGCTCCTTGAGAGCAAGGACTGGATCTTCATTCATTTATCTTTGAATTCTCAAAGTACCTACTTAAATGTGTGGAAGGTACTCAGTGCTTGTTAAACTCAAGTGAATATATTGATCAACAAGGTGGTTTCTCCGTAGTTTCTGTTATATTTCTTTAATATATAACCTTTGCAATTTGTTTACCATATAAGCTTTAAAATAATTGTTCAAAACCTAAACTTAAGGGTTCTGACTTGTAGTTCATATTTTAGGATATAATGTATTTCAGATGAACTAAATCCCAAATACAAGAAAAGCATTTCAAATTTGCCAAGAAGGCATGCTTTACATCAAATACTGGGTTAAATTCATCCCCACTCACTGACTGAATTGACACTGCACAGTCAGTCTCGAGTGGGTAACCTCTCCTAGAATTCAAGTTTTTGCGTTGTTCCTTCTCAGATGTCAGGGTTACCATTTTGACAATTCATTTTACTGCAGAAACTCTTTGTTTATAGACCTTCAACTTTAGAAATAAGAAACTTTCTTAGCAGGCACGTCATGCATTGTTCTTCATTATTAATGTTTTTCCTGTATTGTGCTAATTTGAAGTGAACACACTTAATTATATGATTCATATTTTTTTTATAGAATTCGTATTAAAGTGGTATTATTTTGATAACGAAGTGACTAACATTATTGGTGTTCCATTAGGTGCTTGATGCTTTAGGTGCTTTTTTACTTTTCACATCCATCCTTTGAAGGGGTTTTCTCTATTCGACAGATTAGAAAAGTAAAGTTCAGAGAGGTTAAGTAACATGGCTGAGATCATAATGATTGTTAGGGATGTTCGTAAGCTGGGATTTGAACCTACATATGGATAAGGATATGTCTTTTGCCACAACTTGTCTCTTAATTTGCTGTGCTATGGAAATGAAAATAGAGATTATAATAAGCATAAAGTGAGAAAATGAAAAACCTTGCACATGAAATTTGTAAGAATCACTTCAGAGTAGGAATGATTCTAAAAGATGAAAGGCAGATAATGTAACATGTGAAAATTATTTTGTGTTGGTGATGACCACAGCAATCAGAGAAGAAAAACTATTTAGGTAGATAGAGGATCAGTATCAATGTGGATGCCTATGAGTGTGATATAACTCCTGAGAAGGCATAGTGTTTGAGAACTTGTGGAAAAGTCTGGAAAAATACAGCTGCTCTATAACTTTGGGTGGAGAGTGGTGAGTTGACAAGTGTAAGTCAGCTCCTTAGATGTTTCCCCCCTCCAGTCTTGGTGAGATGAACAAAGAGGACAATTCCCTACCTCAGCATATTTTGCAGTGTAGATGAAAACGGTGTATTTTGGGTGGAGAATGCCCATAGAATATTTATGAACGAAGAGATGAAGGGTCTGTCTGATTTTTAAAACCATGACTGATACTTACACTTCACTTAGTGCAGTGTCTCTGGGGATTGCAAGCTTAAATCCCTGGTAGGCATTTTGGACCCTCAGTCACATGAGCAATCCTTTTGAACCCTCTCTGCTAACATTAAGAACTTCTGACTGGTAATAGACTGGTCTTAGACCAAAGCAGCCTTTTGGTTTTCAGTATTGCTAGGCCTTTGTCAACCTTCACATACCTAGTTACAAACAGAGAATGGGTCAGATTTTTTAATGATAATCTGAAAGGAAAAAGTTAGTATTTAGAGTGTTTGAGTTGTTGAAAAAAACAAATTTTGATTTTAAACACTTTGAGACCCACGATTGTTTACTTTTTTTTTTTTTAAAGTAAGCTCTACTTTTTTTGAAGTAAGACCTTATGAGGTCTTGAACTCATAACCTTGAGATACAGAGTTGTGAGCCAGCCAAGTGCCTGGAGACCCATGATCTTTTTTTAAGAAAACAATATTTTTAATGTTTTTAAAAATTTATTTACTTTTGAGAGACAGCACAAGCAGGGGAGGAACAGAGAGAGGGAGACACAGAATCGGAAGCAGGCTTCAGGCTCTGAGCTGTCAGCGCAAAGCCCGACGTGGGGCTCAAACCCACAGACCGAGAGATCATGACCTGAGCCGAAGTCAGATGCTTAACTGACTGAGCCACCCAGGCACCCTGACCCACAGTCTTTTAAACATGGGAATGACATATTCTTATATTACTACCACATTTGTATCTAGCTATGTATTGATGGAAATTGAATACTGTAATGTTTTAACTACTATGCATCCACTTTGAGAAATTCAGCATTGGTGTTCGGGCAGAGGAGCACTACATACTTCAAGACTTTATGATCTTTTTGTATTCTATATAGGTGGACAGTGAAACATAATAATTACTACCGAGAAGGTGGTTAGTTTATGAAAATTGTATATCATCCCAGTACACACATTCGTGTGGTATTCTTGTAAATTCTCTTTAAAAGAATATTCTTTAGCTCAAATTGACAAGGTTATATGATCTATCTACAGACTTTATTTTATCTTCCTAGTTATGCTAAGTTTCAAAAACAGTCTTTATTGTTAGTAGTTTAAGTACATTCTTTTTGAAGTTAATTTATCTTGAGAGAGAGGAAGTGAGTGTGTGCACATGCACATGTGTGAGTAGGGGAGAAGCGGAGAGATCCCAAGCAGGCCCCGTGCTATAACTGCAGCCCAGGGCGGGCTCGATCTTATGAACCCGCGAGATCATGACCCGAGGTGAAGTCAAGAGTCAGACCCTTAACCTCCTGAGCCACCCAGGAGGTGCCCTAAGCACATTTCTATATTATGACAAATGATACTGTCATTTATCATTTTAATATTTCTCTGCAATTAGGCATTTAAAATATTTTGTTCAGCTTTATTCAACAGGAGGGTTGATCTGAATTTCCTAGATACCATTAGTGGAAGGAGAGATTAGAAATTGTTGATCTGAGTTAATGTTGATTGTGGACCTATGGATTTAAAAAAAATTTTTTTTTTTAATGTTTATTTATTTTTGAAGGAGAGAGAGAGAGACAGAGTGTGAGCAGGGGAGGGATAGAGAGAGGGGAGATGCAGAGTCCAAAGCAGGCTCCAGGCTCCGAGCTTTCAGTACAGAGCCTGATGTGGGGCTCGATCTCACGAGCTGTGAGATCATGAGCTGAGCCGAAGTCGGACGCTCAACTGACTGAGCCACCAGGCGCCCCTGGACCTATGGATTTTTAAAAAATAATTTTTAGGGGCGCCTGGGTGGCGCAGTCGGTTGAGCGTCCGACTTCAGCCAGGTCACGATCTCGCGGTCCGTGAGTTCGAGCCCCGCGTCAGGCTCTGGGCTGATGGCTCGGAGCCTGGAGCCTGTTTCCGATTCTGTGTCTCCCTCTCTCTCTGCCCCTCCCCCATTCATGCTCTGTCCCTCTCTGTCCCAAAAATAAATTAAAAACGTTGAAAAAAAAATTTTTTAAAAAAAAATTTTTTTTAATAGTATAAGGAAAACTAAGAAAAGTCTCAGTGTTATACCATTTAAAGTAATAGCACTAATATAGGTTACATTACTTCCATTTTATTTGCCAGTGGGCAAAAATCTTAAGCAATTAAATCAATTTATAAAGAGGAATATTCTAATTATTTTTCTTAACAGATGAATATCCTTATCCATATGATGTGATTGGTTCACAGGGTTGCAAAACAATTTTAGTGCCAGCTTCTAACATTTTTGCCAAGAAATGTGAAATATTTGTTTAGAATATATTATGAAATTTAACTGCAGATTAAAAAAATTAGTATTAGCCTGTGCAGTTTTAACTAGAAATTCATTCACTCAGCAACCTTCTGAGATACTTTATAGTCCAGGATGATATTTTTGTGTTCCTGTTAAATTTATCTTTGAAATTACACTGACCTTAATGTGATAGGCTTTATGATATTTTCTTTAAATTGTTGGTTTTAACTTACCATATATGTTGTTTCGCCTTTTCAGGAGGGGATCAATGCTCAGTACAGCCATATTTGTCTATGCTGCTACGTCTCCAGTGAATGGTTATTTTGGAGGAAGTTTATATGCCAGACAAGGAGGTAACTTATAAGTGATCTCTTCGTATTTTTAATTATAGATGCCAATATTCTACTGTGGGGTATTTGGAATTTAAAATGGATAGTACAGCCATTGTAAAATACTTTGTGTTCCCATTTCACATAATGTCTACCAAACCTGCTATGGGATCTACTTTGCTTTTATGGAATCCTTGCATTTTATTTCTGAAAATTAGGAATAATTAATAGATTATGTCCATTGTTCACTGTGAAGTTAGCTAGCCCTGAGGAACATGTAGGAGAGAGTATATTTAAGTTATTGATACTACTTTGCTTTGAGCTGCCTTACTCCCTAAATGTCCTCCATGGGAGGCCTCCACATAGAGTATATAGTGTTACAGCTGAATATAAAGGCATGTTTTTTGGCTTTTGGATAAAGTATTGGACTGGAAGGAGAATAGGAGAGAGCTGTTTATTTCTATTGACTCTGAAATATTTATCAAAGGACCCTGCATTAAGATTTTTGTTATTGTTTGTCAAAATCTTTTGCTAAGATTAGCACTTCATCTTAAATACTCCCTCGCTTCTCTACTTTTGTGACCTGAAAATGATGGGAGATACAGGGATGATACAAAGGTACTGCTCCATGGTGTTTCTTTCTGTGGTAGCATTCAAGGGTTTTCACATTTTTTTGTTTTCCCCGTAATTGGGGCCAGAAAAGTACTGAAAGTAGATTTGCGTATTTCAGTTTATGACTGAAGGGTTGTTGAAAGACCTTAAAATTATATTCCTAAGGATAGAGACTTTCTCATGTGATTTTCCCAGCTCATCTGAAACAATGTCAGCATTAAGGGATCCTGCTTTTTAGTCGACTCGTCTTATAGATAGATTATTGGCATTCTGAGCATGTATAGGATCGTTTAAAATTCCTCCAGTATATCCTGGTTTACCATTGCTCTTTTTATTGGTCCTACTAGATTTAATGTGACTTGTACCTTCAGTGTAAATAATTCTTTGGATTGCCTGAGGGAGTATCATAGATTGCTAATTATTTTTGTTAACTGTTCAATGTCTTATATACCTTTAGCTACAGGAAACAAGTCTTACCATAACTTGATTACCATCCTAAGGAAATCAGGATGCCTGAGTCAACTTCGGCTTTGAATTTGATGTGAAAACTAGTTAGGCTAAGAAATTTACATTTTATGACCTCCAGAAAAGTCTCCACAGCAGAAACATTATTTAAAACAGGAAATTTATTCACTCTTGGACAGAAATTTGCTTTTAGTTTGATTGCAAGTTAAGAACACCTAGCTACACTTTTCTTTATTACACTTAACTCTTGAAAGCAGAGTTCAGACTCAAACCTAGGAGTATCAGATGTTACCATGTATAATCTAAAGGTTATTTTCTGATTGACAGTGCCTTGAGGAGGTCTGATCGTGTACTGATAATTTTGTCCGAGCGATCCCTAAAAGCCAGGTTAATGTAAGAAGTCAACCCAGAGAGTTGAGAATTTTTCAGACTTACTTCATTGCACTACAGCGAAGGTCTGCATATTGTCCTCAGTGTACTGGATAATCCTCTAGACTCAGTTTGAAACTAGGGGTAGCCTGGAACTTGACCAGAATCTCTAAGGTTGCAGGGGACCAGCAGGAAGCACAGTGTAGATGCCTGGGCTACTGATTGTACCCAGTGGAATGTGTGTGGGATTTTTTGTGACTGTTGGAGGGAAAGGGAGTAAGAGAATTAAATATGGAATTTATTAACACGTTCTGAATCTCAGCAGGTAATGGAAAGTGTAGGAAAAGATAGTGCTGAGAAAGAGAGAGAATTAAATAGGAAAAATAATACTTTAATCAATGGCCACCCTTTTTGTGTTGTTTTTGTGTTAAAATGCTGAATGTCGAGTCTGTGTGTGGAAAGGAGGGGCCCTTGAAACTTACCTGAGAAAGAAATACTATAGAGTATATAGAGGTGATACTTCAAAATCAAGGAGTTTTTCTGGAAGAATGTCAAGATTTGGGATAGTAATTCTATGAGATGGATGTTTGAAAGAGCTTCACATGGAAGAAAACAGAAGTTAGGGTATTGCTTATTTTGCTTATAGCACTTTACTTTTTTTTTTTAAGTTTTTATTTATTTATTTTGAGAAAGAGCACGCGCGCGCGAGAGAGAGAGAGAGCACGCGCGCGCGCTTGAGTGGGGGATAGGCAGAGAGACAGGGAGAGAGACAATCCCAAGCAGGCTCTGCACCATCAGCGCAGAGCCCGATGTGGGGCTTAAAACTCACGAACCGTGAGATCATGACCTGAGCCTAAGTCCAGTGCTTAACCGACTGAGCCACCCAGGCGCCCCACTTATAGCACTTTCTGTTTGGGTCCTGATTGCTTTTGGTTGTGGAGTTGAATTGTAATATCGATCCAGTATGAAATCTTTGTGTTTTGTTCCTAAGCAGTATGCAGGTGCTTTCTTGGCAGTGCGCCTGCTCGTATACTCTGCTGTATTAGAAAGATCGCTCCTTGTTCTCCTGATCAGTTTGCACACGATTTAAAATTTTTGATTACATAGTTTAAACATTCCTTTCTTTGACTGTTTAAATAACAGTTGTTCACTGTATAGAATTTTGGCAGTACAAAGAGGTACAAAGAAATAGTGAAACTTAAAATCTGTGGTTCTGATTGCTGAGAGAGAGAGCTCACGAAACACACTCTTTTGTTTTTCCCTTTTGAAACAAATTTAAATATATATTTATAATCATAATTACAGCTAAAAGTAAATTTGGGGTAAGTTCAACTTAACTAGGGGTAATTTAATTTGGGTTAACTTTAAGGATTTAAAAAAAAATTTTTTTAAGCAGTGTAATCCTCTTTTCAAATGAAAGCTTACATGAACTCCATTGTGTAAATTTGTTGAAAATGGACTTGTTCTGGTTAAAACAGGGTTTGGGGCTCTTCTTTCACCAGTGACTTCATGGGCACCTCCAAGAAGCTCCCGAATTCCAAGTAATAGTTGGAAAACGCCTACGTAGGCCGACTTGTAGCCCAGAAATATTGAGTGGCTTACCAAAATTCACAGCAGTTCAGTGGCAATATCACGACAGAAAATTAGGACATTTGACTAGTCCATTGCTCTTTTCTGGTGCATCCACTTCAAAAGCTGTTTGCATTAGACATACTTGAATAGCTGTTGTCCTGAAACAATTATTAGAGTGTCAGATTTTAAGATGTTTACATGAGAATTTTAAATAAATGTTTTGGCACTAAAGAAACAATAATTTGGTGCCTTATGAACATTAATATATGCCCCTCACCTCCGATTTTCATTATTTCCTTTCTCTTTCAGGAAGGAGATGGATAAAGCAGATGTTTATTGGGGCATTTCTTATCCCAGCTATGGTGTGTGGCACTGCCTTCTTCATCAATTTTATAGCCATTTATTACCATGCTTCAAGAGCCATTCCTTTTGGAACAATGGTAAGTTGCTTGAATCTTGCTTTTAAACTGGAAAAGTATAAGCATTCTAATATGAGGCCTGCTATCTCTCTGAAGTACCTCTTAGTAAGAAGAATTTTGGCATTTGCAGCCAGTCCCTGACCAGTCACAGAAAGTTAGGTGAAGAAAACTGTTTCTTGATTCTGTGAACCAGTGAAGTGAAAGTCCGACTTCTAAGTGTGACGAGAGAATACTATACTTTTTATCAGAGATGGGAGAAACTAGTGAATATATTATAGAGGAAGAATAATGACATACGAAAAAATGAGGGTGTTTTAAGGTGATAGGTGGGTGCGTTGGTAGTGGTAGGAAGTGAAGCTTCTCCATAATACGTTTTCTTTTTTCAGTATACACCGAAAACATTTATACTGATATGTTGCTACAGACATTAAAACCCTATCTCATATCTTACCTGTAATCACAGACTTTGAAATATTTTGGATCTTTTAACTACATTAAAACTAAAACACAGATATATTCCAGTGCTTTACAAAGGTAACCCACAGCCTCCAAATTGTTCTTGTTGTTACCTTTTTTTAAAATGTTTATTTATTTTTGAGAGAGAGACAGAGTACAAGCAGGGAAGGGACAGAGAAAGAGGGAGACACAGAATCTGAACCAGGCTCCAGTCTCTGAGCTGTCAGCACAGAGCCCGACGCAGGCCTCGAACCCACGAACTGTGAGATCATGACCTGAGCTGAAGTCAGACACTTAACCGACTGAGCCACCCAAGCGCCCCTTGTTGTTACCTTTTTACTAGAAACAGAATTTTAGGCTTGGAGCAGACTTCAATGTTTTGTTTTATTTTGTTTTTAAAGATATACATATATATATATGTATTTAATGTTTATTTATTTTTGAGAGAGACAAAATGAGAGTGGATTAGGGGCAGAGAGAGAGGGAGACACAGAATCCAAAGCAGGCTCCAGGCTCTGAGCTGTCAGCGCAGAGCCCGACGTGGGGCTCGAACTCATGAGCTGTGAGATTATGACCTGAGCTGAAGTCAGGCACTCAACCAACTGAGCCACCCAGGTGCCCCGACTTATTTTTAATGTACGCTTGTGCAGACATGTGCACACTCTTATGCACATGTATGCAAGGTGCACCATGGTTACTGCTTTTCAGAGAGGCTGTGTAACTTGGTCAAGGTCATACAAATATTGGCAGAACTGTAACTGGACCCATATCTCTTTCTGAATTTTGATCTTTGGTTTTCTGTCAAATGGTTTCATAAAAATTCCAGGTGATTTTCGTTGTTTTATAACCTGGGTTTCTCAAAGATCCTGCATTATACATTTTTACTAAATGTTTGATACTTTTTAGTTGGAAATATTTTTGAAAATTGCTTCAAAATTGGCATTCTTGTTTTTGTTTTTTTGCAATCCAAAGTGAGTGATGATAGTTGGGAAAGGGTAACATAATTAATTACATTCAGAACTAGAAAAGAATTTGCTTCATAATAGTTACAGGCCATTAGAAAGTATCTATAGGGCCTCAACTATCTCTTAAAGATCATCTGCTGAATTAATTATTTTCATAGTGCTTTAAAAGTTAAAATTCAGATTCTGCTATAATTTTCCTCAAAGTTTTGAATTGATGTGGTGAAAATTATATTTTAAAGTTGCTTTGCTTCACTAAAATTTTAAATTTTACCGCTTGTAAAGAGGGTTTTAAATTTTCAGTGTAATTTGCCTTTAGATAATTTAATGATTACTAGTTATTAGAATACAGTTTCAGACTCTGTACTGAGCCGAAGCAGGTTGATAAAAGTGGTCTTCGCACTTGCAAGACTGGCTGCTGATGCCGAGCAGGCACCTGAAGTACCTTGTTCTTCATTTGTTTCCAAATTCGGAATGAAGGACATTCATCCCCCTCAAGTTTTAATCAGATGTGTAGTCTAACATTTTTTTTTCTCCTTTAGAAAGTATCAAAATTTGTTTAGAAAATGAAATTTAAGAACTTGAGGTGAATGTTTGACCCAGCTGTCCATTTAGTATTTTAACTAATGAAATTTGTATTTTAGTTATTTGTCGATATTATGAAGGAAGTGGTTATACAGTGTCAAAATCTCCATGGCTCTCAACCCTAGGTACACATTAGAATCCTTGGGAATTTAAGTAATTTCAGTGCTCATGGCTTCGTCTTAAGCCAGTTTAATCTGTTTTGCTTTAAATCCAGTCACTAGCGTTTACCTGATTCTGGTTCCCAGCATCTGGAGATGGACCTCTCGGCTGAAAGGCTCCCAAGCCATATGTTTCTGAGAAGCTGTGTGCTCCTACTTAACTGGACACCCTTGTTTGAAAATCAGTCTTCAGATACTCCTCTATGCTCTTCCCCTGGCCTTAGCTGTTTCTGTCCCCCATTCCTTCGATCTCGTGGACATTGAGCCCTTTCTCAATGATCTTTCTCTAGTTCTCTGTTTTCTCAAATACTTTGTAGCTAAGGATTTAATCCAACTTTGGTGAAAGTGATTTCAGGCTTTTGCCTGCCTTAATAGAAGCACCCACATAATAGGGTTTTGCCAACTTGGGATCTGGAATTTTGTCAGAATACTGCTGTTGTCACCAGGACTAGCCCAAGATTGAAAGTGAGCAGAATTTGTCTTCAGACCCCAACTTCTCTGCTCAGGTGTACCTAATTACACATAAAAGCCATTAAATCCGTGTCAGATTAAACTTGTTGAACAATTGTTAATCTTCCTGGCTTAATAAAGATAAATGTAAGTAGAGGGTAGTAATAATAATCTGAGCTCATATCATATCTCAAAAATGAAATTCATGATATGTGATCAGAAATTACCGCAGTAAAGAATGGAGACCAAGACGAATGAACAGGTACTATTTTAGATCTCTCAAAGGTTATGAGGAAAGTAGAATATCCCTAAGTGTAAAGGAATAATAAAGATCTATATATATAAAAAAACAAAAACAAAACTCTGTTACCTAACCTGAACTTTTGACAAATGCTAAGGCAAATTGGGATTTTGTAAAGATACTTTCCTAGTGTGACCACAGGCTTATTACATGGGATCAGGTGATGTAACAGAGTAGAAGAAAAAATGGCTCTAACCCATTCTTTTTCTTTTTCTTTTTCATTAAATAAAATAACCTTTAAACAAGAAAAGATAAGAGGAAAATAATCCCTGATAAGGGGGAAATGAAGCCTAAGAAAGGGAAGGGGATTCCTGGTACAGGACTCCACAGCTACCTTAGCTGTAAGTTTGCTGCTTATGTAAGTGACCTTTTAGACATACTGAGAGATCATGCTGATAAGCGATGTCTGAATAACTGTAAGAGAACAGAAGCATTGTAAAACTGGACATTGGCAAATTTACTTTTCCAGAAGGGAAAGGAAGAAAGTGGATTCTGCCTTACAAAATGTGGTGAATTGATGAAACACAAGATACTAGAATGTTACTAAAATTTGTCTTTTAAATCCTGGAAATAATAAACATTGGGAGCTATTATGGATTTATGAAGACAAAAATACTAGAACAACTTCATTTCCTCTTTTTGGTAGGTTTTAGTAGATAAGAACAAAAGATCGGAAAGTATTGATCTTGTTGGACAAGATAGAGAAATATAGGTGGAATAGTACAATCAGGTAGATGTGTAAATAGTTATAGAATTAAAGAAATAGAATGATATTACTAATAAGATGTCACATATGTCTTTCAGTAGAGTAGACTTTGACCAATTCAGATGATTGTTAATGATGTGTATAAAGGCGTAATGAATTGTTAATGATGTGTATAAAGGCGTAATTAAGTTGAAAAAGGACATGAGATCAAGGAGAAAACTAGGAATGTGGAATGATGAAGACAACATCTAAAACCGGTCTCACCTGACTGAAACGATGTGCCAAATTTGACCAGACGAATTATAATAAAGAGAGATACATGTGTGTTGCATTTTGTAGTTTGCCAAAAGCTCTTTCTTACCTTATCTGGTTTCAGAAGGACCCAAAGAGATAGGCAGAGCTAGTGACATGTGTTATCCCTGTCATACAGAGCAGAAGCCCAGGACTCTTGCAGAGTAACTGACTCAAATCACATTTTGTTTGTTGTGCTGTGGTGATGATTTGTTTTTGTCTATTTTCTTTCCTTCTTTTCTGCCAAAAGGAATTTTAGCTTTATGCTGAGACTGGTGAAGGTAGAATATGTTATGCCTTTTGTGTGTGTGTGTGTGTGTGTGTGTGTGTGTGTGTGTGTGTGTGTGTGTGTGTGTGTGTTTACAGCTGTGTAGAGATATAATTAATACATGATAAATTGTATGTATTTAAAGTATACAGTTTGTTGAGTTTTGATATGTGTATACATTTAGGAAACGATCACCAGAGTCAAAAAAAGAAGGTATTTATGAAGTCCAGAAGTTTCTCTGTGTACCTTTGTAATTCACCCCTTTTTTCCTCCTTCTTCTTCCCTCCTCAGGTAACCATGGATCTGCTGTCTGTCATCATAGATTAGTTTGCATTACCTAGAATTTTATCTAAATACAGTCACATAATATGTTCTTTTTTTGTCCTTTTTCACTCAGAAAATTATTTTGAGATTCATTGATGTTGCATGTATTAAAGTTTATTGCTTTATATTGCTCAGTAGTATTCCATGGATATACCACAATTGTTTACCCATTTATCCAGTAATGCATTCTTGGGATTATTGATCCCAATTATTAATGCATTATTTCCAGTTTTGGGCTATTATAAATCAAACTGTTATGAGTATTCATATACAAGCCTTTGTGTTGGATATATTTTCAGTAGTCTTGGACAAATAACTACAGTGGAATGACTGAGTCATACAATATAGTTTAATAGAAACTTCTAAACTGTAACAATGTGTGTTGACTATACTAAAAAAAAAAAAAAAAGAGAGACCACTAAACTTTTCTACAACAATTTTGTCATTTTACATTCCCACCAGTATTGTATAGGATAAGTTGCAGTCACTCCACATCATCTCTGGCACTTGATGTGTCTTTTTAATTTTAGTCATTCTAGGAGATACATAGTGGTGTCTCATTGTGGTTTTAATTTGCATTTCCTTAATAACTAATCACATTCAAGCTCTTTTGTGTATTTATTTGCCATCCCTATCTTTTTTTTTTTTTAATGAATCTTTGGCCTGTTTTTTTATAGGTTATTTGTCTTGTTGAGTGGAAGAGTTCTTTGCATATTGTACATACTTGACCTTTGTCTTAGTTTGGAAATCTAGTCTCCCCCTTTGTGGCTTGTCTTTTTGTTCTTTTAAGAATATCTTTTGATGGGGCTCCTAGGTAGCTCAGTCGGTTGAGCGTCTGGCTCTTGATTTCTGTTCTAGTCACGATCCCAAGATCATGGGATCAAGCCCTGTGTCGGGCTGTGTGCTGAGCGTGGAGCCTGCTTAAGGTTCTCTCTCTCTCCCTCTGCCCCTCTCCCCTGCTGGAGCTCTCTATCCCTCAGGGAAAAAAAACCCAAAAAAGTATCTTTTAAAGAGCAAACGTAATTAAGTGTAATTTATTGATTTTTTTTTCTTTATATGTGCTTTTCTGTCCTTTTGCCAAACCAAAGATCAGTTAGCCTTTCTTGTGTTTTCTTCTAGAAATTTTATAATTTTAGCTCTTAAATATGATCCATTTAAGGTCAGTGATCATTTTTGGTAATTTTGTATCTTGCGTGAGTAAAGAAAGGGTCAAGGGTTTTGTTTTGCTTTGCTTATGACTAGTGTTCGAACATTTCTTAAAAAGAAAATGTGCTTTCTCTACTGAATTGCCTTAGCACTTTTGTTGATCGTCAACTGACCATATAAAGGTGGATCCATTTCTGAACTTTTTGTTTTCTTCCATTGATTAATTTGTCATGTTTTTATGCCAGTGTGACATTCTTTATTACTGCAGTTTTTTATAATTTTTGAAATCACTTCTTTTTCAGTGTTGTTTTGGCGTTTTTAGGTTCTTTGCATTTCCATCTAAAGTTTAGAATGACCTTGTCAGTTTATACAAAAAACCCTGAGATTTTGATTGGGATTGTGTTGAATCTATAGATCATTTTGGGAAGAACTGACATCTTAACAATATTGAATCTTTTAATTATTGAACACAGTATATCTTATATCTCTTAACCTAGTTTAATTTTTCTGTGCAACATTTTGTAAATTTTGTTGTTTAAATTTTGTACATCTTTTATTGAATTTACCCTTAAGTATTTCATATCTTTCATGCTACTTGTAAATGGTATTTTTAAAATATCAGAAAAATAATTAATTTTTGTATACTGGCTTTGCATCCTGCAACTTTGCTAAAGTTACTTATTCTGATTTCTTTTTTTGTAGATTCCTGAAGATTTTTTACATAGATAATCATGTGGTCTGTGAATAAAGACACTTTCACTTCTACTTTTCTAATCTATATACCTTTTATTTCTTTTTCTTGCCATGTTGCACTGGCTACAACCCCCCAGTGCAGTGTTGAACAGAAGCAGTGAGAGCTGACTTTCTTGTCTTGTTCCTCCCCCTAGAGGGAAAGCATCCAGTCTTGTGCCATCAAGTAAAATGTTACCTGTATTTTTGTTGCAGGTGCCCTTCATCAAGTTGATGAAGTTCTCTTCTGCTTAGTTTGCTGAGAGTTTTTTGTTGTAATTATTTTGAATAGTGAATAGAAGTTGGATTTTGCAGTGGCTTTTTCTGCATCTTTTGAGATAATCTATGATTTTTATTTTTTAGTGTGGTAATATGGTGAATTATATTGACTTTTGAATCTTAAACCAATTTTTTATTCCTTCAACAAACCTGTTTGGTATGATGTATTATCTATTGTGTATATTGCTGGATTCCATTTGCTAAGATTTGTCGGGTTTTTTGTTTTTTGGTTTTTTTGCATCTATATTTATGAAAGATATGATCTGTGGTTTTCTTTTTTTCTGGTTTTGCTATCAGGATGATGCTAGATTCATCAAATAAGTTTTTAACTTCAAGTCCAATGTTTCTTCTGTTAGAGTACTGACATAGCTCAAAAAGCAGAATGGGAAGTTATTTATTAGCATGTTGAGAATAATCTCATAAAATAGAAAGGCTTCTTACAGGCTTTTGTGTTTGAGTTAGTGGTACTCTGATTAATTAGTTCCTATTATTGAAATGCTTATAGACATAAAGGCGTAAATGTATGAGTAGAAAAAGAGTGATAAAAATTGTCTAGTCTGAGCGTGTGGTGAAGAAATGCATAAACATAATGACTGGTAAGACAATATATTATTACCTGAGAATCACCTTACCTAAAAGCAATTATTGTCTATCACCGTAAATAAAATTTATATTCTGTAGAATTCCAAAACAACTCCTCTCAGGATGCATTTTCCCTCTCCATTCATTCCATTTACAGCACAGATTTCATAAAAGGCCACTTTGGAAGCAGAGCTGGAATAAGTACTAGCCACATTCTTGGTTTGTGACAGATTAGAGGAGCTGACCAGTTGGTACACTTTGGGGTATTAAGTGCTGATAGGCAGTACTTGTTTCCAACTTGCTCTTAGTGTAGATCACTCCCTCAGCCTTGAGTAAGTCCCCCACCCCCCCCAACCCCTGCACTTCCCTACCTGTTTTCGCTGTTAGTCCGTGCACGGTGGCTAGGAGGCCAGGGGAGGGCCCTGTATCTGTTTGAGCCCCAGAGCTTTCATGGGTGTAGTAGACTAATGGGTTTTTTTTTTTTTTTTTTTTAAGTCTTAACTGCTAAATTTCATTTTAAAATGAAACTATGTGGAAGCCCAATATAGAAAATAGATATCAACATGAATCCTTTAGTATAAATAAATTTTTGCAAATTCAGTATCGTAACATTCTATATTTAATGAGAAGCAGTAAAGTTGTGATGAATACAGATCTAATGTAAAGGAGTATGAGTAAGAGTTCAGTCATATCTTCTTCAGTAACCAGTTTATTTGGCTAAATATCAGTCTTGAGAAAAATCCTGACTTCACAGATGATTTGATTCATGTGACTTTTTTTTAACAGCTTGCCTTACAGTCTCAGAGTAATTCTTCAAGTAAACTCATCCAGAACTTGAACATAAAGGAGTCGGAAATTGGTTTCACAGTTCAGTCACTAACAGTTCTAACAAACCACTAACGTTTTTTGTCATGTATAAGAAAACAGACAAGCAAAGGGGAAAAATTAAACAGATATCAAACAGTTGATAATGTCTTGGTGAGACTGTTTATAGATTCCTTTATTGATTATTGTCGTTTTGCTTTGAATGAGCACACAGACAATATATGCCCTCGTGTTGCTTGCCACGCATATGTGCTATAGTACATTTGCTTGTACAACTCTAATAATAGCAAATATGTACAGGCCCGAATGGGATCAATGGGAAGGGAGGGAGAACAAAAGACCAGTGTAGCATTACAAACCTTCCTAATCAATAACACATTTACGAGAAATCCAAATGCAGACACATCAGGAGAAACTGTTCTCAGGTTTGCATGAAAATGAGTTAATCTGGTTATGATAGCTTCAGTGTATTAATGTTTGACACAGAACTCCTCTGAATCTATTTTTTTTTAATCATACTTCAAGATATTTTGCTTTTTATTTTTTTTTTCAAGTTTATTTATTTGTTTTGAGAGAGTGCACGAGCAAGGGAGGAGCAGGGAGAGAGGGAGAGAATCCCAAGCAGGCTCTGTGCTGTGAGTGCAGGAGCCCTACATGGGGCTCAGTCTCATAAACCATGAGCTCATGACCTGAGTCCAAATCAAGAGTTAACTGACTGAGCCACCCAAGCAGCCCTATACTTCAGAATATTTTAAACACTGTTTTCAAAGGATATTCAAATTAAATGCTTGTGGAATTCCTGAAGCTCTTCAGCAAGACCTGAGGGTTCTGTGCAATAGTTTGAAAACCACTGTCCTAGAGCATGTCATTCCTCAAAGGAATTATTTTCTTCAGCTTCTCTTCAATTCTTTTTTTTTTTTTTAAATTTTTTTTTCAACGTTTTTTATTTATTTTTGGGACAGAGAGAGACAGAGCATGAACGGGGGAGGGGCAGAGAGAGAGGGAGACACAGAATCGGAAACAGGCTCCAGGCTCCGAGCCATCAGCCCAGAGCCGGACGCGGGGCTCGAACTCACGGACCGCGAGATCGTGACCTGGCTGAAGTCGGACGCTTAACCGACTGCGCCACCCAGGCGCCCCAGCTTCTCTTCAATTCTTATTTGAAATTACAGTCCTGGGAAAATAAGAGGAAAGTACATAGGTCTCTACTACAGTGTATTAACATTTATGAGTCCTGTATACTTAATGATAGCAAATGAATAATTAAGAAAGCAGTCAACAGCAACAATTGAGACTGAATTCATACCCCCAGGGGCTCCTGGGTGGCTCAGTTGGTTAAGTGTCCGACTCTGGATTTTGGCTCAGGTCACGATCTGGTTCGTTTGCGCTGACAGTACAGAACCTACTGGGGATCTCCACCTCCTCTCTCTCTGCCTCTCCCCCGCTCATGCTCTCTTTCTCTCCCAAAAATAAACAAAATTTCATCCTCCCAGATATGTATGAGACAACGTATAATTTGCAATGTTTTCTAATATAACCTTATTTTTCATGTTTCACATATTCTTGTTATATGAGCATAAATTCATATTACTAATAGGTCCAAATTGAGATACCAATAATTTGAGTTCCGAAGCCTGATCTTTAAAATCGAATTCCAGGGCTTTTGTAACTTTCATACGTTTATACAAGTTTTACCTGGAAGGGATGTGATTCTGCCCTTTGGTTTATTTAAAACACACAAACACACACACACAAACGCACGCACGCACGCGGGTAGAATGATGTGGTTTGCACTCATGTTGCTTAAAGATAGACCCCTCGTGTGGTAACTGTGGATTTTCTATCCTCCACCTCTTCATTGTTCGTTTCTTCACAATTTTTATTCATCTTTTCTCTCACTTTTACTTTTTATTAGAAACCTAAAATGTATAATTGGAAGAGATCTTAGATGCAGTTCAGTCTTCCATTTTGTAGGAATTCATAATGAAGTGGTTTTAACCAGATGCTGGCTGGAAAAGAGCTTGAGTGAGTCCTTGAGTACCCAGATTTATATAAAGAAGAAAAGCACAGAAATAATTATTTTCCTGACTGCTTTGGTTCTGGAATCTCATATGGTCTTCCCTGCAACTTTGGACTTTGAACCACTGATGGGCAGAAAAATGTTCATGCCATTTTAGTAATGACCCATAGATACGTAAATAGAGATCCGCTTCTGTTAAGATCGATCCTAAGGCGGTGTGAAATGGAGAAACGGTCATGGATGGTGTCTGAGACTGAACCGAAATGGTGGTCTGGCCACCTCCCAGCTGTGTGGGCGTGGGAAGTTACTTAGCCTCTCTAAGTCTCATTTTCTTCATCTGTGACATAGGGAAATAACATGTAAAGCTCGTTGTGTATATTAGGAGCTCAATAAAATAAGTTGGTTATAGTGACAGTAGGTAAAGGATATGTTAGAAGCATGACAGCTAAAGGTGAAATCAAGAGAGGAAAAAGGGCTGCAGCAGACACCAGATGGGAGGGTGGGGAATGTGAGCAGCTGCAGTAGGCGGGAAACCGTTCAGCTTGTATTTAGTTCAGTTCTACTGTTTCAATGCACATTCTTCACCTCTTTTCGTTTGTATATATCTTAAGCAATTTTAACCTGTATTGAACTTGAACGTTTTATTTTGTGGTCAAATTGTGTTTAAATTTTTAGGTGTCCCCTTTATTTTTATAAATGCTCTTCTGAGTAATCACACACGTTTTAATTTAATTTACAGGTGGCTGTTTGTTGCATCTGTTTTTTCGTTATTCTTCCTCTAAATCTTGTTGGTACAATACTTGGCCGAAATCTGTCAGGTCAGCCCAACTTTCCTTGTCGTGTCAATGCTGTGCCTCGTCCCATACCGGAGAAAAAATGGTAAAGAGAATGCTAAGTCTTATATCATTGTCTCTCACAATATAGAAATTCTTAAGGCTATTCTATATATATAACTTTTTGAATTGGCATGCATTTCTAAGAATGACTGTCTTAAGAATTTGTCTTTTTAACTTTTTCCTTCAACCTATATTGTTCGCAGTAGTAATCAATTATACCCTTATTTCACTTTCTGAATATTGGTGCCATTTACAGATAAATTTAAATGCTTTGATAAGTACACTGGTGCTTAGAGGTGGGTAGGAACTAGAGCTGCAGCAGTTTTATTTACTGTAGTATACAGGCCGGAATTGACCTGCTGCCTATTTTTATAAGTAAAGTTTTGTTGGAACATACCTATGCCTGTTCATTCGCAGATCTAGGACTGCTTTTACACTGCAGCATCAGAGAGTGAGACCCTGTCACCTGCAAAACCTGAAATATTTACTGTCTGAAACTTCACAGAAGTTTGCCAACGCTTGGCTTACAATTTGATTTTCCTTTCCAGATATTTTGTTATTCTAAATAATACACACATTTGTAGCCACATACATTGTACCAGTTGAAAGATGAATTAGGATTAAGACCAGTTATAATTTACCGACTTAATGTTCTTTATCTTCACTTCTGGGATAGTATAGAATCTCTCAAATACATTCTGTTTTATGGCTAAAATGGGTTCTTAAGAACCCCCAGAATTCAAGATTAATCTTGACAAAGGATGATGAGTATTTGTTAAGCAACTGAAGGGATTCTTTAACTGCAGTAATGTAAACATAGTTTACAGTTTATTTGACCAGTCAACTTTGAAATTATGATTCTTAATGGATTTTTAACTTGAGATAATTTGTATTTTTTTTTTCAAATTTTGGACATGAAATGGGATGTCATTAGTATGTTATATTTCTAATTTTTGTGATTCACATTGGAAAAAAACTAAATACTTTGCCTTTTGAAATTAGCAAATTGGATGTTTCAGTGCTGATTTATGCTATTCTGCATTCTTCATTTCCTGATTGTTACTAGCAGACAAAAGTAGAGCAGTCTTGCTGTATGGACACCTGTCACATTCTCCATCGCATAAGAAAGAACTGCACAGTAGACTCTGTCTATTCATACATTGAAAAGCCTCTGTTCCTAGGTAGTTTACCTCATTATAGACATAATTTATATTCAGAGACTTACATATACAATCTTTTGTAGACTTGGAGGTATATAGACATTGAAATGGAGGCCGAATAAAACAGCACCTATAAGGGAGGGTGACCTGTTAGAGTGTTAGGATTGTCCGTGTTCTTTTTTTTCCTTAGATCGTGATTATGAGAACTTTCGTGCTTTGTTTTTTAAAGTCCGTTTTCTTTTTCAAATCAAGGTTAGACTCTAGGTCACTAGGACTGGTGAAGGAGAGGAAGGAACAACACGTGACCTTGCACACCCTGGGTCACAGGTGGAGGAAGGCTCGTGTGTATCTTTATTTTCTTTATAAAGTTACATGGGCACTAAATCTGAATACTAGATCTGGCTCTCAGTGACTTGTTATCTTAGGAAGATCGTTTTTTAACCTCTGTGGGTCTTGGATTCCTATAAAAGGAGGAAAGAAGACTAGATTAAATGTTTTTTAAGGTTTTCTTTTTTTATCCAGCTTTCACATACTGATTTCCTCTCATCTTTTTAGTTTGTTTATCCCAGAGATAGTAGTTTAGTATTTTTTATATGCCAGATACTGTGCCGGATGCTGGGAATACCTAGATGAATAGCTTCTGCCTGCCAGAGTTAGCATAGCACTAATCTAGTGAGGTATGATATGTATATGATTGCAGTTCCACATAGTGTGAGGTAAGTGCTGCCAGAGTTATGTTCATGAGGCAGTACAAGTACGGGGAAAAAACCCACCTCTTTCTGGGAGACTGGGGAAGGGCTTTATGGGGAGAACACTCGAGCTAGTGCATGCGGGAGAAGAAGTGTGACGAGGGAAGGCATTCCAGGTGAAGAATTACCAGTTGCATCAGTATGTGTTGAGTGAATGAATGAGGTTTGGATTTAATTTTTTATCCATTCTTGGCTCCATTATAACTCAAGACTCACAATACCATAATTGTATAATTCACAAGGAAGGGAATCGCCAACCCAAGGAATGCATGAGCAAAGAGATGGCAAGGCTACAATTTGGGAAACATTATTTCACAGAAGGGTCTCAAGACTTTTCTTTCCCTATGGCTTTCTATAAATAAATGCCTGTGAAATTTTTAGAAGTTATTGAGAGATGCAGACAGAATAGGAGCAAACACTTAAGAGAGTTTTTCCTGAGTTCCGTTGGTAGCAAGAATTTGTATTCCCCGAATTCGTATCTTGACCTTTATTACCGGAAAGAATTTTGACTATAACCTATGGCTAATTTAAAGTCCTACCTCTATGTTGTGCCTCTTTGAATTTTTGTTTTTTCTTTTTACTGGTTTATTTCTATTCCTTAGATTATTTTTTAAGTGCCAAGTTTCTGCTTTCTGTTATCTGGATTTATATAATGTAATGTGAAAATCACACTAGAAGTTTATTGCTAATGTTAATATTTTCCAGGTTCATGGAGCCTGCAGTTATTGTTTGCCTGGGAGGAATTTTACCTTTTGGCTCAATCTTTATTGAAATGTAAGTTGTGGCAATGCATTTATGTTTTGAGGCATGTAATTTTAATAAGAGAATGTAGGAGTTAGGGTAGGTGTAGAATCATCAGGAAGGCATCTAATAGAGTTAGTCTGTTAATTTCATGGCTCCCAGAAAGGGATCTAACATTATGTATCTGAAAGTATTTCCTCCTGTGATTTCAAATATTCAGGTGAAGTTTATACGTTTTTGTATTGTGTTCTAGACCCTTCTTACCTAACAAGAGATCTTAGAAATCACAGGATGCATACCAAAGAGTACTAGACTAGCCTTTGATCACATGCGTGATATAAGGAATTGCTGGGTTTTATTATATTTTTGAAGTATTTTTGAGGGTCCAGGGAACTAGTAAAACATTACCTGCCAGTCAGTCTGGTAGATCTTGATGTCTTCAGTACGTAGTTATTTCCAGTCTTCTTCCACAGAGGCCTGCAGGAGTGCTGGAAAATGTGTAAGTGTTTAGGGGTCGAAGGTTTGCCACCTTGTGCACAGTTACTGTGCTTCGTACCTGCATCCTTGGTCACCACTGCAAAATAGAAGTCTTTTCTCAGCTTGTGTTCTGGTGTTGCTTGATGGGAATGCTCTGGCATTTTTATTTAGGCAGGATAGTTCTTTGTGTGGGACTTTCTCAGGGACTGCAGTCATACACCTCGGGCTCTTGCCCACAAAATGCCAGTCACTGTGACTGCACAGAATTCCCTTATACTTTTCCAAATGTGCCACTACTGATTGTCTCCTGTACAGTGGACACCTCCTTAACAGACAGGATTGGATCGGATAATTGGTTAATTGAAAGTTGGCTCATGTAAGGCTTATTAAAAAAAGATCCATACATAACATTTTATTTTAACTTAAAACAACTGAAGGTACATCTTTCACTCGTTTTTTAAAAATATAGAACCAGAGTCTTTGATTTATATCTAGTCGATGTTTCTGTCATTTTCCCTTTGACAGTCATAATGCATCTTCTGTGTTTCCAGCCTTTTAAAAGTGGGGACAAGAACATAAAGACCTGTCTCAACCATTCTAAGTGCAAAATCTCTCTAGATTTGTACATTTCTCTCCCAGAATTTAGTAGCTATCTCGCCCACACCTAATTTCATGTTGTTGTTTTTTAAGTGACTCACCTTATTGAATTTCTCCAAAACATTCACATAATGTTCATTGAAATCATGCATCCTTTTTGCTGTCATATTTATTGGTGTATGTAACATTCAATTAAGTTATCTAATTATTCCAACAAGTACAGTTGACATAGATTTGGGTCACCTGTGCTGGTCACCTGCCAGCTGTGAATGTGCTGTGGGCATTAGTACCTTAGAGGAACTGGAGTGCACGTCACTCTAGCTTGTGGTTTAATAAAGCCAGTTCAGGAACCTCTTCTATACTTCTAGCTGATACACTGCTTTGTGTCCTCACCCCGACTTGACCTCTATTTTTGCCTCCTACCACCCCTGTTCCCAGTACCTTCTGGATCACCTCTCTTCCTGCTTTGTTCCATTAGACAGCCTCTCTGCTGTATCCTTAAGTTCTCTGTTTTGACGACCCTCATGCGTTCTCCTCTTGGCAGCCACAGTGATCTTCTTAAGGTGTCAGTCTGATCACGTCACTTCTTTGCTAAAGACTTTTCATTTTCACTGAGGTAAGGTCCCCCAAATGCTATAACATAGCCAGTAAGGACCTTTGTAATACAGCCTCATTCGCTTCTCCAGCCTCATCTCTTAGCTCTCACCCCTTCATTTGCAGTTCTAGCCATACTCCGTTACTTTGAGCTTTTCTAAATACAGTGAATTCCCTCGTTTGTAAGCTTTGCCTTTGCTCTTCCTATTTCTGCAACATTCTTCTGGCTCCCCTTACCCCCATATGCCTTATTTATTATTCTCATTACTCCTCCCCAGAGTCCCACCTAACGGAACTGGCAAGATGCCCCTTAGGTTGCATTGGTAAAGCACGTGGTGCATCAGGACTGCCTCCTTACTGGTGTTCCCCACTTTACAGTAGTGTCCTTGAGGGTAGAGACTGTCATCTTCATAGTTCTGTTCTCGCTGCTTCTTGTGGTAGGACCTTCAAATATCTATTGGAAGCATGAGTGACAAATAAGTGAGCTAAACAGAGAGAATAAGAAAAAGAAAAGAGGCTAAAGGCTCCTTTTCTAACGATGACTTGGGGAATGGAATTAGAGTGAAGGGTCTTTTTCTTCATTTAAAATGTTAATGCCCTTTGTCTTGCTGTCCTCCAAAAATAGCAGGAAGCTTCATTGAGCTTTCTTTTTTCTGATTATTTTTATTTTCCTAATTTTATACATTTTTACTCTATCAAACCTACTTTAAAAATTTTAGTAGGGTGTTTATAAAATATAAAATACACTGTTAGAACAGTGTTGTATCTAGAAAAAAAACGAAAGAATGAGAGAATTGCCTTTATTCGACAGACAGGAATTTTTAGCTGTATTCATTTTTCTTTGCCATATTTTACTCCTTTAAGCTTCTAATGTATTCAGTTTGCTTAGAGATGGATGCCCTACTAAAAAATCTGTTCTTGGAAGATTATCCAAAAAAATATTTTTGAGAGATATTTGGAGGATTGAACAGATGAAAAAGGGTAAGACAAACTGTTGGAAGTAACTTGAAAGGAAATAATGGAGGGGCACCTGCGTGGCTCAGTCGGTTAAGCGTCCAACTCTTGATTCCAGCTCAGGTCATGATCTCACAGTTTGTGAGATCAAGTCCACGTTGGGCTCTGCACTGACAGTGCAGAGACTGGGATTCTCTCTCTTCCTCTCTCTCGGCCCCTCCCCCACTTGTGTTTTCTCTCTCTCTCTCTCAAAATAAATAAACATTAAAAAAAAAATAATTGAGATGTAAGTTAGACGACAGTGAGAACTGAGATGTGAGGCTTAGCAAAGGGGTGAGCTTCAAAAATGAAGACAAAACTATGTCTTTATTGCATTTTATGTAGGTATTTCATCTTCACATCTTTCTGGGCATATAAGATCTATTATGTCTATGGCTTCATGATGCTGGTGCTGGTCATCCTGTGCATTGTGACCGTCTGTGTGACCATCGTGTGCACATACTTTCTACTAAATGCAGAGGATTACAGGTGGTAAGTACTTCTATCTGGGAAGAACCTCAGGGGCCGATAATATTTTTAAATAAGATGCCGTGTGACGTGTATCAGGTAGAGTAAGAGATCTGTATAGAAATTTTGCTACCTAAGATAGTATAAGAAATTTTCATGTAAAAATGATGAAGATTTTAGAGGAAAAGTAGTATTAGCCAAAAAAAGTTTTTGTGCTCATAATGGTCACTCTTTTACTTATTTTCACAAAGTACTTGATGTGGAAAGAACATTATGAGGAAGCATTGCTCTATTTTAAACAAAAGAAGACAGTTCTGAAAGGAAGTGGTTTATTTAAGGTCATTTATAATAGGGAATCTGACAGAATTCAGAGTCTCTCCCATTTCTTAGGCTTTCTCCTTGATGATATATTTAAATGCCATCTATATGCATTTGTTTTTAAACATACAGAATTTTAGAGAATGTTCTTATAAAATTCTTTGCTTTAAAATCTGTTTCAGTGCCATTCATTCAAAAGAGTCACCTTTTTTTCAGGCAATGGACAAGTTTTCTCTCTGCTGCATCAACTGCAATCTATGTTTACATGTATTCCTTTTACTACTATTTTTTCAAAACAAAGTAAGTGGAGACATTTTCTCATTTTGTGTTTAGGGAAACTAAAGCTGTCGTTTAAATACTAGAATGTAAGAACAAAAGGTCGGGTATAGGGAGTATAGTCAATGGTATTGTAATAGCGTCGTGTGGTAACAGATGGTAGCCATACTTGTGAACACAGGATAACGCGTGAACTTGTTGAATCACTGTGTGTACGCCTGCAACTAATGTAACATTGTGTGTCAACTAACTATACTTCAACTTAAAAACAATTAAATAAGTAGTAGAATTTAAGGTCCTGTGTTGAAAGTAAAGGTGGATATACTATATATATGTTTTTTGTTTCATTTTAGGATGTATGGCTTATTTCAGACATCGTTTTACTTTGGATATATGGCGGTATTTAGCACAGCCTTGGGGATAATGTGTGGTAAGTTCTGAAGTTTTTGCAATATCATGAGTAAATTTTTGAGATTTTTAGAATCAGAAAAATGCAGTAATTGGATATTAAGAAATTACATTCTTCTGCTTGATCAGGAACAACAAAGTAGACTCAAGAATCTGATTTCAGCCCTTTTGACTATTCCTAAAAAACTTGTCACCGATTCCCTTTTGACTATTCCTCAAAAATTCATCATTGATTATTTTTTGATATTTTATTCCTAATAATTCTGTATAGCACTGTTTTCTGTACCACAGTTTCTCGTTCACATTGAAGTTTGGTATTTTTTTAACTTAGGCTCATTGGAAAAGATTATGACGTAAACACATTAAGGTGTTGACTGAATGTTTGGAAGTTTCTAGGACTATTCATGGAGATACAGGGTCCAGGAGGTAGTATCTGGGTTATAAGTACACAGCTTGGGAGCCTGCAGACTAGGCTTAAGTTCTGGCTGTGCCAGGTATGTTCTGTACCTTGATCCAATTCTGCAAGCTCTCCAAACTGTGTAAAATGAGGGTAATACCACTGTTTTTTGGGTCTGTCACAATCTTCCATTAAATAGAAGAAGTAATAGTTATTACCATATGATAGAGTCTCTAGCATGTGTGAAATAGCTGTAGAAAATAAAGAACTTTTGGAAGTAGCATGATAAATAGAAAAGTAATGGACTTGAGAGCCTGAGAGACCCAGATGAGTTCTCCATGCTGCTTTTTTTGTGGCCAGGGGAAGTCATATGGAGGTCTGTAAATCTCACGTTCTCATTGGTGAAAGGGGCATATCTTTCAGAGTAGTTATCTGTAATAGTATCATGTGTAAAGCACAAGTGTAATGCAGGTCTGCTATCAAGTATTAAGAGATAACCTGTTATGTTCGAGACACGGCAGGGAGTGGGAAGAGCTGGGGCTTTCGGGGGTCAGTCCTAGGTGCAAATCCTGGTGCCCCTTCTTAATACCCATGTTACTCTGAACAAATTATTTAACCTTTCTTCCTCAGTGTTTTCATTTGCAAAACAAAAGCAACACCTACCTCAAAGAGTTGTGATGAGGATTCAGTGATTAGATGTGGGTAAACAGGTCGATGAGACTGATGCTCAGTGAGTGGTGGCTGCTGTGGTTACTATATTGACAAGAGCTAAAAATCCTTGGGCTTCCTTCTGTTCTGGGATTGTGTCTCTGCTTCTGTAGTTTGTTCAAGCTTCTACATGTTGTGTTTTGACCTCCAAACAATTTCATGAATAGTGGTACCTTAAGGAAAACGCATACAAGTAACTTACTTTTTTTCTGGTTCAGGTTTTCACTTGATAAATGAGGCTAATTCCCTACTTACCTCATAAGGAATGATGCCAGGCTTAAGGACTAATCACTGTGGAAACATTTCCAGATAGTTTATAATTCATACCCTTCTCCTTTCTCTTTTATTTGCCATTGACTTTTGGTAATTCCACCCTTAGCTATAGAGTAAGCAATAGAATAAGGAAGATATGATAATCTTGTTAAAAGCTAGGTTCTGGTATGACATTTGTGGACCTCTGGTGTACCAAGATTGCTTTCTTCCTCCGTCAAAAGAATCCATTCCAAAGATGGGTGGTTAACAGAGGCAGGGGGATTAGGGGCATGGGCAAAATGGGTGGGGGTGGTCAAAAGGTACAGACTTTCAGTTATAAGATGAGTAAGTTCTGGGCATGTAGGGTGACTAAAGTTAACAATCCTGTCGTGTATTTTTGAAAGGTGCCAAGAGATTAGATCTTAAAAACTCTCATCACAAGAAAAAAATCATAATTATGTGAGGTGATGGATGTTAATCAAATTTATTGTGGAGGTGGGGCGCCTGGGTGGCTCAGTCGGTTAAGCATCCGACTTTGGCTCAGGTCACGATCTCATGATTTGTGGGTTCCAAGTCCTGCACTGGGCTCTGTGCTAACAGCTCAGAGCCTGGAGCCTGCTTTGGATTCTCTGTCTCCCTCTCTCTCTGCCCCTCCTCTGCTCACACTTTGTCTCTCTCTCTCAAATAATAAATAAACATTAAAAACATTTAAAAAAATTATTGTGGAGGTTATTTTTTACAACATAGACACATATCAAACCACTACATTATACATCTTGAACGAAAACAAATGTTTTATGTCAACTAAAATCTGTCCCATTTTTATATAATCATGTACGTGATCATGGACACACGCACACACACACACACAAACACATATGACATTGACTATAAAGCAGTAAAACTAACTCCACAAGCCAGAAGGAGAGACAGTTCTTTATATTATGGTCACATACTAAAGCTGCTGTGATAACCTTTCCTTGTGATACTTAACTAGTTAACCAACTTTGAGGGAAAGATGACTGAACTGAAAGGAACTGAAGGTTAAAACTAGGTATGTGGGGCGCCTGGGTGGCTTGGTCGGTTAAGCTTCCGACTTCAGCTCAGGTCATGATCTCACGGTCTGTGAGTTCGAGCCTCGCGTCGGGCTCTGTGCTGACAGCTCAGAGCCTGGAGCCTGTTTCAGATTCTGTGTTTCCCTCTCTCTCTGCTCCTCCCCCGTTCATGCTCTGTCTCTCTCTGTCTCAAAAATAAAATAAAACGTTAAGAAAAATTTAAAAAAAAAAAAAAAAAAACAAAAAAAAACTAGGTATGTATCACATGGGAACATCCTCGTGTATCTCTAGGCAATCAATCAGAAGTTTCCTTTAGTGTTATTAGCCTGCCTTCTTTCAGAATGTTGTTCCTCAAATCCCTCTTTATTTAATCTGAGATCTTTCTTGATTATCACCAGCATGCACAATTCAGCATTGTGCTCTCCCTCTCTCTCAAAAATAAATAAACATTAAAAAAATTAATTAAAAAAAAGAATACATTTAGTATGTAGTTATGGGAAATTTTCAAATATATACAAAAAAGGGACAATTATTTATATATATATAGGGAATCCCCACATACCACCCAACATCAGTAATTATCAACTCATGGCTAGTCTTATCTTACTCATCTTCCCACTTTATCCCCCAAATTCTACAAAATAAATTATCACTATTTTCATTCAGTGATGTGTAGAATCATGGGATTATACAGAGGGTTAAGATTTTTTTTTCTTTCCTCTATATGTGATCTTAGGAAGACCTAGAGAGATAATATCTTGACATTTACAAAGAAAATGAATTTAGCTAGTTTTTTTAGTGCTTTTCCTGTTGAAATTTCATCTTGTTGCTGAAAATCTGGGCACATTTATAGTTCCCTGCTGTTCTGGCAGTGTCCCAGCATTTATTCTTTAATGGGTTTGTGTGCCTTCAGTGCTAATCTGTTTTTTGAGGGGCAGGGGAAGCTGTTCAGATCAGCTGGTTAAAATGTCATCATAATACAAAAATTATATATGTTTATCAAGTTATATTGCTAAAATGCTTTTTTGCAGTCAGTAATCGAAAGAAAAATATTTGTTTTTTTTTAACAGGAGAAAAATGACTTAAAGTAGAAATAATTAGATTGTTACAGTTTTCACATTTTGAGCATAGCATTTTTAGTTTTAAGGAAATTAAGTTTAAAAGTGTATCTCTTCTCAAGACATTTTCTTTTCTAGAGTGCATATTTAGTATCTTCCTTTTTATAAAGTCATATTTTTATAAGTTTATTCTTGAGATACTCGTAAGATTAGGAAAAATGATTCTCTAGGTTGATACTAGTTTGCTTTTAAGCACATCTCTGCTCAGAGGGGAACAATGTTTTATAAGTCTGGAGTATTAGATTTGGTTATTGGACTAGTGTTCTATTATGCCAGTTAAGTTTGTGATTTCTAGTTAAACCTTTACAGATTTTTAACGTTTTAAGAATTCAGGTTTATATTTGCAAAAGATATTTTCCCTTACTTTGTAAGGACTTTTCTTTTATAACTATTTCAAAATGAATTATCACTATTTTCAAGTGTACTGTAATTCATATTATAAAATAAATGTCTATTAATTGCAAAATTAGTTGGAAATAGGTTTGCTTTGTTACTTGGTGGGTTTTAAGAATGCTTTTAATATAATGGGATGCCTGGGTGGCTCAGTTGGTTAAGCATCTGACTTCGGCTCAGGTCACGATCTCATACTTTGTGAGTTCGAGCTCCACATCAGGCTCTCTGCTGTCAGTGCAGAGCTCACTTTGGATCCTCTGTCTCCCTCTCTTTCTGCCCTTCCCTGCTTGTGTTCTCCCTCTGTCTCAAAAATAAACATTAAAAAGAATTAATTTCAAAAATAATACATTTAGTATTCAGTTATGGGAAATTTTCAAATATATACAAAAAGAAGGACAATTATATATGTATATACACATATACACATATATATATACACATACACACACACATATATATATACACATATATATAAATGAATTCACTATATATAGTGAATCTCCATGTACCACCTCTCTTGTCTTACTCATATTCCCACTTTATCCCCCTTTTATTCTGATATGAATCTCGGACCATTGAACCATGGTTCTTGGTCCTTTCCTCAGAAAATCCCATCACTTCTTAACTTCCATCAGGTGTCATATGATTTGGGGAACATGTTAAAATGGTTTAAATGACCTAGGATAATATATGCTCAAATTTTAAAAAGACATGCTTTTTTTAAACCATTTAACAAATTTTTGTCCTTATCAAATTATTCTTGCTTTATAAGTGATGTGTTTTAACTCATAGCTATTAATTAGACATGTAATAACTGATAATTCTAAAAATATCACATGAGGTCTAACTTGGTGTATAACAGTATCAGGTGATTTGCAAAACAAATGATACAACTTTAATAAATTCAGAGTGAATACTAACATAAAGATGTAATCTTGAAAAAAGACTAACTTTCCAGAGCAGAGAGCATTTAGTATTTATAAGTGGTGGATACTGCTCTGTATGTATTTACTTCAAAACATCTTCTTTTATCTTTGCAGGAGCAATTGGTTACATGGGAACAAGTGCCTTTGTCCGAAAAATCTATACTAATGTGAAAATTGACTAGAGACCCAAGAAAACTTGGAACTTCGGATCAATTTCTTTTTCATGGGGTGGGACTTGCACAGCAAAAAAAGCGCAAGAAGAGATTTGGGCTTTCACACTGGGTACTTTGTGGGTCTCTCTTTCGTGGATGGCTTAACGTAACATCTGTTTCCATTGATCCTAGGTTCTTACTGACTGCTTTCTCCAACTGTTCACAGCAAATGCTTGGATTTTATGCAGTAGGCATTACTACAGTACATGGCTAATCTTCCCAAAAACTAGCTTATTAAAGATGAAATAGACCAGCTCTCTTCAGTGAAGAGGACAAATAGTTTATTTAAAGCATTTGTTCCAATAAAATAAATAGAGGGAAACTTGGATGCTAAAATTACATGAATAGAATCTTCCTGGCACTTAGTGTTTCTACATTATTGAAAAATGATGTTCCAGAAAGATTACTCTTTTCTCTTATTTTTACTGTCATCGTCAACCTGTTGTGGGACATTTTTATATATTGAATCTGGGTTCTTTTTTGACCTGTTTTTTTTTTCCCCTCAATTCAACTGCATCATTTTTTTTAAAAGAGAAAATTAAGAAATATTAAATCCTGCATGTAATATATCTGCTGTCATCTTAGTTGGACCAACTTCCCATTTATTTATCTTAAAACTTCAGTTCATTCTTAATTCCATCCAAAGAAGATACAGTCTGAAGATAGAGGTGTACTCTCTACAATGCAATTTACTGTACAGTTAGAAAGCAAAGTGTTAAATGGAGAAGATATTTGTTTTTATTAAACATTTTGAGATTTAGATAAACTACATTTTAACTGAATGTCTAAAGTGATTATCTTTTTCCTTCCCCCAGGTTAGTCTTACATCTTTTTTGGGTTTGAATGAAGGTTTTACATAAGAAATTATTAAAAACAAGGGGGGTGGGTAATAAATGTATATAACATTAAATAATGTATCGTAGGTGTAGATTCTCAAATGCATTTGGATGTACAGATTGACTACGGAGTACTTTTTTCTGATGATGATTGGTGTAGAAATGTGTGAATTTGGGTGGCTTTTTACATCTTGCCTACCACTGCATGAAACATTGGGGTTCCTTCAAAATGTGTGTGTCATACTTCCTTTGGGAGGGGGGATTGTTTTCTTCTGTTTCTTTTCTGAGACTCCTACAGGAGCTAAATTTGTAATTTAGAAACATTTAATTTTGTTAATCCTGTCTGGGGCACTTAAGTAACATCTAAAGCATTACTGCTTTAGAATGTTAAAATAAACTTTCCTGACCAAATTGTTTTGTGAAAATAGATGTGTTTGCAATTTGAAGATATCTTTTCAAAAGGCAATATTACTGAATGCAATTTTTTAATACACTGTAAACTATGCTTTTCTAATACAGGAGACCCACAGTTTAAAATCCCCAAACTTGCTTACATCTAGATCATCCAGTATAGTCATAAAGTAAATCATAAGCCCTTTGAATTAAATTGTGGCACAAAAATCTGTTCAGGTTGATGTACTGTGTAAAGTGAGTATGGGGTAAAAGTGGTTAGCTTACTATTGGATGAGCAAATAAAGGTTACAGTTTTCTAAGAGAATTGATTTTAATTTTGAATACATCTTTCTGGAACTATCCATAATGTGAAGTTTTCCTAGAACCATTGAGTTTCTAGTTTAATAGTTTGCTATGCAAATGACCACCTAAAACAATACTGTATATTGGTATTTTTAGAAAGACTCAAAACTGCTGTATTTAAACTTTAATGTGAAACTCATGCCATTTATAGTTACATAAGATGTTTTCATTACAAAATATTTCTATAAATTGACTCTGCATCCTATAATGTGGTATGTAAGGACTACAAAGAGTGAAAAGTTTGATTTCTTACGTTTACATATGGTTGACCTGAACAAACAGGAATTTGATCAGAGGCTGTAGGTAAATCCTTCTTCAAGCCAAAATGTTATATTAAATACACTCTACCGGTTCTTCCATTTTCTCTTCCTTCTCACCTGCCTTGAAGATCTTATAAGAAAAGAAACTGAAAGTCAGTATTTAATGGCTTATGTAAGTTTTTACTACATGTACAGTACTTACAACAATGTATAGTCTTATCTGATGGAATATAAATTGGACAAGCAAGCTTTTGTCTTAATAAAATGAAATTTGTTTCTCATGAATCTTGCAGGTAAGATGTAGGGATTTAAGAAAATGAGTGCTTTAGCTGCTTTCAGGTATACCAATTCTTTTTACTAAATTGAGCCCTATTTCAAGTTCTTTGGAATCTTCAGTGAAAAATAATTTTCTAATTTCTAAATATATTAAGAATGTCATTAAAAGGAATATGAATTGCCTTGAAAGTCCTTTAGAAAATTTGTTTTGGTTTATGCCTTCATGGAGGGGCTGGCTATATGTTTGTCTTGAAGAAGATGTAATCCATAAACAGTTTAGCTCCCTAGCTCTTGGTTATAGAGTAGTGAAATAGAATATTATTTAAGTTAATTAAAGGGTGAGGTTCTTACACTCCATTAATGCTGTGTATCTGTCTTTCATTTGTTTGCTCAACACTTTGAACACTATCAAAATCTAAGGGTGAACTTTTCTCCTTGTATCTATAAGCATGCTTCTGAAATTTAGCTACAGTGGTAATTAACATCATTATTCATCTATCCTTATATAAGGCCAGGATAAGGTGGAAATAGAACAGTTGGAGGTATGGTAAAGTATTCTTTGGTATATCCTGTTGGGCTCCTAAATTGTACTGTGTTTGACAAATCAAGCCCCATCCTCTTAGAATTTATTATACTGTGATTGATATCTCAACTTAGTGAATGGTACCATTGGGTGTTTTCCATTGGCAGTGGTTACAAAAGGTGGTTGCTGCAAATTCCAGTTCTTCCAAACTCCCATTTTATTTAGGGTTTAGCCACAGATTGTATTCAGTTTGTTAAAGGTTTTGTTTCCTAAATGTTTACTAGCCACCTTATGCCAAATGTCTTGCAAATAATATTCCTTTAAGATTTCTTGGATTTTTACAAATGTTAAAAAGAAAATAAATGTATTAATGTAATTTGTTCAGAAAAAGCTACATACTGAAGGGCTTCTGTATATGAATTCTAGGAAAGAAAAACCTATTTGTAATTTATACCCTGCAGTTCCATCTGGGTTTTAAGTTTAGATTTCAGCATGTCTTAGTGCTTCAGTCTATTGATTTATGGGAACATGTAATAAATAGGAGCAGTGACGTATGAAAATGCAAGTATTCATTAATGTTTTATATCTTCCTAAAAATTCCATGGTTATGAAGCTGTATTTTCGCAATCAAGATGTTAAATAGATGGGAGAAGTGAAAATTTATAAAGATTGTTTGGAAGTGTGTCCAGAAATAGATGAGATTTAGAGGTAAGGTAGATCAGAAAACGAACATAGAGCTGTAGAAATTTTGTAAGATTTAAATGCAGCGTGAGGACTAACTCTAGTTCTCTCTTACGAGCGTCTTCTGAGAGCCGTCTGATTTGACAGTCTTATGGGAGCTGTAGATGGAATTGTGCAAGGACAAAAGTAAAACTTAAGTTCTTATTTTACTGTATCAGGAAATGGGAATAGAGGAACTGTCATGGAAGCGGCTTATGTATGAGTATAGGTGAGCTAGGCATGCAGGTAATTGACAAGGCAGAGTTTTGTGTATTTACCCCAGTTCCTCAGTTTAGGTCATTTGAAAGTAAGATCTTAAGGCAAGGAACAAAGAACATGGAATTCTGTTTTGAAGGATAACAGTATATGCGGAAAAGCAGTCCCACTTGGGCTTTTCATCTGTGTTAAATTTGAAGCTATAAATCCCCACAGAACACGGATAGTACCAGTTGGAAGGAAACAGTTATTGCTTGATGATTACTTCCATTTTGTACACACCTTTGGTTTGTGTAGGTTATATTCCAACTGGCTTTTTAGTACTAGATACCCAGTATATACTGTATCAAATACATTTGAGGTTCTAATCTAGTCTGTTAATCTAACTGAAGTTGAATTTTTAAAATAATAAAAAGTTAAATGTATTTTCCTTGGATGCTTTATTTCTTTCCTTCTTGAAACAAGTGAACCAAACATAGAGGATAACTCATTATTATCGGTATGGATATAAAGGGTTACTGATAGCCTTCCACAAACAGGAGTCAGCAAACTTTTGCTGTAAAGGGCAGATAGGAAATATGGAGGCTTTGAGAGCCAGACGCAACTACTCTACCTTTGTAGCACAACAGCCATAGTAGGCAGTCCATAAACCAATGAGCACGGCTGTTTTCCGGTATGACAATAAAAACAGCCAGTGGGCCACAGTTTGCTCACCCCTGAAATGAAGGATTTAAGATTTGATTTTTCTCCCAACTTCTTATTTTGAAAAAGAAACTAAATGTACAGAAAGTCGAAAGAATGGTACAATAAATAAGGTCTTTCAAAAATTATTTTTCTTTTATTATCATTCTTTTGACTTCTGGATACAAGCTGTGACTCCTACACTCAAACCCCACTACTCCCATGCCTGTCATTCTCCTGATGGATAATAAATGGTCTAGTCAAAGCATTGTCACATATGTTCCCTCACAACCATTCTGTGAAGCTGATAGGGTAGACCACTACGTATTATAGAAAAAAAGCTAGAACAGCTAAAGAGTGTGTTGTTTTAGGCCTGAAGTAATCAAGATCATGGTCCTGTTGTCTTGGCCGCTGTCACTGTAAAATGGGGACATTACCTTTCCAGTCTGTGGAGCAGATAATTTAGGAAGACATCATGTTGAAAATGAGTGTTCTCTACCAAGGAAGAGGTTATTTTTGTTGTGCTACATCAAAATCAGGTTAATTTCTCCAGGTCAATTTTACTTCTGTTTTTCATCTCCAGCTTTAGTTATTTAAATCCTTGTCAACATTCTTGGTTCTCTCCTCCCCCTGATTTTATTAGCTACCTCAGTCAATATGTGTACTTGACAAATTCCTGTTAGCCAAATAGTTGAAGTTGGTACAAATTTGGATTCCTTTTGATCACTAATGAGCACTTTGTGGTTGGAAAATTAGGAGGATAAAGGAATCTTATACAGCCAGCTTCTGCATTTCAAAGTGAGAACTTTTATTAAAGTTAATTTACAGTTTAACAGTGGAAAAAGGGGGAGTGTGCCTACAGTGGGACATGTGGAGTCAGTGGTGATACAGTCTAAACATTTTAAATTGTTTTCAAAGCTTTGCATGTTTAAGGTGATAACAGGTTCAGATTTACAAAATGGAGGAGACAGTTGTAGGGAGAAGTTGATGTAAGTCATTTTAACTGGCCAGTGTCATGGTTATTCTTAGTGGCTCAGTCTAAGCCACTAAGATTATGGGACTTAACCTTGAAGGTCATTGACGGGAAGGGAGGGTCTAGAGAGTGAAACATGGAAGGTGATTCCAAGTTGGAGTTGGTTATAGACCAGTAGGGGAGGACAGACAGAAATAGGTAAGTGTCATAAGTGTGGTAGCTATTATATAATAGGTGTTGGCACGAGGATGCAGGCTGTGTGGTTATCAAGTTGTCCCCGCAGAGACCTGGAGGTGTGAAGCAGCAAGGCCCTGTTAGGGTGACTGCAAGGTGCTCACTGCAACAAGAGTGGAGGGTGGGCAGCCAGAGGTGGCAGGAGCCAAAGGAAGGCCTGAAGGTGGATGGTAAGGTGTGGTGTGCCTGAGTTCGGGTAAAGATTTTGGAGAAGGGCCACAAGGGATTTTAAACAGCTGCTAAAAATCGTAACATTTTTAATAACCTCCAAAGAACTCAAAGGTGCCTTCTGGGTGGTCAGTGATGTAGGTGAAGGAATGAGCCACCAGATAAGAGTGCTGCTTTATTCTGGAGGTTCTCTCCCTGCCCTGGAGGAGATGGTGTTGATGTGTAGTGGCCTACAATGGCAAAATGAGCAAGTGGCCTGTGTGGAGTAGCTGAGGCTAAAACTTGGGGGTTGGGGGGGGGGGGGTTGAGAGCTGCTGCAAGAGAACTGGATTGCTCTGGGTGTACAGAAGTAGAGGGAACGAGCTGGGTGGAGGACAGACATCTGACTCAAGGGGGGCGGGGGGGGGTGCGCAGGAACTTGTATCCACTTGGAGGTTTTCCACAGGACCAGAGCTATGGGGGAGGAAACCCACAAATAATTAGGAATGTGACCATGCAACTAAGCTGGGCAGCTTTAGCTTATTGTAAAACCTTTTATTTTCAATCTACCACTAGTTTTCCCATGGGATTTAAGTTTAAAAGTATGTATATTTTAAAAATTGTGTGAACCCAGATTAGAGTTGAATCTATAAAAGTAGTGAGTGAGGTCAGGAACTATAGAACTGAGAAAAATTAACCATCCCTTTTCAGTTCCTATCTAACCTTTCAATACTGTGATGCAAATGTTCTGTTGCTAGTTGTTGGTTGACAGCCATAGGCGCATCATGACAAGCCTTCTGACCTAAAACTGTGCGGCAGGCCCATCCAGGAGGACCAGTGTCTTCAAACTATTTGGACTGGGAGTGTTGGTGAGGAGACCTGTTAGCTACTCACCGGGTGGGGATTAGAAGCAATAAAAGCTCACAGCCTCAGGGCCTGCACAAGAGGTCTCCTGGAATGTCTACTTTCCAGAGGAATTCCTGCTAATGAGGAAGCCAGTTGGCTGTTTGCCTAGTGCCATCTGGAGACCTGGAAGTGTCGCAGAAGTTTGTGAGGCTTCTTAGATGTTGACTTTGTGGACTCATCTATTGACAAGTGCTGACCTTCACTGTGTTGGGAGCATGGAACAATGGCATTGGGTTTGACTCCTTCCAGCATTCAGGCAGAAATGCCATTCAACCCCTTCCCACACCTATTGCCTGTTTAATGGCCACTTGGCCTTCTCTGCCATTTGGTGGCATCCATTCCTCCCAGATGTCTTCCACTTGTGAGTTCCTAACTAGATCTTCTTGGCCAATCTGGCTCCTCTCTGTGTGTGCCCATTTGATGATGAAGCAGGGTCAACTTGGATTTCTTTTTTAAGGGCCAAGACAAAATATCCAAGAGCCCGCATACAGTGGTTCATTTCTACACCTTTACTGGTTTGAAGGACTTGTAATCCCAGTTAATAGATAAGAAGGCAGGTTACCATAATGCAGGAAATTCATAGTCCTGTATAAAGCCTGGCTCTGGGCTCCCTGTCAGCTATTTTGCCATTAGTGGCTGTGAAATCCTATGAAAACCTCAAAGGAAGTTGCGTTCTTTTTTTTTTTTTTTTTTTGCTCGCAGTGAGGTTCAACTGGGTGTGATGCTGAAAAATCTTTACACATTGGTGTGTTTTACTTCTTGATTAGGCCAATTTTGCTTGCATAAAAAGGTCTTTGAAATGCCTCATGATAATAGTACCTTGTATGTCTATAAATCACAATGGCTCAGTTCTGACAGTTTTTTTACATTTAAGGTATAATGTGGCCTTGGGTTTCAAATATCTCTTGATTATTCTCCTAAATTATTTGGGCATATGTTTTTAATTGGCAAAAAAATAACCAGACTTGAGGAGTTGGTCATTTTTATTCCATCAAGTTAATGGTGAGTGGCTTATTTAATAAAAACATGTCAGTAATTCAACACAAATAGCACGTACAGCTGTTCATTTGTCAATCTTTTGGCCTGTATGAAGCATCTTAAACTGTTTTGCTAAAGGATAGGGTCACCAAGAGGGGAAATCTGTCATTTTGAATAATTCTTCCCCCAAGGCACCCGTATCACCAGCCGCTACTGTTAGGTGAGGTGGGGTGCCGCAGCCAGCGCCCGTCATGGCCGGACGAGGGATGTTGAAAAAGCTGAGAGAATCGCAATCTGTGATTTTTTTTTCCCCCCTCTGAGCTGAAAGCTCCCGGACAGAAGATTAACTTCATTCTTACAGAGAAACGATTGTCCGAAAGCACCCAGCCAGTTGGTAGCGACGCGGACCGCTCACATCGGGTTCGTGTGCTCGGAGCCTTAACCGCCGCTGCCTGCCTTCGCCCACGTGTGCATCGGGGAGTTGTAAAGTGAGTTGTGAGGCTAAAACGAGGCGGGAAGTCCAGCCTTGATCGTCAGAAGCAGCGTTCTCCGGGGCCGGAGGCCGCGGTGGCGTCCGGAGAAGGGCGCCCTCGGCTCGGTGGGAGCTCGGCGGGCCCCGGGCCCTTGCCTTCAGCATCCTCACCTCGCTCCCCTTCCTCCGAAGTTGCGGAGGTGCCGGGAAGAGGAGGGGCCTCGCCTCGGGCGCCCGAGTGATTGGCTGCCCGGGGCCCCTGGCGAGGGCTGTGTGGTCCAGCCCGGGTGGAGAGGGGCGGAGCGGCCACTGCTCCAACCACCGCCACCACCGCCACAGTCGCAGCCGCCGCAGCCTCGGCCGCCGGGCAAGTAGCTCTGAGCGGCGGCTTGCTGGGCGCCCCGACGCGGACCCGGGCGCCGCGCTCTGCTCGCTCCGCGCCCGAGCCATGCCGGGCAGCCGCGCGTAATTTCCGTGCCCCGGCCGCCGCCGACCTGACCCTGTGCACGGTCCCTGGCCCGAGCCGAGCTTTCCGTGCACGCAAGCAACTCCCTCGGTCTCCGCCGGCCCCTCGCAACCATGCCCCGGGCGACTGCTCTCGGGGCCCTGGTGTCACTGCTGCTGCCTCTCCCGCTGCTGCTGCTGCTGCTGCTGCCGCCGCTGCCCCGCGGCGCCGGGGGGCTCGCGGAGCGCTCGGACGCCGCCCCGGACTACTCGGCGCTGGAAGGCGAGGAGGGCGCGGAGCAGCAGCTGGAGCATTACCACGACCCGTGCAAAGCCGGTAGGTGCCGCGGCCGCCGCCGGAGAAGTCCGGCAGAAGTTTGCCTTTGAAATGCAAATGAGTGGTGGGCCAGCCTGCGCTGCCGTCTGTGGGGCGGGTCTCCCTCCCCTTCCCCCGAGATTCCCCGGCTCCCCAGGAAAACAATGCCACTCCGGCTGGGACGTCCCGGCCGCGGGCCTGCGGCGCGCCCCGGGTGACGGCCGCGGGAGCGTTCCCACAGCGGAGGAGGGCGGGCGCCCCGGCCGTCTGACAGCCAGGTGCTCCGCACGAGCCGCTGCCGGACGCGCGGGGCTGGGCGCGCCGCTCCCGGGCTCAGATGGAGCCGCGGCCCCGGTTTCCCCCGCGTTTGCAAGTTGTGCGCAAAGTTTCCCGACATCTCGTGCCTGCTCTTGGGAAGAGAAGAAGAAGAAGAAAAAAAAAACAAAAACCGGAAAGCTGCACAGCGGGCAAAGGGAAAGTGGTGGCAGAGGAAGAACGCGCGTGACCCGAGTTGCCGAAAACTTCCCTGTAGCCCCCTGAGCGTGGTCCGGGCCTGGGGGTCGCGGAGATGGAAGCCGGCAGGTGCTCTAATCCCTCAGGAAGCGGCGCCCCGGGACGCGCGGGTCTTTTCTGGCGCACGTTTGGTTCGGGCGCCGCAGCTCCCTTCCCGAAGCCACCAGCCGGCTCGTGTGTCCCGAGGGGCGTGGCTTCCGAGCCCAAGCGCTCGGGGCCTCAGCGCCACCGGGGCCAGAGCGCAGGTTCCAGGGAGCCGGCAAGTCTGGGGAGCTCCGGCCGCCGAGACAGAGCGGTCCTCACTCTCCTGAGAGATGGGCTCGGAGGCCCGGCCGCCGGCCAGCGGCCAGCGGCCCGCAGAGATGAGCGCACGGAAAGGAGAGCGCGGCCTCCCTCCTTTCCTAGCGCTGTGCTCGGCCGGGCCTGGGGCGGGGTGGGGGGGGGCCACCGTGGCCAGCGGCCCCACTCTTTCACTCCCTGAAGACCTCTGGTAGCCTCAATTCATTGGGGACGGTAATTATAGGAGGTCTCGAGTGATTTATGGGAAAATTCTCTGCAAATGGAAAAATGAGGTGGTCCTGTAATTATTTGTATTGTTACTACAGCGGCTGTGGGCTAGGCTGGGGGTCAGACGGGTCAGCACTGGGTGAAGTCTGGGGAAAACCAGGTTACTAGGAGGCTGGAGGGCCGAGGGGTTGTGAGACCTGAGAATCTCGTGAAGGTTGAAGATCAAACCAGGCTTGAGGGCCCTGGTCTTTCCCTGCAGGAATACCCCTCCAGAATTCCCACCTATTCCTGTACCTGGTGGGGCCTCTGAGTTACGAAGGTGGGCAGAAGTGTTGGGTCATTTGAAAACATATCAGCAGGTAGCATGTCCCTACCGAGGTCTCTCAGTTCTCACGCCACCCAGCTCATGACCAGGGAGAAGGGGCTCTGGAGCACCGGTGGAATGGTGGTGGCCTTGCCCTGAAAAGAGAGAGACACTGAGGCTGTGAAAATGGGATGGGTGAATCAGCCATCCCCTGGACTTGTCAGATCCTGGACTCTACTGGATGTGTGCTGGGGGCTCTGGGAGGCAATATGGGTGTGGGCGTCTGGGGCCTGGACTGGGGAAGCCATCAGACTGCTCAGGAATGTACTGAGCACCTCTGGTATGCTGGGTGCTGATCTGGGTGCTGCAAATCTGGGTGAACCAGGCCTGGGTCTGTCTGTGAGAGCTCCCCGGCTCCCAGTCTCGGCCTTGTGGAATAACCCTAAGGCAGATTTGCCTCTTTGGGGCCTCATTTTTCTCCAATAATTTTGTAGAAAATGCCAGATAACCAGGACATGCGTGTTCCGTGACTCTTTGCAGACAGGATGGGATGGGCAGGCAGGGCTGGAAAGTAGAGGATCTTGGGAGCTTGGTTTCAGCCTGCTCCAGGCATGTTCCACAGCCATCCTTGATCTTCACTTTGCCTTGGCCTCTCCTTAAGCTGTACTCATTCTAAGAGCGGCCAGAAGAGGGCGATGGCAAGGGAGACCTGAGGAAAAGGTCGCATCTCTGGCTGTCCGTGCTCCTGGAAATTCCCTGATCTAGGAAAAGCCCTCTGGAAGGACAAAAAGCATTTCGCCAGGGCATTGAGACCTCAATAAAAGGACATGCCTCTCAGCTCAAGGGGGCACACTGCATTTCCTGGGTCCACATTTAAACCAAATTATTAGGGGCAGCCTCTCACCCTATCCCAGTCAAATCCTAACCTCCTGATTCCTCTGCCAAGAAGGGGGGCTTCAGGATTTTGAATCTAAAACACCTCCCACCTTCCTGTTCTCGAGTGGGGGTCCCCACTATGCTGCAGACACAGAGTGCATAGAGGAGAGTCTTGGATCTGATCCTGGTCTCTCAGGAGCTGAGTTAACCTCAAACAAGTCCCCTCCTCTTTGGGTCTCAGTTGCTCACCTACAGGACAAGGTGGTTAGATTTGTTAAGGTTGCAAACTGACAGTCCCAGGGAGCTGGTTCTCTTGGTCCACAAAAGCTGTCTTGCCCTGTGTGCACTTCCCACCTTGTGGGTATTTGAATTTGTGCCCCTGGTTCCTTCCTACTTAGTGTTCTGAGGTTCTGTGACTTTTGCTTCCAGCTCAGTCTCTCAGAGGCTGACCAAACGGGTAAGTGTTTCACAATTTACTATTTTACTATTTTCCATTTCACTGCTTTTAACATTTTCAAAAACATTTTTACCCTTTTAACATTTACGAATTTTATCATTTCCTCTGCCATTTACAAGCTTGTGTGACCTTGGTCAAGACACATATTTTCTCTGTGCCTTATTGTCCTCATTTATAAATGAGGATGATTCATAATAGATTAACATGCTTAAAACAGTGCCTGTTATACAGTTAGATTCTTTTTTTTTTAATTTTTAAATGTTTATTTTTGAGAGAGAGAGAGAGAGAGCGCGCAAGTCCAAGAGGGGGCAGAGAGAGAGGGAGGGAGACACAGAATCCGAAACAGGCTCCAGGCTCTGAGCTGTCAGCACAGAGCCCAATGTGGGGCTCGAACTCATGAACTGTGAGATCATGACCTGAGTGGAAGTCAGACACTCAACTGACTGAGCCACCCAGACACCCCTACAGTTAGATTCTTTACAGACAGGTTTTCTAGAAACTTGAAAGAAATCTTCCTGTGGACCTTCAAAGCAAGTTTGAAACTGTAACATTTAACAAATAAACAATCTACCTAATGCTGTAAAAAAGGATGTTTTCAAATCAGATGCCCGTGGAGTGGGAGTGTGTGCAATCCTCCTGGCCTGGGGCTAGGGAGGTATGCTGGTCTTTCTGGGCATGGTCTCTGCCTGGCTCTGCTGTTTTGTTTTTCATCTTAAACTGTAAGTGGGGCCAAGGGTTCAAATGATAGTGAGTTACAGGACATGCTCTCAGCCACCATGCTTTTGAGAACAACCTTTGCAAAGCTTCTGAGGACTTCCCTGCCTGCTTGCCCTCGTCTACAATTCTTTAGCTGGATTCAGAACCAGAAGGCCTAGGTCCTTTTCCCTTTTACTCTCTGTGTGGCCTTGAGCAAGTCACTTCACCTCTCTGTGCCTCAGTCTTCTCATCTGCAAAATGGGGATGGGAATAAACCACTTGCCTTGTAGGGCAGACCTGAGGCTACTTGTAGCTGGATTCCTCAGACAAGGACTTGTGTGTTGCTGGTTCATTTGGGAGGTGATCCCAAGAAGCAGGAAGAGTAGAACAAGGAAGGAGGAAATCCAGCGAAGGTAACTGCTTTCATTGATGGAGTCTTGCATGCACCAGGACCTCTGCAATGCTTCCATAAAGTCTCCTCGAATTTCCTACCCATTCAAGAGGGGGTTGGAACATTTTCTCCAAAGGCTGCTGTCCTTCACCGTTTGCTCCCTGTTCCTTTGATTCCTGTGTAAAAAAAAACCACTGAAACTCAGTGGTGTAGAACAACAACCATTTTATTGTTTTGGTGATTCTGTGGATCAGGAGTTTGGAAGGGGCAGCGCAGAGGTGATTTGTCTCTGCTCCACAGTGTCTGAGCCTCTGCTGGGAATACTTGTAGGTTGGCAGTGGGGAAGGGGGGTGACTTGACAGCTAGGGGCTGGAATCATCTGGAGCCTCTTTCGGTCACAGCTGGTGCTTCGAGCCTGGCTATCGCCTGGGACCTCAGTGGAACTGTTGGCCAGAACACCTACAAGTGGTCTCTCCGTGTGGGCTAGTTAGGCTTCCTCACAGCATGGCAGCTTGATTCTAAGTGCACGCATCCCAAGAGAACCAGATGGAAACTGTGTTGCCTTATGTGGCCTTGCCCCAGAAACCGCCTATCATCATTTCTGCCATGGTCACAGCCTTCACAGATTCAAGGGGCAGGGACATAGACCCACCTCTCCATGGGAGGAGTATCAAAGTCACGTTGTTAGAAGAGCATGTGGGATGCAGGCTATTGTCACAGCCAGTCTGGGAAAATAGGACCTGCCACGCTCCTCCAGGCATTAACTTCCCGGTACGGCCAGCCTTCGTCTGCACGTGCTAGTGCCGTGGTCAGACAGATTCAAGTTCTTAAGCAGAAAAGTGGGGAGGCATGCAGCGATGCATGGAGCTGCCTCGAGTTAAGCTGAGGGTACGTGACTCAGATCACCAGAATTGTCTACGTGAAGCTCAAACCGTGGGAAAGTGCTTTGTAAACTGTAAAGTGCCGTATAGCCTTTTGGATTTATTAAACCCAAGGAAACTGGCTGGCAGCCAGCTTTACTTTTCAGCCGGTGGCTTGATAAATGCCAGCGCCTTCCTCCCGGCTCTATGTTGACATATGGCAAAATGTATATTGCTACATAAGTAAATATAGTCAGTGGCCCCTGATGGCTTATGGCTGAGGAGCCAGTGGTGAGGGTGCTGGCCTGGGAGCTACTCTTTCCTCATGAGGAAGCCTGCAATCCCTTCCCACCCTTTCAGACCTCACCTCTGCTCGGAACATGGGGCCCTACTCTACCTTGTCTTTCTCTCCCAGACACAGTGGCCGTACCAGTCAGGCCCTGATTTTCGGGGCCATCCAGAGCCCTCGAGGACAGTACACTCTGGGGCAGCTGTTGCCAGCAGCCCTCACATTACTGATGCGAGGCCAGAATATCACAGTCTGTGAGGTCAGGGACTTTTGTCTGCTTGAGTCCCTACCATAAGCCTCGTGCCTCGAGCAGCGCCTGGCACGTCGTAGGTGCTGGTCAGTATTTGCTGAATGAGGGAATGATGATTTTGGCCCTGTGTGATTGGGTCTACGGCTGAAGGCGCCTCCAAGCTCACTGTCCGCCTGGGAAGTAGTGAAGCAGACCCAGCCCAGTGGGCTGCAGCCCTCCTAAAAGTGCTCAGGGAGGAGTTGGGGGATCATGGGGTCCTGGGAAGTGCTCCCCTCCAGAGCTCCCCTCCATCCTTCATGGCAGAGGCAGGTGCCCTGGTTTCTTAAGCACAGTTGTGAGGATTCCGTGGTGCCTTGGAGGCCTGTCTCCCTGGCGGACCCTGTTCCCATCACCCTGGCGCCCCTGCTCTCTCCTGTCGGGCTCCCACCGCCATGGGCCACACTCAGGGGAGGGCACCTGGCCTTTTTACAACTTTATTTTCATTCCTATTTGTCACGATGCCCTTTTATCAGCAGGTGCTGATTTGATGGAGTAAAAATATTTCAGGGCTGTATCGAAATGAAAGTTAATTTTCCCACTTCTCCATGCAGGAGTGATATCTAGCTCATCTCTGTTCCTAATATTTCACCCCGCAAAGTGCACTGGGGCAGGGCCTGAGGTGGTTAAGAGCATAGGCTTTGACACCTGACAGACCCGGATTCAAAATCTGCTGCCTATGCAGGGCTCTGTGACCTTGAGTAAGTTACTTAACCTCTCTGTGCCTCAGTTTCCTCACTTGAAAAGAACTGTTAATATTCACTATTTAGGGTTGCTACAAGGATTAAGCGATTCAGTGTTTGTCAAGTGCTTAGCTTTTGGTACAGGCAGGTGTTCAGTGTTTGATGTATACATTATTAGAGCACAGAGTGGTACTCACAACTACTTTTTGAGTTCTTTTGTTGACATGCTATAGAGGAATTTGAATTTTTGTAATAAATGAACAATTTAATTCAGGTGGTATAGTCAGGGATTCTTAAGGTCAGATCTGATAATTATTGATAAACAGTGTCTCCTAAGTAATTGAAGGGCGAATGTTACGGTATGTGAGTTATAGCTCAACAAAGATTTCTTTAAAAAGTAAGAGAAGGTGAGGACGAACCAGGGCAGAGTTGGGGGAGGAAAGGCACTGTCTTGGCCCCTGAGTAACTGTCATACAGAGACACAGCAACTCAACCAAGCAGGCGGAGAGAGTGTGGCCATCGGATGCCCAACAGAACCTAGAAGTCCCAACGGTGGCTAAGACTCAGATTGGGGCAAGCAGCATCTGGGAGAGGGAGGCCAGGAAGGGGCCCCGTTTGGATGATCATGTTCCAAGAGTTGAGTGATAGCTAGAAGACCACCCCACTGATCTTTAGCCTGGCCCCAGGAATAGACAGGTGGCTGTGTCAGTTCCCATTTTGCATAGGGAGAAACCGTGCATTTTGTCCAGACCTTCGATGGTCCTGTGACTTCCAGCGTTGTCTTTGTAGACAGAGCTCAAGTTCTGCAGACAGAGAAGTCCTCAGTGGCATCGTCCAAGGTGGATCCCCAACTCTGACATCAGTGGAACCCATTGTTTTCTTCTTTGTCCTTGCCAGTTGTACAGTGATCGGTGTCTCACACCCTCTTCTGGAATGGCAATATGGGTTGGGAGCGTGCCCTTTAATCCTCTGTCCAGTGAGACAGAGAGGAGGAGCAGGGCAGTAGTTGACCCACGGAGCCATTTGCAGCAGCCCCGGATCTGCAGGGCACCCACCAAGCACAGGGCCACGCACTGGGCATGGTGATCTAAGTGTCAGTTGGACCTAGCCCTGTCCCTGGGAGCGTCCAGCTCAGGGCTGGGCATGGCCTCCTCAGCAAGAAGATGCTGCGGATGGAAGCTGGGTGTAGAAAGGTCAGCAGCATTCAGTAGCACCTCCTGTGGTCAGTTTGGGACCGTCGCTTCTCACTGCTTCTCCAGCCGCTCTCACGACACTAACCGGCTGGGGCGAGCTGCTCCCCAGCCTGTTGGCTCTGCACCCAAGCTTTGGAGACAGGCTGACTTAGGTTTTCCTTCTCATCTCTGTCACCTAATAGCTGTGAAACCTTGGGCAAGTCTCACGGTCTTTAAAGCCTTGTTTTCGTCGTCTCTATAATGCGATTAATACAAACTCCTATTTTGCAGGCTTGTTGTTATAAAAAAGGCACTCAATACTGTGCTTAGCAAATGGAGTCATTCAATAAATATGAAATATTACAGTAATTCTGTGGCCCTGGAGAGCCTGCCATGTGCAAAAAGTGTGTGGATTAAATTGAGTCATGTGAATAGCACCACCACCTTCCATGCTATGAGAGAGCAGACTCGAGAGACAAACTGCCCGGGTTCAGATCCTAGCTATACCACTTAATGCCTGTGGCACCCGACGCAACTTCTTAAGCCCTCTAGACCCCAATTTCCTGGTCTATAAACTGTGGATACTAATATCTACCACATAGGGTTATTATGAAGATGACATGTGTTAATATAGACAAAGCCTTAGAATAGTGCCTGGAACATGGCAAATATTCAGAAAAGATTGTTTTTATTACTATCATCCCACAGAAACTTAGCAAGGTTTCCAATGGTAGGAAACCGAGTATTTGAACAACTGATGCCAGACAATGATGTTTCCAGAGCTTTACGTTTCCTGATGATGCTGATGCTGATAGTTCCTCCTTATCCAAAAACCTTGGTCTGAAAACAAATTTGCCGTGAAGGTCATTGGCTTCCCTGATGTTAGGAGTGGGGTGTGGTTTCATGCCCTGCAAGCCAACCAGGTGTCTAGGCCCCACTGAGAAGTCCGCCCCTGACTGCTTAGAGATTGGTGAATGGTATTGGCTGGGGCCCCCATTCAGCCAGTGGCTCTCTCTGGCCACTCTTCTTTCTAAAAGCATCCATTCTTCCAGATTTCAAGTAGCAAGCAGGATTTGGGACCACACCACACTTGATGGTGGCACAGTCCTTCTGCCATGAACACCTACTCAAGCAATCTGAATAGAGGATGTAACTTCATTGATCCCCAAACTTTTGCCTTCTTACCTCTCACCGTACTTTTCAAGAGGAGAACTACAATTATATTAATCTTCACAGTGGTTACAACATTGCCTTAGAACTTTGGACCATCCATACCTGATGTTTTTCAAAGCTCTTTTCCCTCTCCTCTCTCCATTGGTCTCTCAAGCTGCCAGGAGATGATCTGAGCACTCACAGAAGATGATCTGGGCTCTTATGATCCTGTGGGCGTTGGGAGATGTGGTCTGGGTGCTACACAGCGGGAGAGGCTGGGCTGGGGCCTACATGGAACATTGAACTTGTAAGCGGTGGGGCCAGGGCCTCCCACCCCTGTTGTCTTCTCTAAGCACATGGCCGCTCCAAACCTGGAGCTGCTCCCCTTCTCCTGAACCCTTCCACACAGTCAACAAGCACCTCTGTGCTGCCTGGTCTAAAGGTCACGTTGGTGCACTTGTTCCCCAGAGCACCATAGCCCACCACCTTCTCTCTACCTTTCTCTCTATCCTTGGCTGGGACTCCAACAAAGATGAGACAGTTCTGGCCTTCAAAGTACCCTGAGTCCCAAAGCACAGGGGAGAATGGTACAAGGCATCTGTCCCTCTCTGTTCCTCCATCCGTTTCCCTGAAGGCCCGGGGCAGTGCATGGTGTCAGGTCGGTTGAGGATGATGGGCCCAGCCACTCTCCTCACCCGAGGGAGAGGACTTAGATGGCCCATGTTTCCCAAGGAGGCTTTGGGTGAGTGGCCATCCGGGTCGCAGAGCAGGTCAGTGAACCATCATGTTTAAGACACTGTTTTTGGCATCAGTCAGCCCATGTCACGAAGCCTGCTTCTGTCCTCATTACTTGTGTGGTTTTGACTAAGTTCTTTACCTCTCTGAGCCTCAGCTTCCTTATTTGGAAAATGGGAACGATATGAAAGCCCATCATGTAGGTTTGTTTGAGGATTAAATGAGGCAGCGAACAGAAGTGTTTTGTGAGCAGTTATTGTTAGTTCTTCTCCTTGCTGTGATTACTATTACTCATGTTACTGTTCCCCATTTAAGAATTTCCCCAGAAGTGACAATCTCTCCGTGGCCTGTGTAGGCTTATCTCTCCCTCTCAGGGCTGCAAAGAGTTCTCTTGGGATCCATAGCATGTGGCGAGTGATAATTTATTGCTCCACAGCTCGCTTGCTCTCATCCATGAAGCAGAGGGAGGATGACAGATAAACCAAATGCATATAAGCAGGTTTCTCATGGTATCCTCTTAGCCTGCTCATAATACAGTTCTGCCTGGATGCAAACATAGCAACAGGAACCGAGCTTTCCTGCTGATTGGTTACAGACCTATCTGTGATCACGCCACCCTCTAACCACTTCTGTCAATTACCAATAAATATTCTCAAGCTCGCCTGCACGAGCACTTGAGTGTTGACGTTCAGACCTGAGCCTTTGCCCGCTCCGCCAGCTGGGCCACTTATCTCTCGGCTCATCCTGCAATTTGCACCAAGCCTCCTCCCCTTCCTCCCACCTGGGTTACTGGCCTTGAGTTGATGTGAGTCCTGTGTGAGCCAGTTTCCCACAGGAGCAGGCTACCTTCCGCCCTAAAACCTTTTCACGTCCCTGGGTCAGTTCTCCCCATGGAGCTGGTGGTGGTTTCCCATCCTCTCACCCTGGACTCACATTGCTCCCTGGGGCTGAGCCCCCTGGAGGCAGGTACCATGTGGTACCAGAGTCCACCCAAGTGCTTCACCCAGAAGCTCTGGCACCATCCTGGATGCCTGTCTTTCCCCTCCTCTCTCATGCAGTCCAACCCAAGCCCTGCTGATACACGTCCCTCCCATCTCCATTGCCACCTTCTGGTCTAAGGTGGGCTTCCAGCTGGGCTGTTGCGACAGTGCCTGAACCCATGCCCCTGCTGCCCAGCTTCCTTCCTGCAGTCTCTTTTCCACATTGTAGGCAGAGTGATCTTTTTGAAACTCATGTTTGATCATGTTTACAAAATCAGATCTGCTTACGACCCTCAGCTTACGTATCATTCCCCCCATCCCTGACCCTCCAAGGGCTTCCCAGGCCCTGATCTCGATCAGATCTCATCTCTTAAATCTCTCATCACCTTTGGTTCCCTACATGGTACCTTTTACCATCAGTTACTGGGTATAGTCATTGGTGTGATTATTTGCTCCTTGCCTATCTCCATATGAGACAATGAGCTCTAAGGCATAGAAACTAGACTCCTTTGATTTCCAGGTCATCAGCGCAGTGCCCGGCACATGGTGGGTGCTCAAGCAGTATTTGCCAAATGAGAATCTGAGCAAATGAGATACCATAGGGATTTGGAAAAGGTAGCAATCACCATAAAAAAAAAAAAAAAAATCAAAGAAGGCTTCCTCCTAGTAAGCCTAGAAGGATAGATGGGATTTGAAAGAGGTGGGTGCAGGGGAGGGCACATAAGGTAGAACAACCTGAGTCCTGGTGAGGCAACAGGAATGCTTTTGATGTATCTGGAGCTGGGTAATTATTCTGGTTTGCTTTTCAGAGCAGTAGAGATAAGACTGAAAGAAGCTTGGAACAGTGAATATCAAACTGAGACATTTGAAGCATGTCCCTTAAAAAATGGGGAGCTATTGATGTTTTTCGAGCAGAGCACTCTTACAGTGAAGACATATATGCTTAGGGTCTGTAGAAGCAGGAAGTAGGAGGACAATCAGGAGCTCTAGGCCTAGGAGCATAAGGACTGGACTTGGGCTGTGACCTCAGGAATGAAAAGGAAGGGAAGATGGGAGGGAGATCATAGATCTGTGTGTGGGAGAAGCCCCAAGTTGAGCTGCGTCTCAAAATCAGAGTTGACACATGAATGAGTTCATCAAGGCATGCTCAGTAAACATTGGGGTGTCCTTGAGATGCGCAGGAAATGGAGATTTTTTTTTTTTAACGTAAAACAGTTTTCTTAATTACACAGCTAATACACATCCACTGGAGAACATTTAGAAAATATAAAGAGCAAGCAAGAGTAAAAATTTCCAGTAATTCCATGGCCTGGAAGTAATTGTTAACCTTTTATTGTATATTCTTCCAAAGAAATTCTCATGCATGTTTATAATGTTTTTTCTTTAAATGCTGTACATACTGCTTTGAACCTGCTGGTATTTCATTTTCACTTAGCACCATGAACTTCTTTCCATGATAATAAAGGTGCTTTTGTAATACATGTCAATTTAAATTGTTCTGTACATCACTGTATAGATGCATCATAATTTGTTTCGTCAATCCCCTTTTGTTGGACATAGAGATTTCCCCCAATCTTTTCTTCTGTTTTTATAAACAGTGATGCTGGAGTCATCCTTGTTGCTAGATTTTTATGTACATTTAACGTGATTTCTTTTTTTTTTTAATGTTTTTTAATGTTTATTCATTTTTGAGAGGCAGAGTGTGAGCGGGGGAGGGACAGAGAAAGAGGGAGACACAGAATCTGAAGCGGGCTCCAGGCTCCAAGCTGTCAGCACAGAGCCCGATGCGAGGCTCAAACCCACAAACCCTGAGATCATGACCTGAGACAAGTCGGGCGCTCAACTGACTGAGCCACCCAGGTGCTCCTAACATGATTTCTTTAGAAAAAAAAAAAAAATCCCTACATGTAGAATTGCTGAGGCAAAACTGTAGATGCTTTTAGAGCTTCTGATTCTTCTTTTCAAATTGCCCTTTAAGCCTGGGTGGCTCAGTCGGTTGGGCGTCCGACTTCGGCTCAGGTCACGATCTCACGATCCGGGAGTTCGAGCCCCGCGTCGGGCTCTGGGCTGATGGCCCGGAGCCTGGAGCCTGCTTCTGATTCTGTGTCTCCCTCTCTCTCTGCCCCTCCCCCGTTCATGCTCTGTCTCTCTCTGTCTCAAAAATAAATAAACGTTAAAAAAAAAAATTCAAATTGCCCTTTAAGGTTTTTTTTTAATTCCTTTGAACTTCCACTAAGGTTAACTTTCTGTATTCTAGTTTTAAAATCTTTAAAAATCTTTGCTGGTTTGATAAGAAAATGATTTGCATTTCTCCAATTTGTGTTTATATTGTTAATTATATTTCCTTTTCAAATGATTTTGAACCTTTAACAATTGATTTTGGCCGTTTGCATTTCTTTGGCTATGTGCATTTCTTGTTTATGCTGTGTTTATTTCCTGTTTTTTTTTCCTCTTCTGAGTTTTTTTTTTTTCTTTTATTCATGCTCATTTTGCTAATTGGATGGTCATTTTTTTAACATTTTGTAGAAACTTAAATTTTAGGAATTTCAACCTTTTTTCTGTCATGTTTGTCACAAATAATTTGGGGGGAGAAGATTTGTAAAAAGCAGAAAGTTTATTCTGTACCTTATCATTCCCTTTGTCCGTGGTGATGTTTGCATGGCTGTACCATCTAAGCTTTTGAACTTGCTAGTAGTAGACCCAACATTAATTGGCTGTGTCCATCAAGGTCCAGTTGGGAGACTAAAATCATACCAGTAATTTGAGAAGTAATTCAAAAATTTAATATAAAGGATTATGAACTAGCAAAAGGGAAGTGGTTACTGGAGAATTCTAAGGAAAACAGAACCAGCAGACGTGGGGAGTAATTACTAGGAGTAAACTTCAGAGAAAGTGCACCCCCACCCACCCACCCAGACAAAATTTGTAATTTCATAGGAGAGAACGTGGCCCTGGTCCAGTGGAGGTTGGAGAAATTCACTGAGGTGCCACAAGAAAAGACTGATGAGGGGCGCCTGGGTGGCTCAGTCGGTTGAGCGTCCGACTTCGGCTCAGGTCATGATCTCGCGGTCTGTGAGTTCGAGCCCCGCATCGGGCTCTGTGCTGACGGCTCAGAGCCTGGAGACTGCTTCGGATTCTGTGTCTCCTTCTCTCTCTGACCCTCCCCCGTTCATGCTCTGTCTCTCTCTGTCTCAAAAATAAATGAACATTTAAAAAATAAATAAATAAATAAAAAGAAAAGACTGATGAGTGAGGAATCGCCCATTGGAGTTCGGGCAAAACTCTGAAGGGTGGGCATGAGTGAGTCTCCTGAACACCGCTGGCAACCACTCCATAGGAACAAGAAAGATGAGACCACTGGCCTAGGAAGAAAAATCCCTTCCTCTTGCTCTGTCCCTCTAGTGCCCTCTACTGATAAAGCCGATTGTCGTGCCAGCTGGCAAAGGAGGAATGTTTCCAGGGTGCAACTCCAGTATCACAAAGCATGAGAAGAAAGGGTAGATTTACAGCTGAGAAACAAGATATTGGTAGCTGGAACATTGGTTAAACAAGCTAGAAGTTTCTTCGTCGCATCAAAGTCTGGAGGTTCCGCAGTGCAGGGCCAATATGGCCTCTGCTCCAGAAAATGCTCCAGGATGCAGTCTTTTTACAACTTGCCCGTCCATTCTCCCGAGGTTGAGGCCCTGTCCTCCTGGCCCAAGATGGTAGCCAGAGCGCAAACCATCACATACACAGTCTAGACATGGAAGACACGGAAAAGAAAAAGGCACAAAGGATGTGGGAGAAAAAGTTTCCCAGGAGATGCCATTTGCCACTTCGGCTTTATCTTATTGGTCACGGGGCCACAGATAGCTATATGGAGTCTGGGGGATATTTCTTCTGGAAGGCCTGGAACTGAAAATCAGAGGTTCCATTATTATGGAAGAAGTGAGAAAAGGTATTGGTGGACAATAAGCAATTTCTGCTATGATAGACTAAACTTGCTAGACCTTTATGAAGAAAATTTAGTCAAAATGATGATAAGTTCATTTTCATTATTGAACATTAGCCAGATACACAAGGTAAGTTCTTAGAGTAAAATCTGGTAGAATGTTAGAACGGGAAGGAACCATTGGGATTATTTATTCTAAATTTTTCATGTTTCCTGTGAGAACCCTGAGGGCCTGGGAGGGGCAGTAACTTGTCCAAGTTCACACGGACAGCTACCGGCAGCTGTGGCCTGGAGGTGGGTGCCAGGTCTCTCTACCCTCTGCCCAGCATATCTTTCTTTCCAATCTCTGCACTACTTGGGGTCTCCAGGGGGCCTTTGTCTTCAGAATGAGTCCTGCATAATTGTGCTGGTAACTTGTGGCTCTATGCAAGATCATTCCACAGTGGAGATATTAGGGCTTATGAGATATGCCTGGTCCTGGAATCAGGCACATAAGATACAAAATTATAGCCCGAGAAGCTCTGGCTTTAAGGACCTAAACTGCACCCTTCTCTCCAATACTGAGTGGAGGCCTGTGAGCTCAGGCTGTGGGAACATAGCAAGTGTGAGACAGCAGTGGGTCATATTCTGCTGGAATTAAGCGGTGAAAAGTGTTCTCTTAGGCCAAAGTAGCCAATCACCTTACTAGTCTGAATGCCACCGTCCTGTTTAGCTATGGAAATAACATAACGGAAGGATTTTCTTAGCACAGTGATGTGAGGCAGGGTCCCAGCAGGAAACAGACCTTACCCTAGATGTTTCGAGTGAAGAGACCTTCATGAAGAGACTACTTACAGAGGCAGGGTTAAGGAACAAAGAAAAGCATGAAGCACCCAGAGGCGAGTAAGCCACCCCTGTGGCTGAACGGACAGGGAAGGAGCAGTGCTGTTGGAGCTGGAACCGAGCAGGAGGGGAAGTGGCCGAGGGATGTACCTGCTATGAGAGACAGCACCAAAGGAGGGAGAAAGATGGGAAGAAAGGCCTGTGTCTCTCGCTCCCCTTCCATCTCATCTGCCAGGCTTCCTCCTGCTTGAGTACCACAAGAAGCCAGAGAACAGGGGTCGTGGCGGATGCAATCCATAGGATCAGCCTTCCCGGGCACAGAGCAAGGCAGAGAGGGTGGAGAGGAAGTACAGAAAGAATAACTTTAATCACAGCTCAGGACTTGCTGCAGATATTCTTTCACAAGGATGGGAATACTTTTAGTATCTTTAAAAATACATATGTAAATGGCCAATGTGTGGCACTATGATGCCACTCCTCCCCCATGCCAAAGGCAGACATGGCTAATGGATCATGGAGCTCTTTTCCATGGGTCCAAGAAGTCACCTCACAGCGCTCAAAGAAACATCACCAACTGAGTGGGCATGGTACGTAAGATGAGACCTATTTTGAGCTATAAAGACTTAGATAACCTTGCAAGTATGGCCTACCTGCCTGCTCTTGCCAATCTAGTGGGTAATCCTTTCTTTCTGGGAAATAGCTGCATGGGTATTTCTTAAGCCAAGTGAGTCCTGCTTGGAAAGCCAAGATGTGGCGTGGCTCTGATATGCACTGATACAGCCATATTGTGATGTAGATGAAGAGGTGAGGCGGGAGGCCGTATCTGCCTTGAGCCAGGCGGCCACCAGCCCAGGCACTAGGAGGACTCCCTTGGCTCATCTGTAAAATAGGATGGTGTCAACCAAGGCAGAACTCCCTTGAGTTGGAATCAGCAGCTTTCAGAGCCCAGTTGCTCTGTCATAGCCGGCTGTATGTGGTGCTCTCCTCGGTCCTGACTGATCTTTAACGTGGAGTCCTCTGGATTCTAAGGCCTTGCTGTGTTTCTGGTGTGCACTCTCAGACTGCTGAGTTCAGACCGTAAGTGGCTTTGAGTAGGAAACCCTTAGCTAGAGCAAATGAATAATAGGTTATGAACGTTGGCAGCATGGTGTAGGGTGTCATGGCACATAGGCCCCAGCTCATGTGCCATTTCTATGAATTTGTGCTGGCCTTCTGCAGCACTGTGTTGGGATGGACTTGGAGGCAGTGTCCATGTTTGATAGACAGGAGGACCGTGATTAGGGATATCGCCGTGGGTAGAGGGGAACACGTGCCTGTCTCATATTTGACATCCCTGGTGTAGGGAAAGAGCACCTATTTCGAGCACATCATTTAACCTTCCTGGACCTCAGTTTCCTCACCAGGAAAAGAAGGACATTGCTTAGATGACTTTTAAACTCTCTCCAGCTTAGGAATTCCATGATTCAGACTAGTTTATAAAGAATGTGAAACTTGCCACAAATCTGATCCAATTAAAATATTTCCAGCTCCCCACTCCTTTCTGCCATATGTTGAGTAACTAAGCTATCTGTCCCTTGCGAGGGCCATTTCCCCAGGCTGGAGCAGCTGGAGACCCTGAGACAGGAGGCCTCCCATACTAAACAGACCTTACTCTTTAATCTCAACCAAAAGATCCAGGAGGCGTGATTCTCATCTCGCCCCGCTTCCTCTCCTCTGTCCTCCAAGAGCCCGAACCTCTCCCCTCGTGCTCTGCAAACGCGCCTGAATGCAGAGTCCTGAAATTTAGGTTCATGGTTTCAAAGTTCATGGTCCTGAGAATAAACAAAAAAACTATTGTGGTTGCATAGAGCTGTGGACCCCATTAACACCGCCCCATGAATATTTATAGTGTGAAACTACAAAAGAACATAGAGGCCATATTGTATTTCCTAGAACTTTCTTTCCATGGGGTCCTTTCTCTGTGGGTCACTTTAATGTAAGCTTTGCTTATTTAGTTGCACACTTTAAGCCGATTAACTTTTTACTAAAAAAAAAAAAAAAAATACCCCTCCCTGTTTGTTTGTACATACACTCCCTTGACAAAGATTCACAGAAAACTGCTTTAAACCTGTTCAATCCCTCTGCTGGAAACTTGGAGTGAACTAAATGTGTCTCTGGGTAGGATTTCCCTGTAACTGTTCTTCCGCCTCTGGCCTTGTTTCCCGGGAGGAATTCCGATGGTTATAGAATGCGTCGTATTTAGTTCCTCTGAAAATCTCGGCTTCTCTCTAGGCGACCCTTACGGAGCACTAGCGAGATCCTTCCTTCGTGGCTTGTCATTGGGATGACAAAGGGCAGGCCCTGGGTGGGTAGATACCCTCTATTTCTCAAACAGAAATTGTAGGAAAATCAAACATTAGAGCTGGAGGACCTCAGAGGCCGCAGACTCTACTGGTCTCCAGACTTCAGTGAGCATGAGTCACCTGTGTGGGGGCGGGGCATGAATTTAAAATGCACATTCCTGGGTTCTGTCTCTGGAGTTTCTGATTTCATCAGATCTGGGTTGGAGCTTGGGGATCATCACGGCAAGACACTCCTTAGACATTTGGAACCCAAGTGGTTTGTGGACCATGACTTGGGAAGCACTGAGCCGGTTCAGCTGTCTCCTTGTACGGGTGAAGAAAATGCCACCAGAGGGGAAAGTTGTCTGTCCAATGTCACACACAGCATCCACGCTCCCTCTTCCTCAATACAGCTGAAGCCTGTGGCTCCATAGTGCTTTAATCTGGGCTGTCGTGTCCTGAGATGCAGCTTTACTGTGGAACATTTGTGATGAGGTCCATACGAGGGAAGCTGATTGAAATATAAACCACCTCTCAGCACAGGCCCAAGTTGAAAGTGTAGATGTGAAGGTGAGGCCATAGCCTGGTTGGGGGAGGGGAGGGAAGAGAAGTGGAGGTAAGTACCTGTTGGAGGTCATTCTCATGGGAAAGATCAAGGTCTCCGTGGGTTTTGGAGTGAGACCCAGGGTGGGGCCTATTGCCAGGATAGACTGGGAAATAGTTGGGGGTATCCTCAAGCAATGTCAGCCCCTCCCCCCCCGCCTGTCCTCCTACTCTCTGGGTGCCAGGAAACAGAGTCCTGGGGAGAGTGTGGTTGGTGACAGAGGGTGACAGCAGAGTCAAAGGGGTCTCCCTCTGACTGGCTGGGCTTCTGCCTGGCTCACGGGCTTCCCAGCTCTGCGACCCCCAAACCAAGGGCCACTTACCACCCCCAGGATCCCCCAACCAGACTTTCAGAATCTGGGGTAGGAAAGGGTGTTCGGGACCCCCTGGCCGTCCCCTCCTGCACTCTGACCCCTCCAAGCACCCTTGCAAGTAGCTCCTCTGGGAACAGAGCTGACCATGAGATCAGCCCCCACCTGGAGTCCCAATTTGAGAAACTGGGTCCTGTGCCAGGCAGTGAACTGAGCTCCAAGTTTAGAGCCAAAAGGTCTGATTTCAAGCCCCACCCACTTCTCATAGGCTGTAAACGTGGGCTGGTCATTAACTCCCCTAGGTCTTACTTCCCCCATAACATGGGGCTGACCGGTTCTTGCCCTGCTGTCCCCTGTGACTTCAAAGAGGAGCATGCCTTCACTCGTTCATTTATGCAAATGCTCTGCAGGCACTGAGCTGTGGGCTGGGTTGAGTGGTGGGGACAACAGGTGCAGGGGACTGTGAGGGGCTGTACCAAACTGAGGGACTCCTTGTGGCCTCCCACACCATGGGTGTTCTAACCGCCCCGAGCTCTGCTCCTGGAGTCCGAGCCTTCCCTTGGTTCCTGTGGTCTCACGTTCTACCTTGTTCTTGCTGTCCTTGGCGGTCCACACACATGGGTCCCCTGCGTCAACTGGGCCCCCCCACATGGGGCCCCTTCTGCCCCTGTCCTGACAGCGCCTTGCTGCTTCTCACCACAGTGCCTTTGCTTACACTGCTCCGTCGGTCACATGCCCTTTCCTCTCGTTGCCCACTCGACAGACTTCTGCTCCTCCAGTGTCACCCCCTCTGTGAGGCTTCTCCTGATTGCACCCCCACGACTACATCAGTCACTCCTCTGTAGGCCTCCCTCCCTGAGCAGCGTGGATCATTGCGAGGCAAAGATGGATGGCAGTTGAGAGTGGACTTGAGAGGTGGCCCAGGGCAGATCGCCTTACCTCCTGAGCCTGCTTTTCTCATCTGAAAAATGATGCTGTGTATTGCGTGGAGTTGCCATTGGCAGGGTTAGAGGAGCAAAGGAGCTTGGCATCTGGCTGGTGCTCAAGAATGATCAATCCCTTTCTCTTCAGTGCCTTGCTCCTGGGAGAAGAACTAAAACATCAGATTTGGGAGAAAAAGAGGGCTGATCCAAGATAAAGGAGGATGCATTGGGAGGACATGGGTTCTGTGTCACTGGAAGTGTGTGAGAAGAGGCCATTCAGGCATCAGTTGGTGGGTTGGACCCAATGACCAGTAGGGCCCCTCCTAGCCCTCAGAGTCTATAATTCCTGGAGGAATGCTGAGTGGTGCAACAGTCTCCAAAAGGTGTTCCTTAGGACAGGATTCAGTGAAAAGAGATGCCAGGGCAAACCACATTGGGAAAGGCTGCATTCTCTTTCTCTTGGAGACTCGTGATATTTGTTAGGATTGTAAAGCCTCTGAGAAGTCCTGCAGTAAGGGAAGCTGTTTAATGCAACATTTCTTATTAGAATTTAAAACTTTGGGTGGCACCTGGGTGGCTCAGTCAGTGGAGCCCCCGACTTCGGCTCAGGTCATGATCTCACAGTTTGAAGGTTTAAGCCCCGTGTCGGACTCTGTGCTGACAGAGACTGTTCCGAGACTGGAGCTTGCTTTGGATTCTGTCTCCCTCTCTCTCTGCCCCTCCCCTGCTCATGCTCTATCCCTCTCTCCCAAAAATAAATAAAAATATTAAAAAAATTTTTTAAAAAGGTAAAACTTTGGGAAGACTTGGCTTTGTTGGCGAGAGTTCTGACTTGGGAATCAGGGAGGCCTCAGTTAACTTAAAACATCTCTGAAGCCTCTTCCTGCTTGCATGGCCTTGACCGAATCCTAACTCCTCTCTGGGCCTTTATTTGAGGTTGATGTGTAGAATGCATTTGGCCTGGTACCTGAGACAGAGTGCTAAATGCTTCTGTTGTAGATGGGAAAAGGCAGGCAGGACAGGATGCTGTGAGACTCCTCAATGGGAGCCTTTTCCTGCAAGGCAAGGCTGGCTCATGGTCATCTTTTGCAGCCTTGAGGGTCAGGTATACACATGGGATCAGATGGGGAACATAATATAACTTTACAGATACTCATCACAGTAGTGTGCTGGAGCTGGCTCTCACCTGTAAGCTCGTGAGAACCCATTGTATGCTCCTTTTCCCAATTCCACGTTCTGTAACTCTGAAATCAGCCAGGGTGGGAGTGTTTACACCAGGGAAATCAGCAAACGCGCCAAATCAGGGCTCTCCCCTCCCCTTAGCCAATTGTTAATTATCAGCACATCACTCACTGATCATTAGAAAGTATTTCTTCGAAAGTAGTCTTTTATATTTGCAAGTTTCTTATATAAAAACTTTAAAATTGTATCTGACTACTTTAAAGATTTCTATTTTTGATTTCTGGAAAGCATTTTTCCTATTGTATTTCAGGATCTATTCCTGACATAGTTACTGGCCAGAGCTTCGTAACAAAACACCACCACCTTGTGACAACTCCCTAAATTGCAGGTTGGAGTTCCAGTGGGCTCAGCCAGGACTGGAGCAGATGGTATTTCCACCGATGGGCATTTTAGATGTTTCCTCTGGCTTCTCCATTCAAGTTCAACATTTCTGTGAAAGATTACCCTGCTTGACCTCTTCATTATAGCCAGGACAAGCCTAAGAGAGGTGCAGGGGGGCCTGTGCCCCCAGGGACATGGTTGAGTGAAGCAACCTCTGGTGCCTTGGGTCAGTGCTTCTCAGACTTTAGTGTGCACACGTTCATGGGAATCTTGTTCACATGCAGCTTCTGATTCAGCAGGTCTGGTGTGGACTCTGTGATCTCGTATTTCTGTCGAGCTCCAAGACAACAATGCTGCTGCTCGTCTGCAGATTACACTTAAGAGTAGCCAGAGTTGGTGAGGGAAACTTTCCCCAGATGGTAGGAATCCTCAGAGAGTTTCTCTTAGGAGATGGCCATGGGCCATGTTTTGCCTTTTGGTAAGAATTCAAAAGCTGTGTGTTTTGAATGCATAGACTTAGCTCATTTGCTTCTAACTATTGTTCAGCCAACGTGTTGACTTAATTCTTAAATTTTCATATTAAAAAAATTTTTTAATGTTTATTTTTGAGAGAGAGAGACAGAGCATGAGCAGGAGAGGGACAGAGAGAGAGGGAGACACAGAGTCCGAAGCAGGCTCCAGGCTCTGAGCTGTCAGCACAGAGCCCGACACGGGCCTCGAACTCACAAACTGCAGGATCATGTTATGGGCTGAAGTTGGACGCTTAACCGACTGAGCCACCCAGGCGCCCCAATATTTTTTTTATTTATTTGGAATCTATTTTGGTGTATAGTGTAAGGTCCTCAAATAGCTAACCCATTTGTCTATACATAATTCATAGTTTAGTCCCCCTCTTTCCACAAATTTGTGAGATTTCCTTATATATGAATTTTCTTATATAGACTAGAGATCACTTCTGGACTATTCCATGTTGCAGGGTTGTTGTAGCTTTAAAACATATTTTGATGTCTGATGAGGCCCGTCCTCCCTTAGTGCTCTTTCTTGACTGTTATCACCTAATTATGCAGATGAACTTTAATACCACCTTATCATAATAAGAAAAACATTGAGATTTTGATTGAAGCATAATAAACCTACACATTAATTTGAAAAAAAATCAACATAGCATGTCTTTCTTTTCATGTCAGTCACTTTTTATAGCTTTTAGTAGAATTTTACATTCTTGACATAGTACCACACTTTTGTATCAAGGTTATTTCTAGAAATGTGGTGCTCTTTGTTATTTTAAATATAATTTATTATTTTATTTATATCATTATATAAAATTTTATTTTATATTGTTTATATTCGTAAGATAGCCATTAGCCACATGTAGCAATTTAAATTTAAATTAATTAAAATAAAATAAAATGTAAAACTCCGTTCCTCAATTACATTAGCCACATTTCAAGTGCCCAGTAACCACATGTGGTTATTGAAAAGCTCAGATATAGAACTATTCCACCATTGCAGAAAGTTCTGTTGCACAGCTGTATAGTGGTATTGTTGATCCATTGTTGATCCAGTGGTATTGTTGACCTTATGTGTTGTTACAGCATCTTATTTTATTTGGGAACACTTTTCAACTTATTCTTTTAAATTTCTAGGAAGAGCAGTTGCTTTTACCCAAACTTCTGGTTTATTTTCTGCAACAGTATTACCCTGATTCTCTTCCTAAAGATGAAAGATGAAAGATGATTCTCTTCCTAAAGATCTTCCTAAAGATGAAAGCAGGAAGGGCCAATATATCCCTGATGGTTGTTACTCCCACACTCACCATGGCAGACATCAATAATCAATCACAGCACTCTTTGCTGTTCCCTGAACTATTGCTGTTTTTGAAACTGACATCTTCGTGCCTTGCTCTTCTCTGGTTCCTGAAATGGAATAGGATGCAGTGGCAGGAAAAGAGGTGTCTTCCCCATGTGTGCTCCCCAGGGGAGGGCCTTGATCCCACCTCCTGAGAGTAGTTCTCCAGTCATTCTCCTCCATGACCTTCTATGGCCCCACTCAGGGAGGCCTGTCTTTTCTGTTTCATTATTCTTATTGCACTATCTGAAGAGGACATCTTTTTCAGCCTTCTTCCTTCCCATAGAAGGTTGGGGGCCCAAGGATCACTAGGGGTCATTTTAAATCTCAAACAGTTGAGGTCTTTTGCAGGCCATACTAGTGGGCGTTTTGCGCACAATACTTTTCTGAAATGTGAGTTGTCTTCCTATTTCATTCAGCTCCACATGCCATAGCCACACCACAGTCATTTCCTAGACATGCCTCTCTGTCCGGCGTAATGGCTGGCACCTTGCACTTATGAGGCCTCTGTGAGGGAACCACACTTTTGGTCTCCTGTACCGAACCATGCTTCTCACACTGAAAGAATGTACTGGGCACCATCTTGACTGGCCCTCGCTATAGAGTTGAGTTCTTTTTTTGTCTCACACAAATTTCTTGAGGTATATTTACATACTGTACAATTACCCATTGTAAGTGTACAATTCAATGATTTTAGTAAGTTCATAGTTGTGCAACCATCACCACCATTAAATTATGGAACATTTCCACCACCTGGAAAAGTTCCCTCCTACCCATTTATAGTCAAGTCAAGTCCCCATCCTGACCCCAACCTTAGCGATCACTTTTCTGACTCTATAAATTAGCCTTTTCTAGACATTCAGGATAAATGGAATCATCTTTTGCATCTAGCTTTTTTCACTTAGCTAGATGTTTTTGAAATTCATACATGTTGTAGCATGTGTCAATAGTTTGTTCTTTTTAATTGCTGAATAGTTTTCCATTTTATATGTATATCACTTTTTGCTGATCTGCTCCACAGGCAATAGACATTTATGTTGTTTTCAAGTTTGGAGCCATTGATGAATAAGGTTGCTATAAACATTTGAATTTATGTCTTTGTGTGGACATATGTTTTCATTTCTCTTGGGAAGTTTCCCTAGGAGTAGAATTTCTGGGTCTTTTGATAAGATTATGTTTAAGTTTTTAGGAAATTGCCAAATGATTTTTCTACAGGTAGTATACTATCTTATATGCCACCTAGCAATGGATGAGGGTTCCCATTTCTCTACACCACAAAGCTGAGTTTGAATTAGCCTTTGTTACTCAAAGACCTTCTCAGTTTTCCTTTCATTGATTAGTAATGAGAATAGGTTGGGTCTTCCTCAATTTCTGCACTCTCCCTATTCCTTTTCATTCCACTGTAAATTGCCTAATTCTCTATAAAACTCTTTTCTTTCTTATGAAATGCAGCTAATAGCAACCAAAGCATGCTATTAACATTCCGACTCTCCATCTCTCCACTCAAAGCCATAGTTCATTCAGTTTATCATCTGCCTTCCAAGTTAATGCAGGCAATATTTTTACCAGGTACCTTATCACTGCGTAACATACATCACCTCCTTCCAGCCTTAATTAACAGTTTCCTTGACATCCACTGCCTTGTGCCCAAACACAATTTATTTTTGTTACAGTAGAACACTACTTCTGATAGCAATTTCTGTATTAGTCAGGATGAAGATATTGTGCTCTGGTAACAAATAGCCCCAAATCTCAGAGACTTATAAAAATAGCAGTTTTTATCCTCCTTATTCATGCCACGTATCCATCCTGATCAGCCATATCTCTGCTCCACATCATATTTACTCTAGAACCCAGGGTGATAGAGTCACCGCATTCTGGAATGTTGCTTGTCTTTTGGTAAAAGGGAAAGAGGGCATGTGAATCATGCACTAACTCTTAAAGCTTCCTCTCACATTTAATTAGTCACAGCAGGTGAAGTGGCCAGTCCTAACATTAATGGGACAGAGACAGATAATCTTCCCCAGGGAAAGGCAGCAAATATTGTGAACAGTAGTATCATTTACCACATTATGCTTTTTTTTTTTAATATCCTGGAGACTCTGGCAAAGAAAGAAACAGCTGCCTCTATGTGGTAGTTTTGCCCAGAGCTGCTCACAGCTAGAGTAAGACAGGGTGTCCTTTCAAAATACCTTATAGACCTAGGCCTTTGATCTTCATGGTGGTTGGCCCTGGCCCTGTGGCTTTGATACACAGAATTATTATATGTTATTCCTCTGTCTCTACCAGCCCCATGTGTTAGGTTCACGGAAAGATCTGATTGGATGGACTGTCATTTCTAGAGGGTGCCTGCGTGGCTCAGTTGGTTAAGGGTCTGACTCTCGATTTCTGCTCAGGTCATGATCTCATGGTTCATGAGATCAAGCCCCATGTCAGGCTCACATTAACAGCGCGGAGCCTGCTTGAGATTTTCTCTCTCTCTCTCTCTCTCTCTCTCTCTGCCCTTCCCCTGTTCACTCTCTCTCTCTCTCTCTCTCTCTCTCAAAATAAAGAAATAAACATTAAAAAAATACTTTACAGACCTAGGCCTTTGATCTTCAAGGTGGTTGACCCTAGTCCTAGGACTTTAATACACAGAATTATTACATGTCATTCCTCTGTCTCTGCCAGCCCTATGTGTTGGGTTCAGGGAGAAATTTGATTGGATAGACTTTCATTTCTAGAGTTTTCCATTCAACATCCAATGTCCTCTGAAACATTCATAAATCCATTTTTTTCTTGATCTCCAGCTTAAATGGACCCATTTATGTTTTTTTTTCTTCCCAGCTGTCTTTTGGGGAGACATTGCCTTGGACGAAGAGGACCTGAAGTTATTTCATATTGACAAAGCCAGAGACTGGATCAAGCAGTCAGTAGAGGAAAGGGGACATAGCACAGGTAAGTACTGTGTCCCCTACTTCTCTTTCTCTGGGGAGAGGGGTCAGGGACTCCAGCAAGTGTAGATGTGGACCATGAGACATCAGTATCTGACCTGTCAGTCCCATGCACACCTGTTTGTGGAAAACCAGAGGGACGCTCTTTCTGCCCTACAGGCTATGGAGCCAGAGCCTCCGATCTGCTGATCCTTGTAAGAGAACATCCATTTGCCTCTTTATCTGAAGGTTCAGACTCCAGCTCAGAGGGTTCAGACTTGAGCTCAGTGTGGGTTCTCAGGACTTTAGCCTCAGGGTCCAGCACTTCCCAGACTGGAGAGAATTACTGCATGGGCTCCATTTAGGGCATGTTTGTTGATGATGCTCCTAATGCTTAGCACTGGGGGGAGATGTTTGCCCGTGGGATGCTGTGCTCTTCTTTTGCAGACAAACCAGGAAATACAATGGGGCTTCTGACGTTAGTACTCTTCTCCCTCCTTGCCTCCACCCTCGGGTGAATAGTAGGGGGACTATGTCTTGAGTTCTCAGTCGCCCTGCCCACTGGGCTCAGATGCCTCAGCTCCGGGGAATCCCCATTCTGAAAAGCAGCAGAAGGGGAGGCTGTGCTGTGAGGCTGATGGGCCGGTGTGGCTCACGATGGCTTGCTATTTGGTGACCAGGACTCACACATGCCTGTTGCCAAACGACCTCTGCTACTTGCAGCCCCTCCTCCCACCCTCTTTCCTTTCTCTTGAGACTTTTTAACACTTACTGTGGTAAGAACCAAGGGGTTTACTCTCTTGACAAATTTTTAAGTGTACAAACTGTATTATAAACTATGGACCCAGTGTGGTATGGCAGATCTTCAGAACTTATTTATCTTGTATAACTGAAGCTTTGTACCCTTTTCGGGAGGCACCTGCCATGGCCAAATGCAGTGCTGGAAAAAGAGGAGTAAGATGTGACTCCTGCCTTCAAGGAAACCATTCATGCCAGGCAGACAGGGTTTAGACTTGGACAAGCTGTCCAACATCTCCAAGGCTCAGTTTTCCTATCTGCAAAATGGGGATGAAACCGGCACTCACTCCACAGGGGGTTGGGAGGATGGAGTCCAGGGTAATGCACCAGCCTGGTGCCTGGCACATAGCAAGTTCTCAGGCAATGGCAGATATGATCACTGAGGTGCTCCCAGTCTAGTGGAATGAGGCTGTCAGATAAATAGATGAAGGGCAGTTCCTCACGGCAAGTGCTCTGACGAACCAAGAGCAGTGGGAAGAGACAAGAGTGAGGGGAAGAAGCCTACCCAGCTGAGCCGGGAAAGGCATTGTGGGAATGGGAACTCTTGCATTATGTCTTGAAGGATGAGTATGAGTTCCTGAAGTCAAGAATTGAGAAGAGACATTTCAGGCAGTGGGGAAGCCATGTGGGGAGTATGAGAGGGCTTATCTCTACTCTGGGAACAGCAGTAAGGTGTGAGTCCCTGGAGGGTGGCTCTTTGGGGTAGGCTGTGGTAGACAGATGCGCCTGGAAAGGGTGGCCAGGGTAGATGGTGAGGATGCCTGTCAGAGGGGTGGGTAGAAATGTGCCCAGAGTAAGGGGGCAACTCCCATAGCTCAAATATGAGCAACTACTGGGACTGGCCAAGTCCAAGCTCCTGCCAGGGGCTGGGGGAGGAGGGGACCCAGGCTCCCCATCTGTCTGAATTTTAAATGGACTTTTACAAACCAAATTATTTTTCACACCAATTTACACAACCTTAATCGGGCTCTCGCAAAAGGAAGCACCTCCATAATTCTACCACTGCAACTAACCAGTTCTTACCTGGAGGCCTAGAGAAGTTGACCTCATTGTCATCTCTGTGTGGTTAAAATTTTTTAAACTTCTTTTTGCAATATTGCTTAAAAATAGTAAATTCACATGTCTCAAATACACAGGATTGTGAACTTTTACATATGTCCACATAAACGCCACCCAGACCAAGGCATGGAACATTTCCAGAACCATGGACGCTCTCTCATGCCCCCTCCCAGTCAGTTACCCATCCCACTCTCCTGGCCTCTGTCACACGGACTTATTGTACCTGCATAAATAGAGTCACACAGCATGCGTTGTTTGTGTCTGTCTTATTTCACTCAGCTTTTTGACCTTGTTGCGTGAAGCAGTTTGTCTCTCATTGCTGCGTGTGGTATTCTCTTGTGTGACTGAATGCTAGTGAAGTCATCCTTCTGTTGACAGACATTTAGACAGGTCACAGTTTTGGGCTGTGATCCGTAAAGCTGCTGCTGACATTCTTAGACATATGTTAGGATGGACGCAAGCACTGGTACCCACAGGGCAAGCACGAGTGGGATTGCTGGGTCTCGTGGTACGTAAGCTTTAGTAGATACCGTCTGTTTTCCAAAGTGCTTGCACCAATGCACACTCTGTGTGGTACATACTGACTTGGAAAGCAGGAGCGGTGACCATGCAAGATCCAGGAGGACCCTGGAGCTGGAGTTGTTTGGCTTGGGGACCCTTCTCACACACTCTGGGCCAGCACAGCAGTTACTTGATGCTTGTCCACGAACACAAATGCTCAGGGTCACCCCTATCGGTGATCCTTTGTGGTCCTGGGGGGACCTGCCATGGCACAGTGTGGGGGCCCAGCCTTGGCAGATGTGAGTGGGAGACCCCAGAGAGAGTCCGGGAGTGGCCAGCCACCATGTGGGCCAGCTCCTGGAGAGTTGCCTGCCTGGAAGGTTGCCTACGATGCTCAGTGCAGGGAAGCCTGGAAACCCTGCCTTCACCTCCCTCATAGCACTCCCCAAGGCCAGCATGGTCAGCCTCCTGGTCTAAGAACTTGGATCTTCTCTTTCCTTCTTCCCTGTGAACTCAGAGAAGTAGAGTCCACATCAAATTTGCCTTCAGATCCCTCGAAGGTGGCCCAGTCCCTTGTACCTAGAAGGCACTGGTCAACATGGGTGAGAGAGGAAGAAGGAAGAGGGCTGTGGAGATCAGCAGATCCTGGAACCATCTCCTAGGGGCTTAGATGATCAAGAGCTCCAATAGGGCTTTGCTTCCAGACAGGTGGTTAAAGCACCGACTACAGTCATGGGCTTTGGGGTCAGACCATCTGGGCTTGGATTTTTGAGCTGGGTCTCAGTTTCTTCATCTATAAAATAAGAATAGTAATGCTGCAAGGACAAAAAGAATATGTATGAAGTGCTTAGCACAGTGCCTGGCTAATAATAAGAGCTCAATAAATATCAAATCTGCTACCTCTTCATTATTAGTAGTAATAGTATTTACAGAAAGCCCACTGACCTGGAGGGTGTAGGGCTAAAATGGAGAGTGGGGAAACTTTGCAATGTACCGGAGGGAACTTTGGCAGCTTGGGTTTGAGACCTTTGAAACATGTACCTACCTAGTGTTTCCTCCTTCTCAAGCTTGGAATTTTTTTTTTTTTTTTCTGTGTGTTTTTATGGGAAAGTGATTTTTATCCTAATCTCTTTTCTCTGCGGGCCAATAGTACTTTGCAACTATCTAGAATAGTTGTTTTATTTTCAGAATGGGAATACTTTTTATTGTTTTTGCTGATTAAACCAATACTGCCAGTTGTTTGGGAAAAAAAAAGTCCAATAGCTCAAAATTATAGAAAATAGAAAGTAAAAATCTCCTGTTCTCTCAGCTCCAGGGATCCGTGCTGTTATCGGTTTGCTGGATTACTTCCAGCCTTGCCAGGCTCAGGCCATGTGCATATAGGTATTTTTAAAACCTAGAAAGGGTTTTTCTCAACACCGTCTTGTGCAGCCTGTGTATTTCATTTAACACCACCTCATAGACATCTTTTCACGCGGTACATTGTGGTCTAATCACATTTAATGTGCAACTCTGCCACCATTCATCAAGCTAATCCTGTACAGATGGGCATGAAGATTGTTTCCCTCTTTTTTCTGGTAATTTTTTCCTATTAGAAACAATGAGGCTGTGAACAACTTTGTGCATAGATCCTTCAACATTTGCTTTGATTAAAAAACTAACTAAATAAAAAGGAACCACACTTTCACTCCGTCTTCCTGCTTCCAAATGTGCAAAAAGATGTATTCTTAGATTTAGGTTATTTCATTTCCAAGCTTTGGTTAGTGTTCCTGTGTTTTAGGGGAGGGAAGGAGGTTTGAGGGGAGGGGGTGCTGAATCCCTGGAGGGGATCAGAGCAGGGAGGGTTCGGAACCTTGCAGTGTAACCCCAGAAGCCTTCTTTCCCTGGTTCATCCTGTGAGTTTGGAGCTGTTCTCTTGGCTACAGAATGAAACCGTATCTTTGCCCTAGAAGTGACCAAGTTGGCCTCATTCTCTAGATGTGCCCAGTGTCCTAAATTCAGTGAGTGGCAGAACCGGGGTCGGAACCAGGCTTCCCAACTCCCAGGCCCGGGAGTCCTCCCCTGTACCTCCAGGTGTCCTCCCCTGCACCCACCTGTCGGCCGTGTTGCCAGTCAGAAGGAACAGAGAGCAGCACAGGTGCGTGTAATCAATCATTCCTTTGCCATCACTTGGAAGGTAGGCCGGAGCCTCTATGGGCCAAAGGGTGAGCAAAGACCTTGTGCCTGGGTTGGTTTAGGAGCCCAATGAGAGTGCTGCACTGGCCACAGAATAGAGCTGCTGAGGGCCCTGGGACCCCCAGCCGGGAGCCCCTTCGTTGTTTGCTTAAAGCAGTCAGTCTCCCTGCCTCTAGTCCCTCCTTCCCCATCCTGCTTCCAGGTGATCTTCCTGGCCCTGACCTTGCAACCACCAAACAAGGGTCCCCCAAACTCATGTCTACGTGGAATCTCAGAATGTGACCTTATTTGGAAACAGAGGACTTGCAGACGTAATTAATTAAGGGTCTTGGGATGAGAGCTAAATACAGTGACTGGCGTCTTTATAAGAGGAGGGGAGCACACAGACGCAGAGGAGGCCGTGTGAAGAGGACCGCAGAGACCGGAGTGAAGCATCTACAGGCCAGGGAGCACCACAGAGCTGTCACCCGTTAGCCAGAGGCGAGGCAGGATTCTTCCCTAGAGCCTGCAAAGGGAGCATGGCTCGGCCAACACCTTGACTTCAGGCTTCTAGCCTCCGGGACTGGGAGGGAATGGATTTCTGCTGTCTTAAGCCACACACTTTGTGGTAGTTTGTTATAGCAGTCCCAGGAAATTAACACAACTGCGGTGCTGAAGACCCTTCGTGGCTCCCTGTCACCCAGCAGAAACATTCCTTAGTCTGACCTTCGTCTGGGCCCTCCACACTCTGTCTACCACCTGTGTATCCAGCCCCCTTCCCTCTCCTTGTCCTCCAGCCAAACATAATGACATTGTCTGCACAAGCCCCCGGTTTCCCTCCTTTCAGCCTTCTGTCCCAGCTATGCCCTCTACCCCACGTCCCCATTCTGCAGAGAAAGAAAGGAAGGCCCCGAGAAAGCCAGTGACTCCTCCAGGGCCGTCCAACTGGTGTGCTTTCGCGACTCGGCATGGCCGCCAGTTTGGGAGGCCACCTGGGTTGACGGTGCTGTTAAAATCAGCCCGTGTTGTGCTTGGGATTGAAAGAGCTCTATTTTCTCGCCGTTTTCAGACAGGCCCCTGCCTCTGCCACGGGAGCTGCCGGAGGAAGCGGCAGCAGCATCTTGGATGTGTGCGGGGCAAGGAGGCAAGAGTGCATTCTGCAGGGAGAGAAAGTCCTTCTGTGTGCATTTCATTTGCAGAAAGAAGAATGGGAGCTCTGAGCAGGCATGGGCCAAGCTGTTCCATGAATGGGACCCTTGAATTAACATTGCAGAGTTTCCTAAAGCTGCTAATCGGATTAGCTGTGTACTGAAGGAAGTACTTAGCGGGACACACACACTCTCCGGCCCTCCTGCATCTTCTTCCATGTGATGGTGCAAGCCTGATGGCCCCGTTTCTGAGTTCCGAGACACCTCTCCTGCTAACCACACAAGGTGGAGGGCAGTGTGGTCGATGTTTTGGACTTTTATTTGTTTGTATCTTCCCAGGGAGCCAGTGTTGCGCATTCTCATCTTCGCAAATATCTGGGAACCTGGAGAGGAAGTATCGCCTTGCATTATCTCCATCCGGATAGTGGATCTGATTTCTTGGTCTTTGTAAGGAGGACTCGGAAAGGGGAAATGGTTGTGATGACTTATTGGCTCTGATGGAAGCTGATGTTCCCGCCTTGTCTATTCTGAGCCACTGGGCCATGTCCAGCTCTATTTAAGAAACCATCCTTCCTCTAAATCCTCGGTTCCTAAACCCCTGCCATCTGTGTGAGTGTCTGCATGAGCCCAGGAGTTTGAGCCCCTGACTTCAAAAGAATGAAACAGCAGGAGTGAAACATGGGTTTGGATAACTTGCCTCCCCTCTCTGGGCCTCCTCTCTGAACCCTGAGGGCCCACCCACCTGGCAGACCCTTCAGCTCCTAGACTTAGTGGCACATGTTACCATACTGTAGATTTAAACTCTGGTGTTTCAGGCCAGAGAAAAGAGGGGGTGCAAAGGCCATTGGGCATCGAGGGGCACAATTAGGCATCCAAGGCTAATGCATACCCATGAGATGCCCACATGTACTCTGAGGCTTTCTGGGCTCATAGTTTCTGGGTTCATAGGGTTTCTTTCTCTCCTTGCCTTCCAAGGTTTGAAGCTCTCAAAGGAGACCCAACATGTCTCTACTCCCAACACATTTTTAGCTTCGAGGCTCTTGAGAGAGCTTGTGGGTGGGGTTGTTTTAAGCAGCCCCATCGACAGGCTGTGATTTTCAGCCTCCATTCCTGTGGAGACATTCCCTAAACTTGTAGACATGGCTTCACCATCTCATTGATTTTCTTTATTGGAGGTGGGAGTGTCCAGATAAGAAGTGGGGCAGTAGGTGGCTCCCTGTGACATCTTGTAGAGGAGACAATATTCTGAATAATGGATGAATGCCAGGTTAAACTCTTGCTGGGGCAGTGAATTGGATTCAAGTCTGTCTCCCAGCATCATGCAGTGCCAAATGCTGTCTTAGCAAAATCTGGTGGCCTCTGCTCCTGGTGCCACTACTGATTTAGAAAGCTGAAGAGGGACAAGAGGCTGTCAGGGAGCAATCTTTTTTTTATTATTTTATTATTTTTTTAATTTACATCCAAATTAGGTAGCATCTAGTGCACCAATGATTTCAGGAGTAGATTCCTTAGTGCCCCTTAACCATTTAGCCCATCCCCCCTCCCACAACCCCTCCAGTAACCCTCAGTTTGTTCTCCATATTTATGAGTCTCTTATGTTTTGTCCCCCCTCCCTGTTTTTATATTATTTTTGTTTCCCTTCCTTTATGTTCGTCTGTTTTGTCTCTTAAAGTCCTCATATGAGTGAAGTCATATGATACTTGTCTTTCTCTGACTAATTTCACTTAGCATAATACCCTCCAGTTCCGTCCACGTAGATGCAAATGGCAAGATTTCATTCTTTTTGATTGCCGAGTAATATTCCATTGTATGTGTATACCACATCTTCTTTATCAATTCATCCATCAATGGACATTTGGGCTCTTTCCATACTTTGGCTATTGTTGATAGTGCTGCTTTAAACATGGGGCTGCATGTGTCCCTTCGAAACAGCACACCTGTATCCCTTGGATAAATGCCTAGGAGTGCAATTGCTGGGTCGTAGGGTAGTTCTATTTTTAATTTTTTGAGGAACCTCCATACTGTTTTCCAGAGTGCCTGCACCAGCTTGCATTGCCACCAACAATGCAAAAGAGATCCTCTTTCTCCGCATCTTCACCAACATCTGTTGTTGCCTGAGTTGTTAATGTTAGCCATTCTGACAGGTGCGAGGTGGTATCTCACTGTGGTTTTGATTTATATTTCTGTCAGAGAGCAATCTACTCATCATCTCCACCGTCTCCTCCAGAGCTTTGAAGGAAGGAGTGCCCAGAGAATAAGGTCTTGGTGACCTCTTTTCTCTAAGTATATTGTACTTGACATTTTTGGGGTCCATAGACCTCTTTGAGAGTCTGATGAATATTATGAGCACTTCTCTGAGAAAAAAGGACACACACGCACACACACAATTTTGCTTGGAATTTCAAGAGATTTAACTACTCCATGGATCCCAAGTTATGAAGCTCTTGTCCATGGTCTCCCTTTTCTGAGTGCTTCCGCACTCTTGGAAAGGTTCTCTTCATGTGGACACCCGGGCCCCGGCAGGACTGCAGTGCAGAGAGGCTTGGATGGTGGAGTCAGGCAGGCCTGGGTTTGCCTCTCTGGCTCCATATTGATTAGCTGGGGAATTTAGGGTGACTCGTTCCCTATATGTAAAACAGGATATTAATGCCTGTCTTGCAGGGGCGTTGAGAAGTGGGATAGGTAAAGCATTTATGCCAGGGTCTGACACCTGGGAAGCACCTGATAAATAATAGCCGCCATGGCCACACCTGTGCTGGCTCCTCTGTCTTCTCTTCTCTCTGGCCCACCTCTTTGTCTCAGACTCCACACTGCCAAATGCCCTAAATTCTTTTTTGTTGCTGTGCGTACTCCGCAGCACCCCCTGGGGTCTCTGGAGCTGGGCCAGCACCACTGTGATCTGAGCAGGTCCTTGGTTTTAGACCCTACCCACCCAATTCCCTAGCCTTCCCTGGTCGTTCTGAGTCAAACTCCAGGATCACGAAGTTAGCCAGAGAGAGATCTGAAAGTGGATTAGGTGCTGATTCTTCTCTAAGAACAACAAAAAGAATAATACTAGCTAGCATTTGCTGTTGGCCGAGTACGTCTCGCATACTTTAAATACGTGATCTCAGTTAACCTTCGCACAACACTTCTATGTGGTGGGTACTGTCGCCAAAGATATAAAAGGTAATGTTCAGAGGTAGGTAACGAAAACAACCAATTACAGGCAGAGCCAAGATTAGGACTTAACTCTGATGTCAAAGGCCCTACTTTTGCCCTCTATGCTCCATTGCTTCTAGAAATAGCTGCTGGCATCAGCATCACTGCCGACACTGTCCCCTTGAGCTAGAGAGACTTGGTCTCCCCATCACCTCCCTTGAGAGGTGATGAAGAAAGATGTGGAAGAGTTCCATGCACTTAGGGGGCTACACCTCATCATGCCCTCCGTTGACTCAGGTCGCATTCAGTGTGTGCCTTGCTACGTCCCCCAGCCTATCGCAGCCATGACTTGTCTTTGGTCTTGGCTCATCCTTTTTCGTTCCAGCATCAGGCTAGACACATGAAAGATGCCAGACAAACACTTATGGTCTGTGGATGGGGCTATGAGCCTCAGGAGTGCTCGGTGGCCTCCGTTCTTTCCTGCTCCTCTGCTCCCCCCAAGAGGCCAGTTGGGGTTAGGACTGTTTGCTTGAATGCAGGATGCCTCAGACTCCAGCTGGGAGTGGGGACCAGCAATGAAAGAAATGCTTAGGGGGTGGCACCCTCAGGCTGAGCAAGCCCTGATCACCTTGCAGGAAATGTCTGAAAAAGGCATCCTTTAGCCAAGTGGTCAATAGGTTATCTTTCCCGGGCCCTTCACATAGATTCCCAGATGGAAAATGCAGTCCTTAGGTCTTTGCCATGCCAGAGAGGGAGTGCCAGCATTCCTGCTCACTCCTCCAGGGCTCCTTTCATCCTTTCTTCCCCCAGACCTGCAGCCCCCACCCCAGCTGACTGCTCCAATCATCTCTGCCCTCCTATGAGAATTCTTCTTGGCTCCCGTGGTGGAGACCTTGATCTTTACTTGCTGAACTCCTGTTCTGGCATGTGTCCGCTTCACAGCTCTGCTGACCCTTTGACACCAACTGTCCCTCCCTCTTTCCTTCCTTCAGATAACAGATGTTAATCGGGTCCTCTTCCGTGCTCAGCACCAAGGATACAGCAGTACCCACTTTCTATCTTGCCATTCAAGAGATGGAGTTTTAGTGATGGATGTGATTATGGTCATGCTTTGGAGTGTGGGAGGAATGGGGCAGCCTGGAGGGCAGTACCTGGGATCAAAAGCCCCTGCTGGTATGGGGTGGCCACCAACCTCCCAGAGGAGGTGTGGTCCAGTAGGCAGAACCCCCACCTAGAGGGAAGGCCCCAGGTGACAGTTGTCATCCAGGCAGGAGTTGGTGTTGGGGGTCCAACCTGGAGCACAGGGCCTGCCAGGGGGCAGAGCAGGGCCACTGTGTGGGCCAGGGCAGAGACCAAGGCAAATAGCATTGGAGGGACCTTTAGTAGAACGCATGGGGAGTTCCAGTTTTATGCTGTGAGCTCAAGAGAACAAGGCAAGGACCCCTGAACCTTCTGGGGTGTGGGTGTTAGGGAGGGCCTATAAGCTGGAGACTTGGCATGAAGACACGGGTCAGAAATTAGGCAGGAGCACACAGATCCAAACTGGGTCAAAGGTGAAGTGCTGTGGAGACCCTCCAGTGTTGAGTCTATACTCCCTATATCTCCCCAACCTAGGACCGGGCTGGCCACGGCGTTGGGGCAGGCTCAGCCCGCAGACCGCAGCTGGCAGCCAGTAGGGGAGAAGGACAGTGGGGCGGGAACTGGACAAGGCCTGGCAGCTATTCTGCCCATAAACTCTTCAATTTAGGAAGATGATTTGAGATGATAAAGAGGCATCTGATAAAATGCACATCTGTTCTTTCGGAAGGAAAAAAGAATGCAACATAAGGATTCTATCATCTCATTCCCTGGGGCCTCATTCAGAGGCTGACTTATACCTTGGGTTGAAGCCAGAGTTCACTGTGAACTTGAAGTGTTAGGAAAAGTAAATTCACCTTTAGGTTGATTTTTGTTATGACTGCATTTCTCAGAATTTGCGGAAACTGGGCTGGGAGTCCACTTGGAGCCCGAGCTGGGTGAGTGAGGGGCGGTGAGCACCCTCAGGGATTCATCCAGGGAGCTGTAATCCTGGGCCCCTCATGGACCTCGAATCCGGGAGCCTGAGTCAAAATTGGGAGATAAGCTGGAGAAGCCCGGACAGACAGGATTTAGTACGTGGCATTGTAGGCAAAGTTCTCTCCGTTTCAACATACAGAATCCTACTCAAGATAGGATGTGAAGAATTTACTTAACAATATATTCTCTGGGCCACCAACACACAGAAGCTGGGGAGATCCGGCCTCTTGGGGACTGGACTAGGAATTGGAGAGAGAGGAGCAAAGCTGGCCTCTTTTCTCAGGGATCATAAAATATCTCATTTTTGCTTTTGCCTCTTCTTACACCTGACCCATCATGGCATGGCCACCGTGCCTGAGTTCCCATCATGATCCTCAACTCGAGTGTCCCCTGCTGGGTACCCGCAGTACCTCCCTAGGTAGGGGTACTGTGGAAATCCTAAGCGTGGAAGGAATCTCTTGGGGAGAGAGTATAACATGAGTTGACCACGGGTCTGACAACAGAACCCCGGGGAGGTAAGAGGAGGAGACATAGTTATGATGGAGGCAGGTGGCAGGTCTGTGTCTGTGGCTCCAGAGAAGAATGAGTGATGGAGCAGCCTTCGGTTTGAAGAGCTGATTGGTGAGTGAAGACCCCCCAGGCATGGAGGTGTGGAAGCAGTCCCTTTCAGGTTAACTTGGTCTTGGGGCCAAGCCTGGGGACCTCACACCCACTTTGCCATTTCTGTTATTTCCAAGGGAAAATACTTTATGAGTTCCCATCAGCCATCTTAATACATGGAATTTGGGAACACAGTCTTCTGAGAGCCAGGGACTGCCTGTGTCAGATGAGGACCCAGTCGTTGCCTCCCAGTTTTGGCCGACAGAAAGATAATGCCTTACCTCTCCGGTTCTTCTTAGTCTGATTCCACTTTCACTGCCCTTTAACTGTGTATGTTTTCATTTGTATTTATTGAATGGAATTCTCTGTTTCCTGTTTTTAACTTAAATGTTAGTTGATCTCTAAGGCAGAATGAAATGCAATAAACCATACTTAAAGCAATCTTACCTATGCTGCCTTCCAGTCAATTGTTCTAATATCAGTGGCCTAGGTATAAAAAATACTCCTCACCGTGACTTAAGAGAACCCTGTGGTGAATCCTTTTTGATGAATTAAAGGATGCTTTTACCCAGTAAGTAATCACCCCCTAAATATTTTAGTTTTCTTAATGCTAAGCACCTTTGCTTTTGTATCTCTTGGCCTCTTCTAAATGTGTGCATTTTGGTACAGATGGAGACAGACCTGTGTCACAAATGCAGTTTACTACTCAAGTATTTTCTTCCTGGGCATGGTGATGAACTCATTTGTTCTTGGACAAAACCAGTGCCCGAGCCCTTCAGAGTTACCCACTGCACAACACACAGACCTTGGCCATGTCACTTCACTTCATGGGACATCCCTTTTCTTATCTGTAAAGGCTGTTTTCTTATCTATAAAAGCTCTAAGCTTCCTGAGGGCCAAGAATGAGTCTCCTGGTTCTTTTGCCAAAGATAATCCATAAATGTGTGGAGACTAAATGTGTGGTTTCTGCTACATGCACAGCTAATTAGAGAACCACCGTATCTTTGGCTTCTCCTTCATTTGATGCCTCATGGAACTTCAGAATGTTCTACTTAAATTGCATCTAACCTGGACCTTCCAGGGGCCCTCCAACGGGCTCCCATACAGATTGGCAGAAATGTGGCAGTGGCCCCCTTTGCCCTATCTTAGAAAATGACAACAAACAGTGATAGGAGAGAGAAAGGAAAGCTGAGGCTGTCTTACAAGCATCAGTGACAAGTGGGCCACACCCTGCGAGCTGGAGATGCAGCTTGAGGGGCAGCAGGGGATCCCGCCGGTGTGAGTCTGGGATGAGACTCCTCTCCCCCTTCCATTGTGCTAACCTGCGGCTGATGTGTGGGATGGCTGGAGCAAAGTCACATTTCTTCTGGGGCTGTTCACATCGAGGTCTGCGGGTCATTACATCTGTGGCTTCCAAGGAGGTCCAGAGAGAGGAGGTGACGATGGTGGTAGAGTTGCCAGTGGAATCTCACCCTGCATTCTTCTGGTCATCTTCTTTCTCTTTGGTGTCATTTAATGAGCTGTTTGCCCGCAAACTGTGAGAGAAAAGCCGTGCTGGTCTTGGCGCTGAGCCTCTAACTCGCTTCCATTGGTCCTTGCTTTCTGCTTCCCGCGTTCTCTGCCAGCCTCCTGCACCCCTAGCCCTGGGCTGCTGTTGCCTGAGGAAGGAGATCCTGTCTTTCCTGACACTGGCACCCCCTAGAGGCATGGCTTTCCCATTCTCTTTGCAGCCCAGAGGCCCTAAGCGGTCAGCCCACCAGCCAAATCTGGTCTGCAGATGTGTTTTGTTTGTTTTGTAGTGCTCACAGTTTTAAACTTACTGCCAACATTTTAAAAAATCAGATTTCTCATAAAAATCCAGAACTCTGGCTTCTCTTGAAAAGTTGGGAGATCTGGCCATGTTGGTCCAGCATTTCCACATGGCAACAATCAATGGAGTTGCATAATGATGGGTTGAACTCTGGGGGGGCACGTGCCCTGCAGTTGGCCACAGACCCCACTACCCCTATTTATCTCTCATACCCAGCCTCTTTCACTCCAATGTGTTGCTTGCCTGGCCTCCTAGCTCCAGGCATCTGAGTTTGCATGTCAGGCCAGTGGGGAAAGGACACCATCTTTGGACCCTAAATCAGGTCCCATGGCACTGGCCATGCGGCTTCTCTCTTCTCTGTCAAGGGAGGAGGGTCAGAACGTCAACTACCACCTGGTCATCTGACAGAAGATCCTTCTTCTGGAGGCTCTCTTCTTCTCTTCCTTGAACTTTCAGTCTCTGGCACCTCCTTGTAATACAGCATGCCATGTCCTGGGCTCTGCATGGCACTGGGGAAAAAAGCACAAAAAAGGCAAACAGGGTACTCAGTGTGTTGGGGGGGTGGGTAGTTTATGGCCCAGCAAATGCATTGGCATTGGAACAGATTCTTTTTGAGCTAGTGAATCAGTGCAACAGGACCATTCATAGATATTAACCTCTCTGAAACAAAGGGGCCATCACGGTTCACTGACGTGGGGCCATCACCCAGAAAAACCCTAGTCACTTTAACCTCTGTTTACCTATATTATCTTTTTAAGGTGGAGCCCTTGCTCTGCAGTTCTCCTTGAACTGAGCTGACTTCTGTCCAGAAAGGTCAAAGACAGGCTATGGAATTCCGTGACCCTCTTTCTGCTTCTCTCCTCCAGGTCTTTGGAGAGGGTTTGGGTTGGTCTTCCTTTCTTTGATTTCCTGAGTTCCTTGCTACTGCTTCTGTGACCCAATTCATGGGGCTTGCCCTTGGAGATTACCATTACAGACTATCATCTGTAAATCTTGATTGGTCATTTGGTCATCTGTGCAAAGGCCATGTGGTAAAACCCTCCTAAGATTTTCTATGAGGACACGTGTGCCTCTTCTGAAGAGCTTTTTACTGCATAGTGAGAATCCTAATCCTTGAGTCCAGATGACCTTTTCTCCATTATCTGGGGGTTTCCCTCATTCTTTTCTCCTGTCACACAAGGAGACAAAGACCAAAGACTCAAGGTTAGATCCTCCCAGCTCTGTTGCATACCAACTGGTGACCACAGATCAAGGGCTTTACGTCATCAAGCCTCAGTTTCCTCATCTGTAAAATGGGGACAACAATAACAATACCTTGGCCCACACAGGTGCAGTGAATATTGGCTGGGATAATATATGCAAACATTAGCCAACCCAGTTCAGTCCAACTCAGATGCACATATTTGTTAAGCATCTGTTACAAACACTGCACGGTGGAAATATACAGGATATTGTCTGTGTCCTCAGGGAGTTAAGTGTCTTATTAGGGAAAACAGCCTTGGTTCACAAACACTATGGGCATGGTATGATCGGGCCCAGGAGCTTCTTGAAAGGAAGGCTTACCTCTGGTCTCTTTTTCTATCTCTGGCCCTTGGTACAATGCCTGGCACAGAGAGGTGCCCCATAAGAGTTTGTTAAATGAGGGAACAAATGAACAAATGAATGAGTAAAAGGCCACGAGGGAGATGTAAATGAAGCACAGAGAAGGAGGATGCCTTTGTGAAAGAAGTAGAGTTGGGCCTCGAAGGATTTGGGCTAGGGCTGTAGTTGGAAGGGTTGTGCATTGCAGGTGGAAGGCAGAGCCTGAATGCAGTCATAGGAGGGGGAGCTTAGCAGCAAGAACCAAGGGGTTCAGGGTGGCTGGCAGGTGGGGGAGAGAAGCTGGAAGGACACATTGGGATCACACTCTGGTGGGACTTGGGCTGAGGGCTTAGGACACTCTCCCGTAAGCTGTCCTCTTTCCTGCCCCAGGGCCCGCAAAGTCTTTGCCCCTCCCCATCTGCCTTTCCCTCAAGCTCCACCACCCCTTCTCTGGTTCGCACCCAAATGGCTAAATCTTTTCCTTTTCTCCCAGCCTGGGCTGTGAGCTCTTTGAGCCACCCAGGCACCCCTCCCTCTCCCCCTAATTTCTGAATAATAATCTCAACACCGTCTACTTCATATTCTTTCCTGGTCATTTGGGGATGTTTCCTCTATCACATAGTGTGTGTTTTTGTAAGTAGTGTTAGTATTTGCACCTTGTTCATCTATATGTCTTCTTATGTTAGTTTCTTTATGTATTTTAATATTTGGTGAGCTGCATCCTTCCCCCTTGCCCTTGCTCTTTGTGTTTTAGAAATGTCTTGGATAACCTCACTTGTTTATTCTTCTAGGTGAATGTAAGGGTCACTTTCCTACAAAACTCCAAGAGGATCCCAACAAAATCTTCTTAGAATTTGAGTCATGGTTGCATTAAACCCATAACTTCATTTGGAGAAACTGACACATTTATATTACTTACTCAATCCACCCAGGAACATGGAATGTGTCTTCTTCACTTACTATTATTTTTACAAATTGCAATAAAATGTGTAATTCTCCTATTGCAGTTATACACATTTCCTGTTAGAGTTACCCCAAATCTCTTACGTTGACCGTTCTGGTGGGTTGTCCGTAATGCTCTTTTCCGCTGGCATATTTCAGCATGATGACCACGAAAGGGAGTGCCTTTATCACATCTCAGAGCAGACGAAGGCTTTCCTCCACCCCCCCTGAACAATGATTGTGCCATCACCTAAAGAGCTCACCTAGGCACTCTCTTCTCCATTGCTGTGGCCCGCCCACTTCAGGATGTCATCACTTCTTGCTGGGAGACCAACCTCAATGTCCAGTGTGTTCTTTCCTCCCTTCCTCCCTCTGTTCCAGGCCCATCCCAGGCCTGGGGTTACGTCACTGAAGAAGTTGGAGCTTTGTGTTTTAGAGAGTGTCATGGATGCAGACAGTTAACATGCAAACACAGAAAAAAGATCATTGCTGATAATGTTCAGTGAGCCCTGAAAGAAATAAATGGGGACCGGAGGAGGTTCTTCCACAAACTTCCTTTTATGCATTCAGCTTATAAGCCCAAAGATTGGCCCTCAGCATCTCAAAGAAGGATTTAATTGGTGCCCCATAATGCTCTTCGGTTCTTGCTGCCTCACCAGCAGCCCCGAACACTGTGGATCTGAATTTCTACCCCCATGCCTCTCTAGTGCCCCACTGCTGTCACACCTGACCACTCCCTGCTTTAGAAGCACACCTCTTCAGAAGCTTCTAGAAATCTATGTATAGGAGAAGCCCTAAATAGCCCTTTATTATAGAGGCCATCAGTGGAGGCACATGGGCTTAAGACTGCATCTGGGTTTTGCCTCTTACTATCTGGGTTTTGTGAAGGAGGGTGCATTGTTTAGAGTCAGTAGTAATAGTCGTAATAGTAGTAACAGCTAACTCAGTGAGTGCCGATTTGGGGCCAGGCATTGTTCTATGCCTTGCACGTATTATCCCTCTTAATCTTTATAACAACCCTATGAGGTGAATCCTCCTTCTGTGGATGAGGCCACTGAAGGAGAAAGAGGTTAAATGACTTGTTTGAGGTCCCACAGCTAGTCAGTAGCGAAGCTAAGACTTTGCCGGTAAGCACTCTGACTCTGGACCTTGCACCGTAGGGTCCGTCTAGCAAACCACCTGATTTGCCTGAACCTCAGGTACACCGAGATCAGGTTGGTAGTAGGTAGGCTGTTACATTTGTGCTCCCTTGACAAACCTCACCTGGCACAGTCATTCGCCGGTACCATCCTCTCCTTCAGTGACTCTGGGCTCAGCCCAAAGCGACTTGCTTTGGCCAATGGGGAACTAGAAAGCATGATGTAAGCGGAGGCTTTTACAAAGCACTGGCACGTTGGGACTCATCGTTTTGGAAGGCTGCCTCTTGGAAGCATTCTGCGGTTAGGAAGCCCAAGGGGGCTGTGTGTAGAGGCCGCATGGAAGAGAGCCAAGGCCCCAGACTTATGGCTCCACGTGAGCCATTGTAGCCATCCCTCAGCCATTTGAGCTATCCCAACTAAGACCCCAGACACTGTGGAGCAGACAAGCCAGCGCCATTTGTTCTTTGCTGCCATTCTTGGCCCACAGAATCAGAAGCAAGCATAAAATGGTTATTTTAAGCCATTCAGTTGAGAGGGATAGTTTGTTATGCAGCAATAAGTGATGGAAACAGCCTTCGAAGAAGCCAAGGCCAGGCTGGGTATGAAAGGTGTGGGCCAAGTGACAAGAGTGCCTGGCGTCCAGGCTCAGGAGAGCGCTGGAAGTTTGAAGCCAGGTGAGCAACAGGTACTTCTGCTTTGAGAACTCACCTAAGGAAGAGATCTTTTGAGAACACAGGTACTTCTCTTTGAGAAGAGATCTGGTATGGACGTAACAATAATCAGGGACCAGGAAAAATGCAGGTGCAGCCATTCAAGGTTGGGGGAGGGTCCAATGCCAAGCAAAATGGATGTTTGACTGGAGGCTCTGGGAAGGCAGCACTCAAATCTGCATGATTAAGAAGCCTCCCATGAGCTTCTGCCTGGGGCAGGAGCAAATTCTGAGGCCTCACCAGCCAGTGCTTGGACACAGGTGGGAGCCAGGTAACTGGCTGGAGAAGGGAGGGCCAGACCTCAGAATTGCCCACCCAACACTGTCTCAGGGAAGGTTCTGACAGGCCCTCTCAACTTCTCAGCCATGAGGTTTCCTGGCCTCCATCCTGCCAAGGTGTGGACTTATTACTTTTTCTTTCCATGGTCAGAACAGAGAAAAATGACGGGACCACAACTTTTCCATCTGCATAAACACGGCTACGTTTCTTGCATTCCCAGTGGAGAAAGGTTTTCCCGGCAGCCGCCTGTGTGTGTGTGTGTTATGTGTGTATATGTGTGTGTGTGTGTGTGTGTGTGTGCACTACAAAGTGCAGAGCACGTGTTCATAGGTGAGTATGTGCTGTAATCTTTTTTTTTTTTTTTTTGGAAATCCCTTTATTTCCTGATTGTAAAAGTAATCTGTTGAGCGCAATTTGGAAATTACACAAAGTATGTAAGAAAATAAAATTCACCCCCAAATTGCCAACCAGAGATAATCACAATGGGTATTGTGGGTATGTCCACCCAGCACTTCCCTCCCATCTTTTTTGGATCTGCTTTTTCAGAAAAGACGGGATCATACCCAGTTCTATTGGAATCACCCTGGGCATTATTTCCTTATCTGTGTTTTGACTTACGATATGACCATTTTTCCCAGCTAGTAAACTTCCTTCTAAAACAGTTTATGAGGTTACATAGTGTTCCCTTTATATGATATTTCACTTTAGCCCCCGCCTCCCATTGAGGGGTATAGTTATCACAATCTTTATTATAAAAATGTTGAGATAAATAGTCTTTGTCTTTACGGCCAATCAGTTCCTTAGTGCCAATATCTAGAAGTCATATTATTGGGTCAAAGTCATCTTACTGCCTATTTTGGTACACCTTGCTAAATTACCTCATAAAATGTTGCCAATTTATATTCCTCCTCCACCAGCAGTGTATAAGAATTCCCTTTTTATTATACACTTGCTGATATTAAATCATTTCATTAACACATGTTGGCAATGATCTTTTAACTCATTTTCCCTTTCCCTTCTGTAGCATTTGAAATTTGGCATAGATATAAAATGTACTTGGCACTGAATTACTTAGGATTACACATTGATTACCATAGTGGTTGACTAGTTCATTCCTAAATCAGCCTGTCGAGGGGGCTTGGCCTCTTTTTTTTTTTTTTTTTTCTAATGAATAATTAAAACCTCAGCTCAGCAGGTGTTTCTTGCACTGACGGAGAGGAGGTGTGCAGATACTTCACCCGTCTGCCTTGCCTGAGATGCTCGCTGATACCGCACTTGTACAGGTGTGGGGTAGAGGGCACGGGTTAGGAGCATGGATTCTGGAGTCAGACAGGCCAGACTTGGAATGCAAATTCAGTCACTTACCAGCTGGGTGACCTCGAACAACTTACTCATGACCCTTCATTTTCTCTTCTGTAAAAGAGGAATAATATTACTTATTCATGGGATTGCTGTGCATATTACATATGACCAAAGGGCATGGCAAAGTAAGACTGCTTAAGACATAGCTGTGAGGATAACACTCCAAAGCCCTGTACAAGCTGGCTGTGCGTTCCTCAGGCACCAGTGCCCGCCATGGTGCCCTCAGCCCTGGCTCCGGCCACGCTCCGGCACTCACTTTCCTTCCCCAGGACATTGTCACTTGCTGGGTTTTTGTTTGTTTACTTGTTTTTGCTTTTTTGGTTTTGTTTTGCCTGTTTTGCTAGAATACTGTCCCTAGATGGATGTCCCCTTTTCATCATTTAGGGTCTCAGTCCAAATGCCATCTGCTCAGAGAGGCCTCCCCTGGGCTCCCATCCCCCCACTGCTCTTTCTTAAAACTGTTGTAATTTCTTCAAAGTGCTTAATCCTGCTGTGCAACAATCTCATTGTTTATTGTTGATTTTTATCCTCTGCACCAGAGCCATGAAGGCACCATAAAGGTAGGTCCTGTGTGTCCTGTGTTCAGGAACTCGGCACAGTGCTACCCCAAGCAGACATTCAACCAATGTTTATTGAGTTACTGAGTTATTGAGTTACTAGTAATGAAGTGGTTTGTAGGAGCTTGTGCTGGAGATTTTTTTTTTATTAGAATAAAGCAATGCGGATGCATGATAGGTTTACCTCTGGCAGGCCAGAGCTGTAAATACAGGTGTCTTCAAAGTGAGTAAATGGACAGCAGAGGTAGTCCCGGCCCGGTTACTTTAGCGTGTGATGTATACGAAAGGATTCGACACCAGACCATCTGGAGAGAATCTCAGTCTCTCTTCTCAATGGCTGTGTCATCAGTGATATCTTACCTGCTCTAAGCCTCAGTTACCCTGCGTGTAAAATGGGAACGATATCCACCTCAGAGGGTTAGTTTGAGGATGAAACAGGTTAACGTAGGTGTGTACCTGCAAACAGTCAACACTTTAAAAATGGTAGTTATTCTGATGTTTAAGAAAACCAAGGACTAAAAAATGTTAGGCTCTACAAATGAGGGATAGAAGGAATAATTAATATAAAGCTTTGTTTATAATTAGCATATTAATGAATATTAATTCATAGTCACTATGCATGAGCATATATTCAATAGAGCAATATTGATCTATGGAACAAGACTGTCCTCTTGGGCTTTGGACAAGCCCATCTCTTTCTGCCTAGATGTCTTTGGATGTATATAGTTAATATTTCATTAATTATGGTGGAGGAGTGTTGTGTATACATCAATGTCTCATATGATGCATATAATTAAGCTACTTTTTGTTGGGAACGGAAGAAAATTGGGCTTTTCCAAAGAAAAGCAGCTTGCTCCCAAAGTTGCTAACAGATTGCTTCTTAATTGAACTTGGGAGGTGAATTATATGGTGAATTAGAAAAAAGAACAACTCTGAATTTAGTGAATTGTTCCATAAAGGAAACTGTGGGATTGAATTGCAAATGCTGGATAGAAACATTTCAGCCTGGCCCCATGCATCATGGGCCGTTGACCTCTGCTGTGTTTCAGTGAGAGCGTGAACAGGCCTGTAGCTCTCTTTTCAAGGCCTGGAGGGCATTCTTTCCCAGAGACCAGCTGTAAGCCTGGGTTTCTTATGCAAAGGAGACGTTTGAATAAGCCCCTGTGACTAATGAAATCTACAAGGTCTTTGCATATCCTCTCACTAAAGAGGTAATTAACCAAAGATCAAATATGAGCATTTATACATATGTTTTTCCAAATATTTTTTGTCTTGCGATTACACCCAAGGAAGAATATATCCCCACACCCTAAATGCCCCCTCCCCCACTGTCCCCAATCTTTGTGTCAGGCTGTATTTCTCTTCCCTGTTCTGTGGTACCCATGCCTGCAGTTCCAACCACAGTCACACCTGTCTTACTCATTTGCTAGCTTTTACTGAAAGAGAGCAACATTTCTCATTGATTTAGATGTGAGAAGCGACTTTTTAAATGTTTGATGTCTGTTTCCAGCCCTACGTCTTTCATTACCGGTAAGCTTGGGGAGTAAGAGTTTAGTTGTGAGAAAATATCATGAAATGAGACTGCCTCTCACAGGTTCTCTGAGTAGTCACTCTCAACCTTGGCTGTACCTTAGAATCATCTGAAGAGCTTTTGAAAATCCCAAGGCCCAGCCCAGGCCCAGACTGGTTAAATAAGAAAGCCCCTGGTGGGTGGGACCCAGGCATCAGTATTTTTCTTCCTAAAACTTTTTTTTTTAACATTTATTCATTTTTGAGAGTGAGAGAGACAGAGCATGAGTGGAGGAGGGGCAGAGAGAGTGGGAGATACAGAATCAGAGGCAGGCTCCAGGCTCTGAGCTCTCAGCACAGAGCGCGACGTGGGGCTCGAACCTACGGACCACAAGATCATGACCTGAGCTGAAGTCAGATGCTCAACTGACTGAACCACCCAGGCGCCCCATCAGTATTTTTCTAAAAAGTTTCCCAGGTGATCCCAAATCGCACTGAAGGTTGAAAACCATTGTTCTGAGAATATCTGTTTTCCTCTCCCCATAAAAGCTGATGAAGACAAATTTTCCCATCAGTTAGGCTGCGTTAGAAATGATTGAGTCCTCTCTCTCTCTTTTTTAAATGTTTATTTATTTTTGAGGGAGAGAAACAGAGTGTGAGCAGGAGAGGGTCACAGAGAGAGAGAGGGAGACAGAATCTGAAGCGGGCTCCAGGCTCTGAGCGATCAGCACAGAGCCCGATGCGGGGCTCGAACTCATGAACAGTGAGATCAGACCTGAGCCGAAGTCGGATGCTTAACTGACTGAGCCACCCAGGTGTCCCGATTGAGTTCTCTTTTTAAGCACTGCCTACCTGACTTATCTATCCATCCATCTCATATTTTATTGAGTGTCTGCTATGTGCCAGGCACAGTGCTGGGTGTTCATTGTTGGACAAGACAAGATCCCTTTCTTTGAGATGCCAGAAACTAGAAACCAAACTGAGGGATCAGCTGAATGGACAGGAGGTGCTGATACCTTGTGGTAAGGGATGTGAATCAGCCCAGGCTGTGACTGCACAGAGCAGAGTGCTTGAAACTTGGGAGAAGCAGTGGGTCAGTGTCCCAGAAGAAGCAGTGTCCCTGCTGACACTTGAAGCACCAGTTGGATTTGGTGAAGAGGTGGGTGTGGCTGAAGACAATAGAAATCAAGGTGCTGTAGGTAGCTTGGGGTGGCTGGGTAGGAGTGGGAAAGTAGCAGCCTCAAGGCCCCAGGAGGAGGAGGCAGGCAGGGCCTTGTCACAGGGGCCAGGCAATCCTTTCAGGAGTTAGAACTCATCCCAAAGGCAGTGGAGAGCCTCAGGAAGGGTTTCATCATGGGGAGTGGCCAAACCACATTATCTCCAGGTGGATCCCAGGCTTAGCTGTACTGGAAGCATGAGATTTGCTGCCCTTTTGAGAAAAAAAGACACTCTCTAGTCTCTTGCTGGTAAGGATGACAGAGGGGGGATTTGTGTTCTTAACTGCCCAGGGCTCCAAGCTCTCATAGGCCTCCTGGAAAATGCCGTGGGTCCCTTGGGGCCCTTCCCCAGGCTCTCCCAGGCACCCCACTTGTTCTTTCTGGTCCTGAGGCTGAGGGGAAGAAGCACAGGTTTGGGGGTCAGATTGGCCCCACCTCCAGCTATCACCATTGCTAACCATCTCCGTACCCTCAAGACAAGCAAGTCACTTCACCTCTTGGAGCCTTGTTTCCTCGTCTGTAAAGTGGGGATGTTTATGGTCCTTTTGTCATTGTGTCTTTTTGAGGCTAGAATTACAAAACACAATACAAGAAACTCATTTAGCACTGTTCTCAGTGCATGGTCAGCTCCATAACTGCCACTTAGGAAACACTGATTCTTTCCCCCTCTATTTACTGGGGGGGGGGGGGGGGGGGGGGGAGGGGGCACCCGCTCTGCCCTCAACTCCAGAGCTTTTGCTCCTATTATAGCTCCAAGCACCTGGAGGCCAATGGATCAGAAGTCCTTGACCCCCGCCCTCCTCTGCCTGATGCAGAGCTGAATATCAGTCTCTCCTGGCTTTTGTTCCCTCAAACACAGCCTACAGCTAACCTTGAACCCAGACTGTGCTTACAGGTTATTTTATTTATTTATTTATTTATTTATTTATTTATTTATTTATGGCCTCCCTCCACCCCTTTCGCAAGAGCCAAGCATGTCTAAACTTTCCATCCCTTCATGCTGGGGTAGTGCTATGTGGAATCTCCTTTCAAATGCCAGCCCCTGAGTCCCCCTCCTGACCACTACTAATAACCCCAGTCATATTCAAATTCGGTGCAGTTACAAAGCCCTTTTCGTGTCCCTGGGCTGTCATCTAGATCCCTCAGAATGAAAGCCAGATCCTCAAAATGCCCCCACATGAGCTAACCCTCCAGACCCTCCCCTGCCCGCTGGCCTCATTGCCTGCTACTCTGCCCCTCACAAATCATCCCGCCTCCCTACCGCCAAGCACACTCCCACCCCAGGGCCTTTGCCCCTGTTGCTTTTTCAATTTGGAACGTTCTTCCCCAGATTATCTGTGGACTCTCTCCTTCACTTTCCTCAGGCTTCTGCTTTTCTACCTCACGTGAAACAACCCCTTGTCCCTAGTGCCCACTGTTCCCCTCACCCTCATTTATTTTCTTCACAGTGCTTATCGGCAACTGACTTAAATACTTAGTTGCCTATTTGTTTTTTTGTTTTCTCCCCTACCCTCCATCAGAATATAATTTCCATGAGGTCAGGGTAGAGTTTGTTCCGTGTTGTATCCTGAGCAGCAGAAACAGCATCTGGCGTGTAGCAGGTGTCGGATAAATATTTGTTGAATGAGTTAGTGCCTAAACAAACCCATTACCTCATTGGGTCTTCAAAACAAACAGCCCATTTGACAGATGAAAAATACAAACGCCCAAGGTCTTATCCGCAGTTACGCAGTCAAGACTAAGCTAGTCCTAGATCTTTGGCTTCAGCCTCTTCTTCACTCCACACATGCCACATTCCTGTGCTGGCCAGCGATTTTCATACCATCAGGATTTCCCCTGACCTTTAGCCCGAGAGGAAATGATATCGCAACTGGAAGAATACCCAGAGGGCTGGGAGCTGGCAGCGAATGCACCGGCAGCTGCAGGGAGTGTGTGAGTGGATTCCGAGTTGGCCAGAAAGGCAGCAGAATGAACAGGACGAAGGCACACAAAAATGTCAGCGCACGTCTGGTCCACTGCCGGTGTCATAGTCAGGAGAGGGAAAGAGGCGGTCTGCACGGTGGACCACAAGGTCGTCTCCCTTGCTTGTTCAGGGCCAGGTCATTGGATTGCGTGTTTGGGACCCTACCTCGAGCATTGTTGGAAGCCTGTGAGCTGTGGGGCACGGCAAAGATCATCAGGTTTCCTACCAGGAGACCGTGTCCTGAGCCCCCAGCTTCCCTGATGGGCTGGCAACCCCGGGCTAAGCATTTTGTGTCTCAGTTTTCTCCTCTGGAAAATGGGGTTCCTTTCTGCCACAGAAGGTTCTAATCAGGGTCAAAGGAGATATGGGAAACTGCTTTGCAAGCTGCAAATTTCTAAACAAATGCAGGAAACAATTTTGCCCAAGTAGATTGTCCTGTAGTCGCTTTGATGTGGTTTCATACATATAACAGTCTCTCCTAGACATAGGCTTTGCCCTCATATCTGCTCCCTGGTGTCACAGCCCACTCAGTTTCACAACTCCTAAATGTAGGAGTCACTAGGGGCCCCTCTCAGTCCCTCGTATCTAGTTCATCAGCCTCCCTGTTTCCCTGTCTGCAACTATATCCCTGTGGATCCAGCCTCCCTCTCCGTCTGTTCCCCCTTGCCCACCACTGTCAGCCCCTCCACGTGGCAAGCTCATTCCCCATCCAGATTCTTTCCTGATCCTGGCCCAGACTTCTATGTCAGTTTCTTTGACTCCAGTGGTCAGAGAAGGCCCTTTCTGAGCAACTGCCCCAACCGTGCTCCACCACATACCGCCTTTGACCTTCAGGTTTTCTGAACCTACAACGATTGTGGCCTTTTGTTTTCTTACTTTGTGTTTATCGTCCAGCCACCCATGTCACCCGTCTGTCTTGTTCACTGCTGGATCACCTGGTGCCTGGCGATCGCCCGGTGCACACAATTTCGGCTCACTGTGGGTCTAATAATATTTGCTGATTGACCACGTTCCTGGTGAGGACAGGTGTGAACGAGGCTTATACCCAATGGCCACTAGCAAACAAATACAAGCATCACTGTTCTTTTTTTTTTTTTTTTAATTTTTTTTTTTAACGTTTATTTATTTTCGAGACAGAGAGAGACAGAGCATGAACGGGGGAGGGGCAGAGAGAGAGGGAGACACAGAATCGGAAGCAGGCTCCAGGCTCTGAGCCATCAACCCAGAGCCCGATGTGGGGCTCGAACTCACGGACCGTGAGACCGTGACCTGAGTTGAAGTCGGATGCTTAACCGACTGAGCCACCCAGGCGCCCCTAAGCATCACTGTTCTTGACCAAGGCGGTGTTTACGGAGTCCTAATACATGAAGTTAGCAAAAGGGATTTCTTTTTTTTTATGTTTATTTTTTTATGTTGAGAGAGAGAGTGCGCACATGTGAGTGCAGGGTGAGGGGGGCAGACAGAGAGAGGGAGAGAAAGAATCCTAAACAGGCTCCGAGTCATCAGGGTAGAGCCCACCTCAGGGCTCAATCTCAGGAACCGAGGGATCATGACCTGAGCTGAAATCAAGAGTCGGATGCTTAGCCAACTGAGCCACCCAGGCACCCTGGAAGTCAACAGAGCAGTTTCTTTTTATTTTATTTTATTATTTATTTATTTATTTTTAAGAGAGAGAGCGAGAGAGAGGAAGAGAACGTGCACACACACACACACACACACACACACACACACACACTCATGCATGTGTAAGTGGAGGAGGGGCAAAGAGAGAAGGGGACATAGGATCTGAAGTGGGTTCCATGCTGACAGCAGAGAGCCCGATACGGGGCTCAAACTCACGAACTGTGAGATCGTGACCTGAGCCGAAGTCTAACACTTAACCAACTGAGCCACCCAGGCGCCCGACAGAGCAACTTTAAAATGAGGCTCACTCCAAAGAGAAAACCAAAATACTTCTTTAAGCCAAGGTTGTAACCGACCACATCACATATTTAAAAGCAGCACTGATGATTTCTCCCTGCATTCCACACCAGGGGACCCCAGAAGGCTGTGTCCTGTTTACATTTGGGCTTCCTGATGGAGGTGAGGGTGAGAAAGCTGACTTCGAGGTTGACTCTGGGATTTCCCTGTTAACTTTGTGTATCTGACTCCAAGTACCCTTGAACTGGTCAAGGAGAGTAATCCGTTTATAATTTGTGAATCATGTGCATGGTTATGGGAAAGCAGGTTCTTTTTTGCCCCTAACATCTAGAACAGTACCCAGCCTGTGATAGGTGTCCAATCAACCCTTGTTATCAAATCTTTCTTGATCTGCCAGGGATTCTGGTCATCCCTCAGGTGACCAGGTTTGCTCCCTCATTTCTTGGTGCTCCTACAAAGAAGGCTAATGTGTCCTCATGCTTCTTTTCTTCCTCATTCCTTTAGGTGGGCTCGAGGAGCAGCCTTTCGAGAGCTGGCAGAATGCTACAGCCATGAATACCAGCAGCGAGGAAGCCAGAAAGGGTAATATGAGGCCCCACCAGGCCTCTGCATCCTTGTTTCTTTCAGCTGTGGTAAATTTCGCAGAATATAAAATTTCCATTTTAACCATTTTAATGTGTACAACTTAGTGGCATAAAGTACCTTCACGATGTTGTGCAACCATCCCTCTATCTTGTTCCAGAACATTTTTATCATCCCAAAGGAGACCCCACACCTACTAAGCAGTCACTCCTCTTTTGTCCCTTACCCCCTGTCCTTGGCTTTGGAAACCTCTTATTCCACTTTTTACTTCCTATCACAGTAGACTAGAAACACCGAGGTCTGTGGCCATGAGGGAGTGTGTCCTCTTACTAAGGGTGGACTGGCTGCCGGAGAAAGCCGTAGAAGGGTGGTGTTTGGTTGCTCAGGGACTGTATGGTCTTCAGTTAAACTCTGCCTTCTGGGTTTGACCTTTCTCATTGGTGCCTGGCTTGTAAATTGCTGCCCCCAAGGGCTGACAGGAGGGATCGTGAGGCTTTGGGAACTGGGTATCTGAGGGAACAAGTGGGCATGGGAGGCAAGGTGGGAAGATAAAGCTGGGGTGGGGGCTCGGGAGGAGGGTGTAGACTAGAGACCTTGTGTGTGCGCTGCTGGGGGTGGGGTGGGGTTGTCTGTGGCCAGGGCCACCTGCCAGGTTCCTGCCTCGATGGTGCTGCTTCTGTCTATCTGCACACTAATGCTCACAGGAGTGTGCTTTCCTGGTTCTAGAGATTCTAGCCTGGAGATTATGGGTGGGGGTGTCTCGCTAGAAGCGTCTCAGTTTGGGGGAGTTTTTCCCGTTCGGAAGCTGTGCTGGAGGAGAGAGGCTGCTGGGCTTTGGGCTGGCCTGCAGCCTACAGGAGTGAGGGCTCACTGCTGGCAATGGCGTTTCTTCTGCCTAAAATGAACGCGGAGCAAAAGGAATAATTTTTTATTGAAGTATAGTTGACACACAGTATCAAAAGGAATGATTTTTAGAATCTTCTGATCCGTAGTCGAATGCATTATCCATTGCACCACTGGCCAGTCAAAAGGAATAATTTTTTTTAATTTTATTTATTTATTTTAAGAGGGACAGAGAGAGCACGAGCAAGGGAAGGGCAGAGAGAGGGAGATCCCAAGCAGGCTCCACTGGCTGTCAGCACAGAGCCCAATGTGGGGATCGATCCCACAAAACTGTGAAATGATGACCTGAGCCGAAATCAAGAGTTGGAGGCTTAACCAACTGAACCACCCAGGCACCCCTATCATATCCTTATTTAAAGTTAAAAAAAATATTTTTTAACATTTATTTATTTTTGAGAGAGAGATTGAGAGAGAGACAAAGCGTGAGTGGGAGAGGGGCAGAGAGAGACAGAGACACAGAATCGGAAGCAGGCTCCAGGCTCTGACTTGTCAGCACAGAGCCTGATGTGGGGCTCGAACTCACAAGCTGCTATATCGTGACCTGAGCCAAAGTTGGATGCTTACCTGACTGAGCCACCAGGCACACCTATCATATCTTTTTTTAAAGTTAAAAAAAATTTTTTTGAATGTTTATTTATTTTTGTAGGAGAGAGAGAGCGTGAGCAGAGGAGGAGCAGAGAGAAAGGGAGATGTAGAATCCGAAACAATCTCCAGGCTCTGAGCTCTCAGCACAGAGCCGGACTTGGGGCTTGAACTCACAAATTGTGAGATCATGACCCGAGCTGAAGTCTCGCTTCATGTGGCTTGAGCCACCCAGGCAACCCTATCATATCCTTTTTTAAATGTTTTTAAAAATTCTTTTCCCTGGGGCACCTGGGTGGCTCAGTGGGTTAAGCGTCTGACTTTGGCCCAGGTCATGATCTCAAGGTTCGTGAGTTCAAGCCCCACGTCCAGCTCTGTGCTGACAGCTCAGAGCCTGGAACCTGCTTTGGATTCTGTGTCTCCCTCTCTCTCTGCCCCTCCCCTGCTTACACTCTGTGTGTATCTCTCTCTCTCTCTCTCTCTCTCTCAAAAATAAATAAACATTAAAAAGAAATTAAAAAAAATTCTTTTCCCTTTGGGGCACCTGGGTGGCTCATTCAGTTCAGCGTCCGACTTCAGCTTAGGTTATGAACCCACAGTTTGTGTGTCTAAGTCCTGCGTAGAGCTCTGTGCTGACAGCTCAGAGCCTGGAGCCTGCTTTGGATTCTGTCTCCCTCTCTCTTTGCCCCTCCCATGCTCATGCTCATGCTCTGTCTCTCAAAACTAAATAAACATTAGAAATTTTAAAGAAAAAAAATTCTTTTCCTTTTAATTTGGCTACCTCCTTCACTTCTTTTTTTCACATACCGCCCCCTACCCTTTTCTCTGTCACGCAAGCTTGATGACGTTGTATGCATCCTTCCATACTTTTTTTCCACACACATGTATTCATATATACATTTAGGTAGAGATATAAACATATATTCAAATACAAGCTTCATCGCTTTAAAAAGTGGGATCATATTTGATACATGCTTTTTATGAATCATACTTTTCTCAGCAACACCTCATGAGAAACTCCTCTAATGCATTTGTGATAACTTTATTCTTTTGAATATTTTGCAAAATATTCCTGATATGGATGGACTGTAATTGATCCAGTCATTCCCTTGTCAATTAACATTCACTTCATTCGAAGTTTTTGCCTTCGTGAGCAATGCTGCATTGCATTGACATTCCTGAACACACATCGTCACACTCTTGTTTTTAACAGGTGTTGCTAGAACACATTTCAAAAGGTAAAACCATTCACGTTTCCATAGCAACTTGGGAGTGTGCCTTTTTCACTGTATCCTCTCTAGCACCAGGTACTAGCCGCGTGTTTAATAATGTAAACAGTGGTTTATTATTACTTAATATTTATTTCCTTGACTGCTGGTGACTTTCAACATTTCTTCCTGACTTTGCCAGTGATTTGGGGGCGCACTTCTGTGATTTGCCTCTTCCTGCCTGTCTTCTGCTCACTTTGCTGTTGGGTTGCTGATCCCCCTCTTTTCAGTCCGGCCTCCTTTAGAGAAAGGCAGATTCATTAGCTGCCCCGCCTCCCCCCACCCCGACCATGTGACAAATGTGCATTTGTTTCTGTATCTCACAGGATATTTACTTCTGGGACCATGTGCGGGGCTCCCTTTAAAAATCTGTGGTTTCCTGCTTTGCTTTTTCTAAGTATTTTGACTTGTGCTTTCTCAGACTCTCCAGACATCTGGTAATCTTAGTGGCACTTCATTTTGGCCACAGAAACCCAGCACTGAGCGCTAACAATTGAGCGGAGGGTGTGAGGATGCAACTCGAGGGGTTTGCTCTCCCTGCAGTAACATAGACGCCACACCTAATTTTTCCTTCCGTAGTGATTTATCGTTGCATAAAACCACGCCCAAACTTTGTGACTTCAAACAGTGGTTTGCTATCTTTCGCGATTCTGTGGGTTGACTGGGCTCAGTGGGATGTTTCCTTAGCTGACATCAGCCGGGTCACTCACCCAACTGCATTCCTCTAGCAGCTGGGCTGGGCCCGGATGGAAGGTCCAAAAAAGCTATAGTCACATGTGCCTCCACGTGGCTCTTCTCTCCACATGGACTTTCGTTTAGTTGTCTAACCTGAGATTTTTCTTACAGTATGGCGGCTGGCTTCCCAGGGGGAAGAAGCAGAAGCCGCCAGTCCACTTAAGGCCTGAACTCAGAGTACCCAGAATGCCACTTCTGCCACATTCTATTGGTCGACACAAGCCTAACCAGCTTCAAGGAGAAGAAAATAGATTCCACCCCTCAATGTGAAAAACAGCATGAGCTCACAGGAATGAGAGCTGTGGCCATATTCAGAGACCAGCTCCTACCTTCTCTCGCTGCATCTTACCTGCCCACCAGCAACAGGCATTGTCAGGGGTCTTAGTATTTACTAGGTTGTTGGTGTAAAATGACCCAACCAAATAAACTTCGACAGTCAGACGCACTTGGGTTTGCATCCCAGCTTAGCCACTGAGTAGCTAGGACCTCAGATAAGTATTCAAACTCCACATACGACGTTTGGGGAGACTTAGAGGTAATATTTATGCAAAGTGCACAGCCAGGTTCTGGAATTTAAGAGGTGCTCACTGAATGTAGCTTGTCTACTTTTTCCTCCCTACCTCCACCTCCAAGAATAATATTATCCAGCATTAAAGTATATCATCCACCTCTGGACTGGGATTCCACAGCTGTTCAACAGCTGCACAGAAATACATTTAAAGGAGACCGGAAAGAATAAGGCTGTTGCAGTTTGTTAAAATTCTGTTTCTGGTAGGTTGGCCTGTGCATGGTACCCACACTGCACAAGAAATCTTCTTGGGGTTTTTAAGGCGGACAGTGACAATACTCCCCCAGCCACCCCTCCTCATACCCCTAAAATAGGCTAAATCCATAGTCCACAAACCCTCCAATGACCCTGGGCTTTTGGAAGTGGATAATGTCAAGGCTAGGCCAGTTTCTCCACTCTGTATTGCAGCAGCAGATGGGCAGGTCTTTAAGCATCCAGGGCAAGCCTGACCAGGAAAGAGACCCTCGTCACCCTCAAAGGTGAGCTGAAGGCAGGCTATTCTAGCCCGTCCCCCCCAGCTTTCCCTCTGTCAGCTCCATCTTTCCAGGGCTCTGTCAGGCGCCAGCCTGGGGTGCCCCTTGTTTTTGTTTGAATTGAAGATAAGTTGTGTCAATCTCAGATTCCCCTTTAATCACAGCCTGCCCCCCTCCCACCACCCCCAGAAAAAGACCGCCCAAGCAGGAGAAAGGATCTGAGGAAGCCCCCCTGCCCCGGCCCCCCTAGCTTCAGCAGCAGGTTTATTTCCTGGCATTATGTGGCTCCCCTCAGCCCTGACGGCAGGGATTTGTGCTCCCAGCTCTGGGGAGGGCTGGGGGGCTCAGAGAATTGCTCACTCAGCATCCCCCTGGCAGACCGTTTGGTCAGAGGAGTCTCCCTCCCCTGGCAATGAGAGCTCAGCATGTATTTTGGGGCTGCTAATAGGATTAATGAAATGGAGTGTGTAACCGCTACTCCAATGAAGCTGTGACTGTTTTGATAGAGCCTGATTTCCAGAACCATATTCATAAAAGAGAATGAACCTTTCACTTTCAGTAACGGTTCCGAAGGGCTTTGTGTTGCAGGAAATAATAATGGAATCTTGTTTGCACTGGAGACCACAAACATGGGTGCAAAGCACCACTCAGCTCCCGGACCCCTGAATGTCACTAATGTCAGTATATCTGGGTGTAGCCACTGAACCTAACTGTAGGCATTCTCTCTAGCCTGTCCCCGAATGCAGACCTTGACAGTGATTACTGAAGCTCGCACTGAGCCTTTACGACTGCAGGCATTTGACATTCATTACCTGGTTCAGTGCCCACAACACCACCATGCAGCAGGAAACAAGACTCAGAAGGAAGGAAAAGTGGCTTATCCAAGGCCACACAAGTAGCAAATGGCAGCATTTATCTTGAGCCTAAGTCTCCCAACTTAAAACCCCCTGCTCTCAACTTTTGGGCTATATCAGCGGTTCTCAAACGTCCCTGTGCTTTTGAACTACCTAAGAGCTTTAAAATCTCACATGCCTGGACTCCACTGTAGTTGGACCGAGTTGCCACCTCAGGGCAGGGGGCAGACACCAGAACTTTTAAAAAGCTTCCCAGTTGATTCACACGTGCAGCCAGGTTTGAAAACCATCATGCAGAATAATCCAGTCTCTGCTTTCACCGAGGGGCTACTCTTTAGTCTTCCAAGGTTCCCAGGCAAGGTATGAATTTGCCCATCACCCCGGGGTGGGGGTTATGCAGATGGCTTGGCTGTCGGGATGGTTGCGTCCAGTGTGGGGGTGGCCAGTTAAAAAATCGAAAATTCCTAGTTCCTCTCTTGAGAAGGCTGGGTCAGGCCTGGTTCTGTTTATGGCACACCTGTGCCTTCTTCTGGAGATGGAACATTGAATGGCTGTGGCCGCGGTGCTTTTTCAGAGAGAATAGGGTCCACTCCCAGAGCCAGATAATTTAAATGGACTTTATCCCCCAGCCCACCCCAACCCCCAGTGTGTTAAATCCTTTCAGATGCCCCTGAGCTTCTCTTCAAATGTAGGACTCTTGGCCATAATAAATAATTACATCCTTCTATGTGGACTCCAATTCCAGATAGTAGTAATCCAAGAAAATCCAATAATGACAGTTGCATTAAGATCCTTCTTCCAGGCTAAGCAGAACATCTGTTTAGACATATTTTTAATCGGCAAATGCTTCCTGTGTTGAGTCCTCGGCAAATTAAATTTCTCACTGGACCGAGGGGGGAAGCTGTCATTCAATAACCCATCTCTGGAAATTACACCCCAGTCTCTTTCCAGGTGCACTTAAGATTTTCCCATGCTGACTCGGCTGCATACAGGCCCTAGCAATACGAGGTCACATGTATATATAGCACAGCTTGTCTGAGAAACATGGGATGTCGTAGTGCTGGTCCCTCAAATAGAGAGCTATTTCTGTCCATTCTGCAAAGGAGACTTGGCGGCAGAAGAAAATTAAGAGACTTGTTGAAAACCCTACGGGGAAATGAATAACAAACTTCCACTTGCTACATCGCTGCCTGTGATTACTTAAGACGCGATGATTCTCAGGATTTAAACGTTAAGGGCGTTAGGGCTGCCGACATTTTGGAGGGGTTTCCGCCGCAGAATTGTTTGGACCGTAGGGCTGTTTATTTTTAGAATAACTCATCCAATTCATTCATTCAAAACACAAAAGCACCTGACTGTTTACCACCAACCAGGCACTGTGCTGGGTGTGAATAGAGTGGTGGACAAGCCAGCCACAGTTCCTGCCTGTGGGGACAACTCAATTTGAAGGCACTTAGCTGCGATTTGTAGTCAAGGGTTGGGATAGCCGATTAGAGTATCTGCAGAGGCCTCGCAGGTAATGTCAATGGGTGAAGTGGGCTAGACGGGACCAAAGAAAGGCGGGGAGACGTTCTGACAACCAGGAAAACATGTCTTGGCTATGGTGAGCAGGTACTGCAGAACTCGAGTGGGTTATAAATGAGGGGACATGGACCCAGTGTTGCCACATCCTTCTGTTTTTCATGAAAATCTGTATTCTTATGTGAAATCCCTTGATTTTTAAAAGTTGGCTTCTGAAGTGATATTAAACAAAAAAAACAAAAAACAGTGTGGGCCAAGAGTGTCCAAGCCAAGCAAAGCACATCTGCGGGATGGGTTTATCCCAAGAGCTGCAAGTGTGTGACTTCTGATCTAGAAATTCTACCAGTAAAACAATTATTTTTAGGTTTAAAAATGTATTATATGCCAACCTTCTTGTTTATATGACTAACTGAATTAGTAGGAACCCCTATACAAATACAGAACTGCCAAAAATAGTATGTAAACCTTTCCACCCTCCTGAATAAAAGATACACAGTTAAGATCAAAGGACAGAAAGGGAAATTTCCATGATCAGAAGAAATAGGGAACACAAACCCATAAAATTAAGCCTCAGATGGTGGTAAGACTTCGCAGAGGGCATTCAAACTGGGCTAGGATTTGGGGAACAAGGGGCCTATAAATAAAGGAGATGTGGGCTTGGTCCCATGTGAAGCAGAAAGTGAATACTAAGATCTTGCATAAAATGAGCACTGTCAAAGGGCTTCATATTCACTAAAAAAGAGAAAGAGAATAGAAAACTCTGCCCAGTGGCTAAGAGGAGTGGTAAGAAATCTTGCTATCTTTCCTAGGCTCTAAGTGTGGCTAAAAAAAAGAAAAAAAAATCTTCTATGAGCAACTGAATCTGAAAGCCTGTTCCCTCTACAGGTGTAAGTTCTCAAATTACATTTCCTAAATATGGAAACCCTAAACTTAGAAATTAACTTAAAAATTGATCTAGGACCCTAGAATCCCAACAGCCCTGAAAAAATGAAAAATAGGGTCACATTCATAGTTGATGGCATCGAGGACTCCTTCAGATAGAAATGATCTCCCCTAAAAGTGAACTTTAAATAAAAACATTAGATACACAAAGAGTTAATCTATGAAGGAGAATCAGCAGAGATAATAAATTGGTGAATTAGTACCCAATGACACAGAAATAATAGAACAGTCTGAAGGAGATTAAATAAGTATATGTAACGTGTCTAAAGAACCAACAGAAGAATTTGAAACTATAGTAGGGAGGGGGGAAAAAAACAGGCAGATTAGGAAGCTACTAGATAGGTATGTCTTAGTGTTGGTCCCAAATAGAGAATTATTTCTGCCCATTCTCCACAGGAGAGTTGGCAGCAGAAGAAAATTAAGAGACTTACTGAAGACACTATGGGAAATGAATAGCAAACTTCCACTTGCCACATTGCTGCCTGTGATTACCTAAGGCACAATGATAGGTGACGGAATGACCATTAAACTATAAGGATACCTTCTGTTGGTAACAATAAAGACCAAAAGACATTGGAATGCTATCTTTGAAGTGCTGAAAGAAAAATATCTCTCAGCTTAGAATTCTGTACTTTCCCAGCTAAACTTAGTTTCCAGGGTGCAGATAAAATAAATTGATTGAAGGTGAAATAGACTGAAGATAAAATAAACTGAGAGAGTGTATGATCATCATGAGAGAATAATAAAAGATGCATTTCCACGAGGAAGATTTGAGATGTGAGAAGTAGCAGTAAGCACAGAAATGGTGTATATGAAGGCAGATATAAATCTGCATTGCAAACAACCATATCACTGGTAATAGTGACTAATTTGGGGTCTTAAAAGCAAGTAAACAATAACATGAAAAATTGGAAGTTCTGTTTACAAATTAAAATACTTTAAGATCCTCGTATTCTCAGAATGAGAATGGAGATTCTGATTTCTTCAGATCTACCTTATAGTTCACTAATTCTTTGTACTTTGTTAAGTCCAGTATGAATGTTAAAAATAAAAGTCAATACTAAAATAGAAAGGAGACAATGGAAATAAAAAGTAAATATAGAAAAATATCTTAATCCTATAGAAAGCAATAAAGGAGAAATAAAAAGAAGCAAAGAAAAAGATAGCAGATAGTGACCACACACAGAGAGAAGGAAATCAGCCCAGGTATATCAGTTATAAAATAAGTCTAATTCACCTGTTAAAAGAGAGATTCTTAGGGGCGCCTGGGTGGCTCGGTCGGTTAAGCGTCCGACTTCGGCTCAGGTCATGATCTCACGGTCTGTGAGTTCAAGCCCCGCGTCGGGCTCTGTGCTGACAGCTCGGAGCCTAGAGCCTGCTTCGGATTCTGTGTCTCCCTCTCTCTCTGCCCCTCCCCTGTTCATGCTCTGCCTCTCTGTCTCAAAAATAAATAAACGTTAAAAAAAAAAAAATTAAAAAAAAAAAAAAGAGAGATTCTTAGATTGAGCAATAAGAAAAAAAATGTAGCTATTTGATGTTTATAACAGACATAACTAAAATCTAATTACACTTATATGCAAAAATCCTCAACAAAATATTAATAAATCAAAACCATCAATGTATAAAAAATAATTATACACCATAATCAAATGAAATTAATCCAGGCATGCAAGGTTCAATATTTGAAAATCAACCAATGTAACCTTACCATATCAACAAGCTAAAAAAGAAAAATCCCATGATCATATCAACGAATACAGAAAAAGCATTTAACAAAATCTGACATTTACAATAAAAACACAGCAAGTTAGGAATAGAGAGAAATTAACTTGATAAAAAGCATCTGCCAAAACCTTACAGCTTATATCTTAAAGTAAAAGACTAAATACTTCCTCTAAAACCAGGAACAAGGCAAGGATGTCTGCTTTCATGCTCTTATTCAACATAGTTCTGGAAGTTATAGACACTGCAGTGAGGCAAGAAAAATAATTAAAGGCATGCAAATTGGAAAGGAAGAAATAAAACTGTTTCTATTTCCAAATGACTCGTTTGTGCGTGTAGAAGATCCGAAGGAATCTAAAAACAAAAAACAAAAAACAAATCCTAGAACTAATAAGCAAATTTAGCAAGATGGCAGACACAAGGCCAAAACCCCCAAATTGCTTATATTTTTTAATGTTTATTTTTTTTTTAGAGCGAGCACGCGCACGCGCACGCGCGAGCGAGCAAGTGGGGGAGGGGCATAGAGAGACAGAGACACAAATCCAAAGCAGGCTCCAGGCTCTGAGCTGTCGGCACAGAGCTCAATGCGGGGCTCCTACTCACAAGCAGTGAGATCATGACCTGAGCTGAAGTCAGACACTTAACTGACTGACCCACCCAGGTGCCCCTACATTTCTATATACTAAGAATAATCATGCAGAAATCAAAATTTAAAACACAATACCATTTGTAAGCACTCAAAGAAAATGAAATACCTAGATATACACTTTTTAAAAGTTTTATTTATTTGTCTTGAGAAAGACAGAGACAGTGCGAGTGGGGGAGAGGCAGAGAGAGAAGGAGGGAGAGAGAGAATCCCAACCAAGCTTGGTGCTGCCAGCACAGAGTCTGACATGGGGCTCAAACTCACGAAACTGTGAGACCATGACCTGAGCCAAAATCAAGAGTCAGATGCTTAACTGACTGAGCCACCCAGGCACTCCATCCTAGATATACACTTTCAAAAAACATGTACAATGACTGTATACTAAAATTACACAAGGCTGATGAAAGAAACCAAGAAAGACCTAGTAAATGGAGAGACATACTATGTCCATGGGTTGGAAGACTGAATATGGTAAAGATGCCAATTATCTCCAAATTATCTACAGGTTTAATGTAATTCCTATCAAAATCCCAGCATGTTTTTTGTTTTTGTTTGTTGGTTTGGGTTGGTTTTTGGTTTTTTTAGACACAGACAAACTTGTTCTAAAATCCATATGGGCAGACATAAAATTTATATGAAAACATAACTAGAACAATCATGGAAAAGAAGCCTAAAAATGGGAGTAATCACTCTACCAGATTCTAAGGCTTACTGTATAACTACACTAAGCAAGACAATGTCATATTAGCAGAGGGATAAACACCGAGATCAATGGAACAACATAGAGAACCCAGAAATCAACTCACACACCATATAACCCAACAATTCCTCTCTTAGGTATTTATCTCAGAGAAATAAAAACTTATCTTCACACAAACACTTGTATATGAATGTTCATAATGGCTTTATTTGTAATGTCAAGAAACCACCCAGATGCTTTTTACCAGGTGCATGGTTAAACAAACTGTGGTGCATGCATACCATGGACTACTGCTCAGCAATAAAAGGAAACTATTGATACATAAAACAACTCAGATGAATCTCCACAGAATTATGCTGAGCGAGAAAAGCCAATTCCCAAAGTTATGTACCGTAAAATTCCACTTATATAATATTCTTCAAATGACAAAATTTTCTAAATGGGGAACAGATTAGAGTTGAGAGTTTAGGGATGGATGATAGGAGAGGGGCAGGGAAATAAGATTATACAATGTCAACATGAGGGATCCTTAGGGTAATGCAGCTGTTTAGTATCTTGATGGATACACAAACCTATACATGTGATAAATGCCGTGCAACTACACACACACACACACACACACACACACGACTATATGTGATGCTGGAGAAATCAGACTGAGATCAGTGGATTACATTAATGTCCATATTCGAGTTGTGATACTGTACTGTAGTTTCATAAAATGTTACTACCAGTGGAAATGGAGTTACACAGGATATACAAAATCTGTCTCTATTATTTCTTATAACTGCATGTGAATCTACAAGTATCTCAATAAAAGTTTCAATTTATAAAAACTATTTCATATACAATAAAAAAATAGAACCTCAGTATTATGACCATTGCAAAATTTATTTTATTGTTTGTTGTGGGAAATGTAATTTAGTCACAGAATAACGCCTGTTGAATGACTCATTTAAAAAAAAGCATAATTACACAGATCAAAAATAAATGAGTGGAGAAAAGCTATACGAGGCAAACACTAATCAAAATAAAACTGATACTGTAATATCAATATCGGCCAAAAGAATCTTTGTTATGGATGAACATTATTACAGATAAAGAGGGTCATTAATGATGAAATAAATAATTCACCAGGAGCCTTTAACAATATTTTACTTGTGTTAAAAAGCGTAGCCTTGAACAATATAAAGCAGAAGTTAAGAATAAAAGAGAAAATGACAATTCACAATCTTAGTTGTCAGGGATGCTTAAAGCACTTTTCTTGGTAACTGATACACCGAGGAGCCAAAATATTTGTAAACAGAATGTGTGAACAACATATGTAGCACCCCTTAACTATCAATTATGGAAATTGATGCGCATTATCCCAAGGACATATGGAACATTTATAAAAATCAATCACATACTGGGCTACAAAGGAAGAGTCAAAATACCAAAGAATTGATACCTTGGAGCATGGACTAGTCATCTATGGCCAGGAGGCCAAATCCAGCCTGCCATCTGTTTTTGCAAATAAACTGCTATTGGAACAGAGCCATACTCATTCATTTACATATTGTCTATGGCTGCTTTCACACTACAGTGGCATAACTGGATAGTTGCAACAGAGAATATATTAACCACAAAACTTAAAATATTTACTGTTGGCCTTTTACAGAAAAAAGTTTGCTGCCCACCCCGCGCCTGCCTTGGAGAATGGGTTCTTAGAACACAAAGTAATGTTAGAGATGAATAACACCCACAGAGAAACAGATGTTTAGAAGTTAAAAGTCACACTTCTAAATAAGTCAAAGATCAAAGAAGAAAGTCTAAATGGAGCTAACAGAATATATCAATGTCTGATATTGAAATGTGCATGTCAAATGATAGAATTCAGGTAAAGGGGAACTCAGAGAAATTTTAGCCTTAAAATGTTAGTATTAGAATGTAAGAAGGATTGAAAATTATGTGCCAAACACTCACCTAAAGAAGCCAGAAAAGGATGATCAACTGATTTGTTAGGAGAGTGCCAAGACAGTTCTGTAGGGGAAAAACTAATTTTTTCAACAAATGGTGCCAGAAAAACTGGATATCCACATGCAGAAGAATAAAATTGGACCCTTACCCCAGACCATATACAAAAATTAACTCAAAATGATTAAAGACTTAAATATAAGCACCAAAACTGTAGAACTGTAGGTGTAAATAGATATAACATAGATATGAATCTTAGTGAGGTTAGATTAGGCTGTAATTTCTCAGATATGGCCCAAAAAGCATAAGAAACAAAAGAAAAAATATGGATGACTTGGACTTCATCAAAATTTAAAACTTTCATGCTTCAAAGGACACTACTGTAAAAGTGAAAAGACAACCTACAGAAAATATTTATCAATCATATGTCTGATGAGGGTCTGGTATCCAGAATATATAAAGAATAATTATAACACAGTAAAAAGACAATCCAATTAAGACATAGACACAGGATTTGAAAAGACTTTTCTTCAAAGGAGATATGCAAAGGACTGATAAGAACATGAAGAGCTGTTCGGCATCATTAGTCATTAGGGAAACGCACATCAAAGCCATAATGAGACGCCACACCACACCCGTTAGGATGGCTAAAATCAGCAAGCTTGACAATAGCAAATGTTGACAAGTATGTGGAAACACTGGAACCCTGGTATGTTGCTGAGGGGAAGCAGTCTGGTAGTTCTTCGAAGGGTTAAATATAAAGTTACTGTGTGACCCAACAATTCCAGAGTTTGGCATATACCCAAAAGAACTGAAAGCATACTTCCACACAAAAACGTGTACATTAATGTGCATAATAGCATTATTCGTGATAGCCAAAAAGTAGAAACAACCCAAATGCCCACCCGCTGAGAAACGGATAAACAAATGTGGTATATCCACGCAATAGAATATTATTCAGCCGTAAGTTACAATGCGGGACTGATCGATGCTACAACGCGGATGAACCCTGAAAACCTATTAAGTGAAAGAAGGCCAGACACAAAATGCTACATGCTGCATGATTCCATTTATGTACAATGTCTAGAATAGGCAAATCCATAGAAACAAAAAGTGGATTTACTGGTTGCCAAGGACTGGGCGGGGTGTTGGGGGGAGGGTAGGAATGGGGAGTGACTGCTAGTAGGTTTCTTTTTGCGGCGGTGAAAGTGTAGAGTTCCGCAGTGGTGATGGTTGCACAACTTTGTGAATATACAAAAAACCACCAAGTCGTGTACCTTCAAAGAGTGTCTATTAGGGTGTGTGAATGATATCTCCAGTTTTTAAAAAAGAGAAGAAGATAGAAAGGAAACATCAGAATAAAATAAGTGAAAATGGAAGGAAGTAATAAAATACGTAAAATTAATGAAATAATAAAAAATGAAAGGGACCAACAAAATGAAAAGCTGATTTTTAGGGAAACGATGCAGAAACTAGAGAGCAAATGCTCCAAGTGAGAATCATGAGGGAATCTGAGCAAACAGCCTGAAAACAAAACGTTACATTGTCTGAATGACCAAGAAAATGAATGTGGAGTCAGCTCTTTGGTTGCCATAGGTTTGAGCGATTTTATCCCACCTGTCTATCTCTGCTATTTCCAGGAGCCACACCTTGGACTCAGGACCTTAACAGACTCTCCATTTCTTCTGCACGTTTCTCTCTGAAAGGTCCAGCTGTGCCAAGAGACTGGGAGGAGTTGGGGATTTTCTGAGGCTTTTTCCAGGGGGTTATCTTGCAAAGAGCTTATTTTCCCAGCATCACAGACTGGTTCACTCTGTTTGTCAGACTGGCCAAATCGTTTTCAAACTTTCCAACACTGATGAGTATTTCATCAGGGCAGGGGACTGGTTCAATAGTTTCCTCAGGTGTTCTCAGTGCTAAGAAGAGAGCACACCCCTAACTCGGCTCCTTCCCAAAGGATGCCTTGTCCGGGCAGCTTGAGTCTGAGGGTCTCTGGCTGCCCTTTGCCCCACAGGGCCCGTTCAAGGCTTCCAACAAGCCAGACCTGCTTCCCTCAGAGGCCTGGCACCCTTACTAACACCCAGGGGTTCAAAACCCTCAACAGACCAAATACCCCCTGTAGAACACAGGTTCTTCACACACCCCTTTTTATGGATTCATGAATAATACAGTCTTAATCATAATGTACAGAAGGAATTCAAGGCAAAGTAAATGGCAGCATGCCTCTCTTGCAGACGGCCAGGAAAATGCTATGCTTCTACAGATCCCCGGGACCTCAAATGCCAGAGCTGAGACCTTTTCTCCGCGTGTCCGAAGAGCCACAACCTCGAGGGCAGAGAGGATATGGCCTGGAGGGGTCATCCCCTACGTCATCGGAGGGAACTTCACTGGTCAGTGGTCCCAGATGAGGCCTCCTTTGAGGCTGGGTGCTCTGTCTCCCTAGGTTGACGGTGTTCTCCCAGGAAGAGTCCAGGTGGAATGGAGCAAACGCTGGGACCACAGCAGTCCTACCTGCTAATGCTCCATTGTGCACTAAGCCTGGGGAAGCTGCACTCTCTGGTAGGGCTGTGTCTTCAAAGGTGGTCACCTGGTCCCCAAGGCTCCGTGCAGGGCGTGACATAGGGCCCTGGTCTTGAAATATAAGCAGAGGTTGCACAATGGGTATGTGAGCAAAGCCCTCCAGACAGAAGGAAGCTGTGAGTGGCTGCACAGGAAGGCTTACCTGTGTTCTGCCTGGATGAGAAATCTGGACCCCCCACCCCTGCAGCACTCCACACGGTAACCAGAGTGGCCAACCCTGGCTGGGCTGCGGCACCTGCCAACAGTACACCCTGGGGCAAGTTACTTAACCCCTCCATGCCTCAGTCCCCTCTTATGCAAATGGGGATGATAATATTTTCTAATCCATAGGGTTGTTTTGAGAATTAAGTGAGTTAATTTAGATAAAGCACTTAGAATAGTGCCTGGCACATAGTAATATTTGCTATTGGTATCATTATCTTTAAAATATGTATGTCAGCCAGTGGCTTCCCATCACTACAAATGAAGCTGAAACTCTTGACCATGGCCTCCAAGGCCCTCCTCCAGGCAGCCCTTGCCCCCTGTCCCACCTGGGGTCCTACCCTGTTCCTCCTCTCTTCTCCCCAGTCCCTGTGTGCTGGCCTCACAGGCACCTTTCCTTTCCGGAACATGCCCATTTCATGGCTGCCCTAGCACACCTGCACTTGCCCTGTTTGCCTAGAACATTCTTTCCCCAGACCTTCTCATGGTTTCTTCTTATCACTGGCACCTCAGATCAGATGGCACGTCCCCCCAAAAGCCTTCTTTGCCTCCCTGATACCCCCAATACTCCCACGAGCCACTCACTCTCAGCACCCCACTTTCTAGTCTTTGTAGTACTTCCCATTACCTGAAATGCTTTGACTTTTGTTTGCCTGTTTTTTGTCTCTGCCCAATCGTTGTGGGAGCAGGGATCTTTTTTTTTTTTTTTTTTTTTTTTTTTTTTGTCTTGCTTTCATTCCTGTATCTGCAACACCTAGAACAGAACAGTAGTAGACATTCAACAGTTATGCCCATAGCAGGCCTGTGGCCAGTATTAGTCAAATGCCTGAGTGGAAAGCCACACGGAGCTGCCTCTTCCAGGCTCTCGATTCTGCCAGCACCTACAAGTCGGCCTCCTCTCTGCGGTTCTGTGGCTTCTGGGGGAGGCTGTTGATGAGGCAGCTGTCCCAGAGCCACTGAAAACCCCTGATGGGTAAAGGCACGGTGAAGACGTGGATGACAGGGACCTGGGAGCTGGCAGAGAGCACGGAGTGCCTCCGGGCCACCCCTCCTCTCTCCTGGCAGCGTCACTCATGAGACAGTAACCCAGGATGCTTGCCGGATACTTAAGTAGGTGCTGGTGACAAAAAGGCCAAGACTTTACCTCCAGGAGCTCCCAGTCCTACTGGGAAAAAAGGAGCATGACTAATGGATTTGAATGTTGGAATTTTGACCAGCTACTCACCTTTGGTCTCTGGTGCTTACCTGTGTTCTTTCAGAGCTGGTGTGCTTTTCTGACCAAAGATGTATATAACCTTCATCAAAATCAGCTAATTTTATAGACAGAATTTTCTTTATGTGGTGGTTTTTGTTATTCTGTAATTAGTGGGATTGCTATTTTGGTGAGTGCTTGAGCTATATAAACAATTTGAACTAAAAGTGTCAAGATGTAAAAAAAAAAAAAATGGACAGCTAGGTGACTCTTTATTCTATATGTGTGCTTTGGGGGACAACAATTTGACCCCCACCCCCATGTCTTCCAGGCTATGACGGGAGCCTCCCCAGTGCTTTGTTTGTTTGCTTTTGGCAACAAGGTCACTCTAGAACTCAGAACCCACCCCTAATCATCATTTGTACTCCCCAAACCACTATTTTTTTCTAGATCCTTCTCATTGTTTCTAGCAAAATCAAAATAGTCGTCTTTATCTCAGGCTGACAGATTTTTTTAAAAGAATACTTACCGACGGCAAGTAACTATCAGCCACAGTTTACAGCTACTTTGTTGTTGCTCCCAGACAATTTACTTATTGTTCTACTTTTCAACGCATTTCCGTTCAAGGAACTATGAGGACATGTTCAGAGAAAGTATGAAATCCATCTGTTTTCAAAGGCTTTGTAGAAAATGAGGCGCAAGGATCCACCAGAAGACACTGCACGCCCATGCAAAAGTAGCATGAATGTGCATGAAAATAAACTTTTTAGAGCATATGGACATACACTCCTATAGATATAAAATAAAAAGAGGCTGCCGAATGCAGTACTGGTGAGCTCCTTCAAAAGCCTAAAATTTCCAAATTGAATAACCCGAGTAAGATTTTTCTAAAGCTTAATTAAGTACTTTCCCTTCACAGGACAAGTTGGGGAGCTTGGGATATTCTGACCATCTATTTTTACTCTCTTTTCCAATCCACAAGCCCTTACTGAGTTCTGGTGATTCAGGAAAGTTATATCTTTAGCAAGAGCAATCCTTATTCCTAGTGCACTTCTATCCTGTGTCACCCCAACAAGTTTTTTTGATCATTGGAACGAGTGTTGTAAGTCAGCACGCCTTACAGCATCGAAGGAAGGCATGGACCTATCAGTGAAGTGATGAGCCTTGCCCTGTCATTTCAGGAAGCCAGAGGGCCATTTTTAAGCAGGCTATGAGACACTGGGAGAAGCACACCTGTGTGACCTTCATAGAAAGGACTGATGAAGAGAGCTTTATTGTGTTCAGTTACAGAACGTGTGGGTAAGTAAGTGAAAGCAAGGCCGTCTCAGAGGAATCAGAGGCAGACAGATGGCTTGTGAGTCTTGAGTTTTCTCTGTACAACCAAATCGTTCCAAGGAGCTATAATAAGTATCAATCTAGGGTTTGTCAGAAACTCCCCTTGCCATCAATGAACTCACAATCCGGTGACAAAGTAGGTGGGTCAAGAAGAAGACTCTAGGAAGACAAGGGGTCTGGATCTCCTGTCATGGGAGCAATCGAAGGAATTGGGGGTGTTTTGTATGGAGCAGTGGTTCTGAACCAATTTGAGGTCAGCAATCCTACTGAGAACCTGATGAAGCTATGGGCTTCCTCATGACAGATATACATTTATGCAAAACTCTGTGGGTAATTTTATGGGCTCCGTGGGCTTACAGACTTCCTCCAGAAAACACAACACACAATAAGATGCCTGGATTTTGATTAAACTTATCTGTTATGCCAATAAATGTAAGTGTGATATACTCTCTGACTGGAAGAAAAAGTTCCCCGTTCTGGTTCAAATACTTAAACCCAACTACATGGCATATGCATGAAATGACTACTAGAAAAATGACCCAGAAAGGTTTACATGTAAAAGGAAAGAAGGCATACAGGCAAATGCTAACAAAAAGAACATTGGGATCATAATTTTAGTTATAGACAAGGCCTTTTTTGTTTCATTCCTGTTTTGTTTTGTTTTTAAAGTCAGAAAGTGTTTTTAAAAAAAGGTGAGGCACTTTATAATGAGAAAGAGTACAAGCTACAGTGAGAATATAACTGTCATAAATCTTTATGCACCAAATAGCATAGCATTAAGAGTCATAAAGCAAGCCCCAGGGAATTCAAGGGGAAATTGACAGAAACACCAGCAGCAGGCGACTTTATTTCATTTCTGTCAACTCAAGTAGATCAATGTCAAGTTGACCAAAAAATAAGTAGAGATCTGTTGAGGACTGGAAAAATGTAATTAAGAGTTGATCCTATGGGTCTATCAGATTCGGCAATCTGATAACACATCTTTTCTTTGTAAGTGCATGTTGAACATTTATAGACATTGTCCATCTATTAAGCATTAAGAACACCTCAATGAATTCTCAAAGGCAGAAACAGCGTTAAAATAGGCTCTGATTACAGAGCAATGAAACTAGACATAATAACAAAAAGTAGAATGAACACGCCTGCATTACCTAGTAAAAGAAAAGCTCTATTTTTTGTTTACAACTCTTAGATCATAAAGAATTCAGGATTGATGTTATAAGATGTCGAGATAATAAAAGCCCTGCAATTCTAAATTAAAGAGCTATGGCTAAACCTGTGTGTGTGTGTGCGCGCGTGTGTGTGTGTATCCCAAGAGCCCACATTGAATTAAACTGATAATTCTAGAAGCATTTCTGTTAGAATCAGGAACAAGGCAAAGGTGTTCATGATCACCACAATTATTCTACATATTTTGGGAAATACTAGCTAATATAGTTAAATAAGAGAGGGAAATACATATGACAGGTATCGGCAGGAACAAGGCAATGTTTGCATTGTTTGAAGTTAATATGACCGTGTCTAAAAACCCAGAAAAGCAATTGAGAAACTACTAGAAACAAAAGGAGACCCTATTAAGGTGACTCATTACAAAAGTAGTAAACAAAAAATTACTTTTCCTTATAATGAAACAATCTGATACACTTCTGTAATAGGAAAAATATCACTTTAATAGAGACATAATAAATAATATCTCTAAGAATAAACCTAATAAAAATGCAAGAATGCTCCAGACCTGTAAGAAGAAAATGCTAAAACTCTAAGGACACTTAAAAAAAAAGTAAAAATGGAAATGCATACCACTTCCTGGTATGGGAATATTCAACATTGTAAAGATGCAGAACTCCCTAAAATAACCTATAAAAGCATGCCATTTGGATTCAGACATCTACATTTATGTATATGTGGGCATATGTGTATATATATTTCGACAACTTAAATGACACTAGAGTTTATCTGGAGGAACAACCATGTAGAAATAACCAACAGAGAAGGAGAGAGACAGAGACAGAGAGAGGGAGAGAGAGACTGAGGCAGAGAGAGGGATATATATATATATATATATATAGAGAGAGAGAGAGAGAGAGAGAATAAGAAGAAAGAGAAAAATAGAGGGATATATAGAGAGAGGCATAGAGAGAGAGAGAAAGGACACAGGGACAGGGGGATGGAGGTACAGAGGGGATTATGGGGAGTGGTCTGATGGTCTGTTCAAACATCTAGGATTTAAAACGCAAATGAAGTTAGTAATAATTAAAACCATTTGGAACGGAACAAAAGAGTTTAAAGTGCATATGCCTATACATGAATTTAGGTAGCATCTTAAATGAGTGAGAGCTGGATTAGTCATTTGGGATATTTTAATACTGAGATAGACAGCTTGTTGTGAAAAAAATAAAGCTGGATTCCTACCTCACTTCTTACATCAAAATGATTCTAGCCGGATCAAATATAGTAAACATTTTTAAAAGGAAAAATAAAGAAATGAAAAGAGATTTAAAAATTATTTTGAAAATTTTATTATTTTATTATGAGAGAAGCAAGAGTGGATTTTATTTATGATCCTGGCAGGTAGATGGCCTTTCCCAGCAGGATGTAGGAAAGTGAAGACATTCCATACATTGAAATTTAAAAATTATATGTGGTGTAGACAAAACCAAGACAATACATAAACAAAAAAGCAAACTGAGAAACAAAGTGAGAAAAATATTTGCAATACATTTGACAATCAAAAGACTTGTTTCGTTAATTCACAAAGGGTACTTATATATCATTTGTAAAAAGATGGACAGCCCAAAAGAAGATGGGGAAAAGAGGTGATCACATAGCTCACAAGAAAAAAAATACAAATGTCATAGAAAACATGGAAAACTATCCAATCTCGATACACTGAAGTACCATTTTTCACCTATCCAACTGACAAAAAGAATCTGGTAAAGCCAGTGTTGGCCAGGTTGTGTGGAAATAGGGCTTTTAAATATATCATTAGTGGGCATATAAGTAGACCCAACATTTGGGGATTGCAGTTTGATAGTATCTATCAAATCTCAAATGTATGAACCCGTTTATCTCTCAATCCCAATGCTACAAACAGGAGTCCAACCATTTATTTGTTTTGTTTGTTGTTATTTGTTTGTTTTGTCTTCCTCTCCCATAAGGCTTTGTTTAACTAATAAAAATTGGAATCAGCCCAAATGTACATTAATAGGAGTCAGATTAAAGAAAATTTAGTACTTTGTTGCTTTGAAAAGAATGAAGGAAGTCTGTATGCATTGTTATAAAAAGATCTCTACATTAAGGAGGAAAAAAGGTAAAAATTAAGGATGATGTACATAGTGCATTTTATAATAAAAAGTATACGTATCTAATTTTTCTGAAGGATATCCAAGAAACTGTTAACAATGGTTATCTTTGGATGAAGAGATTAGAGATGGGGGTGAGAGACTTAATACTTGACTCTTTTGAACACATACTTTTAAAAAATGTTTACTTTTTAGAGAGACAGAGCACACAAGCAGGGTAGGGGCAGAGAGAAAGGGAGAGACAGAATCCCAAGCAGGCTCCTCACTGTCAGCCTAGAGACCAACGTGGGGCTCGAACCCACGAACCATGAGATCGTGACCTTTGCCTAAATCAATAGTCAGACACTTAACTGACTGAGCCACCCGGGCGCCCCAGAACACATATTTCTTTTAATGTTTGATAGAGGTTAGCTGGGTGATAGAGGTGGTGGGGTTGTGGGCCATGTTTATTTCTTTTCTTATACCTTTCTATATTAGGAATAACATATAATAATATGTTAGGAATAAATGTTACTTGAAAAAGCAATTTTGCCCAGAAGGGGAGTCATTTCTAAGGCTTCTCTGATAAGGGTACCATGCTTTACAGAAACTCAGCTGACTCCTTTCCTCGTCATCAGAGATGATGCAGGAGAGACTTGGGGATGCAGGGTTGGGGAGGGTATGGGCTTTATTCCAAGAAGAGAAACCTTATCTTCTTTGGGTTCTCAAGTGGATCCGTGACCACCAAAAAGGAGAACAATTTTTGGAGGGAATTTCTGTATTGGGAGGTAACTTGGAAAATGAACGTGCTTTCAGCTCTGAATATCTATTTCTTTTAGATTAGCGTGTGTGTGCGCGTGCGTGCATGTGTGTGCGTGCACACACACAGGTGCACGCACACACACAATCACACACATGGGGGAGGGCATTAGACTCTTCCTATTCTCTGAGCGGCTGACCTGGGTATTTCTGCCACTGTCCAGCTGTTGTTCCTATGTTGGGCGTCGAGGAGGAGGCCCGCAGGCCATATCCATTGGGAAAAACTGTGACAAGTTTGGCATTGTGGCACATGAGTTGGGCCATGTGGTTGGGTTCTGGCATGAACACACTCGGCCCGACAGAGATCAGCATGTCACCATCATCAGAGAGAACATCCAGCCAGGTAAGGAGCCAGTATCGAGTCTGGAAGCCACTGGCCAGGAAGGTGGCATCCCCTGGGTCAGGCAGGGTTAAAGGAGAGGGGTTTCAGGGACCCGAAGAATGCTCATTTGTTAAGTAAGGAGGCAGCAGCCCTACTGTGCAGACATTTGTTGCTAGCACTGCCACTGTTATTTGTGGCCCTTCCTGGGAGGTCATCTGCCATAGCTTGTGGGTTACGGCAGAAACCAAATGACTTTTCATGTTGTAAAAGGACAATGAAATCCAACTCCATTTCCTAAAAGGAACAGAATGGACCAGAGTAACTGTTGCAGGATCAAGGCTGAGAAGCCAAAAAAAAAAAAAAAAAAAAAAAAAAAAAAGAGTTCTCCTGGTTGCTTTTATAAGAGTCACTTTTGCTGACTTCAGCAACACATCCTTTTGAAACTGAAATACAATTAGGACACAAATACATGTAAAAGTAGTATTTTGGCCTGGAAATGTTCTGCCCCAAGGCAGGTAGTATCTAGACTCAAAACAAAACAAAACAAAACAAAAAAACAAACAAACAAAACACCCCACTTCTTATATTAAATAATTTTATATAGAAGTCTATGTTGAACATGAAAGTAGCTGGTTGAATAATATGTTTGCCTTAAAATGCTTTCAAGGGTCTGAATTGTGAACTATTTGGGATTGAACTTAACTCTTTGATTTTTCTTTTGTTCTTTAGTAGCAAGATCAGAGATTTTTTTTTCTAAGTTTTTGAACAATCAGATTAATATCGAACCTGCCTACAAACTTAGTATAAGAGTTTCCAGGGGCACTTGGGGAGGGGTTGGGTGGTGGATTGGAAGAACAGGGCTGTTTGAAGTTTCAAATTTCCAGTCTGTTAAAAACAATGAGAATGACCACAACCCTGTTATTTGGGCTAACAGAGCTCTCAGAAGTTGCTATGGGCCCTCCTTCTCCCCCCTCTGCCTCCTTTCAGGTACCTGCCTTGGTTTTCAAAGGCCTTAACAGAGTGTTGTGTCACAGGTCAGGAGTATAATTTCTTAAAAATGGAAGCTGGGGAAGTGAGCTCTCTGGGAGAAACGTACGACTTTGACAGCATCATGCACTACGCCCGGAACACCTTCTCAAGGTCGGAATCTATGCTTATGCCTCATCTGTGTTTTACTGTGCCTGCCGCAGGCTCGGGTCGGATTCCTGGAGGTCTGCAGAGAGTGGGTCTCTGCATGCTCTTAGCACAGTTGGCCTGTCTGTCCTTGAAATACAGTGGCCTCTGGGCTGCAGTGAAATATAATCTAATCAGGTTCCCGCTAATAAGATTGAATCCCATTGTGAAGCTGGTGTTCCATCATGCCCTAATGTCACAAGCAGCAAACTGGAAAGGGGAAATTATCTAGAGGTTGGCCGGGATAATAACTTAGGGGCTCTGTGTAAAATTTCCAGTGGGTGGGGGAGTCTTCCAAAGCACGTCCTTGATGTAAGCCTAGTGGTGCTAACCAGTTCCCTTAAAGAGGTGTGGTTTATTGAAAGCTAGACCATATGAGAGCTGGGGGAGTTGTAAATCGTGGATTCATTTTAGAGGTGAAGAAAATGAGGCTCCAGCCAGCTCGAGGGCACACAGGTAGCTGGGGTCAGAGTGAGAACAAAGGTCCAGGTTTCCCGCCTGTGGTCACACTTGATGGGAGCTGGTGTACCCAAGTATGGCTGGGGCCAGTGATTTACAGTCGGCATCGGTAGGATCTGTTTTGATGAGTTATTGCTGTGCTGGACTGGGTGTGAAGTATTTCCAATATTTCCCTTGCTTCTAGACCATATGTGTGTTTTGTATATAGAAGTGTCCCCCAACGAATCCCAGTTTTGTGGGTGTTTCCACTCTTGAGTTAGAGGAGATACAAGGCATATGTTCTCTCACTTGCCACTTTTTTCTCAGTTTCGTCTTAAAACCAGCTTGTTTGCTTTCTATTTATCTATTTAATTACTCAAAAACAAAAGGTTCGAGATTGGGTTTCCAGCACGTACACAGGAAAGAAACAAGTAAATGAGGAAACTTGAGGATGGGGGAGGGGAAAATAAGGGTAGATAGCTGCATGGAAGCTTGGAATCAATTGCCTGTTCAGAATATATGCCAGAAAGTCATGCACACTTTGGTCAGACTGGCAGCAAATCCTGCCCTGTGCTTCTTAGCAGTTATTGCAAGGAAGGAAACAATCCATTTCATGAGTCGCCATGTCCATAAAGATCAAAAGAAACCATTCCTTCAGGAGACACACAGCTCTTGGGAGTGTACCCAGGGCTCATTGGCTCTTGGGTAACCCTGCTGAAAGCATGCTGTTGATGAAGTCATGGAACTGTGGGAGAGAGTATCCAAACCTCAGCATCCCATGTTCCCAGTTGTAGTGGGAAGGTGGTGCTGTCCCTCTGGCCACACAGCTGATTTAGTTATGGTCACCATCCTGCACCCAGGGGGAATCTCTCCAGAGCTCTAATAGGTAGAGTTTTGTCAACGTCAGCATCTTTGAACAACTGGCATGGGAGTGACTGACCCTGTTTTTATTACTCTTCTCCCGGCTCCTTGTCAGAGGATATGAGGTGCACCATGAAATGAAGAGACCACTGGACTGAGAGTCAAAGACTAGGTTCCAGGCCTTGTGTTCTCATGCACCGTGCTATTGAGGGAGGTATAGACAGTAGTTAGGGATAGCTTTGTGCTGGGTCAAATCTCCACGTCCTTGGGCATCGGTTTCCTCATAGGAGGGTTGGACTAAATGTTCTTTGAGCCCCTTCCAGCTCAAACATTCCCTGTTGTAATTTCTTAATCAGTGCAGGTGGGCAAGGCACTGACAGATGTTTGCATTCATTGCCATGTGGACATTTGAGGCTTCCTCTTCCATGTTGGGAAAGGAGACTTCGAAGGACCTACTCTGGGGGTTTGTTGGGGGAGTCGAAGAGACAATGGGTGGGCAGGATGACAGCCCACCATGAAAGGTCAGAGCAGGGATGCTTGGGTGTGGGGGCTGGGCTGTCTTGAGGGTTTGGGAAATGGTGTAGGAAAATCTGGGCCACAGTACATCAGCCCCAGAGATGGCAGGCTGCTGAGTAGAGACAAAGTATTGATTTTGTAGAGAATCACTGTCAAGTTGGCCCAAGTGAGAAGGTTGTACTTTGGGTCTTGTTTCCATAGCTGTCATGACTCTTCATATTGCCTTATAAGTTGTCTATTAATTATTCTTATAAATTAATCTAATCCTATGTACCTGTTACATCCCCCTCTGGCTCACTAGACTGAGATCTTTGAGGGCATCCTCTTCTCTCGTCTCCAGCACCTACCACGGAGCCTAGCACAGAGTAGATATTCAATAAATATTTCTTAAGTGAAAAAATTAATGGGTGGATCAAAGGAGACAGGGAGATCTGCAATGCTGGACTCGGTGAGGGAAGAAATTTCCATTATCGTCATTGCATTTCTGTCCACATATCCACAAATGTGGTGGTCACTTCATAAGGAGAATCTACAGGCGTCTCCTGTTCAGGGGGGGTTGGGGATGAATTACTTCCAATGGGCTATAGGAACTGCACTGTCTTATTGGTGCCTGCCATGTGCCAGTTATTAAAGGCCAAGGCAAGAATGCAGTGTCTTCTGGGACCAGCATTTCTTTTCTTGTTTTTCTTTTAAGAAAAATCTTTTTTTTTTCATGTGATCTCTAGCTCATAATGCCATCCCTGTCACCCCTCAAAGAGATAACCATCAACAACACTGTTGTCATTGTGGAGCAGTTTATCAGCATTGACCAGTAGAAGCCCATGGACCAAACCCATGAAATGATAGTTCCCCACCAAGAGTACCCAGAAGCCCTCAGAGGGAGATTGGCGAGGGGCAGCACATGGGTGTGATAGGCGGCTAGGTAGAAGCACAGCAGTTCCCATGAAGGCTTGGAAGGGAGGCAGACTTCTCCTTCTGCTACCATGATGTCATCTATTGCCTCAGAAGAGTCTACCCCCAAATGTCATGGCTTATAACAGCAACTTATTTTTTGTGACATTGTGGGTCACTCTGGCTCATTCTTCTCTGGTTTTGCCTGGGATCATTTCCACAGCAGTAGTCATTTGACAAAGTGACTGGGCTGAGAAGTCCAGGATGGCCAGTGCCATGTCTGGCCATTGTGCTGCCTGTGCACTGGGGCCCCCCCGGTTTTCCTCCCTGTGGCCTTTCAACTTCTGGCAGGCTGGACAGGGCTCCTCACTGCACTGGAACTCAGAGCTCCTAAAAGACCAGCTGGGAGGCCACAAGACTCTTAAGACCCAGGTTCTAGAACTTGCAGGACATCATTTCTGTCACATTTCAGTGGTCGGAGCAAGGTACAAGGTGAAGGCTATGGACATTAGGAGGTGCCTCCCATTATTTTAACAATCTACCACAGCTATCTTCTCACCCCTGCCTCAGGGTTCACAATGATGTTGGCAAAGCTATTTTGTAGCAAGTGGATACCTTTATCGTCTTTTCTGCCAACTTTCTGCATGGATTTTTAGGAAACTACTTTGTTCAGTGGGACATTTAACAGTGGCATCCTTAGTAATGGTCTTTCCTGGCCCACTTTTTGTCAAGTTTCCCAGTCCTTAAATCCACATCATTACTCCTGGCCACATATCCCCTGGAGCCAGCCTGTGCATCGTCTTTGAGTTTGAAAAAGAGCAGAAAATGGCTTATAGAACATTTGCTCATCTGGAGGCAACTACTCTTCCAGCTGATGGGAAACCCAATCTTTGTGTATCTTTACAATTGATCTGACTCCTTCCCACTTTATTTTCTGGTTTATTGCAGTCCCTCCCTCTCCCCCTTGGTTGGACCTCGGCTGCGGAGAGTGATGTGTTTGGAGGTTTCGTTGGGCAAGGGTCCAGGAGCTGGGGAGAGAGATCTGTGGTACAGGGGCATCTTTGGAGAGCTCAGAGCTGACAGCTTTATTCCCGAAAGCATCTGCCAAACCTTTTCTTAGTTTAGCAGAGTGTCAGGGCTAAGAGTTGTCCTACATAAAAGAGGGATGTCACTGCAGCGGTTCATGCGGGGGAGGCCTCTTGTAGTAAATATTTTCCAGAGCCTTCCGTCTTGCTGGCAGCTCAGGGACATGTCAAGGAGGGCGTCCCAGCCCCAAAGAGCTATCTGAGTGTGGGCTGATGTTGTTCCTGCTGTTTCAGTTTTTGAAGTCTCTCACATTCCTATCTCTATCATTTATCTAGCACACATTAAAGCCTATTGTTCCTTGGGCAGTGAGAACACTGGCTGGAAGGAGGAGGATGCCGGGAGATGGGCTTCTGGCCTGCCTGGGTTCCAGGGCTGGCTCTCCATTACTAGCTCTGTACTCTGGGAGAATCACTTAAGCTCTGCAGGCTTTTTCTCACCGGTGGGGAGGAGACCCTAATAATTGCACTGGCCTAGGGTGTTACAAGGACTAAATGAGATGGTGCATGTAAAGTGCTCAGGCCTGGTCCTGGCACATAAGAAGGTCCTGTGAACGCTCAGTGAGAGCACACGTTCTCCACACTGGCAAAGTCACCTATATGCTGTGGTCTTCAGCAAGGTTGGTTGGCCTGGGTTGCTAAGGGATGGTGGTGAGCTTTGCATTTTGTGCAGGAAAATTTCCTTCCTTCAGGGGAATCAAGAAAAAAATTACAAATGGACCCATTTTATTATAGGGCAGAAGGGCCCCCTTTTAGATCTAGTAGGTGATTGGATTTAGAATTTTATGTAGAGTCATTACTTGTAGTTTAAAACTTGGCAAAGTCAGTGAGGGAAAACGAGGATTCCCCTAAAGTTTCTCTAGAAGGCTCTGGACCCAGAGATAAGGCAATGGGAAATCGAGAAAGACAGGCCAGGTGGTTAAAGGTTGGGGATGTGGATACTTAAAAGGAAATCGGCAGATGATCTAGGCTCTTGCTTGCTTATGTTGGAAAGAAAGTGGGTTTGAAGTCTGATTTAGAAAACATATATGTAAAACCAGAAAGATAATAACACATGCCACCAGCAAGATATAAGAATAATATATATTTTCCAAAGTAGTGCAGAATTGAGGGGAAAGGAAATGTTTTAGAGAGAAAGTGAGAGGGAGGAGAAGGGACAGTGCAGCTAATAACTAGGTAACATGCATTGTCGCATTTCCCTTGGGTGTAAATTACTTTGCAAAATTTTTTGAAGACACTGCCCTACCTTGGTTACATAATTTAATTCAAAAAGTATTTCTTGACCTGTTGTGCTCCAGTCCCTAAGGGCATAAAGATGAAAGTCTCAGTCTCTCTGCTTGAGGAACTTACTATTTAGCAGAGATGACAAATATCTTCACCCTTCAAAAAAGACAATACAGTATGATAAGAAGAGACTAGACAAATAAGGCCAAGAGGTAGCCCAGAGGAGGGAATGAATAACTCAGGATAAGGAGGGATAAAAAGGGTTCTAGAAGACTTTGAAGAGGGAAAGCCATCTGATGGGGTTTTGGTGAATGAACAGGAGTTTGCTAGTGGACAAGAAGATGGGCAGTGGGCAGCCTCCGCAGAGGACAGCCTGCGTAAGGGTATGTTTGGGGCTATCAGAGATTCGGTGTTGCTTAAGCTACCAAGAGGGGTGGAGGTATCAGGAGAAGTGGCTGAAGAGGAAGGTAGAGGCCAGTGAGCCAAGGGCCTGGGGATCCAGGTGGTGATCAGACATCAGTGGAGGCTTCTAAGTGGAGAGGACACAAGGCTGCCCTTGCATTTCCGGACAATCACGTTGCACTGTTGTGGGTGCAACATAGAGCTGACTGAGTCTACAGGGAGGGAGACCAGTTAAGAAGCTATGGAAGAATGCAGAAAGGGGATGCTGTTTGCCTGAGCTAAGGCAGTGTTCTGGAATGAGGAGGAAGGCATAGATTCAAGGCACGATAGAAGGTGCCATGGTGCCTTCAGATTCACTCTTGGGAGACAAGAGTCATGGAACGAACATGGATATGAGACCCACATGACAGTGTAGTGGAGGGGTCGCCAGGCATCTGGGGCTTAGCAGATGGTTCTGGGGTCAGAATCAGAGAATTCTCTGTGAGTCTATTGGCATCAGCTAAAGCCCAGAGTTGCAGGTGGAGCAGGAGAAGGGAGAGAGGAAGAGGGCAGATTCCCAAGGGAAAGCATGGAGTGGGGAGCAGACTTGGATGCTAACTTGCCGCACAGAGACAGTGGTGCCCTGGACACCAGGGGAAGAGAGTCTGAGGAAGGAAGGAGCAGAAAAGTGGCAGTGCTGTAAAAGAGGGCAGGTGGGGGTTGACAGGTGTCCATCCGAGTTGTCAGTTAGTTGGTGACCACTGACCGTTGCTGGTGCAGTCTGATTGCAATTGCATTGAAAAGTGAATGGTATGTGGGCAGCTAGACAGAGAATGGGATCCATTGTTTCCAGAAACCTGGTTAAAAGGGAGGGAAGAAACTGGTAACTGGAGAAGGAGCTGATTTGAAGGGAGACCCTACCTTCCAGGAGGGGTCCCTCATTGGGGGTCTGGAAGCAGAGAAGGAGGCTCAGGAAGGGGTCAACCACACCCACATCATGGAGATGTAAATAGGGCCAGTACTCAGCTGGGCATCCTGACTTGGTCATTTTAGACTTCATTCACGTGGGAGTAGAATAGGATGTTTAGAGCTGGAAAGGGCTGCTGTGACTGTCTAGGCCACTGTCTTACTGTTAGAGGAGTCAACTGAAGCCCAGAGAGGGGAAAGGGCTTGTCTAAGCTCACCCAGGTGGCGGAGCCAGGCCTTACATAGAAACTTCTAGACTAGGACTCTCTCAACTCTGTTCTCTACATTCATCTCACTTTCCATCTGATTATCCCCTTTGCCAGAAAGGCCCCCAAACTCTGATTCCCATTATTCACCAGCCCGTCAAGCAGCACTTACTGACCAGCCCCTGAGAGCCTCACTCTGTGCTGGTCCCCAGGCTCCCTGTGAGGCCCCTCCAAGACTTATCCATGCTCAGTAATGCCTGTTGCACAACTCCGGGGGGCACCACTCACACCTCGGTCTCTCTGAATGGTGCTCCCTGAAGTGGTAGGATGTGGCGGCCCCAGGGCCTGGACCTGTCAGGGGTTTTGTGGAAATGCACAGTGCATGTCGGTAAGGAAGCCCCTAAGCCAGTGGACTAGGGCAGACTGGCAAGCTTGGCAGAGTCATTTTCCCATTGGAAAGTGAGTAAGCCGCTCATGAAACGGAATACCCACATGCCAGGACGAGTGAAGCAACGTCTTCAGTCATACTGGCCTACAGAGAGGCCATCCAGAGGCTGGGGATGTCAACGGGCTTATGGGCAAGGAAATGAAGACTGTAAGTTCCAGCCCGGCCAGCCAGCCAGCTTTGACTTTTCTTTCTCCTTTCTCTTTCTCTTTTCTTCCTGTAGAGGAGTTTTCTTAGACACCATCCTCCCCCGTCGAGACGACAATGGCGTCAGGCCAACCATTGGTCAGCGCGTGCGGCTCAGTCAGGGAGACATAGCGCAAGCCAGGAAGCTGTACAAATGCCCAGGTAACTGAATCCCGGGGAGTCCCGGGGCCTCTGTTGCACCCACGGAGCATGACTCAGCCATCCTTTGCCAACATTCCCCCTTGCTGGGAAAAACAGCTTGGAGAATATGGAGAGGCTGCTATAATTTCTGGTATCTACTATATGGAGGTTTTAGACAGTGTAGGAGGCCCACGTGCAGAGGTGACTGTCAGTAGTGACATGAATAATAGGTCTTGGAGCTCATAGTTTAATGTGTCAGAATCCTCAGAATTCTCTGGCAAAGGCCTGATATTCTGAAGAGGAAGAAGGATAGTGGAACGACAGTGAATGGGGGCCCGATGCAGTGCGTACCCTGTAACTACAAAATCTCCTCTCCTTCCTGTGGGAATAGGGGATGTGGGTTTGGCAAAACAAAAACCAAGGGTTTTGCAGGAAGACAGTGAATGAAGGAGGGTGGGAGTCAGCTTCCCAAATACTCAGTGCTGTAAATGAGGTTACGTCTATGGTCTTGGGGGCTTCCTAGGGTTCTGGTCATCGGCTAGAAATCTGCCAGCAAAGACTGGACAGTACACCAGGGTCTGAGGAGACGTCTGTTTCTCTGCTCATCCGCAAGGCCCCTCCTCTTGAATCTGCCCTCTTTGCCTTCCATACCCTTGGTTCAGCATCACCACCACCTCCCCCAGCCTGCGGCCCTGGAAGTGAGCTCACACTGACCCTTTAAGTTGTTGAGCTTCAGTGCAAAGCATTAGTTAGAGCAGCCAGGTTTTTACCACTGAGCGGAGAGAATTCAATTCAGCACTTTGGGGAGGAAGAAGGAAATTCATTGCTAACAGGTCCAGTAACATTTTCCAAATGCCCCAGACCAGACACACGGTCTGATCATGGGACAGAATGTTCAAAATAGGCGCCATATTAGAAAACCTAGGCTATCCCATTGCCCTGCTAAGTGGGATCACAGGGCACGCAAAGGGCCGGGTGGGGTTTGGTCCATCACAAAACTCTAAGAAATATGTCCATCCAGCTATTAGTCATCTGGGGGTGTGTTAGGGCTGAAATGCAGGTCACACGTATCATATAACCTTGCTGAATTGAAAGAGAAACCTTATAGCATTCCCTGGGAAATGCCACAGTATTTATTTAGTTATAATGTATATGGCTCTTACTTCCCAAAAGGATCCGAGGCAGCTGGTAAATACCATGGAGCCATATAGTAATGCATCTATTCTTGCAGAATGTTGATGATTATTCTAAAATAATTTCCATGGAACCCTTGGGGGTGTTGACTGCCGGGCATAATCCTCATGATGCCTGGCAGTTGTTCAGTAACATGATATCGAAGCCCCAATATCCAGGATTTCCTGAGACTGATGACGGGCCTCTCTTCAGTATTCCTTCCTGTGGCTCCAAAACTGCAGCTTCCAGTAATTTCAAGTAGTAACTGAAAGGGGGGGTAGTTGTCAAGTGGAGGGTGAATTGCATGTAGGAAGAGATGCATATGTTTCCACACTTTGGGGTAACCCCATAGGAGGAGGGGTTTGGGTTTGGAATCAGGAGGGGGCAGGAGGTAAGGAACCCGCGGGTCCTGAGCTTACTCCTACAGATACTTCCTTTTTAAGGACAAATTGGATGAAATATTTTTCACATACGTAAGAACTAGGTTCTAGACTTAGGACCAGACAACCCTCCAACATTCAAAGGTGGGATGGTCTACTGTAGAGTAGCCCAGCTTCCCATACCTCTGGTCATTTTTCTGTTTTCTTGACTATTTATTTGGTTGCTCGTTCAGAAATAGGTAGCAAAAAAAGAAGAGGCCAGATTCAAACTAATACCTGAAATGTGTTTCAAAGTGTTTTCTTTTTCTTGTCACTTCACCTATTTGTACTTTAAAAAAAATATTTTTAATGTTTATTATTTATTTTTGAGAGAGAAAGAGAGAGAGAGAGAGAGAGCAGGAGCCGGGGGGGGGGGGGGCGCACGGGGGAGCAGAGAAAAAGGGAGACACAGAATCCAAAGCAAGCTCCAGGCTCTGAGCTGTCAGCACAGAGCCTGACGCGGGGCTCGAATTCACAGACCATGAGATCATGACCTGAGCCAAAGTCGGAGGCTTAACTGACTGAGCCACCCAGGCACCCCTGTCAGTCATAATATAATGGCTGCTATGTGTGGACCACTCACTATGTGCCATTTCATTAACCCTCCAGGCAGGTCTTGTCCATTTTACAGGTAAGAAAACTAAGGCCCAGCAAGGCTGGGAAACTTGCCCACCATATCCTGGGAACCTCAGAAGAAACGCCTGGGTATTACGTTCTTGTCCCGGACCCTATTTTCACTTTTATTAGCCAGAAAACATCATCAATCTGCCCGACCGGTTTCTCGCCAATGCATTCCGAGGGCTTTGGCTGGTCAAGCGGTGTGTTTTCTCAGTGGCCTGGTGCAGGGAGCTGCTTAGGTGGGGAGTGTGTGGGCCAGAATCACAGTTGTTGTTTTGCTTGCACAGCGTGTGGGGAGACCCTGCAGGACACAACAGGAAACTTTTCCGCACCTGGTTTCCCAAATGGCTATCCTTCTTATTCCCACTGTGTCTGGAGGATATCGGTCACTCCAGGGGAAAAGGTAGGTGTGAAACCACCTCAGGAAATGACGTAGCTTTCTTTGGGTTGTGTGAGGTGTGGGGGATTGTACTATTATTAACCGTAGTAATAGCAGCTGCTGTGAGCACCCAGGTGCTGTGCTAGCTTGCTTAACATTCTTTAGTTCTTTATTTCTTAATTCTTTATTATTTTTTTCTTTCAACCAGGATCACCCATACAAATGGAGGCCTCTAAGCCAAATGTCCACATGAGTTGTAAATCAAGCGCACAGTCTGTAAATCAAAGTAGACTGTGTCCTTCTCCCCTGGTAAATACACCATCAGAATGCCTCGGAAGGCGAGGGTCCAGTGTAGGGTTCCTCGACACCTCAGAATGCTGTTCTGGAAGGTAGCAATATGGGGCAAGCTAGCCCTCAACCCACAGCTGGCCCCTCCTTCTCTTCTCAGCCCCCGGTTTCATCTCAGGAGCAGCCGTGGCGAAACTCCAGCCCACACTCCTGAACATTCTGCACTCCTACCTTGCAAACAGCTATTCTTTGGCTGCCCCTCCAGCAGAAGTGGACTGGTTAGGTGTGCTGTCTGCCCTCGGGAGGGTGGATTCAGGGCAGAGATCTCTGCATGTTCTGGAAGGGCGCTCGGGGCTATTTGGACGGGGGACTCCAGGATCCAGGGCACCTGGAGTTAGGTCTAGGAGCTATGCACGCTCTGAGTGAGCACAAGCATTTGGGTCGGAAGATTCCATGATACCCTCTATATTCCCCCTAGAGCTGGGTCAGGACAGAGGCCTCTTTCGTCCTGGTCCAAGGGTGGTATCTTCTCAACCCTACCACACATGCATCTCCTGATATCCATTATATGGATAGGGAATTTGAGGCTCAGACATTTTTCTTGTTTAGAGAGAGAGAGCGTGAGTGGGGGAGGCACAGAGGGAGAAAGAAAGGGAGAGAGAGAATCTTAAGAAAGCTCCATGCTCAGCACGGAGCTTGATCTCATGACCATGAGATCATGACCTGAGCCAAAATCAAGGGTCGGACATTCAACTGACTGAGCCACTCAGCTGACCAAGGCTCAGACATTTTTAAAAATTGACCAAATTCACAGTAAAATATAGAACTGGGAACTGGGGCTTCTGCATTCCTGAAACGTGTGTGTGTGTGTGTGTGTGTGTGTGTGTGTGTGTGTTTACTACGCCTCCCTACAAATCTAAGGGTTTTTCAGATTGTCTCAGACTAAGTGCAGCTGTCTTTGAGATGCCCCCTCTATCCCGTGTTCCTAACTCCCTCTAGTCATACCTGCCATAACTTATTCCACAATATCGTGACTGCTGGTTTATTGGGCTGTCTGCCTTCTAAGACCCTAAACTCATTGAGAACAGAGACTGTTCACCCCTAGGTCTCCAGCCACCCAACAGAGCCCCTGGCACATAGACACACAAAAAGTATTTGTTGAATGGGCATGTGAGTGGGTGGGTGGCCAAGTGAGAAATCTGCAACTGTGTTGTGGGGTGATGGATTGTTAGGTGCTTGTAGCCAATCCTCAGGTATGCCTAATTCATAACTTTAAAAAGCATCCCTTTAAATGTTTTCTATGGGCTGCGTTCTATTCTCAGCATATTATGTGGATTATCTTTTAATCCTCACAACTTCGTGTGATAGGTGCTATTCCCACATTAGTTTTTCAGGTAAGGAAAGGGACTTGCCTAAGTCTACTCAGTTTGTGGCAAAGTTGGAATTTGAATCCAGGTGAGAAGCTGGATGCTTAGCCATCATCCTATACTATTCCACAAAGGGGTCAGGCTAATAGGCATTTGAACATGCATTCACACACACATGCTCACGTGTGTATATTTTCACGTACAATACCCACATGTACAACTCTTCCTCTGGGCTCTAAGAATTTAGGACAGTGTGGTTGTCATCTTGAGCCTGAGAGACTGCAGATTTGTCTTCCTCAGGTGCATGTTCTGTTCCTGTGCCTGATGGAGGCATTAATGAGAAGGAGGGGAAGGAAGGAAGGAGGAGGAGGAGGAGGAGGAGGAGGAGGAGGAGGAGGAGGAGGAAGTGATCCAGAAAGCCCCAAATTGTTGAATTTCCCTAAATAGCAGAGGCTATGTGATATGTTTGAACTATATAAGACTCATCAAGTCTTAATTATTACTGCTAACTGGGGGGCAGAGAGAATATACCTCATTGAAATTCCTGTACCAATTATTTCCATTTCTGCTTCTCCCAGCCTTCCCCAGAGCTGCTAGTAATTAGCAAACTTGATTGTTTCAAGTATCACCTCTTGTTTATCACCTCTTCCCCTATGGTCTTTATGGTTCCCTAACATATTTAAAGTAATTAACCTGAATAATTACCCCATTCATTTTGATCCTGAATGTGTTACCAAGGAAGTTGTAATAACATTTTCTTTCTGAAGAATTTAAAAAGCTAAGTAATTATATTACAACTGGCTAGTAAATATTACTGAGTCCTCTGCCTGAACGTGAACTCTGTGAGACATACAAAAGAAATCTAATTTACAGTCCCTGTCTTCAAGAGACTTAGAGTTTAGTTAAGGTCCCTCCTTACCTCTAGGGAGTCTGATTTAATTGAAGAAGGGGCAGTATTTTTTAAACTTCTGAGGTGGTACTAATTCATGAGCAGGGTTAAGAACCACTGGTCTAGTTTGAAAGAAGAGTGACATCACACACACACACACACACACACACACACACACACACACACTGTACAATACAGGAGGTGGGCTGGCCTGTTATTTTCTGGTACTGCCTCTTCATTTCATAGGAGATCAGAGGGTTTTGTGGAAGAAGGTGCTACTTGTCCTGAGACCCGAACATTGGGAGGGATTGGCCCAAAGGAAGCTCGGGGAGAAACTCGCAAGGCTAATTAAGACAGGAAGCCTGTGAAGAGCACTTAGTGTGTCTGGTTTGTGGTGCACTAAGTATACACTCAGTAAGGCCTGATTCTTTAAAAGTGCCTTTATTGAGTGCCTATTATGTGTCAGACCTCATTATACACTCAGTATACAGTTTCTCATGCAGCCCCCTCGGTAACCAATGGTGTGCACGTTGTTTCGCAGATAAGGAAACTAAAGATCTAAATGGGCAAGTATTTTCCCAAGATCCCAGAGCTAGTGAGTGATAGAGCTGAGGTATCCAGATCTTCCTGATTCTAAAAACACCTGCCCTGCAGTCACTATGAAAGGGAGAGGGGGGAGTCCCAAGGAGGGAAAGGCCATGTCCATTTTGGCAGTCAGAGAGGGACTCCGGGAGGAGGCAGAAAGCCCTGAGCTGGGCCTGGGGAAGGTTCCATTAGCATGGATATGCCAACGCACATTGGGAAATGAGGTCCCATAGGATGGACTCTGGGGTCTCTGGAAGGTAAGCAGAGAGGTTAATTTATGAGATGAGGGCATGGGGAGCTACTGAAGTTTTCTGAGAGTAGGAGAGGTTTAATAAATATGAGATGCTAGTGCAGGATGGATCTAGAAGCCCTACTGTGAAGAATGGCTCAGGGCACGGCAGGGAGGAGTTCAGGAATCCTCTCCGCAGGTACAACACAGGCAGCGGTGTTGAAGGGGCAGTGAGACTGGCTTGCAGCAGGGGACACAGACAAGTTAAGGGAAGAACGTCTGTGGGCATAGGGGGTAAACAATAGGGCGAAGTGGAGATAAGCGCGAAGGGTTGCACCTGGCTGACCGGTGCCACTTAGGGACAGGGAAGCTGGAAGGGAAATGCCATTTTGAGGTGCTCTCACAGTCCCTGGGGAGCAGGGAGGAGAGGAGCCAGCTGAGGCCAGAGAGCGGGGAGAGGGCAGGTGTGGTGAAACCCAGAGACAGGAGGTTCAAAGCAGAGGGGCCACGGAGAACAGAGCCCATAAATAACAGTCCTTTCAATTTGGCTGGGAGGGCACCGGAACCTTTGACCTGCAGCCCTCCAGCCTAGGGGGTTTGCTTAGAGACAGAGGGACCTGGGGCTGTCTAAATGTGAAAGAAAGTGGCCGGTGGATGGGGAAGAGAGATGAACTGGCTAAGGATGAGGGCCCCGAATGGGCTAAGGCACAGGGTCAGTGCTGCAGCAGCCAGGGTGGGGCCCCAGTGAGCGAAAAGAGCTGAGAAATGATGGAGCAGGGACACTCTGAGCACAGCAGACATGGTGCGGACACCCTACATGGCAGGGCTTGATGGGGGTGAAGGGGGGGCACGCCTGAGCTCTGCTCTGGGCCATCTGTCAGGGACGCCCCAAGCTGGAAGGGTGGCAGGTTTGTGGGAACAGCACCTGTGTGCTGAGTCCACAGGGCCACTCAACTCCCTCCACTCTTTGTGGACGGGGGCATCCACTGAATGGGCTCACCATGTCCATGAAGAGCTGAAACCTCTTTCCTAGTCCATCTGAAGCCCCAGCTCCCTGGCCTTCACTCCTCCTCACCCCCCTGCCTCTTCATTCCAGACACACAAACCACAACCTGCTCTGATGTACAGTACCATTCCCCAGACGTCTCCTTGCCTTCATTCATGTCAGTCCCTCTCACCAAAACGCCCTCTTGTCCTGTCTCTGTCCGCTGGGCCCCTATTGCCCTTAGGTTAAATGCCACCTCTTCTGAGACGCCTTTTCCAGTATCACCAGCAGCATTTATGTCTCCCACCTTGGGGCTACAGAATTCCCTTTTCTGTCCATCCGTCTCTTTTCAACATTTTTTTCAAGAGTGCTCTAATTGGCCTGACGCATCTGTGCTCTCTGAGCTCCCTAAAGGCAAGAACCCTGTCTTGCTGATCTTTCTATCTCAATCAGCCAACACAGACAGGCACATAGTAGGTGTTCAGCTAACAACGGTGAGATGAATGAATGAACGAACGAACGAACAGACTAACTATAAGAAGGCTATTTGAGAGTGAGGTCATGGCCGAGGGGACACTGCTCACAGTGGTGCTCAGATGTACTCAGGCTAACCCCAGGCCCTTTGGAATGATTGATGATGTTATAAGATCTTTCCATATCTCAACTTCACTGACCCCTTACCTCCTTCTAAATCCCCAGTCTCAAGACATCCTGGCCCATCTTTTTAATGCATCCTGTTTTCTATAAACCACCTAGTGACTTCAAAAGCTCAAGCTATTCCCCAGACAGAACCAGAGGACCCATCTCCTCTGTTTACTCCCCATCCTGCTTACGGTTTATTATTTAATGTCACAAGGTTTCCTGTGAGTGTGTCCTCGTGAGGACATTCCTTCTGTGGTCTCAGAGCGCTGTATGCTAACGGGTAATGTGAGAACACTGGCATGCAAGATGTATCTTCAAAACTCCTCGGGCTCCACGGCCACAACTCACTTTTCCGGTAACTCTTTACAGATCGTCCTAACCTTCACCTCCATGGATTTGTTTAAAAGCCGCCTGTGCTGGTATGACTATGTGGAGGTCCGAGATGGTTACTGGAGAAAAGCCCCCCTGTTGGGTGAGTTGACTTTAGAAAGCCCTGGGAGAGGGGTGATCGGCTTGTTCTGTGGGACGCTGTTAATGTGCGGAGGGGCCCATCCTGACAGCAGTCACAGGAAGCTCTCAAGAGCCCGTGTCGTTGTAAAACTCTGAACACTCCACCTGGCAGCACGCGTTAAAAGCTTCTAGGACTGAGACCGCCCTTCAACCCGGCAGTTCTACTTCTTGGAATTTATCCTAAAGAACCAATGAAGGAAGTGTGCAAAGTTCTAGCGATGGGGATGTTCACTGGAGCGGGAAAAATGGAAAACAATTTAAATGTTCACCAGTAGGGGTTAGCTGAGGCACTGGCGACACATCTTTCCAGTGGAAAACTATCCAGCCACTAAAAATAAAGTTGGAGGTGACTACTTATTGATACAGAAAGGTGTTCGCTGTGCCTTGTTTCACAAAAAGGTGTTCCCAACTGGAAAATGCCGTTGGATTCCACTTTCATAAAAATACCTTCATATGTATATTTTGCAGGCTTTGCAAACTCAGATGCCCTTGGAAATAAGGCACACCTGAGTAAGATGGGGTCGGCATACTAAAATAAGGAGCGGTGGGGAGTGTGGCGGAGTGGACAGTGAATATCTTGACCCAGATTATTCAAAACAAAATTATTTAAAACATGTGTAGGTTGGATTCAACTGGAGGAAGCCATTTTGTGATCTACAGTATAAATATCAAGTGGAATTATAGGCGTAAATAAATAACAGTGGTTATTTCAGGATGATGGAGTATATTTTTAAAAATTTATTCTGTGTTCCTGGTTTAGCTATATTTTCTAATTTTTCTACAGTAAGCATGTATCCTTTCTGGGAGACGCACGGTGCATGAACTCATACGTGAAAAGGCAGCTTAGACCTTTCAGTGGGAGGCTGTGGGCAGGTGGCATAAGATGAAAGGTCAGTTCATTGAGGACTGGTTACAGAAGAGCAATGTCCCGTGGGTGACCCAGAAAGACGAGTGTATAGAGAGCCTATGGCATCGGTGTCCTGGGAATGGACAGAGGGACTCATCTCACTCAGAAATGACAGCCATGGTGGAGCCAGAGAGAGAAGCAGATTTGCAAGGAGCCGGATGGAAGGGTTTTGGCTGATAGTGGGGCTGTTCTCATTTTTAGAGCAGTCCCAGGTGAGCTTCCGGGTTGCCAAGGCTAAGCCCTCAGTGAGATCTTTGTCCCTGGCATATCCTCATGTGGGCAGAACAGCCACACTGGTTATGCTGTGAATGGCTGGCCTGGGCGTGAGCTGCTGTTGGGACAGCAGACCAGAGATGGAAACAGGAGGGAAGGGGGAGAGCTAAGTTGGGGAGTTAAACGGCCAGACCGAGTCTGACTTCACATCAGATTCCGGGTAGGTCGGAAGAGATGGGAGCAGAAGGTCTGAGGGGCCTGGCAGACACCAGGCTCTGTATGGCCACAAGGTCTCAGCCAGGCCAGCTTTCATTGGGAATAGCACACACGCCCCTTCTATCCAGAGGACCACGAGTTGAAATTTCCAGAGCTACAGATGGATAGGAAGTTGTGTCTACTCGTGCTGAAGAAAGCAGGCTCTGAGTAGGGGTACCAGGTTACCCCCATTAGGAGGAATCAGTCGGGGAGCGCACAGCCTAGGTAGGCAAGCCAACCATGGACACGAGCGTGTATATTGTAGGACAAATGGGTTTTGTCACCCGATGGCAGGGTGGAGGCTGCCTGTCCTGCACTCCTGCTTCCTCTCTATTGTGAGCAGATGCGGGGTATGCCAGCAGCCAGAAGGAGGCGTGGCTTTACAGGTAGCTCTGATTGGGTGTGGCGGGGGGTGTTGGGTGTGTGGGGGAGAGAGAGAGAGAGAGAGAGAGAGAGAGCAGGGCATTCTGGGTAGCAGAGGTTCCCGAACCTGGCTGAACATCAGCATCTGCTGGGCAGATTTCTGTGAATACAGATCCCTGGGAAACTACCGAGTCAGAATCCCCATGTGTTGGGTCAGGAAATGCTCCTGCTTCCCTGTAAGTGTATGTGCGTGTGTATGTGTGTGTGTATGTGCGTGTGTATGTGCGTGTGCACTTGTTTAATACAGCACACATAGAGAAGGGACTGCAAGGGGGACGGTGTTTACCTCTGAGAAAGGAAGCCCGGAAATGGTTTGGTTTGTATACTTCTGGATTGTTCTACATCTTTTACAAGAATGCACTCGGGTAGAATTTTATAATTAAGATAATTCAAGGGGCTGTGTGGGAGGATTTGGGATGACAACATGGAATCACAGACCCCTTAACCTGGCAGGGATCTTAGAGTCCCTTATCCCACACCTTCACCAGGAGAGCACACGCTCCACGAGTGTGGACCAACTTGCTAAGTCCACACAGCCGGCTAGCAGATGAGATCAGACCAGAACTCAGATGCCCTGGTCCTGGGGAGTGGGGACTGGGGACTGCTGAATCTGAGAAGGGTATCCCCGTAGGACCGTCAGATAAAATGCATGATTCATTGTTTATATGAAATTCAAATTTAACTGGCTTTCCTCTACTTTTGTTTGCGAAATCTGGCAACCCTAAACCCTGCCAGGAACGCAGTAGACTCGGAGGGCTCAGGAGAAGGAAGCTCTCAGTTACTGAAGTTCCCTAGAGAGGGCTGAGACACGTTCCTGAGACTGGGCACTCGCAGACGAATTTCCAGTGATTTCGTTTTCTTGAACTTGAAACAAGAATTTTCTCACTACAGATCCTGGCTACACTTTCATTGATTAGATGGGCTTTTTGCCACTCTTTGTTGTCGGTGATGGTTTGTTTTGTTTGGGTTATTTTGGGGGCTCATATTTTACACACTTTCGCAGTGTGTGTGTGTGTGTGTGTGTGTGAGTGCCACAGCCAAGGCATGGCCCGGTGCCTGTAACCATCATTCTTCGTTTGCGGGAATTCTCCTCTGCCAACTATTTGGCCTGCTCTGATGTTTCCGAATGCAGCCGTTAGTGCACTTCTGTGTTTGGAACAAGTGCATTGTGTGGGCCGAACTGGTCCCTGGGAGGGGTCAGTGCCATGAAATCTGCTGGGAGGAGGCAGGTCAATGCCCCTTTGGCAGGAGGGAGAGCGGATTAGGGCGGATTGTGAAAGTATGCATCTTGCTCTGAAAAACTGTGCGTTGCATATTTTCCCAGGGCAGTGTGTGAAAACCCAGGCATAATGGATGCATAACTTTTTATGAATGAACCCTTTATGACTCCCCGTGGAGCCCACTTGTAGTGTCCTCATCTGCATTTCCTCTTCTTGATATCCTTATTAAACTCCTCCTCCAAAGCCGGGAACCAGATTCCGCTGAGGAATTTGACACCTTTTCTGAGTCCAGTTTCTCCCCAGCCTGTTAGTTTTCTTGGAAAGGGGCTGTTTGGGTCCCACTTTTTCACAAAGTGATTAAAGAGAAATGTAAGTAGAATGAGAGCATGTCATGGCCAGTTAGAGCTATCAAATTGAGTTTTCAGTTTCAGGGGTTACTTATGAGATTGCACCTGAAGTGGGGAGGAACGTGGCCGCAGAGAGAATTTACCCAGTGATTTTAAATACTGTCCTGCTAATTGGATTCCCCTGCCTTATTTCTGCAGGAGGAATTACTCTGACAATGCACTTTTGTATGCAGAACTGTCTTTGAGTATTCTGTACCACCTCACTGCACACAAAAGCCCTTTTTCCCCCTTTCCCTGAAGTGGGGAGGGAGGTTCAGAAAGGCCAGGCTGGCCAATCAGTGTCGCGTGGCCCTACCACCGGGGCTCCCTGGGCAGGGGCAGCCTCTCAAGTGAGCAGAAATGACAGCGTGAGTCAAACAGCCAAGCCCGGCGTCACCACAGACTTGCTTTATGGTTGGAGGCTTTGATCTATCATTTCTAGGTGTCCGTGTCTAACCTGGGAATGATGTTTACATTCCCAGAGAGCAGATTTCATGTCTGTTTACCCAAAAGTGTACAGTGTTCAGAATCACACCCTAACCGATAAGTTCCTCTTGATGATGGTGGCAGTGGTGATGAAGAAGATGAAATTGATGATGAAGGTCAAGGGCTCAGATTGCCAAGGTTCAGATCCTGCTTCACTTGCAACTTTGAGTATAACTCAAATTGAATGTAACTCGACTCAAATTCTTCAACCCTCAGTTTGCCCATATATGAGATGAATAATAAACAGTCCCTAATTCAGAGGGTAGGGGGAAGCAGTTAGATCATCCACGCAAAGCGCTGGGGAGAGGGTCATGCTCAGTAAAATGGGGCTTTCATCGGGACCGTTATGGCGAAGATAAGAATATTAAGGAAATGGGCAGGGGACAAAGTAAAGGGTTCTAGGTGAGAATTACAAGGTGATTTGGGGAGAGAAGTTACTTAGGAATATTTGTAACTTACCCAACCAAGCCTGGCTTTGCCAAAGCAGTGATTCCAACCCCCTCCAGAGTAGTGAGTGAGTAGACCCAGATTGTCCTGTGGCCCAGCCGTGGGTGGTTCATCTCATCCAGTTACGTTCTTAGGCAGCAAGGCAGACATGGGAAGTTCTTCTCTTTTTTGGAAACAGTCCTCAGTGGCTGTGACAGCTGGGGTTTTAAAAGGAGAAATTTGGACTTGAAAGTCAGTTTGGTCAAGAAGGAATTCCTTTTGTGATCCCATATTGTTTAACTGCTGTTCAGCAGCTCTGTCTCCTCACTGGTAAGCAGTACTTACTTGCCCATGCTTATGTGTTGTTTTCCAAGAATTAATTGACACTAATTGGCCATGCCAGAGTAACCATTACTGAAAATTTATAGGCTTCTGATGGGGTTTTCCTTGCCAAATTCTTGGCAGAAGTCTCAGCTCATCTCACTTGATATTAAGCTCATCAAATCCAAAAAGCTGCAGGTGGCCAGAATCGGAAGGAAGCAGAAGGAGATTAGCAACTTCTACCCCATGTCTCCCCAAAGAACGTGTCCACAGTTGGCCATCAAGAAACGTCCATCGTAGCCTTTATTCCTCCCTCAACCTCACTCCCCCATTTCTCAGAAGGGCAAAGCAGAATTATAACTTCAAGTGGTTGATGCAGTGCTTCGTATGGTGCTGGCAGTAAGGGAGCGCCCGCTAAATATCTGTTGAATAGACATAAAAAATATCGAGATATCAGTCGCATACTATATGATTCACCATTTAAAGTGTACAGGTCAATGAGTTTTAGTATGCTCACAGAGTTGTGCAACCAACCATCACCGTAATCAAGTGTAGAACATTTTTATCACCCAAAAGAAAACCCATACTCATTAACAGGCACGGCCTCCCATTTCCCCCATATCAGATGGATTTTTGAGCGACCTACGCAGTCGGTGCTTGAGAGAACCATGGCTTCCAGTCCAAATAGACCTTGACTGGTCTGTGTTGTGAACTGATCAGTACAACCCAGCCCATGTCACACCCTGTTCCCATCCCCACCCTTGCCATGGCTGCCATCTTTACACGACATTGGGAATTATAGGGCCAAAGATTACTGTACATTGGGAAGTCATGGCCTTCCGCCTCTTCGATCCAAGTATCTGACTCATACCCAAGTGTCAGAGAAATACACATATATTTGTATTTTTCAATAGCAGAATTTCAACGGCAATTATGAGCCCCTCTCTATCAGGTAGGGGAAATTAATTTTGGTCAGTTTGTGTTCTCTTCCCCTGAGGTGGGGGTGCCAGTAAGGGGTGTATACATGTGCCACGGCACGGTGGCGGGGGGGGGGCATGCGTATTGCCATCTCAGTTGGCATCGCTGAGCGTCCTCATGCCTGTCTGGTCTCCGGTCCTCTATCTGAGCAAAGAATCCTCAGTGGCTGCTGTGCCTCCTTCTTGTCTCAATTCTAGGCCAGTTCAGATTGGTGCCAAGTCCATGTCTCCCTAGAAGACATTCAGTGGGTGATGTCCTATGGCTCCCCACATCCTCTGGACTATGGGAAGTTCACTTCCATATCCCTTTGCCTGAAGAACTCTGCATGCCTGTCTCCTGGCCTAATGTCTGGATGAGCCATGTACACACTCCCGTTCTGACCCCCGGTGGGGCATGGGGATCAAAGATCTTGTCGCCCTTCCAGGCTCTGCCCAGGGACTGGGGGCGCAGTCCTGTCCTTCTCCCAGACCCTCAAACCCACTTGAGGTCTCTATCATCCTTTTCCATCAAGGATCTTAGCTCAAGGTGGGACAGGGCACAGGGTCCTTCCAAAGCATCCCTTGTGCCCTCTCTAACCCTCTCCTCCCTAGTTCCCTCACTCATCTATTTTAGGAATCTTTCTAAGACTACCAGGATGGAAACATGTGCTCTTACACATCGTGTGTTCTCCCAAGTCTTAGTAATTGTGACTGGGCTTGGGAAGTTCAAAAGCCAAGAAGATTTGATTTTTTTTTTTTTTTTTTTTTTTGTCATGTGTTCTCTGGCATCTCTTCTCTGGGGCGAGGAAAGCAGAATGTCTTCCTAAAGGCATGCTCTGCCCCCAAAGAAGGGCCATATATGCAGTGGGAGACACCAGGGGAGGAAAGGCTCATCACTGTCTCGGACCATTATCCGCCACACCTTCAGCACCTGGGCGGGACCCCCCTGGCAGAGGAGGGGTGCCTGAGCTACACTCCGGGAACTTGGATTGATTGGAGTCTGGCATTCTCTTGAAGTCAGCCTGAAGGGGGACGCACAGGCCGGGTGACTGCTTCCTTCCATCTGTGACTCCTGCATGTGCTGCAGGAGAATCGTCACAGCTAGGGTTACCGCTCACCTTGAGGACGTTTGGAGAAACGTGTCTGTAAGGAGCTGCTTCCCGCCCTGCCGGCGGCCTGACCGGTCTTCTCCACTTCCCAGGCAGGTTTTGTGGTGACAGGGCCCCGGAGCCCCTCACCTCCACGGACAGCCGGCTCTGGGTGGAGTTCCGGAGCAGCAGCAGCACCTTGGGCAAGGGTTTCTTCGCGGTGTACGAAGGTTTGTTCACGGCAGGGGGGCTCTCGTTCCACCTCTGACCTTCCCACGCGGCCCGCTGTCCCTCTTGCACCCACGCACGCGTGGCAGCCGCCAGAGCCGTGGGGGGTAGGGACAACCACCGCAGGGGCCGGGCTGAGGATCCCCAGGTCCGCAGCTGTGCTCACGTCACGACAGGTGTCGTCCACCTGTTACCACCCGCTGGACTCCACTCCAGTGGGGCTGGGGAGCGTGTCCCTGGTGTAGAGCCCTGGGGAAATGAAAGCAGCCTCTGAATAGCTGTGTGAGCCCGAGAAAAGAACCTGACCTCTCTGGGCCTCTGTTTCATTTATGAAAAGAAGACTTTGGACAATATCAGGGTATTTACAAGGACACTTTTTGAAAGGGCCTTTGAGGCCACCCTGGTGATCGAGTTGTGGGAACACATAGGTCTGGGCTCTAGGCGGCTGCCACCAGCGCATTTCTGCTTCAGTTTGTCCCACCTACTGGGTAAATTGTAATTTTGCAGACACCAAAATTTTGTTTTTATAAAAGAAATAATGTGTGTGTGTGTGTGTATATGTGTGTGTGCGCGCGCGCGTGCGCGTGCACGCACGCGTGCAGGTGCGGGTCCCTCCGCACCAGCAGTCCTCTGCTCTCTACATTAGAATCCCTTGGGGAGTTCAAACATCACAGCTGCCTGGAGCACCCACCTCCCCCCCGCCCCCAGACACAGTTGCATCAGAATTTCTGGGGACATGGCCCCTGCTTCCACAGCTCAAAAAATGTCCCGGGTGATTTTGATGCACAGAAAAGGTAGAGGCACAGAAAAGGTTTGATGCACAGAAAAGGCAAGGTTATTTTCTTTATATGAAAAAAATTCAGAGTTGCAAACGAACGAAATCGTGCCTTTCCGGAGGCACAGTCTTGGTTGGCTGGAAATGAAAATGTTGCCAAGTGGAGCCACCTAGTGGTGATAAGTGGCCATGAATTTCCTTCCTAAAGGTCTGACCAAGGACCCCATTCCTTCTCTTCCCGATTCTCTTTCTAAAGCTACGTGTGGGGGAGATATTAACAAAGACGCTGGTCAGATTCAATCTCCCAACTACCCGGATGACTACAGACCTTCCAAGGAATGTGTCTGGAGGATTACGGTTTCGGAAGGGTTTCACGTGGGGCTTACCTTCCAAGCTTTTGAGGTGAGTACTGCTCAGGGTTTCTTCCCCAGGAGGAAGTAAACATAAACTTCTGCCAGACACTCTGTGCTCTATAAAGACGGGTTTCCATTTTTTTTTGGTTGAAAACGGGAACCTAAGTCCGTTTCAAGCTCACGGTGCATTGTACCTGGGCATTTGATATCAAAATCTTTGCAGGCTTTGAAATTGTCTCCACCGCCTTTCTGATGGCTGCCTGGGTAGAAGGGGGGGAAGTAAAAGTCTAGGAGGGGATCCCAGGATGTTTTGTAGAATCGCTCTTCCCTACTTATCTCTTAGTCTGCACAATTTGGTCCACCCTAGACTAGATTTTTGAGAGTGCTATTTCAGTTCCCTTCTTACATAAAAAACCTTAAAGCCAGACCATCCGTCACCTTTCACATTGCCTCTGTTTCTCTGTTTAGATTGAAAGGCATGACAGCTGTGCATATGACTACCTGGAAATCCGCGACGGCCCCACGGAAGAGAGTGCCCTGATTGGCCATTTCTGTGGCTACGAGAAGCCGGAAGATGTGAAATCGAGCTCCAACAGAATGTGGATGAAGTTTGTGTCCGATGGCTCTATCAATAAAGCGGGCTTTGCAGCCAATTTTTTCAAGGGTATGAATTAGCAGTTTGTTTCCATTTTTAGTCACAGGAAGAGGTATTGCCCCCCTGGCCTAAGAATCATAAAACCCATATGGAACCTTAGCGTCAAACAAGGCTCCCTGCCGGGAGAAGGCGGTGACCCATAGTGGAGCTGCCTCTAACAAAGTCCGCCACGGACTCAGGAGCAGGAGCAGCCTTGGCGTCGAAATTAGATTTAGTAAGTTTACAAGGTCAACTTAGTGAACCTTAGGGAATGAGCATTGATAAGAATAAATATTTGTGCAGTCAGTCTCATTAACTGAGCACCTACTGTGTGTCAGGAACTGTGCAAGGTACTTGGTTTACAGGATGTCATTGAATAACCCTTTGAGTTGGGTTTGGATCACGTTTGGTTAGAGTCGAGAAGGGTTGCTTGGGTCACTCAGTTAAGTGGTTGATCAAGAATCCAAGCGCAGTCTGACCCCTAAGCCCCAACTCTTTCTGCAGCATTGTTTTACATTCCCCGGTGTGGGCCAGAGAGGCAGCCTCGGTCTTCAGCAGCCGAGGCACCACCCCCAGCCTACAAGTCTACCCTCAAGTGGGTCAGGGTGGGGCGGACAGTGAGGGGGTGGTGCTCAGGGAACAGACCTCCATGGCTGCGTTGCAGTCTTCATGAAAGCAGACCCAGAATGCCATGGGAAGACCGGCATTCCTGGCCCCAGCAGAATGGGCTTCTCAGGACTCCTTCGTGTGGGCAGGTCTTCCTTCTCTGCTCTCGGGGACCTCCTGGAAGCCCCTCAGACCACACTCTCAAAGGGAAGCATGGATACTCCCCAGCACATTGTGATCGGGCACCTGGTAGCACACCAGCAGCCACTGAATGGTGTTATCTAATCCACACCTGAGATCCCTTGATGCGTGGCACTATTCACATCCAGTAGGAAGCTGCTTTCCTCTCCTTCCCTCCTCTCCAAGGACTCCTGGCTGTGCCAATCCAGAAATTCCGGTCCCTCTCTTACTCCCACTCTCTCCATCTGCCCCCTCTTTAGCCCTTTCTCCCAGATTCTGTATAAGTGGAGGGGTGTCAGAAAAACCCATTTCAAGCCGTGCACCCCTGAGCAGGCAGCTCTTTGTCCTTTATTGAGAGTTCAGTTTTGTTCTCTGTCAAACAAGGGGAAGAAATCTGCCCGTTTTACCTAACCAGTGGTGAAGCCCCAACAAAATGATAGCTGTCGAGAGACTCCACAGGCTGGAAAGTGCCGCACAGATATGTGGGATTCTTTTTCTTTTGTCTTGAGGCATCTGCGAGAGCAAAACCCAAGCAGAAACAGAACAAGAATCATAATGCTTTCAATAATGGGAGGAAAAATTTAATCAATTCTTTCCCAAGCAAAAAACCCAGGCCACAGCAGGTATAATTCAAACTCAGCTCAAGCTTGTGGTTGAGATGCCTGGAAATTCAGTCTGTACCCAACCTGGCCCGGACTGCGTGTGACTTAGCAGCAGCAACGTTTGCTGGGTGGCCTTAAGCAAGTTACACAACCTCTCTGAACCCCAGATCTTCCACTTCTACAGATGTGTTGTTGCAGAGCTGACAGGGGAAAATGTAACAGTGTAAGCAAATGCACGTGGTATAATGTTTAGACCCATGCGCTGCCTTTGCTAAAGAAGGAGTCTTTGAAGTGGTTATTTTTGTCTCTGGCAAAAATGACATGACAGTTTCTTCTTGCCAGGTATCATTTTCTTGCTGCTGCTGTAACAAATTCCTGCAAACTCGGTGGCCTAAAACAACACGAGCTTGTCATCTGGTAGTTCTGGAGGTTGGATTTCCTTGCCTCTTCCTGCATTTCTTGGTTCAGGTGCCCCTCCACCTTCGAGCCAGCACTGGCCACTTGGGTCTTTCCCCTGCTGTACCGCAGACCTCTGCTTCCACTGTCACATCTCTTTTTCTGACCCTGATCTCCTCCCTCTTTCGGTAATAAGACCCGTGTGGCTACAGTGGGCCCACTCAGATAACCCAGGATAACCTCCTATTTCAAGATCCTTAATTTAATCACACTCCCAAAGCCCTTTCTGCCAAGTAAGGTAACAGATTCACAGGTTCCAGGGACTGGGACGTGGACAGCTTCGGGAGGCCTTAGTTTGCTTACCCCATGTCACAAATGATTACGAGGCTTTATTCTACCTCTGTCCTTCTCCTCCTCTGACTTTCACCCTGAGCTCTGTAAGTTGGGTGCTGGGGAGTCGGAAACCCACGACCCACCCACACCTCATTCCTGGTTCGGTGAGGCATGTTTTTGAGAGGACCAGCTAAAGCTGGAGTGTAGGGTTACCAGATTTACCAAAAATGGGGGGGGGATGCCCAGTTAAATCTGAATATAAGATAAAGAACGATCCTTTAGTATAAGCATGTCCCAAACATTGCATACCTTGCTGAGAAATGGTAAGAAATGTTCATCTTAAATTCAAAGGTAGTTGAGCATCCTGTGTTTTTTTTGTGGCAACCCTCCTGAGATGCCAATCAACGCAGTGGAAAGGAGTGCTTCCTTCTGTGATGCTGCACTGGTTTGTGGGGGACCGAGCTGGCTCGCTCTCAGTACCCACGATAACCAGCTCCATTTGCTGGTTAGAAGATCCCATCTTCTTCTTCTTCCGCAGTTAGCCATCATTCAGCAGCCATCAAGCCATGTGTCAGGTGCTGTGCTGGGGGCTGGGGACACAGGAAGGCACAGTCATCCTCAGGAGCTCAAGGTGGTGAAAGAGAACTGCAGGCAAATGGGTGATGACACTGACCATGGACGTGTGGACCCGGGAGGCCCCCAGCCTGGGGGCAGGGCCACATTGCCCCGCCTCACACTTCAAGGGCATTTCACTTCTCAGCTCGCAAACATCTTTTTTAGATGCCCAGGAAGATGTTTACTGAGGCCCGTCTACACTGACTTAATGCACAGGCCCGGCTTGATGTCTTCTTGATGTCAGTAGACTTGACTCTGAACCTGAAAACGGGCAGGAGCATTGCTGGAAACCTCAGAACACTTCTTGGAGGGGAAAGAAAAGAGGTCTACTGAGTATGCTAGAAACTGCATGAGATATCTCACTTCGTCTTCAGAACAACCCCTTGGTAGGCATTATTTTTACCCCCATTTTTAAATTGAGGAAACGGAAATTCCAAACTGGCGGAGCCAGAACAGACCCCGGATCTCTGTAGGGTCCCCAGTGCATTCTTCCCACTACAAAGACCTGCCAGTCTCAGGCAAGGGAAAGTCAGGGGGCTTGAATTTCTCATTCGTGTTTGTGACTTGATTCTGACACCTGTAGCCTTTCTGCCCCCTTAATACCATGGGAATATGGGGAAAGGGGCCTTGGATTTAGTGTCCGAGGTTCGGCTTTTCATCCCGCCCTCATTCCTTATTAGGTAGGTGTCTGCTCTCAGGCAGGTCAGTTTTCCTTTCTGAGACTGGATCGTACCTGCTTTGTTTTCCACTATATTCCCAGCGCCTGGCCCACACTCAGCTCAGTAAATACTCACTGGGCAGGGAATGAATAGATGAAAGAATAATGAGGCTCAGATTCCTCATTTGTGGATTGAGCTTCCTGCTGCTTTCCCTGCTTACTTTTCGGGGTTCCCAGGAGAAAGAATGAGGTGAGACCGCAGTCTAGAGCAGTGCTGTCCAACAGAAAAAGAGGGCAAGTCACAAAAGTGAGCCACATATGTAATCTTAAACTATCTAGTAGCAACCTCGTCCCTCACCCTGCCCCCCCCCAAAAGAAACAGGTGGAATTATTTGAATATATTTTATTTAACCCAATATATCAGTTTTATAATCATTTACCATCACATGCAATACTATCATTTTAATATGTAATTTATATACACAAAGTTAACGAAACATTTTAGGGTTTTTTTTCATACTAAGTCTTGGGAATCTGGCATCTTTTACACTCACGGCACACCTGAATTTGGACTAGCTACATTTCAAGTGTTCGATAGCCACACAGGCTGGTGGCGACCACATCGGTCAGTGCAGGTCTGGAGACTGGACAGCCCAGCCTTTTTCCAGAGAAGCCATCAGTAGAGTGTCCTGGGAACACACAGCACCCAGTGCGTGTGTCAGGACTCCTCCACCGAAAGAAACTGGAAGACTAACTACAAAGTCCACCCAGAGGAGTTGGACCAAGCCGAAGAAGCTCTTGCCTTGGTGCCAGTTGGCACGAGCCTCTGCCCAGAGCCCAGTTGGCGCATGGCACTGACCAGGGTGCCAGTTGGCCTTTGCATCCCTCTCTCGGTGCCAGATGGCAGTCCTCTCCGAGCCCGCTGGCCTGGCAGCAGGCAGAGCTCATCTCCGCTTACTTTGGGAGATGGCAGCAGCATTTGAAGGTTGGCAGAGCCATTTTGGTCCCATACTCCTCACATAAAGAATATGATTCCCACCTTGATCCCCATACTCCTCTGTCCCAGTGCCAATGGACCACCATGGGATGTCGATGAGGCAGACTGGTTTCCTTCAGGTGCTTCTTCAAAAGCTTAAGGAGGTGCCCTGACTCCTCTTTCCTCAACTCTCTCTGAAACAATTGTTGGCATCCTCTCTGAGCCATCTCATGATCTAAGCATAGAATGGTACCCTCTTTCACTACTACCGCTTGAAGAAGGCAAGGAAGACAGAGCTACCACTCTGTATGGCTGAGCCCTGTCTAGTTCAGCCTTTTTTTTTCCTACCCACACCCACAGCCTCCCAGATTCTTGGGGGAGGCTTGGCTCTTGACCACGGTAGGCCAGAGCAAGCATGAACTTGTGGGCTTGGAGCAGATGCTGCTTCATCAAAGTGTGGGAGTGGTTCCAAGGACACCCAGTGTCCCACCGAGAGTGGGGCCCTGGTACACTTCCACACCATCCACCCAAGCTGGAGTACAGTTGAAAATGGCCAAACATCCCACTGCTTTAGCTGGAGGGAGCTCAGATGTAACCCTGTATCTTTCACCCACCTTCCTGGGCTCAACAAACATCCTACCCTTCTAGTCCCTGGAGAAACTATATTCCTGTTGCCTTCAGCCCAAATCCAATCTACCAGCCTCTCTCCCTCCACATGGCTAAGATTGCACCAGGAGACTTGTTCATCTGTGGTCTTCCCTTTCTTGCCGATGACAAACGTGTGTCCTGGCCATCGCCATAGCATCTTCTGGCATCAGAGTCTCCCTTCACCCCCCAGCTGTGAGGTCTTGTGTTTGTCTTGGTCTATTTTGATGAGCTTCTTCCATCATTCTTTTCTGCCCTCCCCCTGCTCTCACCTGCCAGTTTCTTGACTCTGCTGTGCTGCCTTCCTGCCCATCTCTTCTTCCATCACTGGCCAGTCTTTGACACCTTGTCCTTCTTTTGACACCTTTGTCTCACTCCCCTCCTCAGGCTTGCACTGTGCTCTCACCTGATTCAGGTGTGCTCAGGTAACCTTATCCTTTCCACTCCCTTCATCAGCATATCTGTCCACCCACTGGGATTTCAAAAGCAATCTTGCTATTGTCTGTAGGGAGTGCTACTCCGTACCAGATGTCTGTATGCTGGGTACTTCACACCCTTCATTCTCAACCCCCACAACCCTAAAAGTAGGCACTATTCTCATTTTAAAACAGGAGGAACACTCAGAAAAATTAAATCACCCAACCGGTTGGGGTAAGATCCAGTGGTGGATCCAACCGAGGTCTGTGAGGCTCACTCTAGAACATTGGATTCTTTCCATTTCTTCTTATCATTGATTCTCCTCCTATACTTTCTAGAAAATGTCAAAGAAAGTACTTTGCCTTTTGTAAAGGAATGAGTGGTTGCCAGATGCTTACTATTTTGGCATACTTAATGCTTGCATTTATTCGAGCCCACGGACAACTTCAAACCCGTGTCTAGAGCATGCCTCCTGAACTCAGTCCCCCTACTGACCAACTTACTTAAGTTTGGCTGAGCCCAACAACGCATCACTCTAAGAATTACCTAAGTTTGCCCAGTGAAGAGCGGGCAGGTGCATGAGTGTTTTGTGCATCGTGGACAAGGAAGACTGGAAGGAAATGGGTCTATTTGAGTCAGAAAAGGGCAGCTCAGAGGGACACATCACGGCTGAAGGGTTTGCATGTTCTGCAGGACCAATGGGTTGGAAGTTGCAAGGAGCCAGAATTTTGACAATTCAAATTCCAAAGGATAAGAAATACTTTTGAAAAGCAGTGAGAGTCCTATCTCTGGGGAATTTCGAGCAGGACATGCAAAGCCATCTGTAAGAAATGTTACTGAAAGGATCGCTGCCTAAGGGCAGGACTGGGGGTGGGGGGGGTCTTTTCAGGACTTAACTAACTGCAAGATGTCCTGGTTTCTCTCGTTTTACGTGTAATGCCATCTTTGAGGATTTTGTGGACAACACCGTGCCTGCTCTATTCCTACCTTCCATGATGTTATGAGCCCATACCACCCCCACCCTTTCTTCCTCCTAGATTGGACTTGTTCAGCTTTGTTTTGTTTTTGAAGATGCCTCCGTGTCTTGTGCCCTCTCTGGGCTCTCTGGCTCAGTGAGGCCACAACCTCCCCTCTCGGGGATAGATGCATCGCAGCCTGGCAACAGAAAATCAGGAGTTTTTCCTTTTATTTCTGATCCTCTCCCGGGCGATGCCCACTGCCTGGGTTTTTCTTTTCTCCAGTGATGCATGGGCTGACATTTCCGGGCAGATTCTCCAGTGACTCCTGTGTTGCTCCTCAGGACAGCTCTCCTGGCATCCTGCTTGCTGTTATTTAATTGCCCCAAACATATCACCAGACACTTGTCAGTGCTGAATCCCATCTGACTCCCCTGCTAACTCAGTCTCACTGTGGCCTCCCCCCAGTTTCTCCTGGGAGTATTGGCTAACCTGAGAGCTCAGTGTTTTCTGTAATCTTGAAGATCTCCCTGAGCACACCTCTTCAGATTATTTATAAAACGCTAAATCACAGGTTCTGGTTCTGTCTCTAGAAAATACTTTTATATCTTCATCTAGAAATGTGTCCCTTTGTTCTTATCTTCCACTTAATGTCCCTGAGAAGTGCCATATTTGGGAGGAACCTCAATTCCATGGCATTAAAACTGATTGAGTCTCCGGTGTGGAACCTTTGAGATTTTTTAAAAATCACACTGTATTCCCTGATTGAACCCTTCAAAGAATAAAATCATCCAGGCTTGGTCTCCTCCAGAGGAGCCTTCCCTCTGGGTAACAAGTTACTCTTATGTTCTCGAGACTTCCCCTTTGGTTATGGCTGCTGCCAGTGTCTGAGATGTGGGCATGAGCCTCCCTGGGAGGTGGTCACCAGGAACCATTCTTGTTCTTAGAGGTCATTTGCCAGGGACCCTGGGGCGTGGAATGGGATGGGGAACAGACCAGGCAGCTCTGTGGTGATTTAGCCGGGGTCCCCTTCCTCTCCCACAGAGGTGGATGAGTGCTCCTGGCCAGATCACGGCGGGTGTGAGCAGCGCTGTGTGAACACTCTGGGCAGCTACAAGTGCGCGTGCGACCCTGGCTACGAGCTGGCTGCCGATAAGAAGACGTGTGAAGGTTGGTGTTGGACCCACCACGCTAGAATGAGACAGGATAAAGGACAAGTTGGGAGAAGTGGGGAGGAGTGGGGGAAGCCGGCTGGCTGTGAGGTGACATGATCTGTGGTGGGTGATGTCCCCGGCTCTCGGAACGAAAAATAGCTCCACAAAGTCACCCACGTGCGAGGGGGCTGCCCAAATTACGAGGACTCCATCCCAGGCGCTGACGGGTTCATTTTCTTCCGTGACCGTGAACACTTCACATGATTATCAGATAAAAAAGAAAAGCAAAGAAAAACTCTGTGCCCTTAGGTGTGACTCAGTTGATAGCTCATTTCACTCATTCCATTTCTACCTGCCTGGCGTTCCGTTTTCCTTGCCCACCTGGCTGACCCTGCTTGTTCGTGTAAGCCAGGTAAAGTGCACAGCTCGGTACAAACATTGCCAAGGCTCCTTTGGTCCAAGTCATGTGGAGTCCCCGGCTATGCCACTGAGCGACAGGTAAGCACGCGTGTGTTGTCATCATTTTAAAAAGCGGTAAAGGCTTATCCTCAGCTTCATCCCTCCAAATGCTCAGCTGAAGCCAACTAGGAGAAACGCTGCTGGATTAATCAGTTCAGATTGTCAACCTTTCTCTTTTTCTTTCTTTCTTTTTCTTTTGTATTAAAGAACAGCCCGCTTATTGCTGCTTGGGGGAAATCGCAGTCACTTGGAACGAAAACCAAATGAGTCTTGCTTCTGTTTCTCCCGTGCAGTGGCCTGTGGCGGTTTTATTACCAAGCTGAACGGAACCATCACCAGCCCTGGGTGGCCGAAGGAGTATCCTACAAACAAAAACTGCGTCTGGCAGGTGGTGGCCCCTGCTCAGTACCGGATCTCCCTCCAGTTTGAAGTGTTTGAACTGGAAGGCAATGATGTATGCTTCTGCGCTCTAATTCCTTGTGTGGGGACGTGGCTTGGGGCTGCAGACCAGCGGGGGGCTCGGCAGGCAGGGACGTAGCTTCCTATAGTCATACACCCTTTGCGGGGCAGATTCTGGGAGCGTTTGGTGTGGCGGTTTCAGCTGTCCGTCCTCTGCAGACACGGTGCCTTGGTCCTCTTGTCACTGACGGACCCAAGGAGAATCAGGACCAGAGTGGAGGAGGCAGGTCTTGGGGGTGGGAGGCGGTCAAGACAAGGATGTCCCCTGGGGTAGGAGTCTGGGGGTTAGCGTCCTACTGAGGGTAACGGAGGGGGTGAGACGCACCCGGGGACCAGGATGGTATGAATTGCCTGTCTCCTCCTTTGGGCAGTGGTCATGGGATGACCAAGTCAGCCAAGGCCCAGGTAGAGCCCTCCAGCCAGAGTGCTAGTCTCGAGAGTCCCATGTTGCCTACGAGTTGGGCCAGAGGGACCCCAGTAAGAGTTGAAAAGCTCCTCCCTTCTTCTGGATGAGGCTGAGCTGGTCTGGCCCCTAGGCAGGGTGTGGCTGTCAGGAAGGGGTCCTGCACTGACTGTGGGGTGGGGCCTCGGGAGGACCGGGCGGCTCCCCGTGGCGCTCCCTTGCAGGTCTGTAAGTACGACTTTGTGGAGGTGCGCAGCGGCCTGTCCCCCGACGCCAGGCTGCATGGCAAGTTCTGCGGCTCCGAGATGCCCGAGGTCATCACCTCCCAGAGCAACAACATGCGTGTGGAGTTCAAGTCAGACAACACGGTCTCCAAACGGGGCTTCAGGGCCCACTTCTTTTCAGGTGTGGGGGCTTGGAGGCCAGGTCCCAGGCCGAGGGGGACATGGCTGTGTAGGCTCTCAGCCTCGGGGGCACCTGCTCACCCCCTCTCTGCCCACTGCCCCTGCCCTCACAGTATTTCAGCCTTGGCAGTGGCATGCCCGGATCCAGGTTTTGTTTGTTTTGTTATTTTTTTATATTGGTGGTTATATTATTACCGGGCTGTCGTAACAAACTGCCACAAAGTGGGTGGCTTGAAGTCACAGGGATCTCTCCCAGTCAGTCCCGGAGGCCAGAAAGGTGTATTGACTTATGTATTTTTGAGAGACAGTCAAAAATTGACTTGGGGTGCCCGGGTGGCTCAGTCAGTTAAGTGTCCAACTTCGGCTCAGGTCATGATCTGCAGTTTGTGGGTTCGAGCCCCGTGTCAGACTGTGCTGACAGCTCGAAGCCTGGAACCTGCTTCAGATTTTGTGTCTCCCTCTCTCTCTGCCCCTCTCCTGCTCATGCTTTCTCTCTCTCTGTCTCTCAAAAATACATAAACATCAGAAAGTGCTTTGGGAAGTGCCCATCACATAAATATTCAACACATGGCAGTTATTTTTATTATTGTTACTATTATTAATATTAGCCTATCCTTTAAGGAGTTCCTTGTTTTGGCAGGAAGCAGGGGTAAAAAATGTGTATGTATATATATATATATATATATACATGTATATATATGTATATATGTATACATGTATATATATATGTGTGTGTGTGTGTGTATATATATATATATACAGGGGAGGCTCCCTGATGGAGGCTACTTTTGAGCAGAGTTCTAAGGTGGGAGGGACATTCCCAAGTTGGCATTCCCCCTTAGGAGAGTCTGTTGATCTCCTCAGACAAGGACGAGTGTGCCAAGGACAACGGCGGGTGCCAGCACGAGTGCGTCAACACGTCTGGGAGCTATCTGTGCCGGTGCAGAAACGGTTACCGGCTCCACGAGAATGGGCACGACTGTAAAGAAGGTAAGGCTAGACCGCAGCTGGGAGGCACGGCTGACCTTGGCCGCCAAGGTGTGCACATGTGTAAGAGTGAGAGCGAGGGGCCTTTCTGGTCTGCCGAGCCCTCAGCGTCTGCCTTCCCTCCTCCTTGACCTCCTGCTGAAGGGTGGCTTTCCCCAGGAGGCTTGCAGGGGCCCTCAGGGGCCCTCCTGGAGTGATTATTGCAAAGTGGTTACACCCCCAGGCTCTAGAATCAGACCATCTAGGTTTAAACCCTGACTCTGCTACTTACTGGCTTTGTGACTTTGGGCAAGTTACTTAACCTCTCTGAGCTTCAGTTTCTTCTTCTAAAAGAGACTAAACATACCCCCTTCTTAAAGGTGTATGGGGATTAAATGAAAGCATGCCTAGAAAGCACTTCAGACAGTCTGGCACCTATTAAGCACTTGAAATGTCAATGCATATCAACCATCTATGTCATAATAGTAGTTGCCATATGCAGGTCTAATAATAAAACGGAATTGGAAAAAGATTGCTCCCTGCTCCATTTACTACTCAGAGTTCAGGGCCAGATGCCTTTGAATGTCCAGTCATTCTGGAAAGAGCCTCCTTCTGTTATCACCTTGTGAAGGGAGTTTAGGCATCTCTGATAAGCACCCAGGCCTCTAGGCCTTGGCCCCAGCACAGGGCCCACAGAGGGCATCAGGAGGAAGGAAGATGTGAAGAATGTTTGTTCCCTCGGGACAAACATTTCAAGGTAGGAGATTTGCCTGGGGTGCACAGAGTCTGATCAGGCCTACCTGACATGTTACAGGATGAGCTAAGACAGCTTCAGAAGCAGGGTACAGGCCACCCTCCAAGCCCAGCTCTGTGACACAGACATGGGCAGTAGTGGGCTGGTTGGGAGGCAGGTTGGAAGAACTTGGAAGGACCTGTCATCCCGGAACTTAAAAGTCTTTGTCAGATTCCTGTGAGGTGGGCCTGGGTCAGAACGAAGCTTCCCTCCCGTGGTGTGAGGGAGGCCAGGAGGGATTTAACCCCACTAAGGCCACGCCAACTGAACAGCTGCTGCCTTCCTATGGGGCGGGGGGTGTGGCAGCAGATGTTCCAGAAGCTGAGCCCCTGTCCCTACTGGCATTTGTGCTCTGTCTGTGTGGCTGCAGAGTGGAGGCAGCAATGAGCAGAAACCCCCTCCCTCTGATGCCTGCCCCCTCCCCCTTCTCCTTCCCCTCAACTGCCCCCTCCAGCAGCAGCCGTGGGGCGGGGCGGCATTGGTTGGCTATGCAGGGGTGGTACACGCTCCCTCTGTTCCCCAACCATTTACAGCAAAGGCAGGCCTGGGCTCAAGTCCTGGCCCCGCCCCTCCCCAGCAAGTCACTCCCCCCCCCCCACCCCCGCCCCGGCCCCACAAGTTATTTTCTCGTTTGGAAAGTGAGAAGGATCAGATGAGAGAAAGCATTCAGAATGCTTGGCATAGTGCCCAGCCCAGAGGAGACACATTCCAAGTGTTGACCGAAATGCTACACACTGAGCAAGTCGTGGAACCCGTCTCTGCTAATTGCACCATAACCAGGGCGACCTCTGTAGTCTCCAAATGAAACTGCTTTGAAAATCTGGAAGAAGTACAGGCGGAAGGCATAGTGATGGGGGCACCTGGGTGGCTCAGTTGGCTAAGCGCCCAACTTCGGCTCAGGTCATGATCTCGCAGTTTGTGGGTTCGAGCCCCACGTCGGGCTCTGTGCTGACAAGCTCAGAACCTGGACCCTGCTTCAGATTCGGTGTCTCCCTCTCTCTCTGCCACTCCCCCACTTGTGGTCTGTCTCTCTCTCAAAAAAATAAACATTTAAAAAATTTTTAAAAAAGAAAGCACAGTGATGAAGACCTCTGTTGGTACTTGCTAAACCATTTACATGTATCATCTCATTTAATCCACGTATCCCCCTACCAATCTGGCACCCTTTTACAAATAAGAACACCAAGGCTTAGGTGAGTGCCCCAAGTCCCACAGCTTGAAGGCAGTGGGACCGAGTCCTTTTGAGCCGGTGCCTGTGGTCTTGACCACCAACTACTGTATGTCCAATGATAACCACGACCTGAATGGTGATAGTGCAAAAGATGAGCCATCTGAGCCCACAGGAAGGCAGCGAAACCAAATAAGTCAACAAATCTCTAGCCAGGGGACATTTGATTCGGGCTGACCCCTGCCCCCACTTTTGGTAATGACCACATGACAAATAAGAAGGAGAGATGGAGACTCCCCCAGAGGGCCTCTGGTGCTGCCCACAAGTGAACTGCTTCTCTCTGCATGTGTCCCCCCATCGCCCCTAGCTGGCTGTGCGCACAAGATCAGCAGTGCAGAGGGGACCCTGGCGAGCCCCAACTGGCCTGACAAATACCCCAGTCGGAGGGAGTGTACCTGGAACATCTCTTCAACCGCGGGCCACAGGGTGAAACTCGTGAGTCATTTTCATAGTTTATGGACAACACGGACTTTGGTTTCAGAGGCATGTGGCTGTGAGTCTCTGTGCTGCCACTTTCCAGCTCTGAAACTTGAGAAGGTTACTCAACATTTCCAGAACTCAGTTTCATTATCTGGAAAATGGGGATGCTAATGAACCCCCCCTCGCGGGCTGCTGTGCAGATTAAGAGAGGACACACACACAGCTCTCAGCACAGGGCGGCGGTGAGAAAAGCCCTCTAAAGAGCACCTGTTCACAGCGGTACCGGTATGAGGTGACATTCACGGCACAGATCGGTAGAGCTATTTCAGATTCGCTGGTTTCCAGTTGTAATTTTTGACAAAACAATACATTCTCAGGGTTAAAAAAAAGTAACCAGTACAGAGCGTTGGCAAGTGGGAATCAAAAGCTTCTAGATCTCCCATGCCCACTCCAGAAATGACCTCTCTGAGCGCTTTTTGGAAAATCTTTCCAGAAATTTCCTATGCATACACAATAGTGTATGTACACGCATGGGAAAAATATATGTTTCTTCTTGCCCAGACTTCTCCAGTGGATGCTTATTATTATCCGTATTTCTCTAGAACTTACATTTTTAAAAATTAACAATAAGAGATTAAGTTATTTGTGCTAATTCTCTCTTGAGTTAAAAAATATGTATCTTCCAGCCATTTCCTTAAAGTCCCTCGTGCATTTGATTGTACGTGTGCGTACCATACTTGGTTATTTCAAAGGAGAAACTAGTCTGTGGTACAAATCTCGTTTCTCAGCCCCCAGAGTACCCCAGATCCTGGAGTGTAAAACTCTTTTGCTAGCTGGAGAAGGTATACTCCAGACAGACGTTTTTTAAAAGGGTCTTTCTGACTCTGAGGTTTGTGAGCTCTTCAGAAGGCACATAGATGTTCCTCTGAAATATGGGCCAATATAATGCAGGGAGAATGGGAGAGAACAAAGGAGGTCGTGAAGATAAGCAGACAGTGGCTCCGGGGACTTTCGAGGGTGTTTGCTGGCAGGTGAGAGAGGGGAGGACAGGTTCGCGATGGGCACCCAGAACAGAGCACAGGTGCTGGTGTCTGTCTGTGCCAGGCCCAGGGCAGTGAGGGGTGGCGAAGGCAGAGCCCATGACCACAGGCTGCTCACAGCGGGCACCCCATGGGGGAAATGTGGCGGCGGCCTTCCTGGGTGTCAGAACAGCCTTGAATCTGGGTGAGGGTGAACTAGAGTGCCTTAGAGTAAGGCACTCCTTCCCCAACGCTGCCTTCTGCGGGTAAGGTTCCCAACAACATTCTTCTCGGCTGCGGGCTGGGGAATGGCGCCCCCTGGGGGTGGGAATGTGCAGCCTGCACAACTGGAAGTCGTGCTTCTAAGGGGCACAAGATTTTAGCAGTTGCTAAACGTCTTCCTCTTCTTTACAGTGCTAAGGAACTAAAGCAACTGATCCAGTGGCCAGAGTTAGGCCAGATCTCAAATTTACAAGTTTTCTAGTTAAAAAAAAAAAAACTCCCTTGGGAAGTGCATGGTGGATATACTGATCATGCTCTATCTTTTTGCTTACGCAAAAATGTAATGCTTACACATTTTTTTGCTTACACAGAAAATGTGAATCAAATACTTCCCAAGAAGCTGGTGTTTCACTGTATGGGCACCGCAACAAGGTGTCCCATGGGTGTCCCTCCCATTGCCTCACCCACCCTGATGCCGCTGGTCCCCCCTCCTGCTCTTGCCCACTGTCTCTGTACCACCCTCCACCCAGCTCCCTTTCTGTAAGGTGTGAAGGGCTTTGCTCATTCCTATTGTGTTTATCATTCCTACGAGAGCCCACACTGCTAATGACCCCTCTCCATCTCCATCCCCGTCCTGTCTCTCCAGAAACTTTCTTATGAATTCAGACCCTCCTTACCAACCCCATCCCCCCAAGTCCTCTCTTCCTGCTCTGTCATTTGGTTCATGCCTTCATTTAACACTGTCCCCTCTCACCTTGTCCCATCTCCCTGGAAGCCATGGGCAGGCCATAAGTCATTCAGCTGCCCAGTCCCTGGTGCACGGCCTAGAATTGAGGGGCTCCTCTGGCCAGCTTTGGGGGACGGTCTTCAGGGGGCAGGGAGGAGGTAGGCAGTATAGCCTGGTGATGGTTAGGAGTGTGGGCTGGAGTCAGGCTGGCTGGGCTCACGTCCAGCTCCCTCCTACTCTGGCTGTGTGAGTTTGGGCAAGACACTTTTCTAAGACTCAGTTTCCCCTTCTGCACATTGGGTGTAATACTAGCTCACAGCACCATCAGAATTAAGTGAGAAAATGTTCGTGAACATTTGGCACAGGACTCTGCATGGAAAAAACCCTCCTCGAATGCCAGACACTATGAGGGTGCAGACACAGAGCAGCGAGCACTTCGTACAGCCTCATCCACATCACTCATGCTCAAGTATAGTGCAGAGGTTAAAGACAAGGGCTCTGCAGGTAGACCTCCTGGCCTTGGCCCAGTTCTACCACTGGGTGACCTTGGGCAAGTCGCCTGACTTCTCTGTGCCTCAGTTTCCTCCTCTGTAAAATGGGGGTGTAGTTGTAGACACAGCACAGGGGCGTGAGGATTATGCGAGGTTATATTTGTGAAGCGCTTAAAACAGCTCCCGGCGCAGTGAGCACTTGGCCATTGCTGCTGTTGGGTCTGACAACAAGCATCTCAGCTCTGGGAGCCCAGCCATCTCACCCGCAAAGTGCTCACAGCAGCAATCGCTCATGTAACTGCCTCGTGGGGGTGCCTGGGGACCAGCAGAGGGCCAGAGTTGAGACTCTCGCTATAGATGTCACTGTCCTCACCTGGGCGCCATGCCCCCTACGAGGCTGGTGGGGGCAGACGAGTGTCCTGCCTCCCCCCATCCTCTCCCAGCCCCCAGAGAGGCGGCCCCCACCCCAGCTGAGTGCCAGGCCCCTGCCTCACTTTCTGCTCTTCCGTTCCCCAGACATTTAACGAGTTTGAGATCGAGCAGCACCAAGAATGTGCCTACGACCACCTGGAGCTTTACGACGGAGCCGACAGCCTGGCGCCCATCCTTGGCCGTTTCTGTGGCAGCAAGAAACCAGACCCCGTGGTGGCTTCAGGCAGCAGCCTGTTCCTCAGGTTTTATTCGGATGCCTCTGTGCAGAGGAAAGGCTTCCAGGCAGTGCACAGCACAGGTACGTGAGCGAGGATGTCCAGCCGCCCGCTGATGTCCATGTAGACTGGAGACAGACGGGTGACGGCGGCAGGGAAGGAACTGCCTTTCATTCTGACTCTTGGGGGGTAGGAGGCGTGTGATCAAATGTCCCTTCAAAAATGAAACGTGGGCAACCATGAGGGGAAGGGTGGTTTTCTCTTAATGTCCTTAATCGACAGCATTTGAAGTGGGCAATCCCGTTGCTGGTGTCACATTTCTTTCCTCTCTCCCTTCCTTCCTCCCATCCTCTTTTCAAAATTTATCTGTAATTTGGCTGGTCTGTGAAATCCGAAAGTCTGGGAGCTGAGCGGTGGGGAGCAGCCCTTTTCACCCTCTAAGGACAAGTTCTGGAAAATGGAAAATGGTTCTTTATCTATTATTTTTCCTCCACTTAAAATGTAAATAGCTCGGGGCACCTGGGTGGCTCAGTCGGTTAAGCGGCCGACTTCGGCTCAGGTCACGATCTCGCACTCTGTGAGTTCGAGCCCCGCGTCAGGCTCTGTGCTGACAGCTCAGAGCCTGGAGCCTGTTTCAGATTCTGTGTCTCCCTCTCTCTCTGACCCTCCCCCGTTCATGCTCTGTCTCTCCCTGTCTCAAAAATAAATAAACGTTAAAAAAAAAAAAAAAAAAAAAAATTTAAAAAAAAATGTAAATAGCTCTATTTGGTCCTTTGGAGGAAAATGTATATGCGTATAACTAACACATCTATTTTGTTAAATAGAAGAATGTCAGTAAGAAAACGGGCTCTGCTCTTTAGCCATTAAAACATTACTCACAGAAATAACTGACTCTCTGATCCCGGTGTTAGACTGTGGCCCTTTGCCAAAGCAGTGGCTGCCCGTGGCCCACTTGGAGTCTGAGCTCATGATCCTGGGACCCTGTGAGCTTTAACAGCCCCCACCCCACCCAGTTTATTTTCAGAGCCAGAAAATAGGAATCAGGAAAAACAAAATGACACCCGGCACCCTTAGGTGGTTTAGCTTGCCCACCTAGAAAACACTTTGGTGTCTGCAGAACTCTTTCAAGCTCCTTGAGGGTTCCAGCTTCCCCTAGGGAAGGTTAAAAGCCATTGACTGGTGACTCTACCCTCTAGTCCCTACAGAAAAAGTAGGTCAGGGTCCCAGCAGGAAATGAATCATTATTTGAGGAGAATTTTAAAAGGGACTGTTTACAAAGGGGCAGGCAGGGTGTGGGGACACCATAAAGAGCAGTGCAGTAGCCAGGACCGGGAACTACATGGGGGTGGGGGCAGGGGGTGATACCCCAGGCCAGGATGCCCAAGGAGGGAGTATGCAAGCAGAGTAAACCCCCTCCCCCCACCTGGAGCTGTGCCCTTCAGTTGAACAACACAACCTGTGGTGACCAGGCAGGGAGGGAGCCTGGGATTAAACACCCTGACCTCTCTCCTCCCTCCTCTCATCTGCTGGTGTTCCCCATGGCTGAACCCAACCCAGAAGGCGGAGGACAAGGGGGCTAGTCCATGTGGGCCTAGAGGTCAGCCTCCGGAGGCCTGGAACAGGTGGGGAAGAATGGAGAGAAGATCTGGCAAGGCGGATAGAAGGCATCCTGCCCTGCGCTGCGCTCATTTCATTGCCACCTATGTCACATCGGGGACTCGAAATTTCCCAAAGACAGTTCACACCTGGAGGAAATTCTAAACAAGAGCACAGGGAGGGTTAAGAGTCGGCTGTCTGGCAGGACTGGGGCCAGCTGGGCCTGCGAGTGTTACCAGACAGTACAGCAGCCACACCCTCAGGAGCTGCCTGCCCCCCCCCACCCCCACCCCGTCTCCCACCCTGGGGTGTGGAGCACCCTGAGGACAGGCAGTGGAGGAACTTACCTTCAGAATTTCTTGTGCTTTTTTTCTAATCTCTGACCACTCTCATGTATCCATTTATATTATGTGGTCTCCAGTGGCCTAGACAAGATAGTGTGGGACCCAGGCCAACCAGAGTCACCATCCTAGTCAAAAACCCAGAAGCCAATGCTACAGAATACAAGGCCAAAGCATGCGGTCCAGCTCATCTGTGGGCGCCCTCCCCTCCCCGCCCCAGGAGCCTCAAAGTCAGCTATAGTCAGCCCTGTCAGATGCACGAGCAAGTCAGTCCATAATCTGAGGTTTCTAGATTTGAGAGCTCACCTGGAGGTCTGATGTGCTTTTGGTGCCCTCTGTTGGCAACAGTTACAAATTACAGTAAGTAGGTGGGGCTCCGGAGCCCTTCTCAGGCGCTTCTAGCACTTTCAGGTGATTATTAAGTGGTAAAGATCCAGCCAGCCAGCTTTTTCCAGAAGCATGCTCGGGTTTTCCCGGAGGCCTTATGCGGCCCAGCCTGGGAACATAGGATCTTGGCTGGTAAGGGCCAATTTGGACCCTCACAGTAAGCCCTGAAACTCAGACCTTTCGGCCTCTATGTACGCCTCTGTAAAATGGGATGATGAAATTTGCCAGACTTTCCTAAAGGGCACTGGCGAGGCCTCGTACAGAAAGCTGGCCTGCGTGCATGCGGGTGTGGAGAGAGAGAAAGCCCAGGCTGGGAAGGGGGTGGGGGCGCCGCACGGTTCTCGGTGCCAAGGAGGCGTGGCGGCTCTCTCTCCGCTCCAGAGTGCGGGGGCAGGCTGAAGGCCGAAGTGCACACCAAAGAGCTGTATTCCCACGCCCAGTTTGGGGACAACAACTACCCGAGCCAGGCCCGCTGTGACTGGGTGATCGTGGCGGAGGACGGCTACGGCGTGGAGCTGATATTCCGCACCTTCGAGGTGGAGGAGGAGGCTGACTGTGGCTACGACTACATGGAGGCCTACGACGGCTACGACAGCACCGCGCCCAGGCTCGGCCGCTTCTGCGGCTCCGGGGTGAGCGCCCCGGTTGCGGGGCCCGGGACCAAGCATGACGATTCAGAGCGTGAGGTGCCGCGGGCGCGGGGGTTGGGTCCCAGCCACTCCTGCCACTCGTTAGCACCAGCCAGTGGGATACAAACAGGGAGAGCAGTCGGAGAGGATTGGGGGAGGGGGGGTGGTGGCCTGGGACCAGATCAGGAGGGCCTCACACCAATGTCGGCTATGTAAGAGCGTTTTCCTGGAGGATTTTCCTACTATTTTTGCAAAGGATTCCCTTCCCCCAAATCCTCATTTTTATTTGGCCTTCAGGCTTAAAAAAAAATTTTTTTTTAAATCATGCTTTTGTATATCCCGTATTTTCACAATTCTGTCCCCAAGCAACTCCAAGCTCCTCCGATATCCCGAATCACTCTTCCTGTGAGCACAGAGCTATGCTCCAGATCATCATCATTCTTCTCGTTACCTTTTCTTTCCTCAGCCTCCAACCCTGGACGGGGCACGCCTGTTTTGTTCACTATTTCCCCAGCACCTGACCCAGAGCCTGGTATACAGTTGGCACTCAGTGCGAGTGTGTGGAGGGGCCAGTACAGGGCCCCAGTCACTCTCTGGCTGCACCACACTGGGCGTGCTCACACTGGCCCCGCCCCTCCTTGTCTCTGCCTCCAGGGCTGGTTGTACAAGCTTCTTTGCTATTGGCTGAAATTGCATCAGATCATTTTGGAGTCACTAGTGCTGCTTTTGCTGATCGGAACCTCAAAATGGCATTTATATCAGTCTCTGAATAATTTCCCGTTATCTTCCCTCACCCTCCCAAAAAGAAAGGATGGCAAAGTGGGACGTAACCAATGCCATGCCTTTAATAAAGTCTTTGAAACTATGGGGTCCGTGTGCGGAGGAAAACCTTGGAGAGTCCTGAACAGTGAGATGTGTGGGTAGCCCAGTTTGGTCCCACTGCGAGCTGGCAGACAGCAGCCTCGGAACCTGGTTCCCGTTCATTGACCCCCTTGGCCAAACCTTTCTAACAAAGGTAGAGGCTCCTTCCGACGTTTTGTCCTTGGATGGGACATAGGCTGAATCCGTGGGCTTTGGTGTTTGGTCTGCTGGGAGACACATCACAACGTGACCCAGGAGCTGGCGGATGGGGGTACCTACTTCACAGTCAGACCTGAGCTTGGGTCCTGTCTAGCTGTATGAACTTGAGTTTCAGTTTCCTTAAGTATAAAGTGGAGATCACACCACCTTATAAAGTTGTCGTAAGGTTTATATATGAGGTAAGATCTGAAAGTACTTAGAGCAGTTCCTGGCCCATCTGTACCCGTAATAACCAGTAGATTCTATGTGAGCTGTGCGTCTGGGATTGTCTTGAAAAAGTGGGGCCTGGGGAGCTCTTAGGAGCAGAATTGGCAATGGTCTCCTTTGAAAAGGAGCTTGTTTTGATGCCCTTCAGAGTCTCTAATGCCAGGGACCCCTCATGACAGCACTGGCCTTCCTATGTTCTCATGTAACTTCCGTCTCATCCTCCGTATTTAAAACTCCAACCACAGCCAACTGACCTAAAGTCCCCCTGGTTTTCTCTTGCCCTTCCCTCAGCCACTGGAAGAGATCTACTCGGCAGGAGATTCTCTAATGATTCAATTCCACACGGATGACACCATCAATAAGAAAGGCTTTCACGCCCGATACACTAGCACCAAGTTCCAGGATGCCCTGCACATGAAGAAATAATGCCGATGTTCTTGAAAGACAGGAACTGAGAATGTTTTTTGTAACAATAGCACCTTGTGAATCTGCCCTAAACCGGTGTATAGTATTTTTCTCAAAAACTCAAAATCTAGTGTTGGAGGTCTGTCTCTGATGAAGTTTGGCCAACAAGGAAGAGGGAAGATGTTTTTTGATTCTGGCTACAACATTATCAGTCATGGGCTCTTAAGATTAAGGTTTTGAAGTTACTTACCATTCAAGCTACGCCTGGTCATACTCATTCCCTTTGTCCCATGCTCCTCTGGGGCAAGAGGCCGGCCTTTGGGTTGGTCATTCCTCTATTTCTGGATGTGCTTCTGTAGGTGCCAGGCAGCGTGACTGTGTCCCGAAGACTCAGGCTGTTTTCCGTCTACACCGGGCAGTGAGGCTAAGAGCTTGGCCGTGGCTGAGTTGTTACTCACCGGCTTGGCTGGAGACTTTGGCTTTCTATCTGCCAGGGACATGTCAACCAGGAAACCTGAGAATATGGATGTCAGGACTAAAAAAGGACTCACGGTAAGCAGTGCACAGAGAGAGCTTGAGTATGAGAATCGTCGTCACAAAACTAGTTGACATCAAGCCTTCGGTCTGTGTCATTGGCATTCCTTGCCACTTTGGGATTCCCTCATCCCTAACTGCACTAGGAGGCTGAGGCATCCACTATTAATTCCAGCAACATATTTGCCGGTGAGAGACCCCAGTTTGCCGAGAAGAAAACATCCTGGATCCTCCTGATACTCCTTTACTGGCTGACTTTGAGAAGACGCCACCCATGCTTGGGATTCCATGGGCCTAGAAGACCATTTCCTCCTCCAGCTTTAAAGGCACTTCCTGTGGTTGACCTTGACTTCTTGACAACTGATTCAAACTGCATTTGCAAGATGTGCAAAGACAGCCTATGAAGGACCAGTTCAGGTCCCTCGTGGGGTGAACACTGTTGAAAACTGGTTAATTAAAAGTTATGTAAGAATCATCATCTGTGGGACAAGTCAACTTTGTGACTAACTTCCTGTCAGCAGTCAGGTTAAAGAGTGCATTGGTAACTTTGCTCAGGCTAACTAGTATTCAATCACCAACTTGCAATCAGAATTCACCACATTGGCACGTGTTCTAGAGAAGTGTAGAGAATGTTGTTTACATAATTTTAGAACCTCCAGGTGGACTTTAAACAGTGAGGTAGTTTTGAATGGCATTTCATTAAGGCATCTATGGGCATTATGAGCTAAAAGCGTGGTATGTTAGCTTTAAAAGAGTATTTATGTTGGAATCATTTTTAAATAATGTTTACATAACCGTAAGTCCTGTTTGGTTGGTATTGAACACAGGACAGCACAGAGAGTGTTTTCCGTGAGACCTGAGATAGCTCCCAAGCGCCAGAATTCCTTTGGGATGAGGCAATGGCATTTTAAACAGAGTGTTCGTAAAATCTTAAAAAGTTATATTTTTTAAAGATCAGAATATGTCCCCAGAGGACTATGCCTAATTAAAATGATGGCTGGGAGTAAAACAAACAAAGGATAGTACAAAGAAAGGTAGAAGAAATGCATGGAAATATATTTTTTTCCTTAAAACAGAAAAAAATGCAAAGTATTATTATTAATAATAATATATGTCTGTATATATGTATGTATGTAAAGGATCAGCTGTCAGAGCCTTAATCAATGCAGTGTGACAAATGCCGATCGTAGCTTTACTGAGCGGGCCCTCCTGGACCAGCCCTGATTTTCTGTGTCTCCTTCGCCACTCCCTCTCTTGGCCCGGGAAGGAGATTCGCCCGCATTCTCAAGTCCTGGTGCATCACAGACCCTGCGGGGGGGGGGGGGGGGGGGGGGGGGCGGAATTCGACTCAGCAACGGGGAGCCCCTTGTTTCGTGGTTCAACCCGCCGGCTAGTGTGGATCCCATCTCTCAGATTTTTGTATTTTCTGGGGGTTTACCTTGTCTCATCTTATCTGTCAACGCTGGGACTGAAATCAGGATATATAAGGTGGCTGTTAGAGGTCTCTTTCCTACGACATGAGCATTCTGTAGTGTCGACCTTTAGAGGCCTACACAAGATCAACGAATTCCATGGAAGAGTGGGAGCAAATGAGAAACAGAGTTGGCCGTGCCTCAGCATTTGCCTCATGAAACAATGGTACTTATTTTTATCTCTTTAGTATGAATATTTTCAAAAACACACAACTTGGCCAACTTGAAACAATGGGACTCTTATGAAAACCTTTATTTAGGCCTTCTGTGAGTGACGTATTCCCAGACAAGACAAGCCCTGATTCAGCTGGGGCCGGCCAGACCGCTCCCCTGGGAGCTCACAAGGGGATTGACGCACTGGCTTCAAGAGAGAAGGTCCACTGGGCAGGAAGACCCAGGCCCCCTGCTGAAGGGGGACATTGCTACAGCCTGCTTTGTCCTTTAGTCGGGGGCTTGGCCTTGGGGATGTCTGGAGCTCCGAGACCTGCTTCCTTCTGTTCACAGAATTCCCTTGATGACCTGATGAAATGTGTGGGGTCTGGGTCATCAGCCTGGTCCAATTCTGGTGTGATCTTCTCTGGCAGAAGCTAGAACCTGAATCCCAGGGCGGGGAAAAGGTCTGGAATTAACTTTAGCCTGTGGAGTTTCTCCAAACAGAGAAAATGAGGCTGTGCATTGATTCACCGTAGGCCCATTTTCCTCTAAAGCTAACTTTCGTATTACTCATGAAACACTCGGCTTGTTTAAATCATGTGCAAGAACCCTGTTAACTAGCAAATTCACACTGGGATTTGCTGTTGATCTGGTCCATTTGATAATAATTCGTGGTATTGTCTTTCAGTTTGCGAACAAATGTTCCCTTGACTTCCACTCCCTTGTTTTCCAAGTTCCCTTGATAGACAGAACCTCTGGAAAATAATCCCAAATGCCTAAAAGGTTTCTTTTTAAAAAAGAAAAACTGTGTAGAGTGCACTCTATAAATATATTGTATTTTTTATTTTGTGTAATTTTACACTTCGTGAAATGTTAGTTTCAAAGAGAAAAGCAGAGAGGAGCTAACATGTCTGTCTGGGAAGAATGGTCTCATTAAAGAATGTGGCTTCATTGATGTGTCCTGGGTTTGTATTACTAGTTCAGACAAGCTTGGTCCTCTTGATGATAGTTTCTCCAATGTCCCAGGACTTGAACATATGAAAAGGGGGAGCATCTCAGTGGCTTTGTATTCTCAGGTGAATACCCAGTGCCTGGTCAAGAGCAGAGCTCCCTATCGGACCCAGAAAGTCAGGAGCGAAGCTCAAGATGGCTTCAAAGCTGCCGCCTTTCTTGAACCCAAACAGGCTTGAAATCTGGCACCAGGCTTGTTGTGGAGCCGGGTGCTGTGATGACCGAGCTAGATGTGGTAGACAGACACCATTTGTCCCGCAGCACCTGTCTCTACTTTGCTGTGTGCCTGAGGACCACGTCTGGCATCTAGAACTGAAGGGCACAGCTCCTATGAAGTGGCCCTGTCTCTCTGGGCGCTGGTAGCTCTCTTCCCCTCTTCAGGCCCAGGGGTGATGATGACACTCTGCAGGTGTAATCCTGGGGCATGGCATTATCCCCCAAGGGGGATCTTTACAAATGGTCCTTTGAATAAGCCCTCTTCAAACAGAGCAAATTGAGTGTCTCATTTTCTGTGATGCAGGGTCATTTTTAGCCCAAAGACAGAGGTTCCATCTAATCGAGGACAGTCTTCTCGGGATGACCAGATGAGGAGACTTTGGGGTAGTTTTGGAATTTTTTGGGTCACATCAGGGAAGGGTCATAAGGAACCACGTTTTTTAAAGCACTCAGATTGGTCTTAATGCAAAATGACTTAAATGCCAAACCACTCATGCGACTGTCTTGTGCTGCACGTGGAGTGTCAGGGTTTTAGGACCCTTCTGTCTTTTGCAGTCACCAGCACTGAAAGGTGCTCATTGCTCTTTGCACTCTACGAGCCAGTCTCCGGGAAAATACTCCTCTGCTGTAATCCAGACCTCCCGGAGAAGACGATCTTTGTCAATATCACTTAGCTAGTACCCCTCTCCCCCTTAAACTATTGAAAGACTTCCACTGCTCTACGACGGAAATCTCACCGAGCCCTGTCATGCTCACCCAATCCGTCCCCTTACTCTTTCTGTCTTTTGTCGTTGTTTTTGTTGCTGTTGTTAAGACATCTCATTCATTCATTCATTCATTCATTCCCAGTATGGTTAACACACAGTGTTATACTAGTTTGAGAGGTACATTATAGTGGTTCTACACATTACTCGATGCTCATCGTGATAAATATACTCTTAATGCCCCTCACCTATATTACCCACCCCCAGTTTGTTCTCTATATTTAAGATTCTGGGTTTTTTTTGTTTGTCTCTTTTTTTCTTTGTTTATTTCTTTTGTTTCGGAAACTCCACCTGTGTAACTCACTGTGTCTTCCTCCTTCTGAGGTCACTCCCCTGGTTTATGTTGCTTCAGGCACACAGACCTCCTTCCAGGCTGTGCCTGCTTCAGCCCCGGGGCTTTGCATATGCTGTTCCCGCTCCCTGGGACTGTCTTCTCCTCTTTCACGTGCACCCTAAGGGTCACCTCTCAGGGCCATCTAGAACAACTGTTTACCAGTCACTCCGATCACTTCGTCTGTTCCTTTCCTAGGGGGTCTCCCTTGTTCCGATTGGGGTCTGCCTGCCCTTGCTGGAACATACATTCCTCAAGAGTTGGGGCCTCATTTGTCTTTATCACCAAGGCCCAGAACCATATCCAGAAAACCCCTCGACATACAGAAGCTGTCAAAAAGATTTGTTGAATCATGATGAATGCATTCATTTAAGTGACCAAATGTCTTGGTCATAATTGTGTTGTTTCGTTGGCATGGGACTCCAGCTCTGTCAGTGTTTTAAGGAAGCAAACTCTTAACAAAGAACTCACACAAAATATAAAGCATTCCATGTCAGCGGCTTCCTCCAGCTCTAGGAAGGTCCCCACTCAACACGTGAGAGCAGAAGGGGGGCGAGGTCAAACTCCCCACCAGGCAGCTCATTGACCAGGGAGTGTGTTCACTGCGGTCCCTCGAACACAGAGCAGGCTCCAACACCGTCACACGGGCATCCTCAGCGTTGATGCTGGTGGGGTGCTGACCCCATCATTGCCGGGACAGCGGTCAACACCGAAGCCTGCAGCAGGGGAGGGTGCGGCCAGCCTCGGCCTGTGTAACCCATTGTTTATAAAGAGCCACTGGCCGCAGAAGCCACCAAGCTCTCAAGCCAGCCGTGGGTTCTTTGCTGAGGAACGAGCCTGGAAAGTAAGAGAGAAAATGAAAACAAGGAGGGAGGCTGACCCGGGCCATACACGGTGACCATGAAGCAGGACGCCATCTCCCCGACGGGTGGGCGGAGGACTCGGCTACTCCCCTGGCCATACAAGGCTTGGCCAGAGCTCTCACGGGGCCACACCCCTTGTGTCACCCTTGCCCTCCCAGCTGGGTGCTCTACAGATGTGAGACACAAGCCAGTAACATCAGCAAGAAAGGAGCTTGCCGAGGGCGGCGTCTGGAGAAGGTTCTTGGGAGGCTGTCAGAAATGGTGAGTAAGGCTAGCATCTTTTCTCACCCTGCCTTCCTTCCTCACTATAAAAAAACAACTCCCAGGCATTTAAAGTTCACATCTCGTACTGCAAACGTGACTCTACTCTAGGTGCCGTGACTTCAAGGGACTTGGTGTTTTATTATTTTCCTATAAGCAAAATACTAATCATTAAATCAATTCTCCTCTAATATTTGCTGATCTCATCTTTCATTTTAATATTAACATTTTGTCTTTAAACCCTCCCCCCCAAACACACACACACACACAACAAGGGCTCAAAGCACATGTTTCAGCTAAATTTATTTCCCAGTTGAAGCAGGGAGTGTGATCCCCACCCTTCTCACTTGCTCAGTCCGCCTTCCGTTATGTGATCTGCAACATAGATACTGGCGAGTTGCATTGGAAGTGTTCTGATTTTCTTACTGACTTGTGACACATATTTGGGCGTGACTCAATCAAAAGAAGTTTGCTAAGTTAGAAGAGGCTTCTGTGGCTCCTTTATTAAAGAGGTTATTAGAAGGAGATGAATTCTGGCTTTGGAGTTAGGAAGATCTGTGATCTAACCAGACCCAGACCACTTGCCAGCAACCTATCTTGGTCTCGGTCCCCACACTCACCATGTAGGGACGATGGCCTTCCCCTTATGGGGCACTTATGCATGCGGTGTCTGACACACAGTGTCCCCTCAATAACAGTGAGTATGTCCTGTCTCTCCCTCCTTCCCCTCACAAATGGCAAACTCATAATGAGTGACACTTGACCGGTGAGCTCCTAATGTGCCTTCATCTGAAAATATTGTATGGTGCTTAGACCAGCAATAAGTGTATTGTGGCAAATCCCTGTACTTGGAATGTTGCTAATCTATGCATGCAATTCCATCCAGTAGGAACTTCCCAAGTGGCTTCCCTGTGCCCTGCTCCATGCTGGCCAGGCCTTAAAGAACGTGACACCGCGTGACTCCCCCCACCCCTACACACCTAGAGTATTTTACAGTTTGGAAGGAGCAGTTACAGATGTTGTTTCCTTTGGGCTTATCCTGCGAGATGGGCAGGGCGAGTTAACATTATCCTTCTTTTAAGGATGCAAAAACTGAGCCTGGGAGAATAAAGTTGCTGGGAGGAAGTGGAGACCAGAGAGTCTGAGTCACTTTTCCAAGGTCACACAGTTACTAAGTGGCTGAGTCTGGACTGGAATCCAGATCAGGAGACTCCAAGCCTCAGCCCACCCAGCTGCCTCTCTGAAGGGTACTGTGTCAGATTCTCCCCCCCCACCCCAAATGTATGTGATGTTTTTCTTTCCACGAGGGCAGCATACTGTGTCTCTACAAAATATGAATGTCTTTCTGGAATTGGCCAAAATCTTCGTCATCCAGATATTGATAAACAGCACATGCAATGGCCCACTTGCTGCCCCCCCTTTTGCTTCCCCCCAAAGGAAGCTTTGTCTTGGGCCTGCTGACATCAGTACCCAGTATTCACTGATGAGATAAGGCTCTGGGCAGCTGTGTTCAATACCGTGACCACCGAGAGTCCTTGCAGCATCTCTGGGCTTGGTTGGTATTGGCCTGAAGGGCAGTGGTTAGGAGCCTTGAGCAAGAAGACCCCGACCTAAGGTGGCCCAGATATTCCCCTTGCTCTAACATTGTCCCAGAAGAGTGTCTATCTTGGTCTCGGTAAAGAGCAGCCTGAAAGAGTGGCATTGGCTAGCCCAAGCTGAGGTGACAGAGCATGGGGAGAGGGAGGAGGAAGCAGCCGCTGGAGGCTCTGGGCAGGCTCACGACTTGGCGCCTCAGTGAGCTCACAGTCTTTCAGTATGGCTCCACATTTGGGGGAGAGGTGAGGCTGGGTGCTGACTGAGGGGGTGTGCAGAGGGTTTACCCTCTCCTCTGTTGTCCTGAGTAGCTACACTTCAGCCCGCAACCTGTGCCTGAGACCCAGCACAAACTAAAGCCTTGTCTTTCTCAGGTTCTGCCTCCTGGGAACGGGGTTAAGGAGCAGGTGTTCTTGTTGGAGCATGACCCTTGGGGGTCTTACTTCCTACCCCCAACAGAAAGTACCAAATGCTTTTAAACTCATGCAATTCCCTTGGGGCGCTTGGGTGGCTCAGTCAGTTGAGCATCTGACTCTTGATTTCAGCTCAGGTCACGATCCCAGGGTCTTGGGATCAAGCCCCACCTTGGGCTTTGGGCTGGGCATGGAGCCTGCTTGAGATTCTCTCTCTCTCCCTCTGCCCCTTTCCCCTGCTCTCTCTCTCTCTCTCAAGTAAAAAAGTAAAAACGCACACAATTCCCTCCCTAAAAGGAGTTCTGGGGAAAAACAACTTTCAGCACTTTGCTGAATTTTTAGTACTGTCTTTGCTGCCCTCTGTGTTGGGACCCCTCAGCCAATCACTGGCTGGTCCCTTAATCTGACCTTGGCTGGGGGTCTGAGGAGGGGAGAGGGGGTCGAGGTTGACTTGATATTGAGGGAGGAACTCCTGATCCCAGCCTCCTCTGCTCCCTTTCTGTCTTTGGAGATGGAGATTGGGAGCAGAAATTGGGAGGTGACTGAGCCTGTGGAATTAGTAAGTTTTCTTGTGACCCACCAAGGTGAGTGACAGTTGGTAGGGGGTCTGGAGCCTGACTGACCATTCCTGGAGCCTTAATATTTCCTTCTCTCCTCCAGAGTTTCTCACTGAACTTCACACTGCCGACCAACACGGTAAGTGCAGCGGGCCCCGGGCACCAGGCAAGTCAGCACATCTGACTGGGGGTGGGGAGGGGGGCAGAGCACATCACACAGAGCTCACGCCAGGGGATAAGTGGACGGTTGTCAGAGGACTTATGAATAGTTGGGGGGGGGGCACTGAGACAAATGTTTCAATTATAAAAATTATAAATACTTTTTTTTTTAGAGAGAGAGAGTGTGAGCAGGGGAGAGGGGCAGAGGAAGACAGAGAGAGAGAGAGAGAGAGAGAGAGAGAGAGAAACAGAGAGAGAGACAGAGACAGAGAGAGACAGAGAATATTAAGCAGGCTCCACACTCAGCACAGAGCCTGATGCAGGGCTCGATCCCATGACTCTGGGATCATGGCCTGAGCTCAAATCAGGAATTGGAAGCTCAACCGACTGAGCCACCCGGGCACCCCTAAATAAATATTTTAAAAGGAAAATAGAAAAAAAATCAAAACACCTAAATTCCCATCAGCGGAAAACCTTGGTGCTTCTCCTTCTAGTCCTGTTTGACTTTACGTATATTTTGACTTTTGTTGTCTCTGTACCACACATGATTTTATACAGATTCTGTGATAAAAATTTTCCATCAGCCTTTATAACCGTAACTGAGGATAGTCACATGGTATTCCTTCAAGTGAATTATCTCTTTAATCGATTAACCACAATTAGGAATAATTTTGTCATAAAAATTGTTATAGCTAAATCCTTGTCTGCATTTCCTTAGTGTATGTTCTAGAAGGGGCATTGTTGGGGCGACAAGAATGAACAGTTTATGGCTCTCGAGTCTGGCCTGTAGTTGCAAGTCAAACGGAGATTGTCGGTTGATGATGGCGTAGAGTCTCAGCCCATAGCCGCTCTTCTGTCTTCTGTCCTCCTGTTGTGTGGAGATAACGCAGCCAGGGTTGTTTTCTGACCAGTGGTGCTGCCATGATGGAGCTAGGCACTTTCCCGGCCCAGATTTTTAGTGGGTTTAGCTGTGCCAAACTTTTCTGGTAAGTTACATGGTGATTCAAAGAGAATAAACTGCATTTACCTGATTGGAGGATGCCTAAGCCAGGGTTCATTTTTAAAAAAAATTTTTTTAATGTTTATTTATTTTTGAGAGAGAGAGACAGAGCACGAGCGAGGGAGGGGCAGAGAGAGGGGTAGACAGTTCAAAGCAGGCTCCGGGCTCCGAGCTGTCAGCACAGAGCCCCACCTGGGGCTTGAACTCATGAACTGTGAGACCGTGACCTGAGCTGAAGTTGGTTGCGTAACCTACTGAGACATCCAGGTGCCCCAGCCAGTGTTCGTTTTTACTGTAACTTAGGGGCACAGCCCGGAAAGCAGTGGAAAGGTGCCACCTTGTGACTCACGGCCTGCCTTCTGGTGCCCGCTCCCGGCCGCCCTGGATCTCTGTACCTCACCTCCCCGGGCACCCACCCTGCCCTCCTGGCAGAGGCCTGACTTGCTCTGCTCCCTGCTTCAGCCTCTGCCTGTTGTCCTCACACAAACGTCCCTATTCCTTCTTCACCTGTCAAAACCTTGTAATGTGATCACCGCTGGAACATTCTCCCAGCTGCTTTTTCCTCCAGAGAAATCAGCAGGTGTATAGAGACCCCAGGTTCTGTCTAATCCTGGCTTGGCTTAGCCTATGAAGGTAACTCAGAGAAGCAAGAGGCCATTGCTCGGGGCAGCGGTGGTGAGTGGGGGGTAGGGCGGATGCCTTTATGATGCTAGTCGTCACCTTTTGTAGTACTTTCTTTGTTAGTAGCCCATTTCTCTGAGGACTGTCCCCTCCTCCTATGTAGGGCAAACGACCATCCCGGTTAGTCTGGGACTGTCTGGTTTCAGCACGGATGTCCTACATCCTGGGCAAGTTCTCCAGGTGGTTGGTCATCCTACCCAGCAGTTATATTCTCCTGCATGAGCTCCCCTTGTGGTGTGAATGACCCGGAGTGCCGGTGCCCCGGGAGGTAGGGGAGAGGTACACCTGGCTCATCAGAGCCTGTCTGCAGGGGGTTTGGAACAGGGCACACACGCAAGTCGGTCTCTGCTGAACAGTACTGGAAGGTCAAGTACAAACACTGGGTTGGGGTGCTGCATTTGGTCATGGAAGGCAGTGTAGCACCGCGGTTAAGGGCATGGACCCTGGAGCCAGAGCACCTGGCACCCACCACTTAGGGCTGTGTGACCTCACACAAGTGGCTTCACTTCTCTGTGCGTCACTCCTCTCATCTGTAAACCGGGAGTCATTATTGTCCTTCTTCATGAGCTGTTGTGAAGAATAAATGAGCCAATACAGGAGAAGTACTTGAACAGGCACTTAGTAAGTTCTCCCTAATTGTTAGCGGGCACAATTAGCAGAGCAGAAAAACCCATCTGGAGACAGAAAGAAGGAAGCAAACAAGCAGAGAGGAGTGCATGTGAAAGGTTAGGATGCCCAGGAGAGATGGAGAGATCCCACAAGGGATGGCTCCAGTCCCCAGAGAAGCCAGATGCCCGCTAGCCTTTGGCTCCACGCGGCATCCCGGCATCTTTAGAGGTAACTCTTTTTTTTTTTCTTTTTGCCAAAGCCAGCCCAAGTGAATTTCTAAAATCTAAAGACAGAACATCTTACCTGAAACAATATTGGACTCTTCCACCACTCTGAGAAACAGAACACTTTTGGCAGATAGCAGCATTAAAGTGGTACTGAGGGTCGGGGCGGGGGCGGAGTCTGTGTTTAGGTACAAGTGTAACCATTTAAGTATAAATCCCCCCTCTGATGGGAGCTCTTTGAGAAAGAGACTTGGGCTTGGAATTCAAACACCCAAGTGAGATTCGATTTATAGTTACCCCTGGAACCTTGGAAAAGACCCATCACTTCTCTAAGATCTATTTCATTTTCTGCAAGATGGAGACAGTAAGTAAAAGCCCAGGCCCCAGGGACTCCAGCGTGCTCACTGAGGTTGATGATGAAGTAAATAACAGGTCTGACCAGAACTTTGCCAAGTTCAAGTGAAAGACAAAAGCATACACTTCTGGTGCTCACTGGACCCTCATGACAACCCTAGAGGTAGGTACTAACATCCTTATTTTGAAGATGAAGAAATGAGGCCCCTTCGCATGAGTTGAGAAATCACCATTTAACTCTGGACACATGTGAGCCAGGGACGTATGCTTTTAACCTCACAGGGCACAACTTAGTGTAGTTTACGCCGGTTAGTGGCTAACGTGGAACTCTGTCCCTTGAGATTTCTTGATCTGGGCAAGACTCTCACCTGAAATATCTCATAAATGGATGAAATCTGGTTCCCCCACTTGAGTGGAGCTATGAACTGGTCACATGTATTCACAGAGATTCACAACTTCAGCTATCCCCCAAAGCTATTTGCTTTGTTGCATATTTGAAAACAGGTAAGGCTTCCTTAAAGAAACTTGCGTCCACCAGTATTAATATTTGTTTCCTTTCTAGCAATGGGCACAAGTGGTCCAGAGCCTGATGGAAAGGCTGTGGGGGCTAGGGACAGAAGAAAGCTTTTTTGAGTTGTAAAACGCTATATTGCACATCCACAGGGTGAATAAGAAAGACACCACCAGAATTTCTGAATTCTCTCTCCTTATAGCCAAATTTCATTCCTTCTTACCTAGAAAGCAACCAAGAAAGGTTCTATTTGGCAGTTATTGCCATATGTTATCTTCAATAGAAAGTTTAGCAAAGGGGTAAACTTTAGGCATGATCGCTTAACCTTTGATGGACTGTCTTGTATGATGTGCAGATTTCGTTTCTTTAAGATGTGTGTTCTTTTTTCACGCAGACTTCCTCCCCAGTTGTTACAGGTGGGAAAGAAGCAGTAAGTATATCCCTAAATTATGGAGCCTTGGTTTGGTCACTTATAAGAAGGAAATAATAATGTTCCAGCCATTTCCTACCTTTGTTTTAAAGATTAAAGTTCGATATGTCACGAAGCACAGAAGGCGGCTAAACAATTATCCTTGTGACCAACTCAGCTTAAAAATGAAGGAGAGCATGCAAAAGTCACAGACAGATTTCACGAAGTGTTAAGCGGGAAAAGCTGGACACGAAAGAGTACATACGTTTCATGTGCATCTAGATGACGTGGGCAAACAGAGGCAAAACTAACATATGGTGATGGATTTCAGGATAGTGGTTACACATGCTGGGAGCATGGGCAGCTTCAGGGCTTCCGGCAGTGTTTTGTGTTTTCATCTGGGTGCTGGTTACCTGTGTGAGATCATCATGCGAAAAGCCATCCAGCTATATATTTATGATTTATATAGTTTCCTGTATGTATGTTATATATGAGAGCTGAGCGTTTATAGGGATTCTGCAGATCATCTTTGATATTTCCAGATAATCTATAAATCTGAAAACTTATGTGGATACAAGGATGGCTGTTTCCACTCAGATTGAAGCAAAATGGACATTTGAAAATTAATTGCTTAATGCATATACTGTAAATGAATTTAAAAATTCACGTCCGAATGATGTGGAATATAACTTTTCACTTTTTGCCAAATTGATAGGTTAAAATAGTATCTAATAGCTGTTTTGAATTGTTTCTCAGCTTTTGCTATGTTGATGAGACATCTGTACCTCTGTTTATAGGAATGGTCTGTTCATATCCTTTGCCCATTTTCCTACCTGATTATCACCCTTTTTCCATTGGTTTAAACTGTGTAAATTAAGTCCACGAGTCATTTGTCATGGATGTTGTGAACATTTTTTCACAGTATTTTATTATCCATTGATTTAGTATATGACACTTAGAGGCCATGTGGGGGGTTGCTTTGTTTTATTTTTAATCAATGGAACTTTCCCTTTATTCTTGGAGGAACTGACTCTGCCCTTCTCTCTTTTGCCAGGACTGTGGGCCTTCTCTTGGGTTAGCAGCCGGCATCCCGTCCCTGGTGGCCACAGCCCTGCTGGTGGCTTTACTGTTTATACTGATTCGCCGAAGAAGCAGCAGCAAGGAGTCCGCCGAGGTGATCAGCAGCTTCTTTGGTTCTAGATATAGTAGCAGGAATCAGTATTTCAGTGAACTGGCTTTGGGCTGAGGGTGTCAGAATCCAAATCTGTTTTCTGGGGACACGATGGTGAACGTTCCTGTCCCTCCATTTCTATCGCAGACTGAAGATAGTACAACTCCAGGCAGAGCTGATGTGTCACACAACCTTCGCTTCAGGAAATCTGTGGCAACAAGGATAGTATCTGGGGTGGCAAAAAGTGGCAGTGGAGAGGGACGTGTGTTGCCATGGCAAACACACGTCTGTACCGTGGGTGTGTTCTCTAAAGTTGAGAAACTAAAGGGCACGGGCTTCATAGAGAGAGTGGAAATAATCTCAGGAAAGATAGGAGGTGAACAGGTGCCGACATGTCTATGGTGAGGACATGTCCACAGGCATGGGGCTCTGTTGCCCTTTGCCCTTTTTGTACATCTGAGCACACATCAGTCACAAGGGAATCTACCAACTCCACCCCTCCAAATGCCGGATTGCTCTGGAGACCGTGCTCAGAATTCAAAGGCCCCCCCCAGACCACTATCCAAGAAGCTTCTGTGGTTATAATACAACGGTGTCGTGTGGACTCTGGGTTCTAATTCCGTCCTCTATTTATGAACAGTCCTGGTTGTTCTCATATTAATAAACATTAACGTGAGATAGACAATCGAGGCTCTACCCCGGGCTCTGCCACTTTATGAGTTATATGATCCTGAACAAGAGCTTCCACATTTTCTGTGCCTTGGTTCGCTCTACTCCAAAATAGGGGTCAGAAAAACTGCCTTCCCTATTTTAAGAGGTAGGCAAAGTTGTCAAGATGGACTAGGATTATGGTTGTAAAGATGTGTTGACAAGCTGTAAACTTTAAACATATTAAGACATATTATGGTTGTTGGTGGTGTTGTTAATATTTAAATCATAGCTTCTCCAATGCACTTTAAAATCACCTAGGAGGCTACAAAAATACCAATCACCAAAACCAATTAAATTAGCACCTCTGGACAATAGAGCTACGGCATGGAGAATTTTAAATATATACTAAGGTAAAGAGAATGGTATAATGAACTCAATTATCAAAACGTGGCCAATCTTGTTTGACCTCTGCTCCCGCCCACTTCTCCCCACTGTCAACCTGGGATTCTTTTCGAAGTAACTTACAATGATATTTCTCATTTATGGAATTTTTGAGGGGGTGGTTATTATCTGTTTGCTTACTTTGTTTTGTTTTTAAAGCTTTCTGATGATTCTTATGTGCGTGCAGGTTTAAGAACCATTGGTTTTAATCATGGTCATGGGCGAATGCTGGGATCCTTCATTTATTCTTTCCTTTTAAATGTATTTTTACCAACTTAGGAAAGTGAGAGGCCATGTGAAATTTCAGAAATCTATGACAATCCCAAGATTGCTGAGGTAAGAACTCTTGTTTAAAATCACTGTAGATCATAGATACAGTAAGCAAGCTAAGGGTTTTTAAGCCGTCCACGTACAGGAGAAGTACCGTGTGAGCACGTGTGGAAAAGAGGTGGCCCAGGGAAGCTCAGGCACAAAGGAGGTTCTCACTGTGTGTTTATTGGCTGGACAGGAATTCAGGGTTGATTGAATATTAGAAAGCCAATTTAGGGACACCTGGGTGGCTTAGTTAGGTGTCTGACTCTTGATCTCAGCTCAGGTCATGATCTCACAGTTTGTGACATCGAGCCCTGTGTCGGGCACTGGGCTGACAGCAAGGAGCCTGCGTGGGATTCTCTCTCTCTCTCTCTTTCTCTCTCCATCAGTCTCTTAGCCCCTCCCCCACTCATGCTTACACACTCTCTCAAAACAAACTTTAAAAAAAGAAAATCAATATTATTTATTTCACTGACAAATTAAAAGAGAAAAATTGTATGACCATCTCAACAGAAGACAGTCCAAATAAATTAAACAGCCATTTGTGATGTGAACTCTTAGCAAACTGAAACTAGCATAGGAACTTCCTTAACCTGAAAGAAGACATCTTTTTACAAATTTACAGCAAACGGATCTAAAGGTAAAATATTAATGAATTCTCTTTAAGATTGGAAACAAAACAAGGATGATCTATTCAATACTGAATTCTATTCAGTACTGTACTTTAGGTCCTAGTCAATGCAGTAGGATAAGAAAAAGAAGTAGAGGGGCGCCTGGGTGGCTCAGTCGGTTGAGCGTCTGACTTCGGCTCAGGTCGTGATCTCGTGGTTCATGAGTTCGAGCCCACATCGGGCTCTGGTGCTGACAGCTTGGAGCCTGGAGCCTGCTTCAGATTCTGTGTCCCCCTTTCTCTTGCCTCACCCCGGCTTGTGCTCTCTCTCTGTCTTTCAAAAATGAATAAACATTAAAAAAAAAAAGAAGTAGAAATTAACTTGAGAGGGGGAGATTCTTTCACAATGTGTACATATATCAAATAATTACATCATACTCCTTAAACATCTTACAATTTTGTTTGTCAATTATACCTCAATAAATACTAAAAAAGATAGAATAAAGAAGAAAAAGAAGTAGAAATTGTAAGACTGGAAAAGAAGAAACAGAATGTCATTATTTCCAGATGATATGATTATCTACATAGAAAAGCCAAAGTATCTACAGATAAATTATTAGAATTAAGGAAAGACTTTAACAAGTTGCCTGGATATGAGATCAATATACAAAAGCAATTTGCATTTCTAAAAATCATTAACAACCAATGGAAAAAGTAATTTTTAAAAATGCCATTTTGTAGAGGTATTAAAAATATGTACACTGCTAAGGAATAAATCTAACAAAAACTGGAACCCCTTTATGGGGAATAATAAAACTTCAGTAAAAGATATTAAATAGGACCTAAATAACGGGAGTTACATACCACGCTTCTGGATAGAAAGACTCAAGAGGTAAAGATGTCAAACAACCTCAAATCAATCTATAGATAAATATGGATTCCAATACAAATCCCAACAGATTTTTTTACAGGGAACTCAATAAAAGGCTACTAAAACCTGTATGGAAGAAGGCAGGGAAAAAATTTTAAATAGCAATGAATGGACAGAATGAAGAGAAAACAAATAGGAAGATGGTACATTTAAACTCAACCACATCAGTGAGTTCATTAAATGTAAATGGTATAGGGACACCTGGGTGGCTCAGTTGGTTGACTCTTGATTTTGTCCCGGGTCATGATCCCAGGGTCTTGAGATCAAGCCCTTCATTGGGCTCTACACTGAGCATGGAGCCTGCTTGAGAGTCTCTGCCGCCCCCCTCTCTCCCTCCCTCCCTCTACCCCTCTCCCCTGCTTACACTCTCTTCCTCTCTCTCTCTCTCTCTCTAAAAAAAAAATCTGCAAAATATTTTTAAAAATGTAAATAGTCTAAATATCCCAATTAAAAGGCAGAGATATAAAAATCAAAACTTACATCAGATTGAATATAAAAACAAGATCCAACCAAATACTGCCTGCAAAAACTCAATTTAAATATCAAGACAGTAATAAATTAAAGGTGAAAGGAATGAAAAAGAAACACCATGCTAACATGAAACAAAAGAGAGTGGAGTGGCCAGAAAAAAACCTGCCAAGGCACTAAGCTTGGCAATTATAGGCCTCTCCTCATTTGTTTTCTGTCTCTCAAGGATCACATCCTTTCATGCCTGATGTCCAGCGTCTTGAAAACTTGTTTTAAATGGTTTTTTTTGGACTTCTGGTTGTTCAGGCGGGAGGGTAAATCTGGTTGCTGTTTGGCCAGAAGCAGAGGTCTTTCTTTGCTCTATTTTTGAAAACCTGTTTGTTTTCTCAAGAATCCTAGGAGGTCACCCACACATGAGAAGAACATTACGGGAGCAGAAGAAGCCCACATATATGTGAGGACTGTAGCAGGAAGTGAGGAACCCATGCATGACACTTACCGTCCTACTGTTGAAACGGAGAGAAGAAGGGGATTGTGGTGGCTTATGCCCAGACTGAGTCTGGAATGATGCATTTCAGTCAAGGAGAAGATATGGAGCTGGAACAGAGCTGAAAACCCATGGATTTTTGCTCGGAATGAGGAGAGATGCCAAGCTGCTTCTTAACCTATCTAAATTTCATGTGTAGATCTGAAAAACTTTCAGGTTGGTTTGTCTCTGTAGGTGACAGAGCTAAAGGTTCATTCCAACACTCGGATCTTGTTGTTTAATAAGCAGTGAAGCACCAAGTGAGGCCCAGAAGGAGCCCTTTGATCCTATTCTTGACCTATGCTTTTCTTTTCTTTATGATTTTGGGGAAGGGACTTGATTTCTGTGTGTTTTGCCTTATCTTTTTTCACATCTCTTTTCTCAAAAAAAAAAAAAAAATCATCAGACCTGGCTTCTGTGGGAAGGTTGGCCAAGGTCAGCATGGTGCAAGTTGGGATATAAATAAAACTTAAATTGGATTATGAGGGGAAGCAGTTTCTTATTTCTGAACATCTCAAGGTAGAAATCCTGTGGAGCCATATGTTCCCTGACTACAGGGGTAGCACATGTTCCCATTTGTGTCTGTGCTCAAAGAGTATTTAAGGAAGGCAATTCTGCAGTAGACTCTCTCTCCCTCTGTGTGTGTGTGTGTGTGTGTGTGTGTGTGTTGAGGGTAAATAGGGTGGAGTGAAGGCAAAGGTCGTTCCAGGAGATTAGAAATGAGGGCTATATCCATTTTGTGAGAATGGAGAGAAAGGCCCACATCCTTGGACTTGCGTGGGGAAAAACTCACTGGCAGGAAGAGAGGGCAAGAGGACTCTGGATGAACACAGGACCAAAGGGATGGGCTAAGTAGCAATTTGCTTGCCATCTGAGGAAAGCCTGAAGACACATCAGCTGGCTCAGGCCAGGACTTCAACATTGCTTCTGTGATGGAGCTTCCGGGAGTCCTGGTTCTGCCATGCGGGGCCATTGCTGGTGAACAGGCAGGGTCTCCTAATGGGAGAGCCTGAGTCCACGGCATCTCAGGATCCATCCACCAATTCCACTCTGATATGTTGTGGAGACATTTCTTTCTCACCCTAGGGCCTCTGATTGCTCAGAAACATGACCCTCTTCTTCAAATAACTAAGAACAGGTTCTACAAACCCAGTTACTGCCAATGCCAACATGTGCTTTCAAAGCTGCCTCTCTTACCTGGGGAGTGTCCCAAGATGAAAAGACCAAGAAAGAGTATCTCCCTGAGAGGAAAAGGGCCACTAAGATCCAGAGAGAGACTCAGAGATAGAAAATAGGGGATGTATTCCTTTGACGTTTAAGAAGTTGTACTTCTGAATGAAAGCAGTGGGAATACATCTCGTGTGTGGCCTTGTGCTGGGTGCCCAGGGAAGCAGCTCCATGGCTGAGAGAAGGAGCAGACAATGGCTTGAGCAAAGTGAGTTAGTACCCCCTCCTCCAGAAGGGACCCAGAACCCCCTCCAGAATCTTCTCTCCTCAAGATAAATCTTAAACTCTTCACTCTTTCATTTTGTCACATTTTTGTTTAGAATATTTTATAGTGTTTGAGTGAAAAAGAAGACTCCACCATCTTGATTCCTCCTATTTTTATTGCAAATATATAGTATTTCAGCTACACTATGGGCTTTGACAAGCTATGCTGGAAATGAGCCACGAATTACAACATTTCTATGGAAAAATGCATTGTGAAATCTAAGCAACAGTCATACAAACGGCCTATTAGACCCTAACACATTACCAGGTGGCGGTGCCTTATCATGTTTCCAAAACTATTTCTAAAAGCAATCTGCATTTCAATAAGGCTTAAAGAATCTCATATTTTCTTAAGGCATCTTCACTATAATATGAAGCATAATTTATTTAACCCGAAAAAAAAAACTGAAAAAAAGTTGACAACTTTTTTTAGGCATTTCTTTCCCATGGTTCAATGTAATCCAATCCCAGATGTGCAAAAATTTCTTCTTCACTTTCTGCTTTGAGAAATATTTTCTGAAAGCATAAAAAGAAATATGTGCATTCAGATATTTTTAAACATCTCGATCCTGACATAGTGAAAGTTTTACTTTGTAAATTGTCTTGGCAGAGTGGGTTATTACCAAAACATAATTCCCTGCTTCTGAGTATAAAAAATCATCTGAACTGACTTCTTTTTTTTTTTAAATATTGACCGGCTTCTGTAATTTTATTATTTTCCTGCCCCCAAAACATGGTATCTGATAAATTAACAAAATTATGACGGCCTTACATATTTAGCTAAAGGCATTTGGTATTTTTCCAATGGGTCTGTAGTTCTTAACCACAGTTGTTCATTAGAACCACCTAAAGGAACTTAACAACAACAAAAACCCCCAAAAACTTTGAAGCCTGAACGACACCCCAGTTCAATGAAATCAGAATCTCAGGAGAGGTCCTGTCACCAGTCTTTGTAAAGGCTCTGGGTAAGTCTCATGGGCAGCCAGAATTATGTACTCCTGCTCCAAGTAACGAGAGGCAATTATAGGATACTTGTATATGTTGGGTTCTCCTTCTGACCTTCCTCACCTGCCCGCCCCCACCCCATGATCTCTTTTAGACCAAGCACCACTTCTCCCTCATCCCCTTCTTGCCTATAGCACAGTGTTGGACCCTTAAGACGCACTCAGTTATGTTAAACTATTTAGTATGTGTTAATTTGTAAGCATTCCTACGCTGTGTTATGTGACTCTGCCTCCACTCACATGCTTGACATCTATGGCCCTTTCCTCTGACAGCAGTACCTTGATTTTCCTTTGAGAAACCACCCTTCCCTACTCTCAGTCTGTGAGGATCAGGTGGGGCTAATTCCATCTCCAAGGAGGGCCACACGATCAAAGCCTGGCCAATCAGAGCCATAAGGGATGGGCACATGACCCAGGCCTGGCCAATGAACATCAACTAGGACTCTTGCTAGAACTATCAGGAAAGAGGCTCTTCTCTGTTAAGTTGGATGGATGGGAATCATGGGAAAACCATGCCTGAGGTTGAAACCAACACTGAGGAAAACCTGCAATCAGCACCTGGATACAGACATACCTGAAGTCAGTATTACCCCCAGATGCTTCAGTATATAAGCCAAGTATACTTTTTTTGCTATGCCACCTTGGACTGGGTTTTTGACACCTGTAACTGAGACAGCTGTAACCAAATACAGCGCTTTTAGGCTGTGAGCTCTTAGAGGGTAAAGATAACTTCTGGTTATTTTATGTCTTATTCCCCTAAGAGCTTAGTTTAATGTCCTTGACCCCTGGGAGAACAGCAGACCTTGGCATGTAGATTTAACAGATGAATATTTAACTCCTCATAATTCATGCAGTAATTTATCCTTTTGCCGAGGCACGAATTTGGATCCTGACCAGTGCCAAGTGCAGCACACCAAGTGAGTTACACAGCTGGTGAGGGAGCCTCACTGACCGCTCATCTACATCTCAGGGCAGTTCTGTGGCTCTCCCTCTTGCAGTATGCTCTCATTAATGACCCTAGTGGTCACTCAAAATGCAACTGCCCACACATTTAAGGGGTACTTGAGTGGTTTTTGTAATTTGGGGAATCCTTGGTTTTCTTTGGACTTATTCACTCCAAATACCAAAGATATATCAAACACAATTAATGTTCACGCTGGACTGGTTCTAAAGACCCAACAAGCTCATCATCTTGGAGCCCAAAGCCCTTGAGGTATATTCTGGGCCAGGTGGGGACCGTGCTCCCATCAGGATCTTTCCAGCTGCCCTCAACTGTGATCTGTGGGAACAGGACACTCAGGGCAGACATCAGTTCAGGAAAAGTGCTCAGGGAGCCAGCCATAGGGATGAGGATCAGAGCAGCCCATCTTGGGGAGACAACTCTACCTTGGTCTTGTCGTATAAAGCATGGTTATCCAGGATCATCTTCCGCTCATGCGTGGCATACCGCCGGAGGTCTCTCTCAAACTGCTGGACGAGATATAATTAAAATAAATTACTAGTAAGTTTAGAATGTCTTCAGTATTACGCGTTTAGAGATATCTAAGTCCCTATAATGAAACACCTATTTACCTCCAGTGAACGTTCTGAAAGCAATTTTCTCTCCGAGGGCAAAGCTCTGTGACGGCACATTAGAATGCAAGCTCCTTGAAAACAGGAGCCTGGCTGGCTTGGTTCATAACCATATTCCCTTCTCTAATAGTGCCTGGCACACAGAAGATGGACAGCAAGTGTTTGTTGAGTGAATAAATAAATGCTGTGAGGATTGTGTCCAGGATAATACCTGGTCCCAAAGCAAATGCTGGATAAATAATAGTTTTTTTATTTGGAGTATCATTATGCCAAAAGAAGCTGAGGAGTCAAGAGACCCAAACTCCAGCCTGGATTTTGTCCCTATTTGTGCCTCTTTTGGCAAGCCACCCCATTTCTCTGAATCTTGACTGGTCAGACAGGAGGATGAAGAAAGTCCGTACATAAGAAGTAGGGTCCCTTCTGGCTCTAACAGCCTCTTGGATGAGAGTCTGTAAAACTCACGGTTTGAGCCACCTGTCCCAGAATAGCATGTCCTATGATCGAGGGTGGGCTCTGAGGCTGCAGGGGGTGAAAACTGAAGGCTAAGATAGAGGACAGTGAATAAAGCTGCTGTTGAGGTGAAGCACAGATCTAGAAACGTTGATCTTTCCTCGTGAGACGCGGAGGAAAGTATGGGATAATCGCGCCCTCTAGCGGCGAGGAGCCGTTTCCTAGTTTCGGAAAGCCGGCTGAGGCTGGGACCCCTCCCACCACGGTCCGCTGTGTAAGAAAACAGGCTCTCCAAACAGAAGTTTTATTAATGTGGCAGAGGGGGAGCCAGGGTTGTGGACAAATCGGGGTGTAGCAGGTTCTGGGTGCAGTAGCTGTTGGACTGTGAAAATATGGGAGCGTCGCTTGGCACTATGCCTCCTGCCAGCCCTGGGACATTCTCTTCCCACCCTACTCCACAGCACTTAGAGCGATGGCTGCTCCCAGGGTGTTGGGAAAGGCTGGAGAGGATGGGGATGAGGGGGGCAGTGAGAGGCTGCCCTTGGCTCCCCAGCTCTATGTGGTGAAAGATATATTCCTGGACTCCTCTGCTGAAACCTGAGAACGTTTCCCCATAGACTGCAAGAAATGATAATGATGTCTTTTATTTGGAGAGTAACAATATTTGCTCAAGTATTTACTGAGCACCTACTGTGTGCCGTGTGTGTCCTGTGTGCTTGGGATACAACAGTGAACATGTCTGCCCTGGTGGGGCTTGCCTTCCAGCAGGGGACACAGACAAGGCACAATAATGGAATAAATAAACAGTACGGTATGAGGAAAGGTAACTGTTGTATACAGAGCAGGCCTCATTGAGAAGGTAGGGGTTTGAGCAAGGAATTGGACCGGATGTCAGCCAAGTGGACTCTGGGGGGAGAGCCATCCAGGCAGACGAACAGCTAGAACACAGCCTTAGCATGGAGCGAGCCTGGCCTGTTTAGGGAGAGAGCAGTAGGAGAGGAGTTCAGAGGGATAAGGAGGTGGGAAGATCGAGCAGGGTCTCACGAGCCAGGCAGGACCCCACGTTTACTCTGAGTTCAATGGGGGAGTCTCTGCAAGGTTTTGAGCTGCGGAGGGACCTGATCTGACTTATGTTATAGGGGGATCGCTCAGCTGTACCAGGCGAGGCCAGAAACAGGCAACGACATCCTTCTTAATATTTACGTAGAGCTCACCTTGTGCAGGCACTGGGCTCACTTCTTGCTTTATATTAATTTTTTGATCTGCTCTATTACCGCTGACATTTAACAGCTTCTGGAAGAGTCTAAAAGACTCTTTAATTACCTCAAAGAAAACAGTTGTTTTTATTAGACTTTTTAAAATGTTTATATTTTTTTAATTTTTAAATTTTTTTGGTGTTTATTTTTGAGGAGGGGGAAGCACGACTGGGGAAGGAGCAGAGAGAGACAGACAGAATCCGAAGCAAGCTCCAGGCTCTGAGCTGTCAGCACAGAGCCCGATGCGGGGCTCAAACCCACGAACTGTGAGATCATGACCTAAGCCGAAGTCAGACGCTTAACTGACTGAGCCACCCGGGCACCCCTCAAGGAGAACAGTTTTATGTACATAGTTGTACTCGAAGTTGTGCTGAGATGAGGGCATTGTCTCATTTAATGCTCATTACAATCCTGTGAGGTGGGGCTGTTGTTAGTCCATTTTTCAGGTGAAGAAAGGATGCCCAGAGAGCCTAAGTCATTCACCCGAGGCCACACAACCTATGATAGAGCTGGGACCCAGACTCAGGCACTTTACCCAAGTTTAAAGCCTTCTGCTTTAAACCCTCTTTAGTTTCTCACAATGACCCTGCGAAATAGGCATGACAAGGATGATGTCTTATGTTTCAAATGAAGGAAGCCGAACACTGGGCAGGGGCATTGGTACTACAGTCTGACTGTATCATCGGTCACAATCGACCTCAGAAGTTGGCCAACGGCTGCTGCATACAGTTGTGCAAGTTGTGCACTGCAGAACTCTAGAGGGCACCATTTCCTATAGGGGAATGTAGGCGCCAAGAGGTGAGATTAATAGATGACTTGAATTGTCTTGAGAACACTTCCCGGGCCCTGAAATATTTGGGTAAAAAGGTAAAGTCGAATTTTTCACCTACAAAACTTTAGACTAAATCTAATCCTGGTCACCCACCAACAGGTATCCTCCTGGAGACAAAACACACCATATTCAGTGGTTGCATAGGTAGGGCGTAAAGATAGTCACACAAGTAGCTACCACATGCTGAGCACGCAGCCTCTCCTTTAACCCAAATGGCAACAATAAGAGGTGGGCACCACTATTATCCACAATAGAGATGGGGCGGTGGGGGCTCAAAGAGGTGAACTAGTTTAAAGTCAGTCAGCAAAACGCTGAGTGTTCTATCAGCGCCTGCAGAACCCATAGAAGCAATTTCCAAGAACTCCGAGAGAAGAGACTAAAATGTGCTGAAAACATGCCTGTCTTCAAACAAAATGGGTAAAAGGCCACCGTTTCTGCCAGTGATACCTAACTGGCCCGATCTTGTATAACTTCGGACTTGTTTTTGGAACTCTCCCCGGTCTCATCAGACTCTGCGCTCCCAAAGATTCTCGTCTGTCAAACAAGCTGCATTTATGATAGATTGTTTCATCAGGTTTTCCAACTTTTATGAATGAAAAATGTCAGTCAACATTTTTTGATGAGGGTGAGGAATTCTAGGGCTGAGACCCTCTGCTGAAATAGTTGCAGCCTCAAGCAAAGACGCCAGACATTTAACTCAAGGTTGAGGACAACTAATTTGTGTCATGTCGTTCATCCATATAAAACCCTCTAAAGAGTCAAGTAACAGCTAAAGACTCAAGCCAACAGCTAGCTGCCTGGGGACACTGATGAAAGCGGGCAGTGCTTACTACACCAGGGGTGGTGGGGGGAAGCTCGTGCTAATGAGATTCGAATCCTGGGCACCCTCGCTGTGAATGTGACTGGAGGGGAGGGAGAACCGCCTCTTGGCCAGCACCCATCACGTGCCAGCGTGGCACTGGGGGCTTTGCCGGCTTCATCTCACCCACCCCTGCAGCCCAGGGAGGTGACAGAGTCCTTGCCCTCACTTCCTTGGCGGGAAAGCTAAGTCTTCAAGGGCATAGGGAGCTCTGAGACCCCCAGCCAATGAGGCGCAGAACAGAGGCCCATGACAGGTCCCGGAAAAGCCAAACCTGTGTCCTCAGCCACCTTGCTGCTTTCTCTGCTTCAGTGGTCCTCCCTCTCCAGCTACATCCGAAATGCCTGCCTGAAATACCTGCCGGGCTTTTTTCGAAAGCAGATTGCTGGGCTCCACCCCCGGAGTTTCTGATTCAGGAGGTCTTGGGGGGGTGGGTGGAGCGTTTGTGTGTTTAACCTGCCCCCAGGTGATCTGATGCTGCCAGCCTGGGACCACACTGAGAATAACAACTGCTCTAAATTAATCTGTGTCACTGACCTCATGCAGGTAGAATGCCCAGATTTGGAGGTTTCTGGGCACTCCTCCCTGTCTCCCTGGTCCCACTGCCATTGTCTCTCTCCTGGGCCCCGGTGGACCCAGCCTACTTCTTTTGGATCTGTGTAGCACTTACCCGCGAGCCAGTCCAGCCCAGCAGGGCAAAGGCACGGCGCTCGTAGGGGCACATGACCAGGTCCACACGGATGGCCTTCCAGGTCTTCCCTTCCTGCTGGCTACACTTGCCACTGTCCACTCTCTGATGGTGCAATTTTAAAATCAGAAAGCACTTTTGAAAATGATCTAAAGCATCCACCTTCCTGCTAGGCAACTTTAGCTTTTCAAATGTCGACTCCACAAGGTCGTAGTATAAAAGTAATTCCTGAAAGCAAACAGAAAGACATCAGGAAGAGTCCCCAGTGGACAGGGTCTGCAATTTGATACTGGGCTGTTAATGACTGCTCTTAGCAGAAGCTTTACAGATTTGAGCAGAAGGTGGGCATGTTGTGCCCTTGCCATGCAAGCCCACCTGGTAACCCTGGGAGAGGAAGCCAGGAAGTGGGTGTATTAGCCTATGTAGCAGAGGAACTTAGCAGTTAGAGAGGCAAGGCCACTTCATTGCAAAGCTGCCCGAGAATCCCTCTCCTTACTTCCGAATCACAAGTCAGGGCTCAGAAACTTGCCTCACCGCTTTGAGAACAAACCAATCATGAACAAAAGCCCTGCTGTTTTTATGCAGTTGCTCTGAGTCAGTGTCCCTCTATATTATATAGATGACCTGGTTTATTTGGCCCGAAGGGTTGTGGCCGGAGGCTCAGCCCCGCTTTTGGGCAGGACGAGTCACTACCTCTAGGTTGCATTTTAAGATTGTCACTGGGTCCGCCTTGGGGACTGGGATACAGTTAGTGACACATATCTCCCCCAGTGATGCTGAGTCAGAACGAGAAGAAGAGATTCGAAGATGTGCTCAGCGACCCTCCAATTTGTCTGCTCCGTGGGAACTCCTCACAGCACAGGGCAGATGTGGGGCAGGGAGAGAAAGAAACGTGTAATCAACTGCTAAATCTTGAGTGACAACTAACAAAGCAAAAAACCTCACAATAATTCAGTCATAGCTCTGCGGGTAGGTGATCTGTTCTCAGACATTCCTCAGGTCAGCCAGTCTCCGACTTTATCATCAAAAGCATTTGGAAAGTTTGTCACAGCAGTTTGTGGGGGCCTCTCCCCAGAGTGATTCAGTGGAAGGAGAAAGGGTGAGGATTTGCATTTCTAGCAAGTTCCCGGGAGATGCTGATGCTGCTGGTCCAGGGACCACACTCTGAGCACTTTGGTTCAGTTTGGTTTGGTTCAGTTAATTTTGTTATTAGGAATGTTCTGCATTCCCTCTGTAGCCCTCCGGGAGATATTGTTCAATTCAACCGGACTTTGATAACTTTTCCTTTTGCTGATCTCAAAAGAGGAAAGCATTAGCATTAGCTTTTAGCACCAGGAAAGGTATTAGGAAAACACACACCTTCTGAAGGGGGGGAGGGGAGCACTGATGTTGAGAAGACCCTTTTGGTGAGAGGCCAAGTGTTGCTATAGAATAGTCTAATAACCAGCTCAAGAAAACAATTCTGCTTTTTAATGAAACTTACAAAAATGAGTACAGCATAGCAGACTTCCTTGTAAACTTGAATCACGTACCTTTGAAAAGTGAGCTATTAAAATATTAACAAGTCTTTCCCTGAAGTTAAATCTGCAATAACACCCACCTCCCTCCAAAATCCACAAAGCTGTCTTCCTAAAAAGCTGTGTTTACCCTATCGCCACATGGTGGTGACATTGGCTGGTCATAGACAATGGGCCATTTTGTAGGGTTTTGCTTTGGATCTTGCGAGGTGTTTGGGAATGCATGCCTTGAATAAAAAGCTCCTGTCTGCATATTCAGACACCTTCTGCAGCAGGGGCACAGTTCTCAACGCACACACACAACCCACACAACCCCTGATACTCTGCCTCCTGCCGTCTGGCCTGGGCTGTTTGTGGGACATCTCTGTCTTCTCCCGTTTCTTTCCTTTTTGGTCCCCATTTCCCCTTGAGTGACTTCTCTCTTCTTTGAAAACTCCTTCAAAGTTTTGGGCTCTGCCATCGATAAGCACAAGCTGACTAAACTTCCTATCAGCATGTTCTTTTCTTCTTACTGGAAACGAAGGGACTCCTCTTGACCAGGAGGGAGGATCTTCCCCTGTTCCTCCCTCCCTTCCTCCCCCGGGGACTGAGCACTTGACTCTCAGGTACATGACACGGGGTGGGAGAGAAGTGCTTAGCCCTCGGCTTTGCCTCTCACAAAGAAGGAGGCACCATCACCCCACGTTTAGTATCAGGCTCCCCCAACAGAGAGGGAGGGTGGCAAGGCTGGAGGGTGAGGCCCTCTCCCTTTCTGACAGCCAGGATCCATCCACGCTTCTGTTTCAATTTCCTCCAATCCCTTCTTGGAAGACTCCACATCCCCTATTCAAAGTCAAGTCTGTTTTGCAGTGGGAGTGAATATGTTCTCTCTTCTAAAGTATTAATACTTTCAGTCTGTCAGCCTTCCAGGAACTGAGGATGTAGCCTGGTGAACAGTGAGTGGACCCGAGCAAGGTCCCACCCACCAGGGGTCAACCCCACCCTAGTCCAGGGGTGAACCCCACTCCAGTGAGCCCTCCCCTCTTTGGGTTGAGCTGTGGTGACCAGGAAGAATTCAGGCTGGCAGGAGTCTTCGAGATGGGGACCTCCACCAAAGATCAGTATTTCCAAGCTCCCTTTCCTCCTTTTCTTTCCACCGACCAAGGGGTCTTCTCCAAGGCTCACGTTTAGTTCACTGGATGGGCGGCTCAAACCGACGCCTACGGGCCATTTGTCGTGCTCACGTAACACGTGCGTGCTGTGTGAGTGTGCTCATGCCTGTCCTGCGTGGGATATCATCTGTATAATCTGGAAAATGCGAGCTCTGGTAAGAATGTCAGGGCTGAGGAGCGAGGTAGAAACGGAAGTTACCCACGAGGACTTCACAGCCAAGGTGGTGGGGGCAGATCCGGGGCTGCAGGGGTTCAGGCAGAGCGGGGACACCCAACTGCCACTCGGTGTCTCCTCCCTGAAGTCCTGTTTGTCCGCAAGAGGAGCAGGTGCACCTGCTGGCTCCTGGGTGCCCTCACCTGGCACGGGGCCCGGCTTTCCGGCAGAGCTCAGTGAGTACTTATGCAGGAGCCATCACACTGATGGCCACTGGTTATTAAGCGTTTAACATTACCGGGCACAGCATCAAGTGCTCTATCTAATTCTGTCAGTTAATCCTCTCCGTTAATGAAGTGAGACAGCCTTGCTATCCCTGTTTTATAGGCGAAAGATTAAGCAAAGCGGCCCAGGTCATGCAGCCAGTAAGCTGCAGGGTTGTGCTTTTAAAGTCCCATATAAAACCCCCCAGGGCTTAATGTCCGCCTCCACCCGTGCCTGCCCATCTCTCTGCTTGGAGGCCAGAGGTCTGGTTTCCTCAAACTGAGGAAAGAGGAAAGGAAAGAAGGGTCCTTGTCACCATGTCCCACACCACCATCTCCATCTTAGTCTGGAACAGTCTCGGAGCCTGGGGAGCGCGGTGCCTAAACACCAAGGTCAAACAGGCCCACCCTCACAGGGCCCCAGGTCTTGCTGTCCCCACCCCGGCCTTGGCTAGCAGGCCCATGAATTGTGCTGTCTATCCGTGAGAACCATCTACCTTTCCTGCTTGAGCCGAGCCGAGGGGCCCGTGTAGGTGGGGCTGACTCTTCCCTGTCCTGCCTTCCCTTGGCTTGGCCAATGAGGTTCACTCTCAGGGCCCCTGGCAGTCCCGGGGTCCACCCTCCTGAGAAGGACAGAGGGGGCTTGGGATGGCCTCACAGGTGAATGTGGATCTGGTTCCAATGTTGGGTCCGCACTTCTGGTGCCCCTGGCTCCAGGATCGTGTGTTCCCCGATCTCATTTTCACTTTATCTGAGGTTTCTCTCCCTCTGGCGTATCATGAAGGTTGGCCCACGGGCAGCAGAGGCTAGATCACTCAGGAAGGATGAAGCTGTGCCAGAAAAACACTAGCCCCAGCATCCTCGCCGGCCAGGCCCACAGGTCCCTGGGGTGGCTCCCTCTGGGCCCTTTGGGAAGTGGAGCTCTTCCTGGAGTGGGGCGCGGGTCGGGGCCCTGCAGGCAGCTCTGGCAGCTTCCTCTGCTGGGCAATAGGTAGCCCGAGGCGAATCTGATCTCCGCAGTGGGTGGGGGCTTCTGAGCCCAGCTGGTCCTCGTTGGTTTCCTTCTTCCCATCTCAGCACAAAGTCAAGGTGGTTGTTGACCCGCAGAGAGTTCAAGGCAGCAGCGACATCTCCTGGCTGATAATATCCCAGTCCCCGTGGTCCCGCCCCACCCCTAAGCCTGCTACCACCCATCTCACACCTCCCAGGTCTGTAGGGCACATGGGTCCCATTCATTTAGGGGCGGTAACACTTCCTCCTGTCGGACACCGAGACCTACAGCCCTCGCCCCCTGGACACAGGACAGGTGTGTATAAATAAGATAAATATTCACAACACAGACTCTAGGACCCCAGGCGAGTAAGTCTTATCGTGTGTCATGTGGCATGTGTAAGCTGTTGCAAATCGCTGAGAATCCAGTATATGGTCATGACACAAAGACGAGATACATAGTGTGCAAAATTCAACGGTATTAATGTAATGTTTGGGTGTCCAAACATCTACCTGTGATCCTTCTTCTTACCTTCCTTTGCCATAAGTTTATCACTTTAGGTAAAAGTTCTTCCTCTTCTTCGTCTGTTGATCCGGGGCTGGTAATTAAAAAATCAACATCGTGCCCAATCTTCTTACCCCTGACCAAAAAAAAAAAAAAGTATAGAATGGAAATCAATTAGATTTTTAGCTCTCAATTTTTACAACTCACTTTTGTTTCTATGCCCTATGCTCAACGTTTGCAACACAAAATGCTCGTGATATATTTTTTTAAACAAAATGTCCTTGATCGGACAACTCTACTCCTTGCAAGATAAATTTATGACATAGAAAAAGTCACACATAGTATGTATATGATTATATATGTGTGGGTAAAAATAACACAGGAAGTGATCTCTTCTGCATACTCACATGTGCACACCCACCCCCACATGTACACACAGACAAGCACATCAGAACCGGTGACCAGAACCAAGAGCTGCATGCACACAATACGAAAGAGCGCTCTCCAAATCATGGTATTGACTGAAGGCATTTTCTTAGATTTGATCTTCCTCTCCCGCTTGCTCCCTCACTTCAAACTTGGCTTGCCAAGATGGCCAATAGCTAACAGGTAAGAGGGCCACAGGGAGAGCTGGAGGAAGGGGTGGGAAGGAAGGAATTTCTTTCCGAAAAGGAGGCCTCAACATCCAACAACTGCACATATCTCTGTGAAGAGTTCATTCATTCATCGACTCAGCCAGTATTTCTTGAGCACCTACATTTTGCCAGGCACTGGGTTCTCACAGAGCACTAATTTCTACAAACTGTGTGAGGAAAGCATGCATACAAACAAATTACTTGACAGGTAGCACTGAGGAGGGGTGCCTGGCTGAGCATGGCACCTGAACTGAGTCATAAAAGATGAGGAAAAGTCGGCCAGGTGACAATTTGAGGAAAGCCAGTGCAAACACGGAAGGGTCTGACTGGGCAAGTCACAGAAGCGTGAAATAGCTCCATGTGTGCAAAGAAAGACAAGCCATTTGGGGTTGCTGAAGTGGAAACCCGAGCTACAGAAGATGAGGCCACCGAGAGAGGCTGTCACCAGATCACCAAAGGCCTTTGTGCCATGCTTAAAACTGAACTGAACTTCTGAAGGTGGAGAGCCACTGAAGGTGTTAGAGCAGGGGAGGCAAAAGCAGCCCTCGTTATCTACCTCCGGAATCCTCCTGTCATGGTGACGAAGGCATCAGGCAGAAACGCCCAGACGGCCTCTTTAACCAGCACACCAACTGCCTCTGCTTCTGCCCTGGTCACACAGCTGACGAGGTCTTCATAATAGAGGAATCCTGAAGGGCCATTGGACAGGTCAATGGAGAGAGTGACACGTGAGATGACCAGCCCTCTGTGGGAGGTGATTCCGCCCCCAAATAGAGTAAACATGACCACAGGCATCAACAAACTGTTTCCACAGAGATGGGAAATCTCTACTCTCTTGGTTGTGAATTTTTCATGGTAATGATGACTCTTCGCTTTCTGACTTGTAAGAGTCTTACAATTTCCTGACTAAGAAAAAGACTATATTTCATATCCCTCTAGAAACCAAGCTGTTCAAATATAGCTTCTTATTGAAGAACCAGCCTTCTTCATAAACTGTGCCCTATAATTGTTTACAGATCATGCATAAAGATTTACGATGGAAGCTCAGGCCGACTTGCTATAATGACTTGGTTATTCCCACAGACCCAAGGAGGGAGCTTCTTCTAAAAATTAAAAATAGAACTACTGTGTGATCCAGCGATCCTGCTTCTGGGAATACATCTGAAGGAAATGAAAACACCGTCAAAGGAATATACACACCGCCATGTTCATAGCAACATTATTCACAATAGCCAAGACATGGAAACAACCTGTGTCCGTCAGTGGATAAAGAAATTGTAGTGTGTGTGTGTGCGTGTGTGTGTGTGTGTGTGTGTGCACGTGCGCATGGAAATAGGAGGATTATTCAGCCACTAAAATGAAGATATCCTGCCATTTGCAACAACATGGATGGACCCTGAGGGCTTTACGTGAAGTGAAATACGTCCAAGAAAGACAAATACTGTATGACGTCACTTATGTGTGAAATCTAAAGACAAAAACTCATAGAAGAGAAATCAGATCTGTGGTTATCAGAGGCCAGTGCGGGCGGAAGGGGAATTGGAAGAAGGTGATCGGAAAAAGGTATCAGCTTCCAGTCCTAAGATAAGTAAGTACCAGGGATGCATGTACAGCAAGTTGGCTACAGCCAACACTGCTGGATGCGTCTTGCTCTTTCGAATCCCAATTATATTGTATTTCGATTGCAAGTTAAAAATAAATGTTTAAAACGTGTACAATTTTTGACCCCTTATTGGCATTTCTTCATTCATGCCAATTAATGCCAAATTCATTTTACCAGAGCCCCCCGTAAATGGAAGCGTCCAAGCCACCACCTTCAACCTGCGGGAGGTCCTGCCGGGCTGTCAGCTGCCTGTCTCAACACAGTGTTCTCTTCTCCGGCTGGTCGGTCAGGAGTGGGTAGGTCAGCCCTGTGTCTAGATTTTCATACTTTCCCTTCTATTTCCTGGTATCTGACAGTTTCTAAAGCAGATCCACATTTATTCCAGCAATGACTCTAGTTCGTTGAAATATTTTTGACTCCTCAACCTTCATGTCTCTTTCGTGCCCATGACTCCTCCACTCCTCCTTTCACCCACAGGAGACAGTCAGGACCCAAACATCTAGAGCCAGTTCAGTACGAAGTAGATCAACAGCACAACCCTGTTTGACATCTGGATGCAGGAATGACAACAGCCGCTATGCAAAGCGTCTTTGCTTATGCCACGCAAGGTGCTAAGGACTTTGCCTACGTTATTTGATTTATTCCTCATTAACTACCAGTGTTACCTCCCTTTTATAGATGAAGTAACTTAGGCTCAAAGACTTGAACAAGCTTGCTCGAGATCTTGCAGCCACAGAATGTTGGAGCCAGGATTTGGATCCAAGTCTGTCTGATTCCAAAAGCTTGTGCTTTTAACCATAGTGCAAAAAAGAGGACGAACAAGGTACCCAGCTCACTGAGACTGGACTTGAAGTTCAGCTAACTCAGAGCCCTACCGCAACCTGGCCAGCCCATGGCAACATCAGGAGATCCGTAGGAGAGACAATTTACCTGCTTTCTGCATTTGTGTGAACTTCAGGGTTTTGTCTGACTTTATTTTACTCAGAGTTCGGAAACCCATCCTGAACCATTTCTCAGATGTCTTCAATCCCACTCCAAACACAGAAGTAAAGAGCTGAAACAGGGAAAGGCATGCCTTTAGCTTCTGACATGACCATTATGACAATGAAGTGACACTTTTCAAGGTCAAGGGATTAGGAAAACAGTGTAAGCATACTTCTGACCCAGTTTCTCCTGAATATGACAAGTGGGTGGGTGATGGTAACTTTTTACAGAGCTTTTTGTTTCAGGGGGGTCCTTTCCTGACCTATGGTATTACAGTGGCTGGCATCTGCATAGGCTTCCGTGTAATCTGACCACCCTTTGCCTGTTCCGTCCACGTGTGACCACAGCTTTCCCTACCAGGCACTCCCCTTGGCCAGGGGTCCCTTACGCACACTCATGCTCTGCGGTTTTAAGAGGGATGCTCATGTAGGTTGTATGAATTCTCTGCTGTCACTCAGCTGGTAAGCGGCACAGCCCAAACTCAAATCCAGGCTGTCTGCCCTCCAAGCCTGGGCTCCTGCCCACAACCAGCTTTTAGGCCTTTGCATCACTCCGGAACCAAAGGGACGGGCAGAAATCTCTGCCACCCTGAACTCCAAGGTGGGGAACACTGGGGGGAACCAAGCCCTGCTTCGAAGTAGAGAAGGACACAGTGGGGAGCTTCCAACACAGGTTTGCTCCTTAAGAGCAGGTTTGTCTTGTCCCATGCTCCCAGTGTCCCAGTGCTATTTGTGCCCATGAGTGACAGATCCTAGAAGATCCTAGAAGATCTCACCACAGCATGGCAATACGCTCGTGCACCCGTATTTATTTTGGCATCTGCTTCCTAGACCACTATTATGGACTCATCGTGCCCCCTTCCACTCATATGTTGAAGCCCTAACCCCCACTGTGATGGTGTTTGGAGATGAGGCTTTTGGAGGGAATTAGGTTTAGATGAGGTCATGACTGTAGGGCCCTCATGATGGGGTTTGTGCCTTACTAAGAAGAGGCACCATGGGAGTTGCACTCTCTCTCTGTGCGTCATGTGAAGGCACATTGAAAAGGTGCCAGGAAGAGAGCCCTAACCACAACCCGACCATGCTGGCACCCTGATCTCGAACTTCCAGTCTCCAGAACTGTAAGAAAATAAATATTTGTTGTTTAACTCACCCAGTCTGTGGCATTTTGTTATGGCAGCCCAAGCTGACAAACCACCTACATTAAGTAATGGGGTTAACTGAAAAACCATTTTCAGCCAACACCTGTAAAATTACTTACTTTGAAGGACTGATATCGTTCATCATTTAACACAGCTTTAACTTCAGAACTTTCTCCATCTTCAATAATTTCCTGCATGGATAGTTGAAAAAATTGTTAGGGGCACTTGACGTGGCTCCGTCTGTTAAGCACCCGACTCTTGATTTCAGCTCAGATCACGATCTCACAGTTTGTGGGACGGAGCCCCACATCGGGCTCTGCACTGGTAGTGCGGAGCCTGCTTGAGATTCTCTCTCTCCCGTCTCCCTGCCCCTTCCATAGACATTATATAACATCTATCTATCTGTCTGTCTGTCTGTCTATCCCACATCTGTATATTAACTGCATTCCCTTCCCCCTCCTGCCTCCTATTAGGAAGCAGGACAAATCACATTTCACCCTTACCTCTATGACACACTTCACTTTGTCCCCCAGGCAGGGAATTCCTTCTGTGTCCTTCATACTGATGATTGTGAATGGCAGAGATTTAAGCACAGAAGCTGCTCTCATAAATGTCGCAGAGGAGACTTCATTTTCTTTAAACTCATAGTTTTCAGCCAGCACCTCGAAGGCGTCCTGAAGAACAAAACCAGGTGAGCCAAACACGGCCTGTTCCGAGCCTCTGAGCTAGTAGTCACTTGCAAACACCTGTTGCTCTTCTTGAGTGTTGAAATACCTCCTGACAGTCTCCTCGAAGGGTGGGATGGGGTCTCCCATGTCTTTGCACCCCTCCCTTGCTATGAGAGGAGCTGAACTGAAAAGACGGGCCACAGAGTGCTTCGTAAGGAGACTTTGAGTTTGCTGCCATTAGATATTCAGGAGCGATTCAACCAAAACCTGATCGCATGCTCACTGCACCCCCACTCGTCATTGCTCAGCATGACCCTGCCCTCTTTCCTTGCAGGCTTCCCCACCAGCGTGTGTCCAGGGCTCTGCCTGGATCACTGGGCACCTTCATCTCTCGGCTTGTATGTAAAACACAGTCAGCACTTAACATGGCAACAAAGGGGCATGATCACAGGACACGGACCCAAGGCGGGTTGTTTCAGGTAGGGCACATTTGCATTTCTAGCAGAGGAGGAAGTAGCTACAGCTGTGTGGCATCATGCTTCCGTGCCCAGTACTGCAGTTTCCTGTTCTTCCTGGCAGATGTGGGGCTGGAGGTCTCGAAATGAGAAGTTTTGTAGTTGATACACTACCACATGTTTTAACAACCTGACTACTTTCTCTAGGTTGGAGAACGAGCAGCTGTGGACCTGTGAGGGTCATTTGAAACGCAACTGCCAAACTTCAGGCCTGGGTGGGGCTTTGGAGACAATCTGGCTAATTTCTAGTTGAACGGGTGAGAAAACCGAGGCTCAGAGAGAGGAACTGACTTGCCCGAGCTAGTTAAGATCAGAGAGGTGAGAATCCAGGCCTGCTGTCTCTCACTTGCCTGGTTACCCAGCAAAGGCTGTTTATGCATTAGTGCTGTTTCTTTGTAACTTGCTCTTACTGTGTTTTGGACTAATTACAGTATTTGGTTTTTCCAAATATTTGCCTTTCACAAGTGTTGTGCCCCAAAGTGACAATTCTCATCAAATAGTAATTTACCATCTCTAAACAATACAAATATATTTCTGATTGTATTTGTCCATGTCTACAACAGAAGTAGATCCATTCTGGACTGAAATAAGAACCAGAGATCAGGCCGGGGGTGGGGGGGAGTGAGTGAATGTGGGGGGGTAATTTTCCTAGATATTCAGAAAATTACACAATTGAATTTGCAGATCCATGGGGGCGCCTGGGTGGCTCAGTCGGTTGGGCGACCGACTTCGGCTCAGGTCACGATCTCGCGATCCGTGAGTTCGAGCCCCGAGTCGGGCTCTGTGCTGACAGCTCAGAGCCTGAAGCCTGTTTCAGATGCTGCGTCTCTCCCTCTCTCTCTGACCTTCCCCCATTCATGCTCTCTCTCTGTCTCTAAAATGAATAAACGTTAAAAAAAATTAAAAAAAAAAAAGAATTTGCAGATCCATGGAAAGACGCTGCAAGCCCTTCATTTGCTCTAGGGGTTGTTGTAGAGCCCCTTACCGTGAATACGTGGTTAAAGTTGTTTAAAGTGGTTCTTCTCTGACATGCATACAGAGGGATCTTTTTTACAAGTGGCGGAGTCTTCTGGAGCTCTGGGTTTGGGCTAGCTGAATAATCTCTTCTCACCTAAACAAATGCGGAAGCATCCGTTTTTAATAGCAATCAATAGTCATAATCATAGATATTATGAAGGAGAAAAATTGGAGGCAGTTTGATGGCAATTGTCCCTGAAGAGGATAAAATTATAGAGAGTCAGATTTTATGTTACACACGTCTCTGATATTTGCATTTGCTACGGTTTACATGTATTGTATTTTTTAAAGTTTATTTGTTTGTTTTGAGCTGGGGAGGGGCAGAGAGAGGGAGAGAGAGAATCCCAAGAAAGTGCTATACTGTCAGTGAACAGCCCGACACGGGGCTCCATCCCACAAACTGTGAGATCATGACCTGAGCCGAAATCAAGAGTTGGAGGCTTAACCAACCGAGCCAACCCAGGCGCCCCAACATGTGTTATTTTTGCAATGAGAAAAACAAACGTGCAAAGAACCATCAATTAAGTACCATTTTCCTTTTCCACGAACTTATGTACTCATGGTCTGAACCTTCTTCCCGCGGGTTCTAGCATTAATGGTGAAGGACTTGGAATTAAGAGATTAATTTTCATCAGTTTTTCTTTATGAATGATGACAGTCAGAAAAAAAAAAATAGGAAGCCTATACTTTTCTGGTTACCAGAACATCAAGGCTTCCACATTTTGAAATATTTGTGCATAGTGTTGTTCATAAAAGCAGCTACCATTTATCAGCTGCCTGTCATAGATCAGGCTCTGTGGTAAGTGCTTTACATGTATGTTACTCTAATTCCCTAACCATCTTGTGAGGTAGTTTCTTTTGCTGTCTTATAACGTAGAGGAGGAAACTGAAGCTCAGAAAACCCGAGTGACTTTCCCAAGGTCACACAGGGAGAAGGCAGACCGCCTGGGGGTTAAGCTCAGGTCTGTTGATTCTATAGCCCATGTTCCTAATCGTCAAGAAAAGGGCAAAGAGGATCAACCGTAACACTTACAAGCTGGTGTTTTCCTGTCACCTCTACTGGTTTTCCTGCTCCCATGGATTCTATCAGCCAGGAGATGTCCAGGAGCTCTAGCTGTGAGCTGGCTTTTACATTCTGTACCTGCAGCCACTCTAGGACATCTGAGCCAGAGTTGTTTTCTGCTACAATGTGGGTGACGGAATCACTGCAGAATGCAAGAAAAAGCTATCAGCTGAGGGGGATTTCAAAAGGAGAAGGGCTCCTCTTACCTTGAGGTGTTCAGAACATCCCATCTGATGAAGAAAGATGCATACTAGACCTGACCATAGGCACAGATAATTGAGGCCTCCAGGGAAGGGAATTCTACATTAATTAGTGTAGCCACAGTGGTCTATGTTACATGTCAGACACGAGAAAAATTAAGAAAACATTAACAGAATTGTGGTGTCAATGGAAAACCAAAGTCCAGAGATGACAGAAGATGAAATTTTTCTTAAAGTAGCACCAAGCATTCCACAGGAGGCTTTGGTATGCCATTTCGTATTTATTTGTAGAAGACTTCAGTCCAGTGTCATTCAAACTGTCTATGACCCACAGTTAGAAATACGTTTTATATTATGACCTAAAATAAAAATATAGATACATGTGGATATGCTTCTAACATCTCATTAAATTGATCTCACAGCCCATTAATAGATGGTGACCAGCTTTGGGGAAGTATTACATGTTTTTTCAAAGCACAATCTTGTGACAGAGGGTAGGCAGGAAGCTTTCGCCTAATAATCACCGAGCACTTAACCATGCTTCAGCACCATCCAAGTACCTTACGCCCATCATCTCATTTGATACTCACAAAGTTCCTCAGGCACGTGTTATGTTATTCATACTTCAAAAACGAGGAAACTGAAGAACAGAGTTTAAGGGACATTCTGAAGGCCACACAGCTAGTAAATGCCCTTCATCCTTTCTGATTGTCTTTTTTTGGGTCAAGTAGGTTATTTCTAGTTTTTAATAAGTCTTCACGGTCAGCATCATATCCTTGGAACCAATGTGTTTTCAGTTTCTTTCAGTTCAAATAATCTATGAATCTGGGAGATAGCAAGATGCATATTTGGGCATCCAAGAGAAAAATAGAATTCTTTTCTCTTTCCTACTTCTCTTCCTTGACTTCCTCTTGCTCCTTCTCCTTTTTTGATTGACTCATAGATGCATTGGGTATTTTTTTGTTGGCTGTTGTATTCACAGCCCAGGTTCCTTGTAGTGGCAGTGGTAAGAAGTTGGAGTTTCCAAAGAAGGAAAGGGAAGTTTGTGGACATTAGTATCTTATGTGAGACAGATGGTTAACGATATGTTATGACAAGGCATAAAGCATGGACAAGATCTGCAAGTGATGTGCAGAGAAGGAAAAGAGCTGGTGTGAGCCGGTGTGAGCTGGGAGAGGCTGGCTGGCTTTGTGGAAGGAGGGGTTTGTGTCCACTGATGAATGGGGAGGGATAGGCACCTAGATGGCAGAACTTAGGGCCCTCCTGGAAGAAAAGGTTCAGGGGCCAGAAGAAAAGTAGGGGAATGGCCTGGATCAGAGTGAAGAGTTTATGTTGGGAAGTAGTTGTCGATGTGGCTGAGTCGGTTGGGGCAACCAGGTTACAGAAGGTCTTAGAAGCCTCGTTTGGGAGGTCGGATCTTATTTTCTGGGGTTGTGGAACCAGTGAAAGCTTTCGTGAGCAGGACACAGTGATAGCATCACTATGTTATTTAAAAAAACTAATCTTGGAAACCAATTTGACAATAAACTTCATATACTGAAAAAAATACAGATTATTATATAAAGTAAAAAAAATAATAATAAATTAAAAACTAATCTGGATGGGGGGTGGGAGGGAGGGGAGGGTGGGTGATGGGTATTGAGGAGGGCACCTGTTGGGATGAGCACTGGGTGTTGTATGGAAACCAATTTGACAATAAATTTCATATATTACAAAAAAATTTAAAAAATAATAAATTGTCCCCCTTTAAAAAAAAAAACTAATCTGGTCCACACAATGGTTTGGAGGGGAGAGTGATGGGTGGGAGGGTTGGGAGCTGGATAATTCTCACCCAGTTTGGCTCCTGTAGCACCAGGAAGGAAGGCAAAAGAGATAAGAGGGACCTCTGGCTTCAGTTCACCTGCAAGAGCTGAAGTGGAGAACAGAGTCAACTATTACTCTCCCGTATTTATACAGGAAAGTAAGAGCACTTTGGGTAGAAATAGGGATTTCAGAAGTTGCGGCTCTTTGGGGGACAGTGGAAATGAAATTTATTTCAGGCATGCTGCATTTGAAGGATGGCAAGAGGTCCAAGTGAAAATGGCCGGTTGACAGTTGGAATCTAAGTCTGGCGTGGGGAGAGCGTTGGGGGCTGGGGGCCAGAGCTGAGACCATCTGGATGGCAGGATGTGCAGCGGGCCAAGCAGAAGTACGTCGTGGTGAAACCACATCTGACAAGAGTTGGGAGAAGGCAACTCTCTGCATCCCTATTCTAGGTCCACATCATTCCAAAAATTCTTTATAACAAGCTTCTTGCAAGATCGTTTATGTGAAGACTTTAAGAAGACAACAAAAGGATTAATAGAGCTACAAAGGAAGTGTTATTCCATCTAGATTTCTGCCCTTTGGAGGGAAACTTCATTGTTATATTATTATTAATTGTAGTATAATATTTATTTTTATTATTATTATTAAGGCTCTGTCTAAACTTCAAGGGGAGAAGGGTATGCTGAGGAGGAGCCCTGGGGCTCAACTTCCAAATTCAAGCCCCTCACCATCCACTCTCCTATCATCCCCACCCCCACTATTGCTTTCCTTGGGGCCATGTGGTAATGTGTGAGCTCACACTATTGGATGAGAACCACATGCATTTCTTACAGAGTTAATATAAGCATATTTGCAAATGACAGGCCAAACATCCTATGGAAAAAGACTGATTTAAACTTCCAACCCCTGCTCATTAAGCAATTGGCAAACAAAACAACAACAACAACAACAATAGAGCACACACACGCACACAATCAAATAGGACCTCTTCAGCCACTCACACAGAGCTACTCAGAGTTCGGGACTGCTTGTCACTGGTTCCCACAAGGTAAGCACAGAAATCGAAAGTCAGCATTTAGAAACTTTAATGGTAGTTCGACACCATCACAGTAGCTTATTTTTCGTTGTTTGTTTTTTGTTTGTTGATAAAAACATTGATCTGTGGTGAATTTTTTGAAAACTGGTCCTTCACCATAAATCACTTAAGGAACACTGTCTAGAGAATACTGTCTGTTCTAGCCCAGTCTACATTCCCTGTCTTCTTGTGTTGCCTGAGTTTGGCCGATGGACTCCTCGTGGCCACCTGGCTCTGGACTACAATGTGCTTTCTGTGTTGGGCTTGTCACGTGCCCTTCGCAGACCATTCACGGTCTCTGACTGTGTTTGTTCACTGTCAGTTCTGAGCCTGTGGCATCAGCACTCCTGGGAGAGCCACTGCCTCCCATGTGTTCTGCTGACAATTTCTCAGTGCTGTGCTGTGGCAGCTCTTTGTCTGTTTGCTGGTAGAGCAATTTTCTCTCTGCTCTGAGTATGCCTATATTGGAAATATTAATAATATTGGAATATTACTGGCCAGACACCGTGGCAGGCACATTTCATGCATTCCCTCATTTAATTGTCAACAATGCTGTGAGGTAGGTAATTTCACCCCCATCTAAGATGAGAAGAGACCTTGGGGACATGAAAAATTCACCCAGCTGATGATTGGTGGAGCAGGATTAGATAGACCTTTGTTTTGTTCTATTTTAATCCAAAACCCGTGTGCAGTACTAAACTGAACGACCCCTCTGTGACTTCATGCTTTTTCCATGGCTGTAGAGAGTGCTGCTCCTTTTCACAGAAGGAATAACATCTGGAAGGGTGACATCATAATAAAAAACCCTGATTCCCTCCGAAGGGCAGAAACAGAGAGGCAATAACACTTTCTGTAGGCCAGTTCCTATTGGCCACAGTGTCCCTGCTGCTGCACGGAATTTGTGTTTGGTGCCTTTTGTCCAACGGCATATGGACCGCAGTGAGACTGCAAGACACGCAGAACTGTCCCAGAAAATCTGAAAGAACAGTTGCCATAGCTACACAACAACATGGAGAAGCCACGGGGAGGCTGGCAGGCTCTCTGAGCTCTGAGTTTTCCTAAACCTCGCAGAGAGGAGGATATGCTGAGGTGGAGCCCCGGGGCTCACCTTCCAAGTTCGGGCCCCTCACCATCCACCCTGACCATCCCTCCTGCACCACCACTGTCTCTTCACCGGGGATGTCTCTGGACACGGCCCTGCCTCTACCAGAGACAGTCCCTCTACCGGGGACGCGGAGGGAGGAGTGCTGGATAAGGATCCACAAAGAATATAATGTACAGGCATACCCCCAAGAAAAGACTGGAGAGAAATACTCCAGACCATTAGAAAAAATAAACACACACACACACACACACACACACACACACGTGTATATTCTTACTTAATCCTCACAAGAGTCTTACGAGGTGGGCGATATATAACTTCAGATGAGAAAACCAAGGCTTGTGGAGGTTCTGTGAAACCAGGATTCAAACCCAGCTGTGCATGACTCAAGCAATCTCTTAACGTTCCACTAGACTGTGGTTAGACCCCTGAGTGAGATGCTGTTCAAGTTTTTTTTTTCTATATTTTCCCATTTTCTGTCATGAACCCTCTATCATCACATTCTACTGAAAGGGGGGGAAAATACACATGAATGTCATTTTCAAGGCCAAAACCTGGCACTGGGGCTGAGGTGGTACCTGCCTGGGCCCCAGAGTCCTGGGCTTTCTTCACATACTAAAAGGTGACAGAAGGGGGCACCTGGGTGGCTCAGTCGGTTAAGCGACTAACTCTTGGTTTCGGCTCAGGTCATGATCTTGTGGTTCGTGAGTTCTAGCCCCACGTCAGACTCTGAGCTGGCAATGCAGAGGCTGCTTGGGATCCTCTCTCTCCCTCTCTGCCCCTCCCCTGCCTGTGCTCTCTCCGTCAAAATAAATAAATTTAAAATAAACAAATAAAAGTGACGGAAGCCTTGGGCAGTGACCCCAGCCCCTTCCAAAGACTCCAAGGTTCTGCTGAGATGGCTGTTCCTGAAATGTCCATGAATTCAGTTCTTTAAGTACACCTAGTTCCTTAGCCAGGGCCAATCACTAATGCCTTGGACTAAGTTTGGGAAGGCTTGAACCAATTATAACAATTCTGAACTAGGATTTGTCCCTCAGCTTGCCACAGGGAACAGTCAATAGACAGACCATTGGTGGAATGAATTCATGAATTAATTATCCACAACTCTAAAGGAACTGAACTCGTGTCCACCAGAGACATCCAAGAAGCGGGGTTAAAATTCAGATGCCTGGGCCTTATGAGCAGAGATTCAGATTCAGTAAATCTTACCCAGAGCCCGGGAATGTGCTCCCTTGGTAATTCTGGCCTAGTCAGCTCCGGTTAGCCATTGGTGCATAACCAACTATGCCAAAGTTTGAGGCTTTAAAAAAAGCAACGATTTGACTATAACTCACAGTTTGGGGTGAAGGATTCAGAATTCAGGCAGCTGTTGGGTATGGTGCCGGTGGAGGCGTGATGCTCCTTGTGGCTCGGTGCATCTGGCACGTTGGTGAGGATGGCAGGGAGGTGGGCTGGGCTGCATCTATCAGCCTGAGCACCCTCGCGTGGCCCCTCTCGCCAGGGACTCAAACTCCTTACATGAGGTTGTTTAGCAGATCCAGGGAGCGGCAGAAGCCCCAGGGCCCTTTATGACCCAGCATCAAAAGTCACGCGGTGACACTATGTTGAAGCAGTCACAAGCCCTCTCAGATACAAGCAAAGGGAAAATCGTCCCTGCCTCTCCTTGCGGGCCACCACATTCTAAGACGACCTCACAGCCCGAGAACCGCATTTTGAGAGATGGTGCTGGAGAGAAAATCTTTAACTGCCCTCACACTGGACTCTGGGCTCCATGGTACCAGAGTTTCCCAGCGTGGTACTCGTTGCTCTGAAGGTACGTGAGAGAATTTTAGCGGGTACACAACTGAACACTGAAAAGGCATATGTGTTTATATCTACATGTTTAAATTTATGCATATCAGACTCATGTTTTTTGAGTTTCATGGGTTTTATGTTATTCCCTAGGACAAGGCTAAATTATTACTACTTAAAAATTTTTTTTAATGTTTATTTTTTTTTTGAGAGAGGCAGAGCGTGAGTGGGGGAGGGGCAGAGAGCAAGGGAGACACAGAATTGGAAGCCGGCGCCAGGCTCTGAGCTGTCAGCATGGAGCCCGACGCGGGGCTCGAACCCACAAACCGTGAGATCATGACCCGAGCCGAAGTCGGACGCTTAACCGACTGAGCCACCCAGGCACCCCAAGGCTAAATTATTTTTAACAATTCATCTTAGGGGCAATTAGAAGAAACACGTTAAGTATATAGTAACATATGTGGTAAAACATACATGATTATAACAATCATGAATGTGACCCTCAGATGTTCAGAAAGCCCTGAGTTAGGACATTCACTCACAAATTTTGGTTCTGATTTTTTTTTTCTGGTATCTACCTCCTCACTGCTCCCATCTTTCTTTTCCTAGTTGGTCTTGCCTCTGAGTATAATTAGAAAAATGCTTCATGAAGAAAGAGGTGGCCCTCCTTCTTGGCCTGGAGACAGACTGACCCCCACTCTGACTTCCACAGTCTTCACGGATGGTCACCTGCTTTTATCTTTGTCTTTAAAATTGTTTTCTTTCCCCAGAGAGGTCATTCCCAATTCTTCCCATCTGATGTAGGACTTATCTTATACATAATGACTTTAAATAGTAATTTACAGTTAAACTGAGCTAAATACCACTTAAAAACCCTCCTGCCAATTTCCCTTAGCAACTGATCTGTTTCAGAATCCCAGAAACAGAAAAATCGAAGCAGTTTTATTTGGTTTTGTTCCACACTCATACTATCACCATTAGATAGGTTTCTATTTCCAGCCCTGATATACTTAAGACTGAAGGGGTCTTGCCTTGTTTTGTTTTTTTTGTTTTTGGGTTTTTTTTTTTGGTCCCACCTTAAATGAAATTATGAACATGAATTTAAAATCCACAGATTTTGAAACATGAGGTAATCTGGACCAGAGAAGGGCTGGAGCTTACAATGCATGTCCTTGAATTTATAAAGTTTTTAGTATTTTGCTGATTACAAAAGTAATACTGGTGCATCATTGAAAAATAATTTAATTACAACAATTAATCTTGGTAATCACAAGTTCCTTTGTCTGGTTTTATATTTGTCAAATTATTCTTTTAGTAAATATTCTTTTTTAATGTTTTTGTTATTTATCTTTGAGAGAGAGACAGGGCACGAGCAGGGGATGGGCACAGGGAGAGGAAGACACAGAATCCGAAATGGGCTCCAGGCTCCGAGCTGTCAGCGCAGAACCTGATGCGGGGCTCGAACTCACGAGCCGTGAGATCGTGACCTGAGCCAAAGACAGATGCTTAACCCACTCAGCCACCCAGGTGCCCCTGAGCAAATATTTCTTGAAACTACTGTGTATCAGAAAACTGTCAAAGTTCTGAGAATGAGCTACAGGATGGCCCCTAAGATGCCCTTGCCCTTATGGAGCCAGGGAGGAGTAATTGGATAAGATGTAAAGCCAAGTGGCAGAGCTGGGACCAACCCTTCACCACTGATCCCACCCATGTTCTGGGGAGGAAGTTCTGTCCTCTACGAGGGTTTCCAGGGGTCTTCGGTCTTGGATGCAGAGAGGTGTAATTAGTTCAAGGTTGGGGTATATCTTGCTTTCAACAGACAATACTTCCCAAAGATACCCTTGTGGACAAATTAAGATGTTTAAGCAGGACAAAAGTGCCATCCGGTGGGTTTCTACTGCTCCAACAGCGGAACTGAGAAAGTGTTAAACTACTGAGTAGTGTCACCCCGGAAAGCGACCCTCCTTAGCCACAGCCCTTTCTTCTTCAACATCAGTGATTTAGGTCAAGACATAGTAAGCTTAACTAATGAGTTCATGGAGGAGGGTCAAAGACAGAGTTTTAAAACAGCTCAAAGTATTAGAACCAGGGAGTGAAATAAGAACATGACAAGCACTGGATTCTCATCCTTCTCTGGCTCATCCTAAATAATGTAAGGATTATGAAGTTGCTCTAAAATTTAGGATATTGACTATGGAATAAAACTCAGTGTCTTTTTCATGAATGTGCAAAATGTGTCAAATGACTTGACATCTCCCCTGATTTCTATTTTAAGATCCAGCTTCGTATGGTTGTTGAATAGCATGTTTTCTGAAATATAACATTAATATAAGATATAATATTAGTGGAACTCATTCCAAATATAAGGATACAGTGCACGTATGCTCGGGAATGAAATAGCTCCAGATAGTTCAATGGATTGAGGCACACCATTTCTAAGCTATGTGTTCAGGTCCAGGTAAAGTAGGAATCAGATGTTTCCTCGAATGTAATCCTCCTGGCAGCCAAAGAATGTGCTAGAAACTATGGAGATTGCTCCCTATATATATAATATATATAATACACACACACACACACACACACACACACACACACACACACATCTTCTCTTTCTTTGAATCTTATGTACTAGAAAGAGAAAGGATAGGCTTCACTAATGAGAAGTATCCTTTCGTATAGAAACTAACTTTATTTTTAAAATATATGCTTACCATAAAAAATTTGGAAAACACAGAAAATAAAAGCAACCATAATTCCTTCCTACTATACCCTTCCTCACAAGATAATCACAACATTTTGATGGTTTTCCTTCCTGTCTTTGTTCTCTTTGTTTATATCATTTGACCTAGTTCAATTCCTCTCCTTAGGGTTTTACTGTCAATGGATCCAGCCAATTAACAAGAAAACAATCACACTTCACATCTGTATAACTGTTTTGTTTCACCAAAGCACATTGACATCCATCATCACTTTTGGTGCTTACCTCAGAACAGACTATTTTTCAGGAAACCAAGGGCAGAGAGGAGAGAGGGGGTCTTGCTCCCCACCACGTGGCTGGAAAGGGTCAGAGCCAGAACTGGAGCTCTCTAGATTTCTTATCTAGAGATGTTCCCCGGCCATAATTTCTATTGTCTCTCCCAATTACAGTCTATGTATCTCTGTACAGAAATTCCGTTTGAGAGCTAGGACTTCTACTTCCTGTGGTTTATTTTTGTCCATAGAACACGTTTGCATTTAACGTGTCTTCTGGGCTGTCAGCCTGGTAGCTTCACCATCACATGCCTGGCAGCAGTTAGCTCACCCTGCACAGTTTCCTCTGTTGCCTGAGCAGCCAGGCTTGGTCCTTGGCAGCAAGCATCTGGGGGCACAGAACTGCCTCTCTGGCTCTGTTGCCAAAAGAAGAAACCTGCCTCCTGTGTCTTCCCAACTACCTGCCCGAGCCACCATGTCTGTATTCGTAGCTGTGTCCATGACTAGTCAGCCCTTGCTGGAAGTATGGCCGTTTCCACTGAGAGAGCTTTCTATGTAAGTGGTACCTTGACCATCTGGCTGTCGCCTTCCTGCCTGGCCCTTGTCAAATTTCTTTACCACAAAAAGCAGTTCCATATTTGCAAAGGCTTTTCATTTCTGCTTTCCAATTTCCTTTTTTTTTTTTTAATTTCCGGGGTTTGCCCTCTTTAACTATGTCATCTTTTCTTCCCCCAATTCCAACATTTTATGTAAGTCCGTAAGATTGGGTAGACTTAACAGTTAGATGAAATCTACAATTTCATGGAAGGAGTGTTGAGATTTGGAGCTTAACATCCCAAACGAGATAGGGGGCTAAAAAGAAAAAAAAAAAGAGGCAGAGGGGGGAAAGGAGTTCATGTAAAGAGAAATCAGATGGGAGAGAGACCATGGGAGACTCAGGAATTTCTGAATAGGGCATTCTAGTAAAAAATAAAATAAAATAAAATGTTTCTGTGACATTGACTCTTCATATGAATTATGAGTACTTTGGAAATTACCGTATCTTATTACTGACTTTTGTCTTGTGTTTCTCTAGCAATATGAAGCTGGCATTTCTTCAGCAGGAAATGCTTGTCAGCTTTATTTTTAAATATCAAAGACTATTTTTAAAGTAAAACATTTCTTTTCACTTAGAATTCTTACAGTTTTTCCCAGGAAAGTTGTGGTCAATCTATTCCTTGGACAAACAAGGCCAGCCAACTGTGCTAGTCATTCTTTACCCACTGCAAGCCCCGTGGCCGTTCTGTTTGGAGCTACTCATTTCAAGGTTTTAATACCATTTGTTTCTGGATTTTGTTTTGTCTTCTCTTCCATCCAGTGGAGACCGGTTAGATGAACCACAAGGCTAATTGCTGCAATGAACGGGATTGTGAGCAAACAAGTGTAGATGACCCAGAGAGTTGCCCTTTTGTCTGAGCTCTGACCTCATCACTCGGCCCCATGTCTAGCAGCCCTGGACAGAGCTGTCCTTGAACCTTTAACCAGAACCCCTAGCTCCGTGAACCCCGCTGGGACTGCTCTTCAGAAAAGCATGATCAAAGTCACATTTGGGTGCCTATGGAGAGCCAGCTGCAGTCACTCATCCTAGCCCATCACAGACACTGGTCACCTCACCACAGCCAGATATTTAGCTTAATTGTCAAAGAACCAAACCATTCTTTCTGCCTCAGAGTAGCTAAAAAGAATTTTAAGTTTGTTTATTTTGAGAGAGAGAGAGAGAGACAGCACAAGCAGAGGAGGGGCAGAGAGAGAGAGGGAGAGAGAGAAAGAGGGGGAGAGAGAGAGAGAGAAGAGAATCCTAATCAGGTTCTGCACTGTCAGTGCGGAGCCCCACGTGGAGCTTGAACCCATGAACCATGAGATCACAACCTGAGCCGAAACCAAGAGTCAGACGCTCAACCTACTGAGCCACCCAGGTGCCGTGAGTAGCTGAATTTTTTGATTGAACTCAATAGCGTTTTGTTCAGTTTGGTCAGGAACAAAACTGAGTGGTTTCTGCATTAAATTTTCCAATTATATTTCTGTTATCATCCCTGGATACCTCATCTCATAATGGTGAAAGGCAAAAACAAAGGAACAGAAAAATAAGAAACCACCTTATCTTTTGGTGCCAACTAGTTTCAATATAATTGTATCAGTTATACATCTTATTTCCTTTAATTAGTTGGCTTGAATGTGTTCTTTGATTTCAAACCTACTTTCCCAGGAGAAATAGCACTTCTTCTATATGTGGAAGAAGACACAGGTTCTTTGGGTTCCAAAGAAGCTATTCACAAAAACCCTGCCTATTCATAAAATGAAATCAGTGAGGTCCTACCTGAGCTCATTTTCAACCCTGAATCCTTTCCTTCGTGCCAGCTCCATGAGGAAGGCTCTGCGGGTGGTTCCCATTTTCTTCTCCAAAATATAGAGAACCAAATCCCGAAACTTGATGTCATGCGGAGGAGAGACCATTGAGGCACCCATCTGCCTGGGCCTCTTCTTCCGAGGGCTCGAGTGGGCCATTTGCAAAGGATCCATGGGAAGAAGCTTCTGATGCTTCTGCCTGTGCCATCGATCGGTGTCTCCAGAAGTGAGGGAGAGCCCGCCCTCCTTCATGAAGAGCTCTGATGTCATCTTACTGGCAGACTCTGATGTCAGGGAAGGGTTTCCTGGGCCCTGCCCTGGTGATAGCTTCCTGCTGAAGAGCAATGGAGAATTTTTATCTCCGTTCAACTCATTTGTTCAATGTGGAGATCGTAATGGAAACAGTAAGTTAACTTCGCTTTCCTATGTATAATCTCACCAGATCCTCAGAGTAACCTTGTGAGGAAGGTAGGGAAGCATTATTATTCCCATGTTAGCATCTACCTATCTATTTATTGTTCATTTATTCATTCGGGCCCCTCTTGTCTTTGTCGTCTATTCCTTTTTAACCTTCCAACTTGCTTGGTTCTCTTCCTCTCTTGGGCAATCATTATAATACATTGGATTTCTATAGGTTGTGTGGGTGTTATACGATGCACGCAGTTGTTTTGATTTTACGTGAATGGCATTGCTAAGTTTCTCATTCTGCTGATCACTTTTTTATTCAAAACTATGTTTTCAGATCCCTCCACGTTGCTCTATGTGCTAATTTGTTCATGATGGACACTTTAGCTATGTTGATGCATTTTGTAAGTGAGGAAACCAAGTCTCAGTTGACTCAACATCATAGAGTAAAGAGGCAGAACCAGGTCTTGAACTCAGGTTTTCAGACTCCAAATGTTATATATCTCAGCTTTTTCAGTGGATTAAGTTTGCCTGGAGAAGTCTATTATGTAACTCTAAACTTGGATCTTTTGGGATGGAACGGGATGATCTTTAAATGAGATTGCTGTCATAAAAAGACATTTTCATAATTTTATGTGCAAAATAAAAATTAGTGTCTCTCATCAATATACTTTATAAATCTCATTTCTTGACCATCTACCAAGTGGCCAGGGCAAGCATCTATAAGCCTTAGCTGATTGAATTTTCATAATACCACTGCCTGGTAGGTGTTGGCATCCCCAGTGAGGTAAACAACTTGCTCAAGGTCACAGAGCTAATAAATGGTTATGGGTAGGAAATTATCAAGCTAAGTTGAACTCAGATCTGTCTGCTTGGCACAGAGGAAGCACTTCAAATAAATGTCATTTGGTAGTAATTTGAGGTTTTGTTTTTAGAGAAGAACCAGTTCGATCTGAAATCAGATCTATATGTTTTATAAAACTATTAAATCAACAAAATATGATGTTAACCACTGTCTTATTTAATCTGCTTTGAATCACTGGTATTGAAAAGATCACCAGCAAAAATTTTAAATGCGATGATGGCTGTCTGGTTATCAGGCTATTGTCTATCAGCCCCAAATCCACCTTTCTCTCCTGGGCTCTATGAGGTTGGGGGTGGGACTGTGTAAATGCCATTTCCCAAGGTCAGCGGGCTCCCTGCTAGGCTCTACCAGTAGGAGGCACTAGAGGGACTAAGTCCAAGGCTGGACCCTAACTGATACACTGTCCAATTAAATGAGGCACTGGAAATGAGGACCCACCTACACTGCTGGAGGTATACTCCTTCTAAAAGGAACTCCAACAACAACAAAAATCTTTAAGATGTCCAAATTCCCTAAGCCAGCATTTCCATTTTTTTAAGAAAGAGAGACACATAAATATGAATGCACTAAGAGGTTCATCACAACATTTTACAGAGAAGACTTAAAAAAACAAACAAACCATGAATGTCCAATAACAGCAGGAGGTGATAAAGTATGACAGGACCCTACGCAGCCACTAAGACCATGTCATAAGGAAATATTGTAAAACATGGGCAAACGTTCACAATCTAATAATTGTAAAATCAGTGTATAAAATAATAGTTACTGTATGACATCAGTTTTGAAAGAGAAGACTAGAGAAGTATATGGCAAGCTTAATATAATAGTAGATATCGCTGGTTGTAGGGTTTATGCATGATTTCTATTTGTGCTTTTCTGTGTTTACCAATTCTCTATAATAAACATGAGTCACGTTTGCCACCACAAACACAGACAACTTAGAAAAATTACCTTGAGTTGATACCAGGTGGCCTTATGCAAGCTATGATTCAAAGGTAGGAGGTTGCTCAGAGTAAGCTAAATGGCAATGGATTGTGTTTTCTGCTAATTACACACAGGGCTGAGGGACAAACGCTTTTACATTTTGTGTAAAATCCTATCTCGCTACCAGGCAAGACCCCACTGAGGAATGGATGGGGCTGTGTTATCCTGCTTGGTTTAGATAACTTACTGAAGCTGAATCTGGGGAGGGGATCTGTGGCGTCTGCGTCCTTTTTCCTGCCTCTGAGGGTCCCTTCCAGGGGTATCATGTAACCCGTGCTAGGATGACAGTTATGAGAGCTGAGGCCATTGTCATGGCGGGAGGAAGGGAGGCGTGAAGCCCCTTAGCCTCACCTTAAAACGAGGCTGAGCATACCAAAGTCTCATCATTTCAGGAATTAAATTAAATCATGCTCACGAAAGTGCCTGGGAAATCATGAACCACTGTACAAAGGTCAATTGCTGTTGTTATTCTCACTGGCATTGCTAACGGCAAGAATTGATTAATTTCTTCTTACTGAACCATCATTTCTTGGAGCTATTTGCACCAGGTGTTGAGCACGCCCTTGGTCCAGTGTATGGGGTCAGTCAGCTCCAAATCTCAGTGGCTTAACACGACACAAGTTTATTTTCTCTAACGACATTTTTTGGGTAGAGGATTCTCCTTCACTCAAGACTCAGACTGATGGAAGCTTCACATTTTTGTGCCTGGACTACTTGGACTATGAGGTTGTCTTGGTCACCGTGGCAGAGAAGAGGGCACTGGGGGTCTTGCATTAGCAATTAAATGCTTTGTCTCAAAAATGATATACATGACTGCTGTTTATAGCCCTGGTCAGAACTAGTCACATGGCCCCACCTAAATGCATCAGGGCTTGGAAATGCAGGGGAGCACAGGGGAATTGGGGGCAGCTTTCCTGTTCCTGCTACGCCCAGGATCAAGGTATTGATTAGTTTTGGAGACTCCCTAGCAAGGGGATGTTACTGCATCTGCACTAAAGCCACAGCAGAGTTTATGGAGGACGAGAGCCCTGCACTTGCTAGAGGAGAAGCTCAAGAGAAGGACCACACTGTACAGTGGTCAGGCCATTCTAGGGCCTTCCTTGAATTCCAAGCTGTTGGTGTGGTCCTGGGGACAGGAAGATCTGATCTCTCTAAAACACCTCCATACCAACTGTTCCTCCTTTCAAGTGGCATATAGGGAGGGACGTCCTTTATAAAGTGTCCAAGCTATCCTAAATTTGGATCAGGTGCCTCCCTGCCTGCCCAGTCTTCTGGGCCACTTTGCCCATAAGAGCATGTGTCACTCTGTATTGCAACGCTCTAATCCCCTGTGTGTACCTGGACTTATTATAGTCCATTGGGGCAGGAGTCATATAGGTTGTATTCACGTCTGAGTCCCCAGCATCTAACACAACACCTTGTTCAGTAGGCACCAGTTAGTGTAGAATAAGCTAGAAACCAAATGTAAGTTGATGTTATTACTACTATTAAGCTTCTATGCTGTTTGGGTAACTATGATATGAATCTTCTGCCATGACCGCCCTTCTCCACCCTAGAAGTTCCCAACTAAATGTCTCTCCAAAATGAGCAAGTATACTATAGTTGTTAGGGAGCCAGACTGTCTGAATTCAACACCCAGACATTTATGAGCTGTGTGACTTCGGGCAAGTTACCAAACCTCTCTATGCCTCAATTCCCTCATCTGTGCAATGAGGATCATAATGATTTCTATCTTAGCGGTGGTTATGAGGACTGAATAAGCACTTCAAAGAGTGCTGGCATGCAACAAGTCCTCAGAAGTGTCCACTGTGAGTAGAACAGCTCAGCCCTCTTGTTCCACTTCCCTCCTCTGTCCCTCTCTGTCCTGTCTCTGCGTCCCCATACACTTGAGAGGTATCTTCTCAGAGTACTTCCCTCTGGCCTTTTGGTTTCCCTAGACTCTTTCAATAGTGGTGTCAGGCCCACTCAAGAACAGACTCAGGATCTCAGAGACCAAAGGGGTGCCCTGCTATGATGCCCAACATGGGTTCCAAGGAACACAAGTCTCATGAAGTGTTCTGGGCAAAACGAAAAGTTCTGTGGTGAATTAGGGGCACCTGGGTAGCTCAGTCAGTTGAGCGTCCAACTTCGGCTCGGGTCACGATCTCGCAGTTGGTGAGTTCGAGCCCCACATCCAGCTCACTGCTGTCAGACTGTCAGCACAGAGCCCTCTTTGGATCCTCTGTTCCCCCCTCTCTGTCCCTATCCCATTTGCGCTGTCCCCAAAATAAATAAATGGTCAGAAAAAGTTCTGTAGTGAATTAAGTTTAGGAAAGCCAGACGAACTATACAATTTGTGTTAGAACATTAACGTTTTCAAGAAGACTTGCAGTAAAGAAACCTCTTAAATTGTGTTTAGCCCGATGTATTCCCAGGTTGCCTGTATTTTTGTTTGTTCGTTCTCCAGAACACCTGTGGAATCTTGTCAAACACAGCAAGTGTTGACGGCTCCATGTGTACTAAGCCTTGGGGCCTGGAGTTAGGCCTAGTAACCACCTGCCACTCACCAGGTATGTGACCTTGGACAAGTCACTTAACCCATGCGATTAATTGTGAAATGGCAATTACGGTGCCAACTTCATCACATGGTAAGTGAGGAACAAGAGAACATAAACACACCCACCTGGCCCACGGGCGTACTTGGCCCTGTTCTACGCTCACCTTCACCTTGCCACTCCCAGGTGCTGGCGGATACGCCCTGGGCTCCGGGCTTGGGTAGGTAGTGCCAGCCTACCTGAAGGAGCACCTCTTGTCATTGACTGCCACTGTCACACTTTTATGCAATGGCTGCCCTTCTAGTTTAATGTTGATTTGTTCTTCCATTTTGGGTAGTTCTTGGTATCCTTCTGATCATTCTTAGACACCTTTATGAGTGGAGGGAGAGGGAGAGGGTTGCATATTTTCCCTGGTTTGGTGGAGAAGTGAGTCTCTTCCCATCAACAACATTATTTTTGTCCCTGGGAGTCCCGTTGCTCTGTTTTCGTGCTTTAGAAGAATTCAGTTTGAGAGAGAACACTTCTGCTTCCGGTAGTTTTATTTTCTTTTATATACCAAATATCTTGTATCATGTACTCATTTCAAGCTGTAGATCTGGGAAACCTGCCATCCCCAAACGTGCGGGCAGGGTTTTGTTTTGGTTTGGTTTCTTACCGAGCACCAGCTTCCTCTGCTGCCTGAACAGCTGTGTTTGGTTTGGGGGCAGCAAATGTTTTCTGGAGCTTAGAAGTGCCTCCTTGGGAAAACCTATAGAGTTTCTCGCATGACAAAAATCTTGGAAACGTTGCTTCTTACCACTGAGAAGCAATCTGTAGCTATGGATCCTTCATGCTAATAAATACAAGGAAACTCTACATTTTAGTTATGACTTGGGGTTTCACCTTTCCCCACAAGGTGAGAAAGGATGGCAAGAAAAAGGAAATTGATGGAAACCGCAGCTTATTTGTGACTCTGTGACTAGTCCTTATTCAAAACTATTTATTAAACTCCAGCTGTGCACAAAATGGTGGCTGAAAGCATGCATAGCAGGCATGGAGGGGAGAAAGCACAGGTACTTGCCTCAATGGAGAGTTTGAAAAGAGAGCTGGGATTTTATCTGCAAAGAATTGGGGCCTTAGGAAAATTAATCAGGCAGTCATGAATGGGATGAGTGGAAGGGGAGAAATTAGGAGAAAATGGTGATAATCTAGACGTGAGGTGATCGAAGACTGAACTGGGGTAGCCAAAGGAAGCCTGAGTGAAATGAGAGTGACAGGAGCTGATGACTGCGCTGGTGGCCGCTGGGTGGGGCCCCTGGGGTCATTTATGGCCCCTGGACACCTGGTGGGGAAGTCCTCCAGTACTGCCAGTGCCCGGGTGATTTCCAGATCTTTCTCTCCAGCCCATTCCTCTCTCTGGGGTGCCAGGCCCATTCAGGTTCCTCTTACGGGTCTTAATCAAAATGCCGAAAACAGAAACTACTCGCCCACCCTCCCCAAACCACTCCTTCATTTCTCTCCCCAGACCCCTTTAGTTCTCTCCTTGTCACTTGATGGGGTTTCTGAGATAACTAGTAACCTCTCCGTCCCCTTTAGATGATACACCACAAAGAAGCCCAGGGGTCAGACAGGCAGCGGGGAGCACGTGAATGTTAGACACTGGCTGGCAAAGTTCCAGAACATTTAGCCTTTGGTTTTTGTCAGCGGGCACTAGCCGGCTCCACCATGCCGTGTGATCTGAGTCACTAGATGAGCTTCATTTCTAGTAAAGGGGAAAATTTAGCTTGATTCTTTAGCTCCTACCTTCAGGACACCTAGAATTTAAAATTGAGAAGTTTATGATATGATCACAGTACACCGATGGAATAGCAGTCACGGTCATCTGTAAGGGTGTCAGGCTTTATGAAGTCCTCAACACCTCTTTTGATCTCCTGCTGGCAGAATTCCAAGGAGAGAGGGGAGGGGAGAGGCAGGAATGATGCTCACAGAGGAGGGAGCCCGCTGCTCCAGGGCCAGGAGGGAAGGAGGGAGGGGCCGGGTCTCTGAGAGTGCCGAGCACCTGAGCTGGCACTGGGTTGGCACTGGAGAACTTCTGAGCGGGACAGTGGCAGGGTCAAGTCAGCCTGGTGGGGGGCGTAGAGTGGTCAGGGAGGGGGCGCCTCGCACATGTGCAGATCCAAAGCCATGACTCCCGCTGGGAGACCATTGTGATCGGTCAGGGGAAAAGCTGACAAAAGTTTAAACTGGAGCCATTCATTCATTCGCCAATATTTATCATGTGGCTATAGGATGTTCCAGGCACTCTTGTACTCAATAAGAAAACAGAGTGCGGGGCGCCTGGGTGGCTCAGTCGGTTGAGTGTCTGACTTTGACTAGGGTCATGATCTCTCGGCTGGTGATTTCGAGCCCCACGTCGTCAGGCTCGGGCTCGCTGCTGTCAGCGCAGAACCTGTTTCCAATCCTTTGTCCTCCTCTCTCTCTGCCCCTTGCCCGCTTCCATGCTCTCTCTCAAAAACAAATAAACGTTTAAGAAAACAGAGGGAATAAAACACACTATCCCTGCTCTCATGAAATGTATACTCTGTTAAAGGGAAACAGACAATACATATAATTAATAATGAACTAGAATAGGCCAGGTGATGGTAAGTGCTATGGAAAGAAAGTGAGCGGATGGGGTGGGGTGGGGGTGGCCATTTTAACAGAGATGATCAGAAGTCCTCACCGAGGAGGTGACATTTGGGCAAAGGCCTGAGAGAAGCTACTGGCCATGGGGATAGAGACTGGGGATAAAGGGGCCAAGGCAAAGAGGTAAATCATGAAGAAACAACATTGAAAAGAATCTTGCAATTATTTAGACATTGAATTGGAGAATAGGATCACAACCAAAACTGTAAAAATATAGAATGAAACCAAATTTGCAATGTGTTTGTCCTTTATGGTTTGAAGAGAGTCAGTTGAATTGTTCAGTTATTCTTCTTTTTATGTTTATTTTACTTATTTATTTTTGGGGGGAGAGAGAGAACGAGCTAGTGTGGGAGGGGCAGAGAGAGGGAGGCAGAGGATCCAAGGCGGGCTCTGTGCTGATAGCAGAGCCCGATGTGGGCACGACCTCACAAGCCATGAGATCATGGCCTGAGCTGTAGTCAGATGTTCAACCAACCAAGCCACCCAGGTGCCTTTACCAGACGTTATGGGGGCAATTCTACGCTATCATAGTATTGGTGACTCTAGGGGTTTGAGATGGTCTCATGTTAGAGGGAAAGGAACAGCGGAGGCTGAGGACAGCAATATGCTTCATATTCCCTGATGCTCCTTGTCCCTTAGGAATGAACTGTTGCCCCCTCCTGCTACCAACGTTACCACAGTCGCAGATGTCCCCTGTCGTGGCTGCAGACTGTGCTGCCTACAGCCCCCCCTTGTTTCAGAGGCACGCGTTTCCTCTGCTGCAGCGAGTGCTGTGAGCTGATGGCTCCCTGCCAAAGGGAGCCACCTGGCCTGCGGGCAGGACCCTCCCTGGAGACAGCCACATGGGAGGGGGGTTACGAAGGCCAGACCATCTTGCCTCAAGGGGTGACAACTCTGAAGCCCCCCGTCCCAGCTCCAGAGCATCCTGTGGGATGGGCTGAGGCCTGTGTCGTGTCTGCACTGGGGAACAACTATCCCCTCGGGGTGTGCATTTCCTTCCCCTCCAACAGATGTGGATCCCACGGGCATCCCCGATCGGCTTCCTGCACACATCTCAGGATCAGCTTCCCGGGAACTCGTCCTAAGAACACACCTTGGACACTTAAGGATTCTGATTGTCTTCTAACCGCCTAACTACCTACCTAGGTCATAACCTTCGTGATGATACAGGAGACCATCCTCGACCCCTTTGTACACCCTCGGGGGTGTAGAACTCATCCTTGCACACAGGCGACTGTCCTCAGTTACAGGCTTAAGAAGCTTTCTGCTTCCATCCAGAGAGGCCAGTGAGAATCCTGAGGATGGCACAGAAGAGAACAGCTCAGGCCCACAAGTGTTCGTGCCAAACCATTTCTCTAAAGCTGGTTTTGCTGGGGATGCAGCCAAAACCCTTCTATTCCCTGCCAGGAAGTGAAAGTCTTTTATCAGCACCTGGGAGGAAAAAGGGGTTCAACCGCTCAGGCTCAGTAGAAACAATCCTACATCGGTGAATATGGTATGAAACCCAGCTCTGAGTTGGATGTAACAATGAGAAATTTCTGTTGAATGTGTGTTTCTCAAAGAGAATAATTTAAGCGGAGGGGAGGGGAGCAGGCACTCGCTTAAAAGACATAGTAATCTTTTTTCATAAGGGTTTGTGAGCATTTGTTTACTTTCTAAAAATAAGAAAAAATTTCATATTCAATGTTTAAAATTAGAGACACAATGGTTTAGTTTCTCCTCGTGTGCCAAATGATGTGATTATATTTCACCAAGATGTTTTAACTTGTACAAACCTTATGCTATTGCGGTGGTTCCTTTCAAAGTTTTCTAAGGTAGTGGGTTACTTAGTCTCAAAGGAACTAAACCTGTCTGAGCTCTATTAGAAAAGGCAGAAGAGGATCCAGCATAAAGAATTACAGCTGGAGTCTGCTTCAGACAGCTTAGGAGGAAAACATGGGGAGAGAAGAGGGAGAATTCCAGAAAAATCCAAGAAGAGCCCAACACCTCTGAGAGGAAAATGCCCTAAATTTTAGATGTTAGAGTCTCCAGGGGCACAGTGGGTGTTTTAGTCAGTTTGGGCTGCTTATAATAAAAATACCACAGACGGGGCAGCTCAAAAAACAGAAATTAATTTCTCACAGTTCGGAGACTAGAGAGTCCAAGATCAAGGTGCTGGCCAATATGGTTCCTGGTGAAAACCCGCTTCTTGGTTTGCAGAGATGGCTGCCTTGTCACCGTGTCTTCATGTGGCAGAGAGATGGTGTCTCTAACGTCTCTTCTCAGAGGGGCCCTGATCCCATTCGTGAGGGTTCCATTTCATGTCCTAATGGCCTCCCAAATGCGTCACCTCCAAACACCACCACACTGGGGGTTAGGACTTCAGCGTGTGAATTTTGGGGAGACACAACAATGGGTAAAAAGCAAAAGCAAACCGAAAAAGCACTGTTGACTTGTTACCTGCAGACACTGCTATGTGAATATTTGTTCTCTACTGAGAACGTCGGTTCGCATCCCTGGCTACACAGTACAACTACCTGAGTTTTTGAAATGTCAGGGACCAGTCTCCATCCCAGGCAAACAGAGGCTGATGCAACTCCTGGCTTAGGATTTCATTGTGGGCGGTCATTGTGGATAGCTGCCATCGCTACTCTCGTTTGTCTTCCTTCAGATAAAGCTCAAAAGATACAGAGATGTAGATTCCTTTCTTACTCCTTTTGATATTTGCACTTGTTAAATGAAATCACTACTTTTAATTGGTTTAATGTTTTTCTTAACATTCTGGACAACTCGGACTCGTTCCACTCAGCGCTTAGCAGGTGGCATCACTCAGGGCTTCGGGAGAAGGCACTGTCACCTTTTGAGTCATAGCTCCGCTTTGTCACCACCATGTGAGACAGTGCTCCCCAATGCCGCAAGGGCAAGGGACGGCATGCTTCTCTCATATACCCAGGAGCCACCTTGGGAGTAGTACATTTCCTGGAGTTATGTGAGCCAAAAGTGGGTTATGTAATGGGACGATTTCGATTGGGCTGAAATGGCTACCCGGGACTAAACTTTAGTTCTTTTCCCACCTTCCAACAAGAAGAAAGAAAATCAGCTCTTCTACAGACAAGATAACAAAGCTCACATTTTCTCTGTACACATGAGGTAAGTGATGTTGCATCCTGATACATGAACTTATGCCTGTGTGTGTATACACGTCCACACTGCAGGGCAAGGTAAGGCAAGGCCGTGTACACGAGAAACTAGAAGTACAGGCCAGCTGTGGGCAGCCCCTAGCGCGGTGTGGGATTCTGGCTTCGGAAAAGGAATACCAGCTTCTTGGGGGCGAATCCTGACACACACGTATGTGAAATGCTGCAAAATAAAACCCCTCAGTGGTGCGGTTAACAAGCCAATTTGCCTGGGAACCACTGTAGTTCCATGAGCTGGCCAGACGGGGGAGCTTCATTTCCAATGATGGATGCCCCATACTTGGAAGTTCTAGTTGTCACCATTTGGTGTCAGTATTTTCTATCTTAAAAAAAATCTTGGGGGCACCTGGGTGGCTCAGTCGGTTAAGTGTCTGACTTATCCTGACGGCTCAGGTCATGATCTCACAGTCCGTGAGTTCAAGCCCCGCATCAGGTTCTGTGCCGACAGCTCGGAGCCTGGAGCCTGTTTCAGGTGCTGTGTCTCCCTCTCTCTCTACCTCTCCCCTACTTGCACTCTGCCTCTCTCTCTCAAAAATGAAATAAAAACATAAAAAAAATTTTCTTAATCTTGGTAAAAATTAAAGTTCCTGTTGAAGAAAGTCTGGAACATTTGGTTGTGAATAAATTACTTTATGGAAAAAATGTTTAATATTCCTCCTGTGGGTATTCAACCTTGCCAGCACAGGAGGGCAGGGAAGGGGGGAGTGGGAACTTGAATGCTCATCCCCACCACCGCCCTCTGAGATGCAGCCTCCATTTGGGATGGAGACTGGTCCCTGATATTTTAAAAACTCAGGTAGTTGTACTGTGTAGCTAGGAATGTGAACCAGAGTTCTCAGTGGAGAACAAATTGTTATGTATCTATTTTTTTTTTTTTTTTTTTTTTAAAGTTTATTTTTTGGGACAGAGAGAGACAGAGCATGAACGGGGGAGGGGCAGAGAGAGGGAGACACAGAATCGGAAACAGGCTCCAGGCTCCGAGCCATCAGCCCAGAGCCTGACGCGGGGCTCGAACTCACAGACCGCGAGATCGTGACCTGGCTGAAGTCGGACGCTTAACCGACTGCGCCACCCAGGCGCCCCTGTATCTATTTTTTTTAATGTTTATTTATTTTGAGAGAGAGAGAGAGACAGAACATGAGCAGGTGAGGGGCAGAGAGAGAAGGAGACACAGAATCCCAAGCAGGCTCCAGGCTCTGAGTTGTTAGCACAGAACCCCACACAGGGCTCGAACTCATGAGCTGTGAGACCATGACCTGAGCCGAAGTCAGATGCTAGCCTACTGAGCCATCCAGGCACCCCAAGAACAAATATTTATGTAGAAATGTTTGCGTGTACCAAGCAAACAGTGTTTTTGGCTTTGCTTTTCTTTTTTGCCCGTTGGTATGGACTGAATATTTGTATTTTCCTGAAATTCACCCCTTCATTTCCTGCTTGGTAATTTTTTTCCTCTGTGCTCAGAAAGGGCAGCATCTTCTTTATCTGCAAAGGCCAGCACAGGATTACACATTTCATTCATCGGATCAATAGATTTTTAAGGACCAGCATTGTGTAACACGGGTCCCTCCTTTTCCAGAGCTTAGAGATTCTAGACGGCAGCACAAATGGGGTAGAGGAGGCTGCCGGAGGCTGAAGTTCTGTAGGGAAAGAGGCAGGTTCTGGCTTTGAGCCTGGCTTTGCCACTTAGCAGCTGTGTGACCTTGGGCAAGAAACTTAACTTCTCTGAGCCACAGTCTCCTCATACATAAAACAGGCATGTTATAAAATTTCTCCTTTACCATGAAAGTTAGGTGTTACTTGCACTCACAGGTACTAACTGAATGTCTACTTAGTGTGTAGACAGGGGCTGCTCCGGCCTTGGCCTCCTCCAACTTTTGGGCCGTGCAACAGCATAGGGCTTGGAGCCGAGTCTAGGTTCACTATCCACCCCTGGTGACAAGTAATTGGCTGAAATCCTCCATATGTGCATTTAAATTTGTATAAACATTGCCCAACTGCAAATTGCTCCCCTTTGAGGATATGCTAATTCACACTTGGATTATACAACAGAAAGGTGGGAACGAACCCGTGTCCTCACCCTCTTAACACCCAGTACGTTATCAGACTTTGGGATCTTTGCCAATCTGACACGTGGCAAAGGTATCTCAGTGAAGTTTTCATTTGCATTTCCCTTGATATGAGTGAGTTTGTGCGTCTTTCCATCTCCCGAAGGGCTCTTTTTCTGCAAACCATCCATTTCTATCTTTTGCCTATTTTCCCAATGGGCGTGTTGTGTTTTTCTTAGTGGTTTCTGGGATTTGGTTCCCTACTACAAAATTAGCCCTTTTTCTGCATATAGGTTGCAAGTTCTTGCCCCAATTTGTCCTCTGACCTTTGATTTGGTGAATGGTGGTGATGGTGGTGTTTTTTAAACATACGATTTTTTTTTTTTTTTAATGTAGCCAATAGATTGATTGTCTCTTTCATGACTTCCATGCTTTGTGCCAGACTGGGAGAGCACCTTCCCATTCTGAGACTCTGAGATGAAAACAAAATCTGTGTCCTCCTTTAGTTTTCTTTAATGATTTTATTTTCATGGTTACATCTTTAATCTGCTTGGAATTTATTTTTGTGTACAAAGTGAAGTACTGGATCCAAGTTTCTTTCCCCACACAAGTAACTTCCTAGTTGTCCTAGATTCTTTTATTAAATAATCCATATTTTCTCCACTGATTTCAAACCTACTTAAGTTTTGAAAGAAGGTCAGAGACTTCTAAATTTGTCAGCAGGAGGATGTCCAAGCTGCAAAACTTTGGACTAGGTTTGTAGCTCTTTCTGAGTTGTGCCTCTTGTCATTTGGAAAATGAAATGCAGGTGCATTGTTCTGAAAATGTAGTTCAACAACCAACTGTGTGGGAGAGTGGAAAAAACATGGGCTCCCAGGTCAGAAAACCTGACTTTACTTCTTCTGGTGAGTAATTGTGGGCCAGTCACTTAACTGCTCTGTGCCTCAGTTTTGTCCTCTGTAAAATGGACCTAATAATAGCATCTATGTCATACCGTATTGTGAAGTTCAAGTGCAGTAATATATGTGAAAGAGCTTTATAAACTACAAAGGTCTCTGGGCACATTTTTGAAGTTTTACAAGTTGGTACAGCATTGCCGGTTAACTTAGGCAATACAATTCTAGATTTTTAAATTTATTAACTTTCTGGAAATCCTTCCAACTTCTTTGGAGATGGTTAGCTTCTTTCTCCTTGCTGATGAGTGTTCTGGGTTTGCTGATTTTTTGCTTATTTGTCTGTTTTCTGACAGCATCGGAGTGGAGGAAGGAAGAGAAGACTGGGAAGTTAGATCACCCATTGGGTTTTGAGGGAGGAGGTGAATCAGCAAGTGGGGGGAGGGGACGGATTTGGTGGAAGGAGGGAAAACCAGAGGGAGAGTGAACAAGCTAATTTACGAGCTCATCTTGTAAATATAATTATTTCCTAGGAAATGTTAAAATTTGCTGTTTTTTTTAATTTGCAGCAAAGTTTTGTGGGTGGTACAGAATGAAGGCTGAATGTTAGGCAGTGGAGTGCTGGGTCAGAGTCCCTTGTCTTCTTAACGTCCCCAGCTTCCTCATCTCTGAAGCGGCGACACTCATAAAAATGCAGCCCCTATGCTCACATGAGACCAGACTGGGGGCTGGAATAGGCAACTGAGGAAAAAGCGTAAATCTCATGACGGTGACTTGAGTGCCCCCACGGAATGCAATCTGCTTCCTCTGCATGCAATCCTGCTGGAGACAGGTGCACCTGGAGGCCCAGCAACCAACCTTCCCTGTTCCCTGTCCCCACTTTGAAGCCAGCAGAAGTCTGGGCAGAGGAAGATGCCACTGCTCTCGTGCCAAGTTTGCAAGAAAGGACATGGGACAATGACTTCATTGTCACAAGGGGAAGAGAGATTGCCCTGGAGGACAAGGGGTGGGGACACTGGTGGGGACTTGGCGGGGGTTTCGGGGGGATTGTCCGTGAGACCAGCGGCAGAAGGACCAGGAGAGAATGAAACTACCATTTGGGCTGCAGGTGCGGGGCACTTTGTGAAGAGCAACGTGACTGTGATTTGATTTGTTCGAACCCAAGAAACCTGTTCTACAGAGTTCTCTCAGCCGTAAACCTGGCTTGACCTGCTCTGATGATCAGTTCCTGGTGGCTAAGGCGATCACAATCCCCACCTCTTCCACATACCTGTTACAGACGCTTTCAGCCCCAGGGGAAAGGCAACTTCAAAATTCCTTCCATGTTTAGCACATCTTAAGCGTATTTTGTTAAGTTCTAAACATTTGAAAACAGTCCCCCAACACACTTCCTTCATCAGTTGGCCCAGGTGCCGTAAGGAATTACAATATTTTCTCTGTGTCAGTCGTTGTAAATGAGTGAATTCTCAGGAAGTGTATTGGAGACCACCACAGGAGGTTTGCACTTTCTTGTGAGGTCACATTATTAAATTTTCACCTTGAATTTCTGGTTAATCCTATACCAGCCTATAGAATGTGTCTGTGTGTGTGTGTGCTCTCGTTAACAAAAACCCTCCAGCAGGGCAGGCTCTGTGGGCACACACATGGCTGGTGCAGTCACCAAGGGCCCCACCCTCAGAGGAGTCCTGTCCTTGGTTCAATGTTCCCCCACCAGTGTCTTAACATTCTTTTTTTTTTCTTTTTTCTTTTTTAATGTTTATTTATTTTTGAGAGAGAGAGAGAGAGCGAGCAGGGGAGGGGCAGAGAGAAGGAGACACAGAATCCAAAGCAGGCTCCAGGCTCTGAGCTGTCACCACAGAACCCAATGTGGGACTCGAACTCAGGAACTATGAGATCATGACTTGAGCCAAAGTTGGATGCTTAACCGACGGAGCCACCCAGGCATCCCCCAGTGTCTTGAAATTCTTAATAACTTTTTAACAAGGAGCCTCACGTTTTCAGTTTGCACTGGATCCCACAAAATGTATAGCCAGTCCTGCTCACTATGAGATATTGGACCTTGTTCAAAAGGGCAAAGAAGTTGTTTTTTTTTTAATGTTTAGTTTGGTAGTTATCAGTATTTTATTGTTTTTTTTTTTTTTTTAATGCCTGCCACTCAGGTATGTAGAAGATTACATGTCGATATTTGTAGGGAAAAATACTTCCTCATGCCAATATATAGACAAAGGTATGAATCTCAAATAAACAGCAGTAAATAAATAGTTATGAAAGGGAAAAAGAGCTATAGTTGAATTAATTTCTTTGGTTCAGGAGCATTAATTCTCACCGCGTCATCCCCTCTATTTAGAGGAAGTGAGAGAGAAATAGAGGCTGAACAGAGAAGGTCAAAGGTGTAGCCAAGAGAGCGGAAGCAAGGGTGGGAGAATGAAGTGAATCAAGTATTGAGCCCAAGAGTCTTCTTTCGATGCAAAAAAAGCAATTTGCATGGTCACCCCTTCTGATGTGTGCATTATCTGATGATATTGGCTTCTCAGGGACACAGACTTGTGCGCTCTCTTCACTGTGTGGTTTAGAAATTTTGGCATGTCTGTATTTGCTTTGCAGCCGATGAGCAACCTCATCTTGGTGATCTCTGAACCCAAAGAAAAACAGCTGTCCAGTGGCTTTGACACTTATCTATGTGCTTAGAGGGGCCCTACCGTTTTGCCTGAACCTGTGATAATAAAGTGAAAAAATAAGTTAGCCTCTTTTCTTACACTCTGCAAATACATACATTTCTCCCTCGGTTCTCAGCATTACTATATTATTATTATTATTTTTTGGCCCTAGCAGTTTCTTCCACCAAGTTTTCACTTAAACGGGTATGGGTTCACCCATGAAATGATTCTGTTGCTTTAAGAGAGAAAAAAATGTCACACTTGGTTGGTCTGAAAATGTAACACCTGGCACCCATATTTAGAAATGTTGAGACACACACACACACACCAGCCTTTAGCACTGAAGTGTGCAAAACATCACAGGAAGCTCATTGAGTTCAATCATTTATTTGTAAGTTGGTTGTTTGGAACTTGAAAGCTTTGGAACTTTTCCCAAAGAGGCAAAGCTATAAATGGGGCTTTGGTCCCCAGGCTCAAAAGACTGTTGCAGAAATGTCTACCGTGGCGATGAAAACAGATAACGATTTTGTGGCAATACAAAAATTGAGCCCGAGAGAAAAGCTAAAGAAACTTGTTTCCTTTGAGTGCTTACACTTGAAGAGGAATGGATTTCCTCTAAGGAGGTGGCAGGGGCAGCTGGAGGTTTCCGAGGTGGCTGTGGGGCATTCTGATGGCCCAGACTCTTTGTATACTCACTTTAAAGCCTGGGTGTTCTTCATCCTCCATGCAAAGGTGTACCACAGAGTGATTTCGTGTGACTCACATGTTTGAGTTCTATTTTGGGCTCAGAATGGAAAGGAAAGCAAGAGAGGAGGGGAAATTTTCTTCAGGGATCTGGAGTTTTGGAAAAGGAGGGCAAATGAAACTGGGTGACCTTGCGGTGCCATAGCTCATGCTGTTCCCTTGGGAGAGAAAGTCCCTCACCACACAAGCTTCTTGTTTGTATGGAAAGCTCCAGCTCACAGGTCCTCTTCTCTCGGGAGCTGCCCCTGGTTTCCTAACTCTCCACTAGTACAGCTTCTCTCTGTCTCTCTCTGTCTCTCTCTCTCTCTCTCTGAAAGCACACTTCACCTTGTTTGTAATTGTTTGTATGTTTCCCCCACTTGATTAGGAACACTTCAAAGAAAAAATAATTTGAATTCATTTAAGAAAATCTCAGGAACCTACACAAGAATGTGTTTCATTTGTATATGTTGGGGCAAGCTGTGAACAGTAAAAAATCAGACTAGGGAAAGATAATGGGGACATCGTGTCACCAAAGGGGAAGATTGAAGACTGTGGGGAAGAGGTCTCAGGTCAGAACCTACCCATCTCTCCCCACTTACCAGGAGTTTCACTAGTCCAGAACCTCTTGTCCTCTTGTCCAAGATGAATGGAAGAAGGAGACCTTGAGGAGGGTTAGGGGACCTAGATACTAAGAGTAAGCTGCTGCTTTACAAGCTATGGTGGCTATATTGTGAGGTTTCTCTGGTAGCCATTCTCCCTTCCAATGACAGCCCCTGACTTTCACGTGGGGATCAGGGGTCGGTCTTTGAACTAACTCCAAGATAGAGGACAGGGTATCACTTTCCCCTTGGCCTTGGTGTTGGCTTCAAGGATGTGACCAAAATACACAATCAGGATGGATCTCACACTTCTGAGGATGCTGTCACCACCCTGTTGTTCTTGAACCTGAGGTTGGGGCAGCTAGAGTGACGGTGTGTTGGTGAATGTTTAATAATTACCTTCCAAACAAAAGCTCAACCAGTCCTGATTTATAGTGTTTGCCAACTCCTGCGGTGTAAATACTTCCACCATGACTGATTTCAAGCTCCAACACAGTGTGGCTGAAGATGGAGCTGGGAATGGATATATAGTGGCAAAAAATAAAATAAAATAAAATAAAATAAAATAAAATAAAATAAAATAAAAGATAAATACCATAGATGTGAGTAAACTCAAGAATGTAGATATTACCAAAATGTAGTAACATAACCAGGAAGAGATGAGATGAGTTTTGAATACCTATTACGTTGGTTTTATATATAACTTATTTAATTATAGGCTTATATATTTGTTTTTCAAATAATGGCTATATTAACAATAGGTTCACAACATTTCTGAAAGCTTAGTTGTCTTCCAAGAGCTGGTATGAGCTAGATCCAGCAACCCACTGAGCCAGAGCTACCTGGTCACCTTGGAAGAAAGAATTAGGCAAGAGGGTCGGAGAGTGTGACAATCAGCCCTAACCATAGTGTTTGGGCCTTGAAATCTGTAGCTTGCTTAGCCCAAGACAGTTGGGTAAATCAACAATTTCCTTTCTTACTTAATCCAGCCTGAGTTGTGTTTTCTGTTACTTGTAATTGAAATAGTCCTACATGAGACACAAATTTTTTTCGTATTTGCATACTTCACATTTATAATTCAAGTAAGACTGACTTACAGTATATAGTGGTTTGAATGGTAGCCCTCCAAAAGATATGTATGTCTATGCCCTACCCCTTGGAACCTGTGAACCTTTTCCCAAAAAGGTCTTTGCAGTTGAAATTAAATTTAAGATCTTGACATGAGATCATCTTGGGTTAACTGGATGGGTCCCCAACCCAATGACAAGTGTTCTTATCAGGGACACCCAGAGGAGAGACCTGGCGAGAAGTAAGAAGGCCACATGAAGACAGAGGCAGAGATTTGAGTTATGCAGCCAGAAACCAAGGTTCCAAAGAACCTCGTGGAGCCACGAAGAGCTGGAAGAAGCAAAGAAGGATACACCCCCAGAGACTTCAGAGGAAGCACAGCCCTGCTCACACCTTGATTTTGAACTGTGGGCTCCAGAACGCGAGAGAATAAGTTTCTGTTGTTTTAAGCCACCAAATGGGTGATAATTTGTTACAGAAACTCTAGGAAGCTAATACAAGGTAGCAATATTTTACCTGCTTAACAAACATCTTTTCCATCTTTATCCTAGTTCTAAGTGGAACAAAGATCCATTGTAGAATTTAGGGACATTTTTGAAGCAGATGCAATGATCGCCAGAGATAATCATATGCCAGTCTGTTCTGTTTGTATGCGTGTAATTATAAAACCTGAATCATGCTGTATGGACAGTTTCAGGTCACACTTTTATTTATTCATTTCTTTTTTTGCCAATGCATTATGAAGATTTTCTTGTATCATTGTAACTTACTTGAAAATAGTGCTTTTAGTGGCTACAGAACATCCTATTTTATGGACATATCATAATGTATAATGTTACTACATTATTGTTAGATGAGTATACAATTCCTAATCCTGCACTATTATAAATAACTCTCCACTTGGGAAAATTTTCTAAAATTTTATTTTATTCTTTTGAGCATGTCAACATTTTAAGAATCCTGATGCACATGACCAAGTTGTCTTCTGAGAGGTTTCTTTCAATCTGGAGCCCTGTCAGCCGCAAGAGTACCCATTTAACAATGCCTTTGACAAACCTGAAGCCAATCACTTTTTAAAAGCTGAACCAATCTGATAGGTTAAAAGAAAATGGTACTTACACTTGCTTTAATTTGTTTCTTTGCTTTAGTGAGATCGCCAGCTTCCTCATCAGCCACTTGCACCCTTCCTTTTGTGAGTTGACTTTTTGTGCTCTCTGCTCACTTTTCTATTGGGGGATCAGCCATTTACTTATTGATTTGAAAGATCTCTTTAGTGCTGTTACAGAACATTTAGGAAGATTTCTTTATAGAACGTCGCTTTCTATAAATATTTGTTACATTTTACACGAGGGCCCTCTGACTTACAAAAGAGCAAAATGTTGAAATCACATGAGACAAGAAGTCACTCTCTGGGAGGATGATAGTGATCTAACTGCACTTTTTCATTCTGACTTCAGGCTGGCACACGCATGCTTGGATGTTTCTAGTTTCTAAAAAGGGAATTGGAATTCTTCCATTCAGGTAACCTGCAGTTGGAGTTTTAAGCCATTTTGCTCTGGGGACAAAATTTTTAGGTTAAATAAATAGAATAAATAAATAGAAAGGCACTATACATTTTTTCGTAAGCAATCTGATTCCTTGCTCTGATTCAACATGTCTTGACCACAGACATTGTTGACTTTGCAAAACAGAACACGCCGTTCATTGGTTGGGAGTAAGGAGATCTTAGTTCTTTCTGCTATTGCTTTTTTTCTGGTTTGGGGTCTTTCTCTAAAATGGACTTTTGCAAGTCATTTCACCCTCTGGTCCTTGATTTCCACATCTTAGCGTTGCTAGGTAAAATATAGGACATGATGCAATATTTGGGACATGCTTTTACTAAGAAAGTATCTGTTGGTTATCTAAAATTTATCTGGGAATTCTATATTTTTACTTGCTAAATCTGGTAACTCGCTGTGTAAGGCCTATTCCAGACCGGACAAATTATGGTTGAAATGTAATCCAATTTCAAGGCACCTTGCAGTCTGGGTAATCTGGGCCCTATCCTGCAGTTGGATACCGTCATCCAGAGGAACTGTTCCAGGGATAGCAGTAAAGGAAATGTTGGTGAGCCACGGGGAGGCCAGGGATCTATTTGGAGATAGATAAGACTTGAAACTGGGATGGGAGAAACAATATGGAAGCGACTATAGAAGTGGTAACCACTGATCTTTTTACTCTCTCCACCAATTTGCCTTTTCCAGAATGTTACATAGTTGCAACCATACAGCGTGTAGCCTTTTCAGATTGGTTTCTTTCGCTTAGTAATCTGAGGTCCCTCCATGCCTTTTCAGAGCTTGATAGTATTTAAAAATTAACAATGCATGTTTTATTACTAAAAGTAGTAAGTGGAACTTGAGAATTCTTTGCAGTTATTTCCATTCTTAGAATATATTTTATTGAGCGTATACAGAGGACTGCGTTCAAAAGTCAAGATAATCCTCTTCTCTGTGATGTTACCTTTCATTCATTTGTTGCTGTTTATTTACATATGTAAGGTTTGCCTTTTTTAAAAATTTTTGCCTTAATTTTGTTTTTAAGATATGTCAAGCCTAGTTTAAACGTCAAAACTCCAGGGGCGCCTGGATGGTTCAGTCGGTTAAGCATCCAACTTCAGCTCAGGTCATGATCTCACAGTTCGTGAGTTTGAGCCCCACTTTGGGCTCCGAGCTGACAGCTCAGAGCCTGGAGCCTGCTTTGGATTCTGTGTCTCCCTCTCCCTCTGCCCCTCCCCTGCTCACACTCTGTCTCTGTCTCTCAAAAATAAACAAACATTAAAAAAAAAAAAAAAGATCAAAACTCCATAAAAAGATCCAGAGAATCTATATCCAACCTTATCACTTCTGCTCTGTTTTCATCTCCCTTTTGCCTCCTGTTGGTAACTATTTTCATTAGCTGCTGGTTTTATCCTTCCCATGTTTGTTTATTTTTTCAGAGTAAGTGTGTGTGTATAAACTTCCTCTACCTTCTTGTTTAAAAAAAAAATAGCTGTCTACTCTATTACCAAATCCTGGAATTCACACCTTTTTGTATGGTTACACTGAACTCCTCTATAAAGATGGGCCAAAATTTCTTTAACCAGACAGACCCCATTGATAGCCATTTAGGTTTCCCAATCTTCTGCTGCAAAAAAACAAAAAACAAACAAGCAAAAACTTATAATAAATAACTGTGTGGAGACGTTGCATGTGCATGTGTGTGCATGTGTGTGTATCTGCAGGGTAAGGTCCTAAAAGTGAGGTGGCTGAGCCAGAAGGTAAATTCATGCAATTTTGTTAGGGATGGCCAGTGGCGCTCCATGAGGACTGTACTGTGTTGTAAGCAAAGGGTGTCTGTGTCCTCAGAGCTCCCTAGCATCAGACTTTTGGATTTTGGCCAATCTGATATGTGAGATATTCACTATCGTGGTGATAGTCTTTCTTTTAATAGGAGTGTGGTTGAGCATCTTTTCATCCATTCAAAGACCTCTTACCTTTCATGGTCATGGGTTTTGGCCACTTTTTGTGTTGGATTTTATTTTTTTCATCTCAATTTTAGGAGCTTTTTACCTATTAGAGATACATATCTCTATTTGCTCTGTACATAGTACTAATATTATCTTTAGACATCTCTGTATTTGTTATCTATGATACATTATCCAACACTTTATTCCCAATTTGTCCTTTGTCTTTTGATGCTGCTTATGATGGTTTTTATGCTGTGAAAAAGTTTCTTTATGTTTCTCAGGCCAAATTTATCAACTTTTTCTTTTATTACCTCTGGATTTTAAGTGATAGAGAAGGTTGTCAAATTTAACTATATTTTCTTCCTTCTTACACTTAGCTCTATGTTTTTGGTAAATGGTTTGAGGTTTGAATCTAGTTTTATCTTTTGGCATCATATTGAATTTATATATTAAGTTGGAGATAATGGAAACCTGCATGATATTGAGTCATACCCACAAACATGGAATGTCTCCCCATTTGCTCAAGTCTGCTTTTGTTTTGCAGCCCTTTAAATCCAGGTGGACTGCCTGGGTAGGAAGACTAGGAACTAGTAAAGCTTCACTCAACAGAAGATAACAGAAAATTGTAATCAATCAGAGCATCTGCTACCAAGGACTTCTGGCCTCCAGGACCTCGACCCCTAGAGGCAGTGAGCCTTACCTTGGCTCTCCGCATCTCTGACACTCCCATTCCTTGGAGAGAGCACTCCACACCCTCTACCCTTGCCTATTCTCTGGCTTCATCATGGCCCTGACTGATGGGAACAATCTGGCCTCCTAGTTGCCTCCGACTCCACATATCTGCCTCCCACCCTGCTCCTGGCTCGTGGTTGGACTGTGTGACTGATGTGGAGAAAAGAGTTTGAAAACCCCCAAAGGGATGCTCACCTGCCCAGAAGTTGTGAGGAATAAGATGGTTCCTAGGCAGAGACTCAGTTGCAGAGGGGCATGAATGACATTCGTACTTGGTTCTAGAAGAAGGCGAAAGCCTCTGTAGTCCTTAAGAAGAATCATCAGCTGGGAACGTGGGCTGGGAATGAGAATGAGGGTGGATCTGGCTACAAAGAAGCAGTAGGAGGCTGAGTGGTTATCCAGCAAGGGCCCAGGCTGGCATGAGAGCAGGGTGACAGTACACATGCTACAAAGAATCTTGTCGTCAGATTGGCTCTGAGGGCTGGAGGCAAGGGAAGAGGTGATGGCACATTGACCAAGAGTTGTCCATCCTGACAATAGGCTACTCTAATGTTCCTTCCAACCGGGGACTTGGACTGATACAAGAGTGAAGGCTATTATCATCCAAGCTATTCTCCTAGTAATACAGATGTTGCATTCCTGGCCCATTTGACATACAGAATTCTGAGTTTACCGAATAGGTAAAATAGGGAGCAGACTGGTCTCACCGAAAGCGAGCCTTGGGCTGAAAAGAGCCTTTGCCCATTTGCTCAAGTCACAGATGTGTTCTCTTCTTCCTTTCTGACCCTGCTCCCCGCAAAGGAGGGGAACAGACTGTCAGCATCTGCCACACTTCCTTTTCTCTCTCTTCCTTTTCTGGCCTCTTTTGCTGTTTTCTCCCACTTGCTTTCTGTGTGCCAGGCTTCCTCCCTTAGCTTTCCCCCCAAACCTTCTTCCATCTGGGCCCTTAACTAACATTCGCAAGTTAACTAGGCATAGGTCTGACCAACAGCTACTTTGGCCTGCAGTGTCAGAAAGCTACCAGGGCCACTGTTCCTACAAGACACCCACCCCACTCCAGCCCAACAAAGAGGGCCAGCACAAGAGAGGAAAAAAGACGGAATGGTTTGGGTGTTTGGGGCCTGGCTTAGGGGGCAGGAAGACTAGATGGCCCTAGGTAAGTAATGTCACCTTTCTGAGGCTCAGACTTCACATCATAAATGGGAATGATAAACAGTAGCCCCCTCCTAGCTGCTGTGAGGCTGACCATCATGGAAGTAGGTTACGGCTAGAACCGCAGAACCATAGTGCCAACATCACCCCTTGCCTACTCTGGCGGTGTGTCTAAACCAGCCCTGGCAGGGGAAAAGCCATCAGCAGGTGGGTGGCAGAGCAGAGTAGCTGAACTTTCCGTTCCAGTGAAGACTTGGACTACTTCCAAGGCTCTGTAAAGTGCCACAACCATCTAGTGCGTCATTGGGAAGCAATCTGGCAAAGACCATCAGAAGCTTCTCTTCTGGACACCATGAGGGTGTTGCGATTGGTGTAATCTAACTTCTGTGCACATGAGCCAGTGTTCAGATACCAAGAAGGAGTCTGAGCTCTCCTTGAATCCGCTTTCTGTCCTCGGAAGATGAGCTGAGGTCAGGGAGACTAAGTGATTCACCCAAGGTCAAGCATAAGTGATTCACCCAAGGTCAAGGTCTGTGATCTTCTTTAACTTGCCTTTCTTGCCCAAATTATTTTGTTATTTATCCATACTTATGCAATTGTACTTCACTCATTTTCACTGTTGAATAGTACTCCATTGCATCCATAGACCACAATTAATTTATTCATTTTCCCATTGATCGGCAATTGTGTTATTTCCACTGTTTTTGAATTTTCTATTAAAAATGGTGCTTCTGTGACAATTCTTGCATGTGACCTTGGTGTACATGGTATATTCGTACTATTTCATCATGTCTATGATCTAAATTGCTTTGGTGATACCAAAGTGTTCCCAGAGTGATTGCACCCACTTGTATTTTTATCAACAGTGTGTTAGAGTTCCAAATTTTCTTTAAGGTTGGTTGGGACTATCCATTTTTCATCTGTTCATCTAGTGATTAAAACTCATATGCACTGTGCTGTGCAAGTCACAACTGTTTATTATGCTATGTTGTTCTCCGTGTGCTGTGGAAACCATGTGTGGCCTCATTCTTTTCACAAGTAATCAGCTAAGACTTGGTATCCTCAATTTCCATGTTTTCACTGATCTTCTGCGTAAGCTGGTTGCAGCTACAGACCAGTAATGGCAGCCTGGAACAATATGGCCGTCACACTACACACTACATGGGGCAAAATGTCCAGTCTGGAAAAGCAGACTCTCATTTTTATTATGTCAGACCAAATACAGTAAAAAAAAGAAGAAAGACAAGTGGCTGTAAAAAGAAAAAGCAGAAGTGTGACTCTTGCCCCTGCTTTTTTTTCTCTGGGGAAATAAGAAGTTGCCAGTCCAGGTGCTAAACAGAGTTGTTGGTTGACAGAAAAGTCAAGTGGCTGATGGGGTGCACTTTATAGTAATTTAGAAGACACAGGCTATCATCATCCCATTCAGTGAAGCTTGATTTTCTTAATCCTTGATGATGTTGCAATAGCCTTCACCATCCTGGTCTACTAGTTTCTTTCAGTTAAGAACTATGGAGAGAGGATGGCAGGGGTGGGTTTAGAGCTCTTTCGGGATACACTGCAAGCAAATTGAGCTGCTTGTTTGGAGAAAATAAACAACTGGAAGACGCAAGTGCTTGCATTTTTCTTGTGAAAGATCGTCTGCTCCCTTGCTAGCCTGGCCAATTCAGTGGCTTGGCCAAGCAGAAGGGCCCCACCCTTTAATAGCTCTGAGGATTCTGCTCCTGATCATCTGGTCGAACTAGAAATTCAGAGGTAGTACATGAATAATCAAGCTTTACCTAGAGAAATACAGAACTTCTGTTTGTACAAAGAAGAAGTAGAGAAGGGAAGAAATCCACCTACGACTTCCACCTCTGCCAGTACCACTGCTCCTTCTCCTCCTCCTCCCTCCCCTCTTCCTCCTCCCTCCCTTCCTCCTCCTCCATCTCCCCCTCCTCCTCCTCCCTCCCTTCCTCCTCCTCCATCTCCCTCCCCTCCTCCTCCTCCCTCCCTTCCTCCTCCTCCATCTCCCTCCCCTCCTCCTCCTCCCTCCCCTCCTCCTCCTCCTCCCTCCCCTCCTCCTCCTCCCCTCCTCCTCCTCCATCTCCCTCCCCTCTTCCTCCTCCCCTCCTCCACCTCCCTCCCCTCTTCCTCCACCCCCTTCTCCTCCTCCTCTTCCTCTTTCCTCCCCTCCTCCTTCCACCTTCTCCCCCTTCCTTCCTCCTCTTCCCCTCTTCCTCCTCCTCTTTTCCCTTCTCTTCTTCACTCCCCCACCCCATCTCCTTCAGTTCTTCTCTTCCTCTCCTTCCCCCTCTATCTTCAGCCAGACCTGGGGTCTGTACCAGAAGAGGCAACTTGGAACCTCTACTCTGTCCTTTCTCTGTATTCTTCAGACCCAGAAGAGGACTGGTCACCTGGGCAAATGTGGTTAAATGTGCACCTTCCTCACCAAGGTGAGCAGGGTGTGCTTGCTGGCTACAGGGAAGCGTGCCAGGCATAAAAGGAACCGTTTCTCTCATTTTCTTCCTCCCTGATCTTAAACTGCCTTCTGCTCGCTAAATGACAGTACAGAAATGCTATTTTCATATCATGGTTCTTTAAGTGGAAAAGTTTATCCATAAATTTATGCAAATGAGCAGAAAGTCCCAAAGAGACCTGAGAATTGATTATTCTGCTTTTTCTTGAGCCCAGGAAGCTACTGGGGACAGAATGACACCTGCTGAAAACAGGGACTATATGTGTTTGGGACAACAGGAAGTAGTGACCAGCCAGAAGCCCGTCCTGACCTGATTACAAATCTGGTTATAAAAGAAAGCAGCTGGAAAGAAATTTGCATGTCCAATAGGTTTCACTATTAAAGTTTACACAACGTGGAGTAATCAGCCGAGCTGGCTGGCTACCCAGATCACATGATTGTGTAGAAACATGAAACTTGACTATGTGCTCGAGCAAGTTTTACTTCTCCCTAGTGTAGGTGTCTGCCAGCAGCCTGCACTCTCTCGGAAATCAGACTCAAGTGACTGGGACCCTTGAGATCAAAGGCTTACCATGCTACTCCCTAGGAGGGCCAGTGACTGCTGACCTTACCACTGCCGGTTATTCGTGGCTCTTATAATTAACAAAAAGAATGGACAAGCTTAACAAAATAACTGTCCCTGCCAGTCAGAAGTTGAGGTAAGATTTTCCCCATCCAATACTTCTCCTTCCTTTTTTTTTTTTTTTTTTTTTTTTTTAATGATCTACTGATTCTGAGAAAAACTGAAATCCTGGAATACTTTGCTAGTTGTAAGGCAGTGGGTGGCAATTGCTATAGAGAAGTACCCTGAGTTTTTAAAGAAATATGTAGGAACAAGTGGGCTTATTCTAGCTGGCTTTTGTCATTGAAAGATGCATGTAGGAAGCCCTGGGGAGACGGTAAAAAAGAAAATCCAAGGACTTAGATTCTACTGAAGTTCAGCTTTCAGAGCCTGAATACAACAAATTATTCGAAGGATGCGTTTGTCTAATCTGAATCTCAACCATTTCATTGTGGATTACTATTTAATGTTTAAAGATGGTTGTAGTCATTTGTATTCATTGCAGTTGTCTCTTATTTATTTTGTGGGTGGATATCACAATTGTGTGGGGACATGAGATCTGTTTTTCCAGTGTTATTTTGTCACTATAGCAATTATCTAATAAAAAGCCACTTAGAAATTAAAAACCAGAAGTGGCCCAAGGGGCAGGAATCAAACAACTCCTCTGAGCTGTGGAAAAGACAGTATCCCAACTTTTTATTTTGAAGACCTTTTTAGTTCATGGTAACAGCATCATGGTTGTTGGAGATTAGAAATTTTAAATGTTCAGTGAGTGTTTTATATTCCGACTACCACTTTGACCTTCAGTTTGTCATGGGTGATGTGACACATGCAACAAGTAAATTATCACAAATAATAAAGAGCTAGACAATTAGAGGTTTTGAGACAAAATTTAAGAGAAATGAGTCTGGAATTTACAGAGTGACCGCCCTTCACAGTGAGAATTTGGATCCTATACCGGTTAGGTGTTCGGTAAATGGTGTTTTGAAATGAACTGCTGATCTGGGACCAGTAGGCTCCATCAGCACGGTCAGCCATTTCAAGGGTGTGTTGTTGGGTACTTTGGTTTGACCTGCACTGACAGGGGCCAAGAAGGTACCTCAGTCTTTCCCTTGGTCTTGAGTCACTACACTCTCATGGCGGGGGGGGGGGGGGGGGTGTCAGATGAATCAATGAAAGTAGTAAGAGACTAAATGAAGATAAGAAGGGAATTGGAGTAGCTGAGAAAGATTTCATGGAGAAAATGCTTCAAGAGCTAGGTTTGAGAGGCAAGTAAGACAAAAGTAGGGTGAGAATTGGAGGAAAAACAATGAGCCGGGAGGGAGGAAATAGAGAAACGCAACTTGGAACTGGACTTGAACACAGTCCATTGGTGGGATGATGAGAGTGTTCTGTCCAACAGAGACTATGGAGTAGGGTGTATGGAACCAGAAGGTCCTGGTAAATTGGGATGTGTAGGGTGGGGTCAGCTCACAAAGGACAGTGAGGGCTCTAACCACAGGGAGTTAGAGAATGGTTTACAGGAATAGAAATGGCATGACAGCAAGCATGTAATAGGGGGCAGGGATACTCTGTAATGGGGCCAGTTAAGCAGCCTAAGCATCTAGTGCCATAGGCCTGGACTTGAGGCACAGCAGTAAGAAGTGAAAGGAAAAGAGTGTAGGAAAGACATGCCAAAGAAACCAACAAGGCATGGATATTAGGGCTTCTCTCAAATGAGCAAGAGGGTTTTATATAGTCCTTTCCAGACATTCCATAACCTGGAGCTACACTAAGCCTTAGAACCTCTTTTAGGAAATCCAGATGGGAATTTAAATAAGGAAAGGGAATAGAACCTGAATCATCATATGAGCTCCACCCTCTGCCCCCTGGGACAAAGTCCAGCTTAATCACAGAGTGAGTGGTCAATAGGCAGTATACAACCATAGATTATAGGGCGGGAAACCAAAATTATATTGTGGATAATCATACACTACACTCATCCGCTGAAGCAGAAGTAAATTTTTTTCCACTTGGTTACTCAGTTGTCTTTACAGAATTGGCCTGTTTTGGTAAAATGTGCACTGCCGACGCGGAGCTTTTCAAAGACAGGAAATTGTAAACATGATGGACTTGAAGCACCACCTTAAATCTTTTCTGTAATTAGGTGGGATGTCAAAGAATAGGGAAATGAAATACTTGATCCCTGTGATTTGTGGCCTCTGTCCTGACTGACACCGATTCGGAAAGTTGCCTAACTGCAATTATTTGGTACCAGGTGACAGTATAAGTGAAGAGCTGTGTTTATATCCTTTGGTTTATCAAAATTTATATGAGACTTTGCCTAAACTCTTAGCCACAAAAATAGAGAGATGGTGGGTGTCCATCAAGGGCACATAGTGATCCTGGAACATAATAACTGTTAGATTAAAACTGGCAGTCATTAATATCACTGCTATTCTTTCTTCTTAATTCCGTAGTTGTGCAACTGATTTCCTGAACATAAATGCAGAACTTTGCATTGATCCTAGGTAAAGTTTATGTTCATTTCAGTTCTTCTTTGTGGCCATTTTGGTTATTTTACCTATTGATTGTGACACGTGTGGCATTTAGCTTTGCAAGGACTGTAGATGTGACAAACACCCTTCCTCTGCCTTAACTTGAGTGGCTAAAAATCTGTCGAGCACAGCAGAGCCCTGTCTTGGGTGTCCGGATCTCACTGCCAGGACTCTCACTTGGAGATGTAATTTCACAGCTTCTGGGACATGGCTTCTCTCCTCAGGTCTTGGAATCTTCACTTGGAATTTCCAGTTACTTGGCTTTTCAAGTTCAGTTCTTCAGAAACAAATTCACCAGGGCATCTGGTTGGCTCAGTAGGTAGAACATGTGACTCATCATCTTGGGGCCGTGAGTTCAAGTCCCACAATTAGATGTAGAAATTACTTTTTTAAAAAAGGAAAGAAATTCACCTTATTTTCACCTCTCTGCCACTAGCTCCATCTCTGAGCCTCCCTATTTCCGTCAATTGCATCGTCATCAACCCTAACTCTAATTCATCCCTCTCTGCACCCCCATTCACCTACCGCACCCTGTAGTCTTTCTTTAATGAAGCTTCCGTATATTCCATGTATGGCTTTTCTACCACGCCACCCTGGATAAGTCCTCCCCTCTCCTGTGTCCCCCATCTGCAAATGCCGAGTTTGGACGAGCCAATTCCCGAAGCCCCTCTCGGCTCTAATGCCGTGTGATCGTTTAGGCATGGAGACTATTCTCTGACCCTACTGTTTAAAGATAGACAGCTTTCAATGATTTTATCCCAAGGCCTTCAGGAGACGTTTCCTGACTGAATCATCCATCTTTGAAAGCTGTCCATCCCTAAACAATGAGGTCAGAAAACACAACTACACAGCATCCAACAAGGTCACCTAGAAGGTTGCTGTGACGTATTTAGAAGGACAATGCAATTGGAGCTCAAAAGGGCTGAATTTCAACGGCCCATTGCTAGCATATGGGTCCTGAGGAAGTCACTCAACTTCCGTAAGCTTCAGTTTCCTCAGGTGTCAAAACTAGAGATGCCTTCCTCACAGCCTTTTTGTGAAGATGAAGTAAGACAACATGGGCTGACGTGCCAAGAATGGCATTGGCTTCATGGTCAGTATAACAAGTAAATAAAAAGTAAACACAATAGCCAGTACTTCAACCCACATATCATGAGTGACCATTTGCGGTCTCTCTTTCTCCTCACGGTAATGGACCCAACCCCCTTGAATTAGAATGGCAAGCAGAGCAGGAAGCTGCCCAGGGCCTCATGATGGGTAGAGCAACTCTTGAACATACATGTGTCTGGGAGCATCTCTCTTCTCATTCTTTATAAGCTTAGGGCAGAGGCCTGTGCTCGTGAGGGAAGGAAAAAGAAGGCACAGCATCTAATGGTAGAGACAAGATAGACTTCCCAGGAAGTATTTCTCTTCACACTGCCCGTCTGCATTATGTCAGCCGAGAAACTGCTCAACTGGGACTTCTTGTGTCACACCAATGGATGGACTCCTCAGACAAGGCCTCTTTCTCCTTGTGGGCAAGCTACCCTGGAGCCACGTTACGAGAATTTGCTTAGTATTTGTAGCTTTCAGGGTCATTGGCTAGGGAAACTCGGGGCACTCTTTCTCACCCACTCTGGGCATGGTTGTGCCAGGAAAACCCTAAACCAGAGTCCACGTGTCCAAAGCACCCTCTGTCCTGGATCCAGTGATCGCCAGGGTACCATAGCTGAACAACTCCCTTCTTTTCACGCAACTGGTCTCAAAGTGGGCTGTGATACACTTAATTAGGTTCGCAAGGATGGAACCACAATTACATTCCAGCCAAGACTCCTACATCACGGAATTGGAGGAGACTGGGCTGGTACTACTCCAGAGAGTAGTTCTGGAGTAGGTCTCTCCAGAGAACTTCAGGCAGACATTTACAGATAGTCTCTTGATTTTCCCCCACGGATGATGAACCTCATCTGTTCAGTGGAGAATTTACTGTTTGGTTCATTTTCAAAGAGGATCTTCCTCTTGCCCACATGCAGCAGCATCAAGGAATCTAGGCTGGTTAAAGAATACGAATAGGAGGGGCGCCTGGGGGGCTCAGTCAGTTGAGCGTCAAGTCTTGATTTTGGCTCGGGTCATGGTCTCATGGTTTGTGAGATGGAGTCCCGTGTCGGGCTCTGCCTTGACAGCACAGAGTCCGCTAGGGGTTCTCTCTCCCTCTCTCTCTGTCCCTCCCCCGCTCATGCTTGCTCACTTCTCTCTCGAAATAAATAAGTAAACTTTAAAGCAAAGAATATGAATAAGAAAAAAAAATTGAATGATAGCTTGTAGCAGGGAAACGGAAAGGTCTCTCTGGCTTTTTAGAGACTCCACGGAAGCCTCCTTCTGCTGCCCTCCGCGAAGGCCTGGCTGCATCATTTAGATTGGTGCTTCTCCACCAGGGGCACTTTCGTCCCCCAGGGGACACTTGATCATCACAAATGTGGAGGGGGTGCTGCTGGCACCAACAGGTAGACGCCAGAGGTGCTGGTAAGCATCCTACACTTACAGAGCAGTACTCACAGCAAAGAATCGCCAAAAATTTCAATAGAGCTGCTGTTGAGAAACTGATTTAGGCTAAGTAAATGAATTCTGTCTCGAACAGGAAGCCCCTCTTCATTTGTATATTCTTATAGAGATGGCATGTGTTTAAAGTTTAGAATATATATCTTTGCAATTGATAAGCCTTCTGATATCCCTCTGTCTGGGACGGTTTGGGTGAGGGGTTGCCAAGGAGAAGGGCTAGAGGTGCTGGGGCCTATATTTCAATGAGTTACTATTTTTAAAAAATTTTAGGGTCAAATAAAACTAGATTCCACAAACGATATGCACCAATGGGGTATATGTTGTTCTCTCCAGAGAAACGAGAGCAGGAAAGATCTCCAGGCATAAGGTCATCTTGGAATAGTCTCTGTTTCTACCTCTGTAAGCAGACCAGGTAAACCATGAGTGGAAATCCTTAGAGTTGGGATAAAAAGACAATTAAGTGGTAACATAGCTATTAGGAAGTCCAAGGGCTTATAGATCTGATCCTATGGCCAAACTGGACAGAGGTGGGTATGCTGTGTCTGTCCTAGAGCAGAATGCGTTGCCCTGAGGTCCATGGGTAGAATGTTTCGGGATAAAAGACAGGTTGAGGTCTGGGGGATGAGACGCTATGTATCGGTCCACCCTTTAATGTCTTCTCAGTCCCATGTGAAGATTCTGCAGCACTGTGAGGCACGGATCCAAATAACTCTGCCATCACCTTGGATAGTTTCTGCAGCACAATTCACCCTTTCTTGCCTGATCTCCCCATGGCCACTGGTGTATATTTTGTGAAACTGATGGCTGGGTTTTGAGGGTGCAACTTTTTTTTAAAAGAGTTTATTCCAGCTTTAGTAGAAAGGAGTCCTCTATCCAGTCTCCCATGACTCTTTAAGTTGGTGTTGACCTTATCCAGAGGTGAGCAGTTGGTGTGATCCTCTTACACTATTGGGAATGATGAGAGGGTATGCGTGCAAGGGGTCCAGGCTGGTGTGGGGCTGCTGCGTGTTGTAGTGTCAGATGCTCAGGCTCATGGGTGACCCCAGATCCTGCTTCCAAGCCAAAGGGCTGCAGTGCCCTTGCCCACTATGGCTATGACCTTGCCAGGGAAACCATCTGAGTCTGCTTAACCAGACTCTGTCTCTGTTGGATAATGGTCAGAGGGGCTGCCACTCTCTCCCCATCGGACGTGTGTGTCTCTTGCTTTGTGATTCCCCTCTGTCAGCCCCTCTTCTGTGTCAGCCTTTCTGCTTCTTTAAGGTGGCCCTGTGTCTCTCTGTTTGCTCAGGGCCGTTGATGTCTAAGCCTCAAGGACAACTTCAGTGTTCTCACTGCACACGCTTGCTGGACTTCCTGGGCCCCTAGAAATGATGTAGTCAGTTCTGGTCACAGGTTCCCTGAGCCACGCCAGCTGAGCCTGCTCCCCCTTCTCTGTGGAAGGACACGGACAGCAGCGGAGAAGCCCCCATCCAGATCACACAGGTCTCCCGGCGAGGACTTGGGAGTCCGTCTCTTTAGCAACTTTATTTCTGAGGCAAGAAACCTAAGGCCCAGAGAGGTGAAGTCACTGTCGGAGCTCACATAGCCAGCCGATCCTTCTCCAGAACCGTCGCTCTCTGTTTGCCTACTGGGAGAAGGGAGTACATAGGCCACTCCCTCTTTTTTTTTTTTTTTTTTTTTTTACCCTGTGTCAGGTGTTGACCAATAGAGGTTGGTCCAGGTTAGTCTATATTCTGTATTTGCCCTAGATATTAAAAAAAAATTTTTTTAATGTTTATTTATTTCTTGAGAGAGAGAGAGAGTGTGTGAGTGAGGGAGGGGCAGAGAGAGAGGGAGACACAGAATCCAAAGCAGGCTCCAGGCCGTCAGCACAGAGCCCAATGTGTGGCTGGAACTCACGAACTGCGAGATCATGACCTGAGCCGAAGTTGGGCGCTTAACCGACTGAGCCACCCAGGCGCCCCTAGACCTTTTTTTTTAACTAAAAGAACTAATTTACTAGTGAGAAACCCCAGAAACCCCTACAGAACCATGCCCGTCAGTATTTCAGGCTCTTACAGGTTTCCTGGTCTGCACTTGAATTCTGTGCTGACCCAGCACATTTGATATCTACGGATACATATTTTTCCAAGAACGTTCCCACAGTCGTTTGTGTAGTCTGAGAGTGAGCTGTAATTATAAAGAGAAGAGTTGGTCTCACGCACAGACCGAGCATACAGGACCAATGTGGTATAATTTAAGAAGTGCTCAGAAAGGTGTTTTTGCCATACTGGAAAGAATAGGATCTTTGAAATCAGGCAGGCCTGGATTTGAATACTTCTCTGTACTTACTAGCTCATGGTCTTTGAAAGGGTCATGTAATCCCTTTTCGCCTCAACCTTTTCATCTGGAAAGTAATATCATACATTATTATAATAACATATAACATAACAGGGGTGTTGTAGCAGTGAATATGTTAAACAGAGAGGAAGAGATCCGTGGATGCTTCCTTCCCCCAAGTCCCTCCTGGCCGGGGCTTTCCCAAATTGTGTCATTAAAGAGGCATCCATGCGGGATAAGGCAGTGTCTCAGAGTCCTGGTTCAAAATGAAAGCTCACCGAGGGTAATAGGTTAAGGCATTAAGGCACTATCTGTCACCAACATCCCTGAGGCTGGAGGGCAGATAGCTGGGCTTTTCTCTCCCGCACAGAGGTGGCTCAGTCCACAGCTGTTAGCTGAAAGAATGGGACTTTGTTCAGGAAAGAACAGGTGATAAGGAGGGAAAGTCTGGAGGAGGGAGACCACGCCTAAGCAAAGGGAGTTGGGTGTGGGGGGCTGTGGTTAAGGATGCTCCCTACAGGGTTAGAGACACCACCCCCCCCATTCAATTTGTTGTCGTTGTTTACTTTACAACTTCACTGCGTTCAAAGTGTAAACTGCTATGGGATGAAGAATAATCTCTTAGGCACAGGAAGCATATCAGTGTCCACACTCAGTACCTGGCTGGAAGGAAAGTCATCTTATTTTAGTGCAAATAACGATGGTGGGATAAAATACAAACTTGGGAAATACACTTTCAAAAGGAAAATGGCAAATGAAATACCAAATCCTTGGAAAACCAGATCCTCGTCGTTATCTGTGACTATTGTGCCTTTTAAGCAGTCTTTACAGCCTGTTTAGGGTCAAAGTCTTTTTTTTTTTTTTTTACAAATAGAAAGTCTTTTCATTTCATTTCATATCATTCTCCACATTCAAAGATTATCACATTTGCAAACCAGTCACAGATGATTGGGCCTAATATACCTGATTATTGCCGAAAACAACCTCTTAAAACAATTAAAACAAAAGGTATTTGTGTAAATACCTCCAAATAAAATGGGGGGAAATCTGCTTTAAAATTGCTAATGACCTCTTTGTGGGAATGAGGTTTCCTTTTGGGGTGATGTAAAACCTCTGCAACTAGATAGCGGTGGTGGCTGCACCCCGTCAGGAAGTTGCTCAATTGCACACTTCGAAACGGTAGAAATGGTGAATTTTACACGGTGTATTTCGCCTCCATAGAAAAAAGTGACAATGAAATTATTTTCTGTACTTACCATAAAATATTATACTTGGGGACCCGTGCTATATTTTTTTTCACCAATTAGATGTTGTTTCAAAGTGTGTTTTCACGTATTATTAATAAGCATTTTTGGATGGTTTTTAAGAATTACAAGGCTTCTTTCCACTTCAATCCCTACATGTGATATTCCCCAATAGGGTTTTTTACTCAGATCCCAGTGAAATGAGCTTAACTGAGCCGAATTTTTCAACGTACTAGAAATATCATTCCTCAAAATCACTCTTCACTCTCTGAAAATATCTTTGCTTTTAACTATCAAAATGGGATGCCCAGATAAGTGGGTGACAATATTATATTGTGCCAATGTAGACATAGGCAAGAGTCCTTTTTTCCTATCAAGGTTAATCTTTAAAAGGACATGCTTGGGGTGCCTGGGTGGCTCAGTTTGTTGGGCATCCGACTCTTGGTTTCTGATCAAGTCATGATCTCACAACTCATGGGTTCGAGCCCTGCATTGGGCTCTAGGCTGACAACATGGAGACTGCTTGGGATTCTTTCTTTCTCCCTGCCCCTTCTCCCCTGCTCACTGTCTCCTTCAAAATAAATATATAAATTAAAAAAAAAAATTTTTTTTAATTTAAATGAGCATGCTCGGTTACTTGGGTGGCTCAGTCAGTTGGTTAGGCATCCAACTCTTGATTTCAGTTCAGGTCATGATCTCGTGGTAGTAAGATCAAGCCTCCTGTCAGCCCCTCCCCCTGCCCCAGTCCCCCTCCCCTGCTGAGCACAGAGCCTGTTTAGGATTCTTATTCTCTTTGCCCTTCCCCAACTCACACGCACTGTCTCTCTCCCCCACCTCCACCTCTCTCTCTCTCTCTCTCTCTCTCTCTCTCTCTCGGTGAAAATAAATAAATAAATAAATAAATAAAAGAACATGCTTAAATTCTTAAAAACACATTCCTTTGCTAGAATTACACAGAATTACATTTTCGGAAGGTTCTGAAATGTGATTAGAATTATGCATCACATCATCGTCTTACAAATATGTTGTTTGGGAATCATCAGTTCCCCAGGGCAATTTTCATGCCGGTTGAGGAGAGGCCGGGAACATAGCAAAATGTCAGCTGTCTGCACCTTGTTAGAACAAAGAGCATGTCAAAGCCAAGCACAGTGACAGGATTAAATAACATGACCTCTGGGGACTGTTCCAAACCAACAGTCTGTGCCATCTGTGGACACAGGAGCCTCCTGTAACTTTTTTGCATTTTGCAACCTGCTTATGTATGTATGGTTTTTTGGAAGAGATTTCCCTTCCCCCCAGTCCCTCCCTGCTGCGTGAGTGGCTGAGCGAGGGGACCAGCAAGGCCTCCTCAGTGCTGGGAGGAAGGAAAGTGTGTCCCGGCAGTCCCCGCAAGTCAGTAGAAACTATCACAGCAAGTGGCAAATCATCTAAGAACTTCTTGAGTCTAGTTTAGCCTATTTCCTTTGTCACCTCATCAGTCTCAGGGTGCTGTGCCCCGTGCCTAACTTCCTCTGACAGGGTAAAGCGTGCCAGGATTTGTAAAAAGGATTCAGGGCCTTCATAGGATCATCCCTACTCCTGCCTGTGCAGGTCAGCCCAGTTGGACTTATAACCCAGATCAGCACTTCAGACATGCCAAAGACAACCACAAAGCATTTGCAGATCGCGGTAGAAAGAAAAGAAAGAAAAATGGTAGAGTGTCTGGAGAAACTTGCAAGTTAATTTCTCTGGTTAATGGTGGTTAAGAACCACAGAAACAAGTTGCTAACAGTTAAGCTGCCTGCACCCCTCCACGCCAGGACTCCTGGGCAGTCTTTGTCACTAGGATGCCGTGAAAGGACATGGGCACGTGGTGCCCTGGTCTCCCTCCGTGAATCCAGCCACCCTGCTTCTCAGGAGGTCCTGGACCCCAGAGGGCCTGGACCGCGTTCCTACCCACTCCCCACCTGCCTGCACTACCCTCTGCCTCTCCTCCTGCCATCTGTCCCGTCCTCTTTGTTTTCTGCCCCTCCTTAAAGATAGAGACAGGCCCCTAAGAGCCCATGCTTCCCTCTAGCAACAAGTCAGCTCTTGAGGACCAGCAGCAGGGTGGTGGTGGGGGCACATGTGTCCCCAGTAAAGACTGCTTGCTTGGTGGAAGGATCGGATGCCTTCTCCAGGGACAGAGATGGAGGTGACCAAAGAGGTCTGTGGTGATGGCCCCTCCTGCCCTGGTAAGGGTCAGGCTGAAACAAGCCAGCATAGGTTATTCACGGGAGGTTGGGAGCATGGGCTCTGGAGTCAAAAGGCCACACTTTGAATCCCAGCTGTCCTCAACTAGGTGTTGGACATGGGACAAATTACTCAACTTCTCTGAGTGAATGTTTTCTCATGTATTAAAACTGGGATAATCACAACAATGTGAATATGCAATGTGTAGGCGAAAACACTACTGATCTAGACACTTAGAGGTAGTTAAGATGATAAATCTGGTGTGTAGTTATTTTTAATCACAGTAAAAAATGAGGATAATAATAGGACCTACCTCAGAGGGTCGTGAGGGTTAAGTGAAGTAATAGATGCAAAGCACCTGGCACATAACACAGGCTCACTAAGCGCCAGCTTTTACTATTGAACTATTGATTATCTGAGTCTGACCACCGGCATGGCTTCCTGAGCAGGGACTGTTCATGGTGGCTCTGGGCTGTGGCACAAGAAAGTGGAAGACGCAGTCCCTACAACGGAAAAGCTGAGCCTCTGGCAGGAGACCCAAGCCATGTGTGGAAAGGGAAAGAACAGGGTGTGATGGAAAGAGCTGGGGGAATCTTTAGCTAATCAATCTTTTTTTTTTTTTTAAGTTTTTGAAATTTATTTTGGGAGAGAGAGCATGCACGAGCAGGGAGGAGGAGAGAGAGGGGGAGAGAGAAGGGGAGAGAGAGAATCCCAAGCAGGCTCTGCACCATCAGTGCAGAGCTCGATGTGGGGCCCGAACTCACGAACCCTGGGATTATGACCTGAGCCGAAGTCAGATGCTCAACCGACCAAGCCACCCAAGAGCCCCTTTTGCTAATCAATCTTGGGGCAGTGGCAACATTTCTCTAGAACTTAGTTTCCTCCCTTACAACAAGAGGGGATTGATCCATGATATTACTAAAGTTTCTCTCACTGTGACTACCTTAATGACAGGCAAACCCTAGGAGTCAGGGTTTCCAAGCTGTGTGGTCCGAGACAAGACAAGCGTCATGATCTCTCTGGGCCTTGGTATCTGCATCTGTGAAATGGGACGGTGGTGCTAACTCATCCTTGGGGGGCTTCCTCCACCACAGAGGGGCTGTCAAAACTTTTGTGCCATCTCCAGTGTGGACTCACTTTCTAGAAGGAAGAGGGCCCCTCTGCTGCTGAATTTGCAAATCTAAAGATAGCACCAATGATGCCACAGGAAGGAGGGACATGAGGAAGCTGGGCCAGGACTAGAAGAGGGTTGGAGAGGCAGAGGAGGGAAGCCTGCCAGCCAATGGGATGGGACAGTCTCCGCCACATGCAGATAGCAGACTAGTCACTAAAAATGGCATTCTGCTTCAAGATGATGGTTCATAACCAGAGACTTCAGCTTTGAGACAGAAATTATCCAAAAGGAAGATATTTTGTGCAAATCAGAGAATCCCCCAGTCTCTGTCTGTGTTTGTCCTCTGGTTTCACATAAACCAGAAGGTTTTTGTCATGAGATTAGGGGGTGGCAGGACCTTTTTCCTGCATTCCCAGGGGGAAGGATTTGTGCTCAAGCTAGTTAGCTCTGTGTCCAGCACCTGACTTTCCCAGCGTGGGCACTCATCCAGGGTTTATAGACTAAAGAAGACAAATATATGTTTCATGTAAAAAAAAAAAAATGATAACATTAAACTTTAAGAAGAAATCCTCCACCCATCAGTAAGTTAAATAGTATTTCAAGATAATGCTTTAAAAATCAAAAGTAAGGCAAAAAAAAAAAATAGTTTACGATGAACAAAAAATTGAAATGTTATTGTTTATTTATTTACTTATTTTGTTTTTTGTTTAATTTATTTTGAGAAAGAGAGTGGGGGAGGGAGGGAGAGAGAAAGAGAGAGGAGAGAGGAGAGAATCCTAAGCAGGCTCCACGCTGATGCAGGTCTGGAACTCATGACCTGTGAGATTATGACCTGAGCACAAGTCAGATGCTTCACTGAATGACCCACCCAAATGCCCCAAAATATTGACATTTTAAATGAAGACAGGACCAGTATTGCGGATCTGTTCTGCCTCAGACCCCAGTATGGTCCACTGTGCAGCCATCAGTTCTTCCACCTGCCCAGCTGGGGCACTAAAGGGCATCTTGATGTTATCCTTCTAGTATTTCCCTACCGTGGACTGGGGCTGGGGCCCAGGAGGGCTGCTTTCATACCGGTCTCCCAGCCACCAGTGTCCCCTCCTCCCTTTTTCTACCCTAACCTGGGCACACCTCTGAGGAAAGGTTTTCAGGGGCTTCCTGCTGCCTATAACCCATCTCCTTGGCCTGACTAACAAGGCCCTTGCTGCCTGACCCCACCCTCCAGCCTCATCTATGACTCCCCCCTTCCCTCCACCCACCCCACATCCTGCTGCTCTCAGCTTCTCACCAGACCCCAAACATCCCAGCCAGTTTCACCTCCGGGCCTTGGCACCTGCTGTTTCTGCCACCTGGCTCCTGTTCCTCACTCTTTTGCCTGCTGAATTTCGATTTTCCCATCAGGACCCAGTTCCCAGGACACTTCATCTCAAAACTTCGGGTCAGCCACTCCCTTCTCAGGGGCCCTCACAGCCCTCTGATCCTCCCTATGGCCAAAGGAGGAGTTTTCCCTTTTACGTGTCTGTATCATATGGATTTTTAAGGATTAGCATGTATTACTTTCATAAAATGAAGAAACAAAACTACTTTGAGTTTAGGAAACGAAGTTTAAGATACAGCATACAAAAGGTGTCACACGAACCAAGTAACAGTTCACAAACTGCTATCAACCCTGGAGATTAAATGGCCCATCAGTAGTCCTGCCTGAAGTGCTATAAATCCAGGATATACAGAAATAAAATGCAGAGCTCCAAAAGACCTCAGCGCCCCTGTAATCCAATCTTCTCGTTTTACAAGAGAAAATGAGGCACTGAATGATGAAGGGGATTGCTCAGATTGGCGAAGCCAGGAAGCAGCAGAGATGAGAGCAGAATCGACCTCTCTGGGCTCCAGTGCTCTTTCCCTAAGTGACCTCCTTCCTGAGCCCAAGAAATAATCTGGAAAGGGAAAGGAGCCACTTAAGCTGGGCCTTGGGCTCAGGAGAACAATTGTGGGTTCATAACAGTGGGCATCATAATTATGTCTAAAATGTTTGGTTGGGTCCAAATTGTGAAGCCTTTGAATGCCAAGCAAATGAGTTTGTCCTTTATCATGCACGAAGCAGGGAGACATTGAAGACATTCACGTGTGGGGTGACATGATGCAAAGGGGTAATTTAAGAAAACGAATTTGGGGGAAGGGAGGGACTGAAGTAGGGAGACCCAGATGGGAAGCTTTTGGTGTGGTCCATTGTCCATGAGATCATAGTGGCTGTGGCTGAAGGAGTGGGCATGAGGAAACAGAGTCAGGAAAGATCATCTGGAGGTGAACTGACTGAACTGGTGATAGCAGATGAAGAGTCAAGGAGAAAAAGAGGGTCAAAAAAAGCCCAGAAGGCTCAAGCCTGAGCATCCAAGGGTACCTGATTATAAATTCCATTGTTTTCTTATTCTCTTTCGTATCAGAAGCTTTCAACTTTCTATCACACAATGCTTGTATTGAAATTTAACAACAAAAATAAAACATACTATAAAAATGATGAGTAGCATCTTAAAAAGAAACCCAGACTCAATGATCGAAGATCATTTAAATACCTCAGAAAGGAGGAAGTCAGATGAAGGATCGCCAGACCCAGTGATGATTGTTACATTTTTAAAACTCCATTCATGGTGGAAAGGAATTAAGAGAATGAATGTCTTCTTCTCTATATATACCAAGGAAGATGTTAGAGAGATTGTTACTCCAGACGATCTTAGGAACATATATGTTGGAGGAAACAGACGGATATGAGGAGAGTGCAGATGTTCTAAGGTACCCAGCCAAGTAGATGCAGATAATTCACAGATCCAAGCCCACTGTCAGCGGGGGTTCCAGGAGCTCAGGGCAACAGTGAATAACTCTCAGCCAAGAGGAAAAGTCAGGATTATTCAGGAGACCCAAGGAGTTGCTGCAGACTCTTAAGGAGGACGTGGCCTGGTGAAAGCTGGGGTTTAGGAGCAGTAGCTGACGAGGGCCCTAACAAAATCCCTCATACACAGAGGACCAGCCCCACAGATACTGACAAAATAAAATTCTAGACCCAGATCGGACCGTGGTTAAGATGTGGGGGGTGAAGAAGGAGGAAGGATTTATCTGCTCTTTTTGTTTGCAAAGAGTCTCTTTCATCCGAGACGCTCTTCAATCCATTCCTAAACCCAAAGCAAACATGGATTTTCTCTGATTAATTTGCTCTGCCTTTCACCTTTCCTGGAAAAGACCGCAGTGCAAAAGCCTGCTAAAACCTGCCTTTCATGGTCCTCTGTGAGTGCATTAAGGAGCTGAAAAGAAAGCAAGATGTTTTCAGATCCTTTTATTTTTTCTACTAAAAATAATACCAGATAATACCATCTTTGAAATCATCTCCTGTATTTGGCAAAATTATTGGAAAGATATTTTGTAAAAGATACAAAATTATCTTGGACTACTTTTTGATGATGGGACCAAACTACGCATGTGCAGTGCCTTCTCGGTGCTCCCTTGGCCTTGGTGGAGCTCTGTGTCCACCAGTCCACCCTTCTGGATTTGTTCTGTCCCTCTACATCCCAGGGCTGCTCTCAGCCTGTAGACACTTTTCTGAAAGGCAGCCAGCATCTATGGATTCTTCTCCCGTGCTCTCTTAGGCCGTGGGTCTTTCCTACAGTGATAATTTGGCCAGTGGTTCTCAACCTTGGCCACACATTAGAATCACCTGGGAGCCAATGGTCTGGTGGGGAGCCTTGGGTATGAGGATTATTAAAAGCACCCTAAGTGACTCTAATGTGTAGCCCAAATCAAGACTACCTCCTCTACGAAGAAGACGTATAGAGACTGCCCATTGATGTAAGCTCTTAACTCCAATTAAAAAAAATACCCCTTGAAAAAGTCTGGGCTGTTTGTATTCAGCTCCTGGAGTTGGGAGTCCCTGCTCTGGTGCCGGTTGCCAGGGAACAGAGAGCAGGCAGATGAAAAGTAGCTCTGTGTCAAATTTGTATTGATCTGAGCATAGGTGAAGGTAAGAGCCTGGTCCTCCGCACCCACATCTGATTCTTTCTGCTCTTTTCCCCTATTGCAAGCAGACATCACACTCTTGACTAAAACTCCTATGTTCCTTTCCTGGGAAGAGAGAGTGTCTGGGTAAGCCTTCAGCATCCCAATATGGAGTAAAGCTTTTCTGTTAAAGAAATTTCAGGCAATGCAAGCAGGTGCAAAAATACTATGGAAGTTGGGGGCCTTCCCTTGTGCTCTGTGCAATTAAGCCTAGACTAGAAGCAGATAAATCTGCCTTGCTTCTTTTAATAAAGCTTCTCAGCTTTCTGTGTGTGTAAGAATCACCAGTCCAAGAAGTCTGTTAAAATGCAGATTCCTGGGCCCCACCTGGGATTTTTATTACCTTGAGATGGTGCAAGCCCAGCAATCTGAATTTTTGTTTTTAATTTAATTCAATTTTTTTTTTAGCAGGCACATTATTTTGCCTTGTACTAAACTTACTGGTGATTAAAATGCTCTCTTCTTACACTTGGATACAGCTGGCTCTATGGAAGCATTTGTTGGGACTAAAGGCACCCTAAGAACCCAAAATAATTCATCTTTTTGCAAAGGTATTCCTGCAGGTTAGAGATCAAAATGCCACTCCGGTCAGGGCACATAATGCCCGGTTTTATGCAGAACTGTGGTTAGTAGATGATTCCCACGTGTTGGTACCAATCAGCCACGCCAGGTTGGGAGCGTTCTCCCTGCAACCACCCATCACCTCCCCCCCAGAAAAAAACACTAACAAAACAACAACGAAAACACCCCACAACCAAACCCATTTCTGGAGCACCTTCTGGCCTGGAGGAAATCAACCCAGGTGGTAACGCCCTCCCACCCCCACTTCCCTCTAGCAGAGGGCACTGATTTTGAGTTTTGTTCCTGGTCCAAACCAGTCCCCAGGGTCTTCTGCAAGAAGAGCCATTACAATGGACCAAAACTTCCTGTGTGGGCAGGCACCTTACATCCATTGTCTATTATCTTCACAGCAACCCTTGCAAGGTAGATATCTTCATTTGACAGATGCTAGCGTTTAGAAACATTGTTTTAGAGTGATCTGGGTTTGAACCTGAGATGGACTCTTTCCTGCTCCTCCGCCCCCAGGCATCCAGGACTTGTCAACAGCTCTTGCTGATGCTGGGCTCAGGTCTGGTCTGGTCTTCTGTCTCCACTCCCTCAAGCACACGGGCTGGGGAGTGGAGGGGGGGGGGTCCTGACATTTCATTGCTCCCTGTCACACCCACCCAGATCAGAGTTTCAGCTAATTAAAAGCCCTTTCAGTTTGCAGGAGGAGAAAAGGTGCAGATAAAGACTGGCTAGCTAAGCAAACAAAGTCTACGGATCCTACTCACTTGTGAAAATGTTCGAGATAGAAGTGAAAAATGCAGATTACAAAATGTCAAGTATCATCTTAATTATGTAAAATCTATACATACTATACACGTGTAGTAAAACATTAGAAGGCTTTTGATTTTTTAATGTTTATCTTTGGGAGAGAGAGAGACAGAGCTCGAGTAAGGGAGGGGCAAAGAGAGAGGGAGACACAGAATCCGAAATAGGCTCCAGCCTCTGAGCTGTCAGCACAGAGCCCGATGGGGGGCGGGGGGGCTCGAAACCAAAAACCATGAGATCATGACCCGAGCCGAAGTTGGACAAAGTTGGACGCTTAACCTATTGAGCCACCCGGGCGCCCCTAGAAGGCTATTTAATTAAATGTTAATAGTGGGGGTTGGAAGTAAGAGTGACATTTTAAGTTTTATTTGCAAATTTTGATACAATGAACATGTTACATGTGGCCACCCTTATAGTGACATACAAAAATAGTTTCACTGCCGGAAAAATCCCGTTCCATCTATGCATCCTTCCCTTCCTCCTCCTGAAATCACAACCACTGATCATTTTACTGTTTTCATAGTTTTGCTTTTCCCAGAGTCTAGTTGGAATCATACAGTATGTAGCCTTTTCAGGCTTTCAGGATTGTTTCACTTAGCATAGATTACATTTTTTATCAGAAATAAAGTTATAAAATTAAAAACTGTACAACCTATGTGACCAGTCACTATTTACCTGTGACTCCAAAGAAAAAAAGTCACATCATTCTTTGCCGTTCAAATTACAGTACCCCTATTCCCGCCCCTGGCATTCTGGGACTCCCAGGGCTGCATACACATCCCACACTGCTCCATACTGGCTCTTGCTTGTCTCCAGATCCATGAGCCCGTCTTCTTGGAGTCATTTTCCCCCCACTGTGGAGCAGACAGCATCCTCCAGGCACCATGTGAATTTCTCAGGCTCTTTCACCTTTGGCCACAGACCCTTTCCTCATTCCCCCACAATCCTAACAGACTTAGTTATACATATTTAAGACTTTGCTGAAATTTGGGGAATAACGGAAGGAAGCACAACACAGAGAACGATTTATATTTGCTCCTAGACAAGGTTTCGTTCAGCCTCCTGGATCCTTCTTCAGGTCTTCCGTGCTTTGCTCCCAGCCATAGACTATTTCAAGGGCCAGCTCACCTCTGCACTATAAAAATCCCTGGAGAGGTCAACCTGTAGAGGGACCAACAACCAGGAGGCCCCAGAAGACAGGAAACATCCAGTAGCAAAGCCCAAGGCCTATATACCATATCCTCATTTTCCTCACTTCCTGGATTAGAGTCTTTGCAGGCTGAGTAGCAGCAAGGACAGCCAGGGACAGGGATATAGTCATGTCCCAACGTCACCAAATGGTCCTGGCCATGTGGCTCTGTGCCAAGCAGATCCAGTCCCTTTTTACGTTGTTGCAAATGTGAGGGGCGTGTCTGTCCTGCACCCCCTTCATTGATACTCTGCTTTAGCAAACTATGGCTCAGGAAGAAAGCACGTGACTATAAAATAAATAAAAATACACAGGCATGGGGTAGTCTAAATCCACACAGAGAAAAGTCCAGAGTCTCACAGAGGAGGGACAGTATAGTAAAACCCACACCCAAATTAAGTTATTGAACTGACTACTCAATTTATTTGTCTGAAACTTCACCCTTGAATGCTTGAGAACTTTGCCCAAGCTTCTATTTGCTTAACTTAGGCACAAGCAAAAGGCTCACAGCAAGGAGCGGGGGATATGTTCAGAGGGTGGTCTCCTGGCCAGTAAAGTCAGCACCAAGGAAATTGTTAGAAATGCAAATTAGCCGACCCACTACCGACCTACCCAATCAGAAGCTCTGGGGGCGGGTTCACCATTTTCAGAGCCCGTCAGGTGATTCAGGTGCAGTTTACAGTGGGAACCACTGGTCTATCAGATTCTAAAGTAAACCACTTCCTTGAAGGCAAAAAAAAACCTGCTGCTTACTTTCAAACAGTGATTTTTTTCCAACTCAGTACATTGTGGGATCTAAATCCTCTGAGATCCAGGCTCAGCCCGGGTCACACTACTTCAGAGTATTGTTAAACAACTAAGGTTGTTGACATTAATTCAAAAGCTTGAAGAAAATTTTTTAAATCAATGACAAAGGAGAGAATGTATAATTTGATTTGGTTTATAGAGAAATAATAATTATAATTATTTATATGGTGTATTCACCACTGTAAAATGTTGAAATAGCATGCTACTTAAAAAATACGTTATTGGGTTCCTGAGTGGCTCAGTCAGCTGAACATCCAACTTCAACTCAGGTCATGCACTCTGTGTTGGTGAATTCAAGCCCTGCATTGGGGCCCCCTTCAGATCCTCTGCCCCCTCTCTCTGCCCCTGCCCCGCTCGCTCTGTCTCTCTCAAAATAAGCACACTTAAAAAATACACTATTGACATCTTTTAAAAAATATATCAGATGAGCTTTGTTCTTCATTCATTTTATTTTGTTACCTGTACGTGGCTGTCTCTTCATAATTTAAAGTGTAGAACATTGTGCTCCTATTATCCTTCCGCCATCCATGGCAAGATATCTCTGAAAGGGCTAACCAAAGAGAAGCTTGCTTTTTTTTTTTTTTTTTTTTTTTTTTGCCTATTTTCACCTACACGCGACTTCTCACAGTGAGACAGCTGGTATTTAAATCTGGGAACAGTCCAGCTGCACATGCCTTTGCATGTGCTTTATGTTGTAGTAGAGGGGGGAAAAAAAGGGCTCCAAAGACGGTACCAGAGAGCTGTGCATCAGGCAGTGTGTGAATAGTTGATAAAAGGAGCTGAGAGCATCCCCAGGTCTTCTTGGTTTGGCGGACACTGTTTTTCCAGGTAACACTTGGCTGCTGAAACAGCAGTCTGTGAGCCTCAAGTGTTGAGTGAACGAGAGGCAGAGGGAGGGGAAAAATTTTGAACACAAGAAGCATAATTTATGAAGCAACTGATTATTTTAATAATCTATAATGAGGGGCGTCTGGGTGGCTTAGTCGGTTAAGCGGCCGACTTCAGCTCAGGTCATGATCTCGCATCCGTGAGTTCGAGCCCCGCGTCGGGCTCTGTGCTGATAGCTCAGAGCCTGGAGCCTGCTTTGGATTCTGTGTCTCCCTCTCTCTGAACCCTCCCCCGTTCATGTTCTGTCTCTCAAAAAAAATAAATAAACGTTAAAAAAAATCTATAATGAAAATAATTTAAGAAAGGCCAAGAAGTATCAAATACCAAGTTGAGCAAATGACAGAATTACATGAAACTCTTTTGCAACAATTTACGCCTGTTTGTCTACACCTGCAGCAAAGTTGCTTATACAAATCAGCCCCTGGCTCCCTCTTACTCTGTTTCACTGCTGACAAATTTCAGACAGCATCCTTCACTCTGGCTCATCTTGTCCTTAAACCTGGTTAAGGTTTAATTTAGTCTAAAGGCATTCCGTTCAGTTACATCAGCTTACAGCGGGAGATGCCCTCTGCTCTGCACTGGAAATGATTACATTGCTTCCCAATCAAACCATCCCAGCTTCGCTCTCTGCGTCTCTTTCTCTTGTGCCCTGACATCTTATCTCCCATTTTCCCTCATTCCTCCGTCTCAGAGATTCCCTATAGTTCTGCAGGAAAAGGAGATGGGGCGGGGGGAGTGGTAGGCACAGGTTATATGTGAACAAACTCTAGAATCCCGAGGAGTTCCGAAGCAGCTCAAAGGTCGAGCTTTAGGGACCCTCTGTGTATCTCGGTTGGGCAGGTGGTCCTCCTTCACCCTCATCCATTCTCGTCTCCCTGCTGCTGAGCCTGGTGCTCTGCTAAGTTCTCATATGAGTAGAATCCGTGAGCACAGCCTCCCTAACTGGGGATAGAAAATGCCATCTCATTTCCTTTGTTACCCAGATTACTGCTTGGCTCCGACCCCTCCCCACATCCCAACATGGGCCCCTCAGTGGGTCCCCCAGTTCTGAAGACAGTTCCCCAAGATGTAGCCTAAAGGATATCCTAAAAGAAGTTTCTCTTCTGCTACTCCACCTTCCAGCCGTGTTCCCTGTGCACTCAGCTCTTCACGCCATGGAACACACCCTTGCCCACAGCCCAGAGGCTGCAACAGGATAAACAGGATACCGCTGAACATTCAGGGGCAATGGAGAGGAATTGTCTTGGTGCAAATGCCTAGTGATGGTGCCCGGCATGGCTCTCCTCAGAGCTGGAGCCCAGACCCAACCTCAGGTTCCAGCCAACACTCCACCCTTGTATCCCTCCCCTCCTCTCCACCACTTCAGTGGTTGTTCTTCAGTATTAGTTCCTAACAACCATTAGACGGAGAAGGGAAGAGAACTCCCTAAGATCCCCAGGACGAGTTCCCATTCCTTGTTTGAGAACTTTCCTTTTCCCAAAATAGTTGAGGGTAAGAGGGTCCATCCCTACCCTGTAAATCTCACCCCACTCCTTAGTGCCCAAGGGCCCCTCAGTAAACAACTACAGCAGAACAGCAACCTAGATGGGTTAGTTAGCCTTAAATTAACACTTACTTGCAGACGCCAACAGGCTGGCCAGGCAGAGGCCCCCCCCCACCCCCAGCCCAAGCCTCCTCCCTGCTCTAAACTCCTCCACCCACACTGAAGAGCTTTGCAACATGTGCGTCCTAAATCCGTGCTGAGCCAGAGATTATTTCCCCAGATTCCCCCCCTCAGTCAACAGGGTTTTGGAGGCCTCTGCCAAGCTGAATTGTGCACCACTGTTCGTATTACCTAACGCAAGGCCTAGCTCCGAGAGCAAGAGAAGTGTGCATGCAGGTTTGCGAGAAATAGGTTTCTCCACGAGCGATGGCTGTGGACAAGATTTACGTTTTGATAACTATAGGGCCCAATCAAATGGTTTCCTCAGAACAAAGGAAAGGCTTGCCTGAAGGGTAAATTCGGCTATCCTACTCTTTCAGAGCAGAACCGTTTGAAATTACACATATATAATTTACATTTACATATAAATAGAAATATTTATATATTTATACACACCATTGTTTACATATACACTATAATATGTAAATGTGTATTATACATAATATGTGAACATATTTATTAGATATATTTACATGTAAATATAAATATATATAAGTAACATATTTACATATTTTTTTTTTAAGTCAGAGAGTCATTATGAAGGAAAAAACCATGGCCCAAGATTCCAACTTTTAACATTTTCCTCTATTTATGTATATAAAAACAGATAATAAAATGATAGATGCACAAGCTATGAACATTCAACTAATATAGAAAAATCTTCATTGTAAAGTGAAAGTCTCCTTTTTATAAAGCAGAAGCCCTCATCCCCACTCAAGCCTCCAGCCCTCACTCTGCCATTGGTACAAGGGCACCCAGCTATGAGGACAAGTAGAGACTGAAATCTGTCTTTCGCTATTTGCCAAGCTGTGTGCCTGGCCACTGAGCAATGTCCACTCAGAAAAAAGGGTACCTTGGGGTGCCTGGGTGGCTCAGTTGGTTAAGCGTCTGACTTCAGCTCAGGTCACAATCTCACGGTCCATGAGTTCGAGCCCCACGTCGGGCTCTGGGCTGATGGCCCAGAGCCTGGAGACTGCTTCCGATTCTGTGTCTCCCTCTCTCTCTGCTCCTCCCCCGTTCATGCTCTGTCTCTCTCTGTCTCAAAAATAAATGTTAAAAAAAAAAAATTTTTTTTAAAAAAAAGAAAAAAGGGTACCTTTTCCTAATTTGTATGAGGACGCTGTATTGACTTTGAAAACATTCTTTGAATAATTCCTTGCATATCTTTCTAAAAACTTATGCACCTACCAGCACATATGAATGTATGTGTCCTTGGCAATCCCACAAAAAAACACGATACACATTATTCTGAACTTCCCTTCCTTTCTTCCTTTTTTCTTTTTCTCCTTCACCGTATTTGTGTAACTTAATAGGTATTGGGGTTTTCATGTATCAGCAATACTGATGTGTGCTTCTTTTTTTTTTTTTTCTTTTTTTTTAAGGGTCTGTGGTATTCCATTGTATGGCTTTATCAAAGTTTATTTAACTAGTTCCCTTTTAATGATTGATGGGCATTTAGGTTGTTTCCAGGTTTTATTTAGTGGGGAGGCAGGAAGGATTAGGGTTTTTACACAAATAACATAGTACATAGTGGTATAGTTTTATGACCACGTTGAGGATGGCAAATCCCTAGCAGTAGAATTTCTGGGTCAAAAGGCATGGAGGTTTTAAAATTTAACAGATATTAATCATCACAAATTGCATTCCCAAGAATATCCATATTTTGGTGCGCCTGCCACCCCGCCCCAGGGTATTATCACATTAAGTTTTGCCAATTTGATAAGCAGAACATATCTCATTGTTGTTTAGATGCAAATTCCTTAAAAAATAAGTCATGTTATCTGTTAGCCACTCGTCCTTTTTTGTTAGCTGTATGTTCACATGTTTTGCCCATTTCCTATTGAATTATTAATCTTTTTTTACTGAGTCATAAGATTTCTTTGTAAATCATAACACATAGTCCTTATTGTTCTTGTGTTGCAAATATTTCTTCCAGCACGTCATTCATCTCCTGATCTTGTGCATATTCCTTTTGTTCTACAGAATTTCCAAATGTGTAGGCAGTCAGATTCATTAATCATTTTCCTTATGGCTTCTGTGTAGGTACAACTTTCTAGTGACAGTTTTTCCAGATTCAACCTAGTAAAGTTAACCAAGAACTCTTGTGCCTGATTTCAGCCCACCTGTCCTTCAAGGTAGCCCCATCCTGGCAATGCGAATGCTCTAAGGACAATAAGTGATGAACAGTGAGGTTTTTCAGAGGGCTTTTGCCTCCCGTGTCTCCTAAAAATGAATAGATCTGGAAACCAGAATTTCTCTTCAGAGCCCAGACATTCAGGGGACAGGGACACGGCCCAATGACCATGTTCCTTACATTATCAGTCATGCTTTGCTTTACTCAAGTAGCAGATGGTCGATTAAATATGATACGATTCTCACTGGGGGCTTATTGTAGGGTTTTTTCTCCTTTTTGTATCCCCTTTTGACTTTAAAAAAAAATCAACCTATTATTAATACTTTATGTTTGATTTTATTTCTTGCAGGCAACTTCAAAAGATGGTCCATGACATCAAGAACAATGAAGGTGGAATAATGAACAAGATCAAAAAGTAAGTTGAACTCCATAGCACTGTATAAGCACTCATTTACATAATTAACACATCATCCCAGCCTGTGCTAAGTGGAAGAAGACAAAGTTCTCCGTTGCCTGAGTGAGGAGTTGCAACCTTTTTAGCATGTAACCCTTTCTAACTCGTGGCCAGAGTCCATGGTGGTCAGATCTATGTTCAGGAAACATGGCAAATGAACGGGGTGATGCTCAGGGCCCTTTGCTTTCCCCTCTCATTGCAGTAAAAGTGAGCTATGCCACTTAAGATGGCAAATGTCAACAAAGACCTTTATAGAAACAGGAAAATCAGCTTCTGTAACTATGTAGTTAAGGGCCACTAGGACATGGTTGGAGAAATCCAAAAGAGAAGTTACAAGAACACAGCCCTAGCATCTTTAGGATGCCATACTTGTTTTCCATATTTCAATTTTTGTTTTTTCAGTTATAGCCTTAAAATGGAGTTAAACATTTTTTTTTTTAATCTTTATTTTTGAGACAGAGAGAGAGAGAGAGAGAGAGAGAGCGCGCATGAGCGGGGGAGGGGCAGAGAGAGAGAGACACACAGAATCGAAAGCAGGCTCCAGGCTCTGAGCTGTCAGCACTGAGCCCGTCGTGGAGCTCGAACTTGTCAACTGCGAGATCATTACCTGAGCCAAAGTCGGAGGCTCAACTGACTGAGCCACTCAGGCACCCCTTTAAAACAATTTTTTTTAACGTTTATTTATTTTTGAGAAAGAGAGAGAACATGAGCAGGGGAGGGGTAGAGAGAGAAGGAGACAGAGAATCCCAAGCAGACTCGGTACTGTCAGTGCAAAGCCCGATGTGGTCCTTGAACCCACGAACCATGAGATCATGAGAACCATGAGATCATGACTTGACCAAAGTCAGATGCTCAGCTGACCGAGCCACCCAGGCACCCCAAAATAGTGTTTTCAGTTGGCATTTGGAGAAGGAAACTAGAATTCCAAATCTTCCTGCACATCAGAAACTCTTAAGTTTTTTTTAAAAAAAGAAAATAAAAATTGTACATATCTATATTCGTCACGTAAAATCTAAATTAAGAGGAAAGGGGAGATGGTATTCCACTAAGTTTTTGTTTAAGTTCTTTTTTTCAGAAAATGAAAGTAGTCGTCATTCACTAGAAAAGAAAAAAAAATCAAAGAATTCAGAATTGCATAAAGTCAAAATCTCCTCCTTCCCCATGCCCCACATCAACCCACTCCAGGACAATGGACATTGTCCATTGACAATGGACTATGTCAATACGCACATATGTATATTGACATAGATGTAGCACTTACCTATACATACATACGTTTTCGTCATGAATGGTGCTGTTCTCCATAAAGCATTCTACCAACCTGACTTTGCTTAGTGGTTTTACTTAATGTTATATCATGGATATCTTTGTTTGTTAGTATGTAAAAATAAACCATATTCCTTTTTGAATAGCTGATTAATAGTCTGCTATAAATCCATTATCATTCATTTAACCAGCTATGTATTGGTGGACACTTTTTATTTTTTATTTTTTTAAGTTTTATTTATTTATTTTGTGAGAGGGAGAGTGTGTGCATACACGTGAGCAGGGGAGGGGCAGAGAGAGAGGGACAGAGAGAATCCCACAGGGCTCAATCTCACAAACTGAGATCATGACCTGAGCCAAGATCAAGAGTCAGAGGCTTAACTGACTGAGCCACCCAGGCGCCCCTGGTGGACACTTTTTAAAGAGAGGGAGATGTGGGAGTTTAAACAGGCATATTCTTGGAGGGCAATTTGATAAGATCAATCAAAATTTTGTGGCCATTTCTTTCAGTTTAACTGCCATAAATAACATTTCAATAAATAGGTTTTGTGGACTTTGAGTATAGCAGAAAGCTAAATTCCTGAAATGAAATTTCTAGATCGAAGAAGTTATGCCCTTGACATTTTTGTTGATATTACCAAATTGTTTTCCAAAAATTTTGTACCACTAATAGTGTATAAAAGTTCATTGACCTATACCTTCAGAACAGAGTATGTTCAGGAGCATCTGGGTGGCTCAGTTGGTTAAATGACCAACTCTTGATTTCAGCTTCACAGGTCATGATCTTGTGGTTCCTGTGTCCCAGCCCCACACTGGGCTCTGTGCTGACAGTGTGGAGCCTGCTTGGGATTCTCTGCCTCCCTCTCTCCCTGCCCCTCCCCTGTTTGCACTCTATCTCTCAAAATAAATAAATAAACATTAAATATATATGTATAGATTATATATAATATAAATATATGATATATATTATATATATATATAAAGAACAGAATATCTTCATTCTTTGGTCTTTGCTAAACTTGAAAGAAATCATGTTTTATGGTGTTTTTAGACTATAAAATGTAAATGAGTCTCAATATGTATAAGTGATTATCATAAAATCGTTAAAACGGTCTGCTTGTGGGGAACTGGTCATCTCCTAGAGGAGGAGACTTTGTCTGTCCTGTGGCAGGGAGAGGCATGTGATTATTTTCATTTAATACTTCTGACACATACAGAATCTCACTGAAATGAGAGAAGCCTGCGAGTCATTGTTTTAATCAATTCTAGATTAATTATCCCACAGTTGCTAGTTTTATAACACACGACTTTTCTTAATAATATGAAGCCTCTGTATAAAATGTCTCTCTATTCCATGGTCGGTCATACTTACACAGTAGCCACGGAGCTCACATATTTTCAGACAGTTTCTATTTTTTTTATGCCCATTGTTCCCAAAATGCACTTGTACTTGACAAATGTTTCTTCTCAGCTTGGGAAATCTGGCTGCCATAGTCATTACCCTGGGTGAAGTCAGTGGCCCTTTGGTTCTAAGGGACCTGCAGTTAAGCTCTTACTCGTTGCCAGGCAACAGGTGCTACCTTGAAAGGAGGAAGCACGGTTGAACACGCTGGTTTCCTAACACAAGACCATGACAGAGTTGTCACTGGTTCATGGCCAAATGAGAAAATAAGGACCTTGAAGCGTTGGGGGTTGGCATGCAGCTGCCAGCTGCTGAGTGAGACCCAAACCACAGCTTTTCTTCCTGGTTGGTGTTCAGTGACCTACAGCCCTTTCCTGAGTCTGTCCTTTATTCGGAGATGATAACCTTCATACATTTGGGAATATTAAAATGCCCTTTCTTTTCTTTAATGAAATGATGGCAATAATGGGGAATGGTTGGTTTTCAAAATTTTTTCTCTTTCAGGAATAGACCTGGTACCATTCCTTGTTTGTTTTTGAGGGTTTTTTTTTCCCTATAACACCGTGGATCATCTCTGTCTCTGGACCTCATCATACATCTAATGATAATATCTTCCCAGCACACCCTGTCTTGCTATGAGAATTGAATGAAATAATTGATCTGAGAACCTTGGGGCAAACAAAAAACAGAATTTCTATGCAAATATAAAAATTGTTATTTTTGAAACATTACAATTCTGGTTTATCAGGCTTATTTTTTGTAATCAGACATGAATTTCTGTGCTGCTTTTTTCCCCCCAAGGAATGAAATATGTTTTGCATGTAATGGTTACCTTATATCCTGCCTCTGTAAAAGGATGTGATGTTTTAGTAAATAAAAGCTACTGGATATAGGTTCTATTTATATATTTTTAAACTTCTTTAAGCAAATCATTCTTAAATAAAATGGGCAACTATTATTAAGAATAATAATTTACTAGAAATAGAATGGGAGGTGGTGTCAAAACTTATAAAAAGCCTAAAAATTGGGGTATATTTTTAAAATGTAATTTTAAGTTTCTTCTTGTAATGAGTAGGGAAGGATTGTGAATATTCAAACATTCTATATATGCCTAAAGATACTAAAGTAGTTTTGAGAGTGCTTGAAACAGTTCAACTTCTAAGTAAGCTAAATATCACAATCCCCACCCAGGAACACTCACTGCTCTCTTATTTGGCTTTTTTTTTTTTTTTAAATAGTGCAAAAACAGTGTCAGTCCAACCTACAACCAAAGTGCTCATTATAACTAATATTTTTCTTGTTGTTTAAAGCATTGAGGTATTAAGTTATTTCTTTTAAGTTTATTTTTGAGAGAGACAGAGACAGCATGAGTCGGGGAGGGGCAGAGAGAGAGAGAGAGAGAGAGAGAGAGAATCCCAAGCAAGGCTCCGTGTCGCCAGCACAGAGCCCCATGCGGGGCTCGAACTCACAAAACCGTGAGGTCGTGACCACAGTAGAAACCAAGAGTCAGACGCTTGACTGACTGAGCCACCCAGGCGTCCTGCATTGAGTTATTTATTAAAACAGAGTTCATCTTCTATTACCATCTTATCAACCAATTAACAATTTTCTTCCCTGAAACTCTGAACTCAGGTGAATATTCCACCACCTGACTTCACCTTTGCCAAGTCACAGCCCCGTTGTACACTGGGGAGATGAGGGAGCTAGGAGACCTCTGATCAATGGCTTCACTACATTTATAATACATTTAGTCTTTCAATGTGATGGGTCCAAAAGAAGCCATTATTCTACTAGTTATCTGTCTGTTATCTCTATATTTGCTTATATTATGGGCCTTGACAACAGTTGTCCTACCCACTGACCGTTTGTCTAATGGTTGTTATCTATAGGCTGAAAGTCAAAGCACCTCCAAGTGTTCCTCAAAGGGACTATGCCTCAGGTAAGAGTATTTCTAAAATACTTGGACTCTCGACTAATTTCATGTTCATATTTAATTCTTGAAAAGGGAACTATGTTCTACTCATTTGAAAACAAAAGGTGCCTATCCTGATGCCCAAATCTATTAAGCATTTGACTATAGTGGAGATGTAGTACTCCATCCATCCATCCATCCACTCATCTACTTATCAAACATTTATTAAGTATTGTCCATGTGCCAGGTACATACAAGATTTTAGGTGGAGATACAGTGCTAACCAAGAAAAATATAGTCTCCACACTCATAGAATTTATAGCAAAGAAGAGTATCCATTCATGATCTAAAAGCAATTAGGGTTCAGGGTGATGGGGAAGCACAAAGTTTTATGAAGGTCCTTACAGCAATGTCTAATCTAATCTGAGGTGGAGGTTGTGTAGGACCCAAGCCACCCAAGTCTGGTGACTGACCTTTTGGACCACTTTCCAGAGCTCACTGGGTCACAGAGTGATACAAACATATATACATACATGCCCCGTCCTGACCTTTGAAACCTACCTGATCAAAAGTCAAGGGAGCTGCTTAGTTAACAAATGAGAACAAATTCATTCTTCTCTCCCAAGTTCTAAGCAAGAAAAGAAAACAGACTACACCTGCTAAGTAACCCAAGTTGTGGTAGGAAAGTCATGGAATCATGGAGTGTCAGGTTTAAAAGGAGCCCCAGGGGTCCTACAGCCTGTATCCAATTCAGTGCTTACACCTGCTCCCCCCACCATGCGCCACAAGTGAGGTCCACTTTCTGTTTGGACGTTTCCGGTGGTGACCTCCCACACCTACCTGGGCCTGTCAAGGGCAGACAGCTCCGTCAGGACACAGATGCAATCCATTTCCTAGTGGCTCCTTAAGTGTGTCCTAATGGCCACACAGCACAAGTCTGTAAACACCAAATAAAAGAGAAATAGAGTGGGTCTGTGCAACGTCAAGGATACAATTAGGAAATTAGGTCACTTGAAGGGTTTCTTCTCTGGACTCGGTAACTCCAGGTGCTTCCGCTGTTGCACACATTCTTTGACTCGTTCAACAAATATTACACAAGTGTGCCCCGCGTGGTGCTCACGCTACTAGACATGGAGTTAGGAACAAACTATAGCCCCTGACCTTAAGGTGCTTAATGACTAGTGGGGAGCAGATAATAGATAAGAAAGGCAATAGGCAGATACTCGCCTAAGGTCACACTGCTAGTGGATTGAAGCTCCCTGGCCATTCCACAAACCCCTGAGCGGTCAGAACTGAACCAGGCCCCCGTCCCTGTACCCTTGGGCCCTAATTCCCAGGGGCTGTTGTAATCATTCTTCTCCCACCACTGATGTCATTCAGGGAGGAGATCTGAGCAACTGCAAAGAGGACAGACCTCGGGACAAAGGAAGGTAGTCAGACAGAGATTCTTGGGCAAATGCCCACCACAGAAGCACAGGGTGTACCTCCCAACCCTCTGGCCACCAAAGACGGGAAATATAACACTGCTCTGCCCTTGCCCTGCTGTCCTTACCGAAGCCAGCATTCACTCGATTTTTCATCTCCCTGGCTACACTCTGACCGGCGGACCCCGCAAGGCTGACACGGGGAGAGCGGCTTGCACCATCAGTCCTGCCTCGTGCAACTAAGAATAGAGGAATAAAACTTGGACTCGAAAGTCCTTTAAGGCTGGAAAGCCCTGAAAGACCACCCAACCTTAGCTTCTCACTTAGGGATAGCTGGAGCCCAGGCAGGCCAACTGGCTGCCCAAGGCCCTACAGCCAGGCGATGGCTAAGCTGGGGCTAAGCCCTCCATGTCTGCACACCCACCCCGTTAACAGGGCTCTGGGAAGGGCTGAAGGGATTTTCAGACAAAGGGACTTTCTGAGATGTTAGGTATTTAGTTGCAAATCACCTCCCTTAGCCAGCCCAAATCTGCTCCCCACATGGTCACATCCCTTTCTTCTCTTGGGGTACACCCAGGGGTCCTGGACTGTCCACCAGCTGCCTCCCCCACAGTTTCTGTAGTTCTGCTTTCTGTTCCTTCCCTGCGTCTGTCCCCACCACCACATCTAGTCCAGCCTCCTTCCCTCTTTCCTGCGTGCCACTGCGGTCTTCCCACTGGTTCCCTGCATCTCACCACCGGCTCTGCATGAGGAGAAGCTGGCAGGCCCGGTGGCCCAGCGCGTGGCCTCCAGTGCTGAATCAGGGCTACAACTGAGCATGTGTCAGACCCACAGTTTGGAGCGCGTGTCTCTCAATGCTGGTCTCTGGTGCTGCTGCTGATCTGGAACGGAAAGGCCCAATTCACACCCTTGCCTTCACCCCTTCCCTCAAGCTCTTGCCACAGAGTCCTTCACCGTCCTTCCATTCCCATTCCCAAGACCCCTAGTCTGGTTCAACCTTCGTCTCTTTATGCCTGAGCTACTCAAACACCATCATCATCAGCCTCCCTACCTCCAGCTTGTCACCGGGACCTACAGTGGCCTCTGTGGTTGGAGCGCCCCCTTGGCTGGCAACGAATCTGGTTTTGTTTTCTTCCCTGACTCTCCAGCGCAGCTTGTTCACTCCAGGCACCTCTGTGCCTTATGGATGCCCCTTCTAGCCATCAGCCAAGCCCTGCTTCTGGGGCTGACACACAGGCCCCAGCCTTAAGAGATGGAAGGAGGATGCCCTCTTTCATCTTCATTCTGTCACTCAAGTCCCGCTCGTCCTTCAAGGCCCAGTTCAGTCCCACTGCCACCACACAGCCTCGTGTGAGCTCATGCAGCACCCTTCCTGGAGCTTTCCCAGCATCTGACCATGATCCCAGGTGTAGGGACATTTGTCAGGAAAGTTTACACTGCCCTGGGTTGTCATCAGTGTGATACATGGCTGCCCTCCTAGACTCTAGGTCTATTCCCTCCATGGCTCAGTGAGAAGATCTTGGACTTTGGGGTCCTTTAGTCCTGGGTTAGAATCCTGGCTTTGGCCCCTAAACACTGTGAACCTAGAACAGTTTAAAACTTCCCTGAGCCTCAGCTTCCTGCTTGGAGATGAGAGTGCCGACCTATCCTTCAGGTTATTATGATCATTAAAGTAGGTTGATAGTCACACACGGCTCCCGTTGAGCCCTTACTCCTATCAGGCACCCTTCTGTGCACTTTCCCTGGGCTATTTCATTCTCTCAAAGCCCCATAATATAGGCACTATTAGTCATGTCCGTTTCAGTGACGAGAAAACAGATATCCAGAGGTTAAGCAACTTGCCTGTCACACTGCTAGCAAATGGCAGAATCGGGATTTTGATCAAGGCAGCCTGACCTGAGAGCCCAAAGCTCAAAACCCCAGTGTGCACACTGAGGTGGGGTCATCGTTTCGTTCTCACATGTCACGTAGTGCTGTGCCCACAGGCTTGTGGGGTGGGGCATGTGAATCACAAAGCCTGGGCCAGGCAAGGGGAGGAGTCCCTCCATTGTGTGGCATGGGATTGTGACACCGTAAATGGAGCCCAAGCCAGACACACGACACAATAGAAAAGGCTCTCCCTAATAAGGAGGCTGAGCCAGCATCTCAGCTTCCTGCCAGGAAGAAACTTGCCAGGTTCTTGCGTGCAACCTTACATCTCAAGTTAAACCACCCGGCCGGTATTACGCTTGAACTTACCCTCCTGAAAACATCACCCTCTATACTTGAGGCTCTCTGGGGTCCATTTCTAAATGGTAACCATACTGTGTGGTTGCCATTACAGTAAAATAGAATTGGTATTGTTTTGAGGGTTTACTAAGACATTATCAATACCCAAGAAAACAATAAGTAACATTAATACAGCATTTACTGTATGCCAGGCTTTGTGAAGCACTTCACATGTATTGTATTACTCGATTCTCATAAAAACATGAGGCAGGCACTATTCCTACCCTTGTTGCCCTGGCGAGAAATTGAGCTTTAAACAAAGTACCGGTCCACTGCCAAGCAGGTAGTAAAGAGCAGAGCCAGGATTTGAACCCAGGGAGCCTGGTTCTAAAACCACAACCAACCATATTAGGAGACTCACTGAGGTTCTGGACATCCCCTACTTTGGACCTAGTTCTTTGGACTCTCATGCTTTTCAGTCTGGGAAATGGCGTGAGGGCTGTGATTTTATGAGTAAGAGATTGCAAGCTGCCTGTAGGATGGGTGTAGTGGGCGGGGCACCATCAGGTAACCTCTCCCACATGATGATGCTTTTCTCTCTTTTCTGCCTCAGTGCCCCATGATACCTGCACCGGGCCATCCTGTTTCTCCTAGGCTTTATCTGAAGCCACAGTAGAGGGCCAGGCAGTTTACATGAGATTTTAGCTGCAGGAGCCAACACAGGTACCCCGGCCCCCAGTCTACCCCCCACATTCACCAGCCACGTGGCCTCAGACAGGTTTTGCAGACTCTCTTAGCCCCAGTTTCCTCGACTCCAAAAGTGAGATCATAAGGGCACCTACCACAAAGCGCTATTTTGAGGGTAATTGTGAAAGTACACTTATCCTAGCACTGAGCACACAGGAAGTGTTCAATAAATGCAATCTATTATTATTATCCTAATTTTCATTCATTCAACTCATTTATTGGTTCATACTTTTATTACTGCGCAGGATTACAAATGTCAAAGGTCATCGAGATACAAAGGCAAACTAAACAGGCCTTGCTTTTCGGTATAGAGACACACGAGCAAATGAATCCCAGCATAGGGCAGAATGCAGTGCCTATGTCGTCAAGGTGCCAGCAGCATCTAAGAGGGAGGAGGAAGGAGTAGTGGGTTATAACCTGAGGGACTGGGGAAGGTTGTATGGCAGAGGTATGACAGGGCTTTCCCAGGAACAGGGTCTGGGGGAACAGCATGAACGGAGCGGAGGACCACCAAAAGTGCAGGCTGGGAGGAACATGCTTCTAGTATCAGTGAACGTGGAAGGCTGTGCGAGAGAAGTCCAGAGAGGGACAGGAGATGAAGGCATTTGATGTGTTGACTCAGAGCCTTGACTTCACTCCATAGGGAGCTACTGATGATTCTTGAGGAAAGGAGCAGCATGATTCAAACTGTATTTTAAGAAAATGACTAGAAACAGTATGAAGTATGTGTGGGAGAGGAAAGATAATGGGGACAGGAGAAGGAGTTAGACAGCTCCTGCGAGTACTTTGAGCAGTGTCTGACCACAAAGTGGACCCTGGGTCCCTGAGAAAAGGTTCGGCAGGCACGGCTGATCAAGGCAGGGAAGTGTGATTTATAACATCAATTTATAAATGTTTCTATTTTAAAGGTTGAAACAAAAACATTGTGGCCCCTTAAGTGCTGATCTTCAATTATCCCCAAACTTAAGGTGTTAGAAACCTATTCCCGCTCAGTGCCAGGTATTGGGAAGAGGACTTAGTCATCTATTCTTCTGGAGTTTCTTGGAAAACCCCAGTGGTTGCAGTATACTCTAATTTGGTATACATGAGGCCAAATCATAATTTAATAATTTTTTTTTTCTGTTAATGTCAAAGTTTGACCCATTATTTGGCTCCTAGAAGAAAGCTCTGTCTTAGCGCCTATCACGTTTTTCCCATGAGAGGGCGCTGTTGCTGCCACAGTTTAAAATCCGGCCACTCTGATCTAAACACCTCCTTCAGGCCCCCATTTTTATTTTTTTATTTTTATTTATTTTTTTTAATATATGAAATTTATTGTCAAATTGGTTTCCGTACAACACCCAGTGCTCATCCCAAAAGGTGCCCTCCTCAATACCCATCACCCACCCTGCCCTCCCTCCCACCCCCCATCAACCCTCAGTTTGTTCTCAGTTTTTAACAGTCTCTTATGCTTTGCAGGCCCCCATTTTTAATGTGCAATTCTTTTCCTTGTGCCTCTTTGGAGTCTACCCAGATCTGGAGTCAGTAGCCTGCCATAGCAGGGGCTAGAAATGGCAAGAAAAGATTCTAGAGAGGCTCTGGGGGATTCAGGGACCATTCACTGGGCCCTCTAGCCATGGCTGCTCAATGGGATGCCTCTATGGGATAGTCGCTGGAGCCACACTGCCCTCTGGACCTGGGCCTGGTTGATCTGTACATAGCTGAGTAAATTGTATTTAACCTCTAATGTCAGCGTATGTGATGGGATGGATGCTAAGCTTCTCATACTCTAAATGTGTTTTGGAGTAAAGGGGGTCAAATATTCTCCTTGGCTGTCATAATTCATATCAATTTTATTCTTCAAGATCCTCAGCTACTTGAGACCTGTTATATCCATTTTTACACTGCCTGCAGAGCCGAGGACAGGGCTTGAACCCTGGAGCTCAAAGACAGTGAGGCAGTGTGACATTGGAGTTCAGAGCATGCACTTGGAAATCTACCTACAGGGTTCAACTCCTGGCTCTATTATTTACTATCTGACCTTGGGCAAATGGCTTATTTTCTCTAGGCCTCAGCTTCCTCGTAAGGTTTTGAGGGAGCTAATTGAGTGCAAAACTCTGATGATATTGCCCAGCGTGTAGTAAAGCACCGGGTAAATGCTTTTCAATAAGAAAGTCAAAGTTAGAGCTACAGAGAATCACAGAAGTGATCCCATAGATCTTAAAACTGAGGCCCAGAGATGTTAATTGTCTTGCCTACCCTCCAACTAGTTAAGAACAGAGCCTGCATGAGAGTTTTGGTCTATCTGACTCCCTGTCCAGTGCTCTTCCTACTATACCATCCATATATTGATTCAAAGGAATCCTTAGAAGCAGCATGGTAGGGATTGCAGGTGCCTCCCGGATCGTTCTAAAGTCCCAAAAGTGTTCCTTAACAAAAATGGACATGGTTCAGATGTACTGTTTCTCTGCTCAGTGGAACGTCCCTTTATGCTTTGAGAACTGATTTTTTCAAAAAAGAGGAGTCGAAAGTGGATGAACACGAGGTATGTGTAATAACCGTTCAAGGCCAAGGAAACAGGACCAGGAAGCCCAGGGGCAAGGAAGGTGGGCACAGGGAGCTTGGGGACAGGGTGGAGCTGAGATTGACGCTTGTGCTTTCTGCTTCCCACATGCCACTGCAGAGGACCTTGCTGACGAAGAGGAGCAGTGGTCAGATGACTTTGTAAGTATTTGCTCCTGGGACCAGAAGATCATCCTTTCCGCCAGGGTCCGTGGGAGGCCTTTTGAAGGGCTTGTTTCTGAATTACATGCTCATAGTCAGCTGCACATCCCAGCAGGGAGATGGCTGGGCTGGAAAGGCCACCTACAGACAAGGCGGCAAGAACCTCATGATGGCTGACTTGACCTAGCACTCCCACGTGCCAGGCTAAGTGCTTCATCGGCATTACCTCATGTGAGCCTCCCCACAGCCCTGTGTGCAGGCATTCTTATCCCTGTCTTCAGTGCTGGTATTCAGAGTACTAACCAGCACAGCCAAAACATACGTTAGAATGTTTTTAAATATTTCTATATCAGTTGACAAATTCCTCTGCCCTGAATTCCTCAGTGTCCCATCGCTGCCTGGGCCTTATCCAGGAGCCAAACATCAAAAACCAGCATCAAAGAGTGAATGCCTGGCGCATCAGGGGGCCTCTGGGACACTCTTTAGGGCCAAGTCGGGACCTGAGCCATGCTAGTTGTCAAACATTGTGAATATCAGCCCTGCTCATTCTACAGGTAAAGAAACCAAGGCATGGAGAGTTTAAGTAACTTGCAGTTCCAAAATTCCAACCCAAGCCCTCAGGTCTCAAAACCTGGCTTTTAAACTCTAAGGTGCTTGCAGTGACCAAGAGGACAATAGCACATGCTGGGGGCCACAGACTGAGCAAGGGACCTGGCCGTGATGATACGGAAGGTGATGTGTCAGAATTAACTGTCAACCTCTCCAAGGTGGCTCTGTAGCCCACAGGGCCCCAGTGCTCACTGCTCTCTTGGGTGAAGTCTTGTAGGGACAAGACAGCCTAAAAACTTTTTTGTAACAATTATTCCTCATTTGTATCGAATTCATCCAGAATGTTAGCCTGCTCCACTCTACACTTGTTTTATCTGGACAGGATCCAAGAGGGCCTCCACACAACCACACACCCCATTTTACAGATAAGGAAACCAAGGCTAAGAGAATGAAAAGGACTTGCACACGGAAATTCAGTTACTCTGTGGCCAGTGTAATGAGAGCCCAGCACTTCAATCCAGTGCCCAGAACTGAGTCTGAGCCCAGCTCCATCCACACTGTGTACACCACCTGGAGTATATTCAACGTATCATGAGACAGGAGTATCTCCCTTCTCAACTGCAGAGCGAAGATTTGTAAAAAAGAGGGGATGACAGGGGTTCTCTGCAGGTCAGCTGGGTGTGGAGTTCCTCCCAGGGCCCGGCAGCCGCTGGTCCCTCCGAAGCGCTGCAGCTGCGCCCCCTGCTGGCCGCACGCGCCCAGCCACGTCTGAAGCAAAGTTGAGAGCTGGTCCACAGCCACAGGGAAATCAAGAAAATGGAGCTCGCAGGCTGGAGAAAAAGAGCACATGGTAGGGACTTAGAAAATACAAATAGAGTCAGCCTGGAGAGGAGAGCGTGACTCGTGTCCCAAAGCCAAACAAGCAAAGAATTAAGATACCTGCCGTAATAAAGATTGAGTAAACATTCACTCACAATTATTTTGACCTTATTGGATTCCCATTGTACACAGAATGAAATCCAGGCTTGTAGCCTCCAGGCCAGATGAAATCCAGCCCCTGCGGACCTGTCCAGCCTTCCTTGCACCACCACCCCCAGCAGGGCCTTGTCCATTACGGCCCAGATGCACAGATCTGCCCTTAGTCTCACAGCAGGTCAAGGTCATGCCTGCTTGGCAATTTGACTCACAGACCTTGGGCAGACGAAGGAAGAGGGAAGAGAGGAGAAACCAAAGGACGTCCCCATTCTCCCTCATTTGCTCTGCTCCTTCTTGTCCTTCAGGCTTGGCTTAAACGTCTCCTTCTCAGGAAGGCCTTTCCTGCAGCCAAGGTAGAACCCTTCCTCCCATTGCTCTTGAGGTCGCAGCCCAGTCCTCATGGGCGTTACAGTCTGATGGGCAGCCCCGTGTCAGCGTTGGCCTGCCAAGAGCAGCTGACACAGAGGCGCCCCTCCTCAACCTCCTCTGCCTCTTCGGCCAACCTGGTCCTCTCAGTCAGGCTGCTCTGCCCAAGGGGCTGTGAAGACCCCTGTGTCCTTCCCAGGAGGCACACTGCTCCCTAGCCTCCAGGTGATCAAGTCTTGGGAAGCACGGTGCCTGCTCCGATGAAAACTGAGACAAAGTGGGCCGCCTGAACTATCTCCCCCTCCCAGGCACAGGCGTCTGGGCGCCTACTGATTCTTTCACTTTCCAGATGGTTATGAAGCACCCGTTTCTCAGCGCGTTAACTGCTGTCTCCCTGGGATGCTGCAGCCACAGAGACGGGCCTTTTGGTTGCCCAGGATGAGGAGGGGCCCCGACCACTTCAGGCTGGCTAGATGAGACTTTCAGAGCCGGGTTCTTGCCTCAGGCTGCTTTTCTGCTCTCACTCCACCTTCCAGGCCGCCTGTTTGAGAACAGTCACTACTTCTTCAGAACACAGAACAGCCCCAAATTATTCAACTCCTCATGCCTCAGTTTCTCTCATATGATACTGGTAAAGGGTAACTGAGGTATGCAGTACATAGAAATGTTAAAATAATCGTTATCATTCCCATTATTCTATTCACCTTAATGTCATATTCACGGTCAGGAAGGATTATTGAGCCTCGCTGTCTGCTGTTACTGAAACAGGGGTTTGGGAAAATCCCCCTACAAGACTTCTCTTACCTCCCCGCTCCCTGTCCCTTCCTGACTCTTCTGCTTTAGGACAAGGACAAGGACCCTCCTTGAGCTCCTCCTTCCTTCTATTCTCTCCCAATTCTCCTCCACCACCTTGGGAAAAGTTCCCTTTTCAGCCGCCTTTCTCTCTCCCTCTCCTGGTATTCACCCTCTCCCTCTCCTGTCCTCTCCTCCATGTCCCTACAGACTCAGGAGGAAAGTGGTCCTCACTCACTCGCTCATCCATACTGCGCTCCTGTCCTGTGCTGGTCCCTGCCACAGACCCCGAGGAGACAGCAATGAAGGAACCACTGTGTTTGTGTCACACTGTACCTGCGTCGGTGTTGTGCGATTGCAGGTGGAAGGAGACAGGCCGAAAGGCAAGTGCATCATGCATTCATTGGAAGCTCATGTACGAATCACGCAGTATGTCAGGCCGTGTGGACAGAAGACCTCTGAAGTCTTGGATCAGATATTTCCTGCACGGGAATATACATATGGGTGTAGTATACCTAAGCGATCTCTGAACAAAATGCACAAGAAACTAGGAACTGCACCTCTGGGGAGAAGAACTGAGAGCCTGGGAAGGAGACTTGACATCCTTTTGAACTATTGCTGTGTGAATGTATTTCCCATACATATTGAATATTCAATATTCGATCATTTCAGTGAAGACTTAGCTAAAATTTATCTTTAAAACAAGAAAAACAAAAAGAAAGAGAATGGACTCCGGGTCAGGTGGAAGCCTAGCCCCTGCAGCTTATCAGCTCTATTAAAACACACACACACACACACACACACACACCCCATCTCCTCAAAGGTATCTGTATATTCTATGCAAACCTTTACCCTTTCCATATTAATCTTTTTCCTCAACCGTCAGCATTCATGATAAACAAAACCTATTGGTTATTCTATTTTATTGCGTCCTTTTTCTGTCTTCTAAAAATGTATTTTATCTCCGACTGTTCTTCTTTGCAGACACACAGAGTTTCAGCCACCCTTCCTGTTAAATGGCCCACATGCTCCCCCAGGATAGTGGTTCAGGTGATAAATTCTGGAGGCAGAAAGGCCCGGCCTCAACCCCAGCTTTGCCTCTGATGGCTGCCCAACCTTGCTTAGCCAACCCTTCCAAGCCTCGCTCTCTGGTCCCTACGCTGGGGGAGCAGCTCCCGCCTCCTAACGCCAGAGCTGTCGCGATGGCTGAGCGCAGACAGGGCACTGAGCATTCGGTGTGCATTTGCAGGACAGCGACTATGAACACCCGGACGAGCACTCGGACTCGGAGATGTACGTGCTCCCCGCGGAAGAGACCGGGGACGACAGTTACGAGCCGCCGCCCGCCGAGCAGGAGACGAGAACCATTCACCCAGCCCTGCCCTTCACCAGGGGCGAGTACATAGGTGAGGCAGCCACACACACCCCCAGACCCTGGGCGCCCAGCCTGCCAGGCATGGGGGAGGGGGGTCGAGCCAGGCTGGCAGGACGCTGAGTGCCTCCCACCCTGGCCACCCCCACGTGGGTCATCTGCTCACTCACAAGCCAGGGAGCCCCAGATGGAACGCTTGCCTGGAGGAGGGGGAAAGCTATCCCTTCCCAAGTCTCCAAGGGTAAAAACGGGTAAAAGACAAAAGGTGCACACCCTGACGGTTGCCCCCGCCCCACCCCAGCCCAACTCCAGATAATCCCATGAGAAATCAGCCCTGAGGTTAGTACCTGCTTCTTTGGGGGTTTCCCGCACACAAGGTTCTGGAATTTCTTTTGCGACGTCTGTGCAGAATGAGGATGATCTTCAGGGATCCCAGTATCTGCCAATGCCCCCGTTCCTTCATGCCCACCCCTACGCAGGCAGCCTGCACTCTGAGTCTAGACTGTGGGTTTTCAGCTGGGAGTGGAGGTGGGTGAGGAGCTCTAAGTGTGGAATCAGCTGTAGGTTAAATGGGCACAGCTCAGGTGTCACCTCCAGACCTGAGTGTGACTCTTACTGTCCCCCAGGAAGAAGCCTGGGTTGCAGGCGACTAAATTCAGCAGAGGCGTGGAGGGGAGTGTGTCTGTGATGATCACGGTGACGCCAGCATTTGTACAGAGAGCCCTTACGTGTAGAGGACTCTGTGTCCATTATCACTGCCGTTAACTGCCTCCTCCCGGGGCACTGAGCATGGACCCTTGCTTCATGCCACAACTCACCTGTTGAGCACCTACTGTGTGCCACAGCTACGCTGAGCCCGGAGCTTTCAACAGCAAGCAAGACAGACACACTCCCGGAGTGTTTGTAGCTCACAGCATCGTGCTTCATAGTCGTGGCCTACTTCACCCTCTCGAGAAGCTTACGGAAGAGGCATCCGTCCTCACTTTACGAAGGAGGAAAGTGAGGTTCGGAGGAGTGAACCGCTTTGGGGAGTGGCAGAGCTGGGACGCACGCTGGGCTTCTCAGCCCCCGAAGCCCTGGCTCACCAGATTTGTGACCTTGTTCAAGCAACAGAACCCTGGGAAGGAAGGGGCTGCATTAGGCCCATTTTATAGGCCAGCAAACTGCAATTAAGGGGAGGGGGCGCAGTGGCTCATTCGCGGCCACGCTCTTCAAAGCCTGTCTTGTGTATTTTGCTACTTTTGATGGGCTTAGATCTTACATTAAGAAATCCCAGCAAACTCTAAGAGCTGCAAATAAAACTAGAAAACCTGACAGAGTTATGGGCACAGCAAAGTGGCTGACCCGGAGCCCCAGCCCGACCACAACACCCAGAGGGAGCCTTCCAAGGAGACATCCAATGTGAAGCGAACGGCACACCTTGGACAGGGCAGGAGCTGGCACCGGGGGAGGGGGGGAGCGGGGGGGGGCGGGGGGGGCGGGGGGAGAGCAGGAGGTGGGCCTGGCAGCCAGGTGGTGGGGGCGGGGGGCAGCCTCATGAAGTTAAGGTGGGGCAGAAGCCAGTGTGAGTGCCTGGGCTGCTCCCAGGATGGGGACATGCCATGTTCCTCCTGTGCTAAGCTTTCCCTACAGCGTATCAGTCTGCAACGTGCTCAGATTCCACTGAGCAGACTCCCTGTTGCCTAACGCCTCGGCCATGTCACGTCGCCGTATTGGTCCTATGGATTAGTCATCCACTCTGCCAGGCACTGCTCCCACAGCTTGCACTGCTTTCTTCCCAGTCCCTACAGTGGCCCTCTCAGGTGGATGTAATGATCCTCACTTTCCAAATGAGGAATGTGGGGGCGCCTGGGTGGCTCAGTCTTCTAAGCCTCTGACTCTTGATCTGGGCTCAGCTCATGATCTCAAGGTTTGTGAGATCGAGCCCCACATCAGGCTCTGCACTGATGGCATGGAACCTGCTTGGGATTCTCTCCCCCTCTTTCTCTGCCCCCATTCTCAAAATAAATAAATAAAATGTTTAAAACAAAACAAATGAGGAATGTGAGTCCAAGAGAGGCTGGATAATGAATAACTAGCCCAAACAGAGCTCAGCCAGTGAGGGGCAGAGCAAAGGACCCAACTCAGGGCCATTTGGCTTTGGGGCTTGTGTTCCTTCCCTGACACATGCCGAGGACAGTTCCCGACAAGGGGTAACTCAGGGGCCCTCCATGATGGAAGGGAAATCATTGAGAGGAAGAATGTGTGCGTTCACTCAGATGAGTAGCTGCAACCCTGAATCCACCTTAGGATAACCTGAGAGAGGGGCGCCTGGGTGGCTCAGTCAGTTAAGCGCCCGACTTCGGCTCAGGTCACGATCTCCCACTTTGTGATTTGGAGCCCCACGTTGGGCTCTATGCTGACAGCTCAGAGGCTGGAGCCTGCTTCGGATTCTGTGTCCCCCCCCCCTCTCTGTGCCTCTCCTCCTTTCACTCTCTCTCTGTCTCTCGAAAATAAACATTAAAAAATTTTTTAAACAATAATAATAAAAAAAGAATAACCTGGGAGACTTGAAACTATTAATGCCAAGACCTTCCTCACAAGTTCTTCCCAGTATGTCTGGGGTGGGGCCTGGGCCTTACCATTTTCTTAAAGTTCCCCAGGTGGTTCTTCTATGTAAGGAGGATTGAGAGTCACTGCCCATAGAGCAAAGGGAACCTTCGAGGAGCACACCCCTCTCGGGCCTCCCTGCTGCCAAGGTCAGCCATCCACTCTGTCTGGCAAAGTGCAGCGCTGTAGGCTCTTCTGAGTCCTGTAGCCGTCATTCTCGTGGGAGAGTGTAATGTAAGGAACAGGCAATTGAAAATTTTTGCCTAACATGTCATTTTACGCTTTTAAGGACTGCCTGGAATAATTGTTGGTGACTACATAGATGTGGGTGGTTTTATACTTGGGTGCAGGGAATGGTCCAGAGCCCCCCTCTCATTTTCTGTTTTGTCATTGTTCCTTTCAAGACAATCGATCAAGCCAGAGGCAGTCTCCGCCCTTCAGCAAGACACTTCCAAGTAAGCCCAACTGGCCTTCGGCAAAGACAAGGCTGACCTCCACTCTGCCGGCCCTGACTTCTCTTCAGAAACCTCAAGTCCCACCCAAACCCAAAGACCTTGAGGATGAGGTAACCTAAATCTGTCCTGAAGGCTTCCCAGTCCGAGTGGAAGGCAGGATGCAGGGGGAAGGGGGACCGGCCAGGACCGTCTGGCGTCTGACATGCCTTCCTCCTCCTCGCCCACCCCTCTAACTCCCCACTGTTAATCCCAAAGGTTTTCTTCTCTAAAAAACGCATGTATGGCCTTAGTTTAAGCTCGTTCATTCCCAGCGCGTATGGGTGATACCAGCACTGGATCTGTGCCCCTCTGATTAGCCTCTTCGGGGGTTTCCTGTGAATCTTCTCCTTCCTCCATAAATTTCTCTATCTTTACTCTCCTTTGCTTCTCTGCCCTGCCTCCTCTCCACTTCTCCACATTTCTCTTGCAAGGTGCACAGGAGCGCGGGAGGACAAATAACAGAGACCCTAGTCGTCAGAGACCCCACACAACGTGCATAAGAGCCCACACCTCACTTCCCGCTGGCAGCCCTTGCCTCTCACCCCCTTTTCCCTCAGCTGCCGCTACCCAGGGACCCACCTTTGCAGATTGTCCAGGACTCGACTCTGGGTTTCACTCAACAATCTCCCCTCTGGCAGCACCAGCTTTTTATACGTCTTATTCCCTATGGAATTGCTCCTATTTGAAAACTAACCGGTAAACTCATTCAGACTGTTGTAGGAATGACTGATAAGGCCTAATATGTTGTGGCTCCCAGAGGTCCGCGCATTGTAAATAAGGGCAAAGTGAAGCCCTCGAACTTAGCCATCAGAACAACCCTATACCAGAACTCAGAAACGAAATCACAATAAAGGCAACTTCTAACCATAATCTTACTGCAGCTTTTGAAGAAATGACTTGTTTCTAAATGCCTAGAGGTGATAAAACCTATAGTGTATAAATATGTTGTAAAAACACCTTCATTTCCACCTTGATATAATTTATAGCCCAGCAGGGGAGGGAAAAGAGAAACTTTACTTTTTTTTTTTTTTTATCTTTATTTTTCTTGAGAGAGAGACAGGGTGTAAGCAGGGGAGGAGCATAGAGAGAGGGAGACACAGAATTTGAAGCAGGCTCCAGGCTCTGAGCTGTCAGCACAGGGCCTGATGGGGGGCTTGAACCCACAAACAGCGAGATCATGACCTGAGCCAAAGTCGGACGCTCAACTGACTGAGCCACCCAGGCACCCCAAGGGAAACTTTTAAATAAACTAGTGGCGGCATTTAGGCCCAAATTCCTGCTTTGACCCGTATTAGCTGTGTGACTTTGGGCGAGCCAGATAACCTCTCTGAGCCTCGGTTTTTAATCTCTTCAGATTATTTTAAGGATTTAGTGTTAGAACAGCACTAACTACAGTGCCTCACCCATAGAAGGATTCCCTGTGTCGCATGTTCCTTTCTAGCATATTCTAGATTCTTTACAAAATCCAATTTTCTAGTTTCTCCTGAAAACTGAAAGCCTGGGCAACACTGGGCCAGTCATGGCCTCAAAGCCGCTGAGCCTCATGGCAGTCCTCCGGCTCAGCTGTGAATCCCTGACCTTGTTTCCATTGGTCATAGTCCCCACCACTCGTCCAAGGCATGAACATGCCCTTCCTCTGCACACGTCCCCATGTCTCCCTGCCTGCCTCTGGAAGCGTTTTACTTTATGACTTTACTCTAGGGACAGTTTAAGTTTAAGTCAGAAAGTCAGCTGACAGAGAGAGAAAGGAGGTTTGCCAGTCCTCTGTCTGTCTGTCTGTCTGAGAGGTGATGCTGACCTTTTGGGGTGAGAAGAGGGTGGCAGGAGGAAGCCGAGCAAGGGACAGGATGCAGAGACCAGCTGTTAGGGGCTCACTGTGAATTCTTTCAGTGCTTGGCAAATCTATATGAAGATATAAATTCAGACACAGCATACAAATGAATACCGTGTGTGTTATATAAGGCTCTCCATTTCTGTGAATAGCTGACAGCAGACCCCCGTGGGGAGAGGCAGAGTTTTGCTAATAGTAGCCTTGTGGAGGTGGCTCAGGCAAGTTTGAACCAGTGGGAAAAGGAGAAGTACGGAGGCGGCTGCATTCTGGAATGGGCAGATGGACAGTCAAGATAAGAAAGAGGTTAAAAGCGAAAAAAATAGGCCAACATTAAGATCTGGCTGAACCATTAGATAGGAAAAGAAGAAGTCAAGCACAAGCATAAATAACTAAAAATACTTAGCTCTGCTGTACAGGTTACAGGAAGAGTATGGGGTACAGGCTAACCAGAGAGCTGGGGAGGGAGCAAAACATGGGAGGAAGAAGCACCTGTGCCCTAATGACACAAGTGGCCGTCACTTGAGTGCTAGGTGTCCACTGGTGTTCGGAGCACTTTGTATTTATCCCATTAAACTCTCCCAAGAACGCTACGAAATCTGTACTATTATCTCCCCATTTTACAGATAAGGAAATTGTACCGATGAGGCGCAAAGGGGTTGAGGAACTTGTCCGAGGTCACAGAGGCCAGGTGTGGAGGTGAAGAAAGAGATGAGAAATAGCAACTATGAAGAGAGGGTAGAAATAAGACAGAAAGAGAACGGGGAGGCAGGAAGGTCCTAGAATGTAGTGGATAAGAGTATGGGCGCTCGATCCTTGAACTGATACTTGAACCCCAGCTCTTCTACTTTTTACCTAAGAGGACGTGAGCCAGCTACTTCACTTCTCTGGGCCTCAGTTTCTTCAAGTTTCTTCATCTTGAAATGCAGCCGATAGTAGCACCTATATTATTGGGTGGTTCTAAGGATTGAGTGAAATAACACGTGTAGAGTACTCAGATGAGTTCCTGGCAGTAAGTGCTCAGTAAATGTTTGGTTTTTGTTTCTCCTGGTATCCTCCTTGGCTACCCCCCAGATGGGTGGTAAAAACCACATTTGGGATCTGATCATCTCATTTGCTTCATGTCAGCATAAAATCACTTCCTCCCCTCATTTTCTGGTCAATTGATCATTGACAAGGTTGCCATGACCATTCGGTGGGGAAAGAATTGTTTTTTTAATTTTTTTTTTTAACGTTTTATTTATTTCTGAGACAGAGAGAGACAGAGCATGAACGGGGGAGGGTCAGAGAGAAAGGGAGACACAGAATCTGAAGCAGGCTCCAGGCTCTGAGCTGTCAGCACAGAGCCCGACGCGGGGCTCGAACTCGCGGACTGCGAGATCATGACCTGAGCCGAAGTCAGACGCTTAACCGACTGAGCCACCCAGGTGCCCCAAGAATTGTTTTTTTTAAAAAATGTGCTAGGAGACCCGTATATCCACATACGAAAACATAAGAGTGGCCCCCGTCATATGATAGACAAAAAGTAACCAAAAATAGATCATAGGCCTAAAGGTAAGGGCTAAAACTATAATATTCTTAGAAGAGAACAAAGGTATAAATCCCTACAACCTTGCATTAGGCAGTAGTATCTTAGATACATCACCAAAAGCAGAAGCAACAACAGAAAACTTAGTTAAAATGGGCTTCAAAATGTAAAGCTTTTGTGCTACAAGTGACACCACCAAGAAATAAGAACAACCTACAAAATGGGAGAACAGTTTTGCAAATTATGTATTTGATAAGAGGTTTCTATCTAGAGCATTTAAAGAACCCAACCCAATAATAAACCCAATAATAAAAAAGACAGACAACCCAATTAAAAATAGGCAAAGGAGTCGAGTAGACTTTTGCCTAAAGAAGCTATAAAAAGGGGCAGTAAGCGTTCAAAAAGAGGCTCGACCTCATGAACCATCAGGGAAATGCGAGTCAAAGCCATAATTAGATACCACTTTACATCTCAGGATGGTTCTATTCCAAAAGGCGGACAGTCACAAGTGTCGGTGAGGATGCGGAGAAATCGGAGCGCTCGCACACTGCTGGTGGGAACGAAGAGGGTACAGGCACTGTGGCAAACAGTCTGGCAGTTCCCCAGACTTAAACACAGAGCTACTGTACGACCCAGCAATTCCACCACTGGGTATATTCCCGAGAGAAACGTACATCAACACAAAGACGCACACCAATGTCCACAGCACCATTATTCATAAAAGCTGGAAAGTGAAAACAACCCAAAGGTCCACCTGAATAATCAAAATGTGTTATATTCATATAACGGACTATCATTTGGCCATACAAGTGAGTGAAAGAATGACACATGATACGTGGTTGAAACCGGAAATTACTATGCTGTATGAAAGAAGTCACAAAAGACTATCTGTCGTGTGACTCCATTTCTAGGCAGTGCCCAGAATGGGCAGCTCTTAGAGACAGAAGGTAGATCAGTGGTTGAATGGGTCCGGGAAGGGATGGATGAGAAGTGACTAATGAGCACAGGGCTCCTGTTTGGGGGGATGAAAATGTGCTCGAATTAGATTAGGGTGATGCTTGCACACTCTGCGAATATACTAAAAACCACCCAACTATACACTTTACAAAGGGGAATTTAATGGTGTGTGAATTCTGTCTCAACAAAGGTATTTTCAAAATCCTTCCTCCCCAGACGATGAACGTGGAATGTACAGCCTCCTTCTCACTCGTTTCCGTACTTCTTCCAGGCTGATTATGTGGTTCCTCTGGAGGATGAAGACGAAAACTACATTCATCCCACAGAAAGCAGTTCACTCCCAGCTGAAAAAGGCAAGCGTTTGCAGTTTTAAGCTTTTTGCGGTGGATGGAGGCGCGCGAGGCTGTCTGGTGACAAGCACCAACAGGGGGACAGAAAGTCCGGGCCCAGGCCTCTCTCCTCTATGGTCACGACATCTGCCTTCCGTGGGGGCCGAGCAGAGGCATCAGGGAGAGACCCACCTCTGTCCCGCCCTCGGTCCCCCAGGCCCTTCCACCCTGTCATACTCCCATCTCCAGTTATGAAGGCAGCTAGGTTCTTATTTAACTGTCCTCACGTAGAATGGATTTCTCATAAAACTGAATCCTCACAAAGCCGCAGGCCACCGTGTTGGCCTCACGAATATGGCACCGGAACAGTTTCTGCAGAGGACTGAAGAAGGAGCGAGATATGCCCGACTCTTTACATGTAGTGCTATCCCAAGCGATGAGAAACGTTTTGTTTGTAAGCCTTCCGTGGTGTAACAGGTGCCATTACAAGTGGTCTTTAGAAGCCGGTGCCACATACCCCTGGACCGGGAGCAGAGCAGGGTGTGTTGACTCTGGAGCGAGTCACTGTGGAGAACACGATGCCTCTTCAAGTAACATTACTCACCTGATAAATGAGTCCAAAGTGGTCATTCTCTGTTTTTACTCTGCCATTCTGTAGCAACCCCCTCCTTCACTCCCCAAATACTACCAGCAACTTGAAGGCCCTCCTGAGCTACCCATCACCATGAAACCACAAATAGGTATTAAATTGCGCCCCCAAACCCCACAGAATCCAAGAGATTGATTATTCCCTCAATCATTAATACATTTACTCTAACGATGCTTCTTCAGAGAAGGCTTCTTTTCATGGCTTGTGTGTTTAACAGTTGTGTTTCCCGTTCTTTACAAATTTCCTGGTCTGACCCATCGTTCTCACGATGCATTTTTCCATAAGTGTGAATCTCCCTCAACAAACTGTATTTATCATTGTTATATATATATATATATATATATATATATATATATATATATGCATGTATTTGTGTGTTTAAGCTCCCACGGTGAATAGATCTACGAAACCAAATAACGCATCGAAGCCAGCCTCTCCTCCTGGGACAGCGTCAGGTAAAGTATAGGCGTGATTCGATGCTTTGTGTGTGTGTGTGTGTGTGTGTGTGTGTGTGTGTGTGTGTGAAACGATTGCATCTGGGGGGTTGGTTTTTAAATCTATTCCAAACAACACAAACAACTCAGATCAAGTATTAAGAAATAATCGCTTGTGTTTCCAAATTTCTTCATAAATTGTGACAGAAGGCCTTGGGCTCATCCTCATCCACTGTCTCGTAGCACCTATGTTGAGGGGCCCTCTCCCCCATATCCCAAGGCCTCTGTTAGACAGTCCTGGCTTTTCTCCTACTTCTTTGGGTACTTTTCTGGCTCCTTCTTTCCCCCTCCCCTGACTGAGGGTGTCTTCACTGTTCAGTCCTCAGCCCTCCACTCTTCTTTCAGAATATTGTGGTGGTTAAAAGCTTGGGTTTGGGACCAGACAGACATGGGTTGGAATCCCGGTGCTCCCAGTTGCCAGCTGTACCACTTTGGGCCTGTCCTTTGCCTCTCCAATCTTCAGATTTTCTCCTCCGTAAATGGAGATAATAGCCCCTGCCTTGTGACAGGAGAATTCTGGAATTGCCCAGGAAATCTTTAATGCGGTGCCTGGCACACGGCACATGCTTGGGAAAGAATATTCTCTTTCACTTCTTTGGGGTCCATCCATTCTTCTGGCCTCAGTTCTCTTGTCCAAGCCAATAATTCTCTGGTGTGCAACTTTTTAACTATAAACAAGCTTTTTAAAAATGTTTATTTTTGAGAGAGGGGAAAGAGAGAGAGAAAGAGAGAGAGAGGGAGGTGGAGGGGCGGAGAGAGGGAGACAGAGGATCCAAAGTGGGCTCTGCGCTGACAGCAGAGAGCCTGATGCGGGGCTCAAACCCACAAACTGTGAGATCACGACCTGAGCCGAAGCCAGATGCTTAACTGACTGAGCCACGCAGGCGCCCCGTGGTGTGCAACTTTGACCTAATTTCTCTTCTGAACAACTTGACATACCCAGGGCCTCAAGCTCAATGCCTTCATCAGCTCTCTGCCCTTAGCATGGCCCTGTTCCTCTGTGCATGTCGGCCTCCAGGTCACATGCCTGAGGGCCTGTGTTCTTTCCAAAGTCTGCCATTTCTTTTTCTTGAATTTGCTCTCCCGTTTTCATTGCCACTACCTTAGTCTAGGCTTCCTTTACTTTGTCACTTCATACCTTCTGTCTCCTGTGTTCGAGCGTCCACTTAGCCATACCCTTGCCTTTTGGCTCTCTCCTTAGTCACTGAGATGAGTTTCTGAATGCCTCCAAATGCTGCCAGTTTTATTCATTTGTTTTCCATTAATCTAGTATAGCTGTATTTTAATACTAGAGGCACCAGAAGAAACCAAACCTGAACAAGAAAATAATTTCCTCGTTATGTGACTGGTGGACACGGACGGGAGGAAGTACAGGAAGAGGAAGGAAGTGAGATAATTTGGGAGGGACGAAACCTGAACAGTTAGAATGAGTTTCTGAGTTTGCAAACAGCAGTTTTCAGAGATGATTTTTATAAAAGGAATGTTCAGACTACTTGCCTGTGTCTCTGTATAACTGTCCACTAGCCTTTGAAGACTACGGATAATGCCCAGATAGGCATCATGAAAATGCTAAGGCTTCGACTGGTATTTCTGTCCGCACCATGATAGTTGCCTCTGCTAATGGATGCTGCTTTTGGCTCTTTGATGGCTAAGAAGGTACTTGGCGAGGATCACACCGTGAATTAGATGCAGGGGCAATGTCTCCCTCTACTCGATGCTCCATACAGAGAAGCACAGTTTCAGGCCAGCACAGACTCCAAAGCCAGAGGGCTCAGATCTGGATTCCGACTTGTGCCAGGTGCCAGACTTCAAACAGGCTAAGCAATCTGTACGTTTCTTAGTTTTCTCCTCTGAAAACATGGGAGGAGAAAATGGCACCTATGCCTAAGGGAGCATGAAAATTAAGTCGAGTAAACGTATATGAATCCCATTCATAAAGTGAGAGCTCTTTGTTATTATTATTACCATTCTTTGGAATCCTTTGTTTAGCATGTCTTAATTTGTGACCAGTCTGGCAGAGTGCCCTGTACACATCCCAGGGAACAGTTGTTTCTTTCTTTCTGCATAAAGTTTTACCCTGCATCAGAGTGTCTCAGCCTCCACACAGTTGGTATTTAGGGCTAGATCATTCTTTGTTGTCCTAACTGCCCTGTGCACGTGAGATGTTTAGCAACATCCTTGGCCGCCTCTGCCCCAAATAGGTGCCAATAACATCATCTCCCCAGTAGTGATAAGCTAAGGTGTCTCCAGACATGGCCAAATGTCCCGGGGGCAGGAGGGACAAAGTATTCCTAGTTAAGAACCACTGGTCTAAACAAACTGAAAGACTGACATTTTTTAGTGATTTATTTCTAAACGTGATTTAGAAGACAGCTGTGCACCCCCTGGCTGATTTGCAGCTTTTGTCAGAAGAGGGTAGACAGGGGATGCACTTCTGAACTTCCTCTAAGTAAGTAGCATTTAAAAAGGGATCTAGGGGCGCCTGGGTGGCTCAGTCGGTTGAGCGTCCGACTTCGGCTCAGGTCATGATCTCACAGCTTGTGGGTTCGAGCCCCGCGTCGGGCTCTGTGCTGACTGCTCAGAGCCTGGAGCCTGTTTCAGATTCTGTGTCTCCCTCTCTCTCTGACCCTCCCCCGTTCATGCTCTGTCTCAAAAATAAATAAACGTTAAAAAAAAAAAAAATTAAAAAAAATTAAAAAGGGATCTATCTGCTAATTTCCTAAGATAGGGAAGGAGTTTGGGGAATTTACGATCCCCTGTTAATATGCAAGTTGAACGTTACCTGTAAGCCAAACTGTTCTGAAATTGTTAAATTAAATCTCTTTATTTGGTAAGAGCTCATACAGGGCCTGAGAGTAAGCGATGCTCCAGCTGGTGTGCAAGCCCCACTAATAATACCAGGATTTCTAGAACAGCTAGGAAAGAGTTGGAAATCCCGAGGGCTTACGGTGCCAACATTGGGATTGTTAAGGATAAGAAAACTTGCCAACGTTGGGGCGCCTGGGTGGCTCAGTCGGTTGAGCATCTGGCTTCAGTTCAGGTCATGATCTCGCAGCTCGTGGGTTCGAGCCCCGCCTCAGGCTCTGTGCTGACAGCTGGGAGCCTGGAGCCTGCTTCAGATTCTGTGTCTCCCTCTCTCTCTGCCCCAACCCACTCGCATTCTGTCTCTGTCTCTCTCAAAAATAAATAAACATGAAAAGAAAAGAAAAGAAAAGAAAAGAAAAGAAAAGAAAAGAAAAGAAAAAACTTATCAACATTGTATGTAGAACCAAAGAGAGGATGATACATAAAATACATGTGGTAGAAGGAAAAACTGAGAGTAAGTCATTTTCCTAGTCGAGAACTTTGGTAAGCACCAGCCATGCAAACATTAACATCATTTTTTGCTCAATACAATGAAAACAAAGCTGATTTTTTTTTCTTATCATTATGCTTTTGGACACATCTCCCTCTGTCGCATTTCCAATTTCTCCTCTGGAGTATTCCAGCCAAGAATTTGGCTTCACCAGAAAGCAAGGATCCTGGTCACAAAGAGGGGACCAGGTTGTCCCCCCCCCCAAGCATGCCCTTAGGTCTGACCTCAGGCCCAGAGCAGCAGAGGGCCGGTCTATGAAATAGGACATCCATTCTGCATCTTCCCACAAAAGCACCACTCAGTTTCACCAATCTTTCCTCAAGTAAAGGAGAAACAGCAAGTGAATCCGACCTGCCAGATCAGAGCCCACAGTAACACTAGGAGGCATTGGCCAGAGAGGAAAGGTACCCACCTGGCTTGAAACTCAGGTAGCCTTGCTTTTCAAGCCCAGCCCTGCCACTTAACCTCTCTGAGCCTCCGTTTGCTCCATGTGATGTTATGTGACGCTTCGAGATGGCACATTGAAAGTACCCGCAGTGCCCAGCAGTGCCCAGCACCTGGAGACACTGTGGTGGTTGGTAACAAGACGCTAAAACAAAAATAGCAGTAATCATATTTACTGACCTTTGTGAGTTATAGTTTACATATTATAACACTCACTTGTTTTACATGTATACTGCAGGATTTTTTTCTATTTTCAGTCACTTTATTTATTTATTATTATTATTTTTTAAATATAATTTGTTGTCAAGGTAGCTAACATACAATGTATACACTGTGCTCTTGGTTTCGGGGGGAGATTCCCATGATTCATCGCATACATAAAACACCCAGTGCTCATCCCAACAAGTGCCCTCCTCAATGCCCATCTCCCATTTTCCCCTCTCCCCTGCCCCCTCATCAAGCCTCAGTTTGTTCTCTATATTAAGAATCTCTTACGGTTTGCCTCCCTCTCTGTTTGAAACTATTTTTTCCCCTTCCCTTCCTCTTAACTTCTGTTAAGTTTCTCAAGTTCCACATATGAGTGTAAACATATGATATCTGTCTTTCTCTGACTGACTTATTTCACTTAGCATAATACCTTCCGGTTCCATCCATGTTGTTGCAAATGGCAGGATTTCATTCTTTCCCATTGCCAAGTAGTATTCCATTGTATATATAAACCACATCTTCTTTATCCACTCATTAGTCGATGGACATTTGGGCTCTTTCCATAATTTAGCTATTATTGATAGCACTGCTATAAACATTGGGGTGCATGTGCCCCTATGATCAGCACTCACGTATCCCTTGGATGAATTCCTAACAGTGCTATTTCTGGGTCATAGGGTAGATGTATTTTTAATTTTATGAGGAACCTCCACATTGTTTTCCAGAGTGGCCGCACCAGTCTGCATTCCCACCAACAGTATACTGCACTATTTTTTATAAATCATTACATTTACAGAGTTTTTTAACCATCACTACAATCCAGTTGTAGAAAATCTCCTTGCCCACACCAACTCCAAAAGATCCTTTATGCCCATTTTTGGTGAATGTTCTTCCCACCCCCAGCCCCAGGCAACCACTGATCTGCTTCCTGTTGCTGTAGATTGGCCTTTTCTGAACATCTCATATAGCTGGAGTCATATAGTAGGAAGCCTTCTCCCTCTGGCTCTTTTCACTTAGCGTAATGTTTTTACCTCAAATACTTTCAGTCCCTTTCCAGAAATATTAGTTTATATTTGGCGAATTCTTTACATTTTCCAGGTTCCCCTCTCGTCTTACCACAATAACTGTGAGGTAGGTACTGTCGTGCTTGTGTCCCCATTTCACAGTGGGGGAGACTGAAACGCAGTGACTTGTAAGAGGTCACCCAGCCCATCTGGTGGCAAAGAAATAACTAGAACCCTGTCCTGGTGTGAGACCATGGGTTTCCCACCGGCACTTATGGTACCACCACAGGGGAAGGCGGCATGCTCCTCCCTCTCTGATAGCAGAAGTTGTTTATGAGCCAGGACGGGGGAAGGGACATGTTGGCAGACTGTTTGAAGATATGAAGGAAAGGGAAGCTCCGTAGAGAAGCCAGGCAGTAAAAATATGACAACAATGTACCCCAGGCCAGATGAGCCTTTGGCATCGAAAGAGAGGGAAAACCCCAGGGAGGAAATTCTGACTCAGACCTTCTTTCTATTTCCTTACTTTTCGGACGAGCGTTTTTCCCCCTCCGTCCCTGAAACCCTCCATCAAGATCTATGAGTAGCCAAGGGTATTTTAATAGCATCAGTCAGGTATTGAGAATTTGAAGGACAACATCCATTTGGTTGGTTCACCAACCAGTGAAACACACACTTGGACTCACACTTCATATTCAGATGGCATCTCAGTTTATTGTCATATGAAATGGTAAAAATTCTGAACATAGTGTCTTTTGCAAAAGTTCTTAAAAGTCACATCAAGATTGGGTTAACATGTAAGTGAGAGTCCTGTGGAGGGCCGTTCTGGGCCTTCGTGGAAACTAGTTCTGTGTAAGGACTGTGTGTAGAAGAGGAGTGGATGGGCTCTAAGCGAAAGCCTGAAGGCCTCTCTCTCTCTAAAGTACATGAGAATGAGCTTTATGATCTCTATTTTTCATGCCTGTGGAGGCCTTTTTCTTTTTTGTGTTTGGCGTAGGTGGTCCTGTGAGGTGAAACGGCATGGCGGGCGTATGTCCTCATGTTGCAAATTCCGAGGGGGCACAGGCCCATCTCTGCGTCTTCACCTCTTCCACAACCCCTGACACAGTGCTCTTCACGTACCAGGTTCTCAGTAATTCTCAGTAGGCGATTACTGCCTCAGCACTCACCGATACGTGCTTTATCTCGCAAACTAAAATAATACATACTGAGGGCAGGTCCAACCTATATTTCCAGAGCATCCCCTATAGGTCCAGTAGGAACTGTGGGCTTAGAAATGTAAGTCGTTTCTTAACAAAATGCGTATTCGGTTCACTTTAAGTCAATAAAGCGCTTTTGTCTCACTGGGCGGTGACGCCCAGGCAGGTGAGCATCAGCCTGAGAGAAGGCAGCCGGGAGACGCGGAGGGGAGCTGGCTTGGTGTCTGGCTCTCTCCCTCCTGGCCTGCTCTGTCCTGGTGGTGAAGCTCTGCCTGTCTCCGTTCCTCCCTCATGACCGTCTGCCCCCTGCCTTAGGTAGCGGGAGGGCAGTGCGGTGCAGCAGACGAGGCCCGCTGGGTCCCTTCTGTGACTCTGGAAGATGCGATTAGGCAGTAGCTTGTTACTTGTCTCAATCTGTCTGTGCAACGGGCAAAAAGGCCTGAGAATTCAGAGATGAATGAACAGCCTGTGAATGTGAGGTGTATATGGTGTATGTCGGTGTGATTGCGAATGAACAGTGCATATGGGCTCGTAGTGGGAGTGGTGGGTCTGTCACTTTGTCCCTAGGCACTGCTGGTGTGCACATCTGTGCAGTGTGTGTGTATATAGATGCAGGTATGAGCTCTTGGCTCCTTCCTATAGGAACACTGTGGGGCTTTCACTGGGCCCACAGAATCAGGAGTTCTGTGCTTGTGCCATGGAAGAGAAGGTCATTTAGAAATATTAGGATGGAGTCCCTACTTCTCATTCTGGTTCTGAGCTTATAAATTGCCATCATTTAGATATTTCATCACCTTTGCCTATAGGCTTTCCCCAATAGCCTCTGTGTAACCCCCTATACATGCTTAACTGAAAAAAACCAAAAATGTGCCTACATCTCTGAGCCTGCTGGAAAGGCCAGCCTCACTGTGACCGTCAGCCCCAGGTTCAGGACTCGGAGACTAACCTGTGTGTATGTTTGTGCAGGTCGTAACAGCGGGACCTGGGACACCAAGTCACCTTCTCCTGCTGCGCCGTCCCCAATGCCCCGGGCCGGGTGAGTACCTGCTGTGGAGAAGCAGCTCTGCAAGATGTGAGTGGACGCTCTCCACCACTGCTGTGGGCAGGGCCTCCTGGAATCCACAGAGCGGTCCTGCCTGAGAACCCCAGGGGGACGCGGGGCTTTTTCTGCTATTTCCCTCCAGAGGACCACAGCGGCCCAGGCTCAGATACAGGTGCACCTCACGTTACAGTAGGTGTGTTCCTGAAGGGTGTGGAAAACAAGCCCCACTGCCCTGTTCTCCTCCTCCACTCCCCTGGCGTGCAAGTCAGACTACGGGTCTCCTGCTGAAATAAAGAACCAGCAGTCTTTCCTCCCCTAAATTCTTAGTTAAGTCTTGAGTTCATTGACCTGTGTTCCGAAAGACAGAAGCTCCAGCGCCTGAATAATTTTGAGACCCGTGAGCAGGTTTCATCTTTGCTTTCTACTCCTCCACTTCTCTTTCGAGTAGTTAACGATATGTAAACAAACACGTGTACACCCAACAGCACACACTGGATTGTTCCATCAAAGGCCATACTGCCGAGGTTCCTTTCAAAGGTGAGATAAGAGAGTAATACTTTCTTATTGAATGTAAAAGAGCTTTGTAAACTGTTAGGTGCTGTAACGTATTAATATCACAAACAGTGACCCCCATAATTTTATATTGATTCAATAGGTTATTTTAAAAGCCCGCTTAAATATGTACAAAGCTGGCCTGCATGATTATAATCTTGATTCCGCCTCTGTGGAAAGCAAAGAAATTCTTAGGTTCAAAGGTTTATTGACCAAAATTTCTCCCTTGCCTGAGTTTTATCACTTTGGGCAAATTACTCAGTCTCTCGGAGCCTCAGCTTCCTAATCTCCAAAATGCAACAATAATATCCATTTTAAAAGGTCACTGTGAGGTTTAAGTAACATGAAAAGCCTAACCCAGAGACAGGCACTTGGGAATTGTTAGTGTCCGTCCCCCCATCTTCCAGCTCTGAGCCAAAAACAAAGAGAGAGAGACAGAGAAGGAGAGAGAGAGAGAGAGAGAGAGAGAGGAGGTGACAGTCTTTAAACACAGAAAAGAAGTATACACTCTTACAATATTCGATTATAATCTCTACTGGAACCAAGCTGAGACAAGCCCCTTCAGGACCACAAATCACAGTGGTTTTCACACTTGTGTTGGTCTTCGATTTCTCTGTTCGGGATGAAATCCTAGGTAAGTGTCTAGTAGAGAATAGTCACCTGAGGCAGGACAGCAGTGGGCAAGGAGGGGTGCTGGCTGCGGTTCCACCTGCTGGGCCATCCTATCTCCACTCGTGTCCATACGCTGTAGCCCGAGCTTACCCTTGGAGGATGGGAGGTCTCTGTGTCCATACTTTGAAAATACCGAGTCTAGTCCTCATTTTACGGACAAGGAAACTAAAGCTGCAACCAGCCTCACAGGCGAGGGAAAGAGGCCTGAGGTCACAGAGTAATCAGCAGCGGAACTGGAACAAGAACTCAGCTATCCTGACTCCCTGGCAACTGGCGCTCCCGTTTATCCCCAGTTAACTCTTAGCCATCTGTCAGCGGACTCTATCTGAAGCTGGGAGGATCAGGACTAAATCCCCATTCCATCCCCCTCTGCCCTTGAAGGATAGTCTCCCAACACACTCATATCATGTTTATTATTCTAGTTTAAATTGGAGAGTGAATGATAAGCAGTCAGCTCCACTTTATCTTTGTTATGTTTTAACAAAGCCCAATCTCTTTTTATCCTCCAGGAAAAAACCAGCTACCCCACTGAAGACAGTAAGTTAATTTTGCATTTAAATGTGTTTCATATTTCCTGCCATGCTTATTCTTATTCCCTTATTTAAAGTTGACAGTGCTTCCAGCTAAGGTGAACACAGCAATTTTAGCAACTGAAGTTGCCGCCCAGATGCTCCAAGAGAAATTTAGCTTCCTCAGTTAGCCAGGGAAGAGGCTGCATGGGAGGAGCTCATCCTCACTTAGCCCCAGGGGCGGGAGGGGCGGGGGGGGGGGGGGTTGCTTCACCGAGTGTGAGCAGCAGATCCAAGGTGGCAGCCGGGCTCCCTTCCTCCCCTGACATCTGCCTTCCCCATGGGGAGCGCCTGTGTCTGCTTTCCATCTGCCGGCCTGGGGGCTAATGGTGTATCAGGCACACACAGGCCCGACTACACTTGGATTCTGGCCAGAATGTGGGGAACCTGGGCCAGCCCACTGTCTGAGGAAGCCCCCCTTGACATCTGCAGTCATTTAGCAAACACTGAGGTGGGGCCCTAAGACCAGAGCCAGAGGCCACATTCCCTCTGTGCAAGAGCTACTGGCCAGCAGCTACTGGGGGTCACGGCATCCGTGAGCCTTGTTGACAGGGCACGGAAGTCCCTACACCAGGGCGACACTGCCCCTTCCGTGATACACATCTAGTCCATTGCTGCTTATTGCAGATGTTGGGCTGGGAACTGGGTGCTTTTTATTGTTGTTCTTGTGACTGAAACAATAGCTATGCATCAAAGAAATGCCCTCCCCAAGTACTTATTTTAATAATGTTGCTTTGACATTTATTTCCACATCCCACCGTAGTGAATATCCTTGCCTATTTTTTTTTAATAGACTCCACTTACGCCTCAACAGAACGCTTCAACTGTTTGTGAAGGTAAACCTGTATTATTCTGAAGGATGAGTATGTCCTCTCAAAGCTATTTTAATTAAGGATTTGTACATAAGTGTATTTCTAATTTGCTTTGACTACTTATAAAGCAATTGTGAATATGAAACTCGGGTTTCTAAATAAAGTGGCCTTGGCTTTGCAACAAGCAGGAAGGACCTGAGATTTTGAGCCAGTGTCTTTGGGGCAAGGCTGTCGTCTACACGCCCCAAACCTGCCTGTTTGGAGACATATGACTTGCCAGACACGGTTCTATGGCTTTACATAGATATGAAGACTTATTTAGAGGCATTCATGTATTTTAGAAACAATAGCTTAGTTACAGCAATGAAATTGATAAAAATCTGTTTATTTGAGCAAGTTCTTTTGCTAAGTGTTGAAAGTAATGTTTTCTGAATTCAAATGTCTATTTTAATACCTCACATCTTCAAATGTTTTTCTTCGTTTTATCGTATCCTTAAAACCTCACAAATACTTTTAACTGGAATTTTCCATTTAAAAAAACTATCTGTATTTGAAAAATATTGGGGGAAATAAAAAAAAAAAAAGAAAGAAGTAAGAACTATCCATAATCTCAACACTTAGAACACTATATAGAGTTAAAGTCCTAAACCGTCTAATTCTACAACTGAAGCTACCCAGTGTTAAAGCTGAGTATTCTCACCATTTCCTGAGTTAACATGGGCACATCTACATAAAATGCTCTGGTTTCTTTGACGATGGATGTTGGACATTTTCTGAATGTGTCCTACACCTCGCCTGTCTGCTTCAACTGCTCCATTGTTTGTTTGTTTGTTTGTTTTTACATCTGTTTCCCACATCTTTCTTCCTCCAGGCTATTTTTGAGCTATCACTCCCTTTCTGCTATCTGGCTTTCATCTCCCTTTCCTCTGATGCTTTTGCCTCACTGTCCTTCCATACCTTACAGTTTTCTGTGCCTGTCGAGCAGGGAGCTCAAATTATAGTGGAGCCCTAGGGTGAGCCTCTGCAGGAAGTAAGCTCAACCCTGTGCAAATTCCATTGACTTCAGGAGCCTTTGAAAACCAGCCCAGAAGGAGCTCTTGGCATGTGCCACGCAGCTCCGGTGTCCTCATTCCCAAAGGGCTCCTAGTACAAGAGCTTGGCATGCTGTCTCTTTTGTGACTTGTCTCAGGGACAGAGGCAATAATCTTCCAAGCCCAGTGCAGGTGAACAGCCTCTTCTCACCTAGGAAGGAAACCCCTCCAGGACTGCAGAGACAAAGCAGGGTGGTCATCAGGCTGTGGGAACCAAGTGTGTTCATTGTTTCTCCTTCCGAAATTATCAAGTTGTAAAGTCATGAACAAAACATCTCACATGGCAGCTCAAAGTAGGGTGCCATAGACTTAAAACATTCTTCAGGGCCTCAAGGCTTCTGAATTTTGCTGCATTACATGAACCCCTCAAGTCTATTTTATCATTTATTTGAATCTTTGAGTTCATACTACTTTTACTCTTTTGGGGTCCTGTAACAGAAGACCCATAGTTCACCTTTCTTCCATGTGGAACACACACCCATAGACATACAGAGATTCTAACACACCCTAGACCAAATTTGAAGGAGAACAAAGCATTAAAATAATTTATCATCACATTTATCCATGGTCCAGCGGTAAAGTTCAACATAAATTCAGCATAAATTTCTTACATTTCAGGTTTACCCATTTCCCTGTGTACCAGTTATAACCCCACCCTTTCTTCTCCCACTCAGGAAAACACAATGAAATGCAAATGTGATTAACATTATTATCAGGATGACCTTGAATTTGCTCAGTTAATTTTGCAAAAAGAGTAGATTATTTGCAAACTCTCATATTTTACCTCTTATCAGTAAGAAATTACTTATAACACCTCTTATGACTAATGGAGATAAACTAAGTGTGTTGCAACACCTGTGTGAGGGATACAGGTGTGGGTCAAACTTGTTCGTCTCTGGCTCCCACCTTTACTCACACATTTAAAGGTCCAGCCCCCGTGGCTCAGTCCCCATGTATATTGCCACAGAACTGTGAGGTGTGCCTGCAACACTGCTGGGTAGGATGCCCGGTCCTAATAGTGCAAACACATCACCAGACTGACAGGTGCACAAACAGATGGCATCCTGGTGAAAGACGTGTTCATAGGAAAACATCGGACCAAATCCGTTTCTTCTCTGTTGATGTTGCTGGGTTGGGAACAGACATTTCACTCTAGTCTGATATGAAAACTTTCTCCATGCAGAAAAACCCATACCTGCTGAACGCCACCGAGCATCTAGTCACAGACAAGAAAATATGCAGTCATCAGTGTTTCCTCCTGCCCAGAAGTAAGAATCCCTTCCTTTAAAAATAAGTTTCCCTAACACCTGTATCGTTACATTGCATAGTGACACGGGCTTAGTGCTTGGTAAAGATCTGACATTCATTGTTTCGCAATTAAAATTTTTAAAGGTGTTAAGTAGGAAAGAACTTTAAAAGAACTTCTTAGACTCACAAAGACCTAATATTTGGGTTTATTGGTCTTCACTAAAATCTAACACTTTAGTCAAGGTCCTTCCTTTTCAAAAACTAAAGGGGATAGTTTTACTTACCTTGAAGGTTTTGGTGCCTTATCTGTCCTTCGATATGTTTTATTGGCCATTTGGGTTGACTCCTTTGTGATGCCCCTGCTCAGAGCATCTTCAGTACAAGCAAAATGTCAGACTTGTTCATCTTGTGCTTTGCCCTTTAATCTGAAATTCTTCCTTGCAGACAAATCCATCACAAACCTGTACCTCTGCCAAGTAAGTACGGTGAAACATGAAAAACAATATCACGTTGTAGGTAAGGCTGGATTTTCATGTCTGAGCAACACTTCCAGCTGGAGGATCTTAGTACCCTCTCTGACTTGTTTCCTTTCTGTTAGATGGAGCCACAATATTTATTTCAGGACACCTGAGTGGCTTGCCTGGTTAAGCGTCCAACTGCTGATTTCGGCTCAGGTCGTGGTCTCTTAGTTTGTGATCAAGCCCCTCATCAGGCTCTGTGCTGACGGTGTGGAGCCGGCTTGAGATTCTCTGTCTCTCCCTCTCTCTCTCTGCCTCGCCCCCACTCACACTTGCATGTGCACACTCTCTCTCTCTCTCAAAACAAACAAACAAATGAAGATTTTAAAAAAGAGTATTTGTTTCATGGAGTAATTTTCAAAAGTAAATAAATCTGAGATCATTTTTCTTTTTTTAGTATTGATTCAATATGTTACCAGTCATACTGGGCATCTTTTATATTTAATTTTTTAATAAAAATAGTACAACTGTTTTCAAAATAAGATTAAGTACCTGATATATTGCTTTGTATATACAAGGTCTTCAATAAATGATAGTTATTGAAATTAAATCTAAAAGACACTTTGATGCTCATAAAACATATCCATAAAAGCTACCCTAAAAATATTTGGCAAATAGCTGGATAATTTTCCCAAGGCAAATAGAACATCACCCTAAAAACATATGAAGTCGGACTTGTAGAACAGAACTGCCCAAACTTTGATTTCCCTTCTACTCAAATGTAGGAAAAAATGAAAAAACAAAACAAAACCCCAGTGTGCATGGGTAATTTGGAAGATATTCCAAAATAAGCAAGATTTGGTAAACATAAATAAAATAATTGTTATAAACAAAAAAATTATGTGCATTTATGTTAATCAGAGTTCAGGTTTCAATTAGATTTTTTATTTACCTCAATAAATGAAATTCAAACATATATAAAATACATATGTATTCTTAAATTCTGAACACAAAGTGCAAATGGTTTGGCTATAGAAATTTTCTTTTTCACTGTGTAAAGTTTTATTATACTTTTTATTGTTTTTCAACCTAAGTCATTCTTTCAACTGACAAATCCTTACTAACCATCTGTCGCATGCCAGACACTGTTCTAGACACAGGGTAGACAGCACTGAACAAAACAAATGAATCCCTGCCCCTATGGAGCTTCTATTCTACCAGGGGAGATAGACAAAAACCAGAAACAACTGGATAAATCATATGCTATCGGGTAAACGTTAAAGTGCTATAAAGAAAAAGAAAGCAAGTTGGCAGGGGTAGGGTCACAGAGTAAGGGAGGCAGTGGAGTCTGCTGTTTCGGATGGGGCGGTCAGGGCCTCAGCTGGAAAATGGGGTCTAATAGCTCCTCCCACAATGGGCCCAGGTGAGGACAAAATGAACTAAGATGTGGAAAGTAGAACAGGACTGGCACTTATTCCAGGGTCAGAAAATATCAGGCTTGAACTCCCCTAACTGCCCAAGCTGCAATAACCACCAACCACCTTATACTGTGTGGCCTGGGAGAGCCTGACCCCCCACCTTCTGTGGCTGCGCCCACCCAGGAGTACTGTCCCGACCCATGAGAGCGCACCCTTTCTTCACGCCCAGCCTTGCTGGGCCCGCCAAGCCATCATGGCCCGATCCTGTTACAACGGGTGGCTGTCGCTTTTGAACATCCAGGAGACATCTAAGCCTGTTTCTCCTGCATGCTTCCCTTCCTAATAAAGGACAATTCTGGTTGCTCTGGTCAAAAACTTAGAGTTCCCCAGGACTGCTGGCTTGCTTGCTTGCTTGCTTTTTTATTTTTATTTTTTTAATTTTTATTTATTTTTTTATTTTATTTTTTTTATGGAACGCTTCACGAATTTGCATGTCATCCTTGCACAGGGGCCATGCTAATCTTCTCTGTATCGTTCCAATTTTTAGTATATGTGCTGCCGAAGCGAGCACATTGCTTGTTTTTTTAAAAAAACTTTTTAAATGTTTATTTTTGAGAGAGACAGAGACAGACAGTGTGAGTGGCAGGGGGAACAGAGAGAGAGGGAGACACAGAATCCGAAGCAGGCTCCGGGCTCTGAGCTGTCAGCACAGAGCCTGATGAGGGGCTCGAACCCACGAACTGTGAGATCATGACCTGAGCCGAAGTCGGATGCTTAGCCCACTGAGCCACCCAGGCATCCCTCGCTTGCTTTCTTCACACACCTTCCAGCTATTCTTTCAAAATATGATTGATATCCAACCATCCACTGCCACCATCTGTTCTGGGCCATCATCGTCTCCTGCCTGGGCTTGCAAGAACACCAAACTGGCCCCTTCTCTCTGCCCTTGCTTTCTTGGATCTATTTCCAGCCCTGCAGCCAGAGTGACCTTGTTGAAAGGCAGATTACATTACTACTCTGTTCAAAACCCTCCAAAAGCTTCCCATACCGTGTCTGTTAAGGCTCAAGTCATGCTAAGGGGTCCACCAAGTCCTACACCGCTGGTCCCTTCATTACCTGGTGTCTGACTTCATCCCTTATTTTTCTCTCCTTTTCCCTCCACACTCCAGGCACAGTGACCCCCTCTCCATCCCTCAAACATGCTAGGCCCCTTGCCCTATTCCCCTTACCTGGAACACTCTTTCCTGAGATATCTGCATGCCTCCTCCCTCTCTCACTGCAGATCTTACCTAAATGTCACCTCAGTGAGGCCTTCCCGACTAGCCTATTTCAACATATTGCTTTTCCAAAGCTAACCCCAACCCCCTTCCCTGCTTATTTTTCTCCTTGCACTTACAACTCTGTAATATTGCATACATATTTCTTATGTCTTTATTGCCTGTCTCAATCACTCCATTAAAACTTAAGCTCCATGAGGGAAGGGCATTTTGCTGTTTTGTTTGACCGCTATATATCTATCCCCAATGCCTTGATCCATGGCAGGCACACGATGATGAATGAATGAATGAATGAATGAATGTAGTATTTTCTGTATTTCATGTGTCTCTATTTAGACTATATAGACTCTATTTAGACTATAAACTCCTTGAGGAAGTTTATGCCTTAAGGCAGCAATTTTCACATGTCTTGGTCTCAGGACCGTTTAAACACTCTTAAAATCATTGCAGACCCAAAGACCTTTGGTTCACATGTTTCTTTCTATTGATACTTAGTGTATTAATTAAAACAGACATTTAAAACATATTTATTAATCCATTTTTAATTAAAACTTTTATTTTTTCCTTTAAAAATGTTAAACCCATTACATGTTAACATAAAATATTTTCATGAAAAACCACTATATTTTCCAAACAAAAACAATTGAGTGGAAAGAGTGGCATTGTTTTGCATTTTTGAAGTCTCTTTGATGCCTAGACTAACAGGGACAGCTGGATTCTCATATCTGCCTCTACATTCAATCTGTTGCGATGTTTTTCTGGCTGAAGTATATGAAGAACTTTGGGCTTCACAAAGATACGGATTTGGAAAAGACCTCACAACCTCTCTGAAAGAATCCTGGGGATTCCTGAGGTCCTCAGACCATGCTTTGAGAACCACTGCAATTAAGGATTTTTTTTGGTGTGTGAATGATTTGTCAGTGTGTGTGCCCCCTGCAGCGCCTAGCACAGTGTTAAGAGTATGGACATAATAACTTCTCAAGATAAGATGAAGACCCCGTTGATTTTTCAAATCCCTTCCAGGATTTCCAGAAGGGGGAAGCCCAGCTGTGGATGGCCAATTTTCATCTAACCCTCATTTGTCAGAACAGGTATGAATGAACTCTTATTGCTACCATTAAAATGCAGGAAAGGGCGTGTTTTCTTGTAAGGGGTTTGGGGTAAAGCTTGAGGACAGACTGTATTTTAAAAGTCAGCTTGTGAGTTATCACTTGCTGATGGATACAGACTACACTTTTCTTTTTCAGGGATTAAGTCCCTGCTCGATGTATTCCACTTTGTATTCTAGATGCCCTAAATAACAATCGTGTTTCTTCAAAACTAGCAAAGAAGTATGTTGTTTTTATTGTTCTTCCTCTCACATAGATTCTATTTAAACTGTGTAATTTTCTCAGAATAGATCTGTGGAAGCATATGATATTAAAACACACAACGCAGCACAGTTTTTAAAAAGACAGAGAAAGAACTCTGTATGCCCTTGGGCAAGTCTCCCTAAGCTTTCTCAGATGTCAAATAGGGATGATATTATGTGTCCTTCTTGCCTTCAAAACAGTTAAAAGAATCAAATAAGATAATATTTGGTAAAAACATTTTGGAAATTAAGAAGCACTCCACAAAGCAACAACAATAAGATCACAATAGAAAGGGAGATTATAACTTATTTAGGAGGAAGGAATAAATGGCTCAGGAATCAGGCAGGATTGATTGATTGATTGATTGATAAGAATGCTCAAGCACTAAGGCCAAATGAGAAAAAAGTCAATTATGTAATCCTGTGATTGATCAAAAGAAGCAGAAAACTCATTTTCAAATTACTGGTCCAAACACAGATTTGTCTTGGTAATGCAAAGTGGGACTTTGTTTTCAGTGCACAGAAGGTACTGTGCTACTGACATTCTTTTCCATTTCACAGGAAGCTGACATCCACTGCAAGCCGTGGTATGCCGGTGCCTGCGATCGAAAGTCTGCTGAGGAGGCTTTATACAGATCAAACAAGGTTTGACCATTTAAAAGACGTTTTTAATGTTTATTCATTTTTGAGAGAGAGAGAGAGAGGAGAGAGAAACAGAGCCTGAGCAGGGGAGGGGCAGAGAGAGAGGGAGACACAGAATCCGAAGCAGGTTCCAGGCTCCGAGCTGTCAGCACAGAGCTGGACGTGGGGCTCGAACTCACAAACCATGAGATCATGACCTGAGCCGAAGTCAGATGCTTAACCCACTGAGCCACCCAGGTGCCCCAGGTGTGACCATTTTTAAATCCCATATTCTGTTCCCAGTCTACTATAGGCACAGCTGTCATCCCAATAATTCGCTGACCAAATAATTGCAGCGATTATAGATGCAGGGATCTTTTTTATTTACTTATTCAAGAGCCATTGCCATCCCCTCCTGTCCTTCAAGCATCTCCCTCTTTGTTCCTACATCTTATTTCTATTTGTCCTTCCTTTGCAAGGATCCATAGGCCCCACTGCTCTCCAAACAGTGGGAGAGAAGGCTGCAGGGGCAGATCGCTGTAAGGCTTGCTCCTACATGAGATCCATTCAGGAGTGAGAAGTAACAGTCTATTTTGGATCAATGCATGGGTTAAAAGATCAAGGTCAAGGTGGCAGAAAGTACCTGGAAGTAAATTTTTAGAGAGTCCAAGGCAAATCATGTAGGAAACACTAGAAGCAGTTAGTTTAGAAAATCCAAAATTAAAGTGCCACCTTTCCCTTTCTTGCTCTTTCCTTCTTCTTCTTTTTTTTTTTTTTTTTTTTCACTTGCACCTACTTTGTCAGAATATATGACATTTACATACTGGTTTTTGCTACCTTTGCTCTAGTCCTACCTCTACAATTAAATATATTAAATGCTTTCCATTCATCCCTTTGCTGGCTGGCTTTCCAGTTATCTCTTTTTGTTTGACAAATCTCACCTTGTAGTAGATTCTCAGGAAGGACTATGTTTACATTATTCCCTGAGTTCTTGCACATTCAAAGCTGTTTTTTTTATAACCTGATAACCTGGAGGATACCTTGACAGCTTATAAAAACCCTTGTCTTGAGTTTTGAAAGTGTTGCTCCATTGTATTGTCTTGTTGTTTTTTTTTTAAGTTTATTTTCTTTTTTGAGACAGAGAGAGAGAGAGCACACACATACACACACAGAGGGGAGGAGCAGAAAGAAGGAGAGACAGAATCCTAAGTAGGCTCTATGCATCAGCACAGAGCCCAATGTGGGGCTCAAACTTGTGATCCGTGAGATCACGAACTGAGCTGAGACCAAGAGTCAGACGCTTAACCAACCGAGCCACCCTGGTGCCCCACCTTGTTTTATAGGATGTTTTTGAGAAGTCCGATGCTAATGTTATTTTCTTACCCTTATGTGTAATTTCATATTTTAGTCTGAAGGCTCTGCAGACCTTTTGTTTTTAAAATCTAATAGTTTTCTAGATTGTGTCTCTGAGTTGATTTTCAGGTCAATTTTTTCAGATAGATGGAACCCCTTTCTATATATAGATTTAAGTTTTCTCTTATTTCCAATAAATTTATTTCCAATAAATTTATTTTTCCAATAAAATTCCAGTCTTAAACAGTAGTTCTCTTCTATTGTTTTGTTTTTCTCTTCAAGGACTCAAATTACATGCATTTTGGGCCTTTTTTGTCTTTCTTCCATTTAAACCACTGTGACCCTATTGTATTTCTTCTTCTTCTTCTTCTTCTTCTTCTTCTTCTTCTTCTTCTTCTTCTCTTAAACCTCCTTTTTTTGTTGTTGTTTTCTGTCTTGGTTGCTTCCATGCCTTCCTTTACTCATTTATCGTATCTTCATTTAAAGGTATTGTCCCTTGGGCATCTTGTAATTTCTTCATTTCTGGCCCAGATTTGTCTTTCTCTTCAGTTTCCTTCCTGAGTTTGATGAACTCTTGGTACATTTCTTCCTTCTGCTTTTTGTCCATTTTTTGTTCAAAATTTTTGAATTTCTGATAGAGAATATTTATTTTTTAAGTTTTTAAATTATGTATTCATTTTAAGTAATCTCTACACCCAACATGTGGCTCAAACTCACGACCCCAAGATTAAGAGTTTCATGCTCTACTGCCAGACAGACACCCCTAGAATATTTTATAAAATATTTAATTAATTTGGTATGTTGTGTTACAGTTTTTTCTGCTTCAGTATAAGTTTTGGGGAAGAGAATTCTCATCACATCAAATGTTTTGATTCCCAATTTCTGCTTTCTTCTCATAGTACTTTTAAATGGAATTTGTTTCGTATTTCTTTTAGTCATAGGTAACTTGTAGACATGGTTCCTAGTTCAAGAGTGCTCTTTTTATTTAATCTTAATCTAAAGATTAAACATTTCTAAATCTATAAATATAACATCTTATTTCATGCATCAAAAAGCTGGCACTGACCTCACTCCGGATTTTCTGTAAGTATATATTTTACTGAAGTATTTTCTTGGAAAATAATAAACTATAATCAATGATGAAAATCACATAGCTCAATAATTACATTTTGAATATAATGTAGGTATGAACTTATTAATAACCTATGAAAACATAAGTATACTCACCGTAATCATGTTTTTCTTTTAATAAACAGGATGGATCATTTCTTATTCGGAAAAGCTCCGGCCATGATTCCAAACAGCCATATACACTAGTTGTATTCTTTAATAAGCGAGTATATAATATCCCTGTGCGATTTATCGAAGCAACAAAGCAGTATGCTTTGGGCAGGAAGAAAAATGGTGAAGAGGTCAGTAACATCTCTTTTAATCCAACTCTATAACTATGTATTGAGCACAATGATGTCATAGTGTGTTAGGTGCTAGAAATGAAGAGAAAGGATGCAAAGGCACTCGGTGTGAGGCTTTCATACATGTCATAAAAAGAGTACAAGATAAAATACTGTGTTCAGGCAGCATAATCTACAGAAGACAGGAGGATAGACTTGCATGATGTAAAGGCTGCACTTAGTCCCTTTATCCTGTTACTTAGTGGACTCAGTCTGATTCAGTATTTTGGTTCAGAGGAATATAGAAATCAAAGTTGAAATGTCAAGTAGAATTAATGTTGTAAGAATGAAGGTCAGTGTCCAGAGCTCCTAAGTCAAGAACTAGGATCTCAATTCAAATACCAAAGCAGATGACCAAGGGGGCACCTGGGTGGCTCAGTCGCTTGAGCATCCAACTTTGACTCAGGTCATGATCTCACGGTTCATGAGTTCGAGCCCCGTGTCGGGCTCTGTACTGACCGCTTGGAGCCTGGAGCCTGCTTCGGATTCTGTCTCCCTCTCTCTCTGCCCCTCCTCCACTCATGCTCTGTCTCTCTCTCAAAAATAAATAAACATTAAGAAAAATTTAAAAGTAGATGACCAAGGAAGGATCAGAAGAGATGCAGAAACTTGTGTTGATATATTAGATTCCCATGGACCCAAATGAGCTTTTGGGCCTGCAGCAAGAGAAAAGCATTACAGTAGGTCTTGAGTACTAACAAGATTTAAAGTCCAACCCCTCTTTAATCTGGACTAAACTCAATGTTTACCATACCTCTTCTTAGCCAGTTTGTTTTTATAAGTGAGCCCTGAAATATGGGCTGGAATAATCCATAAATGGTCAGAAAGGGAGTGAAACTTGTACTGGCCTGGAGTAATGGGTTGAATTTGAGTAGCTAAAATGAAAGTTAAAGATGAGAAGGAGAAAAGTGGAAAGAACAATCTAAGCAGAGGAAATAGCATTTAAAAATTCAAGTTAAGAAATATTTATTTTCAATACTCCTTCAGAAAGAACTATACCCATTCCGAACCCAGCACTTGTTAGAAAGCATCTGAATTGTTAGAAATTGTCATAATTGTCATCTTCTCCACTAGATGAGGCCACGGACTAAACTAGGTCTTGCTCATCTCTGTATTTCCAGAATCACAGAAGAATAGCTGACTTTAGTGGATATTTGATATATACTTATTAAATGATGAATTTATTTGTTGATTGATTACAGGCAGGAGAGTAGCATTTGTAAAACAAACCGATAAGGTCTTCTGTCAATAAATATATTCTTTATTTTGCCTTTTTTTTAATTATAAAAAAATTCATATCTTAAAATTTACCATATTAGTCATTTTTAAGTGTGTAGTTTAGTAATGTTAAATATATTTGCAATGTTGTAAAACAGATCTCCAGAGCTTTTAATCTTGCATATTTGAAGTTCTATGTTCATTGAAAACAACTCCCCTTTTCCACTTTCCCCCAGTCCTTGGCAATTATCATTCTACTTTCTATTTCTATGAATTTGACTGCTTTAGATACCTAATATAAGCAGGATCATACAATATTTGTCCTTTTGTGACTGGCTTATTCCATGTAGCATTATATCCTCAAGGTTTATCCATGCTGTGCAGTATGTGACAAGATTTCTTTCCATTTTGAGGCTGCATAGTATTCCCTTATATTGTATACCACAGTGTGTTTATCCACTCATCTGTTGATGGACCTTTGGCTATTGTTGATGGCTCTCATAAATAGTTCTTCTATGAACATGGGCATGAAAAGGTCTTTGAGACCCTGCTTTCAGTTCTTCTAAGTATATATCCAGAAGTGGGATTGCTGGATCATATGGTAGTTCTATTTTAAAATTTTTGAGGAGCCTCCATATTGTTTTCTGTAGTGATTACCTCATTTTACAATCCTACCAACAGTGCTCAAGGGCTCCAACTTTTCCACATGCCTCCCAAACACGTGAAGTTTTCTGGGATTTTTAAATAGTAGTTATCTTAATGGGTGAGAGGTGATATCTTACTGGGATTTTGATTTGAATTTCTCTGGTGATTAGTGATTTTGAGCATCTTTTCATTTGTATATCATCTCTAAAGAAATGTCTATTCAAGTCCTTTGCCCATTTTTAAATTGGGTTATTTGATCTTTTGGTTTTGTGTTGTGGGAGTTCTTTATATATTCTAAGTTTTAAACCATTGTCGGATAGGTGATTTGCAAATATTTTCCCCCATTCTATGGACTGCTGTTTCACTCTTTTGATTGTGACCATTGATGAACAGAAGTTTTTAAATTTAATGTAGTCATATTTGTCTATTTTTGGTTTTGTTGCCTGTGTTTTTTGGTGCCATATTCAAGAAATCATTGCCAAATACAATCTCATGAAAATTTTCCCCTGTTTTCTTCTAGGAGTTTTATAGTTTGGGGTTTTATTTTGCCTTTAATAAGGTCTCAGATAATCAGAAAATGCAAAAAGCCCTGAAACTGAAGACACAAAACATAGATCAAGACCAAACTTGGGTTTTAAAATATAGATTGCATTATCATTTAAAACCAGTTAAATCTTTCTCCCTCTTTCTCTGATCCTCCCCTGTTCATGCTCTCTCTCTCTCTCTCTGTCTCAAAAATAAATAAATGTTAAAAAAAAATTAAAAAAAAAAGGGGGGGCGCCTGGGTGGCTCAGTCGGTTAAGCATCCGACTTCGGCTCAGGTCATGATCTCACGGTCTGTGGGTTCGAGCCCCACATCGGGCTCTGTGCTGACAGCTCAGAGCCTGGAGCCTGTTTCAGATTCTGTGTCTCCCTCTTTCTCTGACCCTCCCCTGTTCATGTTCTCTCTCTGTCTCAAAATAAATAAATGTTAAAAAAAAATTTTTTTTTAAATAAAACCAGTTAAATTTTAACAGAACTGTCTGCTTTTTCCTACTCAGAAAAAAACGTCATTCTCACTGAAACCTTTATCTGATAAATCTTTCAAAATAGATGCTCTTCATTAGTAATCATTGGTAGCAGATGATGGTGATCCCAGTAGGGCAGAGTGACTTTGGATGGATGGTTTCATTCTAAAGCCTCCCCAGGCCATGGTCCAATACTTCTTTAAGAGGGTTAAGGGTAGGTGAGGGAGCTGTCATGTTTAGAACTCCTGAAACTCTCTCATATATTTTGAACTCTCAGAGGGACTCTGGACTCTCTTGTCCTGCTAAGGAAACTCTGGTAAATAGTGATTCCTTTTGGCTTAAAGAGTCTTTATCACTATCACTCCCTACATATCCACCCTATAGATACCAAAAAAAGAAAAAAAAAGGGGGAAAAAGCATATTATTATAATGGTATCTGGAAGTGCTGACAGAGTCCATTAAAACTCTTAAGTTATCTACAATAAAAAGGTTATTTCTCCCATATACTGAACATCTTAATGTAAAATTAAAACTTTGGTTACATGATGTCCACCATATGGATATTGTGAAAAGTCTGTTTGCCTATATTTGCGTAGAAAAAGAAACCAATTGATTAACTGTTCAACTACTTTATGCAGTTGTTTTGGCATTATATAGATACAGTATTGAGTAATTTTATAGCTTTGATATCTATTTGCTTTATTTTATGGACCATGGGATTTTGAGTTATCAAACAGTTTGTTTTTCTGTCCATGTATGAATATCTCAAAAACAATGAATTACTATAGACAAAAAAAAAAAAAAAAAAGCACTGAAGGGAAATTGCAACTAAGTTATGCTCATTCTACATCCAATATGTTTCAACTCTCAACTCTGCTCCCTACTTCACACATTTCAACTCACCTCAACTCCATATTTCAAACATTTCAAATGCCCAAACACTCCAACAAAGAAATACTCAAAAATATTCAGGGACTAGAATGACAGACTGAGATGTTTGTTTGCGTAGTTACAGCAACTCTCTCCTGTGTTTACTGGGTTCAGAACACTTTTGCTTGGAATCCACTTAAAAGAGATTGTGCTATTCCATTTCCTGGTTCTTTCGTCCATCAATTTAACTTCCAACTGCATTCAATTTAACAACATGCTATGCCAAGCAAACAGAATGAATATCATTGATTTCATTGGCGATTGACAAAGAGCTGAGTGATTGAAGAGAAAGCTAAGAAATAAAAACTGAAGATACTTGAAGGTCCCTGTCTCTTACCTCTCCTCCCTGACCTAATATTCAGATAGCCAATTATCTAAAAGACAACTGGTATTTCATTTGAAAAAGTTGACCAGTATTCTGAATACTTTATTCAATATATAGATATTTAGAAGGTATTCAAATAACTAAAAACTTTTAATTCTGGATGTTTGTCTTTATATGAAAAATTAAAATACAATAAAATCAATTGGTAATAATTACTAAATTTATGGCAGTGTGACAAAACAATAACTACCTTTTTGAAAATGACTCTAAATGCATTTATTTATGATTGTGAGCTCATAGCACTTTTTTATAATCAATGCATTTCATTTCCTGTTCTGTGTTATATTTATTTTGTGTTCCTTTCAACTATTGATAATTTTCCAGAAGAATATTTTAAAATCCATAGACAATAGGAATTAAAATTTGGGAAAATAAATATCTATGGCAAGAACTTGGCATGGATTACATTATTAATTACCTCTAAATTAATTATTAATTAGCTCTGGGAGCTAGAGCAGAAATGGAAATATGAGAATTTGTAAAGCTTCTTTATTCAAAAAGGAAAACAAAATAAAACAAGCATGGATTAATCTGGAAAATAGTTCTTCTGACACCAAATTCTAGGGTTAATTTATTACATCAGTCCTTATATCTAAGATTTATGCAACATAACAGATAGTCTATGTTTTGTAAAAATGTAGAGAAACTCAGTGTGTGACAGTTTTACACTTGTTACCAAATAAAAAACTATTAAAATATTGCATCATAACTCAATGAAGTAATTTCTCTAAGAGGTTCCACTAATTTAGGCTGCCAGTGTTTTTAGTGTTACCAAATATAAGAAAGGCCAGAGTTTGCCACCTCAAGTGTTACACCCTTTGTTAAATTAGACTTTTTTGGGTAGAATGTCTGCTGAGACCTAGTTAGTAACTTTGACTAACTTGAGAAAGTGGGAGAAGATGGGAGGAGCAGAGCTCTAAGTTAATGTGAATTCCAATGTTTAATTCATTTATCTTTTCTTGCTCTAGTACTTTGGAAGTGTTGCTGAAATTATCAAGAATCATCAACATAGGCCTCTGGTTCTTATCGACAATCAGAATAATACAAAAGATTGGACAAGATTGAAATATGCAGTTAAAGTTTCATAGATTTCTTGAAAAAGGTCAACATCATTGCTTCAGACATTTTCCTTATTTCTACTTTTGAGAAAAAGCCCCAAAACTTCATATTTTGGATTATGAACCATCCACTAATAAGATAGAAGATGGAGACAGCTATTGAGGTGGTCACCCATATCTTTATAAGAAGCTCACGCGGACTTGTCCTACTGTCTGACCTGATGAACTGTGAATATTTGGTGAGGTTGCGTTATCATGCTACTAAAATTCTCTAAATAAATGTCTTTATTTAAAAGAAACAGGTGTAAAGTCTTTTTAGTCATGTAAGAAAATAACACTCTATTTTCAAAATAAGAAAATAATACTCTTGGATTAAAACAGGGCTGCTGGAAATTTGGGCCACCACAATGGTCACTGGTACACTACTGTAATGCCTACTGCCAATGCTTGACAATTATGTCTTGGTTGAACTTTTAATGTGTAGAAAATACGATATAGATAATGTACAATATTTATAAGTGCAAATTAAGGGGGATGTAATATTCCTTTTTGTGAGTGCCCCCAACCATGGGAGATGTATACAGATATGAACTTTCTAGAAGTTCTTGTCCATGATTAGGTTGTTAGCTTTGGTCTATCCTCTTTGATTATACCCTCTTTGATGCATGTCTATTAAGTGGACCCCTAAGCTTGATTTGAGATTCCAAGTGGGGTGAGAACAAAACTAAACTAAAAGCCTAGGGAAACATCGCACAGAACAAGGGCAGAAAAGCAGACATTGATGAACACTAAGGAATAAAATAGATACCATTATGAACAGTCACATCCAAGGCCTTAGATCATCCCAGAAATGTAATATATTTTGTCATATCAAAGCTTTTTATTCTCATACGTTTTAGGCAGCACTTAAATGATAAGGCAGCTAATTAAGATAAATCTAATAAATTAAGTGAGGAATACACTTGATCACTGAATAAGACAGCAATGTCTGAAACTATTTTGAAAGGTTAGAAGGCAATATTTCAGAGTAACACACAGACTCACTTGTAAAGATAACTGTATTTTTTAAATGTCATATGCTTTCATATAATAGCATTTTTAGCTGTCATAATGGGTTGAATTGTACCCCCCCCCAAAAAATATGTTGAAATCCTATCCCTAAATGTACCTCAAAATATGACCTAAAGAGGTATTTACAGATGTAGTCAAATTAAGATGAGGCTATTAGGGTGGGCCCCAATCCACCTGTCCTTATACAAAGGTGGAATTCACAGACCCAGACATGCACAGAGAGAAGACTATATGAAGAGATGCCCAGGGAGAATGCCATGTGAAGACAGAGGACTGGAGTGATACATCTACAAGCCTAGGAGTGCTGAAGATTGCCAGTAAGCCCCCAGGAGATAGGAAGTGGCAAGGAAAGATTCCCCCAAGGGTTTCAGAGGGCACGTGGCCAAGCTGACACCTTGATTTCAGATTTCTAGCCCTCCAGAACTGGGAGACAATGAACATCTATTTTCTTTCTTTTAAGTCACCCAATTTGTAGTACTTTCTTATGGTAGTCCTAGGGAACAATCTATACACATTTTTGACAATAAAATCAAATATAAATGGGCTTTGGAAATTTTACTTGGAAAGGTTTTTTTTTCTCCTTTTAGGAAAACAATAGAATCATTTAGAATGTTAGCAGAGATAATTCACAATTTAAAGAAAACTGGATTTATCTTTTGTAAAACAAATCATCCATTTGTAGTGTGAAGTATGAGGTTTCTGTTTTAGTTTTCCTCAGTGTTATATGGAATGCTTTTCTACTTAAGTAAATGTTCACTAATTCCTGCTGCTACCACGATGATCCTGGCTCCACAACATCCTCTTCTGATCCGCCCCCACTCTGTTCCCCCAGGTAGCCTATTCCAGCCAGGTGAAGGAGCATAGCCATGAGATCATCCTAATCCAGTCGACTGACATTCAGCACTGCTAGGATAGGTTTCTTGGAGCAGAGACTGGGAGAATTTCTGGGAGCTAAGCCAGTCTCTGCTGAGGATTCACTTCTCTCCAAAGCTGGAGAAACACTCAATCCAAGACAGCAATCTTTCCCCTTTCCACCTGTTACAAGAGCACACTGCAGGAGGGCCGTACCTACTTCTCTAGAACCCTCCTGCACCGGTGGTATAGGCTACTCTATGAGACTAGAAAAGTTTCAAGAGATCTCAAAGGCCCTATCTGTGATTTGCAGTGCTTGACAAACAAGTGGTTTTGCATAGGGAGATTTTCAGGCAAACCAGGCGGTGGAATAAAAGCCACCAGTCAAGGAGAAGAACATTGTATAGCAGCTCAAGGAAACAAACCACTAGAGTTCCTGTTTTGTGTTTCAAGGATGTTGCAAAGTCCACTGCAGCTGAAGTAGGAGGAGGACTGTTTGTATATTCAAATGGACAACAGAGATGGGAAGCATAGGCCTGTGGCCATGAGGAGCCTGAAGTATGCTCTAACCAGTCATCCAGGTCAGTGGTTCAGACACGTCGCACTCTGGGAGCTAAACCGCTCCCACTGCAGCTGTGACAAACTTGCCTACACGGGAATGAATCCCAGAGAACAGAATGTAGAGATGTAAATGAGACATGAGGCCACATGAGACATGATCTTAAAGCCAGACTGAACTTCTGTCCTTCAAAATGGACTTAAGATGCCATATGATAGACTATTTCTAGGCAGGGTTGCAAGGAAATCACTAAAAACCTGTCTCCCAGCAAGGTTAGTTGTGCCAAATGCCCTTGGCACTTAGCAGCTGTGTCTAACCATGAAGTGGGGTGATATTGGCTTCAGAGTTAGCTCTGGGTGCCCCAGTCCTACCACTTGCCAGTATGTTATCAGGTATGTGTCTTACCATTCTAAGCCTCAGTTTCTACATTGTAAAACAGCATCTTTTTGGTAATGGTACAAGAACTAAGATAAGCTAATATATGTTTAATACCTGGCATTTAGTTGTGCCTAATAAATATTAATTTCTAGTCCCCTAACCAAAGTCTCCTTTGCAGAAATAAAATGTAGACAATCCTTCAAATAAACTGACCTATTAAGTATCTTTGAGCATTTAATAATTTTAATTTTGTCTCAAGAAATTCCCAAATATTTCTTTATATCCATGGTGATTAATCTTGTAGTTATTACAAGATTCTTCAAGAATTTGATGAGAGGTATGGGTCTTTTCCCCCAGGGAAATATGCATTTATGGGGACACACAAACTGTAATCAAATTTCATGAGATACATGGGCCCCTAGGGCCTGTCAGTGGACCATGGGTACAGAGATCCAAGGCTAAGGACCTTGCCCTACGTCTTAAAATGTGAAGCATCAAGATGGATATACTATTCTACTAACAACCTGAGCGATGTAACTCTCCCATGAGCCAAGAAGCAGGATACTACTATGGTTTAATGCAGGGGCTTGAGAGTGAGTTGCCTCAGTCTCTGCTTGTAATCCACGCTCCACCAATAATAGAGTGTGTGAACTTGGGCAAGTTCTGTGTCTTGGTGTCCTCATTTGTAAAATGGAGATGATAATGCAACCTACCTTATGAGTTTGTTTAATGAGTGAACTAAATGTTGTAAAAGTTGAAAGTGTTCATTATTATTCTTTCACCCAACCAGCCAACGTTCACTGAGTCTGCTGTATGTCTGTCAGTATGCATGTCAGACACATGAAATGCACAAATAATCTCAAGACCTTGAAGGCAACCAAATAGCCACTCAAGTATCTTTTGAAATTGGAGTCATCATTTTATAAAAATATCAAATAGAACTTTTATCCAGGATGATAAATGCACTTAAAATAACGGCAGACAATTAGAATAACCCTTGAGAGAAAATCATGTAAGTAAAATAAAAGTCCCTACTTAAAAGCACTTGCCTGTTACCTCCAATGTATTGTCTCCCCCTTTTTCCCCCTAGACAAACGCAAAACTTTAAAATTTTATCTGTTATGGGGCACCTGGGTTGCTCAGTCGGTTAAGCGGCTGACTTCAGCTCAGGTTATGATCTCACAGTCCGTGAGTCTGAGCCCCGCACTGGGCTCTGGGCTGACATTTTGGAGCCTGGAGCCTGCTTCGGATTCTGTGTCTCCCTCTCTCTCTGCCCCTCCCCAACTCATGCTCTGTCTCTCAAAAATGAATAAATGTTAAAAAAAATGAAATTTTACCTGTTATCTTTTTCTTACCTATACATGGGCCACTTAGGCCTATGTCTTAATCTTGCTGGTTCTGTCCTTCACTAGCCGTGTAATCTTGAACAAAGTACTCAATGAACTTGTTTTTCTTACTTCCCTTGCAGGGTTTTTTATGAGAATAATATATACAAATACCTAGGACATACTAGGTCTCAACAAATGCTATTACCATAGCTGAAGCCTCAAATACCCCACTGTAAGTCTAAAGGCAAAAGACACAATGTGAAGATTATTGCAGTGAAGCCATTGTGAGAAGACATAGGCCGAAACTCTGGCAGTGACCAGAGCCCTATAAAGAAACAGATGTAAAGGAAATGTCTAAGGATTAACACAGGAAAGTTAACTGACTGCATAGAGGAATAGGGTGAAATAGGAGTCCCCACTGACTCTACTGTTTCAAGCCTGGATACCTGGAAGACTGGCACTGCCTCTGACCAAAAGACAAAAGTCTGTAGGGAGAGCTGACCTGTGTTAATTCTTGACCACATAGTTCTAAGAGTCTCAAGGGCAATTCATTGAATAGAGTATCAGAACAAGCCAGAAGACTTACATTCACATATGGGCTCAAATTTAGGAAAATTTATTTTATTTGTCTGGTAAAAAATCTTAGAAAATATTCTGGAGGCTAAGGTATTAGAAGAACTGTGTTAAATGTTAACACAACCCCAGTTGTTTTACATTTTTGTTTGGTTTTTATGATGACATAAGGAAGTGGTGTTTTATGAAGATTGTTCTGACAAGGTACAGTTGAAAATTGAAAGGCTGGAGGCAGAGTGGCCATTGGGCTAACCTAGGCCTTGAAGTGCTGAGGTTCCAGCCTAGTATGAACGGACCAAGAAGGGAAAGGAAGGAAACACCAGAAAAAGATACTCCAGGACTTGGAAGTCGGCACAATGTTTTTGAGATTCATCCATATCATTATGTGTATCACTCGTTGTTTCTTTCTATGGCTAAGTAGTTTGCCAATATGTGGATATACATCAATTTGTTTTTCTATTCATTCATTGATGGAATTTGATTGTTTCTGCTTTTGAAATGATTGAAGTTGCTATGAACATTTGTGTGGAAGACTTTATGTGAACATATGTTTTAGTTCCTCTTAAGTAAATAAATGCCTAGGAGTAGTAATCCTGAGTCACACAGAAAGTGCATGTTTAACTTCGTAAGAAACTGCCAAAGTGTTTTCCAAAGTGGATACACCATTTTACAGTGACATCAACAATATATAAGAGTTATGCTTCTCCACACTCTACACAGCACTTAACATTATAGGTATTTTCATTTTAATCATTCTAGCAGGTATATAATAGTATTTCACTATGGCTTTAATTTGAATTTTCTTGATGACTAGTGATATTGAACATCTTTTCATGTGTATATATTTTCCTTTTTTTAAAGGTCTGTTCAAATCTTTTGCCCATTTGAAAAATTGGGTTGTCAAAAAACTAAACAAAGAAACAAAAGGGGCGCCTGGTGGCTCAGTTAGTTAAGCACCTGACCCTTGATTTCGGCTCAGGTCATGTTCCTAGGATCATGGGATCAAGCCCTGCATCAGGCTCGGCATAGACCCTGCTTAAGATTCTTTCTCCCTCTTTCTCTGCCCTTCCCCTACTCACACACACACTCTCTGTTAAATAAATAAATAAATAAATAAATAAATAAATAAATAAATAAAAGGTTGTTTGTCTTCTTTTTATTGTTATATGAATATATTATATATTCTGGATATAACTCCCTTGACAAATACATGTATTGTGAATATATTATTTTGCTTCCCTGGAGTAAGCCCTACTTAATCATGATATATTGTCCATTTTATATATTGCTGGATTTGATTTGCTAATACAGTGTTAAGTATTTTTGCATATACATTCATAAAGGACTAATGTCTTTGTCAGGTTTTAGTATTAGGGGAATGATCACCTCATAAATGACGTAAAAATGTTCTCTTTTCTACTTTCTGAAAGAATTTGTATATTACCAATACTATTGCTTCCTAATATGTTTGATAGAATTCACCAAGAAGGCATCTGGGCTGGTGTTCTCTTTGTGTGAAGGTTTTTAATTATGAAAGCAATTTCTTGAATAGATATAGGCTATTGAGATTTTCTATTTATTCTATGTATTTTGTTAATTCGTGTCTTCAAAAGAATTTATCTAATTCAAATAGAATGCCAAATTTACATAAACTTGATACTAATATCCTCATATAATCCTTCTAAGGTCTGTAATAATGTCCCTTCTTTCAGTCCTGATGTTGGTAATATATATCTTCTTATTTTTTTCAGTCCAGCTAAAGGTTTATCATTTTTATATTCTTTCCAAAGAACCAAGTTTTGTTTTCATTAATTTTCTCTATTGTTTGTCTGTTTGCTATTCATTGACTTCCACAGATTCCTTTATTATTTCCTTCCTTCTACTTATTTTGGGTTTAATTTGCTCTTCTTTACATGCTTTCTAGGATGGAAGCTTACATAATTGAGTTTAAACCTTTATTATTTTCTGATATAACTGTTTAAAGCTGAAATGTTGCACCCAAGCACAGCTTTAAAACATCCCACAAATTTTAATACAGTTTTCTCAGTTTCATTAACTTCAAAACATTTTCAAATTTCCATTGTGATTTTTTTTTCTTTAAACTATTGGTTGATCAGGAAAGTGCTATTTAATTTCTGAATATCTGGTGACTTTCCAAATCTTTTTCTGAGATTGATTTCCAATTGAATTCTGTTGTAGACAGAAAATACAGTCTGCATGAGTTCAATTCTTTTAAATTTATTGAAAATTGGAATGATCTAGTGGATGTCCCATATATACTTGTAAAGAAGGTACAGGATGGAGTGTTCTATAAATGTCATTTAGCTCAAGTTGTTTGGTATTGTTGCTCAAGTCTTTTATGTCCTTACTAATCTAATTTTTTTTTTTTTTTTTTTTTTGCCTAGTTGTTCTATCAACTACTGAGAGAGAGAGTTGAAATAGCTAATTATAATTGTGGATTTGTGAATTTCTCTTTGTAATTCTGTCAGTTTTGGTCCATATATTTTGAAGCTTTTGTATTATGTGCATAGAATTTTAGAATTGTTGCATCTTCTTAATGAACAGATATTTTTATCCCTAGTTTTATTTTTTTCTCTCAAGTCTACATATTTTTATCCTAACAATTTCTAACTTTTAATGGGAATGTTTATATCATTTATATTTAATGTAATTATTATTATGATTGGGCTTAAATCTACTATCTCTATTTGTTTTCTAAATTATCCTGCATATTTTTCCTCTCCCATTTTCCTTGCCTTCTAGTGGGTTGAACTTCTTTTTAAATCTATTCTAGCTTCACTATTGATTTATTAGCTATATTTCTTTGTTCTTTTTAATTGCTATTCTAGTGTTTACAATATACTTAATTTACTTGTCACAATCTATCTTCAAGTACAATAGTGTATCTCCACTTCCCTTTCCCTGACTTTGTGCTACTGTTATACATTTTAGTTCTACATACTATAAACACAATGTTATTTTTTGCCTTAAATGTTTAATTCTCCTTAAAAGAACCTAAACAAAGAAGGGAAAGTCTTTTATATTTATTCATATACTCACCATTTCCAGTGCTCTTAATTCCTTTGTGTAAATAAATATCCATCTGGCATCATTTTCTTTTCACCTGAAGAGTTTTTTGTAACATTTAAGATAGTGCAATTTTTCTGGTGATGACTTATTTTAGATTTCTCTCATGTGAAGTCTTTGTTTTATCTTTTTGAAGAATAATTTTGCTAAAGAATTCAAGGATGACTTCTTTTTCCTTTCAGTACCTTGTATATATCATTCCACTGTCTTCTGGCTTATGTAGCTTCTGATGATAAGTCTGCAGTAATTCTATCTTTGATTCCTAATATGTAAAGTATGTTCTTTCTTCTCAAGCCACTCTTCACATTTTCTTTTTATCACTTGTGATTATGAGGATGTGATTATGATGTGCCTTGGTATGGTTTTTTGTTGTTGTTGTTCTTTTTCTGCTTGAGCTTCATGTTGCTTCTTGGATGTTGGGATTTATAGTTTTCATAAAATTTAGGAAAAAATTCAATCATTACTCCTTCAAATATTTTGCCTGTTCTTCTTCTCCTCCCCTCTGGGACTCCAGAGACATGAATGTCACACTACTTGACATTACCCCAGGGTGGCAGTGTGGAGGTGTACTCCTTGGCTCTCCCATTAAGAAAAAACTTGGCTTTCATCTGTGAAGAATGCAATTTGCTGACAACCTTCAACTGTTAGTTCCTTTAAAATCTACCTTGGCAAAGCAGTGAATCAGCAATATAGAGGACAAACTTCTGGAGAACAATGAAGCAGAAAATAAGAGGGAGACTAAGGCAAAAGAGCATGATTTAAGAATTAGAGAAATCAGTGACTCATTAAAAAGGAACAACATCAGAATCATAGGGGTCCCAGAAGATGAAGAGAGAGGAAAAGGGGTAGAAGGGTTATGTGAGCAAATCATAGGGGAAAACTTTCCTAACCTGGGGAAAGACACAGACATCAAAATCCAGGAAGCACAGAGGACTCCCATTAGATTCAACAAAAACCGACCATCAACAAGGCATATCGTCAACTTCACAAAATACTCAGGCAAGGAAAGAATCATGAAAGCAGCAAGGGAAAAAAAGTCCTTAACCTACAAGGGAAGACAGATCAGGTTTGCAGCAGACCTATCCACAGAAACTTGGCAGGCCAGAAAGGAGTGACAGGATATATTCAATGTGCTGAATTGGAAAAATATGCAGCCAAGAATTCTTTATCCAGCAAGGCTGTCATTCAAAACAGAAGGAGAGATTAAAAGTTTCCCAAACAAAATTAAAGGAGTTCGTGACCACTAAACCAGCCCTGCAAGAAATTTTAAGGGGGACTCTCTGAGGGTAGAAAAGACAAGAAAGAAAGAAAGAAAGAAAGAAAGAAAGAAAGAAAGAAGCAACAAAGACTAGAAAGGACCAGAGAATACCACCAGAAACTTCAAATCTACAAGAAACATAATGGCAATAAATTCACATCTTTCAGTACTCACTCTAAACGTCAATGGACTAAATGCTCCAATCAAAAGACATAGGGTAACAGAATGGATAAGAAAACAAGATCCATCTATATGCTATTTACAAGAGACCCACTTTAGACCTAAAGACACTTCAGATTGAAGTAAGGAGATGGAGAACCATCTATCATGCTAATGGTCAACAAAAGAAAGCCAGAGTAGCTGTACTTATATCAGACAATCTAGACTTTAAAATAAAGACTGTAATAAGAGATGAAGAATGCATTATATCATAATTAAGGTGTCTATCCACCAAGAAGACCTAAAAATTGTAAACATTTATGCTCCAAAGGTGGAGGAACCCAAATATATAAATCAATTCATCACAAACATAAAGAAACTCATTGATAATAATACCATAATAGTAGGGGACTTCAACACCCCACTTACAACAATGGACAGATCACCTAAACACAAAATCAACAAAGAAACGATGGCTTTGAATGACACACTGGACCAGATGGACTTAAAAGATCTATTCAGAACATTTCATGCTAAAGCAGCAGAATATACATTCTTCTCCAGTGCACATGGAATGTTCTCCAGAATATATCACATACTGGGATACAAATCAGCCCTCAACAAGTACAAAAAGATTGAGATCATACCGTGCATATTGTCAGACCACAACGCTATGAAACTCAAAATCAACCACAAGAAAAAATTTGGAAAGGTAACAAATACTTGGAGACTAAAGAACATCCTGCTAAAGAATGAATGGGTGAACCAAGAAGTTAAAGAGGAAATTTAAAAGTACATGGAAGCCAATGAAAATGATAACACCACAGCCTAAAATCTCTGGGATGTAGCAAAAGCAGTCAAAAGAGGGAAGTATATAGCAATTCAGGCCTTCCTAAAGAAGGAAGAAAAATCTCAGATACACAACCTAACCTTACACCTTAAAGAGCTGGAAAAAGAACAGCAAATAAAACCCAAAACCAGCAGAAGACAGGAAATAATAAAGATTAGAGCAAAAATCAATGCCATCAAAACCAAAACCAAAAACCAAAACAAAACAAAACCAGTAGAACAGATCAATGAAACCAGAAGCTGGTTCTTCGAAAGAATTAACAAAATTGATAAACCACTAGCCAGTCTGGTCAAAAAGAAAAAGGAAATGACCCAAATAAATAAAATCAAGAATGAAAGAGGAGAGATCACAACCAACACAGCAGAAATAAAAACAATAATAAGACAATATGAGCAATTATATGCCAATAAAATGTGCAATCTGGAAGAAATGGACAAATTCCTAGAAAGATACAAACTACCAAAACTGAAACAGGAAGAAATAGAAAATTTGAACAGACCCATAACCAGTAAAGAAATCAAATTAGTAATCAAAAATCTCCCAAAAAACAAGAGTCCAGGGCCAGATGGCTTTCCAGGAGAATTCTACCAAACATTTAAAGAAGAGTTAACACCTATTCTCTTGAAACTGTACCAAAAAATAGAAATGGAAGGAAAACTTCCAAACTCTTTCTATGAACCCAGCATTACCTTGATTCCAAAACCAGATAAAGACCCCACTAAAAAGGAGAACTATAGACCAAATTCCCTGATGAACATGGTTGCAAAAATCCTCAACAAGATATTAGCCAACCGGATCCAATAATACCTTAAAAAATTATTCACAACGACCAAGTGGGATTTATACCTGGGATGCAGGGCTGGTTCAATATCTGCAAAACAATCAATGTGATTCATCACATCAATAAAAGAAAGGACAGAACCACATGATCTTCTCAATAGATGCAGAGAAAGTATTTGACAAAATACAGCATCCTTTCTTGATAAAAACCCTCAAGAAAGTAGGGATAGAAGGATGACACCTCAAGATCATAAAAGGCATATATGAAAGACCCAACCCTAATATCATCCTCAATGGGGAAAAATTGAGAGCTTTTCCCCTAAGGTCAGGAACAAGACAGGGATGTCCACTCTTGCCACTGTTATTCAACAGAGTATTGGAAGTCTTAGCCTCTGCAATCAGACAACACAAAGAAATAAAAGGCATCCAAATCAGCCAGGAGGAGGTCAAACTTTCACTCTTCACAGATGACATGATACTCTATATGGAAAACCCAAAAGATTCCACCAAAAAACTGCTAGAACTGATCCATGAATTCAGCAATGTTGCAGGATATAAAATCACTGCACAGAAACCGGTTGCATTCCTATATACCAACAATGAAGCAACAGAAGGAGAAATCAAGGAATCGATCCCATTTACAACTGCACCAAAACCATAAAATACCTAGGAATAAATCTAACCAAAGAGGTGAAAAATCTATACACCGAAAACTATACAAAGCTTATGAAAGAAATTGAAGAAGACACAAAAAAATGAAAAAAATATTCCATGCTCCTGGATAGGAAGAACAAATATTGTTAAAATGTCAATACTACCAAAAGCAATCTACATCTTCAATGCAATCCCTATCAAAATAACACCATCATTCTTCACAGAGCTAGAACAAACAATCCTAAAATTTGTATGGAACCAAGAAAAGACCCCGAATAGCCAAAGCAATCTTGAAAAAGAAAGCCAAAGCAGGAGGCATCACAATCCTGGACTTCAAGCTGTGTTACAAAGCTGTAATCATTAAGACAGTATGGTACTGGCACAAAAACAGACACTCAGATCAATGGAACAGAATAGAGAACCCAGAAATGGACCCACAAACGTATGGCTAACTAATCTTTGACAAAGCAGGAAAGAAAACCCAATGGAATAAAGACAGTCTCTTCAACAAGTGGTGCTGGAACAACTAACTGGACAGCGACATGCAGAAAAATGAACCTGGACCACTTTCTTACACCATACACAAAAATAAACTCAAAATGGATGAAAGACCTCAATGTAAGACAGGAAGCCATCAAAATCTTCGAGGAGAAAGCAGGCAACAATCTCTTTGATCTTGGCCGCAGCAACTTCTTACTCAACATGTCTCTGGAGGTAAGGGAAACAAAAGCAAAAATGAACTATTGGGACCTCATCAAAATAAAAAGCCTCTGCACAGCGAAGGAAACAATCAGCAAAACTAAAAGGCAACGACAGAATGGGAGAAGATATTTGCAAACGACATATCAGATAAAGGGTTAGTATCCAAAATCTATACAGAACTTATCAAACTCAACACCCAAAAAACAAATAATCCAGTGAAGAAATAGGCAAAAGACATGAATAGACACTTCTCCAAAGAAGACATCCAGATGGCCAACCGACACCTGAAAAAATGCTCAACATCACTCACTCATCATCAGGGAAATACAAATCAAAACCACAATGAGATACCACCTCATACCAGTCAGAATGGCTAACATTAACAACTCAGTCAACAACAGATGATGGCGAGCGTATGGAGAAAGAGGATCTCTTTTGCACTGCTGGTGGGAATGAAAACTGGTGCAGCCACTCTGGAAAACAGTATGGAGGTTCCTCAAATAACTAAAAATAGAACTACTCTACGACCCAGCAACTGCACTACTAGGTATTTATCCAAAGGATACAGGTATGCTGTTTCGAAGGGACACACGCACCCCAATGTTTATAGCAGCACTACTGACAATAGCCAAAGTATGGAAAGAGCCCAAATGACCATCGACGGATGAATGGATAAAGAAGAAGCGGTATATATATACAACGGAGTATTACACGGCAGTCAAAAGGAATGAAATCTTGCCATTTGTAAGATGGATGGAACTAGAGGGTATTATGCTAAGCAAAATTAGTCAGAGAAAGACAAATATCATATGACTTCACTCATATGAGGACTTTAAGACACAAAACAGATGAACATAAGGAAAAGGAAGCAAAAATAATACAAAACCAGGGAGGGAGACAAAACATAAGAGACTCTTAAATATGGAGAACAAACAGAGGGTTACTGGAGGGGTTGTGGGAGAGGGAATGGGCTAAATGGTAAGGGGCATTAAGGAACCTACCCCTGAAATCATTGTTGCACTATAAGTTAACTAACTTGGATGTAAAATTAAATAAATTTAATTTAAAAAAATAAAATAAAATCTGCCTTGGGTTTTGAGTCAAGTCGATGCTCTCCCTAGACAGTCTTCAGTCTTGCCATTTCTGCTCAACATGGAATTCCTCTAATAGAAAGTCTTTGACATAATACATTCATTGAGTTGGCTGACTATCAGCAATGCATGGCAGTCTGAGGCTTTCTATACCCAATTCTACTTCCACTCACAAACCCTTTTCTTTCACCAGTGTCTGTACTATGGTTTCAAGGCTTTTTTTGCTCAGTCTTGTTCTCTCCCCTTTAACTTTTCCCAGGCATTACTGCTCATAAACCTCTTGCACTCCAAACTCAGCATCTTCTCCCTAGAAAACCAAACTGACAGAATTAGTATTAGTAATCCAAGAAAGTAGGCCATAAGATTACTCACCACTAGATTACTCACCACCCAGCTGGCAGTGAGGACCCCATTTTGGGGGGTATTTGAGTCATGGACTATGCCTGGTACAAAGTAGCAACCCAATTGCTAATCTTCTGCAGTGAGAGAGAACAAAAAGCTGAAGACTAAACTCAGGATTTAATAAAGTTCCTGAGCTGCAAAGATAATTTAATTCTAAACCAAGACAGATCTGTTATGCCAGTTTCAGAGTCCTAGTTCAAAAACCTGGGACCCTGATAGATGGGGTGAGTATATCTGGTGATGAATGGTAGTAAATTCGTTGTTGGTTGTGAATGCCAACAATTATTTGGTTTTCCAGAATCCTCTAAACCTTCAGAGTTTGCAGAGGTACCCCTCTCATTAAGAACTATGACTCTGCCTGTGTAGGAAGGCACTGCAGAGGACTCTTCCCTGTACAACAACAGAAATTTCCTTTAGGATATGCTCCATCTCCTGTCCTGGCTGCTAGACCAATAACTAAAGTCATATTGCAGCCTGAACCAGCTATGGGTGTGCTAGGCCTGCTGAGGGAAGAAAAGAATAAACACCGAAGGGGATTAAAGAATTAGGCACCACGTACTGGTAGGACCTGAGGGAGAACCATAGGACTAGATTTTGAGAATTCTTGAGCAAACGAGCCAGAATATAAGACTAGATAAGAAATAATTTATTAACTTAAGGGCACTTCTCAGGATACAGAATTTAACACCCTGGCAAGACCCATAGGAGGTGGTGCAAATTCACTGGGTGGCTCCTGCGAGACTAGAGAAAGTGATTGCCTTTACTGATTGAGACTAAAATGTCTGAATTGCTATGAAAGATAGTGGAGACAGAAATTAAGACTCAGGGAAGTAAGCATGCCAGAGTAGATGTATGAGGGGCAGAAGACCCACCAGAAAATTATGTTCCAGGAAACAAGTGTGTTCACCAAGGCCATCAGAAATGCACTGGTAAGGGGCACCTGGGTGGCTCAGTTGATTAAGTGTCTGACTGGCTCAGGTCATGATCCTGTGGTTCATGAATTCAAGCCCCACGTTGGACTCTGTGCTGACAGCTCAGAGTCTGGAGCCCGTTTTGGATTCTGTGTCTCCCTTGCTCTCTGCCCCTCCTCCACTCACCCTCTGTCTCTCTCTCCTTCAAAAATAAATAAACATAAAAAGAAAGAAAGAAAGAAAGAAAGAAAGAAAGAAAGAAAGAAAGAAAGAAAGAAGAAAGAAAGAAAGAAAAATGCACTGGTAAGAGGGTAACAAGTATCCCTAAGAAGTTCACTGGTGGTTCCTTCCTAGTTCCATTGTGATTTTTCCCATCAGTGGATTAGGGATGCCCAGTGACAATCACTGTTTAGTGAGTTTCTCAACCACATAGCAGTTCCAGTTCTGGCTTGTGATATCATCCACTGAGTTTTTCTGCTGCCCCACAGGCCAGTTTCTGCTAACTCGCTCTAGCCCACCAGTGCTCACTAGCAAATTTCTCTTAGCCACCTAGTAGGATCCACCTTGACCACACCCTCTAGTGAGTTTCTCTGCCACTCAGTGGGGCAGCTTCCTGTGGACCAGTAAAAGGCTGGCAGCACCTGCCAGTGAGTTTCTATAATGCTCAGCAGATTGTTTACAACAGAGGAGCTCTAGCTGACCAGCACCCTCCAATGAGTGTCACAGCTACTGCCTACAGACCAGCTAAGACCAGCACCATCGTTATTATTGGCCAGCTGAATGTACCTGTGGTAGCTACAACCTCTTCAAAAAGGTCTGAATCTCAGAATAAGGGTTGGCTAGTCCCATTCTAAGTGCTTAGCTTCTTTCTTGTTTATTCTTTCTCACTCTTAAAAATAATAGTAATTTCTACATTTGCCATTTCTGTATTCCTTAGCATCCAATTTCCCCTTTCTAATGGTTAACCAACTTTTACTAGTTGATAATTTTAATGGCATTATTGAGATATAATTCACATACTAGAAAATTTACCCACTTAAAATTATATGATTCAGTGGGTTTTATACATTCAGACCTGTGCAACCATTACCACAATCTGTTTAGAACATTGTCACAATAAAAAGAAATTCCAGGGGCACCTGGGTGGCACAGTTGGTTTGGCATCCAACTCTTGATTTCAGCTCAGCTAATGATCACAGGGTCCTGGGATCAAACCCCATGTCAGGCTCTGTGCTGAGGGTAGAGCTTGCTTGGGATTCTCTCTCTCCCTCCCTGCCCCTCTCACACTTGCTGTCTCCAAAAACAAAACAAAACCAAACAGAAAACCAAACCTCTATACTCATAAGCAGACACTCTCCATTCTCCATCAATTCCCATCATAATTCACTTCTAAGCTATTATGTCTCTATAAACTTGCATACTCTTGACATTTCATAGGAATGGAATCATACCATATGCGTGTCCTTTGTGACTGGCTTCTTTCATGTAGCATGTTTTCAAGGTTCATCCATGCTATAGTATGTACCAGTACTCCATTTCTTTTTATCTCTAAATAATATATAATACAGATATACCATATTTTGTTTTTCACTCATCAGTTGAGTACATTTGAGCTGTTTTCCACTTTTTGGCTGTTATGGATTATACCACTCTAAACACTTACGTACAAGTTTTTGAGTGAATGTTTTCATTTCTTTTGGGTTTATGTCTAGAAACGGAATTGCTATGTCATGTGGTAATGATATTTAACAGTTTCAGGAATGCCCAACTATTTTCCAAAGCACCATTTTAAATTCTGACCAACAATGTATGAGAGTTTCAGTTTTACCACATTCTCACCAGTCCTTGTTATTGTCTTTTTGATTATTCCCATTTTAAAGAGTGTGAAGTTCTATCTCACTGTGGTTTTGATTTACATTTCCCTAATGACTAAAAAGGTTAAGCATATATTCATGTGGTTATTAGTTATTTGTGTATCTTCTTTGAAGAAATACCTATTCAAATCCTTTGACCATTTTTAAGTGAGTTGTCTTTTTATTGAATCACAATCATTTTAATATATTTTGGGTACATTTCCCATATTAGATATGTGATTTGAAAATATTTTCGTCCATTCTGTGAGTTTTCTTTTCACTTTCTTGAGTTCTTTGAAACCCAATTTTTTCATTTTAATGAATTCCAATTTATCTACTTTGATTGCTGTGTTCTTGGTGTCTTATTTAAGAAACTATAACCCAAGGTCACAGAGATTTACAGCTACGTTTCTAATTATTTTTATAGTTTTATCTCTAACATGTAGTGATCCATTTTGAGTTTAACTTTTATGTATGATACAAGGTAGGTTTACAAATGCATTCTTTTGCACATGGATATCCAGTTGTCCCAGGAACATTTGTTAAAAGACTATTCTTCCCACATTGAAATGCCTTGGCTTTCTTGTCAAAAATCAATTGACCATAAATATATGGGTTTATTTCTGGACTCTCAATTCTATTTCATTGACCTGTATGGTTATTATGTCAGTACTAAACGGTCTTGATTACAGTAGTTTTGTAGAAGTTTTGAAATGGGAAAATAAGTTTTCCAACTTTATTCTTCTCGTCACAATTGTTTTAGCTATTGGTTTTCTGAATGCCCTGCATTTTCACATGAATTTTAGAATCAGTTTGTCAATTTCTGTAAAGAATGGCAGCTGGAATTCTGACAGGGATTGCATTGAATCTGTGGATCAATTTGGGGAATCTTCCCATCTTAACAATATTAAATCTTCCAATTCATGAACATAGGATGTCTCTACATTTATTTAGGTCTTCTTTAATTTCTTTCAACAATGACTTATAGTTTCAGGGTAAAAGTCTTGCATTTCTTTTGCCAAATCTATTTTTATTCCTTTAGATGACACTATAAACGGGATCTTTTTTCCTCAATTTCCCTTAGGATTGTTCATTGCTAACATATGGAAGTAGAATTGATTTTTCTATAGATCTTGTATTCTGCACCCTTGCTTAGCTCATGAATTGATTATAAAAATTTTAGTGGATTCCTTAGGATTTCTCACATACAAGATCGTGTCATTTAAAATTACAGATATTTTTAATATCTTCCTCTCCTATCTGGATTTTTCTTTCATTTGCCTAATTGCCCTGACTAGAACAACCAGTATTATGTGTAATAGAAACTGCGAGAGTGCACATCTTTTCTTGTTCCTGATCTTAAGGGGAAAGTTTTCAGTCTTTCACCTTTAAATGTGAAGTTAGCAGTGGCCCTGAAGATACAAGTCCCATTCCTGGCAATAGACAGAACAGATGTCAGTCACAAAGAATTGTAATCATTTGTTTCTTAGTCTGGTGACTTCCTGGAAGACTGGTTCTGTCTGACTTGAAGCTTGCCTGGAGCTAAAGCCGCTACCTAGGGGCAAAGTTGAAACATTAACAGGCCAATGTTTTGGTTACTGCTGCCTGAGGTGATAGACAACATTTGAGGCAATCAACAGACTGATCAAAAAAGCTAGGGAGGACAGCTGGGAAATGAGATGTCCTTAAGGGCTCCGTAAAGTCACCACATATTCCTAGGAATCTAGAAGACAAACATGCATGGTCAGGGCTGTGTGTGTGCTAACCAAAGCCCTGAGAAGCCCCCAAACTGTCATCTCTGACTAACCTGGAGGCTCTATCAAAGTAGTGGAGGCTAAGGCAGAGTTGAAAACTGTCTGGATGAGTGTTGGAGATGCACCACAAAAACACAGTCCCTGGCAAACATTCTGGGTGCTTTTCCATTCTGTGTGTTTAAGGAAATCTCTGTCCAATCGTTAGCTGACCATTAAGCTAACATAACAGATACTTCAGTGGCCACACATGACAAAGAATACAGACTTTACAAAATTAGTTCAGAAAAGTTACTAGATAAACAACAACTACAACAAGCAGCAATAAAAACAAACCCTGGGACGGAGGAGGGGATGGACAATCTGATTTTCAGAGTTGCCACATTATAATATTTTAAGTGTTCTGTTTTCAAAAAAAAGTACAAGGTTATGCAAAGAAAAAAATATGGCCCATACACAGGGGAAAAAGCAATCAACAGAAATACTGAGAAAGCCCAGGCATTGGATTTTCTAAGCAAAGACTTTAATGAAACCATGTTTAAAGAACAAAAGGAAAGTAAATATGTCTCAACCAAATAGAGAATATGAATAGACAGAAGTTGTGAAACAAAATTTTAACTCTAGAACTTTTCCATTGTAGAGTTGAAAAGTATAATAACTGAAATGAAAATGTCACTTGAGGGGCTCAGCAACAAATTTAGGCAGGCAGAAGACAGAATCTATAAACTTAAAGATAAATCAGTTGACACTGTCCAGTTTGAGGAACAGAAAAAAAAAAAAGAAGAAAAATGAAAGCCTAAGAAACGGAGTCAACAAGCATAATGCATATACATAATGTGAGTCTCAGGAGGAGAGAAGAAAAAGAAAGCATTGAAAAGAATATTTGAAGAAAACTCCCCAAATCTGTTGAAAAATATTGATCTACAAATCCATGAAACTCCAGGGACTCCAAGTTCTCAAAGATATGTATACCCAGACATACTATAATCAAACTACTTTAAAAAAACAAGGGAGAATCTTGAAAGCAGCAAGAGAGAAGTGACTCATCACATACAAGGTCCTCAATAAGATTAACAGCTGACTTCTCTAAAGAAATCATGGAGGCCAGAAGCAGTAAAATGACATAGTCAAGGTGCTGAATGGAAAGACTGCAAACCAGTTCCATGGTCAGCAAAACTATCCTTCAAAAGGGAAGCAAAAAATTAAGACATTCCCAAATAAACATTGCTAGCAGACGTGTCCTACACAAAAATACCAAAGGGAGTCCTTCAGGCTGAAAGGACACCAGACAGTAATTCAAATCCATACAAAGACATGCAGAACTGATCATGGTAATTATAAAAGACAGCAAATGCATTTTTTAACTTTTTTCCTCTCAGTTTAGAAGTAAAATGCATACAGCAATAATTGATGGGCACCCAACTTATAAAGATATAATTTGTGACAATAATAGCATGAGGGGAGGAATGATGTATAACAAAGTTTTTATTACTGAAATGGATACCAGCCAAACTAGATGAAATAGATCAGCTCATAACCTCTTCTAATAAAAATTCTATACATTTTAAAGTTCCTGATTTCTTTTTTGTTTGTTTGTTTGTTTAAGAATATTTAAGAAGCCTGCCTAAACAAAGGTCACGGTATTTACTTCCATGAATTTTCTAGTTTTTGCTTTCATTTTGGTTTATGATCTATTTTGAGTTAACTTTTGTGTATGTAGTATGAGGAGGACTGTTTTTCTTCATTCTTTTTTCCATCTGTGCTTCAGATTTCATAATCTCTCCCCATCTATCTTCAGATTTGTGCATTCTTCTGATGGCTCAAATCTACTGTTGAGCCCCACTAGGAAAAGTCTCACTTTGGCTATTGAACTTTTCAACTCCAGAATTTTGAGTTTTTATTTCCTATCTTTTTATTTCCATTTTCTATTTGATGAGTCACTGTCAGCATTTCTTTTAGTTCTTTAAACTTGGTTTCCTTTAGGTCTTTGAACATATTTATAATTGCTGCTTAACACTTACACTACATCTGGTATCCCTCAAAGGAAGTTTCTATTGACTGCTTTTGCCCGTGTCACACTTCCCTGCTTCTTTGAATGTCTCATAATGTTGTGTTGAAAATAGGACATTTTAGGTAACATATCGTAGGTTCTCTGCATAGTAGTTCTCCTCCCCACTCCTGGCTTAGTTTTGTTTAGTGACTTGGCTGGACTAATTCATGAAGTTTATATCCCTTCACAGTGTGCAGCTTCTTTTTTTTTTTTTTTTTTTTTTTTTAATTTTTTTTTTTCTTTTTTTCAACGTTTTTAATTTATTTTTGGGACAGAGAGAGACAGAGCATGAATGGGGGAGGGGCAGAGAGAGAGGGAGACACAGAATCGGAAACAGGCTCCAGGCTCCGAGCCATCAGCCCAGAGCCTGACGCGGGGCTCGAACTCACGGACCGCAAGATCGTGACCTGGCTGAAGTCGGACGCTTAACCGACTGCGCCACCCAGGCGCCCCCTACAGTGTGCAGCTTCTGATGTTACTGCCCAACTTGTTTCTCTCTCATTTTTATCTTTAAGCCTGACTTCCTACGGGTTGCTTCTGAGTCAGCATCATTTTATAACCAGCCACTAATTAATGAGGTTATGCTTAAGCCCCCTGAATTAGGGAGATTTACCCCCATCACCACTGGATCTGTGTGGGGCTTGGAGTCTGCTTTGACTGTCTAGGGAGTTGACAAGTTTTGCCCTACATTCTGTCATCTGGACTTGTAGCCCAGATGTTCCCTGTCTGGTTGCTTCTATGTGGTGCAGGCTTGAACATAAACACATTATTTCTGATCACAAGGGATGTCTGTAGTTTTATCCATTCTCTTTGTCTCTCTCCCTGATCTTGTCTTTACGCTTTCTGGCTGGTGTTTATTGGTATTACCAGCAACGGTTAGCCTCCATTTATTGCTAGCTGCTTGTTCTATTGTTTTAAATTTTTTATTTGATTTGTTTTACATTAGCAGTTTGTACCTGCTCTGCTCCAGTCTGTTCCAGGTAAAGTTAGGCCCCTGGTAATGTCAAGTGTGTTGTCAAGTCTTTGAAGCTCACTCAAACCTTCCCCTGAACAGAACAACCCCTGTGCCTTGTGCTATGGAGCATGCTGGGGTGAGGGTGGGGCTGGGGGTGGGGCAGAGTATGGGAAACTGGCTCTTTGTTCAACGTCTCCTAGTTCTTCCCTGCAAAGTAGCTGTGCCAGGAGCTAGAGAAGGACATGGGTGACAATCGTCTATCACCTCTCAGTATGGACCTTCTATAGCCCAGAACCAGGGAGGATGGAATCTGCTAATGTTCATCAGGGGCTGAGTGTGCACAGAATAATAGCTCTTCTGCCCTCCAGAAAGCTAGAAGAGATAGAAGCTGCTGTTTAGATGCCCAGCCCACCAGAGCAGATCTCTTGCAACACAGCTGTGTGGGAAAGGGGGACTTGCACCTAAGAGCAGCTCCTGCCCCGATTCTCCTTACACTGCAGGATTTGAGGGTGGTACAGTGGGCCCCACCAACTGCCACCTCCCACTTGATATGAGCCTTCTGTGGGACACCTGTGTGGAAAATGGGATCTACCAAACAGCGGTATATTTAATATTATACCCAGAGACACTGTGTACCTCCCAGTTAGGTTTTGTGGATTTTCCTTAGGCAGCCTCACACAACTTTTAAATTTATTATTTTGTGGCTCTTATTATAAATGGGTCTTTTTATTATTTCACAATTGATTACTATTAAGTGTTCAGAAAAGCTAATTTTCAGTGTACTCCTTTGGATTTTCAAAATATTGAAATGAAGTTATTTGTAAATAGTATTTTGGTCTCCAAGTTTTTCATTTTGCTTTCCTGTCTTTTTACATTAGCAATAACTTATGAAGTAACTGATGATAACAGGCACCTTAACTGAAAGAAGCAGTTTCAGTCACAAACTGAACATTACCTTCACTTTTGGTTAAAGGACTCTGAAGTATTAAGGAAGAATTCTAAAAGAGCAAAAATGACTTTACTAGGAATGAGCATTTTTATGTTAAGTACATTCTTGGCATTGACTAAAAATCATGATATTTGAAATTGATGTACATATTAACATTCTTCTTACACTATTTACTCAAACGTTTACAATGTCACAATAATGATAAGTACTTTTCAAAGAAAGAAGATTGTTACGTTGGGGGCACTTACTAACAGCAGCTCAAAAGACAGAACTAAAAACAAATAATTCAAAGACTTGGTCAAACACCTCTTCCAAGATATTGGCTACTTCTCAACTGTACAATTAAGAACATACTTAAACCAATGAACACTAAAGTCAACCATGCTGATCCTATTTCAACTCTGCATTATAGGGAAATTTTTCTGCTAATTCTTAACTAGCTAATTAGCAGAACTAGCTAATTCTTTCTACATTCTTTTTTTTTTTTTTTTACGTTTTTAATTTATTTTTGGGACAGAGAGAGACAGAGCATGAATGGGGGAGGGGCAGAGAGAGAGGGAGACACAGAATCGGAAACAGGCTCCAGGCTCCGAGCCATCGGCCCAGAGCCTGACGCGGGGCTCGAACTCACGGACAGCCCAGAGCCTGACGCGGGGCTCGAACTCACGGACCGCGAGATCGTGACCTGGCTGAAGTCGGACGCTTAACCGACTGCGCCACCCAGGCGCCCCTCTACATTCTTAACTAACAACAAATAATGCCCTGAAAATTCCCCCAGCAAGTTTCACCAGATAAGATCCCGAATGGAGTCAAGGCACTTTGCTGAAAATAAGAATGCTGGCAAATTGCTGAAGTAAGGAACAGAGCCAATACCCCAACAGAAATGGTTCATATCCCAAGCTAAAAAAGCAGATGTCAATGGTGGGCGGGGCGGGGGACAATGGAAAAAACATCAGTAAATTAGCTACATGGAATTAATATTGTTTTCACCTCACCTCCATTCTCCCCCCACCCAAGAACTCATTACTTTTCTTAATAGCTATTTCAAATCAGTTAAAGAACTAGTATTTCTCACCTAACCTGAACATAAATTCTCACAACTGTTTGATCTCATTTTTAAACCCTCCATAAGTTACATGACCCTTTGCACACAGATGACCCATCCATTTCAACCACTAATCCTTTTCATTATTTACATTCCCTTCACTTTTAAACACATCTATGTTGGTAACTTTATATGCATACTTTAGTTTTTATACTTTGTAACTTTTATACAGTTGGTGTACATCACAAAAAAACTGCACCAAATTTGTTACTAACTTTAAAAATCCCACTCTAAGGGCAGACCTTTGAGAGAACTGAAACAAGGGTTAGTGAACCGTTTGGTAGGCCAAATTCAGCTCATGGCTCATTTAGGAAGTTATGACAGAGACTAAATGGCCTACAAAGCCTAAATTATTTACTAGCTTAACTTACCCTTTACTGATAAACTTTGCTGACCCCTTAACAAAACCACAATTTTTCATTTAAAAAAATATGTATGTGTGTATATATATATGTATATATATATCACATTTATATATAGGTGTGTGTATATATATATATATATATATATATATATATATATCACATTTCAATACACTGAGTGCTTAGTAAGATAGAAAGGTAAACTCTTTGAAAGTTAAACTATTTTTTCAATCGAATGCAAATAGGTCCATTTCCTTGGAGATGGCCAACTAGGGGAAAAGGAAACAAATTCCTGACCAAGAAGTTGGACTGCAAAAATAAAACCCTTCCGGTGTAGTCACAACCTCAAATTAGTGGCTATTCCTATTTTAGAGAACAATCTTCAGTTCAGTTTTCAGCTAGGAGAAAAGAAAGGATGGTGGGTTTTGATTTTGGATTTTCCACTCCAGCAAGAGAGAGGGTCCAAGGAAGTTTGCCTTCTTCAGAATAACCTAACAAATCAGAAAAGGGGCTAACTAGAGTATCTGGGGCATGAAGCTTTTTAAAATGGCTTTTAAAACTTTACGGCAAAAAGTATGCATCACAACATTAGATTTTTACCGGCATGGCTATTCTGAAATGTGTTTTTATAATCCTGCAAACATTGGCATGATAGTTGCTGCTCTCTCTTCTCTAGTCATGGAAGGCAATGAGTTATAATACATCTACCCAGAACAGCAGAGCATTTCAATTCTATTGCTGTTAGGGTACTAAAGAGCATAAGCCTCTGTATGATTCTCCTCATCAGCATAACTATAGTAGCTTTCAATTAGCAATAATCGCGCCTCGGATAAACCTCATTGGCTACGATACTGCCACTGCGCAAAGCTAACTATAGTAACTTTATGGTGTTAAGTGTTCTCAAACAAAGTTTCATCTATGATTTTGGGGGAGGGCAAATCCACACTTTATTTGATACAGTTCCCTAGCATAAAAGGAAACAAACTTTTTTGAAATAGAAGTATTTCCCTTTAGAATAAAATTCCCATTTGACTTCAGTACAGTAAAAAAAATTACTGTGTAAACACAAACTTAAGATAAATTTAATTGAAGAAAATTTTCATTACAGAAATTAACAATGCTTATCATTCTTTAAACACCATATACGTTATTAATATATACTGTATATTTCCAATCAACTCCATTCTTAGGCTCAATTTAAGAAACACAATTATAACAGGTTTTATACAAAAAATACTTCACTAGGAAAGTAGACAAACTGCACAAAAAAAGTACATGTATAATGTGCATAGCAAGATAGCTTGAAGCATCTATGTATGGCTTTCTTTAAAATAAAACTTTTGGGGGAATGGGCCCATTTGGGACCTACTGTTACAGTTGACATATGTAAACTGTTTCACATCTTTTAGGCACTTGCTAACAATAGTGTTCAATCCCTGAAAAATGAATTTACCCAAAAAAAAAAAAAAAAAATTCTACATCTAAAATAAAAACCAAGAAAAGGACATGGGTAAAGTCTTACATATTCCTTTTAAATTAAACAACCAGTTTTATTAGTGCATGCACAGAACTAAACTGAAGGAAAATAAACTTTTTATGTCAAAAATTTTCTGTGCAAAATTTACATAACAAACTGAAAGGTACAAAAATATGTACAGGTTTAAATTCTTTCTTATATACAGAAAAGAAGCCCTGAAGTTTTCAGTCAATGAAAATGTTGTAACACTTGTAGTAACAATATAACAAAAATTATACAGTAATTTGTAATACAAGGACTCCGTTATCCAATGATCCAACAAAATTTGATCCAAACTTACACGGTGAAGTTTCAGTCAATGATTCTGTCGTCATGAAAATATCCATTTTAAAACCCTACCTGCTGGGTATGTCCCCTAGGAATCTTTCCTGAAATTTTATGCACTGTCACTGAATCCACTATTAATGCTTCTTTATTTCAACTGCCAACAAGCAGTAAAGAATCTGCTTTGGGCTGTCAATCATACTGAAAAGGTGCTAACAAAAATGGTTTGTCCCAGAGTGTACATGTTTAGACACCTAACAGTAATTAAACAGCAAAAATCTGATTTGCTTTGCTAATCTTGTTTCAAAATACGGTTTCTGGAGAATAATTTTTTATTTTCAAGAAAAGCCATTCCCTTGGAAGTGCGTCTATGGTCCACTTTTTAAATGCATGGCAACCAAGTCAAAAATGGGCCATTTGGTTTAAGAGGGACAAACAATTTAAATCAAATAAGCATAGTTCTGTGCAAGAGAATCACTGGAGATTATCATCAAATTCAGAAAAATGTTCAAGTTCCTTCACGAGACTTCAAACTAGACCCAGAGAGTTTAATTCTTCTTTTGAGGCTTCTCATCTACTACAGTGCTTGACACAGCCATTTAGAAAAAGAAAATCACCTTGGGAGGGTATTCCGATCCTTGATGTGGGACACGGCGTAAAAGAAAAAACGATGTACTTGTCAAAAACTCTCTTCAAGCATCAAGAGGTATAACTGTACTTAGTTACTCTAAGGAACCTAATACCCTTCAAAACAGCTCTATCGAGCAGATGTAAAGTTAAATTCTTTACTCAAGCTCTCTTAGTGTATCTTCACAAATGATGAGGAACTCCTTCAGCTCCATGGTGAAAGAGCTCTCTCCATCTTCAGAGGAGCTACACTTATCAGATTCCTAAGGCTGGTGGAAGAAGAGAGGGAATGCAGTTGTCAGCCGTTACCCTCTACTAAGAGTCCCTAAATAACTAAACTGGGAAAACTGTTTCATCAAAATTTTCTTTAGCCCTAACTTCCCAAGAACACACTTAAAAAAAACGAAATCAAGGTACATCTGTGCTGTGATTACTTTCTTTCAAAACTTATGTGTGCAGTGACAGCATATGCAACTATCACACATAAAACTCTTCTAGTCTCCCATGGAAATACAGCCTACTTTCCGATGTTCAATTTTAGGTACGTACTGAAGTAGACAATTACCTTAAGGTAATTCAACCCACTGTTTTCTTCTAAGACCCTTTTACTTCTCTGTTCCTTGGTAACTACAGTAAATTATTCTAATATATTCCAATCACGAGTAGCTTCCATTAAATGTCTCTGCCCATGACCAGCCCAAGCATCCTGATTGTCAAATACTCTACCACAAAACCAACAGTTAAATTTAGCTTTTGGAACATTTTCAGAGGTAGTTTTCACGATCTGATAATTGTTTTTGCTCATCTTTTTGAGTGTTAATTTTAGCACAAATCTTTCTTTCACAGAGCTAACAGGTTTAAATGTTTTATGCCTCTTGGAAAAATCATCATAAATTGTTTGTGAAGCATTACCACAAACCGGTTTCAGTAAAGCATCGATAGTTCTTTTTGACAATGAAACCTTAAGTACACGTCCATTAAATTTAGCGATAGTTTTCATTACACTTACTACTTCTGGGGCATCTGCATCAGGATGATTCAAAACTACAACTGGCTGGTTTCTCCTAGGACATTTCACAAGCTGTGTGGAACTAAATGGGAAAAGCCGCAAAGTTCTGACTGCATCTTTTGAAAGCCTCGGTCTGCTAAATCCAAACGATTCACGGACAGCTTCAGGTTTTGCCTTTTCTTTACACTTTCTATGTAATGTTGCCTTTTTTCTTGGAGGTTCTTGGTAACTATCCCTACACTTTCGTTTACAGTTCCTGTTTCTAGGTACAAAGGCAGTTTCAGAATCTTTACTTCTTACATGAGTTTTTATTCTTGGAAAATTTTTTTTGGAAGTCTTTTTTCTATCGAAGCTTCTCTCAATTGTACAATTTGTTTTACACCTTAACACCCTGGTGTCTGAACGGTCAGTGAAACACACTGGTTCCTCAGAAGATTCTGGGCATGTCGCAGTAGAAGTTATCACAATTTCATTTGCTGGCATCATATCATCTAGTAAGAAGGGTAAGGCATCTCTAGAAGATTCTGGCTCTCTCTGCTCTCCTCCTGTAGTCTGATTAGATGGTACTTTGTCTTTCTGCAATGAGGATGCAGAGTTGTTTACAGACAGATTGTTAGCAGCAGTCACATTTAAAACAGGGTTAAAAATTTTCAGCAATATTTTTTGTGGTGTTCCTTCAGGTTTCTTTGGCTGTATGTTTTGATAATACGTACTATTTTGGACTAATTTGGGCTTAAGCAGCTCAGTCTTATTTGGCATCACACACTTTAAAAAAACAGCTTGTTTGCCATCAGGCAAGAGGGTATAAAGAGGTGGTTTGGGAAAAATCTCATTCTGCTGTTTTACTGATTCCACAATATTCAACTTGGTGCCCTGGTGCTCAGAAGCTACATTAGGAGTAGGAACAGCTTTCACTGAAGAACTTGCTGATGTTTTAATAATGTACGGGCCTTTTAATGGCAGAGTATTTTCGGGACTACTTTTCATGCTCAAGCAACTGCCAATGCTGGAACATAGTGCAGGTGTCAGACAATTACTGTTTGGTTCCACCTTTAAAAAAGGTGTTCTGCAAGGCTCCTTAGCTGTAGTTCCACAAGCTTGAGCACTCTCAGTTTTGACAGTGGAAACACCTTCAAGTTTCCCATGATTAAATGTTAAAATCATCCCGGGTTTCTTGTTTAAAAGAAGAGAAGCAGGTACACCTTGTGTGTTAACCAATGGAAGCGGTCTTCCTGAAACAACATGTAATCCAGGCTTGTTAGCAATGTGCAGTGGTACAAAAAAGCCTTTTGGAGTCTGAACAAATATAGCTTTTTTTGGTTCTGAATTTAGAAGTGGACTCTGCCTATATAAAGAACCTAAATTTTGTGTAGTGGCTCGCAGTTTATCTTTTACGAGCTGCTGTGTTATTATTGCATCTGACTGAGTCTTAAGTAATGTGCCAATACCTGAAATTCTAGGTGCCTTTTCTGAATCTCTCACATCTTGTGATATTGACAGATTTTGTTTTTCTTTTCCACTACACTTTAAATTCAGATCATTTATAGGCACATTAATCCCTATACCACCAGATGGAATTGGGAAGACGCCTTGTACTTTGAAGTCTTTTGAAGATTCAACTATTTTGCCTTCTCCCTCAGGTTTCTGAAATGACTGGTCACAATGAAGTGGCGGGCCTTTATCTGGAGTCTTACTAGAGTCCTGTTTTACATCAGATTTTGTTTTTAACCCATCCTGAAGTAACTGGTTTACTTCAGGGGGCAAAAATTCTGATGCCTGTTGGCTGTGGAGAGAGAAAACAGATGTGATTCTAGGCATCATAGGTGACTCAACATTAGAAATGTCATCCCACTTAGATTTTTCAGTCATATTCTCTAAATTTTGATTTTCATTAGTATAGAAGTTCTGTCCGTCAATGTTTTGTCCTTTTTCTAACACACATTGTTCTTCAATTTCAGCTTGCGTTTTTAAAGTTCCATCTTTAGTATTTAACAAGCTAAGAGATGCTAACATGCTATCTGGATTTGAGCTCTCCTTTCGCACCAAAGATAAAACTGATTCACTTATTGGTTGTTGAACAACCGTTTTGCTTGATGAGGGTTCTTTTTCAGACACTGCTGTTCCTGAAAACCTACGACGTTTATTAGAATTATTTACTTTTGAGTAATTATGAAAGGGTAATGATCCGTGGTTGGAAGATTCAACAGGTAACTCAGAGCTGACATAATTAATGCAATAGTTATGCATATCTCCGCTGTTGTATGCATTTTGTTTGGTAGCAGAGTTGACTTTATCTGGACTTCTAATGGCAGCACCTGATATCTCAGGGTGACTCTGAGGAATGTAACTTCCCCATAAGTCAATATTATCTTTTGTTTCAACTTTTGTGGCCAAATTCACTGATGCTGTAACCAATCCTGATGCTGACAAAGACGACACACTTTTTTCATCATCCACTGTTTGAAGCAGATTACCCGTTTGAGATAGCAAAGCCATTTCTTTTTCTGATAGGACTTTCCCTGAAAGTAGAGGAGATGAGCACGAAAATGGAGTAGTTGCTTTCATGTAAACGGTGTCACTTAACTCAGTTGTTACTCCTGCTAAAAATCCAGTAGTGTCCAGTGTCTGGGGCTGCAAACTGCCAGTACCATCCTTTGCAGCATCTGACTGTGAGCCTGGTGAATATAAATTCTGTTTACTGGTAGGCAACAATTTTATTACAATATGTTGTTTTCCATCCACCATCTTAAAACCCATAAAATCAGCACTGTAGTTAGCAGGAATTGTTATTCTATTATTTTTCACCATCAACACTGTAGGTCCTTGTACAGCAGTCTTCAAGAAACCTAGAGTCGAATGTGATCCCTCTTCAGCTCTATTATATTGCCCAGTGGACAGAAGAGTTGGCTTTTCTGACCCTAACTCAGCAGGTTTATCATTATTCTCACAGTGTGGTCTTTCGTCCTTTTCTTCATTTAAATGTTCTTGAACAAGATGGCTCTGGTCTTCAGATTTAGCCTGTGTTTTGTTCAGTTTTTTTAGCACTTGAGTGTTTTTTTCTATACTTCGGTCGCTTCCATTGTTGATCTTCTTGCGTTTCCAGAAGGTCTTCCTTGATGCATCTATTCTGTATCTTTTCAGTATCAGCTTAAGTCCTGAACTCTTTGTCATCCTTTTTTCATATTTGTCTTTTTCCAGTTTCTCTTTCGCATATAAGTGTTCTTTGTGCAAAGTTATAACATGTCTTACGAGGTGCTCTCTCTTAGTGGCACCATAGCTACAATATTGACAAGTGAAGGGAAATGTACCAGAATGAATGTGAAGGTGCTTCTGAAGCTCTCCTTTGGTAAAACATATATGATGGCATTTACCACATTTATAATGGATTTCATTATGTCTATGAATGTGCTGAACAAATGTGCCAACATCCTGGGTGGAGAATTTGCACTTTTCACATTGAAAATTACCATTTACACAATGTGTGGATGTAAAATGCTTTGTCAAGTCTAATAAAGTATACACACTCTCATTGTTACAAATGTCACATTTTACTAAAGTGCTTCTGTGTGTCCGTCTGTGTTGTTTAAATATCTGGAAGTCATTTGCTGAAAAACTGCACATTTCACAAGGATATGAAGGTAATTCACCACGGTGCCACATCTGAAAGTGTTTCTGTAAATCATTTGGGCTATATCGAGTGCTATCTCGGCATTTTAAACAGTTGAAATTGAGTATTTTTGCCGACATTTTTAAACCCTCTTCTTCAACTCTCTCAGACTTCTGGAGCAGCATACACTCCTCTACACAGCTTACAGTCTTTATACTGATAGATTTTCTTGCAGTCTGTGGTTGACGCTGAAATAACTTTCTGTATTTGTCAACTTCATGTTTCAAAAAGACTTCATTTGGAATATTTATCTTCGGCAAATCGATTTTCACATTTTTTAGTTCATAATGAAAACGACTTTCTGAAATTTTTGGCCTAAGCACTGATCTAATAGTATCAACTATCTCATTTTTCACATCATAATTTTTTAAAATAGTTTGTTTTTCATCAAAAAATAACTGTTTCTGTTCAGATGGCATGATTTAACAAAAAAAAACCCCAATTTCTTTTTTCTCTAAAAACTGAAGTTACTTGTAACTTAAACAGGAAACAATACTGTTGCAAGACATCTTCAAAATACGAGGATTTTTCCCACATTAACTCACCTGAAATCAAACAAAGAATTGAATTTTCATCACGTAAGCATCAGTAATTTTCATTAATTTTAAAGTTCATTTTGATACAAAATGCCAATGTCGATCAAACACATAAAAAGAGATAGAAAAGACTGTGGAGTACTTCGAGGACAGCTTACCAAGAGGTAAGAGTTGGAAGCAGAGATGGCGCTAATCAGGAAGTCAGCAGCTACAAGCTCTACCTGCAGCCACTCTCTGGGACACCAGGCAGGCTTCGACTTCTCTGCACCTCGGTTCTGTCATCTAAAGAAAACCACAACTGGATAAGCACCCTTAAGCTCTAAGATTGTTATATGAAATTGATATTACAATCTTTAAACAGGATTTCAAAAATCTTAATGAGAGCCATAAAAGTTTCAGTTCCAATTACACACATGTACTAGTAACTTTCTCCCTTCCTTAGCTGCCCCTATAGCTATTACCCTCTGAGAAATTCAACAGACTTCCCTCCAGATTGTCTACTTCCTTAGTGCCTCAGGGATAACCTATGTTTAAAATAAGTTTCACTTATCTAACAACAACAAAAAGACATTATGTGCTCTTTCAAGTTATCACTACTAAATGGTGTTAAAAAAAAAAGAGAGAAAGAGAGAGAGAGGGAGAGAAATGAGAAGGAATAACACATTTTGCTGGGGTACGATTAAGTCCACCTACTACCTTTTTGGTTCCTGACCATCTTGGCTCTTTGTCCCTAGAACCCAGGTACATGGCAGCAAGGAAAGCCGCTGGCATAGGAGAAGGCACCCATTACTACCTGCCTCCATTAATTCCAACACTTACTGGTTTGTGTTACTCTAGACAAGTCTCAATCTCTGTCTTCGTTTCTTCATCTATAAAGTGAAAAAGAAAAATTAGCACTTCCCCTTTCACAGGGCTGTTGTAAAGATTAAATAAGAAAATATATGTAACGGTATCCTGTAAAGTGCTATATAAATTGTAGCTATCACTACTGTAATTACCATGGAATGACACATTATGAGTCAAACTGCAAAGGAATAAAAAATAGTAAAACAGTAAGATGTGATAATACATCGGTGAGATTAAAATCTGAATACTGAAGGTTCAGTAGAATATCAAAATGTGTACTGGAAAAATTGTCTTCTCTTACTTTTGTGATCTTAAATATATATTGTGAGTAACAGAAAACTAGATAAACTAAAGAAAATAAAGTGTAAATCACACTGAGGTTCACCCATAATGTCTATTCAAAGGTCTCAGCTTTAAATTTCAATTAATCTAGGGGCACCTGGCTGATTTAGTTGGAAGAGCATGCAACTCTTGATCTCGAAGTTGTGAGTTCAAGCCTCACATTGGGCAGAGAGATCAAATAAATAAAAACTTTAAAAATGTTTTCAATTAATCTAAGTAACAAGAAACATTACTATTTCAGAAGTCCTTTATTAAGAAACCACAGATAAAAGTTATATCACATACATATTAAGAGACTCTTAATATTTCTCACACTTAGTAATTTTGGTTGGGTCTAAAAAACACATTCTTTAGTAGTCTCAAATATATAAATACTAAACTGATAATTCATTAGTAGGGTACCAGTCTACTGAATTTTTTTTTAATAGTGAAAAATCAGAATTTCACTATTCAGGGTTACACACCATCCTCTGACTCATATCTTTTCCTCAGAGTTCATCTGCCGTGGGTGGCAGGACACTCGGGAACTGCACGAAATACGGAACGCTTCCCGAATCTGCGTGTCATCCTTGCGCAGGGGCCATGCTGATCTTCTCTGTAGTGTTCCAACTTTAGTATAAGTGCTGCCAAAGCACACACTGGTTTCCTAAATGTTTTTACAGACTGTGTCTAACTCAGTAAATTATTAAAATTTTTACTAAAAATTCACTATATTATTTAAAGCTCAATGTAAAAACTTTTCCTTCAAAAGTAAGAAAAACTAACAAATGGCCAGAAGAAAGTTCGTGACACCTGGTGGATACTCCACACCAACTGAGAAGATTCCCTGCAGACTATCACATTCTCAACAGTGACCAGCATCATAATCACCTATGGAGTCTTCCCCATACCAGAATCTGAGGGTGAGATTCAAACATGTGAAACTTTTAAGAACATCTATAATGGTTCTTCCCCATTTGCCTAAATATCATATTATGGTCACTCTGGACCATCCATACTCAAGCCTTTCTATTATACATGTAATCAAGAGGAGACTATATCGTGGGTTTTTTAAATTTTTTTTTTTTTAATGTTTATTTATTTTTGAGACAGAGAGAGACAGAGCATGAGCAGGGGAGGGGCAGAGAGAGAGGGAGACACAGAATCTGAAACAGGCTCCAGGCTCTGAACTGTCAGCACAGAGCCCGATGCGGGGCTTGAACTCACGAACTGTGAGATCATGACCTGAGCCGAAGTCGGACGCTTAACCGACTGAGCCACCCAGGCGCCCCATCATGGGTTTTATTATAAAAGGTAAATTGTTTCTTGTGGTAACAGTACATGTGTCCAAAAATATATAGGTAATGCTAAAAATAGATTGATAGGATTTCAAATTTCATCGATTCCATTTCAAAATATCTGTACAATTTAAAATTTTTCTTATAACATAACACATACCCCAGAGTCTGGCAACCAGTTTAAAAATAGGATTTTAAACAAGTCAACCAACCAAAACTTACTAATAACAACTGTGATTGTGAGGCATTTTGCTGGGTGCTATGGAAAGAGTCAAAAACATCGTCTCTACCCTACTGCAGCTTACAGTCTAAAGGAAGAGGCAGGACATATACATTAATACATTGCTTGTTCAGAGTTGACATTTCAGCAACCCCACCGTTCCAGGACACAAAGAATAGAAAATAATTAAGTGGGATACATGGCAGCCAAAACAGAGTTCACAAATTCCATCCATTAAAAAGTGCATGTCCTTTCCTCATAGGCAAAACAATTAATAAAAGGGACCACCTTATTAAGAAATCCACTTAGCTTTTACTTAAGTTTAGTAACTGCTAAGTAATCAATACTGAATATCAATATTTTTTTATATTTAATGTATGGCATGTACAATACAGCATTAGGGGAGTTTGTGTATTTTAGGTAGTTTGGGGTTTTTCACCCTCAAATCTGAAATGGGGAAAATCTATTTGTCTTCAACTATGTTCAACCTAAGTATGCAGAAGCAATCAAAGACGACACCTGGTAGCAAATTACAATATGGTTACCACCTATGGGCAAAAAAATGTATTGTGTTGTGAACACGTCAGAAAACAAAAAAAAGAATGAGGAATTATAATCTTCCAACCTACTAGCTAATGCTCTTTTCACTACAGTTCAATCTTTACCTTACCAACAAAGATTACTGATTTTAAATCTGCCATTGAAACTACTGTCCTCTCTCTACATATTACTACCTCATAAGACTTAACCAACATCTCATCAAGCCTTGAAATAATACTATTTGCATAAAGTATGCCTGGCCCTTTCAAGTAACCTGGAGAGTTTCCTGCATCAAGGTGGCAACTTAAGCCATTTGATTTCCTTCTTCCAACTGCCCACTGAAACACAAACCAAAAAATACAATAAAGAAAGACCTACAAAATGACAAGAAACTAGAAAAAGATTCCACACACATACTGCAACGTGTTTGCTAAGATAGAGTCCAGAGAGAGGAGAGTGAATACAAATGCTAATTCACTGCCAAGCACCACTCTCAAGGAAGAATTTCACTAGGGGACATGCATTTAACTAACATATAATAAGCATCTATTATGCCCTAAGAAAGTAAAGGACATAATTCAGCCTACTCCTTCCCTACATACCTTGGGATTCGAGGAAGTGAGGACTTGAGAGGAAGATCATGTGGTACCCTTTGGGGAGACAGAAAGCTTGGGCTGAGGTACGGGAAGGAAGAGAATGAATCCAGAGTTTTGAGCTAGGTCCAGGGGCCGAGCTGGGAGTTGCTAGCACCAGCTGTTGAGAAAGATATAAAGAGAAAATTATTTCTGAACAAAGATAAATCTTCCTCTATCCATGCCTATCTTCCTCTGTTTAACAGTTCTGTCCTTTATCGACATAAGTAAATCTCTAAGCTGTCAGGAAAAAATTACATTAGCTTTCCACCTCCTTTTAACTAAAAAACTGAAAAAAAAAAAAAAAAATTTGGTTCATTCTTAAAGATTTATCTCCAGACACCTGGGTGCTTAAGTTGGGTGAGCATCTGACTCTTGATTTCAGCTCAGGTCACCATCCTGGGATTGTGGGATCAAGCCCCATGTCAGCTCTGCACTGAGTGTGGAGCCTGCTTAAGATTCTCTCTCTCAAAAAAAAAAAAGGTGGGGAGGGGAGTAGGCAGAAACATCACTAGCTGAAACAGCTCAACAAAGAGAAAACAACTGAGCACTGAGAAACCCTTCCTCATTCCCCCCATTCAGCAATGAAAAATAGTAACTACATGACCACTACTGCAGGAAAAAGAAGGCTTAGAGGGGAAGAATCAAGTAGTAATTGGCAATTTTAGCAAGACCTGAGATGATATACTAAAAAAAGAAAACTAAGAACATATTGTCATGAAGGAGAGAAAAAAGTAGTAGATAGCAGAGAAATAATGATTTTGAAAACAAGAAAAACATTTTGAGTTTTGGGTTGTTTTTTTTTTAAAGACCTGAATTTTCAAAATCAAAAGTTCCTCAAAAGCCAAGCAAGATTAGTGAGAAGAGAATATAAACCTCAATGTTTACAACTTATCCTAGTCAAATTTTTGAGTTTAAAAAGAAAAAATGAAATGCTACAAAAAAAAAGGTAGAGAGGGAGAATTATCTAAAAAGGTATCTGATTTTTCATCAACAATGCCAACTTTAAGCAGAAATTAATATTAATCAGACATTTTAGTCACAATTCTAAATGTTAGAATATATCTGAGGAAAACTGATTAACCAAAGAATTAATTCTATACCTAGGAAAATGCATGAGGGAAAAGTACAATTTTAGATGTGCAAAATGATTTAGAGAATACGCTATACATGTACTCTTTCTGGAATAAAGTTTCAAGTAAATACTTCAGCAAAATCAAATTTCAATCAGAAAAACAAGGACTAAAAGAAAGGAATAATGTGTTATAGAAGAAATATCTGTCAATAACAAAATCTACAAAATAGAAATAAAAGTAAATATTTTGTTAATAGTTAAGAAAAGCAAAAAAAAACCAGAAGAGGGGAACATTCACAACATGACAAATAGGTAAGGAGTCCTTAAAGAAAAATTAATAGGAAACAGGAAACATGACAATAGCAACAACTTCCTAAATGCTGGAAAGCAGAAAAAGTAAATGACCCTGCAGACCCAAGAAAACTAAATCCCAGACAGACAGTGGCGAAAGCTAAGAACTAACCTATTTTACACTCTGAAACTTTGAAAGGCTTAGGAACTGGCAGTACTAAGTAACTATGAAATGGGAAGAAGGGAGGAGAAAGCTAAAACAAAGAGAAATTTGGAGAAAGCTGCTTGAGTTCTGGTTCGATGCCAAGATTCCCTTTCTCACTCCAGGCTAGGTAACTGCTATTTCCCCACCACAGCAGCAGTTTATTCTCTGCAAAAAGTAAACACAGTCTCTTAAACAGGGGATACCAGACACAGGTGAGAGAGTGGGTACCATATCAAAAGCAAGAGGATTAAATGACCATATATGGATGAAATATAAACCTCACCCCAGGCCCCTTTTTCCCCCTTCTACGTTGACTCCTAGGCCAAAATAAAATAGTGCTACTAAAAATATGGTCCTGCCGATGGTCCATAAAACATCTGTCACTAGTCCATGACGACATATGTATGCAAACTGAGAGTAAGCATTTAGAAACTACTGTAGCAAATTGACAGAGTTAAATTCATATCTGTTGAATCGAACAATAAACATTTTGACTTGTATTTTGTATGCCTTCGTTTTTAAAATTTCATTTTCTAGTAACAGAGTCACTATGATATACTAATGATACAATCTTTACAAAGAACAGTTTGCTATGTGTATATTCATTTATATTTATTATAAACAATTCATAGTTATGTTACATATAGTTACATACACAATAGTATATATTTTTTAATATACAAGAAAATATAAATCTATACACAACTGGAAAGCAAGTATAGAACTACTGATTCACTTCTAGAAAGGTATCTTAAAGGTAATAATCATGCTCATTGCAGCATCGCTTACAAAATCACAAAATCAAAAATAACAAAATGTCCACCAATAAGTAAATTATGGTATTTTCACAGGGAGCCTGGATGGCTCAGTCAGTTAAGTGTCGAATTCTTCATTTCAGCTCAGGTCATGATATCATGGTTTGTGAGATCAAGCCCCACATCAGGCTCTGCGCTGACAGCAGGGAGCCTGCTTGGGATTCTCTCTCCCTCTCTCTCTGCCCCTCCCCTAGTTGTGTGTGTGTGCGCACTCTCTGTCTCAAAATAAATAAGCTTTTAAAAAAAAAAAGATTAAAGAAAATAGTAAAATAAACAAATTATAGTATTTTCATTTAATGGAATATTATTCAGTTTTAAAAACAATACTGCAAACCTACATTTATTGATAGGAAGAGATCCAAGATGCATTCAATGAAAAAAAAAACAAGAAACAAACAGTAGACATATTAGGGTTTAATCTGCTCAAAAATTAATAGGTGTATAGAGAAGAGACATAGACCCATACAGACTCATAGTAAGAAGTCAGGAATACACACATAAAAATGTTTATAGTGATTACCAGTGTATCCTAAGTCACTGTTTCTTCAAATGTTGTCCTTGGATCACTACGGCCTCCACATTGGCATACCTCCTTATCACAGCATAAGCAAACAGCTTACATTTTGATGTGAGAAGAATGACCTCTTTGCGTCTAGACCACAGTTATGAAACTTTATCAAAAAGTGGTACGAAGCCACGAAAATTTTGAAATTCTCAAACAAAGCAAGTGAATTCTGCCATAAACCAACTGAGTTTTTTCTGAACAAACCTGATGCCAGCACAAAATTGTGGGATGTAGACACTAAAGGGTGGAAATCAAAACAAAATAGGTATCATTCAACACTACACTCCTCACATCAGTACACAAGTACCCAATCACACCTCTGCAGAAAAGACTGTATAACAGCCATAAAGTTGGAGGTGAACATAATGCTCAACGAATATAAAATCATGCTATTAGAGGTCACTCATTGTATATAAATTCATGCTATTGAGAAGCAATTTTTTGCTTATTTAATAATTTGTGAGCCATGATGTTACCTAAAAAAGTAAAAAGGTTGGCACTACCAGAGTAACAGTTACGAATGCAGTTATACATTCATAAAAAGTTTTATGTATTTTACATAGAAAACAAATGGTAATCAACCAATATGCTTCCTGATCTCAATACACTGTTAAAAGAAAGACACTAAAAAAATAATAAAAACTTTTTAAAAAGAAAAAAGATAAAGAAATAGGAAAAACTGTAACGATCTAAATTCAACTATTTCTTTCTATACAGGTATCCCCTGCTTTTTGAAAGTTCACTTTTCAAAAAGTCTGCATTATGCCACTTCACTTACAAGACCTACATTAGTATGTTTTTGCTGACCAAAAGACATGGTTTTACAAAAAAAAGTAAAGAGCAGAAACAGCTTTCAGCCTTTGTTTGCAGCAAGCTCTTACAGAGGCAGCGCACACCCCAAGCAGTGAGTGGCACCACCAAGCTCCTTCCCCAGGAACTACAAATCAACATGTCAGCATTCAACATGGCCATAGCTCTGAACTGTGTTTGTGAGCATCTGTGCTTTTATCGCGATTATTTCTGCCTCCACCAACAAGATATGCCTCAAGATATCAGAAAAGCCTAAGACTAAGGTTATTTTTTGGCTCTGAGAACACCCAAAACTTTTCCACCTAAAGGAATGGTAATTGTTTCTTCACTTTATACCATTTTCAGCCTACAAAAGGTTTCATAGGACCACTCTTGTTTCAGATAGTGAAGGAAACCTGTATACTATACAATGAAATGAAGAGCAAGTATAATGTTGAACTGTTTTTACATTAGTTAAGCATATTATTCTTTAATAAAGTGCTGGTTTTGACCTGACAAAATTTTATTCAGAATTTTCTGCTATCTTTAATAGTTTTGATGTTGGCATTATGGAGAATATGTAAAATGAAATCGGAATAACTTCCACAATTTCATCTCCTCTGGAATTAGTTCACTAAACATGAAAATTGCCTACTCCTTAAAATTACACGATTGCACCAAAAATACCACATGAGCCTGGTACCTCTTTAGATTTTAGGTCTTCCAACCTTTGCAAGCTCTTCTACAGTTTCTGGGCTCTTCAGGGTTTCCACTGCTTGAGCCACTTTAGGCAATTTATATTTTCCTTGAAAATAATAAATTTCCTACACATTATCTAAGTATACTCCCATAAACTGCACTTTTAACAATCCATCTTACATAAATAAAAGTACAACATATGTATCGGTATCACTTAAATGTTCATTTGTAGGAAAATGATTAATTATGCAACATCCATCCACACGAAAACACTATAAACAAAAAGATGTACGTACTGAATTGATTTCATTGTGAATTTTTTTGTTTGTTTTTAAAAAAGGAAGTTGCAGATGACGGCATATAACACATTTTTAAATTAGGAGGAAAGATCCCCATTTTCATGTCAGGAGAAAAGATAGTATGAGGGTATGTTTGCATAAGCATAGACAAATCTATAGAAAGATACGTCCTAAACTACTGACAACAGATTAATTTCTTTTAGGGAATGACAGCATGGCATAGCAGAAGACAAACGTACCCAAACAGCAGGGAGAGAAGCATCAGCTTTCGTAAGTACTCCTGAGTGAAACCAAGAGGGCAATGTTACTACCACCAAGGCTTTACTGCGGCCTGCATCTATTCCTGCCCTTGAATTCTAGGAAATCTGTATCCTTAAGATAAATTCCTCCTTTTCAGATTACCCTAACTTACACTAGCTTAAGCTAGTTTTATTACTTGTAACTAAAGACTCTTAAGGCATTAAGTTGATAGATCAATGCTGACTGCATTTAATTCACAGAAAGGTAGGTTTTGTGATGATCCTTTAAAGAGGAAAGGACTTAAACTTGCAAGAAAGGAGCAAAGGCTATCCAGACCAGAAAAATGGAGTAACACTGAAGAAAGGCATTTTTCTCTCATGGCACTGCAGGATTGAGATCACAGAGAATGTGTATAATAGGGAGGTTAAGTGAGAACAGACTACAGAGGACAGATTTGAACTTGAAATGAAAGGTAACCAGGAGCCATGGCTAGCCCATGAGCAGAGAGAAGTTATAAAGGCACTATTTTAGAAATATTATTAGAACGCTACTAGAAAGCAAGATATATTGGAGACAGTAAAAATAGAAGTTGGAAAATCAGAGGACTAAGTGACAATCCACATAAAGAGTAAGGAACCACAGAACTGGCAGTGTTCGCATATTAAGAAACACACAGAAAATTTTTAAAAAGATGATTCCTAAAGTAAAACGCCAAGGATAAAGAACATTTGAATAGAATAAATCAAAAAGCATCATTCTTAGAGTTTTGTTTGCTGTCTACAACAGACTAAAAAGCAAAGACATTTTACAGTCTTTAGCTTTATTGAAACGGTATAAAAAGGAAGAATCTATATGCTCTTTATTACATTCCAGTTGCTTAAACAGTAAACAAAGAACTAAAAAATTCTGATTTTAGCTTTGCCCCATTTGTAACTTAGCATGTAGCTCCATAACCTAACTTGTCACATTACACAGATGGAAAGACTAATATAATTAGTCATTATTTTGTATAACAATTTCATTCCTTGAGTCACCAAATTTTTTCTACAGAGATAACTGAATTCAAAACAGTCATATGAATATATAACTAGAGGTAAAACAAAAGCAGCATGCATCAGTAGAGCTTACTGAAAAAATGTAAAGTTCTGTCTAAAAGGGATCTAGAAGAAAACACAAAAAACCCTAAAACATATTTTCAAAGCAGAACCATATAACGCCTTCAAAACAATAATCTTTTCATGACTTGAAACATACACTCTGGGCTTACTTTTTTTTATAGCTGTTTTAAGTATTTAAAAAGTTTACCTACAGGGCTAATAATACCTATCATATTTTATTTTTTATTTATTTTTTTAACGTTTATTTATTTTTGAGACAGAGAGAGACAGAGCATGAACGGGGGGAGGGTCAGAGAGAGAGGGAGACACAGAATCTGAAACAGGCTCCAGGCTCTGAGCTGTCAGCACAGAGCCCGACGTGGGGCTTGAACTCACTGACAGCGAGATCATGACCCGAGCCAAAGTCGGACGCTTAACTGACTGAGCCACCCAGGTGCCCCTAATACCTATCATATTTTAAACAAGTGAAAGAATAAATTTTGTAGAATATATATACACACACACACACACACACACACATACACTCACACATATATAATACATATATATATGTGTATGTGTATCTATTTTGTATATATATGTATATATACACATACATATTGTATACATATACACACATAATAAAAGCCAGCTCCCTCCAAATCTTTGTGGCCTAATAAACAACTTAAACAGAAAAGAAAAATAAAGAGTTAAATATGCAGATGTAAGGAAGTACAGATTCAGAAATGTTCAAAATGCGAGAATACATGTGAGCCATGTACCACTCAGGTAGGCTAGTGACACTGATACAATTATGAAGGAGTACAAAATGGAAAAATTAAAATACAGAAGCAGTTCAGGTTCATCTTTTTTTTTTTTTTAAAGCTTATTTATTTATTTTGGGAGAGAGAAACAGAGAGCATGAGCAGACAGAGAGCATGAGAAGGGGAGGGGCAGAGAGTGGGGGGAGAAAGAATCCCAAGCAGGCTCTGTACTGTCCGCACAGAGTCCTACACCGGGCTCGATTCCACAAACCTCGAGTTTATGACCTGAGCTGAAATCAAGAGTGGACACTTAACCAACTGAGCCACCAAACACCCCTTAATCTTATTTCTTATTACTGAGATGATGACTGCTCATTATCCATAAGGTACAGTGCCCAATATCTAAGATGCTATCCACTACCTACACATACACTTTTATTTATCTTTGTTCATCCTGCTTCTTCTCACGAGGCTTGTCATCCCCTTCTATCTTCATTCCATACTAGTCAAACTTCCTGTCTAATTCTACCTCCTATAGGCACACGAAACCTTCTGCAATACACACTAATCTCTCCCTTCTCTGCATATCCATTTAAAGTACAGCCATTGTTCACCACTTCATTACACTGCTTTATAGTTACATCATTTCATTTTTTAAGTTTTACCTCCCTTAAAGAGAAGTTCTATTTTATATTTTTCACTTATGCCTCACGAAAGTCAAGGATGATTGGTACACAGGGTCCTAACACACTCCCGACTCATTCTTTTATTTGCAACCCAAATATCTGACTTCCTGTGATTTCAGATTAAATGACTTTATAGCAAATAGCAAACGTTACAGATCACGTAAACTTTTTTTGCTGCAATGGAATTTGATTTAAAACACACACACAAGCTCACGCGCACGTGCACGTTCTCTCTCACATAGTCAGAAATCCCATTTTCAGTATGTAGGAATTGGGAGAAAAATCAAAGTAATCTATCCAAAGTGAAATAAAGACCACCAAATTTAGTATGGGAAGGAGAAAGGTTATTTCATCTCTCGTGCCTTTCTTCTTTGTCATTTTGTTGTGGCAGTAACTTAGAGCAGGCAGATTTTACTTAAGATTTTGGAACACATGGTGGGGGGTGGGAATCAAGATTTATGGCTATTTGATTGGGAGAACATGTATCAACATGTAATCCATTTCCCCCCTGCTTCTCAAAACAATATAAACTATTTCATTTTTCTCTGGCTCTATAAAGCACCTGCCTCAAGGACAGAAACAAACTCCACTTCCCAGGCTGCCCCACCATAGTAACATGGCACCGCAATCCATCCAGTTACTCATCCCAGAAATGAAGGAATCATTCTGCGCCTTCTTTCTCTTACTCCCACACTAATCCATAAGCAAGTCCTGTCAATTCTATCTCCAAAATACATCTTGAATTCTCTCCACCTCCACCACCATCTTCTCAGTCCACTGCCATCTATAACTTGGATTAAAATAACCTAACTGGCATTCATGCTTCTCTCTTGCCCACCACCTTCCTGTGAATCCATTCTCCACACAGGAGCAAACGCGATCTTAATATAAAATAGATCACAATGCTCCCTGCTTTAAAATCTACAGTGGCTTCCCAAAGCACTTAAAACAAAATTTAATCTCTGCCAAGACTTACAAGGAGCAGTGACATCTGGTCCTGGACCTCTCTCCTAAACTTCACCTCATACCAATCTCCTCATCTGTAAATGCACTCCAGCAAGCTACCACAGACAGCCTCTCAGTTCCTCAAATACTCCTTTCCTATCTCAGACCTTTGCACCCGCTGTTCCCTGCTTGAATTGAATTGGTCTTCCTCCTAGTTTTCAAATGGCTAGATCTTTCTCATCTTTTAGGTCTCAGCTCAGATGTCATCACCTCAGAAGGGTCTCCCCAACATATAAAGCGTTGCTTCTCAACCAGAAAAATATTATTCTCTATTTAAGCTCCTTGTATTTCTTTTTTATAACACTTTTTTTTCCTCTGGCAATATTTTATATATTTGACAACTTATTTTCTATCTGTCGTTACCACTGAAATAAAAACTGCATAAGTATAAGGAACACATCTGTCATGTTTTTTGCTATACCACCAGCATCTGGCATAGTGTTGGGCATGCAGCTAGCACCAAATCTGTGCCAGTCTTTGTTCTAATTATTGAGAATACAGCAATGAATAAAACAAAAACCCGTCCCCTCATGGACATAACACTCTACTAGCTATTTAGATAATAAACAAGATAAGTAAATTCCTATTACATATGACATGTGTAACATATTCAAAGGTGATAAATACCTATGGTGAAAAAGAGGCAGAATCAGAGTTGCAATTTTAAATATGAAGTCAGGTAGCCCTCATTTGAAAAAGTCTTATTTAAGCCAAGATCTTAAAACGTTGAGGCAGAAAGCATTCCAAGAAAAGAAATAATGAGTGCTAACACCCTGAGTATGGAGCGTCCCTAGCATGTTCAGAGAATAGCAAGGTCGGTAGGCCTAGAACAAGAAAACAGCACAGGGAAGAAAGCAGTAGATGAGGTCAAAGAAGTGATGAGGGAACTGACACAAGGCCTGAGGGATACTACAAGGACTTTGGTTTTACTATAAACAAGATGAGAAGCTACTGGAACATTTGGGATAAAGAAGTAACATAAGCTGAATTATTTTTTAGAGATCACTTTGGCTACAATGTTAAGAACAAAGTATTTGGGAAGGAAGTAAGAGTGAAAGCAAGAAGACCACTTTGGAGATAATTACAACATCCAGGTCAGAGATGATGGTAGCTTGGTGGAGAGAATGTGATATGGTTAGGCCGTGGATATGCTGTGAAGATAGAGCCAAAGGATATGCTGACAGACTCCGTTTGGTCTGTGAGAAAGAGACATGTCAAGGATAACTCCAAAAGTTCCAACTTCAGCAAATGAAGAAATGAATTGCTATTTATTAATACAGAAAAGACAGAGTGGGAACAATAAGTATAGAATATATATCAAGAGTTCAGTTTTAGTGGAATTTCAGGTATCTAGCTGACAGCCAAGCGGAAATGTGGATGTGTAGCTGAATACAGAATATGGAGGTCTGGATGTAAGATAAAATTTTGGGAATCACTGGTGCGTGTATATATTTATGTATATAGAATTGAATGAAATCACCAAGGGGTAAGTACACAAAGAGAAAAGTCCAAGGCCTGAGCCTCAAGATGCTACAACATTTAGAGGAAAAAGAGGAGAAAGAACCAGCTGGTAAGGATGAAAGGAATGACCAATGAGGTAAGTAAAGAGAGTGGTGTCCTGAAAGCAAAGTGAACAATGTGTTTCCAGGATCAGGTATTGATCAACTCTCTCAAGTAAGATGAGGACTGAGAATTGACCACTGGACTTAATGTCAAGACCATTGGTGACACTGATAGAATGGTTTCAGTGGGGTTATATAGAAGGGCTGACTAGCATGGATTTAGGAGAAAATGGGAGGGAAAAAAGGGAGATATAGATGCAGTACAGATAACTTTTTTTTTTAATGTTTATTTATTTTGACAGAGAGAGAGCACGCTCAATCAGGGGAGGGGCAGAAAGAGAGGGAGAATCCCCAGCAGGCTCCACATCACCAGCAGAGACATGTTAACAATAATTCATGGGTTTAATCTCACAAACTGTGAGATTATGACTCGAGCTGAAATCAAGTCAGACGCCCAACCAGCTGAGCCCCCCAGGTGCCCCCTTTTAAGGAGTTTTACTATAAAAGGGAGACAACCCTTTTAAGGAGTTTTACTATAAAAGGCCAAGAGACAAAGGAACTGAAATGGAGTTATTTTTTGTTTGTTTTTTTAAACTGGGAGAAATTATAGTATAATTACGTGCTTATGAAAATGATATAACAAAAAGATAAAAAGTGATGATGAAGGAAAAAAAAGTGAACAAGTAGGAGAGGTAAACTTAGAAAATAATAAAGATAACTGATCCATAATTACTAGAAAGGAGGATAGTGGGGAGATGTGATTATGAGAAGCTGTGGCATAAAATGTCTCATTAAATCTATGACAGGTGGTCCACACCAACACCCTGTGGACCAAATGTGGCCTGCTGCTTTTTGTAAATTAAGTTTCATTAGAACATAGCTACACTTGTTCATTTACATATGGTCTATGGCTGCTATCGTGTTCCAACAGCAGCTGATAGGTGTAGAGATCATACTGCCAACAAAGCCTAAAATATATACTACCTGGCCATTTACAGCAAAAGTTTGCCAACCCTGGTATACAGGAACGTTCCAAATGTTAATTCTCTTGAGTTGAATATCAGCTAACTGGTTATTGAAAAAAGGTGAAGTTAACAACAGCATTTAATGAAAGAATGACACATTAGCCTATACGTCATTCCTAGTATCTGGAGCTCAAAACAATTGTTATGTGAGCAATCAAACATTAATTCCTTATCTCTTTCAGAATGCTTTTACATCTATTGCAACATTAGTTTTGAACTGGCTGTTTCTCTAGAGGAAGGGTATGGTTATGCCACTGTTATTATGGGATCTCTCAAAAAGGGGCAGGTAAGAAGAAAGACACCAATTATATATATATATATATATATGTGTATAATATGTATAAAACAGAACAACACCGCAAATTAATGATTGTTTTTAAAAAATTTCCAAGGCAGGGGTGCCTGCATTGCTCAGTCGGTTAAACTTCCAACTTTGGCTCAGGTCATGATCTCACGGTTTGTGGGTTTGAGCCCCGCATAGGGCTCTGTGCTGACAGCTCAGAGCCTGGAGCCTGCTTCAGATTCTGTCTCTCCCTCTCTCTCTGCCCCACGCACGCTCACTCTATCTCAAAAATGAATGTTAAAAAAAATTTTTTTAAATAAAAATAAAAAATTTCCAAGGCGGAAAATATAACAAGATGTTTTCCACAACAAGTAAATTTACATCACTTGATTACACTTATTTTGCACTTTAGCATCACAAAAATGGCATCAAAGAAATATAAACATTTTATTCAAAGCAATCCCCACCTTAACAGAAAATAAAATTTGTTTGGCTTTCGAAATGCCTCATACATGGATTTACCTAAAATAGTCAACCTTATTATCACTACCTCTCATTTCCCCAAAATACAAACCGTTACAGTCAAACCAATCTCCTCCCTATCTTGGATCAGTTCTTAGTCATTTTCAACTCCATCCTTTCCTCAATTATTCTGTGCCTATCAAAATGACTCATCAGTTAAAACCTATTTGCACTCATACATCCTTCAAGAAACCTTCTAACCCTCACTAATTTCCTTTCTATCAGAACTCAGATTTAATATCCAGACTACATGAATGTATATGCATTTACCTGCTGTTTGTGTCATTTCATACACATTAATCTGGATTCCTTAACTAAACTGTAAGCACTTTGAAGGCAAACAATTCCTTTTATTCTTTCATATTACTAAAATGCTGAGCACAGCACTGATTATTCTCAACACACTCTTGTTGACCTGTGTAACCTAAGTATATAAAAATGTGCTACATTAAAGGAAGTCCATCATCCTCAGCAAGTAGGTATAATCCTTGACTATCCAGGCAGCTGCACATACTTGTACATAGTAGACACTCAACAAATGTTTGTAGGTTGAATGAAAGACTAAATGTATACATGAATGATGAATGAATAATGGGCATTCTTCATAAGGTGGAAGAAAAGGGCAAACTGTAGATGGACGTGGTCAACTTGAAGCTATAGATCTTAAATTCATAAGGACCAAATATTCATCAGAACATTTTCTGCTGCAATCCAATTCAAACTAATTTATATACAAAATTTTGGCTCATGGGACTGGAAAGGACACCAGGGTAGCTGACAGAATCAAAAGAAAACCATAGATATCTCATACCACAGTCCCTGGAACTGAAATTGGCATGCTACCTCAACCTATCTCCCATTTATTTATGGTTTCACTTTCTCCTACTACAGATGGGGTTCTTATACATGTGGGAAAGAATGCACTAACACCCTACTACTAACACCCAGATTAATAAGAGTTCATCTGAATTAATTAATAAGAATCCTACTAACACCCAGATTAATAACTTCAGAAAAAAGGGAGCATCTTTCTCCTAGCATTCATACATCAATGTCAAAGGATTCTAATTGGCTCTGCTGGATCAATACGCAATCACTGTTGCAATAGGGATGACTAGGTTTGGGTTATAAGAGTATACGTCTGGCAGGCAGCCTATCAACCACACATGATAGGTGAAGAGATGATTCCCCAAACGAAGAGATATGGAGTTGAGCAAATTAGCATACAGCTGACCCTAGAACAGCACAGCTTTGAACTGCACAGGTCCACTTATGCACAGATTTTTTTCAATACAGTACTACAAATATATATTTCTCTTCCTTATGATTTTCTTAACAACACTCTCTGTTCCCTAGCTTACTTTATCCTCATTTATTTTAAGAACACAGCCTCTAACACATATACAAAGTATGTGTTATTCAACTGTTCATGCTATCAGTAAGGCTTCCAATCAACAGAAGGCTTATAGCAGTTAAATTTTAGGGGAGTCACAAGAATACACACAGATTTCCAACTGCATGGAATTGGAAATCTACCTACCCCCACATTGTTCAAGGTCAATAAAAACATATATATGTCTAATTTTTTTCTACCAGCTATAACCTCTAACAACCCAATTTTAATTAGGAATTGGTGATGATTTTACCACATTTTGCACTTACTAGACTTTCCACAAAGCCAATATTTGTTTTTGGCTATTACCACTTCTTAAAATAAGACCCATGTGAGACCTACTTAATTATCCTAAGCTTCAAGTCATGCAACTTAATTCTGATATTCTGATACCTATTTCATGCAGTCATACCGATCACGATTTTAAAATTTAGTCAGGGACACACGGATGGCTCAGTCAGTGAAATGCCTGACTCTTGGTTTTGGCTCAGGTCATGATCTCATGGTTCATGGGTTCGAGTCCCACATCAGGCTCCTTGCGAAGGTGCGGAGTCTGTTTGGGATTCTCTCTCTCTCCCTCTCTGCCTGCCCCCTTCCCTGTTTGCACTCTCTCTCTCTCTCTCTCTCTCACGTGCTCTCTCAAAATTAGGAAGTAAACTTAAAAAAATAAAAAGTAAATTTAAAATTTAGTCAGACTCTGCTCACAATTTTTCAAGATGGAATAATCCAAATCATTTTGGTAAGTCATCATACAGCAGCCTCTTGTTTACTTCATTACATTTCAAGTTCTCACTCTTCATTGTGTAACTTCTTCTGAGAATTATGGATCAAACACAGTAAAGAAAATTCTTAGCACTCAGCATTTACTTTATTCAGAAAACAACACAGTACCCATGCAAACCTAATTCAGTTAGAGGTCAAACAATTGTTATGTAGGAAGAAATTACACATATAAATGAACATAAATAATAACCTGGTATCTAAGCTTTGTTGCTTTGTACTCACTGTAGTTGTTAGATATTAACTTCTAATAAAATAAAACATTCCTGGGGCGCCTGGGTGGCTCAGTCGGTTAAGCGTCCGACTTCGGCTCAGGTCATGATCTCACGGTCCGTGGGTTCGAGCCCCGCATCGGGCTCTGTGCTGACCGCTCAGAGCCTGGAGCCCATTTCAGATTCTGTGTCTCCCTCTCTCTCTGCCCCTCCCCTGTTCATGCTCTGTCTCTCTCTGTCTCAAAAATAAATAAACATTAAAAAATAAATAAATAAATAAAAATAAAATAAATAAAACATTCCTGCCTTTGTGAAAAATGACCCTGAAAAGAAAACCATCTGCTAGTAAAACTCATGGCAAAACATGGTTATGATTAGTAAAGTAATAATTTAAGTTGGTATAATCCTCTTCCACTTTTTTAGTAGTTATATACATAATCTTATTTTTTTTTAATGTTTATTTATTTTTGAGAGAGGGAGAGAGAGAGGGAGAGAGAGTGAGCGGGGGAAGGGCAGAGAGAGATCTGAAGCAGGCTCCAGGCTCTGAGCTGTCAGCACAGAGCCTGACATAGGGCTCAAACTCGTGAACCGTGAGATCATGACCTGAGCTGAAGTTGGGCACTATACCAACTAAGCCACCCGGGTGTCCCGTACATAATCTTATTTCTAATTTAGAGTTATATTTATGGGTATACTTACTGCATTTGGTGAGGGGAATTATAATACTGTGGTATCCAGTACCTACCCAAAACAAACAGCAAGAGAAACTGTGCTTCCACGGTAGATAAACTGTATTTTTGTACAAGGGTACAATATTTTCCACTGAGTTTGCAAAGCTTTATTTACAATACCTTGGATTCGATGGCAGATTTTCCCCCTTCTTTTTGTTCACACCAGGATATTCAGATGATTGCCTTCAGGAAACAAGTCCTAACTCCACAGTGATTCCCAAATACCTTTCCTGATTCATAATGTAGATGCCATTAATCATGATATAAATATCGGGTTTTTTTTTTTTTTAGGAGCATTACTTTACACTTACCAGAGCAAAACACAAACACTCTTCTGGTCATTTATAAAACTTCAAAACATCTTCCTACCATATATGTCTCCATCATTCATTACCCAAAAGCCCTTAATGTTGTCTTTATGTTTAGAAAAATACAGCTTAAATTATCTTTAGATTTCTAATGAAATGTTAAATAACAAACTAGGAAACCAAAACTACCTTTTCTGCCAACATTAAAAGGAAACCTGTATTTTTTATTTAAGCCAAACATAAAACTATAACTTATGAAAACTCGTAACTCTTTTATTTTTTTGTACCATATCAAAACATATTAACTTACTGCTTAATAGACTACATACTGTAATACTTCAATCTTTACCATACCTCCTTCTTCAAGGAACAAAAGGCACGCAATTTAATGCTTGGACAAAGCCACAATCAGGAACAGTGGTCAAAAGAAGAGACGATATCTGGAAATGAAGACCAAGAGTTTAAAACTGACTGCATAAACTGTTAGTAAAATGTTTTTTATACTCGTGATTCAATTATGCTTCATATTCAACTTATGTGTTTAAATTTGAAAGGAACAAAAAAACCTCTCTGCCCTTAGGCAAATAACCCATCATTGCTACTCCGTGATAACATTATAAATTTATAAAAATCAGAAAACTCAAAGCTTAGAAGGGAGCTTAGACTCCATCCAATTCATTTATTACAAGATCAGGAAAATGAATCTTGCCCAAAATCACAATCTTAGAACAATCTAGATCTGATTCCACCCCAGATATCCTACTACCAAAATACTACCTTTTAATACTCATTGTGCTAGTATCCCATGTATATTGCTGACCATGTAAAGTCAATACCCCATGTAGAACTGAAACATTCATAGCCTCTACACACCTGGGATCAGATAATTAATAAAAACTTCAACTTTATTACAATTCTTTTCTTCTGCTTATATAGTGCTTTATCACAAAACTTTTAGTAGAGTACCCAAAGGAACTGGGCAAAAAAACCCTCAAGTCTTTTATCATCAAAAAAAAAGTTGTATTAAGTGATCTAAAGCAAACATTGCTTCAGTAAGAACAATTCCAAACAGAAAAGTAAACAATAAAAGTACATTAAATGACGTGTTTAAAGTATGTTTTAAAGTCAAATTGTGTATTTATGCTAAAATATATCCTCTGGAATGCTTCAAGATATAAAAACTTGGGACCGCAACATACTATTACCAGAGAATAGGATAGGATTTTAAGTGTGATGATAAAAAAAATCTCAACCATTTAAAAGCTCATACATTATCAATGCACATAGTAGGTATTCATCATGGTTGTTGATCCTTTTACCCTTCCATAAAACCATATCTAAAACGTTTTGAATTGGTATTTATACTTACTTTCACTGCAAAAAATAAAGAAAAATTTGGATGTGCAATATAGGTTAGATACTTTTATTTTATCCCTCCCTTCCCTTTTGTTAACAATTTTCTAAACCTGGGGATCATCTTATTTATGAGAATTTTAACAAAAATAACGGGGTCTACTATGCTTACCATACTCATGAAATGCTAACGCCTGAAAAATGTTAATACAATGCAATGCCTTTCTTCATGAATATCAGAAACATATAGTTTTGCTGAAAGATAATCCATTTCTACGGATTTGCAGTTAAAAGAGGTCAGGGTATTCCATTGCATCGATTTAAGTGGTTTCTATCTGTTCAACCTGAGGATACTAATTTTAGAGTACACTCAAATCCGATCCCTTACTGCATAAAAAAGAAAAAAGAAAAAAAAAAACAGTAAACTAGGCCTAACACACAGACGCTCTAGTTAATGAAATTCCTACCCTGATGTACAGTTTGGCGTCTTGTTTCACCATTGCTACAGCCACACAAAGTTCAAGCATTCTTACGAATTCCTTAACTATTGACTTATTTTATTTTTCTGGTGTTTTTTTTTAGACTTTTGATATCCAAACATACTAAACGAATGTTTTCACTAAAATAGATCACAAACACTAAACGCCCCAAATTTAAACCTAAAAAGAAAACTGAGCCTAAACTTTTGTATTCTGAACCTTAAAGCTACCACATCTGTTTTGTTGCTCTTCCTAAGTTACAACATTTTACCTCATATACATTCACCCTACATATATTCCATTACCATATCCATCTAGGAAGAGACTGTCTACTTGACAATGAGGACACCATGTTAAGAATAGACTCAAAATGGACCCTACAAGTGAGAAAGCCAGTTACAAAGAAATCCATCTGCCACTGGGTGTGGTTGGGGTCTGCAAGGAAGGGCGCCTTTGGCCAACTCTGGAGGAGAGAGCGCGCGCCAGAGAGCTGTGCGTATCTGCAAGAAAAGACCTCCAATGACCACAAACTGGACCCACAATGGGGACGCCGTCGAGTCGGGCTGCCGTGGGCCTGCGAATCTACAGCTCGAGGGGTGCGGCCGCAGGACTGCCCATGCTGTCTCCACCAGCCCCGGAACGCTCCGAGTGGGTGCTTCGAGCGCCGCGCGCCCCGCTCCGTCCCAAACACCGCGCCCGATCCGCCCCTTCCTCCGGGGTTCGGCTCCCCTCGGGCGCGCGGAGGCACACTGTCGCCGCGCTCCCGCTCCAGCTCCTAAGCTGTGGGAGAGTGTGGAGTTCAAAGAGCCCGAACGTAGTGCAAACCCAGCTAAGGAACAGAAGGCTAGCTCTAGCAGCCTGCAGGAGCGCCGGGTAAAAGAGCCCACTTCTCTAGAAAAACTTTGCGGCAAGTTAGGCGGAAGCGCTGAATAGCCGGGACTATTTAGCAGGCGCTTCCTATCACGAGAGGCGGATCCCTGAGCCGGTTCAGGGGACCCTGACACCCCCACAAACTCGCACTTTGCCCCCTGGCTGGCCATCTAGAAGTCCCGGCATCCTAACAAGTCTGAGCGGCCCCGTTCATAGGGAATACCTGTCGTGGTCCCCATTGCCTGCGAGTCCCCGATGGCGGCCATTACGCTTCCATCCGGGTATTGCCGAAAAGCCGATCGCGGCGCTACCGGTAGCGCACGCTGCGGCGGAGGGATCCGCCGGGCAGTACCTGAAGCGAGCGGAAGAGGACGGAGGCCGGCAGGGTTCGCGCCTTAGCCTGGCGAGACTAGGCCATTGAGCTGGACTTGCCGCTGACCTCTCAAATTAGCGCGCTTCCCCGATGCCTGCCACGCCAGTGACTCACCCTCCCACTGTGTTCTCCAGCAGCTGCAGAGATCCTACTGCCCATGTTGGGGTAGACAAACCTCTACTCTATGCTCTTCAGAGTAGACACCAGAAGCAGGAACTGTGGTCTTGGCAAGCCCTTACTAACTGGGAATGGTCTCAACCCTGAGATTTTAATCATTTCCGGCTTTGCAAATGGCGTCTCCTCCTCGTTGCTTTTGACTCCCAGGTTTTAGCAGCCATTGCAGCCCACGTCAATGAAGGAAGCTGCCCAAGACCCTCAGGAAGATATACTGAACTCCAAACGTGCACATATATAATAATTGATCTGAAAACTGTCGTTACAACAAGGGAGATTTCATTCCCATCAAAGGAATCCTTCCACAACATCACACAACTGAGCTGGACAAAGAGGCCAATTAATATTATGATTGGGTTTCTCCCAAAGGCCGGAATGGCTCCCCTTGTCTCTTGTAGAGCATTTCTGAAAGCCAACCTATTAATTTCACTTTTACATATTATAAACTTACATATATATACCTTCATATATATATATATATATACACACATACATATATATATATACATACATATATATGTATATATATATATAGCAAAAACTAAAAAAATCTGGGGCAGAGGTATACATCAAAATATTAATATTAAAAGTGAAACTGCAATCGAGTTGTCTTCGTTGAAAAAAAAATTAATGTTTATCATAAACATTTTTTATTGTCTTAGAGTATGCTTTGAAAATGTCAACCTGTAGCCAGACACAAGATTTTCTGCATCCTTTAATAAAAAGCACACTGAGGAATCCTCCTTGTCCTTAAGGAAATTTCTTATCACTGGGTCTATTGGTCTGCACGATGCCTCCTGGAAAATGCAAATGAGCAGTAATCCACCTTAGATGTACTTATATATCTTGTACTCATATGCCTGTATAAAATACACAAGGAGAAATCTTCTATAAATACCAAAAGGGAGGCCCTTATCAGATAGAGAACATGTTTACAAAATGGATTTTATTTTGCATTAAACATCATCCCCCTCTCTCTGGTCTTCATTTGCATGCAAGTCACACAGGCATACATATCACAGAGTAAAGAAAGGATCAGGAGTTTTTATTTTTAATAGCAAAAAAGATGATAGCTGGGAATATGATAGAGTTGTTTGTTTTGTGTTTTGATGTAATTGTTGTTTTTTTGTTTTTCAAATTAAGAAATTGCACCCCTCTCCTCCACAGTATTTGCATTATTAACTTCATTTTTGCTTATACATATATGTTCATCTGAAAACATTGCAAACCTGTATATATGATACGGAAGAATTGGAATATGTGTGAGGTTTTTTTTTTTTTTTAAGTAAATAAGGTATCGTTCAACCACAAACTTCTCTCTTCCCTTTTTTGTCATCCATATCATACAACCTCCACCCACTTTCTTGCCCACTTTTTGGATTTTGAACATTGGGTTAGCACAGAAAAAAAAAGAGTAAAACAGAAAGGAAGGAAAGAAGATGTTAAAAGAGAGAGAAAGAAAGAATACAAAGCAGAGACAATGGAATCATAGTTTAAAAAAATATTTTGTAGTTGAGAAGGATAGTTATTGGGGATAGAGTTAATTTAATGCTGTAAATTGTTGATTCCTCTGAACACCTCAATCTGCTATTTACTAGCTGAGGGTACTTAATCTCTGAGTTGCACAGAATTATGCAATACATAACAGTTGGTAGATTGAAGACAGAAATCAACTCCATGGCGCCCACAGTACCCATGGTAGAAGTGATGATGGAGGTGATAGCCACAAAGTTTCCATCTTGATTACAAACCTCTTTCTCCTTTTAAATATATAAATAATGGTGATTGTGTCAGGAAGCAGATCACTTCAAGACAGTGAAATTTTCTCCTAAAAAATAGTATACAAGTGGGAATTACATTTCACTTTAGGGATTCACACCTCTAAATCATAGGTAATGCCATATTGTAATAAAATTACAACAAGCCTATATATACATATATTTACATAAATATATACAGTATATTTACAAAAACAGCATGCTTTTAGTTGTAGATAGCTTGGTATGTCATAAGTATTGTATAATATTATATAAAGGATAGCTGTTACAATTGTAACTAAAGAATTAAATAATATTTAAAGAGTAAGAGTCTGAAAAAGGCTCTCTCCTTTTTGCTGATCTCTCAAGTCCAGACTCCCTACTTCCAATAATATAATCAAGTACAACCAAAATTGGAAAAATAAAGATGCCAAGAACCTGGTAATCTAGCTTAAAATGGTCCCACTCTCTGGTCAAGAATACCATAGGTTGATTACTATCTTCAAGCCATCAAACAAGTGTTAGTTGAGTTGAGCCAAAGTCCTCTGCATGGTTGTTCTTTAATATTCATTCTGCAGATATGTTCTTGAACCCCTTACCATGCGCTAGAAACTGTGCTTCTAATAAATAAGACGTGATCTCTCAAGGAGTAACTCGTTCAGTAGGAGATTCTTAATATCTAAAAGATTTAATGATTCAACAGAACAATTCCAAAACTGGGATTTCAAATATAACAGGTGATAATATTTTTAGGATAGGTATCCCTGCCAGTTTCCTCTCAACTCATATTTCCTAGATGATTATGACTTTAGATATGCTGCTATTTTTATTAAATTGTTACTAAAGATATAGTCACTCTTTCTTAGTTCTTTCAGTGGATACTATCTTCATCAATGAAGAACATTAAACTATATAAACTATACTGGCCTTACCGAAGTATTTTAGGGTATTTCTCCTTATCCCCAATCACATCAAATTCTTTCTAAGAATCCCTGTATCCTGCGGGCAAGAGAGCAGGTGGCACAGATAATTCAAGTCCTTAGAGGAATAAAAAGAGGAAATGTAATGCTTGTTAATTATATTTCTTTTAAGAAAACAAATCTGGTACACATATATGTTATATATGCTATTTTGTATATACTTTCATAAGTATAGTACATTTCATTATTTGATGTTTTAAAAGAGTAAAGAAGTATAAGGCTTTTTTTGGAGTGTGTGTGCGTGCATGCTGTTTGGTAGAGATTAAATACTATGTAAGTTGATTTGATTGCTTTGGAAAGTTTTTTTAAGGGTAACTCTAATTTCTGTGAGACCTGTGACACCGGACCATGTTAACATCAATAAATTACACTTAAGAACTTGTAAGAGTAAATCATCTGACTCATTACTCTAAAATTTCCAAGTTGCATCCACCTGCAAATTTTTCTAACTTCTCCCTTCAAACAAAAACCAAAACCCAGATTTTCTTGTTTTAAATAAACATATTCCTTAATACTACTATATATAGTGCCTCAGTGGTCCTGAAGTTGTATTAACGTTGATGTTTATGTTTTGTTAATGTTGTTTGTTGGGGGAGTGGAAGTTAAGGGGATATGTAAATCTTTGCAGTATATCCTAGAATGCCTGATGAAGTAAATGAGAAACAATTGTAAGATGGAAAAAAAAGGGGCACCTGGGTGGCTCAGTCAGCTGGGCATCTGACTTCAGTTCAGGTCATGATCTCACGGTCTGTGGGTTCAAGCCCCACGTTGGGCTCTGTGCTGACAGCTCAGAGCCTGGAGCCTGCTTCAGATTCTGTGTCTCCCTCTCTCTCTGTCCCTCCCCTGCTCATGCTCTGTCTCTCTCTGTCTCAAAAATAAATAAAAACATTAAAAAAAAATTTTTTTTAAAGATGGAAAAAAAAACAGTAACTCATTTAAATTAGCTTTACATGCCTTGTTTCTATTGATATCAGGACTCTCCAAGGCAGTGAGGTAATCCTGGAGAGCCAGGATAGAGTAGGAGTAAAGAGTATAATGCAGCAATAGGAAAAGCATAACTTGTTTAAGAGGAAAGTATTAAATGCAAGGAAGAAGGAAAAGCTCTATTTGAAAACGTTATAGATATATATGGAAAGGTATCAATTGGAAGCTGAAAACACAGAAGACAGCATGGAGATGAATATACAAAAACAGAGCCAGGATTGATATAAGAATAGATTCAGAATGCCTCAGACAGATGGAGGAGATAGATGACACTATCACAATATAAATTACAAAAGTGGCCCAGAGTTCAATAAATATTTCAGAACGTCTTCCTAGTGCCAGAGGATACAAATACCTGCCTCTGTCCTCAGGCATAAGGTTGAATAGAGGGATCATATAATTCAGTTTTCCCCCCAAAAAGCCCTCATTTATACCTGTTTTCCCTAGCTCTTACATTTTCAGTCAAAAATATCTCAATTTAGTGATAACTGAATCATCACTGTAGCGATAAAGGAAAACTGATAGAAATCTTATCTGTTAAGAGCAAATCATCTCAGAAATGTTTGACTTGCCTTGCTGTTGTTCAGAGAAACTAAATAATTCTTTAATAGTAGGAAAGAAAGGCAATAACAAGAATTATTGTGGTGAACTGAAGGCTCATCAACAAAAAGGAAAAAGTTGCTCATGATGTAATGGGCTGAGTGGGTGGGCAACAGTGTTCAGCAGTGGTTTTGGGCATGTGGTCTCTCAACTCTGGGGTTCTTTCTTTCCTCTCATATTAATTCACATACCAAGGGACACACACCAATGGGCACACGTTAACTAGGGCTCAGTTTTTTCATCCGACCCAAACACGTATCACCTGAAAGAGGAACTCAAGCTCCCAAGACTCATAAGAAAAATTAACCAAAAGAAAGGTATAAAACCAAATAACATATACCATCTGAAAAGAATTAAAACAGATTAGACTTTAAAATAAACATGCTATAAGAGACTCTTAAAAACTGAGAACAAACTGAGGGTTGATGGGGGGTGGGAGGGAGGGGAGGGTGGGAGATGGGTATTGAGGAGGGCACCTTTTGGGATGAGCACTGGGTGTTGTATGGAAACCAATTTGACAATAAATTTCATATATTGAATAAAAGAAAAGAAAAGAAAAGAAAAGAAAAGAAAAGAAAACTAAGGAAGAAGCCTACCATTAAAAAAAAATAAATTAAAATAAAATAAAATAAACATGCTAACTATATTTAAAGATACTGGGGAAGATAGTATACAAAGCAAGAACAAGGAATCATTGAAAAATGTAGAAATATTAAAAGACAGAAGCAAAAAAGTTCTGTCTTCTCTTATCAGGGAGAAAAATCTCTTCCAAAAACCTTCTTATGTTTCCCTGGCCAAGACTGAGTCCTATATTCCCCTTTAGAACAAAGGGAATGGCAAAGCAAAACAGGGTTGTTGTGATTGATTTAAACCAATCATGATTTATACTCTGGGATTAAGTGAATTGCCACCTGAGAAATAATAGCAGAATTCTATTTATATACTTATAATTGCTTACAGCATTATAGTTCTACATTTTCCAGAGTAAAGTATTTTTAAAGTTGGCATAAAGTGAAGAGAGAAGCTGAAGGAGACCCCATAACAAGCTATTTTTTATTTCATAGATTTCCTAACAGGTGAGGAAACCTGGACCACAACAGAAAAGGAAGACATTATCCTGACAGTTTGGCATTTACCAAGAAAGTCAACTGAAAGTAAGAAATGTGTCCATGGAGAATAGGTCTTCACTTCAACTAATCCTATCACCAAGATGGACAATGTTTCTCAAACTCAAGAAACCAGGGATATGCAAATTGGCTCTCAGAACAAAGGCAAAGATTCAAAAGATTTAAATGAAAAAGAGGCCAATATGAAATTATACCACTGCCTTTTTCCCCTCTGGTGAAATGATAGAATTCAAGAAAAACACTCATAGAGATGAACATTTAGGGTTTTGCCAATAAAACTCTAAGACTCCAAAATAAAGTCCAATGGTTAATAACCAATCCAGTAAATGTTTAATTAATCACCTCACTTTTACTTATTTTTTAAGTAGGCTCCACACCTGGTGTGGAGCCCTACACAGGGCTTGAACTCAAGACCCTGAGATCAAGAGCTGAGCTGAGATTAAGAGTCAAATGCTTAGCTGACTGAGCCACCCAGGTGTCCCTAATTGCCTCACTTTTAAGTATAAACTTTAAGGAGCCAAGGATAAGCAGAAATTCAAGAAAAGGTTCTAAAAATATATAGATTGTTTTTCGTAAAAAAAACAAAAACAGGAAAGTAACTCTGAAGAAAGAGCATTGATGCAGGAAGGAGAAGAAAGCAAAATAAAACAAAAGCAACTATAATATCCTCAGATAAATAAGAAAAGCTATTGGATCTATGAAAGAATAGAAATACTGTGAAAAGGGGATATCCTGAGGCTAAGAAAGAGCTCTTGAAAATTTAAAGTATACTGTAAAATAGTATAGTTTTGAAAATAAAATTGTGAAAAGTCTCTCCAAAATAGAAAAAAAAGTCAGAATTAAAAAATAGGAAACATAAAAAATTAAAATTCAACATTCAATTAATAGCAGCTCTAGAAAATGAAAAAAAAAAAGAGAAACAAGAAAGAATTATTAAATAAATAATACAAGAAACTTGTCCCAGAACTGAAGGACATAAACTTACATCCTGCATTTACTCACTGAATGCCCACCACAATGACCACACCAAGATATATCATTGTAAAATTCAGGATATAAAAAACCTAAAATCTTTCAGAAAGGAAAAGCGAATCACATGCAAAAGATTGTGAATAAAAATAGAGTCAGATTTCTCAACGAGAGCACAAATAGCTAGACCACAATGGAGTAACACCTCCGAAGTCTAAATACTTAAAAAATGATTTTCCAACACAGGGTTCTATAATCAGTCAAACTATCAATTAAACACGAGAGTGGATTCAAAACATTTTCAGAAAGGGAAATTCTCCCAAATTTACCTCTCTTGTACTCTTTACCAAAAAAGTAATGCTTCTCTAAAATATTGCTTCCTCACAAGAAAGAGGAAGATACAGAAAGTAGGAAATAGGAAATGTAAGTCAGGAGAAAGAACAAGAAAAGCCCAGGAAGACCCAGGAACAAAACAAAATTCTCCACTGGCTCTATAGGGAATTGTGACAGCCCCAATCGTATAGAAGCCCTACAATCTGTAATATAAAATCTTGTTCACCATGGGCTGGATAGGCTGAGAAAAACGGCTTCAAAATAACCAGACAGGGAAGAGAGGACAGGAGAGGGGAGGGGAATAACAAACAAAAGATAAACTTCCCACTGAAGTAAATTAAATTCCAAATTGCATAAAGTAATCTAATGCTATGACAGTAATCTATGAAATCAAACTTCAGAATGCAAATTCACTCTGGGGGGAAATAAACTGCCTCAAAAAAGGTAAACGAAGGAATAATGTTATTAAAAAGAAAAGGCAAGGGTCACCTGGGTGGCTCAGTCAGTTAAGTGACCAACTTTGGCTTAGGTCATGATCTCGTGGTTTGTGAGTTCTAGCCCCACATCAGGCTGTCTGTTGTCAGCACAGAGCCTGTCTTGGGTCCTCTGTCTCTCTCTCTCTGCCCCCGGCCCCCACTTGCTCTCTCTCTCCCTCAAAAATAAATAAAAAACATTAAAAAAAAAAAAGAATAAGCAAAGAATTATGAAGCAGGAAGAAATGAAATTCAAATAGATTGAGTTCTTTAAAAAGAATGAATTAGGGATGGCTGGGTGGCTCAGTCGGTTAAGCGTCTGACTTTGGCTCAGGTCATGATCTTGCAGTCCGTGAGTTCGAGCCCCGAGTCAGGCTCTGTACTGACAGCTCAGAGCCTGGACCCTGCTTCAGATTCTCTCTCTCAATCTCTCTCTCTCTCAAAATAATAAATGAGCATTAAAAAATTAAAAATGAATAAATAAATAAAAAGCATCAATTAAAAATACAATTAAACTATCCTGGAATAGCCATTGAAATAATATGTGACAGCCTGGGGAAAGTCTATAGTGGCTATGATAGAAAAGAGAATAAATGTGAAGATAGCACTGAGCAATTTTCCCAAAATGCAGCAAGGGGAGTTAAATACATTAAAATATATGAAAGAGCAGTTAATATACACAGAGATAGATTATCTCCAACACATATCTATTAGAAAAGTACCAGAAGTATGCAAATGTGTTAACGGTAGAAAAGCCGTGTTTGAACTGACAAAAGCTGCCCATTTTTTTGAATTGAAGAAATGTAAGAGTTCTTCATTTTACAATGTACTACAAGCACTCAGTAGGATAAATAAAAAAAACATACCTGGGCACACCATAGTGAAATTTAAGAATGTCAAAAGTACAGAGAAAATTGTTTAAAATTTTCAACTACGAAAGACAGATTAATATGAATGACAGACTAATGACAAATTTTTCAATACTATAGTAGATGCCGTAAGACAATAGCTTAACCTTTTGAAGTATTAAGAGACATTGACTATTGGGGTACCTGGGTGGCTCAGTCAGTTGAGTGTCTGACTTTGGCTCAGGTCATGATCTCACAGTTTGTGAGTTCGAGCCTCGCGTCGGGCTCTGTGTTGGCAGCTCAGAGCCCGGAACCTGCTTCGGATTCTGTGTCTCCCTCTCTCTACCCCTTCCCCGCTCATGCTCTGTCTCTCTCTGTCTCTCAAAAATGAATAAACATTAAAAAAAATTATAAAAAAAAAAGAGAGAGACATTGACTATCAACTTAGACTTCATAACCAGGTAAACTATTATAATGAGGGCAAAATAAAGATATTTGCCATCATATGAAGATTGAGTTAATTTACTCCCCATATATCCTCCACAAAAGTACTATTAAAAGAATGAACTTCAACCAGAAGATAAATAAACCTAGGGGAAAGGTATGAGATTTAACAAAAACAGTGAGTTCTGAAACTTACAAAATATGTCTATAAATTAATGAACTCTTTAAAAAAACATTTTATTATCTTTGAAAAAAGTTGAGGCTGGAAATTTATACAATTACAGGATTTGGAGTTAGGCTTGGTATTCAATGAATAAAGTCATGTTATATTCAGAAAATAGAAATACTGAGTAATTACAGATATTATCAGAAAATTTTATACATATACATGTACTTTAAAAATGAAGGGCTACTATTAAAAGAATAGACATATATTCTATAGTTTCCAAACCAAGAGAGGAATCAAAAGGCAGTAAAGGTGTTCAATTCAACATTAAAAAAAAAAGATATGATGGTAAAGGTTGATAAATAGAAAATGCCAAGTACTATGGTAAACAAAAATTAATCTAAGTATATCAATAATCATTTCAATGATCAAGCTTAGATATCGGAAGGTAGATTTTCTGAATACATCACAAAAATAAATACCATCTCTATGGTGTTTACAAGAGAAAACTTAAAGCCATACAGAAAGTTTGAAAGTAAAGGATAGAAAGATACACTAAGAAAATACTAAAGGAAGATAGGTTTAAAATATTAATGAGTCTGAAATAGAATTTAAAGACAGAAGCTATATAGAAATGTAAAAGTAGGGGCGCCTGGGTGGCTCAGTCAGTTAAGCCTCTGACTTCAGCTTAGGTCTTGATCTTGCACTCTGTGAGTTCAAGCCCCACATTGGGCTCTGTGCTGACAGCTCAGAGTCCAGAGCCTGCTTTGGATTCTGTGTCTCCTTCTCTCTCTCTGCCCCTCTGCCCCTCATTCTCTCTCTCTCTCTCTCTCTCTCTCTCTCTCAAAAATAAATAAACATTAAAAAATTTAAAAAAAAATGTAAAAGTATCACTACATATTAATAGTAAAAGGAACAATCCACCAAGAAGGTAACACAATCCTAAACTTATACATAACAAAAGAGGATTGGAATTTATAAATCAAAAGCTAACAATTAAAAGAAAAACATTGAGGAATCCACAATCATAGAGGAAGATTTTAATATATCTCTATTAGAAACTGATGGGTCAAGCAGAAAAAAAAAATTAGTAAGGATACAGATTTGAATAGTGAAATCAGCAAGCTTGGTCTAATTTTACATTCCAGCATTTAAAAGCTAAGAAGAGACAAATGGGGTGTTTACAAAATTTGAACACAATTTAAGACATGAAGAACATCTTAACACATATCCTAGAATCAATACCATACAACCTAATGATTCCAAAATGAGGACAAAATGACACTATAAACAGTATTGCATTTCACTGCACATAACACTGAAATATGGATAGTAGGATGAATATTTTCTTTACAACTTTCAAAATCAATGAAATTTTGAAAACAGGAAAACTAAATATTAAACATACTTCATCTGTTATAAAACAGCATGCAAAACACAATTTTAAAAATTTATTAACATTAAACCTGCCTATCATCTGAATATACATTTTTGAGCAATAACTAATAATAAGCTATTGAAAAATACCGAAACAGTACTCCAAAAGGGATAAAAATTTGATTTAAAATGAAAAACAGAAAATGAAGTAACATTTAGTGATTTTTGGAAAGTGAAATCCTAAAAACCATGTGTCATTGGTGACATCATTAGGTTGTAGGTATATTTTGTGTACATTTTTCCAGCTGTTTAAATATCTCTGATTGTACATGAGGATGGGGAAATGGTGAGAAGGTAGTTACAATTCATGTCAAATCTTTTCTTCTATCCTCCTACATGGCCAAATAATTCCATCTCTATTTGATGACTCTGAGACTATATTTTTCATTAGTAGTACTGTTACCATTTTGTTTCCAAGAAAACACTTCCAGTAAGTTTTAATATTTTTTAATTTATCTCAAGTAAATAAGAGTCCACAGAAAATTATCTATATCGATTTTAATGCTGCCCTGTTCATATCCCAGTCATTAAGAAAATTCTTTGACCTGGAGTAATAATCTTAAAATAAAAACTACAGTGATTGTCTTTTCCTTTCTCCTCTGGAGGAATATGGAGATTACACAAACATTTGTTTAATTCAATATCTTAATGCAGCACCTATGTCTGGGAAGAGAGGATTTTTGCAGAGCTAGTGTTTTCACCATAAGCTCCATAGTCACATTTGTAGTAATAGTTGTATTTTGATAGAATCATATTTCAATGGCCAGCTTTTCTAGAAGAAGTACCAACGTTTTCATAAAGTCATATTGAATCTGCCTTCAGAGAAAATAGATTTCGGAATTCAAATGATTTAACATCTTCTGAAACAATGTTTTCGTAAATTATATGTGTAGAGAAGCATCTCCCTGTCCAGTCCTGAAAAATGCTACCTCAATTTCAAAACCATTTTAAAAATATTGCTGATCTGGTGGAAAAGTAAGAAACTCAACTGGAGACCAGGGAAAACATGATTCCCCAGGGATAAGCAAGTAGCAGAGCCAGCAATTGCTGTCAGGGCACGTGCCATAACATGGCTGCCAAGAACTGGTGTCTTTCTGTAGTCGTTGTCTTAGGAAGAGTGAGTTCATTCAAAATGCTTTCTCTAATACGAAGAAGTAGAAAAATCACAGACGTATAGTGCAATGAATCTTCTCAAAGCAAAAACACCTATATAATCGCCACAGATGTAAAAAAAAAAGTCAGTACCCCAGAAACCCCCTCATAGCCTCTCCCAGTCTCTACACACTCTCCCCTACCAAGAACTAATCACTTTCCTGACTTATATTCACCGTAAATTAGCCACCTCATTTTTGAACCTTATATAAATGATATCACACAGTATGATGTGTACTTGTATGAATTTATTCATTCAACATGTCATCCATTTTGTTGCATAGCAAACATACAGTAATTTTTAAATAACTGTGAACTATTACAGTGTCTGAATATATCAAGATATATCTATCCTTCTTGCTGATGGACAGTTAGCTTCCAGTGTGGGATAATCACAAATAACGTTGCTATAAACATTCTTATACATGCCTTTTGCCGCACATATGCACACATTTATGTTAGATATATATGTAGGAGCGGACCCGCTACATCATATGATTGTGTATATATATTTTTTTAAGAGAGGGAGCACAAGCTGAGGAAGGCCAAGGGGAGAGGGAGAGAGAGAATCTCAAGCAGGCTCCACACTAAGCACAGAGACCAACTGGGGGTTGCTTTCACAACCATGAGATCATGACTTGAGCTGAAGTCAAGATTCTGACACTTAACCAACTGAGCTACCCAGGTGCCCCATATATATTTATTTTTAGCACATTTTGCCATATCATCACCAAAGTGATTATACTAATTTGTATTCTGACCAGGAATGTATGAGAGTACTAGTGGTTTCATAGGTACACTAATACTCGTCATTGTGGTTGGATTTGTATTCTAACTTTCATAATGAGTTGAGCACCTTATATATATATATATATATATATATATATATATATATATATATATATATATAGGCTAACTGGATTCTCGTTTGTGAGGTGTCTAAGTCTTTGGCCATTTTTTCCTGTTTAGTTGTATGTCTTATTGGTTTAAAGGAGTTCTTTAGACACAGTATTTTGGATATGAGTTCTTTGTAGATGGAATGTGTCATGAGGATAGTCTCATCCTTCATGGATTGTTTTCAGTCTCCCTTTTCCCACAGCTTTATTGAAGTATAACTGGGATACAAAACTCTACACTCAATTAATGTATATAATTTGGTGAGTTTGGACATAAGTATACACTCATGTTACTATCTTCACAATCAAAGTAATAAACGTATCCATAACCTTAAAAGGTCTCTCTGTGTTTCTTTTGTGGTTTGTTTTGTTTTGTTGTAAGAACATTTCATATGAAATCCACTCCCAACAAATTTTTAATATCGTCCTGTTAACTATAGGCACTATGTTGTACAGCAGATCTCTGGAATTTACACATCTTGAAGAACTGTAACTTTATACTCCTTGAACAATTCCCCTCAACCCATGGTAACCACCATTCTACTCTCTGCTTCTATATGTTTGACTGTTTTAGATGTCTCACATATGAGGAACCATGCAGTATTTATCCTTCTTTGACTGATTTATTTTACTCAGCATAATGACTTTCAGGTTCATTCATGTTGTTACAAATGGTAGGATTTCCTTTAGTGCTATCTTTTGATGAACAGAACTTTTAAATTTTAATGTAGTCCAATTTTAGAGTTAGGGTCTTTTTATGTTGCTTAAGAATTACGTGAGGATATGGAGAAAGGGGAGCATTTATGCACTTTTTTTGGGAATATAGTTGGTGTAGACACTATAGAAAGCAGTATGGAGGTTCTCCCCAAAATGAAATAGAGAACTACCGTATGATCCAGCAATTCCTCTTATGAGAATTTATCTGAAGGAAATGAAAACATTAACTCAAAAAGATATCTTCGCCCTCATGTTCATTGCAGCATTATTTACAATAATCAAGACATGGAAACACCTCAGTGTTTATTAATGGATGAATGGATAAAGAAAATGTGGTATACATATACAATACAATATTATTCAGCCATTAAAAAGAAGGAAATCTTGTCACTTGTGACAACGTGGATGGACTTTGAGGGCATTATGCTAAGTGAAGTAAGTCAGACAGAGAAAGACGAATACTGCATGATCTCACTTATATGCGGGACTAAAAAAAAAAAAAATCCACCAAACTCACAGATACAATGTATTGTGGTTGTCGGACATGGGGGTTGGGGACTGGGCGAAATAGATGAAATCAGTCAAAGGGTACAACTTCCAGTTAAAATATAAATAAGTCCTGGGGATGTAATATACAGCATGGCAACTGTAGTTAATAATATTGTATTGTATATTTGAAAGTTTCTAAGGGAGTAGATCTTAACAGTTTTCATCAAAAGAAAAAAATTTGTAATTATTTGTGGTAATAAATGTTAGTTAGACTTTTTGTGGCAATTGTTTCGCAATATATACACATATCAAATAATTATGGTGTACACCTGAAACTAACATAATGCTATATATCAATCATATCTCAATTAAAAAAATTGTGTTCCCACCCCAAAAAAAGAAGAGTTTTTCATATATTACTTTCTAGAAGTGTTATTGCTTAATTTGTACTTTTAGAAGTAGTTGCTTCATTTGTTCACCATCGAGGCCCATGATTCTTTTTTTTTTTTTTTTAAGTAGGCTCCACATCCCAAATGCAGGGCTTGAACTCACAACCTTGAGATCAAGAGTTGCATGTTCTACCCACTGAACCAGCCAGGCACCCCGTGTTTCCCATCAAGATATCTAACATTATTTATTGAAAAAACAGACCTTTCACTACTGTTCTACAGAACTTTTTTTTTTTCCTTTATCAAGTATCCACATGAATGTGTTCTATTTACGGGCTGTCTTCTGGCCAATTGTTCTATTTCTCTATACTTATATCAATAAAACACTCTCTTAATACTGTATATATGTCTTGGTATATGATGAGAAATTCTTTCTACTTTCCCTTATTATTCTTTCAAATTCTTGTGAATTTAAATTTACTGTGTATTTGTTTTTTATGTGTCCTACCTTTTCTGTGTTCCCTTTTCTCCTTTTGAATTGATTGTTTTATTATTATTTTCTGTCTTTTAACAGATTGGTATTAATTTATTCTTTATTCTTTAAGTGCTTTATCTATAGCTTATTTTATTCACTCTTGACTTATTAGTGTCTACTGTATATTAGTACTTTATTCTTATTCTGGACAGTGAATAGAGAACATTTTATCTCAATTCAATCCCATCTCTCTTGACTTATGTGCTATTTTTGTTCATGTATTTTAATTCTCCTTATATTTTAAACCCCCAAGTACATTGTCATTACTGTTTTATAATTGATTCAAATTTCTTGCTTTCTAATGTCCTGCAACTCCAAGCTTCCAGCTGGGATCTTTTTCCTTCTGCCTACAAGAAATACCCTTTATTATGTCTTTTAAGTGGATTTGCTGGTGATTAATTTTTTTCAGGTTTTTTTCTGAAGATATATTTATTTCACCTTATTTTTGTTTGGTATGGAATTTTAGGTTGGCCATTGCTTTCTTGCACTATGTCAAAATTATCTTTTTAAAAATATTTTAATGTTTATTTTTATTTTTGAGAGACAGAGCAGGAGCAGGGAGGGGCAGAGAGGAGACACAGAATCTGATGTAGGCTCCATGCTCTGAGCTGTCAGCACAGAGCCTGATGTGGGGCTTGAACCACGAACTGTGAGATCATGACCTGAGCTGAAGTCAGATGCTTAACCAACTGAGCCACCCAGGCACCCCCGAAATTATCTTTGTTGTCTCTGGCGGCCATTGTTCCTATTGCAAAGTCACAGCTATCTATCCAATATTTGTTTCATTGAAGTTAATGTGTCTTAAAATCTTTGTAAGGAGATAATTTTCCTTTGTCTCGGACTTTAGCAGTCAGTTCTTATGTGTTTAGTATGATTTTCTTTCTTATATTTATCCTGCTCATTTTTTTTAATACAAAAACCCTCGGTTTTAGAAATGTTTCATGTATGAGCTATTTATAAATGCAAGAAATTACCCGAAGTTTAGCAGACAAAACCAAAATACATTTATTATCTCATATAGGTTGTGTAGGTGAGGTATCTAGAAGAAGTTTGGCTAGATGTTTCTGGCATAAAGTCTCACATGAGATGGCAGCCAGGAGACTTACCAGTACTGCAGTCATTTGAAGGCTTGACTAGGGTTAAGGATCTATTCCCAGAGTGTCTCACTCAAATGCTTAGTAAGCAAAAAATGCTGGTTATTAGCAGATAATCTCAATGCAATGTCACGTGGACGTCTCCATAGGGCTAGCTAAGTGCCCTTACCGGCATGGCAGCTGGCTTCCACTAAAGCAAGTGATCCAAGAGACCACAAGATGGAAGGCACAGTGTGTTTCATGACATAGTCTCAGAAGTCATACTCCCTCATTTCTATAACACCCTATTGGTTATATATTCAACTACATTCAGTGTTGGAGGGGACTACATGAGTGTGTTAATAGTGAGAGACAAGAATCACTGGAGGCCATCTTGGTGGCTTGGAGGCTACCACATTCCACCTTCTTTTGCTCTCATATGCAAAACATACTCATTCTCAAAAGATTCATCTCATTACACCATGAGTTCAAAGTCCAAAATTCTATGTCTAGATCAGGTCCAGGTGTGCATGAATCATGAGTGTAGGTTCTTAATACAATCCCCTTGAGTACTGCTCCTTTTCATTTGAAGTCATGTGAACTACAGAGGCAAGTTATCTGCCCCTTCCATGCCAAACATAGAATGGTTGGTATAGCAGAGGATAACTGCTATACAAGCTCTTGTTCAGAAAGCAGAAAATGAGCACAACACATGGTCCACAGCAATTCTGAAATCTCACTGGGCAAAGTTTAGAAGTTCTCTGATTAGAACTCATTTCCACTCTTGCACAGACATGATTCACATTGTTTCATGGCTCCTCCATTTGGGCTCTTGGCTCTTAAATTTGAGTTATCTTTCTTTTTTATGAAACATACCACTATTTTTGGTCACACGATTTCCTCAGTTTGCTTCCTGCTTATAAAAGTTTCAGAATCCAAAGGCTCTTTTCCTTGTTACTGTCTCTGATTCTTTAAGTCCAAGTTAATGGTGTTTCTGCCAATACAAATATCTTTATAACTTTGTGGCTATGCTGTGGATGCTATTGGAATTTACTCCATTAGACAGAAGACACACCACAAATCTCTCTGAGGTAAGCCCTTCTTTACCTTTGGCTTCTGCTGATACTGTTGAGGGAAAACACACTTAAGTTTCATATAACCCCTATCTTCTGACTGAATGTCACTAAGACATCATCTGGGACCTTCAAAAGGTTTTTAGAGTAATACTTTTAAGTCCATTGTTAGGTCATGTTTTTTTAAAGTGCCTTGAATTTGAACCTTGCTAGGAAGCTATTTCTTAATTTTAGCATTTTGTGTCATTTGGAGAGGCTGGGAGTTTTTAATTCAATGATTTCTGACTCTTCTCCCCCAGATTTTAAAAATATTTTACCTTTGGCTTATGTCTCCCCTCTTATATTTTACTATAAGAAAAAAGATACAGAAGTGTTGTTCATAGAGGCACATGTACCCCAATGTTTATAGCAGCACTATCAACAACAGCCAAATTATGGAAAGAGCCCAAGTGTCCATCAACTGATGAATGGATAAAGAAGATGTGGTATATATACACAATGTAATACTACTCAGCAATGAAAAAGAATGAAATGTTGCCATTTGAAACAACCTGGATGGAACTAGAGGGTATTATGTTAAGTGAAATAACTCAGTCAGAGAAAGATGGATATCATATGTTCTCACTCATATGTGGAATTTGAGAAACTTAACAGAAGACGATGGGGAAAGGGAAGGGAAAAAAAAGTTACAAACAGAGAGGTAGCCAAACCATAAGAGACTCTTAAATACAGAGAACAAACTGAGGGTTGATGGGGAGGGCAGCAGGAGAGGAAAATGGGTGATGACCATTGAGGAGGGCAGTTATTGGGATGAGCACTGGGTGTTGTATATAAGTGATGAATCATGGGAATCTACTCCCGAAGCAAAGAGCACACTATATACTCTGTATGTTAGCTAACTTGAAAATAAATTATAAATAAATAAATAAATAAATATTTTTTTAAGAAGAAAGAAGGCACTCTCAGTAGTTTGCCTGAAAATTCTCCTTAGCTGGATCACACAGCTCTTCCGGTATATTTTCTAACTTCCATGTTACTATAGGCAACTGTTTGCTAAACTTTGTTTCCATACAACTAGAATCCACTTTTTTCAACATTCAGGAGACTTTTTTCTCACTTTCATTTAAGTCCTCACCTGCTGTCTCCTTGAAGGCCATCAGGCGTCTATAACAAACACATAAAGGGTCTTCATGCTTTCCCTAACCCAGGTACCACTGACTGCCTAGTTCCAAAGTTACTCCATATTTTATGTTTTTGTTATAGCAAGACTCCACTTCCAGGCTCAGCTATCTGTATTTGTTGTTTGTTTGTGCATAGCAAATCACTCCAAACTTAGTGGCATAATTCAATCAACATTTATTATTTCATATAGCTCATGTAGGTGAGAAATTTCAAAGTGGCTTACCTTGCTGGGTTTGACTTGGGGGTCTTTCCTGAGGTTATATATAAGATGTCAGCCAGGAATGTTGTTATCCGAAAGTTTAATGAGGCTTAAAAGACCTGCTTCCAAGGTAGCTTGCTCGTGTCTGCCAAGTGCATACACTGGTTGCCGGCTGTGGACCTCAGTTCCTTGCCACATGGGTCTCTCCATAGGGCTGCTTGAGTGTCTTCAAGACATGGTAGTTTCCCTGAGAAAACGATCTGAGGGAGCAAAAGAGAAAGTTCATGTCTTTTCTGGCCTTGCCTTGGAAGTCACACTCCCTCATTTCCAGCGTCTTATTGTTATACAGCTAAGCCCTCTACATTGTGGGAGGAAGCTACACATGGGAGGAGAATACCAGAAGGTGGACATCAGCAGAGATTGCTCTGAGGCTGGGGAGCACTTTTCACCTTGGGAAAATCTCAGCTGTGATCTCTCCAAGCACTGTTTCTATCCCATTCTCACTTGCCTCTCTTTCTGGAGTTACAACCATAATTATGTGTATATTAGACAATATGTAATACCTTTTCACTTTATTTACTATGCCTCCTATATTCTTCTATACATTTGCACCCTTTTGCCTCTCTGTACCTTATTCTTTTTTAAAAATATTTTATATTTAAGTAATCTCTACACCCAATGTGGGGCTCGAACTTAACGATCCTAAGATCAAGTGTCACACGCTCTACCAACTGAGCCAGTCAGGCGTCTCTCTGTACCTCATTCTTGATGCTTTCCTCTGACTTATCTCACAGTTTACTAATGCATTTACTAATTCTTTTCTTCTTTTAAATGACTCAACTATTTTATTCTTTATTTTTTCTTATTGCTTTCCTGATTATGCAGCTTTTGCTCATTGAGTGTTTACCACAGAGATTACATTATCCACTCTAGACTGATTAGAGTCTCTCTGCAATTAGTAATTTTAACTCATCACAAACAATGAAAGAACTTTACACATTTTAAATCATTTTGTTGTCATAGTTTTCATTCTCTATATATTTTAAGCCCGAAGAATTATTATTATCATTTTGTTAAGGCAACATTCAATTTTATATAGCCACATATTTATCCTTCTCAATACTATTATTCCTTTCTGCATTTCTGTTCTTCCATCTGGGCCATTTTTCTCTTCTCTGAACAACCACCTTAAGTATTTTCTTTTAGTGAAAGTCTGCCTGCAATACATTCTCTCAGCTTTTTTGCTGAGGGAGGGGAGCTGCTGAAAATGTCCTTATTTTGGTAACTTTGTTACTTTGCTTTACTTTTGAAGGATATTTATGCTGGTTATAGAATTTTAGCATAATTTTTTTAATGTTTATTTATTTTGATTGAGACAGAGAGTGAGTGGGGAAGAGGCAGAGGGAGAGGGAGACAGAAAATCCCAAGCAAGCTCTGCACTTACAGCGTGGAGCCTGATTCTGGGCTCAAACTCATGAACCCATGAGATCATGACCTGAGTCAAAATCAAGAGTTAGTCACCAAACCGACTGAGCCACCCAGGTGCTCCTAGAATTCTAGCATAATTTATAGATAGTTTCAACAGCTTAAAGGTATCAATCTATTGCCTGCTGACTTCCACTGACTCCATTGAAAAGTCAGTTGCTGCTCCTTTGAAAATAACATCTTATTTTTCTCAGTTTGCTTTTATGATTCTTTTGAGGGGGGGAGCTGCGGGAGAGTCTTTAACTATGATGATCCCAAGCATTACATTCTTTGTGATTATTCTACCTAGGATCCTTGCACCTTCTTATATGTGATTTTATACTTTATATCAGTTTTGGAAAAATCTCAGCCAATATTTTCTGAAATATTGCTACTATTCTGTTCTCTTCTTCCCTTCTGAGATTTACACACAGTTAGAACATTTCACCATGTTCTATATATTCTTATCCTTGTTCTGTATTCTTCATTCTTTTCTCTTTGTACTTTAATCTTGATACTTTCTACTTATATGACTTCTAGTTAAACTGTTTTGATGTGTTTAATCTCTTATTAAAGTCATGCATTTGTTTCTTGATTTTAGTTATAATTTGTTTCAGTTCCAAATAACCAATTGATCCTTTCAATAGGCTTTAAGTACCAGTTGAAATTCTCCATATTTTTCACCATTTTCTTAACTATATTAATTATTGTTATTTTAAGTTCCCTGATAACTCCAATATATGAATCATCTGTGGGGATATTTCTACCATCTGCTTTTTTTTTTTTTTTTTTTTTTTTTTTTTAAACGTTTCTTTATTTTTGAGACAGAGAGAGACAGAGCATGAACGGGGGAGGGGCAGAGAGAGAGGGAGGCACAGAATCGGAAGCAGGCTCCAGGCTCTGAGCCATCAGCCCAGAGCCCGACGCGGGGCTCGAACTCACGGACCGCGAGATCGTGACCTGAGCTGAAGTCGGACACTTAACCGACTGAGCCACCCAGGCGCCCCTCTACCATCTGCTTTTAATATGGTTTTTTGGTTATGTGGAACTTTTTATAGCATTCCTAATAATTTTTACTGGATGCCAGACATTGTGCATTAAAAATGTAAAGGTTTGGAATAACACTATCTCTTTCTTGAGCCAGTTAAGTTGTCTTCTGGCACATAGATATAGTGCAAGTAGATCATCTTAATCCTGTCTAGGCTTGCTTTTAGGCTTTATTAAAGATGATTTACTTTTTTTCCATTACTTCTTAGATATTTTAGGCTTTAAGCTAAAGCTTAGATACTTAGGCTTTTCTGTGGTTTCCTCTAAAGGTCTGTTGCATTTAGACATTTTCTCCACCTTTACCAATCTCTAACTCCATCCTGCCTCCCTAGCATCCTGCAGCTACTGAATCTCTGTTCAGTTCTTTAGCCTCAAAGATGCTTACAACTTTCACAACTACAACTCAACATGGATAATAGATCTAAATGTAAATTGCAAAAGTATAAAAACTCTAGAAGATGACACAGGAGAAAATCTAGTTGACACTGGGTTTGGCAATGACTTTTTAGATACAACACCAAAAGCATGATCCATAAAAGAAAAAATTGATTAAGTTGGACTTCATTAAAATTTAAAACTTCTACTCTGCAAAATATCCTGTTAAAACAATGCAAAAACAATCTACAGTCTGAGAGAAAATATTTGCAAAATATTTGCCAAAAAAATTTTATTGAAGTTGTATAAAAGACTTTTATTCAAATATACATAGAAGTCTTAAAACTCAACAATAAGAAAACAAACAAGTAAAAAATGAGCTAAACTATGAACAAATGCCTCACCTGAGCAGATATACCAATGACAAATAAGCACATGAAAAGATTTTCAACATCATATATCATTAGGGAAATGCAAATTAAAACAAAATAGGATACCACCACACACTATCAGAATGCCTCAAATCCAAAAACTGACACCAAATACTGGGGAAGATGTGGAGGAGAATTATTTATTGCTGATGGGAATACAAATAGCACAGCACTGTCCAAGACCATTTGGCAGTTATTTACAAAGCTAAACATAGTCTTACAACACAATCTGGGAATAGTCCTCCTAAGGTATTTACCCAAATGAATTGAAAGAATTATGGTTCACACAAAGTCTACACATGAATGTCTATATAGAAGCCTTACTTATAATTGCCCAAAACTGGAAACAACCAAGATGTCTTTCGAAAGGTGAATAAGCTGATGAACACACTGTAGCACATTCATGCAGTAGAATTGTATTTAGCAATAAAAAGAAATGAGCTATCAGGCCAGAAAGACCTGGAAGAATCTTAAATGCATGTGAAGGCAATCTGAAGAGGGCTAAGGTCTCCAGTAGAATCTTGAGTAGTAGTGGAAAAAAAAAAAAAAAAAAAAAAAAAAAAAAAAAAAAAAAAAAATCATACATCCAAACTGTGTCTTAACTTTGATGAAAATACTTCTAAATGTAATGATTAATATGTTTTTGGGAGGGGTTGCATTGACATCAGTTACAACATTAGGGAGCTACCTTTTTGTTGTTGTTGTTGTTTTAATTTAAGAGAGAGAGTGAGCAGGGAAGAGGAGCAGAGGGAGAGAGAAAGAGAATCTTAAGCAGGCTCCACATTCAGTGTGGAGCCTGACACAGAGTTCATTCCTACAACGCTGGGATCATAACCTGAGCCAAAATCAGGATCAACCAGGGTCACCCAGGCGCCCCAAGGAGTTACCTCTTTATCCTAGTTTGCTAAAGAGTTTTGTTTTTTTTTTTAAGATCATGAATAGATTTTGAATATCATCAACAATTTCCCCTATTTATTGACTGGTCATATTTCCAATTTGATATGTTAGTATGGTGAGTTACAATGATAGAATTTTTAGTTGTTGAACCACTGTTGAATTTCTGATGTGAACTTGGTCTGGATGTATTTTTTAGTATGTAGTTTGATTCAATTTGTTGGTACAGTGTGTTTACATCCATGCTCAAAAGTGAAATTTGCCTATAATTTTTTTCATTGATTTTATATGGCCTCATGAGTATTGAGTAGTTTCTTCTTTTTTTTTTATGTTTCAACAGATTGTATATGACAGTGATTAGTTCTTTGAAAGTTTGTCAGAACTACTTATACACCTATGTAGAGATGACATCTTTATTGTAGAGAGTAGAAATTTTAATACTGATTATGATTTTTGAATGATTATTTGACCAGGTTTTTAAAAGATTTTTTGACTTACATTTTCTTAGAAAATAATGTATTTTGGGTAAGTTTTATAAATTTATTGAATATAGCCATTCAAATTACTCTCCTAGGAGCTAAATCCTTCTCTTTCTTTCTCTACCTTTTTATACTGATCTATTTAATATTAAAAAGAAAAAACCTTTTGGTGATATTATTTGTTTCTCTTATCGTTTTATTAAATAATTAAATTACACTTTTATATTATTGTTTTCTTCTATATTCTCTGGGCTAACTCTAAATTATTTTTAGCTTTGTGAGTTAAGTGCTCACTTTATTTTTCATATTTCTTGTGTTCTCATATGTAAAAAGTATAAATTTCCCTCTAAGCTCCACTTTAGCTAGCTTCATGTCACTACTCATTTATAAGTAGTGATTTCACTGGCTTTCATTTCTAAAGATTTCATAATTTCCATTTTGATTTCTTATTTGGACCTTAAGATGTTTAGAAGTGAGGATTTTGTTTCCCAAATTAATTTTTTATTTATTTATTTTGAGAGAGAGAGAGAGAGAGAGTGCAGGGGAAGGGCAGAGAGAGAGAGAGAGAGAGAGAGAGAGAGAGAGAATCTCAAACAGGCTCCACATTGTCAGTGAAGAGCACGACATGGGGCTCGATCTCACAAACAGTGAGATCACAACCTGAGCTGAGATCAAGAGTTGGAGCCTTATCTGACTGTGCCACCCAGGAGCCCCTCCAAATTAATTTTTAAACTATCTTTTTTGCATTGATTTTTATTTTTATTTCATGTGGGTCAGAGAACACTGTCTCTGTATTATCAGTTTTTAAAGTGTTTGTTGAAGATTCTGTTGTGTCTCAGTATATAATTTTTGTAAATACTTTGTGCATGCTTGAAAAGAATACATTTTCTATGTTGGATGCAAAGTATTATATATATTTATTTAAATTTACATATAAAGTTACATAAACATTTTTATAAACCTTTTTTCTGGTTGAGCAACCAGTTTCTGAAACAGAGTGTGTTAGATCTTTATCAGTGGTTTGAAATTGCTTATTCTTCCTCTTAATTATATTGTTTTTTCTACATTCATGTTGAATTATAAAGTTGGACAAAGCAAAGGTCATGATTTTGATGATGGATTATTACTTTTATCATTAAGAAATTGTCTCTTTTGTTGTTAATAATTTCACATTAAACTCTACTATGATATTATCTTTGCTAGATTAGGTCTTCTCGTATATTTATTCCTATTTCTTCACTTTTAGCCTTTCATTATGACATTTTTCCAGATATCTCTTATAAACAGAATAAAACTGATTTAAAAAATTAAATCTGGGGGTGCCTGGATGGCTCAGTCATTTAAGCGCCGGACTCTTGATTTCAGCTCAGGTCATGATCTCACAGTTCATGAGATCGAGCCCCGCATCGATCAGCACGGAGTGTTTGGGATTCTCTCTCTCTCTCTCTGCCCCTTTCGCACTCTCTCTCTCTCTCTCTCTTCCCCCTCTGTCTCAAAATAAATAAATAAGCCTTAAAAAATTAAATCTGCATCTTTCATTTAATAACTATCCTTAATTATTAGACACTTCATTAAATTTCTTCTTTCTTCTATCAAGTGTAGAGTTCACAAAATATTTGATGAAAATGACAAAATGCTTTTACTTCCCTTGTATCTTTTCCTATATATACTATCTACAATACTGACATGTTTCAGTTGCTATGACTGTGAAAAATTATCCCAGAATGTAATGTTAAAAAAAACACCTTGGGGCGCCTGGGTGGCGCAGTCGGTTAAGCGTCCGACTTCAGCCAGGTCATGATCTCGAGGTCCGTGAGTTCGAGCCCCGCGTCAGGCTCTGGGCTGATGGCTCGGAGCCTGGAGCCTGTTTCCGATTCTGTGTCTCCCTCTCTCTCCTCCCCTCCCCCGTTCATGCTCTGTCTCTCTCTGTCCCAAAAATAAATAAAAAACGTTGAAAAAAAAAAATTTTTTTTAATAAAATAAAAAAAAAAACACCAACTTCCATATATATGGATTTTGTTGTTCACAAATTCAGACAGGGCACAGAGGGGATGGCTTGTCTCTACTCTAGAATGTCTGGTGTCTCAGTTGGAAGACTCAAAGACTGGGCACTAGACTCATGTGATAATTAATTTACTCAGAAGTCTGGTGGTGGATGCTGGCTGGGAGGTGCATTCCCTTTCCATAGAGGCCTCTCCATACAACCTTTTTTTGTGAACTAGTTTGGACTTCTGTGCTGCATGGTGGCTGGTTTTGCCAAAGTCAACTTCCCATAAGAGAGAGCTAGGATGAAGCTCTATCCTTATGACCTACCCTCAGAAGCTGATGTGTAACTGCATAAGTGTTACTTCTGTGCACTCTACTGGTCAGAACAATCACAAACCTGCCCACCTTCAAAGGGAGGAGAAATAAATCATGATGAAGAATGACAAGTTTCTGAAAAGCATGTGGAACTGAAAGCATTACTTTCCTACGGATATTCCTATGTCCAGTTTTGGAAAACTCAATCTTGATAACAGTATTATTTAGAGCATATACATCAGACTAACATTAAGAAGTTCTTTACAAACAATACTTACTTAATAATAAATTTTACTAATTATATGTCCACCTTTTTTTCTTATATTTCACTCTTCTTTGCAGAAGTGCTCCTTTGACAGTTTGCTCAGAGAGGATCTGTAGGTGATAAATTCCTGAGTTGTTGAGATGTCTTAAAATATAATTTTCACCACTGAATTTGGAAGATTCTTTGGCTAAGTATAGAATTCTGGGTTTGAAATTCTTTTTCTTACCATTTTGAAGATATTGATTCATGGTTTTTTTTCTTCTTGATTTCACTATTGCTGATGAGAATCTGACCTCAATGATTCTCATTCCTTTTGTAGGTTATCTCTGATAACTTTTTGGATTGCCTCTTCTTCTCCAGGCTTTATTGAGGGGTAATTCACAAATCAAATTGTATAGAGTTAAGGTGTACACCATGATGTTTTGATATATGTATCCATTATGAGTTGTTGACCACAAAGAAGGTAATTGACATCTCTATTATAATCTCAAATAGTAGTTCCTTTTTTTTTTTTTTTTTTTTTGCAAGCACAGTTAAGATCTCCTCTCTTAGAATTGTTTTTTAATCCTTGATTTTCTAAAATTTCACTATAAATTGTCCAAACTTCACCATACTATGTTCAATATGTCTTATTTATTCTACTAGGAAGGCTCCTTTCAATCTAAGGATTCGTATCTTTTATTTGTTATTTCTTTCCCTCTATTCCCTGTATTCTCTCCTCCTGAAATTCTTCATGGATGTTAATGTTTTTCAATTGATCTTTTGTTTCTCAATATTTAATTTAAACATTCCATCATCCCAGTATAGCCTAGAGTTTAAAAGATGGACTCTGAAAACCAGACCCTGGATTCAAATCTTGGCTCTCCTATTTACCAGATGTGTTACTTTGGATGAGTTATAGTCCTTTTGTGCCATATGTTTCTCATCAGTACAATGGGAATAATCCTAGCACATTCCTGACAGGCTTATTATGAGAATTATATGAATTTTAGATCAGTAAATAGGTTAGAACAATGCTTTGAAGATAGTAAGCCATATATATATATATATATATATATATATATATATATATATATATAGTAAGCTATTCTTCTTATCTTTCTTATTATCATTCCCTCCTCCTGCCCAATGGACCAACTTACTACCCCAGTCTTCAGCTATGTCTACTCTGTTGTTCAGCCCAGGTACTGAGCTTTAATTCTCAGCAATTATATTTTTCATTTCTAAAAATGTAAGTATTTTTTGAAAAACCCATTTGTTCTTGCTTTATGTATCAAATACCTTATTATCTAAGAATATTAATTTTATTTATTCGTTATTAGTTCTTTTACTGAGTGTGAGTTTTCTTATTTGGTTTTTCTTTCAGAGTTTACAATCCTTAAGTAACTCATGACAATTGACCGTGAACTCATCCTTGCAGTTGTGATTTCCTACTAGTCCTCAGTGCAGCCTTCTTGGTGGGAGAGATGAAAGCAAGTTGCTTAGGGTTATTGCCTGTGGTATACAATGGGCAGCAGGGTGAGGATGGGCTGCCAGTTTGGGTATCTGAGTTTCTTATGTTTGGTTGCTTCTCACTTCTACCCAGTAACATCAGACATATTGCTTCATCTCAAGACGAGCTTCTGGAGAGTAAACACCTATACTGTAGCACCTGGCTTTTCATTGTATTTTATTACTATATATTATTATATCTGTTCTCCATTCTGTACCAAGAGTCAAACATGGTAGTTGGAATATAGTAAATTCTCAGTAAGTGTTTACTAAATGCACAAATAAAGGAAAAACAGAAATTTAATTAAATTTTAAAACCTGCCATGGCTTGTTTTGAGACTTTAAGGCAAGTTACTTTAGCACACATTTATTACATGCCTCTACTAAGTATTTTATATACATTATCTAATTTAATAATATTCACAATTCAAGTAAGTGAACTATATTCATTAGGGTGTAAGTTCAGCTCCTGTTATAGAGATCTAAGATACTACAGTATATACTTGACAGCAATTCATTTCTCTCTTACATAACAACCTAGATTTAAGAAATCTAGGATTGGTATGGTGACTTACAGTGTCAGGGAACTAAACTCCTTCTGTCTCATTGCTCAGTCATTTGTAGGTTGCTACCCTTGGTTTATGCCCTAATGTGGTTCATCACTATATCTTGATTCTTATCAGTAAGGATGGGAGAGGGAGAAGGAAAGGGCACAACTTTTCCTCTTTTTTTCCCCCTTTTCAAGTTTTTATTTAAATTCTAGTTAGTTAACATATATGGTAAAATTGGTTTCAGGTTGCAATATGATGATTCATTACTTACATACAACACCCAGTGTTCCTCACAACAAGTGCCCTCCTCAATACCCATCACCCATTTATCCCATCCCCCCACCTATTTTCCTCCATCAACTCTCAATTTGTTCTCTGTCATTAAAAGTCTCTTATGGTTTGCTTCCCTCTCTCTTTTTTTTTCCTTCCCCTATATTAATCTGTTTTGTTTCTTAAATTCCACATAGGAGTGAAATCATGTGTCTTTCTCTGACTTATTTCGCTTAGCATAATACACTCTAGCTCCATCCATGTCGTTGCAAATGGCAAGATTTCATTCCTTGTAATGGCTGAGTAATATTGCATTGTATATATATACAACTCTTCTTTATCTATTCATCAGTCTATAGACATTTGGGCTCATTCCATAGTTTGGCTATTGTTGATAGCACTGCTATACGCATGTGCCTCTTTGAATCAGCATTTTTGTATCCTTTGTATAAATACCTAGTAGTGCAATTGCTGGGTCAGAGGGTTGTTCTGTTTTTAACTTTTTGAGAAACCTCCATACTGTTTTCCAGAGTGGCTGCACCAGTTTGCATTCCCACCAACAGTGTAAGAGCGTCCCCTTCTCTTCTTCTTGCCAACATCTGTTTTTCCTGTGTTGTTAATTTTAGCCATTCAGACAGGTTTGAAGTGGTATCTCATTGTGGTTTTGATTTGTATTTCCCTGATGATGAGTGATGTTGAGCATCTTTTCATGTGTCTGTTAGCCATCTAGATGTCTTCTTTGGAAAAATGTCTGTTTATGTCTTTTGCCCATTTCTTAACTGGATTATTTATTTTTGGGGTGTTAAATTTGGTAAGTTCTTTATAGATTTTGGATACTAACCCCTTATTAGCTATGTCATTTGCAAATATCTTCTCTCATTCTGTAGGCTGCTTTTTAGTTTTATTGATTATTTCCTTCACTGTGCAGAAGCTTTTTATCTTGATGAAGTCCCAATAGCTCATTTTTGCTTTTGTTTCCTTTGCCTCTGGAATGTGTCTAGTAAGAAGTTGCTATAGCCATGGTCAAAGACATTGCTGCCTGTGTCCCCCTCTAGAATTTTGATGGTTTCCTGTCTCCCATTTAGGTCTTTCATCCATTTTCAATTTATTTCTGTGTGTGGTGTAAAAAAATGGTCCAGTTTCATTCTTCTGTATGTTGCTGTCCGGTTTTCCCAACACCATTTGTTGAAGAGACTGTCTTTTTTCCATTGGATATTCTTTCCTGCTTTGCCCAAGATTAGTTGACCATATAATTGTGGGTCCATTTCTGGGTTTTGTATTCTGTTCCATTGATCTATGTGTCTGTTTTTGTGCCAGTACCATACTGTCTTGACTTGAGATCTGCAGACATCTCTTATACTCATGTCTCATTGGCCAGACTAAGTCACGTGACCTAATTGCAATGGAGCCTGAATCTTTATTTTTGGCAGTCTTATGTCCTATTAAATTTGAGAGTTCTGTTACTATAGAAGAAAGTAAGAATTAACATTTGAAACCATTACTGTTTATATTTTAATGGAATCTAAGAATACAAAAAACATTTCCAATTAAATTGTGACAATACTTTATCACTTAGAATTTTTATTGTGTATTTATTGAAGTAGAACTTTTTGATTCATTTAGACATGAATTGAATTATATGCCACTTTTGTCCATACATAAAAAAATATATAAAAGAGATATGTAAGCAAAAGAAATAATTTAAGATATTTAAATTTTTTCTTCATGTTCAGAGTCTGACTATTCTCAAATCGCTTAACTCAGAAGCATAAATATCTGAGTTTTCTACACAGTGTTATCCTCTGTATCATAAAGAATGCTTGTAACATATAATTTTTGTAAAAAGTGCCTCATTATTGGGGCACCTGGGTGGCTCAGTAAGTTAAGTGTCCAACTCTGGATTTCAGCTCAGGTCATAATCTCACGGTTTGTAAGATCTAACCCTGCACGGGGCTCTGCTCTGTCAATGTGGAGCCTGCCTGGGATTCACTCTCTCCCTCTCTCTCTGCCTCTCCCCTCTTGTGCTCTCTCTCTGAAAATAAATAAATTTTAAAAGTGCCTATTATTTCCAGTATTTTCTTACAAACAGCTGACATCCATTCTGCAGATTTTGATGCTGGCTATGACTAAGAAAAGCTAGTAACTTAGTACTGATTCTGGACATCTCTGGATCTAACTAAAAATTGGGGTCTTATGAATATAGAAGGGGAGAATGAGTATTAGGGGACAACTAACAGTCTTAGCAACATGGTTATCACTTCCATACTATAATTACGAGGTAAATGAAACCCAGAGAATGGACAAATTTGCCCACTGACACACAATTACTAAGTCATGGAGCCAGAATCAAGTCTAGGTGTGTCCAGCTTTACAAAACTACTCTAAAACACAAATCTGGAATTGATGAGGCTTTGAAGAAACTGGCATACTCATATACTGTTGGTGGGAGTGTAAATTACTATCATATTTTAGGGAATACAATTCAGTAGAAAAAGAATTGATGTGTTTCTGTTTAATTCCAATACTTCTATGAATTGAGTCTATAGAAGTATCAATATAAACGTTCAAAAATACACATATAAGGTCTACATTAGTGAGTCACTTGTTCAGACTTTAAATTTGACACGTACTGCAAATAAGGGTAGGGGGATGGTGGCAAGTAGGTTTGAATTTCAGAGCCAGCAGTGGTAATATTGTCGTTGGTGCAAGCCATAGCGTCTACAACCAGTAGTCACACTACCAACGTCCCCACTACACCAGTTCTGTGATGGGATTTTGAGACTTTGTCTTGTCAGACAGTCTCCAGGGTAGGTTCTCTGAGCATCCCAGAGATTCTGTGAGTTGCCTAGTATTTTTCAGTGAATTCTTTTTCTCCTTAAACTGTTACATTGGTTTCTACTGATTGTAACTAACAACTGTGACTGATAAACTGACCTCATTTGTTTTCCTCTAAAGTGCCAAATCCTTACTGCCTTAGGACATTTGCTCTGGTGCTCCCTCTGCCCTGATCTCACCCGTCGGGTTCCTTTGTATCACTCAGGATTTAGGTCAAATGTCATCCTTTAGAAACAGCTGAGATCCTCCACAGAAAGAAGTGCTACATCCACACTTTTCACTCTTCATCAAATATCCACGTTTTCTTTTCTTCACAGAACTTACTAGTAGGTGAAATTATTTAGTTCACATTTATTTGTTTATTTGCTTATCTTCTCCTCCACACCAAAAGAAACTGCAGAAATTACCTCACCTGGCAAAGAGGCACATAGTGTGGGCACAGTAATATTTGCTGAATTAATAAATGATGAATGAATTTTATATCTTTGTCTTGTAATACTTATGAAATTGGGAATATCCTTTGAATATTCATCAATTATTTGGTTAAATAAATTGGGGCACACCATGCAATGGAATATTATGCACCTATTAAAAAGATGGGTTATGGGGTGCCTGGGTTGCTCAGTCAGTTGAGTGTCCGACTTTGGTTCACATCATGATCTCACAGTTTGTGGGTTTGAGCCCATATTGAGCTTTGTGCTGACAGCATGAAAGCTGCTTCAGATTCTCTTTCTCCCTCTTTCTGCCCCTCTCCTGCTCATGCTCTCTCTCAGGAGTGAGTAAACATTAAAAAAAATTTTTTTAAAGACGGGGTACATTTTATATATCTTAACATAGAAAGAATTCCACAACACTGCCAAGTAAAACAGTCACATGTAAATGAAAGTAAATATAAAGTGATATTTCATATGTGTAAGATGCCTAGAAATAATATGGGAAGATACTAAACAAATTGTTAAGAAAGAGAAGCCTCCGGGGTGCCTGGGTGGCTCAGTCGGTTGAGCAACTGACTTCGGCTCAGGTCATGATCTCACGGTTCGTGGGTTTGAGCTCTGCATCAGGCTCTGTGCTGACAGCTTGGAGTCTGGAGCCTGCTTCGGATTCTGTGTGTGTGTGTGTGTGTCTCTCTCTCTCTGCCCCTCCCCCACTTGTGCTCTGTCTCTCTCTCTCTCTCTCTCTCTCTCTCAAAAATAAATAAAATGTGAAAAAAAAACTTTTTTAAAAAGAAAGAGAAGCCGCCTACTTCTTGCCATATATATATATGGCAATAATCATGTATGCATTGAGTCTTTTGGTTTCAAACAAACAAACAAACAAACTGGTCTGAAAAAGATAGATTTATTAGAAAAATATTAAGGTCTGATATCCTTTGTAATGAAAGGAAAACTTGAACACACAACAACTGAAAGGGCAGAAAGGATACTGGGTCTCAGAAACTCCCAGAAACAAAGATATAAAAATTTTCAGATCTCTTTCCATCGGTCTCTTACCCCAGCTTCTCCATGCATGTCAGCTTCACTCTGTCTCACTGCTATCCTTCTGCTTCCCAAGTCTCCAGAGGGGGATGGTGGCGACACACTAGAGAAATCTGCTCTCTTTAGCTTCATCGAAGACTTCTTAGAACCATCTGTAGAGCACTTTCCTGTAGTTTGTCCTAGGTGAAGGAGGAAGTAGTAATGGGGACAGTTTGTAAAAAAGCACATACATGACTTTTAGACCGGGGCTCTGAATTCTCTCGCCTCAACAGAATACATTTATAATAATGTAAATGATGTAAGATTCCAGCGTTGGACATACATGGTGAAAACTTTTACATTGTCATTAGGGTAACTGACTCTGTCTTCTAGAACACTCATGTCTTTATGTTCACATAATCTACAGGCAACAGCTTATCTTTAAGCATTGTTGAGAAGTCTTCCACAAACAATTTGGGAGCTGTATGTAACTCTGAATAGGGACTGGCAATAGTTGTAGTACTGCACCATTTCTCATAAACCTTGGTTGAATCTTAATCACAGTTATTTGGATCGTCAATATTTTTACAGAATATTTTTGCCCAGTCAGTCCCATAAAAATCCATAAGGTAATGTTTTAAAATTGTTAATATATTGGCGTAGACTACCTGCTGGTTTGTTTTATTTCAGTCTTAACAGAATAAAGGATTATTGCCTCTTCAAAGCGACTCAAATGTCCATCAACTGATGAACGGATAAACAATAACGGGTATAGCCATACAATGGAATATTATTTGGCCATGAAAAGAAATGAAGTACTGATGAAGTACTAATATATGCTACAAATAGAATAACCTTGAAAACATTATACAAAGTCAAAGAAGCCAGGCACAAAGGACCACATATTGTAGGATTCCATTGATATGAAAAGTCTAGAAGAGGTAAATCTGTAGAGAAACAAAGTTATTACTAGTTGCCTAGGTCTTGGGTGGGGGGGAAGAAATGGGAAATTCAAAGACAATAGCTAAATGGTGTGGGGTTTCTTTTCATGGCAATAAAAATGTTCTAAATTGATTTGGGTGCTAGATGCAGGATTCTGTGAAGATACTAAAAGCCAATTAATTGTACAGATTAAATGACTGAATTTTATAGCATGTGAATTATATATCAATAAGGCTGTTTTTTAAAAATGTATCCATACAAAATATATAAAGAATTTATAAAACTCAACACCCAAAAAACAAACCATCCAATTAAAAAATGGGCAGAAGACATGAACTGACATTTCTCCAAAGAAGATATCCAGATGGTCAACAGACATATGAAAAGAGGTTCATCATCACTTATCATTAGGGAAATGCAAATCAAAAATACAATGGGATATCAGCTCATACCTGTCAGAATGGCTGAAATCAACAACACAAGAACCAACAGGTGTTGGCAAGAGTGTGGAGAAAAAGGAACACTCATGTGCTGTTGGAATGGGAATGCAAACTGGTGCAGCCACTTTGGAAAACAGTATGGAGGCTCCCCAAAAAGTTAAAAATAGAAGTACCTTATGATCCAACAATCACCTTACTGCACTACTGGGTATTTACCCGAAGAATGTAAGAACACTAATTCAAAAGGATACATGCATCCCTATTTTTATAGCAGCACTCTTTATAATAGCCAAGATATGGAAGCAGCCCAAGTGTCCACCAACTGATGAATGGAGAAGGAAGATAGATACACACACACACACACACACACACACACACACACACAGAGTGAAATACTACTCAGCCATAAAAAAGAATGAAATCTTGACATCTGCAATGACACGAATAGAGACAGAGTATAATGCTAAGTAAAATAAGTCAGTCAGAGAAAGACAAATACCATATGATTTTACTCACATGTGGAATTTAGGAAACAAAACAAAAATGATCATGCTTGAGAGGGATGGTGGCAGAAGAGAGAGGCAAACCAAGAAACAGACTCTTAACTACAGAACAAACTGATGGTTACCAGAAGGGAGGTTGGTGAAGGGGTGGGTGAAAGGTGAAAGGTATTAAGAGTACACTTATTTTGATGAGCACTGAGTAATATATTGAATTTTTGAATCACTATATTATACACCTGAAACTAATATAACACTGTATGTTACCTACCCTGGAATTGAAATTTAAAAATATAAAGAGTGCTTAAACAAAAAAACAAACAAACAAACAAAAAACATGTATCCATAGACAATAGGTAAAATTGGCAGGGTTGTATTTCAATAAAATTTTATTTATAAAAACACATGACTGGCCCAGGGGCCATAGTTTGTTGATCTCTGTTCTGGAGTAATAAAATCTCATAACTTTTGGCTGGGTATTGACCCACTAGGAAAAAAAGTATTACTATTTCCAGCTTCTCTTGTAGAAGCTTGTGTTCAATTTTTGGGAACTGTCCTTAAATGGAAGAGGTGTGCCGTTCTTTGTAGGTCTCTATCCTTCCTGTTCACTAGAATGACTGGAGCTCTTGCAGCCATCTTGGACCAGGAAGTCACACACAGTGGGGCAATAAGGTCGGAGGAGCCTGAAATCCTCACCCCATGAATCACCATACTAATCCCAAGATAATTCACCAGATTTCTTGAAAGAAAAAAATAAACTTGTCATATTAAAAACATAAAAGGGGCGCCTGGGTGGCGCAGTCGGTTAAGCGTCCGACTTCGGCCAGGTCACGATCTCGCGGTCTGTGAGTTCGAGCCCCGCGTCGGGCTCTGGGCTGATGGCTCGGAGCCTGGAGCCTGTTTCCGATTCTGTGTTTCCCTCTCTCTCTGCCCCTCCCCCGTTCATGCTCTGTCTCTCTCTGTCCCAAAAATAAATAAAAAAACGTTGAAAAAAAAAAAATAATGACTTTTATTTTGGTGCTTTCTATTACTCTGTGCTCATGGCTGAACCTAGGTCCAACTACTAAAGCCTTGAAGAGTTAAAAACTAGCTCTGCTTCCTAAAAGGATTTTAGGAATCCTTCCTAAAAAGGATTCCTCTGCTCTACAGGACAGGAAAAAAAAAAAAAAAAAAAGGCCCTGGAGGGGTTCAGCTTTACCTTGACATGATTAGAATAATGTCTGAAGAGCTCTAAAAAAGTGTTACAAACGAGCTCTAAATATAATATGCTTACTTTTGTTCTTGCGAAGACACAGGGCTACAGTCACAATAGCATATCTTCTCCATAAAGGTATGAGGCATGAAGCAGGCCTAATATTTTCATGACCCTCCCCCAAAGTATCTCTGTGTTATAGAGTCACACTGGTATATACTGAATGTTTGTTCTCTTAAAATTCATATGTTGATGCCCTAACCCCAAATGTTGCTGTATTTGGAGATGAGGCCTCTGAAGACTTAAAGTTAAATAAGATAAGCGTGGGGCCCTGATCCTATAAATTAGTGTCTTTATAAAAAGAAACACCAAAAATACCTCCCATTCCCTCCCTTCTCACACAGGCAATGAGGAAAGGTCATGTGAGGACATAGCAAGAAGGTGGCCATCGGCAAGCTAGGAAGGGAGTTCTCACCAAAAACTGAATTGCCCAGAACCTTGACCTTGGACTTCCAGCCACTAGAACTGTGAGGAAATAGTTTTGTAGTATAAGCCGCCCCAGTCTGTGGTATTTTGTTATGGCAGCCTGAGCAGCCTATACACACTCCAAAGGGAAGGTGTGGAAAAGAAGGTTCTGCTTCAGCATCATTTTCCAGTTACCCTCTGACAATATCCACTTCAATACTGACAATCATAAGCTGGCTTCTCATATTCGGGACCTGCCTGAAATTTCAACTTACCTCTTACTCTTATGGGTGATTTGGAGGGTTTTGGAGGTTCCGTGCTGGGATGCCTTCTGACTGCAACTCCTGTGACATGCAGAATGACCAACCATCCTGAGTTGCCTGGGACCGAGGGATTCCTGAGACTCAGGACTTTTGGTACTAAAGCATGGAGAGTTCCAGGCAAACTTAGACAAGTTGGCCATCCTAGATGAGCAATGCATTCTATTTCCCCCATTCTGCTCCTTCTATAGCCCCAGACTTTCTGATAATCCCCACCACATAAACTCCCTCAGTTGGAGTCCCATTTCTCTTCTAGGAAGTCCTCTTGGGCAAGAGTCAAAAGAGCCCCAGGCCAGCTCTCTCATTCCCACATGTGGTACACATTTGGTGCACGAGAAACACTCGAACATCATTTGCCCTGACAAACTATGGGAGTGACAGCTGATCCCAACATAGCAACTCTTCTTTATTCCTCTGCCCAAACTTCTCACTGACCCATTTCTCCTACCTTAGGATTCTCAGATGTGAGTCAGGCACTACTGTACTTCTCAAAACCCAAGGGAGACATATCAAGTTCCCTAAGTAGTGCCTTTGGAGCCCCACTCGGTAGACTTGACGGGGAGTGAGGAAGCATAACAATGGCCCTCTCCAAAACTCCTCATGAAATCACCTCTTTTATAATATTCTAAGCCTTGAAATTGGTGACAATCTCCAATAATTGAAAAGCCAGTTTTTGGACTGTGGTTACCAAATACAGGGAGCAAAACTGACCAAGGGCCCCAGAGGCTACCCTCTGAAATCTTCTGCCACATTTGCACCAAAAAGCAAGCTTTCCATGGGCTGCTCCAGCCAGGACTGAATGCAGCATAGATAATAAGGCAGACTCCTTCCTAGGAGGACTCCTCTGATGGCAGTTTTAGCTTGAGCATTCCCAACAGCCTTGCCAAATCTTCCTTAGACTGTTCAGCAGCCTGAGACACTTCCACCAACCTCGTCCGACCTCCTTCACAGAGTTTCAGACTTGCACCAGTCTGATGGCTCTCTCAGCCTTCTCTCCTTTCTCTTTCACAACTGTTTCCTCTAACAAATTCTTGTGCACTTAATCTCATCTTAACTGTTTCTCCGAGGGCCCAGACTAACATAAAGATATTTCCTTTGAGAGGCGCCTGCGTGGCTCATTCAGTTAAGCATCTGACTTCGGCTCAGGTCATGATCTCGTGGTTCGTGGGTTTGAGCCCTACATTGAGCTCTGTGCTGACAGCTCAGAGCCTGGAGCCTGCCTTGGATTCCGTGTCTCCCTCTCTCTCTCTGCCCTCCCCTACTCACACTCTGTCTCTTTCCCTCTCTCTCAAAAATAAACATTAAAATTTTTTTTAAAAAGATACTTCCTCTGAAAACATGCATCTTGTCAGGACCTCACCTGATGTTTCGTAGTTGTTGTATTACAGTGCTGCAGGCAACACTCCCACTCCAGTATCCAGTTATGCTACTAATTACAGGATGAACGAATGATATGGTAAGAGGGAACCCCAGGGGAATCTATGGCATTTTACTTTTTTTGTTGTTCAGAACACTCTAGGTTTTGTCAAAATATATGTCTAATTTGTAGGAGTATAATGCTGAAATTTTGGTAAGAATTATCATAGTGTGTGCTCAATGTGTGAGTGGGAACATTGTATATGCAAATCTATTTGAGTGGGCAACAGGTCTTGTGCCAAGACTTAGATAAAAGGTTGTTACATGCTAACTTGGAACTACAAAGCAACCTCAACCCCAATATCCCCCAATATCAGCATTTTCCTTTATTCCCCTACATTTTATATTTTCTTCCTCCCCAATCCCTTCTCATTCTTCTCTTCTATGTTTTCACTGTATTTCTGTGCCACTCCTTGAGAGGTCACTAAAAAGCAACAGTGGGAAGCAGAATACAGAAATAGAGAATGAAACCTTTATTTTGCACAGTCTAAACCTGATAAATAGCTTAAAGCTGTACCCCAAAGAAAGCAGAATAAAAATAGCTTTTTATACTTGTTCTCCAGAATTTCAAGTGCCCCAAATCCTTCTCTTTCTCTTAGAAGAAAAACTTTGATTGTAGGATATTTTTATACAAAGGTGTGTGAAAAACATCAATACCAAAACTGTATTTTGATAACATCCTGACAAAAACCAATGCTTTTCCTAACAGAATTCCTGTAATTTGTGTCAAGGACTGTCATTGGTCAAAATCTGGCAATATGCCTTTGTCTTCATTATTGCAAGCAATTAAAAACGATTTGCTGCGGTCAATTTGTTTATTTCCCTATATTAAAAAGATATTGTAGCAGATATAAAAAATAAAAAGAGAAGAAAAGAATTAAATGGCCACTCTTCAAATATTATCATTCTTAATTCTGATGTATTTGTTTAGTGCTTTTTTCTATACATAATTTATTTTTACAAAAATATTGCCTCGCTCCCATGATATCCAGCACTGGGCTCTGTCCTTCCATGAGGACACGGTGCCCCTGGGACCTTTGACACCCAGGGGTCTCAGAGTTCCCATTCTAAGGAGGTGTTGGGGTGTGTGTGGCTATTTCCCCACCTGGTGGCCTCTCTGTAAAAGAAAAAGAAAAACAAAACAAAACAAAACACAGCAAAAAGAAAAAAAGACCTCACTGGCTATTCACACTTCAGTATTTGAAAGCTGGTTATAGTTAATGTTGACATAAGATCAAAGTACTGGTTCTCAGTCATATTCTAAAGAAATGCAAACCAAGAGAAACAACTGATTTGGTGGAAAACCCAAAATAATAGCTGTCAGTCCTTTATCAAGACCGACTGGACGATGATGACAGGCCTCGAATGGTCCGAACAGTCTTGACTTTACAAGTGCCCGACAGGAGTTAAAATGTTTCCCAGCTCCAACAGTCAGTGCCCAATCCCCACAGTTAACCTGCGGTCGAGGTCAGCAAGAACCCTCCAATGTGCAGACTCAAGGGGTAGGAGACCAAGTGAGATCCCAGGGCACTGGGTTAGTTTAGGTGACCCGGCACACAGTTCGGTCTGTGTCCACCGCAAAGACCACGGTGGCTTGGCACCATTCAGTGGGCAAATGTTGCCGAGCTGAAGGTGAACGCCCTTGCCGAAGCGACCTGCCAGGATGCAAGCACCAGAGATTGGGATTTTGCTAAACGTAGGCATTACGGAGATTTAAAAGACAGGCTCCGCAGCCAAACTGAGGGGGTCAGACCAGCTCCAATACAAGCTGAATGACCTTAGACAATTCACTTGCCCTCTGCGACCCTTAATGTCTCCATAATGGAAAGCATAAAATTTCTTCCTCCTGGGCCTGGTGGGAAGAAAGGATTTAAATGGCACGGCAATGCTGATGTCGAGCACAACACAAGACACTTAAAACTTGATACAAGAACTCGTTAGTGAATAAGACCCAACCTTTCCTGTCACCGTCTCTACCGCACCCGCTTCCGGAGCCCCTTCACCTCAGCCGAACGAGAATCCCTCCGCGCTCGCGTCACTTCCGGGAGACTTTGGTCGGGGCTCCTCGACATACCCGGATGCAACTAACATGGCTGCCATCAGTGAAGGGCCGCAGTGGAGTTCGAGTCAAGAGCTGCCCAGAAAGCGCTCAGAGTTGGGCCTTCAAGGAGGCCTGTCAAAGGACAAAAGATGAGATTACTAAGCGGCAGGGTACTCCAAAAGACCTAAAAAATGTGCCTCCGCGCTTCCTGTTAACTTGCCGCCAAGTGTTTCTAAATGAGCCGCCCCTCTTGGCAGGGTGGGGCCTCGTTTCTTACCCAGGCTTACCGTGTGTGTCGGGTTTTGGTTTCTGTCTCTCCGCGTAGTCCTGGAGTTGGGCGGGCACCGCGGGGGCTAGCCCGGGAGGAAGGGGCGGGCCGGAGGCGAGGACGGAGAGAGGCGGGGCACGCTAGGAAATTGGGGGCGGCAGAGGTTTGGGGCGCCCCACTAAGTGCCCTCGAGCTGCCGTGCCCGTTGGAGTCTTGTTCCTGGTCTTTTGGCCCGACATGCACCTTGCCGTGGGGCTCTTAAATTTGGCCATCGGGCTGTTCCCTGCCGACCCAACCATACTCAGCTTTAGACTTTGACCCTCGAATAATATCCGGGATGTGATTGGTCTTTAAAAATCCCAAACATAAGCAAACTAATAATGTTAGTTTTAAATTTCAGAATTAATAGGGAAACTTAACATGTTGAATATTGGGTTATTTTTCTTTTAAGGTTTAAAGTTGGATAACATATTAGAGCTTGTGAGATTTCTTAACAAAAGCATTCTTACACTAACGGGTACAAGAAAATAAAATAATATTTAAAATATTCAGAAAATTGTTGCACTTCGCTACTGCGTAGTTGTCATGATGAAACACAAAGACACCGGAATTGTACCTCGTGATAAGACTCTAATTGCGAGAGGCTTCTGCAAATACAATAATTCTAAATATAGATATATTCGTTTAGGTTAGTTCTCTCCAGTTTTGTCTCCGGGTGAAACCAGAACAAATGTGAGTTGATTGGTTAACATTTCCTAGTAATTAAAGTTACTTTTTAACTGCTTAACTGTATCTGTTGCATTCAGAATCTCAGTTGAAACTATGTAATGAACTCACGATGTGAAATGTACATATAGAATGTAATAAACTCATGATGTGAAATATACATATAGAATGTTATTTTTATAACAAAAATATAGAAACTAATATGTAAGGCGGGTTGACTCTATATAACACGGTGTGTTATCATTTAGATTTTCACTTAAACTCCCCAAATTAGAAGAGCTGACCAGAAAGACTTAAAAAAGAAATGTAGATATTTAACCATTCTCTAAACATGCCATTGTTTGAACAGAATGGCATTAGAAAGCACCTGGGATTTATTTTTACAATTATATACTATATGCAAGGCACTGAGTTGATAATGAATGGGAAAGTGCTTTACAACATATAAAGGAATATGTTGATCATGAACAGTACTCTCACTCTTCTGACCAAATCATGTCTTCCTAGGGTAGGTACATTTTAACCTCCAAAACTTGTGGTTCTTGTACAAGTATTAATATATATGGTTGTAATAATATTTTATAGAAAGCAAAAATAAATGAACTGTTTATGCATTTTGAATATTCTTTCCTTGTTTATATATATGTTGTTTCAGGTTGTGTTTATAAATGCATTCATATACATCAGAGTCCTTAGTAACTTGATAATCATAGTTGGTGTCAATTCTTATTTTTTGTATGGTTTTTTGCAGGTAAGTCTACTGGGTTCTTGGCATAGTACCATGTGGACCTGGACAAAGCATTGTTAAGGTGGAAATTTTTATTAATCAGCTCAAATATTTGACCAGTCTATTTATTTTCAGTATTTTAGTTAAATAACTAGATGTGGGCTTGGTATAGTGAGCAATATTTGTAGGATAATTGGTCACTTTAAATTTCCTACCAAATGTGAAGTTTGATCTCAGATAGTTTTTGGCACTTACCGTATGCCAAACTCTGTTAAGTCCTATACGTGCATTATCTTACTTAGTACAATGTCATGAATTAGGTCTGTTAAACTGTTTTTTACAGATGGAGAAACTGAGTCAGAGGATAAAGTTCCTTGCCCATGGTCCTAAAACTAGAACCATATTCTAGAGCCTTTCTCTGCATATATCTGAAGACTTTGGTAGAAGAATAAGAATAGAACTCAGAACCTGGACTCATACTACCTACCCTGCTTTGTAAATTAGTGCAAGTCATCTAACCTGTCTGAATTTCATTTTCCTCTCCTATAAGAAACGAACACTTTCAACTATTGTATTTAATTGAATCTTGCATCATCAAGAATCCTTAAGAATGCCTTCACCATTGTCTCCCATATTGTCTTCCAAGCTTCTGACACCTGTTCCTTGAGTTTTGACACGCATGTGCAGGCAGTGACAGCTCTCCCTTTGAGCACAGCCTGGTCTGACCACGTTGTAAGATGTGGCTGTTTTCACAGCATCAAAATGTAAAATAAGGTGCTTCTTGGAATTGGTAATATATACATAGTAGATGATCTCTGAGCTCCTTTCAACCCCAATTCTGTGACATCTCTGACAATCTAATACTTTACTGCTGGTTTATGTATTTTTTAATGTGAATGCTCCAAGGTAAAACAAGCTTCTTGGTAATGGAAAAGTGGGAACCATTCCTGTCTTTTTCATTTCTAAATCTTCACTTCCCAGAACAATGCCTGGCAGGTAGTAAATGCTCAGTAAATATTTGCTGAACAAATTAAGCAAATCTTCACATTATAAATACAGCTTTTTAAAAAATTGTGTTTGACCTGAATTTGACATAATATAGAGTGGTATTAACAGTGAAAAAATACTTCGCTAACATTTTTTGCATTCAGGAAAATAGTCTTATAAATAACAGTGGTCATTGTTTCCAAACATCTTTTCTGTGCGTTGTTATTGGTTGTCATCAAGTGTGTGGTACATTTTGTTCCTTGAAGAGGTATAGTAAAAATTGAAATGCTGGCATATAGACTTTTAAACAAGGAATCAAACTGGTTTTTGGTTTTGTTTTTTAGTTAGCAAAAGTATAGGAACATTGGTTAATATATAGAGATTTTTATTTTAACAAAAGTTGGGAAAATGTTATTTGATACCTTCATTAAATTTTGATGAGTATTCTGGAGGTGATTAACCATACCATCCTTCTAAATACACAAATAGTATTTAATGTGTCTGAGTTATGAATGCTAAAAATAAACTATAATTGAAAGACATTTTGAAACTGTGTGAACAGGCAGAAAAGCGTTCAAGTTTTGAGGTGGCTAAGTGTAAGATAATGTAACTGAAGAGATTATCCCAACTATATTTATAGTATGTCTGATGACGGCTGTACTTTCCGTTAGAACCACAAAGGAGACACAGGAATTATCATAGAGTTGTAGACAGTTCTCGGGAGATAATCAGCTAAGTGTTCTGCTGTGGCCAGAAAAACCAAAAACATGTGAAATATCATCGGAAAAGGATTTGGGAAAATCAACCAAAAATATACCCTGAAAAAACACAATGGTCTCTCTAAAATGAGACACAGACAGTTATTTTATATTCATGATGGATAGATCTAGAATGTTCCAAATCTCTAATTCTATAGCTATAATGACTATAGCTACGGTTTTCCTCACATAATTCTGGAAAGTCTACATGCTTGCATACCCAACTTTTAAAGACTAAATACTTGGTAGTCGAATTTACATAGCTACTAAAATCTCTGCCACTAAAATGAAACCCTGTATCACATTATATTATTACTGAATGAACATTAACCACTACCTTCTCTGAATTTCCACTATCGGTCTGCTTTTCTCAGGGCATCTTTTCATAGAAAATGCAGTTTTTACTCATTTATGAGTTACCGCCTGTGCAGTAATGAGGAGGGAATAGTGTTCACTTAATTCATCGCAAAGGCTGTATAAATGTATATTTTCCTGAATCCCCAAACTCAAAGGAGAATAAGGCCAAGGGCTCACAGGACATTATGAGTTCAAGTAAAATAATTAATTTTATGAGGTTTTTATGGAAATTTATGTATATCGATTAAATATTCCTATACATTTTGAAGAACTGAAGGATGACTGATATTTATCACTGAATTTGGAGCAAATATGTTCTTTGAATTCAAACTCTAAAGGATTTTTTAAAGTACCTAATGGTAATGCTTTGTACCACCTCAAAATAATGTTTTTCTTTAAAATTTCTATTATTTTCCCATCTTTAAAACAAAATCTTTTTGCTTCCCTCTAAATAAATCCTAGTAAGCCGCTTATCCCTTTCCTGGGCTGCCAACTAGGTTGACCTGCCAATTATGACTTCATGTGACTTCATCTAGAATAAAATCCTAGGATACATTTATTTTGTTTTGTATATTTTCTCCACATGTTTAGGAATTTATGTCAAATATATATGATTTAGAAAGTTTGACATTTGTATAAAATCTTAGTGAATCAAAATAATAAAATCAGGCACGGGACACTTGAAAGTAACCCAGAAACAAAATTTTAAAACCTTCTCAGGGGGCGCCTGGGTGGCGCAGTCGGTTGGGCGTCCGACTTCAGCCAGGTCACGATCTCGCGGTCCGTGAGTTCGAGCCCCGCGTCGGGCTCTGGGCTGATGGCTCGGAGCCTGGAGCCTGTTTCCGATTCTGTGTCTCCCTCTCTCACTGCCCCTCCCCCGTTCATGCTCTGTCTCTCTCTGTCCCAAAAATAAATGAAAAACGTTGAAAAAAAAAAAAAACCTTCTCAGGTTGGGCGCCTGGGTGGCTCAGTTGGTTGAGCATCCCACCTTGACTTCAGCTCAGGTCATGATCTCGTGGTTCATGGGATCTAGCCCTGCACTGTTAGTGTAGAGCCTGCTTGGGATCTGCCCCTCCCCTGTTTGCACATGCACTCTCCCCCTCTCTCTTTCTCAAAATAAATAAACTAAAAAATAAATAAATAAAATATTCTCAGGTTATTTACCTATAGCAAAAGTGGATTTATAAGCGTCACATTTAACCTGTACAGCAAGTAAATTCCTTAAAAGTTTTTAGAAAAGGAATACAAATAAAATGTTGCTAATTCATTATCGGTTTTAGTTTGGTATATTGAAGGTAAAGAGTTTTACAAGTTCACAACCTTATTTTTTAGATCCTGATTTTTTCCCTTTGAGGTCTCAACCATGACTTCTTCTAATATAGGGTGCTCAGAAATGTTATCGTGCAAGTTGGTGAAGAAATATTACATCTCCTTTCTAATATTTATTAGAAAATCTTTTTTTTTTTTTAAAGTAATCTCTACACCTGTTGCAAAGCTTGAACTCACCACCCTGAGACCAAGACTCAAGTGCTCCACCAACTGAGCCAGCCAGGTGCACCAGAAAATCATTCTTTATAATCAAAAGCTTAAGGCTTGATGACCCATTTTAATAGAAAATTCTTTTTATGCTCTGCCTCCGAATTTGGTGACCGTGAGAAGTCTCTTGTTTCACAAATGACATTTATGAATGCCTGCCCAGGGCTGAGAGACAGACATGAAAAGATCACTGTATCTTGCAACAACCCTGGAAGTATCTATATGAGAGTGACATTTAAACATGTAAGTGCAATGAAGGATGATCGGTACTGTGAGGAGAGTATGTACAGGGTAGAGAGAGACACGGGTGATCCTTCCTGAGGTCTAGAGCGTGCTAAGAGGGAGGAGAGTGGCTTCATAGAACTGTGATACCTTGGATAGCCAGGTTCCTTTGAGGAAGCACGCTAAACATTTGGGGGGCTGTGTTCCTCAACAGAGACAGTGTTAGGATAGGACAGTTTATCACTGGACTAGACTCTCCTAAGCAATGTTATTAGCATTCTTGGCTCTATCATCCTTTCCCACCAACTAGCCTCAGTCGGCATCACAAGGAGCAGTTGGCTTCCTCACTCCTGGGCTCTGATCTTCATGCATGTTCAACACAGTCCGACTGCACCACTTTCGGGCCCTTTTCTGTCCATGTGTTTCATCCTTATTCATTTCCTTTCATTCTCCGAAGACTTTGGTACCTGACTTGCAGTTTCTCTCCCTTCCCCAAGTCCCACCTTTATGCCAGGTTACATAAAATTCCATGTGGATAACCCAGCCAATATCCTGGCCTCTTGATTGCTTGACCTCCTCAAATTCAATGTCCTTACCTTTTCTATAAAGCTACCCACTCCCTGGACCTTGTCATCACTTATGTCAACTTCACCCTTAAAAGTTTAAAATAGGGGAACCTGGGTGGCTCCGTCGGCTGAGCATTTGACTCTTGATTTTGGCTCAGGTCATGATCTCACAGTTCCTGGAATCAAACCCCATGTCAAGCTCTGCACCAATAGCACAGAACCTGCTTGGGATTCTATCTCCCTCTTTCTCTGGCCCTTCCCTGATTGTGCTTTCTCTCTCTCTCTCTCTCTCTCAAAATAAACATTAAAAAAAAAAAAACAAAAAAACTTAAACTCTTCTACTTTCTGCTAATTTCCTCTAACGGAATGATTTCAACTTCAAGAACTCCAGGCCCTTGACTGTGCTACTCTATCAGTTTCTTCTGCTTTTCACTTCTCATCATTTCAACCATGGCACTCTTGCAATCTTGTCTTTCTGTTAAACCTACTCAGCAAAACCCAGCCGTAGGTCAGAGATGATAATAGCTAACATATGCTGTGTGCTTCTTGTATTCCAGACAATTCTCCAAGTTTACCAGGATTGTCTCCTGTAATCTGCATAGCAGCCCTACGAGACAGGCATTGTTATCATTTCCATTTTGCTGATGAGGAAACTAAAGCAGTTTCTATCCTCTAAGTAGTGTCTTTAGAATATGAACCCAAGCAGTTTGCTCCTAGGAACCATGCTCTTCACGATCACTTTAGACTTCCTTCCAAACCGTCTCCTCTGCTTCTGTGTTTGGACTGCTGAACTGTTTTAGGGACAGAGTGGGTTTGGCTAGATGGAGAATGTAGAAAGTACTCGTCTTAGCCCTTGGTTCAGTACCTACCCTCATGGTAAGTTTCAAGCCAAGGCAGGAAGCATAGAGGGAAGTAACAATGATGAGGTATCTAATGCCACCGGCTACTTCTGGATGTCTGTAGCCAAAGGGAGAGGAACACTACAGAGAGAATGTGCATCAGTCTGGGGGTTGGACATGACATATCCCCTCTGCTTGATGACCAGGTAACTACTGAACTTGAGAGACTGAACTTGGCTTTGTCTGCAATGGAGTAGACAGGAGAGAGTCCTCCGTCTGTTTTGGGGACAATCACTCTCACCAGTTTTTCCTCTGGGATTTCTTTCTCAAGATGTCCCTCTTTTTTTTTTTTTTTTTTTTTTTTTTTTTTTTTATTTTTTTTTCAACGTTTTTTATTTATTTTTTTTTTTGGACAGAGAGAGACAGAGCATGAACGGGGGAGGGGCAGAGAGAGAGGGAGACACAGAATCGGAAGCAGGCTCCAGGCTCCAAGCCATCAGCCCAGAGCCTGACGCGGGGCTCGAACTCACGGACCGCGAGATCGTGACCTGGCTGAAGTCGGACGCTTAACCGACTGCGCCACCCAGGCGCCCCAAGATGTCCCTCTTTTTGTCATGGATTTGTTGACCCTGACATTATCAAGTGACAGGATAAAGCTCTTGAGAGCTGATTGCTCCAGTTAATGGGCCTACCAATGTGGCCCTCTCGTAGTTATTTTCGGGCTTTGGTTTTGACAGTGATTTTTAGCTCCCAGTACAAAAAAACCTTTCCTGTTGCCATTCTTAGGTACTTAAAAGGCAAACTTTTATATTCTATGTATTTAAAATAATATCAATGACTTCTTACCTTTAATATCAAAGCCACCATACTTGCTGTATGTAATACAGAAATGATATCTTCACAGTTCTGAACCTGAATTTGAGTTACTCAGTCTCAAGAGAGAAGCCTCTAGAGAAGGCTCACTAGCTTCTAGTGAGTAGGGATTCTTCTTAGAAACCGCTTTCTGCTTAAAAGACTTCCTAGAGAAAAAGCACCCATCAGAGAACACTAGCAGCACAACAAATACAGGTTCATGATTTTGCCTGGCAATTCTTCCCTGTTTCCCTTTCTCCACAGGAGCTATTTTAAATTTCTGCTCACCTAAGACCTTCCCCTCGTATCCACCCACCCCTGTACCCCTTCATTCTCAGCAGATTATTTTACCTCTCATTATCTCAGAGAAAATAGAACCCATAAGATGCGATCTTTCTCACATTAGTACCACCAAACCTTCTAACTTGCTTAATTGGTACCCATTCTTTTTTTTTTCCTCCTTTCACAATGGAAAAGATGACCCTCTTCTGATACAAAGCTCTGGATCCCTTCCCAGTCCTGTTTCTTCGGACCTTCGTTCCTTTACTTATCTTTGGCTCTTTCCCATTGGCATTTAGGTATTTTCAAGCCTTTTCTATCTTAAAAAACTAAAACCTTCCTATAGCAACTCATCATTCTCCGTGGTTTATGAAAGAGTTGTCTCTATCCACAGTTCCTTACTTTGTATTCCTATTCTCCAACCAACTGCAATATTTTACCCCAAAGGAAGCTATCAGGTTTTTTTTTTTTTTTTCTTAACATTTATTTTTGAGACAGAGAGAGACAGAGCATGAATGGGGGAGGGTCAGAGAGAGGGAGACACAGAATCCGAAACAGGCTCCAGGCTCTGAGCTGTCAGCACAGAGCCCGACGCGGGGCTCAAACTCAAGGACCGTGAGATCATGACCTGAGCCGAAGTCAGCTGCTCAACGGACTGAGCCACCCAGGCGCCCCAGGAAGCTATCAGTTTTAAAGGTCTCCAGCTGCCACTCTGTTTCTAAATCCACTGAGCACTTTTCAGACCTCATCTGACTTGACTATTCTTCAACAGATGGCAGTTTAACCACTGCCTTTTCATGAAATCTTTTTTTCCTTGGCTTCTCTGCCACTACTCTTTTCCTTGAATCAGATAACTTACTTCTGTAGCCATTCCTTCTCAGTGTCTTTAAGGGCATCTCATTCATTCATTTTCTCATTCCTTACTCATATATTTATTAAGTATCTGTTGCATGCCAGGCACTGTACTAGATGCTAGAGACAGAATCTGACATAAAACCCAGAGTCTTTCTCTGGAAGAATGTACTCCCAAAACATACACTCAAAATTTAGCATATGTTTTCAAGGGTTTCACAATTGCTAAATCTTGTTTATCACTCCAGATTAAGAGACCTTGCCTTGGAACTTCCAATCTATCTTAGTAGAATCTTTTACAAGAACATTAAAAAAAGGGGGGGGGAGTGGGGAAGGGGGGGCACAGAAAGTGAAAATGAAGGCAGCTTTTCCCAGAAGAGAGATTTTGTAACCATTGTATACTTCCTCTGAGATGTTAAGATTAAACCAGTTCTTCAACCTAACATTTGTGAACAAGGCACTATTTCCCCACCCACCAACCCCCACTCCTTTATGCCTTGATTGGTGTCACAAGAATAAAATTCAGGAAAGCAACTTAACACGGCCTTTAAAAGGAGAAAATGAAGTGATAGAGCTGGTATCATTATTTTGAAATTAGATTGAATAGGATTCTAGCTTCTACTAGCGTTCAAATGCTGAATAGGATGTCAGCTTCAGAAAAGGGGACAAGCAGGAGGCTGAGTAATTCCTCACTTGATGAAACTATTTCTAGGGACAAGAGAAGGAAATGGTCCTGGTGTTGATATCTTGTGGTCACAAGTAATAGGACATTTGCATTCTGGCAGTATCTTTTCATGCCATCCATGGTCTACCACCAGCCTCCAAAAGGGATGGGTGCTAAGAAGGTCCAGGTCTTTCTTCTCATTACATGTTTTTAAAGGAAATATCTTTTAGCCAAAGAATCCATATTGAGTTCCTTTGATCACTGAAAACGACCAGGGAAAACAAACAAACAAATGATAAGACTCATGTTTCTTCTGAGACTATTGTGTATGAGAGAAAATGTTTGCCAAAATTATTTTTTCATCCAACAAATATGTTGAGCCTCCACTGCTATGCTCAACCTTGGGCATGTAATGGTGAGTAAAAGCAGATAAAACCTCTGCTCATAAAGCTTACAGTTTAGTGTAACACCACCAGTTACCAGACAACCACAGAGAAATATAAAAATGCAAATTTAACAGGTAGTAGGAAGAAGTATGAGGTTATATGAGAGTCTAGAACAAGAGAATTTGACTGTGCTAAGGAAGTCTTAAAATAGTGCTCAGGCTGAAGACTGACTGAATGTTGTGTACGTGTACAAGGAAGGAAAGTATTCCCCAGATAAAAGGGCTAGAATGTGCAAGAATCTATGATAGGAAAGAACAGTCAGGAAAGAGGTATGAGAAGAAAGTTTGGGTGGCTGTACAGGGGAGAGAATGAGGAGATGAGGCTTGAGGTCGGACTTGAGTTTTCAGAGGATCCCCTTGTTTGAGCTTGAAGAAAGGACAAGCGTTGAGTGGAGCGGAGGTGAGAAGTCCAGTCATTCAGGTGTGAGATAATGGTAACTCAGGCCAGAGTGGTGGTGATGGAAACATAAGGGAAGAAGTTGATTGTACATGGTATTCGTCTTAGATATGAATACTGGGTTAGATTGGATATAAATTTTACTGATAGTTTAGCAGAAACTAAATTTTGATTTTTCCTTTTGGCAGTGAAATAAGAATTACTGGTTAAAAAAAAAGTATCTATATATACTATATATACTATATATACTATACACACACACACACACACACACACACACACATACATGCTTTTAAAAAGTTATGGAGGACCACACTGGGACATAGAAGATTAGGCCCTCCTTGAAGCTTATTATATACACAGAATATGAACAACTAAAGCCTCAAGTTTGAGAAAATTGAGTCGTGGACCTTTGAGACAACCTCCAGATTGAAAAGTACCTCTATAATTTTAAGGGTAAAACTAATTTTTATAACCAAGTTTGAGATTATTTAGCTAGTTTGGATGGCCTAATGGAGCATTCTTTTGCCAATATTCTAAGTGATTTTTTTACCCCATCCCTTCTGTAACTCTACTCATCTCTAATTTAATGCATTTAATTTAAATGCAAATTTAGACATGATTCCTAAAAGATAAATACCTGTGGTAAAATTGCAGGAAAATTCCCCAGCACATTTCCTGTGATAGTGAAGGTTTGTTGCATTGGTCACTTGAGGGCAATCAGCAAGCTTTGAATTAACAGGGACACTTACTATGCCTACACATCTGAGCTTGTAAGATGTACAGTTGCTTCATCTTAAGTGGCTTAAGACATTCATAGATTACAGCACCACATTGGTAGGTATAATTAGCTAAAATTTTATTTTTGTTTCCAAAATATGGTTCAGTAGCATTCATAACCTTCACAGCACCAGCAACTGTAGGAGTAGGAGCCATGACTATAACACGCCTCTCCCAAAATGTATGGGAAATAGAAACATCTTAACCTTCAGAAAAATGAGTATGTGTGTGTGTGTGTGTGTGTGTACACAAGTGCATAAAAAAATCTTTTACCTGAGATTGTTCAGAAGTCTAAAAGATGGCATAGCGAAGAGAACACAAGAAAATGTATAAATATCTGGCCGCATGAAGGCGAGTACAGGAAGTAGTACAGAGGAATCTATCTCTTATGCTTTTGGCTGCAAGTAACAAACCCAAACTCAAAGATTAAACAGCAGAATTAGCTCTTACAACAGGAACTCCAAGTGCAGGGCAGGCTTCAGGGGTGGTTGCCTCTGTTCATTGGCACAGTGATGTCATCAAGGACACAGACTCTTTCCAACTCTTTCTGCCATCTTTTGTGTTGTGTTGTAGGAGAAAGTGTCATTATGATGTTAACATCAAGCTGAGCAAGATGGCTGCAGCAGCTCCAGGCATCACATCCAGAGCTACACCACTGCTTCTTCCATAATTTGCAGCATTCTGCAAACTTATCTGGCTTCTTACAAGTTTGCACTCTCTCCTTTGAAATGATCTCTGAAATCGCTTTTGAGCTTCCCACTCTGGCATTGCCCATTGCATATTGCCAGGGTCTTCATAGCCTCTTTTGATTATGAACTAATTCTTTATACTTTGTTGGCTACTTTTGAGGACTTGCCCCAAAACCTGAAACCCTCACTCAGTTGAATTCTAGACTGAATAGATTCAATTTATAGCTTTATAAATTCCATTCTCTTCTGCAGTTGTGTAAGACTCCTGAGAAGACTTACATTAAGCCCTTTTTCCTCTTTCCTACCACCCACCACAGATCACTGATAAGGGTCCCACCCTTTATCCTGGATTTGCAAAATTGGTTCAGAGAATCTAGATCAAACGTAAATTTCTCTATCATTCCCATCTTCCCAAGCACCTTCCTTTGAAGGTGTTTTCCTTACCTGTCTCATTGTCTTAGGACTAGAATCATTATATTCCGTTGTGATTTCTCTCAGGGATTTATCTTGGTTGTTATTTGAAACTGGTATTTTAAAAAAACTTTTTTTCTTTTTAATTCTAACTCAATTGAGAGGCAAAATGAAGTGGCCTTCCCCCTCTTCTGGAAGGACTTGCAAATACAGATCACTTTGTTACTTGAATCCCTCCTTGGCTCCCTTAACAATCCTCGACTCCTGGGTATTGCTTCAGGCTTCCTGTGGAAGGAGACTCAGAGATTTTCTGTTATTCCTCAAGAACCGTCTGCTCCATCTGGCCATTCCCAGATAAAACCATTCTTCTTCCATCTCTCTCTAATTTCAGTGGCCAGGTCACAACCTTCCCCATCATCCAAATTTTACCCAAAAGGAGAAATCAGATGCCGATTTTATTGAACTTTGTCCCTACACCTCAGATTGGCTAGAATGTTACTCTTTCAACTCTGAGCAGCTAGTATGTTTCTTATGAGGAAGGACAACCACTTTAATTTAGCTGAAACTAAAGCAGACTTAATTGCCAGCAACTACATCCTGAACTTCCAACTGACTAGGTCCAGTTACCTTGATGGATCAAGTTTCCCGCAGGGACTTAGATCAAACCAACTGACTACATTTTTAGTGCAGGTAAATGTGTTTCGTTTCCCAGTTGAAGAATCCAAGTGGGTAACTTGCTGATTGGAAACTTCAGAGAAACTGAACAAGAGGGTATTCATAATTTTTATTCAGTTTAGAGAAATCCAAAGGTCCGAGTACTAAAGGCCTCATTTCTAGGATCTTTGCAACCCTTGATATAGGATAAAAGCTGGGCTTTTCCTGGCTCAAAAATGCCCTACGGCAAGGAGCCTACAAAGAAGACTTTGAGGCCACTTCCTTGTAGGATCAGAAAACCTCTGTCTGGAAAGTAACCTTTTTATCTTTGTTCTTCTCTTCCATGTGGATTTCTTATGACTGCATGGATTCATGGTGATGCTCAGCATCAGTGCTCCTCCCTGTTATTGGGTCCTGAAGATGTGGGCCCCTTTTAAAAAATTTATATATATATAAATATACATATATATAAATATACATATATATATAAATACACATATATATAAATATACATATATATATAAATACACACACACACACACACACACACACACACAAATACATACACCTGTGTAACCACCACTATAATCCAGATCTAGAACATTAGCATTACCCTAAAAGGTCTCTGGGTGCCCTTTCCCACTAAACCTCCCCAACCCAAGTCCCACCCAAGCAACCATTGAGAGTAACACCCATGAGACAAGGATCTATCAGTGTGGAATAAACCTGTCTTTCCTAGAGTTCTAAACAAATACAAGTGCAGATTTCCCCCACTATCTGAAAATAGAGCATTCTATGAAAGCTTTCGTAAGCCAAATGTTGTAAAGCAAAGAAGCATTTACCATGAATAAATATGGAAGATTGTCTGAGTGTTCCCAGACCCAAGAAGGATACATCTTGCTAATGGATGCACAATATAAATTGAGATAAAGCACAGGTGCTCACGGATCCAATTCAAAGCTGTGGCAGCTTGATGCTGAGGTGTTCGTGTAGTTCCTGGGGAGGGAGCTTGGTGGGCCACTTTCACTACTTGGGGTATGTGCTGCCTCTATAACCTACTGCAAAACAAGCACTGGATGCTACTTGCTTTTTGCCTTTTCCATCAAAGTGAATATCCTCTTTGGATTTCTTTTGGTTAGTGAAAACACATACCGGTGTAAGTCTTTCGTAAAAGCAAAGTAGTGTAACACAAACCTTCAAAAAGTGGGGAAGCCATATATAAAGGGTTCTCTTTGGAGTCTGGCTTCTTTTCTTCGGCATTACGTATCTGATGTCCATCCATGTTGTTGATGTATTTGTAGTTTGTCTCTTTTTATTGCTGAGTATTATTCCACTGTATGGATATGCCACCATTGGTCTATCCCTTCACCTGTTAGTGGGCATTTGGAATGTTTCCAGTTTGGGGCTAGCTTTTGTTCGGATATATGTTTTCATTTCTTGTGGGGAAATATCTAGGAGTGGAACGGCTGGGTCATATGGTAAGTGGATCCTTAAATTTATAATAAGCTGCCAAACTGTTTTCCCAGAGTGTTTGTACCATTTTATATTTCCACCAGCAATATCTGAGAGTTCCTGTTACTCCACATTCTCACCAATATGTAGTCATTTTAATTATAGCCATTCTAGTGGGTGTGTGGTAGTGTCTCGTTGTGGTTTTCATTTGCATTTCTTCGATGACTACTGGTGCTGTAGATCTTTTTTTTTTTTTTTAAATTTACATCCAAATTAGTTAGCATATAGTGCAACAGTGATTTCAGGAGATTTCTTAGTGCCCTTGAACCATTTAGCCCATCCCACCTCCCACACCCCCTCCAGTAACCCTCTGTTTGTTCTCCATATTTGAGTCTCTTCTGTTTTGTCCCCCTCCCTGTTGTTATATTATTTTTGTTTCCCTTCCCTTATGTTCATCTGTTTTGTCTCTTAAAGTCCTCATGTGAGTGAAGTCATATGATATTTGTCTTTCTCTAATTTCAGTTAGCATAATACCCTCTGTGGATCTTTTTTTATGTGCTTGTTGGCCATACTTACATGTTTTGTCACGTGAACAAATGCTTATGGGCACCTGATTTTACTAGGCAGTGACACTTCATCTCTGGCCCATTTGAACTTCTAGAATGGCTACCAGAGTCGCACTGTTCCTACCTAGCCACACACCCTCTTGACTCCATACCTCCTCCCTTTCTGTGGGTCACAGATCAGTACGTTGTTTTTTTTTTCTTTTCTTTTTTCTTTTTTTTTTTGTGAAGGGCCAGGTAATAAACATTTTAGTCTTTGTAGGTCATGGCAACTTTGTCACAACTATTCAGCCCTGTCATTGTAAAAGGTGCCAGAGGCAACATGTAAGTGAATGCATGTGGCTGTGTTCCAATGAAACTTTACTTATAGACCCTGAAATTGCCACAAAATATTCTTTAGATTATTTTTCAACCATTTACAAAGGTAAAAATGATTCTTAGCTTGCAGACCTAAGCTTGCCAAACTCTGCTGTAGATGGTTCACAAGATTTCACTATGTCCTTAGGATGCAGTAGAATCACACAGAGAAGTTTAGAGTCCAGTTCCACAACCTACTGGTTGTGTGTCCTTGGGCATATCTCTCCCCCTCACTTTTGAAGGAGACTTTCCAGGGGCGCAGTTGGTTAAGCATCTGGCTTCCACTCAGGTCATGATCTCACAGCGTGTGAATTTGAGCCCTCCGTCCTGCCCAGAGCCTGGAGCCTGCTTCGGATCCTGTGTCTCCCTCTCTCTCTGCCCCTCCCCCGCGAGTGCTCTCTCTCCCTCTCTCTAAAATAAATAAGCATTAAAAAAATAATAATAAAAACAAAGGAGACTTTCCGGAAGTCCCAAACAATGCTTCCACTTACATTTCATGGCTGAAACTTAGTCACGTGGCCATGCCTCAATGAAAGGGAGGCTGGGAAAGTCCTTTTCGCTTCATGACCATGCACCCAGCTAAACTTTTGGGTTCTGTTACTGAGGCTGAACGGGTTTTGAGGCAAGTAATGCAGGCTGTGCCACACACTCCTTGTCCACAGTCCTATCCAGATATTCTCTGAGCCCTAGAATAAGCTCTTGAATTAAATTAGACACTAGCCTCAGTCCCAGCTACCTCCTTAGGAGTTGTTTTGTGGAGCAATATTTTTTAAGTTACAAAGAGAAAAACAAACAAACAAACAAACAGACTTTAAAGTCCAGTGATTCTAAATACAATCAGTGAAAACTCCTGTTAGTGTTGACAAAAATGTCACCCCCCAAATCTTTAGAATATTACCATTTCAGATCTCTTGTGATGTTCTATTTTCCATTCTCTTCCAAAGTTCTAGATCAGATTATGAGGTTTCTTCTATTTCTGGTGATAACAATGCTTTGGTGAACAAAAACATCAGCGTGGGCTTTTTCTACCCTGCTATTCGGTAAAAATTCAAAATAAATAGGTTTAATTATTTTAAATAATTTTTTTTTCCTCCCCTAAATGCTTGTCTCTACACCTGAGCTTTAAAAAAATTGATAGTGGTAACATTTGAGTGGAGCCTTGGTTGACCATCTCCAAAGGATTTCATGATAGACCTAATCTTATTCCAGATCTTTGACTCACTGTCTATTATTTAGACAATACTTATCTACATACATGGGAAACTCTTACAAGGTCAGAAGAGGGCATCCCAAAAGTTTAGGCATACCACATCAAAAATATTTGGGTGGGGGGCGCCTGGGTGGCTCAGTCGGTTGAGCATCCAACTTCAGCTTAGGTCATGATCTCGTGGTTTGTGAGTTCGAGCCTCATGTTGGGCTCTGTGTTGACAACTCAGAGCCTGGAGCCTGCTTCAGATTCTGTCTCCCTCTCTCTCTGCCCCTCCTTCACTCATGTTCTCTCTCTCTCTCTAAAAAATAAACATTAAAAAAAATTTTTTTTAAATATTCGGGTGGCAATGAGGGCCTTAGATTATTTGGATTTAGAGGGTTAAAGCCTTTCTATCTGGATGAAAATTAACATGATTTTATACTGTTATGGAACAAATAGAACATGTTTTGTTTACATAATTTATATGCCATGATTTTATCATGTTTCTAACAGTTGGCAAAACTGCTTTGCTTTTGTGGGAACAGTAGGAGCACATGTTTGCCTGTTGGACTCCCGTCCTCCAAAGCTGTTTTATGCTGAAAATGTGTTCTCACCAAAATGGAAAAACATCACCATCTTCACAAAGGCTTTATTTGAGGGTGTTATTGTTATGTTAGCCAGAGATTTCTGGGTTGTATAAGTTTGGGGTCACCTAGAGTGTCTATACTTAGAGAATGAATTGATTTATTGTGAAGTAGATGTATTACAATTTTTGAATCAATAAATGGCCATTCTGGAAAGCCTTCTGGTTCTTTACTTGCTGTTAAGTAATACATCTTTGAGCATTGAGAATGGGATCCTATTAAAAAGAAACCTGCATGAGTACTTACCAAGTCTTTCATCTAGAACTTCTTTGAAACACATAAAGAAGTCAGTCTACCTTATCTGAGATGCTTTTTATGATTTCTAAAAAGATATACAAAATATATTTTTCCCAATTGTAAAAAGTAATCCATATGTACTATAGAAAAAGAACACAAAGTTATAAAGGAGAAAATTAAAATCAACAGTCCCACTAGCCAGCAATTACTATGTTAAACCCTTTGACGAACATCCTTTAAGATGATCAAATTAAGTTAGTTGTCTTTGAACCAACTAGACTTAAAAGTGATTTTTTAAAAGTATTTTTTAAAATGTTTTTATTATTTTAGAGAGAGAGAGAGAGAAAGAGAGAGACACACACACACACACATAGCCTGAGTAGGGGAGAGGCAGAGAGAGAGGGAGACACAGAATCCAAAGCAGGCTCCAGGCTCTGAACTCAGCACAGAGCCTGACGTGGGGCTTGAACCCACGAACCGGGAGACCATGACTTGAGCTGAAGCCGGACACTTAACGGACTGAGCCATCCAGGCGCCCCTACCTTCAAGTGATTTGTGAATAAGGGAGGGCTTTAAGCCTCTCTATAATCCAAAGACTGTTTTTACTTAGCACCTCACTGGGAGGAATATCGGTAAAACATGAGTCTTCCTAAATGTACTAATTGCCAATACTCCAGCACATGCCCAATCCTTTCGTTATGTGTTTCTCAAAACCTTTTGGAGACCATGGTTTCTAGGATGACATATTATTTTGTGATGCCTTGATAATAGGACCAGTAGAGGATATATTTCCTGAAAGACATGAGCAATGTTTCCGTTTGGTGTGTGAAAGAAGGAAGAAAAGTGTGAAACTGGAGGGTGTAGTCCCATCATCTCAGATTATAAGAAGCCACTTCCCTGGTATCTGAAACCCACGAGGCACCTCTGCAAAAAGCAAAGACAAAATATTTGCTGAGCCACTTTCTTGCTTTCTGTGTGTTGGGATGGGGTGAAGACGTCCAGGGCAGTCATCTTTGTGTTCCCTCCAATGCCAAGCCCAAATCCTGGGGCCTAGTAGTGTAGTAGGATTTAGCTAAAGTATTAGCAATTAGGAATAATCAAGGTCAAAGAACACTTAAGGACACATTATTGACACCAGCTCCCTTCATATGCCACTTAACGAGGTAAGAGATCCAGATCTTAGTCATGGTTATCACCCTTCTCAGACATGTCGCTGGCCTAGTAATTAATATCTAAGAATGGAGGCAGGTACGGGAACAATCCGCAGACCAATACAAGAACATGGCTGTAATTAGTGGGCACATGCCACCAAGCCCTGCACTTTTGTACTGAGGTGATTTTCTGCGGCAAAAGAATGTCTTCTGGTGTCTTGGGAACCTTCTGGAGAAGACATGCATGTACAGAAGAGCTTGCTTCTGCATTATATGGGGCATAGTTTTTCAAAGCACAATCTCAAGACTGTCTGCATCAGAATCTCCTATAGTGCCTTCTAAAAATGCAGGCTCTTGATTCCCATTCCAGATTTACCGAATCAGAATCTTTTGGACTTGAGGTCTAGACGATTCTTAGGCAACCTGTTAACCTGTTGTTTGAGAACATGGGATTAAGCAGTGTTTCCAAGCTTTTTTTTTTTTTTCCCTGTCACTTGGAGTTAGAAATGTTTAATAAAACAATCCTTATTTTTACTAGGGCAGTACATTCATATATTCTATTCCATTCTTTTCTATTCAGTTTGTTGACTGTGATCCATTAAGTTGATTTCATGACCCACTAATGCTGAATTAGAAAATCGGACTGGCACAAGAACAGACACTCAGATCAATGGAACAGAATAGAGAACCCAGAAATGGACCCACAAACGTATGACCAACTAATCTTTGACAAAGCAGGAAAGAATATCCAATGGAATAAAGACAGTCTCTTCAGCAAGTGGTGCTGGGAAAACTGGACAGCGACATGCAGAAGAATGAACCTGGACCATGTTCTTACACCATACACAAAAATAAACTCAAAATGGATGAAAGACCTCAATGTAAGACAGGAAGCCATCAGAATCCTCGAGGAGAAAGCAGGCAAAACCTCTTTGATCTTGGCCGCAGCAACTTCTTACTCAACACATCTCTGGAGGCAAGAGAAACAAAAGCAAAAATGAACTATTGGGACCTCATCAAAATAAAAAGCCTCTGCACAGCGAAGGAAACAATCAGCAAAACTAAAAGGCAACTGACAGAATGGGAGAAGATATTTGCAAACAACGTATCAGATAAAGGGTTAGTATCCAAAATCTATAAAGAACTTATCAAACTCAACACCCAAAAAACAAATAATCCAGTGAAGAAATGGGCAAAAGACATGAATACTTTTCCAAAGAAGACATCCAGATAGCCAACCAACACATGAAAAAATGCTCAACATCACTCATCATCGGGGAACTACAAATCAAAACCACAATGAGATACCAACTCACACCAGTCAGAATGGCTAACATTAACAACTCAGACAACAACAGATGTTGGCGAGGATGCAGAGAAAGAGGATCTCTTTTGCATTGTTGGTGGGAATGCAAGCTGGTGCAGCCACTCTGGAAAACAGTATGGAGGTTCCTCAAAAAATTAAAAATAGAACTACCCTACGACCCAGCAATTGCACTACTAGGTATTTATCCAAGGGATACAGGTGTGCTGTTTCAAAGGGACACATGCACCCCCATGTTTATAGCAGCACTATCAACAATAGCCAAAGTATGGAAAGAGCCCAAATGTCCACTGATGGATGAATGGATAAAGAAGAAGTGGTATATATATATACAATGGAGTATTACTCGGCAATCAAAATGAATGAAATCTTGCCATTTGCATCTATGTGGATGGAACTAGAGGGTATTATGCTAAATGAAATTAGTCAGAGAAAGACAAATATGACTTCACTCATAGGAGGATTTAAGAGACAAAACCGATGAACATAAGGGAAGGGAAACGAAAATATAAAAACAGGGAGGGGGACAAAACAGAAGAGACTCATAAATATGGAGAACAGAGGGTTCAGGAGGGGTTGCGGGAGGGGGGATGGGCTAAATGGGTAAGGGGCACTAAGAAATCTACTCCTGAAATCATTGTTGTACTATATGCTAATTTGGATGTAAATTAAAAAAATAAAATTTAAAAAAGAAGAAAAAAAAATTGGATTCAGTGACTTTCCATGTTTCAACATTAAACATTCTACAACTAGGAGGGATTGAACAACATACAGAAAATAAAAAATCTCATCCTTTTTTCCCCCTTCCTTTCAGATTGTAGCCAATATGAAGATTGTCAAAATTCCTAGAAGCACAAGAGATGACATACCTGGGCTTTAATCTGTTGTGACTTTGAACAATCAAAATCTTTGGGCTTTTGTTTTCATCATCTGTAGCATGAAGCTAGTAGTTCCCTTTACATTTCTTAAAAATTTTCAAGTGAAATTAAAACTAAGGAAGCTCTGTGAACTCTAAATGCATACATTGAGGGGCTCCTGGGTGGCTCAGTCAGGCATCTGACTTTAGCTCAGGTCATGATCTCAGTTTGTGAATTCAAGCCTCACGTCAGGGTCTGTGCTGCCAGCGTCCAGCCTTGAGCTCGCTTTGAGTTCTGTGTCTCTCTCTCTCTCTCTGCCCCTTCCCTGCTCACGCTCTGTCTCTCTCAAAAATAAGTAAACATTAAAAATATAATAAATGCATACACTGATATAGACATTAAGTGTAATACATTAATGTAATACAATTAATGTAATTATGTCCTTTTACACTAATTATACTTGAAACAGTTTAGATATTGGGGTACCTCTACTCATAACACCTGTTGCTTTCTGGCCATAAGTACACTCCTTGATCCCTAGTGGATGGGCTTTAGAGGAAAAGGTACTGCAGAAATCATGTGACTGTTTATGCAAATATTTCGTTCTTTCTGTTATATTCTTAGTTGCTTTCATACAAGAGAAAGAATATTCCTGGGAGAGCAATCTAGATCTTTGGTCTCTGAGATACACTCTTAAGCCTTATAACCCACACACCCTGGTCATTGTTGGGAAAGTGGTAAAATACATGTTCATTAGTTTATTAATCATTTCAAAACATTGGAAAATGGTTAAAATATATTGTATTCATATAATTGAATACTAACAACCCTTCTAACATACATACTTTAATTTGGATGTATTTTAATTTCATGAAAAATGTTGTTGATATATTGTGGAGTACAAAGTTACATATTCAACATGCCAATTATGTAAATATATATGTATATATATGTATACATATAGGAAAAGTGCCAAGAGAAATTATGCCATTTTGCTTTATATTTTTTATTTTCCAAGTTTTCCATATTGACCGATGAGAAAACCACAAATGACCACGAACATCAATAGACAAAAAAGCCTTACTTATTTCTTACTTACTCTGTAAGTATTAGCATAATGGTAGCATTACCTTTGCTTTGATATATCGTGGAGATTGCCCATATCAGCTTATAGCAATACTTTGTTCTTTTTACATGTCACTGTAATGGTAAAACAAAGTCCCCTATTGATGGACATTTAGGTTTTTACAATCTTTTGTTCTTAACAGCAGTGGGGAAATAAATTATACTCCTCTCATTTTTTTAATGTTTATTTTTGAGAGAGACAGGGTGCAACCAGAGGAGGGGCAGAGAGAGAGGGAGACACAGAATCCGAAGCAGGCTCCAGGCTCCGAGCTGTCAGAACAGAGCCCAACGCGGGGTTTGAACTCACAGACCGTGAGATCATGACCCAACTTGAAGTCAGATGCTCAACTGACTGAGCCACCCAGGAGCCCCTAGGAGTGGAAATTCTTAATCCACACATACAAACCTGTTAAAATTTTACTCTTCAAAACAATTTCTACCTGAGTTTTAAGTTCAATTAAGTGGCAAAAGATATATTTAGGTGAACAGACCACTATCACTCACTGTTGACCCTGCTCCCTCTCACACCCTTGACTGTTTTGTGTCCCTACTTTTCTGAGATCAGATTTCAAATTTTCTTTTTTTTTTTTTTTTAAATTTTTTTTTTTAACGTTTATTTATTTTTGAGACAGAGAGAGACAGAGCATGAATGGGGGAGGGGCAGAGAGAGAGGGAGACACAGAACCGGAAGCAGGCTCCAGGCTCTGAGCCATCAGCCCAGAGCCTGACGCGGGGCTCGAACTCACGGACCGCGAGATCGTGACCTGAGCCGAAGTCGGACGCTTAACCGACTGAGCCACCCAGGCGCCCCTTTTTTCTTTTTTTTTAAATTTTTTCAGATTTCAAATTTTCTGAAGTATGTGTTGTTTAATAAATTAGAAGCTGCGATTGTTAATACACTAACTGATTTTAAGCTCAAAAGTCCAAAAGCTGTGTGCGATACACTTTTGTGGGCTTTGATGCTCAGTATGGAATACATAATTACTACACAAATGTTTCCTACCACTTTGGTTATACTCTACATCTGGATGGCTTTTAGTAAATATAATTAGGATTCCAAGTCTGACTAATACGATGACATGGTTCACTGAAACTACAAATATGTACCAAATTTATATTTAAAACAAAACACTAAAGCCATTTTACTGAAAACTAGATTTATTTTAAAATTAAGTGCATAGCACTCATCTAATTCCATTGGTGTAGAATTTAGCACCATACTCGCTATTTGCAATTAATGTCACAACACAGATACATTTTGGTTTGCAGTCTGTACTTGAGTAGTGTTTATTTAGTGGACTTTGGTAAAGCCCTTTATACATATCATTAATCTCTTCACAGTACACATTTAATGATGGTCCAGTAATCTCAAAAAAAAAAAAAAAAAAAAAAAAAAAAAAGAAAGAAAGAAAAAAGACCTACTTTAAAGACTAACCAATAAATTAAACAAAACAAAACCCATACAACTCCCCCCACCCCCGTCCCCCAAGGCTAGCAGTTGTGAGTTGTATTTATATTGAAACCTAATGTTTTAAAAATAGTTCTGATTCTCCAATCACCCCACCCACCCCATCCTGGGTATGCAGCAATAGTAACCAATTAATTATTTTATTCTACCCCCCCCAAATTAATCCAGTGTTTAGTTTTTTTAAATATAAACTGGGAAAGTGTTATAAGTTTTTTAAAAAGGCATATTCTTCTATAACAAGAATGACATTTAAACCAATCAATAAAAGCATTTGACAAGACATTAAATTACCATAGGCACCGGCTGTTGTTTCAAGTTGGGATCTCTATCCCAGTATCTTACATTCATAGCATTATTGAGGTAGTTAAAATACTGAAAATCGGACTCCAGGTGCTGGGTTCTGAATGTGAAAGATATCTTCTCTTTTGAACCCACTTTCCCCCAAATAATTCAAGCTCTCTTGAGGTAAGAACTACCAAAATCCAATTAGCAGCCTTCTAGAGGAAAAGTGATGATACTTTCAGAAAACAATTTTCATGCTTCAAAACTGCCATGAGTGAGTGTTCTTACCTGAGTGGTTTTTAATCTACCAGACTAATAAATTCACATCATGCCCTATGTACTCTATTATACAAGTTACCATTCTTTTAAGGAAAGGACATTCTCTAAGAATTCATGCTGGCAGAAGCCACCCACCCACATTTATCCACTGGAGCCATCTGGATCAGTCCACTACTGCGTTGAGTCCCTTCCTTTCCTAACAAAAGCCATTGGCTTGATTACTGAGACTCCTGCTGCATACCCACAACACATTTATAATATTGTCTTCAATGCATATTGTGGCAGTCACATACCTGCCATGCAATTTCCCTTCTATTCAAGTGCTATCTTTAAAAACACACACACACACACGCACACACACACACACACACACACACACACACAAAACAAAAAGACACACCTTACTAATTTTTAAATCAGAAAGCTTCCCTCCACCAAATCTCTGTTCTCCCACAGATAAGAGCACAATGTATACAGTTTCAGTTATTACAATGCTTTCTTTCTTTTTACGTTTTATTCCCTCTGAATTCTTTCCCCCAAATTGCCCTTGCTGTAATGACTTATTATTGCTGTTTTCACTCATGACCAATACAGTGAAATGTCCCAGGGCAGTTCTGGGGCTGATGTAATGAAAGTGGCTACTGAAATTTAGTCATCAGTTCCTTTGCCTGCTTACACTGACTGGCTGGATTGAAAGGCTGCTTATAAAACTTGTCTTCCACGTAACAAAGTGCTGCTCTAGCACAACCTGAGAACTACCCTGGCCACATTCCATTTCAAAATAAACCTACAGGACTTCATTCTAGTACTGACAGTTTACAGCCAAGCCTTCCCTTGGAAAAAACCTCTAGAGTAACATCAATTCTGAGTATAAATCATTGATTGCACCGAGAAATGCAAAACCTCTGTATGTATCATGAATGACAGGAACCACTTCATTCGTTCTACGCTACAATTATGTTCTCATTTGAAAACACATCCTAGCAAGAGTATTTTAACCTATGTTATAAAGGTAGTTCATACTATAACATTCCCAAAACATGTTGCATTACAGTTAAGTGTTTCCAAGTAGTACAAATTCCCTGAGTTAAATGTGTTTTCATTCTAAAGATATGAGGTTGATCACTTAGGGGGAAAAAATAAGAAAAACTTATGACCATGATTTTAAGAGATCTAATCCATCCTTAATCTTAGTACATGAATCCAGATACTTATATTGTGATAGGAAGTTATATAGAATCATCTAAAAAAAATTTTTTTTCTTTTACTGCAGATTGGTATAGAATAGCAATTCATGAGTTTAAACATAGTAAAAAATCCATGTGTGGATCAAAAATGGAACTCAAAACTGCAGAATAAAAAAAAAAAAGGACTTCTTCAAAAATTAATACTGTAACTTTCCTTCATAAAAAGACCATTTGGCAAGTCCACAGATAAACATTAGTCTCTGACATATAAGCCAACACTGGGCCCAGAGCCCACCGCAGGCCAATCTCAAAATGGCGATTTGGAGTCTGTCCAAATTTTGTTGTAGTGAATATTTTTGAAATATTTGGACCATCAGCCAGGGCTTGAAAATTTTTGTCATTACAGGGATGTGTTTTAACAGGATTTGATATACATACTGTTAAAGTGTTTGCGGTGTTTGTTCGGTCCTCCCAGGTGTTCGTGGCGCACTGAAAGGGATTTTCAGTCTTCCCAGCAGATGCTGGTATCTGAAGAGTTCTGATGCAATCTGGATCCCTTTCCTTTTGAAGAGAAGTTTACAAAAAGCTTGCCCCAGAGCTTCAAGTCACAAACAGTCTGGGTCAGGTATTACCTTCACATAAAATCACCTTTCAAAGCATGGAGTAATGCAAGGGTAATGTTCATTTATCTGATAACTCCGGTTATAAGAAACATTCAGACAGGGCTTAACTTCTACTGGTATTGCCAGTGACATCCCAACACCAGTCTGCACATGCCCAAGGCCCTGAACACTAGTTTGGAAGCCAGCAGGACACGTCTGTAGTGTGTAAGATGAGGTGTGTGTGGTGGATACAATCTGCTGACAGCCTGGTTGTTCCGCTACAGGATGGCGATACTGCAGTGAGGTCGGATGCGTCTGATGGAGATACTGAGGCTGCTGAAAGTGAACTGGCCGCGAGGGCTGAGAAGCTGACGGGAACACACTCAGCTGTGCTGGCTGGGACCCTGCCTGTCCTCTCTGTTTGTTTGCCTCTTTCACATCATTATCATGAGCGCTGCGTAGAGAGAAAGAAAAATGTCAATCCTACTACTTCAATTCGGGGCACCTGAGTGGCTCAGTCGGTTAAGCGTCCGACTTTGGCTCAGGTCGTGATTTTGCAGTCGTTGAGTTTAAGCCCCCCACTGGGCTCTGCACTGGCAGCTCGGGGCCTGAAGCTTGCTTTGGATTCCGTGTCTCCCTCTCTCTGCCCCTTCCCTGGCTCATGCTCTGTCTCTCTCTCAAAAACAAACAAACGCTGAAAAAAAAAATTATAACGTTACTTCAACTCTTCAACAGTTGACTCCATGGACTGCCCCACTGCCCAGGTAGCAGTCACTGTAACCATAATTTTAACAACAGTGAGATTTTACTCTTATCCTTCTAAAAGCTCCTTCCTTTGACACAAACCTTGGGAATTGGCTGCTGGTAGCTCTGAGGCCTATTTCCAGCTTGGGAAATATTTCCACAATAAGCACTTAAACGTGGCTGCCACTTTGGTGACATCTGGTGGCCCTACAATTTCAAGATGTGGAAGTGGGCAAAAGGGCAAGATTTGCCTGGACTGATGAGTTGTGAGCTCACGTAAGAGCAGCTCCTTTCCTTATCATGTACCCCAAATCATGACAGCAATGACAGCCTCTCACTGGAAAACAGCTAAAGTACAGCTTTCTGCCAAGTACTAATCATAAAATGGCTTGCTCATGGCAGCTAGTAACTGTCAGAGCCAAAATCCTAAAAGCTCTGTGCTTTTAAGAAGTTCTTTTCAGAGGGACACCTGGGGGGCTCAGTCAGTTAAACGTCTGATTTTGGCTCAGGTCATGATCTTGTGGTTTGTGGGTTTGAGCCCCGCGTTGGGCTCTGTGCTGACAGCTCAGAGCATGGAGCCAGCTTGGGATTCTGTGTCTCCCTCTCTCTCTGCCCCTCCCCCGCTCACACTCGGTCTCTCTGTCAAAAATAAACATTTAAAAAAAAGGAAGTTCTTTTTATGGCCTTGTACATGAAGAAAAGTATTGAGAAATCACAAACACGAGGTAAGGAGGCTTACATCAATAGCCGTTCAATGCACTGCACTAAAAAATCCCAGGAGTAAGCAGTAAGACGATGCAATCTTGTAGGCCACGTTGGAGAAAGACGAAGTATAATCCTTGAAGAAGCCACACACGCAGCAGCTACTAAAGAAGGTGCATAATTTAGAAAGGCATAATCTGTGGAGACATCAAAAATGAACTTAAGCAACAGAATACACAAGTTACAAGCTCACAAGTCACTTACTGGCGTCCACAATGACTCACCTTGCAAAGATACTTCCAGGAAGTAATCTGCATACTTGGCCATGTAGAGTTTAGTTTTTTCCAAGCAAATCATTGGCCAGCCATCATGAAGATCTGTTTCGTGTACTGCTTCAGAGAGATAATACTCAATGAAATGGGCAGCTGTTGGAAGGCAGAGGTTCCACTGAAAGGTTTCTAATAATAACAGTTCCATATGTAGCAAATTTTGCTTTGTTAATACTAGATTCATGTTAGTCATACAACCCAGGCTGTTGAGCTGTTCCAGCTTAGGCACACTATCTTCTTTTTCTTCGAATTTACCTTATAAGAAAAGGGGGGAGGGGTAAGACAGAGAGACAAAATGTTATACAAGTGATCATTATAGGTCTGGTCACTTCAATGGGATTTGCTGTCTTACTGCAAAGACTTAGATCCAAAGACATTCTTTCTCCTCTCTTGGGCAGAAACAAGTGTGCCAGAACTCTGGTTCTCATATTTTGCAGTATTCTCTCCTGGTGCCTCCATCCCTTACTCCTTACCCGCCTCTAAACAAAAAATGGAACATGTAAACATTCTGATCTATGTCATACTGTATAATGAAAATAGTCATATGTGCCAATGAAAAAATAACTCTCAAATCACCAGCACAATCTTTTCCAGGAAACTTCTTTTGGCAAGGGGGGAACAGCAGTGGTCAGTGGGAGAACAGGCTTTTATTTTAGAATAGGAGAAAGTTTAAAGAATTTCATGCCACGGAGTTATCTGAAATCAAAATAGCTAAGCTTCAGGGGCACCTGGGTGGCTGAGTCGGTTAAGTGTCCAGCTCTTGGTTTCGGCTCAGGTCATGATATCACAGTTTGTGAAATCAAGCCCCGCATTGGGCCCTGTGCCGACAGGTGGAGCCTGCTTGGGAGCCTCTCTCTGTCCCTCCCCTGCTCTCTCCATCTCTCTCTCAAAAATAAATACATAAAAACTTCAAGTGTTTCATTCTGGCTTATTTTCAGAACAATCTCAATTCCAGAGAGACAGTGGGAGAAAAAACTGGGTGAATATCTAAGAAGCATTCTCATTACACTGAAAAGCCTCCTCTTCTGAATTCAAACAAAACCTAGGTAAGTCTCTTACCAAAAAAGGAACAGGAGAATACTTTATATTTACTTTTGTATCCCCTTACAAAGTAGGAGTAGACATTCTGATGGCTGTACTTTATTATTCTAAGGCATAAACTTCTTTTCAGGAAATACTCATCTAAATGTACAGCTGAGGAACAGAATTCCCTCTCCAGCCCCAGAATAATGTTTCTACAGATTATTAATGTACCATCTTACACTTTAATTTACTGTATATAAATCATTCATTTTAGGTATCTCTAGAACTTATGGGTGGAAAAAATTCAAACTATCCAGTACCAGTATGGTTTTCAAGATGCAGCACTAGAACCAAAGAATTGTCTTCAAATCTCTCTGGGTTTGTTCCATGATGGTCCACAGAAGACAGGAAATTATTAACTAAAGCCTTCTACCTTCTACTATTATGTTCTATTTTACATTAAAACAGTCATATAATATTGCAATTATTTCTAATTGTATTGTATGCAATACAATCTATCATATAGATTTCTCACAAAAGCTTTTATACTTGTTCAAAATTATAGTTGTTAGACTATGTTACATATTACTATATAGAATTTTTTGTTTTACTATTTTGAGAACTATTTCAACATATTTGATTTCTTTGGAAATCTTGTAATTTTATTTTATCCATTTAAAAACATGTTTTGGAGAAGAGCCAGAAAGATTGTCAAAGCAATAGAAACCACACGAGCTTCCCTGTGAAGTTTCTTTTCCAAGAAAGGATAGGTTTATATCACGTGTTGGAGGTGCTACAACAAATGGTAATGGTCACCAGCCCAGATGTTCAGCAGACCGGTCTCAGTGGTGCTATTCAAGTCTGTCCGCCCAGGGCTGGGGAAAAAGTACTGCTGGCTACCTTGGGTCTGGCTTAAGGGGGAGGGGACCTGGGGTAGGTTTTGTCTCCTGTGCCAGGTGAGTCAAAGCTCATGACTTAATGAAGAGGTGAAGTCCAAAGAGAATTTTTCTCCTGCCTCAGAAATTTTGAGCATCTTTAGATCTAAATTACTCTTAACTATATATTGCTACAGGTAGGAGGTGATCAAAAAACCATGTACAATTCAGACTTTGAAAGAATCTAGATAGCCCCTCCCAATTCAAATCACATACAGATGAATTTCACAAGTGTTTCCAATGATATACTCAGTAGGGCTGAGAGCACTAAAGTGATCTTTACAAGCTAATCATCCAGCATCATCACTGCATAAAGATACGGGAAAGGAACCCACTGTTCTCCACTGTCAGAGTGGAGAATGTCCCAGGAATTTAGTTCCATCCCTCTGGATGAATCATTAAGGTTTTCAAAGTACCCTGCCATTTGTGTAGCAACAGCAACACCCTCAGTGTACTTCAAAGGAATATCATAAAAATTAATGTGTTTATTTACATCATGCTTGAAGTTCCTTTGAAGACATTAATACACTATAACTCACTAATTCAAGGATCAAGAATGTTTCGTATTATTTCTTTGAAACTTTCAACACTGAAAACAAAATTGTATAAGACCAATTTCAAAGCTCAAAAAACGAAGGCAATGAGGTTGGCTGATTCATTCAAGGTCAAGTAAGCTGAACCAAACCAAAAATGGAAGCCAAAAGGAAGACTTATGTTTGAATTCCCAAATCTGTACTTCTAGATCAAAGTATTGCACTAGGTTATATGGGGACAACAACTATCAAAATAGACAGAATTCTGTATTATTAAAAATCTATGGGGTTTCTGTATTTATAAAGTACTTGGCGGTTACAAGTGTAAAAAGAAAGCCTTTGTACCTTGACTTGCAAAGTTAAAAACAACCTGTGTACTGCATAATGACTATACTTGGGATTTTATTCAGGCTTAAGTTTTTTGGAACTTTTTCATTATATATAGTGATATACTCCAATACATAGATACTAAAAGACTTAAAGATGTGTGACAGCGTCAGTGAGTACCTGCATTCATAACCATCATTTTTGTTGTGCTCAAAGCTATGTGCATGGATATTTTAAATCTACTTATCTGCAATACCACATACAGATCACAAAGATCAGTTTCTTCAATTGAAAGGAAATACCAGAAGCCATGTGATTATATTGATAAAGGCCCCAAACAGGAAATAAGGGCACAGGAAATTCACATCTGCTTCCCAGAAAATAAAGAATTAGACGCCACAGAAACAAAACATCGGACTTTCTTTCCTTTATAGGAAATGCTCAGATCAGCTATGGAAACCAGCACATTTTCAAAGCCAGCAGTGAATGGTAGGTACATGGCAGAAGGAGCCAGGATCCTATGTCACTGTATACTCTGCCAATAGACATTTCGATTCTTTTATTATTGAGCAGGAAAAAAGTCATCTTTGATACATACTAAGAATTTTCACAAATTTGTTAGACTACCAATCTAAGAGAAAAACCAAGTAAGGAACAGGAAGAGGCAATTCATTGGGGGGAAAAAAAGTTCTATTCATATTTAAAAAAAGGTTCTATTCATATTTAACTATTTGCATTAAAAAGATGTAAATCAAGTCAACTAGGAAGTAAAATTTTCACTTTTCAGATAACCAATTAAAAAGTTTTGTCAACCCATTACTGGTAAGCAAGGAGAAATAAGCATTTGTCACAGGTTTTCACTACTAATAGCCTATCTTACTTTTGGCTTCAGCCTGATTTTGAGATCATTTCTTAGTTACACAAGACCTTGACCAAATTATCAAAAGCCTCATATCCAAGACTGCTTCCGTGCTCTCTACAAGTTCAATGCTGATCACAGAAGCCAAGGGAAGCCAGGGTATACAAGACAAAGAGTTAGAATTTAAGAATTTTCCAGGATGAAGCACAGACTTTTCTGGAAAGAGCCAGAATCTTTAGAGCTAGGGAGTCAGACTAAAGATTATAGAAGACTTTATAGAAGAATTAATCACTATGATGCTAACATTTATGTTTCAATTTCCTATGTGTTCTTAAACATCTTACCCTACTTGATCCTCACAACAACTCTGTCAGTTAAGTGTCTTTATTTTCATTCTACAGACAAGTAACTTTAGACTTAAGGATTGTTGAAATGCATATTGCTGACAACAGATTCAAACCTAGGAAATTCACCACCGTAATCCCTACTCTAAAACACCATACGGCTCGCTCTTTCATCAGAGACAGCCTGTCGGACCTTTCTTCCCAGCTCCAACAGTGCAGACATACAGGCAGCTGGGTACAGATATTACCTGGAACTCACAAGCTGTGCTCCATCTTTGGCCAAACTACTGACAGCCTCCCATCCTATTTAATAAGCAGAAGCCACCGTCCCCCAGTCCTGTCAGCTGCAAGCTGTTCTCCACTTTTACGCAACAGGCTGCTCACCCTAAAGCAGGGAGCAGATGGGGAAGGCGGGCATACAGAGTTCAATCACTCTGGGAGGAGAGAAGCAGGACTTAAATAAAGTTTATGAAACCTAACTGGAGAGCTGCCAAAGATAAGAAAAGTGTAAGAATGTTAAGAAACACTAGAATGTACTCCACAAATTAAAAACAGACACCAGATACTAAAAATAGGCTACCAGTTTATACGCATCCTAAGTACTTTTGTAGCAGCAAACCTACAGAGTAGAGACAGACTACTAAGGGTCTCTTTGATTCCTGACCCAAGGATACAGCCAGCAGCTTAAACTCTTGACCACTGCCTACTTGGAGGGGCTGAGACCCTGGGGGATACCTATCTCACTCTCTTCACTATCCAGAGGAAAAGGAATAATGTAAAAACAATTCCTCTCTTTCGGCAAAGAAAGGTTAGGGGATGCCAGCAGAACAAAGGGAGGAGGTATCTGACGCTCAGCAATAGCTGATCAACAATTCATATTTAAGCCACAGGAATACAAATCCTAAAGCCTAATTCCTTGAAAATGTGCAAAAATCATCTTCAATAAGTTGATCATAATCTTAAACAGTAAGAGATAATTAAAAAAACGAGAACAATTAAAAGCTCCATTTCAATCAACCTAAGATGGTGCACAAATAAAGTATCTTTTCCCCAAATTGTGGAAATTTCCAGAACTTGGCACCAATGCTAAACACTGCATGGTGGCCAGAAATCTTAGATTAGGCAACTAGAATTCCCAGGAAACTTTAGCAATAACATGTAGTTTAAGAATATCTAGTTGAGTAACTCCTAATTCATTTGATAAGTTACCACTAAGTAAAGTCAAGTAAGTCACAAATGTAAGTCAGTTCACCAGGAATAATCTCCTACTTGGTTTCCACCACACTTTTAAGAATCTCAGGCATAAAGCAAGATGAGGTTTGGTAGTGGTAAAAGCAGTGATGGCCACAACAGGCAATATCATTTTTCACGAACGATCCTAAGTTTTAAAAATAACCTAACTTGCATATGTGATTTCCAGTGTCTATTATAAACTGATCCTACTATAAATTAACATTTTGTAGGATAAGAAGCCATTCCATTTGTGAATCCTCACACATCCAATGTATCAAGTGTGGGTTTTTCTAATCCTATGCCAACTATGAAAGCACAAAGGGCTTCACAGCCAGTGATGAAACACATACAGAATTGTACACGAGATTGCTTATGAGAATGAAACTTTAATTAAAGGTTAAATTAAAGGTTAATTATAAATGTACAAGTATTACCTCTCCAGCATTCTGGATAGAGGGGAGAGGAGCAGGTGATGTGTCTGGATCATAGAGGACAACAGATTAAAGGAGAAATATAGATTTTCAGAAAATAGTATTCCGGTAAGAATTTGGCTCAAGGTGTATGGGAACAGGGAGGGAAGATAAGACTGGAAAGGTGGCTGGGACCAGATGCAAGGTTCTAAGTGTTACATTAAAGAGTTTCTATCTTAACCCACAAAGAGTGCTACGTCACCCCCGGGGCTGTGTTTATTTATATGAAATGTGGTCCACAAAGAATTTGAAATACGCAGGAGGTTATCAGATCAAAGGAATAGTAGTAAGAATAGAAAAAGAAAAAGAAAAAGAAAATGAAAATCTGAGAAGAAATTAGTGCCAGAAATGGTATCACAAGGCCTGCATTTGGTTTTAGGTTTACTTTCAGTCAAAGCACAAAACTGTTCTACAAAGAACTCTGGTGGTAGCATGTAGGGGGAATGTTCCTTAGACAGCACCCACATAAGATCCCAAACCCTCAAGAGGGGGTTAGAAATGAAGGCAGTAGGTATTACTACAAAGTACTCTGAAGTGGGGATTACATTTCTACTGTAAATGACATTACTAAAAGAAAAACCCAATTTTAATTCCTTTACTCACCCTCTTTCTCTTCAGTCAAGATACTAACAATGAAATGAATTACAGGAAGAAACTAAGAGAAAGAGCCACCAAAAGACCCACCAGTACATTCTTCATCAGGTAACAAACAGGATTTATCAGAGTCTACCCTGCAGGCCACCACTGAGCCAGGCCTATTGCAAAAACAGTCTTCCCCATTTGTAGAAGCTGCCTGTGAACCTTCAGTTCATTAAGTCAACTCATTATGTAGTCAGTAGAAGGTATTCTAACAACACAAGACTATAGTACCTTTTGGACAGAGTTTCTCAACCTCAGTTCCACTGACATTTGGGGCCAGAAATTCTTTACGGGGCCGGGGGGGGGGGGGGGGGGGCTGCCTTGTGCGTCGTAGATACTTAGTAGCACCCTCTACTTACTAGAGCCCTCTACTTACTAGAGGCTAGTAGCACCCTCCCAGGTTGTGACGACAACCAAAACTGTCTCTACCCAATGCCAACTATTTACTGTGGGTCAGTTTTTCCTGGTTGAGAAGCCTAAGGCAATGGTTCTCAAATGGAAAGGTACATCAGAATCAGCTTTGGAACTCAAGCCCCATGATACAGATTCTAAGTCAATAGATCTGGAGTGGCCTAGACATTTGTATCAGAATCTTCAGGATGTAGGGCTTAAGCATGTAACTTTTTAAAAGACTTCAGAGCTAGTCTTTTAATGTCTAGTTAAGAATGATTATGCCAAGAAGCACTTTCAACATAAACTTTCTGATATTAGTAAACTGGAATGAATGCAATTTGGTGATGTTTCACTGACCTCTATATGAATTTATTTTATTCCAAACAATGGAAACTTCTAGTCATGTAGATGAGGTTCATACTTACTTGCTAGAAGCAGACAGGAAAGTGCAACTAAATGCAGCTGCTGGATGGAGATGTCATACCGATCCATAAATAAGTCCAGCAAATAGACAGCCAGATGTCGGGCAGAAGGGCAGAGAGTGAAGCGATTGCTCACAATGGCAATCAGGTCAGCAAAATACCTTCTGAGACTTAGTTGAGGGGACTGGCCTTTGTAGGAAGGCAACTTCAGCTCCTAAATCAAGAGGAACAACATTTAGTCTAACATGGCCTGTAGGAGTAGTATCCCTACAATGCAAAGACAACTTTTGCCCCCAATATGTTAGTGTTATAAGTGCCTAAAACACTTCTTGAAGGAAACACAAATTTGAAAAAGTTGAATGGAAAGATAATGAATGGCATTTAAAATCTAAAACCAAACTTTTCTCCTTATTTTTAAACATCTGTGAGGTGAGAAGTTATAGGTGTTTCATGCATTAATTATAGAAGGGATATATTCCAGCAAGATTTTTGTATCCTTTTTTCCCTACCACGTGTTTTTAGAAAAACTCTGCTACCAAAAACCCAACCACACCACACATATACACCCCCTTTAGGAGGCTCAAAGCTTTGGGGTAGAAGGTAACAGGTAGTGAATATGCTCCTAGTAGGTCAAATACTATTACACTTGCAGAGACGTGGAAGGTAGAGACTAGTATTCATCCACTAGTATCTTCTAAGCATGTTTCCATTTGAGCAGTTTTATGATCTCTCGTTTGCCATTACCTTTTCATACACCTAAAATTTTTCCCATCATCGCTGTTCAATCTCAGAATTACATGAACCATTTTTCGAAAATTAGAAATTTTCTATACTATTAAACTATTTCCAGAACATACAGAAAGCAGAAAGATAAAAAGGTTCTAAATTCATTTCATGAGATCAGCATAATACTAATATTAAACCTAATAGGTATCACAATAGCAGGAAATTACATAGATATGACCTCAAAACCACAGGCAAAAAAAATAAAAAAGATCAATTAAACTTCATCAAAATTTAAAAATTTTGTGCAAAGTTCACTCTTTTCAACAGAGTGAACAGGCAATCCACAGAATGGAAGAAAATATTTGCAAATCATATATCTGGTAAAAGGTTAATATGCAGATTATATAAAGAACTTTTATATATGCAATCCACAACAAAGAACTTGCTTAAAGATGGGCAAAAGGTTTAATAAACATTTCTCCAGGGGCGCCTAGGTGGCTCAGTCGGTTAAGCGTCCGACTTTGGCTCAGGTCATGATCTCACGGTCCGTGAGTTCGAGCCCCGCATCGGGCTCTGTGCTGACAGCTCAGAGCCTGGAGCCTGTTTCAGATTCTGTGTCTCCCTCTTTCTCTGACCCTCCCCTGTTCATGCTCTCTCTCTCTCTCTCTCTCTCTGTCTCAAAAATAAATAAATGTTTAAAAAAAAAAAAAAAAGGAAACATTTCTCCAAAGATATATAAATGACCAATAAACACATATAAAGATGCTCAACATTATTAATCATTAGGGAAATGCAAATCAAAACCATTACGAGATACCACTTCAGACCCACTGGGATTGCTATTATCAAAAAAATCCAAAACAGAACACAAGTGGTGACAAGAAGGGGAGAAATTGGAACCCTTTTGGAATGGTGGGAATATAAAATTGTACAGCCACTGAATAACGATATTACAATTCCTCAAAAAAATTAAACATAGAATTATTATATGATCCAGCAATTCCACTTTTAGGTATACACCAAAAAGAACTGAAAGTAGGGACTCACATATTTGTACCTCTCTATTGTTAGCAGCATTATTCACAAAAGCCAAAAGGTAGAAACAAACAACCCTTCAGTATATGAATTGATAAAATGCATTTTAGTTTAAGATGAAAAAGTTCTACAGATGTGGAGGTAAAAGTAACACAATGTAAATGTACCTAATGTCACTGAACTATCCACTTAAAAATAGTTAAAATTTTATGTTGTAAAAACTTTACAACAAATAAACACCAAAAATGGAACTTACATATCTGCCTAACCAATAAGAGCTAAAATTTTAGACAAAATGTTAGCCAATGTAATTTAGTAGTATATCCAAAGAATACATCATCATCAATTGTAGTACATCCCAGGAATGCAAAGATGGCTTGATAGCAGGAACTCTATTAATATATTTTATATATATATATATATATATATATATATATATATATATGATAGTCTAATAAACCAAAGATTATTAGAATATAATACAGTAATCACAAGTTATTACAGAACAGAGAGACAGAAGATCTAACCCAGCTCAGGAGATGGAGTGCTGGGAAAAAACAAAGCCAGGGGAGGCTTTCTTTAAAAGAGGCTTGAACAGGTCTTAAAGACTCACTGGGAAACATAGCTGGAAAACACTTTATTTGGTGGAGTTTATTTTTCACTATGTTAACTTATTAAATGTGGATAAAACAAAGGCAAGAACACCAAGGACCAACAGATTTTTAAGAGTGTGTCTAATACATTCTCTTTATATCATTTTAAATGGTAAACTACAAGTGCTTACCAGATGGCTGTCAGATTCAGTTTTCTTCATCCAGATACTACAGTTATGTAAGCATGAAAAAATGACCTATGCTTCTCTCAGCTTTACAAGTTTTTTTAATAATGTCTATTCCTGATACTCTAGAATTTTACACTCTTGTTCCCATCTGCTTCTCAGGATCTCACGGGACCAAAGCACGGAGACCTGAGCAGGTCGTCTCCATCTCCAGTCTCAAGTACGAGTCCATTCACCATCCTAAATGCCATCCCTTTCTCAGAACGGGCTACTGTCCAGCCAAGATGGAAATAAAGGCATAGAAGCAGTACTCACAACTGTAAATACAACTCTGTGGGATATTTTTGGAGTGTTTTTCACAAGCTAGCATTGTTCCCATCTGTCATAGACACTCCTGAAAATACTTCCCAGCCACCCTAGGATTTTAGTATACATTGCATAACAATATGAGAAGATAACAATATGAGAAGTGTAAGAAGACAGCTGCTTTATAGGGTTTTCTGGGGGAAGTGGAGGAGAAAATAGTTATATTTTACAAAAAATCAGAACAGCTGCATTTGGGGTTGAAGGGAATTTCCATTTGCTGTAATTTTTACCCTTCCCTAGTAGATGCAATGCTGCTGGTCAAAGCAACGATTACTCCACACACCTTGGATCTAAACAGGTAATTCCTTCCGTTGTGTCTAAATGGCAATTGTGCAAAGGAAGAGCTAAATTGAGATGCTGAGTTATGTGAGATTAGACCTCACACAGGCAGAGACAAGTCTGTCTCATCCACTATTACCATTCTAACACCTGGCATAGTACCTTGTATATTGCAGGTATTCATATATGTTGAATAAATAAGCATGACTATCCAACTAAATCACTAAATTAATAATCTAGAATTAATTTTTTTATAAGAAAAGTTGATTTTAACTTTTCTTGACTTCAGTATACTGCAAACAGGGGTCTCTCCAGTTCCACAAGGTTCAAGTTTTACCGATAAACATATTTACCGATTAATAAATTTTTCACAAAGTGTGACTATTGTGTCAATTGTGGCTTACACAGGGCTTAAAGATAAAATAAGACAACCCAGGGTAGCACGCCACAGGTGACCCAAGGTAACTTTCAGTGGCATTCCCTCAGGCCGCACGCTCCAATAGTTCGATAGTTCATAAGCAATTTTAATACAGGCTTGTGTCTTATTCCTTTGATCCTCCTTAGAGCCTAATACACAAAGTATTTTACAAACGTGCTGGAAAAAATCCACTTCCAACCTCAACTGACAAAATTAACTCAATGTCATCACTCGGATTAAAATTACACATAATTTCCATACCATGGAAATCTTTTAAGGAAAATCTTTTGAGTTTTAGGTCACTAAAAAAATAAAAGTATCATTAATATCAAAGAATTAATTTCACCACATACCAGAGGGATAAAGGGCTGACATTTAGAAAAGGAGAACATTTAAAACTAAAAGACCAAGGGCGCCTAGGTGGCTCAGTTGGTTAGGCGTCTCTTGGTTTTGGCTCAGGTCATGATCTCACGGTTCGTGAGTTCAAGCCCCACGTCAGGCTCTGTGCTGACAGCTCAGAGCCTGGAGCCTGCTTCGGATTCTGTGTCTCCTTCCCTCTCTGCCCCTCCCCCACTTGTACTCAGTCTGTCTCTCAGAAATGAATAAATGTAAAAAAAAAAAAATCTCTAACCTTAGAAACAGGTACAGTTGTAACAATTTAAGTCGGAATTAGGTTTTCTAATGTAGTTAACCTGGTTTAAAAAAAAAAAAAACTGACGATACAAGTTCATTATCATCCCAGGAACTTTAACTCCAACAGTCAGTAACCCTTTTATTTATTTTTTTTTTTTAAATTTTTTTTTAACGTTTTATTTATTTTTGAGACAGAGAGAGACAGAGCATGAATGGGGGAGGGGCAGAGAGAGAGGGAGACACAGAATCAGAAGCAGGCTCCAGGCTCTGAGCCATCAGCCCAGAGCCCGACGCGGGGCTCGAACTCACGGAGCGCGAGATCGTGACCTGAGCCGAAGTCAGCTGCTTAACCGACTGAGCCACCCAGGCGTCCCACCCTTTTATTTTTTTAAATGCTTATTTATTTTTGAGAGAGAGAAAGAATGCACAAGTGGGGGAGGGCCAGATAGAGTGAGATACACAGAATGTGAAACCGGCTCCAGGCTCTGAGCTGTCAGCACAGAATCTGAGGCGGGGCTTGAACCCATGGACTGTGAGATCATGACCTGAGGCCAAAGTCCGAGGCTTAACCGACTGAGCCACCCAGGTGCTCCATCAGTATCCCTTTTATTAAAGAGGCGGTTGTTTTGCTTCTTTCTCATTTTCTGTACATAACAAACGGCCCTCTCCATCCAGGGTGAAACTGAGTTAAGTTAGGGACAGTTTTGGATGTGGTCTCTCTTCTGGTTATCAAAGAGGCAGAGATGACCCGTTAAACTGAGATGTGACATAAGAGCAAAATTGTTAACTTAAGAACAATACACAGACTTTGCATTGTGCCAGAAAATTGCACCGAACCCCCCCTCCCCAGCAATATGTATTAAAGTCTACTTTCTGCTTTCAGTTAGCTGGAAGGAGCAGCTAACTCCTACCTTAAGGCATTTTGAACAGCCCCCAAATCTGGGGCGGGGGGGGGGGGGGGGGTGTCTCAGGGAAAAATAACAACAGTCACCTCTTTCTTAGGGCTTACTATGCCCGAAGCACTGTTGTAAAGCACATGCACAATAACAACTCATTTAATCTTCACAATCTCCCCACAAGCCTCATTCTATTATTATTCATTTTACAGATGAGGAAATTGGGAAAGAGAAAATTAAGTAACTTGTCCGAAGTCTTATAGCAGGCAGGTTAGTGGACAGGCTGGGGAATTTATGTACAGATGTGACCTAACAGCGGAACGCAACAGCAACTACAGAACGAGGGCTCCTCTGCCCAATAAAAGCCAGCACACACATCTGTTTAAAAACAGTATCAAATTCATGTTCCACTTTCCCTCTCTCAAATACCACGCTCCACCCTCACTTAAGTTACAGGTTCTTCTGATACATCCCAGGGAAGAAACCCAGGAGTTAATTAACCTCGAGCAAATAAGCAAACTCGCCTTTTCTGGTCTGGAAACTAGTGACCGGACTTCCCAGGGAGCCGCGATTTATACTAACTGGCACAAAACACTGAATGGAAAAATCGGGCACCGAAATTACCTTGTATCGAAGCGCTTGATGAATGTCGGCGGCCAGCTGTCCCCGCCACCACTGCCCTTCCAGCTCCATGGGACCCGGCGACGCGCCTGGCCAGACGCGGCAACTTCAGTCTGTAAGACACACCCCAGACGCGGTCAAGGCCGGCTCCTTCCACACGACCCTCAGCGCCCCCTCCCCGAGGGGTGTGACCTCAAGCCACCCTGGGTGGCTGCTCCTCTTCACCGGACTCGACCTAAAGCCAGCACCGGTCCAAACCAATTCCCCGACGCCGCGCGTAAGGCCCGAGCTACCCAGTCAGGAGGAGCGGGCTCGCGCTGAGAACTGCCGGCCTGGGTGCCGGGCAAAGGGGACCAACTTGGAGTTCCCAAGGTGCGGCCCGGGGTGCGCGCAAGGGAAGCTGGAGGCGGAGGCCTGGCTGGGGGCTCCCCGCGTTCCGGGTTCGAATTCTAGCGCCGGCCCCGGGTAGCAGAGAGACTGACACCAATCGAAGATCCCTTGAGGCGAAAACCTCCCGCGGATAAACCAGCAGACGAATACCCGCCCGGCCCCGGGTCCCAGCGGCAGCCGCTCGGGCACTCGTTCCCCCCCGGGGGGCCTCCCCGCGGCCCCCGCCGGGCCCGGCACGCACCCAGGCCGCCTCCACCTCGTCCAGAGCAGCGCACGGGATCGCGCGGCCCCAGAAAGGCGAACAAAAGGCCGGGCCGGGCGGGTCCGGTGCCCCGCGCCCAGCACGGGCCTGCCGGTCCCCACGGCGGCCTCCCTTACCCGGAACCGCGGCCCTCACAGCCCCAGCCCCGCCGGCGTGCGGGGGACGCCGGCCCCGCTCATGATGCGGACAGTCGGCCGCAAAGCGCCGGCCTCAGCTCGGGCCCAGCGCCGGGGCGCTCGCGCCGCCCATTGTTAAAGGACCGGCAGGCGGCTCGGCGTACAAAGCCAGCGCGGGGGCACATGCGGCCCCGCCGCTGCCAATCTCGTCTCGCGATACAGCCGGGTCACGCCAAGCCGTCCAATCGGCGGCCGGGCCGGGTCCAGGTGCAGCGTCTGGCTGCGGCTCGGAGGCCCCAACCGGGACCCGGCGGCGTCTACCCCCGCCGGCCCGGCGCGACCCGGTGCGACCCGGTGCTTGGAGCTGCCCGGCAGCTCCACCACCACCACCTACCGTGAGGCCCGCCCGAGCGGCGGGCAGAAGTCGGAGGAAGGCGCCGAAGAAATTACAAAGTTCATCCTCGTTCCGGTAGTCAATCTGGTCATGCCACTCACCTGCTAAGAACCTTCGATGGCTCCCGATGCCCGCGGAGGAAAGTTCCGAAGCTTCAGCTTGGTGTTTTAAAACTCATTGCAATGTGGATTCAAATCTGTTTTATCTCACAACATAACAGCCCCGTTATACATCCTAGGATCTGCTCAGTGGCATTACCAATCCCCCCCGTAAATGTTTTTGGCCGTTGCCGAAGCACCTAAAGCGTTTTCTCTGTGAGATTCTGCTGTCTCTTTAAGTTCCACCTCAAGACCCACTCCTCCCAGAAACCTAATTGACCTTCCCCCCTCATTTCCTTTGCTTTAGAGATTCCCAACAGCTTTGAATAAAGTTGAGCTTACCTTTAGTAACCTAGTTTGTCAGATTGAAAATGGACGTAAATAATCATCTATG